>NC_138104.1:93005334-95709084 GCF_964146895.1 Miniopterus schreibersii | reverse complement strand
AAGCATATGGGACGATGTGTGTCTGTTACATGCAAATTTTGGTATCCTGCAATGGTCTTGGAATCAATCCCCAAAGGATAGCAAAAGATGACTATAGTTAAACTCAAAAAGGCAGAAAGTAGAATGGTGGTTGCCAGGAGCTAGGGGTTGGAGGAAATGGGAAGTTGCTGTTCAATGGGTATAGAGTTTCAGTCATGCAAGATAAACAATTTTAGTGATCTGCTGTACAACAGTGTATATATAATTAGTAATATTGTGCTGTATACTTAAGAAAGTAGATCTTAGAGAGATCCAAGATGGCGGCGGGTTGAGTGGAAGCTATACTGACACTCTCCCAGGACCAATCTAGATTTACAACTAAAACGTAGAAAAACCATCCTGAAAACCAACTGAAGACGAGCTGGAGAGCACCCTCATAACCAAGGAGGAAAAGTGGAGACCACACAGAGACTAGTAGGAAATGCAGACGCGAGAGGACTGGCTGGGCTCCCACAGGCAGCAGCTGAAGGTCGGAAAGGATATCTCAGCCGGGGGGAGGGGGGGTCCCACTGAGGACTCTGGGGCCTAAACTCCAGGCTGGGCTTCCCAGCCCACAGCACCAGAACTGAGAAAGGTGCCCACATAACATCTGGCTGTGAAAAGCAGCAGGGAGAGATGGCTGGAACCGCAGGCACCCTCTTAAAGAGCCAACGCACAACGTTTCGTGTGCCGCCACTCACCTTGGGTTCCGGCGGGGGGGAGTGGAGCGGACTGGAGCTGTTTTGGGAGAGTCTGAGGTTGTAGGCTCTGGATAGTGAGATCAGGGGATGCCCATCTGAATTCCTGGGCCGAGTTATTCCCCCAGACTGTGGAGGACATCTTTCTCAGGCAGACAATTTTCGGCTTTTGCCTGAGGGGGGGAAGCAATTGCCCCACCTGCAGAAAAGCCTCTCACCCTGCCCAGAGGAGTTTCTACAGCCTGAGGCTTGTTAAGAGAATGATAACAACCAACTGCCCCACCCTATGGAGCTTCTACAGCCTGAGGCTCATTAAGAGAATCAGATTAATCAGTCTGCAGGCAGAGGCAGACCTCAGGGTGCTTTCAGTTTTTGCCTGATCTGCTTGCAGCCCCGGGCCATAGAAAAGCAGACTTTGGTGTGCATCTTGGTCCTGTCCAAATGCACCCAGCCCCAGCAGTGGAGACCTCAAGCCTAGGGTTGTTGGTAGCTCCAAACAGGGTACTCAGAGCTAGTCACAAACTGCATCTGATATTGGCGTGTACCAGAGACCCTCCAAAAAGACTGAGAGTCCTAGCAGATCTACCTAACACTTAAAAACAAACCCAAAACAGTAGCCAAAATGGGGAGACCAAAAAACAAGCCCCAAATGAAAGAACAAGAGAAGTCTCCAGAAAAAGAGCTAAATGAAATAGAGATAAGCAATCTCTCAGATACAGAGTTCAGAATACTGATTGTAAGGATGCTCAACAGCATGAAAAAAGATATGGAAATTATGAAAAATGACCAGTCAGAAATGAAGAATGACAAAGCATAAATAAAGAATACATTGGAAGGAATAAACAGCAGATTAGAAGAAGCTGAGGATGGGATCAGTGAATTAGAAGACAGGGTAGAAAAAGTCACTCAATCAGAGACCCAAAAACAAAAAACAATTAAAAAACAGGAGGACAGTCTAAGGGAGCTGTGGAACAGCATGAAACGTAACAATATTCACATCTTAGGAGTGCCAGAAAGGTAGAAAGTAAGCAAGGGTTAGAGAACCTGTTTGACAAAATAATGGCAGAAAACCCTAACCTAGTGAAGGAAAAAGTCACACAAGTTCAGGAGGCACAGAGAGTCTCAAGCAAGAAGAATCCAAAGAGGCCCATACCCAGACACATCATCATTAAAATGCCAAGATTTCAAGACAAAGAGGGAATCATAAAGGAAGCTAGAGAAAAGCAATCTGTTACCTACAAAGGAGCTCCCATAAGGCTGCCAGCTGACTTCTCACCAGAAACTCTACAGGCCAGAAGGGAATGGCATGAAGTATTCAAGGTAATGCAAAACAAGGATCTGAAACCAAGACTACTCTATCCAGCGAGATTATCAATCAATATAGATGGTGAAATAAAGAGCTTCCCAGACAAAAAAAAAAAAAAAAAGGCTAAAAGATTTTATCACTACAAAACCAGCATTACAGGAAATGTTAAAGGGACTGCTATAATTAGAAGTAGAAATAAAGAAAATGAGAAACATAGGCATAAAGAATTAAAATGGCAATAGATAAGTATCTTTCAATAATAACCTTAAATGTAAATGGATTAAATGCCCCAATAAAAATACATAGGGTGACTGAATGGATAAGAAAACATGACCCAAATATATGCTGTCTACAAGAAACCCACCTCAGAACAGAAGACTCACACAGGATGAGAGTGAAGGGATGGAAAAAAACTTTCCATGCAGATGGAAATAAAAAAAAGCTGGGGTAGCAACACTCATATAAGACAAAATAGACTTCAAAATGAAGGCAGTAACAAGAGACCGTAATACTAAAGGGATCAATCCAGCAAGAGGATATAACCCTGATAAACACATATGCTACCCAACATAGGAGCATTTAAATTTATAAAAAAAACTTCTAGAGGACTTTAAGCAAGAGATCGACAGCAATACAGTCATACTAGGGAACTTCAGCACCCCACTGACTTCACTGGATAGGTCTTCTAGATAAAAAATCAACAAGGAAACAGTGACCCTGAATGACACACTAGATCACATGGATTTAATTGACATTTACAGATCATTCTACCCCAAAGCTGCAGAATATACATTCTTCTCAAGTGCACACAGGATGTTCTCAAAAATAGAAACAAACTGATGAAAAAAATGGATCCAGAGACATGGATCCACAGACTGAGGGATCTCAGAGGGAAGTGGGGAGAGGGGAGGAGGTGGGGAGAGATTAATCAAAGAACTTATATGTTTATAAGCATAACCCATGGGCACAGACATTGGTTTGGGGAAAGCCTGGGGGTGGGATGGATGGGAGGTGGAGGGGATCAATTCAATGGGGATAAAAAGGGGACATCTGTTAATATTTTCAACAATAAAGATAAAGAAACTTAAAAATAAAAAAATTTTAAAAATTAAAAAAGAAGGTAGATATTATGTTGTGTGTTTTTTACCACAATAAAAAAAATACTTACCTCTCAGTATTGTAGTGCTAAGTTTACAACATTTGTTTTGGGAAGCATTTTATAGAGATATATTGGCTTACCATCTTTCTTTATGTAAACATAAAGGGAATTATATATTATTGTCCTCCCACCACTTGTAAAGCCAGCTCATACTGACTGAATGTCTACTGCAGTGTTACTTATAAACAGTCTTGTTTAGTTCTGTAAAGGAATACTGTGATATCACAATATCAATATTATTCATGCTTTCATTGATTCATTTAACAAATATTTCTGTGCATTTGCTATTTGCCTGCACTGTTTAAGGCACTGGAGATACAGCAGAGTACAAGATAAGACAATACAAGTACTGACCTTATGAACCTTAGACTCCAGCGAAGGAGACAGAAAATAAATAGTTTTATAATTTTTACAAGCAGCTATAAAAGTACGATATACTAGAATATAAACTAATATACAATATGATTCAATATAACATCAAGTGGTAAAGTTATGACAAATAATAAAGCAGGATGAGGGAATAGAGTGAGGAGCCATTTCGGAAAGGTCACAGAAGGTCGTTTTGAGTGAACTGAGGGTAAGCCATGAGCTGCCGAGGGAAGAGCATCTCTGGCAGAGAGAACAGCACAGCGAAGGCCCAGAGGGCGAGGGAATGTTCGGGATACTTAAACCACAGCAAGGAGGCCAGCTGGGCTGGAGTCGGGGGAAGGGGGAAAACGTCATGCAAGTGGAGCTTTCAGTTTTCATCTAACCAGTGGCCAAGCTGGTACTTCAGCAGTTTGGGTGACTCCCAAACCCATGCTTATTGCATTGTACGCAGCCATTTATTACAACAGCCTGATTCATTCTCACTGAGGATGGAACAAAAGCATTGACAAACAGTAGTTTCTGGAAGCATTTCGTACAGCTGTATTGGCTGCCCATCCCATTTTCCCACCCTGCCTGAGGGCAGTAGGACAGAGGTTTGAGGCATTTATATGACCATAGCTTTTATTATTATCATTTTTGTTAAGGGGACTTTATGGTTAATAATCCAAAATACAGTCTTAATTTACAAATATAATAATAAAGGACCAATAGCCATTTGGGCTTTAAATTTGCTCCTTAAGAAAAGCCAGGGCTATTTTCTATTCTTATTTCTAGTATCCTGGTGCTGAATGAGGGACACCCTTAGCCAAGTCACACATAATCCATTACCTTCCATTAAGATTGAAAGCAAAAACTGACTCCAAATTTTAGGTTTTGAAAAGGTTAGGAAAAACAGGCATGCATCCAATATTTACTCCTCTTTTGCTAATATTGATGAAAAAGAAAAAAATTATTTGAATATTTTGGTTATCTCCTTTGAGACTCATATTTTCCACAAAATTGCCATTTGCAGTGAAGAGCAAGGTTTTATGGAGCCTTAACCACCATAAGATATGTGTTAATAACAATAGCACATTTATGTTTACTTTAAAAGGTTCCATGTGCATCATCACATTTACATAGTAAACATGCTAATCTCTTGATGCCAGATGACTGATATCTCCTGAGAGTACTGTTGAAAACCTTAATAAATTTAATGGCACTTTGAGAAAATAAATTTTTTAAGGGGCAGGTTAGAAAAATAATTTTTTCTGACCAACAAATTTCCATTTTCTAAAGAAATATTTGAATGAAGTTCAGGATCTAAGATAAATAGGGTAAAACTAATCAAAGAATATATTTTTTGTCATGGTGATTCATGCTAACAACAAAAATAGAAAAATGTTTCTCTGCCCAAGAAACATCAAGGCAGCTAAAGACTAGTACTGATAAATAGATTTCCGTAATTGCAACTGAAAATATTTCTATGTGATTTCTTTTTGAAGAAAAAAATAAGCTACTCTTATGGTTTTGCATCTTCTATACAAACTCTAGTCCATCAGTGTCAGTCAACTGTTTAATGCTCTTTTTAAGAAAGCTATCATTTAAACTCACAATTGTGGAGCAAATTACAAGGGAGCCACAAAAAGACAGTTTATAATTTTCAAATTACAAATAATGAAGCTAGAGAAAATTACCCTATAAAAAGGTGCCTATGTGGCTACAAAAGGAAAGTAATCTCCCTGGTAAGTAAACCAGGAAAATTCCATCTCATGCCTTTTTGACAAGAAAATTTTACTTTTTACAAATATATCATTAACTCTCATGTAAGAAGCTACTTTTACCATACAAAAGTGAATATTGTATTTTACTATATTAATAAGGTTCTTAATTATCAAAAACAATTGAAAAATCAAATAAAATTTCATTATGTTAAAATATGTATGTTTTAGAAATAAAACGAGTAGCACATTTTAAAGTCTTCAGAACATGGTAAGCAAAACATAACCAAAGAGTTACTTGGAAAAAATGACATAGCCTACTTCTGAGGTACAAATGTTTTTACTTCCCTAAATTCCTCTGTTACAATGTTATTTAAAACTAAATTGAATGCAATAAGTGAACTTACTGTCACTAAGACTATCAATATATTTGTTGAAAGCTGTAGAGTTTGTACAAGTTTGTTGAATGTAAAATAGTTTGTAAAATGTTTTACAACTCTGAAAAAGGTGGATCCTCAAAACCATGCTCTGAGTGTCAATTGTGTTCTGCTTTTTATGGAGATAAATGTTATTGGCAAGGAAGAAATGAAAATGGGCATGTTTATAATCTTATTAATCTTAGTCAAAAGGATTTAGTATTTAATTCTCTCTCTCCCTCTCTGGTAGAATGACTTTCTAAAAAGAACTTAGGCTTTAGAGCTGCACAAAGCTAAGTTAAAACCCTATCAATTCCAATTTCATTTAGGGTGTCAATTTATTCATCTGTAATGTTGTGATAATAATACTCATTTTATATAAAGTTATCTTACTTAACCAAAATGAAGTATGTAAACTTTATAGCATAGTGGCCAGCATGTTTTACAAGGGAATATTTAAGAGCAAACCTTCTACAGTGGTCGGCAGTGAGAGCAGCTATAAGACCAGCTAAAACCAAAGGACTGGCTGGATCATTAGATCTAATTATTGCGCTAGGTATCTTCCATTTGCCTCTCCAAATCTCCTCTACCCACTTCTCCACCCAGCTCTGTGCCCCAAGGAAACAGAAACTGGAGCAATGTGCTGGAGTATAGCTAAAGACCTCCTGAGTTATGGGGGGATCCTGCCGTTCTCCTATTGTCTTCTCTCCTCTCATGCAGTGGAACCCACAACTGTATGCATGACATCAGCTTGAGAAACAAATTCTAGACTGAAATTCAAGGGACTGCTCCCTAGACCCCCTACAGAACTGGGCTATCAAGGGAGCTGCTGCAGAATCGGGAAGTCACAGCTGTCAGTTACAGAATCATATTGCCCAAGTCACAATCCACGGTTACATGCTGCCTCTCTTCCCACTTAACTCCATTCCCCATTCAAGTTTCGCACAAAAAAGCATCTGATTGGTGGAGCACAAATCACATTCAGAATCCTAGCTTCAAGGGAGGTTTTCAGTCTTTGAATTACAGAAAGGCACAGTAGAAAAGGGTTGGAATAGAAGAGTGAGCCATCCCTTAGCATCTGTTACAGAATGCCATCAAGCTCAAGCAGTTGGTTATGACTTTCTTTGACATCTGGGGAAAGCACAACTGCAGATCGAAGCTTATAATTAATAGAAGACACCATAAACTGAAGGAAAGGGGTTGACTGGGAACCTCAAAAGAAGTTATATAAAAATCATCTTCTTAAAGATATCAAGTGTAAGGATGATCATGAATGCAATTTATCTAAGCAGTGCAGTCTCTATCTCCATTTCTGATGCTGGAAAGAATCTTACAGCAAAATACCTTAGCATATTCACTAGCATAAGGACAGTTTTAGGACCTAGACCTGGACAACAGGTAGAATGTTCCTTATGCACTCAGGCAGATCTGTGCAGAATAGGAGACAGAACCATTAACTACTTTTCATGAAGGTGTCTCCCGCAGTGATGCTATATATGACTAGCACAGTTCCTACTCAGCTGCTGATTCTTTGGAAAAGAAAATAAGTACAATTTTAAAAAAAAACTTTAGACATTTTTGTTCTCAGCTTATAAAAATAAGCAAGGAATCATTGGAATTACTAAAAAACTGGCAATTAATAAAGTAAGATAACTAAATTAAAGAGCACTTATAACTTCAGTGATAGTGACCCAGGACTTCAATATGATTATAAAATGAAATTAAACAATCATATGTATGTACTCTACTGGGGAAAAACTTTTTAAGGAGGAGGAACAGTCGCTCAGCCTAGAATTACATTTGCCAAAGTAGGTTTCCTGGGATTCCAGTAATGAGTGTTTTTTGGGGTGGTATATTTTATATTGGTCATGAAGTCCTCTTATTGCGGCATGCCTGGCCTTTTGCAATGTGACTTTGTCATTCTTCCTACACAGAGTTTCAGTCTATTTCTCCACTACCTTGAATCTGACCTGGACTTGGGTCTTGCTTTGACCAACAGAATATGTTAGATGCAACATTTTGTAAGTTCCCAAGCTTAGGCTTTTAGAGGCCATGCATCTTGCACCTTCCGCATCTTGGACACTGTCCTAAGGCTACCACATGAGGAAACCAGGTTAGCCTGCTAGAGGATGAGAGCCTACGAGAGGGCAAGAGGCCAGCACCAAATGCCAGGCATATCACTGAGGCCATCTTAGACCTACCTATCCAGCCAATCTTTCAGCAGAATGCCACTTGAATTGAACCTAAGACCAACAGAACAATCCAATCGACTGACAGAATCATGAGCAATAATAGATCTATGTTATTTTAATTCAAAAAATAAAAAAGGACTTCCATTACATGCCCTCTTACTGTTAGTTTTAGGATAAGGTCCAGGCTCATTAATGTGGTGACATAACTCCTTATAATAGGAACCCTGAAAATCTCCACTAAGAACTTAAATTCTGTGTATGATCATTAGAAATGTTTGCCCATTTTCCTTAAGGAAGAACTAAAAAACAGGGGAAGCTATTTAGGCTGCTGTCACCATTTGTATAGCTACAAAACTCAACAAAACAGCTGCCAGTGTGCAAAACAGCTGCCAATGTGTAGAGTATGAAAAAGTGAGCCTTTCACACACAGGGTGTTTTCTGGAGAATTCAGAGAGCTGTGCTGGAGTATGTAGGACAGTGCGCAGAGTTATATGCCACAAGCTATTTCCAACAGCTGCCTTTGTTGGAATCCATGCCTGCTATCATAACATACACATACACACACATACCACAGACAGAGACAAAAACTTTCTTTATGCTTCCACAGAGAGAGGTTTTCTGCTGAATTGATTCTTGTTTAAAGATTGTCTTAAAATATGTCCCCAAATTAACTTGAAAAATAGATCACAAGGTAAAAAATTCTATAAAAGCCACTCTCCAAACTCATAAAACTCTGTTAGCATCCACTTGGACAATCACATTTCCTTGCTTGGCTTTCATTTTCTTACTCTATAAAATTATGTCCCACCTGAAAAGGAAGAGGAAAGAGGTGCCCTGGAGAGCAGCCAAAGACCTCAGGGGTTGCTGAGTGATGCGGCCTTCTCCAGCTATTAGTTAGGCCTACATCCAGATTATGCCTCCTTTATACCTCTTCTTGCTCTTGGGGTGGTGATAGTTTATTAAACGATGAGGAAGGTGAAAATAAATTCCAGTAATCAAGACCTATCACAAAAGTTGCGGGTTATGGAAAGACTGATTCATATGAAAACGTATGAGGAATGAATGAAATGTTTTGAATTCCTTGGAGGTATCTTTGTTTATTTTCTCGACTTTATCTTCGCCGCTCATTCTTTCCCAAATCACTGAACTTCTAGTCCACCTACTGCATTGCACTCTATTGCTTCTTCTGTGACCTCACAGGAAATGTAATGAATTGGATCAGGACAGCTTGTAGTCATAGACAAAACCTTGGTTTAAATCCATCTTGACACCCATTGCATGCCTGCACCTCAGTTTCTGAACATAACTGGTAGAAAGGTATGCAGGTGGGCTCTCTTTAGATGTATGACCACGAGCCACATGTGAACTTTCAGTGCTGCCTGGAAGTCCTCTTACAGTTTCCTAAGGTCCAATCATTCTCCCACTATCTAACACGACTATGTCACACTGTTGCCCCCTGCCTCAAAACTACAATACCTTTTCCCTGCTTCTCACTTTTGGCTGAGGACTACCATTTGTTTCACTGAAAAGTCAATCAGAAAGAGTTCTACCTTCCACATCTTTCACCACCACATCTTCCAATATCCCTGTATCTGTACCCGCATACTCTGCCTTCTCTGCAGTTTCAACGGATAAAATAACTGGCTCTTATCTCATACCCTTCTCACCACCTCAAGAACAATGCCTCCGTAACTGTCTCCCTTTTACTGTCATTTTAATCAGCACACAAACATGCTGTAATAAATAGCTCCAATCATAAAAATCTCCCTTGTTTTAGCATTCCCTCACCATTTCATCTTTCCATTTTACAGCCAAAGCCTTGGAAAATATTGCCTATACAACCTTCACTTCTTTTTCTCTTTTTAATTTATCCTTATTGTTGAAAGTATTACAGATGTCCCCTTTTTCCCCCCATCGATCTCCTCCACCTCACCCCCAGGCATTCCTCATACCAATGTCCATGTCCATGGGTTATGCTTATAAACATATAAGTTCTTTGATTAATCTCTCCCCACCCACTCCCCCACCCTCACCTTCCCTCTGAGATCCCTCAGTCTGTTCCATGCTGCTATGACTCTGGGTCTATTTTGTCCATCAGTTTATTTTGTTTATTACATTCACATATGAGTGAGATCATGTGGTACTTGTCTTTCTCTGCCTGGCTTATTTCATTAAGCATAATACTCTCCAGGTCCCTCCATGCTGTCCCAAAGGATAAGAGATCCTTTTTTACAGCTGCATAGTATTCCATGGTGTGAATGTACCACAGCTTTTTATCCACTCATCTACTAATGGGCACTTAAGAAGAATGTATATTCAGCAGCTTTGGGGTGGAATGTTCTGCAGGAATAGGGTAAATGTCAATTAAATCCATCTGATCTGGTGTGTCATTTAGGGTCACTATTTCCTTGTTGATTTTTTGTCTGGAAGACCTATTCAGTGAAGTCAGTGGGGTGTTAAATTCTCCTAGTATGACTATATTGCTGTCGATCTCTCCCTTAAAGTCTTCTAGAAGTTTTTTTAATAAATTTAGGTGCTCCTATATTGGGTACATATATGTTTATCAGGGTTACATCCCTTTAGTATTATGTAGTGACCTTTCTTGTCTCTTGCTATGGCCCTCATTTTGAAGTCTATTTTGTCACATATGAGTATTGTTCCCTCAGCTTTTTTTTTCATTTCCATTTGCATGGAAATTTTTTTCCCCACCTCTTCACTCTCATCCTGTGTGTCTTTTGCTTTGAGGTGGGTCTCTTGTAGACAGCATATATTTGGGTCATGTTTTCTTATCCATTCAACCACCCTATGTCTTTTGATTGGACCATTTATAAGGACCTTCATAAATTAAAATATGTATACAACAAAATCTAGAATGCTTGTGTATTCCCACTTTATGGAGCAGTTTTTCTGATTTGTACTTCATACAACTCACTATCTGAATGTGTTCTGTGGCTATACTATTTCAAATTTAGTTTACAGAATGTGTTTCAAACAGTTCTGATTTGGATTTTAAAAAGCAGTTCTGTGCTTAAATGAAGGAATGTATGACCTAGTACCCAATAAAAAGAATTTCTCAGTAATAAGTCAGAAACCTTTTAAAGACAGATTTGTCATGTTGATTAGACTGGTAGGAGTGTTTGAAGGTGTTTTCATTCTGCTGGACAGAACCGCTATGATAGCCCCTTCTATTTTCTGTTTGCTTTGCACCCCAGGGATTTTTTTTCCACAAGGCCAATTGAGGGTTTTTCAAGTAGACTTCAATATTGGTGCTCTTTCTTCAGTTCACAGGGGAGAATAGTTAGACTAATCGACAGGAATTTTTCAATCTTATAATTCCATCCATAAATTTTTCTCACGTTGGCTGCTGGGAATACTAGCAGATGACAAAGTTATTGAAGTGGCAGCAAATGCAGACTAGTGAAATAATTTAGAAACTCTTTTTATTCACATGTGTGGTTGTGGTTTATATTGCAAACATATGCCATATTTACTTTAAGTAAAACTGCTCCTAGTTCACAAGATTGAGTTGTATATGTCAGAATTTCATGGTGTTTCTCAAAGGGCACTATGATTCCCAGATGCTTCACCATCTGAACCAGACTGATGATCTCCCTTATAGAGAAATAAACTAAAATTTACTGAGAACATACTTTATCCTCTTTTTAAAATTTTATTAAGTATTTAAATTACTTACGAAACCCACATTTCATAGATGTGAAAACTAAGGTTTTAGGAGCATGAATTACCTGCTTCAAGTTACACAGGAGCTAATCATACAAAATCCAGTGTGCAAACACATGTTGATATGAGTCTGTACCAAATTAGCAGTTACTTTATGAAACTGGCTTGTAGACACCAGTAAAATTCCAAAGTTGTATACTCAGTACTCTTTTCCTAAACATAGTATTTTAGAAATGCAGAAAAAGAAAAGAATAAGTGAACACTTGTGTATCAGCCACCTAAATTAAGGAATAAAATATGAAACAATAGAAGTTCTTATATGTCCATTCCCACATTTCCCCCACCTGGGTTTATTATTCCCATGAATGTCTTTTGACTGGGACTGTATTGAATTCTTAGATTGAATTTGGGACAATTAATATATTTATGATCATTGAGTCTCTTCCACAAACATGGAATTTCTCACCATTTCTTTGAGTTTTCCTTACAGTCCTAATAATAACGGTTTATAATTTTCTCCATAAATGTCATGTACATCTTTTGTTAGATATATTACTGGGTATCTTTTTAAATTGCTGTTAAAAATGACATATTTCAGCCCAGCTGGCGTTGCTCAGTGGTTGAGCATTGACCCAGGAACCAAAAGGTCACTGTTCGATTCCCGGTCAGGGCACAGGCCTGGTTGTGGGCTCAATCCCCAGCAGGGGGCGCGCAGGAGGTAGCCGATCAATGATGTTTCTCTCTCATTGATGTTTCTCTCTCTCTATTCCTCTCCCTTCCCTCTCTCTAAAAATCAATAAAAACATATTTTAAAAATGGCATCTTTTTAAAATTACATTTTCTAACTTTGTTACTGATAGAAATACAATAGATTTTAATATATTGATATTATCTTAATAAATTTGTTGAACTTTCTTGTCAATTCTAATAATTTTTCTATAGGTTATCTTGGATCTTCTGTATAGACAATTACATATTCTATACATAGTGGTTGTTTTAGTCCTTACTTTCCTGTTCTAATAAATTTTATTTTTTCCCCTTTATTTGCTTATTGTGTTGAATTATATTAGTAGTCAGCTAATATAGTAAGCTAACCTTGTGAAACAGGATTTTTAAATGGAACTATTTCAGTCTCAGTTTTGGCTGAGGCCCCAAGACAATAAATAGCACATTCCAATGTGAGGTGTAAGACCACCGTGATAGTCCTGTAAAGAAGATAGTTGCAAACTTGTTTTGTGACCCTTAGCTGACCACTAGCCCCCACATCTAAAAGAAGCTGGAGAGGCCAAGTAAAAGAGTGAAAATTGGGGATTGGGAGAAAGCTGTAGGCGTTTTGTACATCTAAAGTTCTCCCAGTGGAAGGGCTTGGGAGCAGGGCTCACATTCACCTCAAGCCTAGGGAAAGAAGCTTCAGTGGAACCACTTGAAGGCTTGATATGTGAATTTTTAAAAATGGTTAGAGATAGCCAGCTTTTTCTTATTTCTAAGCTCTTATTTTTCCATCCTCACTGTGATAGTTTTATGTGTCAATATGGCTAGGGTACAGTACCCAGTTATTTAATCAAACACTAACCTAGGTGTCGCTGTGAAGGTACTTTGTGAAGGTTATTATCTATAGTCAGCTGACTCTAAGTAAAGAAAATTATCCTTGATAATGTGAGGGGGTCTCATATAATCAGTTGAAGGCCTTAAGAGCAAAAACAGTTTTCCGGGAGAAAAAGAAATTCTGCCTCAAGACTGGAGCATGAACTACTGCCTGAGTTCCTAGCTTGCCCTACAGATTTCAGAATTTCCAGCCCCCATAACCACATGAGCCAGTCCCGAAAAAGAAGTCTAGAGAACCCTCTCTGTTCCATCATTTTACAATTCACACAATCATAACCTGAACTCTTAATATCCTGACTTCAAGGAATCTGAGTCACCACAGTAGCCAACGCCACTGCAGCATCTTTGAGTGTAAATAAGGTAGATACACAGCACAATGCCAGAGTCCGCATGGAAAGGCCTGTAGCCCTCTTCAGCATTTTGGTGTTCCTTAACTTACATTATGGAAGTGTGTAGGCGTTCAGACCCAAGGATGATTCTTTGTACCAGGCAAAATATAGAGCCAGCCTTTTGGGTGGCATAAAACATTTATTTTTTTCTTTCTTCCCCATCTAAAAGAGTTACTTCCTCTGTCCCCTCACTCCTGAAATAAAATCTTTACATGTACATATTTTTCCCAGTCTTTTCTTCTAGAGGTTTTCCCTTTCATCTAGTTGTAGATTCCTAAGTGAGACCTCATTTCCTCCTTTCTGCAAGATTTGCAATTTACATGACATAGTATCCAATTCAACATCATAAAATTACAAATATAACAAAAATTACATTAAAATGGGGAAGTGCCTTTTTGAAAGTAAGAAAATGCAAGGACATCAGCCAGTTAGGGAAATCATGTTGAAATTAATACTTCTATTATAGTTGATAACTAAGAGAGTAAAGAAGAAAAGCATTTGTTTCTTAGAAGGATAGGAAGAAGTAATGGAGCTTACGGCTTGTGATAAATCCTACAGGAGAAAAAAATAAAGACAGAGCACACTGCTTCTATAAAAATCTAGGAGAATGTGAGTAGTCAACTGCAACTAGGCAAACTCAAACCCATCTACTTTTGACCAGAGATGAATAAAAGTAACTGCTTCTTCTCTTTTCCTCTATGTACCCAGAGAGTTAGAGAACTAGGAAAGGTAAGTATCTTCTCCCCTTTGTAAGAAGTAAAAGGGAACATATGTTTTTAGAAATTCCACAATGAGCTTTTTTTTCCCCATCACCACTTTCAGAAACTGCAGTCAAGTGGATTATGAGTTGGACACCAAGGAACTTAGCCCCCGAGGTGGGTCTGTCATTCTCTGAATGTTCTAGCCATTCAAAGCATTTTGTAAGAATGCTCAAAATAGAACCACAGCACAGGTCTCTGTGGCTGCAGACCAGGACACTTCACATGCCTCCAAAGCCTGTTTACTTTATTGTTAGGACTCAGAACAATTAAGTTTACTGGTAAATTTCTCTGCCCCCTAGGAAACATCAATATTCTAAGTTAACCTGTTAAGCTGTTGCTGCTCAGCTAGGGCGGGTGGGGCAGAGGAATGAAAGGACAGTTTCCCAGGCTCTAAACTTCAAAGCTATCTTTGATACCATTCTCTCATCAGGCTCTTGCCAACAAGCCCTTGTACCAGTTTTTCCTTTATATTATTCCTCACATCCTGCCCTTCCTTTCCAGAATCCAGGCTCTCTAACAAACTTCCTCAAGCTAGGAACATTGAAATGCCTCAGCAGGCGTATTCCTGTATTTAATCTCCAGTATCCCTTTCAATTTATTATTCCTACAAAACAGAGATTCACATTTCTAGAACATATCATGGTAGTCTCATATTCATAAAACTTCAGCGATCACCCTTTGGATAGAAGATAAAGCTCAAACTTTTGCAGAATAGCTTCTTGGCTAACTTCAATAATTGACAAACAGTATAATAGTTTGAATTCCCTTAGCCACACCAGCAGCTTTCTTTGATATTCAGTATGTAAAAGTTGGAGGGAGGTCTAGATATTGGATGTGGAGGCCGGATAGAAAAGGTGAAATGGCGCCAAATCCTAGAGCCCTGGCTCCAGGGTTGAAGTCGTGCTTATGTTCTTGCATTCTTCCTCTTGGGAATGGATGGGGCTTATAGCTATCAGGGTGATAGCTTTCTCATCCTATGGAAAGACAGAGGTCAGGGTTTTAAGACTCAAAGCATGAGCCTAACTGAAAGGCTACAAAACTCACTGTGGCAAAGACCGACCTTTTACGGTGTAAAGAACTGCCAACACCCTGTTCATTTGAGCAGAGCTAGCTTTCCCTGTCTCCTTTCCCACAAGGCTGGTAAGAACTAGGGAGACTCAGCTCTCCTTGGCCTAGTTCATTCTAAGTCCCAGTAAGAGAAATGTGGGAAGAGGTGATAGCAACTGCTTACTTTATCTTACTTAGGGGGCTACATTTAAGAAATCAAAACACATTTTTCAGATTGAGTGTTGTTGATCAAAATTTTCTTTGATGCATAATATATTTTTGTGTCTAAGCATGCTTAACATATGAAACCTAAACATTAGTATGGCCTTTGCTATAAACATTAGTATTACCCTTTGGCTATGAGATAAAGTTCAAAAATATTGTAAAATGGCTTCTTGGCTAACTTCAATAATGCACATGCCGTCTAAAATGTCAATTCTCCCTAGCCATACCAGCTATCTTTGAAAAGGAAAGTACCTCTAATAATATTCTGCCAAGGAAAATTCTAATTTACACATAGATAAAGGTGCTGATTTTCCAAGTTTAAGAAACTTAGAGAACTTTTAAAAGATCTGTATCAAATCTCCCTCTATTAATCTGACCCTAACACACTTCAATATTTTTAACTCGAAATTCCCTTAGTACATTTTTTTCCTTAGTGCAATATAAATTTGCTAGCATATGCACAGGTTAGAATTGTGCCTAGCACAGAGCAAGCCCTATTCAAATATTTACTATGATTACTATATGATTATTAAGGGAAAATGTACAATATTTGGATGAAGATATACCTGGATTTTGGATTCTATGTCTGGACTAGCTGGATGACCATGAGTGAGTCATTTAATTCTTCTCTGCCTTGGCTGCTTTTTTTGCAAAATAGAGATAATAATAATAACTACATGAAGAATTGTAGAATAAAAGATAATGAAGCTCAAGTGCTTAGTACAGGGCATGGGGCATAGCAAATGCTCCGTAAGGGGGAGTTTTTACTATTATTATTCTTTGCTGTACTTTGTTCTCTCTGCTTCCCAGACTGAAATGCCCATCACACTTACTTCTCTCTCCTTATCTGAACCCTATTCAAGAAAAATCAGTCACAGGGTATTCATCCTTTCCTGAGAAACCAAGACAGAGGACATTCATACTTCCTTTCCTTGCCTTGGTATTTACCTGTAAAGCTCATTTGACTCATACATACATGGCAATTATATTGCATAGTAAGGACTTGATTCCGAATTTGCCAGATATCAAAGCCTATTTTAAACAGTTTTATTGAGATATAACTCACATGCCACATAATTTATCCATTTAAAGTGTGCAATTCAAGGGATTTTTAACATATTTGTAGTTCCATCCATTGTCACAATCTTTAGAACATTTTTATTACCCCCAAAAAATACCACTCCCCCTAGTCGATGACTTCCAGTTCCTCCTTCCCCCTCTAAAGCCCTAGGCAACAAATAATCTCCTTTCTATCTCTACATATTTCCTTATTCTGTACATTTCATATAAATGAAATCATATACTATGTGATCTTCTGTGACTGGCTTCTTTCACTTAGTGTAATGTTTTCAAGGTTTATCCAAGTTGCAGCATGTATTTGAACTTGGTACTTCATTTATTTTCATTTCTGAATAATATTTCATTGCTGATGTAAGAATATAACATCAAAGCCTTTTAAATTGTGCTATTCAGTTCTGTGTGCTGCTTCTCAGAACACACTCTCCAGACCCAAAAGGTATGCAAATATTTCCACCCAGCAAAACACATCTTCAGGCAAAATTCACCCACAGTCAATTACTTTGCTGCCTACTTCAATTGGCATAAAAGGTAGTATCAGAATATAATCATTAATTAACTTGAACATTTATTGAGGACTTCCTATCTTAGTTTGGGCTCCCCTAGGAATAGCCCTTGACACAAGAATTTGAGTGCAAATGGTTTATTTGGGAAGTGATACCAGGAAACACTAATAGGGGACTGGGGGATGGGAAGTGAGCCAGGGAAGGGAAGGCACCTAATATAAGACATGTATTTCTGGCAAGTGACACTGTGGGCAACTATAGCTTAATTGCACTGAGGGACTCTGGAAATTAGTGTAGAACATGCATTTAACTCAGAGCTATTCCAGCGGAGGGGGAAGCAAGCTGGGGTTTTAATCCATCAACTCTGTCAATCAGTCATTAGTTGTAGGCTCCTCACAGGGAGTGCTAGTTCTCTGCTTTTCTGGCTTGTCCATTGCTGCAAGCGCAACAGGCTCTGATGACTAAAGAAATCCCTTAGGCAAAATGATGCAAGTGTTGGCAACTGGAGGTCAGGCTGGTGTGCTCAGAGAGGGTAGGTGCTGAGGACATGGCAGGGTGTGAACAATGTCTGCTGTAAATATAACAACTATTAATTGAATTTTTCCTATGTGCTAGACAGTGTTCTAGGTACTGAGGATACAGTTGAGAACAAAACAGGAAAATTCCTACCCTCAGGTAATTTATATTCAGGTGAAAAGGTACAGTAAACAACATAGATGGGAAAGGCTGAGTACTAGAGTGAGGAGTGAGTTAAAGAATCTGGGGAGCGCCCCGCTAAATAAGGTGGTCACTGAAAAAGTGACACGTGAGTGGAGCTCAGGGGTCTTATTTACTCTCCAGTCTCCCCTTAAAGATGCTTTAAGATAATCACTAAATTTGAAGGCTTTTAAAATCAATTCTATATTCACCATTCCAGAGGAAGAGGCATTTGTTGATGCTCAAGGACTCTTAGCAATGTTTTCCACTAATTAATCTATGAGATGGAGACAGCTAGGAAAACATTAGAAAGGGAAAATGTGAAGCTGGGAAGCGATCCCCTCCCCACAATCACTGCCACCATCCTATGTGCCTAAAAATGCATCTTCACTGCAGCCTCCCCACAGACAGTGCCCTCATTCTAGAGTTTCTCCGGCACCAGCAGCAGGCGCCCATGGGGACAGTAACAAGCAGGTGCCTCCGAGGAAAGCCTCAGTGACTGGAGAAAGCCTTACTGTGTGGACAACCCATATGAAATCAGTCTCTCTTCCTCTCCAAAGAATTCGTGTTGGCGAAGGTTATGTTATGTTTCAAATGGTGTGTTTGTTCCTGGCCCGGGGGACACATCCTTGTTGCTCATAAATCCACTATGCTGCAGTGTATAAGTGTGTACAATGGGAGAAACTCCAGGACCTCCTCCTGCCTCCAGAACCTGATACAGACTCCTTAGCACTCTCTTCTGCCTGCTTTTTCAGTCTCATCTCTTGCTGCCTCCCAAGCTGCTACTGGGATGGAGATGGGGAGAATGCTGCTGACACACGGGACCATCCTCAGCTTTTGGAATGGGCCGCCTCTGAAACCTTCCAAGAATATCCTTCCCTGCTCTTTACGCATCTTCTCACACACTTCTCAAGCAGAATTAGCCTCTACCGTTCTTTGAAAGCATCTTTATAATAGTGTTTAGCGTTTAGCTCATGGCGTTGGAATTCATTTTACACCTCTGTTATAGCAGCTAGGCTGTGAGCATTCCCATCCACATTTTGGCAAGCAAGGCCTCCTGCAGTCTGCCCCTTCCTTCTGATCCCAGCTCGTTTCCTTTTTTCTGCCCCAAGTCCTCTGGTTGGCCAGTCTTTCCTCTTCATTGTCCCCTTCACTTCTATCAACTCGAACGTGCTCTGTTCATTCTGGCCTTACAGTGTGGACCGCAGCTGAGAATTATTCTTACTCCAGCCCTCTGAATTTTGAACCAATTGATAAATGAATAGAGGACTGTAATAGGGGATCAAATTACCAGCTTCATTTCTACTAAGGCTGCCTTGGAGAATGTAGCTCAGGTCTGAAGCCAGAATGTACTTTCTACTTCTTTACTCCAAGTCCAGACCTTGGGACCCACACAAGGGAAGTGGACCAACAGATGAGACCCTTAGCCGCTTAGTGGAGCTTGGCATTCCTCACACCCTGGCAAGCACAGACAGGCAAAGAGAAAAACGTCAGTGATCGCGAATCCACCACTTCAGTCCTGTAGAGAAGCCTGGGCCCAAGGATGTCATAAGCATTCCACCACTCAGGAAAAAATTCCTGTTCCCACCGAGAACACTGTGCGAGGGGAGTAAAAAAGAATTGAAATGTTGGCTTCAATACTCTCAGTAGAGCAGAAGTTTCCACTTTACGGGCTAAGGCAAGCCTATGAAGAGACAAAATGATCCCCCTCAACTATGCATGCTCTTACCCATTACTGTTCTATCCAGAAAGCCTCCTCCTTCCTCTCTGCTTTTACAAAACCTTCTCATCATCAAGTCTGAGTTCGAGTTTATCTTTTCCCTGAAGCCATCTCTGATCACCTAAGCCTACAGTTCCCTTCCCTTAAATACTGAATGTGTTCGAAATCGGTCACTTAGTTACATGCAGTTTTTCTATTTGTTTCATACGTATGAGCTGGTATCTCCAATGGGATTCTATGCTCCTCGAAGGCTGTTACAATGCCTAATTCACTTTCCTCTCAGAGCACCTAACAGTACTTTGTACAGAGTAGATATTCAACAGTTAGTTGTGAAAAGCGGTGGGATGAAATGGGGTTAAATAGAATGAAAAAGAATAGACTGCGATAGAATGGGATGGGATGGCATAAAATCGCATAGAGACTGGGGATGGGAAGCTGGATTGAAACAGAGAAAGCCTGGAAGTCAATCAAGTAGATACTGAATGTTTTATTATGAAAATGCAATCACAGTCATTGAAAACTATGATTTTATGGAGTCCTATAGGAGCCCAAACATCATGTATTCATCAGCATTCATCCAGAGGTTGCAGAAGCACCCTGTCCTCCCAAGACAAAAACCTCTCTGTCTTGATGTGAAAGGTGTCTTGGTATTGAGAATCTTCCTCCAGCCCTAATGTGTTTTCTGTCCAGAGAACTCAAGCTATCCCACAAACAATGCCTTATTCTCCAAGGAGTAAGATTAAAGGCAAGTTTTTATATCTACTCCCTGTAACTCCTGAAACTGACTCCAATCAAAATTGAGAAACTGAAGAAGCTTATCTTTGGGGTATCTCCATTCTCCAAAAAGGCTTCTTCCTTTCTCTCAAATACTATCTCCACTTCAAGCACCCAGTTGATCAGAAATTTTGAGTTGAATGGCGCTTTTTTTGGTATCCTTCCTATCACTTCACAAAGGCCTGAGTTAGATCTTACAAGAAAACACAGGTGAGCTGACAACTGAGTAAACAAAGCTGCAGAGAAAAGCCTAGAACAAGAGTCAAAGTTTTTCATAAATGCCATCAGCCTCGACCTGACAAAATACACTCTTTTGCTCTAAGATTATTATACCCATGCAGTTTCTGTTTTTAAAAATATACATTGTTTTCAAGTCAGTAACTATTTTACAGTTTCTTTCTGTTCTAATAAAATAAGTACAATGCAGTTCCAAACAGCAAGTATATACCTCCAGATTTTTTTAAATGTTCAGAACAAATTTAAGGCTCAAATGCTGTATTGGCAACATTGAAGTGTTAGCAAAGGCTAGAATGAGATTATAAAATAACAATAATGGGAGACCTCCTAGGCAGAGAGAGTCTCACAGCTATATTTATGACCCAGACAAACTGAGTTCTCTGGCTTTTCTGTAAGGGACAATGATTTCTTAGGATACACACACACACACACACACACACATAATGCTGGATCTCTTACCCACTTACAAATTCGATTTTCAGGGTCTTTTCAAATTACATGTGAACAAAGCAATATGCTATAAAACAAAATCACGATAAGTTAGATTTTTTTAAAAATAAAGAAACTACATAGTGTTGCAACACTCACTTGCACCTTGTACCTGATATTTTGGTAAGAAGAAATTAAAAATGTAGCTTAGAATCCAAATTTTTGGCTGCAAGAATGATGTTGATCTATGTCGTGTAAGCAGTGGGCACTAATGACCCCTGTCCTTCCAGGATCCTGACCAACCAAAAGAGTGGTAGTAACGAGAGTACTGTTTTGCCACCTAACAAGGACATCTGAATATAGTGGCTACTTTTCATTGCCAACTGTTGTGTGGCTTTTAATGTGATGGTGTTTATGAAACATCTCTGTGCCACTTCTCACAGCCTTAACCTGCTCGTTCAGCAATGTCTACCACAGCTGACAAAAACAGCAGGAGCAGCACCGACTGCATACTCAGGCTACTAGAGAGCCCTTTTTTTCCATCCTGTTTTCCCAGGAGCCCAGTTTAATGAGAAAGAACTACCAATAGATCAAGGAACGCCAAATGTATAAGTTCTACAGGAAGAAAAGAACTGGGGAGGGCTTCAAAATCATCCTTAACTAAATGCAGTGACACGAAGAGACTGAATTGCCATTGGACCTGCAGAATTTATTTCCAGTTTAGAGGTTTTTTGCCCATGTGAACAGTGTTGCTTCCTCGTGGCCAGCAGTTGTTTATGTGAATGGGGTACAGAAACACAAGCCTGGAGGTATTCACCCCTACGATCTCCTGTCCCTCTATACAGTCTCCCCCCAAAAGCGCTGCGGCCTTCTACTCACTCAACAACATATCAATTCCAGTTGGGGACAGCCATCCAGACAGGGTTAGAGTGGGCATAAAAATGTCTTGTCTTTTGCCAGGGCTATGGTGAGAACTTCTCTCTTCTTTTTCTTACTTTTTGTTCTAGACCAGGGATCAGCAAACTTTTTCTGTAAAGGGCCAGATAGCAAGTATTTAAGGCTTTGCAGGTCCTACACCATGTTTATTGCATATTCTTTTCATTGCTTTTTATACATATTTTTCTTTTTTAAAAATTTATCTTTGCCCAGCCGGGCGTGGCTCAGCGGTTGCGCGTCAACCTAGAATCCAGGCGATCAGGGTTCGATTCCCGGTCAGGGCACATGCCCGGGTTGCGGGCTCGATCAATGACTCTCTCATCATTGATGTTTCTATCTCTCTCTCTCTCCTTTCCTCTCTCTGAAATCAATAAAGATATATTTAAAAAAATATATTTATCTTTATTGTTGAAAGTATTACAGATATCCCTTTTTTCCCCATTGACCCCCTCCACCCTATCATCCCCCCCTCAGGTCTTCACCTCACTATTGTCTGTATCCCTGGGTTACGCATATTTGCATATAAGTTCTTTGATTAATCTCTCCCCACCCACTACCCCATCCCTGCCTTTCCTCTGAGATCCCTCAGTCTGTTTCATTCTTCTCTGTCTCTGGATCTATTTTGTTCATCAGTTTATTTTGTTCATTAGATTCCACA
The DNA here is from genome assembly GCF_964146895.1 of Miniopterus schreibersii. NCBI lineage: Eukaryota > Metazoa > Chordata > Mammalia > Chiroptera > Miniopteridae > Miniopterus > Miniopterus schreibersii. The sequence goes on along the minus strand of NC_138104.1, from coordinate 95,686,485 downwards.
TATAAGTGAGATCATGTGATACTTTCTCTGGTTGGTTTATTTCACTTAGCATCATACTCTCCGGGTCCTTCCATGCATAAAAATCATTCTTAGTTCATGAACCATACAAAAATAGGCCATAGGTCAGAATTGGCTCACTGGCCAAAGTTTGCCAACCTCTGCTCTAGACTATCAGCTACCTAGCGTATTAGTCAGCTACTGGCACATATATATGCTATATAATAAACCACCCCAAAATTCAGTAGTATATAACACTAAGCATTTCTTCTCCTGCTCACAGGTCTGTAAATCAACTAAAGTAGCTCTGCTCACTTCTCAGCCTAAAATAATACATGTGTGTCCTAATACTGTTATGCCCATAGTCTCTGTTTTTAAAGGCATTCTGACATGAGAGAATATTGTTATTTTGGAAAAATGTATCCTACTAACAAAGGAAACTCAGTAAAGTTGAGAGTTTTCTGTATGGGAAAGGAGACACCATGCTAGTTGAATTTCTTCTATACTTGCCATCTGATTTCTTTTAAATAATAAAGTAGCTAATATTTATTAGCATATACTATGCAATAGGCACAATTCTAAGCCTTGTAAACATACTAACTTATTTAATCCTTGTAAGTATTATTACCAAACTAAGGCCACTGGTCAAAGTCATACACTAAGAAATGGAAGAGTCTGTGAATCACCAGATTGTACACCTCCCAAGAATTCTTTAAGGCCTATGATAAATGTCATGGCACTTCTGCTGTGGAGAATAGTAAAATAAATCAAAACAGGAGTCGGTATTCAGATTTTAAAGTCTTAAAATTATTTTTTTCATAAGACTTACCCTCCTGGGGTGCAAGACAAGTGTTCTTATGAATTAGACTTACCATGTTCATAAAACCCACATTGTGAAATCAGTTTATAAAACCTTTGAGCTACTTAAACAAAAGAATGACTGTATAATTATCAGCCATTTTTGTTATGCTAACCAATCGGGTCTTCAGAAAGCTGATTACTTTAGACATGCACATGTGTTGAACACTGAAACACATCTGGCTTTAGCCATTTGAATGTAAATGAAAATCACTTCTATATTTTTTATGACAGCGTATATTGGAGTTAATTTTCTTTGAGATATAATAGACATAGGGTAAACTATGTAAAATGCACTAATCTTCAGCATTCAGCTTGATAATTTTTACTGTATAAGTACACATTCCCCCCAACCTCCCTTCCCCCCATCCTATAACCATTACCTAGATCAAGATATAGAATATTCCTAGTACCTTCCCAAAGTCCCCTCCTTCTTCCCAGCCTACACTCCCATATACACCTACCCCCAGGTAACCAGCGTTTTGTCTCCTCTCTTCCTCAGCTATTCCGCCTCTTTTTGAATTTGATATAAATGGAATCGTAGATATAGACTCCTTTAGGTCTGGCTTCTTTCACTCAACAGAGCATATGAGGGGTTCACCCATGTTGTTATGTGTACCAGTAGCTTGTTCTTTTTATTGCTGTGTAGTTTTCCATTGTATCAATACACTACCATTTAATTTTCCATTCTCCAGTTGACAAGCATTTGGCTTGATTTTAGCTTTGGCTATTTGAATAAAGCTCTGATGAATATTCTTATATATGTCTTTTTGTGAACATATATACTTGTTGCTCTTGGGTATGTTGAAGTGTGGACTTGCTGGGTCACAGGGTAGGTGTGTGTCTACCTTTAGCAGAGTTTCCAAAGTGATTCTGTAAAGTTACATGTTGAAACACCTAAGTAAGATCTGTAACACTGCTTAGTGGCAGTGCTCTGTTTAATGGTTCAGTTGTAAATAAAGTTTTCACGTTACACGCAAACACGCAAAATCATATTAAAGTATAATCTTTGGATGCAATAAAACTTTGAGCTTCGGTGTGATCACTAGGTTTGGCAAATAGGCTTAATTATTCCTTATAACGTGTCTCCATCCTCTCATTATGCACCTGATTTGAAATGAACCTCAAAAAGGTGTTTATTTACTGATTCTGGGTGTAACTGCATAGCACTCAGTTTTCTGAGGCCAAGAGCTAAATTCCACTGGACCTTTTCTGTGTGGCCCATCGGTCTGTGCTGCAGATCCGCTCTAGAAATGTAGGAGGGATGGTGCCGGGAATTCCCAGGAAGCGAGGGTGTTCCATTCACCTGGGGAACCAAATTCCTTGCAGCTGCCGAATCAGACCTGGAGACCCGAATGGAGGGAAGCCGTGAGATTCCCGGCTTTTCCCAGGTTGTGCTTTAGGACAGGCTGTCTGGCTTCTGGGGAGCTAGCTCAGGAGAAGCAGGGGGCAGGCAAAAGTCAGGACCTGAGAGAAGATTCCTGCGAGAGGGGAAGCGAAAGCTGTCAGAGCAACCAGGAAGGCCTGACGGTGTAGAAAGTTGTGCCAAACTCATTGATAATGATGACTGTCATTTAGATTGTCAGTCCCTACTAGAGACCACCTTTACTCATAAGTCATTAGGTTTAGCCTAGGTCCTATTCTGCCCTCATCAACTTTCAATTACTGAGGCCCCAGCCTGCTTTAGGGTTAAGCTCACAAAGGTAACCGGGAGTCACACTTGTCCTTCCTAAGAGAATCACAATCTAGGCTCCACTGGGGGTCAGGGTCCTTCGGAAACAATGTGGAGCCTAGTTCTCTCTTCTTTTTCAGATGTGGTTTAATCCAAGTGCTGTCACTACTATGAATCCCTCCCCTTCTTCACTTAATGCTATGATTGATGCCTCTTATATAACTAGAATTTGCTCAAAAACAGAACGGGGTGATTATGACGTTGAGGAGCCACCAGTTAATTCACTCTAGGAAGTTTGAGAAGGCTAAAGATAAAGAATAGAACAGGGGACACCACTCAGGGTCACGGAGCGCAGGGATACAGTCATGGTCTGCAAGCTAGGAAACCATGCAAATAGGTCGGGATACATTTCAGGAGCACAGCAAACAGGGGAAGGTATCTTAGCCCAGGCCAGGCTGAAGTTCAATAAACCAGTGGCCTCACCCAATTAAATCTGTAATAGTGAGAGTGAGGCTGGTAATTTCCACACACACCAAAATATGTTATGTAATGGCAAAGGGTACTAAAATGGCAATGCCAAAGAAAGCAAGGCAGTGCAGAAGTAATTTGAAATAAATGTCAAAGACAAAGATAATCATAAATAGTCAAAGCAGGGAAGAGCAATGACCAGTCACTTTTGAATGTGTTTGTTTATACTTCTCTACGAAGTACTTAAAAGCAAATGAAAAAACAAAGGCCCCTAGTGGAAAGTAAAGACTCATGCAAGAGAATACATGCATACGTGTGTTTGTTTGTTTGTTTGTTTTGTTGTTTTTTTTACCAATCAAGGAGAAGATGTTATTAGAGTAGGGCAATAATGAACTCTTGCAAATAGAATGTAAAAGTACATAGTTTATGTAGCTGATTGTTCTGTTCTTTAATTCAAAGGTGAGATATCTTTATTTGTGATACCTATCTATCCTAGATCGATGATCCTAGATCTCAACCCCAGCTGCATATTAAAATTTTGGGTGAGTGGGTGGGAGGGGTGGGCATTAAGAAATGATGCCCAGGTCCCACTGTAGACCAACTAAATCAAACTGGGGATGGAGTTCATCAGAACCCAATCCAACTATTTGTTTACATGTGATCTGCTTTGTCCTTTAAAGAGTTTGATGTGCTTCACAATCCTTAGGATAGAATTTAGTCTAACATGAATTCACCTTACTTGGACTAGTTACTACAACAATTTAGGCTATATGTGACCAGCACTAAGGTTGATGCTACAAAATATTAATTGAACACGATAAGGAATACACAAATGATAGATCTTCTTCCGGCTCTCATGAACTTTGCAATCTAGTAGAAGAAAAATGCTTAATAATCATAATGTAACAGTGACTACAACATGTATTTATGGAAGAGGCACTCACAGAGGCCATTCAAGCAATAAAGATATCACAGACACTTGCAGGAATCAGAGAAAGCTCCATAAAACAGATGCCTGGAATGTAAATCTAAAAAGATAGCTGGTTCTCGACCAGCAGAGATGGAGGGTAGGGCATTCAGAATTCAGGGACAGCACAGTCAAAAGAGCGAAGCCATGTGGGGTGTTTTCCAGAAGCAGTAAGTAGTACATTTCAGCCAGGTTAACAGAACCAAAGGATACACACAGAATCGGAATAGAAAAAACAATTAGAAATATATGATATGTTCAGATTATGCAGGACTTCTAATGCTATGATTACGAATTTGAACTTCATTTTCTAGAAGCGGAGATCTTTTTTTGAGCAAGGAAGGCCAAGAAAGTCCTTTGGGAAACCAGTTTGGACACTGGTCTATAGAATTGTTTGGAAGAGAAAGAATTTAGAGGTTGGATGAACAGCAAAGAAGAGGCTATTACAAAAACCTGGGTGACTAATAATGTGAAAAATTAGCCCAGTGGCAGTAGTCATGAAGGAAGAGCAATGCCTTTGAGAGTAATTATGAAGGTAGATTTGACAAAACAAGGAAATTGTTTTGCTATGTGTAGGATAAGGCTGAGGGAGAGGTAAAAAAATGAGTTTGTGGTTTTAAATCAAATAAATGATACCATTTATAGGGATTCAGAATAATAATAGCACTGGCCAGCATTTACTGAGCACCTACTCTGTATCAGGCTAAGTGTTTTTGCTTACTTACATTCTGTCATTCAATCCTCTAACAATCTTATGAGGATTAAATCGTGCAGGTAAAGAAACTGAAGTGTAGAGAAGTTAAAATTTTGCACAAGATCACCTAGCTAACAAGTGGCGGGGGAAAAACTATATAGGAGATGTATGCAACTAAGTTATTAAGCAGTCTGAACTCAAAAGAGAGTACCAAAACTTGTCTTTATTTTTCCTACGCACTGACTTAAAGAATTTGGCCACAATCTCTTTCTATAACCCTTTTTGACATGTCAGGCCACTTCTAAGTTTTCCAGTCCTCTTCAATTATAAGAACAATTCCAGTAACTATAAATTGCTTTAGAATCTTAAAAGGTCTAAATGCAGTTTAAGCTAGTATAAATAAAATTATATCATGTCCAAATCAAGTCTCCTCTCTCCTTCCAGTGAGGATGGGGGAGCACTTAGTCCATTCCATTATTAACTTCTCTGCTAGCTTTCTACTTTTCTCCCAGGCATCATAGATTACTCCAGCTGGTGTCTTGCATTTGGAAGTCACCAAGTAAGAAGCAGATTTAAATATTTTTGGTAACATATGCTCTCAAATCCTTGGGGACCCATATCAAACCCTCCTCAGAAATATCCTCATTCTGTGCTATTATAGGTCTGTGAATTTTGCAGCTCAGCAAACATCCAGTTGGGAGTGAGATGCCTATTTCCATTTTTTTTCCTGACAATTCCAACGTCCTAGGTAGTGCTCTCTCAAAAAACAACCACCCTGAGATAAAGATTCAAGTGCAAGTCGTTTATTTGGAAGGAGATCCTAGGAAACATTGGCAGGAAAGAGGGGAAGTGAGACCGGGAAAGAAAGAAATTCAATATGTGGTGTGTGGTTAAGAAAGCATCAATGAGAAACTGGGGCTGGAAAAACTCAGGACCTGATGTAAAACATCTGCCTCAAAGTTCTGCATGAGCTGCAAGGTAGCTAAGGCATTTATACACAAATGCCAGTCATTGGTTGAGGGCCATTCCTGGGATGTCAGATTCCCTACATTTTCAGCTTGCTCTGTACTGAGGCAGAGAAGCTATCTGCGGCTTCAGAAAAAAACACGCACACACAAACCATTCAGGTGAAGACTACCAGATATTGGTAGCTGACAATAGGCCAGACAGGTATCAGTCACTGACAATAGGCCAAAGCACAAGAGAGAGAAAATTCCCGAATAACCCTCACTAGGTCAACAATTAACTAAAATCTTACAAATTCCCTTCTTCATGGAACACATTTCTTCAGTGAGCTTTCATCAAATTGCTTAGCTTTCTTTATCGGTTGCTTGGGGTCATGAAGGCGAGAGTCTACCTCTTGTTAAACCCTAAGAGGATGCCTGGCAGCATCCTGGCCCTGATGTTATAATGGGGGATATTTAGCACCTGTTGTCCTCAGCTTGGGAACTTTAATGGAAATTCAGACAGCAGAAGTAGTTTTCAACCTCCTATTACAGAGACTTTGTCACACAGAAGTAGTAGGACCAGCTGGTTAGTGTTCCCAAATAGCAGAGAGCCAAAATATATGTGCAATGAAGTTCTATTTATAATTGTGGAAAACGAAAATGACTTAAATGTCCACCAATACGGGAAAGGTTAAATAATTATGGTGCCTCTACATATGGTACTATATCAACTATGTAATACTTTCAGAAAATGAGTCCAATGTATCTTGGAAAGGCTGCTAAGCAAAACATCAAAAATCAAGTTACAGAATATATAATAATCTTAATTATATATGTATACATGTACACACTCACAGACATGTACTTTGATACATATATTAAAATGTAAATATACAATCCATTCTTGCCCCCCTCCAGCAATTCTCTCCTCTTCTAAGGAGGATCTTTATTTGTTTGTGTCTCTTAGATCCTCAGTCTTTGTAGTGCTGTTTAGAAATAATAGGTGGACTCTAATTTTATTCATATCAGACAGAGTGTGGAACTCTGAGGCAAAAAGAAATAGGTGGGATGTAGTATGCTGGAGCGATGCAGAGAGAGAGAGAGAGAGAGAGAGAGAGAGAGAGAGAAAGATCGCTTACACCCCCCCCCCCACACACACGCCCCAACCAGGGATCAAACCCACAACCTAGCTATATGCTCTAACTGGAATCGAACCCACGACCTTCTGGTACACGGGAGGACACTCCAACCATCTGAGCCACACTGGCCAGGGTCATGACTTATGTATTTGAATCACTGCTTTCTGATGTATTTTCAGGTTGCCAATTGTGTAATGTCTTCTTTTTTAGTATCTCTCAGTTTAGTCTTCCATTCCAATTAAAGGTGCCTGGAGCTTTAATAACATTTCCATCATCATTCACTTATTCTTTCAACATCTATACATGCCTTCCCTTGGTGCTTTATGTGCTATTATTTGCAAAACCCTACTATTTTTTGTTATCATGTCTGTTGTTGAATAAATGCTCATTTTGTCGGGGGGGGGGGATGCACAAATACCACAAAGTACCTTCTGAAATGTTCTATGAGAAAGAGGGAATTCAGAGCAAGAGTAGATTTGTGATTAGAAGTGATGTCACTGAAAGGCCTATGTAACGCCAATACGTATTTTCCAATGAGATAAACCTCAGCAAGGCTTCTAGTACCTTCCAAAACTCAGAGAAAAGAGAATATTTAGCACTAATCAAGCAAATTCCTAGCAAATGGCAAAAAGGTAGGTAGCCACGTACCTGAGTCAAAGGAAAGAACGCAAAAGGAAGGTTGTCCAATCTTTGTCTTGAAATATGAATAGACTCCTTTTTTCTTATATGAAGGGGAGACCATTTTAATTAAGACATTAATCAAATTCCCACTAACTCTTTCAAGAAAAGAATGATCTACAAAAGCCAAGAACTTGAGCTACTTAAGAAAAATCTCTTTTCTCCCCTCTTGAAGGGCTTAATGGGAATTCATTTTACCTTCAATTAAATCCAACCTCAGTGTTCACTACAGGCCAGAGGTTTACCCTAAATAATAATTCAGGGAAGCAAAGAAATTTGCTGGATACTCCCAGCGAGAAATTTCATTCCATATTAGTCTCCTGGAGAAATCGCCGGTGGCATTCTCCCAGAGGGTATAAATGGTGGCACTCTGGTCCTCATTTACCTTCCCAGGCCGCTAAAGCCAGAGACTCCTTGTTGCCTCATTCTGCTGGCTGCTCAAATGTGCTCTGAGTCCCTCTGAAGGCCAGCAAAGGTCTTCCTATTCAGATTTGCCTGTCATCAAATATTTGCTTGTGCTCATATCAGCCTCTTTGAAAATCTTTTTAGAATTGTCACTGTGATAATTTGCACATACCCTTTTCATCTTCAAATGAAATCATCTAGCTTGAGTTTTTAAGGGCACAACATTTGAACAAGGGGTAGTTAGTATTTAAAACAAAACTGAATAGAACAAAAGAACTGCTTTGTGATTCATGGGTGTGGGTGTGTGGGGGTGTGTGGGTGTGTGGGGGTGTGTGCTGGAGGAGGTATGGGTGTGGTATTTTCTGGAAGACTAGAGATTACAAAACGGAGTTTAAACACATACGTAAGAAAAGAAAATTTGGCAGACTTCCATTTCAGCCTGTATGTCAGATTACCCTCTCTACTGAAATTCTCAAATGCCAGGTAAAATAGAAAGGGCATCATCATTGTTGAGCTGAAATAAAAGTAGAAAATCAATGGAGCCCAAAAGAAAAGTTAAACCAAGAACCCTGGTAGGGGGGTGGGGGGATGCCAAAGGCACCGGTCAACCTTGCGGTTTTGCCCAACCTTGGAGACTGAGTTTCCTCCTTTCCCAGGGCATGTGAAGTGGGGTCTGCAGCCAGTTATCTCCCACATGTACGTGGGAACCCAAAGGACCAAACCCAGCGCAGCCCCGGAATAGCAGTGAGTGAAAAATCAAACCCCACTACAGGGGCAGACAGAGAGCTGGCCTAGCTGGACCCTGCTACTAGATGACCACTACATGTAGTTATCTTCTGAGTACTCACTATCATAAGAAAGCCCTCTCTAGAGTTTACAGTTCAAACTCACACTACTTATAGAGTCGAAAACCCACAATTGAAATTTAGGTTAAATTTAATGTAGTTCAAGTTTGGTACCACTTCCATCAGACTGCAAAAGCAAATACAAATTTCTTCTGGAAGAACTCGATTTCAATCCAGACTTTAAAGAAATAGCAAAAACAAAGTTCCAAAGAAAATGAACATCTCAGAGTTAAAAATCACAAAATATAGCAGAAATTAGGCACCATGAGTAAGAACCAGAAAAACTAACAGGCAGTAGAAACAGACACATAAGACTTGAGATATTAGAATTATCAGGTACCTGATGAAAATAGTGATGTTTATAGAAATAAGGGGATGAAAGCAGATATGGAAAACAGCCAACTAGAACTTCTAGAAAGAAAAAACATAATATGGATTTTTTTGGTAACTTCTCACTTTAAGTAATTACAGATTCACAGGAAGTTGCAGAGGTAGTACAGAGGCCCCGAGTACCCTCCACCCAGTTTCACCCAAAGGTTACATCTTACCTAACTATAGCACACTGTCACAATTGGGAAACTGATACTGTATAAAGTATGTATATAGGTCTATGTCATTTTATCAAATAGATTCTGAAACTATCATGACAGTCAAGATACAGAACTACTCCATCACCACAAAGATCTCCCTTTATAGACATTTTCATCTCCTCAACCTCCACTCTCCATAACCCCTGGAAACAACTAATCTGTTCTCTATAATATTGTCATTTCAAGAGCATCATAAAAATTAAATCATACAGTATGTGACCTTTTGAGTTTGGCTTTTTAAACTCAGCATAATGCCTTGAGATCCATTCAAGTTGTTGTGTACATCAGTAGTTCATTCCTTTTTTATTGCTGAGCATTTGATAATATGGATGTACTACAGTTTGCTTAATGATTCAATGACTAGGATAATTTGAAAGTTTCTAGTTTTACACTATTGTGAATAAGCTGCCATGAAAATTCATGCACAGATTTCTGTGTGTACATATAGGTTTTCATTTTTTAAAATAAATGCCCAGGAGTGGGATTACTAGGTCATATGGTAAATATATGCTTAGGGTTTTTGGGTTTTTTTTTTTTTAAGAAACTGCCAAACTGTTTTCCAGAAAGGCTGTCCCATTTTACACCATAATTCTCACCAGCATTTGGTGTTGTCATTACTCTTTTATTTTAGCTGTTCTAATAGGTGTGTAGTACCATCTCATTGTGGTCTTAATTTGCATTTCTCTAAGGGCTAGTGATGTTGAAAATATTTTCATATGTGCATTTGCCATGTGTATATACTCTTTGGTGAGGTCTTTTGATGTTTTTTTCTCACTTTATGATTGAATCATTTGTGTGTTTTTGGTGTGTTTTTTTTACTGTTGAGTTTTGAGGATTCCTCATATATGAGTCCTTCTTTGGATATTTTTCAAATATTTTGCAAATACTTTCTCCTAGCCTATAACTCATTTTTTTATCTTCTTAACAGGGTTTTTACAGAACAAAAGTTTTTAATTTTGATGGCTTTTAAGATAAAAAGGAAGGTTATTATAGTCACTATATTGCCATATGTGGATAAAAACTTCAGTCCTTCAAGAATATATAGCAATTTAAAATGTATGCATGTCTAATAGATTGCCCTCAAATTATAGTAGTGGACCACCTATAAGTCATGATAAGTAGTTCCAATACTCCAAAAATTAAATTACCATACTCCCCTCAGGAATCCTGACTCTCCCTTTGACTGCCCTATTGGCCTGAGCCAGACAACTACAACCACCGAGACCTGAACCTCTTCATTCGTAGGGGCCACTTTTAGGGATAAAACATCTGTATATGAGTTTTTTGAAGAAGAGGGGAAAATTAGGGAGGGGGAACTTTCTTAACAAAGCCAAGGCCAGAGTTAACAGGCACCAATAATCAATAATTGGCTTTGAGGCAGGGTGGGAACTGGGTGCTGGAGGGCAAGGGGGGGGGAAGGGAGAGGGAGAAACATCGGTAATGCTCTCAACACTAAAGATTAAATAAATAAAGTACAAATACTTATTTAAAAAATAATAAGCTTTGTGAATGGTACTGTGATGGGTGAGGCAATAAATAATATCTAGTCCTGATCTTCAAACAGTTTATAATCAAATTAGGAAAATAAGAATTAATGAATAGTTGGGGGATTAAATAATTCCCTATGCACATGTAAAACTCAAAATCAAAAATATAAGAAAATTCCCAATGTAATACATGATTATTAACTAGCTGAATACCATTCAGTAATGCCAATAGAATTCTAAGGGTGGAGTGATTCTGTGTGTAGGGGACTTTGGGGACTCCTTCCGGTACACAAAAATTAGCCAAAGGGAACGTAAGCACGGACAGTTTTAAAGGAATCAATTTCTACATCTTCAGCTCTCCTGCGTATTCTTTCCTAAAAATGGTCTGCATTTCCTTTTCCATGTTTGTTGCTAGAGTCATACTTCTCCCACTTTACAAAAAGAAAAGTCTATTTCTCGACCATTTTGAACTTGACTATTGAGCATTGCCCTGGGTGTGGAAACTTCCCTGGTGCCAAACAAGACGACAGATCGAGCTATTGATTTCATTATTGTAAAAGTAATAACAAATCCTTTGTCAAATCGGTTTCCAATTCTGTGCTTTTGGTTAGATAAGCCAACAGTGACCAGTGGCATGAGCATCCAAATCAAGAGATAAAATTTGGATGTTTGTGATCACAGCCCCTGTGCTGCACAACCCAGAGACCTCAGGAGCTATTGTAAACAGGCAAGGAAACACTGTTTAGTACAAGGAGAGTTATTCCTTAAAAACAAGGCAGGCTTCAAATTATGCGGAGAACAAGGTGGGGTCTATGTTGCTCTTACAAGGCAAAATATATTGACTGACTTAAGAAAAGTTCAGCCAAGTTTCCATAAGGATTTATATTTATTTGGTAAAGTCAGAAAAGGCTACCTGTGACCTTGAGATGGGCAGGATGGTAGGATCTTTACATTCTCTTTTTGTTTGAGAACAGTTCTGCAATACATTCCTATCATGCCCATGATCCTTTATCATTAATGTTGTACTTAGAAGCCTGGTGGGAAGTCATAGTTTGGGAAGAAATTACCTTGGCAGAAGGATATCAAGACCTGGAATCTCTAGGAGTCCAGTGGTTGGGCACGCTGTGTAATGTAACCATCCTCCATTCTCCCCAAGCCTTAAATTAAAGTGTAGTACAAGCAAAATACTCCATTCACGATTGCTTTGGGAATCAGGAAAAGGGTCAGTGTTCCATATTAGCGTTGGCAAAAAGGGAAGAGCCCTTTCGTTAGAAATGAGACATGATTTACTTGTGTTGTCCAGCACAGTAGCTGCTAGCCACATGTGGCTATTGAACACTGGAATCACAGCTGGTACCACATGTTGAAATGATAATATTTCAGCGTATTGGGTTTTAAAATATATAATATTAAAATTAATTTCATTTGTTTCATTTTGCTTTTCTTAATATAGCTACAAGAAAATTTTAAACTATATATGTGGCCTTCACTGCATTTTTAATGAACAGTATTAAATAGAGAATGCGGAGGAATGTAGGTATTAGAACAAGAGATAAGTAGAAGAAATGCATGCTTCCCTAAGAATTCTTAGAGATTTTGAAAAATGCTGTCTCCCACAATAAGGGATGTGGATTTAAGTCATTTTACTTAGGTATTAAATTGAGAGTACTCTCCCGTGGTTGAGGATTTGGGAGGACACAACTATAGGGATTACATGAATCAAAAGTTTTAATTCAATATTTATTCATATTTTAATAAACGATACCATTTAAAGTTTACTAATTAAAGTTGGAAATAAATTATTTCATTAATTTAAAAATACCTATATAGTCTCATAAAACAAAATAGTATCACGTTGCTCACAAGAAACTGCACTGTGTTCTAACTGTACAGATGTTCCCAGTCTCTCCTGTCATATAAAGAGTGAAATTAGCCCTTTACACTTATCCACAACATAATATTTGATACGAGAGAAATGACAAGAGGCAGTCAACAAAACAGTTTGGTAAAGAGAATTGTTCCTGACCTTTCCCCTCCCTGCCTGAAGCAGGAAGTACTAGAAGAAACATCACAGGAGAATTAGCCTTTAGTTCCATAGAAACTAATAAATACAATGACTGCTGCTTGTGCCTCTCCTTCCTCTTACCTGGATGTAGTGGTGAGTAATGTCTGTTAAAAACAATACCATTCCACCCAGGAAAATTCCGAAAAAGAGGTTGCAAAATGATATTCCAACAAATCCGTCCCAAAAAATAGCACTTAGCTTTTATACGGTGCTAGAGATGAGGGAAAGGGCTACGGGACCAACATTGGAAATCTTTTACAACGTGACTCCCCTCAAGAATAGTAAAAGGAATGAGTGTGAAATAGTGGGATTTTAAGTCTGGTGCAAAAGGCTAGTCCTAATTGCAATCAATCTGTGTGGAAACCATGCCTGAACAATGCCCTCAGATTCGCTTGGAAAACCTTCCATGCTTCCAATAGAACCCCATTTAACCGGACAACCACTTGCAACAAAATGTCCTATGGAAATTTTAAGATAACCACTCTCACTGCTTGGAAATTTCTTTTTATATATAACCTTTCGGGGAGGTATTATGAGGAATATGGTGTATTTCATTTTCTTTGAGCTGTTAGAATGGGGAAAAAATGTGTCTTTTAATATAAAAAAGTTATTATCTAGTTAGCACTGGAAAGTGTGCTCAAAATTTCAATTACAGTTCAGAATGCATAGCCCTTATTCTATTATGAGATTATGACAAAAGTCCTACTTACATCATGCATCGCTCTACCCCTGCTTTTTTGTTGCATTTTCTCTGCTAATCTTTTATTTCTTAATAAATATCTCCCTCCTACTCCTCACAATACTCTCTAGTTCCCTCCAGTCATCCTGGAATATTTTCCTCTTCTCTGGTAATGAGTAATCATAGCACCCATATTCAGAACTATCTTGTGTGCGAACTCTTTGAATACCGTTGGTATTTTTACAAGAAAGTTACTGTAGCATCCACTTTGGGGTGCCTCCCTGGGAGATTTGTCCCCTTCTTCCTTTTGAACATTATAGGACTACGTGGCTCTTCCATGTGATGCTTCAGTACTTCGGGGAAGGCTGGCTCCCCCCCAGCCTCAGGGGGTCCTCTTGAGTTGATCAAGCCACTAATAGTGATTCTACCGACTACTCAGCTTGGCCAGTGACTGGCCAGTGATATGTGAAAGGAAACCTTGTCTTGTGGTCAGCTGCAGGGGGATACATCTGGGAAGTGTTTCTTAACTAGAAACAAGAAACATGTAAACACTTTTTTTTCTGCCTCTGAGCTTAGATGTAGAAAAAGGTGATGATGAAGCTACTGCAGCCATTTTACAACCATGAGGGGAATACCATACAGAAAATAAAGAACCAGAGTACATGATAAAATAAGTCACTGAACAATTGAAATAATAAGCCATGAAGCCACACACTGCCTCTAGATATTTTGTTATGTGAAATAATAACCACCCCGTGGCTTAAGTCATTTTGAGTTGAGTTTTCTTTTACTTGCAGCCAAAACCATTCTAATGGATGTGACAATGTAACACATAACTTTGAAAACTGATGCTTGTTAAGTCATTCTATCCCTGCCTGTATGCCACAATAATATTAATAGCCCTAGTTTCCTTCCATTTTACAGAATGGCCTTAGGAAAATCTCTAAGTTTGGGTTTAAAATGGATAACCCAATGAATAAATAAAAATTTAAAGACTTAAGGTGGAGAGAACAAATTATTCTCTCTCTGTCATCATAAGTTTTATATCATTCATTTTCTCTGTCCAAACTTCTTTTCCATTTTCCACACACTATAGGATTTTAGGTCCACTTTCCCGGCTGCTTCATCAGTCAGAGTTCTCGCTTTGGTCAGAGTCATGCTTGCCTAGACCCCTGAAGCAGCAGATACAGGCTGACCAACATTAGTGGCAGTGGCAGGAGCAGCTGCTACAGATGCTTTCCAGGAAATCTGACAAAGAATTCCCAAAGAACGGGGAAGTTGAAGGGATATTAAAAGCATGACTCAGCTAAGGTTATATGTGACATCTGAGTTTTCTCTCTGAGGACATCCTCTGTACTAATAATGTGTGCAATTCAGAGACTAAAATTTCAGTAAAAAAATATCAAGTATGAACAGAACTCAATGGAGATTATTTGAGACTTACTGAGTCTTTAAAACTTGTCCTTAAAAATTGCCCTTAAAAGAGTAAGTTATTTGGGCAAGAAAGATTTATAGTTGAGTCATTCCTTAATCTTAGCAGATTTATTTCAATTCAATAAGCCTTCATTGAAAGCCTAGTTTGAGCTCGGCCCTGAGCTAGGCAGTTGGCATGAACATAGAAGATAAGAAAGAATTGTTCTCTGCTCTCAAGAAGTTCAAACTTGGTCTCTAATCTAGTTAAAAGTCCTAAAACGAGGTACAAATAGGGTTCTCTGTGAATAGAAAGGGTGGGGTGATCAGTGCTGACTGGAGGACTGGAGGTATATCACAAAGGAGGTGGCATCTGAACTATATCATAAAGGACAAGTAAGATCCAAAGGAAGAACGGAATTCAGGTGGGGAGATTTGGGTGATTCAGAAAGATACTCCTGGAATGACAACTGAGCTGCAATTAGGTTGTGTGGTTTTTATGACTTCACCTTTGGAAGTTAGATAAACAGTGAGACTCATTTTCCCATTTTCCTTTCCCTGACTTGCCAGCTGTTAGAATTTCTTCCATCTTCGGCTATTGTTCAGCTCCTTAGTCTGAGAGCTGCAATTTCAATCTTAATGTCTGTTCTTTTTGTGATAGTTCTTGCATAAAATACATTCTCAGTCTCTTCCATGGTACTTATTCTTGATGCAGGGAACAGATGGCAGAAGTCAAAGTCATTTCTGTTTATGGACCATTTAAGATGCAAGTGAGGGACTTTGATTCTGTGACAGATAACTGTTACAGATCTTTTACATTGTTTTTACTTAAATCATTTGATGGTTTTTAAGGCATAATAGCCATTTTTCCTTATGTATATTTGAACAAGAAATCAGAAATGACCATCTATTCTCGGCACTTTCCTAACCAGGTTTTCCATATTTTAAATATAATGGTATGATTTAACTTTGTACTAATGTAATAATTAAATCCATATTTACATTATTGTTGTTTTTTGGCATTTGCTCAGTCCCACCCCCGCAGATTCTGGTCTCTTCAACATACAATATACATATGTTAGGCATTACTGTTTGTTTGGCCTAGGAAATACATAAATGACAGGGCAAGACAAGCCATTAAATATATATGCCTAAGCAACATCATGATGACGAGCATTGGTCTAGATAAGCAGTGTGGGTTCAAATTCAAGATCTACTACTTGATAGCAGTGTGATCTTGGGTAAGTCATTGCAACTCTGAATACCTTAATATTCTTATGTTTAAAACAGGAATATCAATACTTAGTTCCTGAAGTAACTATATAGACTGCCCGAGATAATGTATGCAAAGGACTTCTTAGTATAGTATCAGGCCCATGATAAATGGTTTCTGTACTCATAGGGTGGTATGCTCGTAACTGGCCTGTGAAAGTTAAGAAAAGCCTCTTAGAGTAGACATTATTTACATTAAGATTATAAAAATAATTAGGGCTGCCTAGAGGACATGGATCTACGAAGTGTCTTCTGGGCAAAGGGAGCAGCATGTGAAAAGACATGGAGACAAAAATGAGTGCAGGTCATTTGAGGAACTTAACGTGTTTTGGTATAATGAAACCCGGGGTGAATGTGAAAGAATAGGACTCGGGACAGCAGAGTATGTAGATGAGGCAGAGAAATAAGGTGAGGTCAAAACACAAAAGCTTTTCTATGCCATGATGAGACAGCTATACTTTAAC
Organism: Miniopterus schreibersii; assembly: GCF_964146895.1. Classification (NCBI taxonomy): domain Eukaryota; kingdom Metazoa; phylum Chordata; class Mammalia; order Chiroptera; family Miniopteridae; genus Miniopterus; species Miniopterus schreibersii. The sequence continues at coordinate 95,669,848 of NC_138104.1, read as the reverse complement.
TTATGGCAGATCAAGAATAACAGAAGAATTTTAAACAGGAGAGTGACATGATCATGTTTTCACTTGGGGTCAGGGTGGTAAATGTGTGTGTGTGAGGGGAAGGTGTGATAATCCGAGAAAGAAACTACAAGGGACTGAACTAAGGCAGTCAACAGAGAATCTGCAAGAAGAGGAGGGTATGGATCAGCAAGGCCATCAAAGGTAAAATCAATATGACCTTACGACTAACAGAAAAGAGCATTGGATGGTTAGAGGAGAGAAACATCTAGTAAATCTCTCATCTTTCTAAAACTAGGTAGATTGAGAGTTCATTAACCTACATTGTAATAAGAGCTCCCTTTTGAACATGTTGAGCCTGAGGGCTCTGTCAGACATCCAAGCAGAAATATCAATGTGGTAATTCTATAATTCAGAAGGGACCATTGGACTGAAGCTATGGATTTGTAGTGGTCAAACCTAAATTAATTATGACTTAATTATGATGGCATCTGTAATAAAGAGTCTGAATCCATTTTTGATGTTTGACTGCTGACAGTTTTCTAGACCTGCCACTCCCTCTGCCCCTACATCTAGGCAAGTTGATAAGAAGGCCTGGATGCTCCCTACCTTGGTTCTAGGGAGAGGTACAAACTATGCAAGCTCCAGCCCATGCAAGGGAGTCCTCATCCCAGCCCCGCTACCCAACCATGATAAAACCCAAAGCCAGCCACCCCTCCCTGTTCTCTCAAGCCAGTTTTTGACCTGCTTGAGAACTCATTCTTCTCTCTCCAGAAAGTCTCATTATGTGAATGACAAATCTCTTTCATACCCTCTTGGTGCCTATGTAGTGTCACCAGTGTCAATATCCAAACCAATTTATGTGAACAGTGGTAGGGAGGGGGGTCCATTCCACCTGTTTTGTATGACAACAACAGAGCCAAATTGTGTCTATTATTTAAAGGTCCTTGCCCGGCCGGGCGTGGCTCAGTGGTTGAGCGTCGACCTAGGATCCAGGCGATCGGGGTTCGATTCCCGGTCAGGGCACATGCCCGGGTTGCGGGCTCAATCAATGACTCTCATCATTGATGTCTCTATCTCTTTCTCCCCCTCTCCTTTCCTCTCTCTGAAATCAATAAAGATATATTTAATAAATAAATAAATAAATATAAATAAATAAATATCCAATGTTCTGTGTCTTTCTCAGGATAATATGTAGCCTTTGGAATCAACTAAATATGGTATGTATAATGTTTTATATATATGCATCCATTGAGAGTTAGTAATGGGACGCCCCACCCCCAATTTTTAAAACACTAGTCCATATATTTTCAAAAACGCAGTATTTATCAAATAAATATCCATTTCCTTAAAAAGACTGTGACTCCAGTGGTTACATATTATATCTATATATCATGTATATAAAATATTACATGAGAGTAATATTTGATTAAAATTAAAATAACTTAAGCACCAGAAAATTTTAATAAAGACTGAAACTTACAGAGGTTCCAAATGGTTTTACAAATCATTTCTCTCAATGAAACTTACATTCTAAAACATCATACTTGGGGTTTTCCAGTTTTGTTTTGTTTTTTAGTGATTCCTCATGAGGCCCACATTCGATTTTTCATTTTATTCCATATCATGTAAATGTCATTATTCTGCTCTTTTTCACTTACTATGAGAACATTTATCTCATAAAATTACATAAATGATGCATACTCTAAACTGGGAGTTAATTTTCTTGAGGTTTAATGATGACCTTGGGTCATCTTTAATACTTGCAAACCAATTAGTAGATGGATTATTATGAGCTTTGCCACTGAAATAATTTAAAATTCTGGACATCAAACAAACTTTTCTGAAATGTTCCTCTTACTCCTGATTGATCACTAAATAAATAAATCTCCAAAGGTGTGGGCCCCAGGAGAATCATAGATCAATCAACTACTGAACTGCTTGAGTGGTATTCACATCTGTGTAAGTCAGGGCAGTTTGGTTGCAAATAAGAAAACACTTGAACCAAACTTGTAAAAGCAAAATAGGAATTAAAGGACTGTATTGATTTACATAACTAAAATCCAGAGGCAGCCTGATCCAGAGGCAGGGTTGGCTACAGGCACAGTTGGTGTCAGTGCTCAAAAGGTGTCATCAAGGCTTGGTTTCTCTCCATCTCGCTATTACTGACCACTTATTTTCTTTTCTTTACTCTTAGGCTTCTGTTGTATCAGGATGAGGGTAGTAATACAAGCCCATAAAACCCCTTATGTTCAAGTAAAGCAAGAAAGAATCAGTTTCTTTTCCCCAGAAGCCCTGAGAAAGACTCAGTGTGTTCACAGACTCTTATAGGATCATGGGACCATCACTGAACCAATCCCCGTGTCCTGGGAAATGCAATATGCCGATTGGTTTTGTCTCGGTCCATATGGGCCGCTATAACAAAATGCCGCAGACTGGGTAGCTTATAAACAACAGAAATTTATTTTTCACAGTCCTAGAGACTAGGAAGTCAAAGATCAAGGCGCCAGGATGGTCATGTTCTGGTGGGGGCCCTCTTCCTAATTCATAGCAGGTGCCTTCTCAGAGTATACTCACATGTTGGAAGGGGCATGGGATTCCTGTGGGCCCTCTTTTAAGAACACTCATCCCATTCATGAGGGTTCCACCCTCATGATCTAAGCACCTCCCAAAGGCCTACCTCCTAATACCATCATACTGGGCATTAGCATTTCAACACATGAATTTTGAGGTAATACAAACACTCAAAACATAGCAAGCTTAATCTTGGCCATTTTCTCCATCTTGGTGCCCCACTTAAATTCATGGGCTATAAACAGAAGACAGGTAAATCCTCAAATAGATTTACAGATAGAATGAATAGATGCCCAGCCACCAAAAAGTAACATCTGTACCCTCACCTGTTTATGCTTTCCCATGAGTATCTTAACTGCACCTCTGCCCCTATAGGCAAGACATGATGTAAAGAATATTATTTCTATATTTAATTTCTGCTAACAGATACTCTTTAAGGGAAAAAATGCTCAAGTAGCAGCTCCCAGAATATATATTGTAGGAGTTTGCTAATAAGACTCCGCATTCTTCCACCACCTGTCATCTTGGGATCTTTCACCATTCATTATCTGGTAGCAGGCCTGTAGTGTACAGACAGAAAAGTCACCCCAGAGGTAAAAGAGTTGTTACACTCTACCCCCCCTTCTGGTTCCACTTCTGTACATTGCTAATTTAATCGGGCACATGATTCATTCACTCACCTTAAGCTTAAGCCAAACCTCATACTATATTTAATGTTTTAATTTTATTTTTCACCCACAAATATATCCATGTATAAGATAAAAGCTTTAAAAGTAGTTGTAGTTACCTTCAAGCCAGTATTGAAATGAGTGTATACTGATTGGAAATCCAAGTTAACATGCAAACTGTCCCTTTTAACAGCCTAATGGAAACGAGGGCTAAACCAGTGAGGAAACTTGGGCAGACTCATATGAGGCCAGGTTGGCATGTTTGGGTTATCACTCAGAAACTGAAAGCCTTTCATTCCATTATCAAATTTGTTATGATCAATCTCAGAGTTTACAAAGGACAGTGTAAGTAGAGAAGTGGGAGCAAGAGAAAGGAAGGTGGTAAAAGCCCAAGGAAGTTGTAATCACTGTCTCTGGATAACAGAAATTCCAAAGCAATAACCTAGGAGAGCTTTGAAAAATAAGAGAGCTGGCTTGCAGGTGTATTTGACTAAGGTCTCACACAGCTAATTAAAATTCCTTTATGCACAATAGTGACTGTGGGTGGGTGGGGGTTATAATGTACTGCTGCTAAATAACCATTAGGACTTGTTCAATAGCTCATGAGTCACCCCATCTTACTTAATAATACCAAATTACATTTGATTCAGTTATAAAGAACTGCTTAGCTACACTAGTGAAATCCACACTATATAGATAAATGCTTCAATTTGATTTTCAACTTTAAGATAGAGACATGGAAAAATCTGATAATAATATTTGTTGTCACATATATGCATGGTAAAGTGTGTTCTCATTATCTTTACAATATTCTGATCTATGGGAGGAAGAGAAGAAGTGAGGTGGTGAAATAATCAAGATAATAGTCATATCTAGCAGCAAAATTTTCACCAGACACTGCCATGTAAACAATATTCTGAAAACATCACTTTTCAAGGATAGTCTTATGCATGATAAATAGTTTTATGCAGAATCAATTACTTGGAGCACTAAAAATTATTTTAGACATATTCTAAAATTCCATTAGAGCCTGTGAAATATCCAATAATGAAAGTTGTATTATAGCGCCTTTTAGTATATGCATTATAAATTAGCTAATTGAGAAAGTTATTTCAGGGGAAAAAATAGAATACCATGTGGATTTTTAAGTTACTGATAATTTTTAAACGTCTCATTGTAATTTTCACATCTGATAACAGCAGTTTTAAGTCTTGCTCTCTATTCACAATGAAGATATTGAATTTTCCTTTCTGTGAAAATTTAATAATCATGAAAAATATGATGGAAAAGTTTTAGCATCTAAAGCTGCTCTCCATATATCTTTGATTTAATGAGAAACATTATTGTACAACATTTTTTCCTCATTCAATTAAACCAACAGTTATTGAATGCCTACTACTTGGAAAGCAAATTACTAGAGGCTCTGGGAGATACAAGAACATTTTGGATGCACAGAATTTAGTGTGAGAAAACAAGCAATTGCAAAAATAACACTTAAAACAAGGCAATGCTATAAAAGAAATACCATTATTTTAAAATTAAAGAAGAGCAAATAATATTCTTGTATTTGGAATAAAAATATTTTAAATGTTTATTTTTTAGTTGGCCATTAATACCATCCCTCTGGGTGATGGACAATATTTATGGCCAACTAGAAAAATCCTCTGGAAGCCCTTAAGTGAAAGGTAGTATACCATGGTGCAATGGTTCTCAAATGTATGTGTCAGAATCAGAGAGGGTTTGTTAAAATACAAATTTCTGGGCCCCACCTCAGTTTCTGATTCAGTTGGTCTGGGGTGAAGTTCAATAATGTGCATTTCTAACAAGTTTCCAGGTGATGCTGCTGCTGGTCTGGGCATCACACATTAGGGACCTCCAGGGAGCTCTAGTGCCAGATCACCCAAGTCTGAATCCTGGCTCACTGTTTACATCTGCATGATTTTTGGAATGTGCCATAGTCACCTCATTCAAAAAATGTGCATAATGAAAGCACTGTGGCAGAAACTGCTAGGCAATGACCAAACCTTTGTTCTCTTTTTTCCCCTAGGCCTACAGCTAGGCAACTGTTCCCAGCCTCCTTTGATATTAAATGTAGACCTGTGACTGAGATCTAGCCAAGGAATTTTAGCATAAGTGATATGCTTCACTTCCAGGCCTGACTCCTAATGACTCCCACAAACATCCTTCATGCCCTTTCCATCACTTTTGGCTTGCAGCAAATGAACATGGAAAACTTGGAAGTAGCCAGCTGAACATAGCAGAGTCACAAGGTTGAAGAAGACGGGATCTATGAACCAACACTTGGAAAAGAGCTGCCACCAAACAGCAACACCCATTTGGGTTTTACAAGGTAACACTTGACCTATTTTTCTTGGTATCCCTGACAGGCAGCATGCTATCTGAGACACAGTTACTTAGTAAATAATTGCTGAACACATAAAGAAAAACTTAAGGAATGAATCAGTCTAACAACAGACATGATTAGAGATAATAAACTCCACAACAGTGGAGAAATTTAAGCAAAACTAAATGGTGTCAGTGAAGGGTTCTATAGAAGGTATTCCTCAATAGGTAGAGGATTCAGTAAATCTCCTCTGGGGCCCTTCCAAATAGAAATATTCTATAATATTACACCCTAAATTTAAATGATTAGGATGCAACTTTTGAGAGCTATAGCTATCTCCCCAGCTCCATTATATTCTAGTTCTTTTGTTTTCTTCTTTCCCAAATGTTTCATCATTCCTTGTTAATTAATCAATCAACATTCATTGAACACAGAAAACCTGCCAGGCCTGTCCACAAGGTACTTGGTGTCTAGTTGGGGTGAGTGCCTGTGAATAAACAGACATTTGAAATAGTTAGTAAACAATATCAAAAGTATTATTAAATGCTACAATAAAAAGTTGTTGAGCCCGGCCGGGCGTGGCTCAGGGGTTGAGCGTTGACCTCGGATCCAGGAGATCGGGGTTCGATTCCTGGTCAGGGCACATGCCCGGGTTAAGGGCTCCATCCCCAGTCTGGGGCTTGCAGGAGGCAGCCGATCAATGACTCTCATCATTGATGTTTCTCTCTCCTTCTCCCTTCCTCTCTCTGAAATCAATAAAGATATATTTTAAAAAGAGTTGTTGAGCGAGTTGCTTCAAATGTGTTATTGTGCATGTTAAAAGAATATCAGCCCACTGGACAGGCAATCAGAGGGCTCAAACTCAATTTTCTTTTCTGTAGATAAGCTGTGCAAACATGGGCAAGTAATTTAACCTCCCTTCTCCTTTCTATGGAATAAAAATAACAATTCTGTCCAATTTACTAATGGGAAGAATGAGAAAAATTAACTGACACGTTAGTAAGCAGGATCTTTTGTTAATAGAGTGCTCTATTTTGGAAACTTCTGTTTCAATTCAGCTTTACTTTGAATTTCTTGTTTCCTTTCTACACAAAAACCAGGATTTTTGTTGTTAGTAATGGTTCATCTGAGAGTTCTTTATTCTACCTGCCTGCAGTACCCAGAAAACTGGCTGTTTTTTATCATGTTGAAAAAGCACAACAGGTCTCTGGTCCTTCACAGCAAGGAATGTGATCAGAGTTCTTCACGTTGGACTTATGCCCCCTTCAGCAGCCAGTTGTCACCACTGCTGTTGACCTGCCACTTGCCTGAGCTCAGGGTGGATACAGGAAACTCAAATGCTGCAGCAGGACTTGTTGGGCCAGCTGCTGATGACCAACTGGGAGATTACATTTCATGAGCATTATTTCATGTTTTGGTATATATACTAAATATTCTTTCAGATCTAAAGAGATGGCAAAGAACAGTTACAAAAAGGAACATTTAATGTTTTTCTAAGTGAACATAATATAATAATAAATGATGTAAAATTGGGCAAGTTTGCCCTGACTAGATAAACTTCTTCCCACCAGCTGTAAATGCTGCCTCCAGCTGCATTCTTTTCATGGGCAAACAGTTCGAATTTTGTGCATTTTATCAGACTCATTTTAAAACCATTTCCAAAATGTTTCCCTCTGATTCTGTTTTGAATATTTTTGCATCTGTAATATATTTTTTAGATATTTTTCTCCAATTAAACCCTTTGAAAAAGAAATGAATGAAAAGTTCTACTTCAGCTTTTTCCAAAAGTTTGACTCTGTTTCAGATTGGCCCTTAGACCTCTGTGAGTTGTATTTATGAGAGGTCCTTTGTCTGATAATTGTCTTTTGTATCCCAAACTGGTCCCAATGTTATTAGCCCGAGAACAGAGACTCAGGGAAGAAAATTAAGTATCTCACTGTTCTGTGTTCTTAATTTGGCTATAAAAGATGGAATTTTCCATAAATACTATAAATCAGTGCCTCCTAGACTTTAATGTGCATGTGATTCATCTTGTTAAAATGCAGATTATGACCCAGGACTTCTTGGGTAGGGCCTGAGGCTCTGCATTTCTAACATGTTCCCAGATGATCCTGATGCTACTGGTCCAAGGCTCTAAATTTTTAGTCATCTTTTTTCTTTTTATTGCCCAGTCACCATAGCTTCCACCTGTGTCTCAACAGATACTGGACAGGAAACCAGTTGAACCACTTTTCACAACTCTTTACAAAGGTAAGGAGATTTACTTTAAAATAACTTTTAAAATTTAATAAAAATAAAAGTGGGGTAAACACCAAGTAGAAAGATGTCCTTGTAAGAATGGGTCAAAGGTACAAGAGATTCAATTAAGGAAAGAAAACAAATCTATTCTGTATGGCACTCAGAAGTAGAGTAAATAAAATAGTAGAGGTTGCTTTATAAAGATCTATTCTCTTTTGGTTGGTACAACCTCTGGATGAAATCTTCTCCCCCAATGCCAAGAAACATCCTCCACTCAAGATGTCTTGCTTTGTATTGAATTTAGTTGTTTACTCAAGAGTATAAACATAAACAGACAATGGTGCCTTTAATCTCTTTAATCCAAGAAACTGTCTGGTCTCTGTCTCCCAATTTAGGAATCTCTTTCAGCAAAATTCACAGATTACAAAAGATTATAGTGCTTAGTCTTTCTAAATTGTTACATCTCCACTGAAAGAAGGGATGGACTTTTCTCCCATCTCTGACACTGATGTCTGTAAATGACCATTTTCACAGTTACCGTCCAGTGGACTAATAGTCATCAGTCATTTCATAGGCAGACTTAAGTTTATTAATGGAAGTGCATTCCACAAACAATGGAAGACCCTTGTGAAGTCCATTAACCCCACAGGGAAGAACAGACACCTAAAAAATGATAGAAGAGATGTAATAAAGGTTTGCTTAAAAATGAAGTTGGCGGTTGTTGTTCTCATTTACCCTTATCTGCTAAGACTGCTCTTGCCCACCTCTTCTTTACCAAATGGCAGGTAGGAAAGGAAAATTTGCATCCTACCTGTTTTCTACCCACCTCTATTCTCCTGCTATTCATTCTTTCAGAGTTTGTTGTAGCATAATTATTCAGTTAGTTTCTATGTTATTGTTAATTTTTATAGACCCACTGGCTAGCGTAGTGCTATGATATATAATGAATGCTCAATACATATTTGCTAAATGAATGAATGAGTGTATTACGCATATGCTAATTCATTATTTAAACCCTTTTGTACCTTTTCCTGACTCACTAAGAGAATAGAAAAAAATACACATTGACATTTAAACACATGTACACTGTAAAACTGGAATGAGTAAACTATTTGGTTTTTATTCAGAGTAAGAGATAAAAATGCATTTATTTTATCAATTTTCTGAGTACCAAAACTAGTGAAATGACTTTTCATACTTAGCAGAATCTCGTAAATATTTGCCCCAGGAAGTGGTTTATAAATCAGAAAGAGGCTTTCCTAACTTAAAGCTAAAAAGCTAATCTCACCTATCTGACTTCAGAGTTCTTGGTACTTTGAAACCATTACTATTTGTGGTGGACTGCAACATGCCCTGATTTCCCTTCAGCAAAGGGCTTGTTAAACTCCAGCTCATGGCAGTGCAGTTGGCAGGCAAGTTTCACCTGTCAGCCTCTTTGTGGGTGCCTCAGCGGCACAGTCATCTGGTTGAATATCATTCCCCTTACCTGATGACCTACATTCAATGACCAATCAATGCAAAAGTAAAATGTTTTGGCCATCTTGACCCAACTTGGGACAACTCTAAAGAGCCACTCTAGCCTCAGAGTGCACTAAGGAGTTGGCTGTAGGTGGGCCTACCTTGTACCTCAAAATCTCCCTCTTTCCGAGTCATGCTTCCTTCCCCTAGTGCCCCAAGGGCACTCAAAGTTGGCTTCCTGCAGAACTCAACCTACGATATTATTTCCATGCTCTTTATACAAAATACAGAAAACGTTTGTAAATATCCTCTGAGGACAACTGCTGCACTTTGTAGAATCTACTCTGTGAAAGGACACTTGTTCTGGGTCAGAGATATTTAAGAAAAATCCACATTGCTGAGGCTACTGTTTCCTAATTCTTTTTGATTTTATAGTTGTATTGATGACAGAGGGGAGTGGATTAGAAGTCACATTGCTATGGTGATTCCCCTCCAGTGAAAAGAGCCTCATTTGAGGCTCTTATACTACAGGGTTAGAGTTTCTAAATTGACTACTCTCCTGTGATGCTGACATGAACTAAGCTCTGGAAATTTCTCTTCTTCCCTGGATAAACTATGTAGCATCCAGAAACATGTGAATTTGAAAGACCAATCTTAGAAATTCTCTCTGGATTATTAAGCTACCCTATCACCAGTCCTGGGGCTCTAGCCTACTTGCTTTGTAGTCTTCCCTCCCAAATGTATTTCTTTATCTGTTTATATGATGTACTGATAATTTCAGACAGAGAGGGGTAGGGAGAGGTCTCCATGGTGAGAGTTATTTCAGTTGTCTCCATGGAGATCTCTGCATAGCTAATAAATCCACAACTTAATTTTATTTCTTATCTTGAAATGACCAATGGTCTCAGCTTTGGAATATGTGTGGTAGAAGCCACCAATACTCATACCTCAACTTGTAAAGCAAGTAGAGCTAAGCTTCATTGGAGATTCAGTCTCTATTTTTCATTTCTTTTTCTCTTCCTTTAGGAACCCAAGTTCCTCATATGTTTTGTACTTTTTTCCACCCCATCCTTCATTATAAAGAAGAAACTAAGGTGTAAATAAATGATAAAGCAGTATATTACTGTCTTCTGAGGGATAACTTTTTAAATAGAAACAAGGGAATAAGTCTAAGGAATTTCAAGAACTGAGAAAGTATGTGAATGGGGGAAGAACAGGAGGAGGTTGGGAAACAAAGCCAATGCATTGGTTACTCTGGGCCTCATTCTCCCCATCTGTAAGGGGATAGTAATATTATCTACCTCTGAGGGTCACTGTGTGTATTAAATAAGATATGACATGTAATGTGCTTAGAACAGTGTTTGACCTGTTTAGTTGCTGTTTTATATTAACATTTATTTTGACTCATAAGGACAATTTAGGAAAAGTTCCCTTCTGCACCTTTAACCTGAAGTATTAAATTACTAAAAGTCTGGTCTTTCATTTACAGAGAAGCTGTAAAGCTTTGCTATTCCAACAGTGGTCTAAAGACCAGGAGCATCAGCCACAGTAGGGAGCTTGTTAGAAGTCTGGAATCTCAAATCCCACTCCAGACCTACCAAAGCAAAATCTGCATTTTAACAAGATTCCCAGATGATTCCTACACACATTAAAGTCTGAGGAGCCTTGAAGTAGGTATATTGGTCCCCAAAAGGGGCTCTGGAATAAAAACGAACCAAACTTCAATTTACTAGCTGTGGGACCTTGGGTGAGTTACTTCATCTCTCTGAGTCTCAGGTCTCTCATATGTAAAATGTGGGATAATCACATCTATTTGTAGGACTGTTGTGAGGATTAAATAGGAAAATATGTAAAGCACTTATGAATGTGCATGCTGGGCAACTACCAACTACCTTATGAACTGTGGGTATAATTACTCCCAAAACAACCTCTAGAATTTTGAAATGCAGTTTCATGCTTCCAAGGACAAAAAACTTGACTTCAATTAGTTCAGTATTGTTCACACATTCACATTATTTTAAAGATACATTAAAAAATGTTAGGGATCTCCTTATATCAATCAAAGAAAATATGGGACCCGGTCAAGATGGCAATATAGGTAAATGCAGTCCTCACATCCTCCTACAACCACATCAAATTTACAAGTAAACTACAGAACAACCATCATTCAGAACCACAAAATCTAGCTTAACAGAAATCCTAAAACTACAGATACAAAGAAGCCACACAGAGACTGCTAGGAGGGGCACAAATGAGGAATGAGCTGGTCCCACACCCACATGTGGCAGATAAAAATTAGGAGGGATATCTTGGCTGCAGAGGTCCCACCGGGGGAGTGAGGGGTCCCAGCCCCACACCAGGCCCCCAGGACAGGGTTTCAGTGCCAGGAAGAGAAGTCCCCATAACTTCTGGCTGTAAAAACCAGCAGGGATTCTGACTGAGTGAGATGGAGGGCTGCTGGAGTCCCAGCATTCCTCTTAAAGGGCCCACACATGGACTTACTCAGACTCGCTCCCTCTGAGTTCCAGCACTGGGGCAGTAGCTTGAAGGGCACCAGGGACATATGTGGAGGAACTAAATTACCTGGCAACAGGGCATGAGCTGGAGGGGCAGCTTTCCCCCAGAGAGAAGTGCTGGCAGAGGCCATTGTTCCCCACAAAGCCAGCAGGCTAAAGCCATACCTGAGTCTCTATAAACCTGGCTCACCTGGTGATTCCTTGAGACCCCGCCTCACCCAACATTCGGGTCCACCTAAGCCATTACCACTAGCTTTTCCATACAAATGGCCTGTCTTGGTTCATGCTTCAGACTTTCCAAAAAGCTCTCAAACAAGCAATATCTGTTCTCAGTATGCCCCATACCTCTTGCTAAGTGGCCCCAGCCCTGGCACTAGTGCCAGCCAGCCTCAGTTCACAGGTTGGCCTCTCCTGGCATCTCCAAGCCCAGCACAAGTAGCAGTCATTTGAAGATCACTATGTAGCTCATGCTGGGTGGCCCTGGGCAGGGCACAGGTGGCAGCTGACCTCGGTCTGTACCTCCTGAGAGGCCCCAGAGCCAGCACACCTGGTGGACAGCTTCAGATCACATCGAAGCACCACCCAATCACCTCCACAAAGTGACACACTCAAGGGGCAGACTCAGTGGGCACCAGATCCCTGCTGAAGTAAGTCTTGCTCCCTGGGGTCTTCGCCTGCACAGCTGATCCAACACATTGGCTGCAGCCAGTCATAGCTACCGATTGGCCTAGGGGTAAAGCCTGCTCATTGAGGTGCCAGCAGCAATCAAGGCTCAACTACAATAGAAGGGTGTACACAGTCCACACAAAGGGTGCACCTGGAGTGCCCAGCTTGAGTGCCACAGGATCCTACAGGACACCTACTACATAAGGTCACTCTGCCATCACTGGGAGATATAGCAGCTCTACCTAATACACACAAATATAGGGAGGTGCCAAAATGAGAAGACAAAAAAAAAGTCCCAAATGAAAGAATAAAACAAAACTCTAGAAAAATAACTAAACAAAATGGAGATAAGCAGATGCAGAGTTCAAAACACTGGTTATAAGGATGCTCAATGAACTTACGGGGAGAGTAGATGAACTAAGTGAAAACATCAACAAAAAGATAGAAAACATAAAAACGGAAATAGAAAACATGAAAAGGAACCAGTCAGAAATGAAGAATACATTACAGGTAATCAACAGTGGAGTAAATGAACCAGAGGGTCAAGTCAGAGACTTGGAAAATAAGAAAGCAGAAAACATCCAATCAGAACAGCAAAAAGAAAAAAGAATCCAAAAAAAATGAAGATAGTTTAAGGAGCCTGTGGGACAACTTCAAATGTACCAACTATCACATCAAAAGGAGAAGAAAGAGAGCAAGGATTTGAAACTTATATGAAAAATAATGGTAGAAAACTTCCCTAACCTGTTGAAGGAAAAAGACTCACAAGTCCAGGAAGCACAGAGGGTCCCAAACAAGAGGAACTCAAAGAGGCCCACAGCAAGACACATCATAATTGAAATGCCAAAGGTTAAAGACAAAGAGAGAATCTTAAAAGCAGCAAGAGAAAAGCAGTTAGTTCCCTACAAGGGAGCACCCATACGACTGTCAGCTGATTTCTCAACAGAAACCTTGCAGGACAGAACTTGTGTGGCTTTGTCCTCGCCAGCATAGGTAAGTTTTCTGTCATTACAGTGGTGCCTCGGTTTTCTAACGTAACCCATTCCAGAAGACCGTTCAAGTTCTGAAAAGTTTGAAAACTGGAGGATCCACAGCCGACAGCTGGGCCTCAAGGTCTTGCCCTCAGCGGGAGCCACGGGGCATGGTCGACTCCCAGGCGGGTTCCAAAGCCGAAGCATTTGCTTCCCGGTTTGCGGAGTTGGAAAACCAAGGTACCACTGTATACATTTCTCCAAAGAAGACATATAGATGGCCATCCAGGTGGTTCATGAAAAGGTGCTCAACATCACTAATCATCATGGAAATGCAAATCAAAACCACAATGAGCCCAGCCAGCCTGGCTCAGTGGCTGAGCATCGACCTAGGATCCAGGCGATCGGGGTTCGATTCCTGGTCAGGGCACAGGCCCGGGTTGAGGGCTCCATCCCCAGCAGGGGGTGTGCGGGAGGCAGCCCATCAATGACTCTCTCATCCTTGATGTTTCTCTCTCTCTCCCTCTCCCTTCCTCTCTCTGAAATCAATAAAAATATATTTTTTTAAAAATGTTAAAAAAAAAAACCACAATGAGATGTCACTTCAAACCTGATAGAATGGTTATCATCAAAAAGACAAGAGATAACAAATAATGGCAAGGGTGTGGAGAAAAGGAAACTGTTGTGCACTGCTGGTGGGAATGTACATTGGTGCAGCCACCAAGGAAAACAGTATGGAAGTTCCTCAAAAAATACAACTACCTTATGATCCAACAATGCCAATCCTGGTTATATATAGAAAGCAAATGAGAGCACTATGTCAAAGGATATCTGCACCCCTAGGTTCATAGCAGCATTATTTACAAAAGCCAAGACATGGAAACAACTTAAGTTTCCATCGATGGATGAATGGATAAAGAAGTTGTGAGATATATATATACGTCAGCCATAAAAAAGAAGGAAATCCTGCCTTTTGAAACAACATGGATGGACCTTGAGGGCATTATTCTAACTAAAACAAATCAGACAGAGAAAGACAAATAATGTATGATATCACTTACACGTAGACTCTAATAAAACAATTCAAAGAAACAGTGAACAAATTGGTGGTTGCCAGAGGCAGGAGGGAGAGTGTAGGGTGGCAGAAATGGGTGAAGGTGGTCAAAAGGTACAAACTTTCAGTTGTAAGATAAGTTCTGGGGATGTAATGTATAGCATGGTGACTATAGTTAATAATACTGTAAGGCATATTTGAAAGCTGCTAATAAAGTAGATCTTAAAATTTCTTATTAAAGAAAACATTTGTAACTATGTGAGGTGGTAGATGTTAACTAAACTTATTGTGGTAATCATTTCACAATATATACATATATCAATTAATTATGTTATATATCTTAAACTTATACAATGTTTAGGTAAATTATATTTCAATAAAACTGGAAGAAAAAATAAAATAAAATAAAATAATATAAAATAAAATAAAATAAAATAAAATAAAATAAAATAAAATAAAATAAACCAGTCATAGGTGCTGCCAGGAGAGTTTCAAACTTTAAACAGCATGTTACAAATCATTAGTTAGCCCACTGCCCTTACCTTGGGCAAGAGTCTGTCAGATGTCCAGGCAGCTCTGAACATAAGCATAGAACTGCCCCAGTATAGCTGTAAAATTTTATCTTCCACAGCTACAAAGGTGGTGGCCTAGAGAAAATGCTGCTTAAGCCAAGTCTTGAAGAATAGGCACTTATGCTCATTTTGAATTTAGTAGTGCCATTTATTTGATAGTCAATAAATATTAAATACTTGTTAGTTGCTATATGGAGAAAGAAAATTCTATGGTGTTTTAATTTTTTTCCCTTTAGCATTTATATTACCTATACAGTATTTGCTGGCATTTAAGATTTTAATGTCTTACTATTTTGGGGTTGGACTCATTTTAGAGCTGAGAAGGAAGGTTTATTCTTATAATAACAAAAGCTATATTTTTTAATGCCTTCTATGTGTTAGGTACTTTAAGTTTATTTGATTTTTATTTTCACAATTACCTTGTGAGATATCTATGCCATCTCTGACATAAAGGTAAGGAACAGACCCAGAAAGGCTACATAAGTTGCCTCAAGTCATAGAAATAATAAGAGGTAAGCACCAAATTCAGATCAGCCTAACTCCATAGCCAGTGCTCTACTGCAGGGACCCATGATTCTCCACCTGCACAGGACAGACCAAGATTGTTGGGAATTTAATGTCCCAGAGAGCAGCTCCCAGGCAGGAGGGATGAGAATGGGGGACAGATACCCCTGATTCCTTATGCCTTGGGTACAACAATTCTGAAGTGTGTCCTACAGGTCCAAGAAAGACTCACATCCCATCCTCCTACTGATCCCTCCTGGGACCACCTCCCCAATGAATCACTTGCATTTCAATCCTTGCCTGAGAGTCTACCTCTGGTGTAACTGAGCCTAAGACAATACCACATTCCCTCACCTTCCCTTCCAGCCTTAGTTCAGAAGTAACCTGAAAGGTCACCCAGTTCAGTCTCCCACCCACTGCATTTATGTACAAAATTACTGACAGACAACCAGCAGACTCTGCTTATAAAATTCCCCCAGAAATAGTGCTAAATATTAGCATAACAACCTATTTTAACTGAAGCCAGTGCTAGCTAGCTGTGAGCTAGTTCTTACTTGTAGAGCTACTCTTTTGTGTGATTTAAAACTTTCATTGTAGCTCAGTACTCTAGAGCTAGGGCAAAGCTATTTCCTCTTCCACTTGCCAACTTATTTCTTATTTGAAGAGAGCTATCCACTCCTCCCAAAGCCTTCCTTACTCCATTTTTTTCAATGTTTAATTTGTAAAGTACCTGATTAAGAGAGAATCAAATTCTGGAAAGAACTTCTAGGATTTATCTGACATAGCCCCCCTTCTTGAAGCAAGCCTAGATTAAGTCATCAAAGACAGATGTAAAACTATGTAAAAATCTGTACTCAATATAATTTTTTGTACTTTTTTTTCCTGGCCACTGCCCAGAATTTTGTCCCCTTTCCCCCCACCCACAGCTCAATTTCCTAAGTATAAAGTAGAAAAAGAAGGCTAATTGGAATTCATCTATGTCACAGCAATTTGCAGGAAAATATTAAAATTCATCTTTAAGGGATTTTCAATTTTAGGGTTTGGCAATGATGAAAAGCACCAAGATCCTAGGGGGGAAAAGGAATGTGATTGCTGGGTAATTCTGTGATCTTTCTAAGAGTAGAAAATGTGTCTTTTTTCCTTTGAAAAAAACTGTCCAAATGGGAAGAACTCAAAATGAACATGAAACTACTTCTGTCATAAGTGTCGGCATTATCAGCTTTCAAAAAACTGAACCACTCCCGATCATTATATACAAATTTACATCATTATGTAAATGTCATCTATCCACCTCTAAGCCTGTTATGATGAATTCATCTATTATTCATCTTTTGGTTGTGTGCTGGGCATTTTGTGTCATGTCTAAGACAGTCATTTTGGAGAGGGACATTTTAAGAATTTTGCTTTCTTAGCTTTCTGTTAGGGTATTATAAAATTCTTGGACTTATCTCATATAACTTCAAAGTGTCCTTGCCATTAACTTTTCCAAGTATGTGTCTCTTAGGCTTATTCTAACGTCCTTCTAGTTAAACTGTTAATTTTTCAGTAAGCTCAGACATACCAAATCAGCCCATTCCCTCTGGGCGATGATGGCCCCTTTCTCAGCATTGTTCCTCAGGTGCTTCTTACTTTCCCCCTACTCACTTGTTCCTACTAAATAATCTTGTAGCCCTGGCGGGTTTTGCTCAGTGGTTAGAGCATCAGCCCACAGAGTAAAGGGTCGAGGGTTCAATTCTGGTCAAGTGCATTTGCCTCGGCTTCAGGATTGGTCCCAGAAGCCCTGGTCAGAGCACATGCGGGAGGCAACCAATCAATTTGTCTCTCACATTGAAGTTTCTCTCTCTCCCCCTCCCTCCCACTCTCTCTAAAATATCAATGGAAAAAAAAATATCCTCAGGTGAAGATAAACAATAGTAATAATAATAATAATCTTGTATAAATAATTTACACCTTAGACATACCAAAAGGGAAAAAGAAAACCTCTGATGTGAATTGAAAGGTATTATCCACTGCCAAAAGTATTTTAAAAAATCAACCTAAAGATATAGGAGATATATTGAGAAAGGAGTGCTCTTGCCCCCACCCTTGAAATCATCTATGATTACTCTGCACCTACACAAAATGCAGATCCTGTTTTGAAACCTCTGCAAACATTGAAAATCTCTAAGGATGTGCACAGACCATGCTGACCTGATCGGATCAGAATGATGGGAGTGTTTACAAAATCCAAATCCCTGGGATGTCCCACTGTAGATTCTGATTCTGTAGGTCTGGAGAAAGCATTAACGGAGGGAGGGAGAAAGGGAAGAAAAACAGAAAGTGAACAAATAATTGTGGTAAACTCCAGGTCCAACTTTTAGTAATGATATATGAGAAGCTTATGAGATTTCCTCTTCTAAAGCCTGCTCAGAAAGTTTCTCTGCTCACTTAAAAAAGCTATGCAGGCCCGGCCAGGTGTGGCTCAGGGGTTGAGCATCGACCTAGGATCCAGGTGATCGGGGTTCGATTCCCGGTCAGGGCACATTCCCTGGGTTGCAGGCTCGATCCCCAGTCCAGGGCCTGCAGGAGGCAGCTGGTCAATGACTCTCTCATCATTGATGTTTCTATCTCTCTCTCTCCCCCTCCCTTCCTCTCTCTGAAATCAATAGAGATATTTAAAAAAAAAAAAAAAGCTGTGCAGGGTGCCTGAAGTTTCCTCACTGCAACAAGCATGCATATTTGGGGGTGGGGGAGGTAAGGATGAAAGAGAAGTATGATAATCATCTTGCTTCACAGAAAGCAAAGTACAGTGTTTCCCCAAGTCAGTTATAATTACAAGTCCAGTGGTTTCATATTTAAAACCTAGAATTCATAAAATTAATGTTACAATTAATTAAGACCCTGAGCATAGTTTTTAATCTTCTTCTCTTCCAAATGGACATTTGTTAAGGTTTCTCTGGAGCCTCATATCAGATGGATTAGTTATGGTACTTTTGTTATAGTATTTCCTGGATACTCTTGGAAAATGAGTCATATTTAGAAGCCCATAAAAATTTTTCAATGGGGATCAAGGAAACTCTTCGCCATAAGGGAGCTAAGGCTTCAGGCCTGGTGGTCTTCAGTCCCTTTCTGCCCCCAAGCCATTCCAGCCCTGCTGACAGCCCAATCCAGGTGCACATGGGGATCCAACTCAGACCTTCTAAGTAGAGACCTGCCGTGATCCAAAGCCTATTTGTGTGTGTGTGAAAAATGCTATGTTATGTCTGAGCCAGAGAGATGTCCCCCTGTAGTGATGATAGAAACATCTTTATATTCACAAATGGACTCTGCATCAGCTGCATCATTACCTCCTCCCTTTGCCCAGCTCCTCTCTTGGTGCTTTCCTCTGCACGCTTCTCTTTTTCTCTCCGACCACTTGTGATCCGCAGTGTCTTGTTTCCCAGACATTCCGCTGCCTGATCCCGCCTCCTTGTTCTTCACAGTCCTCTCATTCCCCACCCTCCCCACCAGATCTCTGATCTCCATATAACCCATCTTTTCCCCTTGGCCTTACAGACTGTCCAAGAGCAAGCACTCTCACAGCTGGGCGTCTGGCTGCTCTCTAATCTCCAATTTTCCCTGTAAACATCTCACACAGAACCTGTTGTAACAATTTTGTTCTGTGTAATTTAGTAGTACTGCATTTTCTTTGGGGGGGAAAAAAGCTCAAAAATCCATTATTCTATCTTGTTTCCTTTTTTTTCTCCCACTTTTTCATGAAATCAAAATGCATTTTAGAGCTTCTTTTCATTTCCTAATATTACAAACACAGGGGCACGAAAAATGCAGTGAGTTTTGCCCTCCCTCCGAAAAGAACCCAGAGCTGGTAGCGTGAGCAATTCAGTCCATTTGAAGCTCTATTGAAAGTACAGTGTAGGCTTGTGGTGTCCTATAAATAACAGCCACATTTCCCAAGGCTGTCCATGGTTTACACAGAAGATCCCAATTAAACCCAGAACAGTGGAAGGAGTAAATCTGCCAAAGAAAATGTACTTACAGTTTATTGGCAGATTCAACTACGGAATAAGTGAAATTCTAATTTCCTAAAGTCACGGAGCTTCCGCGTCTGGGTGGAGTCAGGTCCTAAATAATAAACACACTCGATCTGACACACTCTACAAACAAGCTTTTTAGTTTACAGGTAGTAAGTTTTTGATGATATCACACATTTAGGGCAACTGAATGTAAATAAAATCTCATCTCCTTAAACCTGAAAGTATGAATTCACTCTTTCTCTCACCTGTTCTTTGATAACTAATACATGGACCTCAACTCCCTACGTAAACCTTTGTTTCTATGTTTCAAAATATTATATTAGGACCCAGGTCAAACACAGTGTGCTAAACTTCCCACCCCTGATGCCCCGACTGGTATGTCCAGGTTAGAGTGTAGGGAAGAGTGTGAGAGATGACAGTGATGAATGCACAGCGACTCTTGACTTTCACGAGCTGGATTATGTTCTGACTTACCAAGAGTGGATGGGCGTGAATAACAAAGAAATGCGGCGACCAGCAGACTTGTCAGTGAAACCCGACTAAGGCCAACATTTGCCCTAGCAGGCTGGGGTGTTCCTGTTTAATGAAATGTCTTGATTTGACATATCGATTTCCAAATTAGTAAACAGTTTTTTGATGAAATATCCATTTCTCTAGTTCTGATGTAAGGAGTTAAGACATTAGTTTGCCTCTCAGCAGGGATTGGATAAGAAAAGTCTGTCTCTTAATTAACAGGACAAGTTCTCTGAGTGATGTCTTACACAAAAGAGTACTTGAATCGCTCTTAGGCTTCTGAGTATGAGTCCTAGATTTAATATTAAGCATTCACATAAGAACTTTTTCCTTCCCTTCCAACATAATCACTTCTTCCTCTATTTGCTTCCCCGAGTTTATCATCCAAGAATATTGGCAATAAAGCGTTGGAAGTATTAAAATGATAACTTTATTCCCTAGGAGTGCCAGCACCGTGACATCCAGGCTGCTCCCATTTGCATGCCATCTTTTAGAACAACACTATTCTTTCAGGAAAGGACTATGGACAACCTTCTAAATCTGGTCTTAGATTTTAAGTACAGATTTTCCAAAATGACCTTAGAGATGGGATACCTAACATCCTACCCATTAGTACTTATGTTCAGCGTCCTGGAAAAAATGTCCATTTTGCCAATTAGTTCACACTCATTTGGACACATACCAGACAAGGAGAAAGAAAGGTGCCTTCTAATCCACTAGAACTGAAGGACCAAACAAACAAACTGGAACTGTGATATCAAGTTGTGAATATTTTGGAACTCACTGTGCAAATTATTTCTAACTATTCACAATAGCAGTTTTGCGCAACACATTTAGTAGTAGGCAAATAACACTCTGTGACACCTGGCCCTCTATGTTCATTCACATAATTCCATTAATTTGTTTCACTTAAGTGTGCTTATCCCTTCGTTTTGCTTCTGTTAGACTACTGACTTTTCCCTTGCATTTCATCTAGCTTCCAAATAATCAGCATTCAGCCTTCATCCATTCAATCACCTTACTAGGTGTGAGGACCATATCTCTGCCTTCAACATCCTTTTGAAACACTCGTTACCTTTCTCACTGTTTAAAAATGTGAAACATTCCTGATACACACATTTAGCCTAAGGTAGATGAATAACATTCTATAAAATGAAACAAGGTGTATAACAGTTCTTCAAAAAATAAAAATAAAGTCCTTTGAAATTAGCTCTCCTAAGAGTCTATTAATCCCATATCCATATCTTTTGAATAGTCTATATAAAACACAGTATACTGCTGATATAATCTCTGGACTATTTTATTCTTTAATGAAGATAAACTAAAACTAAACGAGGAGAGAGGTTATCACACAGGGGTGATATCTGAGAGCATAGTTAATGTTTTAATTTTTCCTGAACGCTGATGAGTTGCTTGAATATGGGGCCAGTGGTTTTTAATCCATTTATTTCATCAGAATGCTATTAAGCCCCAGTTTGAGCCAGGTACTGTGGTAGGTACTAAGGTATACAGTTACTAAAGACAACCTTTTACTCAAGTAGCATCTAAGCTAATGCATATAGAAACAAGAAAATAATTATAAAACCGCATGTTGTTACAAGTTATGGGCAAGCTAAGGGCCAGGTGCCAGTTTGGGGCCTGAGGAATGGCCTCCTTAGGACTGAAGGAGTAGGAGTAAGGCAGGTAAGGCAGGAGGAATGGTGCCCCACTGGATTATATAGAAAGGCCCAGATGCTGGAGATAAACTGCGTGTGTGAGTGGCTACACTCCAGGAAGGCCTCCCTCCTCCAGGATGCTAAAAATTGCAATTGGTGTCCTTGCCTCAGGTTTTCCAAATAATTTATTTGTGATATTGACCAGTATTGGAATAATGTATAACAAAACTAAGTAGGCATTCTACTGTCTGCATATAAGGACAACTTTAAACTTCACGCACTTGACTATTCTCAAGTGGTACTTGTTTGTAGATATATTAGATGGGAATAGACAAGAAGGCTATTTACCTGATAAGCCAGTTTCAAATTATCAATATGGGAGAAAAAGGTATATTTTAGGAAAATTATTCAGACAGGACCATTATCTTAGACCAGTAATTCTCAAATTTTAATATACATCAGAATCCCCTGGAAGCCTTGTTAAAATACAAACTGCTGGGCCCCATCCCCAGAGTTTTTCATTCATCAGGTCAGGTCAGGGTAGGGCTGAGAATCTGCATTTCTAACAAGTTCCCATGTGATGCTGATGCTGCTAGTCCAGGACTACTCTTGGAGAAACACTGGTCTGCAGACTTCTTTGAAGACATTGCCATCACAGGACTGAAACTATCAAATCACATGAACTCTTATGCGTTAACCATAAATCAGAGTTTAACACTCCCAAAAATAAGAGATTGCATTCAAGATGTTTTCTAACTGAAGCCTGGGGACCTTAAATCTCACTCCCCAGGCTCCTACCTCCTTAGCTTTGTCCTCTGGGTTTGTGAAAGCAATATGATTTAAATAATTTATTCCCATACTAAAAGCCTTGTTTTTGACAAGCACACTCTCTCCTGTAGTCTTGTGCTTTCTGAAATATTCTGTTATGTAAGGAACAAATTACTTCCAAATTTAAGGCGAAGTCAACAGCTATTACTCCTGTGAAAGCTGCTGGTGATAGTGTCGAGAGTGCTCTTTAATGTTTTCTTTCTGGTGAAGGATAAATCAGGCCAAATAAATATCAATCTCAGGGTCCACATACTTGCAGTTGAATTTAAATAATGAAATAAATGTCAATATTTTCAGGAACATCTGTCTTTTAAAAAAGGGGAGCCTTTTTTGGCTTCCCAAAACATATATGGCATTTTGGCTAAATGAGCTTTTGCTAATATATCCACTGAGCACATTCACTGGAACCTTCAAGTGAGCCTCAGAGTAGCCTCAGGTTCTTTAAATGACAAAATGTCTGTGGTTAAACAAAATATAAGCAGCAAAGCTACAATTTCACCCAGAAGAGCCTGTTCCCCACTTGCCTTGTTATGAAACCCTGCTGGCTGAGGGAGCCTCTGGTACAATGACTCTGCAGTTATTTTAAGTATCCGTGTGGGAGGGAAGGGGGATGGGGTGGACAAAAGGTTGATAAATTCCCTTATCCACCTCTGGAGGAGAGGAACTCTGTGCAGGACGCTGCCTGATTTACCCAGCAAGAAGTGCAATCGATTTGATAGGCCAGGGAAAGGGGGCTAGGCAGTGGGAAGGAAAAGGGAAAAGAGAACATTAAATTGAAAATATTTCCGTTAGGCCATCATTTTTGAAGCAAAACCGCACAGCAAGCAATGGAATATTTTAAAAAAACATCTTAATGAACATATCACCATTCATTCGTCTCTTTCCTGTTTCAGTGCTCTTGATAAATTGAGCTGAAATATCTGTGTAGCTCTTATCATCTGTGCGCAACAGGGGCTGTCAGAGGCATGATCGAGAGCAGCCCAAGCCAAGCAGAGTAAGAAGCAACAGATTTCACCCTAGGCAACATTTTCTTTTCCTCTAGAAAACACTATATATACTATTTGTGGATCTCTTGGCGAGGTGATCTTTCCTAGGAAACTTGCCCTCGCCAGAACTCCCCTGCATCCAGCCACTTGCTCAAACAGGGACTCCTCTCTTCACTGCCCACCCTCATACTAGGTCAGGAGTCAGAACCCTGCGCTTCTCTCCAAGGCTTCTCCCAGGGCATCAGAGTAGAGAGGGCGGAAACAAATGAAAACAACTGAAAGAACCACCTTCTCAAATGTCAGGACCCTGACATTTGAATCACGTCATTTAAAATGAAGCCTCATAAATTTTAGACCCAAGCCATAATACCTTAAGTTACCATAATACTTAAAGAAAATATCTCTGACAACATAAAAGACATCTGTCAAATGCATAAGCATCAAAAATTAATGAAGCTTAAGTGGATTAGTGTGAGTATCCATGCTATAGGATTTGAGAGAATCTACCCCAAAATAATTTTTTAAAATATACTGCAGATTATCCATAGCTAATGGTTCTGTAGAATAAACTCTATTGCTATTAAATCATTAAACCACAAGTGATAACTATTGCACTTTTAAAATTCTAAGGTGCAATATTTTTAAACATTTTTACACCTAAGAGATCAGGACGCATCTTATAGTCACTGACGTATTGTGGTTTTATTGGCAAATTTTTAGTCACATAAAACAACAATGCAGCTTATATTCAACGATGTCTTTGATTTGGTGATATGTGTAATTATCACTGATAGGAAAAAACTTTAGCATGAAGCATTTCAACTAACTAATCATATTTTGAGTGACTTACTAAGTACAAGGCATTGGGTTTAGGTGATGGGAAGGCAAAGATAAATAAACAGAATGTATCCCTGATTTCAGAGTTGATAGTATAGCAATGGCCAGTCACATATAAATAAATAAGTTAATGCAAAATGTAGTGCTGTGGGAGGACAGAGGAGGGAGAAAGTCATCCTGATCGAGGGATTAGAAAATAAGGCCCAGGGAGGAAGTAATTTTTTAGATAAGTCTTAAACAATGACAAGGTTCCCATTATGTACATTTGGTGCAGGTGGATACAGATATAGAAGGTTGAAGAAGTAGGATCTAACCTAAAAAAGAGAAGCAAAACCATAGGTTATGGAAATTGCTCAAGAAATATCAGAGAGCTGTGATAGCATTAACTGAATAAAGCAACCAGCTGGCAAGCCCAGGGTGGGCAGGGATGGGTGGGGTGGAATTCAGATTGGTGGGGGCGTGTTAAGTTTGAGGCCTTTATAGGACATTGTAGTGGGCATTTTTTAAAATTTTTATTTATTGATTTTTAGAAAGAGAGAGAGAGAAATGGATTTGTTGCTCCACTTATTTATGCACTCGCTGGTTGCTTCTTGTATGTGCCCTGACCGGGGATCGAACCTGCAGCCTCGGCGTATAGGAATGACATTCTAACCAACTCAGCGGCACGGCCAGGGCCTACATTTGCCATTTTTGAGTGCTCATGCCACACTGGGGGTTCCCCACTGTGTAAGTCTTGTTAGAAGGCAGAGCCACTTCCTGCTACAGAAGTAAAAAAAAGCCACATTTGTTTTCCTGCCTCTCTTGCTGCTAGGATACAGTTGTGAGGCTAGCTTTGGCCAAAAAGACATTCCTGTCCTGAGGTTTGAATCTGAAGTTAGTGATACAAAAATGCAAGGCTAGGAAGGAGAGAATTCTTTTAGAGGTGATGGCAGTGGCAGGATCCAGCATTCAGCAGTTTTGCTGAGTGATTTTGGCCAGAGTCCCAGCTACGAAACCTCCCTACAATCTTGTCTGCTTTCCAACCCAGATTTACAGCTTTCCCAAGGATGCTGGGAGATAGCCAATATCTTTACAATATGTTGCTTTTCTGCTTAAATCCGTAAGAGTCAGTTTCTGTGGTTTGAAATGTAAGAACCCTGGTGCTACAGACATACATCAGAAGATGTCTTACCCAGACTTGGAAAATGAGCACACAGCACAGAAGGAAAGTCAGCCTAAAGAACTAAACAGAGGAATCATCTGACTCGGATTGAAAATTAAAGCTAAGAGAGAAAATGCAGATACAGAGAAGAGATGGAGGAAAAGAATGGCATTTTGGAGGTGGGGTGTGGATGGAACAAGAACACTGAGCACAACTGAGAGAAGGGAAGGGGCAGTCAGAGGGCCATAGAAAGCACATATCCTGAGGACCTACTATGGGCCAAGTATCTTGCATAAGCTAACTCATTTAATATTTATAAAAATTTAGTAGGTATTGCTATCCTGACTTTTCAGATGATGAAATGAGATGCATAGACATGAATTAAATAACTTTATGAAAGTGAAATGAATCAGTGGTGTGACGAGGATTCAGACTTGGATTTGTCTGATTCCAACATCATACTATCTCCATGCCAGGAGCTTCAGTAAAGGACTTCGGCACAGAAGCCAGAGATAAGACCTTACTTAGTGCCGGGGTTCTCAACGTTGGTCGCATATTGGAAATATCTAGGAAGACATGGAAACTGCTAATGCCTGGGTTCCACCCCCAGAGTTTTCAATGTAATTAGCCTGAGGTGTGACCTGGGGATTGGGACTTTTAAATGCTTCCTAGGTGGTTCCAATGTGCAGTGAAAGTTGAGAACCACTGTGGTAGGTACTATTTCAGCAGAGAAGTGAAATGGCTTTGAAGAGTGAGTGGGAAGTTAGGCTACTGAGGCCACTAGCGCTGAAGTCAAGTATTGATAGGGAACACTGCAGTGGGGGGAACAGATTTGGGAGACATGAGTTTCTAGGTGGTTGAAAAGTGAATTGGAAGTGGACACAGAAAGTGATTGTAGACTATTGTTACTGTAATAACTGTGGGGGTGAAGGAAGGTTGACGGGTAGGTAGCCACTCAGGAGGCTTGTAGGGTAAGAACATGCTTTGGAAGGGTGAAGAGCAATGAGAAAGGGGCCCATGAGAAGTGAGAATTGCAGATAAAGGGGAGAGGGTTGAGCTCCTACAGGAGATGAAATCTGATATTCAAGAGGAGAGAAAGGTTAACTTTAGGAAACGAAGAGGAAACTCTTTAATAAAGGAAGAAAGGATATTTTTTTGTGTCAGAGAGGGATGAGATCAGTGGTGGGAAAATAATCGTGGGAGAGCTAAAGAGAGTGAAAGCATGGGATTGGAAAATTGACTGTAAGGAATGGAATAAAGGAGTCAAAACAAAGGAGTTAAAGAACAGAGATCACATAAAAAGAATTTCAAGTGCACTTAATCATTAGGGTTACATGACTTTCTCAAATAATATTTGTGCATTTTGAGAAAGTGAGAAAATGGATAAGGGAATTTACCCAGAGTGGGGGGGTGCTGCCCAGGCTGAGTGGTAGGACAAGGGAAAGAGGAACATTGGGGTGCCGTTGAGATCACATACAGATGTACATTTGAAATCTAAGCAATGCTATTTACTTTGACATGAAATTTAGTATACTAAAATTTACATGAGCCCCCATCACTGACTTGGCACTTAAATATGTAAAATACATACATCCATGTTGAAATCGACATGCATTCAATGACAGATCCTGATGGCTCTCTAATAGAAGAAGAACAGGGGGTAAAGGTGGTAAGTTCCTTTGCTGTATTTGATATAACCCATATGCATGTATTTCTCCAGTAAAAATGATGTTTAATTAAAAAAATAAGAAATGATTAGAAGTGATTAGACCAGTGACCAGATCCCTAAATAATTAATTTGTTAATTCATCTTTCCTGGTTTCAGACAGGCCACATTTCAGGCACTGGCTAAAACATGTAGGTTTAGATATACATAAAAATCACCCCCACAAACATAGACTGTTTGTTCCATTGGTTATGCCTTTTCTAATTCAACCAGGAAAAGTACTTTCTCAAACATGGCTCAAGCTGATGTCTCTGTCCCTTTTCCTAATTCAGATCTCTGAAGTTTTGATGAACTTCCCAATTATTTCTCAAACCTCATTCTAGCCCCAAACCACTTCATAAATTTTATTAGTGATACTGCTTTTGAGAAATGTTCCTCCAAATGGCATGAACTTGGTACTTTGTTCTTTAAAATGTTCTCTTTCAACCTCTCCGCCCCCCATCCCCTTCCTTTGGTCTTTTGGTTAGAAAACTCCTTTAGGACGCCATTGAAGAATCTAGGCAGGCTTTCTCTGGACAAATGGTCCCATAATACCCTGGTCCTACTTCCTATTTCACACCATGCATCCCAGTTGTAATTATTTGTCTAGAGTCTGTCTGCCCGGCTAAACTATAAGATCTACTAGGTAAGGACCATGTCTGGCATATCATAAATATTCAATAAATATTTGTTGAGTATTTGAAAGAGTAATTGTGAATGGGAAACAGATTTTATGGGAGAGAAACCAAGGCAGGAAGGCTCACTTAGGAAGCTATCATAGTTAACAGAGGGAGCAGACTCCAGCTACGTCTACTTAATTCCTTTACCATTTTCATGCACACTGCCCCCATTGGGCTTTCCCTCCCAAAAGCCCGCACCTGCATCTCTAGGTCTGAAGCCTGCTCTCAGGCTGCCAGAGCCCACCCTTTGCCCATTTCCAGGGAGTAGGCAGGGCCTGGGAATTGATGTCCCCTAGGGGCAGCCATAAAGTAACAAAGGACAGGTACCAAACTTAACACTTCAGTTTGCTTGCCTTGTTCAAAACCAGGCCAAAGCAAACAATAAGTTGTTTAGGGATAAATGTATAGGCAGCAAAAGGGAACGATTAGCACAAAATTCAGGATAGTATTATCTCTGTGAGGAAGAGGCGGAGGGCGTGATTAGGGAGTAGCATCTAGGGGCTTCCAAGACACTACTAACATTCTCTTTCTTGAGCTGCCTAATGCAGGTATGATGCTCAGTTCACTGTTTTTTGTTAAACTGTATATGTGTTTAAAGGAGAGGGAGGACAACACCAACCACCCAGTAGGCTAAAGGGGAAATATAACAAGAGGAAGAATTTCTCACACCAGAGGAGCATTGAGATGACTGTGAACAGAAGGCAAAGAAAAACAAACAAACAAGAATAAGGGCGAGAGGGTAATCTTCAAGAGAAGTGCTGCAGATTGCACTAGCCTTGGGAAAATTTTGGCTGATATGATCCAGCAATCCCATTCCTAGGGAGAGCCCAACAGAAATAAATACACATGTTCACCCATGGATGTATATAAGAATGCTTAGGAATGGAGTTCCGACACGTGCTACCACATGGATGAATCTTTCAAACACTGTGCTAACTGAAAGAAGCCAGTCACAAAAGGACAAATAGTATAGGATTCCACTTATCTGAGATACTACAAATAGGCAAATCATAGAAACAGAAAGTAGAGTAGAGGTTATAAGAGGCTGGGAGAAGGGAGGAATGGGGAGTTATTGTTTAATGAGTACAGAGCTTCTGTTTGGGAGGACAAAAAATTATTTCATACTATTTTCTATGGGTATAAATGGAAAATACAATATTTTGAAAAAATACAAATCAATCTTTTCCGTTTTGATATTGCTTTGAAAATGGTTTTTAATTGGCAAAAAAGTCTGCTCATTGCCAATGGGGATGAGATGTGGCATTGAATTATTACACATTTCATTGTGTAATATTAAACTATTATAAAAACTGTTGGGGATGGAAGGAACCTTAGAGTCATCTAGTCCAACCCTCAAACTAGATACAAAGTCTTCTATGCAACAACATATGATTTTCTGCTTGGACAATTCCAGAGACCCCCGCCCCAGGTTCCCAAATCCGTTGTTGAATCACTGTTATTGCTATAAATTTCTTCCTTAGATGAACTAAAGTCAGACTTCCTGCCACTTTGCCACTGATTAGAGTTCCACCCTCCAAAACATCATAGACTAAGTTAAATTATTTTTACATATGATATAATAGTAGACAGTGTTCAGTGGAATAGCCATGGATTCAAGTTACCCATCTCTCCTATTAACTAGTTGACCTTATTTTTCTCCTATTACAAAATGGAGTGAAAAGATCATCTTGCTAAATTGTTGTGACAATTACAGATATTATATAGTAAGCACCAGAAACAGATCCAGTTCCTCATAACAGAAATTCAATAAATTGTACCTTTTAAAAAATTATATGTGAAGATAATATATCTCCCCTTTGTCATTTCTTCTCCAGGCACCTTCCAAATACTTTAAAGTACTCTTTATATTTGACAGGCTCTCCAGATCTTTCACAGTCCTGGATCTTGTCTTTTTGATACCCTCCACTTAGATACCATGTCACATTAAACTGAATACATTACACGCAATATTATCTTACTGCTCACTGGACGATTACTTTAATCTAGACCAGTGCTTTCCAATAGAATTTTCTGTGATGAGGGAAATGTTCTGTATCTGCACTGCTGAGTATGGTAGCCAACAGCAACATGCAGCTGTTGAGCACTTGGAATGTGGCTGGTGTTTCTGAGAAATTGAATTTTTAATTTAACTTATTTTAATATAATTTAAATTTAATTGGCCACATAAGGCTAGTGGCTACCATATAGGACTGTGTAGATCCAGACATTTTACTGCCATTAATGCAACCTGAACTTGTATGACCATCTTAGAGTCCATTTCATACTGAGAGCTATGGTCAGCTATTTTAGTTTTTACTTCATAAAATCTAGTTTTTACTTCATGGCGACTATTAATGTTTGATCCAGTTTCCCTTCACCCTATAATTATGAAATCTGTTTTCTGAATCACATTGGAACATAACTTCAGGGAACCTCAGTTTCCTCATCTGTATAATAATAATATTGCTTGTATTTTGTACCTTACACAGTTGAGTTAGAGAGTCAGAAATTTAATATGTATGAAAAAGTTTGGAAGGCCATAAAATGCTTTACACAGTAACCATTTCAGCATCACTACTACTGTTAAATGTTATAGTTCAATCTCTCAAGATATTTATTAATCTGGATGCTATCTTTTACTTGATTAGATTTTGACTACTTCACGATATATAAAAGTCCTGGGTCCATTAAGGCTCTCCACGTCTCTAGATGCAATCTAGCCCCACAAACTGGCCTCATAAAGCTTACTTACATCAATATTTTAGCTCTTGCTCTTACCTTTTTCACTCCATGCTTTAGCTACACTGAGCTATATGCCCCCTCTTGCCTCTAGGTCTCCACACATGCTCTTCCTCCCCCTGAAACTCTGTGATCCCCTACTCGTTCCTCACCTGGGAGAGTGATGTAGTTCTACTCTTAGGGAAATGGCTCAGGGGCTGTATTAGTTTGCTAAGGCTGCCATAACACAGTACCACAGTCTCAGTGGTAAAGTTATTTTCTCACAATTCTGAGGGCTAGAAGCCTGAGATTAAGGTGTCAGCAGGGTTGGTTTATTCTAATCTCTCTCTCCTTGCCTTGTAGATGGCTGTGTTCCAGTATCTTCACATGGTCTTCCCACTGTGTGTATCTGTGTCCAAATTTCCTCTTGTTATAAAGAAAGCAGTTATATTGAATTATGGCCCACCTATTTGTTTTATAGGTATTTTGATAACTACACTTCAGTATAATTGGTTTACTTTGCAATCCTGCATAATTAATTCTACACATTTAAAAACATTATTCTAAGAAGGGAGTTGATAGGCTTCATCATATGTCAAAGGGGCTCATGGCACAAAAAAAGGTTGAGAACCCCTGACTGATGAACCTGACCACAGATGGCAGCCCAGTCAGAGGTGAAACTAAGCCAATTCAGCCAAGGCAAGATAGGTAACCCATGATGTTGGGTATAAAGTTTTTAATACAATGTCTAATTTATTTATAACTTGAGATAAGGGGTCCCCATTGTGTATATTGTGCTTCCCAAAACTTATAAACACTAAGATTCATTTTCTTTTACATCAGCTCAATCTGGCCTCAACTGTGCCCTCTTTATCAGATCCTCAACTTGGGCAGTGCCTCCTCTCTGCCAACCTGGCCCTCAAGGTCGCTCAGTCCTGAATCAGTACTTTGGATTCATCAGCTAAGCTTTGTCCCTGAAGAGGCCAATGACCCCAGATTTTTCTGAGGAAAGTGATTGAGTCTGTTGCTTGAGAGGAGGAGGGTACTGAGAGTAATGTGTGTGTGTGTGGAGGGGGGTGCATATAAACTTGGCATTACCAATTTCACAGCCCACACTCCAGCAATGTTTTGCCTGTTCCACCCTAATCTTGAAGCTTCTAATTGCTTTCTCCTACCCCAAAATCCCTGGCAGCTGTATTTATGCTCTTATTGTCCTATCTGTGGAGCAGGGGTAGATCCAGGTTTTGTGGAGTCATGATGCTTATACACTTTGGGGACCTTCTTTAAGAAAAAGGTCACAAAACTACAAGTACAAAATTAGGCACAGGGCCTTAGAAAGGACCGATGCAACTGAGGGACCCTGAAGCTTAAGTTCCTTTCAGTACACCTGCTTTTGCAATAGACTCTAGCAAACAGAAAGAGGACTATAGTTGGAGTTAGATTTTGAGGCCCTAATCTGTTACTTGCCAGCCTGGAATACTTCCATGATCAGAGAGGCTAGGAGAAATGCTCCAGCAACCTAGGAGCATAGGGGCCCAAGTATCTCCACAAGACATCATCCTTAGAAGGTTTGTTTGAGAATCTAATATGACAATTGATGTGAAGAAACTTAATAAATTGAAAAGTGTGAATAAAATTTGAATTGTGGTTTTATTACATTCTAAGCAGTCTTCTTACAGAGAGGCCTCTCTTTGCAGCCAGGCCCTTGGCCACCAGACACCTCAGAGAAGATGTAATCGAAGCCATGGACAATGCCCTTCCTCCATGGCTAGACCACAATGAGAGTCAAAGTCACCATTCCTTCTACTCTTTTCCTCTTGATTTGCATCCACAATTATCTCTATACTAACCAAATTTAAAATAAAAAGAAAGTGGAATAGTAAGTTGCAATTTTTCACCTATAAAATTAGCATATAGGTGGGAATATTACAGTTTTCTTAGAAAGCAATTTGAGACACTGTTAAGAACTTAAAAGATGAATATGGATATCTAGCCTAAGGAAATAGAGAGACCAATGAATGTTTCTACAGGCTTATTTATCATTCTGAATAATTGAATCCTATATGTACAATGCTCAATATTGAGTGAATGAATAAATAAATCATCATACACTAAAATAATTATAGTGTGTTAAGATAATGGGCTAATATGCATTTATTAATATAATGCTTTAATAAATGAATGTTTATGATATAAAGTTATAAAAATTATATGCAGTGTTAAGTCTCAAAGTTGAAA
This sequence comes from Miniopterus schreibersii, assembly GCF_964146895.1. Classification (NCBI taxonomy): domain Eukaryota; kingdom Metazoa; phylum Chordata; class Mammalia; order Chiroptera; family Miniopteridae; genus Miniopterus; species Miniopterus schreibersii. The sequence goes on along the minus strand of NC_138104.1, from coordinate 95,636,972 downwards.
GAAAACACAGTAATAGGTTAACACTGATTATCTGAGGGTATTGGTTTTTGAGTAATTTTACTTCCTTCCTTCCTTATTCTTTTATGTATTTTCCAACCTTTCCACTATAGACACATGCCATGATTATAATCAGGAAAGAAATGTTTTTAAATGAAAGAACTTTACTTGTATACATATATACATAACCCATAGACACAGACAATAGTGCAGTGAAGGCCTGGGGAGGGAGCAGGAGCCGGGTGGAGGGAGCTCAATGGGGGGGAAAGGGAGCATCTGTAATACTTTCGACAGTAAAGGTAAATTTAAAAATATAAAAAAATAAAAAATAAGAATAAATTTTAAAAAATGAAAGAACTTGATCTGAAAGTGGAGATACCTATTGCTCATAACAATCTTGGTTTCAGATGCACTTTATTATCAGTATCAACTAACAGACTAAGACTTTGCTGGCAAGTGCCTGGATCAGGTTTGCTAGGATTTAAAAAAAGGCCTCTGTCTGAGGGCAGTAGACAGGAAGAGCTTAGTTTTCTAACATGGGAAAAGAATGGGCAAATGGAGCCTGATTCTACAGCCTGCCTGCCTTTAAAACTGTGTGCTATTTGTGTAACTGCTCATGCTTGGTTGATGGATCAAGGGGCACCCTGCCGATCCTCACATGGCAAGAACTTAGATGGTAATTTCAGGCCACAACAGATGGGAACTGTAAGCACAGAAGGTCACTCAAAATATTAGTTGCTTTATCTCTGTACAGCTATGAAGAGAGAGAAGTGTTGCAGACCTGCTGTAAGACAGTGCATTTGGTTCATTCCAGAACACTCCTATCAGTATGTTCAAAGGGCAGAGCACATACGAGGGCAGACTTTCAATTAAGTTACTCACAAAAAAACATTTGGACCAAGGGCAAAAAATGACAGCCTGGTCAAAAGTTAAAGAACATTAAACTGGGGGTTTCCATATAGGTGTAATATCACAAAGTCCTACAAATACAAAATGTATATTGGAAAAAGCATGTTATACTGTTGTACTTAGCAATTCAGGGCCTTAAATGATTCAGGATGCAGTTTAAGTGAAAAAATGTTTAAAATATTTGTAGCATAAATCTCAAAGTGCTCATATTTGCCACTGAAAATTTCTTTAGAGATGAATTTTCCATTTTAGGACTGAGATGGTGCCAGCTTTTACAGGTAAAAAGAAAGTGTGTTTCAGTAGTGAAGTATGAAAAATGTTTTCCAGATCTTAATAAGATGATTGAGTCTATGAATAGGGTACTTTTAAATGAATGAAAAGTGATGAAGTCATGGGATGTGAATTAACTTTAGAATACATGAATACATGAAACCAATTCGCCTTTGAAAACCATGGCTCATATTTTTTTCCCTGCCTTTAGCTGAATTTAATGAGGACCTTTGAAATTTTCATGCCTCCATCATTCAAAAGGCCTCTCAAAATATGCTTCATTATGGAAGGGTGATACCATCATAGTCAAGTAATTAGATGAGGGAGAATAAAAAATGACATATAAAATTGAGAGAAAAGAGAAATAAAAATAAATCATTTAAAAGTTTGTAGATGCTTGTTTTTTATTTAGGATAAACTTGAAGAAGGGGTTATTAAAAATAGGCAAGGCATTTATAAATAAGAATGTTTATTTACTGTATTTTTTTGAAACTTCGTGTCTGATGTCTTGACATCTAAGTGATTCATAAACTATTTCTATCATAGACAAGTTGTCAGAGGAGTAAAAAGTGAATGGATTAAGAAATGATCAAACTAGATTATTTTATGCTTAAGTAAACACAACTCTGATTTTTTTTATTGATGAGAGTATTACAGATGTCCCCCATTTCCCCCCTTTACCCCCTTCCACCCATCTCCTACCCCACCCCAGGCCTCCACCTGTCCATTATCTGTGTCCATGGGCTGTGCATACATGCTTATAAGTTCTTTGGTTAATCTCTTCCAGCCCTCCTTCCCGCCTTCGCTCTGAGATCTGTCTGTCTGTACCATGCTTCCATGCCTGTGTCCTATCTTGTTTGCCAATCTATTCTGTTTCTTAGATTCCACATATGAGTGAGATCATGTGGTATCTGTCTTTCTCTGACTGGCTTATTTCACTTGGCATAATACTCTCCTTTTAGGCCTTACATGACTATATGAAAAATGTTGACTGAGGATATGCTTTTAGGACTAAAACCAACAAAGAATTTGAAAGTTAGAACTTCCAAACTGTATGGACCACTTCCTTAAAGAAAGTAATTGTAAAACGCTTGTAGACTTGGCCAAGGCTTTCTTGATCACTCAAGCAGTTTAAGTGACATTAGTTTTTGAGTGTAACACCAATGCAGAGCTTGGGCTATGTACCTACACTGTGAAGTGAAGCAAGGAGATAGAGAATCTCTAAATACATTCCTTCTTTTTAAGTGTCTGTGCAATGTACTAAACATTTCTTTGGGTGCCTATTATGTGTCAAACACTGGAAGACCATGATAAATAAGAGAAAGTCTCAACCCAAGTTGCTCATAGCTCATGCTGGCCTGCTTCAGACCCAACCCAAATATGTAAACAAAATGATGTACCCTTTGGTAACCATTGCCTTACTTCTTAATCCTCAACTCAATATGCCCTATGATTCAAACATCTGGTCACAGGTGATTAGATCACTGCTGGACATATGGCCCGGGCTGGGCCAACCAATCAAATTCTCTTCTGAATATAGGAATTAAGACTGGATGTTGAATTCAATTAGGAATGGTGGACACTTGAACAGAAAGGACATGTGAAATCAGAACTAAAGCCAGTATCTTGATAATTAAGCCTCTAGAATGAAACCCAAAATTAATGACCTGACACTGCTTCCCACCAAAGCATCCTGGCTTCTCTAATCAGCCTACTCCCAAGAAAAGCTATGTCTATATCTATGGCTATTAACTCATTTTTCTCCTACCACTTTCTCCTTTCCACCTAAATAAAAATTTTCCCATCTTCAAGGAATAACCTGAAGCCCTACTTCTTGACCATTCTGGACAATTTATTTCTCAGAAACTCTAGTAGTAGTGATAACTATAATTATAATAACAATGGCAATAATAATAGCCAGCCCCATATACTATGTCTGGGAAACTGTTATAAGCACTATACATATATTACTAATATTTATAATAACAGCTGGAACAATTATTATCACCATTTTATAGATGAGGAAACAGACAGAGAAGGTGAAGTAATTTTCTCACTAAGAGATGAAACAATATATAAAGACCATACATGTTAGATTTCATATACTGTCTCATGTTTACATACACTACCTCCTTTAATCTTTACAGAAACCCTATTAAGTAGCTATTATTATCCCCATGTTGAAGATAAGAAAACTGAAGCCCAAAGAAGTAAAGGACATTATTCAAGGTTACACAGAGAGTATGTGACACTTCAAGATTAAACCTAAATTGTATATCTATGACACCTTGATTCCTAAGTACTAGACTACTTGTAAGGTCTTGAGGATCAGGGCTACATCTTAGCCTTTTGGACACAGTGCTGACAAAAAGAAATATCAATAAACAGAAAATAAAATGCTCTAAAAATATTTGTTCTAATAAGGGGTCTAAAAAAATGTTGGGATGTTAGCCAAAACAATAACTAATTTTTTTACTTATGATAAAAATGAAAATTACACCTTCCTCTGAAACCATAAAGCTCCTAAAAGCTAATTAGCTATGTGTTATTATTTTGATGCATCTCTGCACTTCTTAATCTAACTGCAAAATATTATTACATCAGCCATTCTGTCTGTGGCAAAATGAGGAAGGATAACACAGCCCCAAACGTTGCTTATCCTTGAAAGATTTTTAGCTTGATATTTTGCTATTTGTCTCTTGGCTTATTTCAGCCAGGATAGAAAGGAATGATTATTGTGTGGGTGTTTTTGCCTCATTTCCTTAGCAGTAGAACCATATTTCATCCATCTATCGAGGGTTGAGAAACCTCGGCTTAGCAAAGGAAGTAAACACAACCCCTTTTCAATAGAAAGGAAACAGATCAAGTTGTACCTGACATTCAAGGAGCCCAAGAGAGTCAAGTCTCTACCAATTAGAACAAAATTGAATCTAGTTCTTTCTGCAACTATTTTAAGGAAGGTTTGAGGGTGAAGTTTTCTGAACCTTCTGTTCTGTTGAGAAATGACGGGAAAGCTATTGTAGATAGCCAAGGGATTAGCAGAAATGAGAATGAAGTTTTGACTCTCAGAATTGGAAGAAAACTTGACGGTCATTTATGTTTAAATATCTTCCACAATGTTTCCACCAACAGTCGTTGCCTATTCTTAAAAGTATTATAGAAAATGCTTAGATTTCAGAATTGATAAAATTCCATTTTGGGGTGGCTCAGTTCTTATTGGAGTGAAACACTTCTTCCTATCCAGTCTCTCACAGTAATAAATCATTCCTCTAAGGTTACCATAGCTAGATTTTATTATCATTACATTTATTACTGTTTTGTACTTGTATAAAATAATATCACAGTCTGTATCTACTAACAAAATATTTGACAAGGATTTTCTATGCATATAAAATTATGTTAATAGGTACTGTTTATTGGGCCATTATAATAAGAGTTTATAAACATTTATTTATTATTATTGAGACAGGGGATCTTTGAGGCATAATACTAAGCACATTACAGATATTGACTCATAAAATCCTCACAGTCATATGAGGTAAATGTCATGATCTCTTTATTGCAGATGAGAAAATTGAAACTCAAATAAATTCATAGTCTTGCTCAGAGTCCTATAGCTAAGTGGTAGAGCCAGGTTTCTCTAGATTCTAAGTTGGTGCTCAAAAAAAGAAAAAAAACAACAACAACTGCTCCAACAGTCTCTAACACCTCCCAAATCAAGATACTAGTTCTATGCAAAAACTCTATGTAGACACTTCTGTTTATTGAATCAGATGCTTCACTCACAAGGTTTTACATAGTATTTGATAGATAAGCTCTGTGTGTTTGTTAGCTTGTGTATGTATATATGCTTAACAGTAGCCAAGTACTTAGAAAAAATAAAAATCTAACTTCACAAAAACAGGTATTTTGCCAATGCTGCTAGAAATCACCAGGGGTGAGTATACTCAGTTCACGCCATATTGGCAGACAAGAAAATATCACAACTTTTATGGCTGTAGTGACTATCCCCTCTTTTAGGCTCAAGTACACCCTGAATCACTCTTCTCCACTTTCTTTGTGCCAAGGGGCAGAGAAACATTGATTTGACATGAAGTCAGCCCAATATATCCCATCCAGAGTGGCATGTCCCTTCAGCGTTACAAACCACAAATAATATCTAAAGGTAAAAGAAAATAAGAGAAAGTTTCTGTTCCACCTGATATCACAGTAACTTACTTAAAAAATTTTTCTAGATTTTGAAACCTTATGAAATATGTAGTGGATCACCTTGATGTTGCTTCAGGTATTCTTCCAGCCACTGTTATCATAAGCTTGTCTCTACAGGAGTCATATGTTTCAGTTGCCAATTCCACAAACCTCTAACCAGTGTCTTAAGTCAATATTTTAAAATGTGATTGCTTATTGTGTTACTGTACTGGACCTCATCTGTAAAGCTTATGTAATTGTCTGCTGTGATTATTTGTTTGCAAATTCATGTGGCTTACTGAACACCTTGCAAATTAAGGCACCTTCTTGGCAACAAAATTACTCTCCAAGAATCTTTTAAACACAAGAAGACTGTTCTTTGTTTGTTTTTTTGTCTAGAGATTATAAAAAGAAATTCTACCAAATTTCTTTAGAACTAAGAACTGAGCAGAGTATTCAAAGCTATGGTCCATACCCATTATCTAGTATCTTAGTCATATTTCACATTCATTAGGAATCCCGGATTAGAAAGTGGCTGCTGAACTGCATAACACCCATGATGATGGCTATAATAAAATAAAAAAAAAGAAAAAGAAAAGAAAAGAAAGTAACAAGCATGGGAGAGGAAGTGGAGAAACCGGAACATTCATACATTGCTGGTGGTGATGAAAAATGGTGTAGATGCTATGGAAAACAGTTTGGTAGCTCCTCAATAAGCTAAACATAGATTTACCATATGACCCAGCAATGCCACTCCTAGGTATGTAACCAAAGGAATTGAAGGCAGAGATTCAAAGAGATATGTATATGCTAATATTAATTGCAGCATTATCAACAATAGTCAAAAGGTGGAAACCACCTAAATGTCCATCAGCAGATGAATAAAAAAACAAAATGTAGTATATCCATACAATGGAATATCATTCAGCCTTAAAAAGGAATTAAGTATCCCAGCTGGTGTTGCTCAGTTGTTGACAGTCAATCCATGAACCAGGAGGTCATGGTTAGATTCCCAGTCAGGTTAAATGCCTGGGTTTCAGGCTCGATCCCCAGCAGGTGGGATGGAGGACGCAGCCAATCGATGATTCTCTCTCATCATTGATGTTTCTCTCTCTCTCTCCCCCTCTCCTTCCTCTCTGAAATCAATAAAAACATATTTTTTTAAAGGGGAATGAAGTACTGATATATGCCACAGTATGGATAAACCTTGAAAACATTATGGGAAGTAAAATAAGCCAAACGAAAAAGGATAAATACTGTATTATTGAACTTATATGAGGTATCTAGGATAGGCAAATTCATAGAAGCAGAAAGTAGATTAAGGTTAACAGGGGATAGGGGAAGGGGAGAATGAGGAGTTATTGCTTAATATTTTCAGTTTCTGTTTGGAATGACGAAGAAATTTTGGAAATAGATAGTGGTAATGGCTGCACAACATTGTAAATGTAATTGATACTACTGAACTTACACTTAAAATTGTTAAAATGTCAAATTTTATGTTATTTATATTTTACCATAGTTTTAAAATATTAATAATATAATATACCAAAATGGGTATATTTTATGGTATGTGAATTATAACTCAATAAAGCTGCTAAAACAGAAATTTGCTGCTAGATTAGTAATGGTAACTATGATGACAATGATTGATGAAAATTCTAACAAGAGCAACAACTACCATTTGGAAACTATCATACTAGGAACTTTATAGCGCTTTACTTCTCAATAGTTTCTTAAGTTAAACATAACAGTATTGTCTCACTTTTCACATAAGGTGCACGAAACTCAGGTACCTCATGCAACTTAATCAGGGTCACTGAGATAGTAAGTGATGGAGCTGGGATTTAAATTGAAGTATATCTGATTCCAAAATTCCTGCTCAAACTTCCTCACGGGACCTATATCCCTTGAAATTTGGAGCAGTTATGTATGTTCCTATAACTCTAAAAAAGGAAGTCTAATGCCTTCATGTGAGCATTTCAAGTTCCAGAATGATGCTGGTCTTAAGCCATATACATCTCTGAGATGAAATCTGAATTGGGATGGAAGCTATGGGGATGTCTGCATGTATGGTGGTCTAATAGGGACTGGTAGAGACAGAATGTTGTCAAACTTAAGAACTTGTGTTTTGTTGACAGACTTGAATTTCTAGCATGCTTCTGACACTCTCCAGCTGTGCAGTTTTGTGCAAGTCACTAAACTCCTCTAAGACCCACTTATCTCATCTATAAGATAAAACTAATACTTCTACTTCATAAGTTTGATGTGAGGATTAAGGGCAATAAAGCCTGTAAAGCATTTGAAACAGTGCCTGGCATAGACTCAACAGGCAACACAGGGCACTTCTTACTGTTGCAATGCAGGATGAGATGGGAGCTTTAGTGAAATGGAATAAAGAGGCAGACACTTTTTTCGTTAGGCAAAACACAGAAATTAGAAAATGAGATAAGGTGAATACTAGAAAAAAATTTGTCTTCTAAGTGTTTTGTTCTCAAGAAGAGAAAGAAATTAAAGCCCTTCTCCAGAGATACACAGGACTGGAAGAATCTGAAGTTACCCTTGAGGACAGAGCCAAAAACACGGGGGGAGGGCAGGCAGATGGAGAAGCTGAGGGCCTTGAGGAAGGAGAAAAAGGGCAGAGGCCACAGCAATAAGGGTAAGTTTGTGTGGACTTTTAGGAGTTTATGGAAAGAGAACAAAATTATTTTATCCTACCTTCTGTATACTCGCTGTGTACTGAAGATAATTGTATAACTTCCTTTCTCTATACCTTTTTAATTTTTTTAAGAAATGAACTGTGTGTGCATGCCATCCCAGACATTACAGGCATAACTAAGAGATAACTAAGGGGATACAAATATTATCATTAATAGTAGGGAGCACCCAGATTCCAAAGATGACTCAGAGTCAGGACTGAAGAACATATACTGGGCCCTCTCAAATGCTTTCCATGTCTCCTAATAATCTAGGTATTAGATGAAGGGGTTCAGTAAATACACCGGCACCCCTCATCCTGATTCACTTTTTAGTTATAAATATAACATTTACATACAGGAATAAAAATTCAAACTAAACAGAAGGAAATAAAAGTAAAGTTTAAAATGTTTCTCCTTCCTACCTTTGTGCCACCACCCAAATCCTAATCTCCAATTTAATGGACAGGTTTTTTTTGTGTTTTGTTTTTGTTTTTGTTTTTGTTTTAATATATCTTTATTGATTTCAGAGAGAGGAAGGGAGAGGGAGAGAGAGAGAGATAGAAACATCAATGATGAGAGAGTCATTGATCGGCTGCAGCCCACAACCTGGGCATGTGCCCTGACCGGGAATCGAACCCTGATCGCCTGGATCCTAGGCCAACGCTCAACCGCTGAGCCACGCCCAGCTGCGCTAATGGACAGTTTTTATGCTTAATTTTTCTGGTGGTTACTTCCATTATTCTAAACCAGTAGTTCTCTAATTTCTGAGTACACAATAATTACCTACAAAGCTTGCTGCTTGCTTAAAAAACAGATTACTGGGCCTCACTCTAAATATATCTGGGGTATAGCCAAGGAATCTGAATTTTAAATAACTGCTGTGGCCAAATTGAATCCAGGTGGTTTATGGAATAACTTTGAAAAAAATGCTGTTATAAATTATACCTTAAATCTCTATATTTTAACCAATCAACTTATTAACATTCCAATATTGAAGATGGGAAATTTTAGCACTCAATCCTCTCTCCTTTCCAGCTTTTAATAATTATATTTTAAGTTTTAATTTCTCTATTGATTGCCATTGTAATTTATAATGCAGCTAAACCTCTACTTACTGATCTAGGTACTTTACATGGTATATATTGACTTTTGAGACATAGCCTCTATTACACTTGTCCCCACCTCTCATCCCTCCTCCACCTCCCAGGCCTCTGTCAGCCCTACCGTTACTACAATCAAGTTCACTATGACATGATTCTGGCAACCAAGAGCCAGTAAAAATACTGTTACTTTTTATCATTAATGTAAGTCTTATTTTCTTGCGAATCAAGGTGCATGCCTGTACAATAATGACATTGAATATATCATAAAAACATTGGCACTTACAACCTGTGCTACTGTTCCAACTGCCTAGTTTGAATTGGTTCCCTTGTCTTACACTGTATCAATTGTTCTAAATCAAATCATGTATTCATTTGCTTCATATTTGTGTTATGACTTTCTTATACATATTATTTTGTGGAGACTTTATTTCTTAATGACCAGGAAGATATATCCCTTTATTACCATGTCACTAAGATCATATTTCTTAAACATACTACTACTTCCTGGGTCTGCTGTATCCAGTTCCATCCTTGGAGTTCTTTTAATATAACCCTATATTGTACTGCTCTTAGGAGATCTCTCTTCCCAACTTCCTGTTATTTGAAAACAAACTTAAATAAGTATTTCCAGAATGGAAAATTATCTGAATCTTTACAAGTCTGAAAATATCTTTATTTTCCCTTCGTAAATGATTGGTATTTTAGATGTATATAGAATTCTAGATTCAAAATAATTTTCTAGAACTACATCAAAATTAAAAACTGCAGCAAAGGACCTACAGAATGGAAGAAAATATTTTCAAATCATATATCTGATAAGTAGCTAATATCCAGAATATATAAGGAGCTCCTACAATTCAACAATAACAAAATAACGCAATTTTAAAAGGAGCAAAATACTTAAGTAGATATTTCTCTAAAGTAGATATGCGAATGGTCAACACGCATATGAAAAGGTGCTCAACACCACTAATCATTAGGGAAATGCAAATCAAAACCACAATGAGATATCACCTCACACCTGTTGGCTACTATAAAAAATTAATACTGTAAGAGCTCATTAAATGTTAATCATTGTTAATACTGAGATAATAGTAATAGAAGCCACAGAAATAGAGGTAGTATTGGGGGGGAAAGAGACGAAGATTGATGGGGCTGTTCTTGATGCTCCGGAGGAAGAACAAGAGTGTTTGTCCCCAAAGGGTTCTATTTCTAAAGTACCATTCTTTGCACATGTCTCAGTTTGCATTCTGAACTCAAACAACACATATGAATTATACGAGAAAACATTTGGTATGAGATGGTGGTATGAGGTGGCATGAGAATCTCTTTGTAGGAAAAGAACAGTTTTATTAAAAGGGGTTGATAAGCCCATTTTGGGGTAGAATTAATCTAAGATTGCTCAAGTTTCATCCAAAATGAGAGAGGGTCACTGCATATAAATATCAAGTTTGGGAGTTTCCTAGGGGAAGGGTAAAGGAGATGAAGCCTCTGACTAGTGGCCTGAAGAAAGGATTTGGGGAAGAATGAAAGCATCGAATGGAAACATTTAAATGTCTGCAGGTTAGAGGAGCTCAAAAAGAACTTCTAAGGGGCAGTGACATACCTGAATGACAATAGCAATACTTTTCCTCCTGGGAAGTGGAGGCAGTAAGATATCGCATAAGCTGCCCCTTTAGACTGAAGGATGGAGCAGAGGGAAGAAGGGCATTCCAGGGAGCAGGAGCAGGAGCAGCAGGCTCATGTTCCTGAAACTGGAACCGGGTTCGTGTAGGCAGACCCCAGGGTGCGGGCTGGCGGTGAGGCAAAAGGTGACCCAGAGAGAAGGTGGGGAACTGACTGTGAAGAGCCTTCAGAGCTATGCCAAGGGTGTAGAGCTTTGAATGTAAATGCTGGGGCTCACTGAGCAGTTTTCAAGCCCAGAATGTATTCCCATTTAATAGTGCAGAAAGAAAAGTAGTGACATAGTTTGGGATAATGATTTGAAGCAAGTCCAAAGGCAGGCCAGCAAACTAATTTGGGACTGTTGTAGAGCCTAAGCCTAAGAAGAATGAGAACCTAGATAAAAGAAAGGGCACTGGGCTGGAGGTGATGTGAGGAACTCGACAGGCCCTGGCCGGTGTGGCTCAGTGGTTAGAGCATTGGCTCCCCTGCACCAAAAGGTCGAGGGTTCAATTCCGGGTCAAGGGCACATGCTTGGGTTGTGGGTTTGCTCTCTGACCCTGGTTGGGGTGAGTGCAGGACACAATCAGTTGATGTGTCTCTCTCACATTGCTGTTTCTCTCTCTCTCTCTCTCCCTCTCCCTCTCTTCTACTCTGTCTGAAAAGCAATGGAAAAAATATCATCTGGTGAGAATTAACAACAACAGAAGAACTCAAGACAGAATGGACAGAATTGGCTAGCTTTGGAATAGCAGTGTATTAGTTAGGTAGGCTAAGTTGCAGTAAAATATAGACCCAAATATATATGATGATATGAACAATATAAAAGCTTATTTCTTACACACATCACTGTCCTTGTCTGCTGGAGGCTCTCTTTCATTTGGTGATTTGAGTATTTGTGCTCCTTCTACCTCACGGTCCCACTATGCTTTAGAACTTTGTGAGAGTCAGTAGAAGGGGAGAGAGGGTGAGGGGGCACACCCTCATTTTAAAAGCTTTGGCCAGGAAATGGTGCATAACACTTCCATACATATTCCATTCACTAATACTTAGTATCATGGCCACAACATACTGCAGTGGAGGCTGGGAAATATAGCCTAGTTTCATGCCCAGGAAAAAAAAAGAAATGGATTTTGAAAAATATCTAAAAGTCTCAGAACAATCAGTGAGGCAAAGAGGGAATCTTTGAATAATTCCTAATATTCAGATTAGCTTACTAGGCAAATGGTGGTATCATTACAGAATATAGGTTTTCTTGGAAGGAGGTGGGGTAATGAGTTAAGTTTAGAACATGTCTATGAAGTACGTGTGTGGAGATATCCACTATATCTGTCTATGCTTATCCTTAAGTATTACAGACATAAGACATTGGTCATTATGCTAATTTACTATCTTATAATATGAACATTAAATGTGTAGCCAACATATGGAAGATTTATTTCAATCAAGTCTCTGAAAACTTTTCCAATGAATCCTTCACAGGCACAGAAGGGAAAAACACAACTTAATATTATTCCAAAGCAGGGAGCAAGTTGATCTCCCATGAAAGCTAAATGATATGTTCTATTCAGATTTGGATTATTACACAGTGTACAGTGCACAAGTGCACAGCCATCCACAATGTAAAGAAAAGAGATGCTGAGCATTGTCCCGGTATGGCAGTGCTTGATTTCAAATCATGAGGAACTGGCAGAGAGGTGGGATTGTTTGCTTATTTATTTGTTTATTTTTCAGAGATATTCTTTGGAAAAAATATGCCTCATGTACGTGAGGGAGGTGAAAAGGAGCTATTAAAGTATCTGATGCCTGAGAGCAGACTCGCTTCAGTTCTGATTCCCTCAGAGTGAATTGCCTCAATGTGAAATCAACTCTCTGATTCTCAAGTAGCCATATTCTCCCTCGTGTGTAAAACCAACTATTAAGACTAGCCTGAGTGTTCTTAATACAACTTGGTAAATCATTAAGATTTTATTGTCCTTGATGATTGTCTTGTGGTCAGAAAATGCCTTGTTACCTCCAAGACAGGTTCTTCACTTGAATGATCCAGGTGACTGGATGAATTAAAACATTTCTATTTTTTCACTTTAAAAAATAATAAAGTATATATGTTTATTATTTATAAACCTGGATAATAATATTTAAATTAAGAATTTTCTGTACCTTTTATGTATCAAACTTTGTTTTATTATTAATTGTGTGATAACATCACAGGATCTGGGTGGGGTGGGAGCATTAAATACCTCACTGGAATCATCACAAAATGGGTAGTTAGGTGAGTCTACATATTTCAACACATTCAGTCAGGGTAAGCTGGGATAATATAATTTGTTAATAAAATGACTATCAAACATGCTTAAGAATTTGCAAAAATGTTATCATGTGGACTATAGGACAATAGAACAAAAAAGCAACTATAAAATAAAAACACTATGGAAACCTGCATATCACAAATATACCCAAGAAGCCAGTTCAAGAGAGGGAGGGGAAAGGGAGAGAGGGAGGGAGGAAAAGAGAGAGAGAGAAGGAAAGGAAGGAAGGAAGGAAGGAAGGAAGGAAGGAAGGAAGGAAGGGAGGGAGGGAGGGAGGGAGGGAGGGAGGGAGGGAGGGAGGGAGGGAGGAAGGAAGGAAGGAAGGAAGGAAGGAAGGAAGGAAGGAAGGAAGGAAGGAAGGAAGGAAGGAAGGAAGGAAGGAAGAAAATAAATGCTTTTTGCCCTTGGAAATAAAAAAAAAAAAACTCTTATACCATAATAGTTTGAGTGTTAGAAAAGACTTCAGCACAAATTGCCAAAATGATATAAATGAAAAAGGCTCTCTTGCTTTTCTTCACAGAACAAATATTTTTCTACTCATACCAATGGAAACCCCAGATACTACATCGCCAGCCAATGTGTGTTTACTTCTCCCGGTTATGTAACCCGTCTTTCCCCTAACTCTCACACTCCGCGGGGGAGTCAGAGTTCTACAAACAGCCTGAGATGAAATCATCATTATTATGGCTTTTGCATGCTGAGCTGTGGCTTGGTCCCATAATTCTAAGGGCTAAACCCATAGAGACAAGAAAAGATTAGCAAAGGCTCTTTGCCACTCTCTCTGTGGGAGTCCACTTGGAGGGCTTCTCTGCTGACTAACCCCCAGGGAAACCAAGTGCCAGATTCTGTATCACTACAAAACACAAGGTTGCACTACATACCTCTTTATGTGGCTGCCAGATGGAGCTGCCAGTAGGGGAAATGCCTAGGTCTTGAATCTATATTGCTTCTAGGGTTCCAGGGAAAAAGGATAACCCATTACATGTCAATTGATAGCATGCCCTCAGCCCTTGTCCTTCTCGCTCATTGGGAGCTCATTGTTTCAATTAATTTCCACTTCGATTAATATTCATCAAGTGTCCACAGTGAGCTAGGCCCAGCTGGGGGTGGGGGAGCAAATAAGGACAATCACTCCCTCTGCCCACATTTCTAGTGTGGAATGTATTCATCAATATGGAAATTTCCTGCACCCCCACTGACCTTGAATGGCTGGTCTTCATGAACTCTTCAGAAATAATTATTAAGCCATCTGCCTTATGTAGACATATATGACCCTAGAGGAATTCTAGTGTGAGTAAGAGGTACATCTGTCTGATAGATCTGCCTTTGCCTGTACCAAGGACCTTTTTATAGAGCTCTCTGTAATAAGATGTTTAGAGGATGCCAACAAATCACAATCCTAACTATAGAAAAAATATGAACATTAAATTTTCCTTTGCAAAAAAAAGAAGAGGAAGAGTAATAATGTTGATAGTGAGACTGTATTTGGTGGCTAGTATCAGAGATAACCCCAGTGTCCTCTCAGTACTCTGTGGAACAAGCTGAGTTAAAGGATTTCCAAATGTGAACTGATGAAAATTTTCTAAGTTTCCTTTGCTCTGAAATTTATTACATAATATTTATCAGTGGCAGACAGTCAGTGGTAATCCCATGTACACTTTTCAGGATAAAACAGCAAACCTGAATTAGCTCTAGTCTGTTAGCTTTAGAGCTATCTACATATGCAAATAAACAAGCTTTTACTGTATTTTCTATATTTGAAACTTGCATATTGATAGGTAGACATGAATATTTTTATGTAAGTCCACACCAAGTCTGAGGTATTTTAAGGCTATTCTGAACCATTCTAAATTATTAATTCTGGTTTAAGGGAAGCAATAAAAATTATTCAGTTTCTATAGGAAACTAATTTTGTTAACTTTCTCAGTAATAGATGCAAAACTCTCTGGGATCCAGTACTTTCCAAATGTCCATTGTTTATTCTGCTAGCTTCAAACTGAAGGTAAAAGTCTGCATCACCAATAGCCCTTCTTCACAGTTAATGGGTGCCTCAATTTTTCATAACATACAATAGTATTCCAAACTAGCGCAGCGCCCATCTTTGCATAATATTCCAACCTTCACAACTGGACTCTAACTAATTCATTTACTGATATGTGGCAGTTAGAAAGTCAAATGTCCTTTTCTGGGAAATTAGTTTGTAGATAGCATACTACAATTATGTCAATGATCTGACATAATCTTATAGTCCACTATGGTGTGGTGTCAGTACAGGTTCCTGCAGAAAGAGATGGCACACTCAAACAAGGTATTAAAGGAAAATTTAAGGTTTAGACCATTTATAAAGGTGTGGGCAAACTTCAGAAAAAGTACCATGGGCTACTGCAGTGTCCCAAGGCTAACAACATCAGGGAGCCTGAGACCTGAAGAAATAAGGGGAGGGAACCATTACTAGAATCTGGGAGAGTATCTATATGGAGACAGCTGTGGCCTTCAGTTAGAGGGAAGCAGAGAACTCCTGGTGATTATGTACAAAGGGAGCCAGGGGGGAAACACCCTCTTCTTATTCCTCCCACACGTAAGTCATTCAGCCAGCCTACAAGCCCCGCTTCATCATTGGATGTGTTTGTTTGTTTCTTTTAAATATGTTTTTATTGATTTCAGAGAGAAGAAGGGAGAGGGAGAGAGAGATAGAAACATCAATGATGAGAGTCACTGATCGGCTGCCTCCTGCAAGCCCCACACTGGGGATTGAGCCCAGAACTTGGCATGTGCCCTGACCAGGAATCAAACTGTGACCTCCTGGTTCATAGGGTGATGCTCAACCACTGAGCCACACTGGCTGGGCATCATTGGATGTTATGGGGCATTGTTCTAAAGATAATGACAAGATCTTGTCATGTCACAGCATGAAAGGCAAGATTAATACAGCATGTACTGTACTACGAATTTAACAATTTAAGTACTCTACAGGCACACCTCATTTTATTTCATTTTGCTTTACTGCATTTCACAGATACTGCATTTTTTTACAAGTTTAAGACAAGACCCTTCACCAGCAAAAAGATTACAACTCACTTTACTGTGATACTCACTTTATTATGATGGTCTGGAACTGAACCTGCAATATCTCTGAGGTCTACTTGCATATAATAAGTAGTATACTGTATTGTAAATGCAGTAGTCTATAGCTATGATGTATCCCAGAGCACATACTGATTCAATAGGTCACAGGTATTTACCAATAACATACGGGACGTGTATAAAACAAAATAATTTGTTATAGGAAATTAATGTGCAATTCTGAATCTACATTAACACATTTGAAAAGCCTAAATATATTTACAACTTAATCTTTAATTTCTTTTTATTTTCCTCCCAAATTTTACTGTTTATGTAGTAATTATAACTTTAATTCAATTCATTGTTCATATCAACACAAGTGGATTATTTCTGAATACAAAAAGTCATTAATCTGACAAAAATGTTCACTTAACTCTAGATCACATAGTTACCTAATAATTAAATACTCCATTGAAAACTTTTTTTGGATATAAAAGATTCTAAACACTATCTACATGCATTATTTCTGCAGCATTAATTACTTT
The DNA here is from genome assembly GCF_964146895.1 of Miniopterus schreibersii. Taxonomy (NCBI): domain Eukaryota; kingdom Metazoa; phylum Chordata; class Mammalia; order Chiroptera; family Miniopteridae; genus Miniopterus; species Miniopterus schreibersii. The sequence continues at coordinate 95,620,230 of NC_138104.1, read as the reverse complement.
TGGACTCAACATATTTAACTAAGTCATGATTTTTGGGTTAATTTACTTCTAGGCTTTGTCTCTTCCACTTCTTGAGGCATCTCTGGGTAAATAACATTTTGAATAACTCATTCACGAGATGACTCTTTCACTACTGTAATGCCTCCATTAGTATCAGTTGATTCCCATTTCCTCTCATAGAACTGAATGAGGAGCCTCCATCTATAAAAGCCCAGCCATCCCTTGAAAACTTGTTCATTATATTAAATCCTTCAGGCTCCTCTGAAGAGTGCTAACTCTTCAAGTACTCTTCAAACAGAACACTTGACTGCTAATGTGATACTACCCAGGGAGGTTTTAATGGCCAGCCAGGGAGCCAACCCTCCTGACTGACTCACTCTGCGAATCCACCACTAAACCCCTCATAGCAATCTGTCCACTGAGACCAGGCCTAGATGCTAGGTGGCCAGGATTTTGTAGAATCCTTAAAACAGTGTTTCTCAACCTTCTTTTTTTATTATCACTCTCCACCTAAGGCGACTTTTTACATGCATTTTTCCAAATAACTTCCCCACATCATGACATTTTAATACTAAAATTAACTTTATATCTGTTTATGTACTGTGTGGCCCTTTGGGGGGGCACAAATCATTATAATATCTAAGATTTTTTTTGCTCCACCAAGAACCATTTTGTTCCCCTCGGAGGTAATATCACCTCCATTGAGAACACATGCATTATTTAGAGGACTTGAAGGACTACTTGGAGGTCTCCAAATTACAAGATAGTGGTTTACTAAATTGCTACTTTATCTGAAAGTGAAGGAAGAAGAGTGAAAGATATTGGTGGAAAGGAGATGAAAATAAAAAGAGTACCATGACTTTGCCCTGAGGTCCTAGTTCTAATCAATCAATCAGCAATAGATGTATTGAATTCTGACCACGCTGTGTAAGTATGCAGATATAAAAGATACAGGGTACAAGATATAAAATAAAAAAGTTTCCATTCTTTAAATATCCCTTCCATATGCACAGGCCATCTTCTGATGTGTCCCATATATTTTCCCTGAATTTCTAACATAATTACATTAAGACTTCAGTCTCTGGAGGGCACTTCTGAAAAACAGTTTTCTATGTACAGATATGCTTAAAAGATGTAAAAAAATCACAAAAATGCAATGGAAGCTTAAGCTTAGCCATTTTGCTAAAAATTCAGGGGAAGGAATGCATGATCTGCTTTCTAAACAGGAGCTTCTAGGTTTGGTGCCAATCTAGGAAAGAGTAATTGCTACGCCGGTAATGCAATTCTCTTCATTTCCAATCTTAGTAATATAAATATTCCTATTAATTCCTGCTCTGTCACCATAGTAACAATGAAGTCTTCCTGGACCTGAATTTAATATGAATAACTAACAGCATTTGGGCACAGGGCTATGTTCTGGGAAAGTGATTCCCAGACACAGGTCAGTTGTCCTCCCACATCAGAATCACCTGCAGAGCTTATCAAAAGTACAGACCAAAAGTGTTACAGCCAGATTTAGTGGAGAAGAATTTCCAGAAGCGAAGCCCAGGGATCAGCTATGTATTTTTCAAAAGCTTTTCAGTTGATTTTGATTCACACCCAGATTTGGAAAGCACTGTGGGGATAGTCAGGATATTTGTTGGTTATAGAAACAGAAAGAAAAAAATGCAAAGTAGTACTCTGATTCAGATTTTGCTAGTCACTAAGTTTGTGACCTTGGGCCAAAAAGTTATAATTTCATTGACTTCACCCTCTTCTCTTGATGCTTTCCAGCTCCTCTTTATTCCTAGATTCCTCTCATCCATGAGTCTCTCACAGTCCGAGGTGCCTCAGGGCCTCCCCTACCAGCCTTTGTATATCTTTCAGCTAGTGCTGCCACTAACAACTTCCTTGCTCTTTCCTTTTGTTTCTCACTCCCAAGTACCTGAAGAAGATTAAATTGGCTCAATCCATCACTGTCATCCCTGATAGACAATGTTTGCTCAGGCCAGTAGGACCACTAGGACCTCTAAGCCACTAGACCACTAGAGAGCCTGTAGTTTGGCTGCTTTAGAGCTGGATGCTCTCCCCAGGCCAGTCAGCTGAGACAAGAGGTATGGAATCACATAGTACAGAACAAGGTCAGCTCAGAATCTGGAACCATCTAGGGCCATTTTCTTCAACAAACCTTATGTTTATGGTTATAGTTGCCAATCTGAGGCATTGTATAAAATGGGTCCTTTCTTCTTTAAATTCTATAATTTTATTAATAAATAATATCCCAGCCAAGCACATGGATGATGACAAGTATACATATCTCAGTCATCCCAGGTAAGTAATCTACTTATTAAATGAGCTTAAGGAACCATTCTTTTGTGCCTGTCCTCTCACCTCTCCTTTTCTAATGGATCACCTTTCCAGACCATTTGGATATGAGGCACCAGCCTTTGACTGTCATTCCCACTCATGATCTGAACACTAGTATTTCGGTCAGATATTTCAAACTCATTCCTGTTTTTTTCAACTTATATCTATATCTTGATAAGTATTTAAAGAATGTGGTCAGGGGCAGCAACTGCTTTTCTTGCTTCCCCTTCCCTCTCAAGCACTTGTTCTCATGTCAAATGTGTCAACTAAATCTGGCACAAGCTTGAAGATGGGTTCTCGGATCCATTCTAAGTAAAGCAGATACTGTGCTGTGCCATCTAGATCCCTCAGCTTCTGGTAATGTAGCCAAGAGACAGTCCTCAGCTGTTAGCCCTGTCCAGGAATTGCCCTTGGTTGGAAAGAGCTGCTTCACTTAAGGCCATGTGTCTTTCCCAGGGCCAACATGTATCCAGTGAGCGTACTGGAGAAGTATAAAGACACAGCCCCTTTGTGGTAATGCCAGGCAACCCTGAAAAATTGTCCCAGTTTCAGTTGCCTGTGGAGTTGGTAGAAGCCTCTTTGGGACACTATTAATACCCAACTTCTCCATCTGCCCAGTACACTTCCACCCCTTACCCTCCAGGTGTTGATCTGAAGAGCACTCCCAGTAATCCTCCTGCATGCTAATCTCTCTCTCTGAGAGTCTTCTTCCCAGGGAGCCCAGCCTGCTACTCGGAGCCACCTAGGCAATCAAACTGATGGTTCACTATGTCTAACTTATCAATACCATGTCCGTGCATACACTTTGCATTTCAACATCCGCTATGTTTCCAGGCCTCATAGAAGTCTCTCTCTCACTTGGCACTAGCAATTTAAATAGTGGCCAATAATATTAAGTGCATGGTGTAATGCATGTGGAACACTTTGAAAAGGCATAAAATAAGCTTGAAAATGTTCTTATAAGTGAATCAGGAAAATAAACATATCAAAAAGAAGAAAGACAAAGTGGCATAAAGCTCTGAATTAATTAAATTTTTAGAAAGGAATAGTCCTCTACAGTGTCCTATAAGTAGGATAAGCAAATGATGAATTTTCCAAGACAGTTTCCCATACTGACAAAGCATGAGATGGAAAGGTGTGGACAGAAGACTCAACCTGATTCTTCATTCTACCTCAAACAGGCTTTTCAGTGTGTGAGATCTACCATTACATGAACTCAAAGAAAGCCTAGTCTGGCTCTGACAGCCAAGGGACCAAGACTTGCCCTTTAAAAATTAATCCCTAACCTTACAAAAAATTTAGTGCCAAATTTAAGAGGGAAGAAGAAAGAGATGGACAAATAGCCTAATGTCACTGAAGGCCACCTAATGTCATTGAAGTTTCCCCTTATAGTCTAATATCACTGAACACTGGTATTCGTAACAGATGCTTTTTGATCCAGTTCCCAGAATCTCCCTCATACTTGTTTGATCCCTCAAAAACAGTTTTGACTCATTTTAGACTACGCTGTTTGTTTAATCAGTTAAAAAGAAAAAAAAAAAAGTGTGGATAAGGTTATGCAGAGCACCACTCTACTAATGAAAAATGCATGATGAATGTTCACATTCAAAGTATTGGTTCAAGCAGTGATATCTATCTCCTCATGCTCATTTGCATGGATGTTGAAAAAAATGACCATTATATGGCCAAGATTCAAATGTGAAAATGGCTCTTTGATTTGCCACTCTGACTACTGTTTGCAGAGTCACTTGGGTCTCTACCCTGCCTCTCAGAGACACTATTGTCCTCAAACTATTGTTCAAACCGGGCTCTCTTGCACGGTAAAGATTTTTGCCAACCCTGTCCAACAGCTGCTAGTTTTTTCCAGCTATGCCCAGCAATGTAGTCCTCTCTTGCAGCTGTGATTCAGAGTTTCTTAAAAGCTCCCTTTCCTTCTCAGTTTGTAGTTACTGCAGTTCTCCATTCAGTGAGGGTTTGAGTGTCTGTTGCCGACCACTGTATAGTTGCACTGGGTTAGCACAAGCATTTCATCAATACAGGTAGATTGACTGTTTTATGGCCCTCTTTTAAATTTATTTGTTTATATAAGTTTTGGTTGTCTATTACTACATAAAAAAGTACCCCACACTTAGTGGTGTAAACCAGCAACAATCACTTATTATTATTACTATTATTATCACTCATATTTCTGGGGTTGACTGGACTCTGCTAGACACTTCTTGCTCAGAGTTTCTTATTTGGCTGCATGCAGGTAGTTGAACTCATCTCATTTTTCCCATTCACCCATCTGGTGGTTGATGCTGACTGTTGACTGGAACCTCAGCTAGAATTGTTGGCCATTAAATGAACATATGATCTCTCCATGTAGCCTGGGCACCCTCATAGTATGGCAGTTAGGTTCCAAGAGCAAACAAGCCAGAGAGAGAAAGCTAGCTGAAAACTCTATCGACTTTTATGACTTAGCCTTGGAAGTAACATGGCATCACTTCTGCTATATTCTGTTGGCCCATACAGTCATAGAGTCATAGAGCTTCAGGAGGCGAGAACACGTATAGTTCCAAATTACTTTTTAACATTAAACAGGACTGATAAGAAGAGAATGTAGAATGGGAAATATTGTTATGACCATCATTGGGAAATACAGTCTCTGACAATGTAACTTTTTTAAAATTACAAAAACAATATATATTCATTGTAGAAAATTCAAAACTACATATAGTTCTAAATTACTTTGTAACATTAAACAGGACTTATAATCTAAGGAAGAAAGAAGTACAGTCAACTTTCGGCTGTTTCATATCAATATGGAAATCATATTTTCTAATCCCACTGTTAAGATCTGTTGGTGTTTGTATTGCTTCCAGATCAAAAAAAAAAAAAAAAAAAAAAGCAGTTGAGACACAATTTGAATGCTTAAATATTGAGAATTTTGGACACTGTGATGGTTAATGGAGGGTCAACAAGATAAAATATATAAACCCAGAACTGTCTCAGAAAATTCAGTTTGTGCTTATCCCATTAATAGGATGCTACAGAGGCCTATTCTTTCAAAAACTTTACTAACCCAGAGCTTTATGCCACTTTGCCTTTCTTACCTTTGATTGTTTACTTTCCTGATTCACTTATAAGAATATTTTCAGAGTTGCTTTTATGCCTTTCAAAGTGTTCCATATGTATTACCCCCATTTGACCCTCCACAGTGCCACCAGTCATTGTGTGATGCCAAATGGAACAATTAAGTAACAACTTTGTATTGTCATTTAAAATACTCATTTGCAAATGTGCAAAGGACCTGAATAGACACTTCTCCAGAGAGGACATACAGATGGCCAAGAGACATATGAAAAGATGCTCAATGTCACTAATCATCAGAGAGATGCAAATTAAAACCACAATGAGGTATCACTTCACAATTGTCAGAATGGCTCCATCAACAAATCAACAAATGACATGTGTTGGGGAGGGTGTGGAGAAAAGGAAATCCTTGTGCACTGTTGGTGGGAATGCAGATTGGTGTAGTCACTGCAGCGTTTCCTCAAAAAATTAAAAATGGGGACTTCCAGCCAAGATAGCAGCATAGGTAAGCACAGTACTCACCTCCTCCCACAACCACATCAAAATTACAACTACAGAACAACCATCATTCAGAACCCACTGAAATCAGGCTAAATGGAAGTCATACAACTATGGTATTAAAAAAGAAGCCACATTGAGACTGGTAGGAGGGGTGGAAATGAAGAACAGGCTAGTCCCACACCCATGTAGGGCAGATAAATATTGGGAGGGATATCTTGGCTGCGGAGGTACCCTCTGAGGATTGAGGTGTCCCAGCCCCAACCAGGTCCCCCCATAGCTAATACAACCATTAATAAGCACTTGGACTTATTTTGCTTAGCATGATATTCTCAAGATCCATCCATGTTGTCACAAATGGCAGTATTTCATCTTTTCTTATGTCTGACAAGCATTCCATGGTATATATGTACCACGTCTTCTTTATCCAATCATTTACTGCAGGACACTTTGGTTGTTTCCATGTCTTGGCTACAGTGAATAATGCTGCAATGAACATAGGGGTGCATATATCTTTACAAATAAATGTTTTCACATTTTTCAGATAGATACCTGAAGAAGTTGCTGGGTCCTATGGTAACTCTAGTCTTAATTTTTTGAGGAACCTCCATACTGTTTTCCATAGCGGCTGCACCAGTGTACATTCCCACCAGCAGTGAATAAGGGTTCCTTTTTCTCCTCAATCTCTCCAACGCTTGTTATTGCTTGTCTTGTTCGTAATAGTCATTCTAACAGGTGTGAGGAGGGAATCTCATTGTAGCTTTGATTTGCATTTCCCTAACAGCTAGTGAAATTAAGCATCTTTTCATATTTCTGTTGGCCATTTGTATATCTTCTTTGAAGAAATGTCTGTTCAGGTACTCTTTCCATTTTTAATTGGATTGTTTGTTCTTTTGTTGTTAAATTGCATGTGTTCCTCATATATTTTATAAATCAACCCCTTATCAGAGGTATTGTTTGCAAAAGTCTAGACCCACATGATTTCACTCATATGTGCGATATAAAACTGGAAGCAACAAATGAATAAAGAAGACAAGCAAACAAACACCCATAGACACAGGTAATAGGATGGTGGTTACCAGAGGAAGGGGGGAAGTAGTAAAGGGTAAACGGGGTGAAATATGTGGTGACAGGAGATCTGACTTTGCTGTGAAATATACAATGCAAAATATAGATGATGTATTATAGAATTACGCACTAGAAACATATTATTTTATTAACCAATGTCACCCCAGTAAGTTTAATAAAACATAAATAAGCATCTGGGGACACACTTTGAGCTCTTGGTTAGAGACAAACAGACTGGAAGTCAAGATACTTAAAACCATACCCCACGGGAAACATTTCAAAGAATCTGGCTGTTAAGCTCTGGAGATGAATGCGGGGCAGGGGAGACACATTTGATAACTGAATTTAAATATCTAAGTAGGTGTCACATGGAAGCTGGATTTGAATTGTTCTTTATGACCCCAAGGGACAGATCTTGGGCAACTGGGGGAAAGCTTCAGGAAGACAGATCTGAATCAGTGTAAGGGAAAGCCATTCGGCAATGTAACAGCCTCGCAGGGAAGTGGACTGCATATTTCAAGAAGCATTCTAAAGAAGATTAGCCAAGCAATTGGATGGGATTGGGTGGGGGGCAGGGGGTGTAAAGTGATTTTTCAGGATTGTGAGTGTTTGGGTTCTGGGCAGGTTCTAGGTATGGGAGAAGATGCTAAGCTATTAGTTAAGAGGCCTGAGTAATTGCCCTTGCTCCCCCACTAACTGGCTGTATAATTGCCATTTGGAGACTTAATTTCTTGTCTTCTAATGAGACAAGAGTATGAAGAGAAGTTGATAATGATGTCACTGTCTTGAAAGAAACAGCAATCCCATATCAGGTTAGTTTGGCACTAATGTCAACCTTATGACAGCAAAGCTGTTTAATTGAGGCCAACCTAATTTACTAACACTGGAATCTCATATACACCAACATGTTTTAGAGCATTTCTTCTCTCAGTAAACAAGAGTGAAAGTATAATGTACATATCACCACTATGGAGTTTTAAAAAACAGGTTTAACCAAAGGGAAAGCTTGTATGGTAGCTATGCCTGATGCTCAAGGAGAATCAATTTGTCTTTGAGAGTAATTACCCTCCAAGAGTAGCTTTATCCTTGGCTTCTATGAAATACCAGTATAGCTGGAACTAAGTACTACAAATATATTTTTATTAGTTATTAAATAATTAGTGTTATTAAATAGTACATAATGAGCAAAATTAATTGGTAACATATCATTCACATTCTGAGTCTTATAAGAATATGCAGGGATAGCTTATGGCATCCTTGATATCCCAGGAACCAGAGAGAGTCTGCTGTGTTTGCATTACTATTATAAATTTTACAGAGGAGGGAAAACTCTTTCTCTTGATACTAAAACCCAGGACTATGGACAGAAATGAAGCCCCATTTCCTGACACAATGTTTCCATTCCTGAATCAGGAATACAGTCAATTATATCTATCTTTCAGATGCATGGTAGTTTGTAGCAATTTCTAATGGAGAAGTGTATCATTCAAGGTTCAGGCAAGGATGCATAATCTTACTCAGATGATTCAATGAGGAGATTTTAATGAAGGACAGGACTGCTTACAGATGTATGAGTAAGGTTTTAGGGAAACAATCAGGAAGGCTGAGGCATCCTGGCATAAGTTATAGCCGAAAGTCATTACCAACCCTAGGACTGAAGGGGAAAGTGGAAGAAATAGTATTACAGATACCAGTGGGAGCTGACACATAGAGTAGGAGACACCCAGCAGAAGCTGCAGTCATGAAGAGACTCGGCCACAGCCAGAACCAAGGCATGAAGAATGTTGGCACAGGGATGAGATATCCAACTTGTCTCTCTCTCTCTTTCCCTCTCTCTCTCTCTTCCTGCGATTTCGTGCTGGTGCCTCCCTTTAGTGGAATCAACAAAGCAAACTCAGGAACTTGGTACATGTTCAAAATTCCTTGTTGAATGATAATCTCTGAACTCCCACTTCAAATTTTTCCCATAGTATCATACTCTCGTGGGGATGTGGTCTAGAAATGTCTGGTGATGACCACCTAACCTGTAAATAATTCAGTCCACATGCCACTTAGGGAGAAAAATGATTCACAGGGTCGCATTTATTGGCACTTCATCCTCATGTAAAATTCATTCAGCCTCTAATATAGGGTGCTGTAGACAGAAATGGCCTTAGATCTCTTGAATCTCCTACAAATATAAAAGTATCTAGAGACATGCTCAGCAAAAAGAAGAGAGGCTACAAATACCACATACAGATATGAGTTTGGCTATATAGATACGTGTACCCGGGGAATGTGTGTGCCTTTAGTGAGTATGCGTATACATGTATATATGTACTGAATCTCCTTCACTGACCTTCTCCAGATCCTTCTCCAGGTTCACTCTCCCTTCTCCTCTCCCTGCTCTGTATCCTGAGAGACTGAACAACATAAGTTACATCAAGGGCCTTCCTCACCCTCTGGCTTCTTGTTAGGTTCGGACAATGGGAGGATCAGCAGCAGAATATCAGAGGGCAGTAAAAGAGAAAGGTCAGGAGACTTAGTCCTCTGACTCTCTTTGTGGAATCATTCACTACAGCCAGCTCAACAGAAAGTCACAATTTCTATCATGCAATCCATGTTTCTCTCCAGGTTCCAGCTAATGTTCTCTTCCTTGGCCCCTTCAGTGGTGATGATACCTTGCTGTGACCATTTCCCGAGGTATTCCACTATCCCTGTGTTTTCCCTGTACCCTGCCCACATCTTATAAATAGTGCCTTTATTAAACTCTTCTCAGATTACCCAATTTAAGTGTGCCATCTGTTTCCAGCAGAAACCCTGACTGATACAATATGCCCTGACAACTCACAAAAATTCAGTGTTTTTCATTCTACTGCACCATTTCAGGCTTTAAAAAGTCATATATGCTGGGTAATAATCTAGGTCTATTAGACTGTAAGGTCTTCAAGAGCAGGGATCATACCATACACATGGTTGTAACATTTGCTGGCCTAAATAGCTCCTGCGCCATAGTTGTCACTCAACAATTATTTTGAGGAATACAAAATTGAGCTAAAATACAACATAGCTCTTCCTAGGCTATAATCTTGAATGTACAAGATAAACATTATCTTAACCATGACATAAAATTCACATGATTCTAAAGAATTTGAGGATGTTAACTTGCTGAACATAATACCCATTTTAGTGTCTTCTTCATGTAGAAATAAATTATGTTTAAGGGTATTATACAGCTTAGAGTGTAATTACATTAATCAGAAAGTGTGTCTTCTGTTGGTTCCTTTACTGTTGCCATGGTAGCAACCACATGTTTGTCAGTAGAGAGCACATGTAGAACCCATTCTTAATTACACATGTGGCACTACATTTCAGAGAATGCAACAAATATGGAGGTCATGGAGTGCATGGAAAAGAGATACAGTGAAAAATAAATTTATCTGCAGCTTTCTATCTTTTGGTTATTCCTAAACCCTTTATTAATACGTTATGACTTCTTGTTACACTTTTCCTTTCACTGCAGTAAAAAGATCTCTGCAGCCACCCACCAAATTATAGTCCTCTACTGCTGAAATGATCCAGAACTGTTCCTGAAAAAAAGTCAGTAAGAAATTAAGTCCTGTCATAACAAAAATACAGTGGAATATTTGTGTCCACTGACAATTTTCTAAGAAAACTGACACACCTTCTGTCTTTTCTCATATCATGGCAAAGCATCAAGGCCTTCCTTGATGCCTTCTAAGTAGTCTTTGTATTACTAAGAGTTCTTATTTGGGTTTAAATACCTTGCTTAGCTGTGCAATGTAGTTAATAGCTCTTGTCATTCACAAGGATATTGCCAAGATTAGCTAATTATTATACATTTAAAAAACAAACAAACCAAAAAGCATAATATTAAGGATAAAGAGAATTTCCAATCAAATGTTTTTCATAAAATCAAGGCTAAATAATACTTTTTCTTTCTCTCCCTCTACTTTTCAGATATTATTTAAGGAAGACTACACATTTTTTGGAGAAATAAGGGATGATCTTTCCTTAATTCTAATTAAATCTATCCAAAGAAGAACCATATGCCAATTCAATCTAGTTGAAAAAAATATTTATTTTATTCTCACAGCTTAATCACATATTTTAACATTAGTTTTGTCCAACTAAACTTAATATTAACATTACTTTTTCTGACTAAACTTAATATTATATTGGCAATAAACTGCCATGCAACAAAACTTTTGCCCCTTTTGGTTTTCATCTCATCAATACCGATTATTTGATTATTTATCCTTTCTATTAACATTTGCAACTACTTTTTATGCACTTGATACTTCCACAGACTCAAAGGATAATGAAATGAATTGTCCCAATTCTCCAAAAACTCATGTCTAGTGGATGAGATAGACATGCAGTCAACTTGTAGGCCAGCTGTTTGTGACCTATTGAAAATCTTAGTGGGAACCACTAATCTCTGCTCCCTATGCTCACTCATTCCTCAGCAGCTAGCCCAAGATTGCTCTTGGATATCCACAGATAGTTCTCAAAGGAGCAAAAGAAGTGCATAAGGGCTCCTTAGCCTGAAGCTTGAAACTGGCCCACTGTCACTCCACTGCATCCCATTGGCCAAGGCAAGTCACAAAGCCAATCCAGATTTAAGGGGTAATTATATAGGCTCCACCTCTTGACGGCAGGAGCAGCAAAGTAACAGTGCAAAAGTTGTGAGTGGAGGGAAGAGTGGAGGATTGGGGCCATTTTTGCAATCACCACAGTATCAGATACGTAGTAAGACAACCAATCAAACCTAGCAGGAATCAGAAAAGGCCGAGTATAATCTTGAAAGATGGGGGTTTTCTATAATAATGTCCACTAAAAGACAAATTGATACTTAGATTGACAGTGTAAAACAAGGAGTCTAAAACATATAATTGAGTAATACCCTTGAGTCAAATGTTCCCTTACATTACTTAGCTACACCTCTGAGAAGCAAAGTAAGACCTTTTACTCCCATAACCATTTCAATAGTTAAGAATTCTTTTTTTTAAATTTACCTTTATTGTTATAAGTATTACAGATGTTCCACTCCTCTGTTGATCCCCTCCCTCCTACTCTCTCCCTGCCAGGCTTTCACTGCACTCTTGTCTGTGTCCATGGGTTATGCATATATGCACATAAGGTCTTTGGTTAATCTCTTCCCACCCACCCTCCTTTCCCTTTGATATATGTTAGACTGTTGCATGCTTCAATGTCCCTGGGTGTAAAAAGAATTATTATTTGTCAACAACTGGAGAATCACAAAAATGACAGACTAGCTTATATTGAGTGTTCCATATATATTTCTTTACTAAATAAATTAATTAATAAATAAAAATTAATGAAGTAACTTGAAAAGTCTATAAAACTTTATTAGGCCAGCCAGGCAGAATCAAGAAAGATTCTGCCACAGAAAGCAGTCAGATCTGGGAAGCCTCTTTATTCCCACAACTTGAAACTGACTCTCTTCTCCCATCAAGAGAAACTGGTCAGCCCTACCTTGGGAAATGCTCTACCTTCTCAGGAAGCACCAACAGAGACCAGTGGGAACCCCAGTGGCACCAAATAAACCAAGCAGACCAAATTACTATAAAGGCTCTGAAAATTAAAACCATTGAATCCAAAGTCCATAAAAGTAAACCAAGACCTGTGTGCTTACCCTGACTGCCTGCTAAAATAAAATATTTAAATAGAACTCTGGGTCTCCTAACATAATAGCAAAATGTCCTGTATGCAATGTAAAATCACACATAATTCCAAGAAGCAAGAAACCCAAACTTGAACAGGAAAAGACAATCAATTGACACCAATGCCAGGACAAGTCAGAAGTTGGAATTATCAAGAAAAAAATTTAAAGCAACCATCATAAAAAAAAAAAAAAAAGTTTCAACAATTACAAATTCCTTTGAAAAATAGTAAAAAAATAATCTCAGCCAAAAAAAAGTTATTAAAGAACAAAATGGAAGTATAAAACTTGAAAATACAATAAGAATTTTAAAAATACCTTACTGGACAGGTCCAATAGTAAATTTGGGATGACATAAAATAGAATCAGTAGACTTGAACACAGATGAACAGAATTTACCTAATATGAAAAACAGAGAGAAAAATACATTAAAAAGAAAAACAAACACAACTTTAGAGATCTATAGGACAATGACAAAAGATTCAGGATTTTTATCATTATAATCTGAGAGGGAGAAGAAAAATAATGAGGCTGAAAGAGTATAAGAAAAAATATGACTGAAAACTTCCTAAATTTTGCAGGCACAACTCTACAAACTTAAGAAGCTGAATGACATCCAAGTAGGATAAATACAAATATATCCACACAAAGACCTATCATATTTAAACTCTTGGAAACCAAAGACAAACAAAAAAATCTCTTGAAAACACACCAAGAGAAACAACAAATTACCTATAGAGGAAAACTAATTAAAATGATATCTGATACCATGAAGTGAAGAAGGAATTGGCAACAATATTTCAAGTGCTAAAAGAACTGTTAACTTCAAATTCTATGTCTGGTGAAACTATCCTTCAGGAATGAAGGGGAAATAAACATATTCTCAAATAAAGGAAAACTAGAAGGATTTGTCACTAACTAACATACCCTTTAAGACTGCCTAAAAGAATCTCTTCAAACAAAAGAGATATGATAAAGGAAAAAATATTAGAGCATCACAAAGAAAGAAAGAACAATGAAAAGAGCAAAAACATGGATATATAAAATAAATTATCCTCTGTATTAGTTTTATAAATTATATGTAATAATAAAAACAAAAATAATAATACCATATGATACTCAATACACTCATATTTAAAAGCGGGGAGAGTAAATGGAGTGGTAAATGGAATAAAAAATGGAAGTATGATTTCACATTTCACTAGAAGTGGTAAAATGATAATTCCAGTAGACATCACATAGGTATATTAAAATACACATATAAATTACTATAAAACTGTAAAGATGTACATTCAAAAACATTATAAATAAATCAGGATGGATTCCTAAGTAATATTCAAGTAACTCACAGGAAAGCATGAAAGAGAAACAAATGAATGAGGACCAGGGAAACAAACAGAAAACAAATAATAAAATGGCATACTTAATCTCTAAAATATCAATAATGACCTTAAATGCAAATGGTCTAAATAAATCCATCAAAAGATAGAGATTGGCAGGCTATTTACAAGAAGGTGACTTCAAATTCAAAAACATAGGTGGGTTGAAAGGGAAAAGATGGAAAAAGACATACCATGCAAACATCAAAAACAAGTAGAAGTGGCTATATGTGTATCAGATAAAGTAAAACTTAAAACAAATGAAACTACAAAAAATAAGAGGAATCCTATATAATGATAAAAGGATTAATATATCAGGAAAACAAAATAATTCTAAATGTGTACATACCAAAAAAGAGCTTAATAATATTTAAAGCAAAAACGTATAAAGCTGAAAGGAAAAGTAGACAAATCCAAAATCATAGCTGAGTATATCAGAACTCCCCTCTCAACGGCAACAGATTGAACCAGTAGATTAAAAAAATCAGCAAGGGTATAAAAAATCTTTATAATGTATTATTTTTTTCATTTATTGGGTTCAGTCTATAGGATCTAGTTGACATATATAGAATACAGCACTTGACAACAGAATACACTATTTTTTCAAGCAATCATGTAATGGTCACCAGATAGAATATATCCTGGGCCATAAAATAATGCTCAACAACAATTTTTAAAGGTGAAATCACACAGACTATGTTCTCCTACCATAACAGATTCAAGGCAGATACCAATAACAGAAAGACAACAGGAAAACATCTAGAAACATGAAAATTAAGTAACATACTTTAATTTAATTCATGTGTCCAAGAGGAATTCTAAAAGGAAGGTGACTTCAAATTCAAAAACAATTAAAATGCAACATGTCAAAATATGTGGGATGCAGCAGCTAAAGTAGTGCTAAGAGGGAAATTTAAAGTATAAAATGCTTTTATTGGAAATTAGGAAAAGTGGCAAATCAACTAACCTAAGTTCCCACTGCAAGAAACTAGAAAAAGAAGAGCAAACTAAACTCAATGCAAGCAGAAGAAAATAAATAATAAAGATATGAGTAGAAATTACTGAAATTGAAAATAGGAAACAGGAGGAAAAACAATGAAACATAAAGTTCGTTCTTTGAAAAAAATTAATAAAACTGAAAAACCTCTAGCAAGACTGAAAAAATAAAAAAGAGAGAGGGCACACTCACCAATATCAGGAATGAAACAGAGGCTACCACTAGAGATCATGAAGCCATAAGAATGAAAATAAGGGAATAATACTGTTATGAGTTGAATTGTGCTCCTCCCAAGTAGATGTTAAAGTCTTAACCTCTAGTATCTCAGAATGCGACCTTATTTAGAAATAGGATCTTTACAAAGGTAATCAAGTTAAAATGACTGGTAAGCTTATAAAAAGGAGAAATTTTGATATAGAGACAGAAACACACAGAGGGAGGATGACGTTAAGAGACACAGGGAGAATGCCATGTAGAGATGGAGGCAGAGATTGGAATTATGCTGCCTTAAACCAAGGAATAACTGGGGCTAATGGAAGCTGGAAGAGTCAAGGAAGAATCCTTCCCCTGCAGGTCTCAGAGAGAGCATGGTCATGCCAATACCTTGATTTTGGACTTAGAGCCTCCAGTAGGAGACAAAAAATTTCTGTTTTTCTAAGTCACCCAATTTCTAGTACTTTGTTATGGTTGCCCAAAGAAATTAATACGAATATGAAAAACTTTATGCTACCAGAACTTAAGATGAAACAGATAATCAGAATTGTTCTATTCAGGAAATTGAATCTATAATTTATAAGTTTATAATCTCTTATACCAAAGCAAATCAGACAGACAGTACCAAAAAAAAGAAGTTACAGAAGAACATCTCTTATGAACTTAAATACAAAATTTACAACAATAAATATTAGCAAAACAAATGCAAAACTGTATAAAAAGATTTATACCATATATAAATATTTTTATATGACCATAAAAATTTATGGGATTTATTTATTTATTTCAGTTATGCAAGGCTGGTTTAACATTTGAAAATCAATGTAATCCACCATATAAACAGCTTAAAGAAGAAAAGTAATACAATCATATCAATTTGTATAGAAAAAAGCATTTGACAAAATTCAATATTCATTCATAATAAAAACGCTCAGCAACTTAGGAATAGAGGTGAATTACTGCAACTTAAAAAAGGGCACCTACACAATGCCTACAGCTAAGATCATATTTCACGGAGAAAAATTGAATGCTTTCTTCCTAAGACTGGTAACAAGGGAAGGATGTCCATTCCCGCTACTCTTATTCAAAATAGTACTTGAAGTTAGATCCACTGCAATAGGCAAGAGAAAGAAATAAAAACATACAGTTTGGAAAGGAGAAAATAAACTGTCCCTATTTATGGATAACATGATTTTCTATTTAGGAAATCACAAGAAATCTCCCAAAACTCCTAGAACAAGTAAGTGAGTTTAGAAAGGTCAAAAAATACAATATCAACCACAAAAATCAGTTATATTTTTCATACACTAACAATGAATGTGTAGAATTAACAATAAAATTTAAAATGATATCATTTATAATTACTCCAAAGAAAAATAACTAGTTATACATTTACCAAAACATGTACAGGTTTTGTATGCTAAAGGTTTCAAAATGCTGATGAAAAAAATCAAAGACACTCTAAATAAATGGAGAGACATACTCTGTTCAAGTATTAGAAGAGATGACATAGCAAAGATGTCAATTCTTCCCAAATTGAATTATAGGTTTAACATAACTATCATAATTCCAGCAATATTTTTGTATATATAAGATGACTATCCTAAATTGATAAGAAAAGACAAAGTCCCCAGAATAACTACAACAATCATGAAAAAGAAGAAAGTGGGAGGAATCATTCAACCCAATATTAAGACTTACTATATAGCTACATAATCAAAACAATGTGGTATGAGCAGAGGGACATATGGATCAGTGTAATAGAATAGAGAACCTAGAAAAAGACTCACATCAATATGTTCAATTAATTTTTGACAAAGATATATAGTTATGCAAAGCAATTCAAAGGAGAAAAGACTTCTCATCAACCAGTACTGGGGCAAATAAATACAAATAGGGGTAAAAACTTTGACTTAACCCTCACACATAATACAAAAGTTAACTCAAAATGAATAATGAACTTGGATGCAAAACATAAAACTATAAAACCTTTAGGAAAAACCATAGGAGAAAATCTTCAGGATATAGGGGTAGGCAGAGAGTTCTTATACTTGACAACAAGAACACAATCCATAAAAGAAGCAACTATTTGATAAATTTATCCCCCAAAATCACATCAAGTACATGAAAATATGTTCAACATTATTGACCATCATAAAAAGGCAAATTAAAATCATAATGAGATATCTATCACTATACACCAATCAAAATGGCTAAAATAAAAAATAGCGACAACACCAAATGTTGGTCAGGACGTATAGAAGTGATTACTTACTCATTGTTGGTGAGAATGTAAAATGCTACAACCACTCTGGAAAAGAGTCAGGCAATTTCTTTAAGAACTAAACATATAATTACCTCACAAGTCAACAATTACATTCTTGGTATTTATCTCAGAGAAATGAAAACTTTTGCTCACACAAAAACCTATATGCAAATATTCATAGCAGTTTGATTCATAATAACCAACAACTGGAAACAACCCAGATATCTTTCAACAGGTAAGTGATTAAACAAACTATTATATATCTGCACAATGGAATACTACTCAGCAATAGAAAGGAACGAACAAAACAACTGGGATGAACTTCCAGGCAATTATGCTAAATTTAAAAAGCCAATCCGAAAAGGCTACATGCTGCATAATTCCATTATTATAACATTTTGGAATGACATAATTATAGAAATAGGGAATAGATTAGGCACCAGGAAGGAGCTATGTGGAGTGAGGGAGGTGAGCACACAGGGATCCTTCCAGTAGACAGAATTATTTTTTTCCTTGACTATTATAGAGGATATGTGAGCATATGTAATACAATTATAGAGAACTAAATACACATACACAAGAATACTGATAAAACTGGGGAAATCTGAATTAGATTGGTAGATCTTACCAATGTCAATATACTACGCGATACTGTACTATAGTTTTGTAAGATGTTATCATTTAGGGAAATTGGGGAAAGGGCACACTGGATTCCTCTGTGCTAGCCTAACAACTACATGTGATCTACAATTACCTCATTAAAAATTTTCAATTTTAAAAAAGAAGGCTACATAGAAGCCACTGAACGCAAGCAGGAAATATTTAAGCATTCTTTGCCCTCCCTGGAACAGAGACCTGTGTTTTTATTGGTATATATCCTTAGGACTTTAAAAACCTCTCATGTTGCCACTTGTGTTTTGCCAGCACTTCCTCTATGAAGTGAAATGTACATAAAGCTTTGAAGTTACAATTTCCACGTAACAGTAGTAGAAAGAAAAATATCTTCAACTACCTTGTCAGAGTAGAAAGTAAAGAAGTGTCTGACTCAATTGCTCATACTCTTTCAGCAAAATACCAGACTTTCAAGGGAAAGGTTAGGTACCAGTTTTCAGAAATGTTTTTATTTCCCTTCCTTTCCTAGGACAATTTGATTCAATGATTAAAATTTGGAATAAAAAAGACAAAAGAACAAAAGATGAAAAGAGGTAGTAGACTCAGGATCCTTGACCCTAATGTCAAATTCGCTCTTATCCATCTGTGTGAGTTTGAGCACAACTGCTCAATCTTTTTGCATCTAAGTTTCCTGGTAAAAATCAAAGCCTTACACCAAATGCCAAGATCCCTTCCAGCTTGAAAATATTCTATGATCCTATGAAATTTAAAATGTTGGTGAAAATATAGTTGATGGTGTTTCACCCCATTCCTTCATTAGACTTAATTTAATAACATTCTCCATGGTAGCTGCAATTGGCATTCCAAGCATTCCTTTCAGCTGTGTAAATGATGCCCCTCATTCCAGCATAACTGTTCAGGTTTCATTACCAAGTCTCCAAGTGCCAATTAACTTTAAAGCAGCTCTCCAATATGGGCTCCATTACAATTAAATGCCCCTGAATATCCCTTAAATTGAATCGACTGTGCAGGAGAGCAGCTAAAATTTTGGGTGAACAACACTCAACAGCATTTTCTCTTTTCATTCCATTAAAGTTTAAAGTGTGAAGAGACTTGAGAGGGTATCAATCATGTAGCTGCTTCAAGACTTCTTAGCTACTAATGCTTTGGGGGGGATCCTACTAATACTTAGGGGGTCTCTGATCTCACCATTCTCAAGTATTACCCTTGATACAGTACAAAATTTTTTTTTTCGTATGACCACCCAGTCCCTTGAGAAAATCTAGACTAGGAAAACTCTCAGTGGTACCCATCTCTTCTTACTACCTGATTCCCACTCCTTGCCAAAAACCTTAAACACCTTACGGAATCTCCAAGTCAGAGCTTCTTCTTCAAGGGGCAAACCTGGCTGTTGACCACAACTCAATGTGTGGTGTCTAGTTTATCCTCAAATTCATAAATTCAAGTTTTAAGAATTTTTTCTCCTAAATATGCTTTCTACAAAGTGCTTTTCTTTCCGATCCTTTTTTCCACATTTTTCCTTTTCTAAGCCATTACTATCTTACTCATATCTTAGCTCTAATCATTATGTGTTAAAAGATCTTTCAGAAAAACCAAGAGCTAATATGTGTTTGGTGGAACGGAGAATTCATTCTACAATAATGAGCACTCAGCAGAGTAGACTCTCTTGTTTCTTCTTTCATTCCCTCTGTTCACCTATTTTTAAATGTAATATCTGACTTATTTTTCCTGAGTCCAAAGAGGTCCTTTTCTCTTCTTACTGAATATTTAAGTTTTGTGATCCTCTGAATTAAGATCATTGCTTTGAAAATAAAGCATCCTTATTCTATCTGATGCACCCTATTTGGGTTTCTCCCAAAATTATCTTCCTCTACACCAGCCAAATTTATTACTATATACTAGGTGAAATGTTAAGCACTGGGTGGGGGGGAAGTAAACAATTCATAATCTCGCTCTGGCCAGTGTTTCTCAGTGGTCAGATCACCAGACTGCACACTGGGTTCGATTCCAGGTCAAGGGCACATACCTGGGTTGCGGGTTTGCTCCCTGCCACTGGTCTGGGCACGTGCGGGAGGCAACCAGTCGATGTGTCTCTCTCACTTCGATGTTTCTCTCTCTCTTTCTCTCCCCCCCGCCTTCCTCCCTTCCACTCTCTCTGAAAAGCAATGGAAAAAATATCCTCAGGTGAGAATTAACAAAAAAAATTAATAATCTCCATTTGTGGTCTCAAGGAGTTTATTCTCCTGGTGACACCAATCTGCACCCTCATTTCTTAACCAGAAATACAGAGAAAACAACAGTATATGCACACATAGCAATGCCATTAAAAGCCCACACAGCAGCTCACTAGTCTTTCACACATATTTGAAGTTCTTAGTACCATGGTATGACACATTCAGAAACTCAGCAGAATCTTTTTTTTTTTTTTTAAATATATCTTTACTGATTTCAGAGAGAGGAAGGGAGAGGGGGAGAGAGATAGAAACATCAATGATGAGAGTCATTGACCAGCTGCCTCCTGCACGCCCCCTGCTGGGGATGGAGCCCGCAACCCGGGCCTGTGCCCTGACCGGGAATCGAACCCCGATCTCCTGGATCCTAGGCCGACGCTCAACCGCTGAGCCACTCCCAGCTGGGCTCAGCAGAATCTTAAAAAAAAGACTGAAAAGTGTCTGTAAATGTCCAAAACCATCACTTTTAAATGGAACTACATGCCATGAAGATACTGTTGAATGGAATGTGTTGAGCTGCTTGCATGTGTCACTTAAATGTCTATTACTTTGCTTCTCTGCTTATTTGCTGTCCCAATTATATATAAACCCAGGCCAAAGATATAAGGTTTGGATAATAATTATTGCCTAAGGGTTCTCAGTTTTGTCATAAAATAAATAATGTGTTTATAAAGATTACCCATGTATTTGTACATCTTTGTCTGGAACTATGCCTTCATCCAATTTATAAACAAAAATTATGCCATGTTAACAGATGGTTGTACATGTAAATAACCAAAAGAGCAAGAAGAATTGGAAGATTACGTATCACCAGGATTCCTATATAGCCACACGCTCAGGAAAAAAGAATCAGGAACAGTTCTATAAGTTCAGACATTGAGACAAGCACCGCTACCCTGGCTGTACATTAGAAGAACCACCTGAGGAGATTAAAAAATCTATACCAGTGATTAAAATTTCGCTAATCTGGGGAGTGTCTTGGGAATTAGGATTTTTAAAAAGTTCCCCATGTGATTCCAAGATACAGCCAAGATTGAGGCCTATTGCACTAAACAAAATCCATAACTCAGCTCTATTTACCAATCATGTTTAACTACATATTTAAAGTAAATTATTTGAAAGATACTTTTCTGAAAGCAAAAGCAATTCTGTCAGAATAAAATATTCTTCACAGCTGTAGATGATAATATACATTTTCTTCCTGACTATCAATAATAACTCATTTTATTAAAATAATTTAGGTCAAAGAACTACAATGTTTAATATATCTCTTTCTAGCCTGGTTTTTAAAAATCTGACATGGACATATTTAATTAAATGTAATAAAAACAGGTACTTCAATTTGTCAGTGAGTTGCTAATGCTCCATCATTATGCAATAACTCTAAGTATTCATGTTTCTAACTGCTAAAAATGTTATCGACATATTTTATTCTGAGAGCTTATGCAGGGTTAGACAGGACAGCAGATGGTATCATGGCTTTCCTCGAACTGTTTCGATTACTGACACAAGAATCAAGCAATTTTTAAATTTTGTCTCAGTATCCAAATCTTATCAGTTTAAAGATCAGTCATGTTCATAGCTAAGCAAAAGCTTCTTGAGGCAGGGTGTCTAAAACAAAGGTCAGTGTAGGTGAGGGAAGGAAATAGTTGTGACGTATGAGATTCTAGTTCAGTTCACCCCATAATGACTCACTGAAAGCCAATTCCCTATAAATCTGTGCTGTTCATAACATGGTCTAAACCAAGTAGCATAGGCGTCACTTGGGAGCTTGCTAGAAATGCAGCCTCTCAGTCCCCACCCCAGACCTCAGAATCTACTTTTTAACAAGACCCCCAAACGATGCACACTGAGGCTCATATGACCACTATAGGTGATTTGTATTCACATGAAAGTTTGCACCTCACCAAATTTTATAAATTTAGCATGTTACCAAGAGCATGTTTTAAGGGACAGTCTTAAATTTATCTAATTAATATATTCAATAACTATATTCTTCTTAGCAGCATTTTAAGGAATATTCAGTTGATCAAAAGCTAAGGGTCATAAAATAGCATACTTTTCTATAAACCTATTCTTTTTATCAAGATATTTATAGGAAAGATAATTATGAATAATATGGCATAATTGAAATATGTTCTTAAATGTCAGTATATAAGTAAAGGATATAATCATAAGTATATTCACTTAATGTACATTCTTAGTTTTAGAATACAAGTCATATTTTTGGCAAATTGATAAATTTGGTAAATTTGGCAAATTGGCCATTTGGTGAAATGGTATTTGACAAATTAGTGTCAGGCCAAATGGCATTTGGTAAATTGATTTTCAGGGATCAGCCTGCTTCCAATGGGTAATAACCACCATGGCAAATCTACTGTATTTTGACTATACTTCCCTTTTTTCACTTTTAAAACCACGTGAGTAGGCTGACTAATATTTAGACAAAAAGTAGGATTAAGACCAGACCTGGGTCTGAGTTCTAGATCCACTCCCTGTATGATCTTGAGTAAATTATTTAACTTTCTAAGACTCTGTTTTCCTTGTCCACGGGCCTGTTGTGATGATAATAAATCCCTAGTACATGTTAATCAGTCACTAATTCTTGTTTTAGTCATTTTATCATCAAGATTTTTAATTTGTTTTCAGATAAAGAAAATAAAATAAGCAAAGTCACACTGCTATTCTTCATTATATTTACCAACACTGAGAAATAATTTAATTCACTTCTCCAGAAAAAAAATACTGGCAAAGATGATTAATGACTTGAGTCTTTTATCTTGTTTTTAATTTTGTTAACTTGTATCATGACTCCTTGATGCAGATGAAATATCTCCTTTTCTAGGAGGTTGTCAGTCATTCTTGGATGCAGGAGACAGTGCTGTTTGCTTTCAGCACTCTCAGTACCCAATTACAGCATCTACAGAACCTTAGCAAACAGGAGAACGGGGGTAAATGGATAAATGGTTGAAGGCCAATGGTGTTACATATGAATAAAGTACAAAAAATTCTCAGAAAATTCTGAAATGCCTAACACTAATGAGAGATAATTTTGCCAGCTCTCATGCATTTTAACAGATAAGAATTCAAGCAGATAAGACAATTCAAGTTATACATAGCAATCTATTCTACAATCAATTTATTCTCTTTATTTTCTTAGATGGTAAAAGAAGTGAAATGAGATTTCCCATTATGAGGAAATAAAATTCTTACCAACCTTCAGATTTGCTAAGATCAGCTCTAGCGTTACTTTTGAATTAAAAGTAAATTATGTAGGTTCAGTGAACTAACTGATACCCTCTCTTTATATAACTCTTTTACAATATGCTACATTAAAGAAAGAGGAGAGAATTACCAATCTATATTTACTCTTTCCTGGGTATTTTACACAAGTTATATTACTTAGAATGGCCCTGTGAGGTAGATCTTATGTCACTGATGAGAAACTAAGATTCAGGTTAAATGACTTGCCCAGGAACACACAGCTAGGAAATGCAAAATTGAGCTCCAAACCCAGGTGTCTCTGCCTCTCAAGTCCACATTCTTTGCAATGCCCTTTGCAGCTCTCAAGGCCTAAAGTATATTTAAGAAAGTCCATCTGATTTGTCATAGAAAGAGGGGGTCATTAAGAGGTTGGGGCCATCACCAACTAACATTTTGATCAAGCAAATTACTATACCTCTAGTCCCTCATCTACAAAATTAGTAGATAGATTCTAAGATCTTTAGTCTTCTGTCACTTCTAAAAGGATGTTATGTTATGTTACCTGGTACACAGAACACAGTTCTATATTCATGCCTTGATTATTCATTTAATCATTGATCTATTAATTCATTCACTCATCATCAATTTACTTAAAAACTCATTTACCAATTGTGTTTATTAAATACCCATGTATTTTCCAACACTGTTTCCATACAGATACCATTTGCGCTCAAAGAATTTGTTTTAAATGTTGAGGGAAATGCCAACATAGATGGAGTCTGCCACGACTTAGTCTCTAGCTACCAAGTACACAAAGAGCTAGTTATGTGAAGTTGGGTTGCTTATTAATCTTATGGCACTAATAAAGTTTAGATTTATGCTTATAATAATAATAATAATAATGACATTAGTAACTACCATTTAGTCACAGGTTTCTTTGGGGGAAGATGTTTTATGTTCATCATGTTATTTTAATGGCTTATAAATCAAATGCTTTTTATAGTATTTTATAGATATTGATTCAGCACAGGAATTTGAAAAAGGTAATAAGATACAGAAGGTAGAAAATATCAAAGTCTCAAAATGTGCAGCGGGGTCTGTCTTGTTCAGCGCCAAGTCAAGGCAGAAGTGTCAGCTGTAGCATGATGACAAATGATATGTCTATTCAGCAATGCTTTAGTTCCACCGACAATTCTCTCCTGACTCAACGGTAAATTTTCATGCATTTAATAGATGCATTTTGCCAGTGATATATAAAAACCACAAAGAATTGACTTAATCTCCATTCAGTGGAACCCCAAAAACTTTAGCCCTGAGTAAATTCATTTCTAAGGAACAGACAGCCTTGGAGTCAAGTGAAGAGAGTCACTCTTGCATTATATCAAAATATTTTAAGCTTGAAGCTGCCACCACATTCCATTGATGAAATAGCAGTCAGCCAGTTCCTCCCAAAAAGGAAAAAAAAATTAGTTGCGTGCCGCAACCAACAAAGCATTAAACACTGCACATGGTAGAACTGATAGATTTGCTGCTCATGGAAGCAGCAGGATAAGCTGTGTACCTAGGTTAACAAATTTAAGGTTTTCAAAGTAATCATTAGAGCTGATTGAGTATAACAAAAATGGATACTCCTGTTGTGAAACCGAAAGCAGCTAGAAGAAATTTTTCTTTTTTCCCCATTGGAAAAAATAATTCATGAAAAGGAATAATGTAAAAAAGTTTCTTTTAGCAAAAACATATTTCTTGTTGATGGAAAATGTCCTCTACTGTGCACTTGCAGAATTTGAACATGTTTCTCAGTGTTTATCAAATAATGGCCATATTTAAGGGCTAGCTTAATAGCTAAAGAATCCAGGCAACCTCTCCATTAAAGACATTGGTCTCTCTCTCCAAAACTTTGTTCTCAGTAACTTAGTGAAGGCCTTGAAATTGCATCAATTTCCCACTGAGTTTAAAAAAAACAAACTTATCTTCCACGGTGTGACTGTTAACATAACTCCAAGAAGTCAAAATAGTAAATATCATCAACAGTCTTTAATCCATAAACTCAAATAAATTAATGTGTCAAATTGTTATAGTAAGACATAGGACACAGACCAAGTAAATTTTGACAAAAGAAGGGAAAATAAGGCCTAGTTCAAGAGCTGCAAGCCAGAACAGTATAACTTAATGGAGAGGCTCTGCATGGCAAGGGAAAGCATGAGGACCTATGTTCCTGATGGCAAAAGAAAGGCATGAAAAGAGAGAATGGAGGAAGACAGAGACGAACTGTGGCTATATCTCAATTTTGCCTTTGGGGAGCTCTGGCAATTCTGTTTGGATGCATCTGTATCGCTATATTCTGTTTTGCATGTTTTTCAAAATAAGCTTCCTCATTTGAAACTCTTTTTCAAGATGAAATATAGAATGAATAACCCATCCTTATATTACAATATGGTTATGAAGATACATAGGGGAGCTGCTGATCCCGATGAGAGATGGCATAGCTGCTATTGGGGAAGAAGAGACGAGAATGCCCATTGGCAGAAGTCTATTTTCTCCTGTGGTTCAAAGGTACAAATGCGAATGCTTCTTGCTCTTGAGCAAGCTTTGGGGCTTTGTAAGAAGCTTTCAGAAACCACAAGAAGGACATCAGATTCAGTCCTTGACAAAAAGCTCTTCTCACAGAGGGTTTTTGATATGTCATTAAAGATACTCAAAGAGTATTTGTCAGATGGTCACAGCTATTTTAAACCTACCTAAAGGGTCTTATTTGACTCTTACAGAAAGTTTTGTTTTGTGTTCTTGGTTTTAAGTGGTTTTCTACTATAAGTGAAACATAAAGTGAGCTGTTTTAGCCGTGGCTGTTTTACTGGGCAAAACACAAGGACTTGTGCTGTGAAAAAGGATGTATGACAGGGGAAAGTATGAAATGTGGCAAGCAAGGGGCAATGGAAATGTACCAAGATTAAAACCTACTATCTTTTAAAAACCCACAGATCCTGAAAATATACCTTTTGCAGAATATCCCCTGTATCTGGGAGCAACTCAAAAGTCATTAAAGCATTAATTTAAAAGGCACCCACTAAAAGTGAGTGAGGACCCAGTAGCTCAATAGTTAGTAGCACAGAGCCTCTGGCCTTCAGAACAGAAAGTTCTCCACAGTGACTGCCTCCCCTTTTCTTATTTGCCATGTGAAATTTAAAAAAGAAAATGTAACATAACTGTGAGGAAGGCACAAAGAAGGCTTTCTGTGTTTGTTTATTGTCTGAGACTATTCGGCATTGAGAAAGGGATCAAATACATAATTGTTGCCATGTTTAACTTAATCTTTAATACATTTTAATTGGAAAAATAATACTAACAGTACATATTGGTCTGAAGTGATCCCTCTTCCAACTCACTGGCCTAGGGAAAGAGGCCATTCCATAAGTGGTGTGGTAGACAACTTCTAAGATGGTCGCAAACCACCCCTCCTCCTTATAGCCACACTCCTGCTAACCCTCTCTCCCTTCAGAGTGGGCTGGACCTAGTCACTCACTTCTAATGGACAGAACACAGCAAAAGCAATGGGGTGGCACTCCTGAGACCAAGATTTATAAAGATTCTGGCTTCCATCTTGCTCTTCCTTTCTCATTCGCTTGTTTGCTTCGGGAAAAGACTGCTGCCTAGCTGTGAACTACTCTACTGAGGTGATGTTACAAGGAACTGAGAAAGGCCCCTGGCCAACAGCCAGTGAGGAACTGAGCCTTTAGTCCAGTGGTGAGTGAGAGCCTGAATCCTACCAACAATACCGGAGCGAGCTTTGAGACAGGTCCCTCCCCTAGTCCAACCTTGAGATGACTGCACCCCCAGCTAAGCCATGTCTGGAATTCTGACCCGCAGAACCAGTGAGATAATAAATGTCGTTGTTTTAAGGCGTCAATTTTTGGAGTAATTTGTTATGGAGCAATAGATAAGTAATTCTCAGGCTTCAATATTTTTTCCTGTTGTAAGTTTATCCCATATCCCTTCCTCTATTTTTAAAAGAATATAGGTGTATCACAAGTATTTTTGGCAGGTGGTAACATAAATGTTGACAGTGATTAACTATCTGGGTTTAAATTACCATCACTATTTTCATAGGGAGTACAGAGTTTTACATAACTGTGTAAAGAGCAAACCTAAATCTGATACAGAAAAGTCCCAAAACATGAATTGCGATCTCTTTTGCCTAAAATACAGATAAAAGCAGTATTCTTTTATGCCATCTTAAATTTCAGTGACTTTTATTTGTATTATCATAACTTTTGAGCATCAATAATGATATATTCATTTTTTCCTCAAAGATATCCTGATGAAGCACTAAGTAAGCATTTTCACAATGGCAAAAAAAATATTGCTGAAAAAGAAAAGAAACAAAAAGATATCTAAGAGACTAAACGGAAGAGTATTAAGTAGAATATTTGCAAGTCTTACATACCATCTTTATGTTGCCTATCACCATGTGGCAAAAAAATATGAATCCCTGTAATATTTTAAAAATTCTTCTTGAGGAACTTTAAATTCATGAACGTTAGCTTGATCTTTCGCAATTATGAGAACAGGCTTTTGAAAATTACTTTGGAATTTCTCTAATTCTAGTTTCAGCCACTCAAGAGTCAGATGTAGATGTAGTCAACCGTAGCCTCTAGCTATAGAACTCAGACCTGGATACTAGGTTATTTATTCCCCTTCCTACACAGTCATTCCAAAATCCAACAAAAGAAAATGCCTAACCTTTAAGGAAAGGATTCCAGAATTGAAAGTGCTCATATATAGGCAAACTTATCCTGGTTCCTTAGGCAATATCTTCACTGGTTTTAAAAGCTAAGTGAAATAACTCAGTCAGACAAAGAAGAGTGTCATGTGATTTCATTCATATGTGGAATCTAATGAACAAAATGAACTAACAAGCAAAATAGAGACAGGCTCATAGAGAGAGGCTGACAGCTGTTGGGGTGAGGTGCTGGGGGGGGAGGGGGATTGAGCAAAAAAAGAAAAAAAAAAAAGAGAGAAAAAGTTCATGGATATGGACAAGTGTGGTGATTGCCAGGGGGTAGACGGGTGGGGAAAGGGGGAAGGAGTATAGAGGAGATAAATGGTGATGGAAGGAGTCTTGACTTGGGGTAGTGAACACACAATTCAGTGTACAGACGATGTGTTGTAGAATTGTGCAACTGAAACATGTATAATTTTGTTGACCAGTGTCACCCCAATAAGTTCAATAAAAACAATAAAAAATAAAAGGCATATACTTGTTTTTAGTGGCTTTCAAATGGCAAGAAATAGGTTTTATTTGGTAACTTTATAATTAATTATTTCTGGCAAAATGTTCTACCATAAATGTTCTACCATAAAATGAAATTATTAAATAGGCAGGCGATTTAGCATCGTGTTGGAAATTTTCCGTAAATACAGTGGATTCGTTTTGTTGAACACTATTATGTCTAGGTACTGGAATTACAAAGATCAATAAGATATTTAAACAGATAGCTATATTTTTAAGTATGCTCAGGTATGCACAAGTACTTATACAATACTGAAAAAGGAAGTCTTACTGAGTAAGAATTAATTATTCAAGTAAATGTGTGTGTTAGTTAGAATGGAGGGATTTAGAGCATTCCAGAAAGAGTTGAAAGCATGAGCTAAGGTTCAAAAGCAAGAAACAGTATGCTATGTTCCAGGAATCTATGCCAGACCAGAAAATACAAAACTCCCTAGCAACCCTGGCAAATACTCTTCACTGGTTACTTCAAAGAGGAACTAAAATTTTATACCAAAACCTCCCCCTTTTAGCCCCACATATCTGTTCCAGTTTATTGTTTATATTTATGAAATTTATTATATGAAGGAATATACATAAATCTCATTCTGAGGGCTCAATAATTTTCAACAACCCTTTTGTTATATGCACAAAATCTTGAATTACAAAACACCTCCAAAATTATAGCTCAATATCTAGATTAGGTCAACCCTATTTGAATCTTCTGAGTATGAAGCCCTTAGAGGTAAGCATCACCCACTGGAGAATACTTCTTCAGCAAGTTTTTGTTTTGTTTTGTTTTTATGGGTGTGCTGCAAGTTATCCAGGATTTTTGCAAGCATTTTCCTTACCCTATCCCAGAACATTGCCATTCTATTCAAGTGCTATGCTTTTCCAAGGCAAAGGCAGCCAATTCTACCCAAAAAGTGTTTCCTTAGTTGCTTAGTTATTTCTAAATCAAGGTCTTTCAACTTTTGGGTCACGCTTGGCAATGTTGTGATGAGAATTGACTGTCCTTGGCCCCACATTTAGCCCAGAGAATAATTTCATGCTGAGAAATAGAAGACAGCAGTCAAAGATATAAATGGAGTGTAATTAAAAATCCCCCAAATTCAGTGTTTGTTTTTAGAAATCTCCCTGATTGCTTATCTGTTTTTGTAACTGCCCAAAAACATTATTTGTAACTAATTTATTGAAAGAATGGTCAGACACATTTTCTTTTATATTATTCATAAGCTTTCTAGTAATTCATTTTTCTGCTATAGAAAGATTTCATTATCAGTTTAACATTTTATCTGTAGATGGCAACTCGGTGGTATTTCAAATATACTGTCATTAAAGTAGTATTGTAATTTTGAGATTTTATTTTTTACTAAATTTATTGGGGTGACAGTAATTTAGTGATTTTAGTGCTTCACATTTTTAATAAAACAGATCCATGTGTAATTAAATGACTTATAGTTCATTTAATTATCAGTATACTTCATGGAATAAAAAAATAAAAACAATACTGTTTCTTTCTCAGGACTCAAAATATTTATTTCCCTTTAAATTAAAGGTACAGTTTATCTCAAGTTATTTTTTTATTTCCTCCTTGATTTCTTTATTAACACATAGGTTTAGTAAGCATGTTTTTTTAGCCTCCACGTGTTTGTGTTTTTTCCCAGTCTTCTTCTTGTAATTGATTTCTAGTTTCACAATGTTGTGATCAGAGAAGATGCTTGAAATGATTTGTCTTCTTAAATTTACTGACTTTTATTTTATGGCCTAACATGTAGTCTGTCCTGGAAAATGTTTCACGTGCAAATGAAAAGTATGTGTATTCTGCTGTTTGGGGATGGAATGTTCTGTAAATATCTATTAAGTTCATCTGATCTAATGTGTCCTTTAAGGACACTGTTTCCTTGTTAGTTTCCTGTCTAGATGATCTATCCTTTGATGTCAATGGGGTGTTAAAGTCCCCTACTATTATTCTAATAGTGTCAAGCTCTCCCTTTATGTCTGTTAGTATTTGCTTTATGTATTTAGGTGTTCCTATGTTAGGTGCATAGATATTTATAAGTGTTATAATCTTGTTGGACTGATCCCTTTATTATTATGTGATGTCCTTCTAAGTCTCCTTACAGTTTTTGTTTACAAGTCGGTTTTGTCTGATATAAGTACTGCTACTTCAGTTTTCTTTTCATTTCCATTTGCATGAAATATATTTTTCTGTCCCTTCATTTTTAGTCTGTGTGTGTCTTTCAATCTGAAATGAGTCCCCGTAGGCAGCATAAGCATGGGTCTTGGTTTTTTTATTAATCCATTCAGCCATTCTATGTATTTTGGTTGGAGCATTCAGTTTATGTACATTTAAAGTAATTATGTATATGTATGTACTTATTGCTATTTTATTGTTTTCTGATTGTTTTTGTAATTCTCTGTTCCTTTCTTCCTCTCTTGTTCCCTTTTCTTGAACATTGATGACTTTATTCAGTGATTTGTTTGGGTTCCTTTTTTTATTTTTTGTGTATCCATTATAGGTTTTTGGTTTGTGGTTACCATGTGGTTCATATATAATGAGCTATATTTATGGCAGTCTATTTTAAGATAAGGGTCGCTTAAGTTCAAACACATTCCAAAAGCACTACATTTTCTACTCACCTCCGCACATTTGTGTTTTTGACATATTTTACATCTTTGTCTGGGTATGCCTTAATTTATTACTATAGTTGCACATGTTCTCACTACAGTCTTTTAACCTTCCTGTTAGCTTTATAATTGGTTGATCCACTACATTTACTAAATTTTCTTATTTTTAGTCTGGGCCTTTTCTTTTCCACTTAAAGAAATCCCTTTAACATTTCTTGCAATGCCATTTTATTTGTGATGCACTTTTTAAGCTTTTGCTTGTCTAAGAAACTGTCTCTCCTTCAATTCTGAATAATAATCTTGCTGGTACAGTATTCTTGATTGTATGTTTTTTCCTTTCATCACTTTGAATATATCATGCCATTCCCTTCTGGCCTTCAAAGTTTCTGCTGAACAATCTGCCGAAGCCTTATGGGAGATCCCTTGTACTTAAATAGCTGCTTTTCTCTTGCTACTTTTAAGATTCTCTCTGTACCTTTAACTTTTGTCATTTTAATTATGATATATCTTGGTGTGGGCCTCTTTGGGTTCCTCTTTGAAACTCTCATGTTTTTTGGACTTGGATGTCTGCTTCCTTCACCAAGTTAGGGAAGTTTTCACGTATTATTTCTTTTAATAGTTTTTCTGTCCCTTTCTCTCTCTCTTCCCTTCAGAAACCCTTATGATTCAAATGTTGGTATGTTTGATGAGGTGCCACAGTTCCCTTAAACTAACTTCATTTTTTAAAATTCTTTTTTCTTTTTACTTTTCTGAGTCAATGATTTCCACTACCTTGTCTCCCAGCTTACAGACTCATTCTTCTGCATCATCTAATCTCTTGTTGATTCCCTCTAGTGAATTTTTCATTTCATTTACTGTATTCTTCATTTCTGACTGGTTCTTTTTTATAATATCTATATCTTTGTTGAAGTTCTCACTGAGTTTATCTATTCTTCTCCTGAGATCATTGAGCATCTTTGTAACCATTGTTAAAAACTTTTTATCTGGTAGATTGCTTATCTCCAGTTTGTTTCCTTCTTTTTCTGAGGTTTTACCCTGTTCCTTTATTTTGAATATATTTTTATGTCTCCTCACTGTGACTGTCTCTCTTTGTTTGTTTCTTATGAAATAGCTGAAACAGCAACCTCTCCTGTTTTGAAATATGGCCTTGTATAGGAGCTTCCCCTTTGTAGCCCGTGTATGCTGGGTGTCTTTAGCAGGCCAGCTGGAGTTCATAGCTGTGTTTTACAAGGATCAACCATATTTTCAAATCCACAGTTGGGAATCCACATTTCCAGAGGGTCAGCCTAAGTTCTCGAGGTCCACTATAATGCATAGTGCCTATAGCTAACAATACTATATTGGATATTTAAAATTTGCAAAGAGAGTAGACCTTATGTTAAATGTTCTTAACATGTAAAAAAAAAAATCTTACCTCCAGATTTATGGTTATGTAGGATAATAAACAATTAAATCAGTTTCAGTTGGGTCTTCTGTTACTTAGGAGAAAATTCCTGTCACAGGTGGGTTATCAACACAACTATAACCCAGTGACATAATGATTTAAAATTAATTGATGGGATATTTTGGTGTTACATACACATAACCTCACAAGTTTTCCAGAGAAAAGAACTCTAAGAGATACAATGGAGAATGAAGTCCATGTTCATTCTTCATTGTTTCTTTTCATGGGAATAAGATTAAATTAAGACACGTCTCTTAGATCTAGACATCAGGTAACATAATTCATATTATAAATATAAATTTTAAAACATAAAGAGCTATTATTTTTAAACTACAAAAAATACTTGTATTATTTTTTGAAAGGAATTCAAGCTTTAGGAGGTATTTTTCCTTTCAAATTAATTTTTCTTAATGCCACACATCAAACTTTGTTTATGAGTGACATTCTGAAATCTACATGTCCCAACAAGGGCTTACATGCAGGTGGTTTATTTTGGGGATATGAAAAGGCTGAAATAGGGAAAGAAGGAAAGGCAATCAAAGAGTGCCTTATTGAGCTAAGTAATGCTGTGGATAACTAGAGCTCAAATCCACTGGGAGCCCTAACAGAAAACATGTAGAATGCACTTCAGATTTGCATCCCCAAAGCCTTCTTGAGGCTTCACTTCCTTCAACTACAAAAAGAGAATTTGTCCTTTTTATGAATTTTAAAATCACATATAGCTCTAAACTTTGTGTTTATGTATAAACACAAATGCTGCTTTGATTGACCAAAAACAATAAACCAAAATTCATACTGTAAGCATGAGTAATTTTATTCATGTATTTTGAAACTTATGTCAAACTCCTAGGATATTGTTGCATATAATAATGCACAATTTAAAATGCAGTAGGGAAAAAATTTTCAACTAATTATGTTTTGAGTTTTTTTCTATTTTATTATAAAGAATTTGCTATGCCCAGACAGTGCTGAGAAATAAGCCCAAATGACTGAAGTTATAGCTGATCCTTCAGTTGAGAATGTTTGGGATATCTTCACTCTGCCAATAATTATTTCATCACATTTTAGCTATAAATTGATTCAGTCATAATAACTATGTGGAATCAAAAGAAGAGAGGGGAAATAGAAACTGCTCTATCTAAAACAAGAGTTTCCTAGAGTGATTTATAAGAACAGAATAATTTGAAAGAAGCTTCATCACAACTAATACTAAAGTACTTGAAATTGTTTATTCTAGTTGTTTACTTCTTTCTTTTCACATATATATACCGCATCACTATTTAATTATTTCAATCCAATGTTACAAGTTCATCTTAACTTACTTAGTACTTGCCACACTAAATAGGTATTTACTATATTTTATAGGATAGAGTAATCCTACAATGCCTTTTAATTTATTAATTCAACTCTATATCTATAAATGAAGTTTTTTTATTAATATGCTGATGAAATTTCCCTTTTAAAGAAACATAAAATAGTTGACATATTTCCCCTACATTTTTGGCAATTAATTTTATATTCATAATCTTCTCTTAAGCAATAAAATGAACAAAAAAAACTTATCTTTTCACTGTGGGTGTCTCATAATATTTTGCCCCTATTAAAGTCCTTTCCCAGTGTTAATCCCTTCATAATCCATAAGGTAACACAAAATAGTCAGTGGGTTTTTTTGTGCTGTTCAAAGGATCTCATAACTGAATTCATAATAGAACTCATAATTCTTGGCAGAATTATTTTCATTTTTCTATAAATCTGGAAAAGTGCCACCTAGGGAATTCTGAAAAACAGCCCAAGTGTGAAACAAGAGTTTGCATCTCATCAAAAATTTAGGATTTTGTATGAATTGTTTCTGACAAATGTTTGGCAGACAAACATATATATGTGATGGTTAGAAGGGATTATGAAAGGAAAACAGCTGAGCTAGAAACCTCTTAGTCTCTAAACCACTGGAAAAACATAGAAGTATTTAGACTTTTAGCAACTAACTTCATAGCTTCATTCATATCAACACTTGTACAATCTAGTGTCTGAATAAATGGAGACCCTCTTGGAAGTTTCTCTTTTAATCATATAACTTTTTCAACCAGAATAAATCTATTATGCAGTTTCCTAATTTTCCTTTTAATTCCTCTCCCTAACTCAACCAACCCTGAATTATCCAAAAACAAAATATATGCAAGGACACCAGTACAACAGCAGCATCCAAAAACTCTTTATGAAAGATGTGATATTTCCTATCTGTACCCACTCACCACCCCCTCACCTCCTACCCCCACATTAAAGTAGAATTGTCAAAGTTACAACTAATATGGAATTCTGTCCTCTTTAGTATTAGCGTTGTTTCTTTTACTTCTTTATGAAGATGGGACACCATAGTCTTCTTTATTTAGGACCTCTAATTGTTTTATTATTAAATATTTTATTAGGGATGTTTTCAAACATATACCAAAATAGACAGAATAGTACAATGAACCCCCATATATCCATCACCCAGGTTCAATAATCTATAACTCTTAATAATTATTTCATCTATACTTCGACCAACTCTCACTTCTAACCTGCCATTATTCTGCAGCAAATCTAAGATATTATATCATTATATTTAAAAGTATTTAACTGCATCTCTAAAAGAGATCTTTTTGGAAAATTTAAATCTTCAGAAAAATTATAAAAAATAGCACAATGAATACCTGTACTTCTTTACCAAGATTACCAGCTGCTAACATTTTTTGCCACATTTTCTTTATCTTTTTCTATATAAGTATATAACAAGGTATCCCCCAAAAATGTATACATATTTTAACAGCTGATAGCTCAATTTTGAAAATGAAACGTATTTTAATAAACATTGCATTTATAATTATTCAAAGTGTGTGTACACATTTTCTTGGGACACCCTATATATGCATAAGGATATTCAAATTGTTTTTTGAGTCGTGTAAGAGTAAATTGCAGATATCATGACCCTTCCCTAAAACGTTTTAGCATATATCGCTTAAGAATAAGGATACTTTCTTACACAACCATTATACAACGATCAAATTCAGAAAATGTAACATTGATACAATACTACTATTTAATTTTTTAAAAAAAATTTAATCCTCATCCAAGAACATGCTTAGAAAGGGAAAGAGGGGGGCAGGGAGAAACATTGATTGGTTGCCTTCCACATGTGCCCTGACCAGGGACTGAACCCACAAGCTGGATACCTGGCTATGTGCCCTGACCGGAAATCAAACTGGCAACCAGACAGTGTTCAACCAATTGAGCTACTCCAGCTGGGCACAATACTACTATTTAAAATAGAGTACACAAATGTCTCCAGTCACCCCAATAATGCCCTTTATAGTAAATATTTTCAATACAATCCAGGATTGTGTTTAGTTGTTATAGCTCTTTAATCTCTTTTTTCTTAAATTTCTTTTAATCTAAAACAATCCCTTTACGATACTGACATTTTTGAAAAACATAGATCAACTTCTCTATGGAATGTTCCTCAATTGTCTTAATATAGCCCTGATATCAACCATCTCCACCCCTTCTTGTAGGCCTTTGACTTCTTTAGATACATGGATGTCATGGGGATATATGAGGGTGTTCTCACTTAGGAACCTTCACAAAGAAAGCTTTAAGATAAATGTGTTTGGATTTGTGGGGAAGTAGAAAGACAATGTGGAGAAGCAAACAGGGGTGGACACTATGAAGCACAGGCTCAAAGTTATTAAGAATCAAACATTTAACATTTTCATTAGCATGCTTTTTCAATTGCTTCTTTCTAACTATTACTATATTTAGAATTTCACTTGACAAGTGCTCCAAGTAGAACATCTTAATAAGCAAGTATGTGTATCTGATGAGATTTGGTGAGCAAGCTGAGACCACTGCCACAATATACTAGTTTGCTTCCTACTTGCCCTAGGCCCTGTCTTGGCCTCTTAAATTCATCCTCCCACTGCAGTTAGAGGAACCTATTTTACATTACAACACTGACTATGCTATTCCCCTGCTGAAAAATCACCAATGTGATAAAGTTCAAGCTCAATGTGATAAAGTCTTCCATGACCTGATATATCCTAGCTGCCACTCCAGTTTCTTGTATTTCTTTCTCAGCTTCCCAAAGATGAATATGTATGTGCCCAGAAACAATATGCCAGAGGGATGAGTATAGTGCAGTTTCCTAGAGCCTCAGCTTTATACAACAGTTAAGGAATTGCGGCAGACTGTATTTTACAAAGATGGATGACAGAGTACTGTATATTTCATTCCACACTCATTAAATATGAAATTTGTCAATCCTCCCATCAAGAGATAGGTTCTATGTTCCCTCCTCTTGAAATAAAGGAGTGTATGTGTGTGTGTGCCTGTGTGTGTAAATACTTGCATCAATGCCAACCATGACATTAAAAAACTTCATCTTTCAGAACTATCATACCAAGAAAATGGTAAATCCAGTCATATAATCTAGACCTCTAGATTTCAATGTGTGATTCACAGACCCTTTAGGATTTGCAAGGCCATCCACTAAAATATGGGGGAAATATTAGAACTTGGAAATTCCTTTTATATTTATTACCTTATTTTTACAAATTTATCTTTATTGTTGATCTTTTAAGTTTATTTTTATTGTTGACACTATTATAGATGTCCCCCATTTTCCCTCCCTTTGCCACCTCCACCCAGCACCACCCCTCCTTCCTTCTAGCCACCACCACAATGTTGTCTTGTCTATGAGTTATGTATATATGTTTTTTGGCTAATCTCTTCACCTTCTTTCATTTGGTTCCTCCCACCACCCTCCCCTCTGACAGCTGTCAGTCTCTTCCATGTATTCATGCAGCTGGTTTTACTTATTTTTTCAGTTTATTTTGTTCATTAGATTCCACATATAAGTGAGATATTGTGATATTTGTCTTTCTCTGGTTGGCTTATTTCACTTAGCATAATAATCTCCAGGTCCATCCATGCTGTTGCAAAGGTAAGTTCCTTCTTTTAACAGCTGAGTAGTATTCAATTGTGTAAATGTACCATAGCATTTTTATCCACTCATCTACTAATGGGAACATGGGCTACTTCCAGATCTTGGCTCTGGTAAATGAAACTACTATGAACATAGGCATGCATATATTCTTTCTGATTGATGTTTCAGAATTCTTAAGATATATTTCCAGAACTGGGATCGCAGGATCAAAAGGCAGTTCCATTTTTAATTTTTTAAGGAGACTCCATACTGTTTTCCACAGTGGCTGCACCAGTCTGCGTTACCACCAGCAGCGCATATGTGGCTCTCATTTGTGTATCACACTATATTTTTATTTGACAATGCTCACATATAACATAGTTTTATAGTAATACAATATGTAAATTTTAAACTAATAAACCTGCATTAGGGAGATTCATGTTTAAATGTTTTTACAATCACAGGAGTGGGCAATTAGAAATGTTTGGAGAGTGCTGATCTAGAAAGGTAGTTGGGAAATCCATTTTAAATAATGTAGGACACATGATACCAAAAGAAAATAAGTATCCATCTCTTTCCTTTTGCCTTTCCTCCTCACAAGTCCTCCAAAAATGTTCATTATTCTCCAAATTAATACTCCCCTCCTAGGATGGCCTAGTCTACACTGTTCTCTACTCTGTAGTTTACTCAATGTCCTACTGGCAAAGATGCCAGCATGGGTATTCCTTCCACTACCTATCCAGCTAACCAGCTACCTCATCCAAAAGTTGCTCTCTCAAGTGGCCTCAGGTCAGGACTAGCTACATACTTGTGAGACCCAAAGCAAAAGAAAAATGTGGGGCCCCTTGCTCAGAAATTATTGAGCACTTCAAGAAAGAAAGAGCAGAGCATTAAACTAAGCGCAGGGCCCGTCTGAGCCCTGAGGCCTGGGCCCTGTGCAAGTGCACAGGTCCGACGCCCATGAAGCTAACCCTGTCTAAGGTCATGTACCTTCTTGGAGCCTCCAGGTGTTCTTAGTTCTTTCATACCCCTAGATAATTACTGTGAGGTACTGAGAATTCCCCATCCTGATTTAGCAGGATGATTATAGGTCTTTATAATTATAGTTCCCTAAGTAAAGGCTCTGCTCTTTCATTAAGCTGCTAAAACCGTATGTTTTCTTGAGTCTTCTCTTGAGTCTCATGGACCATCTCTGGATGGAACATTCCTGGCCACAGCAAAGAGGAAGTTTTTAATGTCTTTACAAAAGAGATACATCTCATTCCCTTAGCATTCTCAATAATTATTTGATTAAATTTGAATTAGAATGTCTTTCATATTGAGTAAGAGACAATGTTTTGATGATAATTATTTCTTCACATAATATAAGGCCTAAGTGACCTAATGAATGTAAAAAGAATGTGGAGGGCTGTCATTATCACTATTTCATTACAATATAAGAAATACTAACAAATTTGTGTCATTACTCTATGAGATTTTAATCCAATTTAAAATATCATTATTACGCCAGAGAGCTGCTTAAGAATGATAAAAGAAAGGTACCAATGTTTCTCCTGAATTTAAAAAAAAGTGAATCTTTATTAGTAGAATACAAAGAATTGGTCCTAATTAACTCTGGCAAATAAATCAGAGTATTGATTGCACTGCAATAAATATTGACATTTTTGTTCATAAACTGATGTGCAAGAAATTGGGACTTCTGAAAGTAGATGTTAAAAAGTATGTCCCCCCTTTTAGGAATAGAATAGCAACAAGCACATGGGCATAGGCAGGTATAATGGAAGTCTGAACATTAAAAAATTGAATGATTCAAAGATACAATAAGAGGGCACCATTTCATTGAACTGACGGCTGCCATAAATCCCATGACCTAATTTCATTCCAATGACAAATGGTTTACTTTTAAATAGTTGCTCCATACCATGCTTGCAT
Organism: Miniopterus schreibersii; assembly: GCF_964146895.1. Lineage (NCBI taxonomy): Eukaryota > Metazoa > Chordata > Mammalia > Chiroptera > Miniopteridae > Miniopterus > Miniopterus schreibersii. The sequence goes on along the minus strand of NC_138104.1, from coordinate 95,580,407 downwards.
TCATTTTAAACTTAATCGGGCATGAGTAGAATACAAAATAAAATGTAAACTTTTAAATCAAGGTGAAAAGGTGTCATGTTAATACTTAGAGAACAATAAAATATAGTATTACACAACTTTCATAAAACTATCTTTTATTCTTGTAATAAAGCATTTATATAGCCAACACAAAATTTCTAATATTATATTTTGTTAATTAGAATACCAAAAAAGCAGAATCTACTTTCAGGACATGCTATCTGGCAATTCAGTCAGTGTCAAAATTTATTTGCATTTGGCCAGCATCCTTCTACCCAAACATATAGAAAATAAATTAGTGGAGATGTTTAAAATTATGTTATAATGTAAACATATCAGTAAATGTCCAAGCGTGCCCCTATTCTTATTAGCCACCGACTGAATGTCTATTAAGAGCAAGACATTTGTCTCATCTCTAAAAAATAATCATAATGCATATCCTGCTAACTCACCAGCTAATAAGATTCAAATGAGAGAATAAATATTTTTTAAAAACTTTAAGATCTACAAATCATTGTGTAGCCATATCATATTTGTATATATCTTATATCCTCAGAACTGCTTTAGCTCTGCAGTTCATCTGAAGTCTGTTCTCAGGCAATTGCTACTCCTTATAGTTTAGGGATTATTTTTTCAACTATGCAGCCTCTGTCTTCCAACTGCTACCATAGCATGGTTCCTCACACTGTGGATAAGCAGGTGAGCATGCTGTCCATCTCAGGCATAATACAAAGCAATTTAAATTTTGTGGTGCTTCTTGATTAATATGAATTATTTACATAAAGCATTATAAAATAAGATTCATCTGCATATGAGAAAATAATCCCACCTAGTCACAACAGTTGAACTTCCCAGCTAACATGACTTAAGTAAAAGAAAAATGGGTAGTAGCAGCTGCATTTTCTTTGAATAGATGACTCATTTCTCACTTGGTGGTTGATTCCTCTGTGACATGAGGAGGATAGCAGGTGAATGTGAATGAGAAAGGTCACTTTGTTCAAAGTAGAAAAAATAGCTGTGATGTGCTTTTCATAACAGTCAATCATATTTATCCATATAAATGTAGATAGTGACAAAGACAATACTAAAATAAAACACATCGTGCTGGATATATAAGGAAAAAGGAAAAAGACCTTCTTTCTCCCTGAGGATCAATCCATATATCCCCAGTGGCCATTTAGCTCTCTTTCCAATAAATGGGATCTTATTACCTTATTTTAGTTATACATTACAAATATAATAGGTATGCTTTTAGGGGGAAATGTACTTATCCAAAGGTATTCTATTATGACAGGTTGGATAGGCATAAATAAGCCATAACCTGGGCCTTATTCAAAGAATTGGTGCCTGCTACTTGTTAAGCATTATAAAGAATATGTACACAATATGGTCTCTAATTCTTTCTAAATATCCAACTCCATTCTGAGTTCTGACATTATACTTTCTGATTCCAAAACACAGCTTCAAGGGACAAATTTTTAAAAAGCGAAGATCATGGTTCGCAGAATAGTACTTGATCCATATCATAAAATCACAAAATATTAAACTGGAAAAGAACATAGTGATCATTTTATTTATTTTATTATTACATATAAGAATACTAAGTCCTAATAAGTTGAAATAACTAATAGAGCATAACCTAAACTTGGGCTTCTGAGATCCTAATATATATGTTCTTTTAATATTTCTTTTATTACTTTTGAAAAATTTTATTAAACTGTTTCCTTCTAGGATTATGGTTAAGTCAGATAGACACTTGATTAAATCTTAAATTCTGGGGTTTTTTTCCAGTAGTTTTTCTCTGCCTTATACACTAGCACTATTGTAACAACAACAACAAAAAGCTAAGTAATAAAATATTTGATATCATCCAAACCTCACCCTGACTCTTTCTTCCCTAAAATTGCACTAGGGTCCACTTCAGTTTAGATTTCCTAATATTATCATCTCTGGAGTCTAATCTGAGAAGAGGTAAAAGAAGAAAGGCCTGGTTAGAGAACAATGGGGACCTATAAGTGCACTAAGGCACTCTTAGTCCTCTCAACAGGACTATCTTTCTGAGACAGAGCCATCAAATATTGCAATTTTTTTCCTATGGTTTATACCAGAGCTACCCAGGACATCAATTTAGATTGACTGTTTGGCTGTGTGGTTGTTATAAGTAGACCACAGGGTTTCATTAACAATTGTAAACACCACAATATACCATAGGGCCTCTTTTGGCCTCTGTTTCTTGGTTCATATATCATTTCTACCCTTATCAGTCTCTTTCCAACAATAAACATTTAGCAAGTATTTTTTAAACATCTTTCGTTTGCAAGGAACTATGCTGGCACTGAAAATACAGGGATAAATAAGATAAACCAGGTACCATCTCTATGGAGCCAACATCCTAATCTGGCATGAAAAGAAGGAAACAAAGCTAATAACTGGTTGTGATAAAGAGTTTGAGGGAGATTTAATAGGTAATATGATAGTGCCTGAGTAACTTCCATGAGGTGGCTTAAGTTAAATAAAGGGGTCAAGGGAAATCTTTCTGAGAAGGTAATATTTGAACTGATCCCTGAAAGGATAGGAAGTTGATGTAGCTGGCTTGGAGTGAGCACAGGATAGCAGCAGGAGATGGAGGTAGGCAATAGATGCGGGGCTGATCGTGTAAGGCCTTGTGGGCTTATAGGAAAGAGGTTTTGATTTTATTTATAGTGCAGTAGAAAGCCATTGAAGGGCTATAGAGGAATTGACCTTTTTTATAATCTCAAAATATAACACTAGAAGAGTCTATAGTGATTATTTTGTTTAAATATTTTATTATAGAGATAAGGGCAGTAAAGCCTAGAGAGTTAAAGTGAGTAATAGAAGTGAATTTTTTAAGACCAGAGCTGAAACTTGGTTCTCTTAGCTCTAGAGAAAGGCAAAAAGGTAAATATCAAGGAGTAAAGAGGAGATTTTTTTTTTTAGATCATTATATAAGAGTAACAAATAACCATGGGATGGCTATGATTCAGGTCATTTTTTTCTAAATGAAGAAAATGGCCAGACAAAGAAATAGCCAAAGGGCTCAGTCCCAAGAACCAAAAAACTATAGCATCTTTTCTCTGGCAGAGGCAAGATGGGACATTTGGGTATTTTTAGGTCACCATCCTCAAAATGTAAGAAATATGCTCCCAAATAATCCTGATTTCTGCTAACAATACACTATGATTGTAACTAATAAGCACTGTGCTATCTATATACCTTTTTGCCCTTACCACCTCTTATGATTCCACTTCCAACACTTGCTACCTACTATAAAGAACTCAATTGATATTAAATAGGCTTCTGAAAGTTTTCTTTAGTTTAATTTCTTAAGCTCAATTATTCTCAAACATGCTTTTAAATACCGCAATAAATATATAACAATGACCATTAGTTCTTAATATTTATTGAAGACTACAATACACTACAATAAGTGCTGAAAAAAATTATTTTTAAATAGTTGATTGTTTCATACATGCCAAAGAGAACAAAGTTTAGTTCTGCAGAAATTTATTTATTTATAAATTTATTTAGATCTCATAGCTCTTTATGCTTTCAGCATGTTGGGCAACCATACTCATTAGTTGTTCCTCAAATAATACTTATAACTACTTTAGCATTTTACACGTATTTTAGAAATGGAAAAATTGATTAACAGGGACTTGAGTTCCTGGCATGAGTGCAGAATGTCATCTACTAAAAATCCTTCAGATAGACCAGGATTTCCTGGAATCAAGAACAACCTTTGGTCCATGAGTGCTGCCTTAATACCCTGAAAAAAAGCAAACTTTCTACAAATTTGCACAGAAATGATCCACAAGTTCTGACACACCCTTTCCTTGGGAGTAATCTAGGAAATAGGCAATTCCTACTCCCATTCTCTTGACAGTTCACTGTGTTTTATTTCTAGGCTGATGAAGCATCTAAATGGGGAGATGTACACTTCCTATGTTTGTTAATAAAGTTTTTACCTTTAGAAAAATGAGCTGGTTATGCCATGGCTTATTTGTTCTGTCTTTACCTTTATTTATATACTTTTTGTAGGCTCTGCAATCAAGTCATAACCAATCAATATGGTAATTATTATAACTGCTTATTGTTTAGTAGAAAGCAAGGTAAGTACAATACTGATTATAGAAGAAAAAGTAATTTTGTGACATCTTAAATGTATACTATCAACTTAAAAACAAGCACTTTAAACATTGGCCCCACTTATGGAAATTCTGGGAAATTATCTCACAGATACAATCACACAAGTGTACAAAGATACACATACACACACACACACACACACCCATATATGGATTTTTCACTGCAGAAATTTTGTATAAGCAAAAAAATTACAAAAATCTCAAATAACCTTCAATAACAAAATAGTTAATAATGATACATCCACAAAATGGAATACTGTATAGTCATTTTAAAAATTGAGACTTTGAAAATATCCAAGATGTATTGTTTCCGAGTCACAAAATAGTATCCATGGTATATCTACACACACACACATATATTTAAAAATTCATAGAAAAATATTGAAAGGGTTTCTTACTAGGTAATGGGGTTATAGTAGAGTCTCTGTTTCTATTATTTATATTCCTGGTGTTCTTTGAAATTTTTAAAAATCTAGCATGTACTGCTTTTGCAGTCAAAAGTAAAGATTAAAATACAAAGTATCTGAAGAGTTACTATATCTTAATAAAATATAAGATTGTTATGTTGAAAGTTAACTTTAGGATGCATGGATAAAAATCCTATTTACTTAATGGAAAAATATGAACAGGTGAATAAGAAAACAGAGTTGAGGAAATCTAGGGGGGAAAATATAAAAACATAAACAGACAATAGAAAAGACAAGAAAATTAGACTGCATGCTAGAGGTCTATTGTCTGAGAATTAGGAGATACAGAGAGAAGAAAAAAACAGAGGAGAAAAATGGTCAAAGAAATAATACAAGAAAATTTCCCACAACTGAAGGGCACAATTTCTTCAAGGACCCAACAAGTTCTAAATGCAATAAATAAGAGACCCGAATCAAAACAATGTTATAGTGAAACCTCAGAACACAGTGGGAAAAGGATAATTCCAAAAGCTTCCAGAGAAAAAGTGCAGTGCACTTACAAAAGATGGCAAATTAGAATGTCATTGCACTTAAAACAACAGTGGAAACTAGAAGGAGACATTGCCTTCAAAATTCTGAAGGAAAATTATTTCCAACCTAAAATTCTACACAAAGCCAATCTAATGCGACAGTTGTATAAAGACATTTTCAGAGAAGTAAGGACTCAAAAAATGTACCTCTCATGTCCCCGTTTTCCAAAAGCTATTGGAGGATGTGCACCACCAAAAGAGGAATAAACCAAGAAAGAGAAAGACATGAATTCCAAGAAAGAAATGATTCCACACAGGAGAGCAATGAAGGAAATTCCCAGGGTGATGGTATAGGGACGTTTCAAGACAGGACTTGGCAGCAAACCCACAAAGCTACCCATAAGGAAGAGGGGGACAGTAAGTTCCAGGAAGATCTCCAAAGAGGAATAATAAAGCTGATAATTATCTGTTGCGTTTAAATAAAGAAGATTAACAGGTCTGTGAACTTTTTTTTTCTTTAGCCCAAAATGACTTTAAAATTTTGCCTGAGAGGGGAATTACCTTGTCAACCAAATGGCAATCACTTTGTTGCCAAATGTTATGTTCTTCAAATGTTTTATTCTATGGTGAGAGATCTAGGGATTGGACATGAAAAATAGTTTGTGCTTAGAGTTACCTTCTGCTTTGCTGGTTTGAAAGACTGAATCCTTCACTGTCAGACCTAAGAATCTTCCTGGGGTACTGTTAATTCATTCCTAGCACTGAAAATTCAGAACCAGGTATTTTGTCTTGTCCTTTGAACTGAATGACAATCATGCTCAGTGTTTTCAAGAGTGTATGGTGGGGGCAATATCTGGGGAGGGGTGAAGGACAGTTGATAAACATTTCTTTCTTCGCCCAGTGTCTATAAAGACTTTCCTTCAGTTGTCAGCTATAACAACTGAAATTTTAAATATAAACAAATGTATGTTTCATACTCAAAACACAGCAATGTGACAGGCAATGAACTACAGACACAAACAACAGCTAAATGCTCTCCCTTCATAGGCTTTGTAGCCTAAAAGTAATAATATATTATTACAAGCTTGATGAGTATAAAAAAAGAGAGCACATAATAAAAGGATTTAACCTAATTTAGGCACAAATGTGGAACATATTGCTATGCACAGCTCTCTTTCTCCTTAAACAACCTAGCTAAGTACTCATACAGAAAGCATGTCCTGAGTCAGCAAACAAGGCTATAAATTTTTTCTATTTTTACTGCCTAGCTTCCCAGTCAATGTGCCCCAAGGTAAACATACTGATCCTTCAGAAATACAATATTTAAACTCACTCCTGAAAAATTCCATTTTTCACTGACGGTAGATTTTTTATGCATATTCAAAATAATCCAGTCTAGAATTCTATACCTAGACAAACAAGCAAGCCAGCAAACAAAGCCCTTTCTACATGCCTAATCACTACAACACAAATTTGTCTTTCTCTGTTGATGTCTCATATTTCACAGCTATGCTGCCTCACCATTTTAATTTGTGGCTGCATAGTTTGATATTTTATCTGTTAAAATAAGCAATAACCCTTCTTAGTATTACTGACTTTAGGTACCTGAAAGATGTACCAATTTTGTGATAGGCCGTATGTAGTCAAACTTACTGTAAACCATAAACTTCTTTCATTTAAATAAGAAATAATATAAATAAAAAATGTGATAGTACTGAACATCTATTCTGGCTCAGAAAATGTACACTGAATCCAAATTTTAAATCAGTTATGAAAACCAGACAGATGATTTTAGAATAAAGGCTTGGGCAGTCTTCCTAATTCTGAGAACTCAAAAAAATAATATTGAAATTTCCTGTCTCAAGATTTTCCATTTCCATCAGCGTCTTTGATATCCAAGCTAAACTTTAGGAAGATAAAAACAATGCTAAAGTAAAATCTCTGATATATCTCTTTGCAATATTTTTTCTGACTTATCTCCTCAGGCAAGGGAAACAAAAGAAAAAAATAAACAAATGGGACTACATCAAACTAAAAAGGTTATGCACAGCAAAATAAAGCGTCAGCAAAATGAAAAGACCACCTATTGAATGAGAGAACATATTTGTTAATGATACATCCAGTAAGGGGTTAATATCCAAAATTTATAAAGAATTCCTACAACTCAACACCAAAAAAAAAAACAACACCAAACAGTCCAATTAAAAAGTGGGCAGAGGACCTGAATATACTCATCTCTAAAGAGGACATACAGATGGCCCAGAGACATATGAAAAGATGCTCAATGTCACTAATCATCAGAGAGATGTGGAGAAAGGGGAACCTTTGTGCACTGTTGGTAGGAATACAGGCTGGTGCAGCTACTGTGGAAAAGAGTATGGATTTTCCTACAAAATTAAAAATGGAACTAACTGCCTTATGATCCAGCAACTCCATTTCTGAGTATTTATCTGAAGAAACCCAAAACACTAATTTGAAAGGGTACATGTGCCCCTATGTTCATTGCAGTGTTATTTACAATAGCCAAGATTTGGAAGCAGCCCAAGTGCCCATCAATAGATGAGTGGATAAAAACGCTGGGGTATATATATACAATGGAATACTACTCGGGTGTAAAAAAAAGAAATCTTACCATTTGCCACAGCATGGATGGTCTTAGAGAGTATTATGCTAAGTGAAATAAGTCAGACAGAGAAAAACAAACACCATGTGATTTCACCTATGTATGGAATCTAAAGAACAAAATAAATGAACATAATACCATATGATTTCATTTATATGTGGAATCTAATGATCAAAATAAACTAACAAACAAAATAGAAACAGACTCATAGCTGTCAGGGGGGAGAGGGTATGGGGACTGAGCGAAAAAGGTGAAGCGATTAAGCAAAAACAACAACAAAACCACAAATATACAAAAGAAAAACACCTCATAGATAAGAGTATGGTCATTAACAGAGGGAAATGGGGGTGAGGGAGGCAGGAGAGGGTAAAGGGGGGATAAAAGGTGATGGAAAGAAATGTGACTTGGGGTGGTAAACACACAATACAATACACAGGTGATGGATTATAGAATTGTACACCTGAAACCTATATAATTTTATTAAGCAATGTAATCCCAATAAATTCAATGTAAAAAAACAAAACAAACAAACAAAATAGAAATAGACTCACAGATACAGAGAATATACCGATGGTTGCCAGAGGGGAGGGGGTTTGGGAGGCTGAGTGAAAAAGGTGAATGGATTAAGAACTACAAATTGGTAGTTACAAAATAGTCACGGGAATGTAAAGTGCAGCATAGGAAATATAGTCAATAATATTAACTATAAATGGTGTCAGGTGGGTACTTGATATGGGGGGAATCACTTTGTAAAGTATATGATTGTCTAACCAGTATGCTGTACACCTGAAACTGCTATAAAATAATACTGAATGTAAACTGTAATTGAAAAAATAATTTAAAAAATAAAGAAAAAAAGAAACATTGGACACAAAACATTAAATTATAAAAATGTTGCTTGTTCATGAGAGAGATTAATATTCTTGAAAAAAATCCATTATATCTTCTCATATAGTACTAGGCTTTACTAACTTTTGTTTGGTGGAAATACAGTGGTTCAGTTTGATGGAAGTGGTCACATGAGTTCTGGAGATAACACTAAAAAAGTAATTTGAAGTCATATTGCAAGTGTGTTGCTATGCAAATGAGTTTGAATTTTACATTGGTAGGTGACAGTGGGAGCCACTGGAATTTAGGAGCAGGTTTATACAGTAAGATGATTTTAAAGCTGTGGATTTGGGAGAATAACTTGACAGTAGTACATAGGGAATTTATGGAAGAAGTAGGGGATGGAGAGAAGAATGGAGGCTGGATGGGGAGAGGGTGGCCTACCACACCTAAAGTGAGGTATAATAAGGGCCTGAAAGAGGAGAACAGCAGCGGGAATACAGACGAGGGAACAGATGCCAATTATAAGTGCAGTCTTGTATCATCACTACATCTACCATGGACCAGGAAAATGTCTTACATGATCTGACCTCCTAAAACATTGCTGGACAATAAGAGTTTTCGTCTAAACTCTCCCAATGTTAATTGAATAAGTATTTCATATAATGGCAAAATGTTATGTAATATTAAAGATAGATAAGTAAGACTACTCTATCTGCTCCTGAGAAGCTGGTAGTCTGATGGAAGGAATGTTCTGTATGGAATTAAGTAATAGAAGATCGAAAGATGCTGTGGCATAATATTTATTATTTCTAAGGCTTATCTTTAAAATTCCATGATGATGTACATCATATGAATATAGTCAATAATATTGTATAACTTTGCATAGTTACAGAGGGTAACTAGATTTATTGTGGTGATCATTTCATTACGTATATAAATATTATGTCACTCTGATGTACACCTGAAACCAATAGGATATTGCATGCCAATTTTACTTCAGTTTAAAATAATAATAAAAATTAAAGATAAAATAATATTCCATGATATATTTTAACACCTGTATACTCATATATGCATTTCTCTAGAGGAAAACAAATAACTAACAATGGCAATTATCTCTGAGGAAGGAAATTGAGTGGCTGGTGAAGTGTTGGAGAAACACTTGCTTTTCACCATGGTCTCTAGTACCATTCGAATTCTGTACCATCTGAATATATTATCTATTTTTAAATATTTTTTAAAATATATGATTCTCTAAATTCTCCTTTATAGAAAATTATGAGCACATGGAAAAACATAACACATTCTATAAATGAGAAGTAATTATTAAGACAAGTGGTAAGAAGACATAGTTGATTTGGAGGGTAGGTAAGGGAGAAATATGTCACACTCTGATATACTGAAATAGGTATTTGGAATTGGGCATCAATCAGGGATTTAATGCTAACCTTTATACACAGAAGGTTCCTTTTCCTAAAAAGATATTTCATTAAAATCTTATTATGCACATCATATATAGAAGAGTGGTAGGTTTTTAAAAAATCCTGGTATTTTATTTGGAACTAACTAATGAAAAAGTCCAAAGTGGTCGCTTTATCTAATTTTTTAAAAATTGCATCACAAATTAAATTGCCTGTTTGATGAAGACACATTGCTTGACCTTGCATAAATGATATTGTTTAAATAAACAAATTTTAATGGAAAACAATAGTCTGGTATATAATAATGTTTTTCTTCAATTTAAAACAGAGGAATAGAAAATGAAAAGATTATGCAATCATTCTGCAAGTTTATTGGGAAAATGAATGAACATGTGTTTTGGTTGCTCTGCAGAGACGACTTGACCTAATTGAGAGAGAAATGGAATGCCTGGTGACAGAGCTGAATAATTGTCTTTTAGAAAAAAAGAGTGAAAGAATTATCCACCTTCTGTATTTCTTCCACATGGAGTTTATGATGACTGTTTCAACCCTGGAAAATAACTCATGCTCCCCAAAACTCCAAAGTGGAGACTCTATTATCAGTAGTTTAATTCAGAGCCTTTAATAGTAAAACAAGGACTTCTTTAACACAATTATCACTGGTGAATCAGGAACTGTCCTTCATCTAGAAAGGTGATGGTTACTGACTCACTATCTGTAGGCATGCTCACTCAGGTTGTTTCTGGTTTGGGTTATCTGTTTTTATTTTTGGTTTATGCTTTTGTTTCATGTTTTTTGTTTGTTTTTGTTTTCCCAGTATCAGTTTAAAAATTTCCTTATGCATGCACAGTCCTTGGCTATTTTCCTCCTGACCAATGCATTGATTTGTTATGGTGAGTTTGTAGCTAGAAACAGATTGATGCTAAACAGGCATACAGAAGGAAAAAAATCCATCAACTCTGCCTCCCTACCCCATAGCCCAAATAAGACACTCCTCCAAATTATTTGCTCATTTCTCTTTAGTTCCCAGGAAAGTGTGAACTCCTTTTGGGAATTACTCTTGTTTATCTCTGTATTATCAGTTTCTAGATGTTGGTTTGTACAGTGGATCACCTAAACGTCAGAACAATTCTATTACTAAGGGAGTATTACCAGCTATTTGACCAGGGTTTTAAACCAAGTTCATGGGAAAATACAGAAGGTGAAAATACTTTATTAATTGAGTTCTTGCCGTTATTGTAGTTTGGAATAGTAGTTTTTTACAAGCTTAATTTTAGAACTAGTACATTATGTTTTATATTCTTTAACATCCAAGAAATGAGACTTATTATAAAGTTGTTTATGGTCAATCACTTTGATAAGATCAGCTTCACAGAAGTCAACAACCATTCATTTAATCCATTTGATAAACATTCACTAAATAGCAGTTTGTGTGCTAAATGTTATGGATACCAGGATGAATTAGAGATAAATCCAAGTCTTAAAAAAAAAAAAGCTACACAACCTAGTTGATCCAACAGATTTCTCCCATGAATGAGTTTATAACACGGGGTATTGTGGGACAGCAGAGGGAATACACTTATTCCAGCCCAGTGGGCTCAAGGAAAGGTTCCTAAGTTTAGTCTTAAAGGATGAGTAGAAGTCACGCTCAAAGAATGGCTTGAGCAAAAATGTAATGGAAAGAACATGGTGGGTAGGAGGAAATGTAAACATTTATGTATCACTGAAGCTTAGTGAAGAAAGGAGCAGAAGAAGGTGGAAGAAAAGGCAAGCAGTAGCTAGATAATAGAGTGCCAAATTTTCCATATTATGGAATTTAGAAATAAAGGGAGCGCTTGAAGAGTTTTAAGCAGAGCAATGCCAGGGTTAGATTTGTGTTTTACTAGATCATTTGAATGGGGATGAATATGGATTCGAGGAGTATGCTTTTAGAGACAGGGAAGGCAGTATTGTATTGTAACAGTCTGGGGGAAACACTGAGGGCTCGAGCTTGGGAAAAGGAGACGAGTTCCAGAAACATTTAGCAGGGTTTGGTCACTGATTACATGTGAGCCAGGAGGGAGAAACTACAGCTTTCTAAAGGGGGCAAATAAGTGATTATACTGCTTACAAAGGAGTTACAGGGTAAAAAAATGGGGAGGGGAGAGATTTGGGGGAAGGATAAGAGTGTAAACAGACATTTGGAATTTGAGATAATGCTGAGACATCTGGTTGGAATTGCATATCAGAGTTAAATATGTAAGTATCGCTCCATGAAGTTTTTGGCCACTGAAACCATGAGAGTAGAGCTGAGGAGAGAACAGGGCAAGTGTTAAGGGAAATAGTATCATGGAAGACAAGAAATGAATTTCAAGGTGGGAATTATCAACATGTCACATGCAGCAAAGAGGCCCAACTGGATAAGAGCTGAAAATGCCCTGTCATGTTTGATAATTAGCAGGTTTATGGAACATAGTAAGAGAATTTTCAGTAGGGAATAAAAACAGAAAGCTGATTATATTAGCTTCATTGATAAATGAGAGGTGAAGAAGTAGAAATGAGTTAGACTTTTTTAGAAGTTTATATAAGAGGGAAAAGAGAAAATGGTAGTTCAATTTATTTTTTCATAAATCATCCTTTTGGTGTCGTAGCTAAGAACTCTTTGCCTAATCCAAAGTGACAGACTTTTTTCTTATATTTTCTTCCAGAAATTGCATAGCTTTAAGTTTTACCTTTAGCCTTGAGTTAATTTTTCCATACGGTGTGAGATTTAGGTCAAGGTTTATCTTTTAGCTTGTGGATGTTCTATTGTTCCAACACCATCCATTAAAATAACTCTCCAACCTCAATTGAATATTTTTGCACCTTTGTCAAAAATCAGTTGGTTGTACTTGTGAGGGTCTATTTCTGGACTCTATTCTGTTCCATTGACTTATGTGTCTATAATTTTACCAAGACCATACTTTCTTGATTAGCTTTTGTACTGTCTTGAAATCAGGTAAAGGTGAGCCCTCCACTATTATTCTTTTTTTTCAAAATTGTTTTGGCTATTCCAGTTACTTTGCCTCTCAATATAAATTTTAGAATCAGCTTGTTATCTACAAAATAACTGCTAGTATTTTTTATTGAATTTATTGGGGTGACATTGGTTAATAAAACCATACAGGTTTCAAGTGTACAAGTCTATAACACATCACTGCATACTGCATCATGCGCTCGTCGCCTAAAGTCAAGTTTCTTTCTGTCCCCATTTATCTCCCTTTGCCCACTTCCACCTCACCCCAACCCCCTATCCCTCTGGCAATCACCATATTGTTTTTGAATCTATAGGCCAACTGGTGGAGAACTGACATCTTAACACTATCAAGTCTTCCAATCCAGGAACATGATGTATATGATTTATAATAATACATACATATTTGGTCTTCATCCCCTCATTCTGTCACAGGACTCCTAAAATTCTTGGAATTTCTTATGTGATGAAGGTGTCTTTTGTTACATTAATGAGATGACTTCTGGAATGCTTCTAAGTCACCTAAGGATGGGGACTGGTCACCAGAGGCATTAACCACGTGATTAGAGGGCTGAAATTTTTAGTCCCACACCTTCACCCCCATCTCCATGGAGGGAAAAGGGACTAAAAATTTTGTTCAACCACCAATGGCCAATGATTTAATCAATTTTGACATGCCCATGTAATGAAGCCTCCAAAAAACCCAAAAGGACAGGAGTCAGAGAGCTTATTTTTTTGATCCACTTTGAGAATTTTTGTCTTTTAACTGATGCATTTAGACCATTGATGTTCAAAGTGATTATTTTTTTGATCTTGCATGCTTGTTATTGTTCTCATTGTTGCCCTTGTTCTTTCTTTCTATGTTTGTCTTGAACTCTTTCCCTGCCTTTTATATGATGTAGTTGGGTCTTACTATTTTATCCACGCTGACAGCCTCAGGCCTTAATTACTAGTGGTTGCCTTAGAGCTTGAAATATACACTTACAATTAATCCAAGTACACTTTCAAGTAACACTACACACTTCTCAGGTAGTATGGGTGCCTTATACCCAGTATAATACCTCATTTATCCATAAGCTACAATCACCCAAAAGCGAGAGGGGATTTTTCTCCAATCTTCACCCTGAGAAAATGTTGGATCTCCTGGAGATACATCAGAGAAGTATGAATGACCCTTAAGGCTGAGTCCCTAAGAGTTTTCTCTCTCAAGCTATTCCATGCTTGCTTTCCAGCAATTTGTCAATTACCCTTACATGTTCTTACCATGCTCCAGCTACAGCTTCTGATCCTAGCAAGCTCTGATTCTCTGTATTGACCTGTCTCTCCAGTTTTTAGGGCTATGGTTCCTTTTGACTTCAATTCTCGGATAGACCTAAGAAGAGTTGCAGATTTCCAGTTTCTTCAGCTTTTTTCTTGTAAGGATGGGAATGACAACTTACAAGTTCTTTACATGTTGGACCAGAAACTGGAAGAGGATTATGGGGATTGTTTTAGCCATTTTATCAGTCTCTTTTAATTGGTATATATAGACAATTTACATTTAAGTTATTTATTGATGTATTATGGCGAAACTTGGCTACTTTAGTATTTCTTTTCTGGGGTTTTTTTCTGTTTCTCATTCCTCTTTTTCTATTTTCTTACTTCCAGTGGGGTATTTAAACATTTGTACAAATCCTCTTCTAATAAATTTATAGCATTTTCAAATACATTTCTTTAGAGTTTTCTTAGTAGTTGCTCTAAGCACTGTAATATACATTACAATCTTCTGGTTCAATGTTTTACCACTTTAAGTTTAGAAACATGACTTCCACTTAGGTTCCTTTTTCTTCACCACTTTGAAATATATTTGTTTAAAGTATGTCCTCAACATACGTCATGTACACAGCAGCTAGTGTTATAACTTTTGCTTTAACTTTCAAATATGATTTTTAAAACTCATGAGGATCATCTGTTTTATATACCCCTATTTTTTACACATTCCCATTTTCTTTCCATTCTGAAGTTCCATGCCTTCTATTATCATCACCTTTCTGATTAGAGAAGTTACTTTAACAGGAAGTTTCCTAGCAAATAATTATCTTAATTTTCCTTTGTCCCAGAATGTTTTTATTGAGCCTTCATTCCTTAAGAATTTTTTTTTTTAGCTACAGAACTTGCTGTTGAAAGTTCTTTTTAATTCAGTGCTTGAAAAATATTGTGCCACTTACTCCTGATCGCCATAATTTCAGATGAGAAATCTGCTGTCATACCAATCAGTGTTCCCCTATAAATAATGCAGTGTTTCTCTCTGTATTCTTTCAAGATTTTTTTTCTTTGTCTGTAGTTTTCAGAAGTTTAATTATGTGGCATGGCATGGACTTCTTTGGATTTTTTGAATTTGTGACTTGCTCATCTGCTTGAATATGTAGATGCATTTCTTTTGCAAAATTGGGATTATTTCAGCCATTATTCCTTGGAATAATAGTCATGTGCCACTTAATGACAAGGATGCATTCTAAGAAATGCATCATTAGGCAATTTTGTTTTTATGCAAACATCATAGAGTGTACACATACAAACCTAGATGTTATAGCGTACTATACACCTAGGCTATGCAGTATAGTCTATTAATCCTAGACTACAAGCCTGTGCAGCATGTTAGAGTACAAAAAAAAAATGAGATTAAATCAAGCACAAGAGAAAATCATGCAATCAAGAGATGTAGTAAACACAATAAGTATGAGGCTGCTGCCAGCATAAGACAACATAGTGTTTCACAGCAAACTTTTTAAATATAAATACAAAGAGTACACTATAAAATAATAGTTAAAAGTATAGTATTTACTTTTATATACATAAATCAGTAACATAGTCATTTATTTTCACTTTCAAATATTAGGTACTGTAAATAATTGTATGTAGTATTCTTTTATATGACGGGGAGCATAGTAGGTTTGTTTATGCCTATCACCACAAACACATGAGTAATGTACAAAACTGTTACAATGGCTAAAGTGTCACTAGGTGATAGAAATTTTAAGGTCTGTTATAATTTTATGGGACCACTGTCAGATATACTGCCTGTTGTTAACCAAAATATTACGCAGCACATGACTCTATTTCAGTCCACTCTCCTCTCCTTTTGTAACTCTGATGATAAAAATGTTCTCTTCACTATTGTCCCATAGGTCCCTGGGACTCTCTTCAATTTTTTTAACTCTACTTTTCTTTGATGTTCTGATTGGGTAAATTCTACTAATCTGTAGTCTAGTTGACTTATTCTATTTTTACTTTCTCTACTATTGAGCCACTGAGTTTTTCATTTTCATTATTGTATTTTTACTTCTATCATTTCCTTTTTTTTTTTAATTTTTATTATAGCTTCTTTATCTTTGGTGAGATTTGCAATATTTCAGAAGAATTCATAATTGCTTATCATAAAATTTTATATCTGTTTTTAAAATGTTATCAGATGATTCCAATATCTAATTCCTTTTGATGCTGATATACATTAATTTTCTTCTCATTCATGGTTGATTTTCCTGGTTCTTGCTGGGATGAGTGATTTTTTATTATATCCTTGACATTTTGGAAATTGTATTATGAGACTGTGGAACCTATACTTTACCTATACTTTACCTTTACTTTACCAGGTAGTCCACCTGTTGAGGTATGTGAGCACTACCTACTCTGCCAGATCCAAATGATAGTTCCTCTCCCTATTCAGCCCCACCAACAGTACCCAGGTAGGGGAATCAGAGCACTACCTGCTTCCACCAGGCAGGAGATGGAGAACATCAGCTGCCCACTTGGTCCAATCATTACTACCTCTACAGGAGAATCAGATAAGTGCTGCCTGCTTGATCCCCACTCAGCCTGCTGACACCACCTAGTGGAAAAATCAGAGTGACACTTACTTGCGCCAAGTGGAATACCACAGAAACCACGGCAGATGAGCTGTGCTTTTCCCCCTTGCTGTTTGTCTGGTATAGAATGGGTATTGCGAAAAAGGGGTTTGTTGGGTTTTTTTTTTGTTCTTAGACCACTTTTTCCTGGTCCTTTGGCTAGAGCGTAAAAACTAGCTTTTTGTGGAACTTTTTTTTTGTCTTTGCCCGTTGGCAATTCTGGGTTGGAGGCTTCTGCCATGCACTGCCCAGGATATATGGAAGGCAACAGGTAAACCCCGGGACCTCACCACTGTGTCTTCCCTCAAGTCGCAAGGTAACTAGACTGAAGGCCTTCTTCATTCTACCTTTCATAGTCTCTCTATGATTGTTTTGTTATGTCCAGGATTTTTTAGTTGTAAGGAGGACCTGGAAGGAATCAGGCTACTACATCTTTCTAGAATGAGAATTCTCCCAAAAAGTTATTTTAAGAAGACATTTTCTGTTTGTACCTTACTAGAGTTGTTTTTAAAGGGATTAAATATTTAATTTTACCAAATTCTTTTCCTGTATGGAGGATAATATGTGTTTTGACCTTTAATCTACTAATAGGGTTAGGATGGACATTTAGAAAAACTGCTCATGATGGGCTGAACTATTTTTTCTATGAAGGAGGAAAGGCAATCTATTGACCACCAATTTTTTAAATTTAAAAATGAATTTGAAAATTCACCACTTTTGTAAAGAACCTCAAATGAGGACTAAAGGCTTTAATATTTGATGTTATTAGGATATATATAAAATTGATGTCTAGAAGATGCTGACGAATCTAGTGAAGGTAGATACATTTTCCAGTGAAGCTGGAGTCCTCCCAAACAAAAGTATGTACAACTTTACTGGTAACCATTTTAATACTTATATGTGCAATATATTATTATAAGAACAGCTGCTCAGCCAAGTGGCTCCCAATATTTTGTTTCAGCTGTCATCAATATGCTGTTTCTCTGTATCTTATCTGACAACTTCTTAAAGCCTTCTTTATTTCTCAATGTTTCAGAAATATATAAAAATTATGACAGTCAACAATCAACCTTTAATTGGTTCCTAGACAATGGTCACATGTTGAACCATCAAAAAAAGTCCATCCTGCCCAGCCAGGCGTCGCTCAGTGGTTGAGCATTGACCTAGGATCCAGGAGATTGGGGTTCGATTCCCGGTCAGGGCATATGCTCAGGGTTGGGGGCTAGATCCCCAGTTGGGGGTGTGTAGGAGGTAGCTGATCAATGACGACTCTCTCATCATTGATGTTTTTATCTCTCTCTCCCTCTCTCTTCCTCTCCCTGAAATCAATAAAGATGTATTTAAAAAAAAAAAAATCCTAATTTCTTTTATGCACAAAATTACAGAAAAGAATTTCATTCTTGGATATAAATTAGATACCACAAACAAACCAAAATTGATCAGCTAAGTACATAGAGTAAAACTAAAACACAAATATGTGCCTTTAAACCCATGAATTAAGTAACTAAAATTAAACACAACATATAAAAACTTGATTCCTAATATATATTTTTCAGGGATTTTTCAGAAACAAAAAGGAATCAATTACAGATCCATGCCTCAATATGCATGAATCTCAAAACATTATACTGAGTGAAAGAAGCAAGACACAAAAAATACATACTACATAATTTTATTTACATAAAATTCTAAAATGAACAAAACTAGTAACCTATGATGATGGAAATTAGATCATGGTTATCATGGGGGATATTCACTGAGATGGTACAAAAGGAACTTAATGTGGTGATGTGAACGTTTTGGGTCTTAGTATGGTATGGGTTACACAAGTCTATGCATTTGTCAAAACTGAACAGTACACACAGAGTGTTTAGCTGTATTTAAATTGTAATTCAATAAAAACATCAAGATCTATATATAAGACTAAAATACTTTGAAAGTGTACTGGCTAAATAAGTTTTCTCCTCCCCCATGATAAATGAAAGCCTTAGATATGTAGGGCAAGGCAGGGAAAAAAACTTGATGAGAGAAAACAAGGTTTAGTTGGAGAGGAGGGTTGTGTCCTTCCCTCCAGGTGCTAAATAGAATCCTACTCTGAGTACTTGAAAGAGTATAAAGAAACCTGGGTGAAGACCAAGGAGATGGCAAACCTTTAAGAAAAGTCCTCCAAACCATTAAGAGTCTAATAGCTATTGTTTGCCTGTATTGGAGAGGGCTAGAGAAAACCCTCTGAATTTACAAGTGGGACAGCATGGAGAGTTAGATAGTAGCTAAGAAGAGAAATAATGAGGCTGCAAGAGATCCACAGGTGATACTAAAGACCAAACTAGAGGAATATACATCCAGGGATCCAGTAAGGTATATAGTTTGATTTTAGCAGATGTCAGTATGCAGAAGATAGGCCCAAGGATTAGATAGGAGTTATGTTACAGGAGATGACAGTTTAGGACATAATCAAATCAAATATAACAAGTAGATATGCCCATATTATGGAAAATTTTAAACAGTCTATATCTACCTCAGGGAGGGGGAGAAGGCAAAACCTGTGGATTTCCTTAAGAAAAATCACAAAGGTGACCAACTTTACCGGGTTGTGACAAAATAAAACTTTCTGAGGTAAACATAGTTTTCATGTCACTAGATAAAGTTTTCTGAGCACTTGAGTTAGAAATTACAGTTATTTGTATAAAAAGCAAAGCTTCTCTTCATGCACCTGTTAAATTTACAGAAAAATTGCAAAAGCAGTACAGAATGTTCCTTTGTATCCCTTATCCCTCACCCTGCTTCTCTAAAGTCAACATTTTACATAACCATAGTTTGATTATCAAGAATAGGAAATTAACATTAGTACACTGTTATTAACTAAACTACAAACTTCATCCAAAATTCACAGATTTTTTTCCACTAATGTCTTTCTTCTGTTCCAGCAACCCATATTGCTATCACGACTGAGTTTTTGCAGCCTGAGACATATGTACTCATAAGAAAACTACATTCTTCACTTCTCCAACACCTTTATACTGAATTGAAAATTTGGGTCAACTCTCATGAACATTTTCACTATGATTATATGTGTACAAACACCTTCTAAAAAGACTATATATGATGAATACTGAGGGAGGAGCAGATTGCAGGGTGATTTCTTCTGTTTCAATGATCCCTTGTATTTGGTTTCATTGTGGTAAACAACTTTCTAAAAGGCTGGCCTTCTACTTTAATGATTTTGCTTTTTTTTTCTGGAAAAATGTTCTATGTATCTCTATAGGTAGTTACAAATTTTTCTTGAATGCTGATGCTATGGCAACAAGTTTTTCTTTTGAAATAATCAAACCTTTTTTTGCTCAAGATGTTGACGTGTCAATACGCTAACTCTCAGTTCTCTTGAACAGGAAAATGTTTTGGACACATATGTTACTTAGATCTGAGGCATATGAATCTACTCACTTCATTCTATCACAAATCAAAAGTGTTTCTACCTGATAAATCAACCCATTCCAATCCCAAGTACCACAGAGGACATTGGTCCTCCTTCCAAACCATTTGAAGGTAGAGCTTAGCTGATGTCTATGTCTGAGGAAGTCATTAAGTATTGGCAAATTCCGAAATATAGGTTCTGATTACACTCATTCAGAAAAAGAAGGGTCATAAAAGCAGAGCATCAAAGTCAAATTGTCATAAATTTCCTTGTTTGAGAATATTTTTCTAACCAGTTTATGGGAAAAGTTTGACACAAGTTCCACTTACCGTGAACTTTTGATTCTCTCTACCAATCTTCAGATATTTTTTTCCAGGCCTTAACTGTAGAATAATATGTAAAGTGATGAAGTGTAGCAAAATTGCCACCTCAAAATATGTTCCTTGGTATATTGATTATTTTGAACTGAAGGCTCTTTTAAACATGCAGGGAGAGGTTTACTCTGATCTCCCCTTATCTGCCTAAAGATAAATCCTCCAAAAGCAACTCAACTGTCATATATCCCCTCCCCAGGAGTTTCATCCACTAGAGAAAACTGACTCATCACAGGAGAGAAGACTAGATATCCACACCACATCCAGACAAACTTTTTCACAAAGTATCATACCTCCGATTTATCCTTTTAAGGGCCCATTAATCTTTCCTAAAAATCACTTATTTTTCCCTATGAGGCCAACAATCTCTTCCCTTTTCTCTACTAAAATGATATTTAGTACTGAATTCTAAAGCCACCTCTCTTATTAATCTATCTTTGATTACAAGTGTCTCAACTAAGAACTCAGAAGGGTAAAGGGAAAATTATTTTTCCTCCCTTATAGTGATAATGGCAGGTATATTAAATCTAGAGAAACCAATTTCTAAGAAGCACAACTAAAGTGTTAGCAAATACTTTAATTCTTTGAGGTATTCAAAGTAAATGCAAAACACAATAGTACAAATGGCAGGTATCAGCTGGGGCCATCTTTATCAAATGCATACAGGAAATCTTTGTATAAATGTTTGTTTTAGGTGGCTTGTTTTATGATTTATCAAAACAGATAAATTAGTATTAAGATTTTTCCATTTTTACATGGCTGTTGAACCCAAACCTCTATAAGATCCTGTCAGAGTCCAAATATATTTTTCATATCAAAACTTAAGTACATTGCATGTTAACAGAATATCTCTCTTACTAACAGTTTTTGAAAGAGACTGAACGACTTACTATTTTCACATATTTATGTTCTAATATACCAAGAAAAATTGGGTTATCCATACAATATTAAAAAGCTATGATAAAAGAGAAACATACTGCATATAGGAAAACAATATCCCTTCCCCCAAACCAAGATCCCAATAGGTACCTAATATAATTTCTGAACAGTACTTTTAAACTAAATGTTAGATTTAGTTAATTCCATGATCTTTCTTATCTTTCTTTGGCTGCAACTCCATCTTTCTGTTCAGGAATAAATTTTGCATGTGACCAGTCTTTCTTTTTCTATGAGATTATACATACCAGAAGTTGTGCTGTTAAGGAAGTAAAGTTGTATATTTTCTAAGCACAGCACAATATTTTTGTGAGATAAATACATGCAATAAATTTTTGACCTCTGCCTCATCCTGTCATGTGAAGATTCTGGCAAAGCCTTGTAGGAACTATAGGTTGCGACGGTGAACCTTCAACCACAGTTTATTTTTGTCCAGTCCACAGAAAGTATATTTTCATGTATAGAGAACAAAGCCAATGTTTAACTTTTTAAGCCAATTTTTTATGCAGGTACTCATTTAAATATGTTGATAGTGAACTGGTACTTTAGTAATTCAAACATTTTCTTCCCCACTCCCCTCCCTTCCCCTTCCAAAATCTTTACTCATAATCCTAACAAAAGGAACAGTTTACAAAAGCTGAACTTTTATTCACATTTCTATACCCACATCGAAAAAAATGGATGCTATAACTGAATATCTTATATGTCTCATTTTACAAACATAAATTTACTCGATTATTTTTTGCTCCACTTTAAACTTTTGTAGAATAGTATCTTAAATCAAAAATATAGACTTAAGATAGAATAGCATAGAAACTTATATGGAAACATTACTAAAATGCAGATAAACATATTCTTTTAAAGTACACAGCCAAATAAATATAATCAATTACAGTTAAGCCTTCAAAATAGTCATTTTTGAGATGCTAATGTAATTCAGAACGTTTAAGGAACTTTTAGAACCTTGCCTTCAGTAATTTTGTGGCATGGTTTTAAAAATGTCTATTTTATAACTTTTTTTAATTAACCAAAAACAGTATTAGCAAATTGGAGCATCAGTCTTACCGGGCAGACATGGCTTCAAATGAATTTTGACCATCAAAGTTTTCCTAAAAGAAAAAAAGGGTTACAAATTTTGAGGATATTTAGAAGACTATGCTATAAATTCTATGCAATTTGAACAACATTAGCTTACATTTGTATACTTTACAGTGATTTTGAATGCACTTTCTCATTTGAGCCTCATGACAATTCTAATATATGGTCATCACCATATTGCAGATGACAATACTGAAGGTTAGTGAGGTTATAGGACTTGCTCAATATTACAGAGCCTTAAACTTGAAGTTTGGACAGAAGGCCCAACTCTTGTCACTCCTAATTTAGCTCTCTTTCTAAGTTCATCATATCACTTTGCAATGTTACATGTTCTAGCAAACTTCTGATTTTTCTTATAATTTTATATGGAATTATTTTCATACAAATTGTAATAATATAATTATGCAGCTGCTGTATGAGATAATTTTAATGAGGATACTTGATTCAATAAAAATTAAGGTTTGCTACTGAAAACATTCTTAAATTTGCGTTTTGAATTTACACATTCAAATTAATATCTAAAGATGGAAAGCCTCAAATCATTACTTCCAAATTTCTGGACATCTGGTACCATAAGAATCATTGTATCAGAACAATCAGTCCTTAATATAACTTTAAAAATCTGGACACATTCAGTTTGTTAAAAAGGACACAACAGGCCCAAAATGGAGTTACTTGTGCTAGGCTCCAAATCACCAAACCAAGGTTTAATACCTAACTTAATTACAGTTTGAGCCTCCACCAGGAATGGAATTTTAAACCAGTCAATCTGGATTTCTCCGGTCAGCACTAGTAAGGTAAACTGCCTGATAGGCCCTTGCTGTCCCCTAAATAAAGGATTTTGCCATAAACAATCATCTCTTTGCTAATGTAACTTCCTTATTCCATCCTCTTCTGTCTCTAAAAGTCTTTCAACTTGTACAGCTCTTCGGAGTTCCCTTCTGTCCACTAGATAGGATGCTGTCTGATTCATGAATCATTGAATAAAGCCAATAAGATCTTTAAATTTACTGAGTTGAATTTTGTTTTTCAACAAAAGGAATTTTTTAAAAATACACCCTATCTCTTAATGGCATAATGTGCCATTAAAAAATAAGATTGTTTTTGTATACTATTAAAAGTAACCACATGCCAGTGGAAAAAGACTTGGCAATTATGTCTTCATACAGGACTTTTGCAAAAAGTTATCTGCTTGGGAAGCAAGAAAATGCTGTCAGGAGTCTCATTATCAACTAATTTCTTCTATCACATTCCAAATCCCATGAAAACTGGGTTAACTTATAATTGTATGACATGGGGAAAAGTATATCTCCTTTAACTAGAAAATACATGCTACTTCAGTCGAGAAATAATATATTGTTCTAAAAATAAAATTTCTGACTTAGAAGACATATGGTGAATCTTCCTGAAGTCAGGGAGAGAGGAGGAGTTGTCATGAAATGTGCTCCATTAGAATTGCCAGGGGGACAGACTGTAATTTCCTACTAACAAATGTCCCTTTTTTAAAAATATGTTTTTATCGATTTCAGAGAGAGAGGAAGAGAGGGGGGGGAGAGAGAGAGAGAAATATTGATGTGAAAGAGAAACACTGATTTGCTGCCTCCTGCAAGCCCCGCTCCCCTCCCCCCGCCCCCACTGTGGATCTAGCCCACAACCCGGGCATGTACCCTGACCAGGAATCAAAGGGGCGACCTTCTGGTGCATGGGACTATGTTCAACCAACTGAGCCACGCTAGGCACAAATGTCCCTTTTATAATGTGGTTGTCCTTATATTTTCTTATTACAGGCACAATTCTTTTACTTTTTCCCCTGTGAATATGTGAAATGTTTCTTTTTTAAATTCCCAGAATTTGTTTCTATTTACTTAGTATAACTCAAAAGGTATATTGTATACCCACTGCATATAAAAATGGAACAAAGACAAAACATCTTTTCCAAAGAGTTAATTCTACCTGTGGGAGTGGAGGGTGACTGATTTGGGAAAGGATCCAGGGAGGAAATTACATTTCAGTAGGATGTCTATGGGTAACAAAGGTACTTGAAGAGATAACAAGAGAAACAAGGCTTTGTTTTCTCATGCAGATAAAACAAAGTGTTCTTGGGAATGGCTAGAAACAGAGAAGTAAATCTAGGTTGGGGTCACCCAATGAGTGTAAAGTGGTATCTCATTGTGGTTTCATTTACATTTCCTTAATGATTAGTGAGGGTGAACATTTTTTCATGTCTTTTTGACCATTTGTATATCTTTTTGGAATACAAGAATAAACTGTGTTTCACGTACTTACAACTGTAAACATACTTTGGCTCCACCCTGTATAAGAAGTCATTGTCAAATTCAATGTCATGGATATTGTCTCCAGTATTTTCTTCTAAAAGTTGTATAGTTTTAGGTCTTACACCTATGTCATTGATCCATTTTGAGTTAGGCCTTGTATAAGGTAAGGGTCCAAATAGGTTTTCTAGCAAGTAAATTTCTGGTTGTTGTTAGGGTTGTTTTTTTTTTTTAATGTTTCCATTAGAGAACAAAAACTTGTAGCTTCCTAGTTCACCATTTTGCTGACATTCTTCTGAACTCTGGTTTCTAATGAGAAAATGGCTATCACTTAAATGATTTTTTCCCTAAAGGTAAGGTGTTGTTTCTGTCTGGCTGCTTTGGGGATTTTTTTCTTTGCCTTTAGTTTTCAGAAATTTGACCATGATATATCTTGGTATGGACTTATTTGTTTATACTATTTGAAGCTCATGCAGCTTCTTAAATCTGTTGGTTTGTGTCTTTTGCCACATTTGGGGAGTTTTTAACCATTATTTCTTTGAGTCCTTTTTCAGCCCTGCCTTCTTCGTCTTCTCCTACAGGACTTCAACGACATGTATGTTAGATCTTTTCTTTTTGTGTCACAGGTCCCAGAGTTTCTGTTCTTTTTTTAAAAGTCTATTTCCTCTTTGTTTTTTAGATTTGGTGATTTCTATTATTCTGTCTAACAGTTCACTGATTCTTTCCTCAGTCCTTTCATTTCTATTTTGCCTCTATATTCAATTTTTATTTCAGTTACTGTATTTTTGTGTTCTTAAATTTTATGTTTCTTTCTTTAGTTTATTGAGATGACACTGTTTAACAAAACCATACAGTTTCAAGTGTCCAACTCAACAAAACATCATTTGCATCCTATGCTCATCACCCAAAGTCAAGTCTCTTTCCATCCCTATTTATACCCTCCTTTGCCTTCTTCCACTTCCTTCCACCCCCCTTCCCCTCTTGGCTATCACCATACTGTTGGCTTTGTCCATGTGCTATATATATATATGTACACACACACATTTTTTTGCTTCATCCCTTTACATTCTTTTCAACCAGCACCACAAACCACCCCCTGACAGCCACCAGTCTGCTCTATGTATCTATGCCTCTGCTTCCATCTTGTTTGCTAAATTATTTTGTTAATTAGATTCCATATATAAGTGAAATCATATGGTATTTGTCTTTCTCTGACTGGCTTATTTCACTTGTCATAATATTGTCCTGGTACATCCATGCTATCACAAAAGGTAAGAGCTCCTTCTTACCAAGTAGTATTCCATTGTGTAAGTGTCCCACAGCTTTTTTATCCACTCATCTACTGATGGGCAATTGGGCTGTTTTCAGATCTTGTTTATTTGAGATTTTTCTTGCTTCTTGAGGTAGGCCTGCAATTCTATGGATTTTCCTCTCAGGACTGCTTTCACTGTGTCCTGTAGATTTGGGGTTGTTACGTGTTCATTTTCATTTTTCTCCAGGTATCTTTTATCTTCTTCCTTGATCTCATTGTTAACCCATTCATTGTTTAAGAACATGTTATTTAATCCTCAATGTGCTTGAGTGGTTTTGAGTTTTTTACATTGTAATTGATTTTTGCTTTCATACAATTGTAGTCAGAGAAGATGTCTGATATGATTTCAAACTTCTTAAATTTATTAAGGCTTATCTTGTGTCCTAGCATGTGGTCTATCTTAGAGAATGTTCCATATGTACTTGAAAAAAGTGTATATTCTCCTGCTTTCAGATTAAATGTTCTGTAAATACCAATTCAATCCATCTGGTCCACTATGTCTTTTAAGGTTGTTGTTGCCTTGTTGATTTTCTGTCTGAAAGATCCATCCACTGATGTTAGTGGGGTGTTGAAATCCCCAAATATGACTGTATTGCTGCCAATGTCTCCCTTAATGTCCACCAAGATTTTCTTTATATATTTAGGTGTTCCTATGTTGGGTGCACATATGTTTTCAAGGGTTATAACCTGTTGTTGGATTGATCCCTTTAATATTATGTAATGTCCTTCTTTGTCTCTTGTTGTGGCCTTTGTTTTGAAGTTTATTTGTCTGATATAAGTATTGCTACCCCAGCTTTTATTCGTTTCCACTTGCCTGGAATATTTTTTCCATCCCTTCACTTTCAGTCTGTGTGTATCTTTTGTTCTGAGGTAGGTCCCTTGTAGACAGCATATGTATGGGTCCTGTTTTCTTATCCATTCATCTTCCCTACGTCTTTTTATTGGAGCATTTAATCTTTTCACATTTAAAGTTATTGATAGGTACTTAGTTATTGCCAGTTTATTCTTTATATCTATGTATCTCTCTATATATATTTCTTTTATTCTTTCTTCTTAAAGAAGGCCCCTTAAATTCTTGCAATACTGGTTTGGTGATAATGAACTCCTTTAGCTTTTTTTTTTTTTTTTTGTCTGGGAATCTCTTTATTCTACCTTCAATTTTAAATGATAGCCTTGCTGAGTAGAGTAATCTTGGTTGTGGGACCTTGTTTTGCATCACTTTGAATACTTCATGCCAACCCCTTCTGGCCTGAAGTGTTTTTGTTGAGAAATCAGCTGGAAGCCTTACTGGAGCTCCCTTGTAGGTAACTCTTTCTCTTGCTGCTTTTAAGATTCTCTCTCTCTTTAACCTTTGCCATTTTCATTATGATGTGCCTTGCTGTAGATCTCTTTGGGTTCATCATGCACTCCAAGCTGGATACCAGATGGACTTACAAGACCCATTTTCTTTAGCTCCAGCCTATTTATCTAGCCTCCTTCATGCCCTTACCCATTCACTATGATTCAGCCACACTGATTCCCTTTTTGTTCCTCAATTACCTCAAATTATTTATTGCCCCAGAGACTACACACATGCTTTTGGTTCTTTCTTGAATGGGCTATTTCTAATCTTTTTGTGCCTGTAGTCTTCTTATATCTCAAGACTGTGCCTAAAAGTCACCTATTCAAAGAAATTGTCTCTTATCACATTAAGAAGTTTCCTCTCTCCCTCACCCCAGTTGTTCTCTATCACTATACTTTGTACATTTTACACCAGTACTTTTCATGATTTGAATATATATATATATTTAAGCCACTTACTTACTTGTGTGTGTGTGTGTGTGTGTGTGTGTGTGTGTATGATATTTCCCAACAGATTATAAGCTCCATAGGGTGAGGGGCTACACCCATTATATTCACTAATTTATCCATGGTCCCCTCTACATGGTAACCATTTAATTAATGTCTGTTGAATAAATTAATGGAGACAAAACATTATATAATATACAAATTACATTGACACCTTATAATCTAGAAAGATTATAGAAAGATGCTTACTTATTTATTTATTTGCTATGCATTCATATTTTCATATTGTGAAATGCACACAAAATACTTTTGTATATCTCTGTCATTTTGCTTGCTACATTATATGAAGAATATCTATTTGTATGCTTTGTTTTGTGTACAGGAGTTGAGGACAGCAACCATGTTTTACTCATTTTTTTTTATCTATAGTGTTTAGCATAGGACCTGTACAAAGCAGATGCTCATGTTGAAACATCAATAAATGATAGCTTACGTTGTACTGCAAAGTATTTGAAATTGTTCCTAAGAGAAACTAAACAAACCAAAATATTTTTTCACTTAGATCATCAAAATAACTAAGTTTCTTTTCAAAATCAAGAAAATGTCAAAAAGCAGTGGCAAACTTACATGTCTCTCTCTCTTTCGGGATACAGTTCCTGGTCAGTGGGAATAACTGACTTGTTCCACTTGGTATGAGCATCCTAGAAGTCAATAAGACCCATTTGAGAAAGAAAGACAAAATCTATGGAGAAAGAAAGCAATCTTCCTTTCCCAATGCCCATCTTTATTCCTCTATTATTATTAGCCAAGGATTAAATAATTTGTCTCCTACCTTAAGTGTTCTTACATTTATAATTTTTGATCTATAGAGATGTACCAGTTAACTTAAAAACAGGACCTTTTAACATATCTAGCACCAATTTTGCCAGTTCATATTTGCCACTACCAAGTAAGACTAGTAAGTATTCAGATGAAAATGAAAGGGAATTCCCAAAATCTAGGTGTTTTGTAAATAAATGTTAAAGCTCAGAAGAAAGAGTTTAGCTCCAGGTTTTGTTTTTGTTCTGCAACATTAACAGAGGGTTGTGCTTTTTATTAATTATGGGGTTCTCTTAGGGAGCCCCAATAATTAGGGTAAACAAAGTCTTCTTAATTTTAAAATTAAGTTTCTATTGCCACCGCTGATAATGATTTACTAGGCCAGAGCTGGACTGGCCCAGTGTATCCAGGCAGAGGTTCAGCAGAGCTCACTTTTTTTGAGAGTATTTATGGACTTTCTAGATCAGATCAATGCCAAGTGGTCAAGTAGTACCTAAGCAACAGCATGGTGGCAGCTGCTAGCTTGGCTTATCACATTTCCATAGATTCAACCAATAAGGCGAAAAAAAACCCAAATGGATTTAGTAAGTTTATTATTTACAAAGACAACAATGCAAGATTAGCATGGTGCCAACTCCCACATCCCTAGTCTCATAGGATGATATCACATCAGAGGGGCGAGATGATAGATGATACAAGTGATGGGTCACTCTTATTGAGGAACCAACTCTAAACTACAGCTGAATAGTTCTATAGTCTGAAGCTATACTTGAAGCTGGAGTGAGGTGGAAAGTCCCATGGCTCACTAGAATAAGGGTGGCAAATGAGAAATGGACGTGGGATATGTCCTCACAAGACTGTCTTGCCATGTTCCAGAAATGACCACAGGGCATTTTGCCAAGACATGTAAGCCTTGCTCACATGGCCTACGTAGAGATGTGCAAGATTATGAGAGTGCCAGGGCAAAGCTGTTCCACAATCTGATGAGGAGGGGAGGATTTTAAAGCCAGCCTAGTTTAAAAGGTGCCATCATTTTATAAGTGGTGAAAGTATAATAACATGAGTAGGAATCATCATTAGTGTCTGGGATTGCATCAGAAGATTATGCAAGCAGTAGCAGTAAATTGGAGAATCATTATCATTCATTGTGGAGCCATCTGAATAAGATATATACACAGGTGAGCTGTGAGGAAGGATAGAAGGAAAATCAACTTGTGAAAAAGTTAATGCCCTCTATATCAAAGCTCCATATTCTGAGTCCGGTTCTTACACAGGTCTTAATAAGGCCATGAAGGATATAAAAACTGACAAAACCACCAGATTTTTCTTTCAGTTCTTAGTGGAACAAGATCATTTTTGCACTTTACAGAATTTCCCACTCCTTCCTACCTGAAATTCTTTTTATCACTGGGCTACAAAGACACTACATTCTCTTGGTTCTTCCTATAATTTACTTATTTTCTCTTTCTTTTCTACAGTCTTTCTTCATGAGCGTCTCACACTCTTCTCTCATTCACATTCTTGTTTTAGTAGTGACTCTCAATTCCATATCTTCAGCCCGCACTGAGCTTCACATTCCTATATATGAATGCAGAAACTGCCTACTACAAATCCCTTCTCAGCTATTCCATAGGTCTCACGTTTACAATGTCTAAAACAGAACTAATGTCTCAGATCACTTCCCTCTTCCAAATCTGCTCCTTCTATATTTTATTTTGGATGGAGATGAAATAATTTACCCATTCAACAAGCTAGAATCCTGGGAATTATTCTTTTTTATTATTCTTTTTTATTTTTTAAATTTATCTTTATTGTTGAAAGTATTACAGGTGTCCCATATTTCCCTTCATTGACCCCGTCCACCCAGCTCGCACCCCCTCCCCAGGCCTTCACCCCATTATTGACTGTGTCCACGGGTTATGCACATATGCATATAACTTCTTTGGTTAATTTCTTCCCACCCTCCACTCCCCTTCCCTCCTTCCTCTGAAATACGATCGTCTGTTACATGGGTCAATGTCTCTGGATCTATTTAGTTCATCAGATTCTTTTATTCATTAGCTTTTTCTTAAAGAAGACCCTTCAACATTTCCTGTAGTGCTGGTCTGGTGGTGATGAACTCTTTTAGCTTTTTCTTGTCTGAGAAGCTCTTTATCTGACCTTCAATTCTAAATGATAGTTTTGCTGGGTAGAGCAATCTTGGTTGTAGTTCCATGTTTTTCATCACTTTGAATATTTCTTGCCACTCCCTTCTGGCCTGCAAGGTTTCTGTTCAGAAATCAGCTGACAGTCGTATGGATGCTTCCTTATAGGGAACTAACTGCTTTTCTCTCGCTGCTTTTAAGATTCTCTCTTTGTCTTTAACCTTTGGCATTTTAATTATGCTGTGTCCTGCTGTGGACCTCTTTGGGTCCCTCTTGTTTGGGACTCTCTGTGCTTCATGGACTTGTAAGTCTATTTCTTTCCCCAGATAGGGGAAGTTTTCTGTCATTATTTTTTATTTTTTCAAATAGGTTTTCAATTTCTTGGTCTCTTTCTTCCCCTTCTGGCACCCCAATAATACAAAAGTTGGGTCTCTTGAAGTTGTCCCAGAGGCTACTTACACTATCTTTATATTTCTGGATTCTTTTTTCTTTTGATCTTAAATTGCTGATTTGATTCTCAGCATCCTCTACTCTAGATTCCCTGTAAATTATTCTTCATTTCAGTTCATGTAGCCTTCATTTCTGATAGGTATTTTATTAGGTCATCGATGGTCTCAGTTGTTTTTGTAATACTCTTACTAATATGATTGAGCATCCTTTTAAACAAAATTCCGAACTCTGTATCTGTTAGCTTGCTTGGATCTATTTCATTTAGTTCCTCTTCTAGAGATTTCTTCTGTTCTTTCCTTTGTGACATGTTTTTTTGCCTCCACATTCTGGCTGCTTCCTGGTGTTTGTTTCTATGTATGAGGTAGAGCTGCTATGTCTCCTGGAATTGGTAGAGTGGCTTTGTGTAGTAGGTGTCCTATAGGGTCCAGTAGCTCAGCCTCCCCAGTCCCCTGAGCTGGGCCTTCTAGGTGCTCCCCAGTGTGGGCTATGTGCACTGTCCTGTTGTAGTTGAGCCTTGGTTGCTGTTAGCATCCCTGGGAAGAATTGACCACCAGACCAATCAGCTGTGAGGACCAGCTGCAGCTACAGCCAAAGAGCTGCTGTGTTGGAGACACCCCTATGGAGCAGGATTTACTTCAGTGGGGCTTTGGTGTTCACCAAGTGCACCCCTTGAGTGTCACTCGTGGATGTGGTAGGGTTGTAATCCAGCGTGGTCAAGTCTGACCCCCAGGTGCACTGTCTCTGGGGCCTCCCGGGAGGTGCAAAGTCAGCCTGTGCCAGTGCCTTGCCCAGGGCCACCCAGCATGAGCTACACAGCAAACCGTAGTTGGCTGCTCCTTGTGCTGGGCTTGGAGGTGCCCAGGAGAGGCCCAGCTATGAGCCAGTGCAGCTGCCGCTAGTGCCAGGCCTGGGGCCACCTATCAAGCCGCATGGGGCAGCTGCTGCTTGTCTGAGAGATTTTAGGAAAGTCCTAAGCATGGGGCTCAAGAGGCCACTTGCACAGAAAAGCCCCTGGGAATGGCCTGGATGAGCTGCAGGTGGGGAGGGGCGGGGCCTCCGGGAATCACGGGGCGGGGCCAAGGGTGTGAGTCAGGTGCTGGCGATTCAAACATGGCGCCTGCCTGCGGGCTGTGCGGGGAGGACTCGCCACAGGAGCCATGGCCTCCGCCAGCCCATCTGCCCGGGAGGAAGCCGCCCTCCGCCTCTCGCCCGGATCTCAGGCAGGTAAGTCCCTCCCCGAGTGTCCCAGGTCCTTTCAGGCTGCTGCCCGGCGCTGGGCTCAGAGGGAGCGTCCGAGTGAGTCCGTGCCGGGCCCTTGAGAGGAGCTGCTGGGGCTCCAGCAGCCTCTGCAACCCTCAGCCACAGTCCCCGGAGTTGTGGGGACATCTCTTCCCGGCCCTGGAGCCCTGGGCTGGGGCCTGCTGTGGGGCTGGGACCCTTCCCTCCTCTGGGAAACCCCCACCACCCAGATCCCCTCCCGGGTTTCCCCGCGGCACCAGGTGTGGGCCCGGCTGCGTCTCCGGGATTCAGCCCCGACCCACCCGCGTCTCCCCCTCCTACCGCTCTCAGTGCTTCTTCAGTTCCCTGGTTGTGGGGCTTCTGTGCATCCAGATTTCAGGGGTTTCTGAGTGATGGTGGTTCTGTATTTTAGTTGTAATTTTGATGTGGTTGGGAGATGCGGCGGGTGCAGCTGTTCCTATGCCGCCATCTTGTTTCTCCACCCCTGGGAATTATTCTTGATATTGCTCTTTTCCTAACCTTTTATATCTAATCAGTCACCAAGTTCTCCTGAGTACAGGGGTGGGCAAAAGAAGATTTACAGTTGTGAGTACACAAAACCAAGATTTTATTCATGTGCTGTTTTTTATTACTGTATTATTTGTTATTATTAACCTACTTTTGCCCGCTCCTGCATTTATTAAATACATTCATTTTCTCCATCCCCACCTTTACTGTTCTATTTCTGATCCAAGTCATCTCTTTACTGGTCTATTGCCACATCCTCCAAACTGACACCCTTTTCATCTTGTCCCTCTCAAATGGCTGCCAGTCAATATAAAACATATGTAAATATGACCAAGTCATTTCATTTCATAAAACTCTTCAATGGCTCCTATCTTTTTTGTTGTCTTTTAGTTTGATTTTTTTCTCCTCTGAGCTGGCTGTTGCCCACTCCTCCTTCCTCATTTCTAGTCACCTCTTGCTTTGCTTTTCAACTCCAGCCATCCAGGTACCTCTACATAGTACTCTGTAGCTTTGTTCACACTGTCCTTCTGCCTATAAGTTCTTGTCTACATTATTCCTTGGCTGTCATCCTTTAAAACCTAGAACAGGCATTTTCCTCTCTATATAGTCTTTCCCCAGCTGCCAGGTACTTCTCTGAGCATGGTCCTGAACACATCTGTCATTGCATTTAACACATTGTCCTATTAAACTAACAGTGAATGTTTGTCTCCCCTACCAGTCTATGAGCACCCTGGTCATCTCTGTAGCCACAACATCAAGCTAATTTTTCTGATCAAATGATACAACTTGGGCTAGCTCATTGGTAGTATTCAAAACATGTTTGTTGAATAATAAGTTTATGTGTTCTTCATTGATGGCTACTAAGTGCACCAGAAAATTCCCTGATGGGCTGGGGCTTCAATGTGTTAAGAAAATGAGGTTTCCTAATCTAGATGGGATCTGGGATTTTTATTAGACTGTGATTAATACAGCAGATAATTCCTGGAAAAAGCCCTTAAAAACCTTATTGGAATAACCTCGACTTGATCCAATTTCTCTTCACCCAGAAATGATTGCTGTGAATCTTGGTCTGGAAAGGACATGACTTGATTTAATACAGTTTACCCTAGAGGCAGAAGAGCAAAGAAAGGATTCTATTAATTTAATTATAGTCTCTGGGTACTTTTCCTTGATAATCTAAAGTGAGTTTTGGCCCACAGCAGCACACTGAAGGCCCATTTATAGTTAAAGGTCTCTTCCTACTTGCTTCTCTAACTATTGGAGGCATAGACAGATTGCTATCTGGTCACTGGTTACATCAGAGGCTTTGGTTCTCTATTCATTTCTTTTATCCATAGCTGTTAGTTGAGTTACACTGCAAGAAAATAAAAACATTTTCCCAGAAATTTTGCTAAGCTTTCTATGAAGCAGGTTTTACATATTGTTCTTGAGAATAACTTGTGTTTTATCACTACTAGTCTTATCAGAATTGCCTAGCTAATGTTTCTGAACAAGGTATACAACTTGTCCATCATAGAACACCTGCTTTTAAAATTATAGGAAAGGTCTGGACAAAACTAAGTAAAAAAAGACGGCTCCTATCCTTTCCTCTATTTTAGGACATTGACTACCCTCATAGCTATTCCATGTTGTCACTTCTCACTAATCATTCAAACATGAAAGATAAAAGAAAAATAATTTATGATAAAATGTTACTCATTTAAAAAAGCAAGAAAACTAAAAATTAAACAGACAGCTAGAGCAAAAAACACCATCTAAGCAAACTGGGAAAATCACCAGAACTCTGCAAGACATTTTGTCTAAATGTTATATAATTAAAAAAACATTAAAATATATCTTTCATGGCAAGTCTGAGGTCTGATGCAGAGCAAGCTTCTTAGCAGAAGAAATAGGAAATGAAGATTAAGGCCCCTATAAAATAAACTACGTTGGAAAATGTGAAGGTTAGGGATATTCAGCTTGTAGCTTCAGGAGAAACATTCACAGTATGTACTCCTGTCTTTGGCCCCAAAGAGACAAAGGCTTAAAGGTCCTTCTTCCAGTGGAAGGCTCCTCCCTATCTGAGCCAGTCCCTAAGAGTCAGATCCATTGAGCACCTAGATTCTAGTCAGAGGACCTTTGTAAATTCCATATCTGAAGTACTTAGACTCATTATGTATACTATAAAATCTTAATCAGAAATACTTTGGTCAAGAGACTTTAATTTTATATTGAAATCTAGAGGGAGAATAAAAAAGACAAAACTATAACAATTGAATTAAAAGATTATTTTAAGTGATTTATTTTTATATGGTTGCAAACAGCTCACAAGTTATATGTCGCCAATTAATTTAATTAACTTAATATTTCTCCTCTGCTTCCAAAAACAATCCAAGTCATCTTCCAAAGAATCAGTTTGGCCTTTATATCTAGACTGTTGAAGTATGTGTGACATCATGTCATTTAGTATGTTATGTGTTGATGTGTATTTTATGATATGTATTTTTATATGTATTACAGTGTATTTTTATGATATGTATTTTGTGATAGTATTTTCTCCTAATCTTGGAAATTGTATTGTGTATTAAGAGAAGGCAAAACTAAGCTGCTGAAGTTTGCCTCTAATCACACTATACTACACTTACAAAAATGGGGCAATATGGGGCAAAATTAAGCTGCCAAAGTTTGTATATGATCACATTATACTACACTTACAAAAATGGGGCAAGACATTAGCATTTTGAATAATAGGCAAAATAATATAAAAGCTAGTTTATTTGAAAAGTTATGGAAAGAAAAATGCAGGAAAGATTTAGCTGAGTCATTTGGAGTTGAGAATAAAAGTGTGAAGGCAATGATGATTTAATCCTTTCACATTTCTTCTCTCCAAATCAAGAATATTAGAGTGAAAACCCAGTTATGTTCTGAACAAACTAAAATAATTAATGCCAATTACACTGTCAAAACCAAAGACAAAATTTTTTAATGTTTTGTAAGGGAAACCTCAAGGAGAAGGGCTTACGACAAATACCTAAGGCCTTGTTGAATTCTATGATAGTATAACTCCACACCCACATTTTGGCTGGTATTTAGATCTTAGAATTTTTTATAGTTATCTCAGGTGACTAGATTAAATAAATTTCTTACTGTAACATAAATAGGAGGTGAACATGTACAACTTAATTCTGATGTAGAGTATTCCTCAAAATCATTTCTATGGGTTTTTCCCCCATCTTCCTTGGCACTGGTCTTTCCATGAAATACATCTTTCATTTTTACTGCATTCTGGTCTGTGGCATTTGTTCTGATTGATACTCCATTCATTATGCAAACAGCTCTCTTTAAACTTGCTCGCAGAATGATGAATAGTCTGGTTGCTTGTCATGCAAGCCCAGTCAGGATATGCAGTTTGGTGTTTCAGCCAAATTTGTTCACTTCCTACATTGCTGGTTAGGTACTGGTCAGGAACATTCCTAGCGACTCTCAGACTCCTTTGTAGTTAACTTCCTGATAAGACGCAATGGGCCTTCCCCTTCCAAAGTACTGTTCTTTTCGTGACACTGATACAACGCTTGCTAGTTTTAAAAGCTCATATTCTGGAATCACCTTAACTTGGTATTATAATTGTGTGTCATGACCCCAGACAAATTATTTAACCCCTTTAAGCCTTATTCATTAACTTATTCAACATTTATTGAACTATTTGTAATGGACTCTGGGGATAGGAACTGACTGTGATAACCAAGGTTTTCTCAACTGTAAAATGTGGCTAATGATAGAACTGTTTTTGCGGACATGTGTAAATGACTTAGCACAGTGCTCAATGTTCATTATTATTATTATCAGAACTGTTATTTTCATAAAATTACTTTTAACATCTCTCTATGACTGTAACGTCTGATTTGCAATGCATCCATCCCATTGTTTCTGAACACGGAACTACTCTAAAAGTTACTAATGCTGGAAATGATCTCCTCTAGAAATATTGATACAACATTTGAGACTCAGTTGGAATGTAAGCACTCCAAAATACCTTCCATACGTGGTTAGCCCAAGAAATAATTTCAAATCACAACCATAATCTAGATTATGAAAGGTGCTAGGCCTGTATCCTCTGCACATAGGCTTGTCTGGATAATCTAAGTTTCTTTCCAAAGTTTCCCGGGTTATTACAAAAATAAACATGTCTACCGACAGACCATCTTAAGTTTTACTTGGTTTCTATCACTAGCTTGAAAACATCAAAATAGTTTACTGTGGTTTCAGTTCTCCGTATGGGGGTGAGGTGGGGTGGGGTGGGGGATGTCAGCTCCCGTCAGTTGAAAAAAGTGGCAGCTATTGCATCGCATGAGAAGATGGGTTACTACAGGAACAGGCAGACCTATCGACATTATTGAAATGGTTATATAAATAAAATGAGGGTTTTTTTTAATGAGTTTCTGTTTATTGAACGGAGCTATTTACGAATGACAAAGAGAAAATATCTATGTGGTGGTAGAGAGTTTGCATCTGTACTTTCTAGGATTAATTACTTGTTGTTTAAAGTGAAGGCTCGTGAGGCGAACTGACTTTTACTCAGGGCTATAAAGTGGCCTGTGTAAGTGAAGTGCCTAAGTTTTGAAGGATCACTTTGTTTACAATTTGTTGCCACTCATTTTAAATCCCAGTGTTCCCCTTCAGTTCTTATGTGAGAATATCTGAAAACAAAAGGGTATCCTCTGAAGTAGGTACTGGGCGCTCTCAGCTTTGGAGGACTTGGCCAAAAACCCCACACAGAGCCCTTCAGAAGGCACGTGGGCCCGACCTGTGGGTGCCGCCAGACCGCGCCAGCAGCTCCCGGCCGGCGCCCCGGCCCTTCTGCCTCGGCACCGCTGCGCTTTCGGCTGGGGAGCCCAGGCCAGGTCCCCGGCGTTCCGCGCCTCCGTCTCCGAAGGCGCGCGGGGCCCGGGAACCACCTCTGGAGCCCACTCAGCGGGGGGGGGCGGCAGCGAGGAAAGCCGGGTTCCAGCTGCGACGGGCTCCGCTGTGTCCCCCACCCCTCGGCGGTGGGGCCGCAGGTACCTCCTCAGCAGCCTCAGCAACTGGTGGGCGGCCGTCCCGCCGCCGTCGCGTCGGCTTCGAGGCCCTCGGGGGGCGGGGCTCCGGCCACCAGCACCTGACTGACTGACCGCCGCGGGCTCAGGCTCGTGCCACCGCCGCCGCGCACGCGCTCCTCGCGCTCCTCTGTCCCGGGCCGGCTCGCGGGGCGGGAACAGAGGCTGCGAGCCGCCCGCACCTGCCTGACTGACAGGCGGACCCGGCTCGGGCCTCGTGCAGGCGCGCGCACGCGCACGCGCCGGGGGCGGGACCGCGGGGCCGAGCGGGCGGGGGGCTCCTGGCGCGCGCGTCCCGCACCCGAGGGCTGCAGAGAGATATTTTGGGTGGCAGGAGGCCCCTCGTCATTTCCGCCGGGCAGCTCTTCGTGCTGGGGCTTCACTCCCGCGCGCGAGGCGAGCGGGCAAGTTGGCTGCGGGCGTGCGGTGGCAGTGGCGGCGGCGGCGGCTCCTTCCCGGAGCATCGGACCCTCGGTGGTGCGGGCCATGAACTGAAGCCCGGAGGGACGGAGACCCGGACCGAGTGGCGGAGCAGCCGCAGCCTAGGCAGGGAGCAGGAGGCGCGGCGACCCCGGCGCGTTTTCCTCCCGGTCGCCGCTCCCAGCGCTGCTGCCCGCCGAGTGCTGAGACGCTGCAGCCTCGAGACCCTACACACAAAAGCCGCTTTCTCCGAGCTGCCCGCCCAGCGAGGCGGCGGCCGGCGACGGACCCCACCTGCAGGCAGCTCGGACGCTGAGTTCGTTTTGTGTCTGAGCTCCGCACCCCACGCGGGACCGACCCCGTGCCTATGGCTCTGATCATGGAACCGGTGAGCAAATGGTCTCCGAGTCAAGTAGTGGACTGGATGAAAGGTAATGACCGCTGTGCGGAGGGCGAGGTGGCCCTGGGGTGCGGGGTCCCGGCAGGCTGGAGGGAAGGGGCGCCCGCCACGGCGGAGCCGCCATCGGGGCATCCTCAGACGGATGCTGGTGCGCGGGGGGAGGGGGGACGACGGGGGTCCTTCGGGGCTGGTAGGGGCTTGGGATCTCGGTCTCCTATTGTCTCCAGCGGGTTGCTCCCCAGCTGGAGAGGGGCGCGGAGAGCGCGGGAGGATCGGAGGCTGCAAACCCGGCGGCGGAATCCCAGAGCAATAGCGGCGCATTTTGCCCGCTTTCCGCCTCCCCTGGACGCCCCCAGACCCGGAGGACGTGGCGACCCACGTCTCCTTAGGGAGGAGCCCCCAAGGGACCTGATCGGCTGGTCGCCCCTTCCCGAGCCCCTTTGTTCCCAGGAAACCTGACGCCCTCTCGGCAGCCGCCCCTGCCAGGTGCCCTTTCCAGCGCCAAGTCTCCGGGCAACTTTTAAGGCCACATAATGGGGTCAGGATGCGGCCGCTCCAGTTTGGATCGGGAAGCAAACCCTCTACCCCAGGTTGGGCTGAGGATGCTCGGAGGATGCTCTACTTTGGGGAGAGGAAAACGGGCTTCCCCCGGGACAGCATCGCGCTGGTGTCTGTGGGCTCCCTCCAGCGCATCACCCCGCGTCCTTTGCCTCCTCTGCTGGCCGGTCGAGGCTTTGGACCTCAGGGCTTTTTCTTGGGGGCTCGACGCCAGGTGAGAGGCGATGCGCATTCAAATTCCTCCTCATTTCTTCCATCTTGAAGGCTCTCCCCCTTTTCTCCCTGGCAGTTTCTAAGAGCCATACTTACAGACACTCGCCCTCCTAGTCGAAATCCTGGGCTTTTCTCTAGTCCCTGGGCTTTCCTGCCTCACTATCTCCCTCTGTTGTCTGAGTTAAGGGGCCTGTAGAGAACCCCCCCCCCATGACTACTGCTCTCTCACCTCCCATTCCTTAAGATCCCTAAGGTTCTGGGAATGCTGACGGAATGAATGGGACTGAATAGGTGCTTCCTGGCCATACTGGAGAGAGGGTAGAGCCCTGCTCTTGGTTATTCCTAGGCACAGGCTCAAGGTAGGTTAGTCAGGGGCCAAAGGCTTATCATTTATGAAAAATGCGTGTTCGGGAAGGCGGGGGCCCCTTCTTAGGGCTTGCTTAGCAGGCACATTTTCCAAGGTCCAGGTGCTTTAGAACGAAAGGTGAGCTAATTGGAACTGATTGAGAACCGTAGGGAGAAACAATTTTTTCTCTTTCTTTTTCTGAACCTTTTGTGATTCTTGTGGATTTTCCTTTATCCAGTTGCTTCCCTTCTGTTCCCTTATATGCCCATTTCTTTCTCATTGACTTCATTTTCCTTTTCTAATATGTGGAAAGTGCTTTGTAACTGCAAAGCACACAACCACGAGAGTGTGTGTAATTAAATCGAATCCATTCTTTATCGACTGCACCCCTGTGCGTGGTGCATTGTGCTGAGGTGCTATGGGTGCCATGACTAAGACAAAGTCCTGCAGTGGCCCCTCTTTGCTGTTTCTTCTATTTTCATATTTGCTATTGAAATTCGGCTTTCCT
Source organism: Miniopterus schreibersii (assembly GCF_964146895.1). Lineage (NCBI taxonomy): Eukaryota > Metazoa > Chordata > Mammalia > Chiroptera > Miniopteridae > Miniopterus > Miniopterus schreibersii. The sequence goes on along the minus strand of NC_138104.1, from coordinate 95,539,663 downwards.
AGATTCCCACCAGCTCCCCTCCCCCATTGTCAGATACAGGCAAACATCTGTCTCCTCTGTTTCTCGGCCATGGGCAAAAGAGCGAGGTACATGCAAGAAGCAGGGATGCCTCATTAAAACCCTTGCCTTGAATTTGCCTAAAAGGTTGCTTTAGTTTGCGTATATTACTGAAATTCTCAAAGCAAAGCTGCTTTGGCTCTAGGGAAGTCAGATTACCTTCAAGACTACCTCTCACGAATCCCCTGCTGCCCCTAGTGAGTGCTGCATACTCCATCTTCCTTCCCTCCCACCCTCCCAGTGCGTTCTTGCAGTTTCCCTGTCTACAGTTCAGGTCCACTGATCAGGTAGAACATATGATGCGCATATTCTGACACATATCTTTAGTGTCCCAGTGCACTAGTCCTTTCAAAACCTCTCCAGCCTAAAATGTAGCTGCTTTGAAGTTGGGCTAACATTGCTAGCTGCGGTTTTAAATGACTGTTACATTCAAGTCGAATAACTAATTTTCATACCTGTTGGTGACGCATTTTTGAGCTATTGGAAAAGATCAGTGAGGTTGCCAGGATGGAATTTGTGTATCCTTATACCCATTAGACTGGAAGAGAATAACTGATGTCATTATCTGCATATTTCAAGTCGAAACTGCTTACTGATGAGATTTCCATAATCTTTATTTCAATTTGATTTGAGATATCAGAAAATAAGATTTAAAAATAGTTGGATGAAACGAACATTTCCTCAACTTGTAACTTAGACTGTTACCTAATTAATTTTTCCCTTTCTACACTTTTCCCAAAATAGATTTTACAAAACACATTTAAAAACTACTTTCACCCTTTCCTCAGATGCAGTAATGTTTAAAAGTCAACTCATTAGACTGTACTTTTGGAATAGCTAAACCTCATTTCATGTTGTATAACAGTGTTATTAAGGCAGTACCAAAGAATGAACAGGACTTTTGAACAACTGCAACATTGTGGGAGTTCCCCAAAGCATGCTCCTAATGTGACAGTTTCATCACCCTTAATATTTGAAACATATAGCATATGCTTTCAACTAGTCCCAATTATAAACAGTTATAACTCTATATAGTAAGGTACATGCTTTATGCTCTTTCTAAGATAGTTTTCTCTTTACTAAATAGAAAAGGAACCATTAGGCACATAAGAATAGTATGGCCACATATTTATACTTCCAGACAATTTATATAAATGATATAGAAACTCAGTAAGCAGAGAGGGAAATGAAGGGGGGGGGGGGAACAGGCTGACAAGATTATTAAGCTTTAGTAGCATATTTTCAAGATTATTTGCGAAGAACCATTTATACAATGCAATTTATTTTGATCTGTTACTTTTTATTAAAATATATTTAAGGAAGATACAGATATTACATTTACATGTTAATTATTGGTAAAGACATAAGGAAATACTTGCATTTTTTGCTCACCCTCAGTTCCACTGTTTGTAAAATACAACACTCACTGAATTTTTTCTTGACCATGAAAATTTGATGTGACACACTGTCAGTGTTAGTTCCAGTAAATATATGAACTCTTCATGAATCAGTAAAATAAGCAGTTATATTCCAGATTATCCTGATGGTACTTCAGGCTATTCAAAAATATTTTATAGACCTTAGAAATGAATTTTATAAAAATATTTTTGAGAAAATCAAAATCATTTAGCATTGAAACCAACTTTTTTTCAATTGGAAATTGCATTCAGTTCTCTTGTACTTTTGACAAAATTTTAAAATGTAAACCTTTTTACAGTAAATTAAAGCAAAGCAGTTATTGGAAAAAGCTATAGGTAGAAAAGTAGGCCAGTAACTTTCTAATTTTTCCTCGGTCTATTAGCCTAAAATTCTTTCTGAGCTCCTGTATGTTCACTTGCAGGGCCTAGAAATACTTCATAATCTGCAGTTGTTTGAATCTACTTTTTTGCCCTCTGAAATGTAGCATAAAACCTCTGAACACTTTAGAGCTCTTATTATTGTTATTATTAATTTTCCTTGTCCATGTCACACCCAGTAATTTCAGTTTTCTTCTCACACCTTTTCCAATTTTGAAACTCTTTCAAAATATCCACTTGACTCAGATAAAGTTATTTTCTGGAACCAGTTCCTTTCATGACATTTTCCCAGTGACCTTAATCCTTTTCTGGATCAAATAAAACGGAATATTTTTTCAGAGTCAACCAACAGGCCCCACTTTGCTCCTCTTCTCTGGTCTCTGTGACTTAGCTCCATCCATTCTTGTATTATTGTGGCTCCTAAAATAATCTGAATTTTAAAGATAGCCTCTTCTCAAACCATGCCACAATTAACCACTCTGCTTTTTCCTGTTTACTATAAACCATTTTCTTTAAGAAGCATTCACTGACTTGTAATTTCTGTCCTGATGACTCAGCCGTCTTGAGGATAGAAAATGAAATACAAAAAGAAAAAGAAAATGAAATACATTATTTTAGGTATAAAAAACAAATAAAACCACCATTTTGCATATAACCCTGCAAACGAGAAAAATGCAGTTATGAAATGAGGTCTGTTTTGTATAAAGGTTAAATGCTGTAAAGGAGAATGTATGTGATAAGGTAATTTTGACAGGTACAATGCTTTTTAGTATTTCCCCCCCCCCCCATAGGACCCAGAGCTGAGGCTGACATATATCTTAATTAGATGAAGGAAAATGTCAAAATTTTGAGTTAAACATTCTTGAGAGATCAGAAATAATTCTGACAGGAACTTGAGAAGTATATACCGCAAGGGAAAAAAGTGTAATCAAATTGGTCCTATCACTTCCTTTTGAAAAATTATTTTTATTCTCAATTGCAATGTGACTAGATAGTCACCAACAATCGCCTACTTTGGACTTGACATTTTTGGAATGGAAATTCTTGTCATTTTACACAAAGACAAAATTTACCTTTTCGATATGTAAAGTTTAGTTCACAAGAAACATCGTTTTATTTACAGTGTTATGAACATTTACTCTTTAAGTTAATATTCATGATTAATGGAGATTAGGAAAAAATAGTACATTGATGTGTATGTATTCTGGTTCTTATATATTATGTACTCTGTACTTCTTTATGGAAGTACTTTAATGGATTGCTTTAAATAAATTATTCCCTGCCTGGGGAAATTAGTCTCTGTAAGGGACGGCAGTGACATTGACAAACCTACGCCAAGAGAGAGACAGGTACCAACTACTACATTTGGTAAATTTTAAAGTTTCATGTGTATGCAAGCACCAGTGGAAAGTGAAGATGATGATTTTAGTACGTCAGGAAGGAATCCATGGGGAAGGTGGGGTTTTGGCAACTGTTTAAGCAATTTAATTGAGGCATATTTTAAGAGGAGTGTATACTAAATGTAGAGGCTTAGCAAGAAACTCTAGCATTGTGATGGGGTGATTAACCACAGGGGTTGTGTCTAGGTTTGTTTGGTTGAAGGAGTGAGGTGGGCAGTAGAGGGAAAGTGAGGGAGGAACCATGAGTAGGTGGCACAAAAGTACAAGAACAAATCTGCATTTCACAAAGACAATAAAACTCTCATCATGTCCTGACTTTAAATAAATACCACATTATAAAACTTTGGCTGCCAAAAATAAGCCCACAAAGAATGTGTATTGAATTGGTACAGCTGTTTCAAATCTGTTTCTCAGGAATAATTTGGAAATAATGTTAAAATGAGTTTTTTGAAGATTAATTACATCATTAACATTATGTTGTTGGATATTTAGAATTTTACTGATCCAAATTTGTATATGAAGAAAGAATATAGGCTTTTAAATATTAATGCTGTTCTTAAACCAAATGATAAATTATAATTTTTATTTACAGAACATTGACCTCAAATTAGGACTTAATTTGTTCTTAATGACACTTTTAGTTTTCTGTGTGACTTCCCTATATAGCACCTCGCACATAAGGCTTATTGTGAAAGGCGAAGGGTTAGCTTCTAGAAAGAGTTCTAGAAGGATGGATCATCTGGATAATTTATAAGGGGAGGGGGAAGGGAGGGTAACTAATTTGAAGAAATATCGTCTAAACCTTTTTATTTTTTATGATTTTGTCATGGTTGAGTGTCTGGCTAAAGAACAGCAAATGTAGTGTTCAATATGGGATTGTGGTGTTGAACAACAGTGACTGAATTCACATTATTCATACATACCGTAGGCCCGTGCTCCTTAAAATAGTACATTTCTATGGTTGTGGAAGCCAAAACATCAAAAGAAGCCAGAGTTGATTTTTGCTAAGTATTTTAAAACATTATTTTTATATTAAGTCAAACAGAGGTATTATATTCATGTCATAGAAAGCAAAACTGGCATGATTTAAAAGATGAGACCAGAGGCTTAACAGGAATTTTAGGCTTGCAGCAGGCTGCTTAAAGCTACACTTCCCAGACCTCCCAAGGTTATGAGTCCCTTCAGGATTATGGATATATCAGTGGAAAAGTTTGAGAAGTGGTGGTTGGGTTTAGAAAAGGTAAACTTAATTAACTCTGCTTCCTCTTTTTCTCCTATTGCAAGTGGCAAAACATCTTTTCAGCCAAGGTCATGATAATTACAGCCTTTTACTTTTGTTTGCTTGTTTTTTAAAATCCATAAACCTGTAGTCAGGATGAACTTCTCGGGAATGATTCTCATCTGATCCTGTTCTTTCACTTCTCACCCCCATTAGCTTAAAAAAGATTGAATGGCTTCTCACTGTTTTCAGGGTAAAGATCAAAGTCCTTAAAATGGCCGATAAGACCCTTGAAGGTTTAGCTATTGCCTGTGAGGTAAGCTTCACTGGCCTTCTTTCCGTTTGCCCAGCACTAGGCCTTTGCACTTAATATGTTCTCTCTTACCTTTGTTCTTTACCCAGTTAAATCTGACCCATCCTTCAGATCTCACACCTCCCCTCCACTGCCTCAGAAAAGCCTTCCGATTCCCTAAGTCACATCAGATCCTCAAGTTATATGTTCTCTTGGTGCTGTGTTTATCCTGTTGGCCAGTTTTATTTTTACATTAATTTGTATTGTTATTTGATGAAGGCAGAGGCCACACCATTTTTTGCATAACAAGGCAAAAGAAAGTATATGGTGAAAAGTAGTCAATTAGGAAATATTTTTTGAGTGAAGGAATAAATAAGTTTATCCACAGATTTCTTGTCTGTCAGCAAATCTGATTCCTAAATGATCATGCATGTAAAGTCTCTTATAATGCTCTAACGGATACTTCAGTGCCAAGTTGTATATTGTGTGCCAGAATACAGTGGAAGTAGGGTTGTTTTATCCATATTTCATTGTTGTGTTACTCTAACCAATTCAGTCATCTAAATCATGGTTTAGATTCATTTTGTTAAGAAATATTAGTAATATCAATGAATTCATAACACTTCTGTGTTTATGCTATCAGTATGCTGTAAATACTATTTGCTATCATTTAGTAGTCCAACACAACGGGCAAACATTAGTTTAAAAAATGAAAACATATTCCTTTTCTTAAGCACTTTCTTTCAGACAAATTTTTTAATTGTTTCTTCATTTTGGTATTTTTAAAAGAACTCTAAGGACATATATGCATAACCCATAAACACAGACAACAGTGAGGTGATGGGGTGAGGGAAGGGGGTGGGGGCTGGGTGGAGGTGGGCAAAGTGGGGGGAGATGGGGACATCTGTGATAGTGTGAACAATAAAAATAAAGTTAAAAAATTAAAAATCAATGATACTAAATAAATAACCTTAAAAATTAAAAAAGTAAAATAACTCTAAAAAATAAATAAAATAACTATATATATTGGAACACATGGTAGATTGAAATCGATAAAATACCTTAAGTTGTCCTTAAACTTTTGTAAAAGTTTAAAAAAAGCTCATATAAGAAATTAAAATGTATTTTTCTCTTGTGAGAAGAAAATACCCTTTATTTTTTAACTTGGAGGATAAATGGAAAAATAGCCCTTTAACTTAAAGAGAACTATTATCTTATATTTAATGTTGACTTTACATTTTTATTAATAGGAATAAAAATAAGATATTTAAAGATGTATCTTAAATCAGTATTTCTTATATAATTTTCCATCTCTCCCTCTGATTTTGAAAAATAAATTTTAATTTTTAAATATAAATTAATTTGGACTAATTTTTTACGGGCTCTTGGCAAGAACCTGTGTAGAGAGTTAGTGTAAAGCATTAAGTTGTTGAATACAGGTGCCTCGTGCAGACTTAGTGAATTACATGCTTCTGGATAGTCAGTAGTAGGCAAGTTATAGATATTTTTCTAATAAATCATTCTAATAAAGAATGCTTAGAATATAAACTACAATAAGTGAAATTTTTAAGACCTTAACATAAGTATGCCAGTTTGTTAACTCTTAATAAAACAATACCTCCAGGCTTAAATATTCTAGCTAGTACTGAAAAACAGTGGATTGCAATTGTACCTGGATTTGAATTACAAATAACTATTAAACATGATAGAAATTTTTGGGCTTTAAAAATGTATTTAGTTTCTTGTTCAACTAAATTACAATTATTAATTCCAGTGGAAGTGTTTATTACCTTAATCTTACTCTTAAAATAACTGCTCTTTCAGTTTTCTGTGTTCATCTGTTGGATATTTTGTCACAACAAAATTGTTTTAAGAACCAAAATTTATTAAATAAACCAAACTCACGATAGCATTAATGTATTATAATTTGCCATGATGGAAACATTATGAAACTAATATCAACTATAGCACACTTGCCTGTTTTATATTTACTTGACATTAATGTTCTTGGAAATTAGTCGTACTAGATGGGTTGGATAGTCTTCTGATAACATGATAGATAAGAAGAAACCACATTGTTAGTTGCTTTTAAAGTATTGCCCAATATTTTTTTGTTTGTTTGAACTTTTGGTTTTGTTTCAGCCACATCTGCTATTTTTAAAATGGGCTTGCAACATGTTTTCTCAAGTAATATCTACCAAAAAAAATTAGTGGAAGTCTGGCTTAGATCCTGGATTTTACCTTTTTCAATTTGTTTACCAAAGATTATGAAAGATTCTAATTTCTAGCAAGTTGTGAGGCTTATAATATAACTTATTAATAAAAACCTTTTAAAAATACTTGCCTTAAGTAATTATGCTGAAGGATTAATTTCAACAACATTAGCTGAATTCTTGTTATAATTTTGGTATGTTTTATATGTGTATATGGGAGTTTATTTTTTCCCTGCTGAGTAGAAAATTCATATTTTAATTTTGTGAAATGTATTTATATTTGGCTTTCAAAACAAGCTACTGGGCTATTAAAAACATAAAAAGTGTTGTAGAGTTTTTACTAATGGTGCTTAAAACACACAGTTAGTTGCTCGATGGAGCCTATTTGCAGACCAAGTTCAGTGTGGTTTAGAGCCAATATGGATGGCAGGGGTAGATGCTCTTTCCCCATTTTTCTCTGTATGGTGCCATGGTGTGAGTTTTGTGGCAATCTCTGTTGGCATCAGTGTTGCATTAAATCAGTGACAGGAGGTTTCCTGATGTAGAAGGCTGTCAGACAATAGGCTTTCAGTTTGATATTGAATTGTCACACACACAGAGAAGCTAGTTCTATGGAATATTTAAGGCTAGATAATATTTTTCTTTCTAGTGTATCCCTAGACGTAATACTGTAAGTATATTTATGCTAAAAACAGATTAATTCAGACTCTGTTTATTTGAGATTTGTGATAATTTCATTAGGCTTCAATTGAAGTTTAATCTTTAAATATGTGAAGGAAGGGTTTGCTGATCAGTCTAATAATTCAAACAAGATTGGAAAGAAGTGATTTGACCCAGAAGTACTGTACTTTTCCAGGAGCCATTACCATGCTGTAAATATGCTAGCTAGAAATGAGTTGAATTTTTTAGTTAGAATTTCTACACACTTAGAATCATGATTTTTGATTTTTGGAATATTTTTGCACACATTCTGTGGTACAGCTTGGTTCTTCCCCTCATTCACACAAGTTGGAAAGGTTTCATTCACTTCACATCTATTATTATTAATCCTTAGAAGTGGGATAAGGAACAGTTATTAACAGCTTTTTACAGGTAAGGTACAGAGAAGTTAAGCAGCTCAACAGGGATTGTACAGCTGTTCAGTGATGAAATTAGGTGGGGCATCAACTTTTTTTCCCCCTCAACTGGATTGAACTTATACTTTCATGGATGAAGGACACAGTTCAGAATTGTACATAATTATCTTCAAACATGACTTTTTAAAAATTTCCTGAGTTTTCTGCCCTTTAAAAATTGGCATCATATAGAACATGGTAAAGAACACTGGAATCAGATGCCTGGGTTAGTTATATCCAGGTTCCATTACTCCCTAGCTGTGTGACCTTAGCAAGGGAGAGTTTAAGTAACGTGACTGGTTTTCTTATTTTTGTGCAATAAGGGTGGTAATATTATCTACCTCATAGGATTGTGGTATGCTTAAAACGATGCCTGGTACATAGTAAGTAAATGATAAATGTCAGCTTTTTATTTTAATTTAGAAAGAGGTTGGTTGCATTCTGTTGGCAAACTTCAGAGGCAGAACTCATAATACATAATATTTATTGCCTGCTTACTACGTACCATGTACTGTGCTACGTGCTTTCCCTGCATCATTTTATGCCTATCCTAATCCTGAAAGGTTGGAATTAACCCTATTTTACAGATGAAGAAGATTTTGCTTAGAAACATTGAATGACTTGTTCTACATACCCAAGTATTTATTGAGCAGGGGTTCAATAAATATTTTGAAGAATAAATACATAGTAAATGGAAGAAACAGAATTTGAAAAATTTCTAACTGGTTCCAGTATATATATTTCCACCTTGCCTTTTTCACCAGAGGTGGATGTGACATGAGAGGAATCCTGGGAATACTTTCAAAGATGTGGATGGCCTCTCCATCAGACCCACCTTCTCTGGTATGTGCTAAGGTGGGCTATGGTTCTTGGGTCCTTTGGGTCTCTAGAGGGGTGTGTGTGTATGGTGAGGTGTTTCTACTCAGAATTGGGCTTTAGCCAGTGACAAAGATGCCACATAGCACAGTAGTCTTGGTGATATCTTTCTTATTTTGATGTTAACCCCAGGAGTTTAATGCTCTCCTCGGCTTAGTCTAGACTTAGACAAAAGATCTACTTCAGACCATTGCCACTACAACCCAAGGCTGAGATGTTTGATTCTAAAAGGATTGTCAATAAAAGTATATGATGCCTGGCCCAGCCGGCGTGGCTCAGCGGTTGAGCATCAACCTAGGATCCAGGAGATCGCAGTTTGATTCCCAGTCAGGGCACATGCCCCAGTTGCAGGCTCCATCCCTAGTAAGGGGCGTGCAGGAGGCAGCCGATCAATGACTCTCTCTCATCATTGATGTTTCTGCCTCTCTTTCTCCCTCTCCCTTCCTCTCTCTGAAATCATTAAAGACATACTTTTTTAAAAGTACATGCCCGACCGGGCGTAGCTCAGCAGTTGACTGTCGACCTAGGACCCAGGCAGTCGGGGTTCAATTCCTGGTCAGGGCACATGCCCTGGTGGCGGGCTAGGCAGCTGATCAGTGACTCTCTCATCATTGATGTTTCTCTCTCTCTCTCTCCCTCTCCTTTCCTCTCTCTGAAATCAATAAAGATATATTTTTTAAAAAGTATTAAAAAAAGTACATGATGCCTGATAATAGATGTCCATAAACAGCGAACATTTTAGTAGAAATAATATTCTCTTATATTCTTTTGTTCATATTTACCTAGCAATTAGTACCACTATCTGCATTTCATCAGTGTTTCTTTGAATAGCAGACTTTATTCAGTGCATTCCTATAGCTTTGAAACCCTTACCTGCCTACTAAATGGTAATTGTTTTCCAAAATTGTTTTGTTTTGTTTTGTTTTGTTTGGAAACACTTTCATCATAGACCAGTAGCATAGTGAATCACAAAGGGAACTTAAGTGTTAGAGAAAATTTAATCATAATCAGTCAAAAAACTTGTGAAATCATTGCAAAATATGGAATGGTCAAATCGAGCTAGAGATATTTGATCACTTTGAGTACCTGTAAAATGGTAATGATAGGTATAATTCCATCTACATTATACATATTTAAAATGATACACATGGATTTACCTGTGTATCTAAAATATATATGCTCTAGCCTATATTTAGGAACTTATAGTTGGATTCGTTCAGAGTAAAAACACAAATATTATATTTTCTATTTCTCCTTGTTTTCCTTCAATAGAATTGAGGTGAGTTTGCTTTAGACTGGTGCTTTTAAAAATATTTGAAAACAACTTAAATTGTTCTTTGTTTGTGGAGAGAATGATTTGAAGTCTCCCTTTGCAGGAAACCTACCACAATACTCAGGACCGTAGACATTAAAAAACAACTTTGAACTGTCGTAATTATCAACTATTTTGAAGTGGCCTTAGAATTGTCCATTTGATTATATAAAGCATTATCTTTTAAATCCATATGAGTTAAAATTAATTTTGTTTGGAAATATTTTTGAGAATTTTATTAGTTTTCTTGAAATAATTGTTAACATCCTATGTTAATAAATGCTCTGGTAGGAGATAGACTTTTAAATAGGGTAAGCCGTAAATCTCCATCAGTGTTCATTTTTAGATGTGTGATTTAATGTGTAAAGGAAATGGTTTCTAATTTTGAGGTTTTTTTTTTCAAATGAGGCTGCTTTACCAGCTTCTTCTTATACTTGTGACAAACACACACAGAGAAAACAAACACAGCAGAATAATATCTTGGGATCTAGTAACATTTTTCTCCCTACCAAAACACCAGTAATGAGATCACAAAAATTTAAGGCTTATGTCTAAAATAATAAATACTTTAAAGGTTCGACATCACACATTCACCCCTACAACACTATTATCACACCAAAATTCATTCCTTAATATCCTTAGATATCTAATTGTTCAAATTTCTAGTTTCATGTGTCATAAACATTTTTACAGGTTTTTTCCTCTAAAATTGGGATTCAAATAAAGTCTACACATTGTAGTCTACCTGATTCTGTATTCCCTACATTGATCCTTGGGGACCCAGTACCCCCTTTATATAACAGATGTTATGTAATGTCCCCTGAAATAAAATAGATAATATAACCTATCTACTCACATAATTTTTAAAAATTCCCTGTAATGCCCTTACTGTAACAAGAAGGGAAATAATTTATAAATAGGTTTCTATATGTAGGTGCTCAATATGACTATACCAGAAGAGACAAGTTGCTATTTTTGCCTTTTTATAATGAGAATGTCTGGATTTAAGAAAAGCAGTATGTTCTGAAGTCATTCCATATAAGTACAAGAAAATGGAAGAGTAGATGAACTAAGAGACGCTGGAATAAAAATGAGTATTAGAAGTAGTACAGGCTAGACTAATTTGATATGTCATCCTAATAATTCCTCTTGAGGAATTATTTAAAGTCATGCGGGAAGGAACCACACCTTTTTGGAGAAATGGCAGATTCTAGGACTGGAGAGGGATTGTTTAAGATGAGGCTGGAACATCTTGTAGTGCAAGAAAGTAAGGAAGTGCTCAAAGAGGGCAAGTTAAAGACGGGAGGATTATGAAAGAGCTCTTGAAGGCTAAAGCTGGAACAATTTGGGCAACAAAAGTGGTATTTGGTTATAACTCAGTGTATAAAATAAACATCCATGAACCCATACTGATATAAATAAATGTCTAAATAAATGAGGGAAAAGAGAAAAATCTCCCATACAGAGAATTCCAAATAATTTATGTAGATACTCTCCTCTCTAGGAGTTGGCACTTAACTCCCCACCCCTTGATTATGGGCTACACTTAGAGACATGTTTCCAAGGAGTAGAGTGTGGAAAGGGGAAAGAGCTTTATAATGGAGAAACCAGTGAACACTACATGTGGACAGGTGATCAGAGTTTGCATTATCAGTGAAAAGGCATGTTGATAGCATGTACCCTTAATATGAAGTGATGAGAATGGCACTTTACCTGGGTGATCTTCCGTCCCAAAACCCATGACTGTACTCTAAGCACGAGAAAAACATTAGGCAAATGCAAATTTAAGGATATTTTACAAAATATTTGACCAATACTCCTCCAAACTGTCAACTTCATCAAAAACAAGGAAGCTATGAGAAAAATCACAGCTGATGTTCTGAATAGGATCCTGGGACTGAAAAATCACATTAGAGGGAAGAAAATACAACTAGTGAAATCGAAATGTTTAGTTAATAGCAATATACCAGTGTTGGTGTCTTATTTGTGACAAATCTATCATATATTATGAGCTATAAGTAATAGAATGTGGATGAGAGATATACAGGAACTCTGTACTATTCTTGAAACTTTTTTGTAGATCTAAAGCTATTCTGAAATAAAACATTTATTTAAATTTTTAAAAAATTAGAGTTTATTTCAAATTTGCTAATCCCCAAAATAAGCAATATCTCATATGTGAAATAGCTTTGTTTTGCCTCTCTGTAAGTGTTAATAATAACGTATTTTCAAATACAAACAAAAAAGTCACTTGGAATACAGACAGTTCTTCAGTGTGGATCTGTTGCATCTATTGATCTAGCAATCATTCGGTAACCCCAAACTCATTACAGATATCACAATGCTCCCAGGAGCAACATTGGCAATGTCCTGACATCAAGAACCCTTCTGCTTTACCTCTCCTGTGTAAACCTCATGCTTTTCCACCTGTGGGGAAAAACACACAGGAGTTTCCTTGAATGAATGGTATGCCTGGTTTCCCTTCTACTGAAATTGAACTTTTATTTGCTAATCAGGAAATGTGTTTAAGAAAAGGAAACAATGTTCATGGGATAGGGTGGAGACCACCAAACCTTAAGTCCATCTCCTCATTTTACCTCCTTGCTAACAGATTTGCAGTTAAACTCTTAGACAGAAGAGTGTGCTGTTCTAAGCCTTGTTAACCAAGCCTGATTCCCAACACTCCTTCTAATTGTAGTTTCTGTTTCCTGCAGACACTGTGTCAGAATGTTAAACAAGGCGTGAAAATGAGCAAATAAATGTTAGGCTTTATAATAATTGATATTCAGCTGAGTATATAAATGTATTTAGGGCAGATATTTGCCTAGGGTAGATATGCTGAAATTGAATATAACTAAGTGACCTTTTCTCATTGTTTTTCTGCAAGAAAGTAAACATTTTTACTTTTGTCATTAAATGCACCTTATTTTCATTGTATTATGGGGTCATGTAGTGTGTTAATAGCTGAGTTTGGATATGAGGGTGGTTATAACTAAAGGCCTCCTTTGGCCATATCTCCAATAAATTATATTAGATTTTAAAACAGGGCTACTTTAATACTTGCACTTTATTCCTGTATCTTTTTTTGGTTAAGATCTTCCATATTTTCTAGTTCATTGCTATGAAACTTCTAAAAGGAACAATATGTAATAATAAGTAGATAAAACTGTGACTAGGAATTTAATGCATTAACCTGATACTTTTTTCTTGCCACAATAAATTGAACTGTTATAATTATCACAATTTCAACTTGATTCTTTGTTATTAATCTACCTAAGTAAAAGTGTGAAGTTCTGCTGATATTTATGTGAATGTCTTAGAACTGTCTCCCTGGCTTGCTGCTAAATGTCTTTTTGTTTTCCCGATGCTAAGCTCTGTGAGTACCAGCGTAGATGTGCATTAATGTGTTCTCTGTGAAATGCTTCTGCTTTTTGTACAAAGTATTTCTTAAGCTATGCTCACAGGAATGAAGTAGAGTTTGTTTCAGTTGTCTGTTTTGTTTTAGTTAGGTAAGAATGCTTTGCATTTAAAGAAATCTTCAAAAAACAACCTGTGGAGATTGTACATTAAATATCAAGGATTTGAAACTGTCTTTGAGTATGGGAGTGGAAAGGATGGTTTGACTTTCCAAGATTCTCCAGTATCTATCCTGGAATAGAATCTGTCCCAGGATAGGTGGGCAATATTTAGATTGAAGTTCTTTTTACAACTTTCCAAGGATACTTTCTTAAAAAAATTATAAAGATTTAGGATGACTAGCTATTGCGATAATACAGAGATTCTTCTAATAATTAAAAACATAATGTCAAAAAAACATAATGTCAGAAGCAAATTGTGTGATTTGCATTACTTATGAAATGCAGATGGCAAGAAGTAGACTTGGAAGCTTCTTCGGAATGCAGATGGACACGAGTTCTTCAGTGAAGTTAATTAAGGATAATCATTGTATAGTAACCATTATTTTGTAAGCTGCCATGAATTTAGCATTTTACTTTCCCAAGTGAAAATGCCAGATGATGCCTTTCAAGGCTGCTGAGAACATCTTTATCCCCTGTAGCCATGCCAAAAGACTCACTTCTTATCCTATCCCTCTCTTCTTCCATCTCTACATTTCATACAGATGAATGAAAAAAAATTAAAGCGACATCTATCTTGTAGGAAGCACTCTATGTAGAAGACAATACAAATTATCTGTAGGATTGAGTTGGAATTAGAAGTCTCTCTAGTTGTGGTCCCACCTCACTTCTGTCTTGTATTTTCTATGTGTGTTTAACTCATCTCTTCAATCCTCAGTTTCTTTGTCTAAAAATGGGGATTAGGAAAGTGTGCTTTATGGGGAATTCTGAAGAATAATTAGTCAAGATGCTTTCTAGGTAGAGATGGAATAACATTTTGACACTGGCAAAATAATTGTTTATTAATTGCTGAACAGGATTTTTAAATTATCTCTATGGAAAAGGATTTTTTAAGGATTCCAATTTAGAAATAAATTACTGGATATAACCCACATAAGTTTGCCTTAAGATATGGTGTACAAAGAAGATTATACTGATTTAAAAAGATATATGGAGTATAAATTTTAGGAGGCTGGCTCTCTTGTGAGAACTCTTTCCCTCTTACTAGTTTCTGTCTTCTGTGTACCTACTTCTCTAACAGCTTTATTGGAACATTTCTCTTCAGGCCATTTTTAAATTTTTTTATTCCAAGGATCTCTTAAGTAATTCTCCCTAATTATTAGAATGATATCTCTCTCTCTTCCTTCAGGGAACTCAATACAAAGGTCATAAGGCATTGCTATTGATGGCTCTGCCATCCTCAAGTCTGATGCAGATAAACACATCTTAGTAGTAGACCCTGCATATCATGATTCCTTGTACCTCTCAGCATTATTTTACCTAAAGGTTTATGATCATTTCTCAGTCTTCGTCAGAAGATTAGAATATAAGAGTTTTATCATAAAAGCCATGTACACGGTGATCAAAATTATTAAACACTTGAATCTGCAGTGAAAATGACAGGTACTTATAAGCACTAGAGCTTCATTTAAGTGATAAGAATGTATTGACTTTTCATAGGAGAAACAGTCAATTGTAAGAAACAAGCGAACCAATTCATTCAAGCTTGGATCACTGAAAACAAGAGAAACCACTGGCAAAACAATGCCTTTTCTCATTCATGTGTCACAAGTGGTATTTGGATTGAGGACAATTGAGAAGCATTAAGCCTACAAATTAGTTCTCATCTTGTGTAGAATGTTATATGGAATGGGTGTTGGAAAGTGTACTTTCCCAAAGCTACTATGCTGGCTTTTTTTTTTTAATTACCAGAAGTTGTGTTTTTCCTGTTAGGTTTCACATTTTGACCTACATTCGTGTTTTCCTTGGAAAAATGTGCTATCTATCCAACATTGGTGCACTTGTGTAAATGATGTCAACACATAAAATTTGGTAGAAGAATTTTTAAAATATAAAAATTAAGAGCCTTGTTTTAATCATTATAACAATGTGACAATGTTGATTTTAAAGCTTTTGAGAAATATCTTTCACCATGATTTTGTTGCCACTGCTACTTCCTCCATCTTTTGATACTGATGTGTTTCTAAATGACAGGGGACAACAACCTGCCAGATTTTATTCTTATATTCAAACTTTGGATTTTGTTTGGGGGGGGGGGCGGGATTGGCCCTGAGCCATTTATAACTCTTTTTTTTTTAAACCATGTAAATTTTACACTAAATGAATGCCAAAAATTAAATTAAATTTAAAAATGAAAGAAAAAAATTGACATCAGGCAGCTGAGACAGCTTTACTCCCATCAGAGTTACCTAGGGTAAATAATTTGGATTTCTGCATTCCTTTGCTATAAAAGAAAGTCTGGAGGTATGTTCTCTTTTAAAACTCTAAGATTCCTTGATTGTAATTTTTTTCATTGATTCTCTTATTTGGTTTAGAAGCAATGAATGATGGCCATTCTTGATTTTCTAATTTATATTTACTTTAGTGACCCCTAGTGACAGTTGGACCCTCTGAATTTTTAGAAGGTTTAATTTTATTCTTTGGGTGTTGAACTCACAATACAATATACAGATGATATATTATAGAAGTGTACACTTGAAACCTGTATAATGGAACCCCATTAAATTGAATAAAAATATTTTTCAAAAGAAATAAAATATATTTCTTTTATAACTTAAAAAATAAAATAAAGTCTTTGTAATGTAATAGTTCCATAATTAACTTCTGGATATGGGCAAATGTATTATGGATGTAGTACAAGTATGTCACTTAAATTCTTAGAAATATTTACAGCTATTTTTTATTTTAGTTATACTTGATAGGCAAATTTGAAACACAAATACAGTTTTTTGTGTGCATTAATGTCACACATTAGTTAAAGCAGTTGGTAACATTTCTTTTATAAAAAGAACATGATTAGTTGCTCTACACACTGACACTCTTGTTCTCTGTGAAATTAATTGATAGAAAGTTAAAATCAGAAATAACTTTTAGAATTCTCTTGGTTCCATGCCATCATATTACCTGAAAGTAACTGAGCTCAAAGAGGTTAAAGGGCCCTGCCAGGCGTGGCTCAGCGGTTGAGCGTCGACCTAGGATCCAGGCGATCGGGGTTCGATTCCCAGTCAGGGCACATGCCCGGGTTGCGGGCTCGATCAATGACTCTCTCATCATTGATGTTTCTATCTCTCTCTCCCTCTCCTTTTCTCTCTCTGAAATCAGTAAAGATATATTTAAAAAAAATAAGAGGTTAAAGGACTAAATTCATGTGTCTTTCTAGTATCAAAATTAGTATGACAAAGAACCCAATATATGAAAGCTCAGAAACAATATATTGCATAGATCTTTTCATTGTTTTAAGGACATCTCTGTTAGGAACAGAAAAGAATAAGTTCTTTTGATCACTAGAGTCAAAGCCAGAGCAGGTCTTGATTAGCACATGCAGTAAGTCTACTTTGTAGAATAATCCCCTCATTAAGAATGTTTGGTTTAGATTTTTTTTTTTTTATCATAATCAAATGTAAGATTCCAAGAGTGCCAAACTACATTTATAGGGAGTTAAAATTCTATTAACTGCCAGAAAAACTTCTGATGGTCTTCTGATCTCTGTGTGCTCTGACTCAGTGATTTAAATCTCATTTTTGAAGGCTTTGTAGATTGTTAGTGTAGTCCAATGCAACAGGATTAAACCCCAGTTCAAACACACAGTAGATTTTGTGGTCCATTTAGAGCTGAATAAGTGGTTTGCTATGCTGAATAATCTATTGCAATTCACTTAGTTTAATAATTTGCCATTTTAATTACAGACAATATACATATATCTAAAACTCTAAATGTGGAATAATTTTTGACCCTATATTCTTTAACTTTCTGTATTACTGTATTTAAATAACCTCATTCATACTACTGGAATTAATACAAGGATGCACAAAAGTAGGTTTATAGTTTGTATGGATATAATACAAATAAGTAATACAATGATTAATAAATAAAGAATAATACAAGAATAAACTGTGATGTGCATACTCAAAACTCTAAACCTACTTTTGCCCACCCCTGTATATTATAAGAAATTGGTCCCTACTAAATACAAATAGCTGTCTTTGATACATCAAAAAAGTGTGTTTCGAAGATCAAGGCCAATGGATTCTTTTAAAATTTTTTCATAGAGCTTATTTACTGTGGTGTCCTCCTTCACATTAAAAAAAAAAGTTCTCGAAGTAGATATTGCATCATTTGTATGGTTCCCATTCATTTCTCTTTCCAGCATTCCTATGTCTCCATGTTAGTTACAGCCTTGACAGTTGGAATCTCTGATTTGAAAGAATTATTTGCTTAAAATTTAGAGTAACTACAGCAGTATGACATCTGCATTTATTAGTGGTTTAATAAGGTAAGTAAATTACATAACCATAGTGATATTTCAGGTAATTATTATTTTTTTGAATATATGGATGTCCAATAGGGAGAAGTGGCTACATAAATAAAAGTATTTAACAAAATGGAAATGAACATATTATGGGGTTTTTTTTCAGTGTGTAAAGGTCTCTTGTATTATTCATGCTGTCAAGTATTCAATAACTAGATGAAAATGTAAAGTACTTTTCTTTCACCCCTGAAATGCCATCGTGTGTGTTTTCTATTCTAAATTTCTTTCTAAAAGCATTTAACACCCTTCAGGAATACTTTCTTCTACACATTCAGTTCTAGGTATTGTGTTCTTCAAGATTCATCATCTTTTAACAAAGGCAATATTATGTAACTTGATCGCTCGAGAATGAACTGTGGCATATGCACTTCTTTTGATAGTTACTGTCAAAGATGGAATAACACTTTTCCTGCCACCATAAGAAGCGTGGTCACCCCAGGACAAGCATTGAGTCATACTTCTGGGGCCATTAGGAAAAGTTCACATCATTGGCAGCCACCTGGGCTCTTCATGTTCCATGACAAATGGCAAACTGGCACATGCTGTTAATGGAATGTTTCTCAAATGCCTAAGGCCCAGGAAAAAGGAAACTGAAGTCTCTGACTTATTTTGATCAGTAGTTTTGAATTCTTAATTTAGTTATTTTTTTTCACAAATTTGTAATTGTTTTAACATAACTAAATTTATATTATAACTTGATACGGTAAAACTAAAGCATCTTGTATAGTAAAGACCTAAGGAATTGAGGCTTGTTTCTGTATTTTAAAAATGGGTAACCAGTCTCAACAACTCAGACAACACTGAAATATGACCCTTAAGGTTTTTTTTGATCAGTAGTTATACAGCTGTTAATTTAGCCTAGATATTTGCTGGACTTCTAATTTATATGTGTATCTGAAGTATTTATGCAATTATGCAAAACAGTAATACAATATTAGAAAATTTTGTTGATCATCCTGATAAATACAGACAAAATGTGGAACCACAGCAACTGTCCATCTCTATCAGAAAAGAACCTTAAAGCATAAATGCTATTTTAGAATGTTTTACTTATATGATTATCAGTGGCACTGTGGTTAAAATAATTATCTTATAAAAGCAAACAAAACCTTTAATTGGATTGCTTTTTTAATATACATCCTTGTTACCCCTTATTTTTATTTTATATGAAAGTTAATTGTATATTCTTCAAATGAAAGGAAATTTGTTTTAGAGACATCTCTTTGTAGTGTTACGTAAAACATGTAATTTGCTAATTATAACAGCTAATTCTGTATGTTTGGGTAATATTTTTATTTGTTATGTGAGTTCTTTCATTTTTTATAGGAAAATAAAACGTGTTGCTACATAATTGGGTATTTTTGAAAGCTGCTCTAAACATTGGAGTCTACCATAAAAACCTTTTAGGATAGTGCAGTTATTTTTCTTAGGGTGATTAGAACACACCCATTCTAATTCTAAGTTTTGCCAGAATTTTTAATATTATTTAATCACAGTAATTTGAACTCTGCTCAGCCCTGCCCACCATCACCATTGTATAACTAGCCACCTCCAGTAATCTGCTCCAGTGATCACTATATATTGCACAAACTACTCCAGTAATCACTATATTACAGTGAGAAAAATGTAGACTTTGATGCCAAATACACCTGGATTTGAAGCCAAATATGCTTAGGTTTAAAATTCAGCTTTGCTGTTTATTGGTTGAATGGATTTGGGCACATACTAATACCTTTGATTTTCAGGCTTCTCCTTTTTGAAAATGAGAGAGCAGCACCTACTTTAAGAGTATTAGGTATAAATGAAGTAATCTATGCAAAAGACATACCTCAGTCTTTGTTATTATTAATTTTTAAATAACCTTTTGCTATTTTATGATTATGATTATTGTTATCACCACCACCAACATTACCTATAAAAGAGGATTGTAGTGTGTGTGTGTCGGGGGGTGATAATGTATGCAAAGACCATAGTAGGAACTAGAAAAGTATTGATGGTTATTGGTTAGCACCAGCTATCTTGCCAGTAGCCTACAAACAGTTACTTACTGTAATTGACACTGAACACAAATAATCATGTATTTTTGAGCCACTCCAATTTAACCTCACTGAAATTACATAATGAAACGAGAAAAATGAAAGAGTATTGAGAGCATAAAAATAGACATAACGATTGTATAAGAGATTGTTTTACGTTTGAGTCAGAACCAGGATTCTGCTGAAAACTGACCACTGATCTCAACATGGCCTACCCATACAAAAATTTCTGATTATGCAGCTCATGCCTTAATATACTTGGGTAGCCCTGTTCTGATCATTAAAAAAACAAACATACTTCTGAAATGTAGAACTCTACATATTTTAATTTTGTTATATACAATATTTTTTTCAGACTTAGCAATATCTGAGCTTCAGAAGACTTCATAAAAATATCTGGCACATCCATACAGAAAGATTTTTTGAATGAATGAGTGAATGAAATCACCCCCAAATGGATTAGGAATCTAAATTGGAAAAGTGAAACCATAGAAGTACTAGAAAAACCCAAGATTTTCGCCTCGATTTATATTTTTTAAGGGATTCTTCCTACTGAAATCTTCAGTAGGAAGATTTCCTTTTAAATTGGTGTGCCCCCCATTTTGCAGACGTGCGTATTCGCAGGTAACAGGCATAGAGGACATCGGTCCTCCTTCCGTCCTCTCATCACCCAGGACCTACTTCCTCTTTCTTTAGAGCATCACCGTCTAAACTGATGACTCCCGGTGACCATGCGATATATTAGCAATTCTACTCTCAGTTTTTTACATGAACTTTGTATCAACTTAACTAACTGCATATAATACCAAAGGCAACTCAGATTCCATAATGGGGAGACAGGGAAAGTATGTTAAATTCTACTATGACTATGGCTGATGAGCGTAAAATTGTTAGAGAAAGGAGTCAACTAGTGATTGTTCACTACATACAGGCTTTAGAAGAAGAAAATCTTACATAAAATTTAAAGAAACATCACAAGATTAACTTTAAATCTGTGTTGAATTTTAAAGTAAAGGATATATTTCATTGTACAAACATATTAAATACCTTCTGTGAACTAAGTTCTGTTCTAGAAATACAAAAATTACATATATAGTCCTATAGCTGGTCTTACTAAGAATATGAAATTAAATGTAGACTCTTATCCTGAGGGTCATTATATTGACTCCAATATATGTTTCCATTCTTTATATAGCTGCTATATTATATTTCAGTTAAACCACATGGTCAGAACAAAGAGTAAACTATGGTACATTTTAAATAACTGCTTCCAGAAAATAGCATTTTGTAATATACTATTCCACATAGGGTCTTTCATTACAGCTTCTATATTCATAAATAGAAACATGCAGCAACATTTACATAAAGTAAATCAGAGTGCAAAAATACCTTACTTAGCTGAAAGAATCAGAGTTTTTAATTACTAACCTATCACAGAATTTCATTTAAAAGAAAAAAAGATCAATTCTGGGATAGATATGCAAGAGATGTATCAATTCTTTAAGAAACAGTGGCTTGGCCGTTGAGCATTGACCTAAGATCCTGGACATCGCAGTTCGATTCCCAGTCAGGGCACAGGCCCGGGTTGCGGGCTCCATCCCCAGCAGGGGGCCTGTGGCAGGCAGTCAATCAGTGACGACTGTCATGATTGATGTTTCTGTCTCTCTCCCCTTCTGCCTTCCTCTCTCTGAAATCAATAAAGATATATATATATTTTTTAAAAATCAATATGTGCTCAGGTGAGGATTTTTTTAAAAAGAAAAGAAACAGTGGTTCACTAAAGCTTAGCTTCTTAAAGGAGTAAAGGAAATAAGAGGGAAGATGAGATTTTTATCAGGAGCTAGGGCTCACGTGTATAGTTTGAAAAAGTCCCGTCTTTTATCAGAAAAATATTTAAATTTCATTGTAGCCGTATGTTATTTTCCCCCTTTCTATGGCTACTTGATGTCGTATCTTGCTTAGGAAGACTTTTTCCATCCCACTCTTCTTAAATATTTTCCTATATTTTGTTCCAGTACATTTATTTTTTTGAAACCTTAATTTAGCCTTTCAATATGAAGTTTTTTAAAGTACAATATATAAAGTAGGGATCTGACTTTGTATTTCCCAAAATGGATAGCCAGTAGTTCTAATACAACTTATTGGGTGGTCTGTCTTTTCCCTCCACTTATTTAAAATGACAAATTTATGAAATATTAAAACAATAAACCTCAATCAGGTAAACTAAACTTTATGGATGCGTCTGTTTCTGGATTCTCCTTTTTTGGTTCAATTATCTATTTTCTATTTCAGTGCAATTTTGAATCAGTGTTTCTTTATAGAATGTTTGCTGTCTGGATGGCAAGTCTCCCTCCCCCCTCCCCCCATCCCCGCCCCAACATGTTACGTTTTTTCAAATATTTATTGTTTATTGCTTATTTTTCCCTTTCATATGAAATTTAGGCTCAGTTTGTCAAGTCTGTCTCTCACTCGCTCTCGCTCTCTGTCTCTCTCTCACACACACAAATTTCATTAGGGTTTATGACTGGGATTGCATTGAATTTATAGGCTATTTTGGTCAATATTGAGTCTTCTCATCCAGGAGTGTATATGTCCCCTTCTTTATTTATATGGATCTTTTAATCTTGCAGTGAAATTTGATAGCTGTTTAAAAGAGAATGTCTTCCATATTTCTTGTTAAGTTTATTCTTAGGTAGTCTGTTGTTTTTATTCCCGCTGCTGTTACCGGCATTGGGGTTCTTGGGTTTCCCAAAATAGTAATCAAGAGGAAACCCTAGAGAAAAATCGGGGCAGATTTTATTAAGTCTATGCTCAAACACAAGGGAGACAGCACAGAGCAAAGGAAGGTCCACGGGACTGGCTGGGGGCTGGCTCGGCTTGGCTGCTTTTCCCCCACTTCTATGGCTACTTGGTGTCGTATCTTGCTTAGGAAGACCTTTTCCATCCCACTCTTCTTAAATATTTTCCTATATTTTGTTCCAGTACATTTATTGCTGGGGGAAAAGTGGACTTGCTGGAAAAGGGCGGGCTTTTCGGAACTTTTCATTTCGGGATCTAGTGACTTACTTTTCTGGTAACTACTTTGGAGCCTGAGCTGCGGGGGCAGGACGGCAATGTAGCTCACTCCCGCCACCCCAGGACGGTTCTGTAGTGGCCAGACGTTGAGAAACTGTGCAAGTGGGTCAGTAGTTTCAACATCTGAAAGGAAGCAGGCAGCTGGAAGGGAGATAACATCAGCTACCTCAGCGTTTTCGAGTAAGGAGTGGAGGGGTGATGACATTCTTGAGGTCAGCTTATCCAGCATGCCTTCTGGCCACCTGGGCTTCACTTGGCTTCCTGGCCACCCAGTATTTTTCCATTCTCGGGCCCAAGTACCTGTACTGTCTCATTGTGAACGGAATTTTTTCATTACATTTACTAATTTGGCATTGCTGTTTAGAGGGAAGCTCATGTATACTGCTCTTGTATTTGACCACTTTAATTAACTTGCTTGTTTAGTCTAATAGTGTTTCAGTTGGCTTTATTGGATTTTCTAAGTAAACAGTCATATTACGCATATGTTGATAATTTCTTTCTCATAATATGTGTAACTCTGACTTTTTCTTGTTTGTTTTTTGTGTGTGTTGACTGGGGCCACTGCTCAATATTGAAGAGTCTCGGCCTTAGTGAGAGTACTTCTTGAGTTTCACTTTTATGTTAATCTTATGATTCTGAACTTTCTAAATATGTTCCTGAATTTAACAAGGTCTGGTTAATTGATATATTGACTATTATATTTGTGATTAAATTTTGTAATTAAAAATAAATATCCCATATTTATATAAATCCTAACAATTGATTTAGAGAAGTTAGTTTAAGGATGATCGTTGGTGTTCTCACAGCCGTAAGGATTTAGCTTCCTGTCCTCTAGGAAGCAAATTTATGTTGAGGATGATTTTTACATATTTCCACTTAGTAACTCAGTTTATCAAGTAACTTGCTTTCAGATTTTATAATAAAAATATAATTTTAGCTGTAAAAAGTTTAAATCTATTTTGAGTTGATAGCGGTTTATTTATATGTAGTGATGATATCATTAACATTTTAATTAGTGAACCATTGGAGCACTTTACTATGTTCCCCCATTATTATTTAGAAATTTCCTGGAAATTCATAAAGCAAGACCAAAAATAGTGAAGTGGAGAGGTAAGACCATTTGAGTACTCCCAACCGAGCCAGAGTATTCCCTGGTTTCTAACTTCCCCTCCATTCTGTGTGTCAAGAAGAGAAGAGATGGTAGTAGGAAAGTCAGTGTCATGTTTTCGGTTTATAGACAGTGATTTGAAATACAAGCTTGCAGTCTTCTTGAGGTCTTCCAAATGTGCAAGGAATATTAATCCTTTTGTTAAAGTAAGGCCTGTTTTTAAAAAGCAAAAGGTAAGTATTACCTGTGGTATTCTCTGTTTTTTTCTTTTTTGTTTGTTGTCCCATCATGGTTGATTTCCTTTTTTTAAAATTTCTTTTTAAATTACAGTTTACAGTCATCATTATTTTGTATTAGTTTCCAGTGTACAGCATAGAGGTCAGATAGTAATATACTTTATGAAGTGATCCCCCTGATATTTCCAGTACCTACCTGACACCATCCATAGTTATTACACGATCATTGACTATATTCCTATGCTGTACTTTCCATCCCCAGGACTGTATTGTGACTACCAATTTGTACTTCTTAATCCCTTCACCTTTTTCACCCAGGGCCCCAACCACCCTCTCCTCTGGCTACCATCAAACTGTTCTCTGTATCCATGAGTCTGTTTCTATTTTGTTTGCTTGTTTGTTTGTTTTGCTCTTTGGATTTCACATATGAGTGAAATCATTTGGTACTTGTCTTTCTCTGGCTGACTTATTTCCCTTAGCATAATACCCTCTGGGTCCCTCCATGCTGTTGCATTCTTTTTATAGCTGAGTAATAGTCCATTGTATATATGTAGCACCACTTTTTTATCCATTCGTGTATTGATGGGCACTTGGGTTGCTTCCATATTTTGGCTATTGTAAATAATGCTGCAATGAACATAAGAGTGCATATATTCTTTAGAATTAGTGTTTCAGGTTTCTCCAGGTATATACCCAGAAGTGGGATTGCTGGGCCATAAGGCAGCTCCATTTTTAACTTTTTGAGGAACCTCCATACTGTTTTATGGTGGCTGCACCAATCCGCATTCCCACCAGTAGTATACAAGGGTTCCCTTTTCTCCACATGCTCCTCTTATTTTTTCTTAATGATCAAACTATATAAGAGCCATAAATTGAAAAGTTTCATTGATTCCACGCCTCACTGTAACACTTTTTGATTTTGTGGCTTTACTAGGTCATAGAGTAACACTACTCTTTTCCCACTTGATGGACTCTGCCAATACTTTTAGTTGTGGAACATGGATTAGAACTTCTATTTCTCAAATAAACGTGAGAGCTGTGAGGTATTTTGAAGCAAATGTAAAACCTTAGTTAACATTATATTCTTAAAAATTATTAGAAGGTTGAAATGCAGGATTAAGAAATAAATCTTATTCCAGAAGAAATGCTCCCAGGAGAAATACTCCTAATTTATGTATTCATTAGCTCCCCAAGTTTGAACTAGTTAACCTCGAGCCTGGAATATATTGTAAGTGTTAGAGAAGGGATGCCATAGTAAAGCATTGGAGTAGTTATCATAGACGCACATGAGCCATATTTCCTTCCAG
The DNA here is from genome assembly GCF_964146895.1 of Miniopterus schreibersii. Taxonomy (NCBI): domain Eukaryota; kingdom Metazoa; phylum Chordata; class Mammalia; order Chiroptera; family Miniopteridae; genus Miniopterus; species Miniopterus schreibersii. Next base: position 95,513,677 of record NC_138104.1, on the reverse strand, counting down.
AAAGACGCAGTTTCTCCAGATTAGTTGTATTCTGTTTCCTATGCTTGGCTTTTATCAGTTCTTAGTTTTTCTTTTTTCCTATTATTGTGTTCTTACAAGATTATCACCAACTGCATACCTCTCTTACTCAAGTAGAAATAATAACCTTCTTTTTGACAAGATTTGGGAATTGCCATGAAAAGCAATGAAATCACCTCTTTTTGTATATAAAATTTTACTGGGATGACATGACTTTAATAGGAATGCAAGGTTCCATTTTGAATTCTTTATCATTTTTTGGGGATTATAGCACTGGGAAGTCAGGATCAGAGTGCTTTGATCAGAACTATAGCTGTCCAAACCTTTATTAAGAATGTAAAGTTCCTTTATCATTACTGAATGAATCATACTGTTCCTAAGTGACTTTTAATTTGTGATGCTATAACCACAGAGAAAATGTTTTCTAGGAGGTTTTCTTGGATTGTTGCATATTTTAATGTATTTCATATTTTATTTCTTGAAAAGAAAAAAAATTATTCACTCTAGATTCCTTCAAAATTTTTTCCATTTCTGGAAAAATACCTTGAATTCAGTAGTCTGCTGTTAGAAGTTAGAGTACTGAATGATTGCCTTTGGGAAAGGAACAGTTTTGACTCTATAAAATTAAAACAGAAAGACAATATGAATCTTTCTCATGTACATTTAGAGATGTCTGCCAATATTTCTATAGCTTTCACCAGGATTATTTGTAATGCTTATCACAGTTTTTTATACGTATAATATTGGCAAAACAGTGCAGGAAATAGCTCTCTTACTTTATGGCTACTCAAGATAACTCTTGGTAAATGCTTGGTTTCTTTCGCAGGTTGATTTACAGCTGTCTTGTGTATAGGCCTGTGTTACAGTCAATGGTAGTATATTTATGTGTATGCAAATACTGTATCTCTCAGGGTCTTTTCACTGAAAATTCACCAATGGAAAGATTTGGGACTGAACTGAAATAGAAGCTTGCTAAAAGGTTGTTTGCACAGCTGCTTTCAGGCAGCGACCGAAGTCTCATAGGAGGGTGAGTGAATAAGCTCTTGTTGGGCCACGTTCAGAAGCTTTTGGGTAGCACTTTGCATAATATAAAGTCGTCATGTGTGTTGGGTCTTTGCCCTTTCCCTAACCTCCCCAAGCCCTACCTTCTGGGTTTTTTCTTTTCCTTCTTGCTTGGTCTCCGTTCCCTTAGAAGAGCTGATTGTTTATCCTTTGTGTCTTGTGGAGGTAACTAAAAAAAATTGTCTTCTCTTATGACATCAGAATTTAGTGATCTTAAATTACATTTCATGTCAGACAGTTTTTAAATTCTTAGAACTGAGCGAAGATGATATTCATGTATCTTTCTCTTATAAACTGCCGTCTGTAAAACTAGGCTTTTGAGCAGTAATTTAATCAGGAAAATTATGAGAATATTAAGCTCCATTAACTGTTGGGTGGACAACAGTATGAATCTAGGATTAAATTATAATTTAGAACTTTGCAAATGTCATCTGAAAGTTAATTCTTAAATTCCTGGCAAGCACTCGCAATCTGCTAAGAAACAGATGTTATGGAGGTTAATTTGTGAATAGAGAAGTGATGTCTTTTCAGTAAGGAGTGAGCGCAAGATGAAAAATACAAGTGGGTTTAAGCGAATTGTTTCTCTGACACAGTGTTAGCGAGGCTGTGGTTCCCTCCTCCCTCGCCTTCTGCCCCCACCCCTCTGATTCATATACATCTCTGGAGAACTTTTTCCTACTTCCTTTCTAATTTTCCAGTATTTCACATTCTGACTCACGTGCAAGAATTTGGCATCTGGAGGGAACAAAGGGAAAGCGGTGCTTACTGACAACCTTTTCGATTTTGATTGGCACGAGGAGAAACCCTGCTTTGTAGACGGTGATTGCAGTAGAATGCTATCATAATGAAGGATAATTTTACTGCGCAGAGAGGAATTGTGAGAAATATTAAAAGATTCTCCCATTTTAGGAGCTCTTTGAGAAATGCTTAATGGGAAGGAACAGGAGTTTGTACTCTTTGTCCCCCCCCCCTTTTTTTTGAAGAAATTCCACTGCACTCTTTTATAATTGATGACAACAGTATTGTGAAGGGCGAAACTAATTGTGCTCATTTAGGCCGGTGAATTTCTCCATAGACTTCACATTTTGGAAAATTAGGAAGTTTTCTAAATACCTACCCTTAAAACATGCAATTAGGGATTTATTCAAATAAGCATAATTACAATTAGTTTGGCACAGCCTTTCTTCTTTCCATTTAGTTAAAATAATTTGTCTAGCTTACGGTATGAGAAATTTGATCCTGTGATATATAAATTTATGATGAATATTATTGATCTTTGGGTATCATTATAAATGTATTTCCTAATTGGGACTGCTAAGCCCATAAAGGACATGACTAGATATTTGGCACCATGAGCCTACTCGCATCTATTCATGTGTATTACCAGTCATCATTATTGTCGTATTTGATAATGACCTCATAACTTGTTGAAAAAAATCAAGCCTCTTTTTGCCCCTGACAAGCATTGCTCTAGTAATGTCCACTGTTATATAGGCGCTTGTAAGAAATACAAAGTCTCAGGCCCCCAGGCCAGACCAACTGAATTGGAATCTCCAGTTTAGTTAGACACCCAGATGTTGTGTATGCACATGAAGTTTGAGAAGCAATGAGAAACGGACATTGTTTTGAGTTATAATTATTATATTTGTTTTGATTCCATATTTTGGCTATTGTAAATAATGCTGCAGTGAACATAGGGGTGCACTTTTCCTATAAATTGCCTAAAAAAGAATTATTTTTGTGGTATAATAAAAATATATATTTTTAAAAAGAATTCTTTTGAGGAGGTCTTATAAATTTTAGGGTGAAAAATTTTAATCATCCCAAATAGCCCATTTTCCTAGGTCAAGTCAAACTTACGTCAGAGGCCAATACAAAGTATCTGGCTTTTAATATAATTGTGTGATAGTATGTATTGATTCAGATACCTGAGAAAATATATAAAATTCATTATCACCACTTACATTTTTCTTAGACAATCCAAAAATGGCTGTGGGAGAAATGTAGGATTCTTGTTATCCTGAAAAATAAATCCTTGTGAATACGTTTTAGCTTTGTTTCGAAAGGCCAAAATTCATACCTTTATTTTAATTTTTATATTCAATAAAACTGAGTGATATAAAAATTCGATGGAAAATATATGTTCACTGACAATTAAATTGGACCTAGTATTTAAGAACCTGTTTTTTGGAGTCAGAAATATTTAAAAACGCCACAGGTTTTGTTTTTGTTTGACCTTGTGAAATTATTGAATAGTTAATTATGCTGACGTTCATTTATAGCAGGGCAGTGTGTGTTTGTGTGTGTGTAACAATGGAGGATGCTCCAAACAGTAAATTGGAAATGCTGAGTAAGATTTGTTTTGTATTAGGGAAGGATCATCTTTGGAGATGTATTGAGATCAGGTTTAATAGAACCTGAAAATTGCCATTTGTTTCTGCAGTTACTTTTATGCTAGAGATTTTTTTTTTTTTTTTTTGGTGGAAATTATTTCAGTCAGAGTTAATGAATTGTATATATCAGGACTAAAATGAAGGACTTTCTAAAGGCAGTTCTTTACCTATTGCCGTAGTGTTTCTGGAATCACCATTTTAAAAGATGTTCCTACCTTTTATGACATTTTTCTGTGGATTTTGATTTGTTAGCCAGGCGATTATGGATATAGCTGTAAATAACATAAGGAATAGGTTTTCCTTGTAGGTCTTTTCCTTCCCTTCCAAGGAGGAGAGTAAGGGGGTGGGGGGCGGCATACACAGGCGCAGAGAAGTAAAACGGCCAGAGAAATGAATGGCCCACTGGGAAAGCTGTGGCCTCCACGGCCGCGGCTGGGACAGGCCGTGGGGTGAAGGTGCTGAGCGGGAAGATCAGCCCCCGCCGGAGGCGAGCCTCTCTTTGGCAAAGGGCAAACGCACTGAAGCCAGAGACCTCTGCCGAACACGAGTCCGAACCCAGCCCTGTTCCCGCTGGCCGTCGGTGCCCCTCTGCGTCTTGTCCCCAGCCGAGCCTTTGCTGTTCCCGTGTCTAATGCCCTTCCTCCCCTTTTTGCCTGGCTCCCTCCCACTCTTCCAGACCTCAGTTCCTGCCACGTTTCTTGCAGAAAACTTACCCTTGATCTGTCTCTCAGATTTGGTCAGACCCCCCTGTTACGGGCTTTGGGGGCACCAGGCGCAGGTCCCTTCCCTTCCCCTTCCCCTTCCCCTTCCCCTTCCCCTTCCCCTTCCCCTTCCCCTTCCCCTTCCCCTTCCCCTTCCCCTTCCCCTCCCCTGACTTGCGCTTCTTTCCCGGGACGCTCTCAGCTCCGCAAGGCAGGGCCATGTCTGTTTGTGCTCAGCTGCTTACTCACGCCCCTAGAGTAGTGCCTAGCTCATAACCGGCAGTCTCATAAATACTTGTCGAATGCATAAATGGAAGTTGGTATCAGGAATCGGAAAAGCAGCGGGGTGGGGACCCTAATACTGGGGACAGGAAGGGAGGGATTCCTTAGCTCAGCGGGCTCATTAGAGAAAAATCACACGGAGGCCTGGGCTGTGGTGGAAGATAGTTATTGATGTCAGAACCAGATTTAACTATGGAGAAATCAAGTGCATTGAGGGAAGCCAAGACTGCATGTGTCTCCACAAGTAAAGCTGGATCAACAAGTTTTGCCCTTTGCAGTGACATGACTCAAGGGTTGTCCCCACAACCACCCCCCCCCCCACAGGAGACAGCTCCCTACTGCTTATGGGCATGTCTTCCCCCAGAAGGGAGTCGCTCCCAGCATGCAGACAAACACGACTGATTATTTCCTGTGCTACTGTTCCTTCAAAATGTATCTGCGTGGCACCTGAATACAAATTTGTTTTCCCTCTTGGTATGTCTAGTGTACATATTTTTATAAAAGTAACACATTGTTGAAACAATTTTCGCACGTCTCACACCCAGTAATATTGTCTAGTCATTAAATGAAAAGAGTAAAAAGGATGGCAGCTGTATTAAGTGCCATTGTGATTAGGCAAATTACTTTTTCATGATGAATTAATTACTGTGGGTGAGATACTATATTGATGAGTTCCATGTAAGATTTACTGAGTTTAGTAAATCATTGCCTTTGGTGGTTGGTGTTTTTTTAGTCAATGAAAGGAAAATAGTGTTTCTGATAGAGAAATTTGATTACACATGGACATATAGTAATTAGATATAAAATAGTAGCTCTGGCTTTCATATACTCATATATACCTCCCCAAATGCGTAAGCCTAATTAATACTTGAAAGTAGCAAATTTACGCTATTTAAAATGAATCTATTGTACATTTTTATTGTGGTAAAATGTACATCACATCAAGTTTTTAATTTTCACAATTAAATTTTTAAATTATAAAATGCACATGACATCAGATTTACTATCTTCACCGTCTTTAAGTGTAAAGTTCTGTGATGTTGAGGATATTCACTTTTTTGCCACCATCACCACCACCCATCCACAGAAATATTTTCATCTTACAAAAGTGAAACTCTGTACCCATTAAACACTAACTGTCCATTTCCCCCATCCCTTAGTCTGTGCCAACTACCATTCTACTTTCTGTCTTTATCAATTCTGCTGCTCTGCGTAGCTCATGTAAACGGAGTCATGCACTATATGTCCTTTTGTGACTGGTTTATTTCACTTAGCATAATGTCCTTGGGGTTCATCCACATTATTGCATGGGTCAGAATTTCCTTCTAAAGGCTGAATAATTTTCCATTATATGTCTATAGCACATGTTGTTTGTACATTTGTCCGCCGATGGACACTTGGGGTACTTCCACATTTTGGCTATTGTGAATAATGCTGCCATGAACATGGGTGCACAGAAATATTTTTGAGACCTTGCTTTAATTATTTTGGATCTGTATCCAGAAATGGAATTGCTGGGTAATATGGTAGTTCTATTTTTTAAGTAACTACCATACTGTTTTCCATAGTGCATGCACCATTTTGCATTTCCACTAACATTGCACAGGCTTCCAATTTATCCACAACCTTGCCAACACTTATTTTATGTTTTGTTGTTTCTTTGTTTTTTAATAGGATAGTAGACATCCTAATGAGCTTGAGATGGTGTCTCATGATTTTGACTTGCATTTCCCTAGTGATTAGTGGTGTTTACCTTTTCATGTGCTTATTGGCCATCTGTACATCTTCTTTGAAGAAATGTCTATTTACGTGTTTTGCCATTTTAAAATCAAGTTATTTGGTGTTTTGTTTTGTTGTTGTTGTTAGTTTATAGTTCTTTATATCTTCTGGATATTAATCCCTTGTCAGATTTATGATTTGCAAATATTTTCTCCCATTCTGTGGGTTGCCTTTTCACTCTGTTTATAGTGTTCTTTGATGAGCAAAATTTTTTATTTTGATGAAGTTCAATTTATTTTTTCTTTGGTTGCCTGTGACTTGTACTTTTTTAAGTCAAAAATCTGTAAAGATGCATTTTGCATTTCAAGATAAGTATGACAGAGGTGTCTTTCATATTAAAGTGTCATTAAATCAAATGAATATATAATGTGTATCCCCAAAACATTTTAGGCACCTGTTGACAAACTATCAGTTTTCCAAAGTTGATTCAAATACAACCCACCTATTCGTTTTTTACAATTATAAAAGAGAGACGCTGCTAGCTATTTTCTCCATAGAATTATAATCCCTTTTGATAAATTGTAACAGCTTTAAAGCCAGTAAATATAAATATTTTTCTGTCTTCATGATAACCAGTTATTATTTTATATACATTGTAATTTTTTGGAAAAAATATATGGCAGCATTGCTATAAGAAACAGTCCATTGGGGATTTGTATTTATTGAAAGGGTTTATCGAAGGCAGTGTTCATTACATCACACAAGGATTTCTTGCCAGGAGAAATCTTTTGTCTGGCTTTAATGCCAGGGATGGATGGGCTTCTCTGAGAAACTGGCTTGCATTTTTCTAATGAATGTTTTTAACTGTGTACTTGATCCTGTTTTCCTCTTCATTAGCTTCTAGACCATTTACAGCCAGTGTTCTAGCTCCTCCCACACTTTAGCAACTCTAATATTCTTCATTAGTATGGATTTTTTATATTAACATTGTTTCCAGCTTCTATTTTAGGACTTAACTATATTTTCCCTTAACCATATTTTTCTCATCTTTTAACTTGTGCTATCCTGCTGAGCTATGTGTTTGTGTATGTGTAAATAATGTACTTAAGTCACTTTTGATAGTTTAATCTTAAATATGGTGAAAGTATTTTAAAACAATGTCTTTAAGGTTTCAAATGGGAAAATATTTTTGGCATGACTTTTGGTATGGTACAGATGATCAGTTTGGGAACAATCTTTTTCACCCCTCTGCCACCAAATTTAGGGTAAGGATGTGGAGTCAGAGGGACTTGGATTTAGACCTTGCCTTACTGTTTATTAAGTGGTGGTATCCTGAGCATGGTCTCTAAATCTCAATTTACTTATCTGTAAAATCAAGATAATGATAATGTAATTCCTCAGACTGTTCTAAGGATTAAATGAGAAAATATTTGTGAAGTGCTTTAAACAGCGGTTGGCATACAGTGAGCACCAAAAAAAAAAAAAGGGGGATTACTGTTAATTAGCATCAACTCTTCAATTTGAAAATAATGGAGTACCATGGAAGCTTAGCATTTTCTAAAAGAAATTAAGACAGAGTAAATGAGGATAGGCCCAGAAGAAAATTGTTATTCCTTTTTTGTTTTATTTGGTTTGCTGGGAATCCTTGTAAAAAATCATATGCTACTTGTTATAGAGCAACTGCTTGCTTGTAGAAGGAGGCAGCTGAAGGATGGCACTGAAGGAAGGGGAGTTCTCAAGTCCGCGTGTACTGTATTGGTTTCAGTGACGTCTAAAACTGTTTGCAGTGTTTCTCCTTTCATTCGTTTGCACGTGGGTTCAGATAGACTGCCAGGCAGGTACTTTACACTGTGTTCAATTCATCGGAGTATACCAGAATGGAATTCAGTCCTTGGAAGTTTTAATCCCCGCCCCCCACACACACACACAGGTCTGGAAGAGTGTAATTTTTATTAACCACTGCCCTATGTTATCTTTTCTTCATTTTAATAACTGTTATGTTTCTATCAGCTCCGTTTACCCCTTTCTTTTTGCAAGCCTATAAATCCAATTTATTTTGAGATCTATTTTTTTCAGTCTTGAAATGGTCTGATGTGGTCAGAACAGATTGGGCTCCAGAATCCTCCGGGACTAGGTTTAAATCCTTGCTTTGCCAGTCACTTACTGTGTTCACTTAGGGAGTTACCTAATCTCACACAGCTTTAGTTCCTTCGTGTCTAAAACTGGTGCACAGTCCCTGTTACCTGCTGTAACACTCCCTGTGCGCTCTCCAGCCCCACGAATACCTGTACTGTCCTAAAGGCACATGCCACATGCAGGGCCTCCGCTTCCTCACCGCTCGGCCCCATGCTCTGTCTGGCTTCTGTCTGTCAGGATGACAGTCTGGTTAAAGTCACTGATAGATGTCCTAATGGTTAAAATCCGGGCGGGCTTCCAACGATGGCAAGGTGGCAGCTTTCTTCCCCTAGCCCCGCACTGCCAGGCCAAGCCCTTCTCTCCCCTGGGCCCCCACGGCACCACCCTTGACTCATTGCATCCCTTCTCTCTGGCCACACTTCCTTGGTTATTTTTGTAGCTTTGCTTCTACCAAAGTCTTTACCTGTTGGAGTTTCTTAAGGTCAGCTCTGAATCTTCTCATTACACATTTTCCCATCGTTCTCAGTAACACTTGTGGCTTCAATGTGCTACCTACACACCAATGACTTAAATTACAGCGGCGCCTCGGTTCTCGAACGTCTCCCTGGGCAAGCGTCTCAGGTCACGAACGCTGTACACCCGAAGGCAATGCTTCAGTTTTCGAACCCGCCTCGGGAGTCGAACATGCCCCGCTGCTCCTGCTGAGGGCAAGGTCCTGAGGCCCAGCTGTTGGCTGTGGATCCCTCGGTTTCCGAACGTTTCAGAACCCGAATGGGCTCCGGAACAGATCACGTTCGAAAACCGAGGCACCGCTGTATGTCTCCGGAACAGACCTTCCTTAATTGCTGACTACTCAGCATTGCTACCCGGCTGTCTCAAAGCAACTGGAACCCAGTATGTTCAGAAGGAAACTGCTTCTCCTTTGGCGTTTCCATTGTCTGTGAATAATGTCACCCTTCTTCCCTTTCTGTGATCCAGAAATCTAGGCATCGTCTTCCTTCCCATGGCCTCCTCTGCCTCACGCACCCAGTGCGGCACCAAGTCCTGCCGAGTTGATCTTCCCAGCCCATCGCTTCTCTCCCTTTCCTGCCATCATCCTAGGACAGGAGAATAGCATTTCATACTTAAATTACTTCAAATGTCACCCAACATGCCTCCCTCTTGGCAGCCTTCAATTCATTTACCATACAACAGCTGGAGTAATGTTCACAAAACACTTTTAAATATATTTAAGAAATGTGTTTTTATTGATTTGGAGAGAAGGGGGGAGAGAGAGAGAGAAGCACCTATGAGAGAGAAACATGGATCGGCTGCCTCCTGCACACCCCCTACTGGGGATCAAGCCCACAACCGGGGCATGTGCCCTGACCTGGTCGATGCTCAACCACTTAGCCACCCCGGCGGGCCACAAAACACTTTTAATGCTGCCTATTTCAGCCCTTCAGTGCCTTTTCATTGCTCTCAGGTTCACAGCCAATATTCTGAACATGGCCCACAGGACCGTGCATCGTCTTGTCCCTGCCCGTCTCTCTAACTCTGTTCTGCTCTAGTCTTGTCCTCATTTCTGCATTTTAGCCACACAGACTTCTTTCAGTTTTTCAAATGTACATTGTTCCTTTTGTAGCACAGGATCTTTGTGTATGTTATTTTTTGGGTATATTATCCCCATTCTACTCCTCCCCTTGGCCTAGTTAACAGTTAAGCTTCTGGGTCATAGTATTATCGTCAGTTCTTCAATTAAGCCTTCCATTCCTGACTTCCACCTCACTGGAGGGTAAATCTCCATTTTTGTATTTCACAGCACACTGCATTTTTCCATCGTAACAATGATCACAGCTCATATTTATACATCTATTTCTACAGTTAAATGATTAATGGTTGTCTTCAATATTGTAGTATAACTCCATGAAGTCAATGGCCATGTAAGTTTTTGCTAGGGATTTGATTCCCAATGCCTAGCACATAATAATCACTTCAGTAAATATTGATTAAATGAAGGAATGACTGAATATGTATCAGGTGCCTACTGTGCTCAGTGCTATGTGGAGGAGTCAGTGATGCTACCCTTATAAAGAAACAGCACAGGTAATAAATACTATTAGGTATAAATTCCATAGCTATTAAGAGAAGAGAAATCTATCTGATTCCAAGATCAAGACAAGACAGAGTTTCAGCAACTAAATATGTAGAAAGGGATATTTTTGGTAATAAGAATCACATTAAGTAAAGAGCTGAGTTGTTCAAGTTGGCTACAGCTTAGGATATATGAATGTCTCAGAGATAATGGGAAAAGACAGGTTAGGGCTTGAACTTGGAGGTCCTTGAATGCCAGAATAAAAGATGAAAACCTTAGGTGTTCTTAAGCTTCCTTAAACAAACAAACAAAAATGGTTATCTGTTAAGTTGTAAAATGAAAGACATCAACTAATTTCTTATACTTGGTCTACCTATGATTCATATTAAAGTTGTTTTTCTGTTAATAAAATATTCTTAGTAAGGACTGTGAAGACCTGCAAAAAGAAAAGTTTCAGTTTTAGTTAAAAATGTTTCTGCAACTGCACATTAATTTGGATGGGAAAGTATCATCTTTGAAAGATATTATATATGAATTCTTAAGTATATAATAGCATTATATAAGTTCCATTATAATAGCAGGCAGTCGTTATTAAACATGTCATTAAAATCATTTTAGACTGTTTTAAAAATTAAAATATGGACATGCAGAATAATTGTGTTATACTATTTAGAGATTATTTTACCTTTACTGAAAGAACATTTAAAGTTGCTTGTGAGCTGTTCTGAAAGTCACTTTGAGAAAAACCATTTGTCTAGCTGTTTTACCATATTCTGCACACAAAACTTTACAAATTACAAAATTATGAAACCATTAAAACGTCATTTTGTGTAATGTGCTACTACATTTTAAAGGTTGCTCTCTCAGTCACCATATATCAGTATTTTAAAATTGAGCAGTTTTAAGCAACTTGATAGTGTCTTTTTGGGTTACTTTGCCCTCTTTAGTCAGCCTTGATGTAGTATATCAGTGGATATATTGTAAATACTTTTTGTGAATATTCTGATCTGATGTCATAACAAAAACAGTTTTTATCTCGTAAAATCTATCTGTCTTTTTCTTTACTGTTTCTGGCTTTGGTTTGATACAGAGCCCAGTTTTCTCTAGTACCTTTTTATTTTTTAACATTGAATCTTATCTGTTATGTGGTTGGCACTGTCACCTAGTTTTGATGCTGATACAGTTTTCTTCCTTACTTTTGTTTTCTTTTGGTCATTTAATAGGAGAGGGGCATTTTAAACCAGATAAAATTTACTCTGGTTTAAAATGAAGAATCAGAAACAGATAGTAAGGAGGCTGAACTGTTTTGCAAACAGGAACAATTGACATTTTACCACCAATCAAGGTTTTTTTTGTTTTTGTTTTGTTTTTTAATCTCTGTCTTAAAGACAACAGTAAGTTGTTACGAGAAAATATTGGACCTGAGGAGAAGAGTAGAAATGGCGATGATAAGGATAGTAGGGCTCGGCCTCCAGGAAGGCTGGAGCCACAGGGCAGTGATTGCTTCCCTGCTGCATGCGCCAGGCTGCGCACGCCACGTCATACACACTTTCTCAGACTGAATTCTGTTTATAGCCTCTGAGCTCTGCCAATCAGCAGGGTGAGGGAGTCTTTTCAAAGGCAGTTAAATGCATCAGTGCACACTGCCCCAGACTTAGTAGGTACTTAATAAATGGTTGCTGAATGGACTGCTGGAAACACTTTTCCCTGGCCTGGGTCTTTTATGACAACAGTATGATAAGATGATGTCAGAAGTAACTTTTTTCCCACTAAATTATAAGTTTAATAGCATTTTCCAAATGTTATATAATCTGTAATTCACTTGTAATTTTTTTCAATTTTATTCAATAAGATTGACTTTTTGAGTGTTAACCGTTGTATGCGTTTCAACACAAGTATAGATTTATGTAACCAACCCCACAATCCGGATACAAAACAGTTTCATCACCCCCCAAAAACCTTCATATTCCTAATTCCAGTCAACTACTGATCTGTTTTCTGCTGCTATCATTTTTCCTTTTTCAGTATTTAATATAAATGGAATCATTCAGTATAACCTCTTTCACATTGGCCATTTTTACTCAGCATGATACCCTTGAGATCTATCCAAGTCCTTGTGTGTATCGGTACTTCCTTTTTTATTGCTGAATAGTATTCCGTAGTATGGATACCCCAAAGGTTGTTATTTTTTGCATTATTTCCCACTTGTTAAAGCAGATATTGCTTATTTTTATTGGAATTAGAATTGTCTATTGACATAGATGATTTTGAAGAAAACCTTTTCTTCTTTTTTTTCGTTGAACAAAATGTAAAGCTGAACATAGTAAAAAGCAGAGCAGAGTAAATATACTTTTACTTACTAAGTAAGAGTGGTGGCTAGCTCTTCTCTGAATTAAGTGAAGAATTTATATGGCTATATTATCCCAGAACTATAAGGGATTGTTAAAGAAAATTTTAACTGCATAGGTTCTAGAGCAAAGTCTCATTTTTCTAGAATACTTCAGGAATTTGATTCATGAAATATTCTGGGTATGTGTTAAGTAGCCTGTACATTTACATAGGTTGGCCAGTTTTCCAATAATTAGAATACAGTAAAATTCACTTACTGTTGAAATGCTACCTAATATAATTTTATCATTTTCAGATGGTTTAGGAAGTACCACAGATCTTAGGTATGAATTGTCTTTTGCTAGATTAGTTATCATTATATTCTATCCTATATATACAAGAAAAGCATGGTTATATGAGCTTTCTGGCTATTTATATTATAGAAAATACTTTTATTGTCTATAATAGATGTTACAATTAATACCTGAATGCTACCTGACACTGACATCCAGGCCCCCTCCCCCTCCCAAAAAAAGCCTTAAAAGTTAAAAAAATATATATATATATCATTTGAATTTTAACCTTTTGGCAGAAGTTTTTAAATCAGGGAGTGGCTTGATCAGTGTTTTTAGAGATGTGACAGTGACAGACTGGGCAGACTGAGGCCAGAGGGAGCAGCTACGCATCAGGGCAGACTGTGCAGCATGACTAAGCTGGTGACAGTGAGATCAGAAATGAAAGGACAAAACAAGAGCTATTTTGAATGAAGAAATTATGTTTCTCACTAACTGACAAGATAAGAGGTTAAACTGGGGAGTCATCCAAGGTGGTTCTGAGACCGGAAAAACAGTGGAAGAAATAGAAATAAGTTTCTTAGGGAGAATGAGCTTGGAAATGAGGCAGTTGAATATGCTGTTATTGGTCATTGATGATCTGGGGGGGGCGGGGAGCAGTATAAACGAAAAGAAGGGACTGAAAACTAACTTAAAAGTAAGGGCATTGCCTTGAATTTTTCATGTATATGAGGAAGCAAAAGGTTACTGAGCTGGTGCATATTGGTTTTAATTTTCTAACCTTCTCTTGCAGACGGGACACAGGTCCTCAAATCTCCATATACTGATCATTGTTCCTCATGGTAAATAGTGAGTTGCAACGGAACTCTAATGAATGAATTTACATTTTTATTCTTTGCTATAAACATCAGGCTTCTATTTTTAGATAAGAGCTCAAGTGTTATGTGTAAAATGATGTAAAAGTAAGATTTCCTGGAGTATCAATAGACATCCTCTAACACCCATTTTAAGTGGGTTTTTAAAATTTTGAACAGTAAATGCAATAATTTGCGTATTCCATTTTTACTTCCACATTATAGTGGATTTATTTATTTTGTTTCATCATTCTTCTGTATTATCATTGATCTGAAAATTTGTGCACCCTTAGGATATCTCTCAAGTGTCACCATTTTATAAATGTTTTATTATTTTTGGAACCTCTTTCTAGATCTATGATTTTATGTATGTTCCTCTTCCTTGCGGATGGTGGAAAGCGGTATAATTTGCTGAAAGAGTCAGAGACACGTTATGATAATGATTTCAGGCCTTCTTTTCAACTGTTTTAAGGCGTGGTCTTAGATAAAATAGTGTATAGTTTATTGAATGTTTCAGTTGCCAAGTGCACAATTTTCTTCATGCTGAATTTGTGAGGTTTATGGATCAAAATTTATTTTCTGTATGTTTTCTTAAGAACAATAGGTGGGAATTTGTAAGTGGAGGTTATAAATTTTACTTAGAATTATTTAGAACATATAGACGAAATAAGGTAAAATTTCATGGAACCCAAGGAAATAATTCATGCAACATTACAGCTTAAAAGTCTTAGGGAAATGGAGTAGGTAATAACATTTTTAAAATGTGGTGTATATTTGTTCTCATTTTATCTGTTACAGTGTTGAAGACTAGTCATATAATCACTAAAGGGTTTCTCATTCTTGAAAATGGGACAGCTGTACTTTAAGTAAATAGTATATGAGTGAGTGAGAGGGATTTTAACTATTGTGTGCATATGCTGCATAGGTCCTAGAGTCATGAGGTTTAGGCCTTTAGCCCTATTTTATAATGTATTCATTTTTGTGATTTTTGTAGATGACTCTTTCTGTACCATATTTTCTCTATACACAAATTTAAGATGTTGGTTTTGACCTTTCAGTCAAAACAACAACTCTAAAATATTATAAGGTCATTGATTACTTATAATTCAGTTGAGAAAAATATATAAATGCACCTTATAGTTCATAACTACATATATTACCATAAAGTGACATTATTAAAATTTTATTATAAAACCCTAGCTGTATATTTACCACGTATTTTACATTTTTAATATAGGAGCCAAAAGACTCCCTTTATTATGGAGTAATCAACAGCTAAATTAGGTACCAGTTAGTGAGATCTAGCATAAGCCTCTCTTCCTTATTTCTACCCTGTCACTTCGTAAGTGACTTGTTTGGTAACTGTAATAATGATGCTAGTGTTGGTGCTCTAGGACATCCTTTATCATTCCTTTTCATAGAGGGATCATAAGAAAAAACAGCTGAAAATAATAACATTCAGTCATACTATTCTGTAATGAATCAGGACATGAATGTCTCAAAATGCCATGTACCAAACATTTTCCCCCACACTATTTTTAGATTTAGCTTTTATGTAAAATATTCCTTTTTGGCTTTGACCAGGTTATGTAGCATAAAAATAAATGTCTAATGTGTTCAGTTTACACTTATTGAGCACCACTCTGTGTCAGCCAGTTATAAGCCCTGGATTCTCCAAATTCAGAAGGCACGGTGCCCAACTTCAAGGAATCTCCAGGCTATTTATTGGGCACACAGACATGGGGACAAGGAATTATAACATAATGTGGGCATAGTTGTAATGGAATTCTGTGGAGCTGGAGATTGGGAAGTGTGGAGGGTTCTGGAATGAGTCTGTACAAGAAGGTAACGTCTAGGTCAGGAAGAGCTATGAACAGCGTGTAAAGGAGTTGAGATTTTATTCTATGATAAATATGAGGAAACGCCGAAAAATTTTGAGATAGAGAATGACATCAGAATTTTTATGTTGTGAAAGAGGAATTGGAGGGGATCATGACTAGCAGCAGTAAAACTATAAAACTGCTTTAGTCCAGATGAGAGAAATGCATATCTTGACTTAGGAAGATGGCAGGACAGAAAGAGAGGAAAGTATATATGTAAAAGATATTTCAGAAGAATTTAGGACATGGAGATTGGTTGGATGCAGGGCTATAAGGATAAATCTTAGACGGCTCCAATATATTTGGGGTTTGTACTGGGATGGATGGTGGTGCCGTTCGTTGAGACAGCAAATGCAGCCGTGGAATGGAATGAAATGGAAGCCCGGGCCGTTAGATGGTAGCTGAAGACAGTCAGGGAGGAGATTGTTCAGGTAGGACGTAAAGAGTGGGGGGTAAGGAGGCCAGAGGGGGCCCCTGGAATGGAGGGCAGTAGGATTTTAGGACAGTTGGAGAAAGTGTCCTGGGAGAGGACTGAGAAGGGTTGGACAAAGACGCAAGAGAACTTGGAGAGAGCAGTGTACACACACTATTGGAAAACGAAAGAAAGAAGATAGTAGAGACAGACTACAGGGTAACTCTAGTTACATTTAAAAAGCTTGGGAACATAGTAGCTGCGTGTGTGGCCTTGGCGCTAGACCCTGTCAGAACCAGGTGCTTTTAGGACCAACATTTTTCCTGTCTCAGTGGCTACATAATGCCATGGGGCTTGACTTCCCTTGGCACATTTGCTCTGACCTCACCTCTGCTTTCTCTACTGGGGTATAATCTCTGCTTTGCTCTAATTCTAGCTGGGCCATCCTCGCCCATTCTGGCCTCTCATCTCCTCACTCGATATAGTCAAGGCCCTTTAGTTTTTGTGAATTGCCTCATTTTCTTGGTGTTCCTTATTTTAGAATCTGGAGACAAAAATAAAATTTAAAAATTAAAAAAATAAAATCTGGAGAGAAGTAATCTTCTTTGGCTAGTCCATCATTTATATGAGGACTTTTTTCCCCAATATCTTTATTGATTTCAGAGAGAGGAAGGGAGAGGGAGAAAGAGAGAAACATCAATGATTAGAGTCATTGATCGGCTGCCTCCTGCACACCCCCTGCTGGGGATCGAGCCCGAAACCCAGGCATGTGCCCTGACCGGGAATCGAATCGCGGTCTCCTGGATCGTAGGTCGATGCTCAGCCGCTGAACCAGACCAGCCGGGCTATATGAGGACATTTTTAGGTTATTGAAGCTAACCCATTCTATACCCTAGCCAGTCACTTATGAAGTGCCCTGAATAATCTTGAAAAATGTACCCAGTGTGGATTTCCACTCTTGGATTTGTGTAAAATCCAAATGCCAGTGAATTAAGGAGTGCATTGCAGTGGAGGAAATGAAGGCAAGGGGCTTAATTCCAAAGGGAATAGCAGACAAGTGGGGAACACAAGATCAGGAAAGTCAAGGAAAGCTGTTGTTCTTGTTTTACTTTGTTTTGGGGGATGCCAGCGGTTTGAACAAAGAAAGAATCAATGAATAGGAAAGGGTTGAAATAAAGAGAGCATTTTATTTTTTTTAACTCTTGAAGTAGTGTTAAGGTGGCAGCAGATGGAACTGCAGAGCACAGGGAGATGGATTAGCCTCGCATAGGAAGAAAGATACCTCTCCTTTGCGATGGGGCTAAAGAAGGGGGAGGAGTGGGATGCAGATGAGTCTGGAAGTGGGGGAACCTGCCTGTTAGCACACTGTATGAAATAGGCAACAAAGAGAACTGCTGAGAAGAGAGGTAAAGATTTCTGGTAATTGCCGAGGAAAATCCAAATAGGAATTTAACAATTAGGAATATGATGAAGTGATTTTTTTTTCCCCACTGCAGTGCATATATAGATTGAGAGAAGGTAGTGATTGAACTAGTCCAGAGTTGAAACAGGCTTGGTAGGACTTAATGCTTGTTTTATTTTTCCTGTTTGTTTGGCTCAGCTCTTTAGTTTGGTCTTTCATATTTTTCTTTTGCAGGTCTTGATGACTGTTTGCAGCAGTATATTAAGAACTTCGAGAGGGAGAAGATCAGCGGGGACCAGCTGCTGCGCATTACACATCAGGAGCTAGAAGATCTGGGGGTCAGCCGCATTGGCCATCAGGAACTGATCTTGGAAGCAGTTGACCTTCTGTGTGCACTGGTAAGGACATAGAACTGGCTGGAAAGGAAACTGCTTTTTGTCTTATTTTCTTTCCTTTCGAACTTTTCTTTTTTGTTTCCTTCCTTCTTTCCTTTTTTTTTTTAACTAATTTAAATGCAAGTAGAAAAAGCCCCCCCTAATTCTCAAACAACTAGGTGTGCTATTTTGCTTCTTCATTAAATTTGGTATATTATATAATGCAAATTGCAAATTAAAGAGGTTTAGCACTAGTTGGGTAGCTCAGTTGGTTAGAGTGCTTCCCAATATGCCAAGGTTGCAGGTTTGATCCCCAGTCAGAACATATACAAAAATCTACCAGTGAATGTATAAATAAGTAAAACAACAAATGGATACCTCTCTCTCTTCCTTCCTCTCTCTCTTCCTCCCTCTCTCTCTCCTCCCTCTCCTTCTTGCTCTCTCTCTAAAATCAATAATAAATTTTTAAAACCCCACAATTAACAAAAAGGAGGGTTATAACTCAGCTGATGACATACATTTAGCTATTTGAAAAAATTAAGTTAAAGCTCACCAAAGGAGTTTTCATAGCAGCATTTAGGATATCCAATTGTATATAATCAATTATAAAATCCATTTCCTTCTAAAAGCTTTGATTTAGGATCACAAATATTAATTAATCCTATTTTAGAAAAATTTTTCTTTAAATCAAATTATTTACATGTTCTTTTTAAATACGTCCAATGAAAATGGATTATTATACCTTGTATGGTTACTTTTGTGTATTAAAAGAGCAATGCCTAATTAAACAAGAGAAATCAATGTCAAAATAATCCTGGAAGATTCTGTTAGTACATTAGGTATTCTGAGAGGAACATAGATTTTTTTCCATCTTAGATAAGATGACAATAATCTGATTGGTTTTAAATTCTTCCACATATTTGTGAGGCGCGTAGAACTACAATGAGAAAGAACATAAGTCTTATAATAATCTGGGGTTGAAATTTGGCTTAGTAAATTACTGACACTTGTGAGTAAATAATTTCACCATAGCCTTAGTTCTTTTATTTAAAACAGAGACAGTAACAGTTACCTTTTGATGTCATTGTAAAAAGCAAATGAGATAGTGTTTGTATAGTGCCTAATTCAGCACCTGACATACAGTAAGCATTCAATAAATAGTAACTATTATTAAGATGATGTTTAACAAGGAATAAGTAGATAATTAAACACAATTCAAGAATCAATTAATGCACTCAGCAGTGTATATGTCAGATGTAAGGTCTAGTTTCTGCCCTCTTGAAAAGCCTAGGGAGAGAGTCACATACAAATAATCAATCACAATACTATAGTATACTTACTAAAATAAAGTATGAGTTAAATATTATGGGGGCACAGAAGAGAAAATAACTAGCTTTGACTAAGATAGATGGGTTTATATTATGAAAGAAGTAATATTTAAGAAGCCTCATAGAGACTGAATGAGCATGTGTTTGGTAGATGGAGGAACAGAGGGAATGGTATTTCAGGTAGATAAAATAACACCTACACATGCACACAATAAAGAGCATATCTGGTGTGTTTGAAAAATGGTAAGTTATTTAAGATGACAAAAAAAAAAGTGGGAAACAATAGTGGAAAATTAGGCATTAAAAGATAGAACCAGCCAGTAAACCTTAACATCATGATAAGAGAATTGGAGAACGATGCAAGACTAATAAAATAATTGTATTTAAAAGGTAACTGATGGTAATGAAGATGATGGAATGGAGTGTGCACAAACTGAAGATGGGGAGAATAATTAGGAAGTGTTTAAAATAATCTACTAAGGCTACGAGTAGGGCTTGAACCAGGGATGTGCAACAGGAATAGAGATCTGGTGACTATGAGGGGTAAGGTAAAGGAAGGAGCTGAGAAAGATTCCATCTTTTCTAGCTGCAGAGATAGAGTCGATGATTTTGTAATAATGGACGTAGGCGATGGCAGCGAGAATAGTTTTAGTTGGGAATATAAATCACATTTTGATTTTCTTGAATTTGAGGCATCTCTCTGGGTTATCCAGAAAGAGATACTCATCAGAGAGTTGAACATATGAATTTAGAGTTGAGAAGTGGCTGAAGATGTAGATTTTTGGAGTCTCAAGGATCTAGGGATTGAATCCATAGAGAGAGAGGAGATCATCCAAGGAGGGCCTCCCGAATACAGAGAACAAAGGACACAGCTCGACCCTCGACACTTGGGCTGAGTGGGAAGAAGATGAGGTTGCACAGGAGGCTTATGGAATGGTCAGAGAAGCATGAAAACAACTGCCAAAGAGTGGTCTCAAAGGCAATAGGGAGCATTATTTCCATTAAAGGATACCAATAATGTCATCGAATTTCACAGAAAGCTAATAGATAAGCAAGAAAAAAGAAAGACCTGACTGAAAGTTTCTAAAGAAGAGTAGAATCTGAAACCACTTATATATTTCAGTCTTACCTTAATTGTCATCTCAAAGAGACTTTTCCTGATCACTCCTCCACCCTTGTCTGGTCTAAAATTAACCCCCCAATATTATTCTCTTTCTTAACCCTCATGTCATCTTGTAATTATATATTTATATGTGTTTATCTTTTTTTCTTTCTTTTTTTGAAAGAGGAAGGGAGAGGGAAAGGGAGAGAGAGAAGAAACATTAATGATGAGAGAGTCATTGATCGACTGCCTCCTGCACGTCCCCCACTGGCGATCGAGCCCGCAACCCGGGCCTGTGCCCTGACCGGGAATCGAACAGCGATCTCCTGGATCCTAGGTTGATGCTCAACCGCTGAGCCACGCCCGGCAGGGCATGTGTTTATCATTTTAATGTCTATTTCTTTCACTGGTCTATAAGCTATATGGGAAAAGTGACTATGCTTATTGAACATCTAGCATGTATCACAAATGCTAGGCAACAGTGGATGCTGAATAAATATTTTTTGAAAGTGGTGATGAAAGAGACTTGACACATTTTTCACATGATAGTTTGGGGATCTTCTCATCTCCCTATTCCTGAGATAAGAGAAATCAATTGAGGCCAGAACACACATGTACACTCTATCCCTTATATGGATCAGATCAAAGAAATCATGTATGAAATAACGAGTATTTGGGGTAAGGTAAGTGTCCACAGTGTTTTTGCATACCGGTCTCCAAAGCTGAGTCAGAGTGGCTATGAAGGTGCAATACAGTGTCTTAGAAATGAGCATCTGGTCTAGCAGGCCCCTATTTGCCACGTCTTCTCTAACAGCAATAGTTGGGTATATCAGAGCTCAAAGTCCAGGGTGTATGTTCTATAAGCAGAGCTCCGCATAGATGAACCACTTGAGTGTTAGGCTCCTACACAGCCAGTTCGAAGAAGGAAAGATTGATGATTGCAGTGTTACCAACAGGGAGTCTAGACCTGTAGGCTTTGGAGCTTGGCCCATGAACAAGCTCTGCTGCCCTAAACTTACTTAAAAGAATGACATCAGAGACATATGTAGACCATTTTGATGTTTGAGCCATGGAGCTATGTAAATCCCTTCATATTCTAAGTTTTAATCCCTCTACAGTTGTAGATTTAAGCACCGTAGTATTACATCATTTTCTTGGGAAAACTTCATTATGTGGTTGAGCTGTTCTGGAAGTTAACACGAAAAAAAATACTAAATTCATTCTTCTGTGTTTATCCAGCAATAAATTGCTCACATTCCCCAGAGAGGTCAAATATTAAACTTTCCTTTTCACTGCTTCCTAACGGTTATACATCAGGAAGTTAAAATTGCAAATATCTTCTAGTTTGTGCAACAGATGTTTTCCAGTGACTATAAAGCCAATCAGTGAGCAATAAATTCTGTTTTACTTTTACATGCCATTGTAAAATTGTGAGGTGAGGTCCCGCATCAGCAGGCTCAGGTGACTAGACCGGAAATTCCGCTGTTGGAAATGGGGAACTATGTCTTATCTCTTTGAAACTGTAATGTCTCTACTGGCCTTTGTATTTTTTCTTTACATCAACTGTATTTATTTCTTCTTTCAACATTTATATATTCATGTTCAATCAGTGCTACCACAGGGAATACAAAAGTGAAAAAGGCATAGTCTGGGCCTTTAAGATGTATGTAATCTAGTAAATAAGACAAAAGTCGTTGAAAGATAATATAGATTTAAAGACAATCCCAGGGGAGTGCAGAAGGAAATGATGAGCACTACTGAGGGATCCAGGAAGGGTGAGTGGGCTTCGTGTTGGGACTTTCAGGATGCGTAGATGTTCACCAGACAAAAAAGTTGGGGAAAATTTAGGCAGAAGAAATATCATATGTAACGGCAATTATGAAAGAGTATTGGAGTGTTCAGGGAGAAATGAGAATTTTGACTTGGCTGGTGCAGAGTGGGAAGTAATGGGAAGAAAGGCAGCTTATGCTTTGTACCACATTATAATTCTTTGCTTAGATTTTCTGGTCCTTCCTGTCTAGTGCTTAGCACATAGAGTATATTAAATTAATGTTATCCTACTGAATGAAGTTCTCTGCATTTCTCCATAGAACAGCCATTTTTTTCTCTTGCTTACACAGCCTCTGACTGAAGTTTCTGTTCTAGTATAAGAAGACAGAGTAATTACCAAATTCCTTTTGTTTCTTTTAAGCTTTGGAATATTTTCTTCTGCCTTGTCTTAAAGTTATTCCTAATGGGGAATGAATGCATGGCAGCTAATGAAAACCAAAGGTCTGTTTAGTAACTTATTTATTCATGCAATATATATTTATTAAGCACCAACTCTATTGTTTCTACCATGTTATTCTAGAAAGAATTAAGCTGTTCATGATTTGGAGGTATATTAACTCTTTCAAGCTGTTATGTTATCATTTAATATGCTTAAATAGAGAGCACAGTGTATTAACTGAAATAATAAAGCATAAATAAACTATATATAGTTTAAGGTATCGCCCTTAATTTATGTTCTAACAATACACCTTTTATTGGGAAGTATAGTGAATCATTTATGACAGGATAAAAACAGTTTTCATTTCATTCTTTATGTACTTTTCATATAATAGGTAGGCATTTTGCAGGAAAAAATTGCTAAGATTTGTATCTTTGCAGTATAATTGCTTGGTTCATTTATCTCAAAATAATTTATTTCTAAAAAAACTACATTTGACCAATCCTTTTAGGAATCACTCATTTTTGTTTTGTTTTTTAATTTATCTTTATTGTTGAAAGTATTGCAGGTGTCCCATTTTTCCCCCCATTGACCCCTTCCACCTCGCTCCCACCCCCTCCCCAGGCCTTCACCCCATTATTGTCTGTGTCCATGGGTTATGCACATATGAATATAACTTCTTTGATTAATCTCTTCCCACTCTCTATCCCCTTCCCTCTTCCCTCTGAGGTATGACAATCTGTTGCATGAGTGAATGTCTCTGGATCTATTTAGTTTGTCAGATTTTGTTATTAGCTTCTTAAAGAAGACCCTTCAACATTTCCTGTAGTGCTGGTCTGGTGGTGATGAACTCCTTTAGCTTTTCCTTGTCTGAGAAGCTCTTTATCTGACCTTCAATTCTAAATGATAGCTGTGCTGGGTAGAGCAATCTTGGTTGTAGTTCCATGTTTTTCATCACTTTGAATATTTCTTGCCCCTCCCTTCTGGCCTCAAGGTTTCTGTTGAGAAATCAGCTGACAGTCGTATGGGGGCTCCCTTGTAGGGAACTAACTGCTTTTCTCTTGCTGCTTTTAAGATTCTCTCTTGTCTATAACCTTTGGCATTTTAATGATGCTGTGTCTTGCTGTGGGCCTCTTTGGGTTCCTCTTGTGTGGGACCCTCTGTGCTTCCTGGGTTTGTAAATTTATTTCTTTCGCCAGGTAGGGGAAGTTTTCTGTAATTATTTTTGCAAATAGGTTTTCAGTTTCTTGATTTCTTTCTTCACCTCCTGGCACCCCAATAATATTAATGTTGGGCCGTTAGAAGTTGTCCCAGAGATTCGTTACACTATTTTCATATTTCTGGATTCATTTTTCTTTTTGCTCTTCTGGTTGGGTGTTTTTTGTTTCCTCATGTTCCAAATTGCTGATTTGATTCTCAGCGTCCTCTACTCTACTGTTGATTCCCTGTAAATTATTCTTCATTTTAGTTCATGTAGCCTTCATTTCAAATTGGTACTTTATTATGTCATTGATGATCTCACTAGTTTCCTTAATAGTCTTGCTAAGATCCTTGAGCATCCTTATAACCATAATTCTGAACTCTGTAAGCTTGCTTGGTTCTCTTTCATTTAGTTCCTCTTCTGGAGATTTTTTCTGTTCTTTCCTTTGTGACATGTTTCTTTGCCTCCACATTTTGGCTGCTTCCAGGTGTCTGTTTCTATGTATTAGGTAGAGCTGCTGTGTCTTCTGGAATTGATAGAGTGTCTTTGTGCAGTAGGTGTCCTGTAGGGTCCAGTAGATCAGCCTCCCCAGTCACCTGAGCTGGGCCTTCTAGGTGCTCCCCTGTGTGGGCTGTGTGCACTGTCCTGTTGTAGTCGAGCCTTGGTTGCTGTTGGCGTCCCTGGGAGGAATTGACCCCCAGGCCAGTTGGCTGTGAGGACCAGCTGCTGCTACAGCCAGAGAGCTGCTGTGCTGGAGACACCCCTATGGAGCAGGATTTACTTCAGTGGGGCTTTGGTGTTCACCAAGTGGGCCCCTTGAGTGTCACTCGTGGATGTGGTAGGTTGTAATCCAGCGTGGTCGAGTCTGACCACCAGGTGCACTGTCTCTGGGGCCTCCTGGGAGATGCAAAGTCAGCCTGTGCCAGTGCCTTGCCCAGGGCCACCCAGCATGAGCTACACAGCAAACCGTAGTTGGCTGCTCCTTGTGCTGGGCTTGGAGGTGTCCAGGAGAAGCCAAGCTATGAGCCAATGCAGCTGCCGCTAGTGCCAGGCCTGGGGCCGCTGATCAAGCCGTATGGGGCAGCTGCTGCTTGTTTGAGAGATTTTAGGAAAGTCCTAAGCATGAGGCTCAAGAGGCCACTTGCACAGAAAAGCCCCTGGAAATGGCCTGGATGAGCTGCAGGTGGGGAGGGGCGGGGCCTCCGGGAGTCACGGGGCGGGGCCAAAGGTGAGTCAGGCGCTGGTGATTCAAACATGGCGCCTGCCTGCGGGCTGTGCGGGGAGGACTCGCCACAGGAGCCATGGCCTCCGCCAGCCCTTCTGCCTGGGAGGAAGCCGCCCTCCACCTCTCACCCCAATTTCAGGCAGGTTAGTTCCTTCCCAGGTCCCTTCAGGCTGCTGCCCGGCGCTGGGCTCGGAGGGAGCGTCCGAGTGAGTCCGCGCGCGGCCCTTTAGAGGAGCTGCTGGGGCTCCCGCACCCTCCGAGACCCTCAGTGACAGTCCCTGCTGGTTTCACAGCCTGAAGCTGTGGGGACGTCTCTTCCCGGCCCTGGAGCCCTGGGCTGGGGCCTGCTGTGGGGCTGGGACTCCTCACTCCTCCGGGAAACCCCACCACCGAGATTCCCTCCCTGGTTTCCCCGCGGCACCGGGTGTGGGCCCGCGGCCTGTCTTCGGGATCCAGCCCCGCCCCGCCCGCGTCTCCCCCTCCTCCCGGTCTCGGTGCTGCCTCAGCTCCCTGGTTGCGGGGCTTCTGTGCAGCCGGATCTCAGGAGGCTCTGAGCGATGGTGGTTCTGTATTTTAGTTTTAATTTTGATGCGGTTGCGGGAGGCGGCGGGGACCACGGTTCCCTGCGCCGCCATCTTGTTGTCTGGAGTCACTCATTTTTAAGCCAAGTATTATAAAACCTAAACACCTGTACATGCTACATTCAAATGAAGAGCTGTGAATAAAATAGCATTTAGAGTGTAAAATATGTTGTACCAATATTGAATATTTTTAGTTAAGTGTTTAGTGGGAATTTGCCACTAGTGAAGATAGCCACCTCGATTTTCCAAAATGAGAAGTCTTCCTTCCTGCCTTCCTGCCTTCCTTTTTTTCTTTTTTCTCTCCTCTCCCTCTCCCTCTCCCTCTCCCTCTCCCTCTCCTCTCTCCTCTCTCCTCTCTCCTCTCTCCTCTCTCTCCTCTCTCTCCTCTCTCTCCTCTCTCTCCTCTCTCTTCTCTCTCTTTTCTTTCCTCTGTCTCTCTCTCTCTCCCCCCCATCCCCTTCCACTCGCTCCAAAAAAGTCAGTGGAAAAAATATCCTCCCTTGAGGATTAACAATTAATTATAATAATTTTAATATTATCTTAAATTTAGGATGCTTCACAGTGTTTTACTTTGCCTTCAGATTTTTATTTATAAGATTTGTATTATTATTTTAAAATTATTTTTACCTTTTCTAATAAAATATTTGAGATGCTTAAATAGATAGAGATCATTTAAATTAATCTTTTGTGGAGGCTAGTGGCTACTGAGTTAAACCTTGACCAGGTTGACTGATTAGATTCCTCTCTAATAACCTATTATAATTTGAGCTTCTCTAAGAAATTATTATAATTTGTTTGTAAATAAACATTTCCTCATTGAAATCATTAGTACACAAAAATGGAAAATGTGGACATTGTTATACTTGAAGAAAAATGCTTTAACACAGGAAACAAGTTCTGAAAATATTTTTAAGGAGTTCAGAAATATTTACATTTAGTTGATATAACTGCAAATTATTCTATCTAGTCATTAGACAGTATCTTTTATAAACTTACAAAAGGATTTCCTTCTTAATATAGTGCCAAACTGCATGAAAGTTTTCAAAGGTTTCACAGATGATCCAGGCTCAGCTGCAATAGATTTTTGAATAGAATATTGTTTTATTTGTGCAAGCCAGACCTTTTATTTTGAAAGAAAAATCTTGCAATTTAAATTAAGCAGTGAAAATTTAATATTCTATGATTTAAAAAAAAAAAAAAAAAAAAGCCATGGCTCCAAAAAAGAATGTTCTTTTAATAAAAATGTAAATTCTCAGTAAAGAACAATCAGACTTTTATTACTATTAAGTCTTTAGTGTTTTAACATACTTTTTTTTTTAAATCCTCGCCGAAGGATATTTTTTCCATTGCTTTTTCAGAGAGAGTGGGGGAGAGAGAGGTAAACATCGATGTAAGAGTGACACTGATAGATTGGTTGCCTCCCCCACGCGCCCTGACTGGGGCCAGGGATCGAGCCTGCAACCGAGATATGTGCCCTTGGCTGGAATCGAACCCGGGACCCTTCAGACCGAGAGTTGATGCTCTAACCGCTGAGCCAAACTGACTAGGGCTAGTGTTAACATACTTAACATAGTGGGGTATTTAATGTTTATGCATCCAAATCTTCTCTAGTCCTTCCTTTTATCTCCTCTAAGTTCTCTTTTCTGAAATTACTATGGAAAAAAATAAACCTAAATTTCAGAGTAGGTACCCCCAGTGGTTGTTGACTTAGTAATATAGCTAAGTTCATGTGCCATTTGATTCCCTTTTTTTACCCCCTCAGTAGTTTATCTTCCATCTTGCTTTATGTGTTGTCACCAGGTGGACTGGTGATTTGTCCCATTACAAACTGTCTACTGTCAGCTCAGCTCTTTAAGCAAATAAACAAACAAATAATCTTTGGGTTTTATAATTTTCTATAAAGTGATACTACTTTTAATTTTACACAAGACAGTAATATATATATATTGCTGAGTAGTTTGATCACGGTCATCCTTTGATCCAGTTAACCAGCCTTTCTTAGAAGTGTTTTACAACTCACAATTAGCTGTTTTAAAATTTAATTGTAACTTACAAAATCTTTCCTTAACGTTTATTTGAGGGGATCATTTATTATTTTTCTAATGTGGATTCTGCTAAATCAGAAATCCTATCTTACTCATTTGTAACTTTTAAGACTAGTTCTATTGCCTGTACACAATAAAGTACTCAGTAAATATTTTAATGAATGAATAAAATATTGACTTAAAAATATTCTCTCTCTTTTGTAATTCAGAATTATGGCTTGGAAACAGAAAATTTAAAAACTCTTTCTCACAAGTTGAATGCATCTGCCAAAAATCTACAGAATTTTATAACAGGGAGGAGAAGGAGTGGCCATTACGATGGGAGAACCAGCCGAAAATTGCCAAATGACTTTCTGACTTCAGTTGTGGATCTGATTGGAGCAGCCAAGAGTCTGCTTGCCTGGTTGGACAGGTAAAATCTTCCAAATGTTTCATAAGTAATTTTCCTTGAACACCAGTTTGAATATAACATTATTTCATGTTTTCTTGTGAAAGGATTGCACAGGTAGAGACACTTGCAAATACACACATAGCAATACATGAAGTCAATCAGAGGTGTTTTATGTTTATTTCATAGAAAGGAGAAATGTGACAAAAACCTGAAGGAAATAATTTAAATCATTTATTCGGCTTCCATTGCTGCAAAGGTTCTCAAAATGCTTATTCTGTGTTATATCATACCACGGTGATCAACTAAATAAAATACCATTTAACATTTTGACCATAAAGATGAAATATATACTTATGGGGTTGGGGGAAGACAACCTTGTGATAATTTTAAAATCTCCTACTGAGACTTTTTTGTAAATTGAAAAAAGGAAACTGAAGTTTATACTTTGACTCACTTGCCTCTAATGATGATGCTTTTTAACAGTTTAAGTTTTTAAAAGGAAGGACAAAGAAGGGAAAAATATCTTTGCCATGCTAAGGCATTTGAACTTAATACTGAAGGCAGTGGGGGACTATTTAGAGTCATTGTTGTGTTCAGCTCTGTGAATTTTGAAGACCCCCACTGCCATAACAGTGTTGGGAAAGATTAAGGATAGAAGAAGGGAAACCAGTTAAGAGGCTATTTTAGAAACTAATCATGCTGCTGCTACTGTTGGTGATTCTGATGTTAATACACTCATTTAATAAAGTAACCATAGGAGGGTTGTCTTTATTTTACAAAGAGGAAAACTAGCACTTACAGAGGTTAAGTTCAAAACCAAATGACAAGTAAGTGTTGGAGCCAGGATTCAGTTCAGGTATCTGACTACAGAGTTGATCCTCTCTACTGCTATTTACTGATAGTTTTAATTAATTAGAGAAGTAGCAGTGAGGATGGAAGAACGTTGGAGATATTTATGCAGATAAAGAAGACTTGGTGACAAGTAAGATCTAGGGACTAAGGGAAAGGGAGACATGTTAAATAAAAGATATGTAACTTGGCTCAACCAGCAGATGGTAGTGCCATTATTAAAACAGAAGAAACAGGTTATGGCAGGAGACAAGTGTTGAGTTGAGTGCCAGGCATCATAAATTGTAATGACTGGAGAATATTCAAGTGAGAAGGGCTTTAGAGTACTGCTACTCATAAAAGATATATGGTAGATATAAATTTGGGAATAGTTAGAATATAAATAATCATCGAAATCAGAGATAATATAGTGGTCTATGAGCAGTTACATAATAGATTCTTCTTACTGTTCTATTTATTTTCCATAGCACATAAACCCTAACACACTATATAATTTACTTATGTATTATTCTTAATGTTTTTGTCTTGACTAGTCTTTATGTGATTTATGCTTGAAGATAGCAGGGATTTTCATCTGTTTTGTTCAGTGATATCTCAATTATCTAGAAGAGTTTCTAACCTATAGTGGGTGCTAAAGAAATGTATTTGAGTGAATGAAAAGAACTGGGATGAGGAATGAGTTCTGTGGACCACCAACCGCTGAAGGATGATAAGTTTAGCTATGGAAAAAAATAACAAGACATAATTAGAGAGGGAGGAGAGAATTAGTTGAGAGCGGTTTCATGGAAGCAAAGGCAGTAAAGAGGTTTTTTGTTTGTTCGTTTGTCTTCCTGTTGAGATTTTAGTGTTACCTTATTTTTTCACCGTTATTTAGATAAAATTGACATACAACATTGTGTAAGTTTAAGGTGCCAAATGTGACAGTTTGGTACACATTTGTATTATAAAATGATCACCACAATAAGGTTAGTTAAAACATTCATCACCTTACAAACTTACCTTTTCTGTGTGTGGGGGGAGAACATTTAAGATGGGAGTCAAGGGTTTTAGGGGCAAAAGGAAGTGGTCAGTAGGATCAAATGCTGCTGTGAGATTCAGCAGGGTAAGAACTGAAAATGTATAGTAGATAAGGGAATCAGGATATATGTGACCTTACCAGCATCCATTTAGTGGTTTTACTCAGAACTCATGAAAAGTGGAATGCATGAATTGGCTGTGAGTTAAAGGTGAGAACTCCTCTTTGAAGAAATGTTCTGTGAAATGCTTTGTTATTCAGGATAGTTTTGTGTCATATTAACTTCCCCTTTTCATAGATTCTTAATATTTTAGTGGTGATGGAAAAGAGGAAAGGCAAATGATGAGTGCTAATTCTGTATTTGGGAGTGTGACTGGTTCCTCCTCTTGTCATGGGTTGTATGAATATCTTAATTGCTCCTTGGCCGATATACATTTCAGAAGATCCCAAAATCAATTTAAATGTATTAGGATTTTATCTTTAACTGCCAGGTGAAATGTTTAGGCTGTTTGTTTTCCTGACATGTAGCTCAGACTTTTATTAGCAGTTGTTAATGGGTTTGTATTTAACTTATATTTTTATTCCTCTCAAGGAAAGAAATACTTTTAGGTAGCGGAAAATGAGCAAGACTACACTCCACATGCCCTCTTGTTTCATTGTGTCCTACAAACTACAAAGGAAACAAAACACATTAAGCATTGTTAGAAAATCCAAAAGAGCAGTGTTCTCCAAGACCATCCTTGTGAATCCCTGCTGAAATACATCATGCAGTGGTATAAAGAGCAGAGAGCTGAGAGAGTTGCGTTTCAGCTCTGCCTCAAGCCCTAGGCAACCTTGAACTTAACCTCTGTTTTTATTTTCTTTTTAGAGTAAGGATGTAAGATCTACAGAAATTGAAGGTCTCTTCTAAGCAGTATTATTCTATAACTCATGGACCTTGTTCATAAAAGCCACATGAGGAATATATACAATTTATTTCCCTTTATGCAATCTCAAAGGATAAACACTAACAAAACTTGTTAGTGACTTACAGAATCATGATTTAAGTCCCTAACTCTTCTCTAAATAAATTTAGTTAATATCTTTGTTTTTTTTTATTTTAAGTTCTAGAACAGAGCTAATCTGTATTTATGCTTTCTTTATATAAGGTTAAGAATATATCTTGTCTTGTTTTATCATTGTTTGCTTTTGAAGAACTTAGAACTTAAGTACTTAATTATAAAAGTTCCATAAAAATGATGTTGACCAAAAATGCTTAATATTTTAATTTGTCAGTATAGATTTGCTTTTTAATTTGGAGGGTTTAAAATGGCCACTGCAATCAAATATTGCCAAGCATTGGATCTTTAACCCCTTAGTGTATTCCTTCGATATATAATATGGTGTGATTCTGCCAGTTTAAATATGGTTATTCTGTTGTAAAACAGCTGGCTTAATTTTTTAAAAGTGATAACTTTTTGCCATTAAAGTTTTTATTACATTTTGGGGAGAACTTGAATGCACAGCAATATGATAGGGCTTTATTGCAATTTTTATTTTATTTCACTTGAAGAGGGAGAAAAGAAAAGAAAAATAAGCAAAAATTC
Source organism: Miniopterus schreibersii (assembly GCF_964146895.1). Classification (NCBI taxonomy): domain Eukaryota; kingdom Metazoa; phylum Chordata; class Mammalia; order Chiroptera; family Miniopteridae; genus Miniopterus; species Miniopterus schreibersii. The sequence continues at coordinate 95,482,217 of NC_138104.1, read as the reverse complement.
TTAACACTAGATACTGCGCTAGATACTTTACATATATCAACTCACTGAAATCTCACAAAGTAGGTATCATTAGCCCTGTTTTATATATGAGACATTAAATAACTTGCCTTAAGTCACTCACCTAATATGGAAATTATAATTTGAATCTATTTTTGTCTGACACCAAAGCCCTTCTTATTTCTCCTTTATCATGTTCCTTTGTCATGCTACATCTCCTTTTTGAAAGCTGACTAATTCTCAAGGATTTTGCGGAAGTGGTCCTTAGGAATGAGGCATATATATGAATTTCTTTGCACTTTGGTACTTCTCCTCAAATTCTAAAGAGTACCACTTTTCTATTTTTGTTCTTCATAATTCAAATTGCTATAGAGAATTTTATTAATTGAAAATGTGTTTCTTATTCTACTTTGAAGGCATCAATGAGGTATATTTTAATATCGTTGAAAAACTTGAATGTTTAAGGCTTAAAGAGGTAGGATGCTAAGGGAAAATGTTTACAATTCATAAAAAATCCAATTTCAGTGGAGCTTCCATTCAAAAGATTTGTTTTCAAAAACCAGCTCTTTACATTTTTTAACATAAATAAAATCTAACAATTTTTTTTCTCCCATCTTATATATTGACTTGAATGAAATAGCAGACTTTCCCAGAGGAAAAGCCTCAGAGTTGAATCACAGTTGGTAGCTTTACTGTTTATTTTCAATGCATGGTTTTACTTGTCTATTTTTAACCTACATTCTGCTGTTTTTCACACCTTATCCTTCTTGCAGTTTTATATGGCCTTGCCAAGTCAGTCTATACTTGGAGGTTTACAGATCACTGCATGTATCACGTTGTACAATAACATCACTAAAAAATGTTCAAAAGAATTATTTATAGAAGTTTATTTTGCTATTTATAGTGAAAGTTTATTTTTTATCTTATTTTTAGCATGAATTTTTAATTCTGATTGTTTCTGAAATACCTTTCAAGACCATTCTATTTTGAAGGGATCCATGAGATATGTTTTTATGTCACTGAAAACCTTTAAAGTGTTTAAGGCATAAGAGTTAGAGTAAGGCATAACTCTTATGCCTTAACAAAAACAAAATTCAATTAAATAAATTTAAAGATCTAATTGGCTTTATTGAAAGTATGAATTGGGCAGCATCCCATCTAGCAGGCAGGAAGGAACCAGAGGAGTTGTTCAAAATGGAAAGCTTTTCTAGACAGAAGGATGGGGGGAGTTACAAACAAAAGGATAATTTCAGACAAGGTCACCTCCCATAGGGGCCAGGGACTTTAGGGGTCTTATTGGGAAGATTACCTCACTAGTGTTGATCAGAAAAATTCCAGGCTGATTAGTTTAAAATTCCACTTCTGGGAGAGGCTAAAACTGCCATCAAGTGTTGGTTTGTTATAGGGCTTAGCACAAGTTACTCCATTTGGGGCCTGTTGTTTCTTTTTTAACAGATGCTAAAGAAAAATATAAGATTTTTGTGAAGTCTTTTGCCTTATCTAAGAAAAAGGTTGAACTAATATCTTCTTAGATACTACAGCTAATTGTTGTTGGGTCTTATTTCTTCTCACTGCTCACTGCTCTTACTGGGCACCTCTTTTTCCAAAGATGAGCAGTGATGTAGTACTGCCACTGTTCACGGACTGCCCTTCAGGTTCAGCAGTGCTAAGGAATAGCAAGGCCTTCCAGATATTCTTCTTAACTTCCTTAACATTTTAGCTTCCTTATTAGCTTCTAATTTGTTTAGAATTTCTTAATCACTAGTAGTAACCTTTTCATAAATGTAATGCTTTTGTTTGAAAACATACAAAGATTAATTTCTTATATGACCATAAACCTTTACACTAGAAAGAAGTATAGGAATTGTGTTATCCGTAACAGCCAGTTATTGATGAGCCAAGGATTTCATCTTCTTTTAAAAAACTTCTTGGCATCAAAAAGCCTTCTTGCCAGGAATTTAACTTTCTTTACTTTAAAGACAGTGTGTTCGTTTTGTAAGTAGCCTGAGCTCTACATTGGGTTTTCTTTAGTTAAGAACAAATTCCTTTCTGGTTTTCATTTTGTTTTTGAGCTGATTATGCTCAGTTCTTCTGTAGAGATCCATTTATTTATTTCATAGATGATCATGAAGTCATGATTGAGTGATCATCTTTGGTAACTCACAGAGATTGGAACCCTGTCTGTCAGGTTTTTTTAATGTATGAATATAGCCAAAATCACCATACCAAACATTAAAACCTGCTGGCTAAGAATGGTTCTTGGTACAGTTGTAAATGATTTGTATTTAAAATGAAAACTTTAGGGGAATTCACTACAAAATAAAATCAGTGTTTTCCTTGGTATATGTTTACATTTTCCCCCCAGTTTTCTTGACATTTAATCTTGAGAGAAGCATGTTCTATTTGAAATTTGAGTGATCAGGAAAGTAGAAAAACATGCTTTAGAATTCAGTTTGCTGCAGGCATTCAGTCATCAATGGATTTTTCTTTTGGTATATTTTGAAGAACAAGTGAGAATCTTTTAAGTATGGGAAAATTAATGCTGTATTTCACCTCATCACTCTTAAATGAGTTTTCTGGGTTTTATCAACAGACTTTAACCTTTTCAAACCTAGCAATCCAAACTTTCCAAAAATACCAGAAGCATTTTTGAATTCTTAATTAAAATGACAGTTTTTATGCTTCAATGCAGCAAAAATGGTCTTTAGGTAGTATTTTTTATTCATGATTTTTCCCTAGAAGTGCTTATATTTTACATCATTTTTTAAAATAGTTTTATAGGGGCCTAATTTGCATTCTATAAAATTCACTTATTTTAAGTGGACAGTTTAATGAGTTTCAGTAAATTTAGATATAGCCATGCAACCATCTCTACAATTCAGGTTTAGAAAACCAAGTCATGCTAAGTAAAATAAGCCAGTCAGAGAAAGACTAAGAATCACATGGTCTCACTCATATGTGGAATCTAAAGAACAAAATAAACTCATGAACAAAATAGATCCAGAGACATAGAACCATGGAACAGACTGATGAATCTCTTAGGGAAGGTTGGGATGGGTGGGTGGGTGGGAAGAGATTAACCAAAGAACTTATATGCATATATGCATAACCCATGGACACAGACAATAGTGTGGTGAAGGCCTGGGGTGGAGGTAGGGGAGTAGAAGGGGTCAATGAGGCAAAAAGGATATCTGTAATACTTTCAACATTAAAGATAAAATTTTTTAACAAGATTTTTTTAAGCTGGTCCTACTTACAATTAAATAGGTTAATTTTTAAACTAAGATTATAGATTAATTTACGTATATTTTTATAATTAACTTTACTTGAATTCATAATGTCTCCTGTTTTAATAATATATATAAATAATAGTAATATATACATATAAAAATATACTGAGTTTTTTAATAGGAGTACAGCCTATGAGTGGAAGACAGCTTACAATAGACTGTGGTATATAGAATCATTTAGAAAACAGAATGTTAAAATCACTGGAAAAAGAAAGGTAATTTAATAAATGGTATGGTGGTACTTAGTTAAGCTTTTGGAAAATAAATAATAGAACACTGCCTGATGACTAAAATCATTTTAGGTGTATCATTTACTGAAGTAAAAAACATAAATCCATAAGAAAATGCAGAAAATATAGACAAAAATGATTTCTAGAAGTAGAAAGGCTTATTAAGTACTTAAAATGCGAACTAAAATAAAAAGAAATATACTGTTTGTCATGTTTTTAAATTTTATGTAGTCAAAGTAAAAGACAGATAAGAAACTGGGAAAAATACTTGCAACAAACATATATGAGGGTTAATGTGTATTATGTGACTATTCAAATTAAAAACAAAAAACACCAAAAATGTCTATTTATATGATCATCTATTACAATTCAAAAAAGAATAAATAGAAATTGCTGAGAAGATGTATGTGACAAACAACAGAACTTCCAAGTACATGAAATAAAAACTGACAGAACTAGAATAGACAAATTCACAGTTATAGTTGGCTACTTCCACTCTCTCAAAAAGTGATAAAACTACTAGACAGAAAGTCAGCAAGAATTAGAACTGCTGAACAACACCATCAAGCAACGATATAATCGACAATTTTGGAGCACTTTATCCAACAATAGCGGGATACAAATTCTTTTCAAGTGCCTATGGAACATTCACCAAGATAGACCTGCATCATAAAACAAACTTCAGTACATTTAAAAGAACTGAAATAAAAATGTGTTCTTTAACCATAATGGAATCTGACTAGAAATCAAACAACACATTTCTTAATAATCCATGGATAAAAGATGAAGTCCCAAGGGAAATAAAAAGAAATAGGTTAAACAAAATGAAATTAAAGCAAACAAGTTTTGTGGCACATGGTTAAAACATTGCTGAAAGGGAAATTTATAGCAACAAATTCTTATATTAGAGAAAAAACCTCAATTCAATTATCTAAGCTCACATCTCAAAAAAATAGAAAAAAAATGTTTTCCAATTAACTGGCATAAAGTTTCAGTTAAGCAAGATGAATATGTTTTAGAGATCTGTTGTAGAACAGTGCACCCCTAGGTAACAGCACTGTCTTGTACACTTAAAATGTTCAGGGTAGAGGATTAAAGATACACTGACACCCTCCCAGGACCAAACTGAAATTACAACTAAAATATAGAAAAAACATGCTAAATAACCAACTGCAACTGCAGACGAGCTGGGGAGCACCCTCATAACCAAGGAGGAAAAGTAGAGACCACATGGAGACTGGTAGGAAGTGCAGACCTGAGAGGGCTGGCTGGTCTCCCACAGGCAGCAGCTGAAGGTCCCTGGGGATATCTCAGCTGTGAAGGGTTCCCACTGAGGACTCTGGGGCCTTAAACCCAGGCTAGGCTTCCCAGCCAAGAGCACCAGAACTGAGAAAGGTGCCCACATAACACCTGGCTGTGAAAAGCAGCTGGGTTTCTCTCTGCCAGGGAGAGACAGCTGAAAATGCAGGTACCCTCTTAAAGAGCCAATACACAGAAGTTTTGTGTGTGCAGCCACTCACCTTGGGCTCCGGCAGAGGGAGGGAAGAGTGGACTGGAGCTGTGTGAGGAGTATCTAGGGTTGTGGACTCTGGAGATAGAGCTCAGAGGGCACCCCTCTGGATTCCTGTGCCAAATCATTCCCCCATACTGCAGAGGCAGACATTTACCTTCCAAGCAGCTTTTGCCTGAGGGGGAAGCAATTGCCCCACCCTGCTGGAAAACCTCTCTTCCTACCCAGAGGAGTTTCTACATCCCGAGGCTCATTAAGAGAATCAGATTAATCAGCCTGCAGACAAAGGCAGACTTCAGAGTGCTTTGAGTCTTTGCCTGATCTGCTTCTGGACCCAGGCCTTGGAAAAGCAGATTTGGTATGCATCTTGGTCCTGTCCAAATGTACCCAGCCCCAACAGAGGGGACCTCAAGCTGAGGGTTGTTGATAACTCCAGAGTACTCAAGGCAGTCACAAACAGCATCTGACATTGGCCTGCACCAGAGACTGTCCAAAAAGACTGAGAGTCCTAGCAGGCCTACCTAATACATAGAAACAAACCCAAACAAGTAGCCAAAATTGGGAGACAAAAAAACAAGTCCCAAAAGAAAGAACAAGAGAAGTCTCCAGAAAAAGAACTAAATGAAATGGAGATAAGCAATGTTTCAGATATAGAGTTCAGAATACTGATTGTAAGGATACTCAACAGCATGAAAAAAGATATGAAAACAATGAAGAAAGCTAAGAATGGCATAGCAGAAGTAAAGAATACATTGGAAGGGCCCAGCCAGCGTGGCACAGCAGTTGAGCATCAACCTATGATCCAGGAGATCGAAGTCCAATTCCCTGTCAGGGCACTTGCCCGGGTTTCAGGCTGGATCCCCAGCAGGGGACGTGCAGGAGGCAGCCGATCAATGACTCTCATCATTGATGTTTCTATATTTCCCTCCCTCTCCCTTCTTCTCTGTGAAATCAATTAAAAAAAGAATACATTGGAAAAAAAGAATACATTGGGAAAAAAGAATGCATTCCTCAAGCAGATTAGAGGAAGCTGAGGATGAGATCAGTGAATTAGAAGACAGGGTAGAAAAAAATCACTTAATCAGAGATCCAAAAAGAAAAAACAACTGAAAAACAGGAGGACAGTGTAAGGGAGCTGTGGGACAGCATAAAACATTACAATATTTGCATCATAGGAAAGTCAAAGGAGGTCGAAAGTAAGCAAGGGTTTGAAGAAATAATGGCAGAAAACTTCCCAAACCTGGTGAAGGAAAAAGTCACACAAGTTCAGGAGGCCCAGAGAGTCCAAGCATGAAGAATCCAAAGATGCCCATGCCCAGACACATCATAATTAAAATGCAAAAAATTCAAGACAAAGAGAGAATCTTAAAGGCAGCAAGAGAAAAGCAATCTGTTACCTACAAAGGATCTCCCATAAAGCTGTCAGCTGACTTCTCATCAGAAACTCTACAGGCCAGAAGGGAATTGCGTGAAGTATTCAAGATAATGCAAAACAAGGATCTGAAACCAAGACTACTCTATCCAGCAAGGCTATCATTCAAAATAGTTGGTGAAATAAAGAGCTTCCCAGACAAAAAAAGGCTAAAGGAATTTATCACCACCAAACTAGCAGTGTAGGAAATGTTAAAGGGACTGCAGTAATTAGAAGTAGAAATAGAAACATTGCAAGAAATGTTAAAGGGACTGCTGTAGTAATAAGAAGTAATAGAGAAACAGGCATCAAGAATTAAAATGGCAATAAATAAGGACCTATCAATAATAACCTTAAGGACTTTAAGGGAGAGATCAGCAGCAATACAGTCATAGTGGTTGAACTGAACACCCCACTGACTTCACTGGGTAGATCTTCCAGACAAAAAGTCAACATGGAAACAGTGACTAAATGGCACACTAGATTAGATGGATTTAATTGATATTTACAGAACATTTCACCCCAAAGCTGCAGAATGTACATTCCTCTCAAGTGCACATGGATCATTCTCAAAGATAAACCACATGTTTATCAAAGACAAAACCAATCTTTACAAGTTTGAGAAGATTGAAATCATATCAAGCATCTCAGATCACAATGGCATGAAATTAGAAATCAACTACAGTAAAAACACTCAAAAACATTCCAGCACATGGAGGCTAAATAACATGTTATTAAACAATGAATGGGTTACCAATAAGATCAAGAAAGAAAGAAAAAACTTCCTGGAAACAAATGAAAATGAACACACAACAACCCCAAATCTAAGGGACACAGCAAAAGCAGTCCTAAGGGAAGTTCATAGCACTACAGGCCTACCTCAAAAAGCAAGAAAAGCTGTAGAAAACTATCTAAGCCTATGACTTAAAGAATTAGAAAGCTCCCCTGTGAAGCCGTCCAGACCAGGGCTTTTGTTTGCTGGGAGTTTTTTTTTTATTACTGCTTTGATTTTATCCATTGTTATTGGCCTATTCAGGTTTTCTGATTCTTCCTGATTCAGTTTTACATGATCTCACTCATATGTGGAATCTAATAAACAAAAGAGACTGAGGAACGAAATAGATCCAGAGACATAGGAGCATGGAACAGACTGATGAATCTCAGTGGGAAGGTGGGGGGTGGAGGAGTGGGTGGGGAGATTAATCCCAGAACTTATATGCATATATGCATAACCCATGGACACAGACAACAGTGTGGTGAAGGCCTGGGGGGGAGGGGATCAGTGAGGGGGAAGAGGGATATCTGTAATACTTTCAACAATAAAGATAAAAATAAATTTTTAAAAAATGTTAAGGGTAGATGTCATGTTAAGTATTTTTACAATAAAGTAAAATTAAAGAAAATAGTAAAATAACATAGGGCTTGAGCAGATATTTTATGAAAGAGTATGTATGAATAGCAGATATGCACATAAAGTTGTTCAGCATCATTACCAATTAGAAAATTCGTAGGGAAATGGTGATAACTATTAGCTATTGTGATTGGCATTCATAGACGAGAGAGGATAAGGAGTAATGGAAATGCGCTGTGAATTCATTTGGCGACAAAACACTGCTGCTGTCTATAACAACCTTGAAAACAGAGAACTTATACTGGTATATATTACTTATATGCCGCCTTGTTCTTAAAAGGGTGTGAATAATTGGTTTATTGGGCATAAATAATTGGTTTATTTTAAGACAAAAATCTAGGTAAGTTCATTGAGGGGCAGGCTCTGGAGTCAGACTTTCTGGGTTTGAAATACCAGCTTCATCACGTACTAGGTGTCACTTAACCTTTCTCTACCTCAGGTTTCTCATCTGTAAAATGGGAACATTAATAGTGCCTGTCTTATAAGAGTTGTGAAAATGATTTAGTACATGTGAAGCATTTAGAACAGTAACTGGCACATAGTAAGTCCTTGGTAAGTGTTAGCTATCATTGCTAGCTCTTAATTGTGAATATTTCAGAAATATATTGTACTCAAAGTCTTTGCTTCATTTGAAAGTAAATTAAATGTTGTCTTTGTCTAATGTACTCCTCTTTTGTTGACTTGTTTTAATGTAGTAAAGAGACCTCGTAAGAAGTACCAAAGAACTTCTAAATATTTAGAACTAAAAAAAGGAGAGAAATTTGATGGAAAACAGACATTATGTTTCTTTAATTTTCTTCCAAGCATTTCCCTCAATTTTTTCTTAACAATGTCCTAAAATTTTTTAACACTATGAACAATTTATTTCACATTATTAAAAATCTTATTTTAGGCTATTGTATTTTTTTGGAACCTTTCAAAAATTGTTCCTATTAATCACAGTTTTTCTTTTTCCTTTGTAGGTCACCATTTGCTGCTGTCACAGACTATTCAGTTACAAGGAATAACGTCATACAGCTCTGCTTGGAATTGACAACAATTGTGCAACAGGTATTAGTTGGCAAACTTTCCATCTGTTAATTCATTAGCTTTTTCATATCATTGAGAAGTATTCCTGTTTACCAAGAGTTAAGATATGGGTTGGGAGTTTCTCATTCAAAAACAAATGCTTCTAAAGAAACCAAATATGTAATTATTCATTGGAAAATTATTCATGTAGCCCAATAAGGATTTTATTTAACCAAAGATGTAAAATTTAACTGAACCTCTGGAGGTATCATTACAATAAGATCGTGTGTTTCACACTTTTAGTGGGGTTGACTTTGTTGCCTTTCACAAAATTATATTGCCCTATTTGGATAACAATCTGAGACTTTTACTCCGGGGCACTATCATTTCCTTATTAGTACAATTATTAGTTTCATATATATAGGTAAACATACAAACAAATATACACAACAGCCTTTAGTTCTCACATGACCCACTTCCATGACCTGATTTTTTTCCTTTGAATACATGTAAGTCAGGGATCCCTAAGTCATATGCTTTCAGGGGTGCAGCAGCTCATATAAAAATGTACAAGCCAAGCCTGGCCTGAGATGTGGAGAAATGGTAGAGAGGTTAATTGGCTACTACCTATCCTACAAAAGTTCATTTGAGAGGTCTAAGGCCTACAGGAGCCACTCTGTGAGACTGATGTCAGCCACTCACTGCTCCTGCTGCCTGAGGGCGCAGAGGCCGGAAAGCAGAGGAGGAAGTGTGGTGTGGAGGTGAGGGAGGGGGCACTGCTTGCTGCCTACCTTTTCTCAAGCAACTAAGAAATGTGGTTAATATACATTTACATGCTCCAGCATATTTTATGTTGCACTGTTTAAATCTTATTTGTACCATTTCTCCGATACTGCAGGTTTTAAGATGTCTTTCATTACAAAAAGGATAGTAGCTTTGTAACTTTTAACTCTGGAACACATCAGACATTGATTCTGATTATGTCACGGCTGTGAGAAGGCCGCAACTCATTGCTGGGGCATGCAGGAAGATGGTGAACATTTTATGAGCTTTGAAGTACCCTAACAGTCTCATTGTATGTCTTCATACTTTGTATCAATAAATTTCCCTTCTGAATTTCAAAGGTCTCAACTGTGTAATAGGAAAAAGAGTGGCATTTTAGGACAAGTTCAGCAAATCTTTTCTGTAAAAGGCCAGAGTAAGTATTTATGGCTTTGTAGGCTACATGGTGTAGGCTAACTGGTGTCTGATGCAACTACTCAGCTTGGCTGTTGTAACGCAAAAGTGACTGTGTGTGTGTACATGTACACAAACGGGCGTGGCTATGTGCCTGTAAAGCTTGTTTGACAAAAGTAGGCAAAAGGATGACTTTGGCCCATGGCCCTTAGTTTGCTGACCTCAGTTGTAGGGCAATGCTAGTCCAGTATGGCCTGCTAACCAGCAGCATTCTCATCACAAGGAAACTTGTTAGGACTTCAGATTCTTGGAAAGCAACCCAAAGTACTATGGGGAGGGTCCGGGAATTGGCATGTTTACGAGTGTTCTAGGTGATTCTGGTTTTCATACATTGTTCTAGGGCACAGGGGTAAAAGAGCAATAATATAACCTATGTATAATTTTCCTTATAGTTCTTTATAATCAGTGACATTTCTTAAAAAATCTGTCTTCTAAAGCTCTATTTCTTTTAAGGCATTAAACCTGACCAGAGATTTGGGATGTGGATAACAAATTACTATTAGTTTCTTCCTTTTTACTATGAGAGAACGACATTCCCTCTGATTTAAGGGTACCTATTGCACAGTATTAGAACAATAATTGCTCATAGTCTCTTAATATTAGATATGTGCTCAGTATCAATCTATATACAAACACTCATAATAATACAATATTATTAACACTTATCTGCTAGGTGAGAAGATGTTTGATATCTGTATTACGTGTATTATTTAAGCTTTTCATTTATACATATAAGACCCAATACTATTGAAATACTATGGCATTAAATGGGAGAGCCAAAGCACATATATGCATAGCCCATAGATACAGACAACAGTGGGGTGAAGGCCAGAGGGAGGGGGCGTGGGAGCTGGGTGGGGGTGGGTAAAGGGGATGGAAATGGGGACATCTATAATAATGTCAACACTAAAAATAAGTTTATTTTTTCAACATTTCATACCTGAGAAACTTATACTTATTGTCAGTTCTATGAGAATGGCAATCCATCTCATGTCAAACTTCCAAAATAACTTCATTTCCAAGCATAATTATGACAGAAAGTAGGTGTTTTTCTTGTGTCTCTTCCAAAAATCTAGATCTGGATGGCCAGTTTAAGGCCAACTCTTTGTTACCTTATAAACCAAGACTGCATTTCTAAATGGCAACTATGATAATATATCTTGCAAATCTTGAAGGAGAGTACTCGGGTGCATTCTTTTTCACTTAATTCATACATACCTAATGCTTTCCCATATCAAGAGGGGTTAAACAAATTATCTTGGGGGAAAGTTACCTTTTAACTTTTATGTATAGAGTGAGGTCAGAAATGGAGTTAACCAATGTCACCCCAGTTAAGTCAATAAAAATAAAAAAGAAATAGAGTTTCCTGTGTTTAAAACTCATGGGTTCCAGAACAAATTTTTGTCACTCTCACCTTCAAGTTACATTGAGAAGAATAGCTAAAATGGTTTTCAGTGTGTTAAGGTTTCCTGTAGAGAAAGGTGCAGTGGTGGAGGTGCAGTTTGTGTCAGATATGACGAACCCACCCATTTTGCTATTTTAAAGACCTACCGTCTAAGTAACAAGTGATTTGGTTTTTGTTTGTTTCCAAAATGTATGAACACGTATTGACAACTACTTCATAGATAGCATATGCCATTTTGGTATTCCCGCAGAGGTTTGTGCGTGCTCTCAATGGGACCTTTAAACCGCTGCACCATTTGGCTCAACATTCTCTTTAGCCAATGGGTTTAAGTTTTTTGAGGCATAATGGGTTTAAGTTTTGCAATTCACAGGTCAGGAAACATTAGATAGAATAGAAAGAGATTCTTTTGCAGGTTGAACTTTTAAGTACATTCTGTCTTGACCAAACATGAAATTACTCCAAATAATTAAAACACTCCAAATGTACTCAGGATGTAGAAGGACCTCTGTACCTTCCACCCACTGTATACTCTTGTAAAGAGGACGCCTTGTCCTTCTTGGATCATTTTGCTTTAACATTACCTATTTGGGTTTTTTTTTAAGTTTAGTAGCTTGTAACATTTTCACAGTTCCTTCTACTTGACTCTCATTTTTCCATCACATGTCCTGTTTCATGTGTCACCTTTAAGGTGCTTTGAACAAAAACCTCTATACATTGGTGTTCTTGGTTCTTGCCTTGCTCATCCTATCCCAACTTCTACCTGACTTGATGTCTTAATTCTACTTTAACTAGGTATTTTCTGTTGTACCTTAAAGGAGATAGTAGATGAAGTTTCTCTTAGTAAAGTATATCTTCATAACATCCTGATTTAATCTACTTATAAGTATAGACTTGATCACTTTCAGACTAGTCATTTCAAAGCCCAGCCTTAATTTTGTCACTTTCAACAATTTTCACTAATTTCCAATTTGATCGCAAACTTCTCTCTCTGAAATTCAGTGGGCTCCAAGCATGGTCCTAAAATAACTTAATTTTTATTTTTCAGTACTCCCATGTATCTCAATTGTACACTAGTTCATGTTGATGACTTATTATTCATAAAATAGTTTTTGCATTTTCATCATTTGTAATTATTGATATGATTGGGATTAAATTAAATACACCACCTTTTTCTTTGTCTTTATTTCCCATATATTCTTTGTGCTTTGTTCTTTCTCTTTTCTCTATACTTTTCCATTATTTTTTATGATTCTATTTTGTACTTTTTGTTGATTTATTAGCTATAATTCTTTGTTGTATGGGCAGAGGCAGAATTCCCTTAAACTTTACATAGCATTTCACATCTCGTCTATGACAGTTATATTCTGCTGTGAATAATAATTATCTGATTTTCCTTAGATTATTAACTCCTTGAAGACAGGAACCATGTCTTGCTCATTTTCATATATAGCAGGTTTTCATTACAAACTTGTTAACATAAATTGACCTGAGCCCCAGTTATCCCCTGTGGTTAACACATGTTTTTTATACCCTTCCAAGAAAAATTTGGAATTAAATTCTGGAATTGTTTATTTATTTTTATTTCATCTCCTGCATAAAAGCTACATTTCTGTCTCTGCTATTTGTGTAAGGAACCCCAGAGTTACCCACTGCTTTACATCTCACTTTGCTCATTAGTTAAAATGAGAGTTTTGATCTTCATAACCACTTTCTAATGCTAGAATGAAGTGAACAAAACTTCTGAAACACTATGTAAATATATAATGCTAACAAAACATGCCTTTTAGAGGAAACTTAAATATAGGCAGGATATGTTAATGTTTGTAAATTGTCTCTTAAATAATGTATTATTTTTCTATGGTCACATGGTGTCCTATCTGTGGTGCCAAGTTTTTCTGGACTCTGTGGTCTGTTGCAACCTATCAGTAGGAAGGAGGATTTGCATGTGTGGGGGGCAGGTTATTTCGGAAATCTTGACACCTTCTCAATTTTGCTGTGAACCTAAAAGTCTCTAAAAAATAAAATCTATTAAATTTTTGAAACGAAAAAAAAATATGTATAGGAATGAGGATGATTGATAAAACAATGAAATAAAATAGTTGTGTTTGTTTCTTGATATGAAACTGTTGGTGATTTCCTTTTATTTAGACTCTAATTTTCTGTATTTTCCAAATTTGCTAAAATGAATTTTAGTTATCAGAAAACAAAAAAAAATTAATGCTATGTATATTGAAGAAATATTACTTTGATAAAAGAGCACAGCATAGACAAATACTTACTTTATTTAAAAATAAATTATGTAGTTGACAGTCAGTGCCCGTCTGATGGTCTCATTCAGCCATTACACACTGATCACTGCATTATCTGAATTATGTGCAGTATCCAAAGATGGGAATTAAACTTAAGTTGCCAGTAAAAGAGGCCAATTTGAATTAGCAAAGTGTAGATTTTAAAAAAAATATCTAGGGCATGCATTTATTATCAGGCTTTTAAGAAATCTCATCTGAACAGTTATGGTGATAGTTATGCTTTGAAATATGCTGTACCTCAAATTATTCTTCACTCAACTTTAATTATTTTTATTCCCTTTGCAGCAAGATGAGATGATCAATATCTAAAAATAAACTGTCACAAATAGCTTTTTCCCAATCTTAACTCAAAAGGGTGGTACTATGAAGTAAGTGGAAAGTGCTTCTTAATATTGGCTACTTATATCTAAAGTAATGCTAATGTTAGAGGGGAACAATAATGTAAATTCCTTTTAACAAGGCCTGTTTGGAGGAATTTATTTAATCTATCTGTTTTACTTATTTCCAGTTGTGATGTGTTTAGATAGTTATTTTTGAAGTCTTTTAAAGCAATGCCCCCTCTAACACTTTCCTCTTCATATGAGATTATGTATAATAATACATTTGAGGGGAAAAAACTGGAAACTGGTTTTAAAATCTTAAAAGGAAAGAATTCTCACAAAGAACTGAAGCTTCATTTAGAGCACTGTCAGCAACTGAATCAGAAAAACAAGACAGGTACCCACGCATTTCTCGTCAGCATTGAAAATAATTGTCATGATGCCTGCCATAATGGGGATCAGCTGAACCTGAAAGTATTCCTACTGTACGATTTTTATATTTTCCGTTCAAACACAAAAGTGATTAATTAGATTTTCACCAGTTAAGAAATGGGCACAAAATTATGATTTGCAAGGTGAAACTTTGGTAGAACTTAGAATACTTGAGGCAAAGGAAAGAAGGTGGGGACAGAGTATTGAGAGACTTGAGGCTTAGCCCCCTTGCCTCATGATTATTTCACCTTGAACAAACCAAGTGATTGCTTGTACCATCTACAAACAAAAAATTCTGTGCTTTTGAGGAGAATAAAATTAGATGTATTACGACAGTTCACAAATGTAAAGTGGAAAACAAAAAGAAAGTAATATTCTGTATAAAATGAGTGAGAAATAGAGACTAGATAGAAGAAATTAGAATAACAACTTTGTTCTAAATGATAAATGTACATATTATTTTCCCCCTTTATTTGTTGTCAGTTTTCTTCAGCTGCATATACAGTGAAATCTGAATTACATGCTGAGAGAAAATTTTCAACATGTGAAACATTTTAAGTCAGATTTGAAATGTTGAATACAGAGTGAAAACTTCCTTTTAAAATTCAAGTTCTGCCGATATACTTTTACCTGAAATGGTCTCCTCTAAATTGTATGAATGAAAATTTCTTTCTGTTTTCTTATAGGTTTGCTTATTTTTCAACCTTTTTAAATCAATGTTTGCGTGCCTTTGCATATCACTGGTTTTCTGAATACTGTTCAAAAGATATTACTTTCCCTTACCATTTCCAGCTAAAAGCTGGGGGGGGGGGGGGGATCAGTAGTCTTTTCACATAAGATGTTATAAAATAACTTTTGAGAAGAAATGCAAAGAAAAAAGAAATTCTAGACACCTTTCTAAAACATCAGTCTATTTTAAGTATGTAATTTTTAGTATGTAATTTTTGCCTACTGCGTAGTCAACACTTTGCTTCCCCACCATCTGAAATTTGAAGAAATAGCATTTACTGTTCAAAAAAATCTTAACTGAGA
Source organism: Miniopterus schreibersii (assembly GCF_964146895.1). Taxonomy (NCBI): domain Eukaryota; kingdom Metazoa; phylum Chordata; class Mammalia; order Chiroptera; family Miniopteridae; genus Miniopterus; species Miniopterus schreibersii. Next base: position 95,466,626 of record NC_138104.1, on the reverse strand, counting down.
GAATCATCACCAAGAAATGAAAGTTCATTTAGATGTTGAAGGGGAGTTTTTATGGCCCTGGCTTATTGTATATATCAGTATAACAGTTTGTTTGTAGCCCGTTCTATACTCCCCTAATTATTTTCTATTGTTAAATTATAAAAGTAATAAAATCTGCTTTATAGGAAAAATTTATAGTAATGAAAAGAAAAAAGAAATTTGCTTGTAATTCTCCCACCCAAAGAAAACCCCTGATATCATTTTGCCTATTTTATTTCAGCCTATTTTCATGTATATACACATATGTATTTTGAATGTGGTCTTTTCATTATTATGCCATAATATTTAAAAAATTTACTGAGTCATTCAAATTATGTTTTTGTTTTTTAAAAAAGTTCATAAAATAATAATACTAATTTTTAAAAATATAGAAAACTATAAAGAAGAATAGTTACAGTCATCCAAACCTAAGCACCAGAAACAATTACTACTGCTTTGGTCTTTCCTGCAATAAATGTCTTTAAGTTGTTATTCTGACATTCTGACAGTTCATTTGTTTATTTTTGTTCCATATTTACCTGTTAGATATAGTTAGTTTCTTTTTTAAATTTTTATTCTAGAAACTGGGGAAAATATTCCTCAAAGATCAATAATGAAAATGTTTAGTTTGATGGACAACTTCCTCTAAAATATGTGTGTATGCTTTCTAATCACTTTTGTTTCCTTTACACCATTTTAAATGCAAATCAATAAACAAACAATTTGTGAACCGTATTCTACACATGCTTTTTTAAATAAAATAGTATAAATTAACATATTGTGTGTATAGCCCTCTTAAAAAGTGTATTTCTGCTTGAATTAATCTAACCTGTTTTAATCAGATGGTTATTTACTCAAGGTAAATACCAGAGAGGAAATAAGAACCTTTCTAGGACTTACCGAATTGGTCTTTGTGGTGTACGTTCTTAGAGTGCATATTTGTATATGTTATAAAAAATAAAAAATTTTTAAAAGATTGCAGAACTTTGTAAAAAAGAATAGCTTAGAAGTGACTTTTAAAGTTTCATTAAGGATTTAGCAAGGAAATTTGGCCTATAAGTTTATTGACAATAGCTATTATATTTTTCTTTATTATATTTCTTCTATATGAATAGTGCCTTCTTAACCTTCATAGTTGACCTTTTATATCATGTACCCTTTAATTTTAAGGCAAAATGTATCAGGCTTCGACATTAAGTTTATTTCAGCTCCTCATCCTTGCTCTGCTTTTTGACAATCTATAAATGTGGACAAATTACTTTATCCCTGACACTTGTTCTCTTCCTCTGGAAAAGTAGTTCACTGCCTCGTTAGATTATTGTAGGGTTGCTGTGAATATTGCAGTTGTTCTTGCTGTTAACCTGGCATTTTGTGGGTGTTTAATAAATGGCAATTTTAGTTACCTTATATAGCAAAAATGCCTTTGGAAACTAAACTCACTTTTTACTCCATAAAAAAATTTAGAGGAGTGATGCTCTGCTTACTTTCAGTAGTTAGTGGCAATGAAGAACAACCTATTTCTAGAATGACTTATTTTTTAAAAGAGGATTTGGGTTGAATTTAGGGCATTCTTTAGATTTTAATGCAAATTGATTACTGTGCTGCAAGTTCTGGAAGATATTTTTTGAAACACCCATGTTCAAATGTAATGCAGAAATTAATTTTGATTATCTGTGAACTTGCCATCCCTATTTACATATTCAAATCACCTAGAGTTGAAAATGGAGAACTCAGAATGTTTAAAGGTAAAAGGCCAGTGCATAATAGTCATACAGAATGTGTGTTGTTAAAGGGATATTAAGATTCAAGTGGTAGTTAAATACATAAAGCTCTAAAGTATGGATATAAATTATACTGGAATAGGCAGAACATGTATTCTTTGGTTCATGTAGTATTAAAACATATAAAAGCCCAGCCAGGATAGTCTCTCATTCATCTGAAACACAATTTTAAATACTATTTTTTCTATATTCTGAGAATTAGTGTTTAAGCCTTCCTGAATCAGACATTCTAGGTGACCTGAAAATTGGCCTGGGCTCTTGGGATTGAAACTGGGGCACTTCAGACCAGAAATCAGGACAAGCTCTATATGTAATTTTTAAACAATATGAGTTGTATTGTTTAGCATACCTGTTGAAGACGATATGAAAGGTGATTCTGTTTTTACTTTATATTTAAACACACAATATATATGTGGTTCAGATACTTAATTGTTTGTTTCTTCAGCTGTTTTAGTTGATCATGAAGAAGCAAAACCAGTATCTTTAAAAACTTTTCTATATAATCCTAATACGGTGAATCAGAAGTTAGAGGTCAACTATTAGGCATAGTACCCAGATAACATGAACACTTTTTTTCTGAAAACAAATATAAAACTAAAAATATATAGACTTTGCAAAGCTGAGATTATGTTATATGTGTATGCCTAAATTTCTCCAAAGGCCTAGAATATAGCATTATAATCAGAATAGATATGAGCACATACACACGAAGAGAAATTCACATTTTTGATATAAAAAAAATAAAATGATTATTGGTAGCTGCAAATTTTATGAAGGCTCAAAATGAAAAGGAAAATAAGAGTGATGAAATTATTGCATGCTAATTAAGACTTTAGGAAAGCACTATTTAGAATTTTGAGACATAATAATATATTGTGTTTCCAGCTTTCTGTCACTGGCTTGACAGATGAACAAAAACTTTAAAATGTACTGTAGCCCGGCCAGGTGTGGATCAGCAGTTGAGCGTCAACCTGGGATCCAGGCAATCGGGGTTCGACTCCCAGTCAGGGCACATGCCCGGGTTGTGGGCTCAGTCCCCAGTCGGGGGCATGCAGGAGGCAGCCGATCAATGGCTCTCTCATCATTGATGTTTCTATCTCTCTCTCCCTCTCCCTTCCTCTCTCTGAAATCAATAAAAACGTATTTAAAAAAAATAAAAATAAAATGTACTGTATATTATATGAAAATGCTGAAAGAGATTGTTTATATAGGTTTATTCTATTACAGACCTAGACTATATCATGTGTTATTTGAGCATCCTGCCAAAATACTTTTAAAGATGTAGGTAGCATCACCATTAGTAGTAACAGGACTAGATGTGTGGCATACTGTGCGGCACTAATCAAAATGTTTACCTAGCAAATGGCAGGATGCTATTGCTCAGACATCTGTTGTCTTCAGTATATTACATTTTTAAATTTATGTAATACACACACACACACACACAAGAATGCATGTTATGAAGCACGATAATATTCATGAATCTGCCATCTAATTTAATAACTAAAACATTACCGATATTGTTTTAGTTACAGTTGGGCTCCTCCCTCATCTCGCCACCCTGCCTCTTTGCAGGGGGGGTTCTTTCATTTTTTTCTTAAAATAGTTTCATATACTTTTCTAAACATCTCATTTAATTATACTTGTCCTTGAGCTTTGTAGAAATAGTGTCACTCTGTGTATTACATTTTTCACTTGATGATGTTTCTGCATTCATTCCTGTTTTGTTCAGCCTGTACTTCATCCACTTTAACTTCATATTATACTTAATTGTGTGCATATCCTCCAGTATGTTTATTCATTCTCCTGACCACGAACACTTGGATATAGATCTACATTTACATACAGCGGGACCTCGATTTTCAAATGTGATCTGTTCCGGAGTCCGTTCGGGTTCTGAAACGTTTGAAAACTGAGGGATCCGCACCCACAGCTGGGCCTCAGGACCTTGCCCTCAGCAGGGCATGTTCCACTTCGAGGTGTGTTCAAAAACCGAAGTATTGCCTACTGGGTTTCTGGCGTCCATAACCCGAAATGCTCGTCCACGGATACGTTCAAGAACTGAGGCACCGCTGTATATACATAGGAGGGTAATTGCTGGATTATATAGTATGCACAGGCTCATCTTTACAGTTGGGCCACATCCTATTAAGAGTTTTATTTTTATTTGTGTAATGTACATCCATTATCTTCCTACTCTCTGAATTACTGTATTTTTGTCTTACTGTCTTACTGTGCAGTTCACCTTTTCAAGAGACTTTTAAAATTTTCTCGCAAAGACCCCAAAAAGATAGAACCTTTACCATTATTGCTGTATTATGTCTATGGAAGCATATGTAGGAAGCGCTGGGTTAGGTGATTGTTAACCCTTATGGGGATAAAATAGATTTCAAGAGAGTCCCTGATACGCTACCGTTTGCAATGTACTGTGATTATTGTTTTTTAAAGAGTCAAACCAAATAATACCAATCCATTTATGAAAACATGCTGTTTGAGACTTGGTGAAGGGAGGTGTCTGCTTTATGCACCTCTGTGTCTCCAGTGTCTGGCAAATAGTTCGTTGAAAGAATGAAATGATTCATTTCCCCTTAAAATTTCACCCCAAAACACATTACTGAATTTATTTTTTAGACCAGTGGATTTTAATATAACAGGTTATGAAAAAGTCATTATTTGGTATCCAATTGCACACTGTAACATTCAGTAAACTTCCACGTCCCAAGTTTTGGCGTAGTATTGTAAAGAATATCCATAATTATCTGGAAAGGCTCTTAGAATATCTTTTTTTCAACAACGTATCAATGGGAGACCATATTTTCTTCATATACTTGAACCTAACAACATATTGCAGCCGACTGAATGCAGAAACAGATAAAAAATCCCTGGATTTTAAATGTAGATGCTGTAACTCGCTTTGATGCTGATGAAGACCTAAAAGAGAAGTAAACAGAAAATTCTCATTTTTCAAAGTTGATGAAATCCAGGTATGTCGTGATTATTACAGATACATAATTAGTCATTTAACTTTTAAGGCTACCTCCTGGTCTTATCCTAGTCCTGAAACTGCAGGGAGATGAGTTGGGGGAAACAGTGATGACAGGACCAGCACCTGCTATGAAACAGGCGAACTGGGGACGGGAGAGGAGGGGAGGGGAGGGGAAAGAAACTGCTGCGGGGAGGGCCGGAGGCTCGGAGGAGGCTGGGGCTGCTTCGGGAGCCCAGAAAGGTTTCCATTGTACCTGGGCCGGGTGGCGTGGTTGATTGCAGCATCGTCCCATACACCAAAAAGTTTGCGGGTTTGGTTCCCTGTAAGGGTGTGTATGGGAAACAACTTATGGATCTTTCTCTCTCTCTCTCTCTCTCTGTTTCTCTCTCCCTCCCTCCCCTTCTCTCTAAAATCAATAAAAACATATCCTTGGATGAAGATTTTTTAAAAAGAGGTTCCCATTATTGTCCAATCTGCTCCCACCCTCCTCAAATAAATCCATGTGTTCATTTCTGAGAATCATTTAGAATGCTTTTGTTGTAGCTTAAAATTTCCAATTTTGACCTGCTACCAAATTTGGAATCCTGAGGCATAAAGTAATTTAGAATATGGTGTTACTGGACTACACAATACCAGAGTGGAAGTTAGAAAAATACATAAGTGAAGAGCTTTGTAAAAACACTGATATCTGGGCCCCACACAAGACCTATTTTATTAGATTCTCTGCACTGGGGCTTGGAATCAGTGTTTTTTATTTTTATTTTTTTGTGTGTGTTTTTTAAAATTTATCTTTATTGTTGAAAGTATGACAGGTGCCCCCCCTTTTTTCCCCATTGACCCCTTCTACCCTACACCCAGCCCCCCTCCCCGCCCCAGGCAGGAATCAGTGTTTTTTAAATGATGCCTCAATTGATTAGTATGGAGCCAAAGTTGATGACCACTGTGCTGTACTCATACTTTACTGGTTTAGTATGAGATGAGTGTGAGGTGAGAAGAAGATGTATGTAATCAAGAACAGTGTTTCCCAGAGGGTGGTCCATGGACCATGATTCATCTGGGGAAGCTTGTTAATACAAATTCCCAATACTTCACCGTAGGCTGAATGATTGAGAACTATGGATCAGGAGGCTCAACTACTTATAAGTGATAACAGTCCAGAGCCCTCATATTTATAAAGGAGACTAAAGTTTAGAATTTACAGCTGTGGTTATCAGCTGTTTATAGTCCATCTGTGTCATAAATGCATATCCAGAAGGATTAGACTCGTTCTTTGAAACATCAAATGCATTATTAATAAAAATGGTCATTGTGCATTTGTAATGAGGGAAAAACCATTTCTAGAAACGAATGTGTCAACAGACGGGCAGGAACTAGAGTTGGTAAAACAAGAAGGAATAATGATAATTTATATTGTTTAAAATTTATTATGAATCATATTATACTTCACATGTATTATATCATTAAACCATTACAAAAATCTATGACAGATTTTTTATACCTACATAAGATGAAAAACCAAAGAAAATAGAGTTACTAGTTACAGACATGAATTTTTAAGGCATTTTGCCTCTGCTAACAAAGTATATTTTTAATAACCAACGTCACTTGAGTTGGTTATTAAGAAATTGTTCATTTTTAGATTTCAGTAGATACCATGAACCTTCCTCTTCTCATTCCCGAAACAACAGCAGGACCACTAACAAGTTTGTGGTCATTGAGCCAGTCAAAATGGTGAAGGAATTGCCAAGTCTTTGTGGGATGATTCTAGCTCTGAGTTGTTTGCCAAGGACATTTATCTATCTGAATTTTGAGTTAAACTATGGCATTTTGATTTCATAGTCAAGAAAAATACCAATGTGTGTCTTTTCACCATGGACATTCTTCTTTGCACTCAGGATACTCAGACAGCTTTTGGTCTTTGATGAGTAGAAATTTAGTTTGGACTGTTACCTTCCATCCATTGCAAATGTTTTATGCCTGGCACTGCTTTATGCCCACAAAGCTATGTGGTGGGTACTTTGAGTATCTTTTCATGGCTCTTTTCCATCTATTGTCCTTCCAGAGAGAATTGGTTTCATTGTACTGTGCTGCTACTATAGATGTCAGTAATATACTAGAATCTGCTCTTTGCTGAAGGGGAAAAAAATGAAGCATCTGGTTAATAACTGGGAATTGAATCCCTTCATTTTCTTCTCCAATATTGCTTTTAATGTTATTTGTTTGAAATGATTGCTAAATGTCTTCCCATTTTGGATAGACTCTAGTGTATTTCTTTAGATCTGTGCTGCTGTCTAATGTAGTAACTATTAGCTGCATGTGGCAATTGAAATGTAAATTTAATTAAAATTAAATAAAATTACAAATTCTGTCTCCTTTGCACTAGCCACATTTTAAGTGCTCCATAGCCACATGTGTCTAATAACTATCCAATTAGGCAGCACAGAAATAGAGCATATTGTTGTAACTCTATAATTGCTAAAAGTCTTATTAGATATGTCTCTGAAACACTACTTTCTCCATTTACTCCTGGCCATACAACTAACTCTTCCTCCGTTTGGCTCCTGAACACAAGCGTTGTCGGAGCATCTGTCCTTAGCTATCTTCTCATGATACTTATTCTTTTTTGAAGAATGTGTTGTTGTTTTCTCTTGTACCTTTAACTGTCCCTTCAATGTAAATATCTCCCAGATCTGGGATCCAATTCAGCTTTTTCAGATGCTTGCTGGACAGCTTTATATAATAAGTTCTGTGTCTCAGCCACTTCTAAGTTCACATTTCCCAAATTATTTTATTCTTTCCCGACCCTTTCTTCCTCCTATCTCTACTATTCATTCATCCATTTGCTGAGCCTTGACTCCCTGGAGTAATGTTTAACTTTTCCCTCCCCATGGTTCTCTGTGTGTAATGAATCAGTCACCCAGTCCTCTCGCTCCTGGCTACGTGTAAGTCATCCGCCGTTTCTCACCTTCCCTTCCACTTTCATAACCTCAGTTCAAGCCCTGATTATCTACATATTTCCTACTGAACGATTATTCTGACTGATCTCTTTGCCTCCAGTTTTTCTCCCTTCCAACTCCATAGCTTCTTCCCCATCATTTTCATAAAACATATATTTGATCAAATGCTTCCCATATTCAAGCATCTGTGGGTGCACCCTTGTATCAGAGTAAAGTGCACACTTCGTCTTCCTTTGAGATGAAATGTCTACTTGGCACGTTTTGGAAGGTAACACAGCCTTGCCAAGGTTCCCTGAGACATGGTGTCAAAGTTGCTCTTGTAACTAAAGGAAAAGAAAAAGAGGAAAGGAACCATGAGAAAAGTTAGTAAGAGATGGGTATTGGAGCTGTTCGTTAGACCAAAGAGTTTGAACGGCATTCCCACCCCACCCGCTCCCCAGCATACACACTGACATTCACATCGCTGTTGCACACCAACCGTGGCACTAGGTAAGCTACACTAACTTTGACCCCTCATGAAGGGCAGTCACAGGAAATTGTTAATTAAGTTTTTACTACCCTGGTGGAAAGGGGCTTCAAAATAAAAATCTTACTTACTTTAAAACAAACAAAAATTTCTCCAGCCTAGCATGGGTAGCTCTCCAGAAAATTACCCCACATTATTTTCTAGGCTTTCTTTCCCACTACATTCACCCCACTTAACTTATGCTCTAGCCAAGTGGCATCCTTCCTTTTATTGTGCCTTTATCCATGTGTTTGCACAATCTAAAGTAGTCTTTCCCCGTGGACCCCCAATTTCCAGATTTAAAAGCTATTTAATGACAGCTAAAATATCATCTCTTCTATAAGATCATTCCAGAGTTAACAAGTCAGAATTCATCTCCTTTTTTATGGGATATTCTGTTAGCATTTGTCTTGTCTACCTTGTATTATTAGTTGAACGTTTTCTCCTCCACTGAAGAATGAAATCATGTCCAAGGACCAAGTTTAATTTATCTGTGGTCACCCAATAGTGCCTAACAGGGCACTGCATTTAGAAGATGTCCAGAAAACCTTTTTGGTGACTAGAATTGTGACTTGAGTGAGTAGATGAATAAATGAATGTGAATATAACACTAACTCACTTTGGGAGTTAATATGAAGATACTGTGAAAGCTTGCTGTAAGCATGTGATGTATTCTGTGTGAAGATACCATTATCAAAGATTTGCATAGGTGAATCACTTAAATATTACTTGTAAGCAAAACAGTATTTGTATATTCTTTGTACAACCATACTATAATAGATATATACTAAAAAGAGACATGAAAATTATACAGCATTTATAATTATAAAGTTTCATGAAATATAATTTTATTGCATTCGAGACATACACTGTTTTACTTCACTGTATGCATGCAATATTAATAGCCTATGTACTGTTTTTATGAAAAAAAAATATATATATATAAACAAACACGATAAGCAATATTACTTAAACTGAGCATTATGACTCCCAGGTGCTTAAAACTCATTGCCAGAGTATGGAGCATCAATAGTAGCATATTGGATAGAAATTTTTCTATGTATTTTCATCTGTTTAGCAATTACATCATTGTTTCACAGAAAAGATAACTGGTTATGATCCTGTGTGAGCGTATAGCTCATCTGTGGGAGAGTTTCTGTGCATGCTTATTTTCTAGGAAAGTGATCAAAATTGAAGGCACACTCCTGATTTTTATGAATATTGTCTTATTAGGAATTTGGTGCACTTAAATCTACATCACATGGTTTGTAGAAGCATTATATGGAAGGGTAAAGAAGAAATGGAAGTGTTATTTTGCATGTACAATAAAAGACAGCATGAGCCCCTGAAGAGAACTCCAGGGAGTATATAGTGGCGTAGCTCTAAATCCAATTTTAAAAACCTAAATTTAATCCTAACCTAAAAATAACTAGAACGTCAGAGGTGTACCTTTCCATAGTGTGAATAGGTTCATAAAATGTAGATTTCTTCATATTCAGTGCCATTTTCTTTTTAAAACTTGGGGTATGATCTTTTGGGAAAAGATTTGGCCGCAAATATTAATAAAGCCCACACTTGAGAAGCAAAAATTTTAAAATCACATTTTGATGGAAATAAAATAACTTTCTAATAAGATGAATCCCCCAAAGTACCTAGGGCTATTTAAATATTTAGCATGATAAAATGAACTCCATAAAATTATAGCTTCCCTAAATAGAACATAGTCATTTAGTTTCTATTCTTCCTAATACAAAGTAGCAGGTTAATATGCAGGTTTTATTGTTCTGTTTTGTTGTTTTGTTTTTATTATGCCATGTCTTGCCCTTTGTGAAAGCCTGTGGCTTTCAATAATGAACAGAGCAATCTGGCTGAAGAAAAGTGGAGATACAATCAAGTAGAAGCAGTTATTCAAAGTAGTAAGCTATTAAATAAAGAAAGAAGTTTACTAGAAGGAAAAGAAACAATCAATTGGGGGAATGTGTAATCAAAACACATAGCTCTAAGGAAGGAGCTGAGAGCCGTTTAGGGTGAACCATCAGATACCATTGTCAAATACATTTACTGTTTTATGGATTCTATATAGTTGAACATTTTTGGTCGTATTTGGTTTGGCATTCTTCTGTAACATGATGTCCTATAAAATAAATTAAGTATTTCTCAAACTACCATCTTTATCAAAATCATCTTGGGGGCCTCCACTGTGAATGTACTAAATCTGTATTTCTGGGGATACGCCTGGGAATTTGCATTTTAACCCACTCCCCAAGTGATTGTTAAATATATGCAGAACTAAAATCTGAACATTACTGCAGTAGCTATGTTTGAGTGTAATTCCATTGCTTTTGTAATAATGCCTTTTTTTTTTTATTTTTTGCATAAAGACCTATTTTTCTCAAGACCCAATTAAAAGCCAACTTTCCTGATTTTTTTAAAAGACAGTTCTTTCCTCCTCTGTAATCCTAGCCCTATGATCCTGTCTTTATTATAGTAATTGTGGGTATTCCAAAAGTCTTAGTGCAGATTCAAGTTTTAATAACTTCCCATGTATAAATATACTACAGATATCATTTGAAAATTAAATTAGTTCCATTTCTTTTATTATTTAGTTTTGTTTACTTCAAATAGTTTTTAATATTAACATTTGTATGTGACAGATTTTATTTCTCTTTTTTTGCTTTTTATTGAATTTATGGGGGGACATTGGTTATGTAACAGTTTTTTAGACCTGTGGAAAAACTCAGCCACCTCAGTCACCTGATATATCACCCTTAGACTTTGTCTTATGGGTCTTGTCAAAATTGTCAAATATGCATCAGTACTTCATTCTTTGAATAATTGCAAGGTTAGGATTACAAATGTAGTCCTTTTAGTTATTGAGGACCAACAGCTGATGAAAGTTTTTGCAAAGTTTGAAATTTGACTTGAGCAATGTATAGTACAACACAGTGGTCATGTTGAATTTTAATAAGAAATATACTGATATTTTGAAAATTTAAGTAATTTACTTTTCACATGTTTATTTGTATAATTTTGTGACATTTATACTTCTAAAGTTATTGAAACTTAAAACTGCATGAAGACTTTGGAATTCTACGTATTTTAACTTATTTGTGTGAACACCTGTCTCCTTAAACTTCACTTCCCTAAGTCAGGAGTCATGTTTTATTTATTTTTGTATCCTTAGCACAGTTGATTAATATTTGTTGAATTAAGAAGAAAAGTACATCTATTATACATTGTCCAATTCATTTAATATGTTCAATATTATTAAATTATTAAAGATATTTAGATATATTTACTATATTTAAATTTTAGCGGCAGAAATTTTAATATATTTAGTATTTAATTATATTTACTGTTTCATCCTTGCATTTCTTATCCTTTGAGATGTTTAATTTGCTCCATCTCTGGCCAGTGAAAACCTCTTCATACTGACTTCTCAGTCTTACAAACACAATCCACATAGTCTTTAGTAGCTTTCTATCTTGTGTAACAATATAATCCAGGCTCCTCTAGTACATTTCCTATCCCAGATCAGAATCAGCCGTTTTCCAGGAAGGCCTGGGAAATGGCATTTGAAGACCACTAACTGTGGGGAGTTTATTTATTACTAGGTTAATCATTTCTATGCCTTTTCAGTGGGCAGAGCTAAGAAAAACAGATATACATATATGCGTACATAAGGCATCAAGAGACTCGAGGGTTTTTGCTTCTCGCATAATGTATCTGCTTTCTCCCATGCTAAAACTACTCACTAATGACGCCAAGAGTGATAGAATGGTAGTATCACATAATTGTTCAATTGCTTCATCCTATAAAACACAACAGTTTTAACAAAACAACAACAGAGTAACAACACTACTACCAACAAACAGTGTGATTGCTGAAAATAGTATAAGATATTGTCACACAGTTCTTTTTGTTATATTGCTCTAGGGATGTTCAAGTCAAGTATTTTAAAGAGACCTGAAATATTCTGTGTGATTATTACGTCACCAGCAGGATATACATTTAGATCACATTTACTTTTCTCCTTGAGGAGAACCCCTTTGAAGTTTGAACATTTAACCATCCTCTCTGATGCTAGGAAGGCAGGTAAATAATGAAACTTGCCTCCTTCACAGCTGAAGCAAGCTGCAAAGGCAGCATAGGGAAACTGGGCAACTGCCCAGCTTTTTTCAGATCATCTCTTCCCAATGTAATTGTATTGGAAGTTAACTTTGTAAAATTGGGCCCTTCAAATTCAGTTGAGAGTACACATGCGCTTTCCAAATATAAACGTTATATACCTTGGCTCCTCTGTACGTAAGTCATACTTAATTATTAAGAGTTGACTTTATGTAAGTATATAGACAGAGATATGGATGTATTTGTAACACACTTCTCTGTTGGCACAGGGGCCGTTCAGAATGGCAAGGCCCAATCCTTAAGTATTTCTACTAGTTTGTGAAATGAGTCAAATCTAGAATAGATTGGCGAACAAGATAGGACCACAGACATGGAAGCATGGAACAGACTGACAGATCTCAGAGGGAAGGCGGGAAGGAAGGTGGAAAGAGATTAACCAAAGAACTTAGAAGCATGTATGAACAGCCCACGGACACAGAGAATAGACAGGGGAAGACCTGCGTGGGGTGGGAGATGGGTGGAGGGGGGTAAGAGGAAGGAAATGGGGGACATCTGTAAAACTCTCAGCAATTAAAAAAACAAAACAATTCAATGCTGTATGTCAGTTATATCTCAATAAAAAGGAAATAAAATAATTTAAAAAAAATAAAATCTAAATTTAACTTTAAAAATTCTGCCCCTGATAAGAATCTGTACTTCTTCTGACAAGGTATTGTAGTGAAATGGCATTATGAAAAGCTATGCTGAACTAGATTCCTGTTTGTTACAATTAAGCTCAAGGGGGAAAAATGAAAAGGACTATTATTCCTTGAAAGATGCAGTACTGTAGAATATGGATATTTTTTTCAAAATTGGATAGCCAAATAATAATTAACTATATTTTGAAATAAAGATGACTGGTTTAAAATTTTTAAATAAAGATGCAGAACAACAATAATTCATAGTTAAAATATATTTATCATTTACTGTATGCCAGATACTGTGCTAAGCCATTTATCTCATTTCCTCATTTAACCCTCACAGTACCCTGACTAGGTTTCTACTAATATCATGCCCATTTCATAAATTCCTTGAGAAAACTGAGCCAGAGAAATGAGAAGTTTCTAAGCAGAGATCACTTTGCTATGTTACCACTTTATTATAAGGGTATCAATTGCAAGTAAAAAGACAATGGTGATTTTTTAAAAATAATTTTTAAAATAATTCCAGGGACTCAAATTTAGGCAAGAACTATAAACTTGGTATTTATTTTCAGTGCATAATATAAAGTATATTTAATAGCTTATAGTAGTTGCAAATATAAAAGTATTTTGGTATGACTGTTGAAATAAATGTTAGTGTATTTAATATTCCTATCTATAATAAATTAGTTTTTGAAATGTAAAGTTTAGATAGAAAATTGGTGCAATAATTTTCCAATGTTTGTTTTTACATCTATTTAATGTAAATTGTCATTTATTTTATGTGTTTGAAATTAGTGGAACTACAAATCAATATTTTTCTCTCTCTCTCACCAATCAATCAATCAATAAAAATAAGCTAAAAAAGAAAATACATTCAAGGAAAAATGAGAATATCCCTGTAACTGACCATCGGAGCTAACCACTATAAATATATTGTTATATAATATTCCAGATTTTTTCCCATTATTGCTGCTTTTGCTTGAATTGTCAAGACTTTTTCAAATTGTAGTATAATTCATAAGAAAGTATTTTAAGATAAATGCTTGATTTTTCACAAAACTGTCTGTGTTTATTTTTTTAGGATTGTACTGTATATGAAACAGAGAATAAAATTCTTCATGTGGTAAGTATACTTGGATTTATTTTCATCTTCATTAGAAAATATTTATTTGTTTAACTAGTAATTAATAAAAAGCTATAACCTATAAAAAGGTGAGCCCTGTATATTTCATAGGATAAGTACAAAAGAATCAAGACAGAACAGGTTATATTATTTATAATCATTGTATTGTATCTTAATAGAAAAATGATACAATATTTTAAGTTTGTAGGATGTAGCAGAGTTGGAATATAGTAAAATAAAGAATCTCGAGAAAAGAGAATTTGAAATCAGAATTTTTCATGGTTGATTTGTGACAAGAGATCAAAGAAAAGTATTTTGTTGTATAAAGGGGTAATTCACCTTTATCATTTGTATGAAATAACTCATAAAATAATCATACTGCCTTTACTCTGATTCTATACTCACCAAACAAGCTTCCAAATTTAAATTTGGCCATATTTGTTGAATCAATTAATGACTTTGCAGATATTTTCTTACTAGAAATGGAGTATGAGTACATCATACTTTGCAGAAAGGCATATTCTTTCTTGCTAATGAACATTTGGCTGCTTTTCTTTGTACATCCATGTCTTGGTTGATACTCATCAGCCCTAATAACATCTTCGCCTCTATTAGAAATGAGTGAAAGTATGTATCATGACACTGAAGCCGTTTAGAAATGAATGGGATATATTTACTTTGGCAATTTTGCATTCCAGCTAGTGAGAATTTAAAGATCCTGTCTGACATTAACCAATCAATTCAGCTCAGAAAGCGCTTGTACTTTCATGTTTTTATTCCATTTCCCTTCTTGGCCTTTTTACATAATGATGGCTTTTGTGTTACTCTTCTCACAATAAGAATTAATTTTTTAAAAAATAATAAATTAGCATACTATACCACTTGGTATATGATGCTGGGATTTTAACTGCTACTGTCTTTAAAACACTCTGCTATCTTCATGTTGAAGCACACATGAAGGTATGTATTTTGATCTATATATGTTTGTATTTTGATGTATATTGAGTCTTCTATAAAATGCAGAAAAAATACTTCATTTAAAATAAAATTTTCAAAAAGGTATCCTTCCAGGTTTTCTGTAGTGTAAAAGAAATCACTGGGAGTCTTAAGAACTGTGTCTGAATCCTAGTCTACCACTTTCTAGCTCAGTGGCCTTAGTCAAGTGATTTAATTTCTTTGAGATTTTGTCTTTTTTTTAAGGTAAATTTTAACAATATTTTTGTTGTTGAGATATAATTGACATATAACATTGTATTAGTTTCAGCTGTACAGCATAATGATTCAATATTTGTAAGAGACTTTGTTCTTAATGTGTAAAATGAGGATATTAATATCTTCTAAGTATAATTGTTTATAATTCTTTTCAGTATTTATTTGATTATCTTTTATTTCCTTTTTCTTCTTTATATGTACCAGAAAATAAAAAGCCTGAGTGTTTATAACTTATTTAGAATCAAATTGTGAGTTAATACGTTCTCCTTATTTCTATAGTACTTGAATATGTGCACTTACACAACTGAGTAGAGATTATAGTAGCTTGAGATATGCACTAGAATATCATCTGAGCATCACCTGTCTCATCCCAGACCCAATCCCCATGTCTTTGTTTTGTCTGGAGGAGAGGGGGGCAGTTATCAAGAGGAAGGACAATTTAGCACTTAAATGAAAACCTGCTCTGTCCTAGGAATTCCACAGGCAACCCAAGCGTCAAAGTACTCCTCAACGCCTGGCGAGCCGTGATCGCTCAGGACAGTTTGAGGTGTGTCTTTTCCTGAAATAGATCTCTATTTCAGGGTGAGTGAACAAAAAGAATGGGCCAGAACACAGGAAGTATTCTCTCATATATTACAATAAAACCATTCCCTGTGCAGTAAGTTTGTTAAGAACATCTACTTAATGTTCTCAATAAGAATCGAATGAGCACTGTATTAAAATAGAATACCATACTATAAAGAAGGGAAGGCCACTATAAACTGAGTGTTAAAATGAATCAAGAATACAGTCTGTAAATCCAAAAACGTGGAAGTAGAAATTAAACTCTGCTGAAAGCAGCAAGAAGCAGACTGGATATTGCAGAAAATTGAAGCAATGGGACACAAGGTAAACTTTAATGATACTCAGATATTTAACAAATTAATAAAAAGCAAAAAATGAGAGAAGATAATAAGTATAGAGGGTTGATTAAAGTTAACTCACTTTCAAATAATTATTTTCTGAGAAAGCAATAGGAAACAAGATATGGTAGAATAATTTAGGGATAAAAACTGTGAAATTTGGAGTACTCAGCAAAGTCAGAAAATTTACTGGCAAGAACAATTTTAAGACATTTTAAAATAACATTTTACAGTTTCTGTGGCAAGAAGCAACTGTACATTCATTCAACCAATGGGAAGGAGAAGTGAGAGGTTTTGACTTCATAGAAACAAAAACTAGATTATATTCAGATATCTACTCTAAAACTAACTTCCAGAAGACAGTGGAACAAAACCTATAAACTTTTGAAGAAAAACAATGACCAAAAATGTTTATATCTAACTAAATTATTCATGTGTAAAAGCAACAGGAAGATATTTTTAGATCAGAGCAGTCATTAAGTACCCTTTTGAAAAAATGTATTTGAATAAGTTTACCATATAAATGAAGTAAAAGTGGAATTCCAAAATAGGAAAATTATGGTAACAAAGGACTCTTGAGGTTAAATACAACCAAATGAGATGGTGTTTTAGATGCTGTCATTCACGCTGCTATAACAAAAATACCACAGACTGAGTGGCTTAAACAACAAACATTTCTCACAGTTCTGGAGGCTGGGCAATCCAAAATAAGGGTGCCAGCACATTTGGTGTCTAGTGAGGGCCTATTTCCTGGTTCATAGAGGATCCTCACATGGTGGAAGGAGCTAGGGAGCTCTCTCTTACAAAGACACTAGTACCATTCAGGATGGCTCCACCCTCATGACCTAATCACCTCTCAAAGGCTACACTTTCAAATACCATCATATCTGGGGTTAGGTTTCAGCATATGAATTGGGCGGGAGGGGGGGATGACTCAAACATTGAGTCTATAATACAAATTAAGGAGTAAAATAATATCTGAGTGCTAACTACTATTTTTAAAATGTGGATTGTTAATGATAAATCAAAAAGATAATGCAAATTCATTAGATTTATATATTTTTGTAAGAGACAAGCTCTTCATCCTTAAATTAAGTCACAGAAACTACCATTACTTTCCAGTGCCAATTATCCTCAGAAAACAAGGATTTTCTATAAAACAATAATGAAATACAAATTTTCACCTATCAATTCATAAACAAAAACACACATAATTAGCACTCACTAAAAATATCCAAATGCTGGTAAATATCTGATGAAATTAGAATGGACATAGCTTACTGCTAGGCATGTAAATTAATAAAACCTTTTAAGTTTTAGGCAATTTCAAGGCTCAAAAACATTAATACTAACATTTATGTAGGATTTACAATATGCCTCAGGCACTAGTTTAGGTGCTCTGTATAAACTTACTAATTTGGTTCTTATAACAACCTTATGAAATAGGTATTATTTCTGTCATCTCCAGTTTACAGATGAGGAAACTGAAGCACAAAGAGGTTAGATAACTTTCCCAAAGTGACACAGTTGGAAAGGATTTATGACGAGATTTCAACTCTGGGAGTCTGGCCCGAGATTATATTCCTATACAATCTTGGGAATTTAGTCTAAAAATAAATTGTAAAACACAGTAACGTTTTCTATAGAATGTGCTTATAGCAGCATTATATGTAATAATGAAAAATAGGAAATATAGAGTAATGCTTCAGTAATCTATGGTACGTTCACAGGATGAAATATTTACTATTCATAGTTATATTTGAAATTATATTTATGAATATATAATTTATGGATAAATTACATTTATAAGTATACCTGAAATATTTGTGTGCCAATGTTAAGGGAGGATTCTAAATGGTAATGTTAAGTAAAAAACAGATTAAAACCATTATAAACAGACTAAATCATCACTGTTGAAAATTGAAAAAGGAAATATTGTATATTTATTGCATTTGCTTGGTAAGATAATATCTTATTTTTTGGTTTGTTTCAAATATCTTTCCAGTTTTCTTCATTTTACACTGCTTTTATAATGAAAAATTTTAAAAGTATATATTTATTCTATTATACTTAGAACCTTGATGGCTTTTCATGAATAATTTTATGGTACACATAGTGAAATAGTCAAAAGTGACTTGAGCAATCCTTAAGCTAGTTTTCTTCTTCACCTTCCCTATCTTAAAAATTGGGAAATTAATGCTTAAAATTAGAAAATAGTAGACTCTGAGGACCAAAAAGTCAGGTAAAAATAGAGTTGGTTGGTTACAGTGGTGGACAGAGATGTCTGTTAGCATGAAATGTGAAAATGAAAAAAAGACTGGATAGCTTGGGTTTCCTTGGAATTTGCCATTAATTATAATGGGACAGCTGGTGTCACCATAAAGGACAAAAGAAAATGTAGATAATCGATGTACTGTATGTCTGAGTGATTGTTAACTGATGATAAATAGTAATATATTTCACGTCTATTGATCTGATATTTTCCTCTCAGTTAGGCTTTGTTCCTTATTACACATTCCCTGGTATGTTGGAGCCCATCTATTTTTGCTCCCAATATGTTTATAAAAATGATGAGGGTAGACTGCTAGTACAGAGCAAATGCCATATACAGGATCAAACTGTTGGTTAATGTAACAGGTGTACTTGAGCTGCATGCAATCTGATTTAAACAATGACTTTAATGATCACGCCTGGCCTGGGATTTCCAGGAGTTATTGAAGTAGACAAGTGCTGCAGGCTCGCCAATGAGAGCAGCAGGGATATGACAGCAGAGTAAGTCTGCTAAAGCACAGGATCTGAAATGGCTTCTCAGGAGTTTTTCTTCACATCCAGACTGTGGTGAAAAGTGGGAGCGAAGCATGCTAACTCTTTGTTTAATTTCATAAACATTCTGTGTAATTTTTTTTTTCATTTTAAAAATACATGAGTTCTTTACTCCTGGGCTGAGATTATTATGCCTTCCTTCTCTGCTGTCTAAACTAGAAATGGCTAAAAGTGCATAGAACCAGTAGTTAGGTCTAAGAGCAAAAGCCTGAAAGAGAAAATGAAGAGATCATTTTAGACTTTGCCATACCATCTATTTCAAATCATTTATATAAGCATAGCTTTCCTCTCCTAATCGTCCCAAACCTGGAAGATATAAGTACTAGGGTAGCAGCATTCCCCATAATAAAATAAAAGTGAACATATTACTATTTTATCTTTAGCAATTTCTTGAACACTGATTTCTTGAACGTTATTTTTAGCGACCTCATAAAAATAATTTTACGTTGACCTTAATGTCCCTGATGCTGTGAAAAGGCAGCTTTGTCAGTTAGAGCTGAACTCTTAAAGCTGTGGTCTCAGGCCACTGCAAACTGGAATTTGTTTTAGGGCTAACATTTTGGTTGTAACTATAGCATTTGAACATACACGTGATGGTCAAGCATCATTAAAACATGAATTCTAGTACTGAGTTTTGTACATTGAAAGCATTAGATGCTTCTTTATTTCTATAGATGATGTCACCCTTCTATCTTTACTCCCTTCACTGTCTTTGTGGTCAACCTAAAGAAGGGTGCTAACAGTATTACTGAAATAGTCATTGCCTTCTTATGCTGTATTATATTATCTTCAGGTTTTGACACTTTGGTGGTTAATTGCCTTATCAATTATTTTAAGTGTAAATTAAGGTCTCTACAACCAATGTTCCATGCAAGAAAGAAACCCAGATGGAATATGATGGAGGGAGAAAATGGTTGTCTTTTCTGGGACAGAAAAAAAAGTGTGTATATCCTAGCATATGTATGTACTAAAGGGAATGTGCCACATGTAGAGAATAGAAATAATGTTTTTAGTGTGTTTTACGATGATTTGGTTAGACACTCTGTAAGTCGGTATATTTATATTGTTCTTGCTAACATTACATTTGCTGAACACATTATGCATTGTTAAATGCTTTTATATTCAGACTGACTCTGAGTGTACAGTCCTTGTTCTCAAAAAGTATTTGTTTTTGTTGGGGAGCCGTAGGCAGAGTAATGTAGTAGAAAGTGCACCAATTTGATAGTTAAAAAGATTTGGTGTCCTGACCCCATTCTGGCACTTACTAGCTGTTTACAAAGTAAATTACCCTTTCTGATTAAGTTGAAGGGTTGCAACATCTGTGTTTTTTAAGGTGTAAATATCATAATTCTTCGATGACTAACTCACAAAATCAGTAGAAAACAGTGTGTCCACATAAATTGAAGGACTATCTTCATCTGAAACCATTCTTTATGTGATGGAAGACACAGGATTTTTTTAAACTACAGTTACAGTCACTGTAAATATAAAGATTTCTTCAACAAGATAATTTAATTCATCTGGAGACAGAAATCACACAGTAACAAACAAGGGAAGTTCAACCTAAATAATTACTAAACTATGATAGAAGTGTGCGTATACAGTAAAGAGACTCTAAAGCACACCCTAAGACTGTACCCAAGGAAGGTCACTGTCCCCCAGTCTGATGTCAGTACTCATTGGAGCAGTAGCATTGGAGCTTCACTGGGTCACCTAAGCCAGAGCTGGTCCACAGTGGCCAGGCGAGCAGGATGCAGGCAAGTGATGCTGGTGGGAGGGCTCACAGAGCAAGTGTAGTGCAGCTATGGGTATGAAGCCGCGAGGGCCACAGGATGGTTGTCACTGAGCCAAGGATGAGGCTGCGAGGTCACTGAGGGACCACATGGTCTGAGAACCGCTGGATTTCCCACATACATGCATCGCTGATGGACCATGCAGCAGGAGCAAGGAAAAGCAAACAGCACAAGGGGACCTGGTGGAGACGCCGCCTTCCCCCTCGTGTCCCTCCAGCGCCCTCTACTGACAAAAACTTAACATGGCGCTCCCTGTAAAGCAGAAGTGCTTGAAGAGTCCTGTCCATTATCACAGAGCAAGCACTGAAGGGTGAATTTGGAACTTAGAGCCAATAAATTCATAACTGACACAGTGCTATTAGCTCTTTTCTCTATAAAAGCACAGATGGCAACTTTGAATTTCTCAACTATAAGTGAAAACATTGCTCCCAGGTCTCTGCTTTTTGTTCTCTGTTTGCCCATAAACTGTATATATAGTGCCTGGATTTTCCAGAAGCTCATCCAATTATAATGAACTGCTTTACTCCTGCTATTTGAATCTGAAGTTAAATGAAATAATCTTCCTAATAACCTACATTTTAATTGAGCCACTGATATGTCCAGACCCTTGTTAATCTTGAGCCTGGAAAGTAGCATGCCCTCTAATGAGTGCTCTCTCATCTGGCTGGGACCCACTGCAAACTTGCCTGGCTCCTGTTTCCTGCCCCCGAGAGAGCAAGCAAATAGAATGGAGATTTTCCCAGATCCAGTTCTGGTTTCCAGCTGACTATTTCCCTATGAGAAATCAGAAGAATGCTAGAACTGCTTGTCCCATTTTAAATTCAGACCAAGATATCTCAGGGCAGTAGTTGGAAGCAAGTTGCAAGTGTTCAAGGAGTCCACTTTGTGCTCATCAGTGAAGGTACACACTTGGGACTGACCAATGGTCTCTCACAGGTTCGTACTGACCTCATCATTCCTAGATGATGATTATTTTGAAGTGTTATTGCTGCTTTTTATTATCAGGTACACAAGAGCTGCATGAGTAATGTCAGTGATGTCAAAGACAAAGATAGATATGCTACCAGAAATACTCTCCCAGGTTGTGAAATCCTTGAACATAGTAGTTGGCATTTGAATCATGCAGCAGATAATTAGTGATTGTTGAATGAATGAATGGCTTAATGAAGTGGTGGTTGTCATGGTGGCTGGCTACAGGCAGAGGTGACAGCAGTAGGAATGGAGGTGGTAGTTTCTTTTCATTTTGCTAATTGTTTTATGTTTTTTCTTTCACCATCAGACTTTGAAACTTGAAGAGATTGTGGAGTTTTCTAGGCCTTGTTGGAACAAAATTCATATGACCTTTACTAATTTGCAACTACAGTTGCTTTCTGAAGCTATCTGAAACTCTTAATTTTACTGTATACACGTAATTTTTACGTTGGGTTAAAATTGAATTTTTTTTCTATTATATTAGTTTTTAAGTTTAAAAAACTTGTTTCTCCATCAATTCTCTTTTCTTATATGAACAAGAAATTCTTCTTGTGTTGGGGAACATGTATATAGAATAATGCTTTGGAATATCAGTTTAAATTCTCTTTGTGAATTTTACTCTTTTGTTACCTACAGTTGTTCACTCCTTTGTCCTGTTAGGGAACCATCATAATCAGAGATGTAGCATTGCTAGCTCCGCAGAGGTCTGGCAAGTACTAAGATACTAAGAATACTGTATTTCCAAATGACGCTTATATCATTTAGAGTTCTCACTATTTAATATTAGAATAAATATATAATATTACAATGTTACAATATTACAATATGTAATATTGTTCACCAAATACAATGCCAATGTCATCTTAAATTGGCACAGAGCTGTATGATTTATAATACTGAATTATACTATTTCTTTAAAAAATACAATAGCTTAAACTTCACATATTAATCTAAAAAGTAAAACAGTAGTACCTGATAATCTCAGCGATAATGAAATAATGCTATTCAGAGATAATGAAGGAAGGCTATCTGTTGTTACTGGTTAATGTATTAATGTAGGGTTGCTGTTTTTTGAGTGAACAAAATAAACAAACAAAATAGAAACAGACTCATAGATACAGAGAACAGACTGACAGAGGGGAGGAGGGTTGGGGGGCTGGATGTAAAAGGTGAAGGGATTTAGCAAAAAAAAAGAACCACCCCCAGTTTCATAGACACAGACAACAGCATGGTGATTACCAGAGGGGAAGGGGGTGGAGAAAGGTAGAAGCGGGGAAAGGGGGGATAAATGGTGACAGAAGGAGACTTGACTTTGGGTGATGAACACACAATACAATATACAGATGATGTGTTAGAAAATTGTACACCTGAAACCTATGTAATTTTATTAACCAATGTCGCCCCAATAAATTCAATAGAAGTTTTAAAAATAAAAATTAAAAAGAAGTATCTGATAAATTCAGTGATAATGGAAGAATGCTGTTCAGAGATAATGAAAGAATGCTATCTGCTGCTATTGGTTAATATATTAATGTAGGGTTTCCGTTGTTTGTGTGTTTTTTTATCTCCACAGTAACTAAATGTTGCTTTCACAACTGTTTCAAAACCATTACTTATTTTATACTAAACATGCTCTGCTCAGATCATTTTTCCCTTTAGAACTTTTAGATTTGGGTGAGCCAACCATACACATATATTCAAATAGATATAAAATATGGTGTTTATATATAGAACAGACTGTGAAGACTTTTTATCTCATTCTGAGAATATGCTCTATTCATTATATTAATTAATATTTAAAATTAATATAAAAACTGAAGAGAAAAAAATCTCAATACCATTAAATCCATCCTGTGAAACTTCTGTTTTAAAAGTTTCCTAAGTCATAGCTCGCCCTGTCTGTTACTGCTATTCAGTCACTAATTCTTTTCTGGACATCTTGGCTACATTATAACAGAATCCAGAGGGTCAGTTATGACACCCATTGCATTTTTATGTTCCCCTTAGTGTTATTAAAGGCATATTATTTACTAGGTTTTCATTTTAGTTTCAAATTATTTCTTCTATTTTTAGAACTAAAGATAAATAGAATGTAAAATATTTTAGTATAAATATTGTAAAATAGCAGAAGAATCCCCCTTATACCAGTGGTTACCAGTCATCTTCCGTCTAGATTAGAGTGGTCCTTTACGTTTCCCCAGACTGTCCTTCACGTCTCAGTTCTACTGCTCCTTATCTAAAATGCATTCTAAATTGGAAGGCTCACCTTATATTTCATTATATTATGTACTTTAAACATGTTATATAACATCCATTTAATACAGACATAGATTTTTAACAATACAAAATGAAATTTGTTAAAAACAAGTTGAGATTTAGGGATCAAAATAAGATATGGTAAGCATAATGATTAAGAATTCAGGCCCTTCTTTTACCAAGGCGATGACCTTGATCTATTTTCTTAGTCTTTTTCATCTGCTAAACTGGCTATAAAAATACCTACCTCAGGAAATTGTTATAAGAATAAAAGAGATAATGACTGAAGTATTTAGCATTGTGCCAGATACATGGTAGGTGCTCTATTGTATTGATGTTAACTTATGCTAATAAAAAGAATGTATTTTTCTTGTTGTATTGTAGTTAGTTATCTTTTTCTAGAATACACTTATTAGGTAGCACAGTAGATAATACTTTATTTTAAAATGATAACATAATATCACATGATTTCACTGAATGCACAAATTTGCTTTTTAAAAGAACATGGTAAATAACTTCCCTGGAACTTTGCCATTGTAGTCTTAATGTGGTTTCCTGCAGTGGCTTGATGTATGCTGCAGTAATGAGTATAGAATTAGCATATAAAGCCAGACCATTTTATACCCCTTCTAATTGGCTTATTTAGTCAAGTGCCAAATGCTGCAATATAAAAGGTTCTACTGCATTATCTCTAAAACAGGCAGCAAGGTTCTAGTGGAGTTTCTTTTCTAAGCTTTTCTGTTATTACTTTCCACGATCTTTAATCTATTAAATCCCGGTAGCTTTGCTGGTAAAGTCAATGTTTTACCCATCTTTTGTATTCCCAGCAGATCTAGTACATAGCAGGTATTTGGCAAACAAAATTACTCAAGAAGAGGAATTTGAAACAATGTTTTGCAACTTAATACAGTGGATTTAAATGGTATTTTCTTTTTTGTAAAAATGTCTCCAGCCTAGTATTTCTGCCTTTTTTTCCTTCTACAGCACTTCTAAGTGTTTCCAGTGCCTGAATAGGGGGCTACTGTTGCTCATCACCAGCGTGCCATATGAGGCTCTGAATGGTGTAGTAGTGCACACGTGTTAAGCCGTTTATATACATCCATTACCTTCCTATTTACTGCTACATTGGACTCTTGAAATATGCTTTAACTTGTAAAAGCCACCAAGGGTCCTTTATAGCATGCACATTTAGGACCTTCAGGTTATTATGCGATCCAAGTGTCCTATGTAGAAGTGTTTCAGAATTAACAGTGTTATCTGCCCCCTTGAGATAAAGAGAGCATAAGAATGAAGGTGTAACCACACATGGGAGGAAGTGTTTATCTCCCTGTAAAAAATGGAACTGCAGCCAGTTTTTACACGTAAAGTGCTGCCATTCTGTCCTTTTTCCCATGGCTGCTGATGAATATTTTTAAGAGGAGTTAAAAAAAAACAAGCACCACACCAAGACTGGGTCCCAGAATGAGCTCCATAATACATGAGACCTAGAGCCAAATGAAAATGTGAAGCCCCTTGTTCGAGAACAAGAATTCCAAGATGACAGCAGCACAGGCGAGTACTAAGTGCAGGACCCTGTGCGACTGCCTAAGTCACATGCCCGTGAAGCTGGCCCTGGAGGCTTCCCCGTTTGGGCAAGAGCAGCGGGTATTCCTGTTGGCACTTTGGTTAGCAACCCTTCAGGGTCATTTGTATCTGAGAGCGCTGAGACTTGAATGGGAGAAAGAGGAAAGAGCTGCGAACTGTCCATCGTGGCCGTGCAGTGTGATTACTGGTCATTGTAAGGTGGTCAACAAGGTCATGGGATTAAGAGTAATGACATAATTCATCCCTTGAGTAAGGACTGAGCCCTTGGAGGGTGGAGAACTCAATAGGGGGGGAAAGGATTTGTTTAGTGTCTTCTTTTGATAGGAGCCATCTCGGGCTCTTATTTTCAAATATATTATTCTCTTTTTTCATGTAAACCGTAGAAAGTAATTTTTATTACTCCATTTTCGACATGAGGAAACTGAGCCTCAGGGATATAAAATAACTTGCTCATGTCACACAGCAAGTGACCAGCAGTGTAGTGATTGCCCACATCTGTCTTTATATAAAGCCCAGGTGCTTTCTGTGGGTATTGCTACTGTGCCATCTAATGCCTGCCTTTAGGGGCTGATAGCCACAATAAAAGTGCAGCCTTGAAAAGTATGCAAAAGGCAGGAGTGTGAACAAGGGGGGGAAACTTAGCCTGGCAGTTTCTGTCTTGGGGAAAAGCTGAGCCCTGCACAGACTGAGACCATGGCCAAGTACAGAATGCAGTAAACAGAGTCCTTGTTGTCCTGTCCAGGCGGAAGAAACTGTCTTCCTTACAGTAGGGTAATGCAGTGGTCACAGAACAAATGTAACATGTTAGAGATGGATAGAAGGTAAGACCTTGATTGCTGCAAAAGAATAGCTCCTCCTGTAGCGGGGGGGGGGCGGCGAAAACCAAAACACAAACCGCCCTCAAATGATGGACACCAGGCTGCCTTAAGTACAATGAGTGTCTGTGAAAGAACTAAGGGCCAGCATATTTTAGGACAGTATATTCCAAGCTTCATTCACTCATGTTCCACTTTTTTATGGGTTTAATATCTGTCTTAATCAGACCATTACAGATGTACCCTATGTTAAATCTCTGATTATTCTTATCAGTGTGACTGGATTTGCCCTAACAAAAGCACTAGCTCTCTTTCCTCAGCAAGCCACTCTACTCATCGTTAAAGCTCATTTGCTCTTCAGTTTATTCAGCTCATATTTATTGAGTACTTTACATGTTCTAGGATCTGCCTGCCTGGTGTGGGTGGCAGGTGTGAGTGGGGTGGAGGAACAGTCAGAGATGAGTAGGACACGTTCCCTGCTCAGGAGGGTTTCAGAGTGTCGTTGTCATACAATCTTAGACTGTTCATGGACTGCTGAGAATGCAGGATTGAAGGAGTGCCAGATTTTGCCTGGGGGTGGTGGGAAACTTTATACAAAGGTAACCTTGAGCGGGAAAGTCTAGATGAATAATTAGGAGGAGTTCATCAAGCGGATTTGCCAGATTTATCTTCCCTGTACCTTGGCTGAAGTTTTTTTTAACTATTCTGATCATGAAGTAAAAGACATCAAGTTTTTCTAAATTATTGAATTCAGTTCAATGCGAAGGTTGTTATCAAGAAGTTCTCAGATTATTTAGATTGTTTAGAAACAATCATTTTATTTTAGGTCTGATGAATCAAATAATGGAACTAAAACATAACCATAACTCTGTTGTATATTTTGATGTATAGTTCTTGGAGCCATAATTTAGAATATCGGTGTGTTGTGTGCATGTATTTTCCACCTGAATACCTTTTTATATAGATTTTATAGAATAAAATGCCAAGTACTTCTGTTGTTGTTGTTTTGTTTTGTTTTCTTGTAAAAATGTGATTTATGTGTTACTTACAACATTTATCATAATTTTTTTCTTTTTTGCTTTCAGTGTAAAACTCTTTCTGGAGTCTGTGACCACATCATATCCCTGTCATCAGATCCTCTGGTTTCACAGTCAGCCCACCTGGAAGTGATTCAGCTGGCAAACATCAAACCAAGTGAAGGGCTGGTAAGAGATGCCATGTTTTTCCAAGCCACCATCCATCAGCGGATAGCTAAAGATGTGGGCAAAGCAGCCTCCGAATGTGGGAATCCATGAATTTTAACAAATTTTGAACATTTTGGTATTTTTTTCTAGAGGAGCTAAGGTAGTAGGAGTTTGTCATAAGAACTTTTATGAAGATAAATGAAAATTAAACGTCGTGATTTCTGAATTACCCTGTTTACTTTGGTAATAATTTAGCTTTTATTGTAGTCTTTCACCTCCTACCAGAGTTCCTTACATTTAAAGGAAGTTTAAATTCAGAGTTTTATAAGAACCACAGTGTTAGACCCATGCAAGTGGGTGTTTTGTTTGTTTTGCTTTGGTTTGTTCTGGTTTTAGTAGGTCTCTCTTCCCTTAGGGTGGGTAAACTAAACAAATGTGATATTCTTTATAACTCACTTCCATTCTGTCCTATAAGGATGGCTAAGCAGGTGGATCTTGCCAAGACTAGGCTAACATCCATGATACACATTTTTTATTATGTAATAATAAAGGTAAACACCTTTTGTATTTTGTTCACCTGATTAAAAATTGTATTGCTTCTAAATGTAACCCAAGGGAGAGCTTCTGTGTGTTAAACCTCTAGAAAGAAAGCATATAAAATTAATATTAATGAGGGAAAGACAAAAGACACCTACAAAAGGTCTTCTGCCAGTTTCAAGACAGAAAAAAACAAAAACAAGAAGCTGGTTGGAGAACTTCTTACCTACAGATAATTTTTCCAAGGGTACAATTAACGATATTTTAGAAAATAGAAATCTTGGAAATTAGCATTAATAACTTAATTCAGATTATATATTATTAAAGATCTTTAAGCAGGTTTAACTTTTTATGTGGTGCTTCTTCTTTAATTAAATATGTATGTATACAGCTCTTTCAGAGGGCAAACCCTTCATTGGCCACCAGTGATTTTTCAGTTTGAAGCCTAGAGTACCTTTTCTTCTGATATTTGGAAAACTACTTTTCAGTAACCATAGTTCCTCAGGCTTTTGTGGCTTTTACTGGTGTCTTCCTGAGAAGATGGAAATCAGAATATCAGACATAGCCAGCAAGCATGCCATCACTGTAACCTGTAAGTGTTATATCTGACTTTGATTAGTATTAAGAGCTTATTTAGAACATTTAGATACTTATTTGAAGTAATATTTATGATTTTAAATTCTTACCATTCCTTCTAGTCCAGTTTTATTTAAAGCATCTTCCAACCTTTAGTATTAAACATTTTCCTTTCTACAACTCCCTTTTCAGTTGTTATGAAGGAAAAGAACCTGTCTAAACATGATTTGTGAAGTGGGAAATTATGAATTAATTATTATATTAGACTAGGAATCACGACGCATGGGTACAAATCACACAAATACTGCTGTGAGTGTGACCTGTGGGAGGTGGGGGAGTAAATTTAACTTCCTTGGCCTTGATCTGTTCATCTGTAGAATTTTGGGAGCAGGAAGGATGGAAAAGATCGTCTTTAAAGCGCTCTCTGGTTTTATGAGTCTGCAGATCTAAGGATGGTATTGTTCTGAGAACAGAGCCTGATTGTTTTCCTCTAATTTCTACTGAAATCATGGGAGGAGAGGAAGAATAGCTATGTGAAGTGAGTCAACACAATGCTAGTTCATGGAATTTATGAAATCTTGAGTTTTGTAAATGAAGTTATAACTCCAGGCAGGCCTTTTATTTTTTAAATTTGAAAGAAGTAGATCAGGGTCTGCTCTTTGGAATAGTCATAAACATAAAAGGCCAAGAAGTGGATTCAGTTAAATAGCCTGAGAAAGAGCTAGAAGAAAAGAGAAATGTTTGCTTACCATTTGCCAGGTATTCTCCTCACATCTCTGTAGAGTAGGTATTAATCTTCTCATTTAGCAAATGAGAAACTAGAATCACAGATCTTCGCCACCTTGCTCTGTATCACATATGGATAATATGCGATAGCCGCAGGGGTTAAGTCCCGGTAAAGTGCCACAGAGCACATCTGAACAAAGCTTGTTACATTGCCCCACACTGAAACTTGGGATTGCTAAAGGGGCTGTGAGAAGGCTAGGAGGATGGCTTTAAAGCTGGACCTAGCTAAGAGATTCTTTTTTAAAGGACAGTCAGCAGCACTTCATTGGGAAGATATTTCAGAGGGAGGGAAAGTAAAAATTAAAACGTTGAATATTCATAAAAGAGTTAACTACAAAACTGTTTCCTATGGTTTATGTTAAAGGGGATATGACTAAATGGAAATTTCACATGACTTATTTGAGGTATCATTTTTTTAAATCAGCAACTTTTAATTAAGTTTACTGAGTCACATTTGAATCAGTAGATTTGAGGGTTTGGGGAACATTTAGCTTGTGCTTAGCCATGGGAAGTATCTAAATGGTAAATGAAGGAAAGAAATAGAAAGAGGTGGGAGAATACCAAGCTTTAATGAAGTTTAATTAGCTTATAAACATCTACAGAAGGTCTTCTGCCAGTTTCAAAACAGAGCATCTCTCAGGCAAAAGGTAGCTGCTTTGTTCTTCCACTGATAAGGTGGATAGATTGTTCATCAGCTCTCTACCTAATTAGTCAAATCCCTTAGGATTTCTTAGAGAATCCTGAGCATTATAAGGAATAGTGGGAAACATGCTTAGTTATGATTTAAAAATATGAAACTATGTTCTAAAGTGCTTTTAAACAACATTCAGCAGAAAATTAAAGAAGGAAAATGACAGCGAGACATTTGTGGACTAGATCAGAGCCAAGAGAAAGGTTGAAGAGAAAATAAAGGGCGTTAAGAGGGCATCTTCAGGGAAGCCTCCTGTCCTCAGAGAGTTCTTTTGCTATTTAGGCACCTGGACTTTCTCCAAATATGCCTTATTTCATTGACTTGACTGTGAGGTTTCTTAAGTTTCTATTGGTTAACCAACGTTTGGAGACAGAGTGGAGCAAATGTCGTTTTGGCAAGATAAGCAGGAGATGGAGCTGTTCAAGGCAGTTCCAGTATTAATTAATTGGTTTTAGGGGGGGAAATAGGAAGAGCAAAGGTTTGGATGAAATCAAAGCACATATTTGTCTCAGTTCCAGAAGAAGAGCTATTCGAATTACATCTTTTTGCTGTTTGGCCCTTTCTCAGAGGTGAACAAGTGATTAGATGTAGTTCTGTAGACGCTACGTTATTCAGAAATTGATTAGTTTGAAGCTCATCCACTTATTTCTTTTCTTTTGGTGCCTGATTTTTGGCCATTTTTCTCATTAGTACTACTAGAGGGAGATCAAAGGGTGAAGAAGTTAGTTTTGATTATTAAAAGCAGTTACAAAAAATGGTCTATTGAAGTTAGAAATGAAAATAAAACAAAATATCTTTATTATTTGTACCATTTTAAAAATGTGCTTTATTTCTATTCTATTGCTCATAACTATGAAGTTGCTAGAAATGAATTCTGTATACATAGCTAGATCCTTCTTTAAGCATTTAAACATTTTTATCCATCTGAAAAAATTAGCTTTAGTATAAATTATATAACATTTAATTATGTATAAATAATGATGAGATCGTCTTCCTATAACTAATATAACCTGCTTTAGCTTACAATTGCCATTTTTAAAGTTCCTGATATGCTCAATACTTACACACAGATTTTATCTCCAGAGTCATAACTAGATTGTCTCCAAGAGTTTTTCTTATCCCAATAGCTATAATGTCTTTTTCTAAACATTTATCTTAGGACACTAGACTTTCTCTATGATCTAATTATTTATGAGATTATTTAGAGCTCTTGTCAAACACCTTAATTCATAATCAGTAATGCACAATGTTGAAAGAAGTGTGGAGAGAAACATATTCAACTTTGGCTAGTTGTCAGAAGAGATGGATGATTAAAGTAAATTTGTAGAATATCAAATCCAGTTACTCTTTATAACCACATTGCACATAGCACATGTGTGCTGATCATATATGCATAACCCATAGACCCAGACAGCAGTGAGGCGATGGCCAGAGGGAAAGGGGGGCAGGGGCTCGATAGGGGTGGGCAAAGGGGTGGGAGCAATGGGGACATCTGTAATAGTGTCAACAATAAAAATAAAGTTGAAAAAAGAGTTCTTGGTATTTAAGAATATATGTTAAACGGTGACTATTTGACTTTAAAATCTATAGACACCAAATATTATATTCTGATAAGAAAAGTGAACGTGCACAACCGTCCTGTTACTAAATCAATAAATTAAGAGCCTAGTGTTGAGAATGTGGTCTGGAGTCAGACTGCCTGGGCTTAAAAACTGGCTTCACCACCTTGGGCAGATTCCCCAGCCCTTTTTTGCCTCAGTTTCCTTATCTCTAAAACAGAGGTAATGATAGTGTCTGCCACAAAGGCTGCTGTGAAATAAATGTAAAACACTTAAAACAGTCCCTGGCACATTGTAACAAGTCAATATTAGCAATGATTTTAACAAATAATGAGTGATGATTGATTTGTATGTCCAAGCAATATATAGTTTTTTTCGCTGTCTTTTTCCACTTTTATCTTCTCACAATCCCTCTATTTAAAAATACTAAAACAGAAGTTAGTGTTTAGCTCTTACAAATATACTTTAAGATCCTTTATTAAATTTATGTCATTTTGTTCATTCTCAGGGTGAGGGGAATG
This sequence comes from Miniopterus schreibersii, assembly GCF_964146895.1. Taxonomy (NCBI): domain Eukaryota; kingdom Metazoa; phylum Chordata; class Mammalia; order Chiroptera; family Miniopteridae; genus Miniopterus; species Miniopterus schreibersii. The sequence continues at coordinate 95,434,234 of NC_138104.1, read as the reverse complement.
ATTTTAAGAATCTCGTCCTCTCCTCTACTGAGTTCTATAATGGCACCCTTATATTTATTTACCTTCCAGTATACAATGGAATAAATATTAACTTGAAAAGTATGTTATACACATGTCACCAATGTAAGCATGAATATTACCATATGGTCATAGCCAAGAACTACTAGCCAATTTCTTAATTAATTTCTATTTGTACTTGTGTTGAGGTTAGTAATTTATTTTATATAGTGATGAACTTTCATTTAAGAAGCTAGAGTTCACAGGTAAGTAAACATCTTTTAAAATTACATTCATTTTGTTTCACATTAGAGACCTGGATTCAGCCATTTTTGGAACTGATACCAACATTTTGGACACAATGAGATTATTGAAATGTCTTTTCAGAAATAAAACCTATATGGTGACTTCTTAATAATTCCCTACCATCAACTTTACTGCTTCTTGTTTGTATTTCTTACATATTATCAATGAAAGCACATGTACATTCAGGGATTTAAATATATAACTAACATAAAGGTAAGGGAAATTAACATATTTTCAAACTTCAAATTTATTAAAATTAGTATTTTTTTTTAAATCAATATTTTGAAATGCAAAGCACTTTTATGGGTAAAGCTCAGGTAATTTTTCCCAAAGAGAATTTAATATAACAGAATCTTCCTTAGAAAGGAAAAAAAGGCCATTCACTGAATAATCTATTATTTTCTGATTTACTTAAATGAAAATATTTTAATATTTAAAATGTGAATACTTTCTTATGACATTTTTTCCTTTAAGGTCCTATCACTATCCATAATTTAAAGTTTTTGTTTGCTCTAAAAGCTTACACAATTTGCCCGGCCGGGCGTGGCTCAGCGGTTGAGTGTCGGCCTAGGATCCAGGTGATCGGGGTTCGATTCCCGGTCAGGGCACATGCCCGGGTTGCGGGCTGCAGCCGATCAATGACTCTCTCATCATTGATGTTTCTATCTCTCCCTCTCTCTCTCCTTTCCTCTCTCTGAAATCAGTAAAGATATATTTAAAAGCTTACACAATTTCAGGATTTCTGGATAGTCTTTACATTTTAATGAAGCTTTTTCTAAAATGACTTTATTTAAATGGAAAATGGAATCTCATCCTCTTTATTGGGAGGAGTGGTTGCCACACATTACCTCTTAATTACTGAGATAGAGATGATTGGATATAATTATTAAGATATCATAATAAGAAATAAAGGTAGAAAATGCAGGATACCACAAAAGAGCAGGAGAATAAAAGTTGATATTAACAGTATTTTATCGCAATTCTGTCTCTAGTTAGTTGTAGTTGAAGCGGCTCTGTAGAAGCCTACTTTTTATCATGTAATGTGTACTAGTGTTTGAATTTTTCGTTGTAACTTTTATTTTGCCACAGAACATATAATACAGATTTGGGGGGGAAGTGAGGTCTACTCCTTCTTCAGGGTATTGCATTATGATGCTGCATTTTACAAGTTCAATAGGCAGTTCACTTACCAAGTAGTTATTTGATTAAGCTGTATACAGCTTTTTTGGGGCAAACATTAGAAGCCAGAACATTCAGATAGGAATTTCTTACCAGTTTAAAGAGAGCATTATTGAATCATGGATTCATTCCCGGGGCATGTGGCAATTTTAATTTGATAGGGTTCAACCGTATTGTAATAACTATGTATGGTATCAGGTGTGTACTGAAAATATCAGGGGGAATACATTGTAAAGTTAATGATTGTCTAACTGCTATGCTGTGCACCTGAAACTAATACAAAATAATATTGTATATAAACTGTAATTGAAAAATAAAATTTTTCCACATTGTGGCCTGGAGGGGAGGTGGTAGTGGATGCCAGGTGGAGGGGATCATTGGGGGTGAAAGGGGGGTATCTGTAATACTTTCAACAATGAAGATAAAATAAATATAAATAAATAAGAAAGGAAAAGAAAAACTTTTAACAAAATAATAATTTGATAGAGTAATTTTTTGTAAATGAGATTAGGATATACTTGGAAATATTCCAGTGGCTTCACTTTTTTTCTGATGCTGTCTTTTTCTTAGGGTATGTATATTAAGTCAACATATGACGGCCTCCATGTAATTACTGGAACTACAGAAAATGTAAGTATTGTAAGATTTTAATTTTTGGTTTGTGTTTTTCCTTCTGTTGTTAAACAACTTATATATCTCACATAATTACAGTTGATTTCTGAGGGCATGAACTAATTAGGAGATAAAACTGAAAAGACATTAAGTTAGTAAGTGCTAGTTTAGAGAGAATTTCAGTCAGTTTATTTAGCGATTTACTTAAAGTAAATAAGATGTTTTCTGTTTGCAGCCAGAGATTTGTCTTTGTTAAATATTTTCTGGTTCATGACAAGTTATTGTGACATCTAAAAGAATCCACATCTGTCAAATAGTTTCTTTATATTAAGAAACTTAGCTCAGATGAGAAAGAATCAGATAAGTCATGCATTATGAATACCTACTGTATGATTAGCTTAATTTAGTGGAGGGAGCATGGTATAGCTCGGTGGCTTTCACAGTGAGGACCTCTCTGCACCAGCAGTATCAGCATCCCTTGGGAAATTGGTAGAGATGCAAATACTCGGAACCCAGCCTGTGGGAACGACTTCTGGCAGTGGGTCAGAGTGAGTCCCTAGTCCTAGGTCCTACAGCAGTTCTGCAGCTTAATAGCAGTGTAATTTTTGGCAAGCCACTTAACCTCTCCTTAATTTGATTTCCTAATCTATAAATTGGAAATAATATTATATGCACTACATCTCAATAAGTTGTTGTGAAAATCAAATAATCTAATAAATGTGAAAGACTATGCTATAAGAGCTACAGAAATGTGAAGTCATCATGTTGGGCATTAACACGATCAGTATAATAGATCTGAATTGCATAATAAATCATTATTCCTGCATTGGGTTGTCCCACATTTCCATCCTACTCTTTTAAGGAGGTGCAGAGCTTTGAATTTTTTCCCCTTTTAGAAATTCTGACAAATTGCAGGTTTATGCTGTGTTCCTTCAAAGAAGACTGAGGCAGAATTAGTTAATCTCGAGTTTTTATTGATCTCAACATTTTACTAGCATTTTCTTTTAAAAAATCAATATTGTCATCAAATTCTCCTATTACTTTAATTATTTACTGGTTCTCTCCCACCCACTTCTGCTTCTCTTGGTTTCTGTGAATGATGAAACGCAATAATATGTTAGAGTTGGTACTAAGTAGGAGTTATATGGGATCAAGAATATCATTTAAATGCATGCGGTGAACTATTTAAATTTTTTCAATGCAGTGAGATATTGTAAACTATATGCTTTTATTGATTGATCATTCTCATATACTTGTGTATTCATTTGTTCCTTTTAACAAACCTTTGTTCAGATCTGCTGTGTTTCAGGCAGGGGGCTAGGTATTGAAAGAATTTCAAAATTAAACTAGCTTGTTGCCCCTAAGGAGTGCAATTAGTGGTTTATCTGTGAACAGGCTGTGAAATGTGCATAGACGGACAAAGGAAAGAACAGCAAGTACTGCCAAGTGAAATCAGAGAAGGAATCACAGAAATTGTGATTTTGAATTGTACCTTGAAGAATTGGTAGGAACATCATCCCTATATTGTCTGTTGTCTAAAAAATAGTTGAGCACTATGCATTGAGCATGTTAATTACTCAGTATTTACTCAGTCCATTTGATAAATGGACAAGTTATCAAAGAAAGATTGCTTCTGTGAGTTCAGATATGAACCAAATATTGATAGTCCGTCACTTAATTCTTCTTTTCTCTTGAAAATATTTTACTATCATTGGTACCGTGAGTAATTTATCTTTAGGAGATCTGTGTTGAGTCTTAGGAAAGCTGCTCACTAAAGTGAGTAAGTTATTTTGCTTTGCTGTGCACTAGTTTCTTTGTTTTCTCATATGGAAAATGAGAAGTTTAGACAAAATGATCATTAGGATCCCTTTTAAGACAGGAAGTCTATAATTTATAGGACTTAGTCCCTCTTTTACTTCTTTGTGCAAAAAGTTGTTTCAGTTTCTTTTGAATTTTATGTATCAACTATCATTTTCTTCTAAATCATGTTTAGAGCCATTAGCTTGATATTTTTCTTTCATACTGTCCTTTGAAAAGATCAGTTGTGAACCAAATAGTACAAGGACTGACTATAGTTACAGCCCTATTAAAGTAATGATTTACAGCCCGGCCGGGCGTGGCTCAGCGATTGAGCATCGACCTAGGATCCAGGTGATCAGGGTTCGATTCCCGGTCAGGACACATGCCTGGGTTGCAGGCTCGATCCCCAGCAGGGGGTGTGCAGGAGGCAGCTGATCAATGACTCTCTCATCATTGATGTTTCTATATCTCTCTCTCCCTCTCCTTCCCTCTCTCTGAAGTCAATAAAGATACATTAAAAGTTTCAAAAAAAAAAAAAGTAATGATTTACAAACTTTTTAGAATTGTTACATGGCACTTGTCTGATTTGGTAATATACTCACCTCCTAAATATGCTGTAAAATAAATACAATTTCTTCTCTTGTTATGACATCATTCTTAGGGTTGGGTTAATATCCTAGGTGAACTACCCTCTTAACAGTATACTTATGTTACTACTTCAAACTGGAATTCCTTATGATACCTACCATGTTGTCTTGAATTCTAGTGTAAGGCAAATACTTGTTTTGTGAATTTTAAAATTTGTTGCATTGAGATTAATATTGTTTCTACTTCTTTGTTTTTGAAATAATTGGAAATTGGAAATGAATTTTAAAAAAGGAACTAGAAATCATTTTAAAGGAAATCATATTCCAGGGTCTCAAAAGTAGCATTTTACTTTGCAATTCTATCTTCATATCATTCTTCATTAGGTTTCAGTAGGTTCTAATGAATAAATATTACAGTATTTATATTTGTGTTTGATAAATTAGCACACATACACATAAATGCACAAATATATTTTTCATTAAAACACATTTTCTGTATATTCAAAAGTTCATGCACCTTGCAATATGTATAATCAATAATTAGTAGTCACGAAAGGAAAATAAAGAATAGTATTTTAAATTCATTACCCATACCTATATTATAAAATTTCTTTCTTAAATCTCATTTTAGTTTTCTAAAGACTTCCAAAACTTGTCAACGTTAGTTTACCAAAGTTGATTTTTTTTGCTCTTTTGTTTGTTTTTGTTCTTAATCTCTTACGAGAATTTTTAGCAAGTGATGAAATTGTTACCTCTTGTGGAAATGTAGGCCTTTTAATTTATTTAATGTGGTTTTGTTTGCCAATATATTACACTGTATAAAACATATGAAATGAGGTGTTCGCATAGTCAGACATTTAGATAGAGAATGTTATGTAAGGTAACCTTGAACTGAGGGCTATTCATCTTTTCATTTGTTTTTCTAAGTTACTCAGAATGGATGGCATTAATGATTAAATAAATTAGTAATTTAATCGTCAGTTGACAGAACTTTGATGCTGATCATAAGCATATCCTTGAAAATATTTATTTGCTGAAGTGAATGTGAATTATTTGTATTAAATAGAAAAGGTCAAATTTAAAAAGATAATGTTTTGAAATGTATTTTTGAACTATTTGGCCAGTCAAGCCTAGTGGAGTTGTCTGTATAAAGTTTGCACTGGGTAATACCAATTATTATTTTCCCTTAATGGTCTCAGAAACATATTGGTCTTTATGACATAAATATCTATATATTGTTTTGCATTTCTACTTTCCATCATTAGTTATACATAGAATGCAAACAGTATATTAAATACTAGTAACCTTTTGTTAACTTAATTCCTTGAAGACTATAATTAAAATATTGATCTGGTTTAAAGGGGTGAACTTACTATAGTGTGTCAGAGAGAGGAGATGACTGATAAAATTTATATTCTTTGTCATTTCTTTTATGTTAAATTTAGTCACCTGCAGATCGGTGCAAAAAAATCCATGCTGGCGATGAAGTGATTCAAGTTAATCATCAGACTGTGGTATGTATAATTACCTTATGAGTCAGTGGGAAGAACTAATATAAAGACTTGTTAAAGCTTTAGAAGAATATCAGTGAAATGAAATGCCTGTTTGTGTATACAAGGGTTGAATGACCTTTTAAAAAAAATAACTGAATGACTCTTCCTCTTAATTATTTGATGGAATGTAAGGCATAGTTTTCAAAGAACATGAGGAATTTGGGTGGTGGCTGAGGTTAGATATGCATTTCTATATGGACAGCTGTGGGATAAGATTATACACCACATGAACTGGGATAATAATTTTGGAATAGAAATTAAAGTCATGATGCATACAAATTCATCCTTTTTTGATATAACTTTTAAGCTTTATTTTACAAAGGATCGAATTACCTAGTCGATATGTTTTGTAACAGCATGCATTCATTCAAATACTTTAACATTGATTTGTTCATTAAATTGTCTGGTATATTGATTTATTTTAAATGTCAATTTTCTAAAAATTAAACTTTGATTGCTTTATGAACCTCAGGAATCCCTTTCTAGGCTAAGAATGACAGTGGCATTCTGTGCCTATGGTAGATTTTCAAGTGCTGTTTTTCTTAACCTCTGATTTAGAAACTGAACATCATATGATTTTCATTTTAGTCTACTTTATGTCTCAGTTGATTCACTTTATTCTCCTGTCTCTGCCAAAATAAAATGATTTGTCTAAAAAAATGAAGATAAAATAATCTGATTACTAATATCATAATCCTCATTTGAGAAAAATGGTTTTATTCTGGTAAATATTCTTATAGCTCATTAACCCTTCAGAATGAGTCATTATTTCTTGTTGTACCTTTAACTAAATTTGCTTTTGCATGTTCTAGTCATAGAAGAAATTTTTAAAAGAAAGGCTATATTTTGGGGGTTAGAAGACTTGTGTGAAAAATCTGATCTTTCTCAGTGATTCTGATCTGCAGACAGAGGCCATTTTAATTCTGGCTTTGAATAAATCGAAAAGTTTGTGGTATTTTGGAGATGCTCAGGAACACTGATAATTAAAGTTATGATGTTTCTTTAATGAGTTCATTATTTAAGTGAATGAAAGTTAATGAAAGTTTAAAAATTAAACATGTGGGTATAAGGTTAATAGGAATTAATGCAGAATGTTGGTAATCGAAAAGGTCTTTTCACATTATGACAGTTTTGATGATGAGAACGTTCTCATTACTAGAAACTATACAAAGTGATATTCCTGATTAAAGTTTCTTGTCCCCTAGGATGAGGATTTGGGTGGTGGGATAAAGCAGCTGCTTCATTAGACAGCTTCCCCCTCTTCTAGTGTTCATGTTGCCTCTGTTTCTCCAGTGTGACCTTAACAAACATGACATCTATTGGATAGTCGGATCAATTTCCAGTTAGCCAATTCTAAGAGGATGTAAATTAGTATCTAATGAAAAATAAATTATTTAAAGAATACTCTTTGTGAAGCAAAGATTCTGATATTTATCAAATGCATATGAAAGTTCTTTAAAAGCTAGGAGTGAACTAATAAAATCTATATGGATTGATAATTTTTAAATACTGTGATAATGTATATCTATATCTTTGCATCACAAGAATATTCTAAAATATTGAAAACTATACAGAATAATGGTTGGGGGAACTTTCTTCGTTTTTGCTCTGAAATTGACTTATGGCTTTAAGTGAGTTAACTATTTAAGCATCATTTTACCTTTTTATAATAATCATCATCATAGCCAAAACTTGCTCAGTTCTTATAGTGTGCCAAGCATAATGTTAAGTACTTTACTTATTTTATGTCATTTAATCCTTACAGTGATCCTACAAAGAAAAGTGTATGTGAAAATTGAAACTCAGAATGATTGTTTAACTTACCCACAACTAAAAGCTCTCTGAGTCTAAGGCCCATGCTCATACTTTCGTTTTATTATACTCCCTCCCCAAACTCAAATTATAAAATTATCAAACAAAAGGGGAAGAATTCTAACAATCATGTAAGTAAATCTCAGGATTCAGTGAGAGAATCCTGCATTTCATATAATGCAGCCTGCTCTGCCCTCTTTTTCTTGCTGTAGCTGGCATTGTGGTCTGTAGAGCGCTTTTAATTTTTTAGTAGGCAATATACAGAGGTGGTAAAATGTAAATTTTCTGGGGTTTGTTACTATAAAAAAATTGGTAGGTAGATAAATTAGTTGAAACAAGTATAAATTATTTGTAGTCTGCAATTACCCCTTCTATCCCTATATTCATTACCAGGGACATTAGAGGTTGATCATGATATAATAATTACATTGAAGTATGGCTTAAAACATTTGAAGTACATATTTAATATTTTTAATCCAGTAATTAATTGACCAAAATAGTGAGATATTGTCAATGTTATATTCTATAACAATTTCAACTCAATAATGAAAAGAGTAATAGTATTATATTTTGAATGTTATTAGTTCAGTTAGTAGTTAGTATTTTTCTGTAATTCCAAAATTTCCTACTGCTACTGGTAGTAATATACAACATAAAATCTGGTAACTATTCTTGTTTTAAAATATATAGAAATACTATTTTTTGAAATCGCTAGTATGGTATATCTTCAAGATGTCCAATTAGATGTGTGTTTCAAGTTTGTTCTTTTTTTAAAAAGTATATTTTTTATTTGAAATGAAACTGGGAGTTTTATGTCCTTTTTCATATTGCTATATTTTTTATTGTAAGTGGCTTTTAAGCTTTTCAAATGAACATACTTCTGTGGCTGAGAAACTGTGGCTGCCAGGTAGGAAGAAGAAAAAAATCATGAACATCCAAGCAAAGCAGACTGAGTCCTATTGCATGTCTTCCCCACCAGTGAAGATCCAACTCCTCAAAGGCTGCTGGACTCTCCCAAGATTTTTTCCACTGCATCTGCCACTACATCCCTGTCTCTGGGAGATACCTCGGCATAGTTTTGAATCAGCAACTCTGCCCTCATGATGCACTTTTAACACGTTTTTTAGCTGATGAGACTATTTAATATTTATAGTTATCTATTGGAGCATATTCCTAATGAATTTGTTAAATTTTCATGTTAACCCTCCTTTTGGTGTGTAAGTGTTCTAAAGCTTCTATCCAAAACTGATATTTTCTTATTAGGAATATCAGTTGAAAAGAGTGGGATATGTGATGTTGAATCCAGCATTTGGAAGATTTTCTTTTATTTTGTATAAATATTAAAAATATTTCTATTATTTTGAAAGGTCTTCTGGAACCTGGTGGCTACATTCTTTCAAAAACCGGTTTCATAGAAGTGGCTCTAAAGGCTACTGGAATGGAAAATAACCAGGTTGGGGTAGCCAAGAAGACAGACTGCAGCAGTCAGTCAGGGTGCTGGGCATTGGTTAGGGAGGGGTGGCGGATGAGTCCTGTACGCTAGTGGTTCCAAGGACCCCCAGATAGCCAGCACCATTGAGCAGGAGTTAAACTGGCGATGGCGGAGGGGAGGGAGCGACGCCGCGGAGAAGTAACAACCTAAAGGACTATTGTGTCACCTGGGAAGGCCACTCTAACTTCACTTATGTAATTCTCAAAGGCGCCTCCCTTGCTCTCCTCTTCTCACTCTGGTCTCCCATTTTTTACTCTCTTCTCTCCCTCGTGTTCCTTCAACCCCAGAATAATAGTCGAGATTGATTAAAGGGAGAGCCAGCAGGCTCAAAGTGGAAGGAGGGGGTGACCCGTTGCAGCCCAGCTCTCCCTGACCTTCCCTCTCCCCTGCCGCCCTGCCGCCTTCCGCAGGACAGGACGAGCGGCTCTGTGAGCGGAATCAGTACTGTGGCATTGGCTAACCCCAGATGTGCTTCCTCTCTCTATTTTTTTAATTTACTAAATTGTCATCTTTATCTTTTTAGGTTTTTCTTATTTTATTTTCTTCCCATTTCCTTAACCATCTTCATCTGTTCTCACTTAACTATTTCTCTTCAAATTTTTTTTTGCCTATTTTCTTCTGTTCTCCTTTCTCAAAGAAGAAAGCCCTTATTCTTTATACACAAAATATTGAAAACTGAGACCTCAAATAGCAGTGTTTCTGGTGCACCCTACATCTTATTTGGTAACTATAAGATGTTGCTGGAGTACAGAGATGAACTATATTAGCATGGTGTTTAACGTATTGCTTAATAAGTAGTTATGGTAATACCCTCAAATGACTCTGTTAGGATTCTAAGAAATTGCTGTTCTAAAACAGCAAGTGAACTGTTCTCTTTTAGAAGGGAAAAAATCCTGAAGAGACATTTACCAAATGTTAAAGGAAACAATGCATCATAGATTTCAGTTATTCATAGTAATATTTTATCTCAGATTCTACTTTATATAGTAGGTAGTTTATGAGATGATCATAGTTTTTTCCTTTTATTTTACGTAAACATTGTGGATTTGATGAGAATGTGTGGAAACTGGCTTTGAAGTGCCACATAATGATACAAACAATATATTTTATTTTGCCTAGAGAAATCAATTAATTAGTTTATTATCCAATATAATATTCTATTATTTTCTGTTATTAAACTAAAGTTTATTATCATAGGTTTTTATATAAAGGAGATTAAGTTGTACGGTGACTTAATTACAGTAACTTCCTATTAACCGGTTTATTTTCTCTGCAGATCTCTGCATCCTGATTTGTTTCTTTCTTATTTATGAAGTTCTTACTAGCTTCCCCAGGAAAAGAGTAATTGCTTTTAAAAATGGTTACTCCAATTTTTTTATTTTTAGACTACATCTTTTGGTTTCAATATACATTTAATGTGATCTAATTATTTTACATGGAATTTTCAAAAGGTTTCCTTATAAGTGATTATTTTGTATGACTAGGATTCTACTTTTTATTTTAAAATACACATACTTCTAATATCTTTGCAAGAAGAACAGAAATGAAATATAGGAAGAAATGGCTGAAATGTAATGATTTCCAAATATATGCAAACCCAAAATTGTTTTAAAATTTAACCCATGTAAAAATCTTCATAAAAATTTTTTAGTTAAAAAACTGTATTCTTATGGTTCTTTCAAAATATTTTATTGATTTGGGGGTAGGGGGAATGAGGTTCTGGGGTATGATCAAAGATTTGCTCCCACAGCCTTTCACTCTGATGTGATTGTCTTCCTCCTACGTCTCCCTAGCAGAGGCCTTCAGACTCACTCAGTTTTATGTTTTGGAGAAGTTAAAGGACACCATGAATGATGGTGAAAGACAAATAAAATTGGCTTCTGTTTAGTTTTCTATAGCACATACAAATGTAAAGCATGAAGCCCCCAAAATAAACCATTGGTCTTCAGAGATTGCAACATTACCAAATATCCTATTGAAATGGAAGAAGGGAAAGAGAGCTTGTATTGAAGATGCTAAACTACACCCACAGATTTTTTATCAGCTTGACACAGATACATAGACATCAGCAATACAAAGGCTAAAGTTCCTATAAGTGATAGGTAACAGAAGATAATGTAACAGGATATGGAAATGTATCACCTTTGGTGAAAAGTATTTGGGTGATTCATAAAACTTGAAGGAAAAAATTATGATTACTCTTTATTCCTTCCATGAGCTTTCTCATGAGTCCAAAAAATATTCTGATTTAACTCTCAGAACTTTTTGGTTATGCAGAAAAAGACTCCAGGAAGGTGATATGCAGTAGGTGAAAAAAAATTACTAGCTTCTCGTACTGTTCAACTTTCCTTTCTCTTGTGCAGTCCCTGTCCATTTTTAGCAGTGAGAAATTATGTTCTCTGTGCTTCCTCTTTATATATAATACACACATATAGTATATATATGACTGAAATTTACAGGGAAATATTAATTGCTAAAACATGTAAATTCAAATTGTGAGTAGCTCAGCCTGGTCCAGGTTTAACTGTAAAATTAAGCCAGCTGAGGAGGAGACTATGAGGTGACTAGCGGCTCAGCGAATAAAGATGTAAAGTTATGGAGTTTTTTCTTAATGAAAATAAAACTTTTAATTTCCATATTTCTTTACAAATGCACGTTCCTTTTATCATTTCCCAAGGTAATCTCTCTAATCACATTTGTGAAAATATCAATACTAAGGTTTTATTTAAATAGAGACACCTTGGCACACCTCTGAATACTCTGAATTAACTCTGTAAATTACTTTGCTGGAATTAAAATCACTCTTTTGCATATATTTACTTAACCAAATACATACCTTTCAGCTTATATACCCTTATATTTGAACCATGGGTAATTCTATTCAGTAAATGAAAGACTGTGGAATAGTAAAATTAGGAAATCTCCAAATAAACTATAGGATAATATTGTAAGACTTTCTCAGTCTTATTTTGTGGGGAGAATTTAATTTACGTGAAAGTGAAGTCTATAGATTGTTACTCAAGATTTAGTAGTTCTAGGATCTTTGAAAGAAATTGTGTATCAAAATTCATTACTTATGAAATATTTATAACTATATGATATTCCACATAGCTCGTTATGCTAAAGAGGCAGTCATCAGCATAACATGCTGAATTGATTAAATATTTCAATAGCTTTTTAGTCATGCAAATTAACAGAACACTAATAAATATATCAGCACCAAAAAATTTGGCAAACACAGTGTCATTAGTCACAGTGTAATGGGTTGTGTATTGAATTAAGTCTCTTCAGTGCTTTTAAAAAGAGCAGAAGGAAGTTTCATATAGGCACATCTCAAGTATCTGAATTTTCCTTTGTGAAGAGATATTTAGAAATTGCAGCATATGAGTAAGGGCATGTAAATACATAGGAGCATGTGTAAATGTTAATGAATCTGATACTTTGTCTTATGAAGGATAATACCTTTGAAAGTATTTTAAGAAATGTCCTATCTACTTGTGTTTACGTCTAGAGGTGCTTGCTTGTATCTCCAAATACAACTGTGACAGAAAGGTCTGGATTGATAGGCTTAAATTCTTACCTTTATGCTTATTTATAACTTTGTCCACTTGGGACCATAAAGTAGAGATTCTTTACATATATTGGTCAAATAATTCACCACCTGTTGTTTGGAAATCAGATAGGCTAGGGCAAGTCTTAAAGGGGTCAGAGACAGCTTCTTCCCTCTGTGTAGTACCAAGAGAAAAGGAAGTCTCTCATCTCTTCAGCATCAACCCCAAAGCCTCCTCTGCATCTAATCCAGGCAACCCATTGTCCAAGGACCTGCCCACTTATGTTACCCTTCACCTGGGAACCTCTGGTGTCTGCTTCAGCCTGATCAAAACAATCACAAGCCTCATTCTCAAGAAAGCAGAACCCCTCTGGCTTTTAACACTTGGGATTACCTTAAAGATTTTCTTGAGAAATTTTTATCCTGTTGTGTTGTATATAAAATACATTTCAATGTATAGGTTGGGGATTACATGGAAACTAATAAGTGATAAACTAGTAACTGCTTAGAGACACTGACTTTTGCTACCTTGGACAATAAGGAAGATATTATTAGTAGTTCAGCATATGTGAAAAACATATTATCTGTAGCTGATAATCAGACATTTTGTGTAAGATGCATATAGTGGTTTTTAGAAGGTTTATTCTAGCCCATGAATGTAATGTGAATGAAATATTCTATTAACATATTGAGGAAGAGAAACTTGGACTATTTTCAACCACTACAAAATATTTTTCTGGGAAAACCTTTACCAGTGTCTACATAATGTGTATGATAAAGCAGACTCTTTCATTGACAAATATAAATTATATACACTTTTATGTTCCTTGTCAATATCACATCACTATGAGAGTATTCAAGATATCAATACTATTTTTAAAAATATTCACGTATAAGAAAGCTTATTTGGTAACTTGGAATAAAGAATGTCTGTTATAGTTTTAGTATCAATTATATTACATTTAGAGAAAATTTAATAATACATCTTGGTTTTACACACAAAACTAAACTTTTGTGTTTCAAGGCACGTTATTGTCTGTGGAACATGTATATTCTCATGTGTCCATGTCATCTCAGTAGTCAAGTTATTAACTAATGTGTCTACCATTTTAAGGCACCTTACTGATTGCGGGTTTATCCAGACAAATAAGACTCAGCTTTTATTCTCAAAAAATAAAAAGGACCCACAAAATCCAGTTTGTGAGGATGGGTGGAGAGGAGTTGGGGTGTGAGGAAAAGTATATAACTTAATAAGAGGCAGTGTGTTTAAAAATGTCACTAGAAAAGTACAGCGTGCTATGAGACTCACATGAGGAAAATATGGATCTACCTTTAAAAGGCTTTATGATGGATATTGCATTTACTATGAGCCATTCTGCATAAATAAGATTTTATAGGTGGGAGAAAAATTGCAAGCAGAAGAAAGATTGTTTCTGCAAAGACATGGCCGCAGTTAGATGCACAGTATTTGACGAGAACATGTACTTACTCCACCAACTCTTCCACCCATACCGAACTACTGACATTTGCTCAGACTAGCTATATTTTGTCCATGGCTTTCTTTACTCCCTCATTTCCCACATCCCCTTCAGCTGACCAGCTCCTAAGAGATTCAGCCTAGACTATTATGAAAACTTCCCTGAACTGTCAAGGATTGGTTAGTGCCCTTGTTGGGGGATCAAATTGCACCCTCCGTTCGCCCTGTTGAGGTGCTTTTCTTTCTTTTAAAGGCTTATTGACTTCTTCGTGTCTCCCCCTGCTCACTGATGAGGCACAGGCCGTGCTGCATGCACTGTATTATCCATAGTGCACAGAAGGTACACGACTTACTGATTTGAGAACTTACATTACCGAATCGTAGCGTGTTAAACACCTAAACTGCCTTCAAGCCCATCATACAGTACAGTGGTTCTCCAAGTGCGGTTCCCAGGCAGTAGCACCAGTGTCACTTACTAACTTGTAAAAAAAACATGAAAATTATAGGGCCCCACCTCACACCTACTGGATCAAAAGTTCTGGAGGTTGAAACAGCAATCTGTGTTTTAACAAGCCTTCCAGGTGAATCTAACACATGTGGAAGTTTGAGAACCACGTTAAAGAAAAATAATAGACAGCTATGGCCAAATTGATGAAGGACCTATTTGAGGAACTGATTTTTTTAGCTGGCTCGAGGGAGGAATACTCACGGTAGTGGCCTTTCGGAGCTGCAGAGAAGCAGGAAGACCAGTTAAGACTGTTCAAGTAGGTACCCAAAGCACTAAGGCAGTGAGAAGAGGCATTAGTTGCTAGGATCTATTCTTTAGACACAGGGGTTTCAAAAGGGGCGGGGGCCTGCCGGTGTGGCTCAGTGGTTGAGCGCCCTCCCATGCACCAGGAGGTCACCAGTTCCATTCTGGTCAGGCCACGCGCCCGGGTTGTGGGCTCGATCCCCGGCAAGGGGCGCGCAGGAGGCTGCCAGGCGCTGTTTCTCTTTCATCAATGTTTCTGTCTCTCCTCTCCCTTCCTCTCTCTGAAATCAATAAAAAATATATTTTAAAAAATAAGATAAAAAGGGGCTGGGGGAGGTGGTCACAGGTGAGACCATACTCCGAACTTGAAAGGGTAATGGAGAACTTTTTGTTGTTGCTGTTGAACGAGAGTAGGGATAGCGAGTCTGATTTTAAGGTGTCACACTCAGTTGACCTACCATGAGATGTTTGCGGGAGTACGCTTGCTCGCATAGTGCCTTGTGCTTTAGAATCAGACGGTCTTGGATGTGAATTCTGGCTTGACTACTTACTATATTTGAAATCTTGACCAAGATTCATCTACTTGTGCTTCAGTTTCCTCCCGTGTAAAATGGGTTTAATAGTTGACCTCATAGGGCTGTCGTAAGAATGAAAATACATGTAAGTAAAAGGGATGTAATATAGATGTCAGGACTCTGGCATAGTGAATTATTGGCACTTGATTACTCAGTAGACATTAATATGGATGAAATGGACTGTTGTAAATATGTCGCTAGAGTTCTTTATAGGAAACGGGTGATTAGAAAGATTTGAGAGTCATTTGCAGAAAGTTGTTGGTAGAAGCCCTGGGAAGAGGAGATTATTGTGAGGAGACCACATGAAATCCTAGAAAGGGGTCTAATACTTAGCCTAGAGGAGATACCTACACTTACTGATTGCGAGGAAGAAGAAGAGATGGAGGACATTCAGGAGAGATGTACCAGGACTACACGCCTTTACTTAAGCTATCTGTTGTGACAACAACTATTTGCATTTTCCAACCCATTCTGCGTATTAGAGTCGGAATGTATTGTGACTTTGGAAATCTAATCATTTAGCCTGTGCAAGAATATTGAAACATCTTTGTTTGATGTTGAGTTCACTATTTCACAAAGTAGCCAATTCCCTATTGGGTGTCTTTGATTATTAAAATTTTTTAATATGTATCCATAACCATTATCTCTTAAGATATTTTACCTTATTTAATTCCTTCCCATATTAGTGGATTATACTCCTATGTTAGTGTCCACTAGGATCCCTTCTTCCTTCTGTCAAAGCTCCCTCTGTCTCCTAGTAAAGAAATATTTTCCTTGCAGCCAATGTATGTAAGAATACTTAAAACTCATTTTTCAGATTACTGTTATATCTTCACATGGTTTCTAATTCAGGTCTATCATGACTAATATTTTAAAACTATAGCCAGAAACTTAAATGAGAAAATGGAAAGCTAATCTTGGAAGATGGTTAACATACATTGATATATTTTACCTATTTTGATGTGTGTATATCATTACATTTAGCTCCTAACTAAGTTAGGGGGCTCCAAAATTTCTTGAAGTTGTAATACATACTTCCCTCACTTTATCATACCATCTGTGATATCATGTCCCCCTATAATTTGTCAACCATAAGTATCTTAATAACAGTTAGAGAGAAATGAATTAATTTCAAGAATTCACTACACTTCATTTTATGGCTGAAGATATATTAGGATATGACAGAACCAGAACTGGAAATCATTTGTCCTGGAGCTCTAGGACTGTGTCATATTTGCCCTTGAGTAGAACATGATACAATCCAATAAATGGGGACAAATGTTAAGAATTATATGTAGTAGAGAAGATAGAAAGTAATGAAGAAATGATCCAAATTAGGGAGTTTGAGAAAGTACTAAGGAAAAAAGAACTATTCAAGTAAGAGGCATGAGGTCTGGTTGCTGTTTATGTGTATACAAGTACTGGGATGGGAATGATAGAGCTAAAACCTCCCTGTTTTATTGAACAAAAATGTTACACGAAGTCTGAATTATTCAACCAGCTTTATTTTCATTTAGTAATTCTTATGTGAACCTGACCTAACACTTAGGTATCTACTGAAATCATTCACTGAATTAATAATCAATAGATAATATAGCTATTGACTTACTGAACACAACTGAATAATAAATTGGATTTATTTTGCTAATCATCTAGGAGTATAATGGACAGAGCAAATATGATTTCCCCATCACTACCTTTTACTGTTTTAAATAACGTCTTTCTGGTTCTGACATTTTATGGAAATTTTCTATCCATAACAAACAGTCCTAATTAGGTAATTTATAAAATTCATGATCTTTTAATTGGAATATTACTATTCATGGACTAGATACACTTATATTGTTCATTTTGTTGTTTATAAAATAACTCATGTTTATTGCCAAGACTTTAAGAATAAAGTCATAAAGAAAATATATATTGTATTCTTTACTACCCTTTAATTTAACCACCATTAATGACGTATATCTTTCTATTATTTCTATATATAAATTTTTTTACAAAAGTAGAATTTAATTAAATTTGCTATTTTGGAACTTAATTTTCCCACACAATTTTTATATCCCTTAGTAATGGACATTTACATAATGTACAGTTCTTGATTGGTTTAGACAGTACTGCAACACATGTTGCATATTTATCTCTGCTTTTATCCAATCATTTCATTATGACGGTAGTGGAAGTAGAATTTGGGAGCCTAAGATATATACTTCATATGTATCTTGATGTGTATTTGTTTACTTTGTTTAAAATGTTTTTAATGTTATCTCAGTAAGAGTGGGGAAAAAAAGTAGTAAAATTATATAAATTTTTGCCATTAAATAATATTTAGCTATAAAATTAAAATCTAACCAAATTATGACTTTCTCATCCAAAAAAACAGTTCCACTTTCTCATAAAACATACTATTCTATTATTTGGAATTATGTGTCAAAAAGAGCATAGAAAAGTATAAAGGAACAGGATAAACCAAATTGCACTGAACATTACACAGGAAAACACTATCTAGCCTTAAATATTTTTAACTCGTTATAATGATTATATCATAGAATAAATGAAAGAAATTGGTGAATGGACATCAATGTGTAATTCATCAAAAAGAGGTATGCTGAAAGAAAGGGGATTCATCTTACTGCTGCTTTAATGTAGTTAGCATTCATCAGAATAAATAAATGATAAAATGTAGTTATCATTAATAAGTTGTTCATAAACTCTGTATAACTAGTACGTTCTCTCCCTCCAAATCTGGAACTCAGAATCTGCTTCCCATAGTTTTTTGGCGAGCAAAATGAACACTTGGATTTGAACTCACTTTGCTTTTAACTCTTGGCTTATAGAAGTGGCTGTAGGGACACTACTTAGCTATCACAATAATCAGAATCAATGTATTACACTTTTGGGCACATAATCCACTTATATATAACGGGAGACATTTGACCAATTCCATTACTTTCGTTGATCTGCATTAATGTGACTTTTTAAAAAATTGGCAGCTTGTTCATATTAGGCAAGTATTCTAATAATCGTTTTGATTCACATCTGAGAAGCCCTGAGGTTTTAAGCATTGTGACATCTCGCTTCTTTTTTGTCCTAACTCTCTCCACCATCACTCAGTTCAGCTGTAGTAGAGGTGAAAATTTAAAGGAATGCTCGGCCCCTTTATACACCAAAGTCTGTCGTTGTTCTGCAGTGGCTGCTGCTGGAGTGGCTCTGTCATAGCCTCTGGGGGTCTGTGCTGCTTTCAGTGGAAGTGGCCCTTCTTTCCAGCTCGAGCATTATCTTCCCGGCAGAAACGGGAGCAGCAGACAAGGGCACCCATCCCCTTTCACTGGAGTGCCAGGGAAGAATCTAGGCCACTCTTAAGACCATTTGCTAAGTCCTCTGTGCAATCGGGGATAAATTTTGGCCCAGTGTATTTATATAACACATCCTGGGGAAATCTGATACATTAGAGTTGTGATAAAAGGTTGTTGTTGTTTTTTTCTTTTAAATGTTAAATGCATTTTTAATCCTTGAAATAATAGATATTTTGAAAGTGTTTCTTTAAAGTATAGTTCTAGGATTTCAGATACCTAATAACTGCATAACTAGTCCATCTTAAAAGCAAACCAACAAGAATTATTCTAAGTTCAAAATATTAAAAGGGTGATGAGTGAAATAATTTAATAGTTAACAGCCGAGCCAGGTTCTAGGACATTTATCAAGTACTTCAGTTTATTTATACACTATGTTTTGAGGAGGTATTTAAATAGAGTGGCTTCATTAACTATAGAACATTTTCTTTTAAGTCTGTAGAGTCCTTTGGAACACATTTTCAATAGCTGCCGCGTTGGAGTAGTATTACCTTGTCATTTTTATTCTACCTTATAGCATGGTGAAAGGTTTATTTTATTGACTATCTCCCATGCACCAGAACGTTGCCTTGGTGCGTCAGTGCTGGCTGTTGGTAGTATAATATCAGTCTAATTTATAGACACTATACCACGTACAGTGATACCTCGGGAGTCGAGCATGCCCCGCGCCTCCCTCTGAGGGCAGGATCCTGAGGCCCAGCTGTGGGCTGCCGATCCCTCGTTTCCAAACGTTTCAGAGCCCAACGGGCTCCAGAACGGGCCACAATCGAAAACCGAGGCACCACTGTATCTCTAAAAGATGGTGATGAGAAAGCATGTGCGGTTTATAAACTCAGGACACTGCCAAATCCTTGTTTTCAGGCATGCCTATTTTAAAATGGTTTGTGAACAGAGCTTGGATCTAGATCTTGCACAGCATTAATGATGACATAATTTCTTTAAACTCTAAATTACTCCATTGGTAGGATACCGATTTACTCTCTGCTTTGACATGGTAAATGTCCATTAGCTTATCATAAGGATATGGACTCTAATGCAAGACATGGTTAATCAACTCAAACATAACATTTCTTTCTTAAGTATATATCTCCTGAAAATTGGTAGGATGGTGCACCAATTATGTGATTTTCATTTTTTTACTAATCTTATTAAAGGGGGAGAACATTAAATCTTTGAATACTGTACCTCAATTTTATTGTAATGATTTTGCTGGTTACCAGGTGGGGTGGCAGTTGAAAAATTTGGTGAATGCACTACGAGAGGACCCGAGTGGTGTTATCTTAACTTTGAAAAAGCGACCTCAGAGCATGCTTACCTCAGCACCAGCTTTACTGAAAAATATGAGATGGAAGCCCCTTGCTCTGCAGGTAATGAAGCTTAATCATAAGTCATACACCATCATTTTAGCCATAGATTATCTCAGTAATGCTTCTTTATTGTGCCTCATCTCAGCAGCATATGGATTAATCTTGTATGCTTTTGAAAATTTGTTTGTAAAATGATCTCTTCACAGCTTATCCTAATAGGCTTAATTGTGATGAAATATGAAAGTTTCTATATTAAAGCCCAAATAATAAAGAACTTGGCCTTAATTTGTAAACATTTTAAAGCATAATTCCAAACAAACCACAAGTTATTTCAAGCCAAACTATGGGTAGAAATTAAAAAAAAAAAACACAACACTAGAGGTTTCATATTTGATATAATCTTCTATTTAAAAGTTATACCCACATTCACTTTCTGAAGAAACTAGGTGATAGTTTATAGAATTCTTCTAAATCAGGTCATAAGATCGTAATAGTTACTTATGAACAGTAAGTAAAGGAAGTTTTAGATAGTAATTAAAATGTACCAACTGCATTCCCCCTGACTGATCATTTTTCTCTTTTCCACCCTCTAGGGTGGCAAAAATAGAGAAATTGTTGCATTAGAATTTCTGCATTTTCCTTCAGCATGAAACATCACTCTAACTATTACTCTGGATGTTGATAAATTATATTCATTAAGAAGCTGAGTTATCTAGGAAGTTATATAATTCTGGTTGATGAAAGACAAGGAAGCAATACATTTTCTTCCATTTCAGTCAGGATACAATCTTTAAACACATATCCTGTGTATAGAAGAAATTTTTGTCCTTCATAAAACCTGCATATTAAAAATAAGAGACTATTACCTTTCTTAGAAGTATAATTTTTAAAAATTTAAATTACCAATTGAAATAGAACACTGCTCATTCAGATTAAAAAGAAATGTATGAAAATACCATTTTTATCACCATGTAAATTATTGTTAAGTTCTGTTAGTACTTTATACAATTCTTAGATATTTTTTTTCCTAAAATCCTAAATTCTCCATTACACACGAATGGCCTTATAGATTATAATAATTTCTAATTATTTAAACCTTTACTACTTATTTGCATCAAATTTTCATTATACTTAAATAACAGACAACATAAAATGTTCTAACATTAAGGTCTTTAACATTTTCATGTGAAACTTTCTAATTTTCAAATGAATATATGTAAGACTGTATTAATCTGTCCAAATACATTTGACTTGCATCATGTTTATTATTAGAGCGTTTTGATGGTCATTCAGAGCCAGAGTTCAATGTTTGACTCATTAAGCCGTAGATGAATAGATCAGACTTTGCCATCACATCATTTATTTCCTTGCTGCATTGTAAGTTGCTTTGTTCTTCCGCTCTGTAGTTTTCGATTGACGTGCCTTCCCTTAGGGGCCTTCTTCAAGGTCTGAGAGGCGGGAGCCCTGAAGAAGAGGCCCGCACTTTCAGGTCTTAGGTTTTTTCTCTATGTATGTGTAGTTAAATTTAAATTTTTCTCTCTGGTCTCTTCTGTTTCGCTCTGAACACCAAAAAGACATTAGCCTCTTGCTGATCCCTGAACTCTGAGGGAGTATGTCTAGAAAATAAATTGATAATTTGGTCCGCTTTTAGACTCTTTTGCACAAGCTCAAACTGGAGAATTAAGGTAATGGCAGAGAAGAATCACTCTTAGGTGAAATGCTGGAATTACGGAAAGACCAACCTTTTCTGCTACATATACATTTGGTATGTGTATTTAAAGCTGGAGAATCAAGGTTTTAATTTTTAAAATGACCTCACATCATTCCTTAATTATAATATAATTATAATAGATTTTTAAGGCACTGTTTCGAGGTCCATTCCCAGATGCTAAAAAATGTGCCTCATCAGGTCACTAGTTATATCTACTCCTCATTGCCTATTTAGTTACTCTGAGTATGTTTGTAGGCTTACCTTTTCAGAATGCCGAAATCACGTAAAAGAAAGTCAGCATTTATATAAGTGCTTATATGTATCGACATTTTTGTAAATTTGTTATTTCAACTGAACTTAGTTCACTGATATGTATTGTCTAAGCTCAACCCCTTATAGATAAACAATACTCATGGGAGTGGGGGTGGGGGAGAGACCTGCTTTCAACTTTGAAAATTGCTTCAGAGGTTGACTTTTTACAGAGCAAAAGGAAGAGTATTTATTTTTTTAATTTTTATTGAATTTATTGGGGTGGCATTTAATTTAGCAGAAAAACAAGATCTTTAGGAGTAAGGGCAATGGTTAAGTCCTCTAACATATACCAGCACCCCCAGATCTCCCTAGAACCTATTTTGAAGACCTGAAATTATATCATCACAGAGTTCTTTCTTGATCTTACTAAGGCTTTGGCCTGTGCCGAAATACAAAGACACTGGGAGTGTAATGGAAGCTATCTGATCAGAATTTTTATAGAATGTAGATTTTGATACAACCAAAGGTGGATAAAACCTGAGGGTACCAGGGTCTGAAGACTGAAGGTAGACTTCCTCCAATGGGGAAAGTCAAATAAATAGTGGGATGAAGGTCTTATAGGTGGTCTTGGATTCTTTTGTTACTGCTTAACGCCACATCTTTTTCCTAGAGGCTAAGAAAGGGCCTCAGATGTGGAAAAAGTGCTTAAATCCTCTGGCAAACACAAGTATCCTTATTGTATTCTTGCTTCTGACATATGTACAAATATGTTGGAGCTAAAATGTCCATTAACTCATCTAAATATAAATATTCAGTGTTCAGAACTGAAGAATTAGACATTAGGTTATTTCTTTTTTCATAGAGTATACCAGTAGTCTAGTAAGAATTATTTAAAGTAGAAGTTACAAAAAGAAACAATTGGTAGCATTTATTTAACTCAATATGTTCATTTCATCTCTTTCATATACTCTACCAGGTTTAATTTACCTAGTAGCATTTTCAGATAAAATATGGCAAAGTTTGTGTAGCGTGGAGGTAGACAGTAATACATGCATCTTAAAATATAGAACTGTACTCTAACTTAAGGAATAATTTTTTAAAATAACAAAGTAAATAATTTGTACCTAGACAAATAAAGCATAACTTTATCTACCCTAAGGTGGAAGATTGTTAAGGAATATCACATGTTTTAATGAAACAATATTTCTAGAAATATTTTTGATGGAGAGTAAATTCTATTATTAACCACAATGATTAATTTTGATTTGGAATTTCTTTGAAAAATCATTCGTGGAATTATAGCCAAATAAACAAAAGCATACAATTCAGCTTCATACTCACAGAGCAACTTCATTAGTACATTTCATGAAATTTGGCAGCTCTTTTGTTAAATTCTTGGTTTCTCAAACATTTTGCAATAGAACTGAAAGATACCTGAGTCAAACACTACAAGCAGATTTAATCTGGCATTGAATTGTGTTATCTGCATTCCTTTACAAATAGTAGAGATGTTTTGTCTAAGATACAATCTTTTATTCTGAGAAAACAAGCCTGGGATTCCGTGTTTTCTGAGAGATGTTTTTAAAAACATGTCCTGGATTTTGGTAAGCAGGGTGATTGTTTAAGTCAAGTTCTTCCAATTCAATGAAAAAAAGTTACATAACTGTGGATAAACATCAAGGTATATTTTTTATGTTTGTGGTTTTAAATTAGTGTGCATATGTCAAATATCCATGACATTTTCTTCTTAAAAGAGATGTATGGCTGCACACTAACAAGAATATTGGTTGAAATCATTACTAGGAATCAGCAATTTTTTAAAACATTAAGAACCCAGTATTTTTTGTCAGAATACATTTCAGAAATGACCACTAAAGTCAATGCTGGAATACGACATACTGATACAGGTTTCATTAAACCCATTTTTATATAAAATAACATCAAACTCTACAATTATAATGACTCATGTTCCTAAACTGTATTCTAGCCCATAAGTCTTATAACTTGTGATAGTTTCTTGTGTTGTTTTGTGCTTTTCATTTAAAATTTTACTGCTAAGAATTTTTACAGGATATTTAATTTTGAGCAGAAAATGAAATGGAAAGCAAATAGTCATAGAAGTTGATTCTGTACGTCAACTGGAATAACCACTGAAGAACACTAATTGATTTTGTATTTCAAACAGATATGAATGGTTGAAGTCATTCTGTAAAAATCAAAAAACATAAGCGACAATAAAATTTATTTTAATATCAAAGTCATGATCGGGCTGACTGGAAAAACCTTTAGTTAACAAAGTTTATGTTTCTGAGAGTTGTATTTTAAAAACATGTTTTGAAGAGGTAGACAACTAGTATTAGGAGACTAGAAAATAAAATAAATTTAAACTAAAAATGTAATTGTGCTGACTGGGAGGCAAAAACTATTAACACGTTTTACATGCTCAAATTAGTAAATAGCTACAAGCCATTGTCAACATCAATTTTTTGTTCACTAATGTTTAAGCAAATTAACTAAAGTAACTCAATCACATTTGTGTTATCAGCTAAATGCTTTCAAAATGTTAACACTGATGACAAAAATATTTTTTAATTTCTTTACTCTGTAGTTTCCCATTCTTTCTTTTAGTTGTTATACTAAAACTGAAGTTGACTGTAATTTGAAATAATTGGAAGTCCAGTTTTAATGCTGCAGTATTAACTATGCCAATAGGACTGGAGAACGAAGAATAAACACTAGTGGTAGTCTCAGTACAATGTGCAAAATGTGTGATTCAGTGGAAAAAGCCATTTTGTCGTGTGACTCTGAAGTCTATATCAGTTGTATATTGTGTAACTATATGCATATTTTATGCACATATGTTTGTATTTTTTTAACATATATAGATAAGGTTTCCTTATCAAACCTGTGGTCAGAAAAGATAATGTTTGTTTTCTTGGTAGTCTGATAGGAAAGGGAAGATTACATGCTTATAAAAGAGGACTCTTTTGGTATTTACAAATTTGTATTCTAGAAAAAGCTGTGAAAAAACTGCGAGTGGGAGAATTTTGAATATGTGTGTTTCTCTTAGGTTCTTTTCAAATGATTTACTACTTAAAAACTTACCCGGGAGAAAGCATTCCCAATAATTTTCCAAATTAAGCCTAACATTCTTTATATGGTCGAGAAACTTACAAGATTGTATGCAACGTCTTGCCTCCCAAAATCCAGCGTACATTTTCTCCAAAGCATTTGTTTAGATGATTAAGAAGAAAGTTGCTAAGATAAAACAGTATCCTGGTACTTGTGTTGGGAAGCACAATAAAAATGTGTTCGAAATAAGTAAGGACTTGCGTGAATATTCTGTGTGGTAGACTAATGGGGTATTGTAACGCCTTTGAGTCTGCCTAATTCCTCATTTTAAATAAATTAAGGGGCCGTGGTGGAATCATTCTATTTCCATGGGTATTTCCCCCCGAAAGACAAAGCGAGCTCTCTGCGCCCCTGCGCCCGTGGATTTCTGAGACCCGCGGCATGCCACGCACTGTCTCAGTCTTGAGCGCTGGGCTGGTCCTCACGCCGTCAGTTCATCAGGACTTTCCATAGCTCTGTGAAGGCCGGGGAACTCCCAGGCAGAGGGACAACTAAATTAAGACTTGCTTGCCGGGAGCTGTTCAAGTGTTAAACGGTTCCAAGTGAAACCTCAACGTCAAGTGTGGCTTCTTTAGTGTGGAAGTGCTTTTCCTGCAGTCCTTAAGACCTCATGGGTTTCAGGGGTACATTGATGTCTTCCAGATGTGCTCAGTTACCTTAGAGATGTTCGAATTGGGGACACAAGCAAAAGACCCTCATGAGCCACGAGAGGATTTAAAGTGAGATTTCAGTGATGCCTTACAAAAGCTGAAAATTTTATTTTACAGTAATCACAATCTCGTAACGATGTTTAATCTGAATGAGTAGGATCTTATTACTAAAGCATCATTCATGAGTCAGAGGAAGATTTCTGAGTCCTTCTGACCGTAGTAAGTTACCATTCATTGACCTAATGTTACAAATGTACATTTAGAGAGATGCATATGATCATTTTATTTAGGATTTGAATATTTTAAAAGATGCATGCCAGTGCCCCTAGAAATAAACCCATCATAGACTTCTTTTAGAAGAGTAACAACATATATGCAAATGCATCTTCCTTCTTGCGGTCTCACTGATCTGCAAGGAGAGCTTTATGTCAATAGGTCCATTTAGATCTGAAAACTAAATGTTATAACCATGTCCTTCCAGAAAATAAATCCCTTTGGATAGAATGCAAAACTGGGTCCTTGTCATACTTGATTGCATACCGTAATGGATCAGGTTATACTGAAGCTTCATGCTTCAGTAACAGATAAAGTCTTAAAAAAACTTTGCATTTTATCCACAAGTATTGACAGTTCTTAATTCTCTTCCCATACAGATTTTACCAATATAAGAAAAGAATCAAAATGGCAAGATAAAAAACGTACCCTTTATTTCCACTTTTTTTTGTAAATTAAAATTCTTTATGGTACAATCGTAACTGCTTTTCTTATACTATGTTATGAACCACTGATTGAAAATAAAAGCTAGAAGAAGCTATCCTTCTGTATTATTATACTTACATATTTAGAATTTTTTCCAAAACTAAGGAGTATGCCTATTAAAATTTGAATTGAATGCTGAGAAAAGACTTTTATTTTAGGGAAGCTTTATTTGTCACTAGCTGTATTTGCACTCACTTAAATGGTTATTGGTGGTCAATGTAATTTTAATGCCACTTGTTACAGCTAGGAATTTCTCACTGGTAATTTTAGCTAATGGCATCACTTATCCTGTGCTTGATTTAACCGAATTTTGCCTATTTTTCTAATGTTTTTAAATGCCTTTTTCATTCTTTTAGTCATTTAATTTTGTACTCTTTCTATTCTTGTCCAAAGTTAGAAAAAAATTTTAAGAGATTATAATTTCAGGTTATTACAAAGACCTCCTTTTGGGTTAAGTAGCTATTTCCATTTTCCCATGAAGCTTCTACTTTATACTTACTTTTCATTGATTAATGTCTATTTTTTAAATGAGACTCTCAAGAAGAATGTCCACTTTTTAGCTCGAATTAGCTTGACAAAATAGTACAAGTGGTAGACAAAGATATACTGAATATATTTACCATGCATTTTACTTGGTACAGGGCATACTGACTAGCCAGATGATGTATGTATGATCAACCAGTTGAAATGTTTTGTGTGATTTGCCAGTTAATAAAATAACTAACCAGTTTAATTAACAATAGGATTGACTAATTTTTTTTCTCTGAAAGAACAAGTTGTTCTTTCAAGTTTTTTCCCAACCAGTTCAATTTATTCAACCAGCTGGCACAATCAAACTTGTTATCTGTTTAAAAATATTTAAGAGTCTTTTTCTTCTCCACATTTGCTCACTTAGCTAATCACATTAACCAGTGGCATTGATAGCAACTCCATGCTGAACATAGAAATCTAGAAAAAAAGTAGCAATTTGTAGGAAGTTGACATGGCTAATATTTAAATTTCCTGGAAGGGGAATGGCATAAGTACCCTATGTAGACAATCCTGGTAATAGTCCAGGCAGAATAAAATACTCTGTTGGTCCTTACCTTCCTTATACGTCACAGGAATTTTTTAAATATACTTGCAACCATTGACTCCTACTATTTTCTTCCTTTATCCCGCTTTGTTTGGGGAGGTCAGGGATAGGTATGAACAACAACAAAATTATCTATAGTTCTGTGGATGATAAAATAAAAAGGAGAGAAGTTTTCAAAATAGAAATGGTGACCCTAAAAGAGAGGAAAGAGAGTAAAATTTTAAGTTATTTTTTCTAGTGCTTATGTTTTTGGAACTTTTTTTAAGTTCACTTTTAATATTGAGATATTTTAAAATAAAAGAGATATTAGAGTATTTAGAAAGCATCCTGAATATAAGTTTTTTCTCTCACAGTGCATCTGCTGGAAAGTGTTATGAAGTAATGTGCTATGTAATGAGTGTTTTCCTTACATTTCTATAATGATGAAATTTTGGTCTGACTTATTGTTTAATGTCATCTGTATTTGATACCAAGATTTCCTGACAGAGGGAAACAGTTATAAACAGAGTCACATCACAATGATTACTTGTTCTAAAGAACCCATTATTCAAAGGTCTGTTGTAGGGGCATGTAGTACATCCCTAGAGTACAATCTTTATTTCTTCAGACCTCATGGTGTTCATTACTGCAGGTGTCTCCTTATTACCTATATAATCTCAGGATTTCCCATTGCCAAGATTTTTATTTCTAAAAGACACACATAGTTTCACTGGACACTATTCCAAAATCAGCACAGTTAACCATTAGTCTTTACTGCATATTTTCTTAATATCTCAAAATTCCTCAACATATAAAGCTTCTGACTTTTTATATCATATTAGATAGACTATTATCGAGTCCCAAAATAAATGATCGATTATTTTTCCTTCACTCTTAAATTTCTATTTTACATAGTTGTAAAGCTTAACTGTCATTTTGGCAAGGTGTGTGATTTCAAGCTGTTGCGGTGAGCTGTGTAGCAAGGAAGCTGAAAACTGCACCGAGTCCTAAACTGTGTAGCCTACCCTAGTGACCTCCATTGTACAGTGTATCTATGCTTGGCTTTTTGAACACATTTTGATTATCTGTACAAAAGTATTGTCGCAATATGAAATAGTTGTAATGCCATTTTTTGAGTGTCCAGCAGCACTTGTTAAAGTAATAGAACTGTGGGTCTCTATAGCTGTGCTCAACCTGTTTCCACACTGGCTAAAATGGCAACATCTTGTCATGTGAAGTGCAGATCATTTTGTGATGATTATTTTTATATTTGCAATTGCACTACAACGCTTATTTTTAATGTTATTGTATATTTAGCTAATCAGTAAGACCTGTAAGATAAACATGAAAATTTGTGAATTTTAGTTTCATTTTAGGATAACTTCTCAAAACACAAGACCATTTTCGAACACTGCGAAGCTTTGAATTGGGAGTGCTCTTAATTCAGTACATCCTGATGTATTGCTCAATTTACTATATGTATCATCTTAATTTTAAAAACTTATGCTTAAATACAGGAACAAAAACGAGATTATTTTAAACAATGATAAATGTGTGCCTATGAAAGGTGAAATGATTGTGTCACACTAATCACCATACTTTTGAAGATGTATCATAAAATGACTTTGAGAAGATAGTTGTGTTTACATTTACCAAAAAAGTAGATTCTCCTACAAAATACTCTCTCCTAATGGCCTTTCGTGGTCTATTTTTGTAACCTTTTCTGAGAATCTGTGACATTCTGCTAACTTAGGAGTATAGTTTATCTTTTGGGGGGAAAGATCTAAAATATCTTTCTTGTATATCAGTCAGGATGTGAGTGAGCTAATTGTTTTGAAAGTTACTCTTTATCATCACTCTTTCAAAGGTGGGATTCTAGCAAAGCTAATTTAATTTAAATATGTTTCTGACTGTGAGATAAATCTTCCCATTATGAAACACTGCATAGTACTATATAAATCGCTTTTATGTGGTTATACCATAGAATAAGGTGAGTTGGGAACTAAGTGGAAACCTCTAAAGTAATAAATTATCTGTGTTTGGAGATTCAAAGGAATATCCCTGTGCTAAATAACATGATTCTTGATTTCAGCCAAGCTCAAAAACTTTGCAGAAATAGATCATTTTAAAATGATAACTATGTGTCGTTGTTGTTGTTGTTGTTTTGTGTGTTGTTTGTGTGTGTATGTATTTTCTTTTTCATTTTAACCAGCCTCTTGTACCTAGAAGTCCCACAAGCAGCGTTGCCACGCCTTCCAGCACCATCAGTACACCCACCAAAAGAGACAGTTCTGCCCTCCAGGATCTCTACATTCCCCCTCCTCCTGCAGAACCATATATTCCCAGGTACAAAACTAACCATCATGTTGTTCTAGGCAGCTTCTATCCAAAGACTAACCTAAGTGCATGTAAACTGTGAAGTAAATTCTCAAGAAACGCCTTGAATAGTTCCTCAGTTGGAAATTCTAAACACATTCTGGGAAATCATTGCATTACAGAGAATGCGTTTTAGTTAATAACTAATTACTATGTATTAAGTACTTGCTATGCATTAGATATCTTATAAACATCTCATAGAATAGGAAAGAATAGTAAATTACTATTCAATAATAATTAGGATTACTTTAATAAGTGAAAAATAAGTGAGGCTCTCTGGTGAAAAAGCCCTTGGAGATCTCAGGTTATTTGAAGCATGTCATATTTTTTTCTAAAAGAGAATGTTATAGGTAACTTTTATAACTTCTTAAATGTATGTAATGAGGGAGGGTTTGTTTTTGTTTTTTTGGATGATGAAACTGTGTCCCCCCCCCCCCATACTTCTGTATCTACAATTTTCCACTCCAATTAGTTCATTAACGTTTCTATAAGTAGAGAGACTTCGCAAGAAAATGACTTGCCTTTAAAGTCTATGTGTTAGATTACTTGAGGCTGGATCCCCATTTCATTTCCAAATTCCTACTTGAAATTCCTGGCAGATGTGGAAGAGTAGAACTTGGTGCTGTAAAGCATTCTGTCCAAAAGCATTCTGATATCCAGCTTTCTGGGATAAAAAACAGTACAAAAGGGACAGTTAATACCAATCACAAAGAATTTGATTCAGTTTTTGAATTAGCTGTGCATTCATTCAAAAACAGTAAGGTATCTTGTTTTCAAGCCATACTTAATATTAAATTTCTTTGATATATAAAAGAAATAAAATGCTTTGTTTTTATTCATTTTTATTCTTTAGTGCCCCCAGTGTTTCATTCTGTTAGGCATCATGGTACTGACATTTACGATCTAAATGCTACATGACAACATGGCATGTTTGCAAATGCTGTGTTGTCATTTAGTAATGAAACTATGGTCAGTTTTATAAACATTTTAACTTTTATTTTTGAGAATTAAATGTAGCTGTGGGGAAGTAGTTTATGAGAATATATAATTTACTAAGCTGGCATTCCACAAATATTTCTGATATATAATTTACAGCCTTATATTAAATTTACAATCAGATATAAAAATCTATCTGATATCCTAGTGAAACACAAATTGCATTTTAATTCTATTAAGATAGTGTCAGACTTTCTGAATACTCTGGCATGAGAAGCAATAAAAGTATGTGTGTTTCAAATAGGAAGTGAATCTTTCTGGTTTGTTTTCAGTTTATTTGGAAAGATTTTTATTTTACCGAAAATGATTAAGAGGCCTTAGAGAGCTATATGTACAAATAAGCATCAGAAGAGTTTTTAAATGTTCTTTCCTTTTCTCTTAGCTAGGGAGGCACTTGTTTAAAAGAACATGTTCCCTAAACAGAAAGTACTTAAAATACACTTCAGAAGACAA
The DNA here is from genome assembly GCF_964146895.1 of Miniopterus schreibersii. Lineage (NCBI taxonomy): Eukaryota > Metazoa > Chordata > Mammalia > Chiroptera > Miniopteridae > Miniopterus > Miniopterus schreibersii. The sequence goes on along the minus strand of NC_138104.1, from coordinate 95,402,500 downwards.
AAGAGTAAAATGATCCAGTTCTCTCTTCTGAGAGTGGTGTAGACATGATTAAGGAAATATAGAAATCAATAAAAAACTTGAACATGCTATTGAAAAATACTAGAGAATGTAAGAGGTCGAAGTATCAATGTAGTGGTACTTGTTTGGTCAGTACTGTTTGAAAGCTCCATACTTTCCAGTAAATTCATAATTAGAATGTATTATTTCATTTTAATTGATTCATAGCCTAGTGTGTAATTTAACAGAATATTCTAAATATATTTTGAGTCAAATTATTAGATACCCAGTCGCACAATCATTTTACATAGCATTTTCAGAACAATCCATGCATCAAATTTCCTTTGTACCACCACTTTGGATAAATTATCTCCATTTTCTGGTTTGACTTGAAGTTATAGTCATAAAAGTTTTTGAAGTTGTCATTCTTTTTATAGACATAGACTTGGCACTTTCTTTTCCATTTTCTTATTTTGATTATGAATGTGGTTCACCTGATTTAATTCACCAGAAGATTTCTTTTTTTCTCTATTAAAAATTTTGTTTTGTGTAGGATAGGCGTTTTTTGTTAATTTGAACTATAAATAATAAAAATTTTCTCATCTTAAAAAATCCTTTAAAATGTTTTCTCGTTTTAAAAAATTTCTTTAAAATGGTAGGCCTAGTTGTCCAACTGGGTCGAATTTTTTTTCATGTGATTGATTCTTTGAACACATTTATTCCAGGAAAAAAAAAGTGGTTGCAAAAGTGCCTTTATATCTAAAAGAGAAAACCCTCATGTGTGTGAAGTGAGTGAAATTTTGTCAGTTTTTATTAAATGTCTTATGGCTACGTAAGGTTTCATTATCATAGTCTATATGCATTTTTCTAATATGAAAATCAAGAATTTATAGGTCTTTGCACAACTGTGAAGTTTAAGCACTAATTTCTCTTATGAATTTCACAATGAGCCATTAAATATAAAGTCCAATAAAACAGTACTCTAACTTTTCAGTTCTGTTAAATCCCTTTTAGAGCAAAAATACAGATTTATTATGAACATGTATAACTATATAACATTAAGAAAAAGGAAAAAAATATTCCAAATATTATTTGTGGGGGCTTTTTTCCTGATTAGTGAGATTCTTTATTCACTTTGGCATTTTTCAGATTGTATATATAGAATTAGCATGTATTAAATTCTGCAAATAAACAAATTAAATATTTTTAAATGATTTTTTTATCTTTACAGCAAGATGAAGCAATACCTTGAGTTACTCAGGGCTCAGGTGTGAATACACACACAGGCGCACTCATGTGCACAATACATACATCAATTCTTTTTTTTTGCCAAGTTTGTTTTTGCTTATCCTTTTTAAAATGCAACTTTATTTGAGTGAATTACCTATAAACGTGTGTAATGAAACTTCCTTGTTGGTATAAGGTCCCTCTTTCATATCATTATGGTGTTAGTAAAACCAGCTCTTCCAACTTTCTGGCACGGCGTGCACCCCTATAATTAGCTCCTGGTGGACTAACTAGGGCGAAACACCCTCAGATCCCAAGCTGCATTAGGTTATGTCACTGGCCTGATGGGAAAGTCTGCCCAGCCCGGCCGGGGTGGCTCAGCGGTTGAGCATCGGCCTAGGATCCTGGAGATCGGGGTTCGATTCCCGGTCAGGGCACAGGCCCGGGTTGCGGGCTCCATCCCCAGCAGGGGCGTGCAGGAGGCAGCCGATCAGTGACTCTCATCATTGATGTTTCTCTCTCTCTCTCACTTCCTCTCTCTGAAATCAATAAAGACATTCTTTTTTTAAATTGCCCTATAAACCCCCAAGTTTGGAAAGATGAGAAGATACATTGAATGGGAAAGATATTATTATTATTTTAGATACTCTGTGATTTTTACCACCCTGACACTTGCCTCCTTCCTTCTCCCTCACCCTTTCTTTAGGGACGAAAAAGGAAACCTTCCTTGTGAAGACCTCAGAGGACATATGGTGGGCAAGCCTGTGCATAAGGGATCTGAGTCACCGAATTCGTTTCTGGATCAGGAATATCGAAAGAGATTTAATATTGTGGAGGAAGATACCGTGTTGTATTGCTATGAATATGAAAAGGGAAGGTCAAGCAGTCAGGGAAGGCGAGAAAGCACCCCGACTTACGGTAAGCGTGCTTAGCTTGGCGTAAGAACATGTCTGCAATGGGAACCTACCTCGGTTTCCTTTCATAGGCTTTTGAGTTATGAAAATGACTTGGTAGCTTTTGTACTTTGTAACTGATCTGTGTCTGCCGTGTGCTTCCATGTGAAATCTCAACAATGTGAGGCATGCCATTAAAAATTACACTCTATTTTCCAAAGGTAAGTAAGAACAGTAGGTAGCGTTTTAGCTCATTCATGGTGTATGGAAACCTTTTTGAATCACGTGTAATTTTTGTATGTCAAGTGTTGCTAAATTGGAATAATTGAAGGCGGTTTTTTTCTTTTTTAAAAATGAAAGCTTACTGTTAACATGAGTTATTTAAAATAAAATCATCGCCTTATTCCTCAGGGATTAAAACAAATCTTTAGGTAGACTCTTCTGGGGAAAATCTCATCTTGATATTTGTGTTTTTTAAGAAGCTTCAAAACTTGAGTGGAAGTGGAGTTTTTAAATTTATTTTCATTGCTGAGAGTATTACAGATGTCCCCAACCCAACCCCCCCCCATCTTTGTCTCCCTCCCATGGACACAGACAACAGTGAGGTGAAGGTCTGGCGTGGGCAGAGCCAAATGGAAGTGAATTTTAAATAGGAAGGACACACTGTATTTAAAGTAAAAATGGGCCTAGGGACTTTTTTAGCTTTGACTTCTATTTTTCCATGCATAATCAAGAAAGTAACCTAGTCACAAACACTGAAAATTGATATAGTGTATCTGAAATATTGGCAGAGAAAGTTACCTAAAGTTAAATAAAGCCTCTTGTCCTAATGCAAGGATAAATGGGTTTCATTGGAAGTCTGTGCTACTCCCTTTCCAGTTTTCAATCTAATCATTTTTACTGAGGAACTTATACTTGGGGAAGGACTTCTGTAGCTGAGCAGAAGGAAATTGTAAATTCCTCTTTCCACCTGTACCCCTTACTTGTCCACCATGGCCAAATGCCTCCCCACTGTGGTCCCAAAAGATAGGTCATCACTAACCCAACGAGTAAGTGGTAGAACTGGGATCAAGCACCCAGGGTATTTGTTGATTCTGCCAGTGGTACTAGTTAACTAAATGTGATGAAAATAATTTGCTGAGTTGTGGGAAAATATTTTCCAAAAATTGTATTACTCCTTCCAAATTCAAACATTTGATTTAAGGCAAAAAGAACTAGGTCTGATTTTGTATGTTCTTGTCTGTGTTGTTTGGCATTTACTGGCACTGTAATGAACATGCATTTATATAGACATGGCCTTGAGAGACCTTAGGAAAAGATGGCTGAATCGAGGAGTAAAATTAGCTACAATGTATTACGCCCTTTTTAAATCAGAGAGCATAAAATGGGTTTCCTAAAAAGGTAGACAAGAATAATTTCTGGAAACACAAAGACAGTAGGGGAAGCAACCTAGATTAGTGGCCACTAGCATTGGCTGTCATATCAGCCATACTTGGTAATCCCCTCTGCCTTGTAATTACTCCAATGTGGCCCAGAGATGTTCCTCTAGGCCACAGTTTTCTCATTCATTAGAGATGATGATAATATCTGCCTCACAGACTTTTTGTGAGAATTTAATGATAACACATTATAAATTGCCTAGAAAGTGGCCAATATGTGCTAGGTATTTATTTTTGCTGTTGTCTTTTTTACATAGAAACTTTAATATTCCTAAGAGAATTGATCTTAACTGTTCTCACCACAAAAAAAGAGGGTAACTATGTGAGGTGATGGATGTGTTAAATAGCTTCATTGTGGCAGTCATTTCACAGTGGGTACGTGTATCAGCTCATCGCATTGTGCACCTTAAATATATACAGTTTATTTATCAAGTATACCTCAATAAAGCTGCACAAAATAAACTTAAAGATCTCAACATGTAAGTAATAATAATAATATCAGCCAATTTAAATTATTTGGAGAATAAGATGGGATAAATAACAAGTTCAAAAAAAACTTTAATGTGACAATAAAGAAGGGAGACATGATAGCACTAAATCACTTTAACTATTTGGTCTCATCTGCTCCTGTTTCAGAGGTAAAGATTCAAATTTGCAGAGATCAGTTGCTTGGCAACTTTTCAGTATGCTAATGTCTCCCATCAGCTCTCCCTTTTCACTGTGCAGGCACTCCTGGCCCTCGCTGCTCCATCATCGCGCATTTCTATGCAGAGAAACCTGCTAAAAAGCTGGCATAGTTAGCTGAGTCCCTTTGTGGCCTTGAGTAGCCATATTTTACAAGAATAGGAGGAAATCATATTTTTTCACTATAATATCACAGAATAGTATTGGTTTGAAGGAATCCAGACCTTTTCTGATTTATTACAAACCTAACCTCACAAAAACCTCATGAATACATGCAAAGCCAGTGTTTTAGAAATGTTCCTCGTAAATGCTATTGTGCATTGAGAAAATTAATTTCTGTAACATTGCACCTGAACATTTTGCACTCAAAAACCAAGTTCTATGTCCCTTTTGTATACATGAATAGCAAATGGCTTGAAATGACAGCAACATACAAAGGGTCTATAGGCAATGATACTGTAAACTGAGTTTTACCAACGTGAGGTGAGGATGTTGTCTGTAGGTTACAGTTTCTATGATCATACTTCAGTATCTCCTTTCTTTTTGTCTTACAACTTCATTCTATCTTTTGGGCAGTTTAATTATAATTAATAGCATTATTTCAAACATTCCTTAAAGTATCAACTATATATAATACATTCGCACTTAATTCTGAATACAAGCCTACTCTCTTTCCTATGGTTTTTTTGATATAAATTATCCTCCTTATCAGGTAAAAGTCTAGCTGTCATTTATCAGTTACTCTGGAAAGAAAAGAAAATAGGATTGTCTGTGTTCAAGTAAAATATACCACTTTCAGTGCAGAACTAACCATAGAGATATGAATTAGAGAATCAAAAATGCAGAAATATGAGATGTGTACTATACTTACAGGAATTGTATTCCTTTTAATTTATTTAATATTTTTCATAAAGACTGTATGTTGGTTAGCTTCACAGAATAATTTTGAACATTAAGCTGATGGTGATAAGGGACCATGTATTTGATGGAAAGTAGTTCAGCAATATTTTGGCATAGAAAAAGTCTGTTCCTAATGTAAAAATTAGAGTAATCACCTAGGGAAGGCACACTTTCTTAATTTGTATAATTTAATGGATAGAAATAGCAGAGCATGAGTTTTGAGGTCACATAGACCTGAATTTCGTGTCACAGCTTGGCCCTTAATAACTGATTGACCTTAAATTTGAGCCTTAACTTCATTATGTTTTGGTTTCCTTATCTGTAAAATGGGATAGCAATACTACTCATAGTGTTTTTAAGAGGATTAAATGAGCTATAATGTATGTCAAATACTTACACTATTCTTGCCTCATAGAATGTGCTCAAGAAATGGTGCCTAATGGCATAGTAAAGTGCTGCTTCTCATAAATAAAAACGTCCCAAAGATCATCAGATGTGGGAAATGTGGGTGGATCAACTTAACACTTCCTCGCCTCCTATGGAGGGGCTTAGCAAAGGACAAAGGGCTGGACGTATCCCCTCAGTGTGGTCCCGCTGCCTACCCAATAACTAGCCATTCAAATTGTATCAATTAAAAGAAATATGAACAGAGTTTGTCCTTTTCTTTGGTTTGGTTTTGAAAAGTAGAAGGAAGAGCATTCAAATAGCTAATAACACCAGGAACTGCCCTGATCCAAGTCTTTTTTTAAAGTTCCATTATGGAAATTACTAGTTCATATGCTGGGCAGAAGGGCCTTTTTATAACCTCATAGCATAAGAATTCTGAAAACAATTCAGCCCCCACACATTGTTAAAGTTGAAGATTAGGTGCTGAAAAGTGATAGAGAGAAAGATAATAATATGTAATATAAATAAAATAGTTGGAGTCTCTCAAAGAAATGAAACCTGGCAAGAAGAGATCATCCTGAAAGCAACTGAAGCTACTAGGTAATGGATAAACCGTAAGATTAAGAAATAAAAGATCTTTTAATAAAGTTCCAGAGTATTAATATGTGGACAAAATGGAAAGATTAGCAAACCAAATTGACAAAGCTGATGCAGCTATCAGAGGGGAAAAAGAAACTCTTCAAATGAATTACTCAATAGAAAGATATGAACTAGGTGAGATAGTGCGTCCCTTAAAGACAAAAATGGGAAAGCCAAGAATAGAAATAGTCTCAATGATTTTCAGCTGGGGTCAATATTGTCCCCCAGAGCACCTTTGGCAGTTTCTGAGGACATTTGCAGTTGTTATATCTGGGGGTCGAGGTGCTGCTGGCCTCTAGTGGGTAGAGGCCCTGGATGTCATTTAAACATCGTACAATGTACAGGACAGCTCCCAACAATAAAGAGCGACCCAGTCCAAGACGGCAGGTGCTACTATTGAGAAATCCTACCTAATTTAAGAAGAATAAACTGCTGACAGATTGACTACAGAAGCAGGTAAATATGACTAGAAAATCAAAGAGCCCCTATATGACACAGGGCCAATTGCCTTTTTGTTTTTATTCAAATAATCTATAAATGTACATTTATTTACACTTAACACATTCTCTGGGCAGAGTAGTATAAGGTTGTGAGTGTCTGGGATGACCTGCCCTGCTCTGCAATAGAAAACCTAATCATGACAAACACTGGAACGGGAGGGGACCCATTGTCTTTAGTTGAAATCAGAATGCATTTTCCCCTATGGGGGGGAAAAAGTAATAAATGGCAGCTTAGTAAAATTTAAATAGAGTGGTTAGTGTTAGCTCTCAAATCACAATGTGGTTTAAATAATCCAGCATTTACCTAAATATGTTCTTCAGATTACTAGTTCTGAAAGAGAATCTTTGTGAAAGGAAGAGACTATGTGGTTAAATGATATTGAAAAGTAGTGCATATTTTACTCCCCTCTTGGAGATCAGTAAATGCACATTAGCATACTAAAGGGTTTGAAAGTCTTGTTGAATTATTGTTTCCCAAATGTATTTGTACATTTAATCTTTCTCAGTTTTGGTCACAAAATACTTGTTAACTCTTCAGTGGAACTAATGTTTGATGAAATGTATTTTGGAAAATGCTGAAATAGACTTTTGCAGCTCCTTTTAAAGACACATATACCAATGATAAATTTTCTTTGTATTTTAAGTTCCGAAGAACTGTCTTACAGATAAGCATTTGGAAAGACTTCTATTCTTAAGTTGAACCCTGCCCCCAATAGATGGCTTGTTGAATGTCATCTTCATTTTGATCTTGCAGAAAAGCTGTTTTTAAAAGTAAATCTTATTTGTGATAAAAGTCCCAACTAAAGTAATAAATAGTAACGGGAAGGATGTGCTCATGGTGCTCTATACTCCAGGCTCCTTGTAGAACTACTGGTATTGCTGCAAAACAATTTGCCAGAAATCATGGAAGAAATAGATCCTTGAGGATAGGAAATGTCAAGTGTTACATCCAATCTTATTAAAGAAGAGGTAACTAAAAATTGCACACTGATTACCTTAATGACTGAAGACATTAGAGGAAATAGAAGGGGTCAATAGGGACCCCCAACAATAAATGTAAATTTAAAAAACAATATACAAACATTTCAAATATACATATGACAACCTAGCATTATTTTAGAAGTCACACCATGTCAATTTGTTTTCCATCTTTCTTAAGGGATGGACAACAAATGTAAAGTTACATCCACAGTGTATGTTCCAGTCCTCCATTAGCTCTTCAGCTAGCCTTTAAGAATTTTTTTGCAAGAGTTGCAAACTGAATGGGAGGACACTTAAACAAAAGCAGTAATCATACATGTCATAAAATTGTTTTTGAAGAAAGATGAATTGGATTTTTCTGTAAATGCGATGGTTTTGAATTCGCCACTGAACCAGGTTGATGTAGTAAAAGGAGCGCTGGGATAGGAAGCTGAAAGTCTGGGTTCGCAGGCCACCTCCAACACTGACTTTCCGTGAAATCCTGAGAAATTAACTCTGGTGTGTCTTAACTTTTCATCTCTACCCTTCTTGCTAGCTTCACTGACTAACATGATCCCAAAGAGAATAATACTTGAAAGGAACTGGAAAGTTATTGCAAGATGTCATTTTGTTTATCTCAATTGAGAGTCTTCAGTTGATGGTCTTAATCCCTGTCTTTTCTGCTTTTCATGAAAAATGGTGACTGTCTTCCATATGTTTGTAAGATTTTCAAGACACTGATTTACTAAGATTTTAAAAAAAACAGATTACATTAATTTGTGGTTATCTAACTTGAAAACAGGATGCTTTTACCCAAATAATATTTGCATGCCCATGTCATCTTTCTTGCCCATATCTATTGCTGAGCATAGCAAGGGGCAAACGTACATTGGCACAGCTCATTTCATACCCACTTACAGGAGGGCTTCGAACTCTTTTGCCACTGCGACAGTGTTTACATCGTATGAATCCTCCTCCGTCCTCCCACGCCCCTCTAAGGTAGAATTCTCTCTATGCATGGTGACATTTCAACTAAGAAAAACCTGGCTCTCTGACTACAATGTGTATTGCAGATTTGTTCTCTTGGTAGAATGTTTACAGAAGATATTTTGGTTCAAAATATAATTAGCCATGGCATCAAATATTAAATTTTCCATTATTTATTTATTTATTCATTCATTTATTGATAAAATTGAATTGATTGGGGTGACATTGGTTAATAAAATTACATAGGTTTCAGGTGTGCAATTCTATAATGCATCATCTGTACACTGCATTGTGTGTTCGCCACCCCAAGTCAAGCCTCCTTCCATCACCATTTATCCCCTCTTTCCCCTCGTTCACCTCCCCACCCCCTTTCCCTCTGGTAATCACCATGCTATTGCCTGTCTGTGAGGTTTTTTATTTTTCATTAGTCCTTCACTTTTTTTACCCAGCCCTACAACTCCCCTCCCCTCTGACAGCTGTCAGTCTCTTCTCTGTCTATGAGTCTGTTCCTATTTTGTTTGGTATTTTGTTCATTAGATTCCAATGAATGAGATCATATGGTCCTTGTCTTTCTCTGACTGGCTTATTGCACTTAGCATAATGCTCTCCAGGTCCATATAATTTCTGATGCAGTTTCAAATTTTCCCATCCAACAATTTTTATGTTACTCCCCGCTTAAAGTCTAGATCACTTTTAGAAAGCAATAAGAAAATTCAAAAACAAATTGTAGCAGTTTTTAAAATATGGCCATAAAGCCATCGTGGCTCAGTGCTAGAGCGTCAGTCCAAGCACTGAAGGGTCTCGGGTTCGATTCCAGGTCAAAAGCACGTACCTCTGTTGCAGGTTCGATCACCAGGCAATCAATCAATGTGTCTCTCTCACACTGATATTTCTCTCTCTCTCCTCCCTTCCTTCTACTCTATCTAAAATCAGTGGAAAAATATCCTTGGGTGAGGGTTAACCAAAAACAAAACCAAAAAAAGGAAGTAAAAATATGGCCATAAAGATCAAAAGTGCCTGTTCTTACTTATTAATTCAAGATATGTTGTCTTTATCCTTAAAAAATTACTGACTTTCCATTTAATTCAGTTTTATTCCTCTTTAGTGGTTCTCTACCTTAAATAACCTTGGGATGTTTTCCTAGAAATGCAGTCAACCATCTGAAAGTAATTTTTCTGTCTGGAATGTGGGGAGTTTGATGGGTGTATGTGGCATGCTTATAGCTTAACATTCCTTACTACACTCATTTTCATCAAAATATTGGCTAAATTATTCAGAACAGATGTGTATATATGTATATGTGTATATTTTTTTTCCTTCTTAGACTGTAAAGAAAGCTTTTTTGTGAGCATTAAAGGTTATGTCAGATTTAAGAAATTTCTCTGCAGTCTTTTTCAACTTTTGGCAACTGTAAGAGAAAATATTGTTTCTCAGGTGTTGTTTATCGCCCTGAAACTTAATGATTTTACCATGTTTTAGGAGAGGGTTTTTAAAAAGGACACACTTGAAAAGGCAGCCATTCAGTAGTAGTTCAATAGACATCATGGGTAACTTAATATGAGAATGTTTCTAGATAAGAAATCAGGAGGCAGGACATCTAGTTCTGACTTGATTACCAAACAGTTTTCTAGGGCTCAGTTTGTTAGAAAAATGTAGGGGTTGTTTGGGTTGGCCTACTGCCTTAGAGAAAAGGGAGGGAGGGGAGGAAAGGCTAGGAGGAGAAGACCAGAAAATTGACAGGAAGGAAGGAGAAGGAAACTACGAAAATAGAAACTGGCAGCATATCTTGGACTTTTTGGGTCCAACGTATAAGGAAGGTTCCCTGTTTACTTTCTTACAGAGTTATCAGTCAAGAAATATTGAGCAGTTACTATGTTTAAGACACTATATATTAAGTGCTGGAGATACCACAGGAAATAACAGTGAAATCTCTCTCCCCTCGTGAAATTCACATTTTAGAAGGGGGTGCAGAATTCAAGCAACTAATTCGTTTCCACTATAACGAGCATGCTATGAGGAAAAACGACTGAGAACAAATACAGAGAAACCCAACCTAGAGTAAGAGGTCAAGGAGTGTCCCTGAGGAAATAGCATTTTTTCTTAGCTTTAAAGGATATGTGTGAATTTAGGAAGAGAAGAGAAAGAGAAAGCTGGAGGTGCCAGGTTAAGAAAGCATTTCAGGGAGGAAGTAACCCTCTTTGTCAAATCCTGGCGATAAATTTAAAAAGCCAAGGTTTCTGAGAATTGTCTATTGGACTTAGCAACGTGGAGGAACTTGCAACATTGACCGAAACAGTCCTGGTGAGGTTGCGGGGGAAGGAGCGTAACTGGGGAAGGTTCAGGGGAGAGGAGAGTGCACCTGTAAGTGTGGTCACACGTGTAAGCGCGGTGTCCTTCGGAGCCTCCCATGTTGTCACAGATGGCAGGATTTCCTTCTTTTTGGCTGAATGCTATTCCACCGTTTGCATATATCGCGCTTCCTTGCCTTTCGGCCCCTGCGGGACACTTAGCTTGCTTCCGTAGCTTAGCCATTGCCAATAGCGCTGCCGGGACCGTGGGAGCGCAGATACTGCTTTGAGATCCCCGTTTCCTTTCCTTCGGAGGTACACCCAGAAGTAGGGTTGCTGGATCGGATGACAGTTTTATTTTTCGTTTTGGAGGATCCTCCATAATGATTCCCACTGTATACCTGAAATTTGCAAGAGAGTCAAAGTTAAGTGTTCTCGCCGCACACATGCACACGCAGAAAAGGTAGCAGTGCGAGGTGAAGGATGCGTTGACCTGATTGTGGTGATCGTTTCACAGTGTATGTACATTAAGTCATCACGTTGTATACCTTAAAAATCATGCACAACCTTAATATATGACATTTTTGTCAGTCATACCTCAGTAAAGCTAGAAAAAAGGAGAGGAAAGGGAGAGGAAGGAGACTGAGAATGTAAATAAGGCTAACAGGCGTGTTTCTGTAAAGGGGAGCAAAGAAATTAGGATGGAGTTGGGTGGTAATTTGGGGATGAAGAGAGTTGTTTGTTTTTTAAGATAGGAGAAATTGCAGCCTACTTGTATGCTAGTGGGAATCATTGGGTAGAAAGGGGAAAATGGATGCCGCAGGAGAAAGGAGAGGGTTGCTCAAGACATGCCCTGAGTGGGTACGAGGAACTGGGGTCCAGCCAACAGCCCAGTAAATGGGGACATTCCTAATGTCCAGCATCTTTCCATCGACACATTCAAAAGACACTTAATGAACACCTGCTCTGGGTCAGAATCTTTGCCAGGAGCATTCATAACAAAGATATAAGTCCTGATTTCTGCCAAAAAGTAGAAAAATCTATAAACAGACAGGTGCAATATGCAATACACTATAATAAATATTGCATGTACCAAAAGCACTAGAAAAGAGCTAAGGGTGATCAGGAGAGTGAGCAATTAACTCTGCCCAAGGGAATTGTAGCATTTGTAATAGCACCAAAGATGCTTTATTATCTAAGGAAAAGTTTAATTTCAAGCAATTCTGCACACCAGTATTAAAACAGCAATTACGTATTAAAACAGTATTCTTAGATAGATTATTATAAAGCACTCCATCATTGTCAATATTCTTAAAATTACATATATTCTTCTATTTGTGTTTAATTACAGCTATACAGGGTGGGACAAAAGTAGGTTTACAGTTATGAGTGCTTGAAACACAGTTTATTGTATTATTTATTAATTACTGTATTATTTTCCATACAAACAACTGTAAACCTACTTTTGCCCACCCCTGTATATAGTTTATAATAAAAAAAGCTACTTGCCGTCAATTTCAGAATAAAATTAAAACCAAATAGAAAAATACTGATCTTTTACCTCTATTGCATTTATTAGAATACAGTAAGAAAAACAGCACACAATTCCTGCCTCTGTGGAGATCCCAGTTAGAAAGCTCAAGGATTAAACAATTATTACTTATAAAACCTTTAGACAGTATGTGGCATATGCTAAATGATATATGTGTTAGTATTATTATCAGGATTGTCATAATCATCATTATTATTATCCAGTCCTGTGTGAGCCTTCGCTTTACATTCCTTCAAAATTTATTAAGCAACTATTGTATGCCACATATTGTGCTAGGTCTCCTTTTTAAACTTTTATGTAATTTTTTGGCTCTTTTGTACTTCAGGATTTCAAGTTGATCAAAAATAATACACTGCAGCCACACCAAAATGTTATCCTTGAAGTCTATGCCATGAGCTCCGCTTGCTAAAGTAAAATGTTGTTTAGTAAGAATACAGACCCAGAGGGAAATGTGACAGGGCAAAGCGGTGCATACTTGGATCTTGAAACTAGAATTACTTATTCACAATAAAAAGGAGATGCTTGGGGCAGACCCAGGTATAGGCCTTGAAAGGGAATCTGGATATATTGCTGAAGCGTGGTGGTATCCAAAATGCATGGTAGGAGTTAGGTGGCAGTAAAGGTGGAAAGTTAGCATTGTGGTCTTCCAACGTGAAACAGCGGGTTAACGTCCGGGCAGGCCAGGCCACACACAAGGGACTACTTGCTGTCTTGGAGACTGGCTATCAAGATATAGACAGGTGGGCACTGAGAATAAAACAGAGGTCCAGTTACTGAAAATGAAGTAAAATCACTAAAATAATGAACCTCGTTGTAAAGGACCACCCTCAAAGTCTGGGGCTCCTAAAAGAGCAAACCTAGGCTGTTCTTTATTATTTACAAAAAGTACCTTATGTTTGAATTATCACCTGGCCAATTGCCACAGGCAGTTTCACCTTCTGGCTCAAAACACACATTTTTCATCTACACAAACGCCAACCATAATGTTGCATACGAGTGAGTGTGTTTTGCAGACTGTAGCTAAAATCCGTGTAAGTTTAAGCAGACATGGGGAAGAAAAACAATGTGATGTGAATTTTGTTCTCTGTGTTTAGGCAAGCTACGACCTATATCTATGCCAGTGGAATATAATTGGGTGGGGGACTATGAAGATCCAAATAAGATGAAGAGAGATAGTAGAAGAGGTAAGTGTTCTAGAATTTCAGTGTAGGCTGGGTTGTTGGAACAAAAAGCAAATTTAAATGTTTTTTAAACAGGATGTTATGGCTTCAGTAGAAAACTTTTCATTCTCTCATTGACTCTATGGTACGCCCAAACCAGCTCAGACCAACAGCTTGACGATCTTGAACTGTTATTAAGTAGATATCTTCTCCAAAGGCCTCCTAAGGGATTCACTGTAAAAATGAATATCTCATTGTTATTCAAAGTTAATATTTGGAAAACAAGGTCAGAAGTGTGAAACTGCATAAAAGTTTTGTAAATAGAGTTTGTGATCAGTCCCCATTGGTCCGCAATGCAACCTCACCACTTTCATATTAATACAACCTTAAGATGAGCAGTGAAGCACATGGATAAAAGCTGATGGAAACTGGGCCAGTGACTCTAATGAAAACTATATAGAAATGGAAAAAAAATGCTTTGCTTTTTTTCTCTTCTGTTTGCTGTTCAGGGTTATCTTCTTACTTGGGGGTGGGCTACACTTGAAGTATCTTCCAAAAGTAAGTTTTTATGTTCGCTTTTCCTGCTATTGAGGTGAGCAGTGAAGAGAACAACTGAAAGTCTCACTAGTAAATGGGATTCGCCCAAGTGTAGGTATGGTGGGCCCAGTGGTTCATGCTGCTACTTCCACTTTCTGGAATTGAGAGCCATTAAGTTGTAGATGAAAAAATAAGACAATTCCAAACAAAGCCGAAATGATTTATAAAAGCCTAAGCTCACTAAGCTTTTATCACAATATTTTTAACCCATTTGCCTGTTACTTCTACCAATGTACAGAATTTATTTCATTGCTACGCAGATGCACAGAGCACGCAGGGATAAGCAAGCACGAATATCTGCTTCATTAGTCTTCTTAACACTTGTTTTATGGAGCAGGCGTTTCTGAAAATGTTGCTAAATACAGGAACATTGACAAACTTCTTTACATCTATATATTCATTCCATTTTCTAAACTTCAGTTTCTAACCTCATTTGTTTTTTAGAGGTAGTCAAGAAAAATATAAAAAGAGAAACGCTTACCATATGCCATCTCTGAGTCACTCTTTTGGAACTTCATGTGATAGTGACAACTTGGGGGGTAAAAAGCCTTATGAAGTACTAAGTGCTGGCTATCAATTTAAGCATAGATTTTATAAACTAAGTTTCCTGAGTATCAGTTCATAATGTGGGCTTTAACTTCTCCAAGGATGCTGCCTAACCTGCCATAGGTTAGTGTTTGTCATCAACTTTTAACACAATTCCCCTGAGGGAGCTTGTTAAAATTCGTATGAGGCACACACCCAGAACTTCTGATTCAGGTTCTGCAGGTGATTCTGATATAGTCAGTCCGGAGATGAAACTTGGAGATGTAATCTCTAGGCTGTCCATTCCTTATTGCCCTATGATCGGTTACCTGTATTTCCACCACATAGGTACTTTACAAATTAAGTCAAGTTACATTTCTAAAATGAAATCTAATAGCACAATTAGGAAAGAATGGTAAATTTGGAATATTTGCATATTTATATTGGTGTATTTATCTCTTTTTATATAGAAAACTCTCTACTCCGATATATGAGCAATGAAAAAATTGCTCAAGAAGAATACATGTTTCAGAGAAACAGCAAAAAAGACACGGGGAAGAAGTCTAAAAAGAAGGGTGATAAGAGCAATAGCCCGACCCACTATTCATTGCTACCTAGTTTGCAGATGGATACATTGAGACAAGACCTCATGGGCACCCCTGTGCCGGAGACCACACTCTACCATGTAAGTAAAATTTCAGACTCTATTATACAGCTTTTATTTGGAGACTCTTTTGGCTAAATTCCAGATTATTTATTTTTATCCTGTTGTCAAATTTCCACAAAAGATCTTAAGCTTAGAGTTTATGCCCTTAAAAAAACATACAATGGCTGTTTGGGTTGTCCTCCGGTTGGTATGTTCAAGGAGTTCATATGTCATAGCAGGTTAGATTCTTAATGAAATAACCTAATACGCACAGACTTGGTAGGGAATAAGTCTTAGCTGATTAATCATCGGTATAATAATACACAGTAAGTGAGTAGCTGTAGAATTCAACGTTGAAGGTAGAATTTTTAATATACTCATGATTTTATTTAAAAATGAGCATCTACTAGACCTGGAGCATAGCGCTCAAGGTAAAAACGGGAAGGCATGGCACACCGTCATACGGAAAGAAAGGCACCCCAAGGGCCTCGGTGTAACCAACCGTTGTAATGGGCGGGGGCGGAATGTGTAGGAGGAATATGGGAGGAGGAGAGCCCTAGCCTCCTGGGGAAGTGAGAAAAGGCTTGAGAGTAGGAAGCGTTTGGATGGCGAGCGAAAGAGGAGCAGCAGCATTGCGGGAAGACATGGAACTGTGCCACAAATGTGTGTGACTGTGGCATATCCCAGGACCTTCACATGGCTAAGAATTAGTGGTTCATTAAAAATGAGGGAAAGCATGTGAGGAAGGGGCAGGAGATGGGCCTGGAGACGTAGGCGAGCCTCGAACAGGAATTTTATGATAAAGTACTTAGGCTCTTTCCTGCAGTGGTAAAGAGCTATTGAAGAATTTCGAGCTGGGGACTTGCATGGCGAGATTGGCTTGTTTATCTCTCTGGTGCAAAGCACTGATCAGGAGGTATGAGGCAAAGGTAGGGCCATTAAGCCAGGCAGAGGATGGTGAGAGACTAGGACAGTGGCAGTGTGGAGGCTGAGAATGTTAACCAGAACATTGAATCACAAAATCAACCCATTTTATATCATTTTGGTTAGAAGGGAGTTTGTTGTGCCAATAGGGCCAGAGCTCCTTCAGGACCCCTTGAAAACATGGACTACACTTTTCAAGTAATTTTAACAGCTGTGCTTAATGCTCAGAATATCAATTTTTTAAAAATTTGGCACTGCTGTCGAAGGTATTCCATTTAGGCATACAAAGTGTGAAAGATTTAATGACATACTTCAGTTGCTTTTCTGAGTAAAATTTTAAAAGCATCTCCTTATTCTGTAGCTCTCTCATAAAACTGGAGTGTAGAAAAATATTTTCATTTATTTGGGTTGAAGTGGGAGTGTACTTCACTTTCCTAAGTGCTCATTCTCTAACCTCGCCTATCCCCAGTTAATACCCCCAAGCCTCTTCCTCTCCAGGAGAGCAGTGCCCATGTCTAAACCTGCCCCTTTGAATGCCTGACAAATCAAATTACTATTTTTTCCACAGAAATTTGCAGTCAGTCTGAAATCAATATTCTTAGCTGTATGAAAGGGAACACT
The DNA here is from genome assembly GCF_964146895.1 of Miniopterus schreibersii. Lineage (NCBI taxonomy): Eukaryota > Metazoa > Chordata > Mammalia > Chiroptera > Miniopteridae > Miniopterus > Miniopterus schreibersii. The sequence continues at coordinate 95,385,574 of NC_138104.1, read as the reverse complement.
TTTGCTATCACCAGTTCAGTGTCTGAACACTGAGCATAGTGCTCAAGGTGAAAATGGTAAAATCTGGTGTCCCAGTCACAAGTAACAGCCCGAACGAAACCTAAAGATAAGAGCCAGCTGGCCTGCTCGAGAGGGAAGCTGGTAGTGAGAGGTGGGGCTGGAGAGGGAAGAAGAGGCCACTTTCCCCAGAGCATGGAAACTCCTGACGCTGGTGTTCACCCTAAGAGGAGCATTACACTATTGAAGGCGCGTTTAAACGCTCAGCTTCCGCCGTCCTGTCACGCACATCTGGACAGGAGTATACTGCGTGAGGAGGGAACAGAGAGAGGAGTCATGTGGATTTTGAGCTGTTAAATTATGGAAGATAGTAAAAGGGGAGTCAAACGGGTAATCAAAAGATTGTGAGTGTTGTCGAGGAGCGTAAATTGTTACCGTCTTCCTGAAGAGCATTATTTAGTTACATGTGTCAAGAACCTCTTGTGGCAACTTCACTTCTGCAAATTTATTCCAGGAAAGAAATCATGTAGTCTACTTTTGCCTCCTACTTTCATTATTGTGTCCCAAATCTGTAATGTGGTAATTCCCAGGTATTTATCCCAGTTGATTTTTGACAGAGGTGCAGCACAGGGTAAGGAATATTAACGATGGGGGGAGTCCTCCCATGTAACACTGACCCGCTAATCCCAGAGTAGGAGGCTGGACACTTTCTAACTCTATTCTCTGGTTTAAAAGAAGCTAAGGAATTGTTAGCCTCACCATGCATGTTAGATGCCTATAACCAGTGTTCAAAATGAGAACATTCTTTGGTGGGTTTTTTATTAGACTCTCAGTTCCCTTGAGGACCTTACCTTCTCTTCTTTAGTACTTTCTCAGTTATCAAGGGAGTTTCCATATTTGTTGCCTTTTGAATCTCACAACAACCATATTTGCAAATGGCAAAACTCAAGCAGAAGGATTAAGTGATTTGCCCAGAGCCGTGTTGCAAAATAGTGTAAGAGTAAGGACTGTAACCCAAGTCACCTACTCCGGTGATTTTTCCACACTCTACCCTGGTACACCATGCATGGCTAGGCACAAATGAATTTGTGCTTTAGCGACTAAATGAGTGAATTTTAAGAAACATGAGGGTTCCTAGGTTTATTTTAATAACATCTTTAGTACCTGGATTGATTTCTACCCAGATTTCTCTTTTGCTCTGTCACTATTTTTTTATGAAGTTTGGAAAGACATACAGAGCTGCTGCTGCTATGAAGCTGAGCCTAGAGTATTATAGTTCAAATTGCCTGGACTTCGGAGTAAAGGCAATGCAGACTTAAATGATTGCTGCTTATATTTCACAGGAATTCCTGTTTGTTTGTTTTTCTGTTTACACATGCTTATTTAAACATGAAAAGACTTTTCCTTATGTTAAATTTCCTGAAGCACAAGATCAATATGTAATCCAGTCACCTTCATGATGAACAACTGATCTTCATTCTTACAGGCTGCTATCTCTGCTGTAATACTAGCTCCGTGTGGTCTGAGTTCAAATTCAAAATAAGTTCAAATGAGTTCAAATTTAGAGAAAATTTAGTTGAATTTAATAGCAGGATTATATCAGCATTAAATACTCTTAAATAATTTACTAAAGGGTTGTGTGTGTGTGTGTAGGGTGTTCCTTACAAGCAGACCTAGATTATAACCCCTATTGGTCTGTTTTGGAAAGCACCCCAATAAAAACACACAAAGCAACAGAAATACAGTTTGGCTTTAGTGTTCAACTCACTCCTCTTAGCAATCAGAGCAGAAATGTTTATATAATAATAAAGAAGATTTATAAATTTATGATACTGTTAAATATAAAATTTTATTAATTCCATATATTTGTTATTCCAGTTTGCATATATTTTTTTCTGAAACTTACTTAAAAGGAAATCATTTACTGTGCTCTAGCTACCGTCATCAGCCACCAGTCTCTGCCACATCTTCTCCTTTGGATGTGCTGTTCCTTCTACCGAGAATGCTTTCACCCCTCCTTTCTCCCTAGCTGATTCCTACGAGAACCTACCATTGCAGAGACACTTGCCCTTAGCCCTACCTCCTAAACTAAATCAGTTTCTCCTGTTATAGTCTCAGCACCCTGTATATTTTCTTTAAAGCCTTTCTTATGTTTTGTAATTATATATTTATACATGTGGTTATCTGCTTAGGGTCTTTTCTCCCCTGAACTTGACAGGGAGGGCATGTCCATGACAAGAACAGAGAGTTTCTACATTTTGGTCAGCTCTATATTTCAACACCTAGAGTAGGGATAGTACCTTATAAGTGATCAACATAATGTGATGAACACATGAGTGAACAAGTGAGTGGATGTGACAGGAACGTCAGTGTCTTTCTCCGTATATCTCAGTTGATGTCCTCAGCCTGCAAACAGAGCCACCTCCATGTCCGAGGTCAACACTGCCCCACACAAGCAGGCCTTCAGTTGGGGCGCATTCATAGTGGGAATTGCCAGGAACTTAATACCACAGGCTCATGCCCCATGTGCCTGGGGAGAGCCCTGGGGTTCTGAATGTCTTGTCATATTTGTCTAGATCATATGACTAAATTCTGCTTTGTTTTATCAATTAATATTCCATTTCACTCTGATTGGAACCCTGCCCTTATTGCCCTGTCCTCCAAAGAGCATCTGGCTGGTGTACTGCTACAGACGACAGACCATGTGGAACCTATCCCTGGCCACCCACCTATTTAAAAGGGTATTGGAAGCCCCTAGTAACTTATACTCACCACATTGGGCTCCCTATCAAAGCAGGTCCCAGTCTGCACCTTTGATCGGGGTGATTTACAAGGCTCCTCTGCTCCAGAGATGCCGCCAGTGCAACAAGATTAGCTCCCCTTCAGCCCCGCCCCAGCCCCCCCACTCCAGCTCAGAGCTCCAATTCCAGCTACTTCTTACTTTCTTCCTATCACTGCCTTCTCATTATGGGGGTCACAATATGCCTGTCAGCCAAATCTCATATTATGGTATTTTTCAAGAGTATAACTTTATTTTATATACTTACTGATTCTCTGTCTGAAAAATGTAGGGGTTGTTAGCTGCCAGAGCCCTCGTCTGACCTGAGAGCACCTGAAGAAAAGATAGACAGCAGTGTGTGTGTCTGTGTGTATGTGTAATTCAGATGCTGTGGTGAAAGCCTTTAGATAAAGAATTATTAGATTCAGTACCTTTTTTCTACTATAATATACACATGACAACTTGCTTTCACATTAAAGCTGCTAAACTAAATCGATAAGCAAAATAATAATTTATTTTAAATCTATATGCTGAGATGCCTGAACAAGTAAAATTTTATTAGGAATCCAGGCAACATGCAAGTGTACTTTCATAAACTGAATTATGTAATTTTAGATGGCTAATTTAAAACAGATTTTGAGTAGGTGTTCAAAAATCTGGATAATTCTTTTCATAACATTTCAACATTTGTGAAGCTTGTCTTAGGTATTTAGGACATAACTGCAAACATTCCATTGTTTTACTTCTGATAAGTATTTCTAGCCATTTTCATCAATTTGTAAAGGGATTTTTGATGGAGCTACTGGAGGAAGGAGGTGGAGAGCTGTTTAAAGGCGCTTTTTTTAAAATTTAACAAATAAATAAACATTATGAAACAGACACTATTCTAAGTAATTTACAAATTTTAACTCATTTAATCCTCATAACAACCCTATGAGAAGGGTGCTGGTGCTATCCCCATTTTACAGATTAGGAAGCTGAGGCACATGGATTAAGTAAGTAGTGAGTGATAGAGCTGGGATTTGAACATTAGCTGTCTTCCTCCTAGTCAGCATACTGTATTGCCCCTCAAAAAAATAGCATAATTTAGCAGAAATTGAATGATGTTTCTAGTAGTCTCAACCATGTGTAAAGCCCAATCTATGTGCTGTAGAATATGTAAACTAATATTGCCATTGTCGCCACTAATAATAGCCAACATTTACCAATTGCTTACTAAGTTTCTGTGGTAAGAACTTATATACATTATCTCATTGAATCTTCAAATTCACCCTTGTGAGGCTGCTACTATTATACGTATTTTGCAGAACTGAAACAGAGTTTACCTTACTCATGGTCACAGACATGAAAGATGAGTCCAGGTAGTCTGACTCCAGAATTCACATTTTTAGATAAATCCATTTCTGTTCTTAAGGATTTTATCATCTATTAGAGAAGACAGAGCTATTACCATTACAGAGATGAAAAATATGTTATATTTTTAGCATATAAACATTTATAATTAAGTTTATCTGCAGTGATAAAGTTCAGTTTGTGTAATAGCTGCCTAATGTAGATGCATTGTTTCAGCACCAATGAAACTAAAGCAAAAGGGCAGTTGATTTTAGTGGCTAGAAAGCCATCTCTGAGCTAACAGTTGTCTATCACAACCTCCTTCTCTGCATTTTGACTTTATTCACCAGGATGAGTCATGGAACAGTGTGGTATGATCTTTCCCCTCACCACCGAGCTTGCAGATGTGAGACATCCATTCTAAATACTTCTGCATTCATAGTTGTGTGTAGTCTCTGATTTCTATGGATGACTTCATTATTTCTAGAGTGCTAATGCCAAATTCATAGTAGCACTGGCAACTCCCTGCAGGGAACAGCCTGGACTGCGAAAAGTGTTTCCCACTGGGCCACTTCACTAGGGCAGTGATTCTCAAAGTAGGGGCTGTCCTTGGCTAAAAGCCCCTGGCGGCTGAGGCTTGGTGCAGAAATGGCAGGCCTTTCTTTGACTCCTATGGGCAAATAACACATAATTTCACATACTTTCATTCTCACTTGTGACTAGATAATGTTTATGAGTAATCTACTAAATGATTTTTAAAGGTTATGAGTTGAGTAACCATAAAAGAATGCATTACTGGAATTTACTGAATATCTTAATTCACGATTTTTCTGTGAAGCCTGGTATTCATATGGCTGAAAATGCTATTGCACAGGCACAAGGGGAGATGGTTTCAGTCCCAAGGTTTTTGGGACAAATGCTCTGCATTGTCTTCAGTTACCTGTTGTTTTCAGTTGCTCATTTTTAAATTATAACTTCTTTAGATTTCATCACTATTGATTTTAATTTGGTTTAGATTCCCTGCTTTACCTTACAGCATGCTATGATTCACATTACCCACAATTTTCTAAAAATGATACAATGAATCATCCATACCCAACAGTTCTTGTAGAGTCATACTCTATTTGGAAAGTGGGTACAAATGGACCATGGGGTCTGTTGGCCTGTCTTAGGGGAAGACAGTCAAAAACTGTTGAGACCTACTGTCTTAGATATAGATGAGTGGTTTAAAAAAAAGAAAAGAAGTTGTGACTTTACTTGTCTATATATATGAAACATTTTATGGAATGCAAGTCCATGGAAAAGTCTAGGAGGAAAATTCACTTGTGTTTCCTGACCTTTCTATACTAATAGTTATTTTTGCATTCATACTTATGAAGATTTTTTTTTAAACAAATCAACTATCAGCACTACTGCCCTTCCATTTTCACATTCACCACCAAATAGTGTACTGATCATTGGACTGGCTAGACTAGGGTGTTAAAAATAGAAATACTTTTGAGGGGTTTAAAGATTCAAAAATACAAGCTTTCAGTTCCAGACAAGGTGGAGCACACATTCCATTTTCTTTTTCCTCCTAATCACAAAACAGAAGCAACATCAAAAACCTGGACAAAATATATGTCACCTGCCAGAAGACCCTGAAAGGTAGACAAAGAAGGCAGGCAGGCTAGGGACCTAAAGAAAAACCCAGTGAGTTTACTGGGGTTTTTTCTTGCCTACTATATACCCTGGCCCAGGTGCTAGAGAAGCCTGCAACCTTAAAATATCAATAGGCACAAACAAAATAGAGCCCCAAGAAAAGCCTGCTGTTTCCAACGGACCAGGAAAAGGGCGGCCGGACAGGACAGACACCTTTTACCAGTACCTGCCTGTTCTCAAGGTGAAACCATGAAAACAGTCATGCTCTTCCTCCGCCACAACGGGGTCAAAAGGGCCCATTCGCTGAGAAGACATGATAATCTTAAATGTATGTGCACCAAACAACAAAGATGCAAAATGCTAAAAGCAAAGTCCAAAAGAACTAAAAGGAGAAATTGGCAGATCTACAATTATAGTTGGGGACTTCAACACCCCTCTCTCAGTAACTGATGGAGCCACTAAACAAAAACTCAGTGAGGATATGGAAGTACTGAACAACTAACTACCGTCTGTCTACCCACAAACGGCGTCTAACTTCCAACAACAGCAGAACACATGTTCTCTAATTATGTAATCAAACTGGGATCAGTAACAATAGCAAGCAAGTCTCCAACCATTTGTAAATTAAAGGACACACCTCTAAGCAATCTGTAGATAAGAAAGGAAGTCACAAGGAAAACTGAACTGAATGCAGATGAAACTACAACACATGCTTAGGAGGAAACTTATACCACTAACTGCTTATATCAGAAAAGGAGGAAAGTATCAAATCAATAACCTAAACCCCCACCTGAAGAAATTAGGGAAAGAACAACAAAAAATATCAGCAAGCAGAAGGAAGACAGTAAAGAGCAGAAATCAGTGAAATATGAAAATAAAAACAGTGGAAAAAAATCTACCCCAAAACTGTGGGTTGTTTGAAAAGTCAAAAAAGAAATTGATAAGCCTTGAGCAAGACTGACAGAGGGAAAAAAAGAAGATTCACTTTACAGGTATCAGGAATTAAAGAGGCGTTATCACTACAGACCCCATAGATGTTAAAAGAGTAATAGATAAATACTACGAACAACTCTGAGCACGTAAGTTTAACAGTTTAGATAAAATGAACCAATTCCTCAAAACCCTCAAACTACCAAAACTCTTTGAAGGTGAAGTAGATGATCTGAATAATCCTATAACAAAGGAATTTAATCATTAAGAGACTTCTAAAAAAATAAGTATAGAAATACTAAAAAAAGAACCAAGCATATAGCACCAATACTTTTGTATTGGTTGAGTACAGAAGTAATAATGCATTTGACTTTTATTCTGTTCTGTGGTGCTTTTAAAGTGTTGGCAGCCTGTAAAAGATTTGATGTATAGGCCTTGTGACTTAATGGAACTCCTAAGAGACCTTAAATTCATGAATTTTATTAATCGTGAAAAGGTTGTTTCAATGTTTGAAAACTTTTGTCTTATAAATTTTTGAAGCTTAATAAATTAAGCATTATGTAAACAAACAAAATAAAAATATTCACTAATACACTGTCACTTTTGAGAGAGATTTCTACTCACACTGTATAAAATAGACGATTGATAAACTGAAGCCAGTTCTTTTGGTTTCATGTTTGAACGAATGTGGGTCTCATTCTGCTAGTTCCTGTTTAAATAATGGCTGCCAGGAAGCAAAGCATGAAATCTGGCTTAATTAGTGAGGCAACGTACAAAACAGGACACAGAAGAATTGAATTAGGAATTTATTAAGTTGAGATTTATTAAATTTTAATCTTATTGCAAATTACTTGTTGCCTTTGAGAAAATAAAAACAAATTCCAATGAGAGGTCCTTGGCTTGGTTGATGAGATCAATAATTATGAACTATTTGGGAACATCCCTGCACTAATCAGAGAGGTTAAAGAAGCAGCCCCCCATTCTCTATCCTGTTGTAGACCTGTATCTCCCAGCTTTATAGCCTCAGAAAACATCCTCAAATGTTGTTGGCAATAGGCCTTTTTTGCTCCTATAATCACTCTACCCATATTACATCGCCACCACAACTCATTTAATGAAACATCTTAAACTTAACAGCATTCCAATCATTTTACCCTTAGAATTCTTTAAAGCTCCTTCTCACTGAAAGACCATAACCTAGCCCTGGCCGGTGTCTCAGTGGTTAGAGCTCGAGGGCACGTACCTCGGTTGCAGACTCGATTCCCAGGCCTGGTCGGGGCCCGTGCGGGAGGGGAGGCAACCAACCAATGTGTCTCTCACATCGATGTTCCTCTCTCTCTCCCACTCCTCCCCTCTCCCTAAAAAATTCAGTGGAAAAAATACCTTCTGGTGAGGATTAAAAAAATACAAAGAAAAAAAGGAAAGAAAGACCATAACCTGTATCAAATTATCTTCCTCACTCAAACTCCTGACGTATTTGCCCCCGTGAGAGCATCCTCTAATTTCACAGAACTGTAATCCTGGTGGTTATACCCAACCGTCATCCAAAGATTCCTCTTAACAAACTACATGCCTGGCTCTCTTAGCCCAGATCCCATGTGAGAATGAAGTTTAGGTTCATGAGCTGAACCTAGAGCCTCACTTCTAAATGATATTGCTAAATTTGTTTCCTAGCATCGCTACAAGTATCAGGCTAAGCCAGGACCAGGATCCTAAATAGTCTTGAACCCAAAATAATATGGAATGTTGAAAAATAGATCAGTGTTTCAATTCCTATTCTTTAAGTGCAAATGATTTTAGATTAACTAGATGCAAGCTTTCCTGCCGTAGGAAACAGGAGAATAAGTTCTCTTCTCCTGTATTCTTTCATTATCATCAATTTGGAGCGGCCTCGAGAGACAATGGTGGTTATATCTAACTGCAATGTAAAAGGGCTCAACATTACAAAAGAGAATTGTCTTTTCTAAGATTGTTCCCTAAGATGGCCAAGAATAATGTTGTATTTTTAGAACATGAGCCTTAAGTCAGCTCTGTGAACCTACACACGGTTTGGGTTCAATCAGGGAAACCGAAGCACTCAGTGACGTGGAATGAAGGACTGTGTATTAATCAGCTGAGGAGCTAGTGAAGGTTCCTCAGCAGAGCTGGTGGTCATGAAGGAAATCTGGGTGTGAAGCCAGGGAGAGCAAGAGAAACTAGGACCCGTGAGCACACACTGGAACCCTGCCCCCAACTTCAGCAACGAAGCTGGAGCCCTCCACCAGGGGGTTCGCAGGCCCCCTCCCAGGACCTGGAGGAGCAGAAGGCCTTGCCGCCCCGGCTGTTGACCCCTCGAAAGAGGCAAGCCAGCGGAAAGTGCCGGGTGAGCTGCAGCAGGGGCACACCCTGCACTGACCTTCCCAGGAAAGGGCTGCTGCTTCACTCGTGTTCTCCAAAAGTCACCGAGTTATGTTGTGGCCAACGCTAACTGCAACCCCCAGGGAAGGGAGTTCTGAGAAACAGTTACAGCTTTACTAAGTTGGCACAGTAGGAAACCCCCACACTGAGGGTTCCCTTTGCATGGGCACTGCAGGTGCCTACCAGGTAAAACCTGCTTTAAAAATTATCTAGTCATGATCTATAAGGATCAGTGGTAAAGTGAAAAATTCTAAATTGTAAATCTGGAGTTCAAAGTGCCGCCTACCTCTATGAAGATGTCATCCCTACAGCCTAATTATTTTAATTTCCCAAAGCATATATTGGAAAATATATCTTCAAATTGTATCTTATCTTCAGTCAAGAGATTGACTAATATAAGTAATAATGAGCGTAAAATGTCTACTTTACCTAAGAGGTTTCTACTTAATAGAACACATTAGAAAAATCTTTAAAGAACTTCTTTGCATACTCAGGAAGAATGCCAGAAGGCTGTGTACCTAGACAACATTACCTTAGCTAATTGTTGAATCTCCTCGACTTAGTTGCATTTCAGCATCATGTCCTTAATTTTTATCAGACAGCTGCTACAAGAAACAGCCATGTGAAATCCACTTGCTTGCTATAAAAATATTTTGAAGATAGTGTGTTTCCTACTCACTTTGCCCCCCATATATATTTTTTATAATTGGGTAAAGCTTTGGCTCCTTGATGACGCCTGGCACTACGGTAGTACACAGATATTCTTAGCATCCTTCTTCCAACCATGCTACCAGAATGTCCTCGCCAGCGGGCTCACAACAAGCCAAACCCAAACTAGGTGCATCCGAGGCTACCAGTTTTGGAGAAGTGGCAGCAATCATCAGGCCCTGCAGAAATCTTATTTTTCATAACTTAGCTTGCATAAAGTGCCCTCTCTCTCTTACTCAGTTTTCTCATTTGTGAGATGAGAAGACTATGGAAAATGCCATCTAAATTGACAACATAATGATGATTTGATTTTTGCTGCAAACACAGAATTTTTAAAAAACGATTCCCATCAGGTTCTTTTTTCCCTTCTATTAGATAAAATCAATTTTGCTTTTGTAGTCTTAAAATCATGTCCTACTAGATGGTTCAGTGTGGAAGAGAAGGAAGAGTATGATTTATCTCTGTCAATTATTTTATTATAAAATGCATATAATGACTTTTAAAACTTTCTAAACTTAACTTATTTTTATCCAGTATTCTCTTTGAGATTTTCTATTAAGAAAAAATATCTCCAGATCAAGAAAACTGGAGTAAAACTAGCAGATGTAGAAACATTTGAAGTGGTTGTCTTAAAGAGATAACCGTTTGTCTATTTTATAAGTGCTTGTCTATTATATAGTAGCAAAAATCTCAGAATAAGACCTTGATATAAACATACTCTTAGCCATAAAGGTATTTAGATAAAAGCTAGCATGCTCAGAATGAATTACACTTACATGGCACAAGGTCGATGATGAGAAAATATGTAAAATATAGCACAGCGGCAAACCTAAAACTAAAGGTAACCAAAAAAAAGCTGTTTCGTTTCAGATTCTTTTAAATAAGCTATTAATTCAGTAGCCAGAAAAAATTTAATAATTATGGCTTAGTCATACGATTGCTGAGAAAATTGTCGTGTCATATACAGTGACTCCATTTGAGATTATTAGGTTTCGTTCACTCTTCATTAGAGGTGATTTTTTAATATAATTTGTTTCTCTATTTTCTTTTACACATAATTGATTTCCTTGTCATCGAGTAGCCTTCCAGAGGCAGATCTGGTTCTCTCCATTTTTTTCTGGTCGTAAATATTTCTTTGTCACAAAAGATGGGCAAACCTACACTGATTTCTCTGACACTCAGATGTCGACAGTTTGTCGAACAGAAGTGTAAGGAGCGGGAACTGCCCTAGTTCTGCTTTTCACCTATTCGAACTTTCTGCCTCTATGTGCAAATCTATATTAATTGCACACATTAACCAAGCACCCCAAAATAGCTGTCTCTAATATGGCTGGTTATAAGTTGTTTCCATACCTAGTGGAGCTTAAACATATACTAACTGCCTTCCAATAAATAATTTAGCATTAAGTGTTAAGAGTAACACTGATTATGAGTATACATAATTCTTTTGCTTTGTTGGTTTTTTTGTTTGTTTGTTTTTTGTTTAATATATCTTTAATGATTTCAGAGAGAGGAAGGAAGAGGGAGAGAGAGAGAGAAACATCAATGATGAGAGAGTCATTGATCGGCTGCCTCCTGCACGCCCCTGCTGGGGATCGAGCCCGAAACCCGGGCATGTGCCCTGACCGGGAATCGAACCTTGATCTCCTGGATCCTAGGTCGATGCTCAGCCACTGAGCCACCCCGGCTGGGCCATAATTCTTAAAACATCAATAATTGGATGTACATTGGTGACTAGCCATTTTCCCCTTCATTTTGAAGTCAGGATCATGTACAGTTAGTGCTGTATGAGATATTCTAAGAGCATCTGGTCCAAACCCCTCATCTCACAGATGAGAAAGCTGAGGTCAAGAGTAATTCAGTGACTTGATTACAGTCAGAGCTGGAATGTGGGCTGGAATATAGAGAAATCGAAGTCGGGTCTCCTGATTCCTTTTAGAGTTGCCCCACGGTGCTGCGCATTCCATTCCTGCCGGAACATAGCATTTGAAGTGTGTCACTCTAACTGGTGTGTTGAGAATAGACTGGAGGGCCTAGGGTAAGTGTGGAAGCAGGGAGAGGGGAGGATCAGGACAATTCAGGTGGGGGATGATAGTGGCCTAGCCCCGGGCGCCCCAGGGGAAGCGGTGAGCAGGGGTTGGAGTTTGGATATGTTTTGAAGGGAGAGTGGACAGGATGCACTGACAGATTGCATATGAGATGCCTTAACTCATAGCCTCGGTGTCCTGTACACGTAGGTGGTCAGTGACTCTGATTCATGTTTTCCACAGATTATTATATGGCAGATCCTGTGCTAGGAGCTAAGTATAAAGTGGTGAGCTGAGCAGATGGTTCCTGCCTTTGTAGAAACTAATGCAGCAGTTAAAAACCAGTTGAGAAAGCAAACCAAATGATTTTAAGGCATTACATAATAATCAGGAGTGTATCGGGTGAAAAATTGCGTAACGATGAATTAGCTCCGAGAGAGATCTCCTGTGTGAAGAATTAGTGGAGAAGCAGGCTTGCCTTATTTGGGTCCCCGACTTCTTCTTCAGTATCGACATAGGGTTTTTAAATTGCACTGAGTTCAGTTAACACTGTCAATAGGTTTGGAATAAAATGTGATTGCAGTCCCATCCTTGTCTACCTTGGCTGAACCTTACTGCCTTTCTGTAACTTAGTTTCTATCACATTTGCAAAATTAAAATGCTAACATGAGCCTTCCTCTCATGAAGATATTATGACTAATAGTTGCCCAAAACCCAGCAAATCTTTTTTTAATCCACAGATTAATATAACATTCTAATTAAAATAAAATTGAATAAAAAGCATGAAAATGGGAGGTTCTTAAGATGTTACTGATTTGAATTATCTCCATTAATATAAGTGTTATCCTTAATATCTTTCTGTTTTATGGAATCTCTTCTTTCCACATAGCAATGTAGTTACATCAGATGTCATGAGAGGTTTGCATAAATGGATATCTTCGTGCCAGAAGCAGTTTTTCTTTTTTCTCACATCGTTACTATGACTACAGATACTTCTTTGGGAGGCAGTACTGCACAGAGTGGGTAGAAGAACAGGTCCTGTGATTGACAGACCTGGATTTGAATTTCGACTCTGCCACTACCTGTGTGGTCCTGAGCAAGTTGTTTATGCATTCGGTCTCAGTGTTTCCAGTCTTTAAAATGGGATTAATGATAACCACTTTAAGGATTTATTTTAAGGATTAAGATTGATAACTGATATAAAGTGTTTGATGCTGTGCCTGAGACATGTGCCCTCAGTAAATGAGAATTATTATGATTCAGGAATGACAGTTCCTATTTCCCAAGGATGGTGATTCCTGTTACCCTTCCCAACTGCTCACCGCTAATCATTCCTCTCGTTCATATTTCACTACTTCATAGAAAAAAAGGAATCACCTTATGGGATCCTGGATAAGATTCAACCACCTCCTTCCTTTAGAATCTGATCTACATGATATTCTTTTGATGAAACATTGACTCTGTCTGACCTAATGAGTTTGACTGACCTTCTCCTAATTCCGTGCAATTACTGCCTTTTTGCTCTTATTTGACTGCTAATTTATTAGCATGATTATTGTTTTTTAAAGCATGCCTTTTATTTTTGAGTGTGTTTGGAGCCATTTGCAGTCAGGCTAATTTCACTGACACCCCAGAGCAAGCTCACCCCACTGCACTGAAAGGCCCAGTTCAGTTTCTCTCATGCACCAGAAGGCCTAGGCCGCCACCGACAGCAAACCTGTTCAGTTCTATGCCGTTGTTTCTTGTAAATGGAAGATTTCTTGATTTAATATTTATTCCTATTAGCATCTTACCCTACGTGCTCATACTTACACAAGAGCCAGGGCGATCCTTTGAAAATATTTCAAATTATTCTGCTGACACACAGTAATGAGAAAGTAAGGGAAAATACCTTCCTTTGTGAAACATTTTCATCTCAAAGGCTTTTTGTTTATTTGTTTATTAAAAAATTAAATATGTGGAAGTAGCTGTCATTTTCCCCAAGTGTTTCAAATTGCTAAGCGCCTTCTTTTCTAACGCATAAGGAACAAGCGATCGGTTTGACTAGTCACTGAAGACATCTTGGAACTTTGCAGAAAATTACAGTAAGAGGAAGTTACAATATTGCAACAAGAGAGCATTTTGATTGCAAATTTTTCCATAAGTGTGGCAATTTGCGACTTGAGGAGAATTTAATAGTAGCTGAGCTTTCAAAATGAAACACAGAAACTGTCATTTTCTTCCACAATTAAAATAAGTGCTTCTGAAAGTTTCAGGATAAGAATGGCCCAAATCACCCTCCCCCACACTTCCTCATCTAGAAGGGGGGGGGACAGAGTTTGAACAGAACATCTGTGGACAAGATGAAAGACAAGTGGCCTTTTCAGGCAAATGCCTGAAAAAGGGATCTTTTATAACCAAACGGAATACCACTGCCTGCATCGCCATGGTCGAGAAGAGGGGTCAACAATACTTTCATAATGGCCTTTTATTTGAGCACATTCTGTTTTTATGGATAGAATTATGGTTTCAACACATCCATTCATAATTCATCATATAATTATTTGCATAAATATCTTTTAACACAGAGTTAATGTACTTTAGCCAGCCACATCTCGAATTCAAATTTGAACTGTTAAGTGCACTAAGAGAGTCCCAGGGCAAGTAATACTAAGGGAGGTTGGATAAGAAGAAACTTAATTATCTACCAAAACAAATGGCCTCCTAAAGAACAGAACTTTCAGTGATACTCTGTACATGGATTACTGGACAAAAGACACCTGGCTTGTTTGTTGTCAGCTGAAGGGCTTTTTCAGGTTAAAACAACCAGCTAATTAAGACTACATCCTATGCTCTTTACTTATGGTTCACTTAGTTTTTATTCACTCAACCAGTCTTTATTGAGCATCTCCTCTGGGCTAGGCCCCATTCTCGGCAGAAGATAAAACAGTGCATAAAACAGATAGAATTCCTCTTCTTTCATGCAGTTATATTTGGAAGGAAAGCCAGGTAATAAACAAGAAATATAAATACTTTTGAAAATGCTAAGTGTTACGGAGAGAAATAAAGCAGGGAAAGGAAAGTAGGAAGTGCTGAGGGCAATGAGGATAACAATTTTAGATAGAAAAGCCTGGGAGGAATTTTCTCAAAAGGAAGCGCTTGAGTAATGACCTGAAGGAGGTAAGAGAGTAAGCCCCAGCAATATCTGGGCAAAGGACATTTCTGACAGAGGGAAGAGCAGGGGTAAAGGGCCTAAGATGGTACTATGATAGGCATGATCTAGGACTAGAAAGTGTAGCTGGAGCAAAGTTAATAAGGGTAGTGACAGGAGGCATAAATAACAGAGGCCAGGTCATACAGGACCCTCAAAGTCATTGGAAGGATTTGGGCATTTTTTCAGAGTGAGATGAGAAGCCATTGCAGAAATTGTGTAGAGGAATGATATTATTTCAATCATATTTTCAAAGGATCACCCTGGCTCTTGTGTTAAATAGAGGAGGTAAGAGCAGAGGTGGGGAAAACAGTGAGGAGATACTTCAGTAATGCAGTTGAGGATTGATAGTGGCTTAGACCAGGGTGCTAGTAGTAGAGGTAATAAAAGAAAAGTCCTGATACAGCTTGCTGGTGGGTTGGCTATGGAATGTAAGAGGGGAAAAAAGACTCCAAGATTCTGGATGTAAGCATGTGGGGGGAGATGAAATTACCATTTTCTAAGGTATAAAAGACTAGGAGAGGAGCATGTTTGGTTGACGGGTGGTGACTGTCCTAAGTTTTGAATACATTAAATCTGTTGAGTTAGGCAGCCTGCAGCTCAATCCAGAAGTCCTGGCTAATCATATGAATTCATAAGTTGCTAAAGATCAGAGTTTATAGACATTCCTAGAGAGGAAGGTCAAAGAAATTTTGCCCAGATGCTTCCTATGATAAAAGAAAGTGCTAGTGAACACACTAGCTTTTATTGAATGGTTACTTAGGAAATAACGTAAAAATACATTTTTTAAGGGAATTTACCTTCATAAATGCCTACAAAAGGAATCTATTTTTGGTCATCAATAACATTATGAGCTTATGTTTTAAATTCACACACACATACACATACACACACACGCACCCTTACCCCAAACACATAAAAAGACATGATCATGGTAAAAAATAAGATCTATTCTCCAAAGACCAGAAGAAAGAAAAAAATGTCCAGTGTAAATGGGTCCCAAAGCCACATACCTGGTAGCTCTGAGCCCAGAAAGAGGTAGAGATGGCTGGGAGTCTACTGGTTATCTGAGAACAAACGGACCACAGCTATGTTGGAAAACTGAAGATGGACTCACTGGGTGAAACAAACTAGGGAGGCAAACAGAGCTTCCTCACCCATCAGCAAGGAGGTTGAATAAAGATCCTAGTGACCATGCCCGGCCGGCGTGAAATAAACCCTAGTCTGAAGGATCAGCTTGAGACTGCATACAGTCAGAGAGAAAATTTGGAAATTGGAAGATGGCAGAATGAATTTACATAAAAAGCATTCCAAGATACAGAAGGATAAAAAATGTGAAGGATGCCTGGCTGGCGTGGCTCAGCAGTTGAGCATCGACCTAGGATCCAGGAGATCGCGGTTTGATTCCCAGTCAGGGCACATGCCCGGGTTGCGGGCTCCACCCCTGGTCGGGGACATGCGGGAGGCAACCGATTGATGCCTCTCTCATCATGGATGTTTCTCTCTCTCCCTTCCTCTCTCTGAAATCAATAAAGATATATATTTTTTAAAAATATGAAGGATACGTGCATCTTTTGTATACATGAATGATAAATTGAGAGGTGTCAGCATATGTCTAGAGAAAAAAGGACTGGTAAAGACCATTTGAAGAAATAATGCCTGAGAATCTTCAGAATTAAGGAAATAATGCCTTCAAATACAACACAGAATACACACAGTGAATGCTCAATAATAGTTAAAATCAATTATAACAAACATTTTAGTGCAATTTCAGAATATCAGGAATAACGAGAAAAAATATTTTAAAAGCTGCAGAGACTAAAGGCAAATTATAACAAATGACAGGGTAGCTACAGGTGTTTTAAGAGCAACGATAGATTCCAACGAAAACAAAGTAATATGTTCAAATTGCTGAAAGTTATTCTCAACTCTGAATACTATACCCAGCTAAGCTATTATTCAAGAGTGAAGGATTTTTATATTTTCAAACATAAAAGCCTAGAAGAGTTCACTACGCACAGGCTGCTATGAAAGCATTTCTAACGGATAGACTTACCTGAGCATGAACCTGGAAGAAGAATGATCTGAAACTAATAAAAATATAGAAATAAAATACATTATAAATGTTCACTCTCATTAGAAAAACATTCATTATCATGAAAGCAAAGATTCCAGGCCTCTTTTTTCCAGTTAGTGATAGCACCTTATATGATCTGCTGTGTCGGTTGTCTATAGTCATGTTTCTGTTCTTAATGTCTTGCTCTTATTAAACTTTTCATGGTATTTGAAACTGAAAAAAATGATGCCAATTAAATATCCATCACTCACAATGAATAATTCCTTTCTGCTAGTAACGACTACATACAATTATAAACTTGCACCTCAGGGACACTTAATCACACTGTTGCTGATAAGAGGAAACCTTCACTGTTAGGGGCTTATTTATGTGTGTATGAATAGTGGACAGTTTCTAATAGAAGTTTGTAAGGAATCGAATAATGAGACTGTTTCAAGGGTCCCCAAGATCACCCACATGTTTGGTGATTCACTAGAAAAACTCAGAAAACTCAACTTATAGTTCTCCCCACAGATAAGATTTATTACAGTGACACAGCAAGGATATACAGAGGTACCTCGGTTTTCTAACGTCTCCGTGGATGAACATTTCGGGTAATGAACGCTGGAAACCCAGACGGAAATGCTTCGGTTTTCAAACGTGCCTCGGAAATTGAACATGCCCCACGGCTTCTGCTGAGGGCAAGATCCTGAGGCCCAGCTGTCGGCTTCGGATCCCTTGGTTTTCGAATGTTTCAGAATGTGAATGGGCTTCCAGAACAGATTACATTAAAAAACCGAGGTCCCACTGTACAGCCAGATCAGCAAGGAAAAAAGATACTCATGGTATCTGGAGAAATTGATGTGCAAGCCTCCTATGGGTGCACCCTCCCTCCTTTCCTCCTCCCCCTTCCTCCTCCCTCTCTCCCTCTCTTTTTCCCTCTCCCACCAGATCATGCAGAGTGCATTCTATCCCCAACAGCAGAAATGCAGTCATATATGTCAAGTGTCTGCCCAAGGAAACCCATTAAAAACCCAGCATCCAAGGATTTTCTTGGATTGATCACATAGGAACCCCCTGCCCAGCAACTATAAAAGTTCCAGATCCCCAGAAGGAAAATGGGTGTTCAGTCCCTAGCTAGGCAAAACCACCTTATCGCTTAGGGAAGCTTTATGTCAATATAAGAAACTATTTACCAGCCAAGTTCCCAGAGGTCAGCCAAGGGTCCACCTTGCAAGCAGGCCCTTCTAAGACAGCAGTTTCAGGCCTGCTATAGTAACTTTTCTGCAAAGAGACCTATTTCCATGACTGTAGATTTCATTGTTTTTCCTGTTACTTTCAAAGGCATATAATTCAAGTACATGATATTAATTAATTTAATTCAATTGCAACTTTCATTCTAGAAAATGTTACATCATTTGGAAAAATAATGAAATCTCTCAAGATAATTGCATTGTAATATTTATGATATTTACAAAAGACATCTAAGGCTTTGCTTCTTTGAATGATTGTATGCCTAGGAGTTCTTAGGTTTCAACAGTATGTACACTGATTATACTCTGTAATCACAATTAGTATGAGAATATAGTTATAGGGAAAGAAAAGATAATCTTATTAAAAAGAAAACCTGGAGGGCATAAAATATATTTTAGTGTAGAGTTTAAAGTAGACTCGCAGGTTCTAAAGAATTGCCTGCAGAAAGCATAGGAGATGTATTACATAACTCAATTCTTCCAGGCTGTCTGTTATCCATGTAGCTTCCGAGAAACAAACCACCCCCATCATTGTCATTTTTAAAAATAATGAGCTGTAAAATCATAATGATTACTTGTGGAAACACAAAAAGAAACCCAATCAGTAATTTTACAGCCAAACAATTTTGGAAAAATAACTATATGTAAATTAACTATACTTGAGCACACTAGTCTGAGTTGTTATTTGAGTTATTTTGAAGCAAAGTGCACTCAAGAAAATCAACACAGTACAATGTGTTTTATCTTTAAAGCTTTCTCTCCAAAATTGTGAATTTCTGTAGTCATGGATCCTGCAAAGTTTTACGCACGCATGCACTTGCTCACACATACACACACACACGCAAATGCGCACGTGTTGCTCTGACACTGGGGTGGTTATTTCTGGTTTACATTGTATGGCAGCAAAAGTAGCTGATATTTATCTTGAGGGCTAGTATCCATTCATAATACTGTAGTGATGAAAATTATGTTAACCATATACAAACACAAGAAAACTATCATGAAAGTAGAATATTACTCTTATTTTATGAGCAAAGATTCTAAATAAAGTGTGACACAAAATACAAATGTATTATATAAAACCAAGGCCATTGAGTTTTATGTAAACAAAATTCAATTGCCTCTTATAGAAATACCTTTGTAAAGAGAAAAGGCCTGCTACCTAAAATTCATGTGAAGGATTATCTGTGAATTAAAATTACACGTGCTGTCTCTGTACCTGTTAGCTAGCTGATCATGTGAACATATTTCACCTTATTACACCAGTGAACAGTAGAGCCCAGTAGAAGGGCTGGCTGGACCCAGTGGTTTATAGTCGTTAGCGGAAGGCTGGAGCAGTCAGTGCAGTCGGGGGTTTTCTCTTCGGACGTGAAGCTGTTCCCACACTTAGCCTGCAGCACGCGGATAGACGGGCGTCACTGAGGTGGTGGTTTAGCCAGGCCAGTGTGATGCCAGGATTGTGATCCAGGGGAATCACTGTAACGATGTCCTTTGGAAACCAAGCGGAAGACAAGAAAGGCACAAAAGTGTGGCGAGGTCATTGAATTGGAAGCCTCAAAGGTAGATTTTCTAAAAATTGCCGAGTCGGGGGTATTAGACTATGTAAAATGTAGATAGCGGAGGCAGTGGCTGGAGTGCGCTTAAGATGACGCATGGTCATGGTGGTGGGGAGCCAAGGAGTGGAGAAATACGGATCATCGGGCATCAGGGACTGGGGGGCCAAGGTGCTGACATCCCCTCCTGACGGGGAGTCACCAATAATAGTGAGGGAAGTAGGCGTGAGACGAAAACAATGGCCCAAGTGCTGAAATATTTAGTGACCGAGGAGGAGCACCTGGGAAGGAGATCCGTAGGTGATGGTGGCGTATGTGATAGAATGACCTTCTAAGGAACAAGAAGTAGTCATATTGGCCTGCTTACGTGGTAAGATGTTTCTGAGAATCAAGTGAGATCCTGCCCGCGAAAGCACAATGAACCCTTTTTAAAGGTACAGAGTAGGGCTGTAGATATATAAGAGCCCTTAGTTTTACCACTGTTTTGTGCCCCGCTCTCTCTGCTACAAAATAAGGACAGTAATATCCCCTTCTGCTTCCCAGGAGATTAGGAAGTTGAGCGGCATGGTATATGTGAGTTTTTGGGGGGGCTTTGGAAAAAGGAAGTAACTCCTCTGACCAGGTTTCAGAGCCAGTGTTGAGCTCTTGCGACTTCTGCGCGCCGTGGTGGTGTCCCAGGTGGCCCCTATCAGATAACATTCTTCCTTCTCTTTGATTTCAGACGTTTCAGCAGTCCTCTCTGCAGCATAAATCAAAGAAGAAAAACAAAGGTAAGAAAATGAAATGAACCCTCCACCAGCTTGGTTTGCACTGTGATGCTCTCCAGCGCACCGCACGCCCCCGGCCTGAGACCAGTGCGGTTTAGAAGAGCACGGCCCCCTAGCAAACGCTGCCGACACCAGCTTCTCCTTCAGGCACCTGGGATACGAGGTGCCTTTTGCAGAAAATGATCTCATCGGGGTTTGAGACTGGGATTACATACTTCTGAGTTTGTTTGTTTTTGTTTTTAATTGATTTTTTCAATTTTATTTTTAATTACCATTTACATACAATATTATTTTGTATTAGTTTCAGGTGTACAGCATAGTGCTCACACGATAATATACTGTTACAAAGTGGCTTCCCTAATATTTCAAGTACTCACCTGGCCCCATGCATCGTTGTTACAATATTATTGACTACATTTCCTATGCTGTACTTTAAATCCCCGTGACTGTTTTGTGACTGTCAATTTGTAGTTCTTAATCCCATCCCAGCTGCCTAAACCCCTCCCCTCTGGCAACCATCAGTCTGGTTTCTGTATCGAGGGGTCTGTTTCTATTTTGTTTCTTTGTTTATTTTGTTCTTTAGATTTCACATATACAGGGGTGGGCAAAAGTAGGTTTACAGTTGTGCATATGGAAAAATCGTAACCTTATGATTATTACAATCGCTTTATTAAACTCAAAAGAATGTCACAGTGCAACTGTAAACCTACTTTTGCCAACCCTGCACATGGAATCATAGGGTATTTGTCTTTCTCTGACTGACTTATTTCACTTAGCATAATACTCTCTAGGTCCATCAATGCTGTCACAAGGGTAAGATTTCCTTCTTTTTTATGGCCAAGTAGCATTCCATTATATAAATGTACCACCATTTTTTTTATCCACTCCTCTACTGGTGGGCACTTGGGTTGCTTCCACGTCTTGGCTGTTGTAAATAGCACTGTAATGAACATAAGGGTGCATATATTCTCTCAAATCAGTGTTTCATATTTCTTCAGATGTATTCCCAGAAGTGGAATCTCTGGGTTATAAGGCAGTTCCATTTTCAAATTTTTCAAATTTATTTTTATTGTTGAGAGTATTACAGATCCCCCCCTTTGCCCCTTTGCCCCCCTTCACCTGGCTCCTGGCCCCTCCCTCAGGCCTTCCCTGCACTGTCGTCTGTGTCCATGGGCTGTGCACATATGCACATAAGTTCTTTGGTTAACCTCTTTCCTCACCTCCTCCCTACACTGGTGTTTCAGGCTGTGGAGCCCAGCATGGAGTTGAAACACCTCATTCCTGGGGTGGGGGGGACCTTTGCAACTGAGATACTCCTCCGGATTCTCTACCACCGCATGTCTCTGCCCTTCCCACCAGTCTTGATGTGGCTTCTTTAGTAAATCCTCAGTTATGAGACTTCTGTTCAGCTAGTCTTCAGTTGATTACTCAGGTGCTTGTTTTATAATTTAGTTGTAATTCCAATCTGGTCCTGGGAGAAGGTGAGTGTAACTTCCACCTACTCCCCTGCAATCTTAAATCAGATAACTCAGTTGTGATTAAATTATATGTCACTTATGTGAGGGAAATAGTATTAAAGATTTCTATATTTTTTTATTCTGGTACAATGTGAAAGTAAGAAAATTTAAGGCTAAGAGCCCAGACTGATATTTTGTGATCTCTAAATTAATCTTCTACCTCCACACCTATATAAAATTTAAAGAGCATTTTTACCACTATTATCTTTAGGTCCTATAGCTGGCAAGAGCAAAAGGCGAATTTCTTGCAAAGATCTAGGCCGTGGTGACTGTGAGGGCTGGCTTTGGAAAAAGAAAGATGCAAAGAGTTATTTTTCACAGAAATGGAAGAAATATTGGTTTGTCCTTAAGGATGCATCCCTATATTGGTATATTAATGAGGAGGTAAGACAAAGCACATTTTGTTTTCCCATCCATTCTCTATCTTTAACCAAAAGAATCACCATTTTGAGACATATTTTAAAATCATTTAATCACCTTAAAGCTAATTCAGGAGACTTCTGCTAGTTATTTTTCCTAAGAAAAAGACTTCTTACAATGGTTGTATTTTGGGGTTCTATAAAGATCGTTGTGTTATTTATTCTAATGTAGCTACATATCTGAAACACAGATAAAGTAAACTTTTGTATATCTAATTAAAAATACCAAGCCAATTAGAGCAGTAGCTTAATTTAAACGATTAGACATGTAAATTTGATATAAATTTTTAAATGTCTTGTTCTGTTCAAAGCTCTAAATTTTGTTCTGTTTTTTGTAGGGAAAGGGAGAAAGTCCTTTAATAATTTTAGTAAATTAGTATCACCAGAATTTATTTCCATTTTTCTTTTAAAAATGAACTGGTAGGCTGGTTTTGAAAGTCTGCAAGTATTCATTTTATTTAGCACAATTTGGAGTAGTGTGTATATAATGCACTTAAATTGTTTTTGTGGTTTCCTTTCTCATTTGCAGTAAACCTATTTATATCCAGAGTAATTATATCACAACCTATCACATATCACAACAGATACACAATAGTATACCTTACTCATTGGCATTCCCTTTACACTACATTTTCTTTGATTCCTTTGCCATAGCCATCTGTCAGTTCACCTTATTAAGTTCTTTAGTAATATTTTCTATTGTTAACTTGTTTCTCAAAAAATGTACATGTTTTACTGCAATATGCTGGTTATATAGTCTTATATGAATACTGTTACGTTATAACATTATTCAATTTGCATTTGAAGATTAATTTTTGAAATGTAGTTTAAAATTATTATGCCTATGATTATAACATCCAGTATATAGAGAATTTTGTGTTCCCTAGACCAGCTGTTATGTTGTTACTTTATATTATATTAGGTTATGTTTAAGAGAGTAGACTTAACACTGCCTGAGTTACTGTGCCTCAGTTTCCATATATGCAAAAAAGGGAGTAATAATAGTGCCTCGAGCACTGGGTTCTCATGGATGCAATGAATCAATGCACTTACACCAATGCCTGGTACATACTAAGTACTCAGTAAGAATATGCTATTAGTAATGTTTTTCAAATTGATGTCCTATTTCATTTGTGAAATCTTGAATTCCTATTTTGCCATTTAATACAAATGTCTGTATCATCTATATAGAAGGATTTGATTATTTACTATACTTTTGATATTTTCTCTGGCAATCACATAGTTATGTGTGTTCCATTCTAGATACAGTAAACAAACCATGATTTTACCTAACATTTTTATTCAGTATTTATATACACTTTATATTCCAATCAAGCATTATCAAAATAGATTGTTCTCTATGTCTCTTTTTATTTTAAGGTCCCGTGTAGATTTGTCTGCCGTATGATAAATTATATTCTATCTTTCACAGTTCAAGTGATAAAAAAACTGTGGCCCCTTTTTACTCAACAGTAGCTGACTTTCAATCAGAGAGTTATTGTTACTGTGTTAGTTTTGTGAGAGGTGAGTTAATTCAATAGTATACATTCCAAGGAATACCATAGTGTGACATTTTTTAGGAAAAATGCAAAAATTCCTCATCATATCATTATAGGAAGATAATAGCTACCCCCAAAATACTTTAAATTGTTCAAAATTTAAACATTTTACATCAAAGACATCAGGGCAGCGAGGGAAATCAAAGTTGAGAAAAGAGATTTGATACTATTGTATTTACCTTAAGATTGGGGGGGGGACCCCTCATATATTGAAAAAGTTATAATACTGCTTTTTTAATAACACAGACATTTTAGTCACTATCAGTAATACCAATTTTTTTTAAGTTTTACATATATACATACACACAGTAAAAGAATTGAGAGTCTATTTTTTCTTTGAAATAGGAAATGAGGTTTTAATCTCACTCGAACTTGAAATAGAGAAAGGCATGAACTGGTCCAGCACAGATCAAAGTCGGGGAGAGTAGAAGTCTGAGGAGCGTGGCCGTGAGCGTGCAAGGGACAACGGCAATGAAAGGGCTTTGCCAAAGTTAGTCTTAGCATAATTGGGATAATTTGTGTCTAATGTAAGATTTTGGATAATACTTCTATCTTGTTTTGTTGTCCTTCATTAGAGATAGGAGGATTTTATGGATTTCATTTAATTTTCCAAGTGAAAAATAACCTTTATATATAGCATATATAAAGGTTATATATGTACCAAGTCAGATATTCAAAAATTAAATTAACCTATTTCATTTGTAAAATACTGAATACACAAAATAATTATTCAACTCAGGTTTGATAAGAGGAATTGAGTTAGTAAACTTCCCTGCATTTTACATCTGAGCGTTAAAAATAATCGAAAATGGTGAATTGTAAATGTGGACTAAAGTTATTTTATATGCTATAAAAGTGTATATACATTCAGATTAGAAAATTACAAAACGTATTTCACTTTAAATAAAAGTTAAAGAATTTTCTGTCTTCATTTTAATGTAAAAAGGATTTTAAAATTTTCTGTATATACTTTAATTTGTAGTACTCGAAATGTTCAAAATATACCTTTAATTTAATGGAATATAACAGATAAGAGTGGAATTCTAATCTCTAAAATGCCAACTTTAAGGAATTAAATGAACAGATTTATTACTATAGATACTTAAAGCCTAGTTATATAATATCCGCTTCGAATCTTTGCTTATAATGTCCTAAACAAGAGTGTTACCTCTTCAGGATGAGAAAGCAGAAGGATTCATCAGCCTGCCTGAATTTAAAATTGATAGAGCCAGTGAATGCCGCAAGAAATAGTAAGTTCCTTTTATTTGGGGAGAAGGAGAAAAGGGGAAGCTTTTGAGAAAGTTTCTAGCTTTTAAATTATAGGTTGTTTGTCTAATGCTTTCAAATTGAAGTAATAAGAAAGCATTTTGTGAGCAGAAAATTGGATTTTTACTGATTCCTGTCATCATGGCAAAAGCATTATATATGTGAACTCAGGTTAGATTGTTGAGGAAATTTTACCCATTAAAATGATTACATTCTAATCTGTTTCCCAATTTGAAATAAAATAAATATACTTTGTTTTCTTTTCCAGTGCGTTCAAAGCCTGTCATCCTAAAATCAAAAGCTTTTATTTTGCTGCTGAGCATCTTGATGATATGAACAGGTAAAGTGTACTTAAATTTCAAAGTAATTACAAAGTTAGTAAGGCTTAGAATTCTAAGTTTTCCACATTAATACTTAGAGAATGTCACTGAAGAAAGTTCCTAGATCGATCAAGTTTAAAGTGAAATGTAGTCATACCTAATTTTAAAGAACAGCAGAGAAAGACAAATATCACAGGATCTCACTTATATGTGGAATCTAAAGAACATAATAAACTGAGGAACAAAATAGATTTAGTGACATAGAAACATGGATCAGACTGAGGGATCTCAGAGGGAAAGTGGGGGTGGGTGGGGGGAAATTAACCAAAGAATTTATATGCATATATGCACAACCCAGGGACACAGACAATAGTGTGGGGAAGGCCTGGGGCGGGGAGGATGTGCGGGGTGGACGGGGTTAATGGGAGAAAAAGGGGACACCTGTAATATTTTCAACAATAAAGATTTTAAAAATACATAAAGCGATCATTTATATTTAAAAAAAAAAAGTCTAAGCAAACTCATTGACTGTCAAGGTTACCAAAAATGTGCCAGAATCCATATATAGGCCAGAAAAAAAAAAAAAAAAAACAACGGAAAAAACACACACAAAACACCGCAAATAAGAAAAGATTTTTTAAAAGTCCATGTCAAGAACATGTCTTCAAATTTATTCCTAGGTGAGGGAAAAAAGAAAAAAGATACCCACAAAAAAAGCTGACTTTCCTAGTGCTGGGTATTTATGACAGAACATCCATCTCAGTAATTCATGCCTAAGCGAAGTTAATATTTCTTTCTGTCACCTTGCTCCTGTCGCTGGACAAGATTGCACAGCCAAGTGATTGGATGGCTACACGGTTACTTGGTGGCTCTGGGAAAATCTCTCTCTATTTTCCCATCATCTATAACATTCTGCTTTGTGTCTCTACTTTAGCTTTTATGAATGTGATCTTTTCTTCCTTTCCTTTTGCCTCTCCCTTTTCTAGATATATAAAAATTGAATTGAAGATGCCAGATTTCCCCCTTTATCGGTCTTCAGCAGGCAGGACATATTATTTTATATACATATAACATGCCAACAGTTAGTGAGGTTATATATAGTGGTCAAGAGCATAGATTTTGGAACCAGACTGTCCAAATCCCAGCTCTCCTACTTACTATTCTGTGACCTCAGACAAGAACTTGACCTCTCTATGCCGGGTATTAACCCTTTTTAAAAATGGAGATAATAACCATTTGTACCTGCAGGGCTTTCATGAGGGGCAAATAAGCACACATAAAGGCCTACTGAATTTTAAGTGCTATAATATATTTGCTAGCAATATAAATTCCTTTTGTATAGTTAGGTCTCTTACCTCATTTACCTTTTTTGTGTATCTCTAAAAAATTGGTATCCGAGTGTTTTTTTTTAATCCTCACCCGAGGATATTTTTTTCCATTGCTTTTCAGAGAGAGTGGAAGGGGGAGAGAGACAGAGAGAGAGAAAGAGAGAGAAAGAAACATCCATGTGAGAGACACAACGATTGGTTGCCTCCGGCATGGACCCCAACTGTGGCCGGGGATCAAGCCTGCAACTGAGGCACATGCCCTTGGCTGGAATCGAACCCGGGACCCTTCAGTCCACGGGCTGACGCTCTAACCACTGAGCCAAACCGGCCAGGGGCAAGTATCTGAATATTTTTAACCACAAAATTGCACAGCTTCATAAATTTGCTCGAACACAGTAAATGAACACTTAATGTGCTTTTTTATCAATCTGTCCATTTTCCTTTATTTTGGGGGGTCTCATTAATCTTGTTCTTTGACACTTGGGAGTACAGGCATGGTTTTTCCAAAACAAGGATATGAATACAAGAAAATGGCAAAGAAAGGTATTGAGGATAGTTGATAAAATCTTTCGTTATTGATAAACAAACTGAGCCTTTCATGTAGTTTTCATAACATTCTCTTAAGATGTTACCGTTTTTGAAATCTCATGCTAGGCTTAGAAAATGTCCCATTCAGAATTGCATTTTTATGAACTATAAAGTCATTCTTGGTCTGCATTCCCTACCCTGTTTTTGAAACAATTTCAGAAGTCACTACTCTTCCCTAATACTTCTGTGCGTGTATCTGGTTCAGGATACCACAGAAGCTAAACCAAACCCATGTGTTTCATTTTGTTACTTTTCCTAAGCAATGAGTCAAAGAAAGACTGGATCTGATCAAATATACTGTCTCTACTTCGTACATTTTAGAGTTCTGTTTTATGTAAACCTTGCCGTGGTATAGTACAACCTTCAGAATTCAATTGCTCTGAAATACTGAATATTTTTTAAAAGTTAAGTATAATGAGCTTTTTTTTCTTTCTTCTGTGCTTTTTCTTTTCTATAAACATATTCCTGATGTGTACTTTCAATAGGCAAGTTTTTAAAAACTTACTTGTTAATAGAAATGGGAGAGTCAGCGCTGGGAATGTTCACAGAGGATTAGTGATGGGGAGAGACACCCTCCAACAACTTTGTTCAGTAACCTGATTGTTACATAACAGCAAGATGACCTGGCTGTTCGTTCATTCTATATGTAATCTTTTAAAGGCACGTACCTAAGTCTTTAAGAGATGATATATTTATAATACGATTATACTAATTATAAATATATGCTTTATCTGGTTATTTCATAATTTCTGAAGCATTATCATTGTCTTCAGAAACCTTGGTGTAGTTGAATTGATGGTTACTGTGCTGTTACCTGGAGTTCACTATTAAAAGGCTCACCCAAGCAGAGTCATAGAGCTATTTGATTATTAATGATTGATGGCACATCCTATGCAATAAATCTGAATTGAATTATGGTAGCAGATAAAATTATAGATGGGTATGAAGCTTGTGTATCATCCATTATCATGTGTAATCAATAAACAATTTAATACCCTCTTGAAAAAATAAATTAAAATAAAATAAAATATAGTGTTTTTTGTGACAGGATCTATTAGTTGAAATGAAAAGTAATCCTTTAATTTTCTTCTATAAAATCTGTGTGTATATCTACAAATATATGTATACATACACACATACATATATATACATTCATATCTAGTTACATGCACTCATATCCAAATATACATGTATATATACACACACATAGAATATTAAAATCTCACCTTCTATTTTTTGAGCAGCATAGTTTGATTGTGAGATAATTGCAAAAACACTTTTAAGAACCCCACCACCACCCATCTGTTCCCTCTTCAAAAATGAATATTGAAACATTAAAAAAAATTTTTCTCATTTTGTGTACAATCTGTGGGAAAGAAACAAAACATCATGTTTCTCAAGTATTCTGAGACTTATTTGCTAATTAACTTGGCCTATATATTTCTCATGTCAGCACATATGCCCTTGTGCTCGTGAGGAGTCCCTCACTGCTATTTGGTTAATTTTTCTACATTTTCCCCATGGTTCTTGCTCTTTTTTCCCTCTTAATACATTGTTCTCTGTCGGTTATCAACACCTCACTGGCTTGTTCACTGTAGACCCAGTGTCCCCTCACCTGCATCTTCTTGTTTTCTAGCATTAGTGCTGTGGTAAGGTACTGAACTTGGATCTAATATTAAAGAACTGCACCATCACTGGGTTTGAAAATAGTCTAAATTCAGTGCTTGTACCCCTGAGCGTTGTACTTTAAAACAGCCTCCCTCAATTCCTAGCACTTTGACATTCTGATTTTCACCTTCTGTTTGTTTTTTAATACACTTGCTGCTACTCAACATATGTGTATTTGTATCCCTGCTTATTGTCTGTCTCTCTCCTAAGATATAAACATCATTAGGGCACATGCTTTGTTTTGTTTATCTATTTCCTCAGTGCCTGGAACAGTATCTGGCACACATAGGCTCTGAATAAATATTTCTTGACTTATTTAATGCATATATATCTGCTGTTCGTAAGAGCCTGTAAGTAGCAAATCATAAGTGCAACGTGCGCATGGGTTAGCATCTTCCAGGTGAGGTCTTGAGGACACGTTTAGCTAAGATTGGATCAACGTCGGTGTACCATTCAGCTTATTGCAGCTGTGTGCAGTGGCCTGAGTTCATCTACACACTTTCTAAAGAGTGTGTATTATGAACAGAAATTTTCTTTGTAAAAGTAGTTTAATTCAATTGCCTTGTGAAATGTAGCAATTCTGGAGCTTAATTGAAGGCAAGAATTATGTGTTACTCATTTTTGTACCCCCAAAACCTAACTCATTACTCAGCATGTAGCAGATACTTAATGTCATTGAACTGAAAAATTAAGGAAGCCTCTTTTTTAATTTCCTGATTCATTTTATAAGACCTTATTGTTCTTTAAACTTCTGATAAAATGAAATTTCAATGATATTTTTTAAAGTGGTAACTATGGAAAACAGTATGGAGGTTCCTCAAAAAATTAAAAATGGAGCTGCCTTTTGACCCAGTGATCCCACTTCTAGGAACATATCCTGAGAATCCTGAAACACCAATCAGAAAGAATATGTGCACCCCTATGTTCACAGCAGCGCAGTTTACAATAGCTAAGATCCGGAAACAGCCCAAGTGCCCATCAGTAGGGCATTCACACCATGGAATACTACGCAGCTGTAAAGAAGAAGAATCTCATACCCTTTAGGACAGCATGGAGGGACCTGGAGAGTATTATGCTAAGTGCAATAAGCCAGGCAGAGAAAGACAAACATCACATGATCTCACTCATATGTGGAATCTAAAGAACAAAATAAACTGATGAACAAAATTGATTCAGTGACATAGAAGCATGGACCAGACTGACGAATCTCAGAGGGAAGGTGGGGGTGGGTGGATGGGGAGAGATTAACCTAAGAATTTCTGTGCATATATGCATAACCCATGGACACAGACAATAGTGTGGCGAAGGACTGGGTCGGGGAGTGGGTGGGAGGGTGGAAGGGGTTAATGGTAAACAAAGGGGACATCTGTAATACTTACTACAATAAATTTTTTTTTTAAAAAAGTAGCAAATATGAGGTACTGAATTAAAATTCAATAATAAGTAGTCTTCTAGTGGTATAATCATCATTTTCACCCAAAAAGACTCAGAGCAATTTTGCCTAAGAGTGCTAAGATTTGCCTTGTAGTACAAATTCAAACCATTTCTCACTACAAATGACCTATAGACCAGGTTTTAATTTTGACCTTTTACTAATGATATAGTCATTTTTCAAAGGTTATTTGTCATGATGTTGGTTTTTTGACTTACAGTTTATAATTTTCTGGAGTGTGTGCGCCACAGTGCTGAAATCATTTGATCAACCTTAATTTTATTCCATTTTGCTCTAATCCCTTATTAACTTCCCCAACACACTTGAGGTAATAATTACATTGTAGGTTTCGTCAAAATAAAGTTGGACTTTAAGTGACTTATTCTTAAAATTAAAGCCTAAATTTCCATGGATGCGATTTTGTCTGTTAAGAACCCAACTTTGCTCCCTTTTCAAGATATTCTAAGCATTGGATGCAGTTAATAGCACTTGGCATAAATGATGAAATATATGAGTCACTTTAAAGAATGTCATCTTCCACTTAACAGAGGAGATAAGCTCTTAGGAGAAAAAGTTCTAAAACACAACTTTTTCTTAAAAATGTATCTCAATCAGATTATCCCACAATTGAACAGTGTTAGCTCTACTGGTGATTCCAAACTTACTCAAGCTAATTCAGAAGGTGGCTTCTTACTTAATTCCCGATTTTGGAAAGTATGTGGATCAAAGCTCATAGTGACCAGTGGGAATTTTCAGATCGCTTTCTAGGTTTTGTGGTTTGCTAATGCGACGCAGGGTAAATAGTTGGAATGGTGAACGTAGGGAGAGCCCTGGTGGGACGAAAGATGGGGATTGAAACAGGTTTGCCTCAGCCCCCCGCCCTGGCAATAGCAGTGCTCCTGAAAGAGAAAAGAGCTAAGACTTTTTAAGTTACTGTTGTTCATGGAAATAAATTTGGGGGGATCTAAGCAGAGGTTCAGTTTGTATATGCTCATTTCGTCTTTGGAAAACCTAATACCCTCGTATTCAGAGACAGATTTCCAAAGCACTCCTACGGTGTGTTTCCCCTCGGAGCGTTAGGCCTGCAGGAGCTCCATCAACACGCTATTTCATGGGAAAACGCATCTGGACGGGCAAGGTCCACAGCTCTTTTTCCTTATCAGGACAAATTATATCTGATGTTTTTTAAAATATGTCTGAAGGAGGATTTGTTCTGAAAAACAAAACAGCAGAAATAGTTGGACTGCTTCTGTATTGGACTAACGGAGTTAATGGGGGTTAGGTAATCTCAGAACCTTTATGTTTACAGACATTGACAGGTTTGCCCAGAGCCATTCTCTTAAAATAGCATCTTCGGTGTGGGAGCAGTTTGTTCTACAGCAAATGATAGCTCATTGAAGTCTCCATGTGTCAAGAGTAGCAAAGAACACATCTTTTATGTACCATTATTCCACATATTCTTAGGCATCTTAAAATAAATATTTCTAAGAAGTGTAAGAGATGAAGTCATAATGTTTCTGATTTTAATATTTGTGGTTTTTTTCAGGTGGCTTAACAGAATTAACATCCTGACTGCAGGATATGCAGAAAGAGAGAGGATTAAGCAAGAACAAGGTAAAGGAATATTTTTTTACAGTTGTATTATTTTTTTTTTCTTACTGTTATTCTGCACAGTGATTCACTGCCATCGCTTGAGAGAAAATGCGTGTGTTAGTTTGTGGTTATTTCTCTGCTGGGTACTTTGAATTCAAAGCACAGCGCCATATAGGTGTGGTTTAACAAATTAAACACATAGGGAATGAACGCGGGAATTTCTGGAGTAGCAAATATGAAGTTCTCTTCTGTTTGTTGCCAACTCCCTCAGTTTATTTCCTATAGAAGGGAAAAAAATCTTAAAAATTAAAAAGTCTGTATATTGACTCAATTCTAGCTCCTTGGTGGTGAGTTGTGTTTTTCCTGTCTAGCAGTATCATAGACATTTAAGTGGCTTTTCTGCTAAGAGCTCAGATGAACGGTCTCTTCTTCCATAAATGATCCCATTTGGTTATGTTCTTCGGTTCTATTACTCTGCAACTCTGTGATTTTTATAGAGCTTGCCTTGGTATTGACCTCAGATTTATGAAACACAATGGCATGATGCAGAATTGAAATCTCAGCGAAAGCTGTGGTCACCATTCTGAAGTGGCTTCACATTTCCCAGAGTATTTGCTATACATCACTTGGAAGCATAGTTTTTTGAAATTTTTGAGACATCGTCAAGTTGAAAGAATTTCACAGACTGATACATATATAAACATGGTTTTAGTTGTATATTCGGTGGGTATAGCCCTTTTGTTGATGTGGAGATTCTGAAGACCTTTTGTTTCCTCTCAGAGTAAAAACCACAGCCAAAACTTTTTGAAACATCTGAAAACTAAAGATTAGAGAGATCTAAAGGAGATAACCAGATCCTAAAACTAGTCTGTCAGCATATGTTTAGGGCAGGGGCCAGCGAACTTTCTGTAAAGAGCCAAATAGTAAATATTTTAGGCTTTGCAGGCCATGAAGTTTCTATCACAACTACTTAACTCTGCTATTGCAGTATGAAAGCAGCTGCTAACACGTGAAGGGGCGTGGCTGTGCTCCAATCTAGAATTGAATTTCATATCATTTTTCACCTTTTAAAAGATATTTTTCTTTTGCTTTTTTTTAACCATTTAAAAATGTAAAAACCATTCTTGATTCACCGGCCCCTATAAATACATGCAAAGAGCCTCATTGGCCTGCAGGCCCTAGTTTACCAAGCCCTGGTTCAGAGCCACGAGGTGACAGAAGGGGGTGGGTGGGGAGGTGCAGGGTGAGGAGATAGGGCAGAGATTTCAAAGAAATAGCAAAACATGGTCCGTGCCAATGGGAATTTGTCATCTTGTTGAGGATCTCAAAAATGCACACTTGAAATTGCTTAAGAAAAATTAAAGAGCAACATAAAGTAAATCAGTACTAATTTTTGCATAATATGCAACTGATTTAAAAAATTTGCTAAGTAAGTGCAAAAAAATTATTTTAAGCCTGAGAAGGAGACAGGAT
Organism: Miniopterus schreibersii; assembly: GCF_964146895.1. Lineage (NCBI taxonomy): Eukaryota > Metazoa > Chordata > Mammalia > Chiroptera > Miniopteridae > Miniopterus > Miniopterus schreibersii. Next base: position 95,351,781 of record NC_138104.1, on the reverse strand, counting down.
TAATGAAGAAATACTTGCGGGAGAAAGTGACCAGTGAGCCTGATATAAAGTCGGCAGTAGAGCGGGAGAGAAGATACTTTATTCAGTATTAAGTGTTTCTGTGTAAGGCCTTCAGCTAGCACTCTAATTATATCAAGGTGAAATAGGCGCCCGTCATGCCTGAAATTACACTGAATTCTAGTAGAAAGGACACTCCTGGTACAGAAAATGAAATGTAATCAGGTTTCATGGGTATGCGACTGGAGAGACTCCTTCCAGATGGGGAGTGGGGAAGGCTTGATGTTTGCTCTGTTAGAGGAAAATGTGGAGTCAAGGAAGTAACAAAATAAAATATTCCTGCAGTGCAGCCAGCATGGATACTTCCCCAGATAGCATGGAAGCCACCTTCATCAAATCAGTGTTCACAGGCAAACCCCAGCCAGGACTAACAATGTCAGGCCAGTTCCTGAGCCACATTTCTTCATTGCTAAAAGTTTATTCCACACAGACAGCACGATGGTGATTGCCAGAGGGAAAGGGGGGTAGGGCAGGTAGAAGAGGGGAAAGGGGGGATACATGGAGATGGAAGGAGACTCGACTTGGGGTGGTGAACACACAATAAAAGAGAGGGTGTATTCTAGAATTATACACCCGAAACCTATATAATTTTATTAACCAATATCACGTCTATAAATACAATAATTTTTTTAATTTTAAAAAAGATTATGTCCCACCTTCATGCTTCAATTTCATTTATAGGCTTAAAATTGTGGTTAGAGTGCTAAAAAATACAAGCCTTCCTTTTTAAATTTCTTTAAAAGGCATAAAACTGTTCTTAAAAGATGCATATAGATATATTTCTGATCTTTTTAAGATGGAAGGATTAGAAGCATGGGCAGTGTACTGATAGGAAAATGAATCTTCGAAAAAAGTCAATTTGTGTGAATATGGAAGCTTGCATTTTCAGGCTTAACTGATGTATTTTATCACTGGGCATTACTTCGAAGCTGGGCATGTTCTTGATTTTAGTGAATTTTTTGTACTGGTATTATATGGCCAAATTTTATTATGGATGAAAGAACTGGTAAGTCATATTACACATGCAGGCTCTAAAAAGTATTAATTCCATGGATTCATACTGCCCTGGTCTCTCATGTGAGTATATATTTTAGTGCCCACTGGAGTATGCTAGACGATTATAGGCAGAAGCTAAGAGTTGCCATTCAAGCCTGTCTTGGTAACGCAGTGCAACCGGAATCTGAAATAATCTGGGTTTCCACCTAGAGTGTACCTTCCTCAGGCTCTCTCACATAAGTCAGAAACACAGATCTCCTTCCTCTGCCTGAGTAGTATTCTATATAGAAAACTCCTGAATGATGGTGTCTACTCTGCACTTCTATAGAGTTGACATCTCCTGAGTACCATTCTCAGTACCAAAGTTAAACTGCATACAAAATACAGCTGTTTGACAATCGGGAATATTTCACAGTGATGCAGAGGAGTAACTGCCAAACACTTCATCTATTTAAATACCAAGTGCAGCCTAGAAGTGACTCTTTCATTGACTTAAATAAAAGTTTAGTAAATTACTCTTTAACTACAGAAGTGTAAAGGCTTTGAGGTTCTCTTTCATTATTCGTTGTTGTACTTAGAGATAACAGGGTTACGCTAAATTCTGCCAAGATCACAATTTGGCTAATTATCTGCTAATCATTTGTCTGTATTTTTCCAGCTTCAAGTCAGACATTCATAACACATTCTTTTCAATAGCATATTAGGTCTTTGCAGAGCTTTAATTACACAAAAATAATTAAAATATATTGTGTTTCTTTGATAGTTCTAGATGAAAAAGTCAATTTTTTTCAAATTATCCTTTTCTATCAACATGAGAAGTAAAGTGGAAATGTTCCTGTTCTGGTGATGGCACTGTTTGTTCATGATTATTTACTTCTAAAATTGAATTTACTGCAAGAGACATTAAAGTATCCATTTATTTTCTGCTAAATAGAGAGAGCGCTCAGAAAAATAAATTCATTTGCTCTTAGAATGAAAATCAGACTAGTTTCTGAGCAACAATGTTCTTGTAATTTTCCACACGAATCCAAACAAGCCTGACTACATTTTCTGTGTAGCCTGCTCTTTGGCATCGCTCTTTCAAAGTCATACAGCTTGATATGAGAATGAAGTTAATATGCAAAGTGGGGTATTTCAGTCTTGTCTTAGGTAACCCAAGAAAACTTTAGATTGATGGTGCTTAATAATAAACCAAGAATTTCATCAAATAGTGGACTAAAGTTCTTCCTAATTTCGGTGGGGGGAAGGTAAAAAGAGACTCTCCCAAATATTTGTAGTGATAGCTATAGAGATCTTGATAAAATGGTCATTTCCTTCTCAGTGTGCTAACAGGAACACTTGAGGTGCTGACTCCTTGAGACCCTAAGGTATCACTTGCAGAGGTCAGGAGAAACTCAGCAGAGGCGCCAGTTTCTGGGAATAGTGGGAAGGGTAAAAGCAGAGTGATCTTGGCAAGCCCACTGCTTGGGGTGGGATGTGGGAGAGGTGTTCACTCCCTTCACCTCCTGCATGACTTCCCAGTGGTATTTCTAGCTCCCACAAAACCACCCAACCCATGCCCCAGAGTTCGAGAATTCACTTTTTGTGGCTAGAACTTGCTATAAGAAAAAGACTATTGTCTGAGAAGATGAACAGCAGGCATTTTTCTCCTATGTGATCTGGGTCAGACTGTCCTGGCATGTTAACTACAAAGGGGACCAGGAGTGCTGACCAGTATTTATTGAGTGCTTTCAAGATGCAAAAGCTCTTGATATATGTTACCTTATTTAGTACCTCCACACACACAACTCTGAAAGGCAGTTATTATTAGCCCCCTTTTACTGATGACAATACTCAGAGAGGTTAAGTAAACATCACAAGAACACAGAGATGGTAAGTGTTATAGCCACAGATTGAACCTACATCTGCTCAAGTACATAGCTCATGCTTTTCTCACCAGTGTTCTCTGGGTCTATTTCTCAGCAACTACGTCAGTTCCTATATGCAGGAGACTTAGTATACTGGCCTTCACAGGTGTGATCCAATGTAAAAACCAGACATCAAATTTAAGTTAAGTAGTCTTCAGTTATCCTTTACTCAAAGGAAATAATTATATTAGGAATAGAATTTTCAGAGTCCTTGTATTTTTGGCCTAAATATAATAATCTCCATTGCTAAAGAATTTCTTTTCACAGTAGCCAGAGTTATAGAGCAGCAGGAAGAGGGGACCTTAAAGGATTGTGGATATATGTCACATTAAGCATTCCCACTGTGTCATACAAGAGTCCCAGTGACTTAGCCCTCTGAGGTTTAGAGCAAGGCAAATTCTTAGTTCAAATCCTACTTCTACTACTTTCTATTCAGCATATAGTAAGTACTCAGTAAATGTTAGCTGTACTTATTAATATTAATCAGCAGCACAAATATACAGCACTACAATGTGGGGATTCCTGTGTGGAGAGGGGTCCTGTAAAAATATGTGCCATGATTTTTCACAAAAATCTGAATATTAGTTAAGCCTTCTGATGGTTCTTTTGTGATTTAGATTTTCATGAGAATAAGGAAACTTGTTTTAATACCTTTTCTCTTTTATCATCTGAAATTCATATGGATAATACTTCTGGATTTTTCCTTATAAATCACATAAAGAATTAACCCCGCAATGACAGAGTAGTTGAGATATTATTAGTGGAACAGATTCCGATTATTGGCCTTTTTGCTGTATTTTATTTACTCAATTAATGTATCTTTCAGAGTTTTCCCCTTCTCTCTTGCCTGAGTTCGGCCTAGCCACTTTGTCTAGCAGCTTACATTTTCTACCCTTTTAAGCAGTTCTGGAAGTTTGGAAGTTGCAGCCCACATCAGCAGATTTGCCCTTTTGCATTTGGCAAGAACCAGGGTTTGCCATGTGTTTCCAAGTCGAGGTGGGAGTATGGTGTTACAGAGATTTATGTCAGCATGACTCTAGAAACAGTGATTGTTAGATAACCAGTGAATTGAAGCCAGAAAAGAGAATTGAGAACATTATTTTTGGAGGTGTTTATATCTGTAGAGATCAACAGCAATATATGTATTGCTTTTCTATGGGCGTTCATCTTCAGGATAAAATGGTACGCCTCTAAGAGGCATCATGTGACGCTGTGCATTAATTGAAGCTACAGAATAATTTGATCTGGAATCTCAAATACGCTAAACCTGGTTTGGCTTATGCAATATCTCTTTCTGAATTCCTTAAAATTGTGGTTATGTATAATTGCTTGCTTTAAAAGAAGGTTGGAATTAGTTCATTGCACACCTCCTTCATCCTCAAAACCCAGGTGAAAATAAAAGTTCTTGAGCCTGGGGTAGGGGCGCCGGGGAACAGGTGTAGGAGTGGGATGTAAACTAGCTTTTGTTAGCTGGGATCGTGTGTTCCTGAAAATTTAATAGAAGCATTTAATAGAATATTGATGTATCCATGTGTGAATTTTCAGATTACTGGAGTGAGAGTGACAAGGAAGAAGCAGATACTCCATCAACACCCAAACAGGACAGCCCTCCACCCCCCTACGATACATACCCGCGGCCTCCCTCTGTAAGTTGCCGACAGGAATGTACTTAATGCAGCATCAGAATCTTTGACCTAAAGCATCCCTTTGTATGTTAAAAAAAGGATATGTAGTGAATTGCATGTCAGACCTCAGTTTCTTAGGAGAAAGAAAATAGGGAGTCTAAAAGCAATAAGGGGGAAATTTGAAGTATACGAAGAATATTTAATCCGGAGAAACAGTAACCACAGATTCCAGGCATAATAAATATCTGAGCAGGTGACTGATTGATTGATTGATTGATTCTTGGTTAATATAATTTTTATTTTTTCCATCACCACTTATCCCCCTATACCCTCTTCCACATCTGCCCACCCCCCTCCCCACCACAATCACCATACTGTTGTCCATGTCCATGAGTTCTTTCTCTTTTTTCCCATTTTTGCACAATCCCTCCACCACCACCATCAGAGAGGTCTACCTGCTCCCTATGTATGAGTCTGTCTCTATTTTGCTTATTAGTCTATTTTGTTCATTAGGTTCCACATATGTGTGAAATCATGTGGCACTTGTCTTTCTCTGTCTGGCTTATTTCACTTAGCATGATACTCTCCAGTTCCCCCCATGCTGTCGCAAAGGGTAAGATTTTAGCCCTGGATCGGATGACTTTACAGGTGAATGTCACCAATTTTTCAAAGATGAACTAATACCTATCCTTCTCAAACTATCTGAATAAATTCAAGAGGAGGGATGACTAGTTTTGTTAAGAAAACATACTTTTTGTATCAGAGTAGCCTTTGTGAAAATAACCAAAAAAATTTTTTAGAAAATATATATAAATTCACCTTATCTATTTCACACTAATAAAATTTATTCCTATTTCTTTTAGAATCAACTCATAAAAATTAAGATTATATCTGTGTTGAATATGTCTTGGCATGTAGCCTTTTCGACAGCCATGGGGTCTGATTTAATATATGTGTTTATATGGTGCTCCGGGCCTCTTAAACCTGTATAAATTATTCTGTGTATAGACTATACTCTGATCTTCTAATAGGGTAAACAACTCTTCTGGTTTGCTTGGGACTATCCCACTTTATGCTCATTTCCCATCAGAATTAGTGAGAGTGTCTCAGTAGTGTCCAGTTTGGACAACATATTGTATGGTCATGGTACCATGAGAGTCAACTCTGCCTGTCTTGGGACTGAGTCTTCAACATAGGAAATGGACACTAGATTTAGGTGACAACAACAGCAAACCTAATTCCACTTCCATATAATTGAAGGGGATTTTTAATGAGAAAGGTGCCGTGCAAGATTTTGATATAATTCTAGGCCTTGGCCTTCTCAACCTTGGCTGTGCGTAAGAATCACCTCTGAAACATTTTAGAAATGCAAATGTTCAGGCCCAATCCAGACATGTTAAATCAGAGTATTTGGGCCTGCACACAGCTCACTGGACTGGACTGTGAGCTTTTTTTTTTTTTTTTTTTTTTTAATATCTTTATTGATTTCAGAGAGAGGAAGGGAGAGGGAGAGAGAGAGATGGAAACATCAATGATGAGAGTCATTGATCGGCTAGCCCGCAACCCGGGCATGTGCCCTGACCGAGAATCGAACCCCAGGATCCTAGGTCGACACTCAACCGCTGAGCCACACCCGGCCGGGCTGGACTGTGAGCTTTTTGAGAACAGTCTATTCATCCATACATTTCCTGGCCTAGCTCAGCACTGGCACTTACTTATTAAGTGCTTGATAAATGTTTCTGAAATAAATATATGTGTACTTTTATCTCATAACTAAAAAGGAAGCCACAGTTTTCATAAAATGTTTGAAGACAGTGTCTCTTACCTAAGGAGAAGAGGAGAAAAGTGGAAAAAATGGAGAACTATTCTATGTGTATGCACATTTCTTTAATAAATGCTAAAGTTTACCTACCAAGTGCAAGGATGAGCTATAGAAATGAAATAATGAAGTTAGTGACAAGATGTAGTTTATGTCCTATTTCCCCTCTTTCCCTAAAACATCAGGGTCTGACTAATTCCTCTAAAATATTTATAGAAGAGGAAGAAAGGGAAACTGCAGCTTCACCAAACAGCTCTTTAATCATAGCAACATACGAATTTCAAGACGGAAACTATTCACATTGTCAGTAACATGTGAGAAGATAAACTGCCCACAGAAAATGCCACATAACTTTTCCTGTACCCTGAGGGGCAGCATGCACTTTCCCTGCAGCCAGACTTGTCCTCAGCCCCACTGACAATGGTCACCTTGACTGACAAATCTGGCCTCTCCTGCCAGAAGAGGGCCTGGGCTGGCCTGTTAGCTCCCAGAGCTAGAGTTAGGCTCGTCCCAGCGGTGGTGCTTGCAAGGCTTTTCCAGCATTCATTTGATTCCAGCCCTTTTTCTTGGTTGTGCTTTTCCCTGTAACGTATATTGCCAAACTTCCAATTCCAGGGATAAAAATACTCCCTTTTTCTTTTGTGTTTATGTACCCTAAAGTGCCTCAAGGCAAATGCTAATCCCTATCAGGGTATGATCTCATGCTACCTATATTTTTAACTCTAGAAAATGCCCCAGAATTGACAGGACCATAAGAAAGCTTTTCCGTGGCGCTCCTGGGAGCAGACATTCACCTGTGAAGAAGAGGGAGGGTCTTCACATCCCAAAGCCGCTCCTTACTCTCGTCCCCCAGCTCCATAAAATCTGGAAATAGGAATTTGGCAACCATTCTTCAGGATTTCAAATGTGTACAGATCTTAAAACCTTGGATTATGTGTTTAGTTGCAGGATAGTCTGTACATAAGTACTCACGTTTTCTCCTGCTTTGGTTGCGGTAAGATTTTGCATTGAGGGGTCAGATGTTTCGTGAGAGCCTGGTGTATGTAGCCGCATTTCAATACCCCTGCATCTCAGGGGTTCTGAAATGCAGCTGGGGCCTAACTTTGAGATGTTTGCAAAGTTGACAGTCTTAGCTCTCAGCTGGCAAGTGTTCCCTGGTGGAAGTTGAGGTGTACCTGGGCCACGGAGGTGGCCTGTGATTTCCGTGGACACTGACCTGGGGCCCCTTTCCGCAGATGAGCTGCGCCAGCCCCTACGTGGAAGCGAAGCACAGCCGCCTCTCGTCCACGGAGACCTCTCAGTCGCAGTCCTCTCACGAGGAGTTCCGCCAGGAAGTGACTGGGAGCAGCGCCGTGTCCCCCGTCCGCAAGACGGCCAGCCAGCGCCGCTCCTGGCAGGATTTAATCGAGACGCCGCTCACAAGCTCAGGGTTGCACTATCTTCAGACTCTGCCCCTGGAGGACTCTGTCTTCTCTGACTCCGCGGCCCTGTCCCCAGAGCACAGGCGGCAGTCCACCCTCCCGACGCAGAAGTGCCACCTGCAGGATCACTACGGGCCGTACCCCTTAGCAGAGAGCGACAGGATGCAAGTGCTCAATGGCAACGGGGGCAAGCCGCGAAGCTTCACGCTGCCCCGAGACAGCGGCTTCAACCACTGCTGTCTGAATGCGCCGCTTAGTGCCTGTGACCCGCAGGACGCCGCGCAGCCCCCGGAGGTGGAGGAAGAGGAGGAGGAAGGGGAGGCGGCGGGGGAAAGCCTAGGAGACAAAAGTAAGTATGTCGGCGGGGACTGCTGGCCCGTGCGCACGGGCTCCTGACCTCTTCAGATTGCTTATTTTAAGAAAATAGCATTTGCTGCCCTTTTTTCTTAAAATAATGGTCTTGCTGCATAGGAAGCTAGGGATCCCTCGGTGTCCTACTTTCAGAACTTCAGTGAGCGGGGGAAGCGATGGATCCTGCATCCCAGGATCCCCAGAGCTGGAGCAAATCACTTTTTTCTCCACTTACCCACTTGCCTTTTAAGGTTAATGGTACCCATTTCTTTGTCTTCCTCCCCTTAGCCACTTCTCACTCGCATGCATCGTCCCCTTGGTCCACAGTGTTGCCCCCTGAGTTTCGGTTAAGAATCTGTAAATGCTTCGAGGAGGGCGTTAGCAGAACCTTGGTTGAAAGAGTAAGTGAACACCACACACACACACACACGCACACAACTTAAAAATCCAAGTTCTTCCAAGAAAAATATCTCACACAGTATTTCTACTACTTCAAATAGCCACATTTATGTCTAGAAACCAATTGGCCAAAAACATCCATTTACTTTCTTGGATATCGATTACAAATTTCAGTTTATGTGAATCAACTCCTAAGAGAGAAGTCAATTACGCACCCTCTGTCTTGCTAGCATTAAGAATACATTTGCGAGCTATCAGGTTCTTTATACACCACACCATACCAAACGTCTGTTTATAACTAATGTGATACATCGGGTCAGAAACCCAGGCTAGTGTAAGGAAACGGCTATAACTCAGTTACCTTATTTAAAAAGAAAATCTAGGACCGGCTATAAATCTTGAATGTTAAATTTCAAAACCAGCGTAGAAGAAATAGTATTAAACTGATTACATCTTTTTAATCAAAAGGAAGTCTGGGCCGGTTAGTGCAGATGGCCTGAGCCAGTGCTGAGGAAGCCACAGTTACTGATTCGGTCCCACTTAGGGCAGGAGACTACTCCTTTGAAAGAATGCAAACAGCCTGTATTCTTCAGCCCATTTCATGAGTATATGGACTTGGGTTACAGGACATATTTGTGTAAGTACTTCATCACAGCTGGAAAAAACTAAAAGCTCACAGGTTAACAGCCAAGAGCCTCCTGTCGGTGTCAGGTTGGGCTCATTTCAAATGAGGGTCCTTTGGCAATTATTAACAAGAAAATACAGTGAAATTCCTTTTATGGTATGGATATTCATTGCACTATTTAATGGGAATTAAATTATGACTTAAACCATCAAAATATGAGTTGCTTCTTATAAAATTCATCTGTTAAACCAGTTTCCATTGTAAAGTATATTTTAGCCATAATCTCCATCAGGAGCATTCTAAAAGCTATACTTTTGGTGCACGAAAGGTAATTACCATGTATTACCTGCCAAGCCCTCTCAGCACTCATATTTATTAGAGATTAGGGAAGAGTCTTGTGGAAGAAATATCTAGGAGCTATGTTAGGCCTCTGTAGGTGTTCTGGAAAACATGATACATTTTAATATGGTAATTATCAAAATGATTACGCTGTTTTCTAAAATTTAACTGAAGGTGAGTTAGAAACTGCATTTGGACTACCATCCAGGTACTACACAGCTGCTATAACTATGTCAGGTTTGTTCAGTACTACAAAGCAGAAAGCATGTGCTAGGACCTGAAAGGAAAACCCGGGCCCTATGCTCACCCTTCCTTCAGGCTCCAGTAGCCCACAGAGCATCTCTAGGTACATGCCTTTCAGGTGTTTTTTTCCTGGTGTCTCTTTTTTTCCTTTTGCTGTTTTGTTGATTTGATTTATTTTAGCCATATAGGCATACTCTGAAGCCAGTGGGTTTTTCCTTCAGGTTTCCAAATAACTTAAGTGAGCAGTTACTCGATACTACTTTCCATCTTTTTCAGTGGCTCTCTCTTTGTGGAATAATTGCGATGACACAGAACAGCCCTAGAAAGTGTGTCAGTACATTTGGTATTGCACATTTGGACTTTACGGTTCAATATTGTGGGGCAGTTCATGCTATTTCAGTCGGCCCTGCTTCTCCAAAGGTGGCCGTGTAATACCTTCCAGCGCCCCATTTCTTTCTGGGTGTTTTTCCATAGATCTTGCCACTTGATGTCTCAGTGTCCTTCAAGCTGTTCTCAGCAGAGCAGTGCTTTTCACGCTTGCCTAGAAGATGCTTCTTATTAAATGGAATGTATGTTCACCTTCCTAATTATTGTTTTTTCTGTATTACTGTTTCTAATCTTTTGGACTGTGCAATTTGATGAACACTTCATTTGGGAAACATCAGCTCTAAAATCAGTGTTTTCAGAAAAATCTCTAAGGTCTAGTGAAGGGATGTTGTGTTCATGACTGCCCTGGGCTGGCCATTAGGAGTAAATATTCCATGCTGCTTATTCAAATCAAGCTGCTTGGCGTTATGTCAGCAGAGTAAAAATTATACCAGGGAAAGAAGCCCCCGCCATTCCGCCAGCCTCAGAGCCTCAGATGCACAGCATGCCCCCCGTATGAGCCCTCACTGTGCTCCTGCACCGGTCAGCAGGCAGCCGCTTGTTCGAATCCCAGCCCAGCAGCCATGTGTCACTGACTGTCGCACTTGGGGCCAGCGTTCGGCCTGACCTACTAAAATGAATTTGCGCTAATCAAGCCCCGACCTGCAGAGGAAATAAGTTCCATGTCTCCAGCTCCAAACATTTTTCTCAGTTTGCCAAGAAATTAAAAATAGGAAGTGTCAAGAGAGTGGGCAGAAAGAATAATGGAAGAAAACGTGACAATACAGTCTGTCTTCTGCTTTAAGGGTGAAGAATTATGTCATCAACCAAACCCCATTCTTATCATTTATATTTACTTTAACTTTATATAATATAACATATTATATATTGTTTACGAGTTTACAAAGCAATCGAGAAGCAAGATGTACCTAAATCTGTGGCCTAGATGATTTTTTCAGTCTCCTTATAGATGTTCAATTTGGCCCCGCTTATGAAGCGTAAATTTAGCCTTCTTTAGAACAGACTTCAATCTGTGTTCTCATGATTGAACGAACTTTTGTCTTAGTTTGAAATTCAGTTTGAAAACCATCATACTGGCTTTTCTCAGGCTGAACTCATTTTAGTCCAAAATGGATGGTGCTAAAAGTACACAAATGAGACCTGTCTTGTTTTCCTTCAACTGAAAAGTCAGGTTGCATATTAATTATCCTGACCTACTTCACTGGCATTTGGGAGAAGACAAGTAATTTCCTATTATCCCAATTAGCAGTTTTGAAGCTTACTGAGGTACAGGACTTATAATACTTCAGTTAAATTAAATTATAAATTATGTCAGCCTATGCAGGTTTCAGTGAGTATAAATCATAAAAGTGTGGGACAAAATATAAAGATATATTTCATTCTGAAAGCATCTGCCATAACACTAAAATACTGTTTTGCTTAATGCAGCTCGAAGTCTGCTGGAATAGTTTTCTCTCCTTTGCCATGGTAGTCAATTTAGATGAGGTTTTCAGAAACTTTATCCCTTGATCTTGCTGATTTCCCTCCTGGCCGTTGTAAGAGTATTCTTTACTGGCCATACATTCTTGGTGCCTCCATATACTCAATGAAGTTATAATGTGCTCTCTTTATTATCTTGGATATAACCTACCAGTATTCTCACTCAATTTACACATTTATTAGGTTGGTCTTAGAGATCTAAAGCAAAACCTAGTAGCTATCATACACCTCAGGTTATCTGGTCAAGATATTTATTGATGTTTTCAAAATGAGATCTGCTGAGAAATGTATTTTAAAGGTATTTTTTAAAAATCTAACATCCTTTGCACACCATTGGTAACATAAGAGCTGCACGAAATATGCAGCTCAGTGGCCTAATATCTTAAATTATCTAGGCTGAGAGGCTGGATAATGGCTGCCAATTTAGTGCGGAAAAGGAGAGATCATCCTCTTCAATCATGTTAAAGGGTCCTGGAGTAATTTCCTGAAGAGTCTCTAAAAGCCATGAATATTATTTTTGAGAACATTCAGGTAGGAAGTGCGTGGGCAAGGGGAAGATATTTTTAAAATATGAAATTGTGTTTAAAGAAAAAATGAGCAAGTTGAAAATTAAAAAAAAATGTTGCAGTACTTTTTATAGTCTTATTTATTGTCAAGATGAATTATGAACAAGCACAAAGAATTTAGAAGAGTATAATCATCAACAAGATCTTAAATTATAGTTTGGCTCTAAAGGGAATAGGTGGAAAAGATATATAAGCATTGTGAATCAAAAGACATTCATTAAAGTTAGAAAAAGAATAGCAGAGAACCTTAAATATGCCACTTTTGTGAAGTTTAAGGGCACCATTCTTGGCTGGTTATGTAATATATATATATACTTATATAATATAAATATATATATATATATATATATATATATATATATATATATATATATGTATGTATAAAAGGAACACAGAAAAATCTAGAAAGTAGTAAGCAAATACTCTCTTAATACCACATTGTCTGATTTTTGAAGAAAGGCTTAGGCAGACATGAAACACTAAAGATCAGATATAGAGTCTAGCCATAATCCTAATACTGATTATAGGTTGGATTTTAAATCACACCTCCCTCGTTTTTTGACTTCAATAATGAGGAAAAGTTATCATGTGAATTTATAGGAAATTCAGAGGCAGGTTTGTTCAGGAGCAAATTGCATGGCTCTGCAGTGTCAGGACTCTAAGTTAACTTTTCTGTAAAGCCAACAGCTCCAAGCATCACTTCTCATAAGACAGCATCCAAAGAGCCAAAGACCAGGCCCTATCTTTAGTCCTTTTGTAAGATCAAGGAAAACTTCCTGGATCCTTCCAGCAGACTTAACTCTAGATTTCATTGGCCAAGGTTGCACCACATGCCCATGCCTAAATAACAAGGGAAATGGAATGATTATGAATAGACTAACCTTGATTTGTTTTTAAGATCAAAAAGAAAATATACCAAACTGCTTATCTACATGAGCCTCTCTCCTATTATATATGTTATATCCTCAAATAATTTGTTCAAACAGTGTTTCACTCTTTGAAATATATATACACAAACACATACCCCAGACCACATCACATCATTTAAGCCTTGGCACTGAAGGAATGCTAGATATCTCAAAGGGGATAAATATGACATACTGAACATATAGCTAGTTAGATGTAATTACTGTTGACTTTTGAAATGAATGAGCATGTTTTCCTATAAACACTAAGTGATCAGAACTTATAATACAGTCTGTGGAAATGTTCCTCAGTTCAAATCCTTGTTTTTGTCACTCTGCCACTTGCAAGTGGTATGACTGATCAAGTTATTTACCATCCCTAGGCCTCAGTGTCTTCATCGTTAAATGATGGGGCGCAGGTACTTATGAGGTTGTGTGAGGAGTGAATGAGGTAGTGCCAGAGAGCACTTAGCTTCCATATCTGACACACTGTAAGTCTGTCCAATAAGCATTTCTTAATTTTGTAACTTATGTAGATGTTATGCAGATTTGCATCTAGACCAAGAGGGTGATTACAATACTTAAATAGTGAATTAGCCCTTGCAAACCTCGCTAAATAACATTGACCTGACTACAGGACCTACCTTTGTTCACTTCCGGCCGAGTTGAACCGGATGAAATGCTGTTCTTGTAGTTCAAAATGGTGAAATGTCAGCAATTTTATATACCTCGACATGATATATTAGCCATGTTCTAGGAGCTCAAATTAAAAATGTCCCTCGTTTCACATTCTTATCACTCACTGCTCCTTCCCCTTTTGACATTGACCATTTGGGAACGCAAAAGAAACCTTGTGTCCCAAATAACACTAACCTTATGACATGTATTTACTGAAATGTATATTTCTAGGTCTTGCCGTTCAGGTCTCACTCCAGATATTTTCCCCTCCAAGAGCCCTACCCTGATAGCCCAGTCTGACCCAGATGCCCCCCACCGTCACCATGCATCGTCTGGTATTTTGCTCTGTTTTATATTCTTCACAGTTTTATCACTATGAATATAATATCAGCTATTATCTACTGGTTTACTTTCCATCTTTACCCACCAGAATATAAGTTTCTTAAAAGCAGGGATTTTATTCCTATCTTGTACACCCAGTACCTAAGTATGTGGCCCACAGTAGGCCAGGTCCTGTTGGATGAGTGAGTGAGTGAGTGAGTGAGTGAGTGAGTGAGTGAGTGAATACATAGTAGCTAAACCCTTTTGCCACCAGTTATTTTCCATTTTATTAATGATATAATAGTGAAAGCTAAAGTTATTCTTTTATCCATTGTGTGACATAAAACAGGAACCAAAACATTGTAGAATTATGTGGGGGGCATTTTGCGAAGGGAAGAGCAGGACTGTGTGCGCCCAGCATACCACAAAGCTTGGAGGCTAATAACTAGAATTACTGCTCTGTATTACGGCTCGTTGATAGTCACCTTCCCTGTTGTGGAAACCCTTCTCTTCCTGCCTGTTTCACGCCCATTCGGAAAATGAAGGCCCCGAGAAGTGACGTGCGAGATACCCAGCTCACTGTTAGAAGCCCTGTCTCCCAGCGCCCCTAGGCAGCTCTTCTCCTACCACAGTCTGCAGCCCGTGTGGAAGGAAGGCTGCCCCCGTTGGAAGATGCCCATGGCCTAGCTTCATCCTGCTTTGTTTGTGAAACCTGCTGAAATTGCAACCTGTGCTTTAGGGAGCAGTCAATAGCCCTGCATCGGCCAGGACAGTAACCCCAGGAATGTTAATAAGGAGCGGGTCAGGTTTAAAGGCCAAAGAGTGGATCCTAGAGGCTGCAGGGTTGCATAGCGGGAGGTGCGGCCAGGTCAGAGCCGAAGTTGCATGGAAGCAAGAACACAGAGTTCTGGAATGGGCTGTAGAACTGCTGGTGGTCAGAGTTTACCTGTGGCTTTTGACTTCAAGTTAGAGAACACTCACTAAGCCTTCTACTAAACCATCTCCCTTACTTACTTTTTGCAGTGTTCTCACAAGTTTCATTCTCCTGGCTCCTCAACATCCTATGTTTAGCCATAGTCTCATCTTAGCCCTAATGTATGGCCTTAATAGCTCAATCTGTTATGCTCTGAAATTTTTCCTTTAATGGAAAAATATTCTCATTAATATGCCATCCAAGAAGGAAACGGTGCCCATTACTATATATATTTAAGTGCAAAAGTGACAGTTGGTCATAAAAAGAATTTTAATATTTAAACCTCATACTTGAAATCTTCTAGAAGGTTCTTATCTCAGGAATACAGTATGACAATTTTGTATATTTTTTTTCTATTACAAACACAAAGTATGCCTATAAAATTAACTTTCTGGGTTATTTCATAGAAATTGTACAATACGTGAAAATAAGAGTGACACTTATTAAACTCATTAATTTCAGAACTATAAATTCTTTAACACTCTTAGTCACGGATCACCTCACATTTCAATGTCTAGATTTAGCCTAGTAAAATGTAAACTAAACCTCCATATTTTACTTTTGATTTATTCTATTAGTATATAATCCAGTTAGTTCTAAGCATGTATTCATTCACTCATATACATTTATTCAACAGACGTTATTTATTTACTTCATGTTAAGAGTATATCTAGCTCTTGCATAAGTCTACTTACAATAAAAATTTGTAAATTATCTTTGAGAAATACAGAAAATCTTTCTGATAACATGAGACAGAGCAAATAATTCCAAGTATACATCATCTTTGCTACCTTGTGCCAATGATTTTCTCTAGTAACCAATTTATAATGTTATAAGAATTATTCTCTGAGAGATGGCATAAGAAATTATGTTCATTTTAGGACACTCTCACTTCTGCAAAATTTATAAAACTGACTAGAATCAGATGAGATCACTTTTAGAGCTATTTCTGATTTGGCTCATTTCTTAAACATTATGGTTGGGGAAAATGCCCTCTGGTTACTCAGCTGTACCGGTTAATGCAAATCAAATGTCTAATAATCTTAATTGATTTCTACTATAAAATTAGGAAGCATCTTCTCAATCATCAAAGAAATATTATTCTATGTTCAGTGTAACATTATATTGGCTATAATGTTGTATTGACATACTGGCCATAGGTTAAAATTTCTTGATGATCAGGAAAATGCTTCCTAATTTTATAGTACAACTAATACTGAATTTGATTATCAGAAAAAAACATTAATATTAGCAAAGCATCAGATACAGAAAATCATACTGTATTCCGAATGTCTATTTTAGGGAAACCTGAACCTTAACATACACTTTTTTCACACTGTTAATCCCTAGTCTTCCATGATTTTGAATCTGATTTATTTTTATAAATCATTCATAGAATATATTGACTTAATACCTAAAATAAATTCATTTAAGACCTCCAATCTTTTCCATCTATTATTTTATTGGTTCCTTTGGCTATAATTTTTCCTTAAATTGTTGTTGTTGGACTAATTTGGAGTCTATCCTGTGACTTATGAAATGTGTGTTTTAAAGCAATCATTCACCTTCGGATTCTTGGTGAGAGGAAAGAGCTCATGACTTCAGTACCACTAAGCTTAAACTTGATACCTTTTCCTCCGCGCATCTCAGCTGTTTGCTGTTTGTTCTCTAACAGCGCCAGCGCACACGGTTTTTCACGCCTTTTCTAAGAGCAGGGAGGAGGAGCAGCTTGGCATCGGTGCGACGTGAGTCCCAGCCTCCGCAGCCCTGGCAGTAGCAGCCTCACCTCGCTGGTGCTCTGTTGTCTTCTCACGCCCCATGTAGTTGCTGGGCAGCCGGTTTTTTATTTGGCAGCCTGGCTTCTAAGTGTCGTGATGATCTTTTATTAACCTAATTAGGATTGTGCCTCAGCACTGGAGATAGGAAAGATGTTTACCATTCCAAGAATAATTCTGTATAAATGCCGAAACAGCTCTGCTTACATAACTAAGCAAAAAGTTAGCCTTAACTTAGAATGCTTCTTTAACTGTAGGATACCTTTTATTTTCTTGGTGTTACTGTGAGTAGCTTCTCTCTGGTAAATACTATAGAAGCCATTTTAAATTCTTTACATTAAGGTGAAGAATTCATTCAGTGGATAAATTATTTTTTATTGCAGTAGGCATATAACATGTGCCATGCTATATGTAAATGTGCATAGTAATTAGCCATCTCACTGTTGAACTTAGACTTTTAAATATTCACCCTGTCACCTAAGACAGAAATACATTTTATATATTTCAAAAATTGTTATTGAGATTCTGCTTGAATATTTTAGGGACTCAGAGCTTACCTCCCAGGCCGCCAGGGCATTCCATGGTGGACAGCCCTAGTTAAAAAGTTCTTCCTTACATTGTTACAAAAGCTGACTTCGTATAAATTTTCTACTTATGCACCTTGACATTGCAAATTAGAAAAATACAGAGCAAGTATTTGAAAGGCTGACGTGTAGACAAGGAATCAGACAGTCTGACGTTCCGGAGGGTGTGACAGGTCGAAGGGTGTGACACAATTACCTCGCCTCTGCTCTCGCCGCAGCCCCGGCACACTGCACGGCTAGAACTATACAATGGGGTTGTATTATCTAACATAATTTGCGTTGTCTCATTTCTGAGCTAGATGCATATAATCACCTCGACTTTAAATCTCTGACATGAGTTCTCGATAACTCACTACCCTGGTTTCCCTCTCCTGTACACCTTGTTTCCTTTTAGTGTCCCCATGCCAAGTGTGCTGCAACTATTTCAGTGATCTGGACACCATACTTTTATTTACATGTTACATTAGTTTAACCTACTCACTGCTGGCTCATATAATGCTTTAAGGTTAGCAAGTCATAAATAGCATCGCACACTTATTTATTTTTTAACCTAAATGCAATTATTTATATTTTTTCCAATAAAGTTTTAACCTCTCAGGGTTCACCCAGCAGTGTTCAATTCTGTTAAGACTGTTCGGAGTTTATGATGTTAATCATTCCTCCTATTGTTGAGTAACCCTCCAACATTCTAAGCATCCTTTCTGTTTTTCACTGCTTTATTAATTAAGGAAAGAACATTTTAAAAGAAAACAATTTAAAGAAAAAGGAGCAATGACGAAGGTTTACAGCGTTCAATCTGAGATTGTATGTGTTAATTTTGTTCAGTCATCCGAAGTCCTTCTCTGGACTCACCTAATAGTAATATCATTCAGTTGATATTTCAGTACTTTATTCATAAGGATATCGTGCAAAATTCCATCATATGCCAGGCACACTGCCAGTGACTTTCCCCTTGTCTCCCATCCTAGAGCTACTGTCCTGGGGGGAAAAGGCCATTTTTAAATGTTTAATTTGTCTTAAATCCATGTTGGTCCTTCAGTTGAAATTTAAAAATGAAACTCCTCCCAATCATAGTGTATTCTAAAACTTCACTATGTACCTATGTGAGGTTTAGGATTTGTTTTCTGTGGAACCCACGCTGGCTTTTGTTCGCTTGAAGAAGGGAACTCTCTTGAAGCACTGAGTCTCAAGGCATTCTGGCAGCCGCCTAAGCTGATTTCCAAAAAGTTCCTTCAGTTCCTAAGTTATTCTGCTGCTTCAGAGGAACCACAAAGTGGCTCTTAGTAGTCCCTTATATTGAGAGCATTGATGTTTTAATTTCCTAGTGTGAGGACTTTTCCCCTTGTAGAAAAAGCCTAAAATATTGAAGCCATATGCTTCTACTTTCTTTTGTTATTTTTGTGTTAAACTCTATCTTCAGTATTTTCACAAGCCTCACCTGAACATTTGCCTTCCTAGCACTCTTCTTACAAGCAATTGGTATTTTCTGCTTGTGAATCTCTAGTAGCCTTTTTCCATCTTCTCTAGAAATCTTCCTTAAAATAGAGCTTTTTCTAAGGAACTTTCTTCTGACTACGTTGACTTCAGCTGTATCTCCTTTCCCTCGCTCGTTGGGACAATTTGAGTTTGTATTACAAGAATTTCATTTAAAAAACAACAATTGATCATTGAAAAATTGTCTTTGTCTGTCTCAAGTTTTAAAATCATATTTCTTATCATCTAAGGTACATATCTTACTGTGTGTTTTCTCTCCTCACCACTAGAAAAGCATAAACAAAATACAGAATTTCTTCTAGTCCCCTTCATGTCTAGAGTACCACTTAGTTCTTCCCTATTGTTCAATGTTAGATTCCCTCACAGATTTTTACTCATTTCTTTATATTTTTGAGACATGAAATGATCAGGGCTTTAATGCACACAGCAATTGGTTACATGTATTAGTCTCTTATTAGTGCATTGTACCCTATAGTTAGTATATTGGTGACAAGCAAAAAATATTGGAGCTCAGGTTTCATTGCATTATATTTTTTCATCTTGATACGTTTTCATAGAAACTGATCTGCCAGCTTTTATACTGCAAATAATGGGAAAACGAGCTAGAAAAATTAGCTGACTTCATTAGAACAGTTCTCAAGATTTTTAATCCTTTGTTTTTGCATCCTTCAATAAATACCATAATGTGCCAGGATAGAATATTAGAGTCATACAGACCTTAGCTGTTTACAGGATCTAGTAAGAGTAAGAAAATAAGAATACCAAAGTTTTCTGGTAACTTATTTTTTTTACCAGAGTCCTCTTCCTGATCGGCCATATTCCTGATCAACTGCTCTCAGTGGTTCCTAAGAATTATTTTTTCTACACTGTAACCCAGATCACATCTCCTACCAATTATAGCTTGAAATTATAGAAACAAGTTGCATTCAAACCTCTTCATATGAAGTCCTTTTTTACAAAATAACGTCTTGGTAGGAAATAAAAACCCTGTGCTACCAATTTCTGCTCTAAAAAGCTTATGGGGTGGTATCTGAATGTTTTTGTTTATTGAATGATCTTGCTATAATGTATCCAGTGCTAGAAATATGCTGCCTGTCTATAAAAACAAAGGATATTTCTTTAAGTTGCCCTCTTTCATTATGATTTTTAGGGAGTACATGGTAAGATTTTATAATGTATGATTTAGTGAGAAGTAGCATTGAGCTGCATTGTTCATGTTCCTTGAGATTTTAACACCTAGCTCATGATATAGCTCTCCCTACTGAATAATTAACCTAGCTAAAGGTAAGCACAAACGAGCTAGATTTAGCCTGTGGTTCACTGAGCATGTGTGTATTAAACAAGGTTTATAGCATGTACTTAATTGTATGGAACCAAAACTAAATAAATATTAAATAAAACCATTTAGGGGATTTATAGCTTATAAAATCCTGCATACTGTTAGAAGAAGAAAGACACAGGTATCCAAAAATTGGTTTCTAATAAATTATAATGTGGAGAATAAAAAAAGAGAATGGGATACCTATTCTTCTATAATTCCAGCTAAAATTAGCGATCCTACCCTATTATTTTGAACAGTGAGTTTATAAATGACTTTCAGGTTTTTAGAGTGTAATAAATACACCCCAACAATGATAGTGAGGCAGCCAAATTATTTGAATGACTTACTGTTTAAGCATCAATAATATTTCTGCTGGTCGCATGGAATCAGTCTTTGGCTTCTGAAGTGTGTACATTACTAATATTCAGAACTGCCTTTTTAGTATATTGAGATGAGTGACATCGACTAGGAGCTTTAAGTCAGTTAAACTTTTTTCACAAAATACAGAGCTATACTTTTTCATTCTGTGTCTTAAGTTTCAAAAAAGAAAGAAGGACATAACAGTTTGTCTTTCTTGACAGTCATCAAAAGCTTGCTAAGCAGGGCTTGGTTACCAGCCTAAAGGTGAAATATTAAAGCAGTTATAAACCAGATGTTTTTGCCCGGCCGGGCGTGGCTCAGCGGTTGAGCATCGACCTAGGATCCAGGTAATCGGGGTTCAATTCCCGCTCAGGGCACAGGCCCGGGTTGCGGGCTCCATCCCCAGCAGGGGGCGTGCGGGAGGCAGCCCATCAATGACTCTCTCATCGTTGATGTTTCTCTCTCTCCCCCTCTCTCTGAAATCAATAAAGATATATTTAAAAATAAACCAGATGTTTTTAACAGGTCATCTGTCTGACCAACAACTACAAACTCAAGACCATTTTGTCGTATTTGCAGGTGAGATTAGTGGAGTTAAAACAATAATTGGGCCTATAACGTTATAATTCTCGTGGCTAAGGAATGAGGAGCAGTGTGGGACCCTTTTCTGGTATAAAAAGGGATAGGCTGCCCTTAAGTTTTCTATTGTGACTTGTTCCACTGGTTTGTTTCCAAATTAAGTAGAATTATGATGTATCAATTTATCTACCTGACTAGGCTTTTATTCTATTTATTGCTCAATATCTACAAGCAGAGCTTGTCTTAGATTGCAGATATCCGGCATGCTTGTATATTCCCCCAATAGCTCATAATTCAGGTGGCTATTGCCCAATTAAATGAAAGTGTGATAGAAGCCACTAGATTTGAGGAAAGGAGAGAATACTAACTCCCGTGTTATAATGGTCTCCATTGATATTATAAGAAATCGGATATTTTTTTAGTGATTGGAGAATGCTTATTTAGAATTAAAACAATCTTAACTCAGTTTTCAAAGTATATTATTAAAATAAAAGGATGTTATATTATAAAAGTTTAAAAAGGAATGAATAAATGGTAAATCATTCAAATCTTTGGGAAAACTTGGACTACTCTTCTGTTATTACTCAATACTTTATGGAGGTACAGAGATGCATAGATATGTAATATGGCATTTTAAAATGTTAAAGTAGTATCTAATGGTTATGTCATAATGGTATCTATTTTGCCTGATTCATGTGCTCCAGAAACCTAGCCATTCAAAATCTTCTTAAAGAAGTAAGTTTTAGACATAGCAATAAAACCATCTCAAGCACTTTGGCTGTAGCCCTTCCAGCATCTCCCCAAGGTAGCAAGGTGATAAGATTTTTTGGCAGTAGTTCCTTCTAATCAGCCTCTGTCAGCAGAAGGCTGTTAGTGGCTTTGTAGTGTCTCTTTGTTAACATGGTAATCTAGGACGTTCAGAGAAAGCGCCCTTTAGCAGTAGATAGAGTATCGCTTCATAAAAGGTCTAGTTCATTCTCCCTGGACAGAACATTCTCCCTGAATATAGCATTCTTTCATCTCAGCGACTTAACTTCCTGAGGTTCCCCACTCTACCACATTTTGTATCAAAGACTTACACAGATCTTACTAAAATTGGAAAAAAATCTAGTGAGGTAAAGCATTTTACCCAGTTGTTTAATATTATTCTTTATTCAGAGTTCAGCTTGGACCTCATATAATTGTACATTAAATCAAAATGTACTTTAGTGATTTAATTCAATTTAAGTAATACTTATGGAGCAGACACAAGGTCCTGAGTACCCACTCTGCTTAGTGCTAAAAGAAAAACAAAGATTTTTAAAAATCACGGAACTGATAATTTTGTCATCTAATGGGCAAGAACATCCAAATGTAATTTATTTGCAACAAATGTGCAGCATATTAAACGTCTTAAAAGATGAACATGATAAGTTCCACAAAAGCACTTAAAAGTTCCTGA
Organism: Miniopterus schreibersii; assembly: GCF_964146895.1. Classification (NCBI taxonomy): domain Eukaryota; kingdom Metazoa; phylum Chordata; class Mammalia; order Chiroptera; family Miniopteridae; genus Miniopterus; species Miniopterus schreibersii. Next base: position 95,329,136 of record NC_138104.1, on the reverse strand, counting down.
TTATTTCCACCTTGTCAGACATGGCCTCACAGAGGATGTGACATTTAAGCCAGACAAGTAAAATTTCACCAGGAGTGAAAAAAAAGTGTGTGTGGGGGGGGGGGCGGGGGGTACGTTCTATGTATTAAAAAAAAAAAAAATAGCATCAGCAAGGGCAAAAAATGAAGGAAAACAAAGAATAATTTCTAGAAACATGGCATATAATAATGGATAGATGCAGATAAGACCAAAATTGTGCTACAAGTGAAATATGAAGGTCCTGGTATCCCATATTCAGAAGTTTGGATTGTATCTTTAAAAAAAACCATGGTGGAGAGCCTTTGGATGTGTCAGTAGGAAGGGGACGCATTCGGATGTAAGCTTTAGAAAGGTCCCCCTGATGGCAGTGTAGCTGTGTTGGTGTGGGAGGGTGCAGGCGAGAGGAGGCCAGTTAGGAAACCCCCAGCGGCCCAGGTGACAGGCGTCCTGTCCCCTCTGCAAACGTGGAGGCGAAGTTACCTACTCCGCGAGAGTCACAGGTGGGGAAGGCGTGGAAGGATTCGCTGGGCCTGGGGCACCCCAGTGGGGAACGGGACAGTGAACTGACCACGTGATGGAAAGACGGAAAGCACAAGTTTGGAGCGGCCCGTGCTCAGGCGTGCCCCGTGCCTCGCCATGCTCAGGGCAGCAGGTGGCAGAAGGCCGCGGGCGCGGGGGGCCTGGGGGCACTGAGCTGGGGGGCTGCGTTCTGATGAGATGGGAGGGGAGGAAGCTGTAATCGGGGAGCCGCAGTGCTTCAGAGGTGACGTGGTTCACCGTGATGACAAGCTGACGTGTGTGATGTTTCGGGATTTGACAGCAAGATTCCAGCACAGAGGACACTTCTACAGGGTGTCCCAAAATATGCCCACACGCTTTTTTCTGCTAGCTCAATTGGTGTTTCTTTCTTTTCTGATTGAACCCTTTGGAATTAATAATTATTCGACATGTGTATACGTTTTTCCGGGACACCCTATATTTCAAAACAACTTCCGTAGCCCTCTTTACGTTTGTATCTTTGAAAAAAAAACTTTTGGAACACTTTGCGACGTTAAGCTATCTAATGGCAAGAGGGAAACACCAATTAATATGGAAAATAAAACTCAATTATATTAATGATTTATTATATATTTCAATTCTTTAGTAAAATATATCCAATGAACGTAACTTGAATTATAAGGAAGTGAAAATTGAAGATATTTTAACTTGCTACTTCCATTCTAAAGTAAATCTCAATTAACTTATTCCAGTCAGGTTTACAGCATCATTAACTGGTCAGGCTTGGAATAAAATAATTTTAAATATGACGTTAAGGACATTCTGAATGGAATGATTGAATTAGATGTATTTGTCCTTTTACTCTCACTATCGTCTCAGGAAAACTCTTTATCTTTCCTATGGACTATATCTGTCGGTTGAATGAAAGACATTTTGATGATTTATATTTTCTGTAAAAGTATGCTACAGAGTCTGGGCTTGAGATGTAATCTGCAAGGCCAAGCATGCCCATAAATCTGAATCTTTCATTCTTCTCTCATGTAGAAAGAGAAGATATTTTTTTAGAATTGCCTTCCCTAAGGAAAAGCCAACTCACACATCAGTAGTTTGGTGTGTTTTGTTTAAATCTTGTAGGTTTATTGAACACATTAATGTATCACAAGGAATAGCTAACTTCCTAAATGAGTGCTAACTTTTCTAAGGCACTATTCTAAGGTCCTTGCGTAATATAACTCATCAAATCCTCACAACAACCCTAAGAGGTAAATGCTATTGTCCTTAACTTGTAGGTGAGGAAACTTAGTTTAAATAGCATGATCTAGGACTCCCAGCTAGTTAACGGCAGATAGGCGTTTCAGACAAAGACGCTCTGACAACAGAGCGGATGCCCTCACTCACTTATTGCCCCCTCAGATCTATCATTTTAATTCAAGTTAAAATTTAGCAAAAATGTTTCCCTTTTTTCTATATATATTAAACCTATATAAAGGAAACTAAAAATTTTAGGTTTTATCATCGCAGGTCAAGATCACCACAATATGTTCCATCAAGTAAAGCAAAAACCTGCAAACCACTTTATCTTTTATTACTAAAAATTGTGATTAGTGTGCTTTTCAATTGTAGCTAACCAGTGTCCAAAAACTATGTACCATGATATGTATAAGCAGTGAAGCAATTTCACCACTTAAGTCAAAACTCTTAGTATTTTATACTTTGACATGATTACTTTCATAGCTAATTTGTGCCAGGTTAATATTGGGAGATACCTATCTCCGTCCTAAGAATGTCTTGAGACCAATTTGAAAAGTATTTCATGTGGTGGCCAAAGTTGTTATTTTATTTTTTCCTTCCAAGTTCCACTTTATTCATCTTCTTTGGAACAATCCAAATTTTTCTGCCTTTTTTTTTTTTTTTGTATCAGCTACAGGATCTTTCTATTTACTTTTTAATCTTTTAGGAGGTGGAAAAGCAACAGATTTAGGAGTAAAATTGGGAGATGCCACTGACCTTCCCAGTTCCTACTCACAGATGCAAAATCTGTTGTGCTGTGTTTCAGCCCCTGATAAAACGCACGTTCCTGTCACCTCGTCATTTCATGTGCCCTGAAAGGAACTATTTAAAAATACAACATTCACACTTTTCATGTTTCCAACTTCGAATTTCTCACTTGTATTATGCAGAATGTAGTATGAAATGAAAGTTCATTACCAAAGTGAACTCTAGAGAAATTCTCAGGCTTTCTACATATTCAGCTCCCATCTCCTATTTAAGAAAAGCAGATTCAGAACAAGTGAGTGGATTGCTTTGAGCGCGTGTATCCTGGCTTTCGGTTTGCCGTTCTGGTAGTGACCGATGCGGGTGTGCAGCGCCTTCCCGCGGGGTTGCCACCGCAGCCCCAGCCCCGAGTCACTGGGCCTCCTGCTGGGTGGGGGCCAAGCACAGAGGCCGCATTTGATTTCAGCTTGTGTCTCCAGCGAAAGCAAGGTACCACGGTTCTTCCCACTTCCCAGGCTGCCTTTTATTGCTATGGAGACTACATCTACCCACACAACAAGATCTGAGACCATTCCTAGTATGGCTAAAACTAAGACCTTGGTTCCCAAGGCCTATTCTATAATTAAAGTGTATTGTTTGGTTAAAGAATAGTTCCTGCTGCTGCTTTTGAAGTATTTATTGATTTTCCACAAAGAGAAAACAGGCTTTCTAGTGCTGTGCTGAAGATTTACAATAAGGAGGAAAGAAAATGTCATCCTGACATTTTCCTTGGTCATGTTCTGGTTTGGTGTGTAAATATGGTGTATATTCTGCATAGTCGATCACTGTGGAGTAATGTTTCATTTCAAACTGTGTGACAGTTTTCCTAAACAGTAGTAAACACATTTAATGTCCATTTTGCAGTGGTCCTAAAATGCTACTTTTAATTCTAGTTTGGGATTGTCTAAATTTGTCTCTAAATCCAGTATTGGTGTCTTTTATATTAGTTCTGCACTTGCTCACAATAATATCAATATGAGTAAAGTTATTCTAGACCCTTCATCAACTATAAATCCAGTTCTAGCACATCCAGATAGAGCTGATGAATTATCTGTGGAAGGTCATACACACCAGTACAGCTGTATTTTAATGTGTTCTTTTCTTAAATTTCATTTTATTGTGGTAGCTCATATATATATATGGGGGGGGGATTTCACTAGAGTTTACTTTGGTAATGAACTTTCATTTCATACTACATTTATATATATATATATAAATACCAGTACCACAAAAAGGCAAAACTTCTACAGAATTCTTCATATTCACATTTGTGATAGAGATATTATACCATAGTTGCTATTATTTTTGCCCCTACCTCCCCCCCAAATGGCACCAGTCAAAAGAGATGGTAAGGAACTTGAGAATCCCAAATTCACTCCTTGATTTACACATCCTTACAAATTTATATCTCTAGTTTGATGGTTGTGTTTTTTCACCCTAGAGAAAGCAGCATAGTCCTTAACACAAATACACTAGAAATCCCAAAAATGCCTGACTTCAATGAAATATGGATTTCTTTTTTAATTTTTAAAGGATATTATGAATAAGCTAGCACCATAAAGTTGCTGTAAATTAATTTACAAATGGAAAACAATTTTATTAATATAAATGGAATTTTTTGTTTTGCTCTCTAGCAGGAAGTTGGCAATTCATTGCTATATTTGAATACAAATTAAGTTTACCATACGGAGAACCTTCTGACATTTCAAACATCTGAATTTTGCAAAAGGAACTCTCGCCTTAATGAAGTTCCTGTGTGATTCTAGTTTTCTGTAATTACACTTGTGAGTGTGAAATTCAACATGTGATGCTAAATGTAAAACACACGTATAGCTAGAAACCTTTTGCAGTAGTTGCGAAGCCATAAGGAACATTGAGAGTCAGCATATCTCTAACTCTTTAAACTTTCTTTAAGAAGACAGTGCTATACAATTTTGTCAGGAGAGGAAAAAATGAAACTCAAATAATAGGCCATTTTAAAAAAATATGTATTCTTCATATGTTCTTAGATTTCATCGTTTTCCCCAGATACAAGATGAGTTTGCTGATCCAAAATGTAATAAGCAGGAACTTCACAACAGCTAAGATTGAGTGTGAATACTTATTAGTCTAATTTCTGAGTTTTTGCAGAGATAGATGTTTGCTTTCATCCATGCCATATTTCTAACATGATTTTAACCAAATTGTTCTTCTTGTCATATATACACAATACATTTTAAATACCTTAAAATGTAATAATTTAAATATTACAATATGTAGATGACTTTAACAATGGGGATTTATGAGGACAGTCTATGATGTAATTATAGATTGAAAAATAAGAGAGAATATGAAAATCATTAAGGTGAGAAATTAGATTTATAACAGATTTGAGAAAAATACAATATTCTAATAACTAACACTTAAGGTACTGTTTTAGGTTCTTACAAACGTCTCTTACATTTTCTTTTTAACTTTCTTGGCATTTACTTTGCTAGGGAAAGTATTTTTGTTGTCCTTATTGCTAAGAAATTCAGTTAGCAGTGCTCCCAGAGCAGCTTCTCCTTGCCAGAATGGTTAGTGAGTAAATGATACCAAATGTCAGGTTGGTGTGCCAAGGAAGTTAGTAAGAAGGCATTAACATTTAGAAGTTATTGAAGGGGGAAATCAATATTATAATTCTTTATAATATTTTGAGCTCAGCCAGAATAAGTAAGCAGAAGCCTGTTTCACAGCTCCTACAATCATGTTATAGCCTGAGAGGAAATAACGTCTTGAATTTTTAAGCACAAAACCAGTCCTTTTCTTAGTCTCCCCCCAACCCCCACACGCTCACCCCGCACCCTTTGTTGTACTCTTGTTGAAAAGCATGTAGTATTTCATTCACGTCTGCAAATCAGCACCTCTGTTTTTGCCTCATTTCATCTGAAGGGATAGCATGTTACTGAAGCTGATGCCGAATGACTTTTTTTAAAGCAATTCCACCAAAATCAAGATGGCAGATATCCTTTAGTTGTATACATTTTACTTTGAGGATGGTGTATGAATTGAGAATACAAATTGGGTTGACTCTATAGAGCACACGTTCACAAAGATCAATGTTATTGTTAATTTGAAATACCTTCTGTTTAAGTCTTTATTTATTTTAGATCAGATTTTCAAGAATTAAAAAGTTGTGCCATTGACTCTCCTTACTAGAGAAACTGGGCGGTAAGGACAGTTCGCGTGGCATCCGCGTTTGCCGTGAGCAGGCGCTGATGGGGTGAACATGCGGTGGGGGTCTTCACGACCCCAACTCCCCGGGCGCAAACACCCTTCTCTGTGACTCCACCGGAGAACCCAGTCTGACAATTCGGGTCATGGAAGTAAAATCATTTTTACCACGCGCTCACTTAAGTTGTTGAAAAGATTGGAACTGCTTTTTAGAGCACTTACCCGGTAGGAAAGAGGATGTCCTGGTAGGGTTGGAAAGATCAAAGAACCCACTGGAAAAAATAGGCAAGAAAACAAGCGCGATATAGTTGGTGTCGATTGGCCCTTTGATTTTGGCAGACGGGACGCAGGTACAGGCGAAGCGTTGTGTCACCTGTGACTTCCCTGTTCACCCCACTGGCAGTTCTCACTGGCACTTCACGCCAATTGTCATCCAGACAGAATGTGATCTGTTTAATTATATCCTTTAAATATAACCATGTAAGGTGGTAGTAGAGGTTAAAAATTCTCATAAATTAAAAATATGCATTGAATATCTCTAAAGTATTAGGGGATAAAAAGTCTATTTCCTATAGTGTGTTCATGTCTCAGACGTCAGCTGTGTTACCTCTGTAGCTATTTCATTTGGAAAAGAGAATTTTAAAGAGATTATTTTAAAATAAGTAATTATTCATCATAAAATAGGTTGCAACAGCAACCCATTCTGCCAATAAACTGCTATCTACCCATGTTGCTAAAAGAAAAAATTACCAGGGATGATTATATTTTTGCTAAGGTTGTCTCATTGGAGTTTAAAATGGTTCTTTTATTAATAATCTCAAAATAACTTTATGAAATGTTTAAAAATAGGGGTGAATTAGGAAGGAATGATTTAAGAGTTGATTTAAATGTTTTATAGGGAAGGAAAATAACTTTTCCTCTAGCCTGTTATGTTCTTTGGTTGGGGCCTACAAATTAAATTGACAAAAGATTAACAGGAGAAAAGGCATATAAATTGTATTCGATGTTAATATTTTAATTTTTACTTACACAGAGGCCTTCATAGAAAAGAAGTGAAGACAGAAATAAGCTGTTAGACCTGGAGCCTTCAATATCATTTTAACAAAAAGTGATCAGTTGTAGAGAAGGGACAAGATAAAGGAAAAGGGGTTTGGGCGTCCAGGGCAGTAAATTGTGGAAAAGTAAATATATGGGGGAAACGAACATAAGATAAGGGTTATTTTTGTAAGATTTGCTTGTGCTGACCGACCCATCTTGATCCCAACTTTTTGTCTCCATTGATAAGGATTGTTCTTCTGGTATGGAAGAGGAGAGGAGGAACACCTTCAGAGGGGGAAACATGTCCTGCTTTAAGGCAGATAGAGGAACAGCCAAAGATCTTCCTATGTTTGCTGCTGCTTAATTACCTTCAGCTCAAAATAATTCGTATGCCAAAGTGGCATATTTTGGGGTGTATTATCATATCCCCTTCAGTCTTAGTCTATTGTAAGCATCATAACTCAGCTGTTTTATATTTCATATATATATACATATATACATTCCTTTTTTGTCTTCTTTAAATTTGCTGTGAATTTCAAATATTTTTACTTTCTATGTATGTTTAATTAATTAAAAGTAATATAGCCATATAACATTATTAATATAATTACATATAGTATGATTACGTCTAATATACATTAGGGTAATTATATAATTACATTTTAGTTATATAATTGAATCTCTGTGTATGTATGTATGTGTGTATATATATACACACACATATATATTGTACTTAATAAAGTAGAGCTGTATTTTAATGATAACTCTTAACTATAAAATTTTAAGACAAAAATTGGGGAAGGGATTGTACAACTATACCATGAACTCTTTGAGGTCAGACTATCATCTTTTCAATTGTTGCTAATATATGTTTCTTTTAAAGTGTATTTTAGGTGTGCCTTTATTTCAGATAGTGGTTTTTAATGCAGATAGAAAAAGCCAGAGTGTGTGATAGTCTCATAATAACTAATTAAGTCCTAAAGGCACTCTAAGGTCAGAATATAGCACTAGGTACATTAAGATGAGATACTACCTTCATAAGGAAATGCTCTCTCTCCTGTGAATTATACAGAGGGTGGAATTGTGATTTGGCAATTTAGAGGACCGTTCTAATTATCTAGAAACAGTATTACTTTATCTGTTTTTGCCTGTGGTTAGGTTCATCAAATATTTTATTTTACCAAGAATTGCTAATTTAAGATCTCCAAAAGTGCTATAAGTATAGGCACAAACTATATTACTTTTTACTATGTACCGCTTTATTTTGAAAAAGAATACTTTATCATGAAAATTTTACTCCTCATTTATAAAATAAAAATAAAGACTTGTCAGTTCCTTCCTTCTATGATAGTAAATTTAAAAATATGCAAGCAAACAAATTTTTAAAATCTGATAACTCAAACTTTATGAGAAAATAGGCCCTCAAAATTCACAAGTCTCTCTTGGTCCTAACATTCTGAACCAAGGTATCGGCCCACTCTTTTCAATACCTGCACTGAGTAAAGTAAATTATCACTGAAAATTATCCATGGTGTTAGATATTCCTGTTTTCCAAAAAGGAAAACTTAAATATGAGCACATACATTAAAAGAACAGGAGTCTCCAGATAATGTTACGGAAATACGTTTTTTTAAGCACACAAAACAGTTCTGTTCTCCCAGGAGCTCTGTAAGTGTTCCTTTTGATAGGCTTGGATGTCCGCTATTGGTGACCTTTGTCATCTGCAAGCAGCTTAAGACCAGTAGTCAGTGACTTTGCCCTTAAATTTGCCCTCAAGCTCACTGATAATGGAAGTAAATAAATGGAGCAAAGTTTCCTCCTAGAACTCAGACAGAAATGGGGATCTTTCAAAGTGCGATTCTGGCTTAAGGACTTCTCATTTCCATCTTCACATCGTTTCTTCTCTTGCACTCACTAAGGAAGAGTTTTCCTCTTGCAGATAGTTCAGCCCCACCCTTATCCTATAATCTAACCCCCAGGCATTTGATTTAGGATCAGCTGCTGTTCCCAGCAGGTACACTATTAGAAGCCTGATTACATTTCTAAAACTTGTATTTCTAGAATTTCTATTTCTGCTTATTATTTGAGCCGTCCTTAGTGGGGAGATTTTTTAACTTATAAAAGAAAAAGGGAAAGAAACCTGCTCCTCAACATACCCTATGTAGATTCAGCCTGTGAAGAGCCTGCAGGGAAGCGCATCCCCACGGGGGTAAGTTGTCCTGTGCACGCCTCGCCAGGCCCTGCACCGGGCTCCCACGCAGAGCCAGGGGTTAGCAGCAGGGAAACAGGGTCTGGTTCTTTTTTTCCACCCCAGCTGTTTGCCTCACGATCGGTGGTTTCAGTGATGAGTGGAAGCTCGATAAACATTTGTTAAGTAATATGCCAAACAGAAATATTACTGATTTTCTCGGGGTAGCATAGATAATGTTGCTCTTGTTTCCAAATGCAGTTGATTAAAAGCCTGGTAAATAGTGAGGTTTATTTTACTAGCAGAAAGTGGGAACTCTTTTTATGCTTAGGATATTGGCCAAAAGAAAGCAATCAAGAGCCACAGAATTTAAGTTTGTTCTTTTAAGGAATATGCAATTTCTACTTGTTCTTTTAAAGAAACTGGAAGAAAATGAGTTTGTCGTTATAATAAATAACTTCAACCGGTTCCAATATTTTGACTATTTGAGTGGGCATAAATGAAGTTGTCAGGAGCGAGAAAGCCCAAGAAAAACACAAAGATAGAGAAAAGGAGAGTGTTAAGAACCAGAAAGGGACTTGCAAAAAGTAAAAGACATAAATATGAGACTCACAAAAGAAGACAAAAATAGGCTTTCATGGAAGAGTGTCATTATGAAGCAAGTTTGTCTTTGTGTTTTAGAGATTTCGTGTAGGTTAGCCATGTACTGGTCCATCATCTCTGACCTTCCTGGCCTGCCAGTGCTGCTCATCTTGAGATTCAGGACGTACACACCAATGCATACAGTTGATAAAATGGGCTTGAGTCTGGGAGTATCTTTATAGTTGTTCTGTTTGCCTCAAGAATAAAGAGGAGCTATGTAATAGTACGTAAAAGAGTAGCTTTAAAGAATTTGTTCTAGTAGTTTACCAAGGCCTCGTTCATTTTGCTGTATTCTCAGTAGGCCAAGGTATTTCCATCCGATTCTATAGCAAAAACCTTGAAGCTGTTTGAGCTGTGTGATGCCATGCTGTACTGGTGATGGAACTAAAAATAAACTGCTGTGGGACATGCCCAGCACAGGCCTCTGCCTCACAAACTGCTTGTACATGTGGTACAAAAATCGGCATCACTGCACCCAGCCCTGCCCAGGGCGCAGCCTGGCCCAGTGTGACTGGCCTGAAGCGGGTCTCAGCCTGTAGTGGGCACAAGAATCACCCAGGCTGCTTGCTTAAAATGCAGAGTCCTGGGTTCCATACCCAGAAGCTCTAATTCAGTAGATTAGGCTCCAGAAATCTGCGTTTGACTAGCAGACCTCCACCCCGGAGATTGCGCAGCCAGTGGTCCTGATTACTAGTTGAAGAGACACCTTGCCCTAGGGAGTTATCTTCTCTTAGGCTAATACGTGGTGGGGCAAAAGCAGATTTACACTTGTGAGTATGCAAAACAGAGTTTATTCTTATATTAGTGTTTATTAATTATTGTATTATTTTCCATACAAACAACTGTAAACCTACTTTTGTCCCACCCTGTGTATACAGTTTGGGAACTGAATGTCATTTTGAAGTAGCAGACCTCCCCACCATCCTGCCCTCTGGCAAAGCACTCAGCCGAGGAGGTGTTGCCAACCCCATGGAGTAGAATTCAGCAATGCTATAGAAACAGCACCCTACATGTAACTAAATGTGACTTCATTACCAGGGCTCTAGTTCAGTTCCAGTATGGCAGAAGTGCTCTAGAAATTAAACTACTCATGTAGCATTTTCTTTCTGAGGGAAAATGAGGGATGTGTTCAAAACAACAACCTGCAAAACGTTTGAATTGCATCGATAAAAATTAGGAAGAATTCCAACTTAGAAATGAGCTTGAGCCCAAGGTTAGACTGCTTGTGATTTTTCTGTTTGAAATTCCATGACCGTGCCAGAGGGGAGGGGGTGGGGGTGACTGGATAAGGGAGATGAAGGGAGTAGCTAAAGAACATATATGCATAAGCCATGTGGTGAAGGCCAAGGGAGGGGGGGGGCGGTGGGGGGAGGGGTGCAAAGGGGTGGGGGATCGGGGAACATCTGCAATAGTGTCAACAGTAAAAACTTTTAATAAAAAAAAGCTAGCATTCCAGTATTATAATTTCCTTTAAAATTAGGTATTTTGTTTCATTTTACTTCCTGATGAATATTATTTAGTTACCAGCTTCTTTTCTATAAAAGAACGGTGTGATATAAAAATTAGTTCTGCTGATTTCTGAACTATGCTGCATCCTGTTTTCTAGATACAAAGCCATGGGCTACTCACACCCTTCCTGTTTTCTAAGGGAGGTGGTAATGAATGACGTTCTTTCTCACCTTGTTCCTTCTTAATATACTCAAAAGCTATTACAGGATGTTGCAGATAAAAATCTGCCCTAGGCCAGAAAAAAAACCTTGTGCCTGGTCACAATATTTGGATTCCTCAAAATCCTAAATAAAATGACTAAAAGAGACTACAGTTTATTTTACCCCGGTTGTTCTTTGTTTCCCAGGCCATTCAGAAACTTTAGTCTCTTCTAGTTTCTTAAAACCTTGGCGCGTGGCTTATGTTCAGGGGTAAAGTCACCCTTTCATCACGGTGACCCTCTTAGAGCTTTGCATTTCTCTTCACTTGTGTTGGTCAGCATGTGGCCTCCTCGCTGGAGCCACACTAGCTGGGCTCTGCTACCTCACCAACTAGCATATGGTTAACAAAGATATCAGCGTAGTTAGATACATCAGGGGAGTTAGGTAGGTAGGTAGACCAGAAAAGTTTTCCTCATAATTCTTTATCGGATGAATTTGAGGAAAGATCTCATATAGAAATACAGTGTAATTTTCTTGAAAGACTGATCATTTTACATGTGTATGGAGAATACTTTTAACAAACTTTTCTCATTAAAATTATAGATGTGCATATACAAGTACAGAGGTGGGGAAAGATGTATCTGCCCTGTGTATTATTTTGTATACATAAGATTGGCGTTTCCAAATAACCAAGCTTAAAACAAGAAGTGTCCCATTTGTAGCCAAATAGACTTGCATGCCAACAGAAAGACATTATGGTATTGAAACCATATGCAATTCTAGCCATATGTTTTCTCTTTCTCTGTATGGGTATTGCATGATGGTATTTCTAATACAAATACTAATGTGCTTTAGTAATAATGGCACTCGCAGGTCTTTCATCGTATTGTATCACTGCTTTATCATATTAGGCTAATACACTGCGAGAGTGGGTAGAACCTCTCCATGCCCAATCGGATCCACTTCTGTTGGCACTCAACCCATTGGACTCACAGATTGCTAAGCTAATGTTTAGAGAAGTTAGATCGGAGAGTCGGCACGGCACAGACTCAACAGCAACCTCTTGCAAGCAACTAAAATGGCCTCGTCCTTGCTGTTTATAAGAGAAACCAGACTTTAAAAAAGCTTAGATCATCAAGTGTTTTGGATTGGGGGCCTCCCTAAAGGGATATTAAGAGGGGCAGGCCACTCTTAAGAAGAATGCGAGCTTCCTACACTGGGACTAGCGTAAGATCAAAGCCAAGCAAGATGGAGCACAGTGACAGAAAACTGCCATTTCTGTGGGAGGACAGAAGGGAAAGGGTATTGCCTGGGGAAGGGCTCTGTGTGGTGACACCTCAGTTGTGTTCTCCTGACACCAGGAGAGGAGAGGGATCAGCTCCGATAACTAGAAAACCCTGGCTGTCTAATGGACTCTGGTGGCCTCTTTAAGGCAAAGCAGAGGAAGCCAATTCTGTGTATTAAGTGTATTTTGCATTTTTAAAACTTGACGTGCTGTATTGTACTAAATTAAGTGTAATCTCTTAAGGTAAGGTGTCCACAACCTGCTCTGAAACTTACTGTGTTTATCCTATTATAAAGTGTATTCAGGTGCAACACAGAGACTGCTTTTGGTGACACTAATGAAGACAATTCCTCATGCCAGGCTTTATTAGATTCCTCCGCTAAAATCTTAACTTCTCCTTATTTCTTGGCACTTGTATACAAATGGTGTTGCCTCATAGGACAGGCATGAGCTATTCTTTTCTGTAAAATTTTCCTAATCTATAGGCTGTGGTTTTCACTTTTGAAAAAGTATTTTGTCTGGATGTCTTTCAAACTAGCTTCAGATATTATTTAATACTATGTAACTGGGTCCCTTATGGCTCAATATTGCTTATTTTCCTTCTGTAGTGGATGTGAAATTTCCTTTATTTAGTTGGATAAGATACTCTGTAATAATTTCAATGCTAATTAATGGATATTTCATACTGTGCAATGAACAGATAATTTAACATTGTATTTGGAAATGTTTTTTTCTTCCTGTCGCCGCAGTGTGTGGTATTGCATAATGTGGATACGTGTAAAATATAAATTACTTAAAAATAAAAATATGACCGATTGGTATCAGATCTTTTTAGATAGCTAAATAATTTGCTAAGTATGCTTGATAGTAAATATCTTTCTAAAGAGAAGTAATCTATGCTTCTTTCTCACAAATGGAATTTGTGTTGTGAATAAAATCACATTGATCTGCCTTACAATTGCCTCTGTGCTCTAACCGTTTTAATGTGTTTTTTAAGTATATATAAAAATGATGGTTCTGGTATGTAGAAATCCATCAAAAAGCATTTTGTTGGTATTTAATATTAGTGGGATTGTCTTGGGTCATTCTCCCTGTTGAAGTGATAGTGAAATTTTATGATATGAAGTATTTTAGTTTTTTCTCATTAAGGACTATAGTGACTCCACGTTGATTTTTAAACATAATCATCTCTTAGCTTTGATTTTAAACTGTCCCCTGTATGAATTCCTACATAAGAATCAGGCACCTTGACCTGCATGTCCCTGTTAGTTAAATTTTCTAAATTCTGTAGGTAAACCTAGAATTGGTCATTTATGTTTGTGGTTGTCCTTCAAAGAACCTTTCCTTTGGGTCAATAAATCAATGCCAAGGACACCAAGATTTTGCCATCTGAACTATTCATCATAAAAACTACTTGTAGTGCCCTGGGAATTCAACCACTGTCATATAGTTGCTGCATTAAACCACGTAATTTGGCAGAAATGACATGCTTCCAGAATGAAGTACAGAATAAGCTCCAGCTCTGTGGCTTATGTCACATCTTTATAGAAGTAAGAAGGGCCTGACAGACACTAGTGTGGGCTATACTTGATTTTGGTGAAGCACAAGGTCATTCTTGCTCAGGGATAGGCTTCACATGTTCTTTAAAAATACACTTGCAATCCTGGTCGATTCACTCCAACTGTCCTTTTAAAAGTAGGGCTTTTTCCCTCATTAAAATTAATATTTCACCAGAGAGGTCATTGTCATTTTGACTAAGAGAAAAAACCAAATTACTTTTAATAATGAAAAGGGTAGTTGATGACAGAGCAGTGAGTAAAAGCCAGCTTTTAAAATCTTACGCTTTTTTCCTGGTATGACCAGCTGCCCTCCCCCCAGCTTTACAATGCTAGGCATAGCTAGTTGACTTATATAAAAGCATGAATTAAGAGAGCTAATATTTAATTATAAGGCAATTCATATTACAGTGTAAAGTCCTAAATACATAATCACCTTTAGCATAAAACCTATAAACATTAAGCCCATCTACATGCAACCCATTAAAAGTTTAATTGTCACCTTACATATAAATAAGTTGTTCGTCATGGTGCACTGGTAAATTAGTATTCACAGAAAATATCCCCGGTGTCTCAATGCAAATGTTTAATTGACCTTCATGACAAGAATAGTGCTCCACGTGCGTGACACCATTAGCCTGGAAGCCTTTGGGCACTCGGTGGCTGCACAAGAACGGATGCCTCTCACATCTGACTGGTGACTAATGCTGCTATGTCCAGCCTTCTCTCCCCCTTGTGACTTAGCCTGTCCCAGCTCTCTGCGCTCATTCCCCGGCTGTGTTGTGGAAGGAACAACTGTTTCCAAGAAGACATCATTGTCCAATTTTAAAAGAGCACGGTTCCCTTCCAAAACATGTCCCCAAACATGTTGGCTTGGTTCTTCAAGAGCCCGTTTGGTACACCCGTTTTGTGCTCTTTTCATTTTTTACTCTCTTTCAACATTGTCATCACAGTCCTGGGGAAATGGGGACGACACCAGAGTGAAATTTGGGGTCACCAAGTTTGTGTTCTGCTCTCCTTAATTTTCACCGAAGGAACATGAATGAAATTGTATAATAGACTGTCGTAAAATTTGCGCAACCACCTGACAGGGAGCCCTCTTTGGAGTTCTGTGTGTCTAAAGTAGAGAAAAGCATCATTCAGTTTAAACCTTGGGTACATGAGGCCCCGTGCCAAACAAAAGCCTGGGGAATGCGAAGGAGAGCGAGGGTTTTCCACTCAGGCGAAACCACAGCCTGGGTCTCTAAAGGCGGGCACACACGGGGCCATGGAGGCACAGGAAGAAAAAACATTGGAATTTGTCCTCAGGCTTTAGAGCTCATTTTTTTCAAATTTCTTTTTTGTGTCTGTTTTATAACATGCATATCTATTAACATAGAGTAATACATGTATATAAGTTATCAACAGCAGAAGTGTTTTAACTGATAAATGTGCACAATCAAAATTTGGAAACCGCTGGGCATGAATGTAAGGAAATATGTCAACTGAAGACCTTCTGGTATTTGAGAAATGCATTATCATCTGCTAATAAAAGATTTGCAAGAAAGTTCCACCAAACTATTATTTTGCATTAGCTAATCTTTTCTTTGACCTTTTTTATCACTACCTGGAGGTCACATGCAACCTGAAAGTACCAAACAATGAGCTGCTGTGGTGCTCGCCTCGTAGGAGTAGGGTCACATATGACACGGCCAGAAATGGCCCTCCCTTGGCACAGATACAAGTTAATTCATCGGTAACTTCTTTGTGATCCTCAAACCGGTCAAGGAAATTTTATATAGGAAAGAAAGCTTTAAATGTCCCCTTTGCTTTGATAAAATTGCAACAGAAAAAAAATGTGTTGCCCGGAAAAGAAGTAGTTCACATTGTTGTAAATATAAATACAATGTGGGAAGGAATTTACTCCTGCAAAGGCCCAGCACTCCTGAATACGTGAGATGCCAATTAAAATGGCATTGTAGGAGCAACACACTTACTCGCTAGGAATCACGGAAGGTTCCCGTGTGTGTCTGTGGTTTGCCAACTTTCAGAAACACGCATTCAAATCGCAAACGGGCCGGTTTCCGCCGGGGCTGCAGCGGCCGACCTGGCGCTGGAAGGACGCCGGGCGCCTGCCTGCTGGCCCGGAGCAGGCCTCCTTCTAGAAGAAAAGCGAGGGCTTAGCAAGAGAAACCAGAAGAGAAGTGAGAAGAAGACGAAGAAGAGGGCAGAAACAGAAGAAAATAAGGTGCTTTCATATTTTCCGTTGCAACGGTAGCCCCAGTTGACTTAATGGGTATACATCTGAGAAAAAAGGAAAAAAAAAAATCAAGGAAACCCATTGAAAACTATAAAAGAAAATAAAGGTCTGTTTTTGTCTTGAATGTTGAGTTCTGTGTTGTTTGGACTGTTGAGCACAGTGAATCAGATTGATAATGGGACGCTGCCCCTCACCCCTTCCTTTGAAAAGAAAAGGACTCTGTCTGGTGTTAAAATGTTCGGTGATTGGTGGCATTTTGTGGCAGCCTGGCATCAGCCCCTCCCCCTCCCTCATCCCGCTGCTGTGTCGTGCTGTTTCCTATGTGTGCGGGGGGGCTTGCTGGTCCGGGAGGAGCCGCACTCCATCGGCACAGTTGGAAATGTTTGTGTTCCGTCTCATTGTGATTTCTTGTGCAAACGTGCTACCCCGAGATAAATCTATACTCAGTTATCCTTGCATCTGTCAAACCAGGTTCTTTGTAGAATTATGTTGTCCTTTGGTTGAATGCTTTTAGTCCCCCCTTAACGGCAAGAACAGAAAACAAAACACCACCTTTCAGGTTTTATTTACTTAATAGCTATGTTTGTCACTTTTATATTAAATTTTACTTATCCTTAAAGTAAAACTACACTTAAACTTTTTCATCTGGCCCAGTATTCCACAAACTTTTAAGAACTGGGGAGAAAGAAAACTGGGTAAGAATGCTTTTTAAAAATATATATATATGCCCTACAGTTTTAGGTAATGTGGAAGAAGGTTATTTGTAAAATAAAAATTTACTATGTAAAAATACTCTGCCTCCCTTAAATCCTAAAACTATAAACTGAATCCTTTTTTTTTTTCTCCACCTTCTTTTAAGAACGGAAAACTAATAATACATCAGGCCACCCAATGCCTAATCTACCATAATTCGCATCTGCTTGGCCTCCCATTTCTCTCCCACTCTCTGCTCTATGAAATTACATCCAGCTTTAGGCGCAGTCTTACCTTGAGGCTAAAAGAATGACAACTGCTAAATAATTCCTCGGGGTCCTTTCCTGGCCTATGATTTTATGAAATGGAATCGTGCTGTTCAAATGTATCCTTGTTTTTACAACTCCACCTAGGTACCCTGAACGACCTTATAATGCGTGCCTTCCTGGCTTCAAACAATTCTCAGTTAAAATTCCCTAGCCCGTTTCAGTCTTGCTTTTAACCCACAAAGCAGTTCCTCCTCTTTACAGTCCTCCCCACCCACCCATCTCTCCAAACCCCCCAGGTGTTGCAAACATTCAAGGGTGAGCCAACAGAGAATTTAAAAGCTGTTATTTAAAGAGATTTTTGTATTTTTTAGATTATAGTTCTAACGCAGATAGATGATTAGGAAGTTAAAATGCTTGGAACTAGCAATAGCATGTGCTGATGATAATTAGAAGAAGAAAGGAAGAGGGAAGGAACTTTCCAAGGGAAGGACTCAGTAATCATACCGACCAATAGTTGCTAACCTCAGCAGCAGAGCCAAAGATCGAATATGAAACGTAAACGAAGCTACTTTTTAATTGTAAGGGCGATGATCCCTTTAAATTAAGGTACTGTGTTTGTGGGCTTTGGGGGTGGTTTTAGGTACACTCTAAAGAAATTTAAGAATGCTGCATTTTAAGGGAGTCTCACAAATTCATTAACATTTACTGTTAAATACACAGTTGAAATGATTATTAACAAAATTGGCAGTATCAAATTTTTCTTAAGATTGTGGATTCTGGAGCTTGACTACCCAGTTGGAATTGTAGCTCCACCAGTTACTGTAACCTTGACCAAGGTACTTCCCTGCTATGAAACGAAAACCAAGCAGATCTACTCTTAGTTTTCTTGTGAGGATTAAGTGAGATAATGAACATTAAGCATTTACTCTATAGCTTGGCACATACAGATATTAATTAATATTATTACCAATTAGAGAGTCTTTTTGAAGTAAGTCAGAAAGCCTAAAATATTCACAGGGACCACGGTAGAATGAAAAACATTCCGTATTTAATCCTTGGGCCAATACAATTAGTACTCTTCAAATAGGCCTCCGGCTCTCTGTTAAAAGAAACGTGAAACAGCCCTAATGCTATCTACCACCACCGCAAGCAGAATCCAAGTTCACCCTTGGTGATCATTGCTGAGAAAGATTTGACACCAATATTCAGGCAAAGAACAAGGTGGGAGTTTGTTCAAAATGATCGAAGGTCCTTTCCTGAACTAGTCTCTACGATTTTTTTCACAAAAATATTTCATTGGAGTGTTTTCTTCCCAGGTCTTACAAATGCTAAGTAGCTTCTCTCAGTATGTGCCAGATTCTCCTTAATTTGCATATAAACATATTCCCATCTTTCATTTAATTAAAGCATTATTATTGATAATTCATGATCGTTTACTATATTTACAATGTGGCGGGCATTATTGTGGCAGTCACATGAAAGCTAATAATAATCGATGGCACACTATTGGAAGATTTTTATAATCAAATAGATTCCAATGGATGCCATTCCACTTTATGAAGTCTGGAAAAATGTAAAAATCAGTTTATTGCTAAACCAGGAGAGCTCTATTAATCAGTATTTCTATGCTTACCAATATAACGATAAGGAATATTTCTTGATGTTTTATAATAGTAAATTATGTGCAGGATTGTTTCTGTGTTGTGTACCTTTTGTACTCTAATTCTTTAAACTTAATGGACTCAAGATATATATGGTGATTTGCTACTAAGAGCATATTTTGTTAATCAAAGCATCCTATTATTTGATCATTCTAAAACAATTGGCTGCCTGTAGCTAATCTTACCCAGTAAACTAGCGGCTGTGGGTTTGTTGGGAATTTTTTTTTTTTATGTAGTCATTCTTTATCCTGTTTTTTCAGATGATATTTTAGTAGATTTTCAGAGTGTCAAATAACTGTTTATTACACTGGATTCATTTCTCTCTCTTTTTGGACATTGCAGGTGAAAGTAGGGAAGAAAAGTTAGGAGACTCATTGCAAGATTTATACAGGGCACTGGAGCAAGCCAGTCTGTCACTGCTGGGAGAACATCGCATTTCAACCAAGATGGAATACAAGCTATCATTCATAAAGAGGTGCAATGATCCTGTGATGAATGAAAAGCTGCACAGGCTGAGAATTCTCAAGAGCACTTTAAAGGTAAGCTAGGAAATGGGAGGAGAAATTTATTTCAAGGGATTCATTCCCGAATTCACAGGCGATGAGCAGATGCTGTAGATGAAGAAATAGGAAACAGGATGGGGGCGGCTGGGGACGGTACATAAGCAGGAGGAACCTGAAGCTGGGCTGTTCTGACAGCAGAATAAGTGTATTAATAAAGAGGAAATAATCTTAACTTTTCTTAACATCTCAAAGCACTGCCTAAATGTTATGTGACTTAGCTCAGGAGAAAACAGGATGTAATTAATTATTTTTCCCCAAAACTGCATGGCTGCTGTTATTGCTCAGTCTTTCGTTTTCCTAAGACAAGTGCGCCATGTAGTGTAAGTAATACAGTCATCAGAAGGACACAGCATGCGTGCAGAATGCAGTAGTGGGTGCTAAAAGGGTTTGCAATATTTTGGGACTGTTTCCTGAAGCACATTTGAAATGAAGCCACAGTGATTTGTGTTCCATGTAGAAATTTTATAATTGTTCTCTTTACACTATCCGTTCCCAGTGCATATGTTACTTCCCTGTTACACATTTCCACAAGTGCTTACATTGTCTCCCATCTCAGGCCGGGAACAGATTGGGGAGAGGAGGGGAGGGGAGGGGAGGGGAGGGGAGGGGAGGGGAGGGGAGGGGAGGGGAGGGGAGGGGAGGGGAGGGGAGGGGAGGGGAGGGGAGGGGAGGGGAGGGGAGGGGAGGGGAGGGGAGCCGAGAGGCAGGAAGTCCCAGGAGGTAGGACAGTGAGCGCCCTCTGCATGTGTGTCTGGTGGGGAGAGGGCCCGCCATGCAAACTCTCCTGCAAGCACCCACTGCTCCCTTAAAAAATCAAAAACAGAAAAAAGCTATCCTATAGAGCAAAAGGTCAAAGGGCTCCTTTGGAAAATATTTCAGATTCATAGTATGTTGCTGAGGTTTTGTGATTTTGAAACATAGGCATCAAAAAGAGAAAATGCGTTATTTGAAAAAAATGTCCTGTAGCAGGCACTGGAGTTTTCAGAGTAAATCAGCTTTCAGTTGGTATTCATACAAGTACTATTGCAAATCCATGGGACAACCTAATGGCCTTCTGGTAACTAAGAGCAAATTTTTTAAAAGATGTATAATATTTGTGAGGATAATTCTGGTGACCAATCCTGCTCCAAAGATACCTTTACCCTCTCACCTAACAGACCCCCCCCCTTCCATTCAGGTCAAAAAGCCCGGTTAGAGCAGCAGGCGTTAGAGCAGCAGGCGGGCCTTTCCAAGTGGGTCAGGCTCACATATTTTAAAGACCTGGTCCTGTCCCTCTTTCTCTCAACCCCTCAGCCCTATCTTTTATGCTCTGTAGATTCCAAAGCAAAACAAAACAAAAACGTTTTCTTCTAGTGGCAAAGAGCATGTTCCATTAGGTGAGTACTGATGAGTCACTGGGTGTGTGACGCTGTGCTCTACTCTGGGGCAAAGCAAGGTGACAAAAAGCCACTGTAAAGAAATGCCCCTCAGAAGATGGTTTGACTTTGGGTGCTGGGCACACATGCAGTATACGGATTATGTATCATAGAAATGGACACTTGAAACCTACATGGTCTTATTAACCTGTGTCACCCCAATCAATTTAATTTTAAAAAAGAAATGCCCCTCATTGGGAAAAACAAACCATAGAGCTATATATTTTTCAGTGTGGGGAATTAATAGGAAATGGAAACCTCCCATTAGAGGACAACTGCCTAAGCAACCATGGTGTGTGGTTCCTGGAATCGTAACAGGCCCCTCACCAAGCACGGGGTGACTTAAAACATCCTCGGACCCAGTCCTGCTCACTCTGTCTGGCCCCAAGGACCAAAACAACTGCTTAGGCATGTGGCTGTCTTTTCACCTCAAGTCTGGCTAGCCCAGAAGTGTGTCTTCCCACTTTCTTCAGAACATTCCCTAGATTTCTCTGCCCCTTCTTTGGGCCCATAAAAGACAGGGACTGACCACCTAGCAGGAAAGAAAGGACAGTGTAAAAAAAGTTAACTTAAAACAAAATGTGGTACGTGCACTCAATGGCAGTGATAATGCGTTATGGGGGCATCGATGAGGGAGAGAACATTTGTTCCAACTGTTGAAGGGAGGCTTCAAGAAATGAGAGGCATTTGAACTGGATCTTAAAGAACGAGGCAAGTTTCCATAGCAGAGATGAAAAGTGAGAAAAAGTAAACCACAGACAGTGGGCAACACAAGGCGTGCGTGGGGGGTCTCAAAAAGTACGCTAGGATTTTGGTCCAGATAGCTGGGTTTGGATGCAGGAGAGCCATTTCTCATGGGCTTCTTAATTTTTGCCTACTAACTTTGTATTTTAAACTTGAACAGAAGTCTGTCCACATCTTAACTATTGAATCCTTTTACTTTTCAGGCCAGAGAAGGGGAAGTAGCCATTATTGATAAAGTCCTAGACAATCCAGACTTGACATCTAAAGAATTCCAACAGTGGAAGCAGATGTACCTCGATCTTTTCTTGGATATCTGTCAAAACACCACCTCAAATGACCCATTAAGTATTTCTTCTGAAGTAGATGTAATCACTCCCTCTCTAACACACACTCACTCGTACATCGAAACGCACGTGTAAGTGTATTCTGACTTCAGGCCATCTGGTACCTTCTGATACTTTGAACAAGTATATAAGGTAGTTTTTATATCAATGTGTGGACACTTGACAAGCTATACTTCAGTGTTACTAAACTATATGAAACAAACCATATATGGTCATAATACCATTGTCTTTAATGAGCATTTGTATATTTTATATGCAGTTAGTGCTCAGCTTATGTTTACCATGTGCAAAATTAACTGTCTTCAATGATTTAAAATTAACTTTTGGAGACTATTCTGAAGACAGGTGGTCTTCAAGTAGAAAAACACACACAAAATGGCAGTTTTCTATCTAAGGTCATCTTTTCTCCCTTTAAGTTAATTTTATATAAAAAAGACTTCAAAAGTAAATCACTTTTTTTCAGGTGCAGACATCCTTGTGGGTGGGCAAGAATTTCAACCTTTTTTATATTTATTAAAATGTTCTAAGAATTTTCTTAAACATTGCACAAAGTTTAATGCTGTAGTTTTATTTTTGTGAAATGTAGATGCGCCTACAAGAGTTAAGCAAAATAGAAAAGCATCAACATAAGAAAAGTTCAGGTATCTAATATTCGTCTTAATAGTCTATTAACTTGTGAAAGCTGGTTAATGGGAGTACTGTTCCACATCTATGGGGACACTTACTGGTGTATCAGGGCAAAGCTTTGTAAGATGTTTTTGTAACTAAGACCAAAATTGAAGATAGAGCTGCTTTATTTTCTTGGTTTAAATCTTCCTTTATTTTTGTAGTGATGATATGCTGATTGTGTACAGAGGAATTTGAGAGTGGATTTTTTAAAACACACTTAACTCACCCAGAAAGGCAGCTAGCAGATATATATATAAAATTTCAGTCCAAGCTCATGTTTTATAAACTGCAACTCTTAAAAAAACTACAAGGTATAAACTGAAATGAATCAACTTTCCAGTTTCCAGTTTTCCCGCTAGTCCATTAATTAAACTTACGGAATTATACTTCAGGCAGGGAAATAAAAGATGTTTAATTACAGGCTGATGTGTATTATAATAGAGAAAGCAATGTGAAAAAATTACAATGTACCTCTCTCCAGAGGAGCAAGAGGATGACGGCCATTCAGAGATCTTTTACGTTGAATCAAATGAAAGAAACAATTTATAGAGGTTTTTCCCGGCTTCGTGAATTGTTCTGTAAAGTGGATGAAGTCTATGAGAATGTCCTCTTCATATAGTTCCACTTACGAGCATCTCGTTTTGAAAGTGATCACAGCATGACAATGACTGTGCTGCTTTTTAGTGTCTGGCTGCACCACGTCCAAGTCACAATCTGCTGTTTCTTCCGGAGGAAGGGAGCCTCCTTACCGTCCTGTATCCTAAACTCTACTTCTAATCAGCTTTATCCTGTTGCCTGTACAGCGCAGTGAATGTACTTTCATCTCTAAGAGTTCAGATATATCCAGTGAATATTTTTGCTGTAGAGGAGAAAGTAAAAACTCCACAGCGGGGACCTTTTTCTTTGCTTTTGAAACCACCAGTGAATCACTGTCGTTTTGCAGACTTTGCACAACTGTACAGGAAAGTGGCCTTTCTACAGCACATTTTCAGTAATCCTATATTTAGTCAAAATGGATGAGAAACCACGTATTAATGTTTGTATGGAATTTTGGGTCCAGTGTAATATTTTTATCATTTAAAAAAAACCTATTTGTAAAAACATTTATTTACTGCATGGATATTGACGCACATTAAATTTGTGGGATTTTGTATATGTAAGACAAACAAAGAAAAAAACCCCTCTTGTCCTAAAATGAAGTGTGCTTGTTACAGGTATTTAGGCTTGTTGATGTTTCCTAGACCAAATGTGTACATTCACTTAACAATTTCTGTACCTGATGGATGGCTCATGAATACAGTGGCCAGGCTGTGCCCTGTAAACGGCAAGCAGTTGGTGGAAAGACTAGCTGTGTTGCTACCAAGCAGCTTATCTTTTTGTAAAGTCGGCTCTGTTGTTTTCAATGGTAAAAATTAAACTAATGAATTTTCAAAGACCTGTGGCTAGCCTAGCATGAAAGAGACCTTTTAACATTATATATCTGTACATTTTATTGCATTAGTTTCCAATCTAGGAGAGAGGCAGCACTGTAAACTGAAGTCAAATAAATTCATGAATCCTTATAAAGCACCTACTTTGTTCACAGAGTTCTCACCCTATTCCTTTGTGATGCAGTGACGCAGCCGCCACCCTCCTTCCCCCTCCCCAGAGAAGAGTTCGGACTTTGCGGCCCCTTTGGTGGCACAAGCCCCCAGTTCCTGTTCAGTACACAAGCGTCTTCTCTGAGCCCCGCAAAATCAGGCAGGTTTCCCATTTCCCTGACGTTTCACCTACTCCTTCCTTTCTCTGATTCTTAGGGGAAATTGGGGGAGGAGGGCCAGAAAAATAAGTTGCTTTAAAAAAAAAAAAAAATATATATATATATATATATATAACCTACAGCATGTCTGCAGAATGAGCATTTAAGGAAGATGAAAAAAATAAGGTTTTGTTTTTGTCAGATGTTCCACTTAATGGAGGAGCCCGATTCTTATGGGTAAGGGTTGCTGAAATAAAAGTTAAAAGCAATGAGCCGCCTAAATTCAGGGCAAAAGCAGACAAGGGGTAAGTAAGGGTGAAGGACAGAAAAACTTCAGCCAGGTTATTTTCATAAAAAAGAAGAGATGCTTTCTGAGATCTTTTCCCCTCTCAGCGCCATATTTATATTAAACCAGAGCAGAACCATGGTTCTGCACCGTAAAATCCTGTCTCCTTACTTAACCAAGGCGCTTTCCCTTCACTGTTTATTCAGATAATGCCATCTTCTTGGACTATTTATTACAGCCTTCCTAACTAAGGATTGCCTGGGTCTTGTGTGTAACTTATGGTGCATGTTTCTGGCCGTTTGTTTGGCACAAGTGTAATCACTGTTTAGTGCCTTAGGGAAACACTGTGAGGAGGAAAATAGGGCCATATTTTATTTTTAAAAGTCCACCCCTAGCCTGGCATGAGAATTTCTAGAAATCCCCAGCTCGCCTGAGCTGATTCACATGTCGTCCTATTTGACCCCTCCTGTCTCCCCTTCTCAGCTTAAAGGGAAATGCTCCTCTTTGGCCAAACCCTTGTTTCCCTCCTCCAGCTTCCGAAGCCACTCAGTCCCCAGCGTCCCGTCCTTAGGACAGGCCCCCTTGCTGCTAACCCGCTAAGCCCGACACTAAATCGGCGGCCTCTCCCGCCCCGGCGTCCGTCGCCTCGTCCGCGCCCTCGGCCAGCTGCAGCACCGCGCACTGCAGGCCGCTCCAGGCCCAGGGCAGCGCGCAGCCGATGTCCTCCCAGCGGTCGCGGTCCAGGTCGTAGCCCACCACGTTGCAGGTGGGCACCTGGCGCGAGTCCCGCCACTTGACGCCGCCCAGCAGCAGCGCCGTCTCCTCCACCACGGCCAGCCCGTAGCAGAAGCGGTCGTAGGGCAGTGGCCGCAGCCGAGTCCACTGGTCGGTGCCTGGGTCGTAGCGCTCGATCTCCGAGAAGGGCTCGAAGCGCCCCAGAAAGGCGAACACCGCCCCGCGCAGGGCAGCCATGTGGTGCCCGAAGCGCGCTGTGCCCATAGGCGCCCTCTTGCTCCAGGCCCGCTCCCCCGGGCCCAGGGAGTACAGGTCCCTGAGACTGCTCGTGCCTCCTTCACCTGTCCCTGCCTTGCCCCCGGAGATGTACACGACGCCGCGGTCCCCGACGGCCCCCGCGTGGCCGTGCAGGGCCCGCGGCAGCGCTCCGGCCGCAGTCCAGCGGTCGCGGCGCAGGTCGTACATCTCCACCGAGGCCAGCGCCTCGCCGCCCGCGCCCAGGCCCCCGACGGCCAGCAGCCCCTCGCCCACCGCGCCGCACCAGAAGTGGGCCCGCGCTTCCCGCATAGCGGGCACGGCCGTCCACGCGTGGAAGCGCGGGTCATAACGGTGCACTTGGGCCGTGACCGCCCGCGGGCCGTCGGCCGGGGGAGGGGAGGCGCCGCCGGAAGGGCTCTCGCCGCCCAGGACGAACAGGAAGTTCCCCGCGGCGCACACGCTGTGCCCCAGGAGCGGTGCGGGGAGCTTGGTGAGGCTGCGCCAGCGGTGGTTATACACGTCGAAGGCCACCACATCCTGGGTGAGCTCCCACTCCTCGTCCTCCTCCTCTTCCTCCTCCAACTGCTCCTCTTCCCCCTCTGGCTCCACTGCGGCCCCCCTGCCCGCCCCCTGGGGGACCGCGACCTCCTCAGTCACCACCTCCCTTGCCCTGCGCCCCCCCACCAGTAAGATGCGGGTTTGCGGGCTCCGGACGCTGGTCTGCTCGCCCTGCAAGAGCGGCTGGCGCGAGGGCGCCCTGTGGTAAGTGAGGGCCTGGATGATGAGGCCTTTGACGCGAGCCGGCAGCACGAGGCCGGAGCCAGAGTACACGGGCCCCAGCACGTCGGGGGGCACCAGGCCAAAGCGGACGCGCTCCAGGAGCGCGGCGCAGTGGGCCAGGCGTTCGGCCTTGGGCTCCTGTCGCAGCCAGGCCAGCGCCAGGCCCAGCAGCTGGGCCTCCGGCACCCGCGCCACGTCGGGGGCACCCAGGACGGCCCTCAGCGACGCGGGGTTGAGCTCCAGCAGCCCTACGGCGCCGGCTCCGCGAGCCAACAGCTCGCGCAGGTTGCGCGCGATATAGCGCTCGGCTGCGTCCAGCGTGTGCACCAGGCCGAAGCGCGCGGCCACGTTGGCAGCGAAGCAGCAGTTATCCGGAGCCAGCAGGCGCTCCAAGTAGCGGCCGCACAGCCCCAGGGCCTCGGTGACCTGCAGGTAGCTGGCGGCCTCCAGCGTGTCCTCCACGGTGTCCATGGAGAGCGGTAGCCAGGCGGTGTAGATGAAGTCCAGCAGACGCTGCAGGCCCGCCGCCGACGGCACGTGCAGGTGAATCACGCGGGCCCGGGATTCCTGGGTGTGGCTCTTGAACAGGGCCCTGAAGTAGTCGCTGGAGCAGGCGAGGAGAGACCTGTGCGCCGGGAACTCGCTGCCCTCCGTTTCCAATGTGACGTCGCACAGGAAGCCCTCGGCGCGCAGGGCCTGGTAGCCGGTGAGCAGCGCGGCGCCATGAGCTTTGCAGTAAGATAGGAAATAACTCATGATGCCCGGGGCGGGAAGCGGCCAGGCGGGGACTGGGGCCAGCCGGGCGTGGCCGGAGGCATCCTGGGACCCCACGCGCGAGCTTCAGGGGCCCATTTTTTCCTGCTCAGCTTAAAGCCAGGAGCTCCTCCATCGGGGTTCGCAGATCTCCCCGTATCCCTCTTTGAGCCAATTCGGTCGGGGAACTGCTTCCAGAAGCTCCTAGTGGTGGAGGGCACGGAGTCTGGAGTCTTCCAGAGAGTGCAGGGTTTGGTTTCTGCGGCTGCCAGCCCGTTACCCAAAGCCCCCACACCAGCCCAGCTTGGGGAGCCCACACCTGCGCGCCAGGGGCCTCGGTGGCCGCGCACCATCACCTGGAAGGGCGGAGCTGCGAGTGGACCTACTCCCGGAGGTGCTGGATCTCCGACGGCCCAGATGCGCAGATGTCGCCCGGCTGGGGGCGTCCCGGGAGTAGAAGGCGAGGGCTCTGACCTCTCGCGGGTGGACAAGGAGGACGGGTCCTGCGGGCACCCGCGAGGGCCAGGGACTACTGGCTACGGGGCAGGGGGTGGTGAGCTTGTTCCGAGCCGAGGATCAAATCAAAGCCTGGGGGATTAGGGCGGGGGGGGTGCGGGTCAGCGCGGCCGGTCGGAGGCGTGATTGGGTGCCGCACATAACAGGCCAGTAGCTCACAGCGACAGGAATAGCGCGCCGCCTGGGCCTCCCCTGCGCGCCCCGCCCCGCGCCGCGGCTGCTGGACGCGAACCGAGGGCCCGGCTACCAGGGGAAGCGGCCGGGGCCTGGAACCTGACTCCGGTGACCCAGAGAGCCGCCGGTCTCCAGGGGGTCCCGGAAACCCGGCTGGGGTTTGGGGAGAAGCGTTCACTGGAAAGGAAACCCACCCCATCCCACCCCCCGCCGTGCCCCAGTGTCTAATGGTGTCCGGGGAGGGGCGCCCGGCTGGGCTGGAGGAGTGTCGACCCCCGGCGTCCCAGGAGGGAAGCCTGGGCTCCCAGCTTTCTGCTCTAAGGAGGCCCCAGTGAACCCGGCGGGACCGAGGACTTAGCGGCGACTTTGCGCGCCGACACCCCGGAGGCCGCGGTGCGCACGGAGCCGCTGGCGGGAACCACGCCCCGGCGCACCCAGCTCCAGCCCGCGGCGCTGGGTAACGCGCCCTCGCCGCGCTCGGCTTCCGAGCTGCCGCCGCACTCCGTGCCTTTCCCGCTCGCCTCACATTCCGCATTCGGGATTTGCTCCCATCCTGGCCCCCTCCCCCAGCGGAGCGCCCCCTTCCTGTTCTTGGGCCCTGCCTGGCTCATCCCTTGTCGGAGCGCACAAGGAAATTGTAGGTGACTTGAGTTTTCTGCCTTTGAATGACCACTTGCTTTAAGAAAATAATTCGTTCCGGTTTCTCTCCCCAATTTTCCAGGCTCTGCCCTAATTACTGCCTGCTGTATCTTCCGGGCCAGAACGAGGTAATGGGCGGTAAGGCTGCAAAGCCCAGTAGAGGCTGGAGTTTCCGAGCGCCCCCCTCCCCCCCATGAAGTTATTTTTATAAGATGCACCCAGCACTGAAATGATAATTAAAACCACCCCAATCTTGAGACGTTAAGAAAATGTTTCTCCCATCTCCTCCGTTCTGCTCTTAAACAAGTAAATAATCACTGTAACTTTTCTTGCCAATTCGGAAGCTACTCTGTGTTTTGCTTTCATCTAGAATGGATTTTTCTATTTTGTAATGCAACCCCTCTGGCAGCCTGCTTTAAGTGAATCTTTTGAGGGTATCTGAAATAGCTTGCATTTCTAACAATTGGGGTTATATTTCATAGGGGGAAAAGCCCAAGAAACGATAAAATTCTATCATTTTTTTGCCTGATATGCCATCGGTACTTACAAGGTCTCCAATTAGAAACAATTCTGGAAGTGCATAAAAGTATTAGTAAAATGCTTTCTTGTCAAAGATGGAACTACCTTATGACTTAAATTAGCCAAATTATAAAATGCAGGCAGGGGTTCAGGTCAAGGGCTTGCTTAAAACTCCAGAGGCTAAAAGTAGTCCAATTTGAATTCCTAATGTTAGAGCTACAGATGGGTTCATGGTCGATTTCTCTTTGTTAAGTACTAAAATTCTTAGTGCAAATGTAAAATACCAGTCTGGTTCACTGTGCACGGATCTGAATGGTGATATTAAATGGTCTTTACTCAACCTAATAGAATTTTGCTAGAAGGAATATTTAAGATCCTTTAGCCAAACTCTCTCCCTTTACTCCATAATTTCTTGTTTTTCTTTTCAAACAAATGTGGCAAATAAGTCCCAGAGAGAGTACAGTTTGTCTGGGTGACTTGGATATTGAGTTACGAAATCTGGAGTCTAGGGCTCCCTCCCTACTACATTATGTGACCTCATGTATGATAAAAATAAAATAGTGCAACACAATTTACTTAAACCAAATTTCAAAGTGATAAAGTTTAAATACAGCTATTTAAACTGCATATTTTTAACCCCAAATAGGATCAGACCTGTCCATCACCATGCATTCAGGTTGAATTCAAAATGTCACATTTGAGAATAAAATGCTGGGGAAGACTTTAAACTCTTGACATCAACCATCCAGTTCTACATACCAAGTACGTGTTCATTGCTGGCCCAGCATGCCACCTTAACATGTTTTGCCATTGAGGATATAATGAACTGTGTCAACTGAAGAAATTTTCACATTGGGTATGTTTACAAGGTCGTGTTTAGAAAATGTAACTGTCAGTTCATCCAAGAGCATTGTTGTCCTTTGAGTAATGTTTATGGAAAATATAAATACTTTAATTTCCGTGCAATATTAAGCATGCTAAGATTTTTTAGTTCTGGCAGGTGTGTGTTAAGTTGGGTCACCTAGAAGCAGGTCCTGAAATCCAACCTGAACGCATGGTGACATGCAAATGTGACAGGATCTGATCGTTGTGTTGAAAATGATCTATCAACCCCTGGAGGACAGGGGCTGTTTCTTGACCTTTGCATCTCCAGCCCCTTTCAGGTCTTTGGCATAACTAATGCTGAGGTGAACAGATACAGGGAATGGCAACATGGGTGGGAGGAGTAACGAGTTATTAAGAGGAACTTGACTGGGACAATTGCATCTTTCTCTCCGGCTCCCTTTCTTCCTTTCACACAGCTGGAGTTGAAGACACATCCTGTTAAGGCTGTGAGCTAACATCCCTAGGAATCAGGTGGGTGACTGTGGGTGGCCTCTAACTGGGAGGTCTAGGTGGACTCAACTCTTCTGAAAAGGCCCAACCGCCTCATGCAGCCACCGTTACAACCTGGTGCTGCCCTGCAGCCAGAGTTCTTTACCTACACAGCCCCCTACGGCTGTCACCTCCCGTCAGACACAGGGCCCCGGGTGCCCCTGCAGCCCCTCCATGCGGCCCAGCTACACACTCCAGCATGCCTGTTGGGACCCTGAAATTTGCCCTGAATCCCCCACCCCTTGTCGGGACTGTGGCCTGCTGTCCATGATCCCTTCCATATGTTGCACCTCCTGTGACAGAACCTAGAACGAAAGCCCTCCAAGCACCCACCTCACTTCCCACATCAAGGTGGCACTGCTAGCTAGCCTGGGCACTTCACTGTCCCTGATTGGCACTACCTAGCCAAACCTAAATTCCATAGTTCTCACCTGTAAAATAGTTGTATGAGTTGAAGAGATCCAAAACTACAAATGTTCATGTACAATGGGCACTTAAAATATTTTTTGCAAATGTCCTTTTTTGGGGGGGGTAACAGCTTTATTGAGATATAATCCACATACTATACATTTTAAAAATACAGTTCAGTGGTTCTTAGCATTTTTACAGAGGTGTGCAACCACCGCCAGAGCCTAATTTTGGAACATTTTCATCACCTCAAAAAGAGACCCCATACCCTCTGTCATTACCAGCCCCCCAAACACTAAGCAACCATGTATCTACTCTCTTGGAATCATACAATATGTGGTCTTTTGTGACTGACTTCTTTGACTTAGCATAATGTCTTCAAGGTTCACCCATATTGGAATGCACTGTTGAGGAAGAAAATAACTATATATAATAACAGCATTGGGAATCTTTTCTCAAAACCATAAAACTCTAAAATGTGCCTGTTTGATATTTAGGATCCAGTTTGGGGCAGGTTAACTCTTTATCACCTATCATTACTGGCTCCTTTATGCTTCCTTCCAACACATGGCTTCTGGCAACCTCCATGGAGAGCCTATTATTAGAAATTGACTCATTAACTAAGCTAATTGTGAAAATGTGATTACAAGCAGTAACAGACATGCATTAGAAAACAAATCCCATGTTATCTTCACCCTCTTCCAAGACCTTTTTTTGTGTGTGTGTATGTGAAATGTATTTTATCTTTGTGACACGCAATTCAGCAAAAGGGTTCCAAGGGGAGAGTGTGTGTGTTAATCATGAGCGATTTTGACATTCTGGACCAGCTGACAGCTTAAGGAGCAGTGTGGTGGGTGAGGAAGGACTGGGCTTTGGGGTGAGACAGACCTGGGCTCCAATTTCAGATCTGCCTCAGGTGACTGTAAGCAAGTGACTTAAATCCTATGAGTGTCATTTTATTATTTTAAAAAGGTTACTGACTCTACACTCATAGCACTATTAAAATTAGAATATATATGACTGCTCTTGCCACAGGTACACAAAACAGAGGTGAGTTTTTCCTTTGTCTACCTCCTTCGGCTAAAGCCTTCTGGACACTCATAACGCCGGAGCCCGAGCAGTCAGGAAATGTAACAGAGCGGCGATTCTCAGTGGTCCCCTGCAGTTTCACCTGGGAACCTCCTAAGAAGTGTAAGCTCTTGGCCCGACTTCAAAGCTACGGCACCAGAGCCCAGCGGCCTGCTTCAACAAGCCCTCCTGGTGGTTCTGATGCTCTCAGAAGTGTGGCCGAGGATTGTTAGGAATTCCTGCTCATTCCGAATTCACTATTCTCAATTTGTTACGGATGTGCTGTCAATATCCCTACCCCCACAAAAGAGGAAGCTCACTAGCTCCAAAAGGTCAGAGGTCAAAGACTCAGATGGGAAAAAATAGTGGCCTCTGCCCCATGTCACAGGACTGGTCACATTCACAAAAATAGATTGTGTGCCTGTTTGATTTTCTGTACCCCCCCCCCAAGATGATATTAACAGCAGGCCACTGAAGATGATGAAAATGATGACTCGGTAACCAACACATTTTCCCAAACAAGGTTTGATTGAATACTCAGATCAGGAGGTACCTGTGACCCCTATTTCCTGTTTGGATGCCACATTTTAAGAGGTTGGGGACTGGAAACATTCTTTCTCATGTAGGGAGCAGGTGAAGGGGCTAGAGATTTTAGTCCAAGAGAAAAAGACCCTCTGGTGGTTAAATGATCGCTATTTTAAACTTTGAGAAGTGGATAGAGGTGATCTTGTGGCCACAGAAGGCAGACCCAGGACTAGTAGGTAGACGTTACAAAGAGAAATTTGACCACAGCATAAATAAGGAACTAGCAATTTAGAGTCTTGAAAGAAACCATACAAGTAGTAGAATGTGCCAGGCCATAAGAAAGTACCCGAGGCTTGGAGAAGCTAGGGAACCTGTACAAAGTGACACAGTTTAGTAGACAGAGTCTCCCACCTGTGCACACCTGTCCCGGCCCTTACACTCCCAGCAGACAGCACCTGCGTCCCCTTGTGGGCAGACACCCTTGGGCCCCTGGAGCCCAGCCTGCCTGTGCACGTGAACAAAAGCACCCACAAATTTATATCTCCCAGCAGTGACCCTGGGCCAACAACTGATGAGCAGGGTGGCAGCTCCCTTTCCAGGTGCTCCCCTATGGGATTGAGCCACAGTCATCTTCTGTGGGACCCTGCTTGGTGTCACACACCTGCTTTGACCCCCTTCCCTTCCTAGTCTCACCCCCACACACACATCTGTCTTTTCTGGGAACACTTACTAATAATTGACTTTCACAGGAATCCTCATCTCAGAAGGAATCTCTGCCTGCCTCTGAGTAACCCAGCCCAAGACACACAGCTGGTAGGCTTCTCAGAAAGGAGTGGCACATACTACATCACAAAACGCCATCCGTCACCCACTTGCAGACATGTACAGAACACACCAGATGTGCTCTATGGACAGCAATGTGTGCCCAGTGGCAGACAGGGGCCTAGAAGCCAGGCATCTCCCCTCCACCCCTTGGGGCTTTCAGGGTTCTTGTGGAGAACTACATGAACTCCAGGGTCCTTTTAAGTCCAGCACACCAACTGGCCCCTGAAGTCCCATTTTACTTCTTCCTTTCCAATGTGGATGCCTTTTATTTCTTTTTCTTGCCTAATTGCTCTGGCTAGAACTTCCATGTTAAATAGAAGTGGAAAATGCTGGGAAGTGCTATAACAGGAAAAACAGCAACAAGTGAAGTTACCCATGCAGTCATATTCTCGGATTAACATAAACAGTATAAAGGAATTTTGCAAAATACTTCTTTCACCCACAAATCCTTGGAGATGAAGACAAAAAGAAGTGAGCCCGGCCGGGCGTGGCTCAGCGGTTGAGCGTTGACCTGGGATCCAGGCGATCGGGGTTCGATTCCCAGTCAGGGCACATGCCCGGGTTGCGGGCTCGATCAATGACTCTCATCATTGATGTTTCTCTCTTTCTCTCCCTCTCCTTTCCTCTCTCTGAAATCAATAAAGATATGTTGTTTTTTAAAAAAAGATGTTTTTGTTTGTTGTTTTTTTTTTAAATAGTGCTTATTGAGGGGAAAGGTATCAAAGAGGAGTAGTAAAGCGCGTGCAGTCCCCCCGAACTTGCATTCTCCCAGTGCTTGCCATGTTCCAGCACAGAGGCCCTTCCCTCCCCAGGATGCTCCACATACTGTGTTTCTAGGTTCAGGAGGCCAGGGGACATCAACGCAATGATGTAACATAGCAGAAGCTTCTTGGGTGGACGAGTGGCCTTGTTAGAAAGAGGAAGCATTCAGACCCAGTAGCTGGTATCAGCCTGTCCTTCCACTGAGGTAACCAGGCCAACTGAGCCAGATTGTCCCTAAACTCCTGCAAGTAGGGAAGACGTCACCCCCCAGAACCATCAAAATGCGTCTGCCTTCACTGGTTTTTGATGCATCTAGAGCTGAGACCAAGTTTCTCAAAATTGCTAGATAATCTGGGTTGCCACGACCGGTTTCCTCCACCAAATAGGAAATAAGAGCTATTCCTCCACTTTGGAAACTCATCACCCATTATGTGGAAACCCAAGATTTCCCACAAGGCCTTGCTCAAAGGACAGCTTGTCCAAAGTCTTCCCTTCCATTGGCAGCTTTTCATCCTATTCAGCTGGAGGCTCTTCCAGCCCCACCATTCTAACTGGATGATGCCAGTGATGGGCTTGGAGACTCACTCCAGCTCCTTGTCGGGCTCTCCTGGAAACATTTTAAATTTCGAAAACATTTTGGTCATTTAGTTAGCCCTTGATCAGCTATCACAAATCTGCTATTTCTCTGATTTGAGTCTTGGGATCTTACAAAATAACTTTCTATTTGTTTGATGCATTTTATTTATTAACTGATTTATTCTTCCATAGTGAAGTGATGTGTTAAACAGGAAATATGAATAAGGAGTTATATCTCAATTGTCACACCCTAAAATCTGTTGAAGCCAAAAGTCTCCCGACAGCCTTCAGTGGCTTTTCCCGTGGGTTTTTCTTCTCACGGGAATTTCTTTTATGATAAGCTTAACATTTCTCCAAAGAAAATGTTACAATACCAGAAACTTCAAAGTTGACATTTACTTGGTTTTTACAGGAGGAGTATTTAAAATTTACACAAGGCTTACATCTGAACATCTTCAAGCTTTGTAGGTATGAACCTCAAAGGGTAACTCTAAAAGCAAAACTTAAGGCCACTGCATTTTCACAGGTAAATAGAAGCATGTCCAGATGACTGGCTCTAAGTCAATATGCTCAAATCCCTGGAGCCTCGCTGGGTTAATACCCCAGGGGCCACCTGCTAGCCAGGAGAAGCATATTGAGTGAGCCACACACCCAGCATGCGATTCACCACAAGGAGCAACACCTGAGCAGATAACTATTTACACCTCTGTCCCATAAAACTTACCCAGAGACTCCCTCAGGATCTTGCACTAATAGTTTAAAGGACACTGTGCCATGGACTCATCCCCAGCCTTTCATAATGAAATGGTTTTGCAAAGTAAAAACATTTGACCACACCCCTCCTAATAGTGGTCCTGCTCTTCACAGTTATCCTTTGCAAGAAAAGGAGAGCAAAAGCTTCTATGTCCTTGACAACACACACAAAAAACTGGTTTTGAAAATCTAAACGAAACAAGACAAGGAAGTGTAAAAGAGAAAATAAAAATTGTCCACATTTCCACATGCAGAATAAATTGTTAATATCTCAGCATATTTACATCCATGGCTTTCTCATTCACTCTCTCTCTCTCTCTCTCTCTCTTTTATTTATTTATTTTAATTTATCTTTATGGTTGAAAGTATTACAGGTGTCCCACTTTTTTGCCCCCAATTGACCCCGTCCACCTCACTCCCACCCCCTCCCCAGGCCTTCAGCCCATTATTAACTGTGTCCATGGGTTATGCACATATGCATATAACTTCTTTGGTTAATCTCTTCCCACCCTCCACCCCCCTTCCCTCTTTCCTCTGAAATACGATCATCTGTTACATGTGTCAGTGTCTCTGGATCTATTTAGTTCGTCATATTCTTCTGTTCATTAGCTTCTTAAAGAAGACCCTTCAACATTTCCTGTAGTGCTGGTCTGGTGGTGATGAACTCCTTTAGCTTTTTCTTATCTGTGAAGCTGTTTATCTGACCTTCAGTTCTAAATGATAGTTTTGCTGGGTAGAGCAATCTTGGTTGTAGTTCCATGTTTTTCGTGACTTTGAATATTTCTTGCCACTCCCTTCTGTCCTGCAAGGTTTCTGTTGAGAAATCAACTGACAGTCGTATGGGGGCTCCCTTGTAGGTAACTAACTGCTTTTCTCTTGCTGCTTTTAAGATTCTCTCTTTGTCTTTAACCTTTGGCATTTTCATTATGCTGTGTCTTGCTGTGGGCCTCTTTGGGTTCCTCTTGTTTGGGACCCTCTGTGCTTCCTGGACTTGTAAGTCTATTTCTTTCCCCAGATAGGGGAAGTTTTCTGTCATTATTTTTTATTTTTTCAAATAGGTTTTCAATTTCTTGCTCTTTCTCCCCTTCTTGCACCCCAATAATACGAACGTTGGGCCTCTTGAAGTTGTCCCAGAGGCTCCTTATACTATCTTCAGATTTCTGGATTCTTTTTTCTTTTTGCTCTTCTGGTTGGGTGTTTTTTGTTTCCTCATGTTCCAAATTGCTGATTTGATTCTCAGCATCCTCTACTCTACTGGTGACTCCCTGTAAATTATTCTTCATTTCAGTTCGTGTAGCCTTCATTTCAAATTGGTACTTTATTATGTCATCGATTTTCTCAGTTATTTCCCTAATAGTCTGCTTAAACATCCTTATAAACAAAATTCTGAACTCTGTATCTGTTAGCTTGCTTGGATCTATTTCATTTAGTTCCTCTTCCAGAGATTTCTTCTGTTCTTTCCTTGGTGACATGTTTCTTTGCCTCCAGACTTTGGCTGCTTCCAGGTGTTTGTTTGTATGTATGAGGTAGAGCTGCTATGTCTCCTGGAATTTGTAGAGTGGCTTTGTGTAGTAGGTATCCTGTAGGGTCCAGCGGCTCAGCCTCCCCAGTCACCTGAGCTGGGCCCTCTAGGTGCTCCCCTGTGTGGGCTGTGTGCACTGTCCTGTTGTAGTTGAGCCTTGGTTGCTGTTGGCATCACTGGGAGGAACTGACCCTCAGGCCAGTTGGCTGTGAGGACCCGCTGCAGCTACAGCCAGAGAGCTGCTGTGCTGGAGACACCCCTATGGAGCAGGATTTACTTCAGTGGGGCTTTGGTGTTCACCAAGTGCGCCCCTTGAGTGTCACTCGTGGCTGTGGTTGGGTTGTAATCCAGGGTAGTCGAGTCTGACCCCCGGGTGCACT
The DNA here is from genome assembly GCF_964146895.1 of Miniopterus schreibersii. Taxonomy (NCBI): domain Eukaryota; kingdom Metazoa; phylum Chordata; class Mammalia; order Chiroptera; family Miniopteridae; genus Miniopterus; species Miniopterus schreibersii. Next base: position 95,291,848 of record NC_138104.1, on the reverse strand, counting down.
GTCTCTGGGGCCTCCTGGGAGGTGCAAAGTCAGCCTGTGCCAGTGCCTTGCCCAGGGCCACCCAGCATGAGCTACACAGCAAACCGTAGCTGGCTGCTCCTTGTGCTGGGCTTGGAGGTGCCCAGGAGAGGCCCAGCTATGAGCCAATGCAGCTGCCGCTAGTGCCAGGCCTGGGGCCCCCTATCAAGCCGCATGGGGCAGCTGCTGCCTGTTTGAGAGATTTGAGGACAGTCCTAAGCCTGAGGCTCCAGAGGCCACTTGCACAGAAAAGCCCCTGGAAATGGCCCGGATGAGCTGCAGGTGGGGAGGGGCGGGGCCTCCGGGAGTCACGGGGTGGGGCCAAGGGTGAGGGTCAGGTGCTGGCGATTCAAACATGGCGCCTGCCTGCCGGCTGTGTGGCGAGGACTCGCCACAGGAGCCATGGCCTCCGCCAGCCCTTCTGCCCGGGAGGAAGCCGCCCTCCGCCTGTCGCCCGGATCTCAGGCAGGTTAGTTCCTCCCCGAGTGTCCCGGGTCCTTTCAGGCTGCTGCCCGGCGCTGGGCTCAGAGGGAGCGTCCGAGTGAGTCCGTGCCGGGCCCTTAAGAGGAGCTGCTGGGGCTCCCGCGGCCTCGGCGACCCTCAGGGACAGTCCCCGCTGGTTTCACAGCCCGAAGGTGTGGGGACGTCTCTTCCTGGCCCTGGAGCCCTGGGCTGGGGGCCTGCTGTGGGGCTGGGACCCCTCGCTCCTCCGGGAAACCCCCACCGCCGAGATCCCCTCCCGGGTTTCCCCGCGGCACCGGGTGTGGGCCCGCGGCCGTGTCTCCACCATTAACCCCCAATCCGCCCGCGTCTCCCCCTCCTCCCGGTCTCGGTGCTGCTTCAGCTCCCTGGTTGTTGGCTTCTGTTCAGCCAGGTGTCAGGAGGCTCTGAGTGATGGTGGTTCTGTATTTTACTTGTGATTTTGATGTGGCTGCGGGAGGCGGCGGGTGTAGCTGTGACCTACGGCCGCCATCTTGCTTCCTCTCTCTCTTTTTAAAAGATATGTCTTTATTGATTCCGGAGAGAGGGAGAGGGAGAGAAGCATCCATGATAAGAGAGTCATTGACCAGCTGCCTCCTGCACGCCCCCTGCTGGGGATCGAGACCGCAACCCGGGCCTGCGCCCTGACCAGGAATCGAACCGTGATCTCCTGGATCCTAGGTCAATGCTCAACCGCTGAGCCACACTGAGCTTACCTAAAGAAAAATTAGTCTTCTTTCGTCAACATAATACATACTTATTTTGAAGAATTTTGATAGTTTAAAAAAGTATAAAGTTAAGGAAGTTGACATTCACCCACAAAACACCATCCAGAAGCAATTATCACAGACATTAGGTGAGTTCCAGACAAGGGCTGAGGCTCACATGGAAAGATAAGTAGACAGGTAGACATATACAGATAGGCTGGCTTTTAAGAAAATGCTATTTCTTAATTAAATAGTTAAGTGCTATTTTAATTAAAGTGTTACTTTTAATTTTACTTGACTACCACAGAAAAAAAGATAAATTGAAGTGAAACTAAAGAATTCCTAATCGATATCTCTTCATCACATGATATTATTTCCTAAGAGACTCCGGAGTTTAAAAAGAAATCTAAATTATCATGAAGCGGTTGGAGTTGGGATTTTTTAACTACCTTTTCCACTTTTAGGCAGAATTGACTCCTTGCTACAAACAATTAGGGTGCTCGTACTTCGCACCACCTCACACCTCTCTTTCCCCACTTCCCAGTGTCCATTGGTTGTATTATTATTTTCTCACTGGTGGTTTAGAGCCTTCACACCCCACCCTGTGACGGCTGACCTGTGAAGTCTTGTGACTGATCCTTCCTGAACTCCGACGATGGGTTTCTGGTGCTTCTGGTGTTTCCCACCTTCTGCAGTGTGTAACTGAAGCCCCCGGTTCCGGCCATATTAACACCACTAACACTGGCCCCTCATGTGCTGGTGGTGGTAGAGTGGGGACAATTCCCTAGGTTGAAGGGAACTTATTTCACTGTCATTCCCCCCACACTTACATTTCTCACCCAACCAGGTAAAGTGTCCTTCTTTCCTCCTGGCACCTTCCATAATTCATAATGGTGGGGCTTGTCACTTTAAAGAGAAATAGCATCATAAAAGAGAAGAAAACCATGGCTTAGGAAAAGTGTATGAAATATTTCAAAGGACAAAGCAAGGAATTTATCTAATAAAAGACAGTCCTGATGAGGTACAAAACCATCAGAGGAAATTTTGCTGTTAGGTAACACGGAAATATATCAATAAAATACACAGCATGGGGTGGTGGGATGGTGGGAAGGAGACCTAGGAAGATCAGTGACAATACTTTTAAGCTAATGAGTATTTTAGATTTAAAGTCTGCAAAAAGTAATACCAGACATTTCTCTGTCCTTCCCTACCTCCCTGTATATACGGTTCTGGGATGAATAAAATCTCGTCCCTAAATTAATATTTTAAAATGATGATTGATTTATTTACATGTATGTTTTAAGAAACATCTGTCTTCAAAAATAAACAAAAAAACATTCAGCAATTCCAGTTTCCCCAAAGCACTCATTTTTTAGAAAGTCAGGGAAGAATGATTCAGATGCCCTGGAATATAGTAATGCCAAGATCTGTTTTCCATCTCACTGGAAACATCCCATTTTTGAAGGACTGACTGCCCCAATGCTCCATTCAGAACTGTCTTTGGTGTGGTAAGCCGCTTTCTAAGATGGCCTCAGTGATCCCTGCCTCCTCATGTGCATGCCTTTGTGCATTCCTCTTACCTTGAGTGTGGATGGGACCTCAGACTTGCTTCTACCAAAAAATACATATATGTGGCAAAGGTGATGGGATGCCACTTTCATGATTAGGTTACAAATGATTGCGATTTCTGTCTTGCTAATTTCTATTGACTTTTCAGTTTCCAGGTTTTGATGGACCAAGTGGCCATGTGGGAGAAGCTAAGAGCAAGCAGCCTCAGCCAACAGCCAGCAGGGGACAGAATGCCTCCCACTACAGAGTAAGCTTGTAAACAGGTCCTTTTCCTAACACACATCCAAACGAGACTGTAAACCCAAGGCTGCCAACACCTTGATTGCAACCTCAAAGACTGTGAAGCCATGCCCAGGCTCCTGACTCACAGAAACTGTAAGATCGTAAATGTGTGTTGTTTTAAGTCACTAAGACATGGGATATTTTGTTATACAGCAGGCGATAACTAATACAGTTGGATTAGCACACACTATTCCACACCACCTCTAGGCAGTTCACCCTCATGGAGAATCACTAAGCCAAGACAAAGCATGTGAGAATATGAAGAGTAGTTACAGGGAGTTTACAAGGAGAGAGTGCAGTTAATGTAGCACAGATTTGTAATTCAATTGGCTGTGACACATCACCATTGCTTAAAATTAACATTTTATCTCAGTAACTTACACCTGTTTCTTTTATTCCACACTCTTCTTACTATATTCTCAGTACAATTTTTTTAAATTATTGCTGGAGTAGCTTCAATGTATAACTACAGATAAATGGCCAGTCAGGAGCAATTAAGACAGTTCTAGCTTTTGATAGTAACGTTGGGATGCTCTTGTTGATTTGGCTTCTTGATAGGAATTCCAAAAAAAATTATTTAGCTAAATTTTTCTATTTTTTTACTTGAGTTTTCAGCATACCTCTTACCTTCAAACAGTTTAGTTCTAATACATGTTCTCATAAAATTTACTTCAAAATCCTGTCTTTCAAATGAGGAAAATAATACATCTCTCAAACATGTCAGGGTATTAAAGATGATGCTTAAGGTAGCATGGAACTGAAAACTGCTATTAAATTCGATTTTATCACATCTGCTCTTGTGAGCCATTATCCCATCACTCTCTTACCCGGACTCTGGATTATCCACAGCCACCCAGAGAACAGATAGTTCAAGCTTATCAAGTGTTTCTTGACTGCAAGCAACAGTCACTCTGGTTCATTTAAATGCACACGGAATGATTAAATGGTATCTGGTGGCTATAAAATCCCTAGTTGGGCCAGATAATATGCTTGGGAGTCTCTGAAGCCAAGAAAGATGCCCCAGATCACAGCCCAGTGCTGGAACCACCCAGATAACCTCAGTGTTATCCCTGGGCCTTGGACACCCTGGGTACCACCATGAAGACCACCACCCTCCTTGGAGAAATGGCTGATTCCAGGCATGGGGCAGGGAAGGCACAAGGTGGACCTGGAGCATCCTGAAGTGTAGAAAGCAAGGAAGTACTCAGCAATTGAGATACATCAGAAGGACAGGGACTGGCTGGAAGGGACTCCCGGTGGCTGAACATGGGATAATGTGAGGATCACAGTGAGTAATGATGGTAATAGATTATAGCAAAAGGAGACCACTGAGTCCACAGTGATACTCTATGTAAAAGTGTAAGGAGGAAAGCTCTTTTTTACAAAGGAATGTCAGCTTAGACTTTTAGAATGAATGATAGATTTAGAAAATCACCATTTTACAACCAATAGTGTAATAATTGATTCAGGCAAATGTCATCAAAGGACACTAAAAACAATAAGTGAGAGGTCCAGATATTCGTATCATCTCAAAGTATCACCTCACAGATTACTTATTAATTTCAAAGGAGAAAATATATCTTTACATTAAAGTGATGGTGGACCCCACCTTCAGTAAATGATCAAACTTAGCATCTCTGGGACAAACTGATACCATATGAAAAATGAAAAATAAAAGAATGGGAAAGATATACTGAAAATAAAACTCTCTGGGCATATGAATGCCAGACAAAGTAGACTTTAAGGAAAGAATTATTACTAGAGATAAGACAATCCATAATGATAAGAGAATCATCTCAACAGGAAAGCATAGTGATCCTAAATGTGAATCCACCTCTAGTAACATAGCTTTAAAATTTATAAAGGAAAACTTGACAGAACTAAAAGTAAAGATAGATCAGTAATCGTAGTTGCACAAATTTAAACTTCTCTCTCATTAACTGCTAGAACAAGATGGAAAAAATCAGTAGAGATATTAAAAAACTTAAATACAGGTATACCCTCTTTTCAGAAGTTCACTTCATGCCACTTTTATGAAAGACCTACATCAGTATCTGTTTTTGCTAACTGAAAGAAATCAGAAGAGGATTTTTATTTTTACAAAAATTGGCAAAAAGCGAAAATAATGTTCAGGATTTGTTTAGCAGCGAGCCAGCCATTATAGAAGCAGCACAAAGCACAGCAGAGAGAGTGGCCCCGCAGGCAAGCTCCTTCCCATGACCTATACTCAGCATACAGCCACCATCGCTTTGAACTGTGTCTGTGAACATCTGTGCTTCATCTCAGTTTATTTTTTGTGCCTCTGTTAGCAAGATGTGTCCTAAAGTATCAGAAAAGCCTAAGAAAGCTTGTAAGGGTATTAGGCTTAGCATAAAACTAGATGTAATTGTTTCGATCTTGGTGAGCAAAATAAAGGCATTGTGTGTGTGATCAATTGGCCTGGGACCACCATTTATACTATTTACACACAAAAAGAAAGAATCTCGAAAGCTGCCAGAATTACCATTGGTTCTGTTAGTAACAAAGTGGTCTCTTAACATCCAGCAATGGGTAAAATGGGAAGTCTATTGCTTGAGTGGATGGATGGGTAAAGTCGTCCAGGAACTGAGCATGAATCATTTTTGTGAGATTTTTGCTACAATTGACAGGGCTACAATGACTGCAGAAAAGTTTGACTTTAATTTTGAAAGGGTGCTTTCTACTTTACACAGGCAGGTTTGCAGGATGTTTTGAGTGCCTACAAAGAAACGTGTATGATCGAGAACTGCATGAGGCTAAGCAGTCAAACATACTGTTGTATTTCAAGCCTTTCCCGTCATCCAGAGCACACTACGAAACTCAACCTGGGACCTCGAGGCAGGCAGACATGGAAAAAAGTATGGGCTTTAGTGACCTACCTGCCCTGATGGATGTAGACGCCTAGATGTTAATAGATGACCCTCTTCCTCTCTCTCTCACACCGCAGTTTCCTGTACCTGCCACCACCACAGCCTCCGGCCACTCAGCCTAACACACCATCATCACCACCTCCCAACTTTACAGCATGCTCACTGTCTTCTCAGTTCTGGTAAGTGAAATTAACTGTACATGCATCATTTCTACTTTATACAGGCTGTGTATTTATCATATCATTCCTGCTTTTACTATACGTTAATGTTAATTTAGCTTTCTGTGTTATTTGGTGTGGTTTGTTAGATTAATCTTTGGGTCTGGGAACGCTCAAAATTTTCCCATGTCAATTAATGGTAATTGCTTCTTTGCTTTATGCCATTTCAACTTAGGAAAGATTTCATAAGAACATCCTACTTTTGGATAGGGGGAGAAACCTGTACATTATTAACTAACATGACTTAATTGACATTTGTAGAATACCTGTGGAAATCTCATGGGCATTAACCAAAATAGACCCATATTCCAAAGCATAGTCACCAAAAATTAAAGACTGAAGTCATACAGAGTAAGCTCTCAGACTACAGTGGATTAAACAAAAAATCAGTAACAAAAATATACCTAGGGGGAAATATAAGCAAAAATTTACGGTTGATGAAAAGCATTTGGGTCCCTGATGATTCTGCCATGGTCCAGAAGAGTGCTGAGACTGGCTGAATGATACCTGTGGGTCATCATTTTTCCTTCCTGCCAAGTAGGAGTAGAGTTCCTGAGATGGGACACATGGGTAGTGTGACAAGGTATGTGCCTCCAAGCAGCCTGCAAAGAGCAGACTCTTTAAATCGCACCACCAGGTAATTTGCTGTTGCCCTCATCTGAGAGAATTAGGAGGAAGAGTAATGAATTTCTTATCCAAAAATAAGAACCTTCTACTTTCTGAAATATTTGCAAATTAAGTGCAATTGACTTCAAAATTTTATGGGAGAGGAGCTCTGAATGGGTATATAGATACAATAATATCAGCCATTAGTTGGATGTGTAGGGGTTTGTTACACTATTCTGTCTGGTACATATTTTAAGTTTTTCCATTAAAAAAGTTTTTTGAAAGAAAAAATCACAAAGAATTGATCTGGGTAACTGGTTTGAACCATGTGGGTGATAAGTATCTCTTAAAAACTGTCCTGGGCAGAAGGTAAATGAGAAGGGACAAACCCTTCTTCCCTTTTCCACATCCAGAAACGTTATCCACAGGAGGATGTTTGGAGAACAATGGAAAGATACCAGCTGGTTCTGAATGAGAATGTATGGGTTGCCCTCCAGATGAAATTGGTTTCCAGTTGATTTAGAAATTGATTCTAGGGTCAGGAGTTTTAGAGGCAGCATCATAAATAACTGGCATCTTGGAACTTTGTGTAATAATCACTCTTTTGACATTTTCTCCTTTCCAGTTTGTATTTTTAAATGTATATAAAATTTCTCAGCCATGGGCTTAATGTTTTTTTTCTTTCTGCATCTGGTGCTCATGATACTTAAAAGGCCAATTCTCTATTTTTAGCTCTTGTGGGTTTTAGCAATACTTCCAGATTCAAGGGATAAGATTGCTCATTAATATTTGTTTAGAGGATGAGGTAATTCCACAAGCCAGCGCATGACAGTCAACAGGGTGTGGAATCTTATGAAATTATGCATATCAACTCTAATGAGAGGAAGAAATTCAATAGAATTATGCAAAATTATGGTGATGTTGATATGATATAGCTTATTAATCTCTTATGAATTTCATGAATTATTGGAGCATATATATAGCATGTGGGTCATGCTTTAATAAGCACAGTGTTGGGTATTAATCAAAATCAAAATAGTGGAGATTTCTCCACTTGTATTTGTGAAACCAAAAGATGCATTCAGCTTAGTGGCTGTATTAAAACAGCCTTCTATTTATTCATGTTTTCATTCATTTGATAAATGCTCATGAAGTCTCTATTAGTGGACCAGTCATTTTATTTTTATTAATGTCCAGTTTCCAAATATCTCTGATACCTTTCCTTGAACCCTAAAAAGAATTAGTAAGGGAAATAAAATTTTACACACGGAAAAACTGAATGTTAGGATTCAATTTGGGAGCAAAGCCATCTACAGCATTTGCTGCCTGCTTGCCCCACACTGAACTCCACAGTGGGTTCATTGGGAAGAATAAATTGTAGCCTGGCCCTTACAGAAATCATGATCTAAAAATTGCCCAAACTCTTGAATGTGGCTGACAAGGTTCTTGGTGATCTGGTTCTCCAAACCACCCATCCCCACCATCAGTTAGTTTTCTGTACTTACCTCAGGTCACAGAATGTACCTTTCCCTGTGTCACCTCCTAGACTCCCACATACTGCTCCCACTGCTTGCTGCACTTTGCTCCCTTCCTCCTGCCAGCGGCTGACTTTTGGGTCTCAGCTGACTTATGGATCAGCCGGGGTAGGCTAGGTGACCTGCAGTGGCAAACATCCCGTCTCAGCACGTTAAAACAACAGAGCTCTTGGTTCTGTTTCACACGAAGTCATCTGCGGGCCTCGCCCGTGCTCGCGCTGCCCTCCTGCCCCTGCAGCGGGGAAGGGAGAGCGGACGCTCCCACCAGCGGGGTCTGCTCCCCCTGGAAATGACACGTGTCAGTTGCATTCACAGCCCGTTTGCCGAATAGCAGCCAGGCCAGGCCCTGCCTACCATCAAGGGGACAGAAACATAAAACCTTTCCAGGTGCCAAGAGTGACAAAACTTAGAATTGTCCATAAACAGCACTGGTATTTATCATAAGGTCCCCTTCCCATGAGAAGCCCTCCCTGCCCTCTAAACAGATAGGGCTGGTTTGTTGAGGAACCTTAATTTCTCTGTTTGGTTTTTGTCCAATTACTACCTCTCCCTTCCTAAAAGCATCTTAACCAGTCACTTTGATTATCAGAACAATTTCCATTCGGCTTAAACATTTAGCCCTCTTTGCTCGCAAATGTCAATCTCAAGGTCAATTTAAAACTCATCTGACGCCTCTGCACCCAGGTCAGGCTTGGAACAAAGGATGGTGCACAGCCTTTTTCTGTATGTTACCTGCCTTCCTGTTGTAGAGACTACCTTCCCCACATTGTTAGGGGAGAGGAAAGGCAAAGGAAAACAGCGGATGTCCCTTCTTTTTACTGATTAAGGTGACATTCCCCTTTGATTTTCCCTGCTTCTCTGGCCAACACTGGCAGGCCAGCAGCAGACATTCATCTCAGCAGGCTCCTCTCAAGCTGAATCACATAGAGCATATATGTGGGTCCTGCAGAGGACCAGTGTGGGTCTCCCCTACTGCATTTTTCCTAGCCTGGGAGACTAGTCCTCACGTGGACCACTTTCCCTCCCACCCCTCACCTCCACAAAGATGGCACACCCTTTAAGGCTCTTTCTGCAGGGGAACCCTTTGGTGGAGGAGACCAGCAACATGGCTCAGGCCCAGCTACCTTCCGAGGGGTCCACTCAGCCCACAGGAATCTCTACACTCCTTCCTACCCCAAATTGTGGGTAAGCGAGCAGGTCTACTACCATCTCCTTTTTCAATCCTGTCACCTTTTGCCTGTTCGCTTTGCTCTTACCCAGGGACGACAGGGGCTGATTGACAAGTACAATGGCTAAGCTACTATTCAGCCAGAAATGAAATGTCAGTCAACTTCCCGCCGACATTCGTGCACAAGCCATTCTCTTGGCTTCGGCACACAGAGGAGAGAAACCAGCCTCTCTTTTTGAACACCGTGCTAGCCCAAAAGGCCTCCAACATCTCTCCCTCTTGGTCATTTTATGTAGACTTGGGGAATAGAGTACGTCTTAACCAATGTCCCTCAGCAAGCCCTGAGGTGGCTGTTCCTAGACTGTGAACACTTGACCTTAGAATGTGGGGTCCTTGGTGTCTTATCTTCAGCATAACTACAACACTCTGGGACATCAGGAGAAACCTTAGACTTCATGGAGTTAAACTGCCCTTTGCAAGTGCTCCCAGAGCCCCTATGCTTCTTGGATCTCAGTCCCATTATATCATGTGGCTCTTGCTTGCTAAATTATCTGTCTCCCCCTGATCTAGCCAATCTTGGGACTTTCTGACCCATCCTGGAGACCAGCTCAGCACCTAACACATAGTGAGTGCTCAATAAGTACTTTTTTTTACAAGACCAGGCCAACTAACTTTAGTGTGGGAAGGTTTTAAGAAAAAGTTTTAAAAGTATTTGAAAGAGAAGTTGTACCTGTTTTTAGAAAGAAAATGGAAGATATTCCAAATGAGGGAAATAATTTGAGAGGTAACTGTGCAGATAGAAAAATTCTGTGCCTATGAATAGAGTTAGGCTTATTTTAATAGAACAAAATGGTGATCACATACTGTAATAAGAATTGGGTTGCTCTATAGAATACATAGTTTCATATATTAATTGTGTACAGTCATCTGCCTCCCTTGTATATATCCAGTGAAAAAATTGTAAGCTGTCAATATCAAAACATATGGCCTCAATTGTTATGGCAGGACTAACCTTCACCCACTTCCAGAATTTTTAGAACAGGTAGACTTTTCAGGTAGAGATAAGCAAAGAATATTGCATCATATTACCTCACTCCTTACAGCTATTGATGCAGTTGCTGAACAGTATAATTTCCACTTTAAAGTTACTATTGGTTCCCTCTAGTAACTCAGTATATGCTGAGTGAATTCTGAAATCAGTCAGGGCTACAATTATGGTCATGGAAAATGCCCTGACCAAGCTTTATAAATGCCTAACTAAAAGCATTATTTTGCCTGAAATTCTCTGTATACATGTTTGGGGTCCTTTTGTGAGAATTCCATACCAGATGTAATTTACCTGTACTGGGCAGGCAATTGTAAGTAATTCTCACAGAGATTTTTCCAGAGTTAAGGAAAATGTTTGTGTGTTTTGAACTATGTATTTTTGAAACAGAAGGGTAAAGCTGATTTTCTGATTCACCTCTTTCCACAAGAAATTTTCTTCTTGGATCATTCTGTGCTGTTTGACTCCTTTTGAATGTCACATGATCAGTAGACTGCTTCATGACTGTCGTGAGAAATGGCAAGACTTGAGTGCAGATAGACTCAGTTAATGGTGTCTGCACTTGGAAGGTTGCCAAGTGATACTCTAGTAGGACCAGAATTTTCCTTTAGACCTGTCCTTGACTGGTTGTGGTTGATGGCGACCTGCAGAAATAGGTTATTTAAAGAATCTGTTTTACATCATTTCTGGTTGCAAACTGCCATTCTCTCTCCATTGTTACTTTTTGGAGTGAGAATTCAAGCTGACATTTCAAACAGCCTTGACTTTTCCCTTGGTGTTTCCTTGAACTCTTTTTTCTAACAGCCTAATAAAATCTCCACATATTTCCCCGAGTATTTATCACACACGCACCCATGATTTTCCCCCTTTGGCCCGTGTACATGCCTGTCATGAGGCAGTTACAAGCAAGACAAGAAAAGGGGCAGCCTTTCAGTCAGACAGGCTTTTAATGCTAAGAAGGAATTCTTAGCTGATGCCTCTCAAACTTTCAATATTCATTGTATGAAGGCAGAACTCCCTTGCTATCTGAATCTAATCCATTCCTGAAAACATGTTGGATAGCAAATTTGCAGATAAAGGAAGCTTATATTCTATGATTTTAAATGGCAAAAATAATGTATTCCCAGCCCATCCAAAAGCCACAAGCAATTTTCTCAAATATTACTACAATACTCTCAAAGCCCCCTATAACCATCCACCGAGGATTTCTATGTAGTATAAAAACATTTAAAACCTCAACTACCTAATTTTTTGTGTACAATACTCCATTATATGGTGGAGCAGCACTTTGCAAACTTTGGCATGCATCAGAATCGTGGGGTGTTTGTTGAAGCATAGAATCATGGGACCCTGAATTTCAGATGTAGCAGGTCTGGGTTGGGAACCAAGAACGAGCATTTCTAACAAGCTCCCTGGTGATACTGCTATAGCTGGTCCAGGATGACATTGAGAGGAGGGCTGCTGTAGAGGATATGAATTTCATCTTTCTTCCACACTCAGCAAATATTACTGAAATATAAATATCCATAGTGGAAATAATATGTTCAAGATGCTTTAAATAATGAATGAAAATTACACTTAGAATAATGAAATGAAAGAATACAGCAATTTTCAAATAATGGTTATTGACCAATGGAAGAGTTGCCTGAGCAGAGTCCGGTGGCCAGAGGAAGGAGATGGAAGTTTCAGTCATGGTTGGGCTTTGGGGTTGAGTGGCAGACGCAGCAGAAAGGCGGATGCCTTGCATCCTACAACTCCCAATACAAGCAGCTGGAGGCCAGCTTTCTCTGATTGGCCTGCAAGACTCCAAAAGTGGGTTTAGCTCTGAACTGTCCTCTGAAGCTTTGGATAAAACTATGTGAAGGGAACAAAAGCTCTCAAAGAGGACATCTGTTCGTAGTCTCTTTGCTTAAGGTTATACAGCTCTGAATAGCATAAGACAGGGTTTGTCATTGCGTTTCTGGAGTGCTAGACCTTCGATGTCATGATCACACTCACTACAGCAATTGTTTTGAGGATGCGATCTACAATTTCTTTTGAAGATTCAGCACATAGATCCTCTCCCTCCCTTTCTTCCAAATGGTGATGAACATGAAGCTCAGTGAGGACTACTTTCTGAGAAGATGCTTTCACTTAGTAATTGGGAATGCTGACCTTCTGAATATTGATGGCACACATTTAAACAACACGTATCCTGATCATTAGGCAGCTGAGGTAGGACTGCAACACAGTATATATATCCTCTTACCTGGACTGACTTACAACTTAAATGGCATTTCTGGTGTTTTCTTGCTGATTTACAATAGCAGGTTTTTGATTCAGACAATAAATCTGGAATAAACATTTTTGCAAGTCATTTCAATGAGTAGTTGGATCATAAGAGTTCAGGTAGTGAGGGATGCCTGGTTGAATTAAACCTTTACTGTGTAACAGGCATAGGCCTGGGGAGTGGGTATATAGTAATCAACACAATAAATATGGTGGTGCCCTCATTCCCTTATAGCTAGCGAGACAAACAATAAACCAGCAAAGGAGTAAAATGTATAGCACTGCAAAGTGTGATAGACAGAGAGAAGAAAACAACAGATGCTATTAAAGGGACTAATGTAGAGATGGAGAAGCAGGGAGAGCTCTTCTGAAAAGGTAACGCTTTCTTTTTGTTTTTATGGAACATTTTGTTTTGAGTTTTCTATGGAAATGTTTAAAGTGCAAAACAGTGCCAAGAAGAAAATAACACCCACCCACATTTCCACCATCCAGAAATAACCCCTTAGCATTGTGGCATTGTTATTTCCAATTAAAGCTTGTAAGAGATCTGTTTCACTGCTGGGAAGAGCAGTGGATTTGATGGAGAACTCAGGGTGGCCTGGCTCAGTCTAGTTCCTGTGGCTACACAGTAAAGGGAAAGTGAAAAAGGATTTGGGGTACAGCAGAGCTTGGAGATGATTGAGCAAGTGAATGAGGGAGGGGGAACCAAATAAGAATCCCAAGTGTTGGGCATAATCAAATGGACAATGGTACTGTCATTAGGGAGATCGGAAGGAGGGGTGCAGAAATAGGTTGGAGGTGGGGAAAGGAGACCAAGGGTTCAGTAATTGTGAAGACACACAGGAAACACATAAGCCATTAGAGAAAAGGTTCTGAGGCACAGAAGAGGGTATTAATTTGAGGGGTTACATACAGATGCTATTTAAGGCCTGGAGAATGGAAGAGATCACCTGGGGAGAAAGTTTAGTGAGGAGAAATAAAGCAGGACTGAGCTGCAAGAAAAGACAACTTGGAAATGGATTAGAGGAAGAGCAACTGGGCTAAAAGAATGAAAATGACTAATCACAGGAGTAGGAGGAAAACCTGGTAAGTTCTGTGGTAGGCAGAACAGCGACCTAAAAATATTCATGTCCTAATCCCCGCAACCTGTGAAAGTATGACCTTAAATGGCAAAAGGAACTTTGCTGCTGGAATTCAGTCATGGACCTTAGAGAGGGAGAGCATGCTGGATCCCTAAGTGGACCCAATGTGGGCACCTGGGTCCCTAAAAGTGGACGAGGGAGGCAGAAGAGCTGGTCAGAGAGACACGATGACGAAGCAGGAGAGTCAAAGCGCTGAGGGACTCGATCCACATATCGCTGCCTTTGCGGGCAGAGGAAGGGGAGTGTGAGCCGAGGAATGCAGGAGGCCTCTAGAAGCTGTGAACTCCCTCAGCTAACATCCAGTGAGGAAACAGGCCCTCAGCCCTGCAACCACTTGCAACTGGAGTCTGCCTCCAACCACAATAGGCAACAAGCAGCTTCCCCAGAGTTTCTGGAAAGGAACCCAGTCCTGCCAACACCTTAATTTTAGCCCGTTGGGCACTGTGCCAGACTCCTGACCTACAAAACCATAAGATAATACATTTTATCATTTTAAGCTTCTTAAGTTTATAGTAAATTGTTATGGCAGTTAATGCTCAAAATAATACTGGCTATTATTATTACCCTTTTTTTAGACTGTCTTCCTGATTCTCTTTCAATAAGTATGGTAACGAGACTTGCTTCTCTCATTTGTGGCCTGGGTGAGCCCTTACAAGATTAACTAAACTACTTATACCAGATAACGTCAGAGGCAATGGCTGATGAGTCTTCCATTATGTCAGCCCGTCTTATTACTGCCCAGTTCCCCGCTGATGGCACAAGGATGCCGTCTGCGTGCTGAACAAGGTGTGCTACTGTCTCCTCACCTCAGTTATGCCCAGGCCAGCCTCAGTTCATCATCAGGGTTCCCATCCCCTGCTAATGCCTCCTCTTCAGAGAGGCAGACTCACATAAGAAATAACAAAAATCTCGAGATTGTTTTGTGCTCCCTGCCTAAATGTCAGGCTCTGACAATTATTCCTTCCCTTTCATTCTTTCAACATGAGTAATGTCATAGTTCCTGACAGCTGGAATTTACTCATCTGTTAAACAGAGCCACCCAGGGACAACCTGCAGCTCTTTGTCTTAGAGCAGTGCTTCTCAGCCCTGGATGCACATTAAAAGGAGCTGGCAACGTTGTTGTTTTTTTAATATGGATACTCAGGCCCCATCTAAATCAATTGAACCAGAACCTCTGGGCATGGGGCCTGGGCATGGGTACTTTTTTTAAATCGCTCCAGGTATTGGCAAAGTGGTGTTGGAGAAACACTGCCTTAGGGCCTTTTCCCTTTCCCTGCTGAGAGCCAGGGAGGCACCCATTGTACCCAGATGCCAATTAAAGTCTGAACCCTGCAGAGCTAATGGACAGAGGGGTCCACAGTGCAAAGCTCTTCCATAGAGACTGTGAGAAGAGACATCTGAAGACAGAGGTCTCCAAGTGGGGATGGAGGTCTCAGATGCAGCTACCTTCACTGGAGATGCTGTGCTCTGGGCCATCAGAGAGACAGTAATGGGCTAAAGCTTGAAAAGTAAAGATATTTCACTCTTTCATAAGCTTTATTCAGGATATATATGTGTGTGTGTATATATATATGTGTGTGTGTGTGTATATATATATATATGTATATATAGCTAAACAAGAAAAGTTCATTGATTCTACTTTCACAACATGGCAGACAAAATGCTATCCATCTGTCTTTGTGAGCTTGGGCTTCTATAACAAAATACCATAGACTGGGTGGCTTAAACAGCAATTTATTTCTCACAATTCTTGAGGTAGGCAGTCCAATATCAAGGTGCCGGCTGATTCCGTTTCTGGTGAGAACTCTCTCCCTGATATGCAGATGGCCACCTTCTTGCTCTGTCCTCACATGGCTAAGAGAGGAAGTTCCAGGGCCTCTTCTTCTTATGTGGGCACTAATCCCATCCTGGGGCCTCCACCCTCATGACCTCATCTAAACCTAATTACCTCCTAAAGGCCTCACCTCTTAACACCATCACATTGGTGACTTGGGGCTTCAACATATGAACTTTGCGGGAACACAAACATTCAGTCAATAGCACCATACAATTTTCTGAAAATTAAAATGATCCGTGTCTTCTAGGTACCCCTGGAAACCCACATAGCCAGAACTTAATGGCAGTGGTAGGAAACCTGGTCTTTGGAGTCCTTGCCTAAGAGTGACAGGACTGCTGTGGTAGACAGAATGTCCCCCCAAAGGTGTCCATGCCCTAATCCCCCAGAACTGTGAATATGTTACATGGCAAAAGGGGCTTTGCTGACGTAATTAAGACTGTAGGTCTTATAGGGAGATTATCCTGAATTACCTGGGTTGATTCAATCTTACATGTGAGTCCTTAAAAGCAACAAACCTTCTCTGGCTGGAGGCAGAGAAGATGGTGCCCAAGAGAAAATAGGAGAGACTCAAAGCATGACAAGGACTGTGCACCATCAGAGGAATGAAGACAGACGAGGCAGCACCACGAGGGTTGCACACAGCCAGTAAGGGCCTGGGGCCCTATAACTAGAAGGAACTATAACTATAACTAGAAGGAACTGAATTCTGCCAACAACCTGAATAAGCTCAGAAAGGGATTCTTCTCCAGAACCTCTTGATTTCAGCCTTGTGAGACCTGGAACAAAAGAGCCGGAGAGCTCACCCAGATTTCTAAAATACAGAACTATAAGATGATAAATGTGTATTGTTTCAAACTGCTAACATTGTGGTAATTTTAAAAGGCAGCAATATAAAACTGACATATCTGCCAAGGGATGTTTTGAGCTATTAGCCGATTGATAAGCAATTTTAATGTCATTAACTTTGATTGTTGAACACAAACCACACGTTGAGAGATGAGAAACCTGTCGTGTTTTGGTGGTCAATTTACTCTTGGAACATTCAGCCTTACTGTTGACTTGCCAAAGATGAGTTATGTGGTGACAACTTGGATTATATTCCTTTCCACAAAGTCCTCAAAGAGAATAAAGGGAAATGCTGATGGGTGTGAGAAATGATGATTCCTGGCCAGGCTTGTAAAAATATGATACAGAGCTATTACTATTGCCAAAAAAAAAACTCAAAATGAATTGCATGGTTTGGAACAGAGGTTTAACTATCATCAAGACAATTTTCTCCTGTAATAGACCTATGAGAACAGTAGGGACTTTTGAGTAATTTATCTTCGTTCTTTCCCATGGATGCAGCTGGGCGCATCCACAGCCTTTATGGTCTTCTCAATCTCCCAGCAACAGATTTCTAGCTCCGAGCCAGGGGTCTCATTAGGAAATGCCTGCATTCTAGAATCACAGCGTGATCCTTTAAAAGGCTTCCTTCTGGGCATATTTTATTAACAGAAACCAACTCTACTTACCTTAAGCAGAAAATGAATTTATTAAAATAATTTATGGAATAGCTCACAGAATTAACAGGAAGGTTGGGGAATCGGCTCTGAAAATGGGCAGGAAGCAAAGGAAGCCAGGCAGTTGAATCCACTGCTAAAATTACATCATAGGAAGAGCGATTAAAGAAGCGACCTCTGAGCCGCAGATGCTGCCCACGGCTCTGTCACTTCTGGAGGCTGGCTACCATGGTAGCTGCAGAGAATTCTAGACTTTCCTATTTCTATCTCCAGATCCAAAATCCAGTATGAAAGGATTTAATTTTTCTCAGTTTAGATAATATGAAAAAAATTGCAGTCACCAAGGGTCAGGAAAAGCACATATTTTCGTTTCCTTAGGAGGAGGCAGAACTGTTCTTCCCTCTGAGACTTATACTGTGGGCCATTCTCCAGACATAGAAAAGGGTGGGAGGAATAGCTCTCACCCCTTTAGCTCTCAAATATCCCTGAAAACGTATCTTCTCATATGTCTAAAAATATTTTTTTAAATATATACATGTAATAATTCTCCCACTTCAAATAATGTAACCTACCCTATTCCCAAAGACAACAACTCAATATTTCATCAGTTACTTTTAGCTGAGTGAGATCTATTTCTGTCATAATCTCTTCTTAACCTCCAGCACACTCTCTGTGCAATAGGGGGTAAAGGAAGAGGAAAGAAAGGGTAATAAATTAAAATGTGTAAATATATACATGGCACACTGAGGAAGAGAATCTGGGAAGGGGCTGTGGTCCTTGTTTGTGCAGCGATGATGGGTATTTACAACGTCCCTCCCATGTAGCTCATCCCATGTGCCCATTGCCTTCAGCCCCACCTTGGCTGGCCTCAGGGGTGTGCTGGTAAATGTTTACCAACCAGCTCTCTGGAAAAAAAAAAGTATTCATTATAAATTGTACTGACATAAAGGATGTTTAGCACACAGTTTACAACTAATAATAAAATATATGATGTCCTTTATTGTAAATTCCATATATAGCTGCAGTTCAACCATGATTTGGCACAACCAGACTACAAATAAAGGCTTATTAGCATTCCGTTCAACCAAGAACTTGCTTGACCCATTAACTATTGCATGTAGTTCTGGCATAGATATTGGTTGATAATTTTGTTTGCATTGACAAGTAAGAGGAAAGTTAAAGAAATGAAGATATATGATGGAACTTCATTTATTTGTCAATGACATGAGCAACTGCTTTACTAAATCAGATAAATTTTCAAATATTGGAAATCACCTCAAATTTTTGTGCTATTGACAGTGTAATAGCTGTAGATACAACCTGATTTTAAGTTTAATCTGTAGTAGTATTATTTTCTCCATCGCTTTCTTAAGTCTAGACAAGCAACAAAACGCAGTATCATGACTTGATCCATTTAAAGATTACATAAACAAGCTCGCATAAATACTATGTAGGAATGGAGGAGCGTTGCTGTGTATACTGTGCCACTCCATTTGTTGACATCTTTACAAGTATGTGATAAGTGTTACTTAGTGATCTATTGACAAAAATTATTTTTAATGATGGTTCAGCTCCCAGCTCATAGGTTTTTCAATTTTGTTGAAAGCAAAGATTTAGAACTGTATGGTTTGAGAAATCAATTGTCATCTACTCTTTGCACCATTTACTTTCTCCGTTTTAGAAAGTATACTGCAAAGACATTACTATGACCGACAGCTATTAATTTCACTTGCTCTTTCTCAACAGGCATCTCATTTAGCCTTTATACTTTAAAAAGTTTAGCAAATACTTTTAAGAATTTGCCAATACAGTATTATTTGCAAAGTAATCTTATATCATCACATGCTTTAACTATACAGTATTTTCATCAAAAGCTTAGAACTGCAGCTTTAGCTCATCCAAGTTGCAGAAAATGTATCGTCTATGTAGGAAAGCCCATCCTCACTGTCAAACCAATTAGTCAAATCAGACTTGCCTCTGTCGTTCTCTATGTGGAGTCTCATATTGGCATGGGCTTCTCGCAGCGTGGTGGTCTCAAGGTACTTGCTCTTCTTACCAGGCAGCTGCCTTCCAAGAGGTAGAAAGTGCCCAGCCAGTTAAGGGTTACACCTAAAAGTGGCCCAGTAGTATCTCTTTGCCCTACTCTATTGATCAAAGCAGTCACAGAGCCCACCCAGACTCAAGGAGTGGAGAAATAGACTACCTCTCACTAGGGGAGTTATAAGGTTGCATTTTAGAACACCATTGGCATCATGATATCATTGCAGCCACCTTTGGAAAATTCAATCTGCCATAGCCAGTTTCTGAGAACATATTTCATCAATACTCAGGAACTGAGGAAACAACTTGGGGATAGGTTCATTTCCCACAGTCCTTACCATGAGGTGGACTCCTGTCTAACCTTCATTAATCATAGGACCAATCTGACTAATGGGCCATAGTAACTTTCAGGGTCCTCAGGACTTTGTGTTATTGTAGAGCCAGTATCCAACAACCCCCCATAGACGTATGTATTTTCCTTTTCCTGGTGCACATTTACTGTGGTAAATGATGGAATCTCTTTGATGAGGGCTAGAAGGAAGATCCAGGATGTGTTGGGGGAAGTCTTTGCAGGGTCCTTTCTTGGATCGTATGGCCTCCCCTTCACTCAAGGAACTTTGGTCTTGGAGTTGGGTGACTCAGGTTTTAGAATTGGATGAGAAGCCTCAACTCACTATTTTTCTCTTTGGGCACATGTCAGACCTCTGTTAACAAGATACAGAGTTTTGCTATTATTGTAAAAGTCAAATAGGGCCTTAGTAGACTATCCAGGATTTTCAGACCTGGAGATCCCATGATTAGTCAATTACTGCCAAAGATTCCTGTGGTTCAGACTCTTCTGATTACCACTCTGGTAAGCATGAACATCTTGCTTCTGGGATGGAGTAGTGACCCCTGACCTCTCTCACCCGAGGTATTCCTAATATATTGATATGAGGAAGCACGTTACCAACTAGGGGTTGCAGAGGGCACTTCACACAAGTTAGGGAGGGCTGGGAGGTGGGAACTGAATAGGGGCTATGCAGAGCAACGTGGAATTGAAGCACAGATGGGAGTGACATACATGGTGGGCTAGGCCTCTTGTGATGAATGGAGTTTAGGACACCATGAGATTAGTCCTAGTGGTCTCAAGGCAGATCATGGTGATGGGGTATGTGTTGGCGGGGGTTTGGGAGCCTATAGCTGCTTGCCTCTTCTTTCCTTCCGGGAGACAAATGATCCCATCGCATGAGTGAGGATTTTACTCTTGACACTACTAAGAGAGATGTAGCAGCCCAAGGAGGCATGAGTCCTCAAAGAGTATATTATTCTGGGTGATTATAGATGATGATTTAATTTTCTGGTTTACAAGTGGCTGCCACAGTCCTCCAACTAGGACAAATAACTCATTCTAGTCAGGTCCTATTTTCCTAAGGCTATTTGTTGCAACTCATGCCCAGATAGCAATTCCTGCATGAGTCAAGGTTTATGTAGGCAAGCAGTAGGTTTTGGATACTTCACATATTCAGTGGGAGTGCTGGAGAATCAGGCTTGGAAAGAGGGTAGGAGAGAAAGGGGTGGGTATGACAGAACTGTCACCAAATCATTCCACCAAGTCTTGCCTCAGGTACTGCTGCCATGAATGTGGGCAGGCCACTACTGCCAATGTGGAATCAATTCTTCATAAATTTTAACTGTCCACTGCCCCTTGGCCCATTCTTAAATGGCCTGCCTTTTAGATGTGCCCAAGCTCGCTCTCTCCATGGAGGCAAGTACCTGTCCTCTCTGTAAGGGGAGGCCGGAAGAGATGCAGAATGACTGAACATTTAAACATAAAAAGTGAGTACAGTTGCTGGTCCAAAATGAAAATCTATTCCAGCAAATAACTTACGGGATCCCATATTCATTTCCATAGAAGAACAGCCTTCATAGTAGTCAAAGTTTCAGTTGTGAGTAACAAAATCCCCAAAGTACAAGAAATTGGTTTTGCTTCCCTCCCTCAAAAAAGTAGACAGGCCAAATCTAGAGTGGTGGCTCTGTGCACTTAGGCTCCTATCAATGCACAGCTTTCACCTCATGGTCCAAGATGGATCCAACCATTACATCTGCATTGCAGCTAGAAGCGAAAGAAAGAAGTAGCTGAGCTCTCCCTTCAGGGATACTTACCAGGAATTACAAACACTGCTTTTGCTTAATGACCCTTAGCCAGAATTTAGCCACTGGCCCACTGTGAGCTGCAAAAGAGTGGCTGTGAAGCCAGTGAAAATTTAGAGGTTTTATTAGAAAAGGGGGGAGAATGAGTATTGGGGGACACTTAGCTCTCTTTGCCACTTTCAGGACACATTTTCATTTTCCAATGGAGAAACTGCCTTCCACCTTTTCAGTGCTCTCATCACCCCCAAGTCTCTGTGGAGCCAAAGCCCCTAAACCGAAAAGGCCTGCTTGCCACCCTTCAATCTCAGGGCTTCTCAGGACATCACATAACGATCTACTAAACCACATTTTCATTGCTGAAGCTTCCATTTCCTATTCTTCCTTGATGCTCTTACCTCATTTGCCATTTTCACCGCAGAGCCCAGCAAGCTTCCAAGTCATTGATATTGATTACACATTATCTTTAAGCCCTCTTTCTCTTTCACTCTTTTTATCGATATATTCAAGTGCGCCTTTTTCCTGAATTGATACTTAAGCCCCAAGTCATGTACGTGTTTGCAGTGACTTACAAAGAGCAAGAATGACAGAAAGCCTGGGGTGCTTTGGGGCCATGGGGTCTAACCATGAGGATGTTCCATTGCAGTTTTGAAAAAAATCCTAGGAGATGAAAACTTGCTGCTTTTACAGAAAAGAGATATCTGGATCTGATTAACTGGTTTTCTAGGGACACATCTATTTTATTTTTTTCATTTTTAATAATGCATGTTTATTAAGCACATAATAAAGTGACAGACATTGGGAATACAAAAAATGACAGACTTGTTTTTGTAGGCTGCAAATTGGGGAGGGACACATCCATCTTAAAATAAAAACAAGCCTTCATAGACATGATCAACTTGTACATTAATTATATATGGAGAGCAAGTAATATTAATCATGTAGTATTATCTATATTTATAGAGATATATTTACACATTTATTTATATAGAACTATATTTATTTCCTATAGATAGATATATGCCTCGCAGGCTTTATCTCTATGTCATTATCATGAAAATGTAGTTGGAAAAATGTACAGGGGGGGGGATATTTGTGAAATTAATTGACAGAGGATGTCCTATAGAATTTCTGTTTTTAAATTATTTTCATCATCAGCCCTGTTTCCAAATAGGTATTTTGTAGGAAAAAAACAAGGATGAGACTTCCCTATCCCAATGTTTTGCCCCTTTCTTATTTTTAGCAGGAAAATACCAGGAATGATTCACTTCCTGAATTAAAGTAAAAATGTATATTTAGCCAGTTATATCTGCAGTAGAAAATGTGTCTGTGACCTACTACAATAAGAATTTTATATTTTGGCCATTCGTACACAGAAGCTGTGAAGGCCCTGTGCCTCGCCCATATGCCCTCGGCTCCTGCATTTCAGCACATACGACCCAGTTCCCAACCTGCCGATCACTGCATTCCTCTGTTGGGGGGCTCCCCCCCCAGCACCCTGCGCTTTGCCTGCTGCTGCAGCAGGCAGCCCTCAGTCAGTGATGGGGGGAGGCTGGTGCATAGGTGCCTCAGCTCCCTCCCCGGAGCTGAGACAGCTCCAGTTACCCCCAGTGGTAAGGGCTTCACAGCTTCCCCCTTCAGCTGCCTTCCTGCCTTTCTCTCTACCCCCCAGTCCTGTGCTGGTGTTTTCTTCTCTGCCCAGATAAGCTACCTTTGTTTGAACCCTTGTCTCAGAGTCTGCTGCTGGGAAAAGAAAGGAAAACAGAAGCAAACAAAAAAATGCTTATTGATGTGCTTAGTACTCTGGACTTTTGCCTAAATCATATCATAACTTCTGATTTAGATAGAGGAATGTGGATTATGTGGGATTTAAATTAAGTCAAAATGATTTGAATTGTGGTTTAAATCACTAGATCTATAGATTTATTTTTAAATTGTTGGTAATTTTTGCCTAGTTCTCCATATACTCATCAAATATGACCCTCAGTATAACCCTCAAACATACTCTTAAAAGCTCAGCTTTGAAAGCGTCTGGGTGAAGAGACTCCACAGTGCAGAATTCTCTCCTCCAAAAGTTTCTAGCCCTGTGCTAGATCGAGGCTCATTGCCTATTGATTTGGCTGTACGTTTCATTTTGAAAGCACATGCAGCATTTTAAGTAATTGTGACTCTTTCTAATAGAGCAGCCAGGGTTTAAATGCAGCTCAATCTGAGTTCAGAAACCAAGCTCTTAACTGCATGCAGAACCGTGGTGCTGGAGGGAGGGCTGCTTGAGCTGCTCTGCAGGCTGTGGCTGTGTTAATCTCACTGGAGTAGGGAGAGCAAATAAAGGATTAAGAAAGGGCTGGTGTCTGAGTCACCCAGGGCAGTCCCAGGTCACATGTGCATCAAGACTATGTGACATTTAGATGTCTCAGGTCACCCCAAGCCAGATTTTCTTTTAGTCCTCGCTTGGACTGTTCACATGCACTTGGAAGCTCTCATGCACCCCCCTTACCCTTCAGAAGAAAATAGATGATGAGTGTTCGATTAAGCATGAAATAGATAGGCTTGCCCTGCTCATCCAGACCACAGAGAAGCCACGGAATCTTCTTCAGTGACCCCACAGACTCTAGGAACAAATGCACTTTCTCGCGCTTTCTCCCTTCTCTTCCCTCCCTCTCTCGTCTCTTTGTCACTGTCTCTTTGTCATTGTCTCCCTCCCTCCCTCCCTCCCTCCCTCCTTCCCTCCAACACACCTTTCTCTTTACTACCTTTTATACAGCAAGAAAGCTATGAAGTTTAAAAACAGACATGCCTCTGTTTGGGTAAAGTCATATGACATTTTTTGCAGCTAGTACCTCTCTCATATCTGGGTCTCTGTAGAGTTCCCAGTACATCAATAACCAGGTCAAATGCATCAAGCCTCTCAAGGAACAGTGAGTTGTCCTAAAAATCTGATTCCCAGAAGCACAGCAAGTGATTTCAGCTTAAATATTTACTAGGATTAAAAGTTGGCAAATAACCATGATGTCCAAGGCCTAGAGATTGTTACATAACCATCCTTCCTTCAGTGGAGACAATGAGGTCACATGTTTGCCTGTCTAATCGCTGATCAGGGACATGTTTGATTGCAGATAATGTGCTCACTGGCCCACAACTTAATTACTGAGTGTCTGAATCAACAAAGTTTTCAGATGTAGGTCTTGCCTAATGGTGGATCTGCTAGAGATCATTGCCTCTGTTTGGCCTTTAAACGAAAGTTCTGGGGGATACAATGGGCCCTTGCCAGTGCTGTTCTCTATGACCTCTCATTGAAAAACATGCCAATTCCCACGGTTTATTTTCCAGCCAGCAATAGGCATTATCACTTATATCCAGGGCCAAATGGAATGAATGACTCTGGGGTAGCAGATATTGGTAAAGCCCCTGGTGGAAGCATGCTCTCCAAGGAAGTTAATGGCACAATTTGGCATATCTGCAGCCAGAGTCCAGTTATCCAGAAGGGGAAGGTTCCAGAGCATTGGGGAGGGGGGGATTCCTTTCCCAAGCTGGTAGAGAAAACATGCTGGGAAAAGTCTAGGGAAATAAGCAATAAGTAAGGTAGGGCCAAAATGTTGAGTCTGTGGGTCAGGGCCCTAGTAGTCAACCAGGATCTAAATACAGAGTTTGGAGCCTAGTGGGTCTCTCATTAAGGGACATCTCTTCTGGCTATTTCCTCCTTCCAAATTCCCCACCCTATGCGTATATGGTTTCCTGGGCTCCAAATGGAGCTCCCACCCTCCTCTTCCTAGGCCATCATTATCATAACCAAGATGCCTGACAATGACTTCAAGATTTGGGAAAAAATAAGTTTGGCATGGGTTTTTCTTGTTTTTGTTTGTTTTGTTTAAGGTTTAGGGCATCTTGGTCTATGCACAGTTATTATTTAATCACTAGAAAGAGCTATGCCCATTTCCTTGCCTGCAAAATTAAATAAATGCAACATGCCATTTTATTTATTTATTTATTTTAATATATCTTTATTGATTTCAGACAGAGGAAAGGAGAGGGAGAGAGAGAGAGATAGAAACATCAATGATGAGAGAGTCATTGATCAAGCCCACAACCCGGGCATGTGCCCTGACCGGGAATCGAACCCCGATCGCCTGGATCCCAGGTCGACACTCAACCGCTGAGCCACACCCGGCCAGGCAACATGCCATTTTAACAAAATTATAATAAAGTTGGATTCACCCAGATTATTTTAGGACACTAACCAAGGACTAATTTCCAATACTGTGTAGAAAGTCCATGTCCCAATAGGCATCCAGCTCCCTAGACATTGAGACGTGTTCCCTGGCTTCTTCAAAGTCCTGTCACCCCCCAATGAATGCAGAGAAACTCGGTGCTGGCCAGGTGAGGAGGGTGAGGATTGTCTGAGCCCAAGCATCTTTCTGTGTGTGGCCAGAGCCAGAAGATAAAATATAAAACAAAGCAAAACAAAACTAGAAATAAAGCACAAAAACTTTCCCCAGGGTTTTTTTGTTTGTTTGTTTTTTTCTTTTTCCTTCTTTTCTTTTTTTTTTTTTGGCCTGAAGCTTGACATTAGCTATAAGGTAGTGTGGCTTGTGTGGGCGATTGGATTGAGCATTGGCCTGTTCCAAAACGCTGCTGAACAGAAATTCCTCCAGGACCCTGTCTTGTCTAGTGCACTATAGATGCATGAGGAATATTAAGGAGCAGGAATTGTTTCTAGAGAAGCCTAGAACCTTCGTTCTGTATGTCTAGAGACCAGAAGCAACCCACACACCAGGGTAAAATCCTGCCTGTACCTCCTCCCTATCACTCTGCCCAACTTGTGATCAGATTTGAAAATTAGAGTTTATAGGGCAGACCTGCTTTTGCTTTGTGGCTCCTCTGCAGGCACCTGAAGCCCAAGGAGAAAATCCCCTTTCCTCCTGGAATCTGCATCTTCAACATATCCTCATTGATCCAAGGGAGGGCTGCTCGTAAAAAAAGGAGGGGGGGGGGCTTATTACCTGGTAGCACAGTCTCTCTTAGTTGGGGGTGGCACTAAATTATTTTGCAGAGAAGTCAAATGTTATGGGAGCTATTTTTCTCCTATAATAAACAAGCATATGATTGAAGGATATGAGGCCAAGAATCTGAAAATGATTGCTTAATTGAGGTTGTTTTTCTTTCTCTAAGCAATACTTTTAGATGATGGTGTTCTTAAGGCTGTAATCTTATTTTATAGCTGAATCCCATCTTTTATAATCAGCATAGTTTTTTGACAGTGTGATTTGCCTTCATCATGGAATTTAAGCAGGTTTGGGCATTTGCTTAGAGAAAAAAGGAACTCAGTGTATGAGCTCTAAGGGTTTTCTTTGCCTAGCCACATGCTGGCAAGTTGCCTTATCCTTAGTGGTTGCTCTGAGCATGGCTTGTTGACTGAATACACGATCGTGTCTGAATGTTATGACAATAAATCCTCTCCTTTGGAGAAGCACAGACTTTTCATTAACGGCCTGTGAGGCAAAGAGCTATCTGTGGGCTGCACTAATGCAAATATTCAGCATCAAGTTAAAAATCCAAGGGAGCATTAATTATCAAGTTAAAGGCAGTTTCAGTTTCAAGCTAAGTTTAAAGCAATGAGATAATGTCACACATCTTCAAAGGGAACTAGTTTTAGTTGATCAACCTGGAGTCCCTGAATCCAATGAGACCTGCTCTCTTCCCCAGGAACCTTTCCATGTTTTATCTCTGAGGGAGGACCCTAATTTTACATCAGCCCAAGAATGTAGGAGAGGGGGTTTCACAGGATGGTTCATTTCAATTAGTGGTGATGCTTATATGCGCCTAATCACAATGGGAGGCCTTTTGTAAATCCTCTGACTGCTCTAGTGAAAACTGAGGATGCATTTGAGGAAATATCATCCCCCACGCCCTGGCCCTAACTTGTAAAACTCTACTCTGTCATTCACCTACTCGGGAAAGGAAGCTAAACCTTCCAATCTGTGCTCTTAAAGTGTAAGGATCATAAAATATGAGTGGTTGAGAAGATTCTTGAGAGCCTTGCTTGTTTCACATGGCCTCTGCTCCAAAGGGAGAAGCTTTTCAAGTGTCCCACGCAGCTCTGAACCCTGTGGTGCCTTCTGTCATTGGTGCCTTAAGCACAGCATAAGGAAATCCCATGCCAAGGAGGAAGGGAGAGGTGGAGAGGTGGAGAGGGAAGCAAGGTGATTTTCTAGTTGAATGTGCTCTGTTCCTGCCAGCACTTAGCACAGAGTCTGCCTCAGAGAACGTGGCCATGCAGTGTGGGCAGAGTGACTGTCGTATGGTATTCTGGATCCTTACCTGTCAGCAGAGTATCTTATAGTCAGTACTGGTTACAGCATGTGCGCTATAAACTGGCTGTTGTACTTTATGCTTTACTTGAAATACTCAAATAAGTGGTGTTTATAGTTTTTTCCTCTCTCCTAATGAACCTTCAACTACTTGTACCTTGTTTTCCTTCGTGGAAAAGTTGCATAATAATTGATTGCTTACAAACCTGTAAGAAAAATAAGGCTGTTTCAATGTGCTGTATGGGCTTTTAAAGAGCCATTTAGCATGAAATGTGAATTTTTAGAATTATGACCTCACTGAAAATAAATTTTGTCTTTTCATATATTATATGTATTGTCCAATGAATGATGGACTATAGACTTGCTAAATCCCACATACAGTGAATTTGAGTCTTAGCAACAACCAAAAATACATATTAAACATAAATCTCTCAAAAAAATCCATTGAATTTGTCTAATGATTCTGGTATGTATCATGCTGCAAATTTGACTTGAGGGATTGCATTAAAATATGAAAACAGTTTTTATAACATCAAACCATAATTTAGTTTTGAAACTGGACATGGATTTACTTATATATAAACAAGTGGAACACTGAGGTAAATTTTGTTCCCCTGCCCAGCTCCCCTCATTAGGAAGGCATGGAATGGCCCAAGGCAACACAGTGCTCTAGGATTTAGAACCTGCTGTGCTGACAGGTGATCAGGCCGGCATATTTGGTTCTGATTGATACTCCCCGCCCTGTATGTCTGTATCAGATTGAGATCACCAGCATAAGCCACATCCCAGCGGGAAGTCTGGAACCCATAACCAGGTGGGAGCCTGTTCAGAAAAACCTGAACCCCTGAGACGCCACTAAATTTGCAGCTAGTCACATGTGTGCGCAGGGATGGTCCAGCTTTGGAAAGCTGATCTCTATGAAACAGAAAAGCTAGACTCATTTTTGCTTGGGATGTTTAGAAGTACATCTGATTTTCTTAAATGTCAGGCACTGAGGAAAGGATAAAAGTCATGGTGTTGGGGTCTCTATATACCAGGTGCCTTTACAACAGTGTGGTCCTGAGAAACCGGTGCCTCAAATCTTCATAATGTGAAGTTGTCTGGTGATCTGGGAAGATCAGAACACTGTAGAGGGGCACGAGTGATTCCTTTTGGTTTATGATCATGTTGGCCATTGATTCAGTTTCACAAAGAATCCCCATCTTAGCAGCAGGAGACACAGTTGATCTTTCTTAGGACGACTAAGATATGATCTGTCCCTCTCTTCTGTTCTAATTCCTCAGCTTTATTTTATTGTGCCTTGTAATGAACTCCATCCTACCCAGGCAAAGGGAATTTCTGACCCTCTATGGAAGAAAAATGCACTCCCCATAAAGGTTATCCTTGGAGGAGAAATATCAACGATGCCCAGTTCCTCAGGCAATATTTAACTTCACTTGCACTGACCAGTCAGCTATAGTTTTACCCCGGTACCCAATAATTCAGAATGAGCATCCCCCACTTAGGCAACGTGTGGTTTGGCTGGCTCTTATATCTCATTTCTGTCTATGTGGGGGAATATGTAGCTCTCTAAAAATATGAAAATTAATTTAGTCTTGATTCATATTTTACACTTACTTGCATATTTATTTGAACTCATAAAAAGTTTATTGACATAATTTAGAAGGTGAAGAACTAAAATACATTCCAAATAATGACCAAAATAGTGTGGGAAGTAGCTTAGAGAGCTTCCAGTCAAAGTCACTGTTATACATATGGCCATATCCCTCTCCATAAAATATTCCTCCTCAAAACAACACCTTCCAAGAGGTGAATTCTTGAACTATGTGCCCTGCAAGATGCCAAACACGAAGACAAATTAAAGTGAGAGGTGCAGCCAACTAGAAGGAAGAGATATAAATGTACAAACAGGACATTTCTGCTAGAGCCTCAGGCATTCAGGAGGTTCATAATCTTCATACAAATATATAAAATTTTTAGTGAGCTATTTTCATTTTAATCTGTTCTCCTCCTCTTCAGTTCTTCACATGAAGCCTGCAAAAGAGAAACCAAAGGAAGAATTCGTTTCATTTTCATGAGATGTTTTTAAGGGCAGCTTGTAAATCCGTGTGATAGGTACAAGTCAAAATCGAACTTGGATACTTCATCTCTCAATTCCATGAATGTAAAGTGAACTATGAGTAGAAAGTGTGACCATCAACTGTGGCTCTACTGATTTAAGTAATTTCAAACTATGTGAGGACGGCTTCCTTCTGAAGGATTTAGAGTATGATGCTAACCTTATGGTTATAACTTGCAAGACCTCCGGTGCCTGTGGTCAATGTGCAGTCATGGCTCCAGCTCTCCACTCTTCCCTCCACCTACCCCACGGCCGTGCACATTTCAGTGTCCTGCTGTTGTGGAAGGGGTGTAATTCCTCAGAGCTGAGTTTGGCCACATCACTTGCTTCAGCCAGCAGTGAGCCCAGAGCAATAGTGTGCCAGTTCTGAGCTTAAGCCTCAAGAGGTATCACATGTTTTTGTTTACTCTCTTGTGCCTCTGCCATTGTCCTGAGCAGGGTACACCCAAGCTCACCTGCTGATCCCAGAAGATGGATGAGAAACATGTGGAGCAGAGCTACCCCACCTAACGTGCCCCAACCAAGCCCCATCTAGCCCAGAGCCCCCAGCTGCCACAGATGCGTGAGTGAGCCCAGTCTAGACCAGCTGAGCCCCGACATATGAGCCAGAATAAGAAATGACTTTGTTCTAAGCCATTGGATTTGGGAGTGGTTGGTTCTGCAGCAATAGCTAATTGATATGGTGCCATTTCTTTTAAAAGCTCTTGTAGTCAGGGATCACTGGACATTATTTACACATTTGTTTTCCATTTTTCTTTTATGTCATTCGTTGTCATCTTTCCTTATGTGAACAGGTTGAACCTTTTCTAAGAAATGAAATGCTCACACTTTTTTCTATTACAAATGGCTGAAGAAAGAAAACTCCACAGACAAGGCTCTCCCCTGCTGTGGCAGACACTGTGATGTGGCTCTCTCCATATCCATCCATAGTCACACTCACCCTTGCTCTTTACTGCAAAGACTGGTCGTCAGATACTCCACTTCCCAGGCTCTCTTACAGCTAGGGTGGCATGGGACCCAGTTTTGGCCACTGAGCCCTGAGGGGAATTCTACAGTAGAGGTATTTTAGAAAGCTTTGCTGTCTTGTGTATTTCTTTAGAGATTGCAAAGCCTGTTGTGTCTTTCAGCCTTTATAGCTTTGCTGTGATGCAGTTTGTGTTACACGCATTGTTGAGATGAAGTACTTAGAGGTTCAAAAAGCAAAGTGAGTAGCTCAGGGTCTCATTGCTGGTAGATAGAAAAGCTGGGATTTGAACTCAGGTGCCCTAATTCGGGCTCCTTCTGCTCCACTAATAGAGAAGGTTTGGATGGTTCTCGATCCAGTGGGAAAGGTAGGAAGGTATTAATGATTGCAGAACTGAATAACATTATCACCAGCAGTCAGCATAGGCTCTTCTATTTCTCTAGCATTTTTTTGGAAACTCAATTTTTGGTCCATGCCTGTCACCAAGAGGAAGCAAGATACCACCTCCTTCCCAGTCCAGCATTTCGGGGTACAATGTGTTTTGTTGACCAGCAGCTCCACAGCCTCACCCTGGCCCACCATGTGACCACATTTCCTCATACACCCTGCACGGAGTTTGCCGGTCACTTACTGCCTCTGTAACATGACAAGAGCCTTCAGGCCTCTCCCTCTTTGCTTATAACTCTTGACTAAAATGTCCTCCATGACTCTTCATGTAATATGCTGCATTATAATTATTAACTAATATGCATAACCTCCTTCCTCTCATTGCTCTCCTGCCGTAGCTGTCCCGCCACTAGGCTGTGACCTTCTGAAGGGTGTGAACATGTCCTACTCATTAGTACATCACATTGCCTAACATAGCACCTGACACATAGCAGGGGCCTGAGGGCTGATGAGTTGGACCACTCACTGGAAAAGTGAGAATGGGACAAGAACTGGAGTTGGAGTTACGCCAAAATCACATTCTCCAACGTGAAACAACAAGAATGAGTGAGGGACCACAGATGCAGTAAATCAGGAGTGTTGACGATATGCTAAGTCCCCACAGTGCTGCAGGTCTGCCCTAGGCCCCAGCCATAGCCCCATCACAGCTATGTGTGTGCTCAAGCCATTTTACTGCTGTGGTCACTGTCCTGGGTGACATATGGCCAGTGTCTGGCTAAGCAAGAGGCCATGACAAGCTGCCCTTGAAGCTGAGACATTCCTTCGGCTTCTCTGAGCAGCGTGGAAGGGGTGATGATTCATTGCAAATTGTCACTGAAGCATGTTCTGTGAGGTGTGATTTCTCTCCGAGAAGTGACCAGACTATAAAGCACCATCTGCAACCCAGAAGTGGGAACCATTTCCGTAACAGGCTTGATATGGACTTTGACCACCACATATCTATCCCAGGTAGTGAATTTATGGCCATACTACAAAATTTAGTATGAGCCATTTGCAATGACTCTTCAGTGAATGTTTAAAAGCCCTAAGATGTCCCTCTCGACTGGTTCAGCTTGTGGACCTCTCTGACTTTGAGACTCTTGGAAATATAGAGAAACCTTTATCCAGTTTGCCCGGACCACTGAGGTAGCCATTTATTCAAAAAAGCAAAGGCGTGGGATTCTTTATGCCACACTGGCCCAAGGGAGCTGTCCTCTTCCCCTTTGCTTACGGTGTCTGTGAGCTAAGGGAAGCCTGGGAACCTGGCTGGGGGGTGGATGCTGGGCCAGTGCCATCAGCCTGTGCTCTATGTGGGGGTGGAGGAACAGCTAGCTGATGGTGATGTTGCCAGTTTTGAATATCTACGCTATGCCAGGCATGCCACCACTGACTTTACACCGTCACCTCATTTAATCTACAAAGTGAACCCAATTCCTCCTTGTAGAAGGAGCCAGGCAGGAGGTAGCAGAGGGAATAGAGCAGTCATTGCAGTTGGCTTTCTACAGACCACCCTGCACACACCTCCAGCTCCCCTCTCCCTCCCATGTCACAGTAGAATCCCAGAGGGCCCAGCAACCTTGGACACAGGACACTGCTGATGGATAAGGTCACACAGGGACCTTCCAGAAGTGAAAAGCCCCCAGAGGACTAGCATTTCTGTCCTTGGACTTGTGGGACTCAGTGTGTACTCAGATTGGCCATGTGTTACTGAAATACAAGAATCCAAGAATCCAGAGACTCAGGTCAGGGCTTGAATTTAGAACTGGGAACAATGGGAAGGGATCCAGAGCTAAAATTGCTCAGGCTGGAAAGCTCACTTGTTTGTCAGGTTGTTGGAATGCAAGTGTGTTGGGCGGTATCCTGGGCCACACTGCAGTGCTGCCTAGACAACCAGCTGTCGGCTATTCTCCTGTGTCCTGTTCTCTCATAGGGGACAT
The DNA here is from genome assembly GCF_964146895.1 of Miniopterus schreibersii. Classification (NCBI taxonomy): domain Eukaryota; kingdom Metazoa; phylum Chordata; class Mammalia; order Chiroptera; family Miniopteridae; genus Miniopterus; species Miniopterus schreibersii. The sequence continues at coordinate 95,258,659 of NC_138104.1, read as the reverse complement.
TTGTGAGAACAAAGGGGAATGCGAGGCAACCTGCTGAAAAGTCACTCTCCAGGTACTCCAGCCACCTTCTGTACCCAAAACACAAAGACACAGAAGCCCCACTTCTAGTTTGGGAAAGGCTCACCTTGGCTGGTGCAGGGGTGATGTACCCAATATCTCCCTGTGTCACCCTATGTCCAGGCTGAGGAGCATGTGATGTTTACGCCTCACCATGACCCATTTATAGCTGCGTTACTCATAGTCGCCATGGCCCTACATACATCATTTAGGAAATAGACTCCACTCAACACTTGTCTGCATTTGGTCCTTTCAACACACACTCGGGGGCAGTGCAATGATTATTTCCTCCTACGTGGTGCTAAATCATAGAGCCATAAACACGATGACACTCAGAAATAATCGAGAGAAAGGCCATGCCTCATATTCTGTCCAGTTCCATAGGCAAGAGCTGGCCATGCACCCAGAGCAAACTGGTTGAAGCTTTGGAGCTTGTTAGAGGACATTTGTGGAGCCCTCTAGTTTGAAGCACATTCCCACACATTGTCCCGTGCACTCATCATGACCATGTGAAGAGGAAGGCAGTGCATGCACCAAGGTCAGAAGACAGGAAGCACAGACTGCAACTGCACCCAGGCAACTCCAAACTCAGAACTCTTTCTGGTATCCCAAACAGCCACTCAGAAAGTAAAAGAAAGAAAACTCTAAGTAAAAACTTTTCTTAAACTATGAAACATCCACTAAAATTGGCTTTTGCGTATGAAGCCTTCTGTGGCTAACATAAAAATTGAAATGTTTCAACTAATACCTACTAAAAGTAGGAAAGGCGTGAGAGTCTCAAGGAGCAGGACTTTTTTGCGGGGGAGGGATAATTCTGCACCTGAAATCAAGATTCGAATAGTGTTATGTGCTGGACGTGAAGAATTTAAGTCACCTTAAGGCAAAGGCAAGTTGCATGTTCAGGCCAAATTTCATTAATGTAAATTCAAAAAGTTTCTTTAAATCCTATTGTACTGAGAATTTGTTACATCAGATATCAAGTTAGAGCTGGGGGCCGAGCAGCTGAGACACTGAATTTGAGATGTTGGTGGAGAAAGGGGCATAATCCAGACACTGGCAGATCCTGGTTTTGTGGTCAATTTCTCTCCATCCATCAGAGCACAGACCTTCCTGTTTCTAAAGGAGCCAGTAATTTCACTGGGGAAACACTGACCCAAGACTTATCTAGGGAAGCACAGCTCAGTAACGCCCAGAGGTAGATGAAATAATAAACAAGCCAAGTAAATTGTTGTCTTAACTGAGAAGTTCTCAGAGTTCCTGAAGACAGTGAAACTTCTTTGTTGTTTAGGCCTGAGCTTTCAATGTCTAAAGACAACGGTGCTTACATCAGAAATACCCAGCATCCTCCTAGAGCTGTCTAGTAACAGTCTGTGGTAGCCAAAGGTTCTGGAACATCCAAATGGAAAACCAATTCCTTGACATAAAGTTAACAGAACCTATGAAACAAATGTAGGCTTCCCTGTCTCTCCCGTAGGGCATCCAGAAAAGCACGTTGTCATGGCAATCACCTTACAGCTGATAGACTTTGCTAATTTGTTGTTTGTCTTTATGGTAACAATGATGGTAGTGAGTCACCCAAAGATTGAGAATCCAATAAAAACCTGGCCTTTGACGTATCATCAGGCAAAGAAATAACTATAAATCTTTATAATCTTCTAAAATAGTAAAACTATTTCGAAGATGAATGGAACTAGCATTTTAGTATTGCTCCTCATTTTAGAAATTTGGAAATTAAAATCCAGAGGGTCAAGTCACTTGTCTAAGGTCACACAGCTAGTTAATGGCTGCTCCAGAATTAAAAGCCTGTCTGGAGCTCTTTCCCCTACACTAAACTCTTGCAAAACTCATATAAAATAGGCATAAATAATCTGTATATATTGACAGGGCATTAGAGTCACCTTGCATGAACAAGTGATACATGGAAATACATCTGTAGTACAGCAATAATTTGACTTCCCATTCTTTTTTTTTAAGCCTCACCTGAGGATATTTTTTTTATTGCTTTTCAGAGAGTGGAAAGGGGAGAGGGAGAGAAACATCAGTGTGAGAGAGACACATCGATTGGTTGCCTCCCGAACTCACCCCAACCTGGGCTGAGCCTGCAACCAAGGTACGTGCCCTTGGCTGGAATTGAACTCGAGACCCTTCATTCCGCAGGCCGATGCTCTAACCACTGAGGGAAACCAGCTAGGGTTTGACTTAACATTCTTGTACTTGTGCTAATGAACACCAAAATTTAATTTTTAAAAATGTTATGCCTTCTCCAAATTTAGCAGGGTTTCTCTTCAATATTTTTATAGAGTAAAATGCACAAATCTTAAGTGAACAGCTTAATGAATTTTTTCGTGTGTATATTCCCACGTATAGCTTTTATTTTTACATAGCTCTTAAATCCTACTGTATATGCCAACATATCCTCAAGGTCTTGTTTGTTTGAGAAAAACTAGTTCCAGGAGACAATAAAACAAGTTTCACTTTTAAATGAATGGGAAAGCAGGGGAGGGGGAAGAAACAAACTTTCCATGGTCAGATAAATTGAGAAATACTGGGTTAAGCAAAGATAAACCGTTTTCTTAGTTTTAGGGTTCCTCAGAGCTTTAAATATCCAAATGCATATTGTGTGTTGGGTGTGGGGACGAAACCTTGTAGAATTTTCAAAATTTAGTCAATCACTGAACCGTTTTTCCAGTATTTTACTGTTTGTATTCTTTTTTAAAAAAAAATTTTAAATCCTCACCCGAGGATATGTTTTTTTATCGATCCCAGAAAGAGAGGGAGAGAGAGAGAGAAAAACACTGATGTGAGACAGAAACATTGATTGGTTGCCTCCCAGAAGCACCCTGACAGTGGATCGAACCTGCAACCTAGGCCTGTGCCTGCCTGGGAATTGAACCCGCAACCTTTTAGTGTGGGGGATGATGCTCCAACCAAGTGAGCCACCAGGCGGAGCTGTTTGTATTCTTTTTTCATTTATTATTCAATATATTACAAATAGTGCCCGTGTTTTATCAGGTGAATACACCAGAGTTTACTTAATCAAAATCATCGTATTGGACACACAGTTTCCTCATGAACTTTGCTATCATAAATGAGCAAAACTTTTTCCACATGAGCATTTTCTGTAGGATGGCTTCCGTCAAGGCCAAACTAGGCTGAGCCTTTCTCCATTTACAAAGACCCATGCCCTCAACACCCAGGCTAGTACAGCGCCTGCTGTGCAGTGACACAGTATCCACTGAGAGAATGAGCAGTGTCTGTTTCATGATCCTTTTTCCCGCTCACCTCTGTGACTTTTATAAGAGGAAAATTGATAACTGTTTCACTGAGCATCCCTTTGACTACTAGTGAGGCTTTACATTTTCTCATGTTTCTCTACTAATTGCACATCCACTTTTGAGAACTGTGAGCTCATTTCCTTTATCTGTTTATCTATTAAGGTCTTAGCATTTTGCTTCCCAGTTTGCATGGGCTCTTTACATAACTGTACAGTTCATGCAAAACAATTTTCTTGATAGAGTTTTCTATTTAATGTTTTTTTCAAGTACATACTTTTTTTAATTAGCAAGGTTTTGTGAGATGATTTTGATAGCTCTTACTTCTTTGAAATGCTATCTGGGGAAACTTAATCAATGACTTCATTTTCCCCCAAAAATCATTGCAACAGTTATTTTAAAAACTAGTTTTAGACAAGCCCTGACTTTTGAAGCCATCATCGAAAGACTTTCATTTTATTGTCTTGAAAGTTATAGGAAGTCAAAAAGAAGGATGTTTAAGGAAAGGAAAGACACATCGCTTTGGAAAATGTGGGTTCTTGGCCTGGCCAGGCGTGACTCAGCGGTTGAGCATCGAGGTTCGATTCCCGGTCAGGGCACAGGCCCAGGTTTCGGGCTCGATACCCAGCAGGGGGCGTGCAGGAGGCAGCCGATCAATGGCTCTCTCATCATTGATGTTTCTATCTCTTCTCTCCCTCTCCCTACCTCTCTCTGAAATAAAGACTTTTTTTTTTAATGTGGGTTCTTGTTTATAGGCTATTGTAAATCACTCCCAAAGTTGTGAGATTTTTTTGTTTTTGGCTGTTTGTTTGTTTTTAACCACACAGAACAGGAGCTCCACTTGGCTGCACATTTGAATCACCTAGGGAGTTTTTAAAACTCCCAGAGCACAGGCTGCCCCACACCAATGACATCAGAGTCTCCCTAGGCCTTTGATGTGCAGCCACAGTTGAGAACTACTGACCTAGAAGCAAGCGCTTGTCAGATGTCTTGTTAAATTACAGATTCTGACTCAGGAGGTCTGGGGTGGGCCTGGGGTTGTGCATTTCTAGCAGACCTCCAAAAGGATACTGTTGTTGTTTGTCCATGGACCACATTTTGAGGATCAAGTGTCTAAAGCAGTGGTTTTCAAAGGAGGGCAGTGGGCCGTATCTTGCCCCCTGGTGGATATTTGGCAATATGTGGAGATGTTTTTGGTTATTATACCCGGGAAGAGGGAGTGCCACTAGCATTTTGGGCATGGGAGCCAGGGTTGCTCTAAGCATCCTACAGTAGTACCCAGGATAGGCCCACCCCAGAGTTATCTGGCCCAAATGTCCATAATGCTGAGGTTGAGAAATGCTTCTGTGAAAGACAATGATCCCAAACCCGAGCCAGGACAACTGTGTGCTCTGGTGTGATGAGTGGGCCCCTTCTGGGAAGCATTTCTGATAAAACATGAGTGATTTTTCTGATCAACTTTAATGAGATAAAGAGTCCCTTCTGGGAAATTAGATTTACCTGCCTTGCTAAATAAGCCTTGTCACAGAGTTTAATAACCACTTGTACCTGGCCTAATAATGTTATCTAACTACATTTTTTCCTATTCTAAGTCTTTGAACTGGCATTTGGAAACCTCTTTAGGCTACTTTGAAATAAAGCTTTGGCATGTACTTACAATCAATTCATCAGAGAAATTGCTATAAATGCCCTTTGCCTTGCTGGTCTCAAAGCTGCTTCCTAGGTGGGACCCTGTGTATACATTCGACTAATGTTTACTGAGTGCCTGCTGTGAAGACATTTTAGTGCAGACCCTGCCTTCAGAGCCCAGCTGCGTCCTAGCTGTGTCACCTGGGGCAAGTGTTCTTCCGAAGTATAGGAAAATAATAGTATCAAGCTCACAGGATTGTTGTGAGGATAACACATTAAAGCGTTTAGCAAGATGCCTCCCACATAGTAAATACTCAATAAATGTGCATTTCTTTTTACTGTTATTCAGAGACAAAGACCCACAAAAAACCTATACATCAACACATCCCTTTCTCCCCCTCTGCCTTCCAAGCAAGATTCAATTTTTGTCACCTTGGCTTCAAGCTGATGGTTGGCGGAGCTCTAGATGGGTGCAGAGGAGAAATGAAAGGAGTGAGTAGGCCCTAGGTGGTGTGGCTCAGTTAGTGTCATCCTGTGCACCAAAGGGTTGTGGTTCTGATTCCTGTTGAGGTCATATACCCAGGTTGCTGATTCTATCCCTGGTGGAGGCATGTACAGGAGGCAACTGATTGGTGTTTCTCTCTCTCTCCCTTCCTCTCTCCTAAAAAATCAATAAAAAAGCATATCCTCAGGTGAGGATTAATGTATATGTATATTAAAGGAGTGAATGGAGTTGAAATTACAGAAAAAAGAAGGGTTGGGACAATCAGGGGATAACTGGATTTGGGGAAAAGAATGAAGAGAGATTTGTGCTAAGAAGTTTTTAGGATGGCCTGGCCAGGCGTGGCTCAGTGGTTGAGCATCGACCCAGGATCCAGGAGATCGAAGTTCGATTCCCGGTCAGGGCACATGCCCGGGTTGCAGGCTCCATCCCCAGCAGGGGGCGTGCAGGAGGAAGCCGATCAATGACTCTCTCATCACTGATGTTTCTCTCTCTCTCCCTCTCCCTTCCTCTCTCTGAAATCAGTAAAAATATATTAAAAAAAAAAAAAAAAAGGAGTCTTTAGGATGAAGGAATCTTTTTTTTCTAATGTATTTTTTAAAAATATTTCTTTATTGATTTCAGAGAGAGGAAGGAAAAGGGGGAGAGAGAGAGAGAAACATCAATGATGAGAATCATTGATCAGCTGCCTCCTGCACGCCCCCTGCTGGGGATCAAGCCTGTAACCCGGGCCTGTGCCCTGACTGGGAATCAAACCGTGATCTCCTGGATCCTAGGTCAATGCTCAACCGCTGAGCCACGCCAGCCAGGCAGGATGAAGGAATCTTTGGGATGGTGATGAATCAAGAGAATTTTTAGGTAGTCTTACTGTGTGTTCTACAATGTAAATGTCTCTTAGATGAAGACTTGCATTCCTTTTTTAGGCCATTTTTGACTATCAATTTGTTTCTTTTTTTATATAAGATTAAAAAGTTTTCCTTTTTCTTTTTTTAATTGAATTTATTGGGGTGACATTGTTAATAAAATTATATAGGTTTTATGTATATAATTATACCGTACATCATCTGCATATTGTATTATGTGTTCACCACCCCAAGTCAAGTCTCCTTCCATCACCATGTACCCCCCTTTCCCCTCCTCTACCCCCCCCCCATCCCTCTGGAAATCGCCATATAATTGTCTGTGTCCATGAGTCTTTCTTTGCTTCATCCCTTCACCCATCTCACCCAGCCCTCACTCTCCTTCCCCATGAAAGCTGTCAGTCTGTTCTCTGTATCCATGAGTCCGTTTGTTTTAGATGAGGCTCTGTGCTTAAATTGCCTTAAGGGTGGAAACCAGATGCCTGGTATTATTTTAGTTGTATTACATGCCAGAAAATGTTTTAGGCTCTCTGGATATACTAGTGGACAAGTTATCTCCCTTCATGGGACTTAACATCTAGAGAGAAAAGGCAGGCAATAAAATAAGTGATGGCAATCCACTCCTCCATGGTGATGGATGCTGCTGTGATGGGTGAAACAAAGGAATCAGTGAATGTTTTATCCACTTTCAGGGGCTATGAAAAGGCTTTTCAGAAATCATATTAAAACTGAGACTTGAATAATGGGTAGAAGTTAGCCAGCTAGTGGTAGGGGAGGAGAGATTGGAAAAGAATATTCTGTGCATGTGTAAAAGCCTAAAGTCAGCATGGCACCTCCATGAACTGAGAGAAGGTCAGTAGGATTGGAGTAAGGAATGCCCTGCATGGGCAGAAATGCAAGATGGGGGAAAACTGGTGAGTCTGAGCCAGTTAATGCAGGCCCTAAGGGTAACGGGGAGCCACGGAAGGATGCTCAGCAGGGCAGTAACATTATCACTTTTGTATTTTTTCTTTTTTTGAAAGATCTGTTGACTGTAGGGCTCTGGCATCTTAAAAAACAAGAGAGAAAAGGCTTTGAGGAGAGAAGTGCACAGGTTACTTTGACAGCTTTGGGCCATTAATGCTGCAATTGTTCACTGAGGTCACCTGTGTGACAGCAACAAGAATAGTGGATAAATGGAGCTTGTAAACCTTCTTTCAAGATGAAGAGAAGGGTCAAACATCAGAAACTCATAGCACTTGACCAAGGGCTCTTGCCTGAGGATTCAGAAAGGAGACCCTTCACCATTAGCAAAGGCCCAGGGGCTCCTCACTTCAGCATTTTAGCTCCAGATCTCAAACAACTATGAAGGACTTAGGAAAATACCCACAGGTCACACAAGCATTACTTGGAGAACAAAATACAAGACAAATTGCAAGTGACAACAGTTGGCTGGGGGGCAGTGGGGATTCAGGCTGTTCTCACCTGTCAATTTGCAGTATTTTGTAGGCGAGGAAGAATAAGCGTTTCACTAAAGCAGAAATGGACAGTCTGTCTGATCCCATGGCTTAATTTATTGAACAGGGGAAGTAAACCTTGGGAGGGAGATGGATCCGTTCCTAACGATTTAACCATTAACAAAGCCCTGCTATAAATGGAACTCATAAGAGAAGGTAGCTTGTTGGAAGGCAAAGGAGTGGGCCCCATTAGACAAAATAGGTCAGGCAGGGAGAAAGTCATCATATCTCCTGACTGGTTAAGTTGATCAGAGATGACAGGCCTTGTCGTTTTTTAACTGATTGAAAAGAGAAAGAGAATATACAAGAGGTTTCTTGTTGTTGCCCTTCTTAGAAGATGGCTGTTTCAGAGAGGATCTTGAAAAGAAAAGAACTGATAATATTTATCACAATTTTGAGTTTTGTGCTTCCAAATCTGTGTGTGGGCGTGTGCTGGTGTGTTTGTGTGTGTTTTCAGAAAAACAACTCTGTGCCTCTCAGAGGGAGTTCATGTGGCTGGATCACTGTCTTTCATTTGGGACTAATGAAACAGCAAGTCCTGAGAAGCATGGCCTTTGTATTGGTTTGATTTTGGGTGATAGTCTCTGCTTTTTTCATGTTTCTTGTTTTCCTTTTTCTTATGGTTGTTCTTGTTTTCACCCTCAGAACAAGCCCAGGAGAGGGAACAGCGTGCAAAAGCTAAAATTTATCCCTCAAACACCGGATTTGCCTCTCCTAGGAGGCTCTGCTTTCTTTTTTCTCCTTCTGGAGCACCTCATCCCTAATGACTCAAGGAAGTAAAGAAAACCCTTTTCCAAGTGTTGAGAGTATGCATTTTGATTATAGGTTATCTGTTTTATAAAGGCTTTAAAAACACTAGGTAAACTGGCTTTACATATGGAAATAATCTTTCTATCTCCCCAAAGATAAACAACATTTTGTGTTTTAAATAAATACAAGAAATTGTGGGTGGTAAAGATTAGTGGTGTTGAAAGGAAGCAAATACTGAAATGTTAATGTTGTGACTTTGGGCAGACCTCACTTCTCTGGACCCCGGCTTACTCATCAGTTTGAAAAAAGAGGGGTAGGCTGCAGTTGTAGGTATCCTCCCAGATGACTCCCAGTGAGTCTTACCTCCTGATATTCACACTCTCGTGTAGTTCCCTCCAACACTGAGTAGGGCCTACTCGTGTAATCAATAACATATCACAGAAATGATGGAATGGGACTTCCAAAGCTAGGTGATAAAAGCCATTGAGGCTTCTGCCTTGCTGTCTCCTAGATCACTGGCTCTGGGGGAAGCCAGCTGCCATGTTGTGAGGGCACCCAAGCAGCCCAATGGCAAGATTCACATGAGAACGCACCGGTGCCTCCTGACTACAGTCATTGTTAGCTAGTCAGCAGCATGCATGCACCATCTTGAAAGTGAATCTTCCAGTTTTAGTCAAGGTTTTAGATGACTGCAGTCCCAGCCAACATCTTGACTGCAACCTCATGAGGGACCACAGGCCAGAACCACCCACTTCAGCCACTTCTGAATTCCTGACCCATAAAAACTCAGAGATAATTTTTATTATTGTTTTAAACTGCTAGGTTTGGGGTAATTTCTTACACAGCAATATATAACTAATAAAGTTGCCTTAGGCCAAGTCCAGCTCTTATAATTTACGTTAATAAATAGGTGTTATTGCTCAGAATCATAAAAAGTTGGCATTTTCACCACAACCAGATCTTAGCTACAGGGTAGGACCATGTTGCTTTGGGCATTTCTGAAATGGTGAGTAGCCAGACTCTAGAGACCTGGCATCCTGAGAACTCACAGATTCAGCTTTGTGGGAGCAAGCCAGCATAGCTGGCTGACCCATCAGTTACTCCTTAGCATATCACACTGAAAGCATAATCCACTTATGTTATGTTTACAACCAGAGACTGAACTTGTTAAAAGAAACTCCAGTGGAATGGGCACTTCCTTGAACTCTCAACTTAATGAGTCACTACAAAGGATGCAACTGGGATTGTTTGGAGGGAACAGCAGCCCTGGCAGCTTTTAGAGTGAGATGAATTGGGACAGGGATTAAAAGTTGCTAAGTTCATGGGTAAACCCAAGTGATTCTCCAGGGTAAGGGGCATATCTGGAAAGCAGGAGTATAGAGAGGGCCTACTAGGCTATGGTGTCTTGGGTGGACTAAATGACATTGTTAGTCCTCTGACCTATGAGAATATGACTCTATATATTGGTGGCTAGACAAGGCACAGCATACTCATCAGTGGGGACCAGAGTGCACTCAGCTCCTTCTCAGCCCATTGTGGCTATTGTTCTTGACTCTTGTGGCAGCCTGGATAACTTAGCATCTGTTACCCATGTCCTGTCCCAAACAGGCTGTGGCTCACCACCGGATCACCCTCTGAATAAGTATACACCTGTGCTGCATGGCTTTCCAAGAATGCTTGGCTGTTTTCCTCATTTAGAGGCTTTCATTGCAACAGCCTTGACATTCAACACAAGAAATACATTTCCAGGCAAAAAAGATTCCATTCTGCTTTGTCCAGGGAGGATCTGAGAAGCATCCTCTAACTCAGCCCTTCTGACCCCAGTCCTTAGACTCTCCTGGGTGGTCTCATGAAATATACCCCTCCCTGAAAGAATTAATTTGCCAGAGGTGGGGCTCAGGCGAGTCCAGGTGATCACGGTGTGCAGTTAGCGCTGGGGACCATGGGTCCAACTCAGCACAGCGATTTACTGCTGCCCGGCCCCCAGGACTAAGTTAACTGGAGTAAGAGTAAGTCCTCTTCGCCCAAGGCCCATTACCGGACAACTCGGTTATTCAGAAACTGGCTTCAGTTCTTATGCCATAATATTTCAGAAAAGCTATACAACCGCCTGTCAACCAGCCAAGTGGCTGTGATCCTGGTCCTGCCTTGCACTGGACTCCAGCAGTGTTCAGATTTAATCTCTTTTGTGTTTTGTTTTCACTTCCTGGACAACCGTAACAGGATGCTTGAATGAAGATGATCAGCCCCAGCTTTTTGGTCTCTGCCCATATTTGAAACTTGGCAAGTTTTTCCTTAGAAATATCTCCATAGAGATTAGAAAAAATAATTCACCTTCTTCCTTCCCAATCATTGCATCCAGAGATCTCTCTGTATTATTTCTTTCAACTGCATGTGAATCTAGAATTACCTCAAAACAAAAAGTTTAACTAAAAGAAAACCAGATGGCAGGCTGCATTTGGCCCCTGGGCCCTGGCTTGCCAACCCTTGAACTGTAGCAGTGTCAGAACCTAATAAACAGTTACAGAAATTAATCTTGTAGCAGTACTGTTAAGTGACTTGTAGGAAAGTTGATGTCACTGGCAGAAGTCCTCATCCATATTAGGAATGTCCCCAGAACTTGCATAGCACATTTCACCCCATGGAGCTTTTCCTACCTGCTACATGAAGAGTCAGCCTGGGGAAATGGTTAAGAGGCAGACAGTCTGAGTTTGAATCCTGGCTGGCCCACTGTCTAGTTGAGACAGCTTGGGGGGAATCACATAACCTCTCTGTGCCTCAGTCATCTCACCTGTAAAATGGAGCTCTTATGTATACTAACTCATTTAAGAATCACAAGGTAAAATACTTGGGACAGTGCCTGGCCCTTGGGAGCACTATTATAAGCATTAATGATTGTCGTTTCATTGATGCTTTGTAGATCTGAATTTCAGCAAGGAAATTTGACCAAGTTGCTCACTATACCTTTGGATACTAGCTATAAAACTGTGGACCAGGTGATGGGATAGTTAGGGGATTTTGAATGTCCAGACCTAAACTATATGAATTGATGGCTCTAAGTCAGTGGGTCTCAAAGTGTGGCCCCCAAACCAGCAGCAGCAGCCCCTTGGGAACTTGTCAGAAATGCAGATTCTCAGGCCCACCCTAGACCTCCTGAATGAGAAACTCTGATTCTGAAGGCGGGGACCAGCAGTCTAAGTTTCAGAAAGCCCTCTAGATGATGCTGATGCACAAGAAAGTTCAAGACCCACTGCTGTAGCCCCGGCAGGGGGGGCCAGCTGATTGGAGCATCATCCCATGCACCAAAACAGATTATTGGTTCAATTCTGGCAGGGCACATACCCAGGTTGTAGGTTTGATCCCCGATTGGGACACGTACAAGAGGCAACCGATCAATGTTTCTCTCTCACATGGATATTTCCCTCTCTCTCCCCCTCTCTCTCAAATCAATTTTAAAAAAGTGTCTTCAGGTGAGAATTTAAAAATGTATTAATAATAATAAAAGAAAAACCACTGCTCTAGGCCAGTCTAAAGAGTTTTCCACTGCTGCACCCAACAGGATGCTGTCCTTGGTGCTGCCTTGTCCCTATCACATCAAGATCTCAGTTAAAGATAAGGACAAGCTTGTTTCTCAAACTGGCAAATCAGACAGGCAGAGTCAGCCTGGAGGAATAACTACACCCTTGGATGCTAGAATGTGGACCGGAAATTATCTCAGTCGGTTGGAAGTGCTGTCCAATACTCACAAAATTGTTTGATTTTTGATAGAGATAGCTTTACCTAACCCAAGTTCCTAACTCAAGTTTCTTGGCATTTAAACTCCTACATGTTTGGTACAGTTGTCAGTGGTGATGTGGGTATCCAGGCACTGTGTTCCTTGGTAGCGTTGTGGCCAAGACTACAGGATTGCAGCATATTGAGCGCGAGTACAGGAGCAACTTCGTGATGTCATTTCATAATGTCACCTAGTGAGGAAGGGTACCACCCCAAAGGGAAAACTGAATCTGCAGCCAGTGTGGAGGGGTGGCAGCGAGATGCTGAGGAGGCTCAAGGCTCATTCTAACGCAGTTGCATTTTACACCTATGCTGATCTCCGAGTATTATTAGCGGCTTTGTTTTATCTGAGCCCCGGACTCTTCTTCCCATGCGCTCAGAGTCCCTGCCAGTGGGGCTCTGAGACCAGCTCAGTTGGCAGTGTGACCTGCTCCTGGCTGTGGAAGCAGGTCTATAATTGGCCCATAATTGGATGGGATTTGGCTCAGAATGACTCCCAGGCTCCCTCTCTCCCGACAGATAACCAGCAGTGAACTTCATATATGATTCTTCAGGGAGTCTGGGATGTCATTTCTTGGTTATTGGTGACAATGGAGAGCTTTCCAGAAGAGTTGATCTTTAGGGTGATGATTTGGGGGCATCTTAAAGTGAAGTTTGCCCATTTGTTTGTCCCCTGGTCTTTCTGAAATTAAGACATTTCAACCTGATTTTCAAATCCAGATCAAATCAGTCTCTCTCTCTCATCTCTGTGTGTGTGTGTGTGTGTGTGTGTGTGTGTGTGTGTGTTGGTTGTATGTTTATATGTGTATAAAGGAAAATATGATTTTTTAAAATTAGGCAGCAAAAAAGTAAATAGAGATGGAAATTGTGATAGTACATTTCCTTTAATACATCTATAGATAGAAGTGGATAGATTAACCTTAGCTATCTCTCTATGTCAGTGAGAAAAGTCCTTCTGGGCAGAAGCAGAGTCATTATCTGTTCAGTTCTGGCCCATGGCACAGGCTGTAACTAACCCCACCTTGGCACCACTGTAGACTGCTTGGTGATTTCACTTTTCTGATTAAAAGGGATCACACCCATTTTCTACAGATGGACTTAAACTAGGCTTAATTAATAATTAGTCTTAAAATGAACTTTCTCTGGAGGGAGATGAGGACATATCCCACAGTCTTGCACCCTGTGTGAAGTTGGAGGTCATGCAAGAATGAACTGCAAATTCTATTCCTGCCCTACCTGTTTCAGACAACTGTTGTGAGCCTCAAAAAAGAGAATAAACACAGAAGTACTTTGGAATTCTTAAAATCAACTGCAAGGGCTTCTTAATTAGCCTCTAGTTAGAAGATGTGATTTAGTTTTTGCCACAAAACTCCAAATAAGCCTTTGTTTCCTCATTGCCTGGCTCATGATGCCCCCTTAAGTGGCTATTTCACAAAGTCTCCAAGCCACCATCTTCTTTGGCACCTGTATTTATTATGGACTACCTACCGATATCACTCTTATTGCAAAGTAGATATTACTTAATTATCAAGTTAAGTAACATCAGAAGGAGGGAGAAGACACTTCTGGAGGATAATAACAGGTGAAAATTGGATGTGAATGGGACATAAGCCAGGACAGGATGTCATATAGAAGACACCTAAGGCACTTCTGGATGTTTAGATCAATGTGGATCTTGTTTTAGTTTCCAGACTCTAATAGTACATAGTCTGTGTACAAAAGATTGATAAAAAGATAAGATTTCTCTTTTCGGCCATTGAGCTCATTCAAAATTCTCAGTAAAATGGTTTCTGAATTGCCTCGTTTCACTTTTCCTTGATAGGAAGAGAATGGCAGTTTGACTCTTGAAATATTTCTTAAACTGATTTTCTTTGGACACAGTGTCTGCTGCAGGTTTTGAAAAATGGGACTGCAGTGCCTCCTCCAGGACAAAGAGGTTACTTGCAGGTTAGAAAGCATCTCACAAACTGGCTTAAGCTCAAACGATTCATGGTAGGTGGTGACTGAGAAAGAGATCCTCCCAGATGCTTACAAATACTTCAGTGAGCTCGTATTAGTAACAATTAGAGGGATTTCATTTTCAGTGAGCTTTTTCATATTCCCTGGGGAAGTATGGAGAGCCACTCTTTAGAGAATACTTCCTTCAAAAGCCAACCAACCAACCTCTGCCCTTGGAAGAAAGGGGCACAGGGCATCAGCAGGTTGTGGGGACAACAAAGGGAATGAACACTTTCTGGATTCCAGTTCATGCCAGGTGCCCCATCTGAGACAACTCACTCTCTTTATGGCTCCCTCTCAAGATTGGTATTAACATTTATATTTGTAAATGTGGCTCAGAGTGATCAGGATTGTGTCCAAGGTCACAGACATAGCTGGAAGGAGAGCATAGGTATGTCCCACTCTACCCAGCATATCAGTGCCCACTGTCATAAATTAAGTTCCTTCTGATGGTAACATGCTATCGTTAGTAACTAATGGCTACCACTGTGCTAAGGATTTTATACACACTATGTGATTCGGTGTTTCTCAGCTTCGGCACTGTCAACACTTCTTGTGGGCTCGGTCCTGTGCATTGTGGGATATTTAGTGGCATGCCTGACCTGTACCCACTGGATGCTAATAGTACCCACTCTAACGTGTGACAACTAAAATGTCTCCAAACTTTGCTAAACATCCCTAATGAAATTAGTCTCATGAGGTGGGTATTTTTATTGTTTTTCAGAAAAAGAAATAGGGTGATTATGTCATATCACAAACCAAGGGGATAGCAGAGCCAGGACATGAACTTGTGCCTGAATCACCTCTAAAGTGTATGCTCTTCAACCTTCTTTCAATAGAATATCTGTTTTCCAACGTCCCATCTAGAATCTTCATCACCTACATTCAGAGGCTGTGTCTTGTTCCTTCATTCCTGCTGTAGCCATTTTGTGCTAATGTCCCTGCTCACATCCTCACTCAGCTAGATTGTGGGGTCCTTGAAGGGGGTCGTCTTGTATCACCAGCCTCTAAAGTCGTAAAGCCTGGCATGCAGTGAGTGCACAGATGTTCACTTACTAAATGAGTGAATTCATTTCGGTTCTTTAATCCTTCCCATTCAAATCTAGTTCATGCTGTGAACCTGCCTTATGAAGAAAAAGGTTAATTCAGCCAAGGTAAATTCCAAGCAGCTCTCATACAAAATGATTAGGAAATGAAAATCAGTTGAGGCTGGATAAATGTATACCTGAACACTCAGAATTTAATAAACCCATTTGGTAAGTTTTCAGGAATTATTTGTTGCCTCTGGAACTAAAGGACAGCCATGATTGCTATCATTTGTATCCAAAATTGGAAATCAGGCAAGAGCTAAGCAGTAAAACGTGTATTACTTGTTATGGATTTGGCTGTGCCTGCTACATGTCAGGGCTGGTCTTCTGGGCTGGAAGGAAGGGCAAACATCCTTTGTACAGAAGGCATCCAATGACTTTAGGGCAGTAGGACATACTTGCTTTCTGCTGCTATTTTCCACAGTCAAGATGCATGGTTCTGAGCAGCCTTTGTGCCACCTGCCTGGATGAAAGTGACTCCAATCTGTCAACTACTTAATAGAAATTTCCTTCGGTGAGAAGCCAATTGACCAAGCCTGCCTGGGATTAAAGCAGCCACCACCACGCCATCTGCATAAAGCCCTAAACCAAAGAGTGTAGGATGTTCAGTTCTCGGGCAGGGAGCGGTGGCAAGGGAGTACAAGAGAAATGTGTGGGTCCCAGTTTAGTCCTAATTCCTTCTCCTTCTCAAATGCCACAACGTGTGGATGGAGTTCAAACGCACAGCATTGTCACGGTGCTGCGAAGCCTGATTAGACAGCCTGGAATTCACTTCCCCGGTTTGCTGCGTGGGCTGCACGCAGCGTGATCAGGAATGATAGAAAAGGCTTCACGGGTAGGAGATGGCTGTCTCATGATGACACAGAGCCGCCCGCGAAGCCCTCACTCATCCTGCTCATCCTGAGGCCTGGCGTTCCTCTGCGGCAGTTTTGTCAGGACTGGGCCAGGTCCCTGTCACCCCCAGCACTGCCACAATCACTGCAATTCTGTTTGCTCCTTTCTTCTCCACCCCCCATTTCCTTTCTTTCCTTCTCTTCCTTTGCCTTTCTCTCAGTCTCTCTCTCTTTCATGCTTTCTCTGACATTTACAGTCACTAACCCTTCCTTTTTCTCAAGACCCTTAAAAAGAGCCCATTGTTTGTGCTTCCATGCTGTGTGCTTCCCATGCAACTGAACCCTTGTGGACGCTGTGTCTGATTCATATGTGTGTCCCCAAAACTGTCATCCTCAGCACCTGGTCTATGCTTTTTGCTGAATAAATGTTCATTGAATGGATGCATGCATGGATGCATGGATGCATGAATGAATGAATGAATGAACGAACGAACGAACGAACGAACGAACGAACGAACGAACGAATGAACGGATGAATAAATAAACCAACATGACAGAGTTGTGGAAGTAACATTTTGCAGTCTCTTTAGCCTTTGCTTGTTTTACTCTGACCTAACACAGTGAAGTATTTGTAAAGCCTCGACGACTACAACTAAAAGAACATTTTTAAAGAATGCAATGGGTGATAGCGATTGAAAGAACTGGCTGTGGAGTATGACAGATGATGGTTTGCATCTCATCTCTGTGACAAGCTGGGTGACCTTGGTCAAGTGACATAAACTTTCTTAGCCTTCTTTCCCCCCATAAGTGAAATGGGCATCATAGTATATACCTCATGCATTCAGCATGAGGAACAAATGAAATAACATATGTGAAATACAAGACAAGATGTCGGGCATATCATGAGCGTATACTAAATTGTAATGCTAATGATGACAATAAATATGATGACATTGATGTTGGTGCTGATGATTACTAGTGCTTAACATTTTTTAAAAGACTTGATGAGCTGCTGAGATAACCTACCACTTTCTGAAACATTTGAGGTAAAAAAAAATAACTTACAAAAAGTAGTTGTGTTTAAGGCCTAATACTATAACCCAGGAGTATTTCATATGTACCTATACCATAAATATATATTCAAACCTCAGTTCTTGAACTTCTCCCATCTCGAATAATTCGGTTCTCGACCATGAACCAAGTGGTTCATGGGAAAAATGTCTCAGTTGTCAACCTGGCAACTCTTTCATGCTGATACACCAAGCATGACAAAAATCGTCTCTCTCAGACCACAAAGGAAAAAGTGCGCCAATATGAGTCACTTTACTGCTAAATCTCTCCTTGTTAACATCTCAGGAAATTGTGCTGTGAATTTTTTGTGGGTTTTTGTTTTGTTTTGTTTTGCTTTTGTTGCTGGTGAAATGGAGGATTAGCACAATTTTAAAACAAAAAGAAACCATCAAGAGTGCTAATGTTGCTAAGGGTATGAAAGAAACAATGATCACAGGCAACTGGAGAAAAACTCTTGTTGATTTGGATAAACGAAAAGCAGTTAGCCAGTGACAGCATTTCAGAGGCAATAATATGTGAAAAAACGAAGACCTCCTGAAAGACACCCCTGGAACAAGTGCTGAAAGTGATTCGTTTAAGGCTAGTAGGGGGTGGTTCGATAAATTTAAGAACTGTGTTTATAGATTAAACAGTAATTAGTCATGTACTGTATATAAAAAAAGTTAAACAAGGAATAATTTGGGGATCTGGAATGAATTAATTCAATTTACATTATGCTTAATGGGAAAAAAATGATTCCGTTTTTGAACAAATTGCTTCTCGAACGGGCTTCTGGAACAAATTAAGCTTGAGAACCAAGGTTCCACTGTATTTAGTTTACCAGTTGACAAAAGAATCATATTTGAGTGCTTTATTCCTAAGTCTCTGATTACTGCGAAGAGATTATAAATATTGGACAATTAATTACTGTTCTCTTTTATTAATGTTTTAATTTCTGTAACATGTAATGCATTGATTGCTCGGAAAGGAGTTTATAATAAGTTGGTCCTGACATCAACCTTTTCAGTAGGTAAATCAGGATTACTTACTCTCAGCACTATTAACATTTGAGACTAGATAATTCTTTATTGTGGGGGTTTGTCCTGGGCATTGTGGGTCATTTACTAACATCCCTGGTGTCTCCCCACTAGATGACAGTAGCAGTTCATACCTCCCCCTAGTTGTAACAACTCAAACCTCAAATTGTCTCCAGACATTGCCTCCCCCCACCTCCCACCAACCACTGATATAGGGTAATGAGTTCCATTGCATTGGGAGCAGGACAAATACCAGCTGTAAGTGTCCTTTAACCCATGGAAATCTATGTGCCAGTGTACAAGGTTCTGCCGAATTGGGTCCTGAGTCACCTCAGCCTTCTACCAAGCTGGCTGGAGCAGATGTACTTCTCTGGTCTCGAGTGTACTCCCTGAAAGCTCTCTCACCAATCCCAACTCCCCCACCCCACCCCACCCCGAAACCATCCAGGTAGCTTCTGTGTGTTTGCTGTGGAGAGGCTTTTACAGCAGCTACCACAATCAGCTTAATGGCTCCTCACTGTTACCCTCAACAGTGCTTTACCCCCACACAGGCTGTAACCAGGGTCTAGAACAACAGCTTTGCCAGGCAGAAAAACAAATGAATAAAACCTTGATGCAGTTCAGAACCACTGCTGAACCCATCTTTATCTTAACCAAGTGGGGAGCAGGAGAAAAAAAGCATCACGATTTGAAAGAATTTTGGCTTCATTATAAAGTGGAAAATCTCAGCACAAAAACATTTCCTTCAAAGAAAGTGAACAGAGCTTCTGTAATTGGGTCAAAATGGGATATTTCAAAATTGAGGACAAAAAAAAATGTCCAGCAAACCACAGTGAAGACATTTGGAGAAGTTGTTGGTGTGTGTTTTTAAGTTTAGTTCTATGGAAAACAATAAATATGTCCTCTGTCTTCTGGCAAAAGGAAAAGGTTATGAAATCATGATAAGTCAAAGACTATGAGAAATAAATCATCTTGTTTCTGAAGGCTGCAAAACAACATAAAAGTACTTATATAGCAAATGTAAACTGGAAAAGATAGGAAACCAATTCCCATTTACTAAGTACTTAAATTTACCCCATTCTAGGAGTTGTGCCTGGATATAATTTTCAAAATACATCTCCCTAATTCTTCACAAGTAGCCTGTGAGGAAAATGCTATTTTCTGCTTTCAGTGAAATGAAGAAATAGAGACATAGAGCTGAAAATTGCAAAGGTAGAGGGCAATGAGACCAAGTCTTCATGGCCCCAAATCCCATATTGTTAGCAATTTTGTTGTATTTATCCCATATGTAAACCCAAAGAAAAAGACTGGAGAGAAGCTATCTAAGTGACTACTGTATTATGCTAGAATGTTGATCTTATGGGCAATTACTTAATTTCCCAGCTTCTAATACATTGTTATAGTGTTTATATCAGTAGATTTTTAAATTTACTGTATTTTATCATTTAAAAGGGATGATACTTTTATTCACATATCAATTTAATCATCTGTCATTTATGTAGATATAGATCATTTACTCTAGGGTGATCAAGGGCATGTTTCCCCAATAGGGAGTTGCTCATATTGATTTGATTAGTTGGTTATTGATTTGAGATCTTTCTTCGTTTTTAATATAGGCATTTACAACTATAAATTTGCCTCTAAGCACTGCTTTTGCTGCATCCCACAAATTTTGGTATGTTGTATTTTCATTTACATTTGTCTCAAAGTATTTTCTTTTTCTTTTTCTTTTTTTCAATATATCTTTATTGATTTCAGAGAGAGGAAGGGAGAGGGAGAGAGAGACAGAAACATCAATGATGAGAGAGTCATTGATCGGCTGCCTCCTGCATGCCCCCAACTGGGGATTGAGCCCGCAGTCTGGGCATGTGCCCTGACCAGGAATCGAACCCCGATCACCTGGATCCTAGGTCAATGCTCAACTGCTCAGCCATGCCCAGCCGGGCTCAAAGTATTTTCTAATTACCCTTGTGATTTATTCTGTGACTGTTTATCCAGGAGTGTGTTAAGTCCCAAAACTTGTGAATTTCCCAAACTTCTTTCTGTTATTGACTTTTAATTTCATCCATTGTAGTCCAAGAACATACTTTACATGATTTCAGTCCTTTTGACTTGCTGTATGGCCTGACATATGGCCTGTCCTGGACAATGTGCCATGTGCACTTGAGAAGAACATGTACTCCACTGTTGTTGGATTCTATTTCAGCTATAGACTGAATGTTTATCTCCCCCCCCCCCCGAAATTCATATCTTGAGGCCTAACCCCCAGTGTGATGGTACTTGGAGGTGGGGCCTTCAGGAGTTGTTTAGGTCATGAGGAGCTTTTATAAAGGAGACCCAGAAATCTCCCATGCCCCTTCCACCATGTGAGGACATAATGAGAAGGTGGCCATCTATGAGCCAAGAAGCAGGTTCTCACCAGACACCGAATCTGCCAGAGCCTTGGTCTTGGACTTCCCAACCTCTGAAACTGTGAGAAATAAATTTCTGTTCTTTATAAGCCACCCAGTAGATGGTATTCTCTTACACCTTCCCAAACAGACTAAGAAAATTTCCTTGTTGATTTTCTGTATAGTTATTCTATCAGTTGTTGAAAATGGGGTATTGAAGTCTCCTGCTATTATTTTTGAACTGTCTATTTCTCACTGGAAGCAGATGCTGCTCCATCTTACATGTCCAAAGCACTGTAATAGTAATAATCTGGACTTTCAGCCTTGGGTCTTATGGTTTTCACAGTGTTTGGCACTGTGGACTTATTCACTCAATCTTCAAACAGTGAACAATCTATTTGATCAAATCATTGAACAATACATGGTGAGGATAGGTGACAAAGTGGTGGCCCAAGAAGGGGGAAATCAATCCAACCAGTGAAGGGCTAAATGATGTCTGGTCCACGGTATATATTGCTTATGAGTCCACGGAATTATTCAATGTTAAGAAATGCTCTCCCTCTCTAACCACAAACCATGACCATGAAAGTCTCAAAATATGACTTATTTGCTGGAGAAGAATTGATGAGTCAGAGGCAAACCAGCTTAATACGTCTCCTAGAAGAAATAAAAATCATTCCTTGGCTTAAAACAATGCTGTACTCATTTTGCATTCAGGTCAATTACCCTGACAACTTAGGTTTTCACATTCCTGTAGAAGAAGGACAAATCGGCATTATTAGAATCTGTTCAGGAGACAAGAATCATTAAATTCCTCTCTGAGAAAATCAAGTAACAAAAAAAAATTTTGTTCTGGTTAGTCTGCTACATTTATGATATTTCATCGAGTTGATAGTGTTCCCTGTTACTGTAACCATAGATCCAAGGCTATGAAATCAACCTCACTGCCGGATAACACTACAAGATCACTTTGGAGCTAATCTGAAAACAGCATTCCTTTGAATCTTCAAAACCAAGTTCTTCTGAAACTCGAACTGGAGTTAAATTTAGGTTGACATGGATTTCATAAAAGCAAAACCCTTTAAAGTTTGCATTAAAAATTCATGTGTCTAACTGAAAAGCCTTGGTCGGGTGATGATAATAAATATTACAAAAAGTTAATTTCCCTTCTCTGGGCTCTCTCACAAGAAAGCTCTGCAGCCTCATCCCGAGCACATTGGAATATTTCAGCTCAGCGTGGCAGCACAAGCAGGACTGCGTGTGATGATGCTCAGGCACCAGTTGGTTGCATTCTGTCATAAACAGTAACCAGTGTGTGTAGCCACGCTGCGGGTCAGTTCCTGCTGGTGTCACTTTGTTCTTGTCCAGGTTCCTGGCATTAGTTCTGTGGTCATAAAATCCACTGTGTTTTGTTCTTACCCCTTTGTTCTTTTATGCAACTGTGTTGAAAATACTAGATACTGTTTTGCTCTTTTAACTTTAAATGGCTTCCCTCTTTCCCTGCACTATAAAGAAATCTTTTCAGTAGAACTGCCTTGCAAATATCCTAGTACGTCTGCATACGCATGGCCCAGGAAACACTGCCATTATTCATGGGGTTGTCCCACAGGGCATTCTGTTCTTCATTATGTCTGCGGGAGAAGGCATGACAGGCCCCACTGCCGTGCTTGCCTTCACTATCCACATGGTCAGAGTCCGGCCCCCTGACACCCAAAGGGAGCGCGCAGTACTTCTGTAAGGTGCAGTGGAAGAAAGGGGCGCGCAGTATAACAAGTAGGTGACAGCACTACTTTGAAGTCAGGCCCCCTTTTTAGGATGCATGATAGATGAGGAAAATCAGTCTCTCTAAGACTCAACTCAAGAATGGGAGCAATAACTGGGTATCATGAGGTTTAACAAGCAGTGGTTATAATGCTCTTCACACAGTACCCGGCACATGGTAAATGATCAATAACTGTTTTCAGTGTTCAGCACGTAGCAGATGATCAATAAATATTGGTTCAGTGAGTGAGTGGATGAAAAAACAAACGATGGACAAGCAGCCAGATGAATACCTGTTCTATGTTCCCAGTATATATTCTTTCCCTCTAAACTTAAACTTCTGCTTAAAAATGCAATAGACTGTGAATGGTGGGATCCAGTCATGTTGGATGAAGTAGACGAAGGAAATAGTTTTTCACTCACCTTTGTTCTTCCAACTACTGTTCAGCTTTGGGGACATATTTCAGTTCACTTTTAATATTCTGGATCTCCGATAAGTTGACCGCAGGTCCTGGAAGTTTCTTCGCTCCTGGAATTGGCTTCTTCTCCTCATCCGAGGTGGGAGGAGCACCCTGGAGAGAAAGAAAAGAAAGAAGAGAGATTCAACTCACCGAAAAAGACATTTGGTCTCTCTGGGTCATGGACATGAAAAAAAGTAAAGCAAGAATAATGTCAGAGTGTAAGTCTAGCACAGTGATTTTTTTCTTGTGCTGTTGAGACACCCTCAGAGTTTCAAGAAGATCTCCTGAAGTTTGTAGAGGAATGTGGAATAAAGTTGGAAGAAGAAAACAAGTAATTTCCACGTGACTTAGAAAACACTAGAGTACTGTTTCGTGTCTGATTACTAATAAAAATTACCACTAGTTGAAAGGATTCATGTTTCCAATACAAGCAACTTGCCAGATCAAGTTTAATTTGGTATCATATGATCATAATGTGCCTGAACAGCAGAGATTTGCAGAATGTTAGTGCACGGCTGGCTCTAACAATAACTTAGTCTAGGAGTTTTCAATTTTGTTGTTGTTGTTTGGGGTGCAGTGACTGCCAGCCTTTGTTCCAATGACATCTCTGCAAAGCATAAACAAACTGAAACTGATATAAAGCAAAACCTTTTTGAATGAGAGTGGGCTAAGATGGAGCCAAAGAGGAAGCCTAGCTGTCCCCTCCTGCTTTGGAAAGTATTTTAACTTTCCTGTCATACTGTGGTTTTATTTTGCTGCAGCTGCAGGGCAGGACCACATTCTATACCTTTTTGTGGCTCCTCCAGCACTTGGTACAGAAGTGCACGAGCATACTTGTTAATTGTTATTTAGCTGATTAACCCTGAGAATATACAGTGACAAATCTATGCCTGTATGTACACATTAAGAGTGACTATAAACAATAAGATCAGTTGCTGTGTGTGGCTCCTGGAACGCCCAGCTCATTACTAGGGAAGAAGGTTGTTCGTGAGCTCATTCCTCCAATTTGCTGGAGGTTCAGGGGCATATTCTCTGGGCCCTGAAAGGAAGGTGTTGGAGGAGCCTTTGATCGCCCTGGCAGCCGGGAGAACACGCCTCTCGGCTCAGTTTCCTGCTGGGAGGGTAACTGAAAGCTGGCTCCAGCTGCTTTGTCCTGAATCCCGCCCACCACCACCCTGAGGTCAGACTTCCCGGGCTGCTCTTGGCCACTGGCTGAGTGCCACAGGATCCTAAAGCAGCTGCTACTGGGACACATCAGTCTCCTCTGGGAGGGACTTTGGCTGGAGAATTTTCTTTAGAACAGCACTGAGATCTAAGATACTTTCGCCCAGCCCTCTGTCCCACTGTCCTTCACCCGCATCACTATCCGACAACCCTCCAATTTTCCTTACAAGCATTTTCCCCAATTAGTGTTTTGCACTTCTAATCCCATCTTTGGGTCTGCTTCTTGGAGGACCCTAACTAACACAATCCCAATGTGAGACTGGCAGAGCTCCATCTGCTGGGCCGACAATTGAGTGAACCAATCCAGTTCTGGGGGAAAGGAACGGGAAACCACACATTTGCTGCCAGCCCAACTAGGCATCCCTGTAACCTGAGCATTAAAGCTGATGCTGTGCCTCCTTCTGGCCCCTACATCTAGTTCTCACATTGTCTAGACCCTAAGGTGAAACGGAAGAAAGTGCTCAACCTTCCTAAATTCGAACCAATTACTTGATAGACATGTCCTTTATAGAAACGTTTTTAAATTGCTTATTTGAGTGGATGAGTAGAAATCTAAAATATCGAGGTTCTGTTCTTCTGCTAAGGGCCAATTATTTTTCCTAGAGCCATTTTCTCTGACTCTGCCACAGTCAGCTAGCTGATGAACTAGCTAACACGTCAGCCACACGAGATGATAAAGTAATTCAGTGTAGACTATGGCTGTTGTAAATACCTGGAAGATATTGTTTCCCCCGGTCAGTGTACAGAGCCATAGGATCAGCTTTCCTGTGTACACATACATTCATCATTTATAAATGCAGGTTTAGAAGCAATAATGAAAATTGCTAAACCTCCACTCGGAGGTCCAGGTATTCCAAAACGTACTTTGCTAGGCTTTTGGAAAGAAATCTTAAGGCTATAAAATTTTGGGGTTTTTCTTAATATCTGTAGCAGTGAAATGAAAAATGTTTCCTTAGTTATAAATGTTCCCATGGTTGTTAGGTGGGTAGATCTTAATAAAGAAGCATGAAGAAGAAAAATGTTTCTAATTCCTTCTGTTAAGTTCCCAGGTAAGTCACATTCACTGTCTTTGTAATATCAAAGTGTGCTGTATTAAGACATTTTACACTTGTGTCTATGTGCAAAAGTTTATTATGTGAATATACACAGATATAGGATGATAATATTTAATACCAGTCACTTTCCTCTCAAGTTATTAAAACCTCAGTGCACTGTGCTTTTTATTTATCAAGGTAATGGAAAATTATAAGTGGATATATTTAATAAGTAGATATGATATTAACTCAGGAAGGAGGTTAGTGGTGGTGCATGTTCTTAACTGAATCTTCTTTCATCTTTCAAAAATAATGGCAATCTAAGAATTTGTTATTATAAGTATTATAATAAATTAAGGTATGAACAAACAGGGTTCCAGTTGGCTCCATTTGAATAACAAGTGCCTTTTTTTTTTTTCTCTTTCTTTGTTTTCTTTTTTTTTGTTTTTTTGGACGTAGATATTTGAATTGAGAAGAGACATGGAAGACATTGTTTGATTTAGATAAAAATAGCTAGAGAAAAGGCTTATCAGCCCCAGACCATTTCCAGTTTTAGGAATGGCTGTTGTCAAGGGAGGGATTCCCTTTGGGGGTGATGGAGTATTTGTAAAATTTAGCACAAGGGTGAACCATTTTCTAGCTATCTGGCCTTCATGACCACATACCCTATTGGGTTTCCCCCTAAACCCTCCTATGTGTTCCTTCATGCTCAAATTGAAGACTTAATAATAACAGAAAACAGACTGCTAGCTGTTCTAAGTTACATATACTAACTCATTTCATCTTCATAGCAATCTATAAATGCGGTACTCTTATTAATAATCCACATTTTACAGTTGAGAAAAATGAAGCACAGTGACCATGCAGTTAGGATGTGGTGGGACCAGAATCACATAGTATGTTTGCATCTTGTAAAGGGTCCAGATGGAGAGGGAAAGAATTAACAGAAAATCTCAGCATGCTATATTGTGGCTTAAAAATGATGGAATTTCAGTCAAAAGAAAGATTTAGGAGGCAGAGTAGGAGCTTGTCAGTACCTTTCAAATCACTTCAAACAAGCAGCCTCCTTGTTTTATGCAAAAGACAAGCCGTGCTTATTAGGATTTGGCTGTTAGGCCTCTGTGTCGAGCACAGGCCAAACTCTGGCTGGGCTAAGCAAACGGACGGTATGCTCCAGCTCTGTGAGCCGAGCAAAGGGCTGCAAAACCACTGGGGGGCTGGAGATCCAGCCAGTGCTCACAGGCCTTGTCAGGCAGCCCCAGGCTGGGCCTAGCTTCCTACTGGGGTGCACCCCTTCATATCTGAGATGATATCAGGAGTGAAGCTGGGGAGCAACTGGCTGTGGCAGAGGCAGCCTGTTCGTTCAGGGATGGGATGGTATGATCCCTGCTTTACCCAGTGATTATCATAATGGAAGGCTAGGCAAGGAATCCTAAATCTAAGAGGGTAAGCAATTCCAAATTTGCAAACTAGATAATAATAAAAAGTGTGGCTGTAAGTTATTTGGAATTCAGATTCCATTTTCCCATTCAAACTATGTCACAAAAGGTGGCCAGGACCTCAAGCAAGCCCACAAATTCCTACTAACCCCACCTTGTAGCCAGCCAAGCTGCCTAACTGCTCCCCTTATAGTGTTGTTTCCATGAGAAACTTACTCTAAGATCCAGCCCAGAACTTGAGTCATTAGATCCCACCCTTCCCTAAGACCCCACAAGTCTCGAGAGATCATTTCTGCTCTTACAATAAGGGAATACAATCCCTAATTCCACCCTCCGGACCCATGAGCCCCAGAGGAAAGGTGTAGCTCAGTTCAAGAAACACTCCTGGGGCCTCTGTGGATACCTCATTCCTCTCCACCCTGGGAAAAACATTGGTTGCCACTTGTATACGTGGCTGGTCATAAAGTATTCACAAACAAGGTTGTATCAGTGTGTGGCTATTTTAGAATGTGCTGGAACCATCAGATTGAAGACAAGGCAGGAGTGAGAGCACAGTGCTTCCCCAACCCCCTAACAGGGACACATGGAGCAGAGGGCCATCTGTAGCACAGAGGGAAGCTGAAATGCAAGCCTCCAAAACAAGTGTTACTTCAGTCAATTTAGTGAGAAGACAGGGTCAAGCTACCTTCCAACTGAGTGCCATGGTAGTGACAGACACAGCTTAAGAGGAAACACAGGAAGAAAATCTAATTACAGGTAAATAGAGGTGTAGGAAGGATCACACTGCTCACCCTTCTAGCTCCCCATGCCTTTTTCTTACAACGTGCAAAATACAAGGCCCAGGAGTCCTTCGTGAAAATTGAATAAACAGATCAATTGAACAATTATTTATTGAATACCTGCTAGGCTATGCCATGTCTGTTATATCACCAACTCTTTCCTCAAAGTGATTCTCTAAGGAATGGAGGGGATCATATTTTGCAGACATAGACTCACAAATACTTGAGCAAAATCCCAGAGAGAGAGCTCATGATCCTTAGTTAACTGGCTGTCCAAGTTAACAGCACCAGAGCTGGAGATTATGTACCATAAGAAAAGGGGTAGGGTAGGGTCCTTTTAACTTGTATGTTCAAAATTTTTGCTCATCAAAGTAGACTTAGTAGCTGAAATTCCAGAACTTGGTGATATCACCCAAATATTCCATCTCCTCCTTTCAAAAATTATCTTTCTATTTATAAGAGGCTGGAACCACTAACTCAGGACCATATCAGGAATTACTTACTGGGAAGGGGGGGAGGTTAGATGAGAGACAACCAGTTTTATTAGGAAACTTTGAAATAGTGCTCTTTTGGGGCAATTACCAAAAATGTCACCAACCAAAAAAAAAGCTTTTTCACCTTTTTAAAAAGATAAAATACAGTTTGTTATGTCTTATGGCTTTATTTAATTCCATTTTCCTTGTCTTGTGCTAATGACATGCTCCAAAACCTTAATTATCTTTTTTTCAGAACCAGATCTTCCAGGTTTTATCAGAAAGGTCACAATTGGGGATGAAATACAAACATTTGGGGAAGGAACTTTTCTGTATTTATTGTACTCATTATTAATTTTAGCCTGTTTTAGAAGACCAGGTATTTGCATTTGGAGGAGAGGTAAAGAATTAGAGGGAGGGGAAAAATACAGAAATTGATAGGCTCCCTTGCAAAGTCTTTTTTCAAAGGAAATACCCAGAGATTGGAGCTTTCTGTTCGAATTCACAAGCAATTTAACGTGCTTATTACCTGTGCTCCCGCTGGGGTTCATCACTCCTCAGAAGCTGCACTAAATGTGTCCTGCTTGGTTCAATAAAACCATGGAGTGAAAACTTACCAAGCTAGTGACTGTTGTGGACCAAGGACGTCTGAGAGGCTATGCACCACCCCCCCCCCCACACACACACACAATCAACAAACTATATGTTAGACTCATCTTCCAGAAGTGTGCCAGGCGCCTGTACCTGGCCGAAGGAAGCAAGGGGCAGTGTGTCTCGTGCTGATGAGTATGGCATCAAAGGAATGTATGTCCTACGTGAGGACTCCTTGGCCCGCAGCCCTTGGTGGCCTCCCTGCCCTGGAGAGCCAGCCCGCAGTGCGCCCCTGCCCCGCGCGAGCCAGGATTTGGGGAGAAAGACGCTGCTGGGCTCTGCCAGCTGCTTTCCTCACCTCCTCCGTCTCTGGAGTGCATTCTTTTCTTCTAGGCGGTTGCCCAGCTCCTGGCCGAAAGGCTCCCATTGGGATATTGATGTTTGCCTAAAAGAGAAAATAGGGAAGATTTAGCTCAAGGAAAGGAAGACATTGTAATGATACTCTGAGACGGTAATCGGTGTGAGAAAAAACACATCTGA
Organism: Miniopterus schreibersii; assembly: GCF_964146895.1. NCBI lineage: Eukaryota > Metazoa > Chordata > Mammalia > Chiroptera > Miniopteridae > Miniopterus > Miniopterus schreibersii. The sequence continues at coordinate 95,229,621 of NC_138104.1, read as the reverse complement.
AAAGTACATCTTTAAAGCTTTTTACCTCAAGAAAATTGCTGTAATGGTAATACAAAAATATACAAAGGCAAATTTGACTTCCATTTATTACAAATTTCTGTTATTCATCCTTAGGTCTGTGCAGTGATTTCACAATTCTCTATTCAATGGAAGAATTTGAAGACAGTTTGTTCTGGCTGTTGCCCTCCTGTGGTGCTTTATATTTTTCTCTCTCTGGGATGGGAAAGGAACAAATAATGATAGGAAAGGAGGAAATGCATCCACAGAAGCCATCCCACACCTCAGCCCTCCTTCAGGTTCCTTCAGATTTACCATGGGAGGGGGCAATCGCGCCTCCTGAACTGCCTCCTCCTTTCCATAGTGGCCTACGGCTGTTCCAGCACTTTATTTAAAGCCTAGAATTGACAGTATTCTGCCTTCTTCCCAACACACCACTGTGAAAAAAGAGTGCTGAAAAGTTGTTTGTTGGATCACAGTTCATAGATTCTTGTCCCTTATTAAAATAACATACTAATGGCCATCCACAGTTAGCAAAAATTACCTTCTAATAAAAGTAAACGATGCTAAACCTTAAATTATGCAAGCAATATACTGACAGCAATTTTAAAATTATCTTTATTGATGAAAGCATTCCAGACGTCCTTTTGCCCCTCTTGGCCCCCTCCAGCCGCTCCCCCCAGGCCTTCCCCGCACTATTGCCTGTGTCCCTGGGTTACGCACATAGGCATATAGGTTCTTTGGTTAATCTTGGTGAAGAGAATATGTAAATTTGAATTTTGTCCCTATTTCATCTGATTTCAAAAGACAAGCATGCTTAATGCAGACCAGAAACATCTTCAACCAGGAGTATCACTCACATAAAACAAGCGTTAAAACTTTTTAAGGCAGAACATATTCTTCTCCACTTGAGATAAAATGTTCATTGCCGTATGAGTAACTGGATATGTGGGCTTGAAAAGTTGAAATTGCACTTTGATGTTATGCATGAAAATGATGCCTGAGCAAAGAGACTAAAGTATTTTACTTTATGACACAGTGTGGATGACTTTGGTCCCACACCACATAAAATTACTAGGAAGCGTGGTCAGGTCCGCGCGGAGCCGCCTGATGTGGGCCCTGCTGCCAGGGGAGTGTTTAACTCAGGACAGGGAGCATGCAGTGTGCACGCCCAGGCAGCAAGTGCCCTTCACCTAGGGGCCCATTCCCGACCAGAATAAAGCTGGTCCCACAGAAAGGAAACGTCCCAAGTGTTTGTGGGGGGTGTCAGGAGAGGCATTTCACCATTCCGAGGGCCAAGAAGACAAGAAGTATATTTGATCAGGATGCACCATATATGCTGAAATATTAGGACAGCACAATTTTGGAGGGAAGCATTCGGGAAAGCCTAAGGCCGATCCTTCTCGGCTACTCCTCTGCTTAATGGAAATATCAGGAGGCACAGAGTGGGAGGAGGAGGGGACATAAGGTAAGGGGGAAATATGTCTTACATGGTGGCAAATACGATAACATACTTCATGGATCCCAAGATGTATCCCTTTTAATATCTCTGAAATCGGAGTGTGTCTTTACAGCGATGGTATCTTAAAATTTTAATTGGCATGTTTTATTTCTTAATATATAAAATAATAGTTTATAATTGAGTGTCACAGATTGAATGAAACATCATTAGGGTACTGAAATAAGATCAAAACGATGTAAATAACACCCACAGGAGGTGATCTCTATTGAACCAATAACTATTTCCGTTACTATAGACAATTTGGATGAAAGAGAGGAAAAGTCAATATAGGTACTGTCCGGGAGAAGGTTAACTGGTTAGATCAGCACTACCATGACCCATTAATTAACTTTCTACAGGGGACATCTTCCCAATGATGAATTCAAGTTAACATTGTTTCTGTAAGATTATAGTGCTGAACTAACCCATTTAATCAAGTGTGTATGCTCTATAGTAGGTCGTAGTTTTCGGTAACGGAACATGTAAAAGTCGCCCTAGGTAATGTTTCGATGAAGGACATGCAATGGGACCCTCACTGGTTTTGCTCACTGGTTAAAGCATCAGCCGGCAGAACGGAGGGTCCAGGGTGCGATTCCTGGTCAAGGGCACGCACCTGGGTTGCAGGTTCCATCCCCGGCCCCAAGAGGGACTCGAGAGGGAGACAACCAATCGATGAGTCTCTTTCATCTCTCTCTCTCTCTCTCTCCACCCCCCCTTCACACTCTCTCTAAAAATCAGTGGAAAAAATATTCTTAAGTGAGGATTAACCAAAAAAAGGACATGCTATAGGAATACTGCCTTTTCTTGCTTAGAGATTAATCTTGGCCATGCATGTACCCTCTCCTTGGTACATGGGTGGCTTATGGTAGTGAAAAGAGCCCAGTGCTAGGAGTTGCTACAGATAATCTGTCACTGAAAAAGTGGCAACTGCTCTGGAGCTCTTTTCCCCCATTTGTAGTAGGAATGTTAGGCTTCATCAGTGGTGTTCAAACCTGTAGCCACAGAACCCTTCCTTCAAGTAAAGGATTGCAAGAACATCTAAAATGCAAACTAGGTGGAGGTGGAGTTGCTCTGGCTGAGGTGGTAGGAAGCCCAGAACCCCATCTGCTTCCCCCAAGCCCAGAGCCATGAGCATTTCCTTGGAACTTGGGGAGCCAATCTGACAACCATTGAAAGAGTTACCATCCCTAAGTGGATGAGTGTTGATGTATACTTGAACTATTTGCTCTGCCTATTAAGTTGTCTGTAATTTATTTTAAACTACTTTAGCATAGACAGTGTGATCTTTTATATACGTGCAGTTTGGTTTAAACTGCAACTCTGGGGGCATCTATTGCTCTAATTGGGAGCTCATCCTCCTGGGGTGGTTGGGTGGTAAAATATCACTAAGGCCACACTCCCAGGATTGCAACTTGAAGTGCTTCTGTTAGCCATATCTCCACCAACACCTGAGGCCTCGATGTTTGGGGAAAAAAATGAAAAAACAGCTGAAATATTGGAATGAGCATTAGAAATAGTTTCTATTCATCAAATTAGAGGAGGTTAAGATATGGAGATTGGTTAAAATACTTTGGAGACAATCCCCTCCCTGCTGAACAGAGGGTAAGTATCTGATGCCTGTAGATTTCATCCTCAGAGACAGCTCAAGGGGTGATCCCCAAATAGGCCTGTCTCTAGCCATTGCTAATGACCATTTCCAGCGGGCTGCTGCCAACTAAGGGCAACAGAATCCCCACCTGCCTCACGAGATGTTTATGCGAGGCGGCCGTCATTCGCAGCACTTAAAGGGACAAGAGCTGAGCCTTGATGGAGCTCACAGACACACTGTATAAATGGTTTTATGCTTGCTTGCTAATGAATGTGCGTCTAACAGATGTCTGTGTGTGGCAGAGTTGGGTTTGAGACTAGCCTTCATCTTAACAATGTGGTAAGGTTGTGTGACAGTAACTACTCCCCCCAGGCCCATCTACCACAAACTACCTTGTTCACCCCGAAATCCCAATATTTAGCCTAGTCATCACAACACTTATATCCTCACAACAAACTTCTGAGGTTTGGACTGTCTTCATTTTACCGACAAAGAAGAGACTGAGCCTCAAAGAAATTAGATGGTTTTCTCAAGGTCACACAGTCTGAGGAAAACCCAGGATTCCAAAGTGAAACTGCCTGACCTTAGGGACAGACCTTTCATTCCATCAAATCCTTCTCCAAAGAGCTCTTTTCACCTAACCAAAGCTCTAGCCACTCTAAAACTCTCTAAACTGATCCTAAAATTGCAGGCTTACACTTTGAGAATGGCCTTGGAAAGGGGCACACAAATGGATAATTCCAGCATAGGTGTCAAAGAAAAGCCACATTGAAAAATGAGCCATTAACTCACTGACTTGATGTTTTTTCATCTTTAAAGCACCACTTAAGAAACCAAGAACCTAAATGGGTTTTTTGACAGCAAATATTGACAGGATCCAAAGCAGCCTAAGAATGCGTCAGGTATCCAATCATTACTATGAACACCTGAAGGGAGTGTCAGAGGCTTGCTTGCAAATGGCTAGAGATGATTCATTAATATAATTGTAGGGCGGTGATATCTAAGGGACAAACTATAGACTAAATTAGAGCCATAAGGAAAATGCCTTATAACTTGAATTTGATCAAAATACCTAGACTCGCAGCTCTCTGTTTTTACTCCATCGGCTACACAATTGATTCATCTTGTCTCTTTCACCGACTTCTGTTTGAATGCAAATAAAATACCTTCTCAATGATTCAGTTTTTCCATCTGCAAATTGGGTATGATATTTGCCACTCAAAGTGAGTTTTGGAAATGAGCTACTTTTTTAGGAAAGACTAAACCAAGACCGAAAAGTCTAATATCGATGACCTGGAGTTAATATCATGACCTGGAGTTAATATCGGGTTGAACTTCCTTCTCCATATAGAGTCTGTATAAATGTAAAGGGGGCAGGCTTTTGTCTTTTCGTTTTGTTTTTTGTTTGTTTTTGTAGCACATACCCTTGCATTTCTTTTTCCCCCTTGAGGTTTGTCCATCTCAGATGTTTTTAAAGGTGCCCCTGGTGCAGCAGATCCAATGCGCCGCTTTCCCAAGCTATACATAATTTGTTGCATCCTCGAAGTTGGGAATGGAAAAAATCTACTAGATCATCTTTTGCCAGAACAGGATCCGGTTCCCTGATAATAGGCCTATCTGATGTGAAATGAATACTACATTTGATCTCACCAGGTAAAGAAAAGCAGAAAGAATTCCCTGTAAGGTAATTCCACTACTCCCTTAATTATTTGTACTGTTCTGCTTGGCTCCAGGCTTCGGGCCCAAGGGTTCTGGAAACAATATTCCCTCCACAGGCACTCCTGTGAGACTTACAATGGAACGACATCTTCTTTCCCCCGCGGGGCTGGATTCTGATAGCCGCCAGCCTCAGGGTACTGACAATCCCAACCCACTTTTCTTTCCATGGCCATTGTTCTCGCATCTCCCCCTCCCTTTTGGTCCCCACTCCGTCTCTCCTTTTAGTGCTGAGGCCTTTGGAGTTTCCTCCCTTTGCACTTTTGTTCAGATGACCACCCCGCCCAACCGATTCTATCTTTAGTTTTCAAAGGTCCCCAGCAGCTCCTGCCAGAATCTATAGCCTCACCCTCACCATTATCCTGTGGGTGGGCGGAGGAAACAATATAGGGCTGCATTTCGCAGTATTTCTTTCTGCACTTCCCTAGTCTTACAGGCGCAGTCCTTCTCTGAATCGAGCAGGATATGGTCTTTTGAGATTTCTAGCATTTTCCACTGAACACTTTCAGGAAGAGGTATGTGTCCTCAATAACCGATTAGAAAATGAGATTCTTATTTGATATATTAGCATAAATTAAGAGAGACAGACACATGTGCCAACTAAAACATAGTCCAACCTATTTTAAAATAAAATTCTATATCAGTAGAATGCATAACTCCTTTCTTCTTTAGGTATTCTTGAAACATGGAATGGATTCAGAATACTCAAAACTTTCAGACTCAGCCTAAGAAACTCCCACTCAGATACTGTTCTTCGCCCGTGATGTTTTCTACCAAAAGGTTTTCTTTCTTTTTATTCTGTTCTCAACAATTTCTGTTCTCTTCAGTGATTTTCGGACTCAACTGTAGTCTCGTCATCCAGGGAAAAGCAGACTTTACAGAATGTCCTATACAGCTATTAAGATAATGTGTACTATCGGTTATGCTCTGAAGTATGTGTGAATGTCAGCCTCAAAAAATGACATATTTTAGCCAGTAGATGACTGCTTGCCTCATGTCACCAATATGGAGCCCTGGTTAGAGCAGCAAAAATTACCAACTGGAAGTAGCACTGAGCCCCTACAATCAGACTGTTACATTCAAGTTCTGGCTACACTTTAAAGAGCCCAGCATTAGAAATCATAAACAATGCATTATAGTCATTTACCTAAGAAAGAAACAGTAGGCAGGGTCAAAGAAAAGGCCTTAACTCTACATTGAAACAAGTGGCAAAGGAAAGTTTCTTTTTTATGGTTAAATTTAAGTAAAATATTAAAAGGAGGCGTGTATCATTCATCACCCTTTTTAGTTTAATCAGTGTATTGGCTTAACTGACCAACCATGGGTGGTGATAGTGTGTCCCTTTGTACTAAGGATTGTCACAGCCCTGGAATTGTTTTTGCACTGGAAATCCTAGACTGGGCGCACACAGAGTCCCTAGCTCCTGGCTGTGAATTTCTTCTTTCTGTCAGGCCCTTTTATTCTTCCGGAGCCTTTAGGCCCCGGGCAATGCGGAGGAGAGCAGCGATGACAGTGGGGGAGAGAAAGGAGCATCAGCGCTCAGGACATCAGATGCTCCGCTCTGCGGGACTGAGCAGCGCTGGGAGACCTCCCGGCGCAGGCCTCGCACAGTCATTCCTTTGAAACGTATGATGGAGTCAGGTTTAGTTTTACAAGCAGTTTGATTAAGTCAGTTAAGTAGAGAGGTGGGACTTCCGTGGCCATGGTCCTGTGTATTTCGAGACTGTGTCCGTCACTGAGTCACTTTAATTTGTACCTGTCATTCCTAGCCAACTTACATTTAAGATTACAGTAATCAGTGTAGGCTGTTAGCTTCTTCGCTGAATGCTGACACTTTCTAACGCTTTCTGTTGAGCTCTTTAAAAGGGAGGACCCAGCCTCCATAAAATGGTAATTGTCCCTCAAATAGCCTTAGTACTTCCGATTATCCTTTAGATGGCCTGCACCAGCTCCCCCATCCTCACTCTCCGTGCCAAGGCAGGGAATGTAAGTAATGAGGCTACGTAGTGCTGCAGGCTGGATCCAAACGTGTGCTTTGGTATCACACAGCTTGGGTTTGGGTCCTGACTCTCCTACTTACAAGCTGTGTGGTTCTGGGTGAGTTCTTTCTCTTCTCTAAAACTTTCATTATAATCCATAGAAATCCCATTTGCACTGTGCCAAGTACATAGTAAACCGTGAAGAAATTGTTACTATTATTATCGTCCTAATAATAAACCTTGGAAGTTATTCTCAAGAAGTTCATAGACTATTAGAAGCTGGACAGAGGCTTAGAGGTCATTTAATGAAACAGCCTCCCTTTGCAGATCACGAGGACCAGGGGAGTGAAGTCCCAGAGCAGAGCTAAGACTAGGGTACAGGACTTTCCCATTTAACCACGAAGCTCTCAGACCTCAGGGGAGAAGACAAAGAATACTCAGCTTACTTTGACCAATGGTGGAGAGGAAGGAAAAGTGACAGCCAAGAGACCATTGGCTCTGGGTGGGCTGAGGCCCTGGGGAGGCCCATTGTGTTTTCAAATGAAGTGTTTTCAGGAGGAAGGGGAAGGACAGGCAGGTGCTGCCAGTGGCCAGTGTCACTCCGTCTCATTAGAGAAACTCACCAAGCAGATTGCTGATGGCATTAGATTTCCCTGCAGCTCTAGCTTTCTCTACCACCTGTCATGTCAAATTCTTTCATCTGAAGGGATCAGACCCACTCTACCTAGTGTACTGACGTTACCTTGGTTGCAAATCCACTCCCATCAACAGTGGAGTTTAACAGTCAGCCTGGAGAATATAGAACCGGGGTCAGCAAACTACAGCTCATGTGCCAAATCCAAACTGCCACCTGTTTTTGTAAATAAGTTTCATTGGCGCACAGCCATACTCATTCACTTATGTATTCCCTATGACTGCTTTTGTGCTATAATGGCAGAGTTGAGTAGCTGGAACAGAGACCCAATGATCTGCAAATCTCCAAATATTTACTTTCTGGTTTTTTACAGAAAAGATTTACCCACATCTGGTTTAGATCCTTATCAGCTGCTTTGGAGACAAAGGCCCTCTCTAGGCTACGAAAGGATCAACTGACTTCTTAAGGATATATTTATGTCTTTGGCATAAATGAGATTTCATTACTACAACTGAAAAGAAATGTAGACTTACATAGAATCCTCTTACAATTCAAAGGCCATCTCTTCTTCAGTATGAATGTGAAAGACAACTGTCCATCTCCACTAAGGGTGGGTCTAGTTCTGGCCTCCCTCTTATTCTGGAGCATGGAAGAGATGGAACCAGTTGGAGAGAAAGCAAGGCCACTCTGTGCATTACTTGGATAGTTACAGAAGCCATCTCTTAAGGAATTTGTGCGCTATAAACCAGGCACTTTCCATACATTATATTGTTTACTCATTACAAAAATCTTATTAAATAGTATGATTGTTACCATTTTACAGAAGAGTAAACTAAGATGACAGAGTAAGTGAGTGGCCAGGCAGAGATTTGTAGCCATTTGGCTCCATGCTGTCTGACACACATAGGTGCAGTAAGTAATTCAGCTAACTAAATGCCTGGCTGTTAGAAAAACTGTTGACAGTGGCTAAGTTTTGTTCAATCCAGACAAAAGAGAGATCTAAGTCATTACTTCAAGAAGTTTGCCCTGCAAAATACTAACCTGCAAGTATTCATGAAAATGGTCCAATATATTTAGAAAACATTGCACATATTACCACCTTCTTGGGAATCTACGAAGCCATCAGCAAGTTGTGCAGTCCGAGAAATTCTGCAGTAAAGGTCCTATTCAACTCTGCTTAACATAATGTTTCCCAAACACTTTATCATGGAACCCTTTAAGTAACAATAGCCCATAAAACTCGTATTCCAAGAGACATACTTTGGGAACTTTTGAACTAGATGATGATGATGATGATTGATAATAACGGCTAACGCTTATTAAGCAGTTACAATCAACCAGGCACTGGCCTAAGCGTTTATATGTATTAGTTCATTTAATGCTCACAGCAAACCTATGAGATCAGCACTGTGATTAATTCCCCACTTGCCAGATGACGAAGCCAAGGCACAAAGAGAATAAACGCATTGCCCAAAGTCACACAGCTAGTAAGCGCTGGAGACTGAGCTCCTCAAACACAGGGCTCAGCTGTCAACTCCTCTTTGCATAGCGCCCACTTAGCGTGCCGGGCACAAAGTAGGCACCCAGGAAATGGCAGTTGTACTAAATTGGAGATAAGATCCTAATAAAAAGGAGAAGCAACTAGAGTCTGTTGAATAGAACATCTAAGATCTTTGAGTGGTATTTACACAACCAGGGCACTCCCTCATCCACTGAGGTTTCTATTTGTTCCAGACAAATAGCCATTTGTATAGTGTAACCATTTTCGCATTTTATTTAATGGATCCTACTTTAGGTTAATGCAGATATAATAGGAAAATATCAGATAGTGCAGATCCTGTTTAACCACAAGAAATAATATTTCATTTGAAGGTACATTAAATTAGGTTTTGTTGTGTGGCATTAAATATATTGAAAGAGGCAATACCACATCCATAAGGAACCACTGTTGGTAGAGTGGATGGATTTTTTAAAAATGCAGTATAATAACAGCTATTGAGAGCAGTCAATAGAAAATATTACAGACCTAAAAATATATCAAGGTCAAAATTATTAGATAAAATACTGGTGAATTTTCAGTGCAGATCTGAGGGAAGCACTAAGGGAAAAAAGTCAACACACTTTCAGCTTTAAAAAGAAGAGAAGCAAAGGCAGCCTGGAAGGACTGTGTTTTTGTGTCCTGCGAAATGAAAAGGAAATTCATGTTTCGCACTGTGGGAGCTTCAAGTACAGTGCATTACTTCTCATCACTTTCACACAGATCACTCCTGAATGATAACATCATAACAGTTGACACTTGGTGAGGGCTTACTATGCTGTTCTAAGCATCTTGTACGAGTAGCCCTGGGAGGTGAGTACTATTATTCCCCCCATTTTACAGATGTGGAAATGGAGGCAGAGAGGTAAAATAGGTCAAGTTGTTTTCCCATGATCCCACACCAGTACAAAATAGATCAGGGACTCAGACTCCAGTAACCTGGCCTCAGAGCCCATGCCATTAACAGCTCTGCACCCTGGGTAAAGAGAAGGTTCAAAGGCCCCAGGAGGCCCTCAGATCTGGGAAGCAAAATAAATTACACTACCAATGTCGCTATGTCACAGGCTCACTAGGTGGACACCAGAGGGCCAACGTGGCTATGTGAAGTTGACTCTTTCCTTGCCAGTATGCCCTTCCTTGGTTTGTTCTATGACACGTTTCCAGAGGTGGTTGTTGATCTTGCCACTTAAGAAGTCCATCCATGTAAAGCTATGCATTAGTCACCACAGGTAAAGACCTGTCCCTTCACTCTTCTCTCTCACCGGTGTGCGCTAGGGTTTCTAAGCCCACAACCTGGCCACGCGCACGCCCCTCCAAAATACCACCACTCACTTGTGAGTATGTTTATGCAGACCCCAAATATTCAGGAACTGCCACATGCTCTGCAGTATTCAGCACAGTGCAGGAAAAAAATGTCTGAAAGTTCCTTTAGAGAAAGCACAGATGGCTCCATGCTCATGGGAAGGAAAGATGGAATTTTACAATAAAGCATGCGGCCAGCATCCCAGTGTGGGAGCCATTTGAGAGCTAAACACAGAGCCCTTAAGAGAAATAACAAATTGGTGAAAACAAATATTGAAAGTTATCTTCATAATTATATTTGTGTTCCCAAATTCCTGCTTCCCTCTCCCCTTTTTGTGAGTGATGCATAAGTCAGTTGAAACAACCAAAGAATTCATTTGCTGGGAGGGCTTGATGAGACATAATAGCATATGTACTTTAAAAGATAAATACCCAAGCCTTGGGAAGAACACTTGACAAGAAAAGTATATTATTTACAGAAAGATGTATTCTAAACAGATGGCTCCACAAACTCAATTGGATATAAAAATGGAAATTGAATTTCTTAATTCCCATCAATGAGCATATAAAAACTTACACATCAAAGAACATACACACTACATTTTTGTAGAACATTTCATTCTCATTCATAAACTTTGATTGTCTTATAACTCAGCACAATTAAACAAAAATAGCTTCTTCCTTCTTCATTGTACCTTACCGGCCTTATATCCTTTCTCAAGTGTACCTTAAACGAGTCTTTGTTTTCTTCTTGAAGGTAATCATCGGTTAGGGTCAAAGAACTGCAAAAAGTCTGATTTACTAAGCAAACAGGCTAGAAGTCAGAGCTGATGTGAAAACACAAATATGCCTACTTACCTGGATGGCTCTGACATTGGAAACTGGCTGTTTCGACATATTCACGCAGTCTTATCCCTAAAAAAACAAGTACGAAACTGTTAGAGGTGGCGGCATTCAGATTCTCGGGCTTGATAAATTAGAACTTAACTCATGATTCAACTGGGCAGTCACCCCTTTCACTGGCCATATATTCTTTCAGTCTCAGTTTCCAAAGTTACTTAGCGACTCTCCTTCCTAAAGCCTCAGGGAGAGGCAACCCGAGAGCGCCAGATAAATCATTCAGGAGCAGAAACGCTGAGCCGCCGCGCCCCGATGCTAACGATAGGCCATCAGCGACTTGAAAGGCGCTATCATCTCCTTCCCTGCCCCCTGCCCCCCGCCGAGAGCCGCGGAGGAGAGGCAGTGGGAATAAAACACCTTTGTTTGGGGCCTCGGAGGCTTTCCGCTGGAAACTGAACTTTTGATCTGAATTAGTTGTTGCCAGGGCCACGCGTCAGTCAACCGAGAGCGCCTCCCCGCCGCCGGACACCCAGAGGGAAGGGGCCCGGCCTCGGCCTCCGCCGGACGCTCCCCGCTCGCCCGGCCACGGAGGGCGCGGGCCGCTGCCCCACTGTGTGTCCAGAGCCAAAGCAGCCCCAGAGGGCAAGCACAACTGACGCGACCGTGTCATGTCCCCAAGATGCAGTGGCGCTTCCTTCCCAAAGGGTCTTTGCTTGCTTTCAGCATATGAGACCTGACTGGGGCCGGGGCGAGGCAACAGCCCGGCTCTGTATCAGTGTCCTTATCGCTCGGCCCATTAAATGTTGCCAGAACAGAGCAAAACAGTTAAAAACTCGGTGAATTAAAAACATGCTGCCTTTTAAACTGAAACTGTCAGATGGGTTGGCTGACTTTCCCTGTTGATGCGTGTACGTGTGCGTGCGAACCGCTGAGGGGATGAACCCAGGGAGCAGCGCGGCCGCGGGCCGCAAGTCCTGTGTAAGCTGGACTGCGTCGCTCACTCAAATGAATCTCGGGCTTCATTTCCACTTCCCCAAGCTTTACCTGCTTCACAGGTTGTGGTAAGAATCAAAATGACATAATGCTCCTGAAAATGCCTCGTGAACTATAAAGCGTGATACAAATATTTATTGTTTTACTGCCAGTGCCCATAGCTAGTGACTTTTTAGGACAACTGAATACTGGTCTACAGCTTTAAGCACAGCGTAAGAATTGACGTACTAGATGCTCCTCAATATTTTAGAGATAAAAGATCTGAGAATTCTGTGAAAACTTACCCTTTTTTTTTTTTCAGATCTTCAAAGTCTTACTCTCTATTATATGAAGTTAAATAATTACATAAATTTTTTCAATCTCTATAATTAGTACATCCAACTATATAGTCTTTGGAGCCACATACATGAAAACAATGAGATTTTTGAAAAGTTTCACGTGAATGTTTTGGTTATTTAGAAATATAGCCTCCATGTATAAAGGTAGAATTATTTTCAATATGGTTAAAAAATTAAAAGCAGCAACAAATTAAACAACCAGGAATGCATTTTGCTCTATATGTTTCAAATAGGTTGCTCTTTTTCCTGCAGTGTCCAAAACTCAACAAAGAATCTTTAATTTTTGGATCTAGGACACACAGTTCAATTTCAAAAGGAAAAGCTTGGTAGTTTAGTTTTTAATGTCTCTATTCCTCAAAAGCCATTAGAAGTCATACAAAGCAATAATTTGCACAGGACTCTAAATATCTCAGCATATAGTATACTTTATGTGTGCAAAACTAAAGTTTAACTAATATCACTTGGGAACTTCTAAATATATTTTGCCCGGCGATTTGAAATGTGGGAATTGGGAATTTCTTTATGTTATTACAATAACAGGTTGAAATGGGGGGAAAATCAGGTAATGAATGTGCTATTTATATTGCATTGAAATTTTTTTAATCAGGCTGATTTTGTGCTTGATTTTTTTCACTGAGCTGCATTGATTTGTATTTCGTGGACCTCTAAGCTTAACAGATGAATCTTCCGTGGGCCTTGTCTCTGTGTAGCTTTGGTATGATCTCGTTTGCACAGGAATTGCTTAGCATGTATGTCAGTCCGCGACAGGGGCAGCGCTGGAAAGTTGGTCAGCTCCCAGCTCGCAGCCCTGCAAACAGGCTAGATAACATTTGTGTAAGTGCCTGCTGTCCTCATTCACGGAGAAATCAGGGCAGAGCAGGCGATGAGTAAAAATAGACAGTGCTCCCGGCTGCGGCCCGGCCGCCTCGCCCCGCAGGGAAGCGAGCGGGGGCGCACCTCCCCCAGCCGCGCCTCCCGGGCCCAGGCCGCCGCCGCTCTGCCCGGGGCGCGCCGCTCCGCACACGGCGCTGTTCCCGCGTCTCCGGCTCTGGCTACCATTTGGGAAGTGGGACCGGCGTGTGTTACTTTTACAAAGCCCGTATCTGTGATGGAAACGCTTGCCGTTGTCGCGGCAGCTCTGCAGGTCCCTGGGACCCTGGGCGGTCTGTGTGCCGAGGCAGGGACAGTGCCTCCGCCGGCTTTTCGCTGCAGCCCCCAGCGCTGACTTCTGGACAAGACCCTTCAGCTTACTCAGATTTTGTCAACATTAGTGTCACTAATAAGACTGGGTTCACAGGAAAGTAAATCAATATTTGCGGAGAAGGGACTTTGTTTGTTCTTTTTAAAGGTCAATTAAAAGGCCAAAGCGAAATCTCAAAGGGAATTATCTTCTGTCCCGCAGCTAAAAATAATTCTGAGGAGGGTGTGGAAGGATGGCCCGCTGTCTAGACTGGCCCCTTATTCACTTGGCATGAAATCCCCCGAGAGGGAAGAGGCACTTAGTGTTCCCACGGTTCAGAACCTGTGCCCACAATGAGCCAGGAGTGTTGCCCTCTACCCTGGGTAGGGAGCAGCGTGACTAACGTGGGGTTTGTGAAAAAATGGGGCTGGAGTATTGATCTATAGGTTGATAGAACTCTGTCATGGAGGGCAAGCCTGGTGCTTAGGGAGAAGAGAAAAGCATTTCAAACTTGAACCGTGAAACAACTCTGGCAATAATTTGCAGTGAGGCAGACCAAAGAGCTAGCTTATCTCTGCCCCAAATTCTGATGATTTCTAGGCTTACAGCCCGAATCGGTCTGCAGCTGACAGACTGTAACCCTGGCCATAAGAATCAAAATGACATAATATTCAGGGTCACAGTCATCATACCTGGACCATGGAAAGTTTCTTAATGTCACTACCAATACAAACTACTTTTAGTTCAATATTCTTTCAACCACACACACACACACATACACACAATTTATAAAACAGAAGCAGCAACATCACCTATGAACAGTGAATCTGCAAGGAAGTTACACACCCACTGGTTACGAGCCTACCAAGCTATAAGTAGTCACTTCAAGTTAGGTACCAAGGAAATGTCCTTCAAAAGCCCAGGCGCCCGAGCTGCGTCCTTCCGCTTACCTGCTTTGTGTATTTGTTTACTGCCTAAGGAAAGCCCCAGGCAGCCAGGTGCAAGAATACAAGGCTCCTCAGAAGGTGAAAGGGATGCTTGGTGTCCTCTGAGCTGCGATCTCAATTCCGATGCTTTGCATGTGGCTGAAATAGCTCAAGTGCTCGGTGCCTCACCCGGGATTGAGAGCTGCTCCCGGCTCTGGGCTGGAGGGAAACTTGGTTTAAGGCTAAGTGTTAAAGAGAATTCCTGTCATAGCTCACAGTTGTTCTTCCTAAATATAGAGTTTGATACAAGCCATACGCTAGCTGCCTCCGAAAGGCTTGACCGTGCTGAAAGCAGGGCTCAGATGTCAGCCGGAAGGTGGCTACGGAATCTTACTGCCCTCCTAATCTTCCAGGAGATGCTGGCTGCATTTTCTCACGTATTCTGAGGGGGCACAGTGAAGTTTGAAAAGTAGGAAAAGTTTCTATCTTTAGCTTTATTACCTGGAGGCCAGAAGATAAGGAGTGTTCAATAAAAATAGGAAAGAGGCAGCATGGCACCCAGCTTCTCAGCAGGGCACAGACATCACAGAGTATTTGAGTCCTAGCTTGGTCACTTAGGACCTGTTAAAGTTATTTCCGAATCACTCAATAGATGGTCACCAAATGATGATGATTATAATATTCTGGTGAACTATAAGACATCACCCTTTTCGTAGGTCAAAAATGGTCACATATCAACTGACTCATGTGGTTCTAGGGCCCAGAGTCCTTGCTCTCTCTGCTGTACTGCCTCTGCTGGTAGCAATGACTTTGACCTTAGCGCGCAGGAGAGAGCAGACTAAACAAAATAAAGAAGAAATCGATTTTAAGTATGAAAAAGGCCAGGACCAGGTATGAGGCAAAACGCTTTTTAAAGAGAACACTGCCAAGTCCTAAGGCACACCCTCATTATTTTTGTTCTGGGTTTTTTGGGGGGTATTTTTTATTAGGGAGTTCTTGGGCTCATTATTTTTAACACTACTGAATTTTTTTTTTTTTTTACTTTTGCAATCTCTGAAAGTTCCTTTGCATGGAACTTCCCTTCAGTAGAAGGATTAAACAGAGTGGACACACTTACAATGCATCCACTGGATGAAAGTAACTCCATGTCTCAGTCCCTGACTGCATGGTCAGCCACTGGAACTCTCACCAGCAGCCACCTCCTACCAGCCCTCTCGTTATGTGAAGAAAAGACGCTCCAATTAGTATGAGTCCCTGAAGTCAGGTTTCTGTTCCCTGCAGCTGAATGCATTTCAAATGGAAGCAGGTGGGTAAAAAGAATACCAGCTTTCCAGTAGCTTAGGAGGTCAGCAGATAACTGTGGTTCATCGCAGTTTGGGGTTCACCAGTAAGTTCTATTCATGTGCTGTTTTAAAAAAGTGTCTTTAAAATTTAGTTTAGATAGTATACTTTGAGATCATATAGCACCAAAAGTGAGTTATTTTCACACTGGGGAAGAATATACTGAGCACCCTAATATTTCCCCAGATGGTTGGCTAATCCTATACGTTCAGAGCTCTTCACCAGACAATAGGTGACATCACTCCATGGATGAACGACAATGAGCCATTTCTGATCCCTTGCCTTGCACTCAGCCCATACATTTTGCCACAGACCTTTTGTTCCCAACCATCCCCCAATATCTGGTGTTGTACATTGTCAAGGAAAGTATTTCTGGCAGCAATGCCTTGTCCACAGGGCTGGCCCAACATGGGCATGGCTGCCTCTGTGGGAAGAGCTAAGGTGAGCTGCATAATCAGACTACTTTGGTCCTAAGTGACAGAAACCCAAAGTGAACTAGTTTAAGCCAAGAGGAGGTGTGGCAAACACTGTTCATACCTTTCTCAAAATCTCCTCGCCCACCTGAGTTCTCCTACAGCCGCAGACAGCTCCCAGAACGCTGCCAGCTTCACAGCTCAAAAGCCGGAATCTCTCTGCTTCTCTGCATTGGCGCTCTCCCCATCTCCAAGGCAGGCTGTCCGGGTGTGCTACAGGCATGACCCATAAGTGCCAGGGAACACACCCCCCTAGGGACAAACTTCAGTCGATGGAGATGAAGTCGGTGATAAAACCTCCCTGTTCTCTGGTGGAATGATTCCAACATATAGTCTTGGTTTGGGTTGCCTCAAACCCAGACACTGAGACAAAGACTTGGTTGCAGGTGGTCTGTTTGGGTACTGATCCCAGAGAATACATGTGAGGAAGTGGGAAAGTGGGACAGGGAAAGGAGAAAGCCAGTAAGGTGTAATAATGAGCAACTTCCTGCTGTGGGCAACTGGGGCTCAGTACTGACAGTCTTGTGGGAGCTCCTTTGTAGGTAACTGTCTTTCTCTTGTCGCTTTTAAGATTCTCTCTTTGTCTTTAACCTTTGCCATTTTAATTATGATGTGCCTTTGGGTTCATCTTGCTTGGGGGGTCTCTGTGCTTCCTGGACTTGTGCGTCTTTTTCCTTCACCATTTTAGGAAAGTTTCCTGTCATTATTTTCAAATAAGTTTTCCATTTCTTGCTCTCTTTCCTCTCCTTCCTGCACTTCCATGATGCAAATGTTGGTACCCTTAAAATTGTCCCATAAGCTGCTTACACTATCCTCATTTTTTTTTATTCTTTTTCTTTTTGCTGTTATCATTGGGTGTTTCCTGCTACCTGGTCTTCCAAATTTCTGATTTTATCCTCTGCTTCATCTACTCTATTATTGATTCCCTGTAATTTATTCTTCATTTCTGTTAGTGTATCCTTCATTTCTGACTGGTTGTTTTTTGTTTTCCATGTCCTTTTTTAGGCTGTTGGAAGTTCAAGGTTCCTTGAAAATCCTTATAACCATTGTTTTGAACTCTGTATCTGGTAGTTTGCTTGCCTCCATTTCATTTAGGGTTGTTTTTTTTCTTGCGATTTTTCTTGTTCTTTCACTTGGGACCTGTTTCTTTGTCTCTTCATTTTGGCTGCTTCCCTGTGCTTGTCTCTATCTATTAGGTAGAGCTGCTACATCTCCTAGGCTTCATAGCGCAGCCTAATGTAGTAGGTGTCCTGTTGGGCCCAGTGGTGTAGCCTCCACGTCACCCAAGTTGGGTGCTTCAGGTGTGCCCCTTGTGTGGACTGTGTGCAGTATCCTGTTGTAGTTGATCCTTGATTGCTGTTGGCACAACACTAGGAACTCAGAGCAAGTGAGTCCAAGTAAGTCTATGCATGGGCCCTTTAAGAGGAATGCTGGGACTCCAGCTGCCCTTCATCTCACTAAGCCAAATCCCTGCTGGTTTTTACAGCCAGAAGTTATGGGGACTTCTCTTCCCAGCACCAGAACCCTGGGCTGGGGATTCTGACATGGGTCTGGGACCCCTTGCTCCTCAGGAGGGACCTCAACAGCCAAGATTTTCCTCCCGATTTTTATCCACCACACGTGGGTGTGGGACCTGCCTGTTCCTTGTCTCTGCCCCTCCTACCAGTCTCAATGTGGCTTCTTATTATTCCTAGTTGTAAGACTTTAGTTCGGCTTAGATTTCAGGCAGTTCTGAATGCTGGTTGTTTTGTAATTTAGTTGTAATTTTGATGTGGTTGTGGGAGGTTCTAAGTACCAGGTTTACCTATGCCAACATTTTGACTGCTCATCTTATTAGTAATTTTCTAATGAGTGTTGAAATGGACTATTTTCGCAGGGTTTTGATGGCTTATAAGTGTACTTAGAATTACATTTTTCTGCATTGTCACATGAGACCTCTATAACCTGGCTCTTTTTCAAAAATGAGGTAACTCTAATCCCTTTGGTGACACATGGTAGATGGGGGAGGGTCCTCCTCCAGGATCTGAAGCAGTAGCCACCTGGCACATGTACCAGAGATCTGGAATGTAATGGAAATGTTACCATGGCCTGTGTGCCCTTGAACAAAACTTTTCATCAACTAGAATTTCACGCAAGGTCAAGATTTGTAAAACTGGGGAGAATCACAATTACAGCACACTGTGTGCAGGACTTCTCCAGTTTTCTTTCCTTCCTGCTCTAAAAATGTTGTTTGTTTTTTTAACTAAACTAGATCTGTGAACATAAATGAGACAATAAACTTGTAAAAAACTGGGTCTTCCTACAGAGAAAGAAGGAATAAAACCCTAACCTAAAGCACGTCACAGAGACAATGCTGAGTTCAGCACACCGTCTCCAGTTCCCCACACTATATTTTCCAGGCTCACTCACAGTTAGATAGGGGTCATGTGACTGAGCTCTGGCCAATAGGATGTGGGCCCAATTAGTGTAAGCTAGTGCTACTCAAAGAGTGGTCCATGCACCAGTGCCCATTTGCAAACTGTTTGTTACCAGTTTGCAATGAGATAATACAGAAATTTAAAAGTAAGCCATTAGGCTACCATCAACAAATCAACAAATGACATGTGCTGGTGAGGATGTGGAGAAAGGGGACCCTAGTGCACTGCTGGTGGGAATGCAGACTGGTGCAGCCACTGTGGGAAACAGTATGGAGTTTCCTCAAAAAAATTAAAAACGGAGCTGCCTTTTGACCCAGTGATCCCACTTCTAGGAATATATCCTAAGAATCCTTAAACACTAATCAGAAAGAATATATGCAGCCCTATGTGCCTAGCAGCACAGTTTACAATAGCCAAGATCTGGAAACAGCCCAAGTGCCCATCAGTAGATGAGTGGGTAAAAACCTGTGAGACGATTACACCATGGAATACTACGCAGCTATAAAAAAGAAGGATCTCTTACCCTTTGGGACAGCATGGGGGGACCTGGAGAGTATTATGCTGAGTGAAATAAGCCAGGCAGAGAAAGACAAACATCACATGATCTCACTCATATGTGGAATGTAATGAACAGAAGAAACTGATGAACAGAATAGATCCAATGACACGGAAGCATGGATCAGACCGATGACTGTCAGAGGGATGGAGGAGGGTGGGTTAGTGGGGAGTGATTAATCTAAGAATTTCTGTGCATATATGCATAACCCATGGACACAGACAATAGTGTGGTGAGGGACTGGGTGGGGGAGTGGGTGGGAGGTGGAGAGGGTTAATGGGGAGAAAAAAGGACATCTGTAATATTTTCTACAATAAAAATAAAAAAAAAAGACAAAAAAATCCCAAAACAACAATTCTCCTTTTTCTTCATCATTAAAGATTGTTGTAAGAGTGATTGCATGGTACTTGACACACAGAAGATGTTAAGAACCTTAATTCCAGTTGTACAGAGGCTCTGCCCAGGGTCCTGCATGTACCTGTTTGTGGGGGTTTTTTGTAAATAAATAAATAATTTTTAAAAAAGTGAAAATAAGCCATTAGGGACTTTATGTCACTTTGACATTGCCCCCACCTCCAAGCAGCATTTCATTTTTCTAGTAATTCATTCTTGTTGCATTTTTAGAAAAGTGCTGGACTACGATGGAGTAACTTTTCTTTAAAAAACCTGGTCCTCAGAAAGTTTGAGAAGCACTGCTGTAAGCCATTCCGGGCTTGGCCCTTCAAAACATCTTGTGCAATCCAGATCTTCCTTTCTTCCTGTAGCGACCTTAGAAGCCACCAGTCCTAGATGTTACAGCTACAAAATGGAATTGGATCGCTGGACGCACATCAGATTCTGGCATGAGTGAGAAATAAACATTTACTATGTAAAGCTACAGAAATGTGAGCTTGCCCAGGATTGTTTGACTTATACAAGGGATTATTGCTCTCATTCTTGAAACTGGGCCAGCTGGGGCTGGAGGACCCACTTCCATGATGGTCGCTCCACTCCCATGTCTAGCGCCCTTTGTCAGGGGTGGCCAGGAGGCTGGCTCAGCTGGAACTGTCCGCCAGAATGCCTACATGAGGCCTCTCCAGGATGGTGGCCTCAGGGTTGTTGGCTTCTCACATGGCGATTCAGGTTCCAATAGTAAGTGATCCAGTAAAAAGAGCAGAAACTGCATGGCCCTCTAGGCCTGGCCTTGGGAGGCACATCGCATCACTCCCGCTGTTCTGTTTGCTGAAGCAGTTACACACCCACAGACCTCTTTCTCTATGGGAGCAGTGGCACACAATTTCTGGCCGTACTGAAAACCGCCTCACCATGATTATAATTTGGAGCAGCCGCAAGCGGTGGGGATCCAGTTGGCACAGCCGGCGGGGCTGGCCTCCGTAGGAGCAAGAGCAGTGACCAGTGTGAGGGTGTGAAGGGTGTGACAGGAGGGAGACAAGGAATGTGGGTGCAGAGGCCAGCAGGTTGGCCGGCTTGCCGGGGGAGGGGAAGGACGTGCTCTTCTGATTGAGAATAATTTTTCAGTGAAATAAGAAGCAAGGTTGGCAGCTGAGAGTGAGATGTGAGGAAGACTTTGGAGTTCTGAGAAGGTTTAAAATAGCTCTTTCAGAGAGGGGAGGGGATTTCTCTGAAAACATAGTAAGGCTGTGAGACAGCTCTTGGGCCTAATTAAGGTTTGTGGTCATAAATTTCAAGTGAGACCAGGATCAATTTTCACTGGAGTATGTATTATTTTTATTGTTAATACTTTCTTAATATAAGTGTGTGATTTCAGTTTTTACTTCCTCTTTCATTCATTTATTATATACAAGAATTTTAAAAATATTTGTAAGTTAGTAGTACCTTTAATACAAATACAAACCACCAAAATATATCAATCATGAATCTCTAAGTACTGACAATATTTTGTCAAAATATAGAGAGAAGAGACTATTATAAATACCAAAAAAAATTTTTCGGCAAAACACCTCTTCAGAATTTGGAAAACCATCTGCTTAAAAATGGATGTAAAAAGTTGTAATATTATAGTTATTAAACATAACTGAATATATACGTACACACATACATGATTATACATATGTGTAGAATATATAATACACGATATATAATATACATGTATATACATATATATATACACATACACACACACACACAAAGTTTTAATTCAACATTCATTTCTTACTGCCATGGAATATTTTTAACAGTGTTAAGGTACTTTGAGACCCAGAAAACCTTAAATATCCAAATTTAGAAATTTCATACTACACAATCTCTGACCCAGGTGCTGAAAAACTAGAAATTAACAACAAAAAGAAAGAGAACTATTAAGAAGACTCTAAAACACTCTTCTCAATAACTTGGGGATTGAAGAAAAAAATAAAAATTCAATCACAACCCTTTATAAATTAACCATAGTGAAAACAGTCCAAGATGAGAGGAAAATTCATAGACCTAAAGCTCTATCTCTTGATGGAAGAAACTGCAGGAGAGTGACACCATGTTTTTCAATCTACCACAAGGCAAAAAATAGGAAGGCTTAGTTATGTAGCTAGGAAACGGCTGCAGTGTACACCTTCTCATCCAGATAAAGCCTTCGAGGCCCTTTAGTGAGTTCAAATACTTCCTGCTTAGGAATAAGTGACTCGAAGACGGGTCAGCAGCAGTCACAACTTCGTCCAAAACAATCACTAACATCTCATCCTGTCCAACCTCTTACATCTCAAGGCTTTGGCCAGACCGAGAAAACATCCTGCCTAGCTTCCAAGGTCAAGGGAAGAGCAGCACAGGAGACGGGCTCCGTCCTTTCCTTTTTTGTCCTGTGCCCACATGAATAGCCCTTGTTTCCTTTTTGAGTGTCTGGTGATGAATGCTCAGTTAGGTTCGCCCTCACGGGCCCCACCCTAATTCTCTAGAACAACTGAAATCTCTTTAGGAGTATGTATAAATACTCAGCGTAGGTCTGGAAGTTACACATGTGTACAAGGGGCACAGGAATAGGTGCTTGGGAGACTGAAATGCTTCACCGAGGCAAGGAATGTGAAGTAGGCCGGGAAATGCAGTGTGCGTATTGAAT
Organism: Miniopterus schreibersii; assembly: GCF_964146895.1. NCBI lineage: Eukaryota > Metazoa > Chordata > Mammalia > Chiroptera > Miniopteridae > Miniopterus > Miniopterus schreibersii. The sequence goes on along the minus strand of NC_138104.1, from coordinate 95,207,236 downwards.
TCACAGGAAATGAGTCAGTTCGGTATAAACCGCTGGGCATTGGAAAATAAGATACGAAACATGTCTTCAAGGAACTGACAGCTGATAGGGCTCTCAGACAGCGTTCATTAAAGCTCTCCCCTCAGTGGTGGAAAGAGCTGAAAAATGGAGTGAGCCCATGGAAAAATGTATGTGGGATTATTTGAAACGTTACAAAGCACCAAATTCTATAATATTATTTTCACTATTACTTGATCGTAATGGTTTCCCTAATGATACATAGCAGGGGTCAACAAACTATGGCCTGCTGCCTGTGTTTGTAAATAAAGTTTTATTGGGACACAGCCAGGCCCGTTCATTCACATACTGTCTCTGGCTGCTTTCCCTCTACAAAGGCACAGCCTGCAAAGCCTAAAATATTTACTACCTGGCCTTCAGAGCAGAAGTTTGGCAACTTCTAATCTATAGTGTCATTCAAATGTTTCCTGGGCCACTCAATTCTGTCTTCTTTCTTTCCCCTACGGGAAAAAACTTTTCATGTGTGAAAATGATCACCCTCATTTCAAATAAATTCTTTATAAACATGTGAAAAATATGGGACGGGATGGTCTTAACTGTTCCAACAAAATATATAATTATAGTTATATATTAATATGGCTCCTGTCTGTAATGAAATTTTCTTCCTCAAATTCCAGAGACAAAACATTATTGCTCTTATAAATGAAAAATGTATTCTACATGTAGTAACTTGCTTTTTTCTAGATGAAAGCTTTTTTTCCTTGAATTATGACTGTCTTGTAGAAGAAATAATTGCTGTGTGTCAGAGTGACTTGCTTTATTCTGTTTTAATTATTACCAAGCAACCTCATCTTAAGTTCCAAAGTCCTAACTTCTTTTAATAGACATAGAGGTATTGTCTGAGCTCCAGGAATTTATATTAAGCTCTCACAAAGTCTATCATGAGTGTAGCCCGCACAAGCACGGAAATAGAACTCTGGGACAGCTGCAGTAGGCCCAAGGTTGGTTTCAGTTACCATTTAATCTTTGAATAGAGCAGATATCCACCAGTGGAAACCCCTTTGAGAAACTAAGGCATTAGCTGGCACTGGAGTAATTCCACATATGCCTTTGTGATCGTCAGGAGACTACAGCATGAACCCTCTTCCCTGCCAAGTGGTACTTCATATGTGTTCTAAAGTCATCCCTCCACCTAGAACCAACAGGCTTGCTGTCCTTCGACATTTGAATTAGGGTTTTTTTAGGGGGGGAGCCTTCAGTTTATTTTGGTTCTAGACCTTAGGAAACCATTTCTAAGGCCCTAAAGAAATGAGAACCAGGCAAATGTCAGCTCTGAAAATCCCAAAGATTGTCACACTTAAATATCCACAGTCCTCTTCGTTACTGCTGTTTGGACACGTCACTCCCCAAAAGTCCCTGACTTTTCTTCTAATAGTTTCTTCTAATCACCATCCACTGAGTGCTTTGGGGAGTGAGGTTACCTTGTATTGTCCCAAAATAGACGGGAAGAAGCAGCGTAGGCCAGGAAAGGCCTTAGAGAGAGAGATCCATTAACACGAGAAGATTTGGGAAAGAAGATGAGAGGGATGTCTTCAGGCCAAAGGAAGGAAGAATCCTGTTTGGTTAGAGAAAGGTGCTAGAAAGATTCTTGCTAATTCTGAGTACAGTGGTGCCTCGGTTTTCATACGTCTCCGTGGACGAGCATTTCGGGTCACGAACGCCTTAGACCCAGAAGGCAATGCTTCAGTTTTCGAACCCGCCTCGGGAGTCGAACATGCCCCGCGGCTCCTGCTGAGGGCAGGATCCTGAGGCCCAGCTGTCGGCTGCAGATCCCTCGGTTTTTGAACGTTTCAGAGCTCGAATGGGCTTCCAGAACGGGTCATGTTGGAAAACCAAGGTCCCGCTGTATATTTTATGTCCACACTTTATCTAAAGAGTTTACCCATTAGCAATCTACTTCTGGGGCACAGCCAAAATTTAAAACCACAATTAGCAATTTTCCTAGTAGTAGATGTTATGAATTGAATTGTAGCCTCTCCCCAAATTCATATGTTGAAGTCCTAAACCCCAGTATTTCAGAGTGTGACCTTATTTGGCAATAGAATCATTGCGAATGCAATCACTTAGATGAGGTCATACTGGAGTATGGTGGGCCTCTTATCCAATATGACTAGTGTCGTTTTTAAAGGGAAAATTTGGGCACAGACACAGGCACAGGGAGAATGTCATGTGAAGGTGAAGGCAGAGACCTGGGTAATCTTTCTATAAGCCAAGGAAAGTCAAAGATTGCCGGCAAATCACCAGAAGGTAAAGAAGAGGCCTACAACAGATCCTCCCTCCCAGCTCTCAGGAAGAACCAACCCTGCTAGCACCTTCATCTTGAACTTCTAGTCTCCAGAACTGTAAGATTAGAAATTTCTGTTGCTTCCGCTCCACAGTTTGTGGTACTTCATTACGACAGCCCTAGCAAATTAATACAGTAGAGTCTCCATCAGATTCTCAGTCAGCATCTACATGTCCATAACAGCACCCCTCGAGATCACAGGGCATCCCCCTGGGTTCATTTCTTCTGCAGACCACTCTGGAAAGAACTCAGGTCAACTGTATTGTTAGTGTTCCTGTATATAGTAACGGTTAGCTCACTTTTTCATTCCTCTACTAAAGCAGCTATTTCTCAGCTTAATAATTTTCACTTCTGACTTCCAAACTAAAGTTCTTTGGTCAATTAAATAAATGCGTACATTCATTCCCTCATTGGATTACAATGAGTGTAATATTGGGGGGGGGGGGGGAGACACTAGTTTCAAATACAAATAACCAGAATACTCACATGATACTGTTCTGAGTCAGGGTATGCATAATTACCTCTAGCTTATCATCTCGATTTCTGCTTCATAATTTTTTTTCTGATGAACAGTAAATATACAAGGACCCACCAAACCTCTATATTTAAAGAGTTTTGCTTCATCAGGCCAAAGAAATCTCAACTATGAATTATTCAAATTCTCTGTCAAAAAGTAAAAATAGGGTAATAAAAGAATCCTAACAAAAAGATTAACAGTCAAGTTTGTGAGAGAAAAGGGTTTGGAGACTTCAGCTACGACCAAATTCATGAGCCATGAGTAAAATGGAAAGGATGTACACCTAATAAGGCTAAAGCCCATCTAGCGCACCCTATATTGAATATGGGAAGCGATTTGTGGGATCACTTATCCAGCTGCACAACCTTATCAGGTAGAGAGTACTGTTCTTTTCCCCATTTTATAAATGTAGAAACTGAGACATCGAGGAATTAAGTTAATCGCCCAAGGTCAAGAGCTAGTCTCGGTGGAGCAGGAGCAATGCTCAGGCAACATGACTCCAAAGTCCACACACTGCGCCCTCTGTGACACAGCTTCTCGACAATCTAGCAATACAGGCTTATATTTCTTTACTTTCCTTCTACATGTGGGAAGTAGCAGACAATTTTTTTAAAAAGACAAAAAGCCTGATGTCATTTCCAGACATTGAGGGTCAGGAGTTCAGAAAACTGATTATAGTGCTTAGAAGCACTCACTTAATCATATTTCCTAATTGTAGGTCCACCATCTTTTTAAATTCTGGCTATAATTCTGAAAGATAGGACTTATTTGGTTTTTAAAGACAAGGGATCCATAAAGAGATTCTGTATGCACTTACCATGAATAAGATGAGGTACAGCCCAGCCGGGCATGGCTTAGCAGTTGAGTGTCGACCTAGGATCCAGGCGATCGGGGTTCAATTCCCGGTCAGGGCACAGGCCCGGGTTGCGGGCTCGATCAATGACTCTCATCATTGATGTTTCTATCTCTGTCTCTCCCTCTCCTTTCCTCTCTCTGAAATCAATAAAGATATATTTTTTAAAAAAAAAGATGAGGTACAAAGGAAATCTGACATAAGTCGGAGACTCCTTGCTTTTCAAGGCGACTGACAAACTTGTAGGCAAAGGCACCGGTGACACAGAAATAGATTAATCCCAATCCCAAATCCAAGGCCAAAATGTGAAGCCAGTGAAGCTCAGGTTCTGTGTCCTGACACCTATTGTTTGGTGCTCCTATCTTTAATAAAACCACCCATAAGAATTTTAAAAAAGAAGGAAGAAAGGAATCATCTCATTGAAAAGTAAAATAACGCATTTTCGGGAACAATTTGGAATACAAAAGTTCAGCCTCGGAGAAACATTTGGCAGCCCAGTGTGAACTATGTGGCTCGCAAGATGTTAACTGCAGTTGGCGCTTGGGAGGCTGGTGTGAGGTGCTGTCGTCCTTCATCTCAGAGTTGCTGCTGACCTGCTTTCTTCCTGACCCCCCCCCCCCCGAAAAGGGGAGGAAAGAGCTTTGCATTTGCTCTAAGTATTTACCACAGTAGTTTTAATTAAATGTTTCGAAGGATAATGTGCTTTCATGAAAATTATAATGGCAGTTGTCTTTAAAGCTCACACTGTATATCAGTGAGCTATTCTGACCTAGATTGAAAAAAACTGGGGCCTGACTTTTTTCTATTAATATAGTAATAATCCCTCATGAATATTCCTAATACCTTCATTCTCGCTGTTTTTACACATCTCCCTTAGATGGAAGTATCTTAAAGTTTCCATTTCATCATGGAGGAAATAGGCATAGTCAATTTCAAACAGGTAATGCAAATTTTTACCAAACTTGGGTCAGTTCCCTTCACTGATTTTTGTGTAAACATATTTAATTCTCAAATGGAACCCAAGTCAAACGAGTCCCAGTCCTTGAAGACTACCTAACACATCGATTCTTTCTTTCCACTCCGTAAGGTCTCTCTTTGTCTAGTAAAAGCATTGTCTATTCAGTCAGTAGCTGCTCAGATTTTCTAATTTCAATATGTTGTTCAACAAATATTTACTGATACCCTTCTCTGTGATAGGCAATTAACTAGACCTGGGGGGGGGGGCAGTGATAAATAAGAAGTGTGCTGACCCCTGAGGGTCTCGGGGTGAGAGGGACAGATAAACCTAACGGGATTGGTGTAATAGAGGCAGGAACTGAATGCTGGGGAAGGGCTGAGGAACTCACCATTAGCCTGTTTAAGGGATTTAAGAAAGACTTCAAAGAAATAATAATTTTTGGATTGGGACCTGAAGGACAAGTAGATTTCCAGGTTGAGAAGCCTGGAAGAAAAAACTCCAGCTTTGAGATTACAGAATGTTCGAAAACAAAATTAATTAAAAACCTGAAATGTAAACCTAAACGTATTAGTCAAAAAATTGAATGAGAATAATACAAATAAAATGCATGAAAATAACTGCCGCTAGGAAGGGGAGAAAAAATGGGGAAAGAGAGTCCAAGTTTATCTATAATGATTACTTCTATATATTTAAAATGTTTTTGATAAGATGTTAATCATTAGCAATTATGACTTATGGGTACAAAGGTATTTATTATATTGATCTCTGCACTTTCTACATTTCTAATTTTTTTCAAAATTAAAAAGAAATAAATAACACCAAAATAGAATACAGGAATTTATTTTATTTATTCTGAAGTGGAGAATGTTAAGGTAGCTAATAAATTCAATTAGAAGAAAGACAGAGATTAGCCTTTACCTATTCCTTATACGAAAACGTTTCCCAACTCATCAATTGTAGATCTCCTAGGACATCCTGAAATTTTACTTGGTCTACCTCCAAACCATTTGCCGAACCAAGACCTTCCCTCTCCAAACCTGAACCCCCACCCCTCCAACTTCCACCTCCTCAATCAAGAATATAGAAATTAAAATGTATAAAAGTAGATAGCAACTTAAGTAAAATGACATCTCAGGGAGGAAAAGTTTCATATTAAATTACTAATGAGTTGATTATATCAGGTAGGTCAAATTCTATAGGCAAAATTATAGGACAAGACTGAAATGAAAATAGCTCTAGGGTTCTCCTTTTACATCATTCTTTCAGTGAAAGACACCCCAAATACCTCTTTTCACCCCCTTCACCTTGTTGTTGTGTGGAAAGTTATTATGATGAGTGTGCCTGGTATTCCTTTGATTGATATTCTATTATCATGAAAATAATAAACAAATTGTTTACTGTGACAATCATTCTAACATAATGAATGTTCTCATTATTTGTCCTCCAAGGAGTAGTTTGGCTATATATAATTGTATTTCCTCAAATTTCAGTCACTTTCTAACTTTTATTGTCACTCCTCAGATTTCTGATGAAGACTTTTCTGACTAGATCCATTAGATATGTCTTCCAAAATGTGTTTGTTAGCGCACCTGTAAAACAGTTTTCATATTCCAAAACCAGCTTCAACTCAATTTGAATTTTGTTTAAGTCTACAGATATTTTTGGAACTCATGCTTTCATAGAACACTTCACTTGGGAAAGGAATACAAAGAGAAGTAACTTCTGTCTTCCTAAAATTTATTTTCTGTTTGAGGGAACCAGCATATAAGTGAATACTTAGGATGTTTTGTGATGAGCACTATACTGTAATCAAGGTTTGCACACAGCATTACGATGGCACTGAGGAAAGGGGGATTAATTTGACTTTGCAAGGTGGCTTTACAGAGGAATTGATATTTGAGCTAGGTATTGAAGGATGAGTTAGCCACATGCAAAATATAGTAAAAGCATGAAGGGAAGAAAGGCTAGATCTTGAAGACAAAGAGCTGGGAAAGTGACATAACCAAATATGTGTTTTGGAAACTCATCAGTGTTTATATCTGGTAGCAATGTGAATCATTCCCATTCCCTCATTCTTTACTGTAACCCTAACCACCAGGGCATCACACAGGTTTTCCCAGGAAGGAGAGGATCTAGCCTTAAACACCAAAGGAGAGTGCCAGAGAGGAAGGAGGAAGTATGAGGCATCATCATATGAAATAAGATGATGAGGAAAACTGAAGAAAGCTGAGAGAGAACAGAGTATATGCAGACAACCAGTGGTTAAGGTCAAGAGTATGGTATAACTTAACTCTGCTGTATACTGGCCAGAATTCCCACCATCAGCATCTGTAGCCCTTTGCTTGAGGGTTTTCTCTGGCTGCTATAGCCTACTCTGTCTGCAAGCTAGAAGTGGCAGAGAATTCAAAGCCCCTGGGAGCAGCCCTCAACCAAAAACTGGCAAGAATTGGTAGATCAATACTCCATTTCCCTTTCCCCTTGAATGAGATAACTTTGAGATATGTGTTTACATCCCCAACCAAATTAAGCTCTAGTTGTCCAGAGTGGGCACCTTAGATAATGCATCCTTTATTGACTGCCTTCCCTTCTGTGTCTTACTTTCCCACCCCCAACTGGAATTCCATAGGATCACCTCTCAAAGAAATGACCTGTACTTGAACCCTCGTCCCATATGTTGATTAGAAAGAAAGTAGGTGTGAGGGAACAAATGAGAATGGGAATATGAAAGGTTGAAAAGTGAATATAAAAAATTAAAACAACAAGAGGCAGGAAAGATGAAAAGAAAACTTGTCCTAGAAGAGATGAAACAGAAGAATCTAACCATAGATCTCTCTCTCAATCTCTCTCTCTTTTAGTTTATCTTTATTGTTGAAAGTATTACAGATGTCCCTTTTTATTCCCTATTGACCCCTCCTCCTCACTCCTGCCCCATCCCCAGGCCTTCACTGGACTATTGTCTGTGTCCATGGGTTATGCCCATGTGCATATAAGTTCTTTAGTTGATCTCTTCCTGCCCCCCACCCCTTCCCTCTGAGAATCCTCAGTCTGTTGCATGCTTCCATGTCTCTGGATTTATTTTGTTTTTTTCAGTTTATTTTGTTGATTAGATTCCACAGATAAGTGAGATCATGTGATATTTGTCTTTCTCTGACTGGCTTATTTCACTTAGCATAATACTCTCCAGGTCTATCCATGTTGTCTCAGGGTAAGAGATCCTTCCTTTTTAATGGCTGCATAGTATTCCATTGTGTTAAAGCAGAGGTTTTTAACTTTGGCTGCACATTAAAATCACAAACAAACCAGTACCTAGATCCCACACAGAAATTCTGATTTACCTGATCCAGATGGGGTTTGGAAACATCTGGTATTTTATTAAAATTCCCCATATGATTCAAATGTGCAGCAAGGTTGAGAACCACTGCCTTGAAGGAACAAAGACATTGTTCAAGAGGTGCCAGGGATACAACAATTATAAACATGCAGAGTCTCTCTCCTGCCTCTTCTGCTCCTCAAGCCCTGCTTTGTGCTGCTCTGGTATTTGGTATCATGATCAGGGGATTAGGTAGAAATGCATACTTGTAAGAGCAAGTAGCTGAAAGTGAATGGGAAAGGAGGGAGAAATAGAAAGAAAGCCAGCTGAGTATTAAATAAACTTCTGCATTACTCTTGAAAGCTTTACAGTTAGACTGAGTTTTTCTTTTAAGTATGACCTTAGCATGATCTAGTATTTTTCAGGTTCAAAAAAAATAATTTATAGAAGCATTTGATCTACAAGATCTGCAAGAGAGATGAGCAGAACAAATGTGCCTAAGAGAACATATGGCTGATCTGGGAGTTCCTTTTTCCTCACTGAGGACAGATCCAGTAGACTAGATGACCATTATTCATCATGATCTCTATTGTACTGGTTTAGGGTGGAAAATAACTTCCACTTGATTTTGGACAAGCTTTCAAGGAAAATAATAACACTGGTCAGAGTTTGTTGAGGACTGGGTTGGCAGTGAGACTCAGGATGGGAAGAGATTGAGGATCAGCCCCAAAGATCACCATTGAGTGAAGAGCCAAGGGTTCTTGCTTTAATGAACAGGGTAGAAATAAACATTGTAACAAATGCAAGTCTCAAGAAATTTATCTCCTCAAAGAGGAGGACAACAATTAGTGGCACATATAACATATATTAGTATCCCCCCAAAAGAAATCCACATCAAATTTAGAACTAGAAGAAAAATCAAGTTAACTTTCATTCTTCAATTAGTCATCATTTGTATCATTAAATTACCATTTTAGAGACAATTGGTGGTGAATGACACTGTATGGTGCGTTGGAAAGAGCTGGACTTTGAAGTCAAACACACCTGGATATGAATCTCAGGTTACTAGGTGTGTGTTATGGTGCCTGTTTCATTGAATTGTTGCCAGGATTAAAGGAGATAAAAAAATACAGAGCATGTGCCTGCTGCATTGCAATTGCTCAATAAAATTAGCCAGTAGTCACTATAGTAGCAGTAGTATTAATATTAATTACTAACCTTTCTGAGCCTCACTTTCTTCATCTGTAAATGAGAAAAATAAGACCCACTTTGTAAGGGTTTTGAGAATAAATTTACAAATGAAATAACTTATTTAAGATACCTAGGCCAGTGTATGGCTCAAAGTAGACATTCAGTTAATGTAGCGGTCATTGTTATTGGTGTGCTTTTGTTTGCCCAGGACCGAATGATCTTCCCTCATTGACCCCAGTCCCCACTCACCGGGCATGTCCTCAGTATCTCTGGAGGTGGGCTGTTCGGCCAGGGTGTCTGGACCGTCGTTTTTGCTTTACCCCAGGGCACGTGACCTGCAATCAGAAATGTGTACCACGCTCGTGAAACAGCATTATGAAAGCTAGCTTGGTCCCATTCCAAGTTCTCTTTCCCTCATTCCTGCGGCACTCTTCCCCCGCTGGCGCACTTTTTTAAAATTGAATTTATTGGCACTCTTTAACTGCTACCAACCTCCTTTAAGTCACTGCTTAAATACAAGTATTTTTATCTGAAGGAAGGAGGGAAGATTATTGCTTAAGACAAAGTCCTCAGACAGTTGCATTCAGAGATCGTAGCATGGTGAAATCTCTACTCTAGACAGGGCTGTGCAGTCTTTTGCTTGGACAATGGAAGGAGCAGCCCAAGGCATAGGTAAAATGGGGGGGACCAAAATCCTGGGGCCACAGGATGAGCCAAATGAAAAACTGGAGTGGTCAAAATTGAGACTGCTTCTTGTGTTACAATCTATTTATAAGCCTGAAGTTATCTCCATTTTGTTGGAAGGGACCTTTACTCTTTGAAATAAAACAAATCTCAGCTTCGGTTAAACACCTTTATTGTGAATTTATGAAGCACCTGAATCTACAAGATGTGGCTCCTGAGAAAGCAAGTTGTACAGAGAAATCTGGCTCCTGATGACAGCCCCAAGTACAGAAGGAATAATCTTTTCCTGTTCCACTCAGGTTGCTCAGGTTGCTATCTCTTTTATTTATCTTCAATTTCTTTTTGTTTTAATGTTAATTAATCCAAACTAGCAATGAATATAAAATATATATGCCCTAACTCTTTAAATTAACAATTAAATCCTATAGGACTCCCATTTTCCACTTCCTGTCTGTTGTTCCAACTAAACACAATTACAAAATGATACATAGCTTGATTCAATCAGCTCACTTAAAAAAAAATCATACTTATCTTTCCTTCTGGATAGTAAACTAATGGATGTTCATTGTAAAATAAATGTAAAAAATTCACAAAAGCCAAGGAAGACAGAAAAATCACTCATGGCCCCACTGGAGAAATAAACACTGTTACATAGACATTGGTGAAGATTGTTCCTGTACTTTTCTATGTATTTGTATGTTTTATTTAATCAGGATCATAGTAGACATATTGCTTTTGTGATCACATTTCAGAATCATTCAGCGTCTTTCTCAACATGATTCTTCTGCTGCATAGTATTCCATCAGATGATTAATTTAGATAGCCAGTCTCAAATTATTGACAGTTGGGGTTGTTTCTAGTTATGTTTGCTATTTCAACACTTCAGGGAACATTCCTGTATGTACACTTGGGCACATTCATGATTATTTCTCCAAGATAAATTCCTAGGAGGGAAGTTTCTGTGCAAATGGCATGTTTATTTTCAAAGGGCTTCTAAAAGGATATTTTTATTTTGTAGAACCTACCACAAGCACAACTAAATGACTATTCTTGTAATTATTTTTCAAATCACTGACTTCCCAAATAGTCAGTAAATGCCAACATTTTGGCTTCCAATCTCTATCTTTCTCACTGTCTTTCCCATCTGAAAGAAGTGTAAAAATCTTTAGTCAAGAACGTGTGTCTATGTTTTTAGTTTGGGAAACATGGTAGCCATACCATATGCCATGAAAGCAAACTGTTCAGCAAAGGCCCAGATATCTGCGCACCTACTACAGATGTTGCCTATGGCCAGGAACTTCTACAAGGGGAGGCATCTCATATCAGCTTACCTCTGTCTGCAAACACTGGGTAGCGTCTGGCACAGAGCAGAGGCTCAGAAACTACTCCCTGAGTGAATGAATGAACGAATGATCATCTGGTAAGGATTACATCGATTTACATTCCCGCCAATAATGAGAGGAGCTTATATCTTATAACCTCATTCAGCTAACATTTAGGCAAAAATTCTACATATTCCTTCAATGCACAATTGTTTAAAAAATATATGTCAAAAGCTTAAGCAGATAAAACTAAAGGAGTCACTCGGTCTCACCAAAGTTAAAAGCATGTGATGTTAATTTACCTGCTTTATATGTGTCACACTAGAGAGCACTGTCCAATAAATATGATGTAAGCCACTTATGTAATTTTTAATTGTCTAGTAGCAGCATTTTAAAAAAATAAAAATAACTGAGTGAAATTAATTTTAATAATGTCTTTTATTTAATCCAATATATCTAAAATATTACCACTTCAGCATGTAGTAAATATAAAAACTTATTAATATTAATGTTACCTTCTCTTTTTCATATTGTCTTCAAAATCCAGTGCAGAGCATATTGCAACTCAGACATTACATTTTCATCAGAAATTCTTGACTTGTGTTTAGATTTCATAACATTTACACTTGTTCCATACTCAAAGTGTTCCAAATAGTCATACTCAGGTTGTTCCAAATATACTACAAAGTTTTCCAATAACTGAGTCAAGTATCACTTTTTAAATTTTAATTCAAATAAAATAAAATTCAGTTCTTCAGTGGCATTAGTCATACTTCAAATGCTCAATAGCCACATGTGGCGAGTGGCTGTTGTATTGGACAGCATTGCAGAAGCCAGCCTTTTAATCGAGTGCCTTGTATGGCCCACTCACATTTGACAAGTTACTGCATGAATTAGACCTTACTATTCCTGTTTTCAGATGAGGACATGGAGGCTCTGGGAAGTTACCACTTATATAAGATCACACAGCTAGGAACTAGCTCAGTCTCATTCAAGGCTTTTAGACCCCAGGAGCTGAATCCTTTCCCCTGTCCCACTAGCTGGAAAACCAGCAAAACAGAACATCTGTGTTAGGTGTGCAAATATCAGGGACTTTCCTAGACACTTTGCTTTCATGGCATATGGTTATGGCTACCATGTTGCCCAAATTAAAAACACAGTCACATGGTTTCGACAAAAGATTTTTGCACTTCTTTCAGGTGTGAAAGACAGTGAGAGAGACATAATTTGGAAACCAAAATGTTAGCATTTGAGCACCTTTCGGTAGTGTATGCAGTGGTTTCCAGCTTCTTTTAAGCAGCAGAAACATTTTGTTCCTAATATCTTAGAAAGAACTCCAATATATGAAATCAACAAAAGTGAAGCTGCTCCTACGAGTCACAGTGAGGACTCCTGAGGATGAATGCCCACCGCACATCCCCCTCTGCCAGCTCCTCTCACCACGGCAGCCCTGTAGGAACACCCAGAAACCCACAACCCCACGAAACAGCCTTTAAAGACCTGTTCCGAAAGGAACATTGCCTTCAGAAAGATGGAGTAGCTGTACTTTTCCCTATTTCACCCACTAAATACAGCTAAAAACCCTGGACATGATATATAAAGCAAATGTAAGAAGACTCAGGTAGGTAGAAAGAAGAAGGCAGACAGGCTAAGGCCTTGGGGCCTGAAGAACAGCACTGCGGTGAGTTCCTGCTTGTGAGTCTGTGATGGGCACAGACACACCTGCCTGCTCTTGGGGGCCTCCTGCCTGGAACGCCCATCCCACCTTTGCCACCGCCCTGGGTGGCATCATTTAAACCCCAAATCCGGTGTCTCTGACTCCTAGGCCCAGGCGGTGGTTATACTATGCGGTACAGTTACTCACCTGTGTTGATCGAGTTATCCCACCTTGGGGGGATATCTGTTTACAAGTATTTGCGGGGGGAAATGTGCCACAGTGCTTAGGGTTTGAATCCCACTGTATCACCTACTTACCCTACTTTGGGCAAGACCTGAAGCTCTGTGGCCCATCAATTTCTCCCTCACGGTGGGTTACAATCTCAGTAAACTCTAAAGTCAGGTGAGATAGGCCCGGTAATGCACCAGTCCCCACACTTGGGGGCAAGAGGAAATCTGATGCAGTCCCGTGTCCCCAGCACTTGGCACCGTGCTTCCCACGCCATGCTAACCATGGCCAGTGTAGCATGACAATTACAAGCAAGGGCTTCGGAGCCACACAGACCTCTACCACTTACCAGCTGTGTGGCTTTGGGCATATGACTTAACTTCTCTGATATCAATCTCATTGTTTATAAAATGAGAGAATTAGATGATATAATTCATAGAAAGTACTTAGCACAGTAGCTGGTGCATAGTAGAGACACTTAAAAAACTTAATCTCAAAATAAATATCTGTTTAACTGAATTGAACTGTCAAGAGGTTGCAGTTGAATCTAGAAAATGGGCAACGGTACTTCTCTGAGTAATCTGAATCCGAAGTCTACGTGGGGTTTAGAAGGAAATATTTGCCCCCAGAGGACCCGTCATAGCTGAAATGTATAATGTACTATTTGAGGAAGACAACTTTCTTTTACTTCAGACTCAGCCTCTGGGGGAGAAAAGATGTGAATTGCTTCCCTTGTGGCAAAATAGGTGAGCCAGAGGGAGGGAAGGAAAAGCTGTCCTTTCCATCCCCTCCTTCTGGATAAAGGCAGGCCACTGTGCAGAGGCTGGTGTATGGCGCTGGGCCCACTGAGGGGTATTGATTTGTTCTTTCCAGGAAGAAATGCACATTTTTCACTTTTTAATAGACTGTCTTGTTCTGGAAGGTAACTGCTGTGACTGAAATAACACGCGGTGTGTTTTAGGTGTTGGCTGCTTTGGAAGGAAGGTGCGCTGTTTTGATTAAGTGGGTACACAGGAGAGCTCTGTTCTGGGTGCCAAGATTAATGGAGGAAATGTCCTTAGGCCCGTTCTCTGCCTGTTCCTTGATACACTCATGGCGCACAGTCTCCCCAGAGCTCATTATGACGAAGAACTCGTTCTGTGATACTGTCACATGGGTCACTCTGTAGGGTGCTTTGAAACCTTCCTACTCCAGTGTCGCGTTTCCAAACATTCCCACATCACTGATTCTGTCCTCGCAACAACAACCCGGTTACTAGCAGACCGGCCTGTTACGCTGCTGAGAAAACTGAGGCACAGGCGGTGGAAAACGGAAGACAAAAGGAGCGGGAGTTAGCCAGCCAGAAAAGGGGGGAGCTGCAGAGGCACTTAGGACCGAACTAATCGCTTCGTTAGGTAATGCTATATGCAGGTAGTGCTTTTCCTACTAAGAAATAGACAGGAAAAAAGAGATACATTGAAATGCTGGGAAATCAGGTCACATACTTAGGAACACTTCTCCCAAATATACTGGCGCCACTTTATGGATTAGATTCCAAACAGCTGTGCTAAATAGAGTTCACTTCCATATCATGAGGTGACTCATAATTATCTCTGTAGATAACCACCTCGCGCCTCTTCAGTGAAGAAACCTTGTGATCTCAGGACGTTTACTATGTAGTAAAGGGGATTTGAAAGTACACAAAACAGAATATGGAAAGTGACCTCGGGTTTTCAGAGGAGAAAGAGGCCGTGGGAGAAGCAAGCGATCCCGGGACATGTTTCATGAATGGCACCTGAGCCTGGGCAGTGCAGATTGGCGCAAACAGAAGGGCGCGGGCACCAGAGGCGGAGCGCGGCGCTTTCGCAGTGTCAGAGTGACTGCAGCTGGGCCTGTTACTTTTGAGGCCTATGTTAGAATGCTTGAGGAAAGGACCGCGAACTTGGTCGTCTCACAATGTGGATTCTCCCCGCTTGGGTTATGCATTGTGCACACTCAAAGCGGTGTTTGTGCGCTTTCTGGTAGCGCTGGTCCAGTTCTTCGTGGCTGGGATAAGGCAGAGGAGAGAACCTTCCAACCAAGCAGGTTTGGCACCATCCAAGATTTGTGCAGCTCCATTTGCCGCTTGGTGAACCCAAGCATGGACAGTCCTGGGCTGAGAGCTCACCCACCCTGGCTTTGCCCCAGGCGGCTGTCCTGCTGCCTGTCTTCACTAGATGACCTTTTCTCTGGTTGCTCTGCTCAAGGGATAAACCTGGAAACGAGGTACAAACTCCCTTCCCAGCAGGCTGTCGGGCAGGGGGATTAGGACACCACCTGGTCTGCGCCCTCACGGAATTACTGACCGAAGTGGCCTGGAATGGCCTCTGCTGTTATTTTTAAGCCAAGTAGTTGGGAATTAGTCATCACTTTGAATTTAATATGCGTGTTTCTTGGCTCCTAACAGAAAACTTTGCTCAGTACACAGCAATATACTTACCCTTGTGTGCCACATACAATAAAACTGTACTGTTTTGTAATAGTTGCTCATATGTTGGTCTCCAAAAGAGAATTGCTTCAGAGATCCTTTCCCACAGGTAGGCTTGGGTCAGAATGAGCCCTTATCTATATACTTTCCTTCACAAACCAAGAGCCATCCGGGCTTTCTCCCTGTATCCACAGGAAGGATATAAGAGGCTTTCTAGCTTGGGAGGAATGCCCAAAGGATCAAGCTTGTTAGTTGCCAGGCTCCTACTGCTTCCTGGATGGCTAGTTTGGCCCCGTCCTCTACTCTACCCTGCTACTCGGTTCCTGTGGACTCAGCTTTACTGCACAGCTGCCGTTTGACTCTCTGCCTCTCACCTTCCTGGCTGCTCAGTCTCTCTGTCTGCTCAGCTCCATCCTTCCTAGAGTTCCTGCAGCGCTTCCACAAAGAGACAGTTCCCTGGTTCCTGGCCCCTTTTTCTGCCCAACTGCAGCATCTCAGGAGAATCACATGGTGCATCTCTGCATCTCTTCCAACCCATTCTTCTCCTTGCACTTGGCTCTGATCCTTGCTTCAGCCCTCTGGACATGTCCTATCTTCACAAACCCCTACTGCCTTGTTGGTACCACTGCCACCATGTCTGCATGTAAATACCACATGACTCAGCAGTGCCACCCACGGGTATATATCCAGAAGAACTGAAAACAGGGACACGAACTGATCTTCTGCACGCAAATGTTCACAGCAGCACTGTTCACAATAGCCAAAATGTGGGAACAGCCCAGTGCTCAGCGACAGATGAATGGATAAACAAAAATGTGGTGTATCCATATGATAGAATATTATTCGGCCATAAAAATGAATGAACTGACACATGCTACAGAATGGATGAATGCAAAACATTATGCTAAGTGAAAGAAGACAGACACAAAAGGCAAATATTATATTATTACACCTATATGAAATATCTAGAACACAGTGGTACCTCAGTTTTCGAACATCTCTGTTGACGAGCATTTCGGGTTAAGAGCACCGTAAACCCAGAAGTCAGTGCTTTGGTTTTCGAACCCGCCTCGGGAGTCGAACATGCCCCGGGCTCCCGCTGAGGGCAGGATCCTGAGGCCCAGCTGTGGGCTGTGGATCCCTCGGTTTTTGAACGTTTCCAAACTCGAATGGTCTCTGGAATGGATCCCATTCGAAAACCGAGGTGCCACTGTAGACAAATTCATAGAGGTAGAAAGCAGAATAGTGGTCACCAGGGGCTGGGGCCGGGAGGGGAAGAATGGGGAGTTGTTGTTTAATGGGTACAGGCTTTATGTTGGGGATGACGGAAAAGTTTGGGGTACAGATAGTGGGGATGGGCCCACAGCATTGTGAATGTAATTAATGCCACTGAATTGTACACTTACAAATGCTTAACATGACAAATATTATGTCTATTTTACCACAATTTTTAAAACTTAAAAAAAAGTGCCTGTTACCAGCACAGTATGAGTTACCCCAAATGGGCTTTCTTTCTTCTGGCGCCCCGCACCCACTTCGCCTCTCAGTACATCTGTATAGATAGTAATTGGCACTAAAAGTGCTCAGATGTGAAAAACAGATGAGCTTACGTAAGGATAGAACTGGCTATGCACTGAGGCCTCGCCATTTCCAGCAGAGTTTAATCAACAGGACTGCCACGGCCTTGAAAGGGAACAAAGACAAATACACTCCTCAGGGAAAGTCAGGGACTGCGTTTGTTAGGATGGTAGAGAGAAGCAGCAGAGGCATTGGAAAGGGGGACGGCACCTACACATGCTAGGAAGTGGGAACACTAAGCTCATCCTCGCAGCCCACCCTGTTCCTCAAGCTTCTTTCTTGCATCAGCACAATAGGAGGAGAAACCTCATCTCTGAACAGCCCTTCTGTCCCTGGCACCGTTGCTTCCCCAAGAGAACAGTGTCTCTGGAATTCGTCCAAGGGCAAATGGATTTTTAGGGATCAAAGGCTTAATTCACATGAAAAGCAAGGTTTACAGCTGGGTAGAATTACTGTTTAGTGCTTTATTTTCTCCTTTCTGCAATTTATTTCTGGTGTGTTAGACAACACTGGGGTGAATTAATGTGATTTTTTTAAAAATTAAGACTGGCTCCAGTGAAATTTCCATTATACTCCCCAAACCTCAAAATTAAAGACACCATGAGAAATATCTCTTGATGTTCTAACTGATTTCTTTAAGGTGTACGCTATAATTTTTATTGAGTCTCTAAGTTTAAAATTTACTTTGTAAAATATGTAAATGGCAGTGTCAGGCAAAGGCTTGGCTCTCCATTTCGCGCACGGAGACTAGAAGCCTGTGGAAGGAACTAAGGAACAGTAGCAGCCTGCTTTGGTTTGTTTGTGGGAGAGACGGGACTGGAGCCAAAACCTCCCAACTCTTAAAATCCAAGCCTCTTTTCCAAAATACCATTCTGAACAGATGCAATGCAGGAACTAAGATCAGGTTTCATGGCCAAGGTCAAAACGATAGGTCAGCAGCACAGGAATATCTGAGGAGTGACAGATAAAGCGCCTAGAACTCAAAATCTAGGGCTGAGAGGAGCTGTTTCTGGGCCTTGACCTTCTGGACTGTGTGGGTCCCAGCCAGCATGGGCCCAGGTGGCAACCATGCTAGAAGAGTGCCTCAGTAGAAGACCTATCATGGGGGCATGAGTAAGGCAGAACTGGGCAGGCCTGGGACAAGGGGAGCTGACCTTGCTTTGGGTGGCCTGTAGTTCAAATCAGTGTTCCAAATAAGAGGAAAAGCTTGGGTCTGCAAAGACTTTCACACAGAAGGGGTGCAATTCAGTGAACAGGACACCAGGGCAAGAATCGCTGGCCAGAGTCTGCGTCTGAGTACAGGTCAGTGGGGCATCCTTGGGTCTCAGGCAGTGGCTGAACGTAGTCAACTCCAGCACCTTGGAGAGAGAGAAATGCAGGAGCTGGGAAGGCTCTCAAAGCCCGGTCAAACAAGAGCCTGATTCCTGGCCAAAGGGTATGCAGATGTGGGGAAAAGACAGCAGTGCAAGCACACAAACTAGACACACTGGTGAGAGTTAAGGTATCATTTGGGGATACTTCTGGCTCTAAGTAACAGAAAAACAGCTAACACTGGCATAAACCTTCCAAGCATTTGTTGTTTACTTAATAAAGAGTCCAGAGATGAGCAGTCCCAGGGTCTGTTCAGCAACTCAATAAGGATATCGAGATTTCAGGCTGTTTCCATCCTTCCCCTCTACCACTCCTCAGCATATTGGCTTCTTTGCCCTTGGACTTGCTATCTAATGGTGACAAAATGGTTGCCACAGCGATAAGCATCATTTCCTCACTTAACTGCCTCCAAAGGCAGAAAGTAGGGATACATATTTCTCATATAAATTATCCTTATGTCTCATTGGACAGAGCTGTGTCATATAACTACCCACAAGAACATGTAGTATTTGACTTTGCACTTCTACAGGAGATGTGGGCAAAGAAAAAAAGAGGAGTGGTTATAGGATAACCAGCCAACAGCATCTGGCACAGAAGCTTGATGGGATGTTCCTGAGCCCAGCTCCCCACCCCACCACCAAGCATCCCAGATACCAGGGTTGGGCAGCCAGACCAATTCCAGACCTTCATTTCCTAGTGAGGATCGGCTTCTAATACTCTTATTCAGATGGCTCAGGACCTCTATGAGACTAAACTTTCTATTGAAGGTCTTTAGCATACACGTCCTTTTGGAACAATCTTCCTAGCCTAAACCTACATGAGCACAATCCTTTCTTCACATGAGCAATAATAGTGAAGTCCATCGTCATGCCTTTCCAGGAGCCTGGCTGCTGACACCAGTTCACTGTCCATTTTTGCATGGATGTCAGGAACTGCCAGGCCTGCCCTGGCCCCATTCGGGTGAGTGGAGGCATTACCATGCTGGGGCTGCCCAAGCCCCACCCAGTGCCAAGGTTTAGTGAAACAGCCCCCTAAGACCCTGGCCTCCTGCAGTGCCCCTTGTAAGTCCAGGGCCTCAAATTAGTTCCTGTGATAGGCTTTCTAGGTGTCTTAACAACTGAGTGTCCCAGTAAACCAGATGGACCCTCTCCTGACAGGTGCAATTCCAAATCACAGCAACTGTAACCAGAGGCAGTAGTGACAGCTAACACTTATGTAGCATTTACTATGCACCAGGAACATGTTCTATGCCCTTTATATATCCACCCTCATTTAACCCTCACAAGAACCCTGTGAGTATGTGCCATTTTTACACCAATTTTATAGATGAGGAAACTGAGGTACAGACAGGTTAAGGAACTTGCTCAAGGTCATACAGATAGTAAATGGCAGAGCCAGGATTTGAAGGTGGGCAGCCTGGCCCAGAATCCATGCTCTTAACCACTACACTGCCTCTTATCTGAGTAGAGTTTGCAGTGCTTTGAACCAAACAATGCAAAAATGCAGCTCACAGAGGCAGCAGGAAGCACGCGGGATTGGCCCCCAGAGCCCAGCGCCTTTGCCCAGTGCTGTGGCGGTAGGCAGCGAGGACCACTCCATCTGGGCAGTGGCATGCTGTGCTAATATAAGCCCAAACGAACAGTGTCTAATCCAAACATTTGTACGAAGAGCAGTCCCTACAGCTGGACTGCTCTGGGCCAAGCAAGATCAGACAGGCACATGTTAGGATAGAGTTGTCACTTGGGTTATACTTAACATTCCTACATAATGGCGCCTTTGTGAACTTTTTATAATACATAAACAAAACATCTTGTTTCTCCTGCAGTTACTTCAGAGAGATTTTATGGCTGCCTGCCTAATGCTGACAGAAAATAGCTTTTGTCTTAACTGCCGGAGTCATGAAGTACCAATATTTGCAACACAAAGCTTGCTCCTATCTGTTTTAATTGCTTTGTGCCTTTTTTGTCTGTGAAGTACCGAATATAAAATTCATTTTAAGAAGGCTTTTATGTACATAGATTTCCTTTGGGGATCCTTTGAAAGGTTATTCACGACTTTATGAAATGTATAAAATTGGGGTTAAAATACAAGGAATGTTTAATAACCCGGTGTTTTGAAGTTGTAATGAATTACCCTCTGACTTTGGCAACACTTTGAGGTCGCTCAGCCTGTGTCAAGGGGAATGCCAAAAATCTAAAAGCTCAAAAATAATATTTCACCTATGTTGGGTGTTCGGAATTTGCTTCTAGATGACATGTGAATCACAGGGCAGGTGTATACAATATTTTCATTCGAAGGGTGATTCTCTAATGACATAATCCAATTCTGGGGCTGCCATTACCTCACTTAAAGTTGATTCACTTCAATGACACACAATGGGTGACATTAATGACATAATGTGATAAATAATCACCAATGGTTACCCTAATTCAGCCTCTTTGAGTATTGAAAACTTGATTATGAAAAAAATGAGCGATATGGAATGAACACTTTGTTTTGTATTGCTGAGCTAGAAACTGAAATTTAATAATTTAGGATACAGTCCAAAAGCCATCATCTTAAAAGTCCCTTCTGCCCCAGATTAAGGATAAAAATGCCCTCCTGTGAGAGACTGGGCCACATGCAATGGTCCCATGTAAGGAAGAACCTTCTAAGGCTCCGGTACAGAGCTAATTCTCAAGATTGGTCCTACATAAAAAAAATGCAGTCAGGAAATTTTGCCTACCTGCAATCCCCCATGTCCCTCTCTTGGCCTGGCCCCCTTCCCCTCCCTCTCCCATCTCCTTCCCTTAGTTACTCTCTAGTGGGGGAAGGGCTTAGGGAAGGCCTCCAGGTCACTGCCTCTTTTCTAAACTCCTGGCTCTGATGTTCTGTTATCCAGATCGATTAGGTCCGTTCAGACACTGTTCAGGCAACGCAGACTCAAGGAAATGAATTGTAGCGGCATCCCAAATGAATAGCTTACAATAGAAATGGAGTTTCCAGGTAGACCAATAGATAATAAATTCCCCCACTTGCAAGATGGCCTGCTTACCAGGTGGAAGAAAACTAATACCTGCAGTCAGCATGGGCTGCGTTAGAGAACAAGACAACTACAAAACTTCAGTGGTTTACAACCAGCTAAGGGCACTTCTCACTCCACACTACATGTCCAGCACAGCTCTGCTCCATGTCATATTCACTCGTAGAACTACAGCGGCGCCTCGGTTCTCGAAGGTCTCCGTGGACGAGCATTTCGGGTCACGGACGCCGTACACCCAGAAGGCAATGCTTCGGTTTTCGAACCCGCCACGGGAGTCAAACATGCCCCGCGGCTCCCGCTGAGGGCAAGATCCTGAGGCCCAGCTGTGGGCTGTGGATCCCTCGGTTTCCGAACCCGAACCGTCTCCCAGAACAGATCACGTTAGAAAACCGAGGCACCACTGTATTTCTTAGAAGAACTCTAGGCTTAGAGTCAAAAACAGGATTCCTCTTCCTGCTCTGCTGCCTAACCAACTCTTGACCTTGAACAAGTCACTTCACCTCCCTGAGCTTCACTTTCACAATCAGGAAAATAAGGGGACTGGATTCCATGACTCTCAAGGTGCCTTCCACCTCTGAGACCAGAGGTTCCTGATGGCTAGACTAGGGACCCTCTTATCACCCAGGGCCTGGAGTACACCATCAAAGACTTTCTCTAAAAACTCAAACACTCTTCTGGCTTTATCAGAAAGTACTTTATTTGGGCTATTAAAAGACTGGTGCATCAACTGGTGTCTGAACCCCAGAACACAGTAGGTGATTCGAGTGACTCTGGTCTCAATTCTCCCGGAGAATTGAAAACAAGTACCATTCTAGAGGCACAGGAGAGAAGTTAATTCATTACATACAATGGATGCCCATGGCACACGGGAAATCTAATTCTTTCTTGGAACTCTTGTAATTGTCACTTGCGTCAATCTGTTCTTTCAATTTGGAGGAGCTCGGCTCAAGCCTCCCCAAACCTTGTGAGAAATTCAGCGCTGTCCCCAAATGCCTTTGAATTCCTACCAACTCTTAATTTCCTGACCACTTCTTGAGAAGATTTCCAGCTCTTGCTGAATCTCACTCACACATTTCTTCCTATTCTGTTATCTTGTCTCTGTCCGGGTGGAAAATGCAGTCCCTCATCCTTTATCTGGTGGAGGGAGCTCAGCTGCCCAAAAGCAAAAGGACTCTATGTCATGTGTCCCAAAAGTTAAAAATCCAACTAACAAAATAGACCCGGAGTGCTTTATTCCCTCAACGTTTAATCGTTCTGTTCTGAGTGAACAACTGTCATTCTCTCCTTTTTCTAAAATTTATTTTTTTATTGTTGACAGTATTACAGATATCCTTTAAATAGTCTCCTGAATCTTTTTCCAGGTGAACACTCATTCTATTTATCTGGCTCCCTTTGTTTTCAAAATGTACACTTGAATTGCTTTTCAAAGTTTTATAAATTTGCTTATGAATACACGAGCCTCCGTTCCCTGTGGAACCCAACACAATTTCTGGAAAGGGATAGGAGGAGCGGGGTGAGGCATCTTGGATTGCACTCATGCATAAGAGAAATGGTAAAAGTGATGAGTTAAGAACTGAGGCCAATTGACATTTGGCTTGGTCTTATACTGCCCTCCTCCTTTCTTCTCACATGAATATTTTTTAGTAAATGTCAGATGTTTCTGTTTCAAAAAACGCCGAGTCTGTGATCTCATTTCCACATCAGTTTCAACAGAAAACCTTCCAAAAAGGCATAGATTATAGTAAATACCGAGTACTGGACCACTTTGTGTCAAATGTCCTCCACCCTCCCACCACTGGGAATTTTTCAGGAATCCAGCCTCCTCCCCCATGGCCTGATGGCCCGCACACTCTCATTCTCAGCCTCACTGTCACCCTAGGCCTTGCTCACTTGCTCACTTGCTCTCAGTCTCCACTTCCCCTTCTCCTCTTCCCTCCATCTTCACTCACTCCAGCAATTCCTGTCCATCTATGTTGGCAACCCTGCCTATATCTTTATTGTCTCCTTCCATTCAATGTCCAAGTGCTTCATTTTACATCTCCCAAGCAGCCTATCAAAGGATTTTAGACCCTCCCCTAAACTCTGTTAGCCCCTGATGTAAACTAATTCACACTCTGCTGTGCTAGATTAAAAGGAATCATTTGGTAGAGGTACAAATACTACTGCTAGGATGGGTTGGACCAACCTTAGTAACCAGATCACCAGGTTTCCTATCAGTGATCTTAGCCTCCCAGTATCTGGGAACTGGGCTTCCTGTCTGTTCTGGTTCTTTCTTGTTGCATACAACACACTCCAAATCTGAGGGGCTTAAACAACTATTTACTCTCTTTCACCAGTCCCTTGATTGACTGAGCTCAACTGGGCGGTTCTTCTGTTCCACATGATGTCAGCTGGGAATGCAGTTAATTGGGGGCTCCACTGGTCTGGAACATTCAAGATGGCTGGCAGGAAATGGCGGCTGTCCACTGGGACCTCAAATGGGGCTGCTGACCAGCGTACCTTAGCTCTCCTTCATGTGACATCCCCATGTGGCCCGAGCTTCTCACAGCATGGTGACTGAGATATGAGAGAGAACATTTCAAGAATGAGCAGCTCATGAGCAAGAAGCATAAGCTGCCCACCCTTTTAATGACTGAGCCCAGAATTCCCAGAATGTCAACATAAAGCCAGTCGTAAAGCCAGTCCAGATTCACAGGGAGGGGGAAAAGTTCTACCTTTGATGTAAAGTGTGGCATGTGTGCAGAGCGAGAGAAGGCATCACGAAGGCCATCTTTGGAGACTAGCTAGCACACTGTGTACAACTCCTAGGCATTTAGTGCCTGCTTCTGCAATACCTGCTGTCAGATCACTGTGATCACTAGGTTTCAGAAAATCTTCTAATTATCTGATATAGCCCTGCCATACTGACATTTTAGATTTTGGGTTATCCAAAGATAATATTCTACTAGTTCCTTCCTTGTAAATGAACCTTTTGGTTTGAAATTTTCTTTGTAAAGCTCCTAGAATATTTTTTCTGCTTATGTTTTTATGTTTAGACCCTGACTATATCATTCAGCATCCAGTCTGGAAAATAGAACCCAGTCCAGTAATTTTAACAGAGAAAATTAACATAGGGATTTTATAAATGAGGTATTAGAGAGTCATAAAAAAGGGGGGAGGGACACAGAGGTAACACAAAGACAGTAATGCAAGAAGCAGCTACCAGCACTGGGACTCAGGAAACAAGGAAGAGAAGTCAGAGTTGCCAGAGCCCAGAAGCTCATAGGAGGGGCCCGATGGAGCTGGAACCCAGACCTCTCAGGGGGAAGTTGCTTGGCTGGTGCTGGTGCCTCAGAAGCATGAGGCTATGGCCTCAAGGAACTGGGACCTACACCTTTGAGGAGAACACAATGAGGCTGTTTCCAGAAGTGCTAAAAGCAATCTGGAAAGTAAAACCAATTGGTGCTGTAACCCTCTACTGCTGATAAAGTGAAGTGTCCAGCTGATGCTGGACACAGGAAGAAGTCCTGTCTTCTCCAGCCTTGTGGTCTCTCTCCAGTGCTCTTCCAGGCAGGGACAGCTGGCAAAGCACAAATGTTTGCAGAGCCCCTGCCCCAGCATCACAGAGTTTGAAGTTTAGACACAATGGCTTAATAACCTTCGTACTACTTTACTCTGAGTGGCAGGAATTTTACTGAGTTATTTTCTTTCCATGAATGATGGTTATTATATCATTTATGGGGCTGGGGGGAAGGAGTACAGGAATTGCTAAATCTGTGAGTGAAAATGTAAACCCCTGGGGCAGTTAGTGAACACTGGAGGGCTCTAATCAGTAATCCACATTCCAGGGTAGCTATGCAAACACAGCCCTTTGAATCTGCCCTGGGGCTTTTATATTAACTTAAGGGGTGTTAGAAATGATTTCTCATTGGTGAAATGAGTGGTGTTTGAGATGTGTGATGGGCCAGAAAGACTGCACAAGCCCCACAGCTCTGGCATAAATGAGGAAATAAGAATCCAGCACAGCCAGCAGCCTGACATGCAGGCACAGCACTCCACTTGATCTGGTGCCCTGCTCCCTCCGTAAAGGACATGGGGTCTGATCTGAGTAAAAGGCCAGCTCACCTGTCTTCAGAACAGCACAGACTGTGGCTTGGATTAAACCTTTGGGGCCAGGTGCTTGTCAGAATGCTTAGGAAACTGACAGTAAGGTCACTGAACTTACAGGAACACATCGCCTATTTGGTGACTGTTCACTCTAAGTACTTGTGCACTTGGCAGAATTTGGTCTGTGACCTGCATTTACAGTGCTATCCCACCTGGTTATGGGGAAGGAGTCCATAACTCTCATCTGTCTCTGATCATTAAGTATTTCCTTCCCGTTATTAACCAAAGAACCTGGCGATAACCAAGCAGCCACACTGACTTAGATTCATTTCCAAGAACTCTAAGAGCGCTGCTGGTGGTGGCAGCAGCATCCGTGAGAGAACCTCAAGAGCGTGGTCAGCAGATCATCCATCCATGAAAATTCTCCTTCTGCAACTCTGGAAACATGTGCGTTGAGAAGCCATGTCCTCACCTTACAGTTCATGAGCCTCCAGTATCCCAGCGCCCAGAACAGCACCCTCCCTCCAGCCCTCAGCCCTGTCTTCCTCACCGCTGCCCTCACCCAGGCCCTGCCTGCTGGGCTCCTCTCTGTGGCCACTGGAACAATCCCCACCTGCACTTTGAGGGTTCACTGTCCTGTGGATGACGCACTGAGCAGAAGGGAAGTCCTCAAGGCCACTGTTAAGTTCAAGCAGCTATGCTGAGAATATCATGGCACCTTTTGAAGTAATTGTGAAATGAAAGGTCATAAGACAAAGGATGGAAGCTCTTACACATTTAGGAAGAGGCTAATCATACAATCTCGAGTTCACATCCCTGCTTGGGCGTGTAAAGTGTTGTTTCCAAAGTCTCGTCCTGTCTCCCACCACTCCCTGACACACACATATGAACACACACACTCTTCCCAAAGGATCTCATCAGAGAAACAATCCATTTGATGTTGCCAAGCATGCCCTTAAGTTAGCCAGGAAAATCAAGCCACATTTCAAAAGGATTAGGTTTTATATAAGAAATTCAGGAAATAAAAAATCAATAAATGCACTAGTCTCTACTGTGACTAAGATGATTTGGGCCTTTGGGGGAAATGGAAGCTATTTGGCACCTTTGGTAGTGAATTCTGTTCTCCTCTTTGGCCAGGATGGGATCCTCCAAGGCATTCGTGCAGTTCATTAAATATGTTATTATGTTGGCTTATGTTTCTCTTTCAATTTAAGAACTCGGCTCTTAGAAAACATTGCCTGAAATGAGTCCAAGTAGTTTAGGCCTCAGAAGCAAATCCATTTTGACTAATAAAAGACTAATTCTCTAAATAAGCAAGATGGCTTTTCTTAAATGAGAATCTAATTTTGAAATCCTATATACCTAAATCTAGCAGATTACTAGCATAGACATTTCTAAGCCTATGCAACTTGGATCAGGTTTCTCATCATCAGAAAAAGGACTAATCTCTCTATCATCGGAATTCGAAATGAGCTACAAGAACACGGGCCTCAGCTGGCAATTTCCTCTCAAAGTCAACAAATCCATGTGCTAGGACCCTGGAAGATTTGGGTGTCTCCCATGACTTTTCCCATCCCACCTATGCACACCCCTGCCCTCCCACCCCACACCACCCACCAGCCTATCACTTTCAAATCCTTACTCATCCTGCTTGTCTGCCCTTACTGGGGACTAGGAATGGCTCCTGTCTGTAATGAAATTTTCTTCCTCAAATTCCAGAGACAAAACATTATTGCTCTTATTTTCATGCAGAACTGACAGTCAGGTGTGACTGATTGACTCTCCCAGGCCTCAAGCCAGAATTGCATAAATTGACATACTCTAAAAAAGAAAATTAGCATATAACATCTGGGTCTCTTCACTCAGAAATGCATCCATTAGGAATTAGTCTTCTGGTTATAAAGAAATAACTTGGAGCAGTTTATCTTACAAGGCAGATCCTACCATTCCTTGGGGGGGGGGAGGGGGGAGCCCTTGTCCCTTGACATCCAACCAGCACAAGAGCTGATCATTATTGTGACTGCATCCTTTGAACTGCTGCAAACATTATCAGCCCAGTTTAGGGTTTTTTTTTTATTATAGCCACAGGATAGTCTCTCTTCAAACTACTAGGGTCACCTGCAGGCTGCCATGTAATGCAGTATGTGCATGACAAAAGTCTAACAAAGGGGGATTTGTATAATGAAAATCAACAGCAGAGAGGACTCTGAGAAATGCAAAGCTATGCACATGTGTATTCCATCGCCATGTGTCTTTGGGGCATGTCTATATACTAGGTGTTTCAAAAGAAACTACTCTGAGCAGATCCTCAAACCATGTTGTATTCTTACTCGTTTGTTCTCGCTCCTGTATACATTCATTAAAGAAAAACAAAATCGGTAGTTCCTACAGGCAAGGCACTAACTATATTAGGTGCTGGGGACAGGATGGCAAAATAGAGTCACAGTTTCCAACCTCATGAAGGGAGATAGTCAATTAAATACGAAAAACAATACCTTGTGCTAAAGGCTCTGATAAAATCAAGCACTAGAGCTTCGGTACTGCAGAAAAGGAGCAGGTAATTCAGCCCTACAGCAGGTGACATTTCCACTAACGGCTGGGAGGAGTACATACCTGGCGTGAGTAGGGGCCGGAAGGCAGAGGGGAGGAGGGAGAGGGGGCTGGGTTAGAAGACAGCAGTGCGGAGGAAGGCTGGAACAGGAGGCGTGCCCTGGCGTTGGACCTGAAATGCGAACAGGAGACTAGACTAAGGAGAATGCCGCGAGTGAGGCAAAGAAGGTGGGGAAAGTAAGAAGACAATATATTGTCAAGGGGTGGACTTGACCCTAAGGTCAAGGAAAGTGGGTTTGACTGAATTCCCAATTCTTTACACCCTTCCTGTTATAGAACTGGCCCTGGCTTCATGGTGGGCAGTGTACATCCCTGTCCCTTGACTTTGGGTTTAGCAATGTGACTTGCTTTCACCACTGGAACGTTAGCAAAAAGGCCAGCAGAGGCTATGCCTTCTTGCCCTTTTGCACCCCCAGGGTCATCTATGAAAAGGATATGCTTCAGGTCATGGCCACTCCTTCAGTTGAGGCCCTAGGTCTAGTCCGTGAACTAGACTTAAAGCCAAAGAGAAGCCTGAGGTCCTACCCCAGGCTCAGTGAGCCAAGCTGCCACCAACCCACGGACCTGAGAGCATGAGAATAAATTTTTATTTTGGTAAGCCACTGAGATTTGGGGGCTGTTTTACAGCAACAACTGACTAAAACACAAACCCATGGCAAAAGTTTTCACAGGGGAGTATCAACATAAACATTCAAACCTGTGAAGAATTTTCGTGTTTATTTGAGCCAAACTGTCAACAATTGCCAGGAAGCAGAATCTCAATGGATTGAGATAATACTTTGGAGAATGGCAGTTTTGCACCTTATTTTATACATTACAATCAAAAGAGAAGATGTGAGTTACTTGAAATTCATTAGTGATAGATTAGGGAGGAGGTAGAAAGCAAAGGGAGGGAACCTCTGGGATTAGATAAAAAGCAAAATGATAGACACATATATTTTTTACATAGGTGGGTACAGGAAAGGTAATAGTCAACAATAAACATGATAAAAATAACAATGAGTGGATTGGTAGTCTCTGCTCTGGTGCATTATTTGTGCCCTGAAGGGTCTGGGAAAGGGGAAGTCACCCTGACATTCCAAAGGTATGTTATGGTAGAAGCAAAAGACAATAGAAAGGCTCAGTTAAGGTAAAGATTGACCTTTGTCAGGGAAGACTCTAGCCTAGGACATGACTACCCACCATAACCTGCTTTTAGTTAAAAAGTTTTAATTTCAGGCCATCCTTTGTGGTTATTTTAGGTCTCTGAGTTTGCAAAGCCACCATGCAGGCCTTTCCTGAGCTAGTCCACAGGACTGACATGGTCATAGTTGTATTTTATAAGGCTCCCTGGCCCCATTATGGAAAACAGATTGAGGGAGAGAAGACCAATTGGAAGTGGTGCAGAGACCAGTTGGGAGATGGTTTTGTTAATCCAGAAATAATGGTGGTTTTGCCTAGGATGTCAATGGTATGGGACAGAAAGAAGCACTGATTCCTGTTTAGTCAACAGTGTTCTTATTTTGTGTTGGGGGGAGTTGTTTTAATATAAAACCTATTTTCCTCTAAGACCAAGATAAGCACAATCTAAGATGTTAGAACTCATCAGCCTGTTTAGCAATCCAGCTTCATTTGTTCATTCTACCACCATTAACTGAACGCTTGCCAAGTGTCAGAATAACAAGATATGCCATCCCTGCCATCCCAAAGCCCAAAGTCCAGGAAAGAAAGACAGACTTGTAAACAAATAATTGCAATAATGTGTTGGATGTACTGTAACAAAAGTGAAAATAAAACCTACAGGAACATAAAGGAGAATATAGTCCTTTATTAATGCTCCTGGAGACATTTATATTTATTCCTGTGGACAGAGGCCTTTGTTTAATTCACTAACATATCTCAGGTACCTAAAAGAAAATGCCTAGCACCCATAATTAGTAGATGCCTAATAAATATTTGGGTTTTGTGCTTAATTTTCCAAACTTTGGCTCAGATTCACCCTTCTCTTTCTGGTCTGGACTGCCTCAGATAGGATTCCCGTGAACTGAGATGATGGCCAGTAGTTTCAAGTCACAAAGAGGGTGTAGGGTGAGAAGACATTGCATTGGGCCACCAATAGGTTGCTATTGACTTTTGAGGGCAGATAGTCAATAGAGTACTGGCATAACAAACCACACTGCCAACACAAGCTTCCTCATCCTGCCTCTTTTGGTTTTAAGTTCTCCATCAGTGGGGAATAGAACCTTCACCACAAGCAGTGGAGATATGGGAAAAAAGGCACATGGCCAAGAAGGGCAAGTCGGATGGCTACTGCCTCAATGGCCTTTACCTTAATGGATTCTTCCTGGTTTAAGTCTGCCCCTCAGTTATTACCGTTGATGAGCTTTATCTCGGAGATCCTGATTCTCACCAACCCACAAAAGAGTAAATATAACACACCAATGTGCTTCATGACTAATTTCAATTGAGAAATACAACTATGAACTTTGTTAATCTTATCTGCCTAACCAATACATTTTTTTCCTTTCACCCAAGCTATATGAAATGTCTAGGTATCAGAAGGTGACTTGAAGGTGGCTTGAGGTATATCAAATTAGAGCAAAGAAAGAGGGTATAGATGTTTTAAATGGAATCAGGTTTTCTTAGCCTGACATAATATCAGGGTTTGAAGTGTCATTTTGAGTATTAGACCCTTGAGACTCACAGGGGACCCTTTCCCCAGGACATTGGCTAGATAGGTACTGTCCATGTTTACCTAGCTCACTTTGCTTCTATCTAGGGCTCCAATGTTGGCCAATCCTTGTTTCTGATTGACACTTGGATTTCCACAAAGCCTCTGAAGGTGATTCCCTATGTCAGGGCCACGAGGCTTTCCCATGTGGAATGTTTCAATATGAAAGGGTAGAATAGACAAATGCAATTTGTAAAAAAAAAAATCAAAAAAAAAATCAACAAGTGAAGTAGTGTTAAAGAAATTAAGATTTGGCTGGCTCTTCTTATAAAGCTGGTTGTAGTACCATAATCCTGGCACACTGATTTGAATTGGGGAAAGTTTCACAACTGTTTGAACAATCTTTGGTCTTCCAATGAACCACAAAGTAATAAATCATTCTGTCAGTGGTGTATTCACCTTTACATATCCCCCAACTAACCCCTAATCAACTAAGCAGTTTTTCAAAATGAAATTACACGGCACTGGATAAAATGTAAGCACAAGCATGTAAACAGTATCACAAAAGATCAACATTCTTGTCACGCTTAGCCTGTGGACTTCTACGCACACATTTACTGCTATGCTGGTTATTGAAAGTTTTCAATGGACAGTTACTTCAGAATCACCTGGGAGGGTGAAAAGGACAGTTCCAACTTTCTATTTCCTAACTAGAAGAGGAAGTCCTTCCACATTTATTTAAAATCCTTGATTGAATGGTTTGTTATTATTTCTACTGCAATTGGTACATGGTTGCCAACATGTCATTTGTCTTTTGAGGTATCTGTCCTCTTCAGATGTCTGGTTCTTTTGGCCTATGAACTCATATTCCTATAGAGGTACTGGCTACTTGGCCCCATGATATCTCCAGGTAATGGCTGAAGGCCAGCCCATAATCTAGGTCAGTTCCAAAGTTCAAGGGAAGTAGTGAAAAGTACTCCCAATATTCAAGTCCTTATGCAAGGCGCCAACTATATCATGTGTGAGGGACAGGATGGTGAAATAGTCACCTGTTGACTATGTCTCACTGAGCAATTATTGGGTCAGGTACTTTGAAACACAGAGAGAAGCAGCACTTGGAGAAGGCAGTCTCCATCAGCTCTGAGGGGCCACAGGGAGCGGGGTGGTTGCCTGCAGTCCGGCAGTCCAGCCTGTCTTCAGCCACTCTGCACTCCAGGAGCACCTGGGCTCTAATCAAATTTCCCCCATACCTCCCTCCCCCAGACACAACCGTAGTTTGGTCTGGTTTGAGAATATTTCCCTCAAGAGAGTCCTGCATTTGCTTTTGCCAGGAGCCTGGCAAGTGTCCCAGCCTGGGACCATTTCTTACACTAATCTATCAGCTGGGGGTTGCCAGACTACCCAGGTAATGTAAATTCAGACCAAAAACCACCTGAGGAAAGGTGGTGATTATTAATTCGAGTGGAGATATAGATATATATTGTTTTGTTTTAGTTGTTTTTTGTTGTGTGTTTTTATTTTTACCTCAGCTAGTTGGATGGCTTTGCTTTCTACTCCAGTGTAGCCCAATCAGTGTCCCAAGTCTGTACAAGGTTCTTAGTTCCAATTCCCCATCTTGTCTGCACCCAGAGCCTTTTCTACAGATCCCCAAAGCAGTTAAAACCCAAGTGCAAAGATAGGAGTACTTGGTTACAAAGATTGGAGTACTCTCTTCCTCTTCCAGGGGAAACAATGTGTTATCAGCCCCTTACCATGTGGAACAGGAGGTGCTGCCCTAATGTTGGCCCTGACATATTACCCTTACTGTCCTAACTATGGGTTTTAAAGAACGCTCGCTTCATTTTATCCAGCACTTCTAGATGTTCTGTAGCAGAAGGGCATTCAGGTTATCCAAACTGCTACATGGCCTGAACCGAAGTCCTAGTGAAGCCTAGGGAGCATATAAATATGGACAGATCCACACTTCAACCTCAGAGTGTCCCAGCCTTGCATCCAACTGAGGGCAGGGACCAGGGCTATATTGAAGACACCCACCCCCAAGTGATTCTGATGTATGTATCCACTTAAGAACCACTGGAACAGAAAACAACAAGCCTGGATCATTATATTTTGCAGGAAATTAGTCTTTGCCTATTTTTAAAAAGAAATGAGAGCTTTATTGGCGTCTACAAAGATAAAATGCCTTTGCTACAGATGATTGCCTTTTGATGGCTAGTGCTTTTTATAGCTAATTGAATGCAAAAAAGTTTGTTGGAATTATGTATCACTTATAGTGGATAATTCCATTTTCTGAAAAGGTAAGAAAAAGTAGATATTTATATCATGTTTCCTACATGAAAACTTTCCTTGGCCACAATTTTGCTGGGCTCTGAAAATGTTTTAAAACTTTGCATCATTTGCTTGGGCCTGGCAATATGCTGAAAACCAGTATCAGAAAGTTTGACCTTTGGCAGTTTTTTAGCTGACTGGATAATAATTCAGCAATTTATAATTATGTCACTGATAAGATAACTATAAATAAGTAGATGAAAACTTTCAAGTACCAAGTACAGCTGCTATCTAGTTTGCAGTACTCACCAAAACCCATTAAATCCAAATGGATAAAATGCCCATTGTGAATATTGTACAGCAGATTGGAGAGAATTTGTATAGAAGGTGCAAACTACATTTTTCAAGTCACCTATCAGAATTATTGTTGACACAATTTATGTTTTGTGTAAATGAAATAAAAATTGGAATTAAAAATTAATTTTTTTGGTTATCAAAAAATATTTAAAAAATGCAGAATTTTCTTCTCATTTATTTGGACAATCCTCATTATCATATCTAAACAGTGTGCACTTGTCCTAAATTCAACCAATCAGAAATCCTTATTTCATGCACCATGGTAAGTGTCTCATGTAAGGCATCTCATTTATTCTTTGCAAGAAGCCCCTGAGCATGTCATCCACATTTTACAAATGAGAAATGAATTTGAAAGATAGGTAGTAGAGTTGCAATTGGAACCCAGGCTATCTAACTCTAGAGCCCATTTTTAACCACAAAACTACATGACTCATATTTTTAAAAAGAGCCCTATTTAAGGAACATTCTAGGATCACAATGTTTAATAGCAAGTTTTATTGACTAGACCTCCTCCAAATATATTCCAAATCCAAATACCTTTCCCTCCTTCACCACTGTCTCTCCCTGGGACACTGCAATAAAGGACCTCAGTTGCTCTCATGGCACAGGGTGGTCTCTGGATCAGCAGTATGGGCATCACCTGAGAACTGGTTAGAAGTGCAGATTCTCTGCCCCCCAAATGCCAGACCCGCTGACTCAGAAATGCTTGGGGTGGGACTAGCGAGCTATGTTTTAACAAGCCCTCCAAGGGATTCTGATACACACTCGAGTTTAATGACTGTGTAAACACACTGAGTCTAACAGAAAGATGCATTCATCGTCCAGTCTTCTGACAGCTTTGCCAACTTTATACAGTCTCTATTGAACCAGCCATCTTTTAAGAGCCACTCTCTTTACAGAATCAAGTTTTGCCTTCAAGAGCACAGTGATCTTCAATTCTTCTCAAATATGCGCTTTCTTCAGCAGCTGAACTGGATCTGCACAAATCCGAAACCTCAGGTCTCCTGTGACCCTGATAATTTCCAAGGCTTCATATACTCAGTCTATGCACAGAATCCTTTATACTGAAGCCAATTTTAACAACAAAAAACTTAAAAGAAGTTCTACTCTGCTTATGCACCTCAAAGAATATTAAAGGTGACTAAAATTAAAGGAATGAAAATCCTTGTATGTCAATAATATCTAAATAAAGCTAGACAAAAATTAAAAATTTTTTAAATATCAAGTCCAGGCAAGGATATAGAGCAACACAAGCTCTATTGCATTGCTTGTGGGAATATGCATTAGTACATCCACTTTGGAAAACTATTTGGCAGCAATCACTAAAGATAGAGATAGACATAGCTTTGTCCCAGTAATTCCACACCTGGACATATATTCAACATAAATGAATGGTTATGTCCACCAGAACATATATACAAGAATGTTAATAGCATTATTATTCATAAAAGCCAAACACTGGAAACATCCAAATGTCTGTCAAGTATAGAACAGTTCAATTATTTGTGAAATACTATACAGCGGTAAAAAAAAAAAATTCTGCTTTTGCTACCTACAATAACATTGCTCAATCTTACAGATGTAATGTTGAGTGAAAGAAGGCAGACACAAAAGAGTACATATCCTATGATTCCGTTTTTATGAAGCTAAGTGAACAGACCAAAACAAATCTGTAGTGACAGAAACCAGAAGAGTAATTAGTTCTTGGGGGGTGCACGAGAAAGGGGGTAAGGAAGATGTGGGGTGATGGGGTGATGGTATGCTCTGCATCTTGATCTGGGTTGTGGTTAAACAGGTGTAGACATATGTAAAAAATCCATCTAGCCCCATCCTTAAGACTTGTGCACTTCACTGTACATGAGTAACATCTCAACATTTTTAGAAAGTGAAATCAACAAAGAATATTAAAGGGGCTCCAGATCATAAGTGACAGCAACAGCCCTGAAGTCAGCTCTCCTCTCCTCCCCAGTCCCTTCATACACATACTGCTACAGCACCTCTCACTGACCAAACCCCCAAGCTCTCTGACATCCAGCAGGTAGTTTTTCTTTTATAGCTCCCTTATTTCAACCTTAACCCCTGGTTTGACTTGCCATTTTACTAAATCCTTTCCTCTTGCGCACCACCTCACAGGTCCACCTCTTTCTAAGTCTATTTCATTCTCCCAAATCCGCATCCTGAAAGATCTAAAATAGGGTAGCAAAACCAAAATTCTCTTTATTAGAGTTGTAGGGAAAGAAGTAGAGAATGCTCAAACAGTAATGTATCTTGCCCCTCACACACTCTCAGTTATGAAGTTAATTGAACCTTCCTAGGGAAAAGATACCACTGAGTAGTTATTTCTTTTTAATGACAGTAGGTACCAGAACAAACAACTGACTTTTCACCTAGAATGCAATAAACTTTTGTCTTTCTCTTCTTAGCATTATCTACTAGCCTAAACCAGGAATTCCATGCAGTATGTTTTTTGCTGAAGATGGTAAAAATAAAATTGGGAAGCAGCATAGCGTCTAGAGAATGGCAGAAGAGCCAAATTGCAGTTTCCTAAAATATGAATATTGGCAGCACACACCAACTTTAAAAGGAACTGGTCATGGGCACAGAGCACAGAGGTAATCAATAGCACTTCCCTGGAGTAAGTCCCCAACATTAAATTTATAGTCCTTGACCATTTTTTCTCAGCCTGGGGTCTGAGAATATCTGGGGTTCAGCAGATATACTCTCAAAGATCTACAGTAACTTATCCTTTGGGAGAGGCCCATAGGAGGTGACTAGGATCTGGGAGCAGGGGAGAATAGCAAGTTATTATTTAATGGGTTCAGAGTTCTGTTTGGAATGATGAAAAAGTGCTGGAAATATTGGTGAATGTACCTACCACTGGGAATGTACTAAAATGCCACTGCATCGTATACTTTAAAATGGTAATTTTTATGTTATATATAATTTCTGTAGTTAAAAAAAAAAGGCCCATAAAGACTTCCATTTCCAGCAATATGGCATATTACCCATCCTGGAAAAAAATTCCTAGACAAAAATACACAAAATAATGGGTAAAGCATTTTAAATATTTCATAAATGCATATTTGAGGTAGTAGAAAGTAAGGGGAATCTCAGGGGTTTTAAAAAAAATGCAGGATGAAAAAACATAAATCCAGAGAGGTGAGTGAGCTCTAAAGCTGGGGCTGCCCTGATAATATCTGCTGGCCTTACCTATTTAAATGAGCCTTAGTAGGGACAGAAGATAAAGCCCAGAGTCTTGGAAACTAGACCCTCAATGACTGAACTAAAATAGACCAAACACCCCCAGAGTGTGACCTTAACAAAACCTGCCTCTCTTGGCCTTGGCTATAGATAGAAAAGTCTCCCATAAAATTTTCTGACTATGAATTTGCCTCTAGTAGGTTTCAAACCTATAAGTCTTGGTAATTCCTATTGCTCCTAGAGCAGGCTTATTTTCCATCATCTTTTTTAAAAATGTGTTTTTATTGATTTTCGAGAGAGAGGAAGGGAGAGGGAAAGAGGGAAACATTGATGAGAGAGAAGCATCAATTGGCTGCCTCCTGAACGCCCCCTACTGGGACTGGAGCATGCAACTGGGGCATGTGCCCTGACCGGGAACTGAACTGGTGACCTCTTGGTTCCTGGGTTGACGCTCAACTGCTGAGCCACACCAGCCGGGCCATCATCTTTTTTAAAACTTTGAAAAATCATCATAGATCAATTTTTCAAGTAGAACACACACAATTCATTTACCTGTTCCTCTTATTACATATTTTTCAGACCTCTTACCCCATTCCCAACAGTCTTCCTTTGGGTACTTTCTGGCTTGTTCCAGTATCCTCTTAAGGGGTGACAACCATAATGGGAAATAGTAACACAAATTTGGCTCAACCTGTACAGAATAGAATGGGACTGCTACCACTCATGGTTGGTATATTAGTTATCTACTATGGAATAACAAATTACCCCAAAACTTAGTGGCTTGAAACAACATTTATGATCTCATTTGTTTCTGTGGGTCAGGAACCTGGGCACAGACAGCTTAGCTGGGTCCTCTGGCTCAAGGTCTCTCACAAGGTAGTGGTCAAGTTGTCAGCTGGGGCAGTACTCATCTTAAGTCTCAACTGGGAAAAGGATCTGCTTCCAAGCTCACATATGCAGTTGTGGGTAGGATTCAGTTTCTTTAGGCTATTGGTGTAAGGGCCTCAGTTCCCCACTGGCTGTTGGCCGAAGGCTACTGTTGGTTCCTTGCCACATGGGCCTCTAGACAGGACAGCACACAACAAAATAGCTTGCTTGCTTTATCGGACCAAGTGAGGGGGGGAAGGTGGAGAGAGAGAGAGTATTTTATAATCTAAGCATGGAAGAGACATCCCATCATTTTTGTCCTATTCAGTTTGTTAGAAGCAAGTCACTAGGTCCAGCCCCCCACACAAAGGGAGGGGATTAAACAAGGCACGATTACCAAGAGGCAGGGGTCTTTGAGAACCATTTCAGAAGCAGCCTACCACAACTGGACACCACACTTTTAATCCAGAACCTAAAATTGTGACCTAAAATACCCAACATTAATGATTCTGATGTAAGCGACCCCAGGTTAGTGAGGCCCTTAGGTACTTGGGAAAAGTGAATGCCAATCCTGTCAAACTCACCTTAAGCTTGGGCATTAAGTACTTCTACCAGA
Organism: Miniopterus schreibersii; assembly: GCF_964146895.1. Taxonomy (NCBI): domain Eukaryota; kingdom Metazoa; phylum Chordata; class Mammalia; order Chiroptera; family Miniopteridae; genus Miniopterus; species Miniopterus schreibersii. The sequence continues at coordinate 95,169,103 of NC_138104.1, read as the reverse complement.
TATAGTTCCAACAAACATGAGTATGTAATAAAAAAGAAAAAACGCAAGTCACCATGAGCGACAATTAGCAGAAACAAAGGATCAGACCTGCTGATACTACAGATACTAGAATTATCAGATACACAATATGTATATAATAAGCATGTTTAATCTGTACAATTACAGTATGACTAAGAAACAACAGTTTAAAAAGAGTAAACTGGATTTGAAACAAATACAATTTCTAGACATGGAAACTAAAATAATTGAAATTAGAAAAATCAGTGCATTGTTCAAAACAGCAGACTGGACACAGCTAAAGTAGAAATAATGAGCTAAAAATAAATTTCAAAAAATTACCCAGAATGCAGCAAAGTAAAGACATGGAAAATATTAAAGAGAGGGAAATAAACACAGAGGATAGAGAAGCTGTTATATCTAATTGGACTTTCAAAATGAGATTTAAAAAAACAGGGAGAGAGAACATTCAATGACAGAATGGCTGAGAATTTGCCACGTTTGATGAAAATGACAAATCCTAACATTCAAGAACCTAAACTGAGCTGGTTATTTACCTAGCTTTCAGCTCCACACCCATCCTTCTGTTTCCTACAAGGCAACATGGGAATTGGGTAACTGCAATGCTTTCCCAGCCTCCTTTAGCAGCTGGCTCCCGCCTGGACTCCACCAATAGGAGGCACTGGTATGTAATCATAAGGTAGACGGAGGGTAAGAGCAGGAGTTCTCTCATTTTTGCGCTCTCCTTTTTTCTCCTCTGTCTCCAAACCCTTAGCAACAGCATTTCCTCCAGTCTTCCAGCCCCAACATCCCAACCATTCCTGAGATAATGCCTTCAGCCCTAGGGATATGCTAACTACTTTCTGCTTTCTAACCTCCTGGCTTCCTCACCTTTGTTCCTCTTTTAACCTTCTAATATATGTGTAGCCAATTCCTTTATGATTTCTTAAACTATTCAGTTTATGTAGAAAAGCAATTTATTAAAAATCTCCATTGCTTGGCTTTTCTTAGACTATGCTATTGCAACAAACTCTAAAATAAGAACTGTATTTAATTTTTTGTTACTTACTTACACTTAAGCCATAAGCCTCATGAGAAAAAGTCTCACTAGGGAATTCTTCACATCTTGCAAGGGTTAATTAATGGTAGAAAGTTTGGTTGTTAACCTAAAATTTTCATAAGCAGGAAAAATTCCAAAATCTTGTTCAACAGCATCCTTGATAAATCATCTTCAATTTAGATGTAATAAAGAATGTAAAGTATAATATTAAAGTGTTAGAGGAAAACAAGTTATCAAAATTTTATTCCAACTTATCAAACTTCAAAATACTAGATTTTATGAGAAGGCTTTAACAAGAGAATTACATATAGTTCTATGTCTAGGGAAGCTAAAACTTAAAGAAAATCTTATTGATGATATTACTATAGACCACAAGTCAGTATGCTTTCTCTTTTAAGGTCCATATAGTTAATATTTTAGGCTCTGCAGGCCATTAGGTCTCTCTCACAACTACTCAACTCTGTTGTTGTGGTGCAAAGGTGCCACAGATAGTGCAAACAAAAAAGCATGGCCGTGTTGTAATAATCTTTATTTACAAAACAGGCAGAGGAGTGGATTTGATCCTCAGACCATAATTTTACAACTCCTACTATAGACTGAGTTATTTTTAGTAGTTGAAGATGAGTTTTTATATTTGCTGAGGCTATAAATCCTAGTTGTTAAGTTTCTCCTAGAAAATGTGTTATGAAATCACTAATTGAATTATATTCTACTGTGTACAGAAAAGCTATGATATTGTTAAATGTGATACTTTATCTTGGACGTCAAACATTTGGATATGCAGAAACAACTACAAGTCATTTAAGTCTGATGATGTGGTAAATTAACTAGACTCTGCTTCTGTTTAATTGTTGAGAGATTGTTGAGGTCTCATACAGCTATAACACAATACATTCTGGATGAAGAACTATTTATAGGATGGAAAATCAGTTTTTATTTATTTATTTATTTATTTATTTATTTATTTATTTATTTTAATCCTCACCTGAGGATATTTTTTTTCCATTGCTTTTCAGAGAGAATAGAAGGGAGGGAGGGAGAGTGAGAGAGATAGACAGAAACATCAGTGTGAGAGAAACACATCAATTGGTTGCCTCCTGCTCACACACCAACTGGGGCTGGGGATTGAACCTGTAACTGAGGTACATGCCCTTGGCTGGAATTGAACCCGGGACCCTTCAGTGTGTGGGCCAACGCTCTAGTCACTGAGCAAAACCGACTAGGGTGGAAAATCCGTTTTTAATGTGTCAATTGTGATTGATAACAGAACAAACGTGGTAAAGGCTAAGAGTGATTTGGGAATCATAAGGATACAATGTTTTGTTCATACACCATTATTGTAGTCAGAAAGCAATTATAACTGTCTCCAAGCAGAAAGATAGTGGTCCTCTTCATTATACTTCAGGCAAAGACAAAAATACACGATGTCCAAAGATTTTGGAATTCCCTTGTCATATATTCAACAAGATGTTTAAACAAGATGGAATAGCAGCCCTGGCCAGTATGGTTCAGTGGTTAGAGCATGGACCCCCACACCGAAGGGTCATAGGTTTGATTTCCGGTCAAGGGCACATACCTGGGTTGCAGGTTTGAGCCCCGGCCCCAGTCAGTGTGCCTGTGGGAGGCAACCAATCAATGTGTCTCTCTCACATTTATGTTTCTCTCCCTCTCTCTCTCTCTCTCCCTCCCTCCCTCCCCATCCCTCCCTCCCTTCCACTGTCTCTAAAAATCAATGGGAAAAGATATCCTCAGGTGAGGATTAACAACGACAACAAAAAGATGGACTAGCAGCCACTACATAATTAAAAGCCATCTTGAACAAAACCATAATAATAAGCTTTTTAGATGAAACAATATGTCTTAACTTACTAAAACTTCTGGCAAAGAAAGTACTTTGCTTGCTGGAACCTGAGGAAGAAATAACCAAACCAGTGCTCTCAGAGTGCAGGAATTTCTTACTTTATAGCTGCTGAAAAGATTCTCTTATTCTACTCCAGGAAGATGCTAATATGATGCACATGAAGTGAAACTGAAATGCAGATGGAAAAACCAAGACCATTGGGTTCTTGAAAGCCACATTTTTAAAACCAAGGTTTAAGGACAAATTTTATTCATGTGACTGTGTAAAACAGGAATTTTAGGCAAACAAATACATTAGGAATGAAAAACATAAGTGAGGACAACACTTTCAGAAAGATTCAGAAAATATTTTTTTCAACTGGTACTAGAAGCTTCTATTTGAGGGATTGATTCAACCAAACTGCACCAGCATCAGCAACCAAAATGGAGATCAATGTTTACTTTAATTGGTTCCTATTAAAGAGAAAGGAGAGCTTAATAATTTTGTGGCAGCATCAAAATAGCAGTATCCCATAATGGTAGCACTAACCAAACATTATCTGCTACTGTGCCCTCTGTAGGTGAAAGTGTAGCGGAGGAAGAAATTTTCCTCTGTCCTTCTAGGTTCTTTCAGCTGGTCTAATAATGACATCTGACAGATTAGCAAGAGAAAATAACCCAATTTAATTACACATGTATGTATGGGAACCCCACACACATCAGCAACTCAGAGACCCCACATACGTGAGAGTTTCAGGGACAAAAAGGTAAAATGAGGTATAAATGGCATCCTGGGCTAAGAATGAGGTAAGATGCCCTGAGGCTTCAGAAGGGAGGAGAGTCACTTGCAGATAGATAAGAACAAATGTTCAGTAATTAATTTGCCCTGGTTATAAAAAGTTATTTCTGGTAATAACTCTTACTATGGGCAGGGCCCCTAATTTAAATTCTTTAAGGGAGAGGTAAAAGTTCTCTTGAGCCTGCAGTCTTGATTGCCTTTGGCTCAAATTAATCCACATGCCAAGTAGCACATCTTGGGGACACCTGTTTTGAACCCCTTCAAAAGAGCTCATCTATTTATGTGAGATAACACTACTGTTTATTTCCAGGTATATTCTCTACTCTTAGGTATAGAAGATTACACTTCTAATGACCTTCAAGTCAGGCACAGGTATTTGACTACTGTGGGCTCATGAAATGTGAGTGAGAGTAACCTGTGAATATCTGGGCCATAGCATTTTGCTACCAGTGGTAAACAATCTAGTCCTCTCTTTCTCTGCTGCAGTGAATGAACCCTGAACCTCATTTTGAGACGTGAGCATGATAAAATGCTGGAGTCTCCATCAGTCTGCCAGCCCATAATGGATACATAGCACAGACAGAACTAAATCTTTGTTTTTTTGAGCCACTGGGATTTTAGGGTTTGTTTACCCAAACATAGCCTAGCTTATCCTGACTGGTGTAATTTAGTGTCATAAATGGAGAATATAATGATCCCAGAAGCAAACTACCAGCTTACACTGATGAGAAATAAATATTCCTGAATGAAATGTCAAACTTTAAAAATCTGAATATTAACTTTATTTTTTTTAATCCTCACCCGAGAATATTTTTTCCATTGCTTTTTTTTTTTTCCAGAGAGAGTGGAAGGGGGAGACACATCAGTTGGTTGCCTCCCTCACGCACCCTAACCAGGGCCAGAGATTGAGCCTGCAACCCAGGTACGTGCCCTTGACCGGGAATCGAACCGAGACCCTTCAGTCCGAGGGCCAACACTCTAATCTCTGAGCCAACCTGGCTAGAGCTGAATATTAACATTTTAATAGTAAAACTGTAATAATAATTTTTAAATTAATAATATCTAATTTTAATATTCATGGTGATTCTGGTATCTTAGAGGTATAGTCTATGATAGTGATATTCTGCTTCAGCCAAGTATTGATTTTTTTAAAAAATATGTTTTTATTGATTTCAGAGAGAGGAAGGGAGAGGGAAAGATAGAAACATCAATGATGAGAGAATCATTGATCGGCTGCCTCCTGCACACCCCCCACCGAGGATCAAGCTCCCCATCCGGGCATGTGCCCTGACTGGGAATTGAACCATGACCTCCAGGTTTATGGGTTGAAACTCAACCACTGAGTCATGTGGGCTAGGCTTGATTTTTAACATGTAACTATTTTGCATTCAGCCAAAATGTATATTTGGTGCCCCTCTAAAAAATATTAAATAAAAATAATATGAATAAAGGCTTCGCTATGTGCCCTTTACTTAAAAGTTACTTGCCAGAAACCTGAAATGATTTGTAAATTAGGTCACAAATGTATTCTAAGGAAGAATACCTTTATCTTCTGGAATTCAGACTTTTTTTTTGCTGCTATCTTGCATCCTCTATCTTGTCTCTTCTGCTGCCACCAGCTGGCTTCCACTACTGATAAATTCCTGAAACCAGCAGGATTCAATTCAATGTTTTGTTTTGACTGCTGGGTTCCTGATGAGAACACAAAGTCAGTTGAATAAGTAAATTTTTAGGTTTGGAACAGAAAAACACAATCAACTTATTTCCTACATATTTTGGGTAATCAGATAGCCACACAGCAGCTGGTACTTTTCCCAGCAAGTGGTCCAGACAAGGCTTCAGGCTAACAAAAGAGAAGACATTTCAATTCTTAAGTTAATATTCTTCTCCCAGGGAAGAACAGTATCAAAAACTACAGGAATTATATAAGAGCAAAGGTTAGTTCAAATACAATAGTGTACCAATAGTCTTAATGTAGTTTTAGGTTTAAAAAACTACAAGTACAAATTCTACAAACTTATACAAATCATCGTTTGAAAGTAATTTCAATTTATTTCATGCTTCTTTGATCTTAGAAATTTTTGAACAGTAAACGTATTTCAATTTTTTTTTCAGGCAATGTTTCCATCCTCAATGAGGGGAACTAAAAATTTTGAAACTTAAAATTATTCAAAATTCACAAAATGAGTAAGTGTAGAAGAAATTTCAGTAAACATTCAGGTGATGCTTTTTGTAAGTATGTAGCATTTATACTTCTGAAATTATCAAAGCCTAAAACTGCACTATGACTTTTGGGACACTTGTACATGGAAAACTGTGAAGTCATAGGATGCTTGAATATAAACTCTTACAATTTACACCCAGCTATGTCTAAAATAATTGAGAACATTTTGTAATAACACATATACACAAGGAAATGAGCCATAAGGTTTCTCAAAGCTATAGAGTTATGGTGCTAAATTATTAAAACTTTTGGAAAAGTATGGACAGTGAGGCAAACTAGTAGAAATATCTGTAATATAGGTCTAGTATTACACTTTATTTTTACTGTAGAGGGTGCTTTAAAGGTGCATTTCTATTTGGGATACTTGTTCTTAAGATACTATGCTCTTGATATTTGGATGTTATGCCTTTTTTTTAGAGAGAGAGAGAAATATCAATGTGAGAAACATGGATCCATTGCTTCCCATATTCGCCCTGACTGGGGATCAAACCTGCAACCTTTTGTGTATGGGATGATATTCCAATCAACTGAGCGACCCAGCTAGGGTGGGTATTAGTATTTTTATTGATGATGCTTTTCCAGAAAAGTTAGAACAAGTAACTTTTAAAGGTTGAACATTAAGAGAATGTAGGAATACACTCCATAAATATTCGTTTTCCCTCCCATTAGAGACCGTCTCATTCAGTGGTTCTTAATCTTGGCTGCACAGTGGAATGATCTAAGGACCTCAAAAAATTACTAATGCTTGGGTCCCATGCTGAGATTCTAATTTAATTGCTCTAAACTACAGAACTTTAAAAATAAATTTTAAATGGACTTTAATAAGAATAAATATGAAATTCTAGGATGAGGGTTTTTTAAAAAAAAAAATGTCAAGTTTAGGACCTGTAGCAATAGGGCTTAACAACAGTTCCTGTGGAATTAAAAAACAAAAACAAAAAATTCCACAAAAACCTGCTCTGGCGGGTGTGGTTCAGTTGGTTGGAGCGTCGTTCTGTGCACCCAAAGGTGGCAGGTTCAATTCCCCTAGCAGGCACATACCCAGGTTTCAGGTTTGATCCTAAGTCAGGGTGAGTATGGGGGACAACCAATCAATGTTTCTTTCTCACATTGATGTTTCTCCCTCCCCCTCCCGTCCCTTCCTTTCTAAAAAAATAACAAAACAAACAAAAACACACACAACATATCCTCGAGTGAGGATTTGAAGGAAAAAAAAGTTTAATAACCTGTAGATCCATGAAAACTGAGTAGGTCTACAAAATGGCTACTAAAGCCACCACCTTAAATACTATCTTCAGTTATGGGATATGACCAGGAAAAGCACAGTAAACAAGGGTAAGGTTGTTCTGCATGTTTAAGTCTTTGCCTTCTCCATTGATAAGTGTTTCTAGAGATTTATTCATTCTGCTCTTCCTGTTACAGAGAGGTAGATACCTTTGCAAGTGAAGGTTCCCTTTAGGAATATAAATATCTCTTACATAAGGGTAACTTCTAATTGGTTTTCAGAGCTTTACAGTTCTGAGTAGAGGAAACAGTTTATCCGCATATTATTATTTATTATTGTATTATTTTCCATAGCAACAACTATAAACCTACTTTTGCCCCACCCTGTATTTTGTTGAGCAAAATAAACCATACACGAAAGAGAGCCTATTGTAGATTCTATTTACATAAAGAAGGGAGGAGGGGATTGACCATGAAGGAAATTCCTGAGATGGAAATGTTCTTTATATTGATTAGGGTATACAAATAGTTATTAGAACTCAACGAAATGGACAGTTGATTTCTGTATTGATTTCGCTTTACGTAAATTACACTGCAATAAAAAGAACAAATGAAGGTAATTAACTTAAACCTGAATACCTACAAGAAGATCTGGGATGTGCGGACGATAATTACTTCTGGTGACTCCAAACTCTCACTAGATTAAAAAGCAACAGTAAACCCGAGACCAGAACCTGAGAGAACGAGGAGCCGACAGCAGGGAGGGACAAAGCCTAAGAAATCGCTAGAGGGCCTGCGGCAGCAGCCCAACCGATACTGGGACGACGGCGCCCCAGTGCCCCACAAAAATAAACCCCCACGTCTTTGTTCCGGCGCGCATGCGTCCGTCCGTGTTCGACCGGAAAAGCCCGGAGGGAAACGGCGCCACCGCGAGAAAGGAGCCGGTAGCAGGTTTGTTCCTGCGCGGATGGTGTGGTTGTAGGCGCCGCGCGTTCGGCGGCTTGCACCGCTCGCAGGGAGGAGGACGCCGGAGCTCGCCTTTCCTCCGCTGCCCCCGCCGCTGCCATGATCCCGGTGTCTCTGGTGGTGGTGGTGGTGGGCGGCTGGACTGCCGTCTACCTGGCCGACTTGGTGCTGAAGGTGAGGGCCTCGGGTCGACGGCCCAAGCCCGCGGTAGCCAGGACCGGGGCGCGCGGCCCAAGGCCTTTTCTCTTCTTCTTCCTCGTGCCTCCGGGGCTGGAAGCCATGCGGCTGATGCCCACGTGCGGCCTTCCGCGTGGCGCCCGGGCCCGTGGAGTGAATTTTGGCGGGCCGCGGGAGGGGTGTGGCGGCCTGCACAGCAGCCGCAGTCGCAGTGCCGGGCGGTGCACGCCCCGCAGCCTTCTGGTTCGGCCCAGAGGGGACGGTAGTGGTCTTGGGAGGGCCGGGGTACTGCCATAATCAGCGGCAGTGCCCCAGGGAGGAAAATAAAATGTCTGCCTAGGAAAGGCATTGTTTCCCCTCATCGTCTTTGAGGCCACGACCCTGAAGAGACTCTGGCTTTGGAGTGAAACTAAAGTAGTGATTTAGATCAGTGGTCTCAACTTTAAAGTACACACGATCATCTGGGGTTCCGGTTAAAATGCACATTCTGATTCATCAGGTCAGGGGCGGGGCCTAAGATTCTATGTTTCTAGCCAGTTCCCAAGTGCTACAATACTTAGTAGCAAGGGTTTAGATGCGCGCGCACGCACACGCACTCTGCGTTCATGGACCATTCTCGAGTTATTTGAGAAGTGTGGCAAAAATCGTGAACATCTGACCACATCGTTCGAGCAACCATTTGGAATTGAATATTGGAGAATGGGGGTAACTATGTGTGGAGTAAAATCATATAAATTCTCAAAAATGTTTAATAAAAATTCCAATTACGAATAGTAAAACCACGTCATGAATACTGTTTTAAATAGTTTAGTTTGTGAGTTTTAGGTTTAATAACAAAAGGGAATGATACTTGTTTCTTTGTTGCATTTGAACTTGCAAAGTGAGGAGGTTACACGGTGGAGTCCTTAGAGCAAGGGCTGGGCTCTCCCACTTCCTAGTGGTTGTGACCTTGGGCAAATTAGTCTCTAGTGCCTCAGTTTCTTCATCTTTAAAATAGGGGTAATAATAGCAAGAGTTTCTTAGTATGGTAGAGAAGATTATATTAGTACATCCACACAAAGCCTTGCTACTCAACCTGAAGTTCAAGGCCCAGCAGTGCCTGTGTCATCTGGAAGCTCTCAGAAATGGAGACACTCAGTCCTCATTCCTGGACTATGGAATCAGAATCTGCATCCCGTGAAGGCAGGACTCCCAAGTGCTTCCTTTGCACACACTTGGCATAGTGCTTAGCCTGTCCTAAGCGACACAGACCACTGCTTCTTTAATCAGTGATTTTGTTGCTTAGAAAAAAGCAAAGCCACATGATTTCTTCATGTTGCATGTGTGACAAAAGTCCAAAATAAAAAGAATTTTTCAAACCTCTGGAGTCTCTGGTCAAGTGTGAGGTGATCAGGATGGCACATTATTTTCAGTAACAGCCCCTGGCTCCCTAAGACAGCTCTATTCCTTGAGCAAAAAAAACCCTAACTCTCATTCAGAGTATCTGCCTAGGGAATGCAGAGACCTCAGAATTTTCAGAGCCTGCACTTTCTGCTACTCTGTTTCCAACATGGTCTGCTGTTCCACCCTTGATTCTTCTAGGATTTTCTCTGAACATCTGCTGGAGGGGTGTGTCACTCTCCTTTTCCAAGTCTTGGAAAACAAGCAGGTTTAAATAATGCTGTGTAGTTTTCAGTATATAGGTTCTTCATATCCTTTGTTAAATTTATTCCTAGGTATTTTATTCATTCTGTTGCAGTTGCAAAAGTAATATTTTTCTTTTTTTTTTCTTTTTTTAAAAATATATCTTTATTGATTTCGGAGATTGGAAGGGAGAGGGAAAGAGAGAGAGAGTTGAAACATCAATGATAAGAGAGTCATTGATCGGCTGCCTCCTGCACACCCCCTGCTGGGGATCAAGCCTAAAACCCAGGCATGTGCCCTGACCAGGAATCAAACCTCCATCTCCTGGATCCTCGGTTGATGCTCAACCGCTGAGCCACACCCGGCTGGGCAGGAATCTTTTTCTCCTTTCTTTTTCTGAGTAGAAAAAGAATAAAAGTGGTGAGAGTGGACACCCTTGTCTTTTTCCTGATCTTAGAGGAAAAGCTTTCAGTTTTTCACCATTGAGTATGATATTAGCTGAGGGTTTGTCATGTATGGCCATTATTATGTTGAGATACTTTCTTTCCATACCAATTTATTAGTGTTTTAATCATAAATGGATGTTGTATCTTACCAAATGCTTTTTCTGCATCTATTGATAAGGTCATGTGATTTTTATCCTTTGTCTTGTTAGTGATTGATTTGCATATGTTGAGCCATCCTTGTGCCCCCAGAATGAACCCCATTTGATTGGGATGTATTATTTTTTTAATGTACTCTGTTGTATTAAATTTGCTAATATTTCATTTAAGAATTTTGCATCTGTATTCATTAGAGATCTTGGTCTGTAGTTTTCTATTTTTGTGTGTTATCCTTGTCAAGTTTTGATATCAGGGTTATGTTGGCTTCATAAAATGGGTTAGGATGTATTGCCTCTTCAATTTTTTGGAAGAGTTTGAGAAAGATAGGTATCAAATCTTTGAGTGTTTGGTAGAATTCACTGTTGTGAAGCCTTCTGGTCCTGGACGTTAATTTTTTGGGAGGTTTTTGATAGTTGTTTCTATTTCCTCACTGTTGATCGATCTATTTAAATTTTCCAATTCTTCATGATTCAGTCTAGGAAACATATATTTTTAGAAGCTTATTCGTTTCTTCTAGGTTATTGAATTTGGTTGCATAAAATCTTTCATAGTATCCTAGTATGATCCTGTGCTGTCTGTGGTAACTTCCCTTTTATTTCTGATGTTGTGTATATGAGTCTTTTCTCTTTTTTCCTTAGTGAGTCTAGCCAGGAAATTTGTCAATTTTATTAATCTTTTCAAAGAACCAACTTTTTGTTGTATTAATTTTTTGTATGTGTATATTCTTTTTGTTCATTTCATTCATTTCTGCTCTAATTCTTGCTATTGCCTTTCTTCTGCTGTCTTTAGGCTACTTTTGTTCTTTTCCCAGTTCTTTTAAGATGTAATGTTAGGTTGTTTACTTGGAATTTCTCATTTCTTGAAATAGGCCTGTGAAGATGCTTTCACTGCATCCCAAAAGTTTTGATATGTCCTATTGTCATTCTCATTTGTTTCTCTATATCTTTTTATTTCACCTTTTTTAAAAGTTTATTTATTTATTTGTTTGTTTGTTTGTTTATTTATTTATTTTAAATATATCTTTACTAATTTCAGAGAGAGGAAGGGAGAGAGAGATAGAAACATCAAAGATGAGTCATTGATCTGCTGCCTCCTGCACACCCCCTACTGGGGATCGAGCCCACAACCCGGGCTTGTGCCCTGACCAGGAATCGAACCACGATCTCCTCGCTCCTAGGTCGACGCTCAACCGCTGAGCCACACCTGGCCGGGCTTGACTTCACCTTTTATTTCTTCTGTGACCCAGTCATTTTTCACTAGTATGTTTAATCTCAACACATTTGTAGGTTTCTTTACTTCCTTTTTGCAGTTGATTTCTAATTTCAAAGAATTGTGGTCAGAGAATATGCTTGGTATGATTTCAATCTTATGTTTGTTGAGGCTAGTTTTTGTGACCCAACATATAGTGTATCCTTGAGAATGTCTCATGTGCACTGGAGAAGAACATAATCTGTTGTTCTTAGATGAAAGGCTTTGTGAATGTCAATTATGTCCATTTGGTCTAATGTGTCATTTAAAGCCAATATTTCTTCATTTATTGTCTGTTTGGATGATCTATCTAGAGCTGTCAGTGGAGTATGTAGGTCCCCTATTATGATTGTGTTTTTGTCAGTTTCTCCCTTTAGTCCTGTGAGTAGCTGCTTTATATATTTTGGTGCTCCCTGATTGGGTGCATATGTATGGAGAAACATTATGTCTTCTTACCGTAGTATCCCCTTTATCATTATAAAATGTCCTTCTTTGTCTCTTGTTACCTTTGTTATCTTGAAATCTATTTTGTCAGTTATAAATATGGCTGCACCTGCTTTTCTATGGATGCTATCTGCTTGGAGAATCATTCGCCACTATCTTTTGTCTTTGTAGCTTAGATGTGTCTCCTGAAGGCAGCATATGGTTAGATTTTTGGTTTTGTTTTTTTTTTATCCAGTCTGCTACTCTCTGCCTTTTTATTGGTGGCTTCAGTCCATTTACATTTAGGGTAATTATTGATGTGTGAGGATTTCCTATAACCTTTTTATCTTTTGTTTTCTGATAGCTCTATGCCTCCATTGGTTCTTTTCCTTTGTGCTTCCGTCTGTTGTTTTTGTTTGGTGGTATTACATACTTTTTTTCCTCTGTTTTCTCTTTTTTTAACTTATGTGTCTCGGTGTTGGGTATTTCGTGTGTGGTTACCATTAAGTTTATGAAAAAAATGTTTCAAATACACACTACTACTTTTTCTTTTCAATGCATTTTATCTCCATGTTCCTTTGCAAATTTAGACCTTCATCCCCTCCCCTTTTATGTTTTTGTTATCACAAACTATCTCTGTTTATTCTGTATGGTTTTTTTGGTGATCTTACTCGTAGTTCTGTGACTTTTTGCTTTTTGTTTTAGATAGAATAACCTCGTTGAGTGTTTCCTGCAATGGAGGTCTTTAGTGATAAATTCCCTCAGCTTTTGCATGTCTAGAAAACTCTTTATTTTTCCTTCATATCTAAAGGATAATTTTGCTGGATATATTATTCTTCACTGATAATTTCTGTATTTCAGTAGTTTGAATATTTGGTTCCACTCTCTTCTAGCCTGTAGAGTTTCTGCTGAGAAGTCCAGTGATATCCTAATAGGCTTTTCTTTATAGGTTACTTTCTTCTTTTCCCTGGCTACCTTGAGAATTCTCTTTGTCATTAAGTTTTTGTGTGTGTGTGTGTGTGTGTTGTGTGTTTTTTCTGAAAACAGAGAGCATCTTTTATTTTTATTTTTTTATTTTATTTTATTTTTTTAATTTTATTTTTGTTTAAAATATTACAGATGTCCCTTTTTCTCCCCAATGACCTGTTCCACCCCGTTCCTTCCCCCTCCCCAGTCCCTCTCCCCACCATTGTCCATGTCCTTGGGTTGTGTATATATGCATATAAATTCTTTGGTTACTCTCTCCCCCTCCACCCACTCGCCCTCCTCCCTCCCTCTGACATTCGTAAGTCTCATCTATGCTTCCATGTCATTGAATCTATTCTGTTCATCAGTTTATTAAGTTCTTTTTGTCATTAAGTTTTCACGGTTTTAACACAATGTGCCTTGAAGAAGGCCTCTTTGGATTGAGGTGTTCTGTTTGCTGCTTTGATTTGATGGTCTAGCTCTTCCCGTAGATTTGGAAAGTTCTCGTCAACTGTTTGTTTGAATAGGCTCTCCATTCCCTTCTCTCTCTCTTCTTGTACTGGTATGCCTATTCTTATATTGCTCTTTACGATGGAGTCAGATAGTTCTCATAGAGTTCTTTCATTTTTCTTTTTAATGCTCAAGTCTTTCTCTTCTTCCTTCTCTGTCATTTTTAGATTTCTGTCTTTAATATCACTAATTCTTTGCTCCATCTGGTCAGCTCTATTTCCTGTGCTTGCTAGTTCATTCTTGATCTCTCTTATTGAGCTCTTCATCTCCAGGATTTCTGTTCGCTTCTTTTTTAAAGTTTTAAACTTTTTGGTAAAGTACTCATTTTGTTTATTGATTTGTTTTCTGAGCTCATTAAATTGCCATTTTCTTTCTGAGCTGCCTCCTTACCTTGGTTATTCATGGTATTTGATGGATTCCTTCTCCATCTAGGCATCTATGTATGAGTGGCATTTCTCTAGTAGATTGATAAGAAGTCTTTCTATTGTTTTCCAGTAGGTGGCCCTGAATCATCAGTATTTTTAGTTGTTTTGCTCTTCTCTGGCTTTTCAGATCTCCACGGGTGGTGGGACATGGCCTGTGCTTCCTGGGAAGGTGGGTGCTTCCCCTGTGATCTGGCCATCCCAGTCCCAGGGGACCAACCCTGTAGGGGAACTAGGGGGGTGATGTGGCTCCAAATCCATGAAATCCCAGTGCTGTGCCCTGCAGCCATATGCTGCCAGCAGTGTAGCTTTAGTGTGTGGTGGTTGGGTGATGTGGAGGAACCCGGCTGCCTCTTTTGTTGCTTTGCTCTCCTGTCAGTGACAACCATTGGACCTCTGCATTTTCTCCCCTGCGCCTCCACTCAACCCTGGGATTAGCCACAGAGTGTGCCTGTCACTCAGGGAAAAAGTGATGCTGTAGTACCAGCTCTTGGGTTTGCATATAATGTGCTCTGCAACCCAACACAAAGGGTGGAGGGAGGTGAGCTCTGGGAGGTTAAAGGGCTGCCAGGCTCTGTGGCCTTGTTTCTCTGTCTGGTATGCCGATTGTCAGACAACCGAGGGAATACCTCTGTGCTTCGTCCCTGCCCAGGTCACTGGGCTCAGCCACAGCTCTTACTGCCCACTCCTGCAGGAATGCTCTTTAAATCTCTTTGCTTCTCCCAGTTGAAGGGAATGCCAGCCACAATCTGATGCCTCCCCTTTCCAGGCTGAGCCCTGCAGTGAGCTCCCAGCTCCCCAGTCTCAGCTTTTTTCCTTTCTAGCCTTCCTGGTTTGCTCCCACTTGCCCACCTTTAGATATTTCAATGTGAGGATTTCTCAGACATGTTTGTGCATTGAGCAGGGAGCCCTTTATTGAATTATAGCTGTTCAAATTGTTGAAACTTCAAGGGGAGAGATGAAAGGGGATCTCTCACAGCACCATTCCTCTGATGTTACCCAGTACAATATTTTTTATATTGATTTGAGTTGAAAATATATTTAAATTAATTTGTTTCTGTTTACTTTTTAAATTTTGGCTACTAGAAAATTTAAAATTATATATGTGGCTGGCATTTGTGGCTCACATATTTCTATTGGACAGTGCTGTTCTAAGCAGTCAGCAAACTTTTTCTATAAAGGATCACATAGTATTTTAGGCTTTGTAGGCCACAGAGGGTCTGTTGCATATTCTTGTTTTTTTGTTGTCTGTTTACAGTCTCTTAAAAATAAAAACCATTCTTAGTTCACAGGCAATACAAAAACAGGCTATAGTCCAGATTCAGCCCATGGGCTATAGTTTGCCAGACCCTAACTTCAGCAGACCAGCTAGCGTGAGGCCTTTCCTTTAATATACTGAGGAATGAACATAAAGCTTTAAAATTATTAGCATTTGGGAAGTCAGTATCTTGCTTTCCTATAGAAAATACTATTTTTTAATTTTCTTAAACATTATAAATTGTTCTTCAAAATTGAATGATGTTGAACTTTTCTTTCTCTCTTAGTCATCTGTGTATTTTAAGCATTCTTATGAAGACTGGCTGGAAAACAATGGATTGAGCATCTCACCTTTTCACATAAGATGGCAAACTTCTGTTTTCAATCGTGCCTTTTACAGTTGGGGACGGCGGAAAGCAAGAATGCTTTATCAATGGTATGCTTCATTTTCTTTTTTTTGTTTGTTTAAATTAGTCATTGTGATCATGAGAAATACTTGTTAACTGAACTGTTTCCATCATTTTCCAGACTACTGAGTTTTAAAATGTTGACAGTGTAAAAACGTTCTCATTTTATATTAACTTATGGGATTGCATCATTGTGCTTTTGCATACATTAAAAATCAAGGTTCTATATCTTTTTTAATCCTCACCTGAGAATATGTTTTTATTGATTTTTAGAGAGAGAAGAAGGGAGAGATAGAGAGAGAAACATCAGTCAGTTGCCTGCCATATGCACCCCAACTGGAAATCGAACCCACAACCTTTTGGTGCTTGGGATGACGCTCCAAGCAACTGAGCCACCCAGCCAGAGCAAGGTTCTATATCTTGATCTGCGTGGTAGATACATGGGTGCATATCTGTAAAAACTCAGTGAGCTGTACACTTCAGACTTGTGCGCTTTATTCTGTACACTAATAGAAAAGCAAAAAAACATGAAACATTTTTCATCAGGAAAATAATCCTGGAGAATTCTCTCCCCCATCATCATACATAGGAACGTGGGTCCTAGGAATCATAGGACAACCAAAAGTCTGCAGGTTTCCCCTATACTTCTTTCGTGATACTCTTCCAGGGGAAGAATTTTTAAAATATTTAACAACCTGTAAGGCGTATGCACAAACCACGTGGGAAAATGACTAGCCAGATTGCATTGTTGGGGTCTTGGAGCCCTCTTGCAATGCCAGGCACACCCTTTTAGTTTAAAAAATAAAAATATCATGGAGTTTATGCTGTTCATGGTTAGGGGGCTTACGATGATCTCTGGGACACCCTAGAGACAGACAGGTTCTGTAGTTGAGAGAATTTCTAATACGGGAGTTAGGAGGACTTTGTCTAAATTTCTTTTTGTTAAAAATTTAGCTCCAGGTGGCGTAGAGCTAAATGTAAATAGATCATCAAAAAGCAGTAAACACACCAGCAAATTAAAGCAAATAAAATAAAAAGCAGGAAATAATAAAGAGCAGAAATCAGTGAAATAGAAAATATATAGTAGGGAAAATCAGCAAAGCCAAAAGTTGGTTCTTTGAAAAGATTAATGAAATTGATAAACCTCTACCATGACTGATCAAGAAAGACAGATAACACACATAACTAAAGATCAGAATTGGAAAAGGGACCATTAATGAAGATTCTATAGACTTTTTTTTTAAATGAAACTATTTCGAATAATTATTTGCCTGTAAATTTGACAGTTCAGATGAAATGGACAAGTTTCTTGAAAAACAACTTATCAAAAAGTTAGAAAATGTAATAGATACAAGGGTAACTTCTAATTATTAAAACAGTAAAAGAAAAAACTATCATTAAATTTTACCATGTTAGCATAAGCTCATCACAAAATACAGCTAAAATAAGATGCAAATAATAGAATTGGTAGATAAAACAGAATGGATGTTTTATGTCAAAAGAACTTCCATAACTATATGAGTGCTATGTAAATGAGCAAAAGACGAAACAAACTTCTTATTAGGAAGAATATTCAGCCTCTTCAGTTATGAGAGAAATGTAAGTTACTAGAATGGCTTAAAGACTGCAGCCTGCATTTTGGTTACAGATTGGAAGTTCGGGTGGAAAAAAGAGATAGAGCTATTGACAGTTTTACAGAATTCGAAGCCATGAAATGTGGCTGGTTGGTGAGGTTTTTAGTTCATGAATTGTGAGGAATTGTACATTTATGCAATTTTTTCCTCTTAAACAGGTTCAATTTTGGAATGGTGTTTGGCGTAATTGCCATGTTTAGCTCTTTTTTCCTCCTGGGGAAAACGTTGATGCAGACTTTGGCGCAAATGATGGCCGACTCGTCCACTTCCTATTCTTCCTCCTCTTCTTCCTCTTCCTCCTCCTCCTCCTCTTCTTCCTCCTCTTCTTCCTCATCTTCCTCCTCCTCCTCCTCCTCCTCCTCACTTCACAACGAACAGGTGCTACAAGTTGTGGTAAGTGCCTTCGTTTTGCTTTTAAGCCGCTGTTGAAACGTAGATAAAAGATGCTTCATTTGCATAGCGTAACTCCTAGCCATAATATGCAAATAAATGAAAAGTCTCGTGATCTCTCAGATTACCTGCCTAAACAGAAATATTAGTAAGAATATAGCAAGGAATTGCTGCAGTATGTAGTGGTAGCAGTAATAGTGATGACAGAACAAATGGACCATCATTAAGCCTGATTTATTACGTGTTGTCTTCTTGAGATGTTAAATGATTGCTACTATAAAAGAATAAGCCTGATGAGTTAAGATCTCTAGAATGTATAAATAAATTTCATTTTTATCCTATGCAAAGTGTTCCCTTCCCCTTTCTTCTTCATGGCTTTCATACTCTAACAGATAATACCCTTTTTTTTGGTCATTGCTTTATCAGTTTTTTGGGTTTTTTAAATTTATCTTTATTGTCGAAAGAATTACAGATACCCCCTTTTTCCCCATTGACCCCTTCTACCGGCACCCACCCCCCACCCAAGGCCTTCACCACATTATTGTCTGTGTCCATGGGCTATGCATTTATGCATATAAAGCCTTCGATTAATCTCCCCCCTCCCACCGCCTTCCCTCAGAGATTTGTCAGTCTGTTCCATGCTTCTATGTCACTGGTTAACTAAAGGTATAAGACCATTTTGAATGATCACTGTGATTTTTTTTTTTTAATCCTCACGCAAGGAGTGAGGATATTTTTTCCATTGCTTTTTCAGAGAGAGTAGAAGGGAAACAGAGAGACAGAGAGACAGAGAGAAAGAAAAACATCGATGTGAGAGAGACACATTGATTGGTTGCCTCCTGCACAGGCTCCTACTGGGGCCGGGAATTGAGCCTGCAACTGAGGTACATGCCCTTGGCAGGAATCGAATCCAGGACCCTTCAGTCCATGGGCCAGTGCTCTAACCACTGGGCCAAACTGGTTAGGGCGTCACTAATTTTTTGATGTGAAGAATAATGTGCTGAGTTGTACTCCTTTGTGAGCTATTTATAATAATTCTCATTTTAAAGCACATAGATAGCCCTATACCTTTTCACTTCCTGTCTCTAGAGTTGGAAGGGTGCTTTATCATTGGCTAACTTTTATTTCAAATTTTTTCACTTAAAGTTTTCATTTCCATGAGTCATGGATGTTATGTTTTTAATCATATTCTTATTAATGGAATAGACGAAGAGTTCGTGACAGATTTTTTTTTAGCTCATCTCTTTGTGGCTTCTATAGGCTGGGTCACTATGGAAAAATTGAGAAGTCATTTGTAGAGAATGATAAAGAATCTCTCCTATGGTAATAGCTCTTTCTTAGAGTCTGAAAGGATTCTCCAGGTGAGGCCTCAGAAGAGATGATTTGTTTCTTCAGCAAACATTTAATGAGTATATTCCACCTGTTGTCCCTGTGTTGAGTCCTGCTTATACAGGGAACGAAATCCAATCCTAACAGTCATGGAGGTTTTAGTCTAGAGGGAGAGTTGCTGTGACTGCGCTATAGTTTGACAGAGCATAAGGTGCTGTGGGAACAGAGAGAAGGCATTCTGAGATGTACCTGGCGCTGGGGAGAGTAGAGGAGCGCTTCAAGGGAAGGGTGAGGAGAAGCCACCTAGCCTGGGAAAGGAAGATGGCAATTGAGCATCCCAGTAACAGAGGGAGCCATATAACAAAGGTTAAGGAAATAATAATAGTAATAATAAAACCTAATTGATATACAGTGCTTCCTGTGTGAGGGTTTTGTGCCCATTTTATTTTATTCTTGCGGCAAGCTGGAAGTAAGTTTCACAGATGAGAAAACCAAGGCACAGAGATGTTAAGTCACTTGCCTGTGGTCATAGCTGGTATGTGGCCACCACTGACCTCAGAGCCATCATGCTCTACTCCCTTAAGAAAGATCAATAATTCTTCAAGCAACCGTAAAGTAACTTTGACCTATGTCTAGGAGGTATGTGGTGGAAGGTATAAGGTACGGGAGATAAGATGGACGATACAGGTAGGGCTGAGTTATGAACAGGGCTATCCTAAGAAGGTTTGATTTTGCCTGAGATAACAAGTCGGTGCAAAATGAACCAAAGTAGGGTTATATGTGAGATGGGGAGACCATTTAAGAGGCAGTTGGAATGATTCATGTTAGAAGTGATAAAGATCTAAACTAAATTAGTGGTAAGAAGAATGAAGGGGGTAAATTCAAGGGATCTTTTGGAGTGGAGTTCTCAGGCCTTGGCCATTAATTGAGTGTGAGGCTGGAGGAAGAGTTTAGGATAACTCTCAGACTATTCAATTGGTTATTGTTTGCCAGGAAAGAATAGTAGAGAAAGAACAGATTTGGAGGAAATGTGATCAGTGTCCTTTCCACCTACTAGGATTAGAATGGCAAATTTATTTCTTCTTTTGGCTTCTCAGTTTATTCATAGAGCTCACAAAAATACTGACTTTATTAGGAGAGTCATACTTTGGAACCATCAAGAAGTCAGCTTCCCTCTGTAGTCCACTGTGCATATTTGTGTATATTTAAGAATGTTATTATCTCCTGACTTTGATATGAGCTCTGGTAGCCTAGAGAACATACTTTCTGTTTACTCTATCATTCCCTACAGTCTCGTTCAGTATTAATTCCCCAAAACCTGGCACTCCGTTGTTGAGAGATCAGTATTCTGGTACATCTAATACCCTGTGTGATCATGGCCAAGACAGATGGGCAGTCGGGTACTGTTGCCAGAAAATAAGACCTGCCATCTGTTTGTATAGTCACATGCTCAGATCCTTACTTTATCTCATTATTACATCTATAAAATAATAAAAAGAAAGAACCAATGTCCTGTTGCAATGACTTTCAAACTTTTTATCTCATGGCACACATAAACTATTTACTGAAATTCCGTGGCACACCAAATAATAGATTTTTTGCCAGTCTGACCAAAAAAATAGGTATAATTTTGATTGATTTACCAAAATAGTAATGATAATAATTATCTACCCCTTTTGCTCCAAAGTAACTTTTTAAAAAATCAGGTGCCTATATTTGTATATAAGTATTTCTGATACCAAGAATTAACCAGTCAAATGCAAGATTATTATGTGATGTGACCAATAAGATATAACTCTATTATATGACCTATATATTTATGGTTCAAGGCAGGCATTCACACCAGGCGGCTATTGTGTTGGCTGTTGTAATTTTTTATTTGACAATCTAAGGCAGGGTTTGGGAACCTTTATTTCTGCCAAAAGCCATTTGGATATTTATAACATCATTCACCAGCCATACAAAACTATCAGCTTAATTGACACAGAATTATTAAACATTGGATTATTTTATAACAAATAAATTTTTTTAAATTAACTATATAAAAAGCTCCTAGATTTATTGAATTTTGAGTCTGCCTCCGATTGCCTTGGCAGGGCTAGACCAAATGATTTCTTGGCCATATACGGCCTGCGGGCTGGATGTTCCCCTCCCCTGATCTAAGGGAACAGAGGTCAGTGCCCCTGACTAAATACTCAGGTATTGCATATTTTTAAAAATTTTGTAGCAGTAGTTGAAAATTGCTGTCCTATTGGATCAAGTCTACTAATTGATTTAACATAAAGGTAACCAGGAGACTTTGTGATATAGAGGGAATATATATGAGAATTAAATCTTAAGTACATAAATTTAGAGAGGGGTCAGAGAAAAGGAAACTACTAATCTGAATAGAAAGACACCTAACAACATGGCAGCAGAGCCAGGTATGTAGAAAAACATACACCGATATTCTTGAAAAGAGGCGCTTAGTAGGGTCTGGGTAAAGAGAACTTTACGTAATGAGCATCATAAAAGTGTCCTAAATATAGAAAAAATAGTATGAATTGAGCTCTTTTTCCTAACATTTATTATTATGAAGAATTGAAAATAAACACAATATGTAACTTACAAATGGTTAAATTATGAGATTGTCATTCAATGAAATATTATGTATAGGTTAAAAGTGATAATTATGAAAACTAGGGAAAAGACCCTTGGAATTACTTATGAATTTAGAAAGCCATCTAAGCGGCATGGTTTGAATCTCCTCTTCAGTTACGAAAGGGGGCTTAAAAGTGAAATTCCTCTGTTGTGCCCAAAGATATATTCCAGTTGAATTAAAATTAAAACATGAACTCATAAAAGACCTAGAAAAGAAAGAACAGGTTTCTGTTTATATGAACACAGAATGAGGGAAACATAAGCATAAAACTAATGGCAGAAACCATGAATATTGATAGATTTGATTACATAAAATTTTTATATATCAAACAACTAAAAGAAAAAAAAAATTAAAGGCAAAAAACATGTAAGTACATCTGTGATGTATTACAGAGTACTGATAATTGATATTTGAAGTGATCTTATAGATGAATAAGAAAAATATGAACACTCTAGGAGAAAAAATGGACAAGTCATGAGTAGGCTACTCTCAAAAGACCTCTTGGTGGTCAAAAGTAGGGAGAAAGCTCAGCTTTAATAATGATCAAAGAAATATACATCAAACAATGGGATGCTTTTTATTTCTTTCAAATTGCAGATTTGAATAAAATGAGCGTGCCCAAGGTTATGGAAAGGTCTGCTATTAGAGAGCAGTTTGATATGTATGAAAGTCCTTTAAATTTTGTGTAATAGCATTTGTTATCCTCTCTGTGAGGCATAATTTCAAACATTGGACAAGGATTTTTTCATGTAATCCTTAAAATTACCCTTTTATGTAAATGTGGTTATTTCCATTTTAATAATGAGGAAATTGAAGTGTTAGGGCAATAATCGAACTTCCTCCAGATCACTTACCTAGTTAGTGATGGAGTTAGAATGTCTATCCCAAGAGGTATTTCTCTGGAGCCTGGACCAACCATGCCTGTATATTTTACCCTCCCAATATTTGGGTATATGTGTCCAAATATGTTTATTATAGTACTTATAAGAGCAGAAACTTTTAAAACAGTTAAATGCCTAACAATCTATTCCATAGAATACAATGCAGCTATTAAAAACATGTTGAATCAGAAAATGCTCATGGGAAAATGTTTGTGAAACTACTAAATGAAAGGGTCAGATTTCAAAACTATATTTATAATAAAAGCACAATTTTTTAAAATGTGCAATGAAAAGACGGGAAGGACAGGCATTAAAACATTGAGAATGGTTTTGTGTGTGTGTGTTGGGAGCAAAATTATAGGCTTCTATTTATCTTTGAGTTTTCAAGTTTTCCTGCCTTAAATGTATTTTATATTTAATTTAAAACAATAATTAATAACAGAAAGAAGTAAGTTCCTCCAGAAGGATACCGTCAGGGTCCCAACTCCTGGACTGTGAGAAATAGATGCTCAGTATAGTATTGATGCCTGGTATGCTCCACTTAGCCTAATTTATAGAATCTCTCCGTAACCAGTGATTATTTATCTTAGGAGCAGATTCTTGGGTATCTAAAAATAACTTACCATGCAGCCCTTAAAAGGCAAACTTCCCTTGCGTATGCAATGATGTATATATGCACAACATCTTAGGAGGACATGATTGTAAGACAGCTCTTGATTCTTAACAGATCCTTAATGTGTATGTATGTTCCAGATGCCTTACCTTCTGCATTAAATTTCAATTTTAATATAATATTTATGTATCACTTTGCTACTACCAATGTACTGGACAAACTGATGGAATCAAAGAAATGGAGGGCTTAGTGCTTCCATACCAAGAAGGCGCTTTATTACACTGCCTTTAATTAACAACTCATATAACTTGAGAATACTAAAAGGAAATCCATTGATGGGGGATGGGGATATCCTATATTACTCACATAAGTACTTGGAACCCTGCAATAACAATATAGAGGAAGAACTAGGGATTATAACAAGAATTCCCAAATCAGGCTTCCAGCTGACCCTTCAGTGTCACTTCACATTCCTTGGCCCCTGGCTCTTTGCCAGGCTCTCTAATTCTTTCCCGTGATGGAGACTACAGGAAACTAAAATTTCAACTTTTAACCTGGTGTTTCCTGTTCTCTTTAGATTGGTGTTTTGCTTATAGTTCAAAAGCTGCCTAGTTCAAAAACCTAGTGTTTTTACTTTTATTATGATAGAAATGAAAAAGTGAACCATTGATATTCACATTACTTTTAGTTTATAGAGCTTTCAGCTTGGAAGTTTAAGCTTTAATACAAAGTAAGCATCATAGTTTCTTGGTGCCCAAGTGTGTATTTATCATTGTGTCTGTGAACAGGTTCCTGGTATAAATTTACCCGTCAACCAGCT
Source organism: Miniopterus schreibersii (assembly GCF_964146895.1). Classification (NCBI taxonomy): domain Eukaryota; kingdom Metazoa; phylum Chordata; class Mammalia; order Chiroptera; family Miniopteridae; genus Miniopterus; species Miniopterus schreibersii. Next base: position 95,145,051 of record NC_138104.1, on the reverse strand, counting down.
GACCTATTTCTTCGCTGCAGTCCTCATTAGTGGCGTCGTACATGAAATTGGACACGGGATAGCAGCTATTAGGTAATGATATTTACCTTTTTCTTTCTACTACATGCTAAGAAGCTTTCATTTAGGAGGCTTTATTACTAAAATCTGCTACATTTGATATTTTTCTTTCTGTGCATATTACCCAGTGTATATCCATGATTATTATTTTGAGGTACCTTCTGTTTTGCAGAGGAGATTTATATATTGATGAATATGCTCAGTCAACCATGTGCATATCTATAATCTGGGTCTATCCTTTGCCCTCTGCCAGCATGGTTATATCCTCATGGTGCTTCAAGAATTTCATCCTTAGTACTTTCTTTGGCTTATCAGCTGAAATACTTTCCTACTTCAACTCATGGTCTCCGCTAGTTAGAGCAAGTATAGTGGTACCTCAGTTTTCGAATGTAATCCGTTCCGGAAGCCCATTCGCATTCTGAAACATTCGGAAGCCGAGGGATCCACAGCCGACAGCTGGGCCTCAGGACCTTGCCCTCAGCGGGAGCCGCGGGGCATGTTCGACTTCCGAGGCGGGTTCGAAAACAGGAGCATTTCCTTCCGGGTTTACAACGTTCATAATCTGAAATGTTCATCCACGGAGACGTTCAGAAACCAAGGTACCACTGTACACTGAAAGCTCTGGGTTTGTTAACAAATGTCATAGCCTATCTAGACACCCAAGTAGAAGAAGATAAGGGAGGATGAGTCCTGGGACTTGCTTCGAGTATCATGCCCTCTTTTTGTCATGACTACCCAAATGTATTATAATTATAGCTGACTATTTTAAAGGTTCCTAAACCTATAAGATCATGATGAGGGAGAAGGTGAGTCACAGCTCCCCCTCACCGCCGATAATTACTGCCATAAGGAACGCACATGTTGATGACTGTGTTTTATCCTTTCAGTGTGTGGGCCCAACAAGAGTCTATAGACTGACAGTAAACCATTATCTTGGCAGAGCACATACTGTTATACAGGTGTGCCATGTAGTGATTTAAGTGGGTGGCTGCTTTTATTTTTTTTTATCTCTTTCACCTTTGCTTCCACATTTTTAGCATGCAGCCCTTAGGGTTTTACATATAAAAGCATTATTATTAACAGTTTAATAATTCACAGTATAATGTGGGTAATTTTTTTTATAAAATCACAACTGCCAAGATAAAGTGAATTTTACAGTCCTCATATATTTAGTACTAAGCGATAGCACAACATATTTAGATAGTGCTTTTTTTTTAGAGTATTCAGTTTTATGAGGCTATTAAGTGTAATTCCATTTTTAGAGAATGAATTGATAAGTAGTTCTCCTAAGGGAAGGCTGAGCATTATGTATTTTAATTGTAGTTAGTTTAACATTAATTCAACAGGAATAAACTTAGATAAATCTCTACCTTCATTTATAATAGCTAAGAAAATATAAATATTTAGATAATTTGCTTGAATTATATTTTCTACTGTGTCCTCAGAAAATAATTCAGAGTAAACTATAAACATGCTTTTTAGTTTCTCTTAGAAATATTAAATTTTTCTTTATATATGTGACTAAATTCAAGTTATTTAGCATACTGGTTTCTAAAAATTTTGAAGTTGTAAGTCTATTTCAGAGTGCTCTATTTTATAAAATGTAATTTCACAGATGACTAAATCTGTACATTATTGTAAATACATATAGATTATATCATATATGTAGGTATAACTTTTTGACTGTCCAGAGAGACTTGTTTTTCAAGTAAGAATGTGAAGTACAGTGGGAAGTTTTAAGATTACATACATTATTAATTTGACAAATGTAATACTAGTAGTAAATTTCTTTTTCTTATGTGCTTTCTTAGGGAACAAGTTCGATTTAATGGCTTTGGGATTTTTCTCTTCATTATTTATCCTGGAGCATTTGTTGATCTGTTCACCACTCATTTGCAACTTATATCACCAGTCCAGCAGCTAAGGATATTTTGTGCAGGTAACAGACTTAAATTTTTTTATTCATCTATGTGTTGTTAGTGGTTTTATGGAAAGTACATCACAAATGAAAGCATCTCATCTTTTGGTTGATAAATTCAGTTTATAAGAATCTCAGTCAAAAATAGTAGAGCAAAATAATTTATATTCCAGTTTCTTCATTAAAAACAACTAAAACCAACATAATTTTAAAAAGACAAAGTACAATGAGCAGAACATACCATGTGAATAGAAAATATAACTAAAGCATTAAGTGAGACAGAGGAACACTTAATAATCATGGAGTATAATCCACAATGAAAATGTAATTGCTGTGAATCTTACTGTAGCAAGTAACAAACCATCAAAACAAAAATGGAGACAGCACAAAGGAAAAAGGTGTAATAAAAGAGACTCATATCTTTTGACACATGGCACATAGGTATGAAAAAGTCAGATCATCGAAGCTGTTAATAAGAAAAAAACGTGTCAAACTCTGTACCACAATTTATTTCCGAGTACTCGTGAAACATAAAATTGTCCAATTTCGTTCAAAACCAGAATTGCAGCTTATTTAAAAATAGTAATGAAATAATGTGTAAAGTTTTGCTAAAAGGAAAATTCACTGCCTTAAGTAGTTATTATGAAATAAGTGAAAGTAAATCAGTTAAGCATTCAACTGAAGAAGTGAGAAAAAAACTATAAAGTAGTTAAGAAATGATGTAATTTGTAAGAATATAGGCAGAAAATATTAAATTGGAAAAAAGAAAAATACCAACTGTTAAGTCCAAGAGTTAGTTCTTTGAAGAAAAAAAGATTAAACAGTGGGAGAAAGCTTCTATAGACAGAGTTAGCAGTCAGATTGGGGAATTACAACGGATAGAAAGTTAAAACAATTATTAAAATGTTCTTTGTTCATCCCTGCAAAACATTTTCAAAATCCTGGATGATTATAAAAAAACAATAAGTAGCCTAAATAAACCCCAGAGGAGATAGAAAAATATATACACGTGGGCTAATTACAATGGGAGAAATTAAGAAAGTTGAGGAAGAATGCCTCTGAAAGTTTCATAGGTGGAATTCTTTCAAATCTTGCAGGGAAATATTTTTCTTTTTAATTCCAATTTAATATAAACTTTCCGGATCGCTTAGAGAAGGAAACTTAAGATTTTTTTAAAAGCCCAGTATCATACAAATACATCGTTTAAAGCACCAGAAAACTCTACAGTTACATGGTATATCTAAGCAAAGCAAGGATAGTTCAACATTAGGTAGTCTTTTTTAACCATTAGGGGGGAAAAGTCCTCATCTCAGCAGATACTGAAACAGATATGAATAAAATTCAACATCTATTAATGGCTAAAAAACAAAAATCTTTGGTAAAAGTAGAAATAGCTGGGTACTTCCTAATGATATAACACTTAGAAGCATTCCTATTAAAGGACAAGACAAGCAATCCCACTGTCAATTATCACTGATACTATTACATGGTCTGTAAATGTGGGTCAGTGCAATTAAGAGGGAAAAAAGAAGTGTATAAATTTTAGAAAAGCCTCCCCCACCCCAATACTGTTATACACCTGAGGAGGGAGGTGGATAAAATCAGTGGAAATGAAATATAGAAAAATTCGGTAAAGAACCCGGTTACTGAATTAATATTAAAAAAATCTATCGCCGGACGGGGGGGGGAGGGGGCGGGAATGGGTAGCGCTTGAAAGTACGTGGGTATGAGCGTGGGAATGAGCGTGGATACGCATGCGCCGGGTGCCAGGGTGTCAAGAAGCGCATGCGCTCGGTGCCAGGATACCCAGAATCCCCCGCATCTAACGCCTCTAGTACTTCAACTGCCTGCGCGCGCACATGCGCGCCCCCGCAGTTCTGCCTTCGCGCCTTTCTCGGGAGCTGGAGCTCAAGCCTTCGCCTGGAGCTTGCGCTCTTTCTCTCAGCCTCCTTTTCGCGATTTTCCGGCACTCCCGCGCTGCCTAGTAGCGAAAGCCTCTTTCGAGCTCTCAGCTATGGCTTCAAACAACATTATTTACATCACCACGGAAAACTCGGAGGTGGCTACCGAGTTTGTGGAACTGCACCAGGTCCATCTAGAGACTTTCACTGTGGAGACTATCCCTTTGGAGAACATTGCTCTGGAGAATATCGCGGTGGAGACTATCGCGGTAGAGAATATTGCTGTGGAGAATCTCGCCTTGGAGACTTTCGCGGTGGAGAATCTCGCTGTGGAAAACATCGCTTTGGAGGGGATCGCGGTGGAGAATCTCGCTTTGGAGAATATCGATTTGGAGAGTATCGCTGTGGAGAATATCGATTTGGAGAGTCTCACTGTGGAGAGTATCGATTTGGAGAATATCAATGTGGAGAGTCTCGATTTGGAGAGTATCACAGTGGAGAATCTCGAGGTGGACAATATCGATTTGGAGAGTATCTCTGTGGAGAACATCGCGGTGGAGAATATCGCTGTGGAGAATGTCGCTGTGGAGAATGTCGCTGTGGAGAATGTCACGGTAGAGACTATCCCCGTGGAGCCCATGGCAATGGAAACCATTGCATACGAAGATATCAGCGGCAATTGGGTCCACGGTGGCCACCACACCCCGCCTCTGATTGCGCTGCAGCCGCTCATGATTAACTCGAATGAAGGGGACCACGACCAGGAAATGATTATGGTGCAGACCCAGGAAGAAGTGGTGGGCTACTGCGAGTCAGACAGTCTGCAAGATAACTTTCAGGAGCAGCAGATGGAGGTCCCAGTCGAGGAAGACGTCAGCTTCCAGCAGACTCTGGCTTCCCTGTCAGCCTCCTCGTCGTCATCGACCAAGAAGCGCAAAAAGCCCAGCAGCACTAAGAAAAGCGCCACCAGCAGCGGTAAGAAAAGCGCCACCAGCAGCGGTAAGAAAAGCGCCACCAGCAGCGGTAAGAAAAGCGCCCCCAGCAGCGGTAAGAAAAGCGCCCCCAGCAGCGGTAAGAAAAGCGCCCCCAGCAGCGATAAGAAAAGCGCCCCCAGCAGCGATAAGAAAAGCGCCCCCAGCAGCGATAAGAAAAGCGCCCCCAGCAGCGATAAGAAAAGCGCCCCCAGCAGCGATAAGAAAAGCGCCCCCAGCAGCGATAAGAAAAGCGCCCCCAGCAGCGATAAGAAAAGCGCCCCCAGCAACGGTAAGAAAAGCGCCCCCAGCAACGGTAAGAAAAGCGCCCCCAGCAACGATAAGAAAAGCGCCCCCAGCAACGGTAAGAAAAGCGCCCCCAGCAACGGTAAGAAAAGCGCCCCCAGCAACGGTAAGAAAAGCGCCCCCAGCAACGGTAAGAAAAGCGCCAGCAGCAGCGCGGCGGGGGAGGCGGAGGGAGGCAGCGGCTCTGAGGGAGGCGGTCGAAAGTGGGAGCAAAAGCAGGTGCAGGTCAAAACCCTAGAGGGTGAGTTCTCCGTCACCATGTGGGCCCCAGTCAGTGAAAGATACCAGGAGACTGAAGGACAGACTGTGGTGACCTCACCTCCTGATTATTCAGAGTACATGACGGGAAAGAAACTTCCTCCTGAAGGAATACCTGGCATTGACCTATCAGATCCCAAACAGCTGGCAGAATTTACTAAAACGAAGTCCAAAAAACCCAAAGATGATATTCCAAGAACTGTAGCTTGCCTTCAGCCGGGCTGCGGAAAGATGTTCCGGGATACCGCTGCTATGAGAAAGCATCTGCACACCCACGGTCCTAGAGGCCACATATGTGCAGAATGTGGCAAAGGTTTTGTTGAGAGCTCAAAATTAAAACGGCATCAATTGGTGCATTCTGGAGAGAAGCCCTTTCAGTGCACATTTGAAGGCTGCGGAAAATGCTTTTCCCTAGATTTCAATTTGCGTACACATGTGCGAATCCATACAGGTGACAGGCCTTATGCCTGCCCCTTTGAGGGTTGTGATAAGAAGTTTGCTCAGTCAACTAACCTGAAATCTCATATCCTAACCCATGCTAAGAACAAAGATAGCCAGTGAAAAGGAGAAAAGACCCTTTTTTGATTCCTACATATCAAAGGGTCATGTTTTGACAGATTAGTTAAAGGAAAAAAGAGGTTAAAAAAAGTTTTAAAAAGGTTAAAAATATATATAAGATTACACTGTTAAGATGTCATGTTTTGATAGAGTAGTAAAAGTAAAAGGTAAAAAATTAAAAGTGAAAAAAGGTTGAAATATATATGGTTACATTACGATGCTTTATTTTGTTCTGTAATATCATTTGAAAACATGTTTTTGTAAAGTTTGATCCCAACAGGATAATTCATCAAAAGACTTTTTATACAACTGTGCTAAAAATGGGACTTTTCATATTCAAGTTTACCTTTTTACAAATTTTAAAAGTTCTGTATTTTCCAAATGTTCATGTTTATGCTTTTAAGAATATGTTTAATAATTCTATGTGTGGTTTTTTTGGAGGTTGATAACTTTGCTCACTGTAGATTTTGTTTAAGAAAATGAACAGTCACATGCATACGTATTTTCCTGTTTAAAAAAGGGTTATATAGGTTTTGTTTGCTATCTTAAAATTTTGGTTGTATTCTTTTATAGTAACACATTGTGTATAACTATTTTAGCTGCATTGAATGATGTATATGTAATATTGAATATTAGATGTGATTAATAATATTAGTCAATTTAAACCTATTTTAGTCATTTTAAACCTATTTTAGTCATTTAATTTTTCTCTAATACTGCCAAGTAGTGTTACTTAGTGTAATTTCTTTGTCTCTTCAGTTAGAAAGTGATGCTCAATTGTAGTTGTATTGTTTATATAATGACTTTTTTTAACACTTGATATGTACACCTTCTGTAATTGTATTAGAAAAGGCAAAAGTGAAACACCTGTTTTAAAGAAAGAAAAAGACTTGCCTATATAAATACCATAGCTAGAAAATAGGGAGGATGCTACTGGCATCCAGGGAGTAGAAGCCAAGGATGCTGCTAAACATCCTACAATGCATAAGGAATTATCTACCCCAAAATGCCACAATAGTAAGAAACCCTGCTTTAGAGAAAGTAAAAGTTGTAATGGATTTCTTTGATGTACTTATAAACGTTAATGTACAAGACGTTGTTTAAATAAAGAAAATATGTTTTCAACCATCCGTGTTGCTTCTTAGCCATTATGGGCAAATTGGGAATCTAGTGGGGTGGTCTGGTACAAGTTGCATCCCTGTCAAGAGAGAGGAGGTTGCCCAAATAATCAAGGAATCAGTGCTGCTGTGTGTCTCCCTGACTGTTGTTTGGAGGGAGAGGTAATGAAGGTGCAAGCATCTAGGTAATCCTGGTGGATTGTTTCATCCTAACGGATTGTTTCATCCTGACTTGGGGGGGGGGGGGGGAGCTAATACAGCACATGGTAATAGTGACAGATCTAATCAGTGGGGATGGAGTATTTTGTGGAATTGTGTTGGGACTAGCAACTTGGTGGGTGGTGGGGTTATAGCTGTATTCCAAAATTAGTATCATTAGAGTAAATTTCAGTGGGTCAAAGAATTAGTGTTTTTGTTTTGCTTTGTTTTAATTTTGTTTTTTAAATGAAACTAAGAAAGCACAGGTATCTTCTATAATCTTCAACTGGGAAAGACTTAATACAAAAGAGCAATTTGACCACACCAAAATTTAAAATGTCTGCATAGCAGTACTATAAACCAAGCCAAACAATAACCTGGAGGAAAAAATTAAAATACCTCTTACAAAACACCAAATTCCTCAATATATACATTGCAAATAATAATATATACAAATTAGTAAAACAAAACAAAAAGCAATCCAGTCAAAAAATGTAAACAGGGAATGGATAGGAATAGTTCTCAGACAAAAGAAATAGAAATAGTTTTTTAATAAACATGAAAATTTTACAGGCTCACTCATAATTTAAGAAATAGAAATTAGAACAAAGAAATTTTATTTTTCACCTAGCAGACGGCAAAGTCTGAAATTATGATAGCATGCAGTGTTGTTTTGAAGGTGGGGAAACATGTCAGTTATGAGAACATAAATTAATGCAAACTCATTGAAGGTCAATTTTTTTTAAATATATCTTTATTGATTTCAGAGAGAGGAAGGGAGAGAGAGAGATAGAAGCATCAGTGATGAGAGAGTCATTGATCGGCTGCCTCCTGCACACCCCAACTGGGGATCAAGCCTGGAACCCGGGCATGAGCCCTGATCGGGAATCGAACCCCAATCGCCTGGATCCTAGGTCGATGCTCAACCGCTGAGCCACGCCGGGCCCTGTGAAGGTCAATTTTAATGTACATATTTTTTGACCCAACAATTTCATTTCTGTGTAATTTTCTATACCCTCACAGATGCATGTTTAATTGGATGGATAACTATGAGCAAAGCTGTTGAAGCATTGTATGAAAAAGTTAAAACGGCCTAAGTGATCATTAGTAAGGAACCTTCTAAGTCAATATGTTAAAAAAAATGATTTACTCTGTAATGGAGATAAGAAGTTGAATAGCTATGAATGTGCACATAAGGGAAAAGTCCAAAATATATAAAAAGGAAAATATGGTTTCTGATAATTTGATACCTTTGATGTTTTTAAAAGAACTGTGTATAGAACAGAAAAGACTGTTTACCCATGTGTCCTGGACTAGACTTGCTCTGGATATTTTTGGAATTTTAACATCTTAAAACACTCAAAAAAAGGTGGGGGACATCTTACAATGTGAATATGGTATGTGAAACATGTATTAGCTAGGTATCTGGCTGTTGTAATAGCTAAAAATAGCAGGCCTAAACTCTTATAAAACATTCCAAATGTAAGTAGCTCAGCACTGATATGATAATTCTATGTTTTGGAGGACTCAGGCCTTTTGTGTCTTTTTAACTTACAACACTCAAAAAAAGGGGGCGGGGGACATCTTACAATGTGAATATGGTATATGGGGAACATGTATTAGCTAAGTATCTGGCTGCTATAATAGCTAAAAATAACAGGCTTAAACTCTCCAAATGTAAATAAATCAACACTGATGATGATTCTAGTGATTTGAGGGACTCAGGCCTTTTCTGTCTTGTTAGCTCTACTATCCCCAACATGCAGCTTCTATGCTATGGACTTAGGTTTAGCTCCCTCATATAGCTACATTCCAGCCAGTAGGACAGGGATATTCCCATCATTTCTACTCACATCCTCTTTTTCAAAACAGTCCTATGACCACACTCAGCTTGCTGAGAGCCTGGGAAATGTCTTTAGGTTACATTTCTATCATTATAGAATGTTGGTTCTCAACCACTGATGCTATCACTCTCCTGGGAATGTTTGGAATGTGTGGGGTGGGAGGTACTCTTTGGTTGTCTGACAGGAGAGTAGTAATGGTATTTAATGGATGGAGCCAGGAATGCTAAATATCCTGTAACGTAAAGGATAGACTTGCACAACTAAGAATCACACTGCTCAGAGCAGTAGTAGTGCCCTGACCCTGCACTACTGCATATAGGTATGGAGGGAGGGCTTATATAGCAGCGTGCTAGTGTATGTTCAACACTTGGCTCTGAAGCAGTGGGTGGGGAGCTCTGATAAGTAGCATTTGCTGGTTTTTATATCATAAATATGTGGTCCCACCATGGCCTATTTCAAGGTGCCAACCCAAAGTCCTTAAAGGAGGAATTAGGAAGGGATTCACACAGTTGGCTGTGGCAAGCTGGTAGGAGCAGGCTCCAGGACATTACTGGGTTCATCTAACCATCTCTGTTATATATATGGTGGAGGTGGTTATAGTCTGTGACATGATGTTAGATACATACTCTATTTGGCCCACTAATAATATTCTCCATAATAGTTTAATTCTTAAAACAATCTCTTTTTCCAATACCATTTGGATTTCCATACCCCAGTTCAGCAAGAATGTTTATTCCATTTTAGCTTTTATTTGAATAGTTCTGACATTCCTTTCGAAGATCACAGGTATGTTTACATTAATAATGTATACATTTTCTGAAAAGAGGCAATAGTAAGTAGAAGATATTCATTCTATTTGTTATACATATATGTATATATATCAGGTATATATAATAGAATATAGATTTTATTGGTATTAAATCATATTAGCATGCAGTCTTCCTAATGTGGTATTAACATACTTTTTTTAAATTTTAATATGTGAAATGGAAGAGGTGTCTAACTGAACATCTGTCTGCTATACTAATAAGTAGATCTATGCCTCACAGCTTCTGGTTACTAATTTATCAGAATGCCCAGGAGTTATGAGGTCCAAATACCTATGTCGCTCCTGCCCCTGGTCCAGCTTATTTCTTTTTTCCCTTTTCAGGCATCTGGCATAATTTCGTCCTTGCGCTCCTGGGTATTTTAGCCCTTGTCCTCCTCCCTGTGATTCTCTTGCCCTTTTACTACACTGGAGTTGGGGTGCTTATCACTGAAGTTGCTGAGGTAAGTAGTGAATTACTTGGGCAGTTTTTCCACCAAATTTTGTGAGGTATCACTTAACGTTTTATGTCAGGAACTTTTATACAAGTTCTCCTCATAGAATGCTCCGTTTCTCCTGAAGAAATTATTGGCAATCCTTTCAAATCAAACAAGTAGTTTTGTGAAACACATTGTCTTTTTACAAATACCAAAAATTATTTCTGTTCTGAGTTACAAAGATAGTAGATTTTTCTCCCTGTAATTTGTTGATAAAATATGTTATTTACCTTTACTGTTTATTTTTATAACTCTGCTTTTAAGTCAAATGTCTTTTGACATTTGAAACCTAGGCTAGCTGGCTAGCCAGAACATGTCCTGGGAGCTTGCTTAGGTCTTCAACTCTGTATTTCACTCCCTTAGTAACTGCTACTGAGATATAGCATCAAGTCTTCTATTCAGACTTGGGACAGAGGAAAATTACCTTCCTGAGCAACTGGCTCACATATTCGTTGCGCTGACAGTATGCTCTGCTTATTTGGGATTGTGTCTAGATAAGGACTTTTCTTACAATTTTATTCACTGAGGATATAGGAAAATGAAGGCGTGCTGATGACTACTTTAACAAAAAAGTTTAATTAGCAGTGTACAAAAAACTTTTAATCTTACAGTTGGCAAGTGGGTTTTTGTTTTTTCAGTTGCAAAAAATCCAAAATCTTGGTGAGTTAGGAAAAATACCTACAATTGTTGGGTTTTGTTTTAATTTTGTAGGATTCTACATCTTGGATTCAAAGCTGAATTATTTTATGTATATTCAAAATAATCTATTTAATTCAGTGTCTTTAACGATTATTTGCTCAGATTAATCATAGCTTGTTTTCGCACATTATCTGATTTGTTTTTGCCCTCTTCCCAAGGATTCACCTGCAGTTGGACCCAGAGGTCTTTTTGTGGGAGACCTTGTTACCCACCTACAAGATTGTCCCGTTACTAATGTACAAGATTGGAATGAATGTCTAGATACCATCGCCTATGAACCCCAAATTGGTTACTGCATAAGTGCATCAACTTTACAGCAGTTAAGCTTCCCTGTTAGAGGTGTGTATATTTCCCTCTGCATAATATAATGCTTCAGGCAGCAGTACTTGCCATTCACCAATCTTAGATTATGTCTATAGATTCATTTTGTTCTAATTTCTTTAAAACAAATCAGAAAAGCAATAATAGGCCCAAACTAGTAAACATTCTTGGTGAATCGGGTACTAATATAGATATGTCTCCTTTATTATTTATTGTTATTGAACCTCTAATTTCATAGCATAATATTTGAGTTTTAGGACTCTAGAATCTAATTATTTCTGCATTAAAAAAACCAAAAACGTGTGCTCTCTGCATGGCGGCGGGCAGTTGCCACTGAGACTGGCGGCCGCTGCGAGAGCGCGCCAGCCCCGCCTTGTTGAGAGCGCGCCAGCCCCGCCCAATGTCGGCGTGCCCCGGCCACCTCCTCCTAACGCTGCCCAGGCCGCTGGACCTGGCCACCCTGCCGCCTCTGCTGCTGCTGCTTGGCCACGGCAGCGGCGGGTGCTGGGGCACCAGGGCCTAGGAGCCGGGCCTGGCGGGGGATGTGGCGGGGCGGGGGGGGGGGGGGGGGACGGGCGGGGGGGGGGGGGACGGGCGGGGGCTGCCGCGGGGCTGCGGCGGCGGCGGCGGCGGCGGCAGCAGCGGTGGCAGTGGACCGGCCTATAGTGAGGTCGGGCAGGAGCTGCATGCCAGGCGCCTGTACGCGGCCGACGTGTTCGTGCACGAGATCCCAAAGCCCACGTGGCTAAAGTGGACTGCACAGCCAGCTCAGAGGTGTGCTCCGCCCAGGGGGGTGTGAAGATACTCCACCTTGAAGTTTTTCAAGCCTGGCCAAGAATCTGTGAAGTACCAAGGCCCCCGCCACTTCCAGACACTGCAAAACTGTATGCTGCAGATGCTGAGTGAGGAGGCCCCCACACCAGAGCCAGAAGTAGAACCACCTAGAGCCTCTGAGCTCAAGCAGGGGCTTTATGACGTGTGATGTGAGCAACTTTCAGCTGCCCATCACACAGGGTGACCACTTTATCAAGTTCTTCGCTCCATGGTGTGGTCACTGCAAAGCTCTAGCTCTGACCTAGGAGCAGCTGGCTCTGTGCCTTAAACATTCTGAAACTATCAAGATTGGCAAGGTTAACTGTATGCAGCACTATGAATTCTATTCAAAAAACCAGGTTCGTGACTTTCCTACTCCTCTCTGATTCTGAGATGGTATAAAGATTGACCAGTACAAGGGAAAGCAGTATCTGGACCACAGAGAGAGTATCTGGAATCACAACTCCAGAGTATGGACAGGGGTGTCCCAGAGACCGTCCAGCCCTCAGAGGCCTGGGTGCTAGCACCACTGGAGAAGGAATAACTTTCATCCAGTTTTATGTTCCGTGGTGTGGTCATTGTAAGGATCTGGTTCCTACTTCGGAAGAATTCTAAAAAGAAGTTCCCTAGTTTGGCAGAGGTCAAGATCGCTGAAGTGGACTATACTGCTGGGCGGAATACAGAGGTGGGCAAGCGTAGGTTTATAGTTGTGAGTATGCAAAACACAGTTTATTCTTCTATTATTATTTGTTAATTATTGTATTATTTTCCATATGAACAACTGTAGACTTACTTTTACCCACCCCTGTATTTGCAGCAAGTACTCTCAGTACGAGGCTATCCCACAGTTACTTTTCCACAGAGGAAAAAAGTCAGTGAGCACAGTGGAGGCAGAGACCTAGAATTGTTGTATCACTTTGTTCTGCAACAGGCAAAAGATGAATTATAAAAAGGCAGGCGCAAGTCGCCTATCCTGCCTGGCCTCCTGGGCCCAGTGTGAAGAAGCTAAATCATGCAGATGCTGAATTTCAAGTGGCGGTTATTCAGAAAGGTGAATGTACTAAACTTGTGGTATCTTTGTGTGTTTTTTAAGCCAATACGCTCTACAGATTCTTAAGTTTCTTTAAACATGTAACTATTTTCAGTGGCAATCTATCATCCTCTTTAACCTTCTCTTGATGAAACCTTAAATGGTTTTCTTTGAGACTAAAATAGAGTTGAGGAAAATCAAATTGCCGGACTATTTTTGGCTCCTGAATGATACTGGTGAAAGCATCATCGAAAGCATAGTTTTTGAACTGCTCATGAGGCTGGACAGGTGGCCATGCGGCAGTATTGATGTTCCTCTGATCTGTAGGTCACATCGACTTATTAATAATGTGGTTGGTCTGTAGCTTGGAGCAGATTTAAAAACAAAAACCTCATTAACTCTGGAAGATACCTTCATGGCCACTCCTGGGTTTTGTTTCTGTTAATACTTCTCTCATCACGAGAGGCTTGCCATGAGGAAAGCAATGGTACTTTTGACATGGACCTGAGTAAGATAATGCTGACGCCATAATCTTATGTGTGCATTCATATTTGTCAGATAGTGTTCAAGGGATACTTCTATTTGTTTCTCATGGGTGAAAGATTTCATTAATTAGGCTAATATGAAGTCAAGATCCATGTAAAGATTCTTAAGATTTTTTTTATATTTTTTTATTGATTTCAGAGAGAAGAAGGGAAAGGGAGAGAGATAGAAACATCAATGATGAGAGTCATTGATCAGCTGCCTCCTGCAGGTCCCCTTCTGGGGATCGAGCCCGAAACCCAGGCATGTGCCCTGATCAGGAATTGAACCGGGATTTCCTGGATCCTAGATCAATACTCAACTGCTGAGCCATGCTGGCTGGACAAAATTTTTAAGATTTAAAATCCATGTTTAAGAGCCCTAGAGTTTGGCTCAGTGGTTAGAGCATCAGCCCTCGGACTGAAGGCCCCAGGGTTCAATTCTGGTTAAGGGCACATACCTGAGTTGCAGGCTTGATCCCGGGCCCCAGTTGGGGTGCATGTGGGACCCAACCAACTCACATTGATGTTTCTCTCTCTCTCTGCTCTCTGAAAAGCAACAGAAAAAATATCCTTGGGTGAGGATTTTTTTAAAAGTTTATAAAAAATAAAATCCATATTGAAGTCCATGTTTAAGATTTGATGTCTCCCATGGAAAATGTAGGCATGGAAAATTCCACAAGGCTTGTTCTGACTATTCTGTTAACTTGTAGAAAGATTATGGTTATGTCTGCAAGAGGACTAGAGAAGATTTTCCAGGTCCTGGTATTGGGGACCAGGGCAACCTTGCAACCCCACTACAGTGCCCTAATTGGAAGCAGTTTCCATTCTGCAGCTAGGTAGTCCTTTTAGAGGCTCACTGTACATCGTCTTCCTTCACAGAGGTTAACCATCATCTTTACGAACAGTGGGATTAACTTGATCTAGAAACCGAAGAAGGAAATAGGCAGGACTGAGTCAGAGAAAAAATAGGCCATGCTACCATCAACACTAGCATCCTTATAATTCATGCCATGCTGGTTATTAAACATTTTTACTATCACCCTTGGAAATAAGCAACCATAGATTTAGGCTCCCTTAAGATAGCTAAATGTATGTTCTTTGCCATCGGTTTGTTTACACTATGATACTCTCTAAATAAACTTTAAAGAAAAAAAACTTGGGTTAAGTCAGCATTCAAGCTCAGCCATAACCAATTAACTAAATTCCAGTAATTATATATCCCTTTGCTGTATGGACGATGGCTTGTCCAAAGCTATTTGGGGTAGAGTTATGTGGCAGGCATCCAAAGGAAGTAATCTTGGCTTCCGAAAATATCCCCTGAAGTCAGATCTGTTGTTCTGTATAGCAGGTGGCAGGGTGAAGCAAGTTTATTCTCAGAAGCTGCCAAATTTATTTTGAGTTCTTTCAGCTCTGATAAATCGGCCTCGAACTCTTTATATAAAATTATGGGGTCCCAAATTATTGAAAGTGTTGGGAAATACAAATTATGCTCACAGACTATATCTTTAAGTCAAGAAATGCCCTGAATACTTGTCCACATTTACTGGGGTTAGGAAATGTGATTAATAATCAAGAATAACTTGACTAAACTGCTGTGTGCAACAATGGCAAAGAAGTAAGAACTTATTTTGAAAGTTTAATTTTGCATGTATAACCCATTTTTAAGAACTTTATATTGTAAAAATTTTTCAAACATACATAAAAATCAAGAGAGTAGTATAAATGAACTTATGCATCCTTCTTTCAGCTTCAGGCAATTGGGTACTTTAAATACTACCTTCAGTTGCCTCACTTTTGGGGGTAGTATTTAAAGTACTGTACATCCCAGGCATCCTACCATTTCATCCATAAGTTTCAGAATGTCTTTAACAGATGATGACTTTTTAACATGACCACAGTACTGTTATCACCCCTAACAAAATTAACAATAATTCCTAACATCTAGTTGGCTTTCCCTGTTGTTTTATGTTTTTCCCCCTAGCCATTTATTTATAGTTGGTTTGTTTTAGTTGGATGATATGCCTTTAAGTCTCTTTTAACTTGTAACAATTCTTCCTGGCTTTATACATATATATATATAATCGTTGAAGAAAGCTAAGTCATTTGTTTTGTTGGATTTCCCATATTCTGGATTTGTCTGGTTATATCTTATCCTCATGATGTCATTAATATGTTCAGATATCCCTCAGGTTTCCTCTAGAGGCTTGATTATATTCAGGATCCATGGCGGGTGGGAGTGGGGGCAAAAATACTCCTAGGTAGCACTCATTACTTCCGGTTGCATCCTATCAGGAGGGAAACAGTGTCTGCTTGTCTCCCTCCTGGTAATGTTTATTCGGTAAGCTAACCTGATTCTTTAAGATTGAAATATTTGTCAATTTTTCCTATTCTCAAGGGCCACTTACCATCTTCCAAAACTTTTCAGTTGACAGAAGGTTGGTATGTAACCCACAATGTGTTCTTCTCTAAGAGAAATAATCCATTATTTCTTACTTCTTAAGTACTTTATCATTTTTCTCCAGTTTCTCTAAATTTGGTGTACTCTGTATTGAATTACAAGAGCCATAATGACACAGTGATCAGAGTTCTCTTCTTCAATATCGATTTCATCTCCTTAGGAGTGAGTGACTTCATTACTCAATACGTGTTGATTTTACATTGTGATTATATCTGATAAACCTGTACCTCTATTTAACCATTTTTAAATTGAGTATATATACTTAGCCAGTTTACAGGAATCTTAATGACTGTAAATGTAATTTGAAGTATATACTAGATTAATGTTAATGGCCGACTTGAGCACCTGGGCCTTGGACATTTAAGAAAGCTATGAATTGATAGTATTTTACATGTATCTAGGTACCTATGTTATCTTTCATTATGACTGGAGGAGAATGATAGAGCCAAATATGCTAATACAAAATGGCCAATATTCCAGAAGTGATTCATGTTCAATTTGAATGGAATTCAGTACACATAATTAAAATTCTAGGAATGTATACCACTTCAAAATAATAAAGCCACCTTGGAAAGATGTGACTCTGTGAGTGGTCATAAGCTATCCCAGCCAATCACTTCTGACCCATTGTTTCATATCCCAACTCTCCCTGGTATATTATTAAAATTATAAAGATATTCCCTAAGATTATTAATTAAGATATTAAGTAGACTACATCTTCTCAAAATATTAAGATTTCTGGCAAATAAGAAAAATGTAGTTAATCTACCTGAAATGACTGTTTTTTTGTTTGTTTGTTTTTTGTTAATACTCACTCGAGGATATTTTTTTCATTGATTTTTAGAGAGTGGAAAGGAAGGATGGGGAGATAGAGAGAAACATTGATGTGAGTGAGACACATCTGTTGGTTCCCTCTTGCACATACCCCCACCAGGGCTGGGGAACAAACCTGCAACCCATTCCCCTGCAACCCAGCATGCCTTTAACTGGAAAGGGAACCCGTAACCCTCCGGTGCGCAGGCCCACGCTCTACCACTGAGCAACACCAACCAGGGCTGAAGTGACTATTAAATTGTTGAGACCTTTCTTTTTTCTTTCTGTTAATCCTTCCCTTTTTGATTTTTAAACATGAACCTGCTTTAATTCTACCTCTGCCCTTGGTGCATGCGGCAAGCCTAAGGAGCTTATTCATATACTCCTTGGAGACTGAACCACCTTTCCAGGAAGCCTGAAAAAGGACATTGGGGGGGGGGGGCTTGGAGCTCTTTGCACCTGTGATAGATCTCTGGTCTATATCCATTTGGAATAGAAAACAAAAACTTTTCCCCCTTTCACATTCAAGCCTTTGCTTTAAGATTGCTGGGTGGCCCTAGGCGGTTTTGCTCAGTGGTTAGAGCTTTGGCTCTTGGACTGAAGGGTCCTGGGTTTGATTCCAGTCAAGGGCATGTACCTGGGCTGCAGGCTTGGTCCCTGGTCCCAGTCGGGGTGCGTGCTGGTGGCAACCAATTGATGTGTCTCTCTCACGTCAAAGTTTCTCTCTGTCTCTCCCCCTACCTTTTACTGTCTAAAAAAATCAATGAAAAAAAGTATCCTCCAGTGAGGATTAACAACAACAAAAAAAGATTGCTGGGTGTTCATGTGCCACTTAGTGATTTGGAACTAAAAGTTACAGGCAAGAACTAGTGTGGCTCTTTGGGGGAACTATTTTCCTCTCTTTAGTTTGAGGGGACTTTCTTCATATCATATATACACAAAGCAAAATTCCTTTTTTCTTCTCTGAAAGCATTATCTTGAGTAAAAAAGACTACAGTTAGCAAGTCCAGCATTTGAACTACATTTTAAGAGAATGATATTAACTACTGAAGGCAACTGCTCCCTAAAATGAAGCTGTGAGCCCAGACCCAGGCAGTCCCCTTGAATAGCCTGTATTCCTGTTCAGAAGAGGTGAGGGTGTATGCCCATAACTGCCTGGCAACAGGAGTATTATTCTGTCTTACATATCGTTAACTAAAGTGAGAAAAGACCCTTCCCAACCCTGTTTAAGATAATAAAAGGAAAACTACAGGGATCTTTTCCACATATTTTGAGTACCCAGATTGTTTTTAGGCCCATATCTTCTGTAATGTTTGGGAGAAAAGTGTCTGTTTTCCTATTTTGAACATCAAGTAATAATCTAAGATTTCTTTGCTATCCTGAATTGAAAAGAGAGTGTATGTGTGTTTTTAATTTTTAAACTCCTTGTTACTAGGTGATGCTGGCATAAAATCTACTGTAGAACTACGAATAAATAGGCTTGCCTCTCCCTGTGGTGGAGCTCTAACTGCATTTATGTGTTTAATGAGCTAGGGTAAGAAAATTGTTTAGTTCATTTTAGTGATATAGAAAGTAGTAGGAGCCCAGCGGTTGAGCATCGACCTAGGATCCAGGAGATCGTGGTTCGATTCCTGGTCAGGGCACATGCCAGGGTTGCAGGCTCGATCCCCAGTCGAGGACGTGCAGGAGGCAGCTGATCAATGACTTTCATCACTGATGTTTCTCTCTCTCTCCCTCTCCCTACCTCTCTCTGAAATCAATAAAGACATATTTTTTAAAAATAATGAAAGTAGTAGGAACTATGACCTATAGATTGGAAAAGTCTCTTTCCAGCCTTATTCGTAAATTGCCTCCGTTCTAGACTATTCTTTGAAAACTACGTGATTTCTATGACAACTGAGGGCCCATCTTAGGGTACATTCAGAATTTGAAGGTTTTCCCTATAGTGGAATTATGAAACGGATCTGGTCTTAAATTTCCCTAATTGTCTCTTAGACTGGGGAGATTTAAGGGACAATTCTAGTCTTCAACTCAAGTTAAATTGAACCTATGAATGCCTCTGGGACCTTCCATTGCAATCTCGAATGCTCCTTCCAAAGCAGAATTGGATTGGCCTCTCATGGTTAATAGAAGTACCTTAAGGAGAAAATTTTCTGTGACATTCAGCAACTAGTTCTTTAATATGACCCAGTAGAAAAAATTCTAAAATAAAATATTTTTTAGACCCACAACTTTTTAAAAATTGATAAATAGAAATGTCAAGTTTACTTCTCACATGATAACAAAATACTTAACTTTTTATTGGAAAATTCTGCATGTCAGAGATACTTAATCTTGTCAGGACAGCCACAGCCATGGATTCATGTTTCGGTTGGAATAATCACATAGGAAGAAGCCATTATCCAGAGGTTGAAAATTAGTGGTAGCCTAGAAGCCACTTCCAGCCTCTGCAAATGTATTTGGTTTGGCTTGCATTGTACATTTTAAAATTTTAAGTGGCTGCTAATATTTAAAATTCAAGAAGGTACAGATGAAGATCCAGATTTCTGATTCCTCTTGGAATAAAATGGACAAACTGTCAAATCTGGGCCCCAAGTTGAGTGGCCTGGCTGTTAATCCCTTAGAATAGGATATATATTTTCTAATTCATTACAGTTCCCCACACACTATCCATTTATTTAAAGTCCTAATGATTCCTTTATTCAGATGAGTAAGGTGAGGAGGAATTAGAGTCTGCACTCAAGTGGGAACAGATAGAGAGAAAAATGATGACGAGGTAAATATTGGTGGGACTTGGCAACTATACTGACGGTTTGAGCCTGGATTGATTTTTTTTTTTTTTTTTTTTAATTCTAAACAGCTTTCTGCCTTGTTCTTTACTGTTGGGCTGAGGCACAGGTTTGTCAGTGCCATTTGATACTCACAGTTTGCTTTCATATTCTAAATATGATTTGTCACCCCAAGTTTAAATATCTATTCAGTTATAATAAGGAAACAAAACTACCCATACAGCCAACCATTGCAGAGAAAATGATGCATTGGTTAGTGTGCTTCACCTGTTCTGTTCTTCACTTTGTGTTGGCCAAGGAGAAAGAATAGTGGCTAGGGAAGATCTAGTGTAGCCAGTACGAGATATCTTCCTTAAATAACCTAGTTTATTTATTTATTTATTTATTAAATATATCTTTATTGATTTCAGAGAGAGGAAAGGAGAGGGAGAGAGAGAGAAACATCAATGATGAGAGTCATTGATCAGCTACCAGCCCGCAACCCGGGCATGTGCCCTGACCGGGAATCGAACCCCAGTGGCCTGCATTCTAGGTCGATGCTCAACCGCTGAGCCACGCCCGGTCGGACAAATAACCTAGTTTAGAAAAAAAAAAAACTATTTAAAAACAAGCAAAAGTCTTTAGCTGAAATACCGGAGTCCTTATAAAATCACATTGCATATCAACTAACATTTTCATGGCAGTGTTCCGGCAGACACTCTTGTAATAGAAAAGCTTTTTTTGGGGGGGGGGGACTGGAAAACGTACTTTTTTTGTAGTGCTGTAGTGACTTTGTTCATGAGTCTTTCTCAGCCCATCTGAGTATGTCAGTGCGAATATAAGATTCTAAATTTAGTTGGTCCTTGCCATACATCAATTTATGCTTTCCAAGTGTGATGTGCTGAATGCAGGAAACCTTCCAAAATAAATACATGGAAATCTTTTCTTGTGCTACCTGCATCAGTGATTTAGCTTCCTTATTCTGCCCCAGATACCAGTGAAGCAGTCTGCCAAAGAACTTTATAAAGTATTTTTTTAAAATATATCTTTATTGATTTCAGAGAGAGGAAAGGAGAGGGAGAGAGAGAGAAACATCAATGATGAGAGAGTCATTGATCGAGCCCGCAACCTGGGCATGTGCCCTGACCAGGAATCGAACCCTGATCGCCTGGATCCTGGGTCGACGCTCAACCTCTGAGCCACGCCCGGCCAGGCTGCCAAAGAACTTTAAAACAATAAATTAATAGTGGGAATAAACAGTTGTTTCTGTTATCTTTCAAAAATGGTAACTGGATTATTGGTGTGCAGGCAAATGTGTACACATCTGTGCGGTCAAATTGGCTGCCCTGGTTCCAGGAGGAAAGCCCTAAGGTAAGCCTGGAGATGAGATAGGTATTGATGTAATAGTGATTTCCTTAGGGATGAGAGTCTCTCAGGCATCCTTTGGCCCACTCTGCTAATACCACCATGTAGGAGCTCAGTAGTGATATCGGATCAGTGGCATTAGGACAGCTAATAGTGGCTCATTAAATATTTGTGCTTGACCAGCTGGAGGTATTTTAAAGCCCACTGAGACTCTGGAGCTCCAGCTTTATGAGTGGGTAAGTTTATATGAAGACAGCTAACCTAGGGTAAGTGCTGCTTGATTTCAATTTGGACGTATATCTTTTTGTAATGTAAAATCAAACTCTACAGTGAGTAGCCATCAAGCTGAGCTCTAAATTATCCAGTTGTTTCTGAATTCATATGCATTTTCCTTACTGTTTTTGTCTTGAATACAAAATTTTTATTACAAATATAATTCTATATAACAGATTCTAATAAACTATTTTTCTTTAGCATACAAACGGCTAGATGGTTCGATTGAATGCTGTAACAACCAAAGCCTCACAGATGTGTGCTTTTCCTACAGAAATAATTTTAATAAGCGTTTGGTAAGTTGTCCCTGAAGCTTTCTTGCTTGTCTAATACAGTTATTATATAATAAGCAGATAGAGCTAAAATGGAATCTATGAAAACTTCTCCCTTTTGCTTTGTATCATTTTATTAAAATCTACATTTCCCATGTCACATTTCATCTGAGAATCTTTAAAAATTTATAGTGGTAATATCTTATTTGGACAAAGTAGTATACTTGAATCTAATTTATTGTAAGTGTACATAAATGTCATTTCTTTTACATGAAATTCTTTCTTAATATGCTAGGTGACATTAAAGATATTGAAAGAATGTAACTTGGTGATTTTCTTTTAATAAATCATTTTTGGTAGTGACTAATTAATATTTTATTCATAGCATACCTGCCTACCTGCCCGGAAAGCAGTTGAAGCCACCCAAGTTTGTAGAACCAATAAAGATTGTAAAAAAAGCTCAAGTTCAAGTTTCTGCATAATACCTTCTTTGGAAACTCACACTCGCTTAATAAAAGTGAAACATCCACCTCAGATCGATATGTTGTACGTAGGACATCCACTGCACCTGCACTATACAGGTGAGTATTATGGTGGTAGACCCTCAGAATATCATTAAGATGACATATATTCTCGGTGGTAGAAACTCAGTACAAATCCTTGCATTTGTTTGTTTGTTTTTTCTCTTTAATTTTTTAAACTTTATTGATTTGAGAGAGAGAGAGAAACATTGATTTGTTGTCCCACTTATTTATGCATTCATTGGTTGATTCTTATATGTGCCCTGACCGGGGATCAAACTCACAACCTTGGCGTATCAGGGATGATGCTTGTAACCAAGTGAGCTACCCTGCTGGCGCTGCATTAGTTTTATTTGTTATAAATTTGATCAGTTTTCAAAGTCTTGTTAACTTGTTCTTATTTTTAATTTAAAAAAAATTATCAGTTACAGTTGACGTACAATCTTATATTAGTTTCAGGTGTTGCTAACATTCTTAAGCATTAAATAAAATTTAGGCAATAGGAAAATAATCTGAATTTACAAAAGCAAGATGGAGCTGAACCCCAGGTCTGCCTTTGGAGAGTAATACATTTTTCCTTCTCCTCCACTTATGCCCAAGTCATAGAGCTGGCCTCTCAGATAGTCTGTGAAAGTTTATTAAATTTATCCAAGCTCCCAAAACAGTCATATGAGCAGCGTACCCCAGAGAATACCAGGCATCGTAGGGATATGATGATAAAGTAATTTGTGCGTGATATGAATTTTATGTGAGCATAATTTTAAAACTGGCAGCATAGTTATTTGAACAGTGTACAGCTTCTCCATATGGCTGAAGATCATATAGTCTATCTCATTTTGTTGTATAAGCCTTTTTATATTCCTTTTTAAAATAACTTACTGAAATATAATTCACATACCACATAATTTATGCTTTTAAAGGATACAATTCAGTAGTTTTTAATATATTCAGAGCTGTGCAGTCATCACCAAAATCTAGTTTCAGAATATTTTCACGTCAAAATGAAACCCCACTCACATTAATTAGTCATTTCTCCCCAGCACCCCTCAGCCTTTGGCAACCACTAATCTAATTTCTGTTTCTATCAATATGCCTGTTCCTCACATTTCACATAAATGGAATATTTTGTGACCAGCTTTGTTCACTTAGCATAATGTTTTCAAGGTTCACTCATGTCTAGCCTGTTCCAATACATCATTTTTATGGCCGAATAACATTCCATTGTATGGACAGAGCACATTTTCTCTATTCATTAATCAGTTGATGGACATGTGGGTTTTATGTTCCTCTTTAAAAGGCTCTCATTGCTTCACAGTCATATCCTAAGATACCACCTGGGTCATTCTTATTTTTGAGTTTTACAATAAGTGACTAGAATACAAATATTAAATACATCCTCAACAAATGAAGGAAGGTCCCCTTTTAGGGTAGTTCAGAAGCGTGTACTGTGTGTTCTACTTAATCACAAGAAAGTTTTTAAATATTTTGAACAAAAACAGGATTGTGGAATCCACAGAGTGGAAGAGACTCTAAAAATTCTCTAGTCTTAATCCTTCTTTTAGCAAGGAAGGAAAAAGAACGAGACCCAAAAGGTTAAGTGCACAGTAGTTGTAGTGAATGTGACTAAGGTTGTACCTCTCTGAAAGGGTAAGGACTCTTGATGTAAATTCTGTGTTTATTGCGTCAGTCTCTATATTTGGTATTCCTATTTGGTATATAGCCAGTTTTCTCTTATTCTCACCTCAAAATATAAGTACACACTGGGACATGAATTTCTGTATTCCAGTATTTTCATGAGATGTTAGTAGAATAATTGATTGTTTTTATATGTGGGGCATAGCCTGTCCTTCATGATTGGGAAAGGCTTTCTCAATCAGTTTAATAGGCTAGCCCAATTTTTGACTATATGGCAAAATTCATAATGTTTATCTATATGAATAATATGCATTATTCCTCTTATTTTTGTTTTTTAGTGAGCATCACCAGTTTTATCCCACGTTTTAACTTTCTAAGCATAGATCTGCCTGTGGTTGTGGAGACGTTTGTCAAGTATCCTTTCCGGTGTGAAAATGTTTTAAAAGTGTGTTATTTGGAACTTGAACAGTCTTACCTTGAATAGAGCATGCATAGACCTTACAAATATCAATTAGTAACAACTGAAAAAGAGACTTTAAGTTGAAAAAGATCAAGTTGTATGTAGGAGGGAAGTCATCAGAGGAGAGAGATTGAAAGGGAGGAAGAAAGTTGAAGCATTTGGAAGGGATGGAGCCCGGGATACAAACCTAGACTTGAATTGTAAAGGAAGAAAGCTTCAGTTACTAATGAGGTGATGAATTCCGCCTCTTCTGAGCTTGTTAGCTCTGAACAATTGGAGGAACGCATAAGAGAGAGCAAACTGGTTTTCACTACTAAAATAGCAATTCAGAGGGCAAAATCTCTTGTGTTCTTTAGCATGTTATCTTTGCATATACAAGATGAAATTTTTTTAAAAAAATTATGTAGAATTTGAATAAACTGAACAGCTCAGAGGGTTTCTTTTTGCCACTTTTAAATCTTTTTAATTTCTTTTATCAGTGACACTGGAAAAAATGCAATAAAAAACAAATGAGCAGTTACTAAAAAATATGTACAATCAAGATTGTATCTTGTAGATTGTAGCTTTGTCTCAGGGATTTACGCTATAACCTTATAGATGATGGTAAAATGGAGTTATATAGTTATATTTACCCTATAACCTTATAGATGATGGTAAAATGGAGTTATATAGTTATATTTACCCTATAACCTTATAGATGATGGTAAAATAGAGTTATATAGTTATATTTACCCTATAACCTTATAGATGATGGTAAAATAGAGTTCAAGGGGCCAAAATCTTTGTTTCCTAACGTAAGGTAATACTTGTAAGGTTCAAAAATAGTTTTCTTTTATTTCTTATTCCTTCCCAAATTCCTTTCCTCGTTGTATCATTAGAGAATTAAGAAGACTTAGTCTTTCTAAGAATTCATTATAGAGTACCTTAGTTTACAAATGGTCGGCCTTTATTTTTCTAGTCAAGGTTTTTGAACTTTGAAATACTTTGTCATTTGTTTTAAATAGTAGCGATTTAAGAAGGAATGGCCTGTACGGGTGGGCACAGATTCAAAGAAAGGAGGGAAGTCACCTATAATCTCCAATCTAGTCCTAATAAAATACCTTCTTCTGACTCCAGGAAATGTGGTTTCCACCCAGACCTCGCAGTCGGTTCCTTAACTGATTTTAACCAGGTACCTGATCTCTCTCTCAGGAGCCCTGGCTATTGTCAATGCAGTGCCCTGCTTTGCTTTGGATGGACAGTGGATTTTGAACTCTTTCCTGGATGCTACCCTTACCTCAGTGATTGGGGACAACGATGTGAAAGACCTGATAGGATTTTTCATCTTGCTTGGCGGCAGTATACTTTTGGCTGCCAACGTGACCCTGGGACTCTGGATGGTTACAGCTCGGTAATACTTGCACTCATCTGACAGGATCCCTGAGTTACAACATACAATACTGAAACCATTACTCGGTATGAAATATAAAATGTTCCCTTAAAATTGCATTTTAGCCAACAACTTTTAAGCTCTTTCTATATCCAGAGTATCCAAGCTCCAGGATGGGGATAAACAGAAGAAATGCAAGGTCTACTCCTTGACTACATTTTAGTTTCAAAGGCTGAACTTATAAACTGCAGATGCTTGTGGAGCAGTTTCTCAACAAGTGCAGATTCTTGTTAAACTACGCGTACCGTGTCGCAGTATTTTAAAAGGAGAACAGAATTGGGTAAAATTAATTGAGGGGAACTTGTTGAAAAAGCATCATTAATCCTGATTTGAAGGAGACCAGACTTTGGCCAAGTGGAAGGGTGAGCATTTTCTTGGCCCATATCTCTTGTCCTTTGTCTTGTTTGAAAAGTATTTTAAAATTTAAGGGTGTATTGTTTTGTCCTCTGATAACTGAGGTTTGACTACAATTAAATTAATAAAATTTTTTAAAAGAATCTGCTGACAGGAAAGGGAAAATCTTTGTCAAATGATGCCAAATAAGTGAACAAAGTAGGAAATAGGACCTGCAATACCTTGAAATAGGTTTTTGCCCCACAAGAGTTACCTCTTTGATAATGCGTTTCCCATTCCCTCACAGCAGCACTCGGCCTTGACACTTAGAATGACCTGTAGGAAGTGTCTCCCACTTGCACCATATGAGCCAAGGCAGTTAGGGTTGAACCTCAGAACTGAGCTGGATCTTCCAACAGATCATAAGACACATCATAGGATGTCTGCAGTTCTGGTTACCGCTCTCTCCAGAGCTTTGAAGCTTGGAACCCTTCCAGGGTAGACATTTTCTCTTATGCTGCTGGGGTTATCTGGGTCCTGGCTCCCAGGTTCCTGTCTTCAAGGAGCAACTGCCTTAAGCTCTGAGCTATGCTCTGTCCTCACCAGCAGCTCCCATGTTTGTCTCTGTTGGGCAATAAAACATCTAGTCCTGGCTTTCCATCTTTCCCCTGAGCTACCTCTCTGGGTCCGCAGAACACTTGGTAGTACAGTGAGAATGGCTACACCTGAGTACAAACGTGGATTTGCCAGAGCCTGGGAACCGACTCGTGCCTGAAAAAGCCCCGCTTAGTTCGAGGTCTTTTGGGCTGCAGATGCAGCCCTGGGAGAGCTGGAAAGGCAGCAGGTCACTGTGGTTTTAGAAGTGTATGGGATGCTTTACTTGGATGACCAACATGTCCTCATACGCTCAGGAACACTAATAGTCATGTATCCAACTTCTTCACTGAGGGAGATTAACCATGGGGTTCACCTTTTCCAGATCATTGTGTTGCTCTTCAGGCACTAAAACTTTTAAATCATTTTTAACAAACTCTTTAGATTGTATTACACATTTGTCTGCCTTCTTAAACAAATTATATATTGAGTATGATTTTAACCTTTAATTAGTGACTTGAGGTCACCAGTTATTAGCAGTACTAAAACCGTGCAAATTATTGGTTTATCCCAGGACAAACGCATTTGTTCTGTTTTCAGACATTCATTCAGGATCAGAGTGTATTAGCAGAGTAATGTTCAGACCTGTTCAGGAAGAACTTGGGGAATACCGTGAAATACTTGCATAATTAATCCGATCACATGAACTAAGCAGCTTACTAATGATAATGTTGTATATGTGCAGGTAATTTTTTAGAAAACAAAAAATTTAATAGAAGAAATTCTTCCCATTAATTTTTTATTTTCTGAGTGAAAAATAAGTCCCCAACTACATCATTTTCTTGTAGGTTTTAAACACCTTGGGCTGTTGCTCCATAGGGTCAGGATTTGGGAGCCACTCTATTACGGTATTGAGCAAATCAGTCCCATTCGTATACATGGAAGAAAGGAAAGAAATGTTACGTGTTGTCTCTTCAGCTTGATTGTGGGCACTTCTAGAGCAAGGACCATGTCATACTCTTTGCATCCCTGACACAGTGCATGAGACATCATAAATACTTAATAAATGTGGTTGAATGGGTGACGATTAGTGTTATTTATGGATTAGGAAAGCATGTATCTATTTAAGTAAGCTATACAAACTATTGAATATTTACTGTAAATATATGTTAACATAAAAAAAAACTCAGAACGTCTGTGTGTCCCTGGTAGATTATCATCTTTATGAAAATAATCCATTTTGTTTTCTGTTGAGCAATTACAGAAATGAATTATTTCAAGGATTTGAAGAAAGTGTTCTTTCTGTGTCGTCACTTTGTTCAACGAAATTTTACTTTCAGTGTTCCTACTCTGCATTGTTTACATTTTTGAGGATTTTTAAAAATCACCTACAATCTGTAAAGAATGTATATATTCTTTTCAGCATCTCAGTTTGAAAAACCATGCGGTTAAACTTGACCTTCTGATAATCACTCTTGTAGGTCATTGTCTGTTTTAACATAAATTGTAAACATGTACGTCATGGATATGTGGTTCTCAGTCATCAGTTCGTCCTATGGTATTTATTGACTGTCCATATACTAGTGGTGCACAGAGATTTTTTCTCTAAATCTTTTGACTGTGCTGTAATTCATTCTTAGGATTTAACTTGAAGACACCATAGTTTCTGGCATTTGATGTTTAGTAATAAAAGAATAAATGTGTACCAGCATTCTATGTTTTATCATCATCTGTGTGTTGTCTTTTTAAAAAAAATGTATTATTTTCTATGAAAATTGTTTCCCTTACATGCAGTACCATCTTAGTTGTTTTTACTATTTTTATTTTTAGAGAGAAACATCAATGTGAGAGAGAAACATTGATTGGTTGCCTCCCATACGTGCCCCAACCAGGGATCAAACCCACAACCTAGGTATGTGCCCTGACCGGGAATCGAACCCACCACCTTTTGGTGCACAGGACAATGCTCCAACCAACTGAGCCACAAGCCCTGGCTGATCTTTGTTGTCTTTAAATTCTTGATTCTAAAAGCAGCCTTTAGTTTTCACTCAAGCAGTCTGTATGTGAAAGTTGTTGGAAAGAAGTCTTTTTAAAATAACATTCCTGTGCTCTCACTACTGTTTTGGAAATGGCCTGTTTATGGATGAAGAAAGACGACTACAGTGGTGCCTCGGTTTTCGAACGTCTCCATGGACAAGCATTTCGGGTTACAAACACCCTAAACCCAGACGGCAATGCTTCAGTTTTCGAACCTGCCTCGGAAGCCGAACATGCCCCGCGGCTCCCGCTGAGGGCGAGATCCTGAGGCCCAGCTGTGGGCTGCGGATCCTGGGTTTGCGAACTTGAACAGGCTCCAGAACGGATTGCGTTCGAAAACCGAGGTCCCGCTGCATCAGGTTTCCTTTCATTCGTGTCCGACAGAAGTCTTCTTTAAGTTAGTCTATGTTTTTAGGGATTCTTGAAAGAAAAGTGTTTCGACTCTGACATTTGGTTCTTCTTGACCTTTGGCCCTCGTGCTTCCTCCCTTGTCCACAGAGCCTACCTCTCTCCCATAGGTACACATGCACACACATGCAGGCACACGCGTGCTTGCACGCACACACTCTCTCTTTCTAGGTTACTAAAGGCCGGATGAAACAGGCTGCAAATTCAGCCTGACTCCTGATTGCCTGGCCTCGTTCCCCTCCTCTTTCTTGCTTCTGATCCCATCAGACCACAGTTAGAGCCACGAGACTAGGTGACTGTTTATCTATCTAAACCACCTTTGTTATTAGCAGCTTTACTGAGGTGAAATTACATACCATGCTGTTCACCTGTTTGAAGTGTGCAGGTCCTTGTGAACCATTTTCTTTTAGTGACTAATCAACCAGTAGTATACATATGCTTTAGTATAATCGAACCTTTAAATGAACACGTGATAAAAGACTGGGAAGGGTTTCTGTGATGTCACAGCTATTTCAACTTCGAAGTGGTTTTAAGCACTGGAATAGAGTGGAATAACTTTATATTTAAGGTGAAGCATGTGATATACTGTCTTTGAGACAATAAGCCTTTTTAATCAGTGCATTTGCAAGCTACCCTTATTGTTTAGGCCATACTAATTTGAATAATCCATTGTATAGTTATCAGACCACGGCAGACTAATTGAATGAAAGGAAAGCCTCTATTTCAGAACCTAATGCCACAGCAGATTATACTCAGGGTGGAGGCAGAAAAAAAATGGCTAAAGGAAGTCGCAGTTCTAATTACCAAGCAGGTTATATTGTTTGTGTAATTTAATTTCCCATTAAAGAGAGAAAAACACCCTCATATCTTAGTTTTATTTAGATAAAATTTTATGTATATTCAGTAATTGCCCCTGCCTATTAACTGTTTCTCAAATTTTCCTACTGAAGCATTCCTGACACTTTAGAGGAGGGAAAACCCAGAGGAAGCTAAGAGTAGAATCCTGTAATTGGCTCTCCATCCTATAAAGTTGAAGTCTCACTTTATTTTAAATTCATGTGAGTTTTGCACTCCATTAATCAGGCCTCATAAAGCCAGTTCTCTTAAAGATACGAAACTAAATTATAAAAGAATTAGACGCAAACAGTATTAAGATTTTCTTCATGTCTAAAACACATTGGTAGAAAGTCATTTATGAGATACGGTGTATAGACTAGTGACAGTCTATGATGGTGTTTTTGTTTATTATTGAAATGAGAAATAAAGCTAATGTAGATTGTAATTACAAAATTTTTTAGAAAGTGTGTGTTGCTATAAGGTTGCCTGCTGCCCTTTATCAAAGAGCTCTCTCTTTGGAGTAGGGAAGACACTGAATTTCACTTAGCACTTCCAGATTGCTCTCCAAATGGCCCTCTCAGCAAAGCATGAGGCTTCCCTGTTTCCCCACACCCTTACCTCCACCTAAGTTGCCTGACTTCCATGTTCCGGCAAATCTGTTGGGTACAAAATACAATTTTTTTCTAATTTGTATTTCTCAGATTGTTAATAAAGTTGCACATCCGTGTACTTGTTTAGCCATTTGAATTTTTTATTTTTAATCCTCACCTGAGGATATTTTCCCCTTTGCTTCTTTGGAGAGAGTGAAAAGGGGGAGAGGGAGAAAGAAACACTGAAGTGAGAGAGAGACATCGACTAGTTGCCTCCCACACGTGCCTCGTCCCAGGGGCGGGGAGCGAGCCTCCAACCCATGCCCCATGCATGTGCCCTCAATCAGGAACCCAAGACCCTTCGGGGTACAAACCGACGCTATAACCACTGACCCACACCAGCCAGGGTGCCATTTGGATTTTTTCTGCTAATTGCTTATTAATATCCTTTGCCTGGTTTTCCATTGAGTGTTCTAAATTTTTTTTATTGATCCATAGGAATTTCTTGTATATCCTACATTAGGGGTTAAGAAACTACATCCTGCAGGCCAAATCTTGCTCACCACCTATTTTTGTAAATAAGGTTTTATTGGGTGGAACACAGTCACATTCATTCATCTATGTACTGTCTAAGGCTGTTTTCGTGCTACAAAAGCAGAGTTGAGCAGTTGCAACAGAGACCATATGCGCCACAAAGCCTAAAATATTTACTAGTAAACTGTTGACAGAACAATCCATGTTCTAAATATCTGTCCCTTACCCATTTTAGATGTTGCAAATAATTTTTCCAGTCCATCACCCTTCTATAAATTTTATTTATGAGTTCCTTTGTTGAACAAGGATATTTAGTTTGATGTAGTCAAATCCATTAATTTCTTGATTCATTGTTTATATTTTGTGGGTCTTACTATAAAAGCCTTACCCTGTCCCCAAATCATAATGATAGTTTACACTTTCTTCTATTTGCTTTAGAGTTGTACTTTCACAATGAGGTCTTTAATTTCTAGAATACTATATGGTGGGAGGCAGGAAATTCAGGATTTTTTTCTGTATAGAGTAAATGATCTTTAAAATAGACATATTAAGTATTTTCCTTTATAAGATTGGTAAACACAAGTTTTACGTAAACTTCTTCATATGGTGTCTGGCATCCTCCAGTTATTATGTACTTAAATTATGTCTTTTCTGAATGCAGAATAATGACATAAATGTGACATAAATCTAACTAGTGTTAGATCTTGCCTCCCTTTGGTATGCCTTCTTGGTTTCCAGTGCCTTCAGGCTGGCTCTGGTTGTCCAGAGTATCTCCCAGGCCGTGACCCTTTTAAATATTTCTTCTCCCAATCAAAAGAACCTAAAATGGTAATATTTAAGGTGTTGGCTAAGGATTTTGTTCCAAATAACTCGTGTTCATGGGTGTTTTCATTGATAGTAACATAGGCATTTAAATTTGGTCTGACCCAAACAGTATCTTAAAAGGAGGCACTATGACAAACAATATAGGAGAGAATTCAGGAGAGGATGGACTTTGAGGACTAAATCAGACAATAGGAAGCTACCTACTCTGTACAGTCTAGGATATTGTATTTCAAAATAAGCTTTTTAAACATGTTTATTTTCATTTGCTTTTTTTTTAGTTATAAAACAAGCTAAACTTTTTCTAATGTGTGTTCTTTTGTAGATTTTTTTATCAGCATCCTTCGCTCATTTTTCTCTGCAGTAATAATTACCTTCTTATACTTTTCATAATCCAGGACTCACAATATGTTTGCAAACATATTTGACTGTACCATGGCTTCTTTTACAGGTCCCTGACTTTCATTCTTTATTTCTTCCATTTCAACCACTGTTTCCATCTTTAATGGCTTCTAATTTTATTTCTAGGTTTTATGTATCACCAGAAATCTACAGTGGGAGGTAGCACTTTGCAGTTTACAGCATGTTAACTTCTCCAGTTCAAGGCACTCCTTCTCTGTTATGGAAATACCTAGGAAAAAGCAGTTTGTAGTCAGGAGTTTGCTTGGAGAGTATAGAACTGGAACAGGAGGAGATAGTGTAATTTTTTGGCCTTTGTAGAAAAACAAATCTTACTAGAAAAGAAATACACTTTTATTATAGAAAATGTGTTAAATCAAAGCAAATTTTAGATAAACTGGTAAGGGGAGAGAGAGAGAAACATCGATGTGAGAGAGACACATGGATTAGTTGCCTCCCCCATGCAGCCCAACCAGGGCCTGGGATCAAACCTGCAACCCAGGTATGTGCCCTTGACCGGCAACGGAACCTGCCACCCTTCAGCACACAGGCCGCGCTCTAACCACCGACCAACACCTGCCAGGGCGGTAAGCTACCTTTTAAACTTGACAGTGTATTAAAAGCATTTTTCAATGTTATTAATATTTAAGTGTTTTATGATTGTTTTCAAACTTTCAAATCTTTAATCGACATGCAGTGTATTTTGATGTTGGTGCACAGTAGGGATATAACCTTGTGTTTTTTTATCCCCAAATAATTAAACAGTCATGATATTTCATACCAGCCAGGAAAAGGCCTAAATTTGCATCCTTTGGAGAAAATAGATATAATAAGTGAAATTTCTCTCATTTGATAAATCATCCTTACTTTTTCAATTCAGTAATACAATGAATTGAGAATATATCTCATGTATTTTAATTGAATAGAGTGCTTATATTATTTTTTGCTTTAAAGTATTTTTATTGAAATAGTGTTTCTCATTCCTAAACAATATAAATTAGCAATCTGGAGATTATCCTTAATATATATAATTACCTAAGGTACTGTTTTTAGCAACTTCTTTATTAAAATATTTTTTGCTTCTTAGAATTTCAAGCTTTAATTCTTCTCTGTGGATTATTTAATATTAGTCTTTAAAGGTTAAAAAAAAAAAAAAAGATGTCTTTGGAGTAGATGCCTGATTTTAAAGTATCTTCATCTCCTTTAGTTATATAATGATTAAGTATGGAACACTACATTCCTTGATTACTTTTTTAAATATATGCATTAATTTTTTACTCATAATTTAAAATCATGAAAAAAGTAGGTAATGAGGATACTATAAATTTGTATTTTGTTTCTTATAAAATTTTAACAACTTTTTCTATTCATAATAAACGATCAGTTTCAAAGAAGTTGGTTGAGCCTGCTTTTCCCCCATTTAAAATGCTTTTCTCCTGAGGTCATTGTGGTTGATTTTTAAACTTGCCAAATTCTAGAGTATGACTGTTGTAAATATGCTTCTCTAAGTGATGTTTATTGGATTAAAAAGGTTCCATTTTCTTACTCATCCCCATTCTACAATCACTGAAACTGACACATATATTTTTTCATTCATTTAAGAAATATTTGTTGCACACCTACTGTGTTAAGGGCACTGTTCTGGGCTCTGAGGATACATCAGTCAGACATTTTTTCTCTTTTGTATTTTTTAAGAAAAAAATACCGTTCATGTTTGAAAACAGTAATATACACTGAGTACTACTAAGTGTTGCAGGCATGGGGTGGCAAAAGATTAAGCTAAGGTTAGCAGAGGCCAGGCCTTAGAAATGTGCTAAAGACAGTGTAGACTTGAGCCCAATCACAAATAGGAAATCATTGAAAGTTTCAAGCAAGAGAGGGCCACAGTCACATTTGCATTTCGGGTAGATCACCTTGGCCGAGGGTAAACATGGATTAGAGGGAAGCAAGTCTGGAGGCAATGAAATTGGTTAGGAGGCTATTTCAGTTCTCCTGGCAAGAGATGATGGTGGGATAGAATAAGGTGGCGGTAGAGATGGAAGGGGTAGAGGAAAACCTCAGAAGTAGAACCCACTGTATTTGATGGTTACAGGTAGTTTTGGTTCAGGAAGGGGTCAAGAAAACTTCAGGTTTCTGGCTTGGACAATTAAATGATGGCAGTGCCATTAACAGAGGACACCAGAAAAGGAGCAGTTTAGTTTGAAACTCTTGAGTTTGAATGCCTGGGAGGACTTCAAGTGGGCCATTTGGATGTATAGGTATGGAACTTGTGAGAAATTAGTTGGCAATATCATATATGAGCGCGTGCACCCACCCCAAATATGTAACTGAACCCGTGGGAGTGGAGAGAGAATCCAGGGAGAATGTAGAAGAATAAACAGGGAGGAGAAGGTGTCCTAAGGTAGAGCTCTCAGGAGCACCAGCATTTAGGTTTAAAGGGTATAAGGCAGAGGAGACAGAAGGAAGCTTCAGAAAATTAAGAAAACCTTAAGAGTATATCCCTCCACCTACCTATTCTAAGGGCCCACTTATCTTTCCAAAAGATTTATTTGTTTTTCCATAAGTATCCTTTCTTTCCCATCTTCTAAGAAGCCATTTGTTCTAGAAGGGCCCCATATCTCTCCTCATCCCCTATTAAGATGGTGCAAAAGCCCCAAATACAAACGTCTCCTTGAGTCACATTTCTTTGTGAACTTCTGGCCTGTGTATGTAATTAAATCTGGTTTTTCTCTTTGCTAATCTGTCTTTTGTTAGTTTAATTTGTAGGCCACAAAATCATTAACTCAGAAGGGTAGAGGAAATGTTTTTTTTCTCTCTGACAGAGTGAAGATGCATAATGTTTGAAACTTATTCTTAGATGGTTCAGAGAGAAAGAGAATGAAGCACTTATGTCAAAACAGTAACCATCGTAGAATCTGGATGGAAGGCATGAGGTAGCTCTTTGGATTCTTGGAGAGAGAGAGAAAATAAAGCAAATGTGTCAGAATGGTAACAATTATAGAATCTGGATAGAAGGTAATGAGGGAGCTCTTAGTATTCTTCCTGAAACTTTGAAATTATTTCAAAATAAAATGATCTTTTAAAACAGAACCAGCTTCTGCATTTATTGATCATCTCTACCTTTTTTTTAATTCTATTTCCAATTTCAACACCTTTTAATTTCACAACTTCCTATGAGTGAAAGAATGAGGGATTTGAAGAACAGCTGCTTTTTGAGTTTAGGCAAATTATACCTCCGTGTCTTAATTTCATCTTTGTAAACTGAGATAAGCACATGGTAGGCACTCAATAAATGTTATGCCCTAATGTAGTATTAACATGCATATTTTACATTTTATGAAAGCTTCCCTCATTACCTTCACGGTAACAACTTATTTTGTATTGCACCATACATGTAGCTAAGTGGCTTTTTTATATATTACCTCTGAATTCTCCCAATAACCTTAAAATCAATAATTTTATCTACCTTATCGGTTAGAACATTTTATGAAGTTAAATGACTTCACTCAGATTTCTCAGTAGAAGTGCAAGGATAAGAACTCAGGTTCTTTTAGCCCAAGTCTTGTGTTCTTTTTGTTACATCATAATATGATATTTCTCTTCAAGTGTTTTGTATTTTTTAATTAATCTTTATTGTTGAGAATATTACAGGTGTCCCATTTTTCCCCCCCATTTGACCCCCTCCACTTCGCTCCCACCCCCTCCCCAGGCCTTCACCCCGTTATTGACTGTGTCCATGGGTTATGCATATATGCATATAACTTCTTTGGTTAATCTCTTCCCACCTTCCACCCCCCTTCCCTCTTTCCTCTGAAATATGATCATCTGTTGCATGAGTCAATGTCTCTGGATCTATTTAGTTCGTCAGATTCTTTTGTTCATTAGCTTTTTAAAGAAGACTCTTCAACTTTTCCTGTAGTGCTGGTGTGGTGGTGATGAACTCCTTTAGCTTTTTCTTATCTCTGAAGCTCTTTATCTGACCTTCAGTTCTAAATGATAGCTGTGCTGGGTAGAGCAATCTTGGTTGTAGTTCCATGTTTTTCATCACTTTGAATATTTCTTGCCACTCCCTCTGGCCTGCAGGTTTCTGTTCAGAAATCAGCTGACAGTCGTATGGATGCTTCCTTATAGGGAACTAACTGCTTTTCTCTTGCTGCTTTTAAGATTCTCTCTTTGTCTTTAACCTTTGGCATTTTCATTATGCTGTGTCTTGCTGTGGGCCTCTTTGGGTCCCTCTTGTTTGGGACTCTCTGTGCTTCCTGGACTTGTAAGTCTATTTCTTTCCCCAGATAGGGGAAGTTTTCTGTCATTATTTTTTATTTTTTCAAATAGGTTTTCAATTTCTTGGTCTCTTTCTTCCCCTTCTGGCACCCCAATAATAGGAATGTTGGGACTCTCGAAGTTGTCCCAGAGGCTCCTTATACTAGCTTCAGATTTCTGGATTCTTTTTTCTTTTTGCTCTTCTGGTTGGGTGTTTTTTGTTTCCTCATGTTCCAAATTGCTGATTTGATTCTCAGCGTCCTCTACTAAACTGTTGATTCCCTGTAAATTATTCTTCATTTCAGTTCGTGTAGCCTTGATTTCTGATTGGTACTTTATTATGTCATTGATGATCTCTCTAGTTTCCTTAATAGTCTTGCTAAGATCCTTGAGCATCCTTATAACCATAATTCTGAACTCTGTATCTGTTCGCTTGCTTGGTTCTATTTCATTTAGTTCTTTTTCTAGAGATTTCTTCTGTTCTTTCCTTTGTGACATGTTTCTTTGCCTCCACATTTTGGCTGCTTCCAGGTGTCTGTTTCTATGTATTAGGTAGAGCTGCTGTGTCTCCTGGAATTTGTAGAGCAGTTTTGTGTAGTAGGTGTCCTGTAAGGTCCAGTGGCTCAGCCTCCCCAGTCATCTGAGCTGGGCCTTCTAGGTGCTCCCCTGTGTGGTCTGTGTGCACTGTCCTGTTGTAGTTGAGCCTTGGTTGCTGTTGGCATCACTGGGAGGAATTGACCCCCAGACCAATCGGCTGTGAGGACCAACTGCAACTACAGCCAAAGAGCTGCTGTGCTGGAGACACCCCTATGGAGCAGGATTTACTTCAGTGGGGCTTTGGTGTTCACCAAGTGCGCCCCTTGAGTGTCACTCGTGGATGTGGTAGGGTTGTAATCCAGCGTGGTCGAGTCTGACCACCGAGTGCACTGTGTCTGGGGCCTCCCGGGAGGTGCAAAGTCAGCCTGTGCCAGTGCCTTGCCCAGGGCCACCAAGCATGAGCTACTCAGCAAACCGTAGGTGGCTGCTCCTTGTGCTGGGCTTGGAGGTGTCCAGGAGAGGCCAAGCTATGAGCCAATGGAGGCTGCCACTAGTGCCAGGCCTGGGGCCCCCTATCAAGCCATATGGGGCAGCTGCTGCTTGTTTGAGAGATTTTAGAAGAGTCCTAAGCCTGAGGCTGGAGAGGCCACTTGCACAGAGAAGCCCCTGGAAATGGCCTGGATGAGCTGCAGGTGGGGAGGGGCGGGGCCTCCGGGAATCACGGGGCGGGGCCAAAGGTGTGCGTCAGGTGCTGGCGATTCAAATATGGCGCCTGCCTGCCGGCTGTGCGGGGAGGACTCGCCACAGGAGCCGTGGCCTCCACCAGCCCTTCTGCCCTGGAGGAAGCTGCCCTCCGCCTGTCGCCCGGATCTCAGGCAGGTTAGTCCCTCCCCGAGTGTCCCGGGTCCTTTCCGGCTGCTGCCTGGCGCTGGGCTCAGAGGGAGCGTCCGAGTGAGTCCGTGCCGGGCCCTTTAGAGGAGCTGCTGGGGCTCCCGCAGCCTCCGCGACCCTCAGCCACAGTCCCCGCTGGTTTCACAGCCCGAACGTGTGGGCCCTGGAGCCCTGTGCTGGGGCCTGCTGTGGGGCTGGGACCCCTCACCCCTCCGGGAAACCTCCGCCGCCGAGATTCCCTCCCGGGTTTCCCCGCGGCACCGGGTGTGGGCCGGTGGCTGCGTCTCCGGGATCCAGCCCCGCCCCGCCCGCGTCTCCCCTCTCCTGGTCTCGGTGCTGCTTCAGCTCCCTGGTTGCGGGGCTTCTGTGCAGCCGGATCTCAGGAGGCTCTGAGCAATGGTGTTTCTGTGTTGTGATTTTGATGTGGTTGCGGGAGGCGGGGGGACCACGGTTACCTGTGCCACCATCTTGTTGTGTTTTCAAGTGTTTTTTTAATCATAGTAAACTACACATAACAAAATTTACCATTTTAGCCATTTGAAGTGTAGCTTGGTGGCATTAAGCACATGCAGGTTGTTGCGCTACCGCCACCACCTTCCCTCCCCGGAACTGTCCGCGTTGCAGACCTGAAAGTCTCCTGTCAAACGCTCCCCCTCCCCCCGCCCCGCCGCCCACCCTTCTACTTTCTGTCTCCGTGCTTTGACTGCGCTGCGCACCTCACGTAAGTGGAAGCACTCAGTTTTGGTTCATTTGTACTGTCTTATTTAACTTAGCACAACGTTCTCAAGGTTTATCCTGTTGTAGCATGTGTCCTCCTTAAGCTTTATAAACGTCTGTGCCCATGACATTCACCTATGACCTCGTGTGTCTGGTTTCCTCTCCTGGTTTATAAACTCCTTGAGGGCCACCCTCATAATGTCTAGTTCCTAATAGTGCTCAGTGAGCTCTCTTGTGGATGGATGTGGGCCACTCCAAAGTGGAAAGTGATCCCTTTTTGTGCGTGTACAGTCCAGTTCCACTCCTGTGCTCAGCTATTGGAGACCAGGGGACGGATGAGCATAATTACTCCTTATACTGTTGCAGTGGGAGACAGACACAACTTAAGAAGTTTCCACAGGTTGCAGGCATGGAGGGCATGGGAATTTTAGGCATGTAGAGTTAGCTCCCACTCACTATGGAAGGTTGTATATACAGTATTCTTTAAAGAGTGAAAAAAGGTCTTGTCTTTTAGTGCGAATTCGGCAATTTTCCCTCCTCTGAGGAGAATAAAAGTGACTCATCACATTATGGTAAGAATGAACTTTTCAGATGATTGATCATCAGTCTTTGGAGTCATCTGAGTGCCCTGGAAATGCGTTTGCATTGTCATGCTGTTTGCTTATTACATAATTCGTGTAAACATTAAAGGCTAAAAAGAGGAGAAATTGAACAGGAAATATTTTGGGTCCGTGTTTTTGCTCTTCCGCCCACTTTGACTTTCAGAAGGTTAAGACTTTAAGTTCCTTCCCACTAGCATGCCCAGGCTTCCAGAGGTTCAAGGGCAAACCTGACTTTGGAGCCCAGAAGGGAATGTGGCCAAGTCAGGAGCAGCTCCAGGAAACTCAAATGTCTTCCTCTCCTTGTCTGGCAAGAGCTGCTGCTGGACCACATGCCACTAGTCCCACTCCTGAAGCAGAACATTTAATGAGTGACCGAAAAGCAGAGGTCACCTCTCAGGAAGAAGGCTATGCTTCAACTGGCTTTCCTCTACTTCAGGCAAGGGCACCCAGAAAAGAAGCATCCTGAGGGATTCACCCAAGTGTTTTCGAGCCAGGACCTGTATTTAGCGCACTTTGGAGAGTGATGGGATGAATAACTGAATGCAACCTGATAAATGATTTTCCTTACTGTGTCTGCAAAAATACCACTGGGTCATATTTTTGACCATTGCGATCTCTGTGGAGATAAAGCAACACTCAGGATTTCAAAAGATTACCCTTACTAAACGGAAGTCAAACCAGCTTTTATTTTAGCAAGCTACTTATAACCTTAACCTACTTGTGGTTGTTTTATGTAGTATAAAATTTTTCTCATACCAAATTGGTATGAGAAGCTCATTTTATTTTTTTTATTTTTTAAATTTATCTTTATTGTTGAAAGTGTTACAGATGTCCCCCTTTTTTTCCCTCATTGACCCCCTCCTCCCCACTCCTGCCCCCTCTGCAGGCCTTCATCAGACTATTGTCTGTGTCCATGGGTTATGCATATATGCATATAAGTTCTTCGATTAATCTCTTCCTGCCCTCCCCCCTCCCTTCCCTCTGAGATTCATTCTGTTGTATGCTTCCATGTCTCTGAACCTATTTTGTTTGTCACTTTATTTTTTTTCATTAGAATCCACACTGTTTTATTTTTAA
Organism: Miniopterus schreibersii; assembly: GCF_964146895.1. Lineage (NCBI taxonomy): Eukaryota > Metazoa > Chordata > Mammalia > Chiroptera > Miniopteridae > Miniopterus > Miniopterus schreibersii. Next base: position 95,104,601 of record NC_138104.1, on the reverse strand, counting down.
TCCTCACCTGAGGACATGCGGGGGGGGGACGACAATGTGAGAAAGAAACATCGATTCATTGCCTTCTGTACGTGCCCCGACCAGGGATCGAACCCACAACCCAGGTATATGCCCGGACCAGGAATTGAACCAGCAACCTTTCCAGACACAGGATGACTCTCAGTCAACTCAGCCACTCCGGCTGAGCTTGAAGCTCACTTTAAATTTTTAAATCAAAACAGGAAATATAGAGAAAAGGGAGCTATTTAGAATTTTCTTAGAATGTTGGTACTATCACAGGTTTTTAGACTGAGGAGCATTCTACTAAAATATGAGTTGGCATACACTTTTGGTTACCTACCCAAAAACCGTTCCTCTCTCTCTTTTCCCTTCTAGCAGGGTCTGTGCCCCATAAAAGAGGCTAAAAATGCCAGATACTCTCTCTCCCACCCTCCTAGCAGGTAGGGCTGGCCATGTGCCCAGATCTGGTCAATGAGCCTTTCAGAGCAGCACTCCTTCTAGAAAGATTTTCCATCCATGAAAGCAAGCTATTCAAGAACTTTCTTTCCCACCTCTTCCTTCCTGTCATTTCGTGGGCTCTGGGAGCTGCAGAGGCCTTATCGCAGCCATTAAGCAGTAGACAAAGGTGAATGTGCTGAGGCTGCAACATATAGGAGTGGAGCGAGTCTGGCTCACCCATGACACTGATTAGCCTGGGATGGCTACCTGCCTCTCAACTCCTTGTTAGATAAGACCATGTAACTCCCTGTATTTACTTGGATGGTGTCGTTCACAGCTGAAAGCATCTTAATTGATCTAAGGAGATTTTAATACAGTCCAGGAGAAAACTATTTTATGCCAAATATTTACTAATTTTCCCTCAGATATTGGGAGGGCATGTTACTGAGCATAAGTATATGAGGAAATCCTTATAACATTGGAATAAGTGGAGGCTCCAGGATAGAGCCCCCGAGGGTTGCCCTAGCGACATCTTGAGTATTGTAGAGTTGGAAAGAGTTGTTCATTGTGTACAAAGAAAGACGCTTCAGCCATGAAGATAGATATTAGGGGGAAATGTTGCCCAATTTTATTGACACAGTTATTAGAATACAATCTGAAAATAATCAGTTTAAATTTAAGACTGCCAATCTTTATTAATCAAGGTTTTTCTTAAGGATTCTAATTCAGATGTGGCATTTATTCTGATTGTAATGAGAGTTTTAAATTGTCCTATTTGAAATGCCATGTGAATCTTCCAGATTGAAAGTAGAATTCATAAGCAAAGCAGCTTTGAAATTGTTTCTGTAATACCTTAGAAAATTCAGATAGCTGACCTTGTATTTTACTTAATAACACAGAGACGTTTAGTGAGAAAATATAGTTATTCACAGGTAGCTACATAATGAACAAATCCATCTTGCTAGAAAACGATCTTCATTAAAATTTTAGATTTACTGTAATTTCTGTGGAACTCACACATTTGGTTTACAGACTTGGAACACTATACTTAGCAGTTGATGTCCATTTTACTTTCTGTTATTTGTTGAGATAAGACACTTTTCTCAAAGCATTACAATTTCATTGAAAAATGAAATGAATATGAAAGTATCTGTTAAAGGATGTTAGTGTCCAAGTGCTCCATCTTTCCCATCTATCATTCATTTGGGCATAACCAGAGTTTATTAAATAGAATTAAATATACCACATGTACCACACCAGTGCTTCTCAACTGGGATGATTGTATTCCCCAAGGGACATTTAGCAATGTCTGGAGACGCTTGTGATTGCCACAACAGGGGAGGGGTTGGGGTTGCCACTGGCATCTAGTAAATAGAAGCCAAGGATGCTGCTGATCAACCCACAATGTACAGGACAGCCCCCCAAAACAAAGTGATCGATGTACAATGTCAGTAGTGCCAGGGTTGAGAAACTGGTCCACACCAAGCACCTTGATGTTTAAAAGGTAACACAAACTGGTTCTTTATTCATTAGAATTCATAGAAAGAAAGGGTCATTATCATTTTAAAGTCATCTCAACAGTTTCTCAGGAGAAGCATTGATTCTTATAAGCTGCAAAATATTAGATTGAAGTCTAGGTTGTGTGTATTGTTTGTTTTCTATTACAAATTTCTTCTTTTGATGTTATAATATTTTCTTTCAAGCAAAGATAGAACTTAGATGGACCCTTCCTTCCTGGAACTCCCTTTTTTTTAAAAAAAATTGTTTTTTATCTGGTCTGTTTGGCGGGGAAGGGGTTCAGAACAGACCTCCCCAAGATGTGCCACTGTGACATGTGAATTAATTTGAGCTGAAGGGACTTGAGACCCTGTGGGCTCAAGAGAAACTTGTATCTCTCCCTTAAAGAATTTAAAGTGGTATTATTACCCATAATAAGTGCTATCATCAGAAATAACTTTTTATGACCTATCTGTAGGGCAGGGCAAACTTCTAATTACTGAACATCTGGTCCTGTTATCATCCTGATACCAACCTTCCTCCTGTTTGAAGACCCAGGGGCCTTACCTCACCCTTAGCTCAGAATGTCATATATCCCTCATTTTCCCTTTCTGTCTCTGAACCTCTCATGTATGTGGGCTTAATTACATATACATATGTAATTAAATTTGGTCATTTTCTCTTGCTAATCTGCTTTATGTCTATTTGATGTTTAGACTAGCCGGAAGAACCTAGAAGGGTGGAGGAAAATTTGTTCCTACCCCAGTGGTGAATCTGAACTTTATTAACATTGCAAAGAGTCCTCCCCAAGGAGTGTACTTTAGATGTGAGTTATTATAAGAAAGTCACTTAAAAAACTTTTTTGTGCCTTAATATTTCCCTGTCTATAGAATAGACACTTACCTTTGGTGTAGAGATGATGTCAAAACATTTCACTTGGAAAGAAAGTCATGATGCATCCAAATCTAAGACAGAAGGTAAAGAACACCATGTTCATGTTAACCTTTCTGTTATTTGTAATTTAAATGGTTTTTCTTTTTAATTGAGAGTTGGCAAACAATTTTTATGTCTTTGAAAGTCTGACTGGAACACAGAGAAGGAAATTTGTGTTCTTTTTAAAGATCTCTAAGGAAGATTATTCTGCAGTCCATGAGGCTGTTCTAATACAGCCTATAATTTGTCACGATAAGACATGACGCATTGCATTGTAGATGGATATAACTAGTTTGGAAAGCACTTTAACAATATTTATCAACTAACCTCAAAAATGCCCATGTCTTTGAAGCAGTAATTTCTGGAAATTCATCCTAAAGTAATCATCCTAAATATATACTAGGCTTTCTACAAAGAGATGTTCCTAAAGTGCTTTACCCCACTGAATGACTAGAAACTACCTAACTGTCCAACAACCAGAATCGTGGAATGGATATATCAAACTGACTAACTTGGCTCAGCTTTATGTACACAATATTAAAAATTGTTTTTACAGCATACGTGATAACATGGGAAAATATTTCTGTTAAAAAATAAAACAGAATGTGCTCTGGCCGGTGTGGCTCTGGTTGGAGTGTCGGCCCATGCACTGAAGGGTCGCGGGTTTGATTTCCATTCAAGGGCGTGTACTTGGGTTGCAGGTTTGATCCCCACCCCAGCTGGGGTGCCTGCAAGGAGGCAACCAATCGATGTGTCTCTCTCACATCGATGTTTCTCTCTCTCTCTCTTTCTCTCCCCCCTCCCTTCCTCCACTTTCACTCTCTCTAAAAATCAATGGAAAAAATATCCTCAGGTAAGGGTTGACAAAAATACAAATCAGAATATGCAACTTTGTTCACTGCATGATTATAATAGCATAAGAAAAGAAATCAAGCAAAATCCTATGCACTGGTATAATCAAAGCTCTTTACCCAGAAATTCCACACCTAAGAGAGAACCCTTGAAAAATAATTGACTAGAAGGAAATTGATCACCATACAAAGAAGTAGAAACAGCCTTAATGGTTTTTAGTAAAAAAGTGTAAACAACTCAGATGTCCAACAACTCAAATATAGGAGATTAGTAAAATTAATTATGGTGCATCTATGCAATAGAAAAATTGTATGCAGAAACATGCAGAAACATGTTTATTGACTTGGCAACATGTTTATTGACTTGGCAACATGAGTGAAATGCAGATTAAGAGGAGCGCACACGTTAAAATTTCCTTAAAAGACTAGGAAGGAGTAAGAATACAGCGGCGCCTCTGTTTTCAAACGTCTCCGTAGATGAGCATTTCGGGTCACAAGCGCCGTAAACCCTGAAGGAAATGCTTCGGTTTTCCAACACGCCTCGGAAGTCAAACCCGCCCCGCGGCTCCCGCTGCGGGCAAGATCCTGAGGCCCAGCTGTGGGCTGTGGATCCCTCGGTTTCCGAACGTTTCAGAGCCAGAACGGGCTTCCGGAACAGATCACATTAAAAAACCTAGGTCCCACTGTGTTTACAGCTGTACATATAAGTCTGAAAGGGTGTTCTCCCCAAAGGTAGCTATTTACCTTTGAGTGGTGAGATTATTAGGTGGTGTGTTTTTTGTTTTCTTTTTCCATTTTGCTTATATGTATTTTTTCGTATTCCTATAGTAAGTATAAATTACCTGTGTTTAAAAAGAGACAAAGGAAATACATCAAAATGATAGCAATGACTGCAGAATAGGATGATGGATCTTATTTTTTTACATTTTGTTTCTTGTATTTCCCTATGTGAAAAATAATGTAAACAGAGCCACTTTAAGATGGAGTCAGAGCTGCCATCCCAGAGAAACTGTTTTGCACATCTTCTCAAACCTTTGCAATGTTAAAACATTAAGGCAAAATAACCTTTGGACTGGGCCTAAAGCAGCATTGTATCCCAAACTGTTTGGAAAGATGAAAGGAAAGCAGACATTTGCAGACATTGGTTAGAATTATCACTGTGTTAATTAGGGGAAGCAGAGATTGTAACCCCAAAATACGTGTTTTTTTAAAAAAATATTATTTTAGGTTGGTTATTTTTAAGAAATGAAAGACTCAGGGTGTTCATAGCCACTGAGTGGCTGTCTAACGCCAGCACCACCTCTAGCTCCCGAGTTCCAGCCAAAGGAGAAGGGGAGGGTAAGTAAGGAGGTCTCTATACCATGGTTCCTAGAAAGCCCACTGCCCGCAAATCCACCAGTGGTAAACTACCAAGAAATCACCTGGCTACAAAAGCTGCTCCCAAGAGTGCACCTTCTACTGAAGGAGTGAAGAAACCTCACCATTACAGGCCAGGTAGTGGTGCACTTCGTGAAATTAGACATGAGAAGTCCACTGAACTTCTGATTCACAAACTTCCCTTCCAGTGTCTGGTGAGAGAAATTGTTCAGGACTTCAAACAGACCTGCGCCTCCAGAGTGCATCTATTGGTGCTTTGCAGGAGCAAGTAAGGCCCATGTAGTTGGCCTTTCGAAGACACCAACCTGTGTACTGTCCACGCCAAACGTGGAACAATTATACCAAAAGACGTCCAGCTAGCACACCACATGTGTGAAGAACGTGCTTGATGTTCCTGCATTTATATTAAAATTTGTGTGTGAATTTCATTTGTGTGTGAATTTTTAAAAATATGCCCTGGCTGGTGTGGCTCAGTGGTTAGATCGCCAGCCCGGAGCACCAAAGGGTCATGGGTTCGATTCCCATCAAGGGCATGTACCTGGGTTGCAGGTTTGATCCCTAGCCCTGGATGGGGCACGTGCAGGAGGCAACCAATCAATGTGTCTCTCTCACATCGATCTCTCTCTCCCTCTCCCCCCTCCCTTCCTCTCTCTCAAAATCAATGGAAAAATATCCTCAGGTGAGGATTAACAGCAGAGTGTGCGTGCGTGCGTGCGTGCGTGTGTGTGTGTGTGTGTGTAAATATCTGCACTTATAGAAATTCCTTCTATTCATGTAATAATTCCCCTTTCACATAAATACTCCTCACCTTCACTTCCTAATTGGAACATTATTTGGGTTTCTGTCTGAATCTCCTCCCAGAACAGTTATTTTTTTGGATCTCAAATAAACACTTGGTGCCTCACACCGTGACTTTTTTATTTTTAGGTTAACACCTAATTGTCTTTACTGTTTTTGCTATGAAAAAATACACACATATAATGAGATGAGCCATTAGAAGAGAGCACCATGTAGTGTCACCTTTAGAAGAAATGTCTTGGGTGAGCCACTTCATTAAATACCTGTCTCAGATAGGATCGGCTAAGCTCTGTTGTGGTAACAAGCCCAAAGAACACAGTGTACTTCCTACTCATGCTACATGTCCACCACAGGTCATCCGGAAGCTCCGCTCCTCGTAGTGACTCAGAAGCCAGCATTGTTGCTACATCAGAGGAAAAAAGAGCTCTAGAAAGTCACACATCTGGCAGCAGAATGCTCCACGATTAATCACATGGTCCTAATCCAACCCAGAGGGGCCCAGGAGATAGATGGCACAGATTATATTTGGTGAATGGCACCTAATAACACAGCCTCAAAATAAAGTCAGCAAATATTGAAAAAAACTCTAAGGAGACATCAACAAATTTATAATCCAAGTGGTGGTACTTCTGGTACCTGCTAGGGAGTCTGTAGCCAACTTGATCTCGTTAGATGCAAGCATTGCAGAAAGCACACAGGTGTGTCAGGTGGAGACCAGAAATTACAAGGAAATAAGACAATGCTCTTTGTGAAATCAAAAAGTAACAATGCATTTGTTGATTGTGTATGGCAGAAAAAGGGTAGAGGAGCATGCAATACATACATAGGTGGAAACCTTCAAATTACCCACGTTACACTCAGCTGCTCTGAGAATGTAGCTTGCTTAGTGCTCTAAGTCTGCTCTGACCTGCCTTACAAGCTCCCATCTTCTACGTAGAAGTGGGGGGAGGGGGCAAGATCGAGTCCAATTTATTAATCTCACTTTAATTCCAAAATTTCAAATGTCTTTGTAGTTTAAAAGTCTCTACTTATATGACTCAGTTAAGTACTCAACAGGTAAGCTCTGCCCTTCCCTCTGGTCCTCTCCGATAAGGCATCTGGGAGTTTGAGGGAGGGGTGTGGTTTTGTGACCTCATAGTAGCAGATGTTAATCTTCCCAAAGAACAGCAGGGTCCGGACCTGCCCCCTCCTCTCCCTGCCTTCCCAGCAACGTCCCTAGCATACTTCCTGCCCTAGTACTTCGACCTGGAAGGAGGAGATCTGGACAATTTTGTCTTGAGACCTCCCTCTCAGACTCCATTCCCCCTCTCTTTCCCGCACAGCTGAGTCCAGAAGTGGGAGGGGGCACTCACCCCTCTCTCCTTCACAGCCTGGGGGGCCTCCCTTCTATTCTGCACACAGGGCCTATGTATTAAAAAGGAAGCTTTGTTATTTAGAAATCCCTTTCCCCAAAAAAGCCTAGATTTTATGTACATTGTCTCACTAAAAAGAGGTCAAGAAAATCAGCTTTGACTGATGAATGGCCCCTCTGCTCTGGGAAGCACCTGCTTGTCCTTTCTTTCCTGGGACAATAAGCTTGATGACTCTGTCAGAAGGCTACCAGGAAATAGGATTTAAAGGGTAGAATCAAAATGCAATTGTTTAATTCTTATAAAATGTGTTCCCCAGAGAGGTGAAATTGGATGAACTAAAGTAATGAGATTTTTTTTTTTTTTGGTGTCTTGTGAGATCTTTTCTTCATAGAGACACAGTGTAATTTTCAAAACACAACCCTAATGAAAATATAGAATGAGTGCATGCCACAGGTTTTATGCATTAATGAGGGAGCCAGCAGAATAGTAAATCCGGTACAAAGGAGAATTCAAAAGACAGAAATGTGTATGTTCAAAAAGGAAAAACACACGGCAATAAGTTTGCTAAATTAGAAGCAACAAAAGGGCAAAAAACCCCATAACCTCTGGGGTTATCACTTCCCTTGCACAGACTCAGAATTCTTTTGCACCTCCACTGGACAAAAATATACAAGTTAACATGTCCGAGCCTTAAGCAACAGGGCATTCCCCTGGAGAACTGAATAATTCTTGGGTGGCCCTTTACATAAAGGCCTTTAAGTAAAGCTTAGTCCAAAACTGAAAGAACAGGAAGTCATCCTGTTGCCTTGTTTTCAAGTGTTAGGTAGTTTTTCTTAACATAGTCAAACATTGCGTATATCCCACCCACCTTAACAGACATAAAACCCAGGCTGGTGAGAGCTGATGGAATGAATGAATTTATAAAGAGCCTAGGGAAATAAAAGGGGGTGTGGGGTAAAGCAAGTTCAGGTTTCTGCCTTAGAATATGCATCTTTAAAAACCCAAAATTGTGATGTTGTTCCAAACCTACAGATTTTAGAGATATTACTCGCAAATTACCCATTCCTTAGAATCATAGTCTAGATAGATTTAATTAGGCCTAAATGATTCCATTACTAAAGAAAATTAATCTGGTTAAATGAAACCATACAGGCCTGCGATAATTATTTTTCAGTCGTCATAGGTTACCCTACCCCATGAAATGTATACTAGCCTATTCGGTTACTGACGTGGCAAACATTATTTCATCGATAAGGCATAGTCAGAGTTGGTTTAAGTTTAAGGAATTTGGCACAGTTTACATGTAAACCACTTTCCAACAGACAGTAGTTTCCAAAACAGATCTATTTTTTTTTAAATCTCATAACAGCTCATTTGTAATACCATCCTCTCTATTCAGATGGTTTTTGAAGTATCCCTTGGTTAGAGAGAAATAAAAGAGAACGAATATTATAAAGGAACAAAGCCTGCTCTGACGAGCAGTTTCCCCACGGAATTTCATTTTCTGAGTCGAGAGTAAGATCATCTGATTAAAAAGCTCACATTTTCTGAACCTTTCTGTTTGAAGTCTATGCTGTGTAACATGAGCATGTTTCCATATTAAGGTTATTCAGCTGTGGGGGGAAAAGGCAGAACTCACACAAAGCTTTTCCTTTAAAAGTTGAAGAATGAGAACTCTAAAGGTGTTGCTCCCAGACCGCTTGGCTGTTTTTTTACCCCCTGAAAGAAAGCAAAGACAAACATTCGGGAAAGCATTGTAACTCAAAAGCATGACCAAAGCTAAGAAATTTAAGTAACCGTGTCACAGAAACATGGGAACATAGATTCTGTTGGCTAATCCAAATAGATAATTAATCATGCTCCTGACAGTGTGGAATGCAGATAGCCAGCTATTTGCAGAGACTTTAGCAGGCAGGCTGAATTTTTGGAATACTGGAACCTGGAGTGGCTTGAGTAGTTGTTAAGTCAGTGATTCTAAGATCTACAGATTTCTTAGACCAGTAAAATTTCAAAATAATGTTGAAGACTAACGTACTGTTAACATCTTTATTTTGCCAAATAAAAATATTAGGGGGAAATCCTTACTATTTATAATTGCCAACATTTTGTAAGAGATACAGCTTCACAGATTCTTTTTTTTTTTCTTTTTTTTTGAGACTAGTTCATAATTGGATTGACCTGTGGATCTAGGGTCACGATATCTTTAGGTGACCTGACTTCTTTGTCAAACCTTTCATTAGTGACTAACAGGCACATGAAGTACCTGTCCGTGACTGATCAAAATGAATGCTACTCCTGAGACAGCTAGAGTTTGGCTTTAGATAGGGATTGGGTTGATTAGGATAATCCTGTTTTAAGGAGGATTTTTTATTTTCAAATGGAGAGGAGACAGGAGACTTAAACACTGACCAACTTCTGACTGGGGCATATGTTCTCTTTTCATCTGCCCTACCTGACCTTTAAACAAGAATCAAATCAAATTCCTTTAATACCTGTTGCTAAGAGTTCTGGGCTAGGCTTTGGGGCAAAATTTCTTAAACTTAAATCTTCATAATTATAGGCTGGGAACCTATCAAAAGTGCATATTTCTGGGGTTTAGTGCCGTAGGGTCTGAATGAAGCCTGAGATGACAGCCGTGGAATCTCAGTTTTAACAAGCAATGACATGTGATTTTGATGCACATGGTCCGTGAACCTAATCTTGAGAAACATTGTTCTAGAAATTATGAAGAGGTAACACTTGTAATTTAGCAATGGCACACTAGCTAATTCAGGTCGACCTTCCTGCAGAACATAATGTATTAAACATCTTTTTAAAAGCATCAAAAGCTAACAAAATACTGTTAAATTACTGGGATGAGATCCAGCAGAGAATGGAAATCCAGAGGGAACGAGCCTGGCAGCCTGGACTGTTTTTGCCTTGGAGTCATTAGCTGATCCTGAAGAGACAGTCTGTAGGGTGAGCTGTCTTTTTAGCAACCTCACGGGCTCACTGGAACAAGAGTGAGATCAGGACCTGACAGGGGTGGAGGTCTGGTAAACCGTTCCCCATTTTATATGCACACACCCATTAGGAGTGAGAATGAACTGGAAATGGCTCCTTTAGAAAGTTTCAAATCTTGAACTTGAACTAAGGTGATCCTGGAAAAAAACCAAAGAACATCTTCTCTAGAGGGATTACATCAACCTCGGCATTGAATTATTTCTACAAACATTTTTTCATGTATAATGTCCGGCACACAATCAAAGACAACTAAGCCTTAATAGGAGACAGAAAACCATGAGCAAGAACCACTAGGAAAAATAAACAACAAAACAGACTCAAAGAGACTCCAGATACTGGGTAAATCTCCCTTGAAGGTAAGTGTGGTCATATGATCAAGTTTGGACCAATGGGATGTGAATAGAATTGATGTGTATTTATCTCCCTAAAGATGAAGATGCTTGCGCTGATTTTTTCCCCCACCAACTTGGAAATGGCAGTAATTGGAACAATTCCTTGGGTCCTAACAGGGATGCTGAGAATGGCAGAGCTGCCCATCAGCCAAGGTCCCTATATGTCCTCATGGAACAGAGCTGCCCTGCACGCCCTGGACTACTACATAGGAAAGAAAGAAATTCCTATCATATGTAAACTCTCGTACTTTGGGGTTCCTTTGCAACAACAATTTTGCCTGTGCCTTAACTAATGCGTGGATGTGTTATGGAGCAACACAAAGGTCAGTTGGATAGGTGGGAGTGAGGGGGAAGCAGTTGTTGCGAGGCTTAATGGCAAGGTTAGGGGTCAGGATTTGAAGGGCTTGGTAAGGTGAAGCAGTGCCGAGGAACCCGACAGGTGGCGGTGCCATTAGTGGTGATGGGGAAGCTGATGAAGTGGCTTCAGTTACCTCACGTGATGTTTATAATTTTATGTCTCCTTTCTCCAGAATTCCAAGCCCATATTTCCAAGGGCTGGACAGAATTTCTCTCTGGAGGTCAAATAGGCTCTTTGACCTCAACATTTCAAAATTTAGCTTTCTTCCCCAGAGAGCCTTTTCTTTTACTTGTATTGCCTGTTCTGATTAATCACCGTATATCACTCTTCACCCAGTTGCCCTCCCTGGAAACCAGGATCCCCACTGATTCCTCCTTTATCACCACGCTCAATTTCTCATAAAGATCTCTCCTTCCATTCTTTCCATTTATTTCTCTATTCCCATTGCCAGTGCCTTTACTCTTGTTTCTATTATCTCTTAGCCCAAATGTTGCCTTATCTTCCTTTTTAGCCGACCTCTCTGATTTCAGCTTCCCTTATGCTTCACATTGCTCTCAGGGCTATTTTTCCAAAACACAAACTTGACCATGTCACTTCACCTGTTTATAAACTTCCTCCCATTTCCTATAAGCCAGAGAGCCCAGATTCAGTACAGATCTGGTCCCCTTTAAACTCATATCAAGCCTCTCGGTGTGCTCTGGGCCCTGAGCACACTGGGCCTTTGCAGTGTCCTCTCTGCCTGCAATGTCCTTGTCTTCTCCTCATTTAGTGAACTTCTGTTCAGCCTTCAAAGCCGTCCCAATAATACTCATTGGAAAACTTTCCCAGAACCTACTAGCTTAGTTGCTTAGTTATTCCTACCTCAATATCTGATGAATGAATGAATGAATTAAAGTACTAAGAACTGACTCCCAAAGAACACACCCAGCAGAAGGGCAGAAAATTTCATAAGTTCAGAATTTTACTGGGAAGGGAACTTAGAGATTTTAAAGGTCATCTAAATGTGTTTACAGATGAGGTTCAGAGAAGTTAAAGGACTTTCCCAGGATTAGACAACGGAACTGGAGCAAGACATGGCTTCTCTGTTTCTAGTGCTTCGTCTTACATTTTGTTGTGAAAGTATTCAATGGTAATTTCTAGAGAAGGGTTGGTTTGAAAGGCTGAGTTTAAAGGTTTGGCTGTTTTAGCTTGTGGACAAGGTGGCGGCACTTCAAGGCAGATAAGAAATGATCAAAATGTCAGTGTAACATTGTCACAGAGATAATCTAAGCTATGAGCTATTTTGCCAGCAGGATGGAGAGAAATCCTGTTTACACACCAATGTGGGCATTGACAACTCAAAAGAGGGTTCAGTCCAGGGGCTCGACTTATTTTTTTGAAATGCCCAAGGGCCCTTTCAGTTTGGCTTTTCAAAATAATGTTTTTGAATGCATAAAATATCAATAAATAAAAATACAAAGGAAACCAATTACATTAAAATATGGCTATCAAGGTATTAAATATTATAAATGTGTGATGCATGTACTTCTTTATTTAATCTATTAAATCACAAGATCTAGCAGCAGTCTAATAACTGCCATGATTTTTTAAGTGGCAATGAGTGTAAATGATATTTCCAGATATCTACAACAACTGTCATGTAATATGAAAGTATTTGTGATTTCTATTAATGACAAGGCACCGGTCCTGCTAATGCAACTGTGGTTTGATGCTTATATTTGCAGTTGAAGGAAATACTTCTGTTAGAGATCAATGAAAACGAAGAGGAAATGTTTTTCAAGTTCATTGATCTCCTAAACCCAGGTTGAGAATCCCTGGGTTAGTCCAATCTCTTTATTTTAATGATGACGAATCTTTTATCTGAAATATGTAAAATGAGTTCAAAGAAAACGATTGATGGAGTCTATGAAGTTGACATCTCTCAACTCAGCACACTTTCCTCCAGGAGCTTGGGCTTAAAAACAAAGAATTGGAAAAGGGAGGTTGCTTTTTGCGGGGGGAGCTTGACTATATTCTTTAATTGTGGCGGAAAAGACACTGGGCAACTCAGAGGTGATAGGAGTCCTCCTGAACCCGTTTAGATTCTGAACAACAAAGACGGCCTAGCTACTCGGAGGAGCTGTGGGTTAAAGAAATTCCCTTCTACTGTAGAAACAGACTGATGTTAAACCACTTCTGCTTTCTGCTCAGTGTCCCTGGTCCCTAAGTCCTGCTTGATGCAAAGGGCCTCAGGGAGGGGAGATATAAAAATAAAACCCAAATTAGTATCTCAGGAAATTATCCTGCACCACACTGAGACCAAGAAGAAAGAAAACATGATTACTTTTTTAATAAATGCGAACAATAGGAAGTATCCATGCAATATATATAAATATCAAATCATTATGTCGTACACCTGCAACTAATGCAGTGTTATATGTCAGTTATATCTCAATTAAAAAAAGAATAATGTTGACTTTTGGTTTGGGATACAAATCCACCTGAATTGTATTCTGGTTAGTTTTAATTTTGCTTTTGAAAAAAATTCATTTTGTAGGTTGTAGAGTCAGACTCGAAAATATTTGTTATACCAAATAATTGACTAAATATGGCAAAACTTATTGAATCCATGTCTCTATCATTAATTTACGATGTACTCGATTATTATAAGTACTAGTGTGTACTTCTTGAGTATATAATTCTTCAGTTCTTGTGCCTCTCCACTCATGTACTATACTGAGACTCATTTAATTACATCTCTGAAATTTGTTTCATTTGAATAATTATAATAACAATAAAATAATAATAACAATATATATTAAAAGAAGTATCTGAAAATGCCCTTTAGAAGAACAGAATGCCCAGCCTTGAACTGAACTGATATTGTCTGGAGGTGCTGGACAATTGAATGCTTTCAACCATTTTGGAGCATGACCCATGGTAAGAAATAGATTTTTTTCACTGGAATTTATCACCTGTATGCATGCATGCATACACATACATGTATTCAAACAAAAGTTTCCCCAAACGAATTTCTCTTAATAAGTGATGGGGCCCACCGATATTTTTTTGTTCTCTGCTGGTGCACAGGCTGGCACTCCAACCACTGAGCCACACCGGCCAGGGCTCAATTGTTGTGTTAAACCACTCTATTCTGTGGTGGTTTATCATGCCGTAATAGATAACTCAGACACCATGACATGGCACGACATCACAAGGCACTTAATGTCAGTTTGTCCTATTATCAGTGATGAAAAGTTGGATCATTTGCTTAAGGTCTTGTCTGCCAGATCGATCCATTATAATGAATAATCTGTAAGGTGTCTTATCTTCTTTTCTTAGAAACTCTTGCTACAGGAACTTAAGCCCACAGTAGCAACAGCGATGGAGGGACCCTGCTTCAGAGTTACATCTTCTCTATTGAAGTACCTGCCTTAAGGCCGCAGGAAGGTGAGCACCTATTGACTGATGACCCAGCGGGTGGGCTCCACAGATGGCAGAGAAGCTGGAAATCCAGCTGTGCTGAAAACACTTGATTCTATTTGTGGTTTAACAGCATCTGTGCTTAAAAGGAATGCTACAAACTCTGTGTAGGTTTGCCAACTTCTGATTCGGATCACCAGATCACGAGATTTTGAGAAAGAAAAAAGCAAAGAGGAGTCCTTTTATTTTAAGCTTTTCATATGAAGTTAGAATCGGGTGCCCACTGAGAAAGAAGTCTATTAAGGACACTGCTTCTTGCTTTCACAGTAATGCAATTGTTTCGTAGTTATATAAACTAGTCAGTCAGGTCTATGTTGTCTTCTTGGTTCCATGTCTTTTAAATTCTGGTTTTAAATATATTATTTCATCACATATTGAAACAATTAAATCATGGTCCTCTTATATCCCAAACTTATAGATGTTCTAGGATGGATGCGGCATAGTAGATGCTGAGTGTGTACATGCATCAAAAAAATGAATACATGGGGCTCCCATTCTTTCATTCATTCCTCAGTATGTTGTACATCTGAAACTAATATAATATTGTATGTCAACTGCAATTGAAATATTGAAAATATATTTTTAAAAAGAACGCTTTCATTTGCATGGCACTCAACCAAGTGGATGTGCACTCCTAGCAATAAAATCTTGTTCAGCATTGCCCATGGCCGGTGTGGCTCAGTGGTTAGAACATCGGCCAGCACACTGAAGGGTCACGGGTTTGATTCTCGATCAAGGGCAAGAACCTAGGGTGCAGGTTCTGTGCACCCTGGTTTGAGCACGTGCGGGAGGCAACCAATCGATGTGTCTCCCTCACGTTGATGTTTCTCTCTCTCTCTCTGTCTCTCTCTCTCTCTCCCTCCCTCCCTCCCTCCTTCCCTTCCACTCTCTCTGAAAAATCAAAGGAAAAAATACCCTGAGGTGAGGATTAACAAAAAAAATTGGTAATGTGATTTACATGTTTTCTCATGGAATCACACTGCATCTGAACAAGGTAAATTTGAAGCTCCGTTGAAAGGAAATGCTTATTTATGATTGAGCTAGACAGGTATAAGACTTTATGCTGAAACTGAAACTTTGCATGATTTAAATCAATAATGATTATTTTATACATTTTCCTAACATGAAACAATATGCAGAATATTGTAATTGTAATAGACAGCATTAAGTAAATTGGCCGTAAAAATTGTAAGGAAGCTTTGAAGAATGCTTTGTTTATATTGATAAACCTAGAATTGTTTCTCAAATAACACACTACTCCTTTGAGTTTAACATTAATACTGAGTTGACACAAATTAATGAATTTACTTAACTTGTACAGATGTGGTTTTGAAACTGACATGTTTTGCTTCAAAGTCAAATCAATTCTTCTAAAAAATAAATAAACTAGTTTTGTCTGTGTGGATGTAAGTATTAAAGGAAAATGATTTTTGGTCCTCAGTTCAGTTATAGGAAAATTTTTAGGTACGTTAAAACAGCTTGCGTATGTAAACTTACTTTTTTTTGACTGTAAATTTTATGAAATCTAAATACAGATTAAATACTTTTCATTTAAATGGGGCATCCAAAGATGTGCTGTAAGGATAAAATACACACTGGATTTCCCAAGACTTCGGATAAAAAAGAGAATCTAAAATATCTCATTAATAATCTTCTACATATTGAAAGGACAATACTTTGACTATATTGGATAAAATAATATACACTATTAACATCAATTTCTCCAGTTTGTTTTTCCTTCTTTTTTTAATGTGGCTACTAGAAAACTTAAAATTTCACACATGGCTCTATTGGACAGCACTGCTCTGCATCAGATAACATAGGACTACTTATTTGAGAATAATCCAGTATGACAATGAAAGAGCATGGAATAATTCTTTTATTATTTGATAAATAATCTTAATCCCAAACTTAGGATAATTTTCTTAACTTTATGGGGTAGTGAAAGACCATGTTGTGTCTGAACCTTGCAATAACTTAGCAGGTTTAGAACGTGTGTCTTTGGAGGAATAATAGGAGTTGAGTGAGAAAACAAAGGCCGAGGTCAGCTTGTGAAAAGTGTTTAAACCGTACGTAGCATTTGAACTTCATGCCGTATGCAGTTGGCAGCCACTGAAGAGTTGCAGCAGGGGAGTTGTTATATCATTAGAATTGTATTCTGGAAAGAGAACTACGGAAGCCTGTGGCGCAGGAATTGCAGGGAGCCAGTTATGACTGCAGAGTATGGAAGGAATAAATGCCCGCATTTAGGTAACGGAAGATCGGGGGTCCGGGAAATGACCAGATGGATTTGAGAAAGATTGGATGAGGAGGGAAAAGTCTGAATGGATCCGGAGTTGGGAGTTTGCAGGGACAAAGGACAAGGGCTTGAGGGGTTGAGGACTTGGTGACCAACTGTAGGGAGAGAGCAGAAATGAGGTGAGTGATAAAGTGAGGAGGAAAAGTCCTCGGACTGAAGGCCTTGATGTGATCAAAGGATGGGCGCTGCACACATTCTGAGCGGCCCTGACTTTTACATGAACCTGCCTCCTCCCTCTGCCCCCCGAAAGCATCCAGAATTACCGGAGCTGAAGAGGTTCATGAACAGACAGGGCATTGGCCAAGCCTCCCACAGAGAACCCGAGGCAGGCGCTGCTTTTGGTGTCAAAGTTGTCAGCATAGGTGAGCTGTGACCTGGAGGCCTGGCAGTGAGTGATGGGGCTGGAGAATGCATTAACCTCTGGGGGTTTTTGGGTTTTTTTTTATTAAGCCTGTGAACAATGAGCTGAAAGTATCAAAAAGGCGACCTTCCTGTTTTCCTCAACCCTGCATTTTAAAAGGCTGACTGTTTCCCTGAAGTCAAGCTTGCCTGTTACCAAGACATTAAATCATGTCTTAAGACGCCACTGTGTCATATACAGCTCAAGAGCTTGGCTTTTCTTCCTTTTTTAAAACATTCTTATGTTTTCTGTACATTCACTGTTCTTGATGACTTTTCATTTTAATTTTAAACGCACTCACAGAAAAGTTGCCAAAAGCGTACAAGGAACTCTTGTACACCCTTTACCCAGATTCAACCATTGTTGACATTTTACCTGGTTGGCCTCGTCAGTTTCCCTCTCTTTTTATTTTTTAAAAAATGTTTATTATGTTCAGGAGCACTTTTAAAATATATATCTTTATTGATTTCAGAGAGAGGAAGGGAGAGGGAGAGAGAGAGAGAAACATCAATGATGAGAGAGTCATTGATCGGCTGCCTCCTGCACGCCCCCCACTGGGGATTGAGCCCACAACCCGGGCATGTGCCCTGACCGGGAATCGAACCCCGATCTCCTGGATCCTAGGTCGATGCTCAACCGCTGAGCCACGTCGGCTGGGCTCTCCCTCTCTTTTAAAATTTACACATGCATATATAATTTTTCCCAAAGCATGGATTAGTTGGAGACATTATGCCCCTTTACCCAAAATGCTTCAGGGTGTAATTCCTAAGATCAAGGACATTCTCTTATGTAATCACAGTACACTGACCAAAGTCAGGAGCTTTAACGTTGCTACACAGCTATTGTTTAATCCACAGTCCCTGTTCCTCTGTTGTTGAATTGCCTTCACAATGTCTCCAATGGCTACTTTTCTTTCCTATTCCAGGATCCAATCCAGAATCGCACATTATGATTTAGTTGTAAAATCTCCTTAGTTTATTTTCATCTGAAACAGTTCCTTGGCTTTTCTTTGTATTTCTTGTCCTTGAAATTTTTTGAAGAATGTAGGCCATTCATTTTGTGGAAGTTCCTTTAGTTTGAGTTTGTCTGATGTTTCTTCATGATTAGGTTCAGGTTGTACATTTTTGGCAAGAGGACCACAGAAGGGATGTTAGGTCCTCAGGACATCATAGCAGGAGGCACATGATGTCGGTTTGGACATACTGGAGATCTTACCAATTGTACAGCAACAGAATGTTCTTTAGCTTTATTTTTCCCATTTGGCAGGCGTCTTGCATTGCAGTACAATTTCCTCTTTACAGGAGCATGTTAATGGGAAGTTTCTAAATTATTTTTTATTAGTTGCAAATACCCAAAGTGCAATAACCTGGTGTTTTTTAAGGAAACAAGTTAAAATAACATATATTCATTTTCACTTATGGAGTTTGAATGTCGATAGGTATACTCAGATTGAAACAAAATCTACTATCTCAGACAAAATGAGAAAACTATATATTTGTAAATAATTTAGGGAAAACGTGGTTTAAGATTATTAAAGGACAAACTTCCTGATGCAATGAACATATTTTTATTACTTTATTATTTTTTGAAGATCTAATTGGCTTTATTAACTGAATCATAAATCAGGCAGCATCTCATCTCCCCAACGAACATATGTTTAAAATATCAATATTAATATATCCTTAAAGTGTAAGACCCTTATGATGAACATGGTGACATGCCAGGCAATCTACTCTAAAACCAGAAAAAAACTATGGCTCAGGGAGGGCTTAATTATCCTTTGCGGTGTGGATCTTAACAGTAACTGCTGCATAATGATTTTAGGCAGATTTTCAGAGACTGAAAGAGGGGAGTCATGGGACTGGTTGTGCCAAGAGGATGAAGCTGAAAACTGAGCCAAAGAAGAGTTTAAAATAAGAGCTGTGTCAACATGCATAAATTCTCTTGCTTTGAAGACACTGCAATGGGATCCAGGAACAGGAAAAAAAAATATTTATTGTTTTGCCTTTGCATGCCAAAATGTAATCTCTCTTCTTCTTCTACCCTTTCCTTAAAACAACAATTGTCTGCATGTAGGATGAGTGTGTTGTAAATGAACCATTCAGGGTTTTTTCCCCCCTGCTCTCATTTCCAGTACTGAGCGGCAACATGATAGATTAGAAATTCTCCTTACTTTGGAGTCAGACTGATCCACACTCCGAGCCGTGTTCTGCCACAGACTGGCCTCAGTTTCTGTGTCTTTAAACGGGGAATAAACTGGGCTAGGTTGGGAGGACTAAAAATAACATATATAAAGAACTCACAGTACTTTACAAACACTGTGGCCCGTAGCGTACATTCCATAATGGAAGTGGGACATGAGGACAATGTAGTTTCAAGAAAAGAGCCCTGGTCTGGGAACTGGGGCATCAGGGTCCTGGTCCCTAAGCCTTCAATTCCCTAACAAGCACCCGACCTTGGGATGCTCCCTCAAACTTCCTGGATTTTAGTCCCATTGAGGAAGGAGTGTTGGCTGGAGAGCAGTGCAGGTCAAGTTCGAGGGCACTAGCCTGCTGCCACTAACGCAAGGTGCAGAGTGCTGCATTGGACAGCCGACTGCTATGCTGTGGGCACAGAGGTAAGCAAGCAAACAGCGGCCAGCTCTGCCTGGCCGGGTGGCACTCGAGCCGGGCCTTGAATGCTCATGGGTGGGCATTTCCACTGGAGAAAGGTGTTTCAGGTGAGGACAGAGACCCAAGGGTCCAGCACGCAGAAGGCATGGAGCTGCCACGCAGTGCGAAACGGTGGCTCCCATCCAGTCCCGCTGCAGTCAGCTTCTGGGAGGGACTGCCTCTCACTGTTGTGTTGTATCAGATGCATTTGAACACAGGTGGACCCTCTGTGGGCTTTGGAAATCTTTTAGCTCTACTGTAGGGAAATGGTTACAGAGGTGGGAGTTTCCCTCTAAAGCCCCAGGTACCCACCATTTCGACTGGGGCAAAGGAAACTACCAGTTAAACATCAGCCTTTTTAAATTTTATTTTAAATTTATCTTTATTGTTGAAAGTATTACAGATTTCCCCCCTTTTCCCCATTGACCCCTTCTACCCTGCACCGGTGTCCCTGGGTTACGCATATATGCATATAAATTCTTTGGTTAATCTTTCCCCAGCCACCCACCCACCCACCCCCTTCCCTCAGTCTTAACTCATCAATAATTAATTCTTCCACGGGGGTTTCCAGTACCAGGCACTGTTCTAAGTGTTATACTTTGTTCATTTATTTAAGCCTCAGAACAACCGTGTGAAAGTGGTGCGGTTACCTCCCGCCCTCACAGATGAAACAATTTAGAAAGATTAAATCTTTTGCCAAAGGCTACCTGCAAACAAATGGAATAATCTAGATAAAGATCCAGGCTGGCCAACGAAAGGCCCTGATCGGAATCCTTCTGTGAACTGCCGCTCCAGAGACCATGGAAGAAAGGAGTCAATCATATGGAAAAATACATATTGAACTAACACGAACAGTTGAGAGTTTAGTCCCATCTTCAAGTATTAGCTGCATTCAGACAAGAAGCCAGGGCATTACTTTTTGGACCAAAACACACTCGATTATTTGCTTTGGTAACACTTTTGATTGTGTGATTACTTGGGGGGCTTAGGAAATGCGTTGCAACAATGAAGTCTCTCCCCCACCCCCATAACGTGCCATCCTTTGCCAGAAATGAGAGGGAAAAAGGGAGTGGGGTGGGCTGGACAGCGTGTCCTGTGGAGAAATGAGGGCTTTGTAAAGAGTCTCCCGTGGAGGTTCTGTGTCTTCTCTGGGCTGAGTGACGGAGCCTCAGATGTCCAATCTTCCCTGAGTCAGGCCTTCTTAAACTGGAGGAACCCTGGGGGTGGGTGGGGTGGACACATCTCAGGCACTGAGAGCACGTGGGTGGGGAGCTTGGCTGCAGGGTAACGGCAGGAACTGCCTCACCATCCTTTCGTGTTCTACGTGCCAGTTCTAAAAAGGCCAGCGGGGACACACATGAGGATTTTGACTGGCACTCGGGGCGATGGCTTGAAATGTCTTGAGGAAAGTCTTTTTTGTCATTTACTTTTATTAACTAATCCTCCAGAAAATTCTACCGATGAACTCTTGAAGACCTTGCGAATGGGCTGTGGACTGCCAGGCACCCTGGGGATCAGGGCTATGAGTCGAATGATGGGGAACAGAGTGGCAAGTCACATGGATTGGCCATCGCCCTCATCTCCCTTTCCCAGCACCTGACCTCAGAGAACTTGATCTCTCTGGGGGTCTCTGGGGTGTCGAGCGTGATGTTCTATCCCTCAGTTCATTTCCAAAGACACAGATATTGAGGGCCTACAGTGTGCCAGGCACAGTGCCAAGCACTGGGAGTGGAAGGGTGAAAAGTCAGGAGTCCTGAAGGGGCTTGGTGCCTAGAGTAGGGCGTGCCTTCATAATAATACCACCACCATTCTCATCATTGTAGCCCACTCCCATTTATCAATTATGTGTCATGTGTCAGGCACTGCCCCCCGTACTTACCGTATATTTATTCATTTAATCCTCACAGCAGCTCTATGAGGTGGGTACTGTTATTAGCTTCATTTTACAGAGTGGGGGGAGGAGGCACAGAGAGGTTGATGAACCTGTCCGCTGTCACACAGCTAGTAAGAAGTGGGGTAGGAATTCATCCTCGAAATTGTTTGGTAAAGACAGGCAACAGCTCCAGAGAGGAGAATGGCAGGACACCCTCTCCAAGGTCACACTCCGTGGTGGGGAGGAGTGCCTGCTGGTGGGAGGCAGCAGACTCACACACCTTGGCTTTGGGGAGTTGTAAGAAAAGTGGCGACAGTTTGAGACAACAGCCAGGGCCAGGAGAGGCAGTGCCATGAAGGAGTGAAGAGCCTGACTCTGGAGCCACCTGCCCAGGTTCAAGTCCCGGCTCTGCCACTTTCTAGCAACCCAACCCCTTTATCCCTCAGTTAGCTCCTTGGTAAAATGGTGATAACTGCACCTATGACTTTGGGCTATCCTAAGGATGAAGGAAGTCAGTGTTTGAGGCTGAAGAATGCTTTTCTCTGGGAAAAACACAACCATGAGGCTAGTTTCCCAAAAGCCTTCCATTTTGCTCCCCCCCCCCCCCAAGTACCTCACTTCAACTTCCTCCCATTAGGCATTTATTTGAAATTTGCTTCAGGTAATGAAGTTTGCGTAATAAAAACTTCTGTACAGCTTTAGCTTAAAAACTTGATTTGGCTTCAAGCTTTTTTTTTTTTTTAAAAAAAAAAGGAGGTAAAATTCACATAACATAGAATTAGGCATTTTACAGTAAAAAAATTCACTGGCATTTAGTGCATTTACAGTGTTGGGAAACCACCACCTGCGTCTACTCCAAAGACGTTCTCATTGCCCCAAAAGGAAACCCCACTGCCATCAAGCAGTCACTTCCTTCCTCTCCTGCCCAGCCCCTGGCAACCACTGACCTGATTTCCATCTCTACGGATTTCCCTATTCGGGACATTTCAAATGGAATTATGCAGTACTTGTCCTTTTGTGACTGGCTTTGCTCACGGGGCGTGTTTTCAAGGTTCCTCTGTGCTGCAGCTTGGGCCCGAACTTCATCCTTCTTGTGGCTGGATAATCTTCTGCTTATCCGCTCATCTCCTGATGGACATTTGGCTCTTTCCACCTTGGGACGGTGGTATATGGTATATTGTGCTGTTATAAACATTCGTGTACAAGTTTTTGTTTGAACACCTGTTTTCCATTCTCCCCGGCACATGCCCCAGGGCCACTGCTGGGTCCTGCGGTAACTGTGTAACATTTTGAGGCACCTCCACACTGTTTTCCGCAGGGGCTGCACCAATTTACATTCCCACCAGCAGTGTACGGAGGGTTCCAATCTCCACATCCCGGCCGGCACCTGTTATTTTCTGTTTTAACAGTTTATTTACTTCCATTAGAGCGGTCCTCGGGGGTTTGGCGTTGTACCTATTGTGGTTCACACCGCTTCTTGACTTGGCAGGGGCACCCTTGGCTTTACATTGGCATCTCCTGGTTTTTGTTTCTGCGGGGTTTTTTTTTGTTGTTGTTGTTTTTTTAACAAGCCCGATGCCCAGGCCGGGCTTCATGGGCTGGGGCTCAAGCAGGCATAGGTTTTAAAGCTCCCAGGTGATCCAGTGTGCAGCTGAGTTGAGAAACACTGGGCCAAAGATTCCAGATCCCTCTCGGTTACACACTCTTTTTAATCAGAAATTTAATTGTGTTTAACTAGCTGGGTGAGGCCCACATTCATCTGCAAAATGGTGTGGGGGGGTCATCCAGATTCCTGCCAGCCATTCTAACCCTAATAACTAAGGCCAGGCTTTTAAAGAAAGGAAGTGACTTCATCACGGCTGCTCACAGCGGGCAGGGAGGTGGAATTTCTCCAAGGGCCCCAAGTGGACTGGTGAAAAAGCGAAAAACAGTACAGTAAAACAAAAAGTACTGGCTTTGATGGCAGGTGCAGCTGCTAAGGGCTGCCAGCCCCCTACCTCTCTTCACAAGGAAGGTTGGGAGCAGCAGCACAGTGACTGGCCTCGGGGATCTGACAGCCCGGGGAGGTGCCCAGTTAGCATTTGGCTTCCCTGTCTCTGCCATCAGCACCTTCTAATGGAGGGCTCTTTTCCATTTTGACTTCCTTCTTCGCAGTAGGTAGTTCCTGTTGCTAAGGCCACACTGAGGACAGTGTGGCTCTTCCTTGAGTTCAGAAAACTCTGTTGCAGATGCCCAAGTTGGCCTGACTACCAATAAGCAGGTGGGTCCATGTGAACATGAGTTTTGGACAGGAGTAATACCTGGAACTAAACAGGATTTTTGCTTAGGGGGCACCTATGGTTTTTCTCCCTAAGTGTTGATTTCATCTTATTGACACTGCCCTCCAGTCACACCCCCCAGGAACACGCCTGGAGAGGAATCAGCAGGTTTTCTCCTCCTTGCAGTGGAGGGAGAGCGCACACCTTGGGGCACCGTGAGGCATCGCAGGAAGGGGGCGTCAGGAAGGGCCATGGATAGGCTTGGGCCCATATCAGGTGCTTTGGCAAGCGTTTAAGGAAGCTGGGCATTGCTCTGGACTGGGGGGAGGGGTAATTCCATGATTGGGGTCTTAGTAAATGTCACCTGGAAGCAGGGAGGACTACACAGAGGCGGTGATGGGGAAAGAGGCGGCAGTCACTCATTAGCCAGGATTGGGGGATGTTTGGTGCCGATTGTGGTCTGGACCAGGTTCACATGTTCTCCATGTTCAGACATGATTATGGAGTGGTGTTGCTGTGTCCTGATCGCAGGATGGCCTTCTCCGATGATGTTCTGGGGAATTGCTTATGTTCAACAGGAAAGTGCCCGACCTGCTCCAGGATGGCAGGAGCTGCTTTTCTCTGCCTCAGACCTCCCTTTTGGCCAAGAGCAGATAAGGTCGGTCCAGAGGACATTAATCCACGATATCCACATTTTCGCCATTGCCAAGATTTTGTTGATTAGGAGGTTGCTTCCAGAAAGCAGGCTATAGCTGGGTAAGTCTCTCTTACTTTCTTGTTGCAGGATCCTGGCAATTTCCACAAATGGTAACAAGCAACTCCCACAAACAAAGGGATTATTCATCCTGTAACAAGTCTTGAAACCAGGGGCCTAGATTACAAAACCCAGGCAATAAAAATATGTTCCAGAATCTAAATAGGTACTCATAGCTCAGTTGGGGATTTAAAGAGGCCTCAAGCCCTTGGTTCCTATGTTTTACCTTTAACAATCTTGCCAGGATTGTGTCATGGGTAGGTGACACATGCATTGAGAACATCCTTATAATAATTCCTAAAGCTACCCCAACAATGTTGGTTCCATATTGAGGTCCATTTATCTCCGTTGTTCTGCACTTCAGCATTTTTGTTAAACTCCACTTTTGCTATGGCTGTCTGATTAGTTTGTGGCAAAACAGCTCAAGGATTTTCATTTCTGTCTATTTTGCACCTTGCAGAAGCAAGGTGAGGCACTAGCACTTGCCTCTGCCTCCTGCACAGCAGGACACAAGCTGCTGAGCAGGACTGGTTACATATTTTACAGGCCTAGTGCAAAACAAAGATACAGGGCTCCTTGTTCAAAAATTAGTAAGAATTTTAAGAGTGAGCAGAGCATTCAACCAAGTGCAGGTGTTCTGAGCTCTGGACACTGTGCCACTGTGCAGGTACACGCCCCAGGCTCACCCTGCTGCTGAGTGGGGAGAGGCACAGTTGAGGCCTCTGGAGCCCCACTGCCACTACAATGTGGCCAAGGAGAACAACTTGGGTTCCCAGTGACCTGACTCCAGAGGGATGGCAAGGACTGGAGAATATCCCAGGAAGAAAGCAGGAGCTGTATTCTGAAGTATAAGGACTGAAAGCTGAGATAGCAGAGTAGCTTTAAGGCCAACTGAGAACCTGGGAACCACAGAAGAAAGGAAAACATGCAGAGCAAACAGGTGGTCGTGGGTGGGGAAAAAAGAATGCAGGCGCCAAAAAGGGGATCCAGTTCTTAATAGGATGGTGTGTCCATGGACACCAGGGAAGACATTGCCCAGTTCTTGTAGAAGGGCGAAGGACTCAGCCAAACAGCACTAGGGGCTGTCTGCAGGGGCCATGACTAGTATCCAGGTTCTTCTGCTTTCCTGGAGGTATGCGACTTCCCTGATCGAAAACGTGTCCAGCCAGTACAGCGATTCACGTGGAGCTTCTGAGCGCCAGGAGAGGCTCAGAGGACTGATGGCAGGATGGAGGCTTTAATGCTCAGCCACTGGTGTTCTTTCCCTTACCACATCTTGTTGAACACGAGCCATAACCCCAAAGTCAAAGGCAAGCCCAGAGCCGAAAGCTTCACTGCCAGGGATCGAGGCACCAGTGATGGAGGCGCAGCTCGAAAGTCAACGTTACCCCCTCGCGTGCTTCCCCCCCCCATTCCCATTTTGCATGAAAACGTAGGTAACTTAAATGCCCAAAGCATTCTCTCTATTGGGTCCTGCAATGCCAAGCTGACCCTTGCTAATAAGGATGGCGATCACAGTCTAGTGGCTTTAACTGGAGTATTTGAAGAGTTAAGGAAAAAGGCGGCAGTGCAGTACTTTAAGGCTACAGAGCGGATCCTGGCATTTTATTTTCTATACTTGGCCGGGAAATAAGAGGGGCCTTGGGCTGGGGGCTGGCCTGGGAGAAGTACAGGGGGTGGGCCCCCCGGAAGTCGTGCTGCGCCGTTTAAACCTAAGGTGACCTAACGGATGGCGGGAGCGCCGCCCGATCCTGGGCGCGGGGCGCGGCCATTGGTGACGCACGCCGGGGAGCGCGGCGCCCACGTTTCCCCCGCTGCCGCGGCGAGGCCTCACCCCCCGCGCTCCGAGTTCGGGGCTGCGGGCGGCCGCGCTTCCTCCCTCCCGGAGGCGGGCCCGACCCCGCCCCTGCGCCCCGGGTGGCTCCCGGCGGCCCCGCCCACCTCCTACCCTCGGCCTCCCCGGCGCGGCGCAGTCCCCGCCGGCCGCAGGCTGACCCGTCGCGCGGTCCCCCAGTTTCCCGCGGCCGCGTCCCCCAGGCATGGCCCAGGGCCTCGCCGCACTATGGCAGCAGCACGGCACAGCACACTCGACTTCAAGCTCGGCGCCAGAGGTGAGGGCGCGCGGCCGCCACCTGCCCGGTCGCCCCCGCCGCCCGGAGGGCTGGGGCCGGGCGGAGCGCACGCCGCGGGCCGAACAATGCGCGCTGCGGGACCATGTGCACCGGCGGCCGGCGGAGGCCGCGCTGCGGCTCGCGCCGCGCTCCGTCCTGGTCGCTGCGCGGGGCCTGGAGGGGCCGTGCCGGGCGCCCCCTCCTAGCCGAGCCGCCCTTCGGGGCTGGGTGGTCCCCCAGCCCCCCAGGCGGGACACCCGTGGGGCGGGGGTGCAGGGGCGGCGGCGGAGCGAGGGGTGGACGGCGCAGAGCCGCCCGCGTGACCTTTTCCTGTTTTCCGCAGGGGGTAAATTCCCCCCCGGGGATGGGGACTCCCCTCGCGGGAGCTCGGGCTGGGGAAGGACCGCTCCGCGCTTGCAGAATTCTTGGGCGACTGCGTAGGAGATGGATCCCCCGGAAAGGGACCGGGGACGGGAAAAGGAAACGATCATTATTTATTGGGCGGGGGGCTTGAGGTCTGGGCGCGGGAGCCCGAACTCCCCGAATCCGGGAGGCTCGGACGACTGGGAGGCGACCAGAACCCAGGGCTGGGGAAGTCGGAGCTGTGTGCGGGAATTATGAGGGGGAGTGGTGCTTTGTAGGCTTTTCTCTGGGTGCTTCTAACATGGGGGGAGGGGTAGGACTGCGGGTCTTGTTTTCCGTGGCTTTTAAACCTCTGAGAGCTGTAGACCTGCGTCTGCGCTTCCCGAACGCCCCCTGGGAGCATCTCGTCCATATCCTGCTCTTTCAGTGTTTTCCTTGAATTGGATGGATCAGTCCTTTTTGTTACCATTGAAGACATTGACTTTCTCACTTTCTCTTCCCGTTTTTTGAACTTCTCAGTACTTACTTTGCATTTTCTCCCCCAAACTTAAAGGATCTCCGAAGGCACAAGACTTAATAAAATCACTGAGGACTGGAGCAAGGTCTAGGTTTGAGCCCTGCCCCTCGTGATGGGCTCTTTATGTGACTTTGGCCTTGGTTCTCAGCCTGAGTCTCATGTTCCCCTTGGAAAAAACACACAAATAAATAAAAATAAGTGGGGTGTGGGGGGGAACAGCGCGGGCTTCATAAGGCTTTTAATATTAAGAGAGTTGCGGTAAAACACTACAAGGTTGTTAAGTAGTCTCGTATTTGGGTGGCTGGGAAGTGCCTTGGAGAAAACAAAGCGTTTTTTAGTTCCCACGTTTCTTAGGTGAGGATGGAGGGAAAGGAGACAGCTGGGAAGAATCCATAGATAAAATGGTGATTGGGGCGTGTAGCTTAGATAGCTAAGGTTTTGTTGAATAATTACCCTGCCAGCTAAAGCTGGTAGTGGTTAGAGAAGGTTCTAGCACTCAACCAGGAGGCGAGGAGGGTGAGTGAGGCTTGAGGAAGGAAGAGTGTGGTTTAAGGTCACCTGGCTGCTCAGAGGTGAGTCCGACGTGACCCTGGTGGTAAGCACCTGAGAGCACTTGCCTGCGCTTGGCATGAATTTCTGGGCCCTAACGAGGGTACTCTCTGGCGAGGCCCGAAGATTCCGGCGCTTGACTCGGTTTAAGCGGCCCCGCCTGAATCTGTACCAGCTTTCAGCATAATTCAGGTGTTGCCTGTTGAAATGATGGCCGCTTCTGTGTTCTGTTGTGAAAGTGGGGGGAAACCTTCACATAACTATGAAGAAAAAGTGAGAGAACTTGACCACTTTGGGCTGACACTGGCCAGAGAGGGGGAGAGAACCATGGGCTGGCAGTTTGGAAGGGAGCAGGAGAAACTGGCAGGTTCAGAGTTGGCGAGGTATGGAAGTGACATCTAAATAATTTAGTTGTGCAAAGAGAAAGTAAAAAAGGTGGAGTATTCCCAGCCAGTTATTCTTAATTCCCAGCCCGTTAATCTTAAAGGTGAGAAAGTTTTGATGGCAAAGTGAAGAACATTCTAGAAAGAAAGAATACTAAGGAAGGGTGTGAGTGTGCATGCATGCATCTATGTTAGATCGAATTCCCTAGAAGAGTGTTTTGGCAGTAAGAGAAGTCTGATTCTTATAGTATTCCCCCCCTCATTTATTATGGGGGGGAGGCATGTCACCTTTGCTTGTCAGTAGGTAGCCACACTAGTAAAATAAGGGGCTCTGGCTAGACTAGGCTCTTCTGAGTTCTTTTGGTTTTCATTCAGGGGCACTTAGAGATCTACCACCTGTGAGGTCTTCTCCAAAAACATTTATTTTAATTGATAATAATGAGTCAAAAAACACTACTCTTGGCATGAGTATTGGATGTGACTCAAGGATGAGTCAAATGCCTGTGGAGACTGGATTTATGTTCTTTTTCCCATTTGTCAGTAATTTTTCCTAATGCTGCAGTTCTATGATGTGATTTTAATGGAATTAAGCTTAAAACATTTAGTTATGTTACTGTGATTCCAAATAGCTTGGTTACCAGTGCAAGCCAGGAGTGCACAGCAGCCACTGGGCACTAAGGGAAATTTTAAGTTGGGCCTGGTGGTGTCTGTTTAGTGTGCTGGCTGATGAGGTAACCCGGGAAATTTTAATGTTTGCTTCAAAAAAAGTCTCATTTTTGGTCATCTTGTAAGTGAAGTATTGGACTCTGAGGCCTCTTGAGCGCAGAAAGCATTTTGTGATTTCTCAACCTGAGAGGCTAACAAGAATAAACATGTCCCGTGTTTGTATAGTTTAAGCATCTCTGAACCGGTGGAGGACACCTGCTTTGTTTGTAGTCGGACGTGCTAGACAGTGAGTGTGCGGGGTATACAGAGGTGGGTGAGGTGCCCATGGCTTCTGCCTGCCCTTTCAGAGCACAGTCTCTAGCTGGCCAATTAGCCCTGGAGGGCCTAGCGATCCTTTTGATGTTCATGTTCCTCTAGGCCTGGAGCATCTTTGAAGGCAGAACTCCAGGGTCTGTCTCTTGGAAACAGTTCTGGAACATCATAGATGTTTGATAAGTGCTGGTTAAATGGGCCAGATTGATGTTATGGTAAAAGTGGAAAGCTAGTTCAAGTCCACTAGGGAAAACAAGGCCCACATTTACATTTAGAATTGAGGATGGGTCCTGAGTGGAGAATCCTGGCTAATGCTTTTTGTCTTTTGGACCACTGATCTATATATAGCAGGGGAGAAAAGTGACTGTCACTCCAATTCATGAATTAGTTTCATAATTAAAATCTTGTTTATAATAAATTAAGAATAGAAGGTTTAGGCTAGGGGTTCTTAACAACTTGTGCCTTTGACCCTCATCAGGAAAGCCTTTGGAGCTCTTAAAATAAGAATTTTAAATGTATAAAAATAACCCAATTCTTTAAAATGCAATTTGCAAATTATAAAACCCCAAATATGTGGCATAGTGATGTGTGCTGCTTTAGTAAAATATCAAATAACACGGCCTAGTAACTTCCGTAATTTTGAAGTAGAACAGAGAAAATCTATAAAAGCTATGATGTGATAGGAAAAGCTGTGATTTTATCGGTGACAATGGCCAGATATAGTTGATAATGTGTGTTTTTACAAGTATAATTGAAGAAAATGCTAAATTTCAATTCATAAAAATAAGGATGTGTATTTTTTCCCATCAAGTTTACAGACCCCCTGAATTGTATCCCCTGGCCGCTTGGAAGCCCATGGACTCTGAGGTTCAGACCTTTAGGAGCTAGAGAGAGAACTGGACTGCCTTTTCTTTCTTTTTTTTCAATCCTCACCCGAGGATATTTTTCCATTGCTTCTCAGAGAGTGGAAGTGAGAGAGGAAGGGAGGGAGTGAAGGGGAGAGAGGGAGAGAAAGAGAAACATTGGTGTGAGAGATGTATTAGTTGCCTATTGCATGTGCCCTGACCAGGGCCAGGGATTGGGATCGAGCCTGCAACCAAGGTACCCTTCGCTAATTCAACAACTGCAAAGCCTCTCAGTTTAAGGCAGTGATTCTCAGCAGCCCTGTCTCCCTCTTCACCCACCCCCAGGGACATTTGGTGGTATCCAGAGACATTTTTGGTTGTCACAACTGGGGAGATGCTACTAGCATCTCGTAGACCAGGGATGCTGTTAAACATCCTACAGTGCTCAGGACCCCCCCCCCCCTCCCTGCACAGCATTGGCAGCCCAAAATAATAGTGCTGGAGTAGAGAAACCCTGGTGTAAGTCTAACTAGGCTGTTGCAGTAAATGGGATGACACACCATCAGCAAAATTCCCCTGGTTCTTTTTGGAGTCTCCATTATGCACAAATGGATAGGCATGAAGGGAGAATGGCTTCCTGCAGGGTTTGCACTGGAGTTGGTTAGGAGCAGGTGGCTGCCACTTCCTACCCAACTTAGCCTGTGGCTTCAGGTGACCCTCCCTGATTTCCTGTACCTTCAGCCCATCCACCGGGCTCCCTCTCCTGTGCATTTGTTTAGCTGCTTTCTGGTGGAAGCATATCATCTTCTGGTGTCTTAAATAGCTATAACGATAAGTTAAATCCCTCAACAATCCAGTTTTAAGTGCATCGCGTGTGTTTTTTTTTGTTCAAGAGTAGAAAAAGCTTTCCACTTATCCTCTCAGCATTACCATTAACCCTTGTCCACCATTGTGGGGGATGACTAAGTGGGAAAATGCCTGCTTGGGCCCCACTCTAGATTGACTGAATCACAGTCTGGGAGGGGACAGAGATCCTGGAATTTGCATTTTTTAACCCCTTTTCTTCCAGTAATTCTGATGCTGATTAAGTATCATAACTACTATAAAAAGATCCTCATTAAAAACAAACAAAACCCCCGGAAAAAACCTTGCCCTGGCCAGTGTGGCTTGGTTGGGTGGAGTGCTGTCCTATGCACCGAAAGGTGGAGGGTTGTTCATTCCCGGTCAGGGCACGTTTGGGAGGCAACCGATTGGTGCTTCTCTCTGACATCGAAGTTTCTGTTTCTCTCTCTCTCCCCCTCCCTCCTCTCCCTCTCCCCTCTCTCCCCTCCCCCTCTCTCCTCTCCCCCTCTCTTCCCTCCCCCTCTCTTCCCCTCCCCTCCCCACTCTCCCCCTCCCCCCCCTCCTTTCCTCCCTCCCCCTCCTTTTCTGTCTCTAAAATCAATTAAAAAAAACAACCCTAAAGAAAACCCCCTTGTATCAGATGGCTTTGGAGCACCCACCGGCCGCCACCCCAATCAGCAAGTCATGAGGTCCCACTACACTCTCTCAAATCCTTTGCTCACCTTTTTCCTGGCTGCAGTTCTTGGCTACAGTCTCCCTTTTTGTCTCCATTTTGGGGAAGGGCTTGATCATGAGGAACTCAACAGATCATTTTTTCTTTACCTATTTTAAAACCCTCCTTAGTATCCTCAGTGCCCTCTGGAAAAAGTCGGACTCCTTGGCAGCATTTACAAGGTCCATTTCTACCTGGACTCCTCAGGCCTGGACACATACTTAGGTCTCACACTCCTTGTGCTTCCAAGCAGCCTGGGCTCAGAAGTGAACAGCTTTGGGGGAGGCATTGTTTCACCTTTAGGTATTCTCTGGTAACTTATTTGTGTTTGAAAATGTCTTTGGCATGCTTTTTAGCTTCAAATTTTTTAAAAACTCCTTTCCGCCAACTTTGCAATAGGTTCCTTTTGTACTGAAAATTTTTAATGTTGACATAATTGCAGGTGTCCCCTTATTCCCCACCCTTTGCCCACCTCCACCCAGCCCCTGGAGAGTTGGAGTATGGTAAAGTCCATGTTTGCTCATTCTCCCTTGTTTTACATGGAGGGGATAACAGCTGTTTAAGAATTGACTCCATAATCCAGGCATTTGGAATGATCCCTGCTAACAAAAGAGAAGTACTTTTTCAATTAATCTGAAGCCCTGCATGTGATGTTTTTGAAGGAGACTGGTTTTCCAATTCAGTGACCAACCCGTAGATAATTCGTCTTGTAGGGTTTTTTGGGGGGGGCAGGGGGCAGTTTTATTTTGCAACGGAGAAGTTATCAATTTGGAATCTTTTTTGCATCCCCTTAATTGTATCATGAAGTTGGCTATGTGTGAATGGGCACTCGCAGGCCTTTGCTACCTTCTTGGTAGCTGTGGGTTCCCATAGCTTTGAAAAGTTAGAGCTTCTGGCATCACACTTGATACCGAGTAAGGCTTTATGATTGGAATTGAGACCACCACGGTTATACTAATCCTCGGTAGGTAAGGATTAGCTAGAAAGTTACTGGATTGTGGTTGGGCGTCTGTTTTAAAACGTGTTCAGTAAAGCTATTACTCAGTTTAGTTTTTGGAGTCATGGATCTTCCGGGCATTTTAATCCACCATTTCACTGCAGTTGTAACCCAAGCCTGCTGGTGTGCCCTGTGGCTGCAACCACCATTTCATGGTAGTTTAATTACAGGCTCAGTTCTTTTGAGAAGTTGGGAAACCTCCTCAATTGAATCTGCAAACCAAGTATGTAAACCATTGCACAAATGCTCTTTTAAACCCTTACAACTGGGCACTTTTCCACACCCCAGAAAAAACAACTCTGGGGCCCCAGGTTGTGGTGGGCCTGGATTTCATTAAACCGATACTGTCATCTGTGTTCCGGAAGGAGCCACTGAACTGGTGCATACTTGTGATCAAATGTATTTACATGCTAAGCCTCAAACGCTATAGGAGCTGGTAAGAGCCGGCAGCAGGTAGTATATTCTAGATTCCTGAGCTGACTTGACCCTCCGGGTAGTTTCACTTGCACCTTAATTTCTCTCTTTGCCTGAAGGTGCTAATGATACCCAAATCCCACACACTGTGTTGTTGGGTGGGATGTCCAATAAAATGTTTGGAAGAGTATCAAATGATACATAGAATACTTAACACTAATTGCAATACTTAGGGTTGAGTACTTTGAAATTGTGCCAGTGGATAAAGATGCTCAGTTATGAAGAGGTGTGAATTTAAGATACTGAAATATAAGGAAAGTTCTATTGGCAAAGGGAGAAGCAGAAGATAAGGGTGGGCATGTGATTTGAATGTTGGTCTACATATATAAAAGACCTCCTTGAGTTAGTAAAACAGGATTTTTAAAAGGTGCTTTGATTTTTTAAAATATTAATTCCATGGATTTGTGTTGCGTGATTCTGTTTTCCTAGAATAGGAATTTTTGCAGTGAGAATCTTGACGAGTTTTTAGAATATTGTTATATTTCACCAAGTTGTTTCTTCCAAAGGACTGCAGATCATAGTGGTCAAGCCACACTGATAGGCTAAGGGGACTTCTGAATTTCTATAAGTGAATATACAGGGTGTCCCCCAAAAGTGCATACACACTTTGAGTTATTGTAAAGTCAGTGTTTATTAACATACAGTTCATTTTCAAAATTTAAAAGAATCTACAGAAATGAATAATTTTTGTCAATGCCTGTTTTCAAACTGATGACTGTCTGGTCCAGGCCCTGCTGATAATGCAAAGCAATGGAATCGCAAATGAAGGAATCATTTCAGTATTTGTGTGCCCTCAGTTCGTCAGTTTGTACTGTAAACTTTATCTTTTATGTATCCCCATAAAAAAAAGTCTAGTGGCTCTTTAGGATAAATTTTCTTTAAAGCTTAGTTTGGCTTCGCCCATTATTTCAAATCAGTTAAACCTGAAAAGGAGTGAAAGTTAAGTGAGTTATCAGCTGTTAAAGTGTGTACACATTTGGAGGGACACCCTGTAGGCTGTATCTCAAACTTGGTTCAGCATGGAACTCTTTTCCTTAGAGTAGTTTTCAGGACCAGTGCCTTGGATCATGCTTTGGGAAACAGTAATGGCGTTGGTTTTAGAAATAGTTTAATACTGAATTTTTGAACTACATAATGCTGCAGCTGGTTTATGTGGCCCCATTCGTTTTGGTGTTTTGAGGAAGAGGGTTGTAGGCGTGTTTGTCCAAGTGTTTGATGTTCCTAAGTGGAGTTAGTCTAGGTTGGAGACAGAGAAAAGAGCTTACCATCGACTGATTCCCTTTGGTATGAAATGCAAGAATATGATAGGAATTTTTTTTTTAAGAAAGCATTTTGTGAATGTTAAATTGTTAGTGGATTTCCTGTGTGGTTTTTCTTTTTTTTTGAATAAAGATCTGGCAACTTAAAGAAACTGCAGAAGCTGTTCAAGTAATGGTTTATGCATTTGTCTTTTTACATAATTTTCTCTTTAAAAGCTCTTTGCTCATTTTAGATTATGTAGAGGGTGTAGGGAAATATAAAGAAAGAGGGCACCCAGATCTGGAATCCTGTCACCACTAGCTGCCCACTGTTGATGTTTTGATATATGGGACCAGTGCCAGCTGTAGGTTTTTTGTTGATGCTCTTTATCAAGTTGTGGAAGTTCTCCTCTATTTCTATTTTTCTGTGAGTTTTTATTTTGAATGTCAAATACTTTTCTTGCATCAATTAATACCATGTGATTTTTCTTCTGTAGCCTATTAATATGGTGCATTACACTGATTTTTAAAAAAATACTGTACCACCCTTGTATACCTGGAATAAATCCTGCTGGGTCGTGGTATATAATAGTAATAATAATTATTGTTATTTTTGTTAATCCTCACTCGAGGACATTTTTTCCATTGATTTTTAGAGAGAGTGGAAGGGAGGGAGGGATAGAGAGACAGAGACATCTATGTGCGAGAGACACATCGATTGGTTGCCTCCCGCATAGCACGTCAACCGGGGCCAGGGATCGGACCTGCAAACCAGGTATGTGCTCTTGACTAGGAATCGAACCCATGACCCTTCGGTGGGCAGGCCAGCGCTCTAACCACTGAGCCACACTGGCCAGAGAGAACTTTTTTTATATTGTGGAGTTTTTTTGTTTTTGTTTGTTTTTTATTTTATTTATTTATTTATTTTTTAAGTTTTATTGTTTAAAATATTACAGATGTCCCTTTTTCTCCCCAATGACCCGTTCCACCCCGTTCCTTCCCCCTCCCCAGTCCCTCTGCCCACCATTGTCCATGTCCTTGGGTTGTGTATATATGCACATAAATTCTTTGGTTACTCTCTCCCCCTCCACCCACCCGCCCTCCTCCATCCCTCTGACATTCGTCAGTCTCATCTATGCTTCCATGTCATTGAATCTATGCTGTTCATCAGTTTATTAAGTTCTTTAGATTCCACGTATAAGTGAGATCATGTGATATTTGTCTTTCGCTGCCTGGCTTATTTCACTCAGCATAATATTCTCCAGGTCCATCCGTACTGTCCCAAAGGGTACGAGCTTCTTCTTCTTTACAGCTGCGTAGTATTCCATGATGTAAATGTCCCACAGCTTTTTTACCCACTCATCTACGGATGGGCACTTGGGCTGTTTCCAGATCTTAGCTATTGTAAACTGTGCTGCTATGAACATCGGGGTACATATATCCTTTCTGATGAATGTTTCAGGATTCTTAGGATACATTCCTAGGAGTGGAATCACTGGGTCAAAAGGCAGCTCCATTTTTAATTATTTGAGGAACCTCCATACTGTTTTCCATAGTGGCTGCCCCAGTCTGCATTCCCTCCAGCAGTGCACCAGGGTCCCCTTTCTCCACACCCTCGCCAGCACATGTCGTTTGTTGATTTGTTGATGGTGCCATTCTGACAGATGTGAAGTGATACCTCATTGTGGTTTTAATTTGCATCTCTGATGATTAGCGACGTCGAGCATTTTCTCATGTGTCTCTTGGCCATCCGTATGTCCTCTTTGGAGAAGTGTCTATTTAAGTCCTTTGCCCATTTCTTAATTGGGCTGTTTGTCTTCCTCTTGCTGAGTGCTATGAGCTCTTTGTACACTTTGGAAGTTAGCCCCTTATCAGATTCATCCTTGGCAAATAAGTTTTCCCAGACCGGGGGGGTTCCTTCGTATTTTGAGGCTGTTTTCTTTTGCTGTACAGAAGCTTTTTAGTTTGATGTAGTCCCATATGTTTATTTTTTCCTTTGTTTCTCTTGCCCTAGGAGATGTATCAGTGAAAAGTCCACTACGTGGGATGTCTGTGACTTTACTGCCTATGTTTTCTTCCAGGATTTTTATGGTTTTGTGACTTACATTTAAGTCTTTTATCCATTTTGAGTTTATTTTTGTGTATAGTGAAAGTTGGTGGTCTAGTTTCATTCTTATGCATGTATCTGTCCAATTTTCCCAGCACCACTTACTGAAGAGACTGTCTTTACTCCATTGTATACTCTTGCCTCCTTTGCCAAATATTAACTGACCATAGTGGTGTGGGTCTATTTCTGGGGTCTTGATTCTGTTCCATTGATCTATAAGCCTGTTATTGTACCAATACCAGGCCGTTTTGATTACAGTGGCTTTGTAATATAGTTTGAAGTCTGGTAATGTGATGCCTCCCACTCTGTTCTTTTTTCTCAAGATGGCTGCAGCTATTCGGGGTCTTTTTTGGTTCCATATAAATTTTCGAAATGTTTGTTCTAGGTCTGTGAAATATGCTGTTGGTATTTTCATAGGAATTGCATTAAATTTATAAATTGCTTTGGGTAGTATTACATTGTGGAGTTTTTACTTGCTGAGGATTCCAAGGACTTGCTGGGGATTTGTTACGGGTTTTTTGTGTTTATATTCATGATGGGTATTGGTCTGGTTTGTAGGTTTCTTTTCGGGCTGTTTGTGGTTTTACGTTAGGATAATAGATTCATTACAGTGAATTGGGAAGAGTTTTCCCTTCTGATTTTCTGGAAGAGATTATGTAGAATTGGTGTTAATTCTTCTTTAAATGTTTAGTAGAATTCTCCCGTGAGACCATCTGGCCTCAGGATTTTTTTTTTTTTTAGTTTTAAAAATTATACATTCAATTTCTTTAGTAGTTAGAGGGCTGTTCAGATTATCTCTTTCATATTGGGGAATTGAGGAATTGGCCCATTTCCTTCTCAGCTTGTCAGGTTTATTTGTGTAGAGTTGTTTCCCTTATTATGCTTTTGGTGTTTGTAGTGATATCTCTTGTTTATCCCTAATACTGGTGATTGTGTCTTCTCTCTGTTTTCTTTGTCCGTTTTGCTCAGGTTTGTCGATTTTATTGATTTTTTTTTTCCTTCAAAGAAATACCTTTTTGCTTCATTGTTGGTTTTTTTATTATTATTATTTTTTTTCAATTTCATTGATTTCTGCTGTTATCCTTATTACTTCCTTCCTTGTGTTGGGTTTACTTTCCTTTTTCTAGGTTCTTGAAGTGGGAGTATAGAGACTTTAAATATTCTCACTCTGTAGTGTGGGATTCTGTTAGCTGCTAATATCACTTCCATGTATTCTTAAAAAAAAAAGCACGGGTCCTAATTATGTAGGTTATCAGCTGGGTTCCCCCCCACATTTAATAAGTTGCTAACTTGAATGTAGGAAATATTCCTGAGATTATTCTAGTCTCAAATTTTAAGAACATCACTTCTGGAAATTCAGGTTGAGTTTGCCTGTCAGTTAGGAATTTAGAGTTGAAAACACCTTA
Organism: Miniopterus schreibersii; assembly: GCF_964146895.1. NCBI lineage: Eukaryota > Metazoa > Chordata > Mammalia > Chiroptera > Miniopteridae > Miniopterus > Miniopterus schreibersii. The sequence continues at coordinate 95,066,382 of NC_138104.1, read as the reverse complement.
GACCAGGAGTCAACAAACTAAGGCCCTTGGGCCAATTCCTGTTCTTGAGCCTATTTTTGTGTAGCCCTCCAGGCGAGAATAAGTTTTGCGTTTTATTTATTTTTATTTTTAAAAATATATCTTTATTGATTTCAGAGAGAGGAAAGGAGAGGGAGAGAGAGATAGAAACATCAATCATTGATCGGCTGCCTCCTGCACGCCCCTGCTGGGGATGGAGCCCGCAACCCGGGCATGTGCCCCGACCAGGAATCCAACCCCGATCTCCTGGATCCTAGGTCGATGCTCAACCGTTGAGCCACACCCGGCCTGGCAAGTTTTGCATTTTTAAAGGGTGGCATAACGTACATAAACACACACATTTGTCACCGAGACCTGAGTTGGCCTGCAAAGCCTGAAACCTATTCTCTGTGGCCCTTTACGGAACAAGTTTGCCCCCCCGCCCCCGCTGTCTTTACACTAAGTCTTGCTTCAGAGCCATCTGGAAAAATTTACCGGTACAGATTCCCAGGCCCCGCATGGCCTTTGTCTCATCTGGAACCCATCATCGCACACCCCTTTCTCTGCATCTGGGTGTTTTGACTTGTGTCCTTTGTCTTTGATTTCTGTGCTATTCTGTGGTCACGCTTCGTTTTCCAGCACCTTCTAGATGCTGTGTAATCTCCTTGGAGGTCCATTCTGAAGGAGGCACACCTGAATGTATTTGCTGGTAAAAGTCAGAAGAGGGGAAAGTGCCGGGGCCACCCCGGGAACAGCTCTGATATAAAGGTGATTTCTGACATCACAAAATCCAAACTCCTTCATCTCTGGAAATGCTGTTTTATTTTTGATTCACAGCCTGGCATAGAAACTTGGGCGGAAACCCTAGAATTGTTTATGGAAACTCAAATGGAAATAGGTCTGCCCTGTAAAGGATTCTGCCCACCTAAAGTTAGTGGGAAGAGAGCTGGATATTCCTGCTACCAGTTAAGTGCCAACCCCACAGTTACTGCTTTGGGAAAGAAAGCGTGTTCTCCTGGGTTGAGCTGAAGGAAACCATTGCTTTCCGACCTCAACCCAGCCTGGAAGAATGTTTCCTGAAGCTCTGTGACATGAAGGCAAGGGGAAGGTGGCAGGTGGCAGCTGGGACCCCTTTCACTCCTCTTGGTGGACTGCGGATGGCAGTTTGGAACTAAAGCTAAGGGCTGGTCATTTTTTCTGGTTCAGGTGCCTTAAGTCTCCTGTCCTCTAACCTCAAACCCTACAAATCCCCTCTTGCCATCTGCCATGTCCCTTTTATGATGCTACTGGGCCTGCTTTTGTGTCACTCCTTGAACTTCTTCCTGTTGGGTTGAGTGTGGTCCCCAGAGAGGAGGGCTCTTCTGTGTCCCCTGCCTTGGTGATCTTCCCCTTTTCCACAGCTCTAGCCGAGTTTCCTCCCCCCTGTCTCTGAAAAGACGTTCCTTGAGCCCATGGAGTCCGAGGATGCCTTATGTTGCTCAAGTGATTCTTCTGGGGGAGGGCAGGTGGCCCAGTGTTTAGCATCTCATGATCACAAACTAAGTGTTACCTGCCTCCCAAATGAAAGCCAGGCTTTTTCATAATCTCCCCTTTCTGTGCCTTATTTTATAAATCTTGGTTAGCCTCTCACGTGGGCTACATAAGAATGTGAGGACTGGAGAGTTTCAGCCACTTGACAACTAACTGCGTGGAGGTGCCACCCTCTCTGTGCCGATTGAGTCTTGTGAGGGAAATGGGTTTGGCAGGACGAAGAGGGTATAACACTGTATTAGTGTTTGGGTTCCAAATTAAAGACACATTAGGATTGTGTCTCATAAATTACATTTTTTATAAACCCTCCTTTTATTTCATAAGGAGATTGGCTCCTGGAGGACCTGGGTTGGTGTTATTTTGAAGTACAGCGAGGCTCCTGCCCCCTTTCCAGTAGGTGTTGGGGGTGATGGGAAATTCCCCTTTAACTGCCCTCCTGCAGCTGGAAGGGGAGTGCCTGGCAATGAAATAATTAGCAGCACATTTACCATATGCCAAGTGTACTGGAATGTGAGTTTTAAGAAGTAGTCATTGTGGCTGGTAATGTAAACAGTCCCATATGGTTCTCCTTAATGCACCTCTGCCTAAAAAGAGCTTGGCTACTTCTGTGTTGTGCTGTATGGCTCCCAATCTAATTTACATACGTCTTTTTCTTCCTTTCTGTATGTCCCTTTCTGCATTTTGCAGCCCCACCTCAATGTTGTAATTTTCATTTATTTTTTCACTTATAATTGACATTTAACATTATATTAACTTCAGGTGTATAACATAATTTGCTATTTGTATATATTGCAAAATGATCACCACAATAAGTCTAGTTAACATCTATCATCACACAGAAAGTTAAAATTCTTTTCTTGTGATGAGAACTTTTAACACCCACTTTCCCCAGCAACTTTCAAATATACAATACACTCTTATTAACTAGTCACTACGCTGTATGTCGCTGCTGTGGTTGAACCGATGCATTGAGATTGGCTGCAAGTGCACATTATTGGCAGGAAAGCCATCTCCAGCACCTGGGACAGTGCCTGCACACAGGAGCCACTCAGACACTTGCTATTTGGAGATGGGTTGTGACTGGTGGGGATGGGTAGGAAGATCACCCCTTGAAATCTCTTTAGACTGGCACTTAGGCCTGGCTTATGGTTGATTGAAGGGGAGAAACCCACTTCTGGAACACACTGTTGCTTACTTCATAGTAACTGAGAATCTAAAAGTTCAGCTTGTGTATTTGGGTTTTTTAAAAAAATAGTTTATTTCTTTTTAAAAAAATATATCTTTATTGATTTCAGAGAGAGGAAAGGAGAGGAAGAGAGAAACATCAATGATGAGTCACTGATCGGCTGCCTCCCGCACGCCCCCTGCTGGGGATCGAGCCCGCAACCCGGGCATGTGGCCTGACCAGAAATTGAACCCCGATCTCCTGGATCCTGGGTCGACGCTCAACCGCTGAACCACACCTGGCCGGGCACAAAAAATAGTTTATTGATTTTTAGAGAGCGGGAAGAGAGAGGGAGAGAGGGAGAAAATCAATGTGAGAGTACAACATGGATCGGCTGCCTCCTGCATGCCCCCTCTGGGGAATGGAGCCCTCAACCTGGGCATGTGCCCTTGACTGGGAATCCAGCCAGCAACTTCCTGGTGCAGGGGATGACACCCAACCGAGTCACACTGGCCAGGCTGTGCATTTCAAGTTTTGAGGGGACAGCTTTACTGAGATGTGACTCAAATGTCATACAATTCCTCTATTTGAAGTATACATTTCAGTGATTTTCACTGCAGTCAGCCCTACCCATCTGCAGATTCAGCCAACTGCAGATAGAAAATATTTGAAAAAAGTTCCATTGTTGCTGACTTAACACAGATAGACTTTTTTTCTTGGACTTATTCCCTAAACGAGTGATTTTCAACCTTTTTCATCTCATGGCACACATAAATTAATTACTAAAATTCTGCTGCATGCCAAAAAATACATTTTTTGCAGATCTGATAAAAAAAATGGTATAATTTTGATTCATTCATGATGGATGACTATTGTCTTGGCTGCTGTCATTTTTTTTATTTGACAACCTAAGGGAAAAGAGGTTAGTGCCCCTGACTAAATAGTCAGGTATGGCATGTTTTAAAAATTCTCCTGGCACACCGGTGTGCCATGGCACACCAGGTGAAAATTGCTGCCCTAAATTAAACAATATAACAACTGTTCACATAGCACTTACATTATACTGATATTATAGGTAACCTAGAGATGATTTAAAGCACATGGGAGGATATGCATAGGTTATATGCAAATGCTACACCACTTTGTATAAGTGACTTGAGCATTCCTGGATTTTGGTATCCATGGGGGGTCCTGGAACCAATCTCCCTTGGATACCAAGGGACCATTGCATGTTCAGAGTTGTGTGACCATCACCACAATTTTAGAATATTTTCATCACCCCGCACAGAAACTTGTACCCCTTAGGCATCAGCCCCATTCCTCCCAGCCCTGACACCCACTAAGTTGCTCTTCCTGTTTAGGGATTTGCCTTTAATGGCTGTGTCATATAAATGGAATTATACAACATGTTGTCCTTTGTGCCTGGCTTCTGTCACTCAGCATCGTGTCTTCAGGGGCCAGCCACATTGGAGCGTGTGTCAGTGCTGCGTTTCTTCTGTGGCTGCACAGTAGTTCAGGGTATGTGTATACCATACTTTACTTATCCATTTATCCACTGGGCGGATTTGCACTTTTTTATCATTATGAATCATGCTCTGAACATTCCTGTTGGCTTGGGTTTTGTGTGAGGAGATTAACCATCTTGCTGCTGTTACATAAACAACTGGACATGGGAATGTAGGAGTAAGCTGCTGAAGACTGGCCTGCGGAAACCACCTACTTAACCTTTTTTTAGTCCCTGGAAATTCAGTAGGCCTCTGAATGTGTGAGAAGTCTCCTGATGCACAGACACTAGATTAAAATTTAGAAATTAAAACAATCTTAATGTCATTTTATTTATTTTTTAAAATATTTTTATTGATTTCAGAGAGAGGAAGGGAGAGAGATAGAAACATCAATGTTGAGTCATTGATCAGCTGCCTCCTGCACGCCCCCTGCCGGTGACTGGGAATTGAAACTCTGCTCAACCGCTGAGCCATGCCGCTTGGGCTTAATGTCATTTTAAATGTAAGCTCTTTTGTGAAATATGAAGACCATTTCTGTATATCACTTGATTTTAGTGATCTGTACTTGCTGCCGGTCATCATTCAAGTTTTTGGTTACACCTAGCATATCCCGGGTAAGTTCAAAAGATATTCTCTAAGCCTTGGGCAGTTGTGAGCAAGCTGCTTGTGCGAGAGGGAGCCCATGAGGAATGCTGTGCTCTTTTTTTAGTCTCAGAGGCGTTAAGCCAGTGGTGGTGGTAACCCTGGAACAGACATGCTTTAACTTGATGTAATTTACCTGGAGTGCGTTTTAGTGTACAGTTCGCTTGAGTTTGATCAATGCAGTGGTCATGTAACCACCACCCACTGTCAAGAGTAGGACCTCTGAGCGGATTTTTAAAGCAGATACTCCAATGACTTCAAACTGTGTTGGAGTCCAGAGGTCTAGCAAGAAAACCAGAAAGCTGGTTTGTGTGGGAAGGGAAACTGCACAGCCCAACTGTGGCTTTTAGGTGCTCTGATATTTGAGTCTCGGGTTTGGAGGAAAGGATACCTGCATCTCTGCATCCTCTTGTAGTGAGCTGCTCATGCAGGTGAGACGGAGTGGGGGTGGGCCCTGCCCACAGATGGGCCCTCTGGCCTGGACTTAAAGGGGAAGTGTGGGTGGGGGAGGCCGACCAGAGGGAGTGGAGAATCAGGTAGGAGGAAGGCACAGGGCTCTGGAAACATCAGGGTCTGGGGAGTAGGAGATGAGCTGGGAGGAGGCTGGGCTTTGGGCTCCCCGCTTGGGCATGGTGCAGTGATGGGATAATTAACCACCTGTTGGAGCTTAAACACCTGAGCTGTTGTGGGAGAGACACCTAGGAGACAAAGAAATGGAGGCGGGGGCTTGATGGTGGAATTTCCAGCCCGCATAATTAAAGATAAGCTTGGCAAGAATAGGAATTCATCTCCTAATTTCATAAGCTGCTTGAACGTATGAGAGAGAGAGCAGAAAGGAACATGGCCACAAATTGCCTCTTCTACCCCCTAATTTCGCAGATGAGACTAGTGCAGCTCTGGCCTCTGGCCCCTGGCCCGGCGGGCTGGTGGCAGGCTGGTGCTGTCTGATTGCCCTGAGGAAGGGGGGGCATCCCAGCACAGCAGAGACTCGGGATTGGGTAGCTTAAAGAAAGTCCGCACCATTTGTCCTAAGTTGTCTTAGTTGAAGTTTTTTTGAAATTCTTATTTATTGATTTGAGGCAGAGAGAGAGGAAGTGGGTGGGGGGGAGAGATTTGTTGCTCCACTTATTTCTGCATTCATTGGTTGATTCTTGTATGTGCCCGCAACCTTGGCATATGTGGATGATTCTCTAACCAGCTGAGCTACCCGGCCAGGGCTTAATTGAAGTTTTTGAGGTTGAAAAAGACTTCAAGGTGCAAGTCAAGGTCATTGGTGGAGAGAGTCAGGAGTTTTTCTCGGTTGCTTATTTCCCACAGGCAGCCTCTAATGGAATTCACTTTGTTAAGGGGGCTACAGTATTTTAGCCTCTTAAAGCTGAAGAAGTGGGAATACAACTGAAACCTGTTTTCCTGCCTTTTTGCCAGGGTGCCTGGCGTCTTAGGTTTTTATTCAACAAGAATCCCTCAATATGTTGGGCCACTAAAGTTTGGTGGGTACAGCTACTCTTAATTTACGCCTGTCTGATAGATCGGTGATGAAATGGCAGCACCGGACCACAAGGGATGGAGGGAATGAACACTGGCACCGGCTTCCTTAGAGATCAGTGGGGTGGGCGGTTGGGCAGGATGCAGGTTCCAGCTGGATGCACAGATTTGGGATTCGGCCACCTGGAGCTGATGGTCAGGGTCAGACGAGTGAGATTCATTCTCTAAGACAGGCCCGTAAATGGATCCCCGGGTGAAAATGAGGAAGGAAACTGAAACTTGGGCCTTGGCCCCCCCTCCCTCCCCCACATTGATTCCTTTTAAGTTATTGTTGAGTAAACACACACAAAGTAGGCAGTGATCTGGAAATGGGGGCACTGCGTTTTCCGGTGGACAAAGGACACATTTTGCCCTGGGACAAGGCCGCTGTGGTTCTGAGCACTTTGGAAGGCTCTGAGTAGTATGCTAGTTATTACACATCATTCTTGCCTGGCCAGAGTTTTCTAAGAACTTTTGCCAAACAACATTTTATTAGCATAGTTTGGATTTCTATGTCTACTTGAAAGCAGTGTGGTTATGTCTCTTTTAGCATTTGAGTCTCCTTTGGAATTTTCTGATTTGCAGGCATTTATGACATTGTTATCTTGTATTCCCAAAGTTGGGGATGCTCTGACCCCAGGCTCATTTTCTTTCTTACTTTACCGGAGGATATTTTTTCCATTGCTTTTTAGAGAGAGTGGAGGGAAGGGAGAGTGGGGAGGGGGGACAGACAGACAGACAGACAGACATTGATGTAAGAGAGACACATAGATTGGTTGCCTCCCGCATACGCCCTGACTGGGGCCTTGGACTGAACCTGCAACCCAGGTACCTGCCCTTGACTGGGAATCGAACCCAAGATCCTGTGGTCCCTGGGCTGACACTCTAACCACTGAGCCACTCCGGCCAGGACCCCAGGCTTATTTTCACTCATTTGTAGAGCATCTAGTAGTTTTCAAGGGATTTTGTCCCTGGGCATTTGGGATATAGGGTCTTTTTTCCGTAAGATGGGGGACTAACATTTTGTGGGTATGGCTGGATTTACCAAAGTCCTTTGAAGGACAGGATAGTCATTTAAACCATATTGTGAACCTCATTTGAGGAACCCTGATAGAACCAAGTACATTTTGCGTGGCCGTGTTACATGCTCCTTACTGGAGAGGCATGAAGGTTGAAATAACCTTTTGGTGACTTGAGTGTAATTGGTTGGAGATCGTGGGGATTTCTTTTTCTTTTTTGTATCTAGTGGTTTAGATCAGTGGTTCTCAACTGTATCTGCATATTGGAATTTCCCAGGGATCTTTAAAAAATACACCTGGGTCCCACCCCCCAGATTTTCATTTAATTGGTCTAGGTTGTGCCTTCAGAATTTTTAAAACTCCCCTGGTGATTTTAATGCGTGGCTAGGATTGAAAACCACTGGTCTAGATGTTCTAGAAACTCTGCAAAGTGGAGCTCATGTCTTTGGCTTTCTCTTTTCACTTTAAAACCATGATTCTGGAAAAGAGATGCTGGGCAGTTATTTCTGGCTCCCCTTTCTGGAATCTTCTCCAAGGCAAAGGCTGGGAGCAGGGTGGGTGACAAGGGAGTCCCCAGATCAGCAATAAGGTGAATGTGAAGTGAAGTAGACAGTGGGCAAAATGGCCTGGTCTTCGTGTTAGTGGCAGGGCTGGCCACACTCAGTGCCCATGGGGACCAGGCGGTGGCAACAGCCATAAATAACATTCAGACCTGGTATATTTCTTCTGAACTGGGGGGTAAAGCCAAAGTATAGAAGTAAGTAGCATATCAAATTGGATTTCTTTTGTATTGTGTTTTTTTTTTCTTTTCAGTTTGAACCCTGGCAGGAGGGCCTCCATTAGCCCACATGGTACCTTTGCTAACTGTGCCAGTTAAAAAAAGGGGCCGGTTGTCATCCTGGGCTTGGCCAGCAGTCAAGGGCTTTGCGTGTATCACACAAAGACAACCCCTTTCTCTGGCCCAAGGGACAGAGTTTGCCCCAGCTCAGCCTCTGGGCTGGGGTCTTCATTCGCTGCACAGCCTGGCTGGTGACACACAAGGTAGCCCTGCCTGGATTGTCCCCTTCACCAGCCTAGGGGTTTGTGGTCTGTTTCATAATGTGCCAACAGAACCCAGTCTTGAGGCCATTTACCAGGAGTGATGACTTGTTTTATACACTTTCAAAACAGAAAACACCTGTCCTGGCCAAGGAGGACTGACTGATTACCCAGCAGCTTTCCTCAGGGCAGCACCACTGGGCGTGTGGGCTCCGCGTGCTGGGCTCGCTCGTATTTACCACTCTGCCCTCCAGGCACTGCCATGGTGGCCTGACCTCACCAAGCTTCCTTGACACCACCAGCTGAACAAGCTCAGCTCTTTTCATCAAGCTTGAAAGCAGAATTTTTTAGGGGGGGGGGGGGTTGGGACTCTGTTCTGGGGATATAATTCACGCCTCCCCTTTTAATGTCCCAAACCCAATTTCAGAAAAGTGAAGCCAGCTAGATCATTTTCTGCCAAATGAGTTCCCCAGAGGCAGTTTTGCTGGGAATGAGTGAGACTCATGTTAGTCGGTGCTTGTGTTCCCATGGCTGTGTGGCATGGCTTCTGCTCCACTAGTCTCTCCCCGATGTGGAGCTCAGTTCTGTTTGGTTGTCCAGGGGACCACCCGGACATTCTCTGGCCCTGCCCAGGTCCCCTGCTGTCCCTCCTGTGGCCTGCCTGGTGCTGCCTTCTCAAAAGGAGGAGCAGCCCCCTTTCTTGTGGGTGAACTGCTGTTGGTGTTTTAATGGGGGGAGGGTGTTGAAGGCCCTTTGTTTTCTCAACTTCTTCCTCTCTGAAATTGCTAGTACTACACAGGTCTCTGGGCTGTGTCCCGCTCGTCTCCATCTACACCAGTTTGGGGGCTTGGGGTTTTGGGGGTGTGTTCTGTCATCTAGTTTTGTTCTAAATGTTGTTCGTGAGTTTGGGTTGTGGTCCCTAATTGCTCTGTGTTTGGGGCTTCAGAGGATTACAAAGTCATGCGCTCACTGCCATTTTTGCTACTCCATTTGCTCCTGTTTAAAGTGCAGTTGAAAATAGGAATTTTGGTGGGTGTATTAGTCTGCTAGGGGCTGCTGCAATCAAGTATTAAAAATGGGTGGTTAAAAACAGAAGTCTGAAAACAAAGTATAGGCAGGGCCACGCTCATTGTGAAGCCTCTAGGGGAGGGTCGTTGCTCTCCCATTCAGCTTCTGGTGGCACCAGGTATCCTTGGCCCGCGGTGTATCACTCCAGTCTACCTTTGCCACCACATCACCTGTGCTTTCTCCCTGTGTCTTCTCTTCTGTCACTTATAAAGACACTTGTCATTGGATTTAGGACCCACCTAGATAATCCAAAATGATTTCATTTCTAGATCCTTAAATGCACTTTATTCTATTGTGTTACCTGGTTTTTGGTGTAGCCTCTCATTGCAGGGTCCAGAGTCTATATAAAGCTCATGACAAAGGGGATAAGTGAGTGACTCTGGCTACTCTTTGTTCAGATTTTCTCATGAAGTTCAGTCATTAAACTGTGTCCCACTGGCTTTCCTTCTGAACGTGAGTCATCTGACCATCTCGCCTTCTTTCCCCTCTAGCTGACAGCGAGACCATTCTGAAAGGCCTCCAGTCCATTTTCCAGGAGCAGGGGATGACCGAGTCGGTGCACACCTGGCAGGACCACGGCTATTTAGCGACCTACATAAACAAAAACGGCAGGTGAGACGGCCTTGAGCGCTTCTCTTTACCCTGGAGGACTTCAGGAGTGGGGAGGGGTGCAAAGGGCAGTGGGGGGTGGTGTCTAGGGATCCCCCCCCCTTTGACAACTTCTAGGAGGAGGCTAGAATTCAGTGCTTCTCTGCCTTAGCTGCACAGTAGCATCGCCTGGGAGCATTTCCACGAAATGCCATGCCCAGGCACTCCCCCCAGAGACTGAGGCCACTGAGCGTCAGTATTTCTCCAAAACCCCAAAGGTGGATCTACTGTGTGACCCAGAACCCCTGGGCAGCGTAAGCAGTGTGAACTGGTAGGTGGTGATCCGGACTTGGTTAAAACAGGCTCCTGGGCCCCTGTCCAAGAGTGTCTGATGTGGTAGGCCTGGGGCAGCACCCCATACAGCATTTCCAGCAAGCTCCCAGGGGACGCTGATGGTGGCTTGACCCCACTGTGAGATGAGAATGCCGACGAGTAGCTTGCCAGGAAGCTGGGGAGACCCAAGAGTTCAAGTTTTTTCCCTTAACACTTACAGACTATCTAGACGATTAAAAAATGTAGATGAAAGTCGATGTACTCTGAGAACAGGAAAGGAAACCTAAACTAACAAATGATCGATAACAGAAGGTGCTAGTGCATTGAGCTTTTGTGTTCCCCTGTACCCAGACTGGTTTAGGATGCTATTAAGATTCTTAGTCATTTGCACTATTAATTTAAAAAGGTGAACTCCTGGGTATTTTTTATAGCTTTCACTCTATTCCCCCAATGGGTACAAAGTCCTAGAATCCCACGCGGCTTTCTTAATGTCCCACATTCTCTCCCTCGTTTTTCTATTAAAAGAACCCCTCCCCCCGGCTTGCAGAGGCCCAGAAAACAGTGCTGTGAGAAGAGGGAAACTTACTTTTGGGGCCATCTCCCCTTCCATTACTCTTTTTATAAGTCTACTTGGCCCACCCTTATGGCGGAACTTGGCATTTCCTCTCCTGATGCCTCTCAGAGACATCTTCCCCCTTCTCTCCCCAAGCCCAGATTTGTGTTTCTAACTATGTAGCAGTGTCCATGTATGTGTGTAGCAGATACCTGGAGTGTATGTCTAGAGTTAGTTCTTCCTCAAGGGTGATCCAGAATCGATCCCCTTCCGCCCTCCATGGTCTGGCCCGGCTACCAGCGAGGCTCCTGGAAGCAGCAGGCTGAGCTGTCTGTGGGCCCTCCAGCTCCTCCAGGCTCCCATTCAGCCCCCCTCTGCCCCAGCCTCTCTTCTCTGCCCTCCCTGCTGCCTCTCTCACTGTCCTCGCTGCGGTCCATCCTTGGGGGACCACAGCAAATCGGATCTTGACACTCTGCCACCTCGGTAAGCTCCTCCTGCACTCCAGGTGAAGCCCTGCATCTCCGACCATCTCCCCAGGGCCTTTGCAGCCCAGCCCCGCCTCCCTCGCTACTGCAGTTCTTGAATCTTCTACCCCAGACACCAATTCCAGCCATCCAGAGGGCTTAGAATTCTTCCTGGGAGAGAATTTTTGAGTGAGAAGAACTGTTTGGAAATGCTTCTATAAGCAAAACAAATAGAAACGAGCGTGCTTAGTTAAAAATCTTATTTTCTCCATTGATCTTATTTCTCTACATGGTCAGTTGGGACCCATCCTGTGGTGCCTGACCATGGTGCCTGTCCCTAAACCTCACTTTTCCTGCCCCAGCACCTGCTCTGGGGATGCACTGCAGCGACACACCCTGCTTCTGGCCTGGCTCCTGGTTAATGGCCCCTTGGTCATGCCAAGGTCCTGTTCCTCAGCCACCTTTTTATGCATTTTCCATATTCCCCCCTGGTAACTTCTTTTTGTTTCTGGTTTTAATCCCTTCAGATGGGTGCTTGACACCCCACCTTCCAGCATTCTCTGTGTCCCCCTGGTTCTCTGGCAGAGGACTCTTTGCTAGAACCACCCAGGTGGTTAAGGGGTCCCCTTCCTTTGTGCTGCTGGCGGTGGTGGAGGGGGAAGGAAAGATGATCCGCTCATTCAGAGGCAGATGAGTGTGTGGTGTCCTGGACTTGAACTTGATTTTGAGGCCATCTAAGGGCTGAAGGTGAAAATTAACTAGTTACATTTATTTTTACATCCAGGCACACTGCCTGTATTCTCTGAATAGAATTAATCATCTAATTTAGTATATTTCAAATCTTTATTTAACCATGACTTATAGTAAGAGGTAACTATTTTTTTATTGTATTTTTAAAAGATTTTTTTTTAGAGAGAGAGAGAGAAACATTGATGTGAGAGTGAAACATCGATTGGCTGCCTCCTGCATACCCCTGATCGGGGATCAAGCCCATAACCTGGGCATGTGTCCTGACTGGGAATCAAACCGGCAACTCTTCTGTGCACGGGCTGATGCCTAACCAACTGAGCCACACTGGCCAGGGCAGTAAGAAGTAACTTTATATCGTCGCGTACACATCTGTGTATGTACAATACAATTACTCAATATAACTGGGGGGAAAAAAGCGCTCCCTCAAATAATTAACTCTTATTGCATGTGATACTGTCATATTTTATGTCATGAAAAATGCTGGTCAGATCCACTAAATTAGGGGTCAGAAAGATTTTTCTGTAAGGAGCCACATAAGGTCCCTGTCTGTCACATACTCTCCTTTTATTAAAAAAGAGCTCTTTAAAAACATAAAAACCATTTTTAGAGTGCAGGCTTTACAAAACCTGCTGTGGGCCAGGTCTGGTTTGCAGGCTGGAGGGAGCGTGCTGACCCTGAACTCAGTGAATTTAATCACCACCTGCCTGCAGTCGGAAAAACCCGGCTGGTTTTTGTTTTTTTTGTTTTTTAAATTGAATTTATTGGAGTGAGATTAGTTCTCAAAGCCATACAGGTTTTAAATGTACAGCTCAACAAAACATCATCTGCGCACCGCATCGTGCGTCCATTGCCCCAAGCAAGGTCTCTTTCAGCCCTCCTTCCCCCCCCCCCCGAGCCCCCCCCCCATGCCCTTCCCTCCGGCTCTCACCACACTGTGGTCTGTGTCTGTGTCTGTATGTTACGTATATATGTTTTTTGGCTCTGTTTTGAATTGTGACTGTTAATGGGGACAACCCAGTCGGCCCCTGCCACCATCCCTCCCAGTGGTCACTAAACTTGGCTGAATCACCTGCTGGGCAAGCTTCTTAAAAATCAGATTCAAAGGACTGACTACTGAATGACTTTCTGGGCCCAAGAACCTGTTCTGAAAACCTTAGCATTTGGAGACTTTAATCTTCCCTGAGTGATTGGTTGCTTCCCTGCCACTAAGGAGTAGTTCTAATAAGAAAGCAATAGGGTTAAGTATGTAACTTAGGGGAAAAAGAGAAGTGGTCTTTCCTTTGAATTGGGTTGGCATATTTTCTTCCTTTTGAGTGCCATGATACAATTCCTAACCTTAAAATTATGCTTTTCTTTTATAGCTTTGCCAATTTGAGAATTTACCCACATGGATTGGTGTTGCTGGACCTTCAGAGCTACGACGGCGATGAGGAAGGCAAAGAAGTTGACAGTGTTGGTTTTTACTGTTATTTATTCAAGTGTTTGAGGATCACAGAACCAGCTCCATTTAACTTCCCAGTTAACTAGATGTTCCTCCCTCCACAATAAGTGTTATTTTAAAAATATGTTTTTATCGATTTCAGAGAGAGGAAGGGAAAGGGTGAGAGAGAGAGAGAGATTAACATTGATGAGAGAGAAACATTGATGAGAGAGAAACACTGATGAGAGAGAAACATCGATCGGCTGCCTCCTGGGGATCGAGCCCGAAACCTGGGCATATGCCCTGACCAGGAATCAAACTGACAACGTCCTGGTGCATGAGACGACACTCAACCAGCCAGGCCACACCAGTTGGGCCACAGTATGTGGTTTTAGAAGAGAAATATTTGTTTTTAGCAACCTGGCTGCCATCTTTCCCTTGACCTCATGAAGACTGATTTTACTTTCCACTGGAGGGAATGGAATATAAAGCATTAGCCAAGATGGTGTATCTGCATTCCCCTTGAGCATTCCCCTTTCCCATTATTGGTAACTTAGACTGAGGTTCGGTCAGCACCATGAGGACTAGTTGGTGTGGGAGTGGAGAACTGGGCCTGTCCGGAGGCTGCTGTGGGGATGGGGAAGATGTGTGTATTTGGGTATCTGCCAGTTCATACAGCTCTGCCAACATGGTCTCAAGCTCCTGGTCTGTAATTTAGCTGTTCCACTCAGCCTATTCTAGAAGCCCATTGATTTCTTTTCTTTTAATTGTAGCTTTTGAACAAAGTAGAAGAAAGAATGAAAGAATTGAGTCAGGACAGTACTGGGCGGGTGAAGCGGTAAGTCCACTCCTGGATGTCCTTTGATGTTTGGTTAAGTGATAAAATAATCGGAACGGTGGTGGTGTCCCTGAGCTGTGTCTGCCGAAGATGCAGCCAAGATCAAAGTCAGCTTCTGCTTTTGGCAACATGGTAGACTGAGCTCGTGGGCCCCTCACCGCGCAACAAGACAAGACGTGTGAGAACACACACGCTGACCGAGAGAGACATGCTGGATAAAATGAGACAGGCAGAAAGGAGATGTGGAGTGATTCCCAGGAGCTGGGAACTCTGGAAAGCAGAGAGCCGGGCGAGGCTGCCACCTCAGTCAAAGGGGAGCTAAACAACTTCCCCCTTCCTGTCCAGTAAAGAGAGAAGGTCACATGTCTCTGCTCAGAGTTCTGGGCTCTAGAATAGAGCTAAGCAGTTAAGAGATTTATGACAGGACAGGGTGGTAGAAAATTTGCCTCAAAGTTTATAAGTAAGAAGACTTTGCAAGGTGCTAAGAATCAAGAGGCCACCCACTTGGAGTAGCCACAGGTAGGTTCTCTTCAAACGGTAAATGAAGACAATTAAGCTTTCCCTGTCCAGGTATATAGCCACTATGCCACACGTGGCTATTTAAAATTGTTAATAAAAATAAACAGTTCTTCAGTCTCACCTCACTACCCTCATGTCAATAGCTAATGGCTAATGACTGCCATATTGGACAGCACAGAAGTATTTGCCAGTGGTGTCAGATGTTAAGAGCTTGACAGAAGTAACAGTGTTAACATTTGTTGGAAGGAATAGAGTCTGGTAGGTCTTGGGAATTAAGAATGGGAATTAATGGATTCACAGCAAGTAATTCTCATCAGTTTGCTCTTGCCTGCCTGCCTGCCTGCCTGCCTGCCTGCCTGCCTGCCTGGGTGCCTCCTTATCAGGCCCCCAAAAGTTAGGAGGCTTGTTCCTTGCTCATAAAGGCAAACACATAGATGTAGAGGCTCAGAGGGACTTTACCAACGTCACACCATCACTGATGGAAGCATCTGGAATGCAGATTTCTCTAGTTCATGGCCCTTTCCAGAAGAGGGAATCCTTTTTGGCAAGAGCTAGGATGTGTAAGTACTTCATGGCTCAGCATGCTAAGTTTGCTCAGTCCATAGGAAAGCTCCAGGGCCATGTACCAGAACTAGGAAGGTGTTTAATCCCTCTGGTGGGGGCAGAGAGCAGGAAACTGCAAGTGAAAAAAACATGGCTCAGTGTGGAACTTGCCCATTTTTTTTTTTTGATCAGAGCTCCCATATTTGTTTACTTTGTCCAAGTTCAGTTTATGTATTCTCAGCTCCTTCCCCATCCTTAAAAAACACATCCACACCCACACTGCTTTCTGGACTTTTCATCTTTTCCTACTTCTGAGAGTTTTCCTTATCTACACCCGTTCGAATTGAACGGGTTCCCACTGTGTTGTAAAATGTCTGAACTTGGAGATGATGAATTGGCCAACTTCAAAATGCCTCTGAGTTTTATTGGTCTGATTTTTATCGGAGTTAATTCTGGGAAGGAGGAAACAGATGGAATGCAGTTATGGGCCTCAGCATTTGTGAGAAGTCTGGTTTGTTTGTGTCTTTCTGGTCTAGGAGTTTCTGAAGGGACAGTGAAGTTAGGCTTTAAATGTTCAGTTCAAAACGCAGACCTTGGTTTTGCTTGTCACTCTTTTTACATGTTTTCATAAAATCAGGGTGGAGGAGATGAGAAGTGCTTAGAAATACATTGTGGTAGGCCCTTTGTTATTGGCTTCAAAAGGACAAGGATGGTGCCACTTTCTCCCCCGGGAATGACATTATTAGAGTCAATCATTAACAAATAACTCAGTACCATCTGAAATAATTACTCCCCTGTGGCCAATGAAGTAAATGTGATTTTTCATCTACGAAGCCATGGGGTTTCTTAAAAAAATGTATTTTTGTATTCTACTTTTCAAAAGAAAAGGTATGGGAAAACAAGCTCCCATCAGTTTTGTTGCAAACAATTCTTGAAATTTACACACTGTACTGAGGCCCAGGGCATATTCTGCCTTTCTTTTCTTTAAAGAAACAGAAAACTTTTATTGATTTTTAGAAAGAGAGAGGAAGAGAGAGAGAGAGAGAGGGAAACATCGATTGGTTGCCTCCTGCATGTACCCCGACTGGGAATCGAACCCACAGCCTGGGCTTGTGCCCTGACTGGAAATCAAACCATTGACTTTTTTTTTTTTTTTTAATTTTTATTGATTTCAGAGAGAGGAAGGGAGAGGAGGAGAGAGGGAAACATCAACGATGAGAGAGTCATTGATCGGCTGCCTCCAGCACACCCCCGACTGGGGATTGGGCCCGCCACCCGGGCATGTGCCCTGACCGGGAATCCAACCCCGATCGCCTGGATCCTAGGTCGACGCTCAGCCGCTGAGCCACGCCTGGCCGGGCACCATTGACCCTTTGATGCACAGGATAATGTCAGCCAATGGAGTGACATTGGCCAGGGTCTGCCTGACCTTCTACCATGCAGTTTTGATTTTCAGCAGTGGTGGTTGAAACGAGTTGTGTAGGGCTCCAGAATGTTTCCCATAGCCCATCACAGGGAAATAGATGCGTGGCCTGGTAGGATGAGTACTTTGTCAAGGTATCGTCTTCCCCATCCTGTTGGAGATCCTTGTTGTTTCCTTGCCAGTCTTTACAAACCACTGTGTTGCACCTGAGGAAAGAGCCCAACCTTAGCCAAGGTAGTGTTGACACAACTGAGATTGGGCATTGTTTCTTTTCAGTGGGTTTGTGCATAGTTCAGTAAAAGCCTTTTGCTGGCTGGCTGGCTGGCTGGCTATCGACCAGGAGGTAGGTTGCTGCCCCTGAAAGCTGGGAATTGATACATGTCACCTTCCCACCTCACTCCACTCCCCACCACTGGCCAGGGGTGGAAAGAGGCTTCCCCCAAGTCCTGTTTATCTTGAGATGGGGAGAAGTGTCCTGACTCGGGCTCCACATTTTACAAGAAAAACCTCTGGTCTGCCTAACATTGCAGCAGCTGAATTTGTTTACCTGAAAGATGAATTGGTTAAATCAGAAGCTGTTAGCATTAAATGAGAGTTTATGGGAACTTGCTCTGTAAATCTGTGTTCTTTACGGATGTTAGTACTGTTTCCACACAGGAAGCCTCATTAACTTGTAACAGGTCCAGACTGGACTCTGGGAAGCAGGTGAGCTGGGAGGGGAAAGAAACTCATCAGATAAATCAGAGGTCGCGTCTCCCACTTTGAGGTCTCTGCGGCTGTTCTGCTATCGTACACCACTGTGTCTGAGAACACGTGACTTGGAGACGGGTTGTGCCCTGTGTGCAATGAGTTCTCGTTTGTGTTCCAGTTAGATTTGCCAAGCCCCTTTTCCAGGTCTGTTTTTCCCTGTCATTTAGTGTCCTCTGCTGGTAGTTTCTAGTATATTCACCCTATCTAAAATACTGAGCACTTTTGAAAGAATGGAATCAGAAAATTATCAGTTTGCAGCCACTCCAGTAATATTGGATCAGGCAAGAATCTTTTAGATGCCAAAGCTACTGGTGAAGGCTTGTCGGGAGGTCAGGACCTTCACCCAGTTTCGGAGGACCACCCCACAGCTTGCTTAGTCAGTTCAAAGAGAAAGAAAGGTACTTTTGCACATGGAGAGATCCGGTGCCATCTACTTCAACCAATAATAGGACAGTAGCATCATCAATAATAGACAAGCACACATCTCGTGTCCCTGATGTGATGCCCGTGTGATATATGTCAGCCTGACTGTAATGAAGATCATCAGGCAAACCCAACGGGGGTTTTCTACAGAACACCTGGTCTGGACTTTTCCAAGATGTCAATGCCATGAAATGCACAAGGGAGAAAAAAACCTATTCTAGAATAAATGGGGGTAAGAAAAGGAAAGAAAAAAACAAAACAGCAAATTACAGTGTGTGATCGTTTGTTCAAAAGCCGAACAGCTATAAGGGACATTATTGGTACAACCGGAAACACTCGAAGACGGATTCTGAACAACATAATGGTACCATGTCCACGTGTACCTGCAGGAATGTGATAGACGACCGTGTGGTTATGTAGGCAGCCTTAAGAGTGTCGGGTGGCGTGTGATGTCTGCAGTGCCATTTTCTCCTTCAGTTTTTTATTAGGAAAACTTAGAGCCTGCCAGGAAGGTGTTTAAAAAGCAAAGTCCTGTGCCCAGCAGTTGCTGAGATTTGGCGCAGCCGTGCAGGTTAAACCTGAAAGGCCGAGCGTTCCATTTGCGGGCGCTCTTTAGGAGCCGGCCCAGGGTCAAGCGGCTTGCTCCTGCACACTGCTCCCGGGTGCACCTTAAGGCAGGCTCACCGTCAGCGGCATTCTTACAAGGCTCATTCCAGTTTCCTTCCCCCCCCAGATTACCACCCATCGTTCGAGGAGGGGCCGTCGACAGGTACTGGCCCACTGCCGACGGCCGCCTGGTCGAGTACGACATAGACGAGGTGGTGTATGATGAAGATTCGCCTTACCAGAACATTAAGATCCTGCACTCGAAGCAGTTCGGAAATATTCTCATCCTTAGTGGGGACGTTAGTGAGTATTCCAGCCCTGCCCCAGTTGCAGAACAGAGCGATGGATGTGCTGAGTTACATGGCTTTCCCGACAAGTAGCATCGCTGTAGATTTGCCCAAGGTTGTCCTTGGCCCTGCTGTTTTTAGAAATGAGCGTTTCTGCCATAGTAACCTGCGGATTGTGTGGGCCTTCATGTTTTATAGCAGAGCCAGGAAACCTCTGTCTTGATATTCTTTTCTCTTAGTTTCTTAGTGGTGAGTATTTGGGTTATATTTCAAAAAGTATATAAACTGCTCATTAAAAGATCTTTTTGTTATGGAAAACCTCACATCTAAGTAGACAGAATAGTGTGGTGAACCCTCATATACTCACCATTGAGTGTCAGTAGTTCCCGACTCCTGGCCAGTCTTGTTTCTCCGAAACCCCTGTCCGCTTTGTTCCTCATATTTTGGAGCACCTCTCAGATGTTGTATTAGTTCATCTGGAAAGACATAATTGCTTTTAATTATTCACATCAGTACATCCTTAAGACCAGGTTTTCTTCCAAATGACTTAATGTACACACTTATGTCACCCATGTGTGTAATCTATTGTATTGGAGTTGATGAAAACTCCACTATCCAGAAGTATACCTTCCTCCATTGTCGACAGTGTTTAAAGGTCGAAAGGGAAACATCTTAGGCTGGAACCCAGCCCTTCCCAGTGCCATGAGTCGGGTGGTGTGTGGGTTTGGGTAGGGTCGTCATTCGGGGTCTGTTTCCTCCCTAGATCTGGCGGAGAGTGATGTGGCGTATACCCGGGCCATCATGGGCAGTGGCAAAGAGGACTACACTGGCAAGGACGTGCTGATTCTGGGAGGCGGAGACGGGGGCATTTTATGTGAAATAGTCAAACTGAAACCAAAGATGGTCACTATGGTAGAGATATCCTTTGTTAGAGGAAATCAAGTTCACTGGGCTGCTTTCCTTTCTCCCTCCCTTTTTGTCTTATGACTCCAGTTAATGTTATGAGGTAAATGTGTGATAACTAGTGCCTCGAACAAACATTTCAATTTAGTACCAATGGCCTCTTTTATGAGGCCGCTGACAAAGAAGCAGAGACAATCTAGTTGCAAATTAAAGAGCAAGCGACTTTGGCACCATATCTGTTGCTCAGCAGTTGCCGAAATAAGAGTCTTCATGAGAAGGAACAATTTACTTCCTTTCGAGTGTCCTTGGTGCAAAAGTAAAATCTTTGTCTTATCTTTTCTAACTTGATACCCAAATTAGTGTTATAAAACTTTCGTTTGTCTTAACCTTTTTTTAAAAAAATATATCTTTATTGATTTCAGAGAGAGGAAGGGAGAGAGGGATAGAAACATCAATGATGAGAGAGTCATTGATCGGCTGCCTCCTGCACGCCCCCCGCTGGGGATGGAGCCCGCAACCCGGGCATGTGCCCTGACCAGGAATCGAACCCGGATCGCCTGGATCCTAGGTCGATCCTCAACCGCTGAGCCACGCCTGGCCGGGCATTAACCTTTTTTTTTAAACTATTACTATTTCAGAATTCTTTGATATGTTTAAATTCAGGGTAAATTTCTCCTTAACCTATTCTGAACATTGACCAAATGGTGATTGATGGATGTAAGAAATACATGCGAAAAACGTGTGGTGATGTCTTAGACAATCTTAAAGGAGACTGCTATCAGGTAATTATGTTTTCCAGATAATGTTTTTAAGTGAACTGATAAAAGAATTGATCTGAATTGTGCCTTCCTAAAACAACTTTAAGTATAATTGGTTAAGAAGATAAATAGATCATCTTGTAGGGGAGGAAAAAAAATTCTCTCTACCTTTCTAGTTCTTGGCTGAGCCTCCTGTAATCAGAGACGGATTAACGAGAAAAGCAGATGTTTATTAGCATGTATACCTCATTATACGGGGGAGATACGCAGAAAAAAGTGAATAACAGAGTAGCTTTAGAATTTAGGCTTAAATATCATCTTAATAGGGAAAGTGGATGTAGGTGTTTTAGGGGTGAGTAAATAACTTTTAGAAAACATGGATGGGCCCTTAGAAGAGGAGCCATGATAGTTTGTGACAGTTTGTCTGAGTCCGCGTAGTGTCAGTCTTCTCTCCTGTGATAAGAGGTGATCTTCCCTGGTTGAATCCTCCGGGGCGGGGAACGGATGACAGCTGAGTTCCTTTTGGAGGATCTGTGTTGAGGCAGATAAGGGGAGTTCAGAGAAAGCTTCTCTCTACATTTGCTGTTTTTCAAGTGCCTTCAGCTTGAAATAGTCAATATGCCAGTGCAGCATATTTTGAGGTGGCATGTTCTGCTCCCCTTGGTTCTCTCTGTGACTTATGTGTAGATTCATATTTAGGGCAGATGTGTACTTATAATAAAGAACTCTATAAACTCTGAATTTAATAACATTCATTCATTCTTGTTTAAAAGATGTCATGTACCTTTTTATGACCTGGCAACCACCACTTCTGTCTCTCTACCCTGTATAATCTCTCTGTGTCTGGGTCTTTCAGACGGAATTCGCTAAGCAAACTGGTTTCTGTGCTAATTCTACTGTACTTGCAAGTTCACCAATCGTTAGTATATAGGTTACATTTTGTATTGCATTTTAGGATGCATATGTTTGATGTCCACACCGATAGTACTTGTTACAACGAGATAATCAAGCAAGTACTTATTTTATTTGAACAGAATCTTGTGTATCTCCAGATGTATAGACAGTTTAGGTGAGAGCTTCAGTTTGTTGATATGTCAGTTACTCACCCCTACCCCATCCTTCCTAAAATGTGTGCATCTAAGTTTGATTTCATGGTACATGCATGTTAATTTTTTAAGCTGAGAGAGGAATTATTTCTACATTAAAATACGACTGTTTTGTGGGCAAAAGGAAGTTTAAAGTGGGAGGGGAGGTTGGGTTCTTCAGAGCATGACAGATTTTTTTCACAATGAGCTAAATGTTACCATTGTTTACAAATAATGCTTACATTGCCCAGGGTGTTTTAACATTTAATGCTCACACCTGTACCAAGTGGGTATTATTTCTATTTTATGGATGAAGAAGATTAAGCTTAGAGTTTAAAGGACATTTATTCAAGGTTGCAGGGTAACTTTAGAGGAGTGATTCAGATTCGTAGTTCCTTATATGGCTTCCTTATATGGATTAAGAAAAATACATAAACAGAACCCCAGCCTAAACCTGCAGTACTGTGCAGCTGTGCACTGTTATAATTAAAGGCCATATATAAGTGGGAAGATTTACTAATGGCCCTGGAAAAAAACCTTTCCACTTGAGTGTCCATCTGAGGGCAGAGCACCAAAGGCAGAAGGTGACATAGTCAGACATTTTAGGGAAGGGAAAAGTAGTATTTTATTTGAAATGGCCGGGCTCTTGAGGAAGTCGGTTGCCTGAACGTATCCTTTTTTCCCCTACCACCTTTCTGGAACAGAACAACCACCAGGGGGAGCCCAGAAAATTCTTCTGAGGCACAGAGTTTTTCCCAGCTCTCAAGGTGTGCGAGTGCCTGCTCTCCTGGGCAGCGGCAGACAAGCCCTTTAGGCATTAAAATTCTACTTCCATTAACAGATCACCAGGTCTTTGCAACTGTTTATCATTTGAAAAACAGATGATTACTCTGTTAACCTGTTTTAGAAAATAGAAAGTGTTCCAAAGCACTCTACTGAAATCATTAAAATAGTACTAAAAGAATACTAAAAGTCGATTTCTGTGTATGTGCAAGGTTTCCAATAAAATAGTAGCAAATTAAATCTGGCACTTTGTTTAAAGAATTATATACTATGCACAAGAAAGTTTTAGTTCATAAATGTAAAAATATGAACCTTAAGAAATCAACATAATTTATTATATAAATAATTTAAAGGAGAAAATAATTTAATAGATGATAAAGCATTTGGGAATATTTAGTCATTCTTTTTTTAAATAAAGATATTTGTATTATGACATGCTCCAGTTGGCTGAAAAGTATTCATTTTATTTTATTTTTATTTTTTCCATTTATTTCCTCTGCCCTCTTCCATCCCCACCCCCACCTGCAATCACCACACTGTTGTCCATGTCCATTTCCATGAGTTCTTTCCCTTTTTCTTTCTTTTTTGCTCAATCTTTCTACCCCTCAAACACTCCTCCCCCTACCAGAGCTGTCTGTCTGCTCTCTATCTATGAGTCTCTCTCTTGCTTGGTAGTTCAGTGTGTTCATTAGATTCCACATATGTGTGAAATCATATGGCACTTGTCTTTCTCTGACTCGCTTATTTCACTTAGCACAATGTTCCCCAGGCCCATCCGTGCTGTCACAAAGGGTAAGGGAACCTCTGTAGTAAAATAAAATGGCAAAGAAGGGAAACTACCTAAATATAATAGAAACTATCAGAAACCTAAAGATAATATGGTATTAAATGGTGTCGACACAAAAAATAGTCAAACCTGTAGTGAATTTTTATGAGTTTATTTGAGCCAAACTGAACAACAATTGCTGGGAAGCAAAATATCAGTGGATTGAGAAACTGCTCCAGAGATAGGGCAGTTTTGCAGCTTATTTTATACATTACAATGAAAAGAGGAGGCGATAGGAGGGTTACATGAAATCCATTGGTGGTAGATCAGGGAGGCGGGAGGAAGCAGAGGGGGCGATCTCTGAGCCTGGATAAAAAGTAGACCATTCTTCTTTTACATTGGTGGGCATGGGATAGTTAACTGCTAACATAACAGTAACAATGAGGGGGTTTGTGGTCTCTGCTCTGGTAAGGTGAGAGGTCCAGAAAAAAAAGATATTACCCTGACATTCCAAAGGTATGTTATGAGGTGCAAAAAGAAAACAGGCTCAGTTAAGGTAAAGATTGACCTTTGTCAGGGAAGATGCTGGCCTAGGACATGACTACCCACCATGATTCCCTTTTCCCTAGGAGGCTTTCATTTCAGACCCCGCTCTGTGGTTACTTTCAGTCTCTGGGTTTGTAAGGCCACCTTGCAGGCCTCCCCTGAGCTTGGCAGGTTTGGTGTGTGGCCCCTTTTCGCCCACAAGGCAAAATACTTAAAGCATTTTCTCTAAAACTAGGAACAAGGTGAGGATGCTTATCACCTTGATTCAGCATTGTTTTTGAGGCATTACCGAATTAACTCAGCGAGGTTGGAAAATGAAAAGAATATAAATATAGAAGGAAATTATTTTCAGATTATATGAATGCTTAGAAGATCCGGGAAACTCATCTAGAAATCTAGTTGAATTCATGAGAATTTGGTAAAGTGATTGGATAAAGGCCGACTACAAATTTCTTCTGCTATACTAAATGCAAAACTGTTTGAATGGAATTTGGGAGTGGAGGGTAGGTCTGAAATTCTATTCAGAGTAATGACCAGTTATTAAATACCTAGGAATACGTTGAACAAGAATCATGAGTATTGTGAGACTTGTAAGAATTATGTTAAGATCTATTGAAAGACGTCAACTGAAGTTTGAATCCATGGAGAGAGATTACATTTCGCAGATGAAAATATCAGAACAATATCTTTCTTCCTAATGATAATTCTAATCAGAATCCCAAAGGAGGTTTTAGAATTAGACTAAGTGATTTGGAAGTTCACTTGTAACAGCATTTCTAAAACTAGCCAAGAAAAAAGTTTAAAACAGTCATAGTGAAGGGAGATTTGCCCTCTTGTAATCAAATAGGAAGTATGATGTTGACACAGGAAAAGACAGATAAGAATGTCACAGAGGCTTGAACACATACAGCTAAAGTGTGGCCTAAGGTGTGTTGACTCAGCTCAAAAGAGTCAGAAGGTTCTGGCCAGTAATAAATGACAGATGTGTTCAAGGGTATTAGGGTTTGCAAACCAGAAATTCAAGTAGGCAATACCGAAACTTTTCCAAAGCGGAAAGAAAAGCTGAGTTTTTATAATAAAAAGTATGTTCTTAAGGAGAATCAGTCCTGCACTCTTAGTCCATGAATTGGTCCAGGATGGGAAGCTTCACATGTCCGGTGATCTGGACAGTGGAACAATTTCTTCTTGAGGTCGCTCAGGCGGTCAGCTGAGGGTGTGATGTGCGCCCCGGCGTTGATGCACAACCAACAGACGTGTATCCAGGCATCGGCGCGGGACTGGGAAGTTCAGAAGCTTTAGTTCCCAGGCCAGTTAAGGCAAGAGTAGAATTGTTTCTTCGTGTCTCAGCCTACTTTATTTTAATTTAGCAGCTTGACCATAGTGACTCCATTTTATGTATTCACTATTCCTTTACACTAGTCATCATTTTGCTTGGGAAGAGGAGATTTAGTTGATTTAATAAGTGATGCTGACATAATGGGCTGTCCATCTGCATGAGAACAAAGCTAACTAACCTTAGAAGCCATAGAAAAATTAACTTCAGATGATTTAAGCTCTAGATATAAAAACTAATACATATAGGAAAATATAGGAGTTGGGAAACCTTTTTTAAAAAGGACAAGAGCCTCCGAAACTGTAATGACAACATAATACTGTAAACAAAGTCAAGAGGCAGGCTGAAAACAATATTGCCAACAAACAGGACAGGGAGCTAATTCCTTTCATAGCACAAAGAGCCCCTGCAACTTAAATTTAAAAATTAAATAAAAATGGTATAAAGGGTGTGGACTGGTGCTTCTCAGAAGACAGAAGTCAAATAATCTATAAACTTAGGGCAAGGTGCTTACCCCTGTTGGTGGCCCAGGAAGTTCGTGTGAAAATATTAGCAAGAGACTTGACAACAGTATAAGAAGAGGGACAACGACCAGTGCTGGGAAGAATGAAAGGAAACAGTTGCTCGCATACGTTGCTGGTTGGAGTGTGAATTGCCGTAAAAACTTAAATACACGTGCCTTTATGTCAGCAATCCAGTGTTTGAGCATCCGGCCCGCAGACGGACAGGCATCTATACGGGGAGGTCCGTGGTGGCTGTTTGTAGAGGCCAAGCTCGAAGATGATTAAGTGTAGAACATTTTTAGTGGAATGATACAGTTTTTACAAACATCATTACCTAGAATGGTGTTAGGTAAATATTTCCAAGTTCAGAACAGTGTGTGTGATCCCAGTTTTACAAAAAAACAAGCGCTTGTGTTTATTTGCGGGTGTTTATAAGAACCTGCATGAGCATGGGGGAAAATCTGAGCGTGTCAACTGGGATTGATAAGTAGATTGAAGGCAGCTGGGGTGTCAGCGCCTTCTCTGACTTTGCATGGTTGTACTTGAATTATATATTAAGTGAAGCACAGTACAAAACATTAGGCCAGTAAGATTCAGTTACTTAACAAATGCGACTTTGAGGATATGTGTGAGAACATTCATAGGAAAAAACCTGGAATAGATTATTTAAGGGTATTGTGGCAAGCTTGATTTCTGATTTATCTGTTATATGTGAATTTTTTTACATATGTATTTTGTAACTAGAAAAATAAAAGACAAAGAGAATAACCCCTGTCTAGTTCAGGATGTTGCCTAGAAGCAGATGTGTTCCCAGCTTCAGTGCTTCAAAAAAAGGCAAAGCCCAAACTTAGTTCCTGAGTTGACTGTAAAGCATCTGTATGAGAATCCCAGCTCTTACCTGCTGTTCTCCCCTCATTAATAATTCTGGTTTGGGAGCTGGTATTTATTACATGGCTTTATTACTGGCAGCCCTCGAAAGTGTTAGAGGAAATTGAAAAACCGTAGGTTAAGAGTTTGGAGTAAGGTGAAAAAAAAAGCACCAATAGACAACGAAGTTATTCAGTCCTTGTGTGAAAGAAAACGAAAAGTAGATGAAAATACACCGCTAGTAGGAGAGGCAGTGCAGGTGATGGAGGGTTAAAAGCATGAGCTTGGCTTTCAGAGGGCTGTAGGTGGACTTCTTGGCTCTGTCTTATTGGGTGCCTTTGGGCAGCTTTATGACCTCACGGGTTGGTTTTCTCCATTTTGAGAGCAGGAATAACAGCCCTGGCCGGTGTGCTTCAGTTTACTGGCGGTCATCCACGCACCGGAGGGTCCCGGCTTTGGGTCTCGGCCAGGGCGGGCGCAGTAGGCAGCCGAACGATGTTTCTCTTTCTCCCTCTTTTTCCTCTCTGTCTAAAAGCAATAAAAAGCATGTCCTTGGGTGAGGATTTTTTAAAACCAGGGATAATAGTAGTACTTGTAGAGCTGTTTAGATTAAACGAGAAGGCACATGAAGCAAGTAGTAAGCACTTACAGGCCTGGGTGGAAGTCATTTGTGTTCGCGTGGCAGGTGCTGTGGTTGTCAGCCCCAGCTCGCATTTGCCCTTCCTCTACAAGTGTTTAACTACTTCCATATGTGTTGGCTCACCCATGTCTATTCCTGTTCTTTCTGGAAGGTTCTAGTAGAGGACTGTATTCCAGTACTGAAGAGGTACGCCAAAGAAGGGAGAGAGTTTGATTATGTGATTAATGATTTGACAGCTGTTCCAATCTCCACAGCTCCGGAAGAAGGTAGATTTTATTTTGTTCTGTTTTTAACCAAAATAATGTTCATGGAAATGTTTTTGTTGGCACCATATGAGAATGAAGGGATCTTAAAGATTATCTAGTTAAGATCCTTCATTTTTTTCAAGGTAGTTAAACTGAGGCCCACAGTGGAAAGATGGCTGTATTTGGCTTTGGTCAAATCCTGTCCTGCCCCTAAATGAGCAAATTAACTCAGTCATTTGAAACAAACATGAAATAAAATAACTCATAATTACATCATTAAGACATGAGCTTGTTTGATAATTTATTTGCATTTGGTGATGGGACAAACGGGTGACCTGCCTAAGCAGCACCAGAGACGATTCCCTTCTCAAACCACACGCTCTAAATTGCTGCTGGCTTGGGGTTTCAGTGTTAATGATTTTGCTGTAACCTTGTCTACCTGCTGAGCTTGCAGGCTGGGTCCCTACCTGATGGCCCTTGCAATTTCTCTCTTGGGATGCTGCTGCTATCCCCCTTAAAGCTGACGTCTTGCAGATTTCAACCACTGCCCCTGTGTCGAATCTTTATTGGTGTTGACTGAGCAGTGCTAAGTACGTGCACATTTGCTTTTGACCTGCTTGTGTAGGTGCACATATGTGTAAGACACCCAATTTGTATATTCATAAATGACAATACATTTTCATTTATTACTAAGCTCTTGAATATTAGGTCTTAAACTCATGGCTCTTTCTTTGAGTATTGATGCATTTGACTTTAGCTGCACGCAAACCTATATTTATAAAACCTAAATTTTTTTAACGTCCAGATTCCACATGGGAGTTTCTCAGACTGATTCTTGACCTGTCCATGAAAGTACTGAAACAGGATGGGAAATATTTCACACAGGTAGGCTACTTAACCGTTTCCTCTCTCAAACTCCCAATAAGCATTTTCTAGTTTGAAATGTGAACGCACATTCATGAAATTTATGTCTGTTAAAGATAGAACAGCAGAATTGGATTGTGTTCTTTGAAGCAGTACGTTCGTAAATAGCCGACCTGGCATCTGCTGGGAATTGATCAGTTCTATTGTGTCTTGTTACCTTAACCTTCTGTGTTCGTCAACCTTGAGCTTTGGCTGTAGTACGAGCTGCTGCCACGAGATGGAGACACAGATTGTGATTTCCCCCTTTAGAGGAACTCGACACGAAAGCTGCTCAACCAAGTTAGCTTATTCTTGTAGAAGCAGCCCAAATTCAGTGAGCTGGGGGATTTTCACAAGCGGAGTTAGGAAGAAAGTGCGACTGTTTTCTTTCGTTGAGAGTATTCGTCCGGTAGACTGCCTTCTTGGGGAACTGCTGCCTCAGTATGGAGGATTAATGAAAACACTTCTTTAACAGAGCACAGCCCATTCGTTAAATATTAGCGATCCAGGCTTCACTAACTTGCCTTTGCCAACTGACTTTTACGAAAAGTCGAATTATATGCTCAGCGCTGTGCCAGTTTCCAAGAGTTGTCCAAAAGATGTATCAAGACGTGTTTCTGGTCCCTGCGTTCATTACAGTTGGAGACTCCAGGCGATCTCATTTCGTCATACCCAGGATCACACGGTACATTCGGTGGTTGAGTGTCTGATGGCACAGGTGACATTCCTGTGGACTGAGGGGGCGCAGGCCTTGGAAGAAGCGGTGGTCGAGTCAGAGTGCAAGGTGGTTTGATTCTGGACGTACTGATGTAGTTGCCACAGTGCAATATTTTTTGAACTGCCAAGTGATAAGCTCCGAAGACACTCTTGATTTACACCCAACTCCCTTCCCTAAGTGTGTCGCTTAGAACTGGAGTAAGGTTAAAGATGGGATGTAAGTGTTGTTTGGCCTGTTACTTGGTGATTGACAAAAGCGAAATGTTCCTGCCTAAAATTGCTTGCATCATAGTAGCAAGTTCATAATGTCACTGTGGCTGCATGAGGACCACCTTGTCAGTGGGCCACAAAGCGGAGGAAAGCATCCTGGAGTGCCTGGGATTGGGCTCTGCTGGGTGGGGGATTCGAGTCTGAACCTGGGGAAGAATTGCTTTCGTAGGGCTAGGAGGTAGATCCCGGGGCTTGCCCTTCCTCCCTCCTCTCCCATTCATTCCCCATTAAAACTAGGTTTTCTTATAAAGTATGTGACATTCGTGTAAATTAGTACTGTTGACACATCTCCATTCTTCCTTAACCTGTGCCCACCTTCTAGAAGTAACCTGCCTTTAGTGTCGTTGGGCATTTTTTAAATTCCTGTGCTGTTCTTTATAGATGTTTCACATATGCGTGATATACAGTCATTGTATTTAGTTTTGCTTGCTTTTGAACTTGAGAGAAGAATGGTGTGCTTAAGGATGTATACTTCTGCACCTGCTTTCCACATTATGGAAGCAATACATGCTAACTGTTAGGTTTGAAAGACACAAGCAATACAGAATCTCAAGTAAAAGACCAACCGTCACTTACCCACATCTAACATGGGACAAGGAGCACTTGCTAGAACCGAAGCTCCTGAGTTGGGATTTACCCCCGGGGGTGCCCCCCCACCATTGCCTCATTATTTCCTTTCTCTCGTCCTTAATAGGTGCTTAATTCTTTGCTACTAGATTTTTGTTCTATATCTCCCATGTGTCTGTCTTAAGAAAAGGGTAAAAAAAGTAGTTCTATTTAAATACACAGGAAAGTGGAATGCATTATGTTACTTTTTTGGGTAGGTCTCTATTTGTGGTGAGTTTTTTTCTTTTTTTAAACTGCTTTTTGACAGTGTTGGGGAAGAACAAATTGAAAGTATCCTATTTCCTTACCGCATTCTCTGTAAGGAGGTCCTCCCATGTACCCTCTATCAAGAGACAGCGTGGTGTCAATTTTAGGATGGCAAGGGAAACCATTGAACTGTGCGCCTTGGTGGCATTTCCATTCTACAGCTTCCCCAGGGGGGATGTGCTCTAAAAACAGCCAGGCAGTGTTTTCTATTTGTGAGTCTTAAATTACACATGTGGTGTTTATATGCTCTCATGCTGAACTTGATGTTGAAACCAAATTATATGCTGGCCAAGGACGCTTCGGCCAAATCCCACTGCAGGACCCTAGATGATGGGTTACTAAACTGGCTGGCGCTGAAGGACGACGTCATGGTGAGCGAATGTGCTAAGTTAAAACCACCAAGGCTGGCTCTCAGAATAGTTCTGTCTACCCGCTTGCCCGGGGCTGGCTGGTTGATTGGCTTTGCAAGGCCATCCTCAAAAATGCTTACATCACAGGCTGCCTTTGTTTGTGAACAATTTTCATCTTACATTGTACTTGGCTATTTTCAGGCAAATGGATAGTGAAGTTCTTTTGAAGAAATGGCATCATTTCATTCATTACATTCATTAGTCCTCCAAATGTTAAGAACTTCAGTGGTTAAAATAGGTGACATTAAAAAAAGAAAATAGGTGGTGCTAAATGCGCATCTTCTTTTCTAAATCCATTATGAAAGCGCTTGGGGGAAAATTGTGCTAAAATGATAGACTCTCCCCCAGCCTTGTGGATGAAAATCTGTATTTTAGCAAGATCACCTATGATTCATTTGCACGTTAAAGATTGAGAACCACTGTTTTCCAGTATAGTGGTTCTCCTTCAGAGAAGGCCCCAAATGGCATGATCCTGAAACCCCACTTCCACAAGAACTGGCAGCTATGCATTTTCATGTGGTTGAACCAGTCCGCATAGAAGATCCGCAGGTGCAAGGCCCGGCCAGCCAAAGCTGCCCTGCATCCAGACCCATATGGCCCATAGTGAGATGCCCCACAGTGAGGTACCACAGCAAAGTGTGAGTCCGCAGGGGCTTCAGCTTGGAGGAGGTAAGGGTGGCCAGCATACATAAAAAGGGCGGCCTGGACCATTGGGATCCCAGTGGATACAAGGAGGTGGAACAAGTCCCCCGAGTCCCTGCAGACCAACATATACTGCTCCAAGCTCATGCTCTTCCCCAGGAAGCCCTCACCCCCAAGAAGGGGGACAGTTCTGCTATATCTCATTGACCACCCTGATCTACTGGGGAGGTAGATCAGTGGTGGCAAGAAAGGGAGGAAAGTTAGAACAATGAAGTCGAGAAAATGTTTGATAAGAGTGGAACTGGGCACTATCCTAAGTGTATATATCCTGAATAGACTTTTGCTCTCTTATGCCTTAAGTCTTATTTGGGGGAAAGCATGGGGGGTGTGAATATAGTTCTGTGCCAGTATCTTAGACTCTTATGAGGGTCGTAATTTAAGCCGTTCTGATATTATCTTTTTTATACATTATTCTCAATGCAGCGGCGACTACTGGGAAGATTTACCTTGAATGGGTTATGTGTGTGAATCTTTGCTATTGCATGGTGTTGATACAATGGCTGTCACTAATGAGAAATTGGTCTCCCTGTGTTCTATTGCTTCATGTTTTCGTCATTTGAGATGGCTTGGTAAATGAGGCAGAAGGATATTGAGCTAATGGATGTAGAAATAGAGCTCAGTGCAATTTGTGAAAGTACAGAAACCTTATCTCATTTTCAAAGGTGAACTTTATGGAAGCCAGAATTGTTCCCATTTATTAGCGACCTTCCAATGAGCGGGACCCTCAGTGGACTTAAGCATCCCATTGTTTGCTTTTCTCTCTTTAATTTAGGGGAACTGTGTCAATTTGACAGAAGCCCTGTCACTCTATGAAGAACAGCTCGGAAACCTGTATTGTCCTGTGGAATTCTCAAAGGAGATCGTCTGTGTCCCTTCATACTTGGAATTGTATCCTTTGACCATATCATTGTGTTGCCAGATCAGAAGGCCAAGTAAATCCCATGCGAGTTTAACATTTTAAATCAACATTATTAGCACCATAGTATATAAGGCCCCAGTTTTCAAATGTGGCTGCACATTGGAATCCCCTGGGAACTTTAAAACTACAGATTCCTGGGTCCCACCCTCAGGTTCTGGGGTGTGGCCTGCCACAGCTGCCCAGGTGGTTTTGGTGTTCAGGCACCACTGATTCTCACGGGCAGTCCCCAGACCTGGCGTCACCTGGGAACTAGTTAGCCATGTAAATTGTTAAGCACCCCCCAGCCTGCTGCCCGGTGAGGAGAGCCAGGGGTGGGGCCGCTGACTGGCCGAAAGCAGCCCTCCAGGGGATCCATGTGCACTTGAAAGCTTGCCGCAGCAGTTGCAGGCAAAAAGACTGAAGGCATGCATTCCACTTTTATTTTCTGATTATCCTACCTTAATAATTAGTTTCCATACTTCACTTGATTCTGATTGGCAGTAGAAATCTAGAGCTAAAAATAAAGCAGGGGATCTCAAAGTTAATGTCGGTGTTCACCCTTAGTGCCATTTAGTAAAGTTAGTCCAGAGAAATAAGAAAAGGACCTAGGAAAAACCGGAATGAGAGCATTGTCACTGGACATTTACAATGCTGTTTCTTCCTTCTGCAGACACAAGCTTCCTTTTTTGCGGTGGCAGTTTCCTGGCATTGCTGCTGGCCTGCAGTGAGGCCCCGGGTGCAGGCCCTGCAGGTTCTGACAGAGAGGAGGCCGTGACCCCCCCCAGGGTCCTCCCTGGGGTGCATTGAGTGCTCTGTGCTTGCTTGGCGGCCATGTTCTTCCTTGGTCTGTGGCAAACTTGGACACCTCTCCCCCTACCAACTGTCTCCCTTCATCAGGGTTCCTCTCCAGAGCATTTTTACAGTCAGGTCTGTATTTATCTGTAGAAAGACTTTAGAAATCAGTTGACAGCATTTGGGAAAAAGGCTCAGGCTCTTCTCCCTTCTTCCATCTTTTTTTTTTTTTTTTTTAAATCTTTTTGATTTCAGGGAGAGGAAGGGAGAGGGAGAGAGAGAGAAACATCAGTGATGAGAGAGTCATCATTGATGGGCTGCCTCCCGCACGCCCCCTGCTGGGGATGGAGCCCGCAACCCGGGCCTGTGCCCTGACCGGGCATCGAACCGCGATCTCCTGGATCCTAGGTCGATGCTCAACCGCTGAGCCACGCTGGCCGGGCAGCAGCTTTTTTTTTCCCTTCTCTTCCTCCCACCTCCCACATCCCCCCCACCCCATTTCTCACCTCCCTCTTGTTTTTGTCCCTCCCTCCCACCCTTCTTTTTTATATGAATTTCCTAAAACATCTTAGAGATCTCGAGCGCAATACTGTCACCTTTCATCCACCCCCCTCCCAGTGTCCCAGGCAGTGAGTGTTGAGGCTGCAAAGTGGCTTATTGGGCCTTCGTTCTCATTGCCACAGTGCTCTAAGCCAGCAATTTTCAACTGGTGCGCCCCAAGAATTTATAAAACCTGTAATACCTGACTGTTTAGTCAGGGGTACTGACCTCTTCTCCCTTAGATTGTCAAAAAAAAAAAAAAAAAGACAACAGCTAACAACAGCCATCTGGTGTGAATGAATCAGAATTATACTATTTTTTTTGGTCAGATCAGTAAAAATATATTTTTGTGTGTGCTGAAGAATTTTAGTAATTTATGTGTGCCAGGCGATGGAAAAGGTTGAAAATCGTTGCTCTAAGCTATGAAACCTTCATCTTCCAATTTGTAGGCCAGCAAACTAATTTTAAGTGATACCTGTTCTTTGAATTACCCGCTCTCATTCCTTGACTCCTTGTCCAGGTGGGTCTTTTACACTGTTTGGAAGAAAGCTGGACCGTGAAGATCAGTATCCCCCAATTACGCGTGCTACAAATAGCCTTCCTGACCTTCATGTGCTGTACATGCCATCAAAACGAGTCAGGCAATTGATCACGAATTCCTTCAAGTTTTCTTTTTTTAATTATTATTTTTTTAACTTAAAAAAGCAAATGGAAAATGTATATTTTGATGAACTAGGGTGTTATTTTTTGAAAGTCAGCTGAAGGATGATTAGCTAGCATAGCAAAGGCTGCTACATGCACTGAACCCCTAGAATGTGATTTTCGTTACTTTTTTTTCCTTCTCTGTGGGCTGTTTTTGTTTTGTTTTGGTAGACTTTGAATTTGGTTGTTTGGAGGAATGAACATCATTGTTTGTTGTTTTTTTTGTTTTTTGTTTTTTTCTGGACGGGAGTTCTTGATGGTGTTTCTTTCCCAAAAAGTGAATTGACTTACATGATTAAAATTTGGTGCTGATATGAAAGTTAAAAGAAATGAATTAGCAAGGCTTTGATTAAAATTACAAATGAGAAATTTAATGTGTCTGTTCTTTTATTTCAGTTAGGTCCCCTTTTTCTCACTTCTGACTGCACAGAACAAAGGTGTCCGCTGGTCTTTTTTTAGTTCCCTTATATCACTCCGGTGTCATTTATCTCTTTACAATAGGATGGCCTTAGGGCCTTTTTTGAACAGTAGTAATGACTTCCATTTACCATTGTGGTAAATGATACACACAACCTATTACATCCACCAGTTCTTCATTATAAAATTGACCTGAGGATAGGAAAAGATTTGGCCTTACTGTGAAGTTGAAAGTCAAAGCTTATTTCTGTTCCCCCTCTTGCTTGTGTATTAGGTGTGGAAACAAAGATCATTTTGGGTCGCTGCTTTGAAGCTTTGAGAAGATTTTTCGATGCACAAATAGATGATAGTTTGTAGAGAGCCTGCAACAAAAGCAACTTAAACTCCCCTAAGGAAGTGCCTAGCTTGGTAGTGTATTTGTGGGAAACAACCCACATCAGAGGTGACAGTATATTGACTTGGATTGTTAGACATCACCGGGTTATTCTGTTGTGTTTTTTTTTTTATATAAAAGGTTTATGCTTTATCAATGGAAAAGTTCATTTATGGTGAATTTGCAGTAAGCAAAGCATTAAAAATGAAATATCCGGTGTCCCTTTTGAGATAGAATTAGTGACAACCTAGAACATTCTTCCTCCCAAGACAGGTTCATGGTATCTGGCAGATGGTTTTTAAAAATGAGCGTATGCCTACTTTTTTCCTTTCTTAATAGATTGGCATGGAAGAAGAAACAATAGTGTAATAAGAGGAGTTAAAATCATGTTGGAACTAGATTGGCTTTCAGCAAATATTTTTCTTGTGTATAGAAGTTAAAAATGGCATTGGTAGACATTAAGAATCCTACTCACCCCTCAAATGCTTCTATATGCTTTGCAAAGGCTCTGTGAACTGTAAAATTAAAAAATAACGGTGCTGTTACTGTTAGAGTTTTGTTTTGGGTTAATAGAATGGGATGGTTCCCATTTTAGAAAAGAAACCAAGTATATCTGGTGTCTGGATAGAGTGGTTACTAATATGTGGGCATGGCTTTGTGCTTCAAGACTAGCTTGAGGCCAAGGCTAAATCCACTGATATATCTGGCGACACACAAGTCCTGCCAAGCAGGAGCTGAGAGTTAGAAATGAGGTTGATCAGGTTGTACCAGACCATGGAAGATGCATTCAGGGAGAGAGAAGGAATGTGTGGGAGGAAGGAATGGAAAGAGAGATTTTTATTTTGGGTGAGAAGTAAATTCTCACCCTACCCATTTCTTCATATTGGAGAAAGGATGATACCTGATTGTTTTTGAACATTTTTGTAATTATTTTTAAAAGAAAAACAGGCAAATTCTGACCATTAGAAACCACCTCTACTTTTGCTGCATTTTTAAGGAAATGTGATAAGATCTAAGCACTTGTATTACATTTTAATGGCTATAGTGTTATAGTCTCCTTTATAATCTAAAATCGAATATGCTGTAGTATCATGTAGCCCCTTTTTAAAAGACAAGACAAATATGGCTGTAGTTTAAATTCCATCCAACTCATCAGCAAATATAAAAAATTGGTTTATTAAAAAAAGAAAATGGTGTTTTCTTCTGAAAATGTGATTGAATATTTTAAAAATGTGATTAATCATAGTGTGACTGGGCTGGAGGAAGGCTGGGTTGATGGTGCTTTTACTGGGCTGGAGTAGTGCTGGTTTCATAATAAAAATGTGCTAGTTTCCCATGCAGTTGAATAGTCCCCTCCTAGTTTGCATTAGCTATTGCTGACATAAGAGTTCACATTTGTCTTGATACATTGATAAATTTCGTTCTGCCCCCACGATGCGTGGGGCAGGGTGAAGGAAGGGTGTGAGTGGTGTTATATACCATTGGCCTATATTTGAGGTTCTAGAGCAGTGCTGCTGAAAGTGAAGTCCTTCGGTGGTTTTCTAAGCACTTTAAAAAAAAAAAATGTCTGTTGATTTCAGAGGAAGGGAAAGAGAGAGAGAGAAACATCAATGATGAGAGAGTCATTGATCGGCTGCCTCCTGCAAGCCCCCTACTGGGCATGTGCCCGCAACCTGGGCATGTGCCCTGACCAGTATTGAACCTTGACCTTCTCGTTTATAGGGTGATGCTCAACCGCTGAGCCACGCCAGCCGGGCCCTAAGCACTTTTTTTTTTTTCCTTCTGCTGAACTGTTTTGTTCCTGACAAGGCTTTCTCTGTGAAGGAAGCAGTTCATTGATACTGTGGCTCAAATTCCTTCCCCAGTCTTGGAACAACACTTTGCTGTTGGGCCACATTAGCTGCAGTGTGGCCTTCAGGAAACCCTTAATCTCCTTCTATCACCCTATTGCTGAGTGTCTTTTTGTAGCAGATAATCTTTTACATTGCTCTGCTTTGGGTTAATAAACTACTTTCCTTTACATTATCTTGCTCAGCCTTAAGATATCTTTGTGAATTCAGTGTTAATATCATAGAGTAGGCGAGCAGTGAAAATGTAAAGTATTCCTGGGTCCAATGGCTGGTTACCACTTGAGTCTAGATTCTAGCATTTGGAATTTGCTATCTGGAAGCCGACACCAGGGGCTTATCGTTACCTGCACCTTGGACTCCTTTGACACCCTGGTAAAACCTGTGAGCCCCTCCTCAGAAACAGCTTATTCAGTACATAAAGAAGAAGTAATTACAAGGAAACAAGTTACATTGTTTTTCAAAACTTTATGATTTAGTATTTGTGCTTTAAGAACTTGTTACGCAGCTGGACTAGTGGTGCGTTGAATACCGTAATTTTGAAGTAGTAATGAGCACAAATATTTGTAAGATCTGCAGCAACTGAAATGTAATCACGCATCTGATTTCTGTTGGCAGAGTCATAGGTGCTGCCAATACTGACATGGTTGACCACCTACGTTCATGTTTAAAGGAAATGCAGAATTTCAGTTAGTGGTTAGTGAAAATGAAGGTAGAAATGTTTTCCCATCCAAGTTTAGGGACACACAGAATTCTGTCCATAGACCCCAGGTTAAGAACCCCTGACCTACAGTTTTTGCTTTCATCGTATTTAGGCGGTGGGGAATGGTAGCTGGGTCCTTCCCACCCTGATGTCAGAACCTCAAATCAGTACTGGCAGATCAGTTCTCTTCGGCCAGGACCATTTAAAATCTCAATTACTTGGTGTAGTCATTCCACCGATTTCTGCTTTACTCATTATTTCAAAAATGAGAAATAGATCATGGGCAAAAAATAGTCCAGTGCTTTTGAAAAGCAATTTGAGTACTCTTGGATGTGATTTCCCTGGAAAATCAGATGATAAATGTGACTGGACAGGTGGGCTCATCTCCTGAACTGGGGTCCTGGAGACACCCTGGCCAGCTCATTAATGCAGATGGTGTCCCCGGACAGACCCAACGACGTAGTCATTTCAGTGAGTGAGTCCTTTATGGTGAAGCATTAGGGACCAGGCCCCTCTGCAGCTTTGCACAGGAATGTAACCGAATAAGTGAGTCAAGGGCTCTCCCAGGTACAGGAAGCTGAACAAGCCTGGTCTGTTTTGACAGAAGCCCTCCAATATCTGCAGAGAGGTAGCCTAGAGATGAAAGCCCAGGATTGTTTGTCTAAGGCTTTGCGTGTGTAGTAGGCACTTAGGAGTTAAAGTGCACTGTAAAAGGCAATTCTGAGAATTATATTTTCCAAGTGGAACATGGAGGAAACAGGCTGCTGTGAAAAAGTTACACACTGTTGGGCATGTTCAAGAAAAGAAATAGTCTATGACGATAAAGGGGAGACATGCCTGCATCTTTATGCATCAAGGAGCAAGAATGTGCCCCCTGTGCTGGTGAAGGGGTCCTCTTCACCAGGGTTTACGTCTTTTAGGTTCCTTCTTGATGCCCCTAAGGGCTCAAGAGCAGCAGAAACTCGGGTGTACAATGTTCAGACCAGAAAACCAAAAGCATAGGATCTCTAGGCATTTTGGTGTCGGCCATTTCTTTCCTGTTTGCGCCCCACTGTCAACTACATCACTCTTGGGTGTGTCCACCCTTGGTGATGCCCCACCCATTGGACAGATGCCTGCACACGACCTCCAGTTTGGTCCCCGCCAGCCTACAGAGGCCTGTGGCTTGGGTTCCCGTACCAGCCCACGCAGGTCAGACAGCAAGGCCGCTGATCCTGGCTGCTTGTGCTCAGTTTGAGCCTGACCCTTGGATCTAACTGGGTATATCCAGGATGGTTTGTGCAATAAAATATTTAAGCATAGTAATGAATTATAAACCTTTGAAAAAAAATTGTGAGTCATGAGGGTGTATGAAAAACAAATATACAAATAAATGGGGGACACAAAATTGATAAGATGCTTACCATAGAATGCTGGTTACCAACTAGCCAAGGGGAAGGGAGTGCTGGATTTGAAGAAATAGCATTTTGTTGTCACAGTGAAGACTGAACCAGGCAAGAATCACCCACTGGTGAAAAATCTTGAGAATTTTGACAAGGAGCATATTGATGTGGTTTTAAGTCTCCCACAGATTGCTTATGAGTTGTGTATCTGTTTCTTATTGCTGCTCAAACAAGTTTACTGCAAACAGTTCCTTAAAATCACGCATTCTCTTACAGTTCAGGAGGTCAGGAGTCTGAAATGAGTCTTACAGGGCTCAAATCACGGTGTCTCTGGGGCTGGTTCCTTCCAGAGGCTCTAGGGAGAATTCGTTTCCTGCCTCTTCTAGCTTCTAGAGCCTGCGGCGTTCTTTGCTCTTGCCTTCAGCCTCAGAGCCAGCAGCATGCCATCTTCAGATCTCTGCCTCCGCTGTCACGTTGCCCTCTCTCTGAGCCCTCCGCGTCCCTGCTGTAAGGCCCCCTGGAGATTCCGCTGGGCCCACCTGGTGACCCACGCTACAGCTGCAAAGTCCCTTTTGTGATATAAGGTAACAGGGTTCTGGGATTACAGTGCGGTGTGGCCATCCTCTGGGGGCCGTTATCCAGCCCAGGCCCCACTGGAAGAAGCAAACTTACTGCGGAGAAATCGTGCAGCCGTGCCTCCAGGACTCGGGCGTCCGGCGCCGCCTGTGCAGTCTTGGGTGAGAATGTGTCACCTGGACGTGATGGGGAGGGGACATTAGGCACCAAGTGGAAGACGCTCTAGTAAGAAAAGGCCTGTAAGGGTGCTGGGGAGTCCCGGCAACGAAATGCAATACCTGACCCTACCCTGGACCCTGCATTGGAGGGACAATGCTGTAAAAGGCATCGTCATATAGACTGACAAATTGGGACAGGGACAGGAGTTTAGATACAAGTATTAATATTAAATATACTGAGATTTTTATTGCAACTTTTTTTAGTTTGAAATTATTTCCAAGGAAAGCATTAAGAAAAATAAGGGAAGTTAGCTAGTGTCACTCCAATAAATTCAGTAAGAAAGAAAAAAAGAAAAAGGGAGGGACGCTCTTGGCATAGTTGTTCTGTCTGTCCAAGGCACATGGCAGCAAGGTTTTGTTCTGTTTTATAATCCTCACCTGAGGATATTTTTTCCATTGCTTTTCAGAGAGAGGAAGGGGGGAGAGAGAGAGAGAGACACATTGATTGGTTGCCTCCCGCTCACGTGCGGACCAGGGCTGGGGATGGAGCCTGCAACTGAGGTCCGTGCCCTTGGCTGGAATCAAACCCGGGACCCTTCAGTCCTCAGGCTGGTGCTCTAACCACTGAGAAAACCGGCCAGGGCGACAGCAAGTTTTTGGACACAGAATCAAAAAACCTAACAGGCGCCCTGGCCTGTTTGGCTCGGTGGTTAGAGCGTCGGCCTGAGGACTGAAGGGTCCCGGGTTTGATTCTGGGCCTGGTCAGGGTGCGTGCAGGAGGAACCACCCGATGTCTCTCTCACATCGATGTTTCTCTCTCTCCCCCCCTTCCTCCCTCTTTGAAAAACAATGGAAAAAATATCCTCAAGTGAGGATTAAAAAAAATTAAAAAACAACCAACTTAATAGTATGAAGGTTCAAGGGACACATGTAGCACCCAAATAAGCACACACTGCTCTTAAGACCTGGCACGGGAGACAGTAAAATGTGATGTTCGCGAGGCAGCGGGAGTTCTGGTGGCGAAGTCATGTCGTGGAGGCTGACAGTCTGCTCCACAAAGAAAAAACCGCTCCCGCCGGGGCTCCCGCAGATCATGGAGGCTGGGGGCCTGCCCGAGATGTCTGCTGCGGTACAAATAAAGGGAGATGCCACCAAGGGTAAGAGGGTGGCTCTCTGTCCACACTCGGGGCCTTCTTTGGGTCCTGCTGGCTTAGAGACAGAAGGCCTCGGGCAAAGATCTTGCTTTCAAGACCCCACTGGCTCTTTGCTGGTGGGCATTCGTTCCTGAGCTGCTGAGACACCGCAGGGCACGAGGGCCTTATCTTTGTCATGTTGTATGTGGCGGAGGAGGGACAGAGTGAGACAGGGTCGGAAGCCCCCCCTTTTTAAGGCAAAGAGCCCTGTATTGTAATATTTTTAATTTGAAAATGGGATTATATTAAAAAGCTGTTCAATTAGTTTTATGAGAAAACTGGCTGAGGACTTTAAAAGGTTCAGCTGGCCCGGCCGGCGTGGCTCAGCGGTTGAGCATCGACCTAGGATCCAGGAGATCGGGGTTCGATTCCCGGTCAGGGCACATGCCCAGGTTGCGGGCTCCATCCCCAGTGTGCAGGAGGCAGCTGATCAGTGATGACTTTCTCATCATTGATGTTTCTATCTCTCTCCCTCTCCCTTCCTCTCTCTGAAATCAATAAAGATATATTTAAAAAATAAATAAAATAAAAGGTTCAGCTGGAGCAGTAGTTGCCCAGCTATTTAGAAATAGAAATAATAAAAATAGGGCAGTTCTTCTCAGTGTGTATAGGGATGGATCACCTGAGGACCTTCTTAAACTAGTCTGATTCAGTTGGTCTGGGGCAGGGCCCAGGAGTCTGCATTTCTGACTGTCAAATAGCTGGCCTTGATGCTGCCAGTCTGTGGACCAGGCCTTGGGTAGTACCGAGCTAGAGAGCTGGTGAGGGGGAGATCAGATGGGTTGCATTGCAAAAAAATGCACAAAGCTGTTGCATGAACCACTGCTGAATTGAAATGTTTGAAATATCAACTTATTGTTACAAGTGGCCTCCAAAGCAATAGATACTGCCCTAGTAATTGCTCAATTGAGTTCATGCCTGATTTCCAAGGGTTTAACATGTTCTCATAGATTTTGTTTAAAAGGCAATTGGATAAACCGTTAATCTGGGGCTCGATTTTTAGCCTTCCCCAAAGGCATTTATACCCCCCGCGTATGAATAATGACAAAACTGGTGATGGATGGAAGCCAATTAGTGGAGACATAAAGCAACGAGCAGTGCAGACATTTTCAAGTCCTCCCTGAATTCTGAAAGGTTATGCAGACCCTGTTCAGTGTGCAGATGTCGCCCTGACAGTAAGGCTCTAAACACAAGGACAAGGGATTATGCTTTCCATTCAGCTACACATGCAGCTCACTGAAGCCTGGATTGTGCTTTGATTTCACGGGTTTAGGTAAGTTTGTTTATTTCTGTGGAGAGTAAAACCAGAACGAATTTGCAATTTGTGCTTGGGTCTTTTTCAGATTTGTTCAAAATACAAAAAATAGTCCGGGGAAGGATTAGAGGTTACATGATTCAGTTTTGACATTGTGCTAGAACAGCTTTTAGTAGCACTTATTGGCCACTTTTGCCACAGCCTCTGTAGAGGGCCATAGAAGACAATGAGATACATTTAGGGCAATTGATAGAGGAAAGAACATGTGGGCAGCCTCTTCAGTAAACAAACAGACAAACAAAAGCAGCATGAAACACCAGCCCAAAGCAACGGGGTACTATTAAGGCTGCTGGAAACAGAAGCATGAAAGGAGTAAATGTAGACCTACTAAGGCAAAGGCTATAAGTAAGCACATATTTTAGTTCAGGGATGGCAGGGATGGAGGTGATTTACTACAAGTACTTTGTAAAATAGCAGACATTTAGAAGAAGACCGCAAGACCTAATATTTATCCCTGCTACAGCTATGAAGAAAGGTAAACTTAGATTTTCTGTTAGCCAAAAGGCCATCAGGTCCTTCCAGTCTTATTTCTCCCTTACCAGAAAGACATCTGGGATAGTGTTATGGTTAAATTGTGTGTGTCCCTGCCCAGAATGTGTCCCTAACCCCCAGTACCCATGAATGTGACTTTATTTGGAAATAGGGTCTTT
This sequence comes from Miniopterus schreibersii, assembly GCF_964146895.1. Classification (NCBI taxonomy): domain Eukaryota; kingdom Metazoa; phylum Chordata; class Mammalia; order Chiroptera; family Miniopteridae; genus Miniopterus; species Miniopterus schreibersii. The sequence goes on along the minus strand of NC_138104.1, from coordinate 95,023,547 downwards.
GCAGATGAGCAAATTCAGGAGAGGTCATTAGGAAGGGCCTTTATCCAATATGACTGGTGTCCTTATAAAAGGGGAAATTTGGACCAAGAAAAACATGAGTACAGAGGGGGAGCGCCACCCTACAAGCCAAGGAATACCTGAGGAGAGAGGCCTGGAACAGATTTCTCAGCCCTCAGAAGGAGCCAACCCTGCTGACACCTTGATTTCAGACCTCTGTCCTCCAGAACTGGGAGACCATTCATTTCTGTTGTTTAAAGCCATCCAGTTTGTGGTACTTTGTTATAGCAGCCCCAGGAAACTAATACACATGGTCTTCGAAATAGGCAGCAGATAGAGGAGGGTGTATCTGTTAGCCGTTACTGCAATAATGCTGCATAACAGGCAAACCTGAAATTTCAATAGCTTAGATCAGTAAGTGCTCATTTCTCTCTCACCCATGTATGGGTTGGCTGGGCTCTGCTGGGCTCTGCCCTGAGCTGTGTGTGGGGTCTAAGTCTGCTTCACATGTCCCAGCCTCCTTGGATCAGTGGCTTCCTGAGACATGTTATGGTGACAGACCAGAGTGCAGGAGGGCAAGCACAGTGATGCACGCACATTTTCAGCCTCTGTGCCACGCCTGTCACTGTCCCATCAGCCAAAGCACAGTGCATAGCCAAGCCTGAGGCCGAGAGGCAAGGAAGTGTGCTCTGTCACTGAGGCCACAGCCAGGATGTGAATGACAGGCCAGTGAAGAATTGGGAACAGTAATTCAATCTAACACATTTAACTTGAGACCTTAATGTAAGATTCAAGGGGTGCTTAATACGCTCTGTTCAGAATTCATGGTGTTTAAGGAAAGAGGAAGATGTCTTACTGAGAGATAGCAGCACAATTTGTCTACCTTGACTGTGACAAATGTGGGAAGACAGAATCTTAGAGCCCTGTGGCACACTTTTAAGTGAAGCAGTCAACAGATGGCCTCTTATTAGCAGAGAGATGGTGAAATCCTTGAAGGAAGTAACCAAAAGCATTAACAGGTACTTGTAAGTACAATGGTGCAGTGAATTTCCTGGACATCCTACGCTGGTATGAGATGCCAAAGCTTGTGGCTTCATGGAAGGAACACTGTTCTGGAAACTTGGGAAAGGTGCCTTTTGGTGAACATATCCTCTTGGTGATGAGGGACCCTGAAGCACGAGACTGAATCAGAAGTCAAGAGTCACAAGGTGACATCGTTTCTTCTTTCTCTGCTTCTAATAGTAGGATCAAGGTTGGCTTGAGAAGCCATCCTCAATCTCCAGGCATGAGAGTCCGCAGTGCTTCGCACGTACTTAGCTACTCATGCCGGGCAAACAGTGCCCACTCCTGCATGTCACTTAGTCAGTGGATGCAGGATGTAAAAGCGGCTTTGAACATAGACTCTGAGCTCAGACCACTGGCTGGCTCTGGGACCTTAGCCCTCTCATGTGCTTCTGTAGAACAGGAGTCGTAATGGCACCTCTGTCTTGGTCCTGTGGGGCTGCTATAAGGGAACACCAGAGGGAAGTGGCTTGCAAACGACAGACATTTATTTCTCAAAGATCTGGAGGCCGGAAGTCCCAGATCAATGTGCTGTGTGTCTGGTGAGAGCCATCTTCCTGCTTCATAAATGGTTTCTCTGTCCCCATGGTGGAAAGGTCAAGGGGCCCTCTGTGGTCCCTTCCATAAGGGCCCTCATTCTGTTCATGAGGGCCGCAGTACACCCTCTTAGCCACCTCCCAAGGGCCCCACCTCCTGATACCATCACATTCGGGGGTAGAATTTCATAATGTGAACGTGCAAGGACACAAGCATTCAATCTGTAGCACCCCCGCCACTGGATCGTGAGCATGAAAGAAAAGAAGCCAGGCCTAGATTTGTGTCTGGCACAGAGTAGGTGCTCTAGCTTTAGCTTTTATTATTTACCAGCAAGTATCCGGTTTCAAAATTGAGTTATGCAAAATCAGAATTTATACCAGTGCAGCCAAACTGTCTAGTATTTTGAGCCACTGCTGCCTTTAAAAGAAATCAAGTGGTGAGATCTTAAAGAATACAGTGGTGCCTCGGTTTTCGAGCGTGATCCATTCCTGAGCCCATTTGGGCTCTGAAACGTTCGGAAACCGAGGGATCCGCAGCCCACAGCTGGGCCTCAGGACCTCGCCCTCAGCGGGAGCCGCGGGGCATGTTCGACTCCCGAGGCGGGTTCGAAAACCGGAGCATTGCCCTCCGGGTTACAGCACTTGTGACCCGAAATGTTCATCCACAGAGACGTTCGAGAACCGAGGCGCCACTGTACTTAGTGCCATGCCCTCTTCAGTCCTTACACTCAACAAGAGCAGTGATACAGAATTGGTTTTATGTAAGTTTTAAAATCCTACTATAATTCTCCCAAATGCTCATTTTTTCAGGTTCTCCACATGTCTTCAAAGTAACTGGCTATATTAAATGATAACACATTTGTGTGTTAAAATTGGTTCAAGTTAGATGTTTGTGTTACATAAGCTCTTAGAGAGTAGGGACCGTTCCCTATTGAGCTTTGCATCCTCGGAATTTACCAGGCACAGAGTTATTAATAATGAGAGAATGGAAATATAAATGGTCAGAGGCATACTGTGCAATAGAAAACATCAAAGAGATAACATCTGGCAGTTTGGGTATGGAAGACCCAGGAACGTACAGAGGACTTGGGTCGGTCAACATGACAGACAGTGAGAATAATGACTACTTTATGTTTTAACTCAGCACTGAGAAAGAAAGCAACCTCCAAAAAATGATGGCCAGCTTCTCTTTCATGGAACGAATGCATTTAACCGGCCGAAACCCACAGGCCTTCAGAATTTAGAAGACTAATGTCAACATCTTCACGGAAGAATTAGAATGCGCCAGTGCTGCTAGAGAAAAGCCATGGAGAGGCTGGAAAATGTTCACGTCACTGTGGGTTTTTGTCATGCACCAAGGAGCTCCTTCAAAAATACCTCCTTGAAAACATCACTGCATGTGAAGGGCTCGTAAACCAAAGCGATCAGAAGTTAGAAGGGCACTTGGCAAAGCTGATCAGAGGGGACCCTAACTGTCCTTTTTCTTATCTGCTGCCCTCCACTACTTGGCTCCTGGCCTTACATTTTCAATTTCTTCACCAATGGCACCTCCTTGTAGACTCATTAAAAACGAAAATCCCCAGCTCTTCCAGTACCTTCCCACATGTTTACTTCTCTAGGCTTCAGCTTTAATAGGTGTTGCCAAATTGCTTCGCAGAGTGGTGTACCAGTTTATACACTGAGGATCAGGGCATGAGAACTGAAGTTGCCCCATTGCCAATACTTTTATAACAAATTGGCATTGTTAGACTTTAAAATTTTTGCCTCTCTGGAGGTTTAAATTTTCATTCACTTGATTACTAATGATGTTGGGCACATTTTTGTAAGTTACTTGGCCAGCCAGTGTTCCTGTTTGGAAAAATGCCTGTCTTCTGTCCAATGGCAGTTGAGCTTTTATTTTCTAATTGATCTATTGTGTTTATATCTTCAGGATAATAATCCTGTGTCGCTTATTTGTTACAAGTATCTACTCCCAGTCTGCCTTTGTAAAATCTTTTTCAGAAGCATTTTGTTTTCATTACACTTTATAACCATCAGGAGACTAGCTTTGGCTGTGCTTTGTCTTTTCATTTATTAATGGTATTTTTGGATACACATGAGTTTTTAATTTTAATATAGTCAGATTTGTCAGTCCCTTTCCTGTATGGTTTGTATTTATTGTGTCTCACTTTAGAAACCTTTTCCTAACCTAATTTTCTCTTAAATTAATATTTTTCAGTATTTTAACCTTTTGCTTTTCATAGTTAGGTCTTTCATTTATCTGGCATTCCCTCTCACCCCCCCCCCCCCCTTTTTTAGTAGGACATGAGGAAGGGTGTTTTTTTTTAATTTTGTTTTTCATTTTTGTTTTTGGTATGCTGAGTTGTAAGGGATTTTTTTTTTCCATTGTGATCACCACTTGTCCCAATACCCTTGATTAAATTGTCCATACATTCCCCGATGATTAGAAATGCATTTGTTGTCCTACATTAAGTTATTCATTTATTCATGGGCCTGTTTCTGGGTCCAACAGCTTTTTTGCACTTGGAGAAGGTGATAGTTCATGGGGCTGTGCCAAAAATGTACTTTCAAAAAGCTATACAGATGGCTACAGCATGCCAATGGAGTATATTTCATCTTATAATATTACAAAAAGGAAAAAAGATGTTGATCACAGTCTAGATGAAATTTTTCCCTGATAGCTCACTACATAATTTATTTTTAAACATTATATTTAAACATTTGAATTAACAGCGATGTTATGTGGGATCAGTTATCAAAGGCTAAATAACTGCATTATAGCAAATTGTTGAAGATGCTGTGAATCAAACATTTTATCATAGGTGGTCGTTACACCTAAGATTGCTAAACTTGTGGACAGAGCATGTCAGCATGTGAAATTCCACCCCCAAAAAGTTGTTTCTTGGAAACTATTCAAATGTTAGTACACATGTTAAGCCTGGGCCCCATGTACTACCTTAAAAAAGAAACATTACTGGTTTTAAAAATTTTTTAATTGAGGTAACACTGGTTAATAACATCATAGAGTTTTCAGTTACATAACATTGATATTTGATATCTGTAAACCCTATAGCATGCTCGCTACCAAAAATCTAGTTTCCATCTGTCTCCATACATTTGATCTCCTTCACCCATTTTGCCTTCCCTCCCTCATACCCTTTTCCCTCTGGTAACCACCAATCTATTGTATGTACCTATGAGTTTGTTTTTGTTTTGTTTGCTCATTTGTTTCTTTTTTATGTATTCCACATATGAGTGAAATCATTCAGTTTTTGTTCTTTTCTGACTTATTTCACTTAGCATGATATCCTCAAGGCCCATCCATGTTGTCACAAATGGCAGCATTTCATCTTTCTTATGGCTGAGTAGTGTCCATTGTGTCCATGTCCCACATCTTCTTTACCCAGTCATCTGTCGAGGGACACTCAAGCTGTTTCTCCATCTTGACTATTGTAAATAATGCTGCAATGAACATGGGGGCACATATCTTTTTTGGAATTCGTGTTTTCATATTCTTCGGCTAAGTAGCCAGAATCGGAATTTCTGGATCATATGGTAGTTCTATTATTAATTTTTTGAAGAACTTCCACACTGTTTTCCATAGTGGCTGCACCAATTTACAATTCCACCAGCAGTGTACAAGGGTGTCCTTTTCTCCAAATTCTCTCCAGCACTTGTTATTTCTTGTCTTTTTAATAATAGCCATTCTAACAAGTGTGAGGTGATGTCTCACTGCGGTTTTGTTTTGCATCTCCCTAATAATTAGTGATGTTCAACATCTTTTCATGTGCCTGTTGGCCATCCACGTATCTTCCTCAGGAAAATCTCTATGCAGATCCTCTGCCCATTTTTAATAAGGTTTGTTTTTGGTTTTTGTTGTTGTTGGGTTTTAAGAATTCTTTAAATATTTTGGATGTTAATCCCTTATTAGGCATATCATTTGCAAATACCTTCTCCCATTTGGTTGGTTGCCTTTATGCTTTGTTGATGATTTCCTTTGCGGTAGGTACAAAAGCTTTTTAGTTTGGTGTAGTCACGTTTGCTTATTTGATTCTGATATTCTTTATGCCAGAGTAACTCCATACCATGTAGTTCATGAAGGCATCAAGGTGATCATTTGCTTATTCGATAACATTATGGACATTACCTATGTGTCAGGCCCTAGCAAGGGGACCGAGTGTACCCAGATGCCTGAAGGCCCTCAAAAAGATGCCCCAACCTACTAGTGGAGACTAATTCATAGACATAGAATAGTGGGCTGGTTGCTCATGATCCTGCATGGTGTGCCCCCTGGACACTTGAAACAGTGCAAGTAAAAATCTGGCCAGAAAAAGGAGGGAGGGAGTGCTCGGAAGCGCTCGAACAGAAGTTCTGATGGTTGGGTAGACGATGCAGTGAAGGGATAACTGTATATTTCCCAGGTTTCTTCTTTTTCTTTTTTTATTCATCATTTCAGATAGAAATGTTTAAGGGAAACAGCAGGGAAGGGCTGCCAGGAACATAGCAATTTGGTTTACCAAGATCATTATATTTAGTACTTTAATGTCTAGCTTTTGAGGTGGGGGTGAGGGGTGTTGAATTCAAGAAAAAGTAAACAGTTGTTCTTAATTACACCATACGATGGGACTTGTGTACTAGCTTCGAACAAAAATAATCCAGCTTTTTCGCCATTACAGGAATGTCAGTGATTAAACAGAATTGATCATCTGAATGGATGTGATTGAGAGTTATTACAGTGAAATAAGGCCTAGCCTTTGAAATGAGCAGCAAACTCCAAGTGGAATTCATGGCTAATAACATCATGAGGCAGTCTATTGTGTAATGTAGTATGTATCACCTACCTTTCTGTTTATATTATGTATTACATTTTTTAAATTCATATATCACCTGATGATTAAACAAATGAGCTTGCATAGATTACTTCAAGAACACTTTCTTGAGGTATTTTTCCTTTTGCTTTAGCTGTTAAGGCTCTCAGTTGCAGTAAGTAGCTCATCCCCAACATCCAAGATCTATATTTCTCTGCTTAAAAAATATTCTTGTAGTTTAAATCTATTTGGGCAGGTTTGATGCAAAAGGATTGAAATTGTAAGCTGTGTGATAAGAGCTCCAGTTTGGCCCTTGGCCCTGGGCAGAAGGGGCCCTGCCTTGAGCCCTGGTTTCAGAGGGTTTCACCCTGACCCTCCTCTGGCTCTGCCCCTCCCCGCGGGGTGAGGGGTCTGCAGTGCCAAGTGGATATGCCTGCTTCCCTTTCTAGAATAGTTTGTGTATTCCCGAGACCTGAAATTTCCTGCCCCCTTCCGGGGCCGTGGGGGTCTCTTTCTCAGTTTGTTATGTGGTCATCCTGATGGAAGACTTTGCTCAAGCTCCAGGGGCTGGGAAATGGTAAAGGCGCTGCTGCTGGGGGGGGGGGGTGAGCAGAGAGAAGGGAGCGGGCTGAGGGTCCTGTGCTGGCATGTTTTTGCATGGGACGTCATAGAGCCTGGGATTCTGAATTGGAACCTGGCCTTCCAGGTGGGAATGAGGCATATTTCCAAGGTAGGAGGGTAGAATGCATCTGATTCATTTGTAGCCTGATTTACAGCTTTAAATGCTATGTGGATGGACGTCCATATGTACTCCAGTCTCAGACCTCATCACGCAGGAGTAGGCCTGAGGAACTATATTATATTTTTAAAAAAATATATGGACTGTGAGTACTTATTAAGCTATGTTTGGAGGAATAATGGCAAATATTATAGTGTGTCAAACAAGCTCTTTTTAGAGTAAAAAAACTGTCAAAAGCATTATGAAACTGAAAGTATCCAGTTGAAATTTGAAAATCTTACAGTAAACAAGAAACATTGCCTATTCCTTAAGTAGGTTTCAATGTATGAGAGAAGTTGGCCACCTGGCTGCTTGCTTAGCGTCCAGAGCCGAGGCTCCCGGAGCTCCCTGAGCAACCTTCCCAGCCAGTAAGATGGCCTGTGGGTACGGGGTGGGTGGCGTGTCCGGTGGACCCTCGCGTTCATCCTGAGGTAAAGGCTGGTGTCTGAGGCCTTGCCATTTCATCAGGGCAGCCAGTCCTGATTTTCTCTCTCATTTGGGGATGGCTGGGACGATGGAAGAAGCCAAAAAAAAATCTTAATTCCCTTCCTCCATTTGTAGAAGATGCCTGACTTAATGTCCATCCAATCCTTTTATTTTTCTTTTCCACTGAGTACTGTATTGGCAGAAAGTTCTGGAGAATGGAGATGTGTCTTCAGTTGATAAAAACCAGGCTCGGTGTACCCAGAGAGCACTTGACATTCAGGAATCCACTGGTGAGTTGCTATGGCAGGCGAGGTGCAAACAAGACTCCTCGGCCACTGTCCTGAAAGAAATTATTTCCCTCTTGTCCTTGATCATGTCCAGTAACGTCAGAGAAAGGTCTTATCAATCCTCTGTCTCTACTCCTTTCTCTTCATTCTGGCTGCAAAATCATATCCGGAGCCTACCCTTTTCAGGCCCACTTCTGTCATCCCACTGGGACCCCGGTTGCAGCCATCCTACATCGTTAAGTGCCTTCTCTGTCGTGTCCCACGGGTGTAAAGTCCACATCATGATGCCAGCCCGGGCATCCAGCGGAACGTTGCCACCTGGAGGGCCAGGGGGCGGGAGCTGTGAGTGTTCAGGCAGGAAAGCAGAGGCCACTCTAGATAGTCGGAGGAGAGGGTGCTTAATGCAGGGAACCGGTTGCAAAGGTACTGGAAGGGCAGGAGGAGGAAAGGGGGTGGCCACCCGGAGGTCAGCCCTTCAGGCCGGCGCTACCGAAGGGGAAAGGCTGAGCCTGAGTCCTGGGCACACTCATCCCGGCTGCTGGGCAGGGGCCTGAGGTCACTGGCAGCCGTAGGCCTCTGCTGCTGTCGCCTCTGGCTCTGCTCCTGTAGGAGCCCGCGCTTGCCGGCCAGAGCTCCGGATAAAACCGGGAGCGGCAAAGGAAAACCAAAGGGGCGGACGCCGCCCGCGGACGGGACTGACGAGCTCCGCTGGCCAGGGAGCCGTTTGCCGATGCGACGTTGATGTGATAGAAGGTCCGAGGGGGGCCGAGAGCAAAAGCGTATCCTATACGCTCAGCATTGCAAAAGGAGATGCGCATACAAGGAAGAAAAACGTATTTTGTTGAATCTGTGATGGAACTGATCGTAAGATGTACCACAATACTATGTACCATTGAGAGAGAAACATGCCGTCAAATTTCATCACACCACCGGTTGTTAACTTTTAGAGATGCTAAAGCTTGAAAAAATGTCCTTAAAATTGACGTGATATCGCCCTAGCCAGTTTGGCTCAGTGGTTGGAGCACCGGCTAGCAGACTGAAGGGTCCTGGGTTCGATTCAGGTCAAGGGCATGTACTTTGGTTGCGGGCTCAATCTCCAGCCCCGATCTGGGTGTGCAGGAGGCAACCAATCGATGTGTCTCTCTCACATCGATGTTTCTCTCTCTCTCCCCCTTCTACTCTCTGAAAAGCAATGGAAAAAATAACCTTGGGTGAGGGGAAAAAAAATTGATGTGATATGGTAAATGCCTGCCCTCAACGTACCTGTAATTTAATGAGACAAATTTCTATAGAGGTTATCAGAATAGAATCTAAGTGGCACCAAAACTAGTCCTAGTCCCTTGGTCAGTACCGTTCCATACTGGTTATTAAATATTTAGAATGTCATCCCCACTTTCATTCCATAAGTTTAATGTTTAGTTTTGTTAGTTCTTCAGTTCACCTTGCTACATCATAAAAAGATTCAATGGTTTCTTGAATCCATTGGTGCTCAAAATGTGGGCCTTAGACCAGCAGCATTGGCATCATGTGGGAGCTTGTTTGAAATGCAAACTTCAGGCCATCCTAGGTCTACTGAATCAGACCCCAGAGGAAGAGCCCAGCAATCTGTGTTTTACCCAGCTCCCCAGGAGATTCTGGTGCCTGACCACTCGAAGTTGAGAATCACTTCTCTATATGCCTCTTGCTTTCAGAAACATCTGAGTAAGCTACCCTTGAACAAATGGCTGTAATTAATCAAAGGCATAAACTTCTATAGGTTAGTAGTCTAACAGAGGGGTTAGGGCGGGTCTGATCAGTTTGAGGATATAGCAGGTAAGCACTAGTTGGGCAAATAGTTATAACATTTTAAAAAGTCTATGCGGTGGAATGCTTTGGAAAAAGTCTTATAGGTTTTGAAACTGTATTAATCATGTTTTATATTTTCTCTATTTTGTGATTTATTTATTTATTTTTTGACATTTTGGGGCCTTGTGGACCCAGGGAGGGACTGCCCTTCCCAAGGTTGGCTAATTCCAAGAGATAGTGAATGACTTGAAATGCTTTTGAAATGCAAACCAAGCAATCCCAAATCGATACTCCCACCCACCTCCTTTTATCAAGCTCCTGCAGGCCAGGCCACTGTCCTTCTGCCCTAAACCACCCCAGGGCCAGGTACTAGACACAACTAGATTCCACTTCTATAGACCAGAGCCTGTTGAAATCATTCAAGCTATCCAATCCCGAACCTGCTCAGCTGCTTACTCTGCCTCACCCATTTCTCCCCTTGGAAAACTCAATACAGGCTGGCCTGCCCCTTCCTCTTGAAAACTGTGAGTAATAAACTCCTCCGTCAAAGACTGTCTCTGTAGTTGATTAAAACAAATCCCAGGTACATTTCAAAACAGGAGTCAGATAGATTTGAGTTCCAACTGGGCTCTGTCATTTACCCATCATGTGACCTTGGGAATATTTCTTATCCTCTGCCCGCTTCAGTGCCCTTGTCTGTGAAACATGGCAAAAGATTCCTATGTCATTGGACTGCTTGCTATAAGGATTGATAATACACATAAAGTAAGTGCATGCTGAAGAAATAGCTGTGTGGCCAAGGAGATGAGAATATCAAGGAATACAATCCCCCTTTAGGCTCAGAAATGAACAAGTACAATACATGGAACAATAGCCTTTCAAATTTATACGTTCTTCCTAATGTTCAAATCAGGAGATATTTTATGTATTGCTATTTTTGTTCCACAACTGAAAACCTGTTTTTGCCATATTAAATGATGGCTGCTGTCCCTGTTAAGGAAATGAAACCTGGTAATTAGTCTTTTCAACAAGAAAATTAGAGGAAGCATAGTTTATCGCTTTTCCCTGGCTCAAGTGTCATTTTGACACGCTACACCTACCTTCACTAATTACCTGAGGTAGATAGGCAAATTTATCAAGTAACATGGCAGAGAGAAAAAAGGTTGGAATTGGAAACCCCTCAGGCCTTAAGACAAATACCTGCTATGTGACCTTGGGCAAATCACTTAACAGCTCCAAACTTTAGTTTCCTCATCTGTAAAGGGAGATAGAACACTTAGCTAAGAAAGATGTTTAAAAAGATCAGATATAAAGTGAGTAATGAGTCTCATTAGTGGAAGGCTGGGGACTTCAAGCCTCCCTAGTCTGAAGGACCTGCCAACAAATAACAGAGCCCCGCGATAGCCCCCAGCTCTGAGTTTTCAGCATTTAGCTTTCCTCTCCCTCTTCTCTCTTCCCTCCCCCCTTCCTCCTTCCAGAGGATGGATGAATACATTTTTCAGGATTTGAATCATTTCCTTCTTTCTCACTGAAATTGTGGCCCACATGGGATTTTACTGCCTGAAACAGAAGATCCCGCACATGCAAATGATGACCAGATGCACTCTTCTCTAGCATAAAGACTCAGCTTCAGTTGTCATCTCGGCCACTGAAGTTGCACTGAGGGTGCAGGATTCAGTTAGCTCTGAATAAATCATCTTACCTGTGAGTCTTACAGGAAGAGACACAAATGGCCAGGCAACTCCCATCTCAGGGTGGGGCTTGACCTATATGCAAGCTGCCCATTCTGGCAGATCCTCCTTCTGGAAGTCTTCCCAACAAATCAGCCGCCCAGGGATTTCTATTTCTCTGGATATTTACTGGCTTTTGGTGTTCTGTAACTAAGTTGCTAAGGGTTTTGCATGTTCTCATGACTGAGCCCGGTTTACCAGTCCAGAATCTCCGGCATGGCTTCTTCAGCTTCCCTCACAGGGCCTTGCACAGGGCCAGGAAACAGAAATATTAAAAAACTTCTATTGATTCATTGATTGACTCCAGTTAAGGCTCCAGATAGTACTGGAGGTTCTTAATTGAAATAGTTGGGAGGGTGCAGGCCAGACTGTTAGCAGACTTACATGCATAGTGACTTCAGTTAACTAATTTTCATAGCTCTTGAGGAATTATAAAATTTTTTGACAATCCTCCCATTTTTTATCCCAGGATAATGACTTTTCACCCCCAAACACACTAAATAATATGCTGTAGTTTCAATATTGTAGTTTCAGACAAAGACACATCGACCAGCTTCCCAGACACAACAGCTTGTTTTATTATTTTTAAAAAATTTATCTTTATTGTTGAAAGTATTACAGATGTGCCCTGTTTTCCCCCCACTGACCCCCTCCTCCCCACTCCTGCCCCCTCCCCAGGCCTTCCCCACACTATTGTCTACATCCATGAGTTATGCACATATGAATGGAAGTTCTTTGGTTAACCTCTTCCTTCACCTCCCTCCTTCCCCGGCCTCCTTCTGAGATACCCCAGTCTGTTGCAGCAGACTGTTGCTTTCATGTCTCTGGATCTACTTTGTTTATTTTGTTCATTAGATTCCACATATAAGTGAGATCAGTCTTTCTCTGACTGGCTTATTTCACTTAGCACAATACTCTCCGGTCCCTTCAGGCTGGCTCAGAGGGCTTGTTTTTAGAAAACATTGAATGGAATGATTTCCAGAAGCAGGTGAAGTGTGAATGAGTTTTTTGTTTTAATTATGTGCGCCATGTAGGTGAGATGAAGAGGCAGCATCTTCTACTACTTTTCAGTCCAGGGGGTCAGTAAACCTTTCTGTAAATGGCCAGAGAGTAACTGTTCTAAGCTTCGCAGGCCATAACGTATGTGTTGCAAAACGACTCAACTCTGAACTTGTAACATCAAAGCAATAATAAACAATATGCAAACAAATGGCTGTGACTTTGTTTCAATATAACTTTATTTACAGGAACAAGCAGTGGGCCAGGTTTGGCCCAGGTGCCCTAATACGCCAACCTTTGCTTTCATCTTTTGTGAGCCCTCATTATTTCTCTGTGTTTTGGACTTCTTTATTTTGCTATAAGGGGACATTTTCCCCTGTGCTACAACTTTATTTTTAAGTGCAGTCTGAGTGCAAGATAATCATTATCTCCCAAAAGGTTGAAAATTAATGTGGAAAATGGCATAGAATGAAAAATGCACTTTATAATCAATGACTCACCAATACCCTTTCCTCTACCAATTCCCACCATCCTGAGTCTTCCTTTACTCCTTTGGTGAGAAACATAAACCATTATATTACATTATACAAACAAACTACTTATTTTCAATATCTTGAAAGCTATTATTTACTCTTAAGAGGTGTTTTCATCATTCAATTAATACATTTTTCTGTCAGCATTGGCATATCTTAGTTTGGGATGGAATGCATCATAATTTTTCTATTATGATTATTGAAAGTAATTTTTGGTTCTATGGCTTTTCACTTAGCAGTTGAATATTTGGGAATGAATTCATGCTGCTAAGTGATGGGTAGGTGTACTTCAGGGTAAGCCCCAGTTGCCCTCACCTGTGGAGAAATTTCCAGTCTAAGGAGGGTAAAGGCTACTGCAGCTAGCATCCCATGGCCACCACTGCATGTCAGTTTGGACCCAAAATGCGTGAGGAGGTTTGGAGAGTGTGTATGGCAGTGATCTTCCTCACTGTCTTGCCATTTTCTGGTTTTCCTATGCCACCTGAGGCTGGTCCTTGGGTCTCAGTGTTCTCATTTGCAAACTATAGATAGCTATACCTTTGTTATCAAGTATATGAGTTTGCCCTGAGGTTATAAGGATATGAAAGTGCTATGCCCATGTGAAGTATCATTATCATTTGAGCATTTAGAAGGAATTAGAAGGCTGAAAACCCCCCACCCACGAGCATCTGAGGTTTCTGAAGCTATATTTTAAGAGCAAGTAGCTAAGGCTAACTTGGATGATTTTCATTGCTCTTACTTCTCCCTTCACTGTTCCGGGCAAGGAACTGTAGATGTTGGAGCTGCAGCACTGAACTTGATGGATATGATTCTTGACCTCATGGAGCTCACAATCTAAGAAGTACTATGAAGTCAAGTCCAAAAACTCTTGGGAGAATCCCAGCCTAGGAGCCAAAGGCTGGCTAGGATGTGTTAGAAAATAACTAAAACAAAACATCAATAGCCAATGAGCACACATAGCTACAGCATACTATGATGTCATAATTTGGACAAGGCTTATGCTCTTCTGACTTTGTGGCAACATGAAGTGAACAGAAAGTAAGGTAGGATGTGTCATGAAATAAGTCTAAAACCTTGGGAGAATCCCATGAAAGGTCTGACCAGGATCGGCCAGATAAGACCATGAACGCGGGGCCATGCTACACTGGGCTCACCAGTGTCTGCTGAGCTCTGGTGTGACCTCCAGGCCCACAGGCACAAGTTTTGTATGAGAAAGAAAAGTGCTCCACTGGCTTCTAAATGTCGCTGAATGTTCCACCCCTACTGCCACTGTCCTATGACCTCCAATAAAACAAGAGCAGGTAAATAATAGTTGTGTTGTGAATTGATATCTATATACAGGGGTGGGGAAAAAGGTTAATAATAAATAATATGCTAATTAATAAAAAAGAAATAATAATACAAAAACAAATTCTGTGTTTCTTATACTCACAACTGTAAACGTACTTTTGGTGGCCCCTGTAATCAGATCATAAAATGCAGATCATTTCAATAGCATTGGAATACTGGTTGCCCTTTCCCATGAAGAAAGCAGATTTTCATAACTTAAAACGTTAGCATAATCAAAGAAATCAAAGACTCAGTCGTTAATCAGTCTTTTCAGTGAAACCAAATGCCTTTGAATTCATCCTGGGGAATCTGCCGAAATGGGTGCTTCATGTAAACAAAAAACATAGTAACCACCCGGCCAACAGAGGCACTCCGATTGTGGGGCTAGAGGAAAAATACACGGGGACACTTTTCATCAAAGCACGCAGGGAAGGAAACACACCCTTTTACCACAATATGCTTAATTTGAAAACTTACCTGTCGTTTGTACAATTCTTAGCACTACAGAGAGGATGTGCTTTTTCTTCCCCCTTAAAGAAAATGTTCCGGTCCAAACCGTCAGCCCCTGTAGGTTGTCTTAATTACTACTTTGCACTGCACTGGACTATGACTCTGATTTTTGGCACATGCTGTCATACACAAAGTTCCCAAAATAAAATGCTCCAGGATATCCCAGGAACCTTAGAAGGCTTTAAAAAGGGACTTGCTCACTGAAAGAAGAGCTTTGATGAAGGCGATTCAGGCGGGCAGAATGCTTGTCGTCAGAAGTCCGTGACCCGTCCGGCCCTGAAGCGGGGCCGGCGGCGCCCGGCCACCTCGCCGGCACGGGCAGGGGCCGTTGGACGGGAACCCAGTTTTGATAAAGACAATTGTTTTCTTCCTCCCCAAGTGACTATACATTTAAATAGCTAAAACATCTGTTCAGCAACACAGTAAAGCATGTCCACCCGGAGCGCCTGAGCGGAGAGCCTGCCAAGCAGCCGGCCGAGAGGGCCCTCGCTGGGGAGCCGGCGAGCGAGGCGCCCACGGCCGAGGCAGCCGAGGTCCGGGTGTCCTGCCTTTCGCCCGGGGGCGGCCGGGGCCACTCCTCATCGCGCTGTCGGAAGCTGCCGTCGGTGGGCGAGCAGGGGGACTTTGGATGCCAACACCTAACAGCCTCCTGGGAGCAGCCACCGAGCCTCAGCAGCGACCGTGCCCGCGCGGCCCGCGCGGCCCTCGCCATGGAAGCAGAGGCGGCGCGCGGCGCGGGGCCCGGGCCCGGGAGGCTGGCCCGCAGGGGCACCCGCCTCGCCCTGGCCGTGTTCGTCGGTGGCACCCTGGCGCTGGGCACCACCCTCTTTCTAGGTGAGCGGGGGTTTCCCGGGGCGGGGGGCGCGGCCTCGGTGCCGCTGGCCTCGCGGGCCGAGGAAGCCTTTTCTCCAGGAGGCGACGCGCGCCCAGGCCTGTGCTCGGCGCAGCCGGGACGGGAAGTGGGTGTGACGTGGCTGCGGGCGGCCGCGCGAAAGGAGTGTTTCTGCACCCACAGGCGGACACTTGCGTTCATTTTGTGAGGAAAGAAACCATGCGGGAATTGCTTCCATTGATTCCTGTCAGTGTTTGCCCGAATGAATCGTCAGGTTTAACTCACAAAATACAAATGAGTTTTTATACATGCGCCTTCAGTGGCATTCAGTTCCTTTCCATGCCAGCGACTCTGGTGGGATACAATTTTAAGTCCGCCTCGCCATTCGATTTAAAAATTAATATGAAGGAAAACAGAAGTTTTCTTTAAAGATTTGAATGGGACTCGATTATTTTAATAACTCTTGGTGAGAATAAAGTACCCAGGGAGAATATGTGGAGATAATAACATATTCTAATAAAAAAAGAATGAAAAACCTTGGAAAGATTGTAGGCATTTTATTTTAATTTTTTATGTTCTATTTTTCTAGGCATTTTAAACCCTTGGCTTTTCGCATACCTTTTTCTCAGGCAGCCCAGGCTACTTCGTTAGCTTGGAAGCTGTGTAGCACCAGGCCTGTGCTCAGGAGATTCTAGGTGCAGTTTGAAATGCAGCACGCCTGGAAACATTCCTTGGCACATACAGGATGCAGGAGGCCATGTTTATCTTGGCAGGGGAAAACCAGTAATTAAACTTTAAAAGAGTTAGGGTTGTGTGGTTGAAAACTCTGCTAAAATGAGCAAACCATCTTTCCATGTTTTCTGTGGCTGGAAATTTAGGGAATTAGGTGGGTTTATTGCTTTCTGGTACAGTTAAACCTCCTACTCCTGCAACCAAATTTGTGGCTCTCAAAAACTGCTATGAGATTTCTTGGCACTTGGGTTTTCAGGCAAGTGTCCTATCCTGAAATTCAAAACCGGAGGAAAAATGATATGAGCATGCCAAGGGACTACATACCGTGTGGGGGGTGACCACAAAGCTAGACTATTTGTGTTTTGAAAACACTCCCAACTTAAAAATCCAAATGATGATTGTTTATGTAAAAATATGTATTCTTTCGAATGATGTTACTGCCCCTTGAAACTTTTCTGAAATTCCATTGTTATGATTACATTCTGGGGCTGTAGCATATTATTTAGAATATTCTTGATGGCAGCAAATCTTTGTTCATTGAGAGAACATGACTTTTTAAGATCAGCTCTAAAGTTTTCAGAGCACGGTAAAGTTCACCAAGCCAGGCAATGCTATTATGGGTAAGGAGGTCTGTATATAATATATGAAAAAAATTATGTTCCAGTGTGCCCAATAACCTGGTTCTCACCGGGAGTCTTTAAGGGGAACTTTAAAGATGTTTGAGAGTAAGGGTGTGGCCATTCTACGCCTTTGCTACTCAAAGTGTGGTCCCAGGACCCACAGCATCAGCATCACTTGCAGGTCTGGCCTCCCCCACCCTGGAACTACTGATTCAGAATCTGCATTTTCACAAATTAAAGTTTGAGAAGCATTGCTTCAGGTGACCACATCCATTTGGATGTATACCTATGAAGGCATTTGCTTTAAAATATATTTACATTTTCAAATTAAAACTTAAATGGTATTTTTGTCAAATGTTTCTGCACTATTTCAGACACTTTCTGTTCCCCCCACCCTTTCACTACCTAGTTCCCCAGGCTCTGTCCTGTCCCCTCCCCACTTCTACCCTGTACGCAGCAAAGTCCTTGTCTAAAAATGTCCTGGGACTTGCCAGGCAATGCTCTTTGTGACAATATTCTGGTTAAGGTCGTCTCTTCTTCAAGGTGCTTCCAGGTTGACTTTGTGGTATATTTTTCTGCATGTTCAAGTTCAGTTGCATGTCTGCAATTTCTAGCATGTTTTCTTACCTCTTTGTATTTTAGACTCTGGAGTAATCTCTTTTCTAAACCTTAGTTCTTCTACAGTAAGAGGGATTGCCACTGACCTTGGGGTGGTCCCAGAGAACTTAGAGCACTGGGATTTAAGATGTCAGGTATAATGTATGCCTATAACCAGTTTATTTTAAAGTGTCCTTTCTACTCCTGCCCCTTCCCCTACCCCTCCTCCCCACAATCTATTTCTCAAATGCAATGATTGGCAAACTTTTCTTTGTAAAAGGCCAGGTAGTAAATTTTTTCAGCTTTCTGGGCCATACTGTCTCTGCTGCAGATGCTTGCTTCTGTTGTAGCACAAAACCAGACCTCTACAATAGGTATACAAACAGGCATGGCTGTGTTCTAGTACAATTTGATTTCTGGACATTGAAATTGGAAGTTAGATCATTTTTATATGTTACAAAATATTCTATTTTTAAATGATTTTTCCAATCATTAAAAAAATGTAAAAACCATTCTTAGCTCATGGGCTGTACAGAAGCAGGCAGTGGAATGGACTGCGCTGGGTCCGCGGGCCTTAGTTTGCTGACCCTCACTATGGTCATTCTCATGTTCTCCATCTGTGGATGACTCCATTGCACTCAGGTCATTTCTGCTGGTTATAGAGAAATCTAAAATGAGAAACCAAACTGCTCTTTACATTTTTAATAAGCTCCTAATCAGTAAAAACTAACATTTTTAATTTTTACATGAAAAATACTTCCTTGTGGTCTCGATTTCATTCACATACACCTTCACATTATCTGATTTAAACCTTTTTTTTTTTTTTTTTTAACTCATCATCAGATAAATATATTTGACTGTAGTTTTGCTTCCTTAGAGGTTTTGGGTCAAGAATTATTTTCCATGAAAGGAATAAATCTTTAATTAAAAAAAAATTAATTATTTTTAACAGATGTCCCCCTTTCCCCCCATTGATCCCTTCCACCCTGCATCCACCCCACCCCCAGGCCTTCCCCATACCAATGTTTGTGTCCATAGGTTATGCATATAAGCATATAAATTCTTTCATTAACCCCCCCCCCCCGCCTTCCCTCTGAGATCCCTCAGTCTGTTCCCTCAGTCTGTACACTGACATATGCTATTAGTTTCAGGTGTACAACATAATGATTTGTTATTTGTATATACTGCAAAATGTTCACAATAAGTCTATTGTGATCCATCATCACACATAATTACGTAGTTTTTTCTTATGATGGGAACTTTTAAGATCTGTTCTCTTATCAACTTTCACATATGTAATACAGTATTATTAAATATAGTCACCATGCTGTACATTATATTCCCATGAGCCATTTATTTTATAACTGGGTGTTTATACCTTGAAAGTAATATCTTTAAATCAAATATTTCATTATTTTTTTTCTAAAATGAAACAAGGCTAGTATCAAGAAAGTATTGTCCAGAAGCATAAAATTATTATTTACAATAAATTTTACTTTTCCATTATAAAATATAACATATGCTCATTAAAGAACATTTGGAAAACATATGGAAGTAGACTGAAGGGAAAATTTCCCCTGTGGTTCCACCACCCAGGCACTGCACAGATATATTTTTACTTAACTTTTTTTTTTTCTTTTTTTTCTTTTTAAAGAAATCAAAACATGCCTTTATGCTATAATACTTCATTTCTTAAAAACAGGCCTGAGCCCGGCTGGCGTGCCTCAGCGGTTGAGCATCGACCTATGAACCAGGAGGTCATGGTTCGATTCCCGGTCAGGGCACAGGCCCAGGTTGCGGGCTTGCTCAGTGACTCTCATCATTGATGTTTCTCTCTCTCTCCCTCTTCCTTCCTCTCTCTGAAATCAATAAAGACATATTTAAAACAACAAACAGGCCTGAGATGTCCCAGAGGCAGTTTCCTGAATCTGTAAGGTAACAGGTGAAAAGGCCATTTGGAAGATGGCAGCAGAGTTCAGAACAAAGGAAAAGCCGGCTGCTCTCAGGCCTTGCCACCCCCACCTCCCACAGCCGCGTCCCCAAATGATGCCTTATTTCTGCCCACAGAGGACGGCGGTAGTGAGTTCCCCGCAATGTCCTCGGCTACCAAAAATGTGTTTGCAATCCAAACTCACACCTGCTGGCCTCAGGTGCTCCCTGGGGCTTCCAAGCCGGGCGGCCTTGGGTCCTGCAGAGACTCACTCAGGCAACACCGGCGGGGGTGGGGTTCAGCTGTTGGTGAAGAGCCGCTTCATCCTGCCGGGTTCGCTCTGCTTTGTTCTGGTGGAAGAATTTGGAGGCTTGGCCCGCGGAGCTGCAGCTGCCGGGTAGCTAGGCTGGGGCTGGAGGAGGAGGGGGTGTGGGGTACGCAGCAGGCAAATAATGGCTCTTGCTAGATGATCGAGTTATATACAATGTATATTCCCCTTCCCCCTTTTGGGGGCCTTATCTGTCTGGGTGGCGCAGGTAAGATCCATAACTTTAAATGCCACACGTGCTCGCTGTCTCCTTCTACTCAGGACTTGGTCCAAATGACATGTTTCAATTTTGCCACCACTAAAACCAGAATGTAGAGTGGTGCCTCGGTTTTCGAACGTCTCCATGGACGAACATTTCGGGTCACAAACTCTGTAAACCCTGAGGGCAATGCTATGGTTTTCGAACCCGCCTGGGGAGTGGAACATGCCCCGTGGCTCCGGCTGAGGGCGAGATCCTGAGGCCCAGCTGTGGGCTGTGGATCCCTCGGTTTCCGAACGTTTCAGAGCCCGAACGGGCTCCGGAACGGATCACATTAGAAAACCAAGGCACCACTGTATTTGTAAATAAAAGAGTAAAATTATGAGACTTAAATCACAGATAATAGGAGATGGAAGAGACTTTAGGTATCTTCTAGCCCAGTGGTTCTCAAACATGAGCCTGCATCACGGTCCCCTGGAGGACTTGTTAAAACGCAGATGGCTGGGCCCCACCCCGGAGTTTCTGATTCAGAAGGTCTGCAGGGCTTGGTAATTTGCATTGCTAACAAATTCCCAGGTGATGGTGTTGCCACTGCCCAGGTGACTCCACTCTGAGAAGCACTGGTCTAATTGTGCCCACTCATCTTAGAGAGAATCGAGTTTCAGAGCAACCAAGAGTCACCAAGGCTACTTAGCTAATGCGCAGAGTCTGGTTCTGTGATACCGAGCCAACTGGATCTTTGAATTCCGTGTCAGTACTGGGAAGGATGAACTGGTATCAACTGTCTTGCATGTGTGCCTGATGGCGGGTTACCTGATGGTGGTCTGCTACAGGCCAGTCATTTCTTTATTTTGGTCTGTTTTTTCAGTGAGTCAAGGTTTCTTAAGTTTCCAAGCTAAACAGGAGTACTGCCTGAAGCCAGAATGCATCGAAGCTGGTAAGTCAGTTTTCCATCCTGTGTCAAATTATAATTATGGTACCTTGGGGAGTGGAAGAGAAAACAGGTGGTATTTTTAGTATTCTGTTTGCCTGAGGTTTACCAAGTACGAAATGCAATGCTGATGAAATTTTAAGTTTACTTTCAAGTCCTGGTGTGAAGTCTTGGAGCGCAGGTTTCCTGTTTTCTTTTTCCATGCAAAAAACAGCTGTGCAGTATTCCAGGTCATTACAGGCAGACCTTAGAGATATTGCAGTTCAGTTCCAGACCACCACAATAAAGCGAGGATTGCAATAAAGTGAGTTGTAATGTTTTCGCTGGTGGAGGGTCTTGCCTTCAGTTTGTAAAAGGAAAAAAGTAAAAGCAACACCTGTGAAGAGTAATAAAGCAAAGCGCAATAAAACATTTGAAACTTATATAATCTTATTAACCAAGGTCACCCCAATAAATTTAATAAAACGAAAGAAAAACAACACGCCAAGCTCCCAAGGTGTTCCTGTATAAGGAAATCAGGAAGGGGCTTGGAAGGCTGAATGGCCTCTCTTTAAGGCCCAAAGACAGAGACCATTGACTTTCCTATGGCCTCAGCTGGCTATAGATTCCTATTTATCTTAAACGGCCTTTCTGAATCCTCTGGTAAGTGGGTGCAGCCTGTTTGCATCGAAACGGGGACCCTCTGTAAATCCATGTTCCACTGTTACCTGGAATCTTTTCGAGTCCTTCTATTCCAAGTCACCAGTTGTTTTACTTGAGGGGATCAGGCCATATACCAGTGGGTTCCTTAAAGTGAAGATGAGTGCTTAACATTGCCTTAGTTTTGCCACAGCTATTAAATTCCCTCCCTAAACCAGCATTAGGGCCGAGATTTGCAGGACCCAGAACCCAGTCCCCCCCATTCCTCAGGTGGTCAGGGACACAGGTGTGTTTTCCAAAGAGCAAGCCATAGGATAAGTTAAGCACATGGCCCTTTATCTTTACTCTTGACCTTAAGAGATTAATGAATTCATTCACCAAATATTTCTCACACTCCAGGCACCGAGCTAGGTTTTGGGAATGCAGGCAGACCTTGCTTTATTGAGCTTCAATTTATTGCCCTTCACAGATGTTGGGGTTTTTACAAATTGAAGGCAAGACCCTCCACCAGCAAAAAGATTACAACTCGCTTTATTGTGATACTCACTTTATTGTGGCAGTCTGGAACCAAACCAAACGCTTAATATCTCCAAGGTCTGCCTGCACAGCAGTGAAGCTGGATGACCAGGTAAGGGAAAAGAGACAACAAGCACACAGGCAATCAGTACACAGGAAAAATATCGGCTGGCGATGCATGTTCTGCAGAAAATGAAAATATTAACATAGAACGTGTTAGCAAGTGATGAGATGGCTAGATTGAAAAGTCTAAGGAAATGTGGTTGAAGTCACCCTGAATGATGACTCGACTCCATAACACTTCTTAGATTGCTGTGTGCAGATCTAGGAAAGGACTTTCCAGGTGGAGGAAACAGCTGGGGAAAAAGTCCCATAGAGAAAAGAGCTTGGTGGACTTGAGGAATGGGAAGAGCTTGCTGCGTAAGGGACAGAATGCAGGTGATGAGGGTCAGTGGGGAAGCCAGGTGCCAGCGAGTTTGGGTGCTTCTTAAGTTTGCTCAAAAGCCTCTCGCCCGGCCGGGCGTGGCTCAGCAGTTTAGCGTTGACCTAGGATCCAGGAGATCGGGGTTCGATTCCCGGTCAGGGCACATGCCTGGGTTGCGGGCTCCATCCCCAGTGGGGGCCGTGCAGGAGGCAGCCGATCAATGACTGTCATCATTGATGTTTCTATCTCTCTCTCCCTCTCCCTTCCTCTCTCTGAAATCAATAAAGATATATTTAAAAGAAAAAAGCCTCTGGAAGTTTTTAAAAAAGAGGAAGAGATGATGGCATTAGCATGTAACAAGCTCTTTCTTTGGAGAGCTAGACTCAGGGGAGTCTTTCTACTGAGTAAATGGAGAAGAGACCATAGGGAGTAAAAATGGAAGAAGGTGCTCAGGTGGGAGGTTATTTTGGTAAGCCAGTTGAGGCGTGATGCTGTCTTGAATTCAAGAGATGGAAAGGGAGACTAGAGGATTTAGGAGATGAGGGCTTGCTGAAGATTGGATTTGGGCTGTG
The DNA here is from genome assembly GCF_964146895.1 of Miniopterus schreibersii. Classification (NCBI taxonomy): domain Eukaryota; kingdom Metazoa; phylum Chordata; class Mammalia; order Chiroptera; family Miniopteridae; genus Miniopterus; species Miniopterus schreibersii. The sequence goes on along the minus strand of NC_138104.1, from coordinate 95,000,447 downwards.
AGAAAATGCAGAGTCAAGGTGATGCTTAAATTTTTGGCGGTGGTGGCATTTATTGAGATGGGAGGGACCAAGGTGAAAGAGCTTTTAAACTGAGGCCTAATACAAAGGTAATGGGTTAGATAATTATGGTATTAGAATTCTTTTTTGTCCCATTCTGAAATATATACATATATATTTAACCAGGCAATGTGTTAAGTGACTTACATGTGCCATCTTATAAAATCTTCCTAAGAACCCTACGAAGTCAGTGCTATCACCAGGCTCAACTGCAAATGAGAAGATGTAGGCTTGTAGAAGCTAAATAACTTGCCCAGGGTCACATCCTGCGTTAGCAGCAGGGCTGGACGTCAAGCTCATGCCTGGCTCCTCTCCATCTGTGCCTTGGTGCCACAAGGCCATGCCATGTACCTCTCTTTGACCCTGGCCCTGTCTTGCTCTTTTTCCTTAATACTAGACCTATGAGTCTAGTGATTAGGCAAGCATTTAAGCTGCTTGATCTTGTCCCTGGAAGGGAGAAAGACTTGGGAATTCCCAGGCCCTTTCCTGTTCCCAGCTTGAGCTGACCTAGGGTTTTTTCCATTGTAGAGAGTATGACCTAGACACAGGTGGGACTATCAGAGGCCGGGTTTTAGACTTTATGTCACCTTGTGCTTTTCTGGTAGGGTTCTTGCAGATATGTGAAAGTAAAATATTTGAACTCATAGATTTTCAATTTGAGTTTAGTCAACCTTTTGTACAGAGGGCCACTTGTTTCATGAGTTTTGTCTTATAATAAATCATCATAACGTAAGAGTGAAACTTGCATAATGATATTTTATAACATCACACAGTGCCAGCTAGTGTTTTGCTTTGCTGTCTTGTTTTTAATTTTCATGTTGGCAAATGACTTTCTAACAATGAAAAAAATATTTTTGCTGTTTGTGTAGTGAAAGGCTCACCAAAGATACAGTCCTCTTTAGTGTAACATGAGCCCCACTATGCACAGGCGTCTGCAGAACAGCTGCAGAGTACACATAGCAAAATTGTTCCAGGGGAAGGACCCAAACAGTGCTGTGTGTGCACGCAGGTACCTTGGGTGTGCGTGGGTGCATGTGCGCACACCTGCGTGCCTTGTGCGTGCGTGTGTGTGTGCTGGGCACCTTGTGCATGCCTGAGTGGATGCCTTGTTTTTATGTGTGTGCGCGTGGGCACCATGCTGCATGACTGCGTGAGTGCCACGTGAGTGCGCCTGTGGGGGCCGCATGCATGTGTGCGTGCCGTTTGCGTATGTACCGTGTGTGTGTGTGTGTGTGTGTGGGGGGGTGCAGCGTGCGTGCGTCTGTGGGTGCAGCATGGGTGCGTGTGTGCCGTGTGCGTATGTGCTGCGTGCGTGCCTGCGTGGCCGCCGTATGCGTGCATGCGTAGGTACGTGCCCCGTGCATGCGTCCATGGGTGCCCCATGCGTTCATGCGTGCCGCGTGCGTGCGTGGCCGCCGTATGCGTGCGCCCGTGAGTGCCGCGTGCGTGCGTGCCGTGTGCGTATGTGCCGCGTGCGTGCGTGCATGGGTGCCGCGTGCGTGCGTTCTACGTGCATGCGTGGCCGCCGTATGCGTCCGTGCGTGCGTCGGTGCGTGCGTGCTGCGTGCGTGCGTCCGTGGGTGCCGCATGCGTGCGTGCGTGCTGCGTGAGTCCGTGGGTGCCGCATGCGTGCGTGCGTGCGTCGGTACGTGCCGCGTGCGTGCGTCCGTGGGTGCCACGTGCGTGCGTGCCGTGTGCGTATGTGCCGCGTGCGTGGCCGCCGTATGCGTGCGTGCGTGCGTCGGTACGTGCCGCGTGCGTGCGTTCGTGGGTGCCGCATGCGTGCGTGCGTGCTGTGTGCGTGCGTGCATCTGTGGGTGCCGCATGCGTGCGTGCGTGCCGTGTTCATACGTGCTGCGTGTGTGGCCACCGTATGCGTGCGTGCGTGCGTCCGTGGGTGCCGCATGCGTGCGTGCGTGCGTGCGTGGCCGCCGTATGCGTGCGTGCGTCCATGTGTGTATGTGCTGCGTGCGTGGCCACCGTATGTGTGTGTGTGTACGTGGGTACGTGCCGCGTGCATGCGTCCGTGGGTGCGGCGTGCGTGCGTGCGTGCGTGCCGTGTGCGTATGTGCTGCGTGCGTGCGTGGGCTCTGTGTGCGTACGTGGACCCAGCGAGGTGGAAAGTGCTCAGCCTCCGAACATTTTCCAAGATGTCTCCTCCGTAAGTTTCTTTTACTCACCTTTTCTCCTTCCTCCTATTTTAACCGTTCTTTAAAGTAAGACGTGGAGAAAGAATAGAAGGAAAGAAGGAATGAGGGAGCAGGTATGCTAATGATACTGGATAAGGGCAGTGTGGCCTGCGTTTGAAACATGATTTGGCCACTTATAAGGCACATGATCTTGGGCTAAGTACGTAGCCATCTGAAGTCTCAGTTTCACCATCTGTAAAGTGGGAGTAACAGTTCTTACTTATCATGCTAGTTGTGAGAATAGAAGGAAATAATAATTGTGGTAGTAGTAATAATCCAGGTCTACAATTCCAAACCGAAAACCAGAGAGCATGGTACCTCTCAGTTGACAAGGCTGGACTTGTCAACTGAGTGGCAAAACTGTGGTGGCAAAACTGTATCCTAAGTTATGTGAGGTTGCTTTAGACTTTGTTTTTCTCATTTATGAGAATATATATATATATATATATATATATATATATATATTCCCAATAGAATTATTAATGTGCTTGTTTTGGGAGTGCCACTCCAGGTGTTGCTGGAGGCATTATATAATCTGTGGTATATGCATTGTATTACTTTTCTAAAATCTGAAAATCTATGAGCTCTGAAACATCTGGCCTCAAGTTTCAGATAAGTGTTTGTGAAATTGTAATACTAAAAATTTATATGTATGGTTGACAGATTTAGCTACACACATAACATTTAGGATGCTCTGTTAAATTTGAATTGCAGATATACAATGACTATTTTTTTTGCATAAGTATGTCCCCATGCAATATTTGGTATGAATTTATACTATAAATATAGTTGTTTATTTGAAATTCAAATTTCACTAGGCATCTTGTATTTTACCTGGCAACTGTATTATTTGGCAGTGTTCCTGGCACTGTTCTAAGCACTTCACATGTATTTAAACATGAAAATCCTGTGGGCTGTTATGATCCCCATTTTACAGATAAGGAAACTAAGACATAGAGAGGTTAAGTAACCTGCCTGAGATTACATACCTACTGCATGATATTGCTGGCATTCACACCCAGGTGGTCTGGCTCCAGAGTCTGTGATGATGCCATACTGCCTTAAAAGGGCTAGCATAGTTCCTGACACAGCAGAAATACCCAGTATTTATTATTATTATTTCCACCCTCCTTCTCTTTCTTGAGCTCTGATTAAACTTACAAACTCAGCCTGGTATATGGGGCGGTACCTCCACCTCTACTACATAAACACTAGCTGGAAACCACATAACAATTTACTTTATATACAATGACTTGAGAGAGTACATAGCACATATTTCATTCATTGTCAATTTTTTTAATTTTTATTAAAACAAGACTCTGAGTTTTTTTCCATGAAGCTGAGTAGGGGAAAAGGAGTTTTGGTGTTTTGACAACTATGGTCCCTTGCAATTCGAAGTCACAGTTCCCCTTCTCAAAGTGCAGTTCTGTTCCTAGCTGTGAATTGTGAACGATGAATTGGGAGGCTGAAGCTCTTAGAGTTTTCCCATTTAGTGGGCTCAGCTCCAAATTCAGTGTGAGTGATGTATTCCTCCACTTTATATCAGGGCTGAGGTCAGAGCTGATCTTGCAGTTTTTCTAGGTACCTGCAAGAACACTGGGGAGATGGGAAGGGATACATTTGAGGGTTGGGAGCCATCCAGAAAACAATGTGCTTATGTGAATAAAAATGTGTGGGAGTGTTCCTTTGTGTGAGTGTAAATATTGTGGAGGACTGAAATTTTTATGGTCAGTGACCCTGAGGTGTCACATAGAAGATTCATTCTGTGGCTGCACAGCCAGTATAACTATAAATAGAGACTGAAATGAAGATTTTGTGTGTCCTAGCATATTTGTATATTAAATAATAATAATAAAATAGTAGCAGTAAGCAAAAATGTAACGAGAGACAACCAAATTCTGAAAGATGAAAATATTAGGCCAATTTTAAATTTATCACTCTTCTAAACCAATTTTTCGCTTTGTTCATTTTTTGGGGGGGGAGTTGAAAATGGTAGGGATTTTGAAGTCCTATAGAAATTAGGATGTTTGTATATTATTTACTTTATTGAAGACAAAAAGCTGTTTGAAATTTTCACAGAAAGTATAGGTAAGAGAAATATCTAGCCTTACTTTGAAACCTGGAGGAACCACACATGTAACCAAACTAATATGTGTATCTGAATTTATGCAGATTATACTTTTCGGGGACAATTTATTCACATTTAGCTGAAAACTCATTGGGTTTTCATTACTTTGAACACAAATGTATTCTGGCATTAATTAGAGTATGAAAACTACCCAGGATGTCATCTTTCCAATGTCATTAAAATATTGGCTGTCTTAAAAAAATTAGTTGGTGCATATCTCTGTGCTAGGGTGGTAGCCAGCAATTACATGATAGTTGGAAGAGAGTCTGAGTTCAATGTTGGGAATTTTGGAACCTTCTCATTTTGTAATGAAAGATTGTTTTTAAAGCTCATGGAAACATTTAAATTTGCACAAACTTCCTACCCATTGGCTGTATTTCATATGTAATTGTGTGGGGGCTTATGAAAGAGGAAAAAATCATACATCAGTCTATTTTGTCTTCTTGTTAACTTATTCACATACTCAGCTCTGCCCCTAGACCTGTACAAGAGAGGCCCTTGCCTTGGGTTTCTCATTTAGAATGCCTCACTTTGCCCCCTCCCTAGTCAGGGAGTCTTTGGGGCCAAGTCAGCAGCCTTCTGCAACCCAGAGTTCCCTGCTAGATAGCCCAAGCCTCCTTCCAGGGACTGTGTTGGTCTCATAGAGGGGTTCTTTACTCTGAGAGCTGCCCTGAATGTCAAGGTGCTCGAATTTATACCTGGCCTTCCAGGTCTTGATAGTGTATTGTAAATATATCTTTTAAATATTTAGATATGACATGTGGGCCTCTGTTTCATTTAGCCTTTGTTGTGGAAAACCCTACTTCAAAGGCCCGAAATGAGGGTGATTTAATATTTCTTATGATTCTGTGGGTTCAGTGAGGGTTCCTCTGCTGATCCTGCCTAGGCTCATTCATACAGCTGCATTCACCTGGACGGTTGCCAGGCCTGGAAGGTCCATTATGGCCTCAATTACATATCTGGCAGTGGGTGCAGGCTTGGTTATTTTCCATGTGGTCTCACCTCCTCCGAGAGGCTTCTTCAGAGCGCAGTCTCAGGGCTCCATTTAAAGGGAGTTAACATGGAATATGCAAAGTCTCTTAAGACCTGACTTTTAAATTTATGAAAAGTTACTCTGCCTCATCCTTTCGGTCAGAGCAAGTCACAAGGCCAGCCCAGATTCAAGGCAGGAGAAATCAATCCTACGCCTTGATGAGAGTGGCAAAGTCACCTTGCAGAAGGATGAGAGGGCTGGAAGGAAATGTCGCACGCAGCTTTGCAAACAATTTAGCACATACTCCACCTGTATGCCTGTCCCATGCCCCACAGATTATTAGGAGTGGTCCTGCAAAACCCAATAACAGTAATACCAAACTTTTAACCCCCTCCCTCAGAATGCAGTAATTTAGTATGGTGCAGTTGGTTCAGGGAGTCATTTACGGGGAAATATAAAAGTCAAGACTTGGGAACTGGTTGATAGGAAATCGTTGTTTAATTTGGAAGAGGCCAGTGCACAACATTCAGTGATTGTCATTAATCCTATGATTTTCTTTTTAAATAGCTGCTGCCATCTTGAGTAAAGTAAATCCATCCGTGGACCCTTGTGATAATTTCTTCCGGTTTGCTTGTGATGGCTGGATAAACAGTAATCCAATTCCTGAAGATATGCCAAGCTATGGGGTTTATCCTTGGCTTAGACATAATGTCGACCTCAAGTTGAAGGGTAAGTTTCTACTGGGGTTTACTGATGCAGTTTACAGGGAGCAATATGCAACAAGAAAAACATAATTTCAGATTTGAAGCATGAGTCTTTACTTTTTAGATATACTGAGTTTATGTTCAAGATTTTTAAAAATGGAAGATTGAAAAGTTGTGGAATTCCAGTATCCCCGGTCTCAACACAAGCTTAGTGTAGGTCATTATGTTCATGTTCACAGTAGTGATTTCTGCTGGTAAAGGATAAATAACATCTAATTGAGATTGGGAGCAAAGGAATAGTTAATGAAAACCATGCTATATCGGTGTACTTATTTGTTTGTCTGTTGTGTTCAGAGCAGACTTTATCACTTGCTCATTGCGTCCTAGATTTTTATGGCTTACAAAATATACTTAACACCTCATCGTTTTTTGACATCACTTTTGAGAACTCTGGATGACCTTGTGTTTGTCATATTGTTCCTGTTAACTTCTAACTTCGCTCTGGGGAGACCGTCTTTTCTCCCATGGCCTTTCTAGCAACGACAAACTCACACACACATACTCACATGTGTGTGTACACTCGCACACTTTAAAAGTTGAAAATGTCTTTTACTAGAGAATCTTCTGTTTGCAGTGGATCTAATTTTTATGCTGAGTTATTGGAGGAAGCCACTTCAGGAGGGAAATTGGTAGATTTCAAAGCTATGTAAAATCATTATTTTGAGAAGGCAAAAATAATGGGTTTTTTTGGTCATTTTGGTAACTGTGAGTTATGCCATATAGCTTACATTCAGTAATACCTACAAAGAATTTCTGAGAAATTATAAAGATCATCAATTATCTTTCTTTTCCAACTTTTTTTCCAAGATATTAAGTACATGAAAATCAAATATATGTTAACTTATACATATATTGTAACAACTGAAACTTGGCAAAATGGGTAGCTTTTGTCAATTGTAAGGAAAAAATGCTTAAATTTTACAACTAGATATAAATTCACATGGACTTACATTTTCTACTGAGAGGCCCAAATTTCGTCATTATAAATTATAAATGAGAATTTTCAAGAATGCCAGTTTTACCCCAACCCAACAGGTGAAATTCCCATACTATGGAACCATAAATAAGACTTTGAGGAATGAATTTACTAATACATATTTCCCAGTAAGATATTAACTCGTGTTGATTCTTCACCTACCACTCTTGCCTATTCCCTGTTTTCCTTCTCTGGCTTATTTTTTCCTAGACAGAGAGATTCATGTGTATGCAGAAGTATCACTGAAGGATAAGAAAAAGACAGGATTTCCAGATAGATACTCCTTTTCCATTACTTACAATCAAAAGATATCTATCTTCAGGGCATGAAGCAGCTACAGTAATTTAAAGAACTTTTTGGAGATGTATTAATGTAAAAATTAAAATCAGTATTGATGCGCTTTGTTTGAGGAGGATATTATATATGGGCTTCTTTAAAATTCATAGAAATAAGGATAAATTGTTTGGAGCAGCACTGGGGTTTTTTGTTTGCTTACTTCTTTTAAAAATGAAAAATTTTATTTCCAAGCTCAGTTGGGGAATGGAAAAGAGCAAAAATAACATGCAAAAAGTAAGATGATAGTCATCCAGAAATCCATCCCTAAAAATAACTACTAATGAAGCAATTTGGTATATATCTTTCCAAGATTTTTTTCCATATGTGAGTACGTATGCATAAAATTATCACACATTTGTATACTTAAAAAATTAGCTGATATGCATAATGTCACCTTTAAAAAATGATGTATTTCTTATAGACATGGATTATGCCAGTAGATATTTTTTCTTATTATAAATAATACTATAATAAATACCCATGTGTACACATCTTTATGTCCTTACCTAAATGTATCCATAGTATAAATTCCCAGAAATGGACCTATCATGTTGAAAGAGTATTCACAGTTTAAGTTTTGATGCATGTAGCTGAATCATACTTTAGAAACTTATTTCTAGGTCTTTTCATATTTTCTTGTGGTTTGACATGGTAACTTTTCTCCTTCAACTGTTGTGTGTGTGTGTGTGTGTGTGATATAAAGTAGGAGTCAGCAAACTATGGCCTGTGGGCCAGATCCAGCCCACTCCCTGTTTTTGTAAATAAAGTTTTATTGAAAGACAGATGCATCCATTCATTTATGTATTATCAGTGGCTGCTTTTGCATGGCAGAATTGAATAGTTGCTACAGAGACCATATGGTCTTCAAACACTAAAATATTTACTCTCTGACCCTTATGGTAAAAGTTTGCCAACTCCCCATGTGTGATGTAAAGCTTTGATATATTTATATTGAATCCGATTAAAACTGTCTTATTAATTAATAGCTTTTTGGTGGATTCTTTGGGATTTTTTTAGATAGGTTATCATAAAATTAAGAAGTAATTATAATTTCCTTTTACTGTATTGGCGAGAGCCTCCAGAACAGTATTGAATAATAGTAATGATGATGGGTGTATTTCTCTTATTCCTATCTTGGGTGGTAATGTTTCTAGTATCTCCCCCCAGATATATTTTTTTCTTCGTTTATAATCGGTAGTCTTTATTGTGTTCTGTTATCCCTAGTTTGCAAAAAGGAGTTGCTAAAGAAAAACCTCTCTTCATTGTTTATAAAGAGACTCAGATGCAGTACCTCTTAATTTCTCTATATTTTCTCATGTTGAACTTACCTTATAATCTTGAAATAAACCCTTCCTATGAATGATTTATTATTTTCTTTTTAGGCATTGCTAAACTTCAGTAAACTAGTATTTGTTTTATACATTTGGATCTATATTTATGATTCACGTTGGTCCGTGGATTTTTATGTGCTAGGTTTGTCACATTCTGTTATCAAGATGGTGCTGGCCTTGTGAAACAAATGGGAGGCTTCCTACATTTCTATGCCCTGGAAAAGACACAACCAAATAAATCGCAGGTTATTCTGTGACAAGTACTGTAAAGGGTGAATTGAAAAATTGATCACAGGCTCTTGCTTCAAATGCCCATAAGGAGACCAAATGGCAGAGTAGTGTCTCCTTTTAAATTGGTATAATCTTGCACCAGATTACATGTTGGAAATATAAAGTGTGTACTAGTTCTTTAAACTTTGAGGTAATTCACATTTACAAAAAAGTTGAGAGAATAGCACAAGGAACTCCAATATACTCTTTACCCAGGTTCCCTGATCATTACCATTTTGCTATATTTGCTTTATCATAATATTCTGTCATTCTCTCTATAAATATGTAGATATTCATTCTCTGTCTAGATCTGTACATTTACGTACAGATAGTAAGAAAATAATATGTCTATAAGTATACAGATATTGGTATACAGATAGACATACGTATATTTTTCTGAACTCTTGCAAGTATGTTGCAGATGATGATTCTTAAGGTATATAAAGAGAGCTGTTCAAATATCAGATATGCTTACAATCTTATTTTTTTAAACACTAGTTCTTTAAATTCTATCTATATCTCTTTATATATTCTCTATCTGTGTACTGACGTGCCTCTCTTTCTGTCTACCCATGCATCCAACCAGCCCGGTAATACAAGCTCATTGCACACCAACTATAAATGAGTTGGAGCATACTTCAGATCCCATCACCCAGCGATAACTTGAAATGCAAACATACATATAAAATCATACGTGATCTTAAAGAAATCATATAATATGTTCTGTTTTTATAATCCACTTTTTACTTGATGTTTACATGTTAACATCTTTTCATGTCAGTAAAAATAGATCTATAGCATCATTTGTCATGACTGCTTTGTATGGGTACTCTACAGTTTAAGCAATTCCTATATTGCCATTTAGGTTGTTTTTACAGATTTTTTTTCCTTATTATAAGCCACTTAGAGCATGAGTTTTAGAGCCACAGAGCAGGATTCGAATCCTGGTTCCCTTTCATTTCTCTTCTGTGTCACTTTTGGCCAATTACTTATCTCAGCTAGCTCAAGTTTTCTTATCTTTCAAATGGAGATAACAATACCCAATTCATGGGGTTTGTGAGGACCAAAGGAGATGACCCATATAAATTACCCAGTCCAGTTCCTTTCATGTAGCAGGCCGTCAATAAATACTTGGCCTTTGCTCCTCCATTTTATCTCAAAGATAGTTCTAAGGCTCACAAAGTAATGTCTATGAAATCCTTAAGTATTATCCTGGTCTTATCCTTTGTAAATATCACGTGCTTTTAAAAATATTGAATACTGTCTAGATATTTTTCCTCACCCTCGGTAAAGAGAACATCCAAAAATAAAATGCAGTACTACCAATCAAAAGAAAACCATTTTCTCATGGCTGATAGAGAACACACAGATATGGCTATCCAATTTGTGAAATAAAATGGATTTGACAGACCTGGCTGATGAAAAATTGCCCTCTATTGAAGTCAGCAACCAGGCTTTGTGAATTTTTTCTTTAAATGGCATATAAGACTCAGATTTCTACTTGGAAAATAAAATAATTTCTTGTTCTCTTCAAGAAGCAGGATTTTATTTTAAAAAGACTGAATGTAGTCATGTGTTTAAATGTCTTAAAATGTCCTTCCTACTAAACCTCCCAAATTTGTCTTTATGTGACCATGGAGATGACACAGCATGCGTTGCTTCTGAACGAGCAGATGAAAATTTTGCAAATGAGTACTTATGAAACATGAGGCAATGAGTGAGATAGAACACTTGTGTCAAACAGAAGACAGATGACTCAAGGTAGGGCCAGCTCATCTCTATTATGGAATAACAGTCTTTGCCAATATTTTGTAAAGAAATGCAGTGTATTATTATGTTCAAGCACAGACAGCACCAGCGGAACAATAAGACGAAGTAGGGTCTATGCATTAATGAGCCGAGAAAGATGATTGTGATTCATAGATCAGTTATTTATTTGTAAATACTTGCTGGTTGAGATTCAAATGATTCTCATAATTAAATAACCCCCTATAATCTTGGCTGTTTTTCCCCCCTGAAAATAATCCTAGCCAAATCAACTTTTACAGATAAGAGAAAGCAGAAAACTTCATTTCAGCTCCAGTAAAGTCATTTGATAATTAGGAAGATCAGATTATTGAAGATACAGTTAATTGTCTTATTTTCCAGATACCATGAACATAATGTAGTGATGTACCAATATGAGCCTTGATATCATTAAGGTTTTTGAAACAAATGATATCACACTGGAGAAAACAAGATGGAGATGCGGTGGGGCAGTGCTAGAGAACACCCAGCCATTGTGGTGGGCTTTGATTCCTGGTGAAAACTCAGGCCCTGTAAGTCTCAGTGAATCTGCTGTATGAACTGGGTGCACCCACTCAGAGAAGACTTCTCTTTTTCTGATCATGTTGACTCCTTTTCATGTGACCACACAAGAAGCAACAGATTGCTAGATTTTACATATGTCACCATCAGTCCTGTTCCAACAGACGGATGCTGCATGAAGATTTGGGCCTGTATAGAGGCCTCTCAGAATGCTGAATGCAATGATTTTACTTGAAAAGTTTTTAGTTGCTGTTATTTACATTTTTCCTAATCTCGATATACCATTTGAGCTTGGGTGGGAATGAGGGTGCATGGAGTGTGAGGAAGGGGAAAGAAGTCAAATTTTAAAAGTTTAGAAAAATCCTGTTAGGAGACATTCATTTCAGATATAGAAATGAATTTCTTCCTGAAGGCTGTGAAGAATGTTCATGTAGCTCTAAGATATGTTCTCTTTCTAATGGCTGAAGGAAGTAAAGAGGCCACGAGAATGGTCACTATGTGTAAAAGCTTGTGTTCTGGTAGTTTTCACAGTTGGCATTTTATGTTTTCTACTTGTGTTGTGTGTTTTTTCCATTCCCAGTGCATCTCCTTGTCTTTTTAACTCTTATGTGCTCCAAGCATATGATTTTAAGATCTGATCTTATCCCCTATGGCTTTTATGTAGCTCTTCTGTCATAGTGGTTAGTATTACAGATAAGTTGGGTATGCTTGATAAGAACCAGATCTATTCATTGCATTCATTCCAAGTATGCTCTTTGATTTGGGGAGGGGGGTGCATTCACTTTAAATAGATTGAAATGCACAGCATTGTGACTGTATTAATTAATCTGTGAACTGAAGATTATTTACTGAGCATTTACTTTTTTCCTGGCACCAATTGCTCTCAGTCACAAGTGACAAAATCCCCAATTCAATCTGGCTTAAACAATAAGGAAAATTTGCTGGCTCATGCAACCAAAATGTCTAGTGTACTTTAGGTAAGGGTTGATCCAGTAGCTGAACTGTGTCATTAAGGATCACATTTCTTTCTTTCTTTCTACTCTGACATCCGCTGTCTCATGCTTCTAAGTCTGTTTGGTTATAAGGTTGTTGCCAATAACAACCAGAATTTACACTTTCTCATTCACATCTAGCAAGGGGCATCGTGTTAGACACAGGAGGATACTGAAGTGCAGAGATTAACAAAGCTCCCAAGATTATCCTTGTGGAAATAAAAAATCTGCACAGCACAAAATGTTTCAATAGGTATTGTAATCAAGACTCAAGAGCTGCACAGTTCAATTATGGTAGCCACTAGCCAGCCACCTGTGGCTTTGAGCACTTGAAGTATGGCTGGTTGGAATTGAGATGTGCTGTAAGTGTACAATACACACCAAATTTCAAAGACTTTGTTTAAAAATATATAAAATATATGATTAATTTATTTTATAATTACACATTGAAATTACACTATTTTAAGATACATTGGGTTAAATAAAATATGTTATTAAATGTAATCTCACCTTTTTTACTTATTTAAATGCAGCTACAAGGAAATTAAGTTGCATATGTGGCTCAGGTAATATTTCTATGAGACAGTGCTGTCTAGATCCCTGAAGAGGCCATTAGAAAGGTGAGCTCTCTGGGAATGAATTCAGATTTGTTTTATTGATAGAGAAGAGTCAGCGAACACCTTTATTAAAAATAATCCCTACTCTAGTCCCCAGTGCCTCTGTACCCTATTACCCGTAAGCATCCCTTGCGGCATTTATAGCCATCTGAGATTGTCTTGTTTCTGTACTTGCTTCCTTGTTCCACGTTCTTCTCCCTCCTGTGTGTCATCCTCACCCCCGCCCCCCACCCGTGGGAGGTAAATTCCCAGAGAGCCAGAAGCTTGTCCATTTTGGCCTCACTGTGATCCAGCACACAGCCTAGTGCCTGGCACATAGTTGGTGCTCAGTAAATACTTGTTGAAGAAAGGAGAGAAAGATCATGCACTCTGTGTGTGGCTGAGTGAAGAGGTGGGGTGGCAGTTTGCTGGATGGGGAGAGGCGGCTTTCTCATCTCTTCTGTCTCCCCGTCCTCCTGTGCCTGGGTTTCTGCTTGTGCTCCCAGAAAAGCCCTGAGATACAACCAGAGCTTGCCCCTGCGGGGAAGGGAAGGGTAATTGTTAGTTCTCCATTTGTGCTCCAGGCCCCAGGAAGGCAGGACCATGAAACAGGGCAGAGCCCTTTCTGGGGCTCCAAGACTCACTGGTGCTGTGATCTCGTGTAAGTTACAACAAGGGAAATCAGAACTCACAGGATAGTGTTTGAGTTAAGGCTCTGAAAAAAAAAAATAGGACTCTGCCCCTTGTTGGCTATGTCACGGTGGGCAAACCACTTCCCTCTGAGCCTCAGTTTCTTTTCTGGTTATGCTGTTGGACGAATTCACTGAGATGCGCTGAAAATCTTCTGCACAGGGCTCAATACATAGCATCTGTTACTACTGTTAACTTCATGAGGATTAAATTAATATTTTAAAAGCACTTAGCACATAGTAGATGCTTAAGACATGTTAGTTTCTTAGCCAAATAAAAATTACAACTTTAATTTATAAGAAAACTTTAACAGCATTACTAAAGTAAAATACTGTGATCTGGTATTTTGCAAAAGTCTCAACATGCTTGTAAATAAGGCCCAAAATGGCAAACCTGGGAGTGAAAACAATAGGTTAGGGTATTTGTGTGTATTCTTAACTTTTATTGACAGACCATGGTCATCACCTTGAACCCTGCAAGGTCTTGAAAATCTAATTGGTCAGACAACACACTCATTGGGGAATGTAAGTTTTAAATCACTTCTACAGAAAAAGAAGAAGGAAGGGGAATTGGGGAAAATAAGAAAGAGTGTCATTGTAGGCTGCTTAGATCCTCTCTAGATGCCATTTAAAAAATTACACCTATATCCCTTTCTTCTCTCTCTTCTTACCCTCATCCCTAGGGGATCCTTAACCCAGGCCCGTAGCCCCTCAAGAGGGCTGTTGATAGATTTCAGGAACTTGCATGGGAAAAAATGCACCATTATTTTTACTAACCTCTGACAGAACTTTAGCATTTTCTTTAATTATGAACTGAGGCAACAAACTTTGATATTTCTCTGACTTTGTTATCAATGCAAGTCATCGTTATTTTTCTCTCAATATAGATGGTTCGGGTATCTTGAAATATTATTTATATACATCACTACTTTGAAATCATAGTGGTAGCTAGACCCAATGCTGGATCTTATTTAAGGAGCTAATGAAGTATCGCAAATATGTCAAACAATAAAACAACTGTTTTGTTAACTGTGTTTCCAAGTAGCTGGTTTCCTTTGTAAACCTGTGTTTCTTCCCTTATGCACTTATAAACATTATTCTGAGAATGGTCTGTAGGTTTTAAGAGTCTACCCAGGGGATGTATAGCACAAAGAAGATTAAGAACCCTTGTCTATGTAAGGATTGCCGGGGCAAGCCTCAAGGAAGTATAGTTTTATTTAATTCCAGCCTTTTGCTGCATCCTATTTCAGGTACTTTGAGTGGAGTTGGCTATTACATGTCCCCATGGGTTTACTCATACCCAAATCTTTGAACAGTCCACTGTCTAGAATCCCTGGATAATTAGCCCAGAACTGACAGTTAATCTGTGTTTGTAAGGATATTAAATGGAACCAGAGATTTGTGTTTGTAGATTTATGCTAATGCGAAGGCTTCAACTGATTAAGTGAAAACTTTATGGAATTACCTATACCAGGGAATAAATATATTTATAGGTGAGATTACTGAATGTTGCCACATGCCTATTATGAAAACAGAGAGTTAAAGGTCAATGCCCAACTGGAGATGATACAGTTTTTGCTGTGGTGTAATGATAGATATTTGCGAACAGTGCAAATGGTTGAAAATAGTAATATGCCAAGTAGAGTCTTTATTCATAAGTACGTGTTATGTGGCATATGAAGGGGCTTGCTCATCATCTTGTCTTGAGGACAGGGACTCTTGTTTGAACTTGGAAGGGCAGGGGCAGGAGAGGGATTACAGAACTGGAAGTTCTGTGAGTGAAGCTCCAAGGAGAAGACTGAATCAATGTAACGGCTTTGTTGGAAGGAAGGATTGAGCGAGGCTGTTGGTGAGAGATGACAGGAGTGAGAGGGGTGGATGAAAAATGTCGACATCCATTTGTGAGATTTTGACTTGCAACAGGGAATGCTGAGCTTGCTGAAAGTGGAGTGACAGCCTAGATATGCTACGCATGGGAATATTGACTGAAAAAATGGAGTGGAAAAGTAGATGAGGGGGCATTTTTGTAGCGTAAATATTGGAACACATTATGAAAAGTTTCCTGCTAGTGAGCTTGAATGTTGTAGGAAGAAAGTCACATTTTACTTTAGAAGATTGTCAGCTAAATTTAGGTTCTTTTGACTATAAGTTCTTTGGTATCACTGACACAGGATATGTGTGCATCCTGAGAAAGACATATA
Source organism: Miniopterus schreibersii (assembly GCF_964146895.1). Lineage (NCBI taxonomy): Eukaryota > Metazoa > Chordata > Mammalia > Chiroptera > Miniopteridae > Miniopterus > Miniopterus schreibersii. Next base: position 94,984,638 of record NC_138104.1, on the reverse strand, counting down.
TACTCTTACAGTTATACTTCTCAACCTGCCTACACCCAGGTCCCATTTTGCATGGTTGGTGCGTATAAGTATATTTTACTTTGCAGATGTTAGAGGGGTTGCATATTTTTAAAATTTTATTTTTCAATTACAGTTGGCATACAATTATGTTAGTTTCAGGTATACAATATAACGATTAGACATTTATATACCTTATGAAGTGATCATCCCAAAAGTGTAGTAGAAGGGTTGCCTGTTTTTGAAAAGCCACTTCCTGAAAGAGGAGGACTGTTTGGGAAAGGAAGAAAAATCCCAGCTGGCTTTGATGGTAACAATTTGGAGGCAAACCCACATGAGCTTTGGTGGTAACAATTCCTGAAGCTCCTGTAAGTCCCCATGTATTACTACTGTCAGTTGCTGGAAGCTAGAATAATAATGGAGCTGAGGATATGGGATTTTTGCAGGAACTTCCAAGGGTCATCCAGATTTCATACCAAAAACAGAGGACTCAGATTTCCTGGGCCTTGAAACCTGTGTCTTAGAAAAATGAGCCAATTATTTTCCTTGACTATACTCCTGATTGGTCAATGGCAAAACTCAGGCACTAGAAAAATTAAAAAGTTGGTTGCACACAAAAATGCATTGCCCATGTAAATTGAAAATTTTATCCTTGCACTAGCAAACTCTCTGAGGAGATGCCTTCAGCTGTGCTCTCACCCTCAATTCTGAGAACTTTTCAACTGCAACTTGAAGTTGTGGATGGTTTGAGCATCTTTACAATGTGGCAGGGTCCCCATTTCTTCCCTAATTTACTACTAATGGGGGTGTTTCTACTCTCTGTGAAGTGAGCTTTTAGCAAATTCCAAAGAAAATTTGTAAATGAGTGTATCACACAGAGAAGGACCTAACAGAACAGGCACTTTATAGAGAGAGATGACCTTGTTTAATAATACCCTTAGTTACCATTTGTTGAACTCTCTAAACTGAACTCCCAATAAGCCTAAAGTATGTAAGATTTACCCACATTTTGCAAATGAGGAAATCAAGGCATGGAGCAGTACAATAACCAGCCCAAGATTACATAACTAATAGGTAATGGAGCTATGATTAAAATTCGCACAGGTTGACCCTTAGGGCCTGGTAAAAACCCCATTTTGCAGTTGTGGAAGCTAAGGCTTAAAGAAGTTATGTAATTCATTTAGATCCACACAGCTTTGTAATATGAGTCACAAATGCAAGTTACATGTCATTTTACATATTTTCTAATAGCCACATTAAAAAAGTAAAAGGAAACAGGTCAAATTATTTATTTTATCTAACCTGACATATCCAAAATATTGTCATTTCATGTAATCAATATAAAAAACTTATTCACAAGGCATTTTACATTATTTCTTTCCTACTAAGTCTTTGAAATCTGATACTCATCTTATACTTGCATCACATCTCCACGTGGACCAACCACTTGGTGGACCAACCGCATTTCAAGCTCTCAGTAGCCCCGTGTGACTACTAGCTTCTGTGTCAGACAGGGCAGTTCTAGAGCAGTGCTTCTTAACCTCGACTGCATATTGGAATCACTGGGGAGCTTTAAAAACACAGATGCCCGAGTCTCATCCTCAGAGGTTCTGATGTAATTGGTCTGGCTGTGGCCTGGGCGTCTGGATTTTTAAAAACCACCTCCCCCATGCAATTCTAATAGGTAGCCAAGTTTGAGAACCTATTCAAGGGCAATGCCAAAACTAATCTGGTAGAGAACTGAAGCCACCACCCACTGGAGAAGATTTTATGAGTTTTCTGAAAAGAGAATCATTCAAAGAAACAACTGTGACAATATGCTTTCCTAGTTGACATTAAAGAATGCCAGGCAATGCCCTAGCTAATTTATTACTTTCTCTCAATTTACATTTGCTGACGTTTTGGCCAAGTCCTAGGATAATATAAGAAAAGAAAAGATTTCTTTTTTCTCCTTAATCTACACACTGGTCTGGATATGCACCAGTACAACTAAATTAAGGCAGAAAATTCTATTATTTTGCCCTAGCCGGTTTGGATCAGTGGTTAGAGTGTCAGTCCATGGACTGAAGGGTCCCAGGTTTGATTCTAGCCAGGGGCACATGCCTCAGTTGCAGGCTTGATCCCCAGCCCCAGTTGGGCCTGTCACTCTCACACAGATGTTTTCTTTTCTCTCTCAATCTCTCTCTCTCTCTCAATCTCTCTGTCTCCCCTAACCCCCTCTTCCACTCTCTCTAAAAAAGCAATGGAAAAAATATCCTTGGGTGAAGATTTTTAAAAATTCTATTATTTTAATTGAAGGCACAGGTATTGATGTCAGTCTGGAACCTCTGAGCTGTGGAGAAGAGGAAGTTGGGGTTTGAAAGCTGCAGGTTGTTGCCAAAATGAAACATGTTTAGTGGGGAATGCGTGGGAAGTGCTGGGTGAGGAAAGGAGGCAATTGTGGCTCCAGCTGAGGTCTAAAGGCTGCACAGCCCACGGTGTGGCAGGACGCCCACAAAGCTGCTCTTGCCAAAGGCCTCACACCACCTTCCTACTTGGCCAAACTTGTGTTTCTGTCTTGAGACCCGATATTCAGGAATTCAAAGGTCTCATCTCACCCAGAGGTTCCATTGTCCTTAAAATGCTTTTGGAGTCATTTGGAATAATTTTAATAATGCCTTCTTTGATTTAAATCCAAATACAGCTTTAATATTCTGGACACATTATTTCCCAGAATGAAAAAGATTTGGTCTTCTGTAGTGGTAGCACTATAGTTACATGCAGTTTTCTTGGTTTACTTTATTTGACTTAAAATTAAGCCAGAGAACACACAAACACTGATGAGTCATCTATAGCCTGAAGTAAATTAATACCATATTTCATCAAATAAAAAATACTGTCCAATTTAATATGTAGCATTATTTCATGTGTGCTAAGAAAGACTAAACTATTACACAATGCTTTCTTATCACTTGAGATTTTTTGAGATTTTTGTTTTATTTTCATCGAAAGGATTCTTTTGTAATTCCAGTTTTGTCCCGGGAGTATAGCTTCCACTCCATCGGCCACCATCTTTAATCTCTATCTGAAAGGATTCTTTTAGACTTAGACATTAATTTTATCATATATAATAATAGAATTTAAATGGAATATGCAAGCAAAAGATACTGGTTAAGGTATTCCTAAAACCTGTTCACAGTCTTTTTTGATTTCACATCATCAGTGCTCTTTTCTCAAAAAATATTGTCCTCTTTCCATCGACAATAGCAGTGATTCAGCACTTCTTTTAAAAGTGTTCCCAATTGTTTCAGGGATTTTCCTCCGTGACTGACTTTTTGGATGTGCAGTAAGTTTTCATTTCATTGCCAAACTGTGGTGAAATCCTTCTGCAGATATTTTAAGGGACAATTTACTAGCCATGCAACCAACTCATTTCAAGTGCTAACTGGAAGAACTGCTAGATTGGTTCACGCATGGGCAGCCAGTGGGCTACTACATCATGACTGTGCCTGGCTGACAGTTTTAAGATGGGTTCCAATTTCAGAGATGTTCAGATGTGAAACAAATGTGCTTCTTAGAATTGAGAAAATGTGGTATGTAAATTGTATTTCTGATGATCCAGGCTCCCCAACTGCTTGCCTCATCCACCTTGTGTATGTGCTTTAAACAGTTTCATTGAGATTTGTGTTATGTTTCTTCCTCAGCATACCCAGGCTTTAATATTCAGTGGTGTATAAGCAACACTCCCTACTTCCTTCTGCTCCAACTTGCAGCTACAAAAGCTGTACTATATACAGTTCTTCCTGACTTTAAATGTGTATACGAATCCCCTGGTAATGTTATTAAAATGCAGATTCTGATTCAGTAGGTCTGAGAAGGGACCTGAGAATCTGCATTCCTAGCAAATTCTCAGGTGATGCCCACCGTACTGTTATGGGGACCACACACTGAGTAGCCGGGCCTTACTACATCTAGGGAAGGACACTGTATATCACTGAAACAATTCAGCACCTTCCCATAGTACATGTAGCTTAGTTTTTCCTCTGTTTATATTACTATTTTGATGAAGACCTATATATTGTAAATGTCATTGTATTGCTTAAATACAAAGATTACTTAGGGTAAAATGGAAAGACTTTTCTATGTCTTGTCTTATGGTATAGGAAGAGATATTTCTTCCATTGACTTGCTTTGGGAAAGATTTGTTTATTTCATTTTCCCTTGCTTTCCTCCTCAAAAAACTTGGGCAACTTGAATTTATTAGGAAATCTGCATGTAATTGCAGATTAATAACCTACCCATTAATACCACATTAGTTCATTGTGATTAATAGCATCTGTGTGAATGCTTAATGAATTAATAATGAAGGACTATTTGCTTTAAAGTGTCAAGAGAACATTTCATGTTAAAAAAGGCACTACCCATAACAGGAAAATTAATTATATGCTAGTTAGATAATAGCTTGTCACAAGCAAGATATGTTTGTTTGGAAAGCCTTATTGGTGTTGATATTTGCACTGTGAAAGATACTTTCTAAAACATGCATGGACCTTTTAATTTATGAAATGAGAAGGGAATTTTATTTTCATCAATAATTAAGATAAATATGGGAGCTCATATTTATGAGAGAGAGAAGCATGCACATGCACACACACACACATGTGCTAGTGTTCTCACAAGTTTACCTGTGTCACTAACCAGAGACTTCCTGTAGTGGCCATTTAGATTAAGTTTCAGATCGAACTGCTTCTACTACCTGATGTCTATTCTGAATTCATAAATTCACTTCCTCAAGACCCAAATGGTTTTTGTTACTAATTTTATTCTGTTAGCATATCATTTGTTTTCTCTATGATTCCTCACTTTAATTCTGTAATGTCGGCCATCAGTGTTTATTTTTGTCTTTGCCCTACATCCGAGGAAGCGAAGGTCAAGGAAATTATGTGACTTGCCCAAACCAGTCCAGCCATATAATTTGTTCCCCACAGATTATGGGTCTAACATTTCAAATGTCTCCCATTTTAACGCAGGCGGAAAGAGCTGCATGAGCAGAGCTTCTGTCCAGATGGTGCCTTTGAGGAAACCCAAGAAGCCCAGTGTGTTGGAGCTCAGAGTTGGAAGGGAAAAGGGACAAAAGATAAAACTGAAGAGAAAGGAGGGGCCAGAGTAGGCAGGCCTTGCAGGTCATGTAAAGATTTTAGCCTCTGTCCTTGGGCAATGGGAAGCCATTTGTAAATGTCATGTTGAGGGGCTTGGTGAGTGATGCGTTTTTCCAGAGCATACCGACTGCCTGTGGGGAATGGCTTGGAGGAGGGAGTTGATGTATGGAGACCAGTTCAGAAGGCCCCATCATGCTGTTCTGTTCTCTAGCTTGGGATCCAGACAAAGGTAGAGTTTGTCTTCCTTGCTACAGAAATCCCCAAGCATTATTGGGTATCCTTTTCTCCCTAGTTCAGCAACGAGGGTCATTGTATCACCTCTGTAGCTCCTGGTTTTCTTGAACTTAGAAAGGTGCTTTGCCACGTACCCCTGGACACACAGCAGAAGGCTTTAGGGGAGCCACAGCGGGAGCCAGTGGGTGCAGAAATTAGCTCTGGCCCCTGGCCCTTTCCCCCTTGAATCCTTCACTTGCACCAGAGGTGCTACTGCTTCCCCTCTTCTGGAGGGAGAGGGTCATGGACAGAGAAGGAAAGAGAGCCCAGCTCTTAATCCCTCATTGTCAGAAGCCCAGTTTTAGAGGGACAGCATCCTTTCACCACACACTGTGGTTTGAACAGCCAAGAATAGAACCTCTGCTGCTCTCACCTCCTCATGGAAGGTGGGAGTGAAAACAGGGGTTAGTTGGGAAGTGGCTTTTTAAACCTGTGTTTACAGTATTTTGATGCCACAGTCACAGATGAGGGGAGGAATTGTGAAGTCTGCAGCTCAGATTTTTTAGGATTTCAGGGATGCAGTATTTATCCCACTCTTCCTCCTCATAGGGTGTGGTATAAGCTGGAGTTGAAAATAGCTGCCCTGTGTTGTTGTTTTCTTCACTTTAGGAGTCTTCCTGGCATAATGCTGATTTTCCCTCCCTCTTGAACCAGTGAATCGACCATCATCTCAAATCCCTATTGCATTTTATCTTTGAGGAAGGTAATGAACTTTTTATATCCCACATATGAGTGAGATCATATGGTTCTTGTCCTTTTCTATCTGACTTATTTTACTTAGCACAATACTCTCAAGATCTGTCCATGTTGTTACAAATGGCAGTATTTCATCATTTTTGAAAGCAATAATCGAACTAACCAAACTCATAGACACAGACAACAGTATGGTGATTGCCAGAAGGAAGAGGAGGTGGGGGGAGTTAAAAGAGGGTAAAGGGGGGATAAAAGGTTATGGAAGGAGACTTGACCTGGGGTGTTGAACACACAGTACAATACAGATGATGTATTATAGAATTGCACACCTGAAACATACAATGTTATTAACCAGTGTCACCCCAATAATTTTAATAAAAAAGAAGGGAACTTTTTAAAGCTGTGTTTTTCAGAACTGAGGAACTAACTTAGACCTAAATGGGCCAATGTAAGGAGAGTGTTCCAGAATAAAACAAAGTAGTGATCTCCTTGAAGAATGTTGGCATTGAACAAAAATGGAGCTGCAGAGTGAAAGTAGCAAAGAAAGGACAAAAGCTCCTTATTTGACCGTGGCTTGGGTGGAGAATGGGGGAGGAGGGAATCTGATCTGGGGATCACAGACATGAGAAAGGACTGGTGATAATTGTCAACTATACCTCGATAAAGTTGGAGGGGAAAAGAGGGCTGGTGAGTACTGTTGGTTTAAAGAAGGGGTTCTCAAAGTGTGTTCCCTCAACCTGCAGCATTGGCATTACCTAGGAATTTGTTAGAAATGCAAATTCCTGGGCCTTACCCAGATCTACTGAATCAGACACTGATGGAAAACTAATACTGTGTTTTAACAAGCTCTTTCAATGATACTGATGCCGCATGCTCAAGTTTGGAATCCACTGGTTTGGACTAGGGCAAAATGTGAAGTCCAGCCTTAGGGACCAGCTAACTTTGTTCTGTTCTAATTTTACTAGGCCTTCCACCTGTAGCTAGGTGCCTCAGGAATGTGTGTCTCTGGTCACAAATAGGGTGACAGGGCAAAGGGATTAGATGGCTCAGCACAGAGTCACTCCATCACTGCAGAAACAAGTCTCTATGTAACCAGGGAAGACCTTTTTTCCAGATATGATTGTGATATCTGTCAAGAAAGTCCATGAGGGCAGCGCTGCCTCTGGTTTAGCCACTGGGTGCTCAGTTTTCACACAGGAAAGCAGCTTGTAGAATTTTACTGGCTACCTGCAAGTGGAATGAACAGAAGTTAGAGACCTGGGTCCAAATCCAAGCTCTAACCTTTGCTAGCTGTTTCCTTGGATAAGCTCTTACAGGTTTCTCACCTATAGAATGGGGTTAAATACATGCCTCTTAGGGTTGGTCGGGGATTAATTGAGGTCATACACCTGGCTCAGAGTAGGTACTTAATAAATGAATGCTGTCACCATTGGGTCCTTGGATATCTGAGGACTGCTCAGGAAGGACCACTGCAGGGGGTATTTACCATACATGGTCTTTTCCTTGTAATGTTAAGATGTTAGAAACAGGCAGGAAAAAATATATAATTAGGGTTTTTACTATAGGAAAAAAACCTGAAGGTAGATTTTAATGACTTTAAGTTCAGGATAGGCCTTACAGTGAATTATCTGCTAAAATACAAATTATCTAAGTAAAAAGGCTAATTTTATGAGTTAAAATATATTGGCAGATTCATTGTAATAATATGCTATCAAACAGTCATGTTAAAATTTAATTTAAATTATTTTGAAGTGTAACCCTGATAAATATAATCCTTATAACTTCTCTTATAAGTGTACATAATAAAAGAGTTACTTTCTATTAGACTTTTGTAGTATCTGACAGTTTTATAAAATTGATTTCATTATGGACAAAGTGGTCTTTTGTGTTAAAAGGGGGTATTTTTATATTATTTGGTAACCCATGATTTAGGTTGATGAGTTAGAGGTTTTTGATTCCCCTAAAATAATCTCTGTTCCCTTTTCTTAAACTGATGCCATCCAACAGTTATCATTTATAAGATGATCATAAAAAATGATCAGAGAAAAGAATTCTGACAGTTTCTCTCCTTATACTTATGTGGGAGATTTCCAGAAGAATGAGAAATATCAGCTTTTATTGTCCTTTCAGTGTGTCAAACAGACTCAGTTAATCCCATGCTTGACTGGCTATGGGGCCTAGGAACTGCAGAGTTGAGTGTCACACAATTCAGGTGAAAACATGAGGGTTATGGGATCCACAGACCATGACTTAGTTAACTTGAATTTTATTTTTTAATGAGAATAACAATGGGCTTTGCAAACTGATCTAGAGTCTCCGGGTTTAACTGCATACGAGTTTAATACCCTGCATGTGTAAGTTAGAAAAATGAAATTTTTCACTACAGTAAATAAACTGAGGAGCCTGGAAACCAAATTGAAGTCTGTAGCCTGGAAAATCAACAAGGACTAAACATAGTAAGATTAGAGGAGACATTCAACCAGGGACCATCCGAAGGTGGTTTTTAAGTACCACCAAAGAAGAAACCAGGCCATGATATGATAGGTTTAAAAAAATATATATGTCTAGAGAACATTCTGTTCATTATGTAGGTGTAGAAGGGCGTACCCTTCCTTAAAATATAGATTTGGTTTTCCAAACTTGTTATTTTTTGTGTTCTTTCTCTCACTAGAATTAAGAGGACACTCCCCCTGATTTCTAAGGGAGAGATGTTGGCATAATGTACCTTAAGTTGAGGATTCACCTTGATGACGTTTGACATGAATGTTTTAGATTGCAATTACTGTTTCTGTTAAGCAAGTCAGACAGGCAGCCCCAACATTTGTCTCTCAGCAAGTAGGCAGAAGATTCCCTTTAGAACAGGTACATAGGAGTGCAGGGTCAGGGAAAAAACACAAAGGAGCGTGTGTTGAAAGAATTCCTGTTATCTTGAACCATCTCCTTAAAATGGCTTCAGCTCAACCTTGAGGTTCTTGGTAGGTGTTTGCTCAAAGGCCTAAAACACTATACATGTAGAGTTTTTGAAAATAGTATTAGTTGATAAGGTGCTAATTATTGCAGAAACTTCAAATGGCTGTCTCGAGCTCTTGACTTACCATGGGAGTGCCAAGTCCTCAGGAGTCTCATTTTCCTTGGGAATTCCCTCTTCCTGTTGCAGAGCTCTAAATAAAGGGACTGTCTGAGCAAGAGAATTGAATTGAGTGAATAGAACTGATAGTCCTATCTGGCTCCTCAGCTTGAGGAAGTCAAACATTATCTAAGAAATCCCCCTACCCCCTCCAGCAGAGAAGTAGAAGTGGATGATTAAGCTGAGACCATTGGTAAAACAAAACGGGGCTGGGTGAAAAAGGTGAAGGGATTAGCAGAAAACACACAAGCACACAAAAAAACTAAACACCCCCCCAAATCTTAAAGATAGACAACAAACAGTATGGTGATTGCCAGAGGGAAAGTGGGGTGGGGGAGGTAGAAGAGGGTAAAGGGGGGATAAATGGTGATGGAAGGAAAATTGACTTGGGGTGGTGAACACAGTACAATACAGATGATGTACTATAGAATTGTACACCTGAAACCTATATAATTTTATTAACCATTGTCACCCCAATAAATTAAAAACAAGTTAAAAAACCTGGTGTTCGTGAAAACAGATGGCCTCTTGAATTTCATTGAATGATACAGGGAATAGAATGTGAGAATAGGAGATTATAGATGTTAGCATAATCAAGACATTTCTGATTATAAAAAGAAATAAGCCAGCCAGAGAAAGACAAGTATCACATGATCTCACTCATGGGGAATCTAATGAACAAAATGAACTGATGAACAAGATAGGTACAGAGACATAAAACCATGGAGCAGACTGAGGGATCTCAGAGGGAAGGTGGGGGTGGGGCGTGGGGGGGCAGAGATTAATCAAAGAACTTAGTTTCGTATATACATGACCTGTGGACACAGACAATAGTGTGGAGAAGGCCTGGGGGGGATGGGGAGGAGATGCCGGGTGGAGGGGATCAGTGCAGGGAAAAAGGGGGACATCTGTAATACTTTCAACAGTAAAGAAATAAAATAAAAAAGAAAAAGTCAGTCTCACTTCTCCCAGTTCCTTTTCAGTGTGCTAAAAAGCTCTCTCAGACTTGCCTTGTAAGGATTTCAGCTCGGCAAACGTGCATTGAACATCAGCAGTGCCAAGCATTAGGCCTGGGTGTTCAAAGATGAATGTGACCCAGCCCCTGCCCCAAAGAGTACTTGATCTAGTAGGAAATAGTCATTGTTAATGCCAAATTTATGCACCAAAATTATTTTTTGATGATGATATTTGAGGCCCAGTGATGAAAAGTACCTTCTTTATTAAAATTCTCACATGATTCATCATCTGTGAAGTCAGACTTGTGTTGCAAAGGCATGGCTGTCTACTCCGTAGGCAAAAACAAATTTTACGTGGACTATAGATCTAAATGTGAAACAAGAAGGATTCTAGGAGAAAACATAAGAGAATATCTTAATGACCTCAGAGCAGGCAAAGAGTTCTTAAATAGGACACCCAATATGCTAACCATAGATGGGAAAAAATGAGCAAATTGGGCTACATTAAAATAAAGAATTACAGTTCATCACATGATACCATTAAGAAAATGAAGTCTATGGAATGGGAGAAGATTTTGCAATACAAATATTCAACCAAGGACTTGTGTATAGAATATACAAAGAACTTCTACAAATCGATAAAAGGTAGATTACCCAATAGAAATATAGGAAATAGACTTGACTAAGAACTTCACAAAAGAGGATGTTGGTTGTCTTGATTAGAGTTAGTGCCTGGAAGGTAGCACAAAGAGTTTCTGGGATTCTGGTTATAATGTTGGTCATGCGGGTGTGTTTACTTTGTGAAAACCCTGCAAATTATGATTGGTGTACTTTTCTGTAATTTCATTGAAAATGTTTACATCAAAAGAAAATGCCTTGTTTCCAGGAGGAACAAAATATTCTCAGAGGTTAACACTGACTAAAAATTATCCCTCCTCATGGAGCACTGACTCTACTGTGAAAGCAGAGGAAGTGAGTGAGAGCATGGGCTTTGCAAGGTGGTTAGAGCAGGTTCATTTTGTGGAACCGTCCTACACGAAGTGGCAGTGCCTTGGGTTAGCATAGGGCCTTTGACTACAATACCCTAACAGAGGGGAAGGAAAAACTATTTATGGAAGGAAGCACTAGAAACAAGCTTGATTACTTTACAATTTTGGGTATAGCTGACTCAGCCTGTAATCCTGTTTAAGCCACCATTGATGGATCACTTATCATGTGTCCAGGGATTCAAATGGGCACTTTCTGTGCATTGAAATGTTTGATACTCACCACAACTCTGGGAGGTAGGCACTATTATTATCCAGATTTACAGATGAAGAAACTGAAGCTTAGATTAAATAACTTGCTGAAGTTCCCCCTGGAAAGTATCAGCAAGCTGCAACTGGAACCCATGTCTGTATGGTTTGAAAGCTCATCCCCTTGACATGTGTGTTGCATTGCCTTTAAAAAAAAAAGTATTTGATTGAGCATAATGAGAAGAAAAAATACATAATACATGTAATGTTCAAATTTCATGATCAGGAACACTTTGAATGAAATCAGTTTTAAAGCCTGAGATCTGTTTCACTATAGGCTTTTATGAACTGGAGTTTTCCTTTTCTATTGTAATGTGGATAGGAATATCTGCATGTGGGCTTGGGGGAGGACTGAGAAATCTTCCAAGAAACAACACAGATTATGATAGGAATGGCCTTGTGTGGGTGACCCATGAGTCGTTCTCTATGCTTTAGGGACATTTTAATAACCTGAGCAATTGCCTTTGATAGGTATGCTTTGTTTTCTGCTCAATAATGACTCCCTAGGCTAGATTTTATTTCTCTTACCACTAATTCAAATATGGAGATAGAGAAAGTGGATGCTGCTGACTGATGGCCACATCATTGCCTGCATATCAGTGCTCTCTTGCCTGCTTGGGTATGAAGAGAAAGAGGAGATGGGAAAGGCTAAGACAACCTGCGGTAGCTGCATTTGTTTTAAAAGACAAATTCTGGTACAGAATTTTGACATACACAAATTATTGGTATTTGTGCATGGTTAGGATTTTGGGATTACCCTACTTAGCATATGCATGTCTTCTTTTTTCCTTCTTGTGATACAGGGTGCCTCGGTGTACACTCAGGTAGATATTTAATACTTTGAGTTCTTTTGCTGCCCTGGCTTGTTTTGGTCCTCGGGACCTTCACGTTTGTAGCCTTTGGATTGTTTATAGCATTGGAATAATATCACATCTTTAAATGAAATTTGGATTATTTACTTCCAAATGCGTCTCCCCAACAATCCAGTCAATAACTATGGAAGCAGTATGGCAGAAAGGCACATGATCTGATTTGAATAGAAATGTATGTGGGTATGGTTTTAGAACTTGCTGTTTATTTTAAAAAAATCTCCTTTCTTTATCATTGGGGCTAGTTATCCTGCTTTTATTGCTCTGTAATACACAAGAAAGAAGCACTATACAAGTTGAAGTCATTGAAAATGCCCATATTGAACTCAATTTATTTTATTTGAATCTATGTAGTTACACGAACTTGTTTAATTTACAGGTATTTTAAAAAGTTGGACAGGAGCTCTGGATTGCTTTTTTTTTGAAATGTAGAACTTCTAGTTTAGAAGTAGATTCCCCTTTGAGAATATATAATCATTTATTAATTTGATTAGCACTGTACATTGCATTTTGAAGCTATTCAAAGTACTGTAGGAGCATGTGTTGTACTGTCATTTGGAGGCTGCTAGGTTGTTTCAAAAATAACCCCCAAATGCCCTGACAACAGAGCTTGACACAGCTCGATGGAGGCAGTGCCACGGCACTGTATTGGGATTCTTCATCTTGGCTTCATGTTGGTAAATTGACACTCTCAAGTATAACCAAGGTGGTCTTTGCGAGGGAGGGTGGTTTTTATTGAATTCTGGCTTTCCTTGAAATAGTAACAACTGTCATTTTCCACCTTCAAACAATAGCATCAGTGATTTTATAAATAGAAAATCATTTTCCAGGCAGACTTATGTCTATGCTGGCAACCATTTTATACACATGGCCTCATTTAAATGGCCAGGACTCCGAATGTGTAAATGGGCACATTTTCAGGCAATTTGGGTAGGCTTTCCAATCTCGCCTCTCCATTTCCTGTCTAAACAACTTCTTCCATGTCCACAGCATGTTTATACAACATTGAATAAAACTTCTAATGGGAAATTTCTTCCAGGTGACCTCCCTGAGAGGCTAGACTATGAAGAAATCTTAAGAAACACGACCCTGATGAAATTGCCTCCGTTGAGAATATTACTTGGTGCAGAAACAAGGAACAGAATTCAGTTATTTTTGGTTCTTGAATAAATGAATTCTGTTTTTTTGTGTGTAGGTGGCAGAAAACATTAACCCCTGCAGAAGGTCCCATCTCAGTTGGAAATTGAACTTTTGGTTTCTTTGAGTTAGGAGAACTTTTGAGAAAAGAATGTTAAATTGTTTTTATTTGAACCTCAAGCAACTTGGAATTGGTTCTGCTGTCTGCATATCTTTTATAGTAGCGCCTTTTCTAGGGTTGTCTGTCTTTACATTTAATTTTCTGGAGGCTGAGACTGTGATTATCAGATGACCTCCCACTCAGCACCACATGTGGGCAGACACTAATGAATCCTTTCTTAACCTCCTAGCACTGTTGGAGAAATCAATCAGTAGAAGACGGGACACCGAAGCCGTACAGAAAGCCAAAATCCTTTATTCATCGTGCATGAATGAGAGTGAGTAACAAAGAGAAATAAATAAAATACTTACCACCCCCATTCTTCAGAGCTCTTTTAATGTTTAAAGAGATTGTTTAGCCCGGCCGGGCGTGGCTTAGAGGTTGAGCATTGACCTAGGATCCAGGCAATCGGGGTTTGATTCCCGGTCAGGGCACGTGCAGGGTTTTGGGCTCGATCCCCAGCAGGGGGCGCGTAGGAGGCAGCCTTTCAATGATGACTCTCTCATCATTGATGTTTCTCTCTCTCTCTCTCTCCCTCCCTCCCTCCCCCCTCCTTTCCTCTCTGAAATCAATAAAGATATATTTAAAATAAATAAATAAAGAGATTGTTTAAGGAAAACGAGAACTAAGAATTCTATTAACGTTTAAATGTTTTGTTTAAGGAAAGGAACAACTCTCAAAAACTGGGTTGTCACTAGCCCTGTCTTAATGTTCTCTTGCTGGCTTGATGGAGAAAATAATTCTATTTCTATGGCTTGGATTCTTTGGGTATCAATTACCCATGAGAAACCTGGGTAGGGTTGTAAGGGCAACCCCCCCTGTATGTGGTACAGAAACGAATCCAGAGGCCAGGTCTGGTCCAAGAAGGAGCCTGGGAGGGAAGGCACTTGGGAGTGTTGCTGTGTCCCCTAAGAAGCTACTGGGACCTAGAGAAATCTGGATCCCCAGGCAGTCCAGGCTCCTCCTGCTTGCCCATCAGCCCAAGAGTCATCTTGTTGGGTGTCTTAGGCATGTCTCAGTATCTTGGGTCTGATTGGAGTTAAAAGAGACACTTGTCATTCTCTGGTCTGCTTTTTTAAGGCCACTGTAGGAAGAAGCCAGTGCCTCTGAGAAGTGTGTTAACTTGTTTAGGATTTGGGGTATTATTTGGTGAGCTAGAAGATGCTAATAAAAGATGATGAAAGAGTATGAAGCATTAACTCACTTTTACTGGGGAGTGATTGGTTTTATTGAACAGTTTCCTTTAGCTAGGGTTGTTCCTTAGCATTGCAGAGTATAATCAGCTTAACATTGCTCATTGCCTGGGGTTAGTGTAGTAAGCCCATCTTTTATTGTAGGGAATATACAGCAGATTCCCTACTCAGCTCTCCTGGCAAGAACACCAGGTTTAGGCAGTGATATTGCAGTGTGAGTCATAGGTAGCTGTCTCTGGTTATGCTTAGTCTACTGCAGGTCTCTGTAGCAGCTGAAATGTTAACTTGGGGCCTTATGGGAATTTTCTCGTGAGAAGTTACCCTCGCATTCTAGCTTGGTAAGGTAATCCAGTTTGCAATTCTCACTCTCCCTTCATATTTGCACCCTTTCAGAAGCGATCGAAAAAGCAGATGCCAAGCCATTGCTACATATCCTGCGGCATTCACCTTTTCGCTGGCCTGTGCTCGAGTCCAATATCGGTCCTGAAGGGATTTGGTCAGAGAGAAAGTTCAGCCTTCTGCATACACTTGCAACGTTTCGTGGTCATTACAGCAATTCTGTATTCATCCGTTTATATGTGTCCCCTGATGACAAGGCATCTAATGAACACATCTTGAAGGTATAGTGAGAACTTTGTCATCCATTTGTTCAGTCCAAGGTTAGCTTTTTTGGGTTGCTTCCTAGGAAAAGAGACTCATACCACCTTAGTGAAATGATAAGGTAAAAATTCTGTTAAACATTAGGATCTAGAGTATTACCCCCTTCACAAATTTGCAGAATGTAAATCATAAACAAACCAGTTTTATCAGCCTTTCAGGAAGCCAGTGAGTGAGTTTCAAGTGACCTGTGATCTGGCCCTCAAATACCTACTCTAAGCATATGTGGGGCCCTAAATTCCAGTGGGAAGAAAGCTGCAAAGACTTTCTTCTTTTCATTTAGCCTGTTCTTTTTTTTTTTTAATTACTGACATTCAATATTATATTAGTTTCAGGTGAACAGCATACTGGTTAGACATTTATATAATTTGCAAAGTGATCCTTCAGTAAGTCTAGTACCCACCTGGCACCATACGTAGTTATTACAATATTATTGTGCAAAGACTTTCTGAACTCTATTCTTTCCCCCCACCTTCTCATTCCCCTGACAAAGGAAAGAACGCATGCCATGATTCCTTGTTCCTCCATTGCTAATGTCTTCTTGTGTACACGCCTAAAATTTCATTGTCAAGTTCAGTCTGAATCTCTCCCCCTTCCTTTCATAAGATAAAGTGAAACTTGTTCTAAGTGGTTGGCTTGCATTTTCTATCGGGAGAGTAAGTATCCCTTTTGTAAAGGAATGGACCGTGCAGACATACTTTGATATAGACTATTACATTAGTAAACTCAGGAGGCTGTCAGAAAACTACCAACAATGAAAGATTCATCAATGAAAGAGTTTGGCAAGACTTCAAATAACATTTCTCAAAATGTTTGTGTTTTGATTCTACTATTTCTTTTTGTTTTCTGTTACTTTGACGAATAATGAAAATTTTATTGAACCACTGATTCCCCCCTTTAATTCTGTCCTTTGTTGAGCTAGAAAATATTAATGACATATTGATATTCAAATCATAGAAGTATAAGACTATGTTACCCTCTCCTGATATGTCAATTTAAAAAAATCCATACTCTGGAGTTAATTTTTTTATTTATACCAAGGGGCTGTCAGATTTTTTCTGGAAAGGACCAGATGTAAATATTTTAAGCAGTGTGAGCCATATGATCTCTGTCTCAACTACTCAATTCTACTGTTGTACCTGGGAAAGAGCTGTAGACATGAGTGGGTGTGTGGCTGGCTGGCCTGCAGGCTGTAGTTTGCCCATCTGTAGTTTAGACAGTGGAAGTCTTAATAAAAAATATTCAGTCACTGAAAGAATCCTCATCTACTCGAGGAAATTTTTAGTTCCAGAGACAGCTGTTATTTCTATGTTGGGTGATAGAACAACATGGCACTGAGACATATTCTAATACTATCAGGGCAAGACAGGCTGTGCAAGACATAATGATGCTAATGGTCCAACTGACTTCTGTTTAGTGTCAATAGATTACTCTCTTTAAAAAACAAACAGAGCAGGTTTTAAAACCATCATTTTTATTTCAGAACTATTATGATATTTTTCCAAACACCTTAAGTGGTGTTTTCAAGTAAGCAGAAGACTATCTTTCTAACTTAAGTTTAAGTTCATACACTCTATTGAGTGATAGAAAATCTTGATTCACACACAGATAAGTAATTGCAAATGGCAACCATTTCATTTTTCACCTATTTCTGGACCTGGTTAAAATACTGAATTTATTTCTTTAAACATTTTATTATGGAAAATAATACACACAAAAGTAAAAAGGATAGTACAACAAACTTTCATGTACTTATGAACCCAGCTTCAACAGCCAGCAACTTTTGGCTGTTCTTGTTTTATCTAAACTCCTCCTTTTTGGGAAGAGGCTGGAGCATTTTATAGCAAATCCAAAAATATAATATCATTGCATTGGTAAATACTTCAGTGTTTAATGGAAAGGACTCTTATCACAACCAAAAAGTAATCATAATTCCATTATTGACATTTAATACCCAGTTAATTTTAAGTTTTCCTGATTGTCTCAAACATGTCCTTTGAAAAATTTAAATACTTTGTCTTTGATTTTCTTTCTGGATAGGAATCACATGTGCGTTTGGTTGATATGTCTGTTTTTAAAAATATATCTTTATTGATTTCAGAGAGAGGAAGGGAGAGAGAGAGATAGAAACATCAATGATGAGAGAGAGTCATTGATCGGCTGCTTCCTGCACGCCCCCTACTGGGGATCGAACCCGCAACCCGGGCATGTGCCCTGACCAGGAATCGAACCATGATCTCCTAGATCCTAGGTCAATGCTCAACCGCTGAGCCACGCTCGGCCGGGTGATATGTGTATTTTAATCTACAACATTCTGAGGGAAAATTCTTGTTATTGGAGAATCACAGCTTAAAAAATGTCAGAGAAATAATAGAATTAAAAAGTTATCATTTTAAAAAATTCTTAATGAAACAAACAATCAAGGCAGTTATCCTTAATAGCTGCTGAAATCTTTAGGTGAATGGTTGATAGGGAAATTCAAGAGAGATCAGGCTAACATCAAATGAACCCAAATATCAATGGTAGCATTGCTAACTCTGGGCAACCAGGTATTATGTGCCTCCTGATACTATGCAGTGGGAAGCATACACCTTCACCAATGACTTGCCAAAAGAAAAGAAAAAATGAACTTGATCTAATCAAGTCTCTAGTTTTAATACCAGCTTATAGGAAACATGGGGAATAGAGGAACATGGTAACTGATATTTAACAGCTTGCCTTGCATACTCACTATTCAGTTAAACTGATCCTAGAAACCCTGAATTTTTAGTGTTAGAATATTCTGCAAGTATAAGTAGGCACTCGTATACTTACTCCTGCTCTCCTTTGCCAAGATGGCAGCACTTGTTGATTTATTGACAGTAGCCATTCTGGCAGGTGTGATATTAATTTGTGTCTCTCTGATGATTAGTGACACTGAGCATTTTTTCATGTGTCTATTGGCCATCTGTAAAAAATCAAATTGATATTTGGGGCCCCCGGAGCACCTTTTAGGTTTATGGTATCATGGAAGAAAGTAGACTTTGGTGTTCAAGAGATTGAGGTCCATGGTTTGGCTTTATGATTTACTCGCTGAATATCTGTGTACAAGTTCTTTCACCCCTCTGAGTCTCATTTCCCCTTGTGTAATGAAGGGTGAGTTAGAATTTACTTTTCACTGTTGATGTGAGGTTTAAATAAGATTAATTTGGTGACAGTTTATAGGACGATACTGGTACACAGTAGCACACGACAGGCCCTCTTTTAGAGCATGACCAGGCAACTGGTCAGAACCATTTGGAGAATATTTCTCTCCAATTTTTGTACCCAACATACTACTAGATCTCAGATTCAGATGTGAGAAATAGGCATTTTCTTTAGTCAACCTCATCACTGACTGACCTCCTACCCCACCTTTTAGTGGGAAATTGAACCGGCCTAGACACTTCCCTACCTCCTGGTTGCCCCATTTCTCAGCCTTCTCCTTGGGTACTGGGAGACCCTCCAATCATCAGTTATCTGTTTCTCAGTATCTGTTTCTGAAAAAAGCCCCGCTACCACAGTCCATGTTGCCCTTCAAGTGTGTGTCTCTGCGGCTGGGGCCTTGGGCCTCTTCTCTCTCAGATCCTGCCACTCTCTAAGGACATTGACTAGTCCCTCTGTACAGGAGAAACTTTGACTTCTTTGGCTGCCTAGGAGATCCTCTTTTTGCCCTAGGAGAAGTCTCTTTTACCTCAAGCTCTCCTCCCTCAATGTACTTAGACTTCCTTTTCCCCTGTGATGAAATGGTACAGGATTTGCCATAGGCTTAAGTGGCAGAAACACACTGGAAACAACAGAAGTTGGTGCCCCAAAACTTGTCTTGTTACACATGCTTGGGTTTCCGCATGTGCGGGGATAACAGGAATGAGGATGTAAGGGACAGTGAAAGGCTTCCATGTATGTGATCCTGAGTTCCGAAGGCCAGGGTGTCTCAGTGTGTGACTGAGACAGTAACTTAAAGTCATCGTCATTCAGTGGCCTGCAGTTGCCTGACTCCAGCAAACTCCAAAAGGACAGCAAGGACAGGCTCTCTCGGAAACGAAGTTTATGCAATTTCTTCGTCCTTTCCTAGATCATAACTTGTCAGACGTTTCTTTTTGTCGGTTCGTTTCCTAACCTGAGGTTTATTGCAGTTGGAGAAAAACATTCATATTTCAGTTCCGTGTGTTAGGTTTCCTGCATACATATTTTATTTTCAACTTGCTATGTTCAGACAAAAGAATGAAAAATTCTAATAACACAGCGTCCTAATGCTGGCCTCTTGAGAAAGCCTTTTGCCTCAAGACTTTGTTTCTAATGAGGTTTAGTCGACAGACTTTATTCAATCTGTTTTGTGCATTTAAAGTGTTCCCTAGAAACCAAAACAATCTGAAGGTTTAAAAAAGGTCCGGTAACTTCACTTGAATCATTGAGACTTTTACAATAGGTGGATTAAACTTCATTTCATCAGAGGGAAGCTTTGGCTTTCTTAATATTGTCTACACAATTTCCTTTCCTGTGAGACTGAAGATCAAAAGATTCTCCAAGTGATCCAAATCTAATTGAAAGCCAAAACATCTTAATCATAATATTGTGTTTTGTGGTCCTGGCTTACTTAATTTTTGGAAGAAACAGTGGTAGATTGGGAATTGCATTATGATGAAGCTAGGCTAGCTTGTGCCTTGGTTGTTTTAGGCCAATTAGAGAAGAAGATTGAACACAATAATTTGAGGATTTTAGTAATGCACGCAAAGTAGATTTTATGGAAACATCTTTCCCCCCCCTAAACAAGAGCAATATTTTTCCTTGCATTTTTTATAACTTTGTTAACACTTAACTTGGCCTTTGTAGAATTTGTTGTGTATGAAGGGGATTTTCATGGAAAACTATGACTCTATGTAGATTTTATTATTAAAAAAGAAAATATTTGAGATTATAGTAAGTTGAAGAAGAAACTAGAAATAGATCCAAACAATCTAAAATGTATAAACTAATGATATGGGAATGTGGGATCCAGTTTTTATTAAGATACTACTAATCTTTGCATTTTTTTTAGGTTTTTATATAGTTAATTTGACCTAATTTTTTAATGTGTGAATCACATTTAAATTAGAAAATCTGTGGTTAGGATCTACTTTATTTAGTCTTTAGGCATTTGTTGATATTCATGAAAAAATGACCATAGATTTAGAGAAAGTTCTTTTTAAAAACTTCATTTTTAAATTTACGTGCAGTTAAATTCGGTTTTTGTGATGCATGTGTCTATAAGTTTTGACAAATACAGAGTCATGTAATCACCACCATAATCAAGAAACAAAATAGTTCCATCACCCCCCAAAATTACCTTGTGTTACCCCTTTGTAGTCAACCAGTTTCCTCCCCCCCAAACTCTGTTCTCTGTCCCTATAGTTTTCTCTTTTTCAGAATGTGGTTCAACTTCACCTGTGTTATAGTATGGATGAGTAGTTCATTTCTTTTTATGTAGTATTGCGTTGTGTACCAGAGTTTGTTTATCCATTCACCAGCTGAAGAATGTTTGGGTTGCATCCAGTTTTTGGCAATTATGAATGAAGTTTTGTAGGTTTTGCATAGGCATAAGTTTTCATTTCTTTTGAGTAAAAACCTAGGAGTGGGATTGCTGGGTCATCTGTAAGTGTATGTTTAACTTTATAAGAAACTGTCAAATTGGTTTCCAAAGTGGCTCTGCCATTTTGCATTTCCACTAACAATATATGAGTGATCCAGTTTTTCAGATCCTCGCTTGAACTTGGTGTTACCTTTTTTTTTTTGCCATTCTATTAGATGTGTAGTTGTGTTTTATTGTCGATTTAAATTACCTTTTCCTAATGACGAGTGATGTTGAGCATCTTTTCATGTGCTTATTTTCTCTCTGCATATCTTTATGAGTGAAGTGTCTGGTTAGATCTTTTGCCCACTTTTAAATTGGGTTGCTGTTTTCTTGTTGAGTTTTGAGGGCTCTTTATATACTCTGGATATAAATCTTTTGTCATGTACAGGGTGGGGCAAAAGTAGGTTTACAGTTATATGTGGAACAAAGTTTATTCTTGTTATTATTAATTATTGTATTATTTTCTATTTGAACAACTGTAAGCCACTTTTCCCCACCCTGTATGTGATTTTCAGATATTTTCTCCCTGTCTGTATCTTGTATTTGCATTCTCTTTCATAGAGCAAAACTTTTTAATGTTGATGAAGTCCAATTTATTTTTTCTTTTATGGATTGTGATTTTGGTGTGTCTAAGAACTCTTTGTCTAACCCCAGGTCACAAGATTTTCCCTTCTAGAAGTTTATAGTTTTTAGGTTTTACATTTAAGTCTGTGATCCATTTTGAATTAATTTTCGTGCGAGGTGTGAGCTCTGGGTTGAGGTTCATTTGTGTGTGTGTGTGTGTGTGTGTGTGTGTGTATGGATGTCTAGTTGTTCTAGCACATTCTTTGAAAGAACTATCGTCTTCCCTTTGATTGCCTTTAAAGTGCTGAAAGTTTTAATCCAAGAAATTATGCTATTCTTTTCCATAATAATTCTAGTTATTTTGTTTTCTATTATTTGTATTTTTATCACCTATCCTAAACTTTCCAGAGAGGGTTCTAAATTTGCTAATATTTCTCAAAATTATCATTTGATTCCTTTCAAATAAAGTAAATCACTACAACACAGTATTTTAGGGGTGGGGAGGTGAACAATCTGATTAATCAATTCCATCCAGATTGGCATTTTGCAAAATACTGCAGTGAGAGGAGAACTGGATCTGGTGAAAGGAAACAATGATTCTCCTCTGAGCCTCTGCCCAACTGTGTTATCTTGGAAAAGTCACATCACTTCTCTGGCCTTTGGCTTCACCCATCAAATAAGGGGGAAAGACAGATAATCGCTAAGAGCTATTCCCACTCAAATAGCTTTGATGCTATTTAGTATTGATAGAACCTTGAAGGGGGTAGAAACCATGAATTGGGGAGGCAGAGGCAGGTTTCCGATACTTTATAATATCTATCATTGCTGAAGTGTCTATATACCTGTAGCTCTGAGTGTAGTGAATTGTTTTTGTAATGATAACACAAGCTCAAAATATGACTGGGCTGCATATCTCATGACTCTTGTTAACATGGGTACGTAACAATTTATGGTGCAAGCAAAATATTTTGTTTTTATTTCAACAGCTGGACCAAGCGACGCTCTCGCTAGCTGTGAGGGAAGACTACCTTGACAATAGCACAGAAGCTAAGTCTGTAAGTTTTACTCATGTTCAACTCTGTACCTTGTCAGGCTGTTGATGGGTTCATAAGTTGTTCTAGAATTCTTGACTCTTTACCGGAAACGAGCAGTGTGGTTATTTGATGATCATGCTCCCAATGCAGGAAGCAAAAGCCTTTTATTCAGATACATAAATGGCACTCTCTTTCTTCTGAAAGTCTAGGCATCAAGGCTGTGCAAGTCCCTGTGCTCAGTGCCCTCATGATGGAACTGGGGAGTCAGCACACCCAAATGATGAAGTAACCAAGAAATAAACTTGCAGCCATTCCTGCAGAGAGCTCGCTCCACACTACAGAAGTAGCGTGTGGGGAGGGATACCCTGTCAAACAATGATTCTCAAATTGCACTGCTTAAGAATCACCTAGGAAGCTTCTATGAAATGTCTGATTCTTGGGCCACAGCCCTGGAGAGTCAAATTTAGTTGACTTGAAGTGGGGCCTAGGAATCCCTTTCCTTAATAGGTACCCCAGATTAATGAGAACCAGATGGGATCAATCAGGTTAGACTTGTTGGGTTGACTTGGAAACCTAGATTTTTTTCTGATACTGGATTAAAGCTGATTCATTCTTAACACTTTCAATTCATTT
Organism: Miniopterus schreibersii; assembly: GCF_964146895.1. Classification (NCBI taxonomy): domain Eukaryota; kingdom Metazoa; phylum Chordata; class Mammalia; order Chiroptera; family Miniopteridae; genus Miniopterus; species Miniopterus schreibersii. The sequence continues at coordinate 94,961,283 of NC_138104.1, read as the reverse complement.
TGGAAACTTGGTTGAACTTCCAAAGGAGCCTCAGACCCAGGGTCCCTTAGATCAGGGAGCTCTCTGGTTTCTGGCCCAGTGTGAGACTGTAGGAACTTAGACTGGGAAGTGCTGGCTCACAATTGTAAGTCCCCATTCCTTTGCTGATACTAAACCCTCTATCTAGAAGGCTCTGGAGGGCAGGAAGGTAGCCAAGATCCTAGGCAATCTTTTGGCTGAGGGCAGTCATCAAAGAAGGTTGGCAAGTTTTCCTTCTTGAAATGAATGGAATGAACTTAAAAAATTTTTAATCCTCACCCAAATATATGTTTTTATTTATATTTTATTGATTTTACAGAGAGAGAGGAAGGGAGAGAGAAAGAAACATCAATGTGAGAGAGAAATATTGATTGGTTGCCTGCTGTGTGAGCCCAGCTCAGGGACTGAATCCACAACCTAGGTATGTGCTCTAACCAGAAATCTCTAACACACAACCTTTTTTTGTATGGGACAACGCTCCAGCCAACTGAGCCACCCAGCCAGGGTGAAAGTGGATAGAATAACTTTTGTCAGTCTGGAGGCACCTCTGTTTCTGCTGGAGTCACCACCCTACCAGCAAACATGCTTGAAATCTTCTCCCCCTATAACCAATCAGTCAAGTCCTGTGGATGCTGCCTTCAAAGTCTCTCTTTCACCTGGTCCCTCCTTTCTATTCTTATTGCTCTAGGTCAGGTCCTTGGTAACTTGGTTTGATTACAGTAGGTAGCCTTTCAGTCACCTTCCTCCCTTCATTCCTTCCATCCTCTTTATTCCCTTTGTTGCCTCTGTAGTACCACTTGATCAGTTCTCTTCTCAAAGTTCAGCTCCCATTATGCTTTTGCTCACAAGCTAGGATCTAAATTCCTTCTAGGGAGTTCAAGGCCTCTTCATGACCTGATCCCAAACCACCTTTGCTGTCCCATCTATTTATCCCAGCAAAGGCAGCTCGTACACCTCTCAGGAGGTCTCCTCACTACTCCTGAACCTGTCTCCTTCAAACACTATGTCCTGATTTCTCCAGGCTGGAATTCTCCAGCTCTTGGGTTTCCAAGCACTTAGCATCTTTATTAAGGAACTTATTTTGGTCTCTCTAATGTTACAGTTAGTAATTACATGTTTATCTTCCTCACACACTGAGAACCAGATCACACACTGGGAAATCAGACTTAAACATTATTTAATTTTTCATCTGTACTCCACCCATATGCACAAGAATGCCTAGCAAGACATCTTGCACATTTATTGATTGATTAAATGGTTTTTTAATCGAACTGGGAATTGCAAAACACTGCTTCTAATTAAGTTTATTTGCAGAGCTTGCTTACTGATTCAACAAATATTTATGAAGGGCCTGCTATATGCCAAGCACTGTATATAGGTCCCAACATCATAAACACAGTAAGAATAGCTTACAGATTCAAGATGTATGTCAGGAAGTCTTATTCCAATAACATAACTGTAAGATTATTTAATACCTAGTATATTGACAACTTATAAGTATATCTGAAAGAAGTGACCCCAGTGAGATTCCTCAATTCCCACAAAATAAGGTTCTCCCCTCCAGTGATATATAAGTATCATGAAAATGGGTTTATGAACATGCAGGGAGGAAATTCTGTATTTGCTCTTTGCTCAGTTTTGCTTCATCATTTCTCTCATCTCTCCCTTCTTTTTTCCCTGAGGTGGTGAGGAGAACTCTGTAAAAACTATACAAAACTGAAAAGACATAGTTGCTGGTCTTTTCTTTTTTAGTGTGAAGGTGGCTAAATGGAGCTGGAAGAGAATAAATCACTGTTCATACTAGTCTTTATGTATCATGCCTCCTGCTTTTAGCAACAGCTCTAGCCCATTATTTTATTAAAGCCTCTCTTGCCTGGAAAGAGAAGCCTGACCTTTAACTTTCTATTCTGGGCTCATTTGGAGATGTTTCATGTATCCATGATATTGTTGGTTGCTACAAAACTAATTCTCTTGATTCTTGGTGGCTGGACATCTCTGTCTCTCATGGAAACAGTATCCAAGTAGCTATCACTCTTCTTTCTCCCAAAGTGGTAGGTGGGTGGGTGGTATTGCATAATGCCTGTACCATACTTTGAGTACAAGTGAAAATGAAGGGCATTTATTTCCACCTGCTGCTTCTGCTCTGTATGTCTCTGAAACATATTTTCTGACAGACCGTTGTCATGGTCACTTGCTTCTTCATCTTTTACAGTATCGGGATGCCCTTTACAAGTTCATGGTGGATACTGCCGTACTTTTGGGAGCTAATAGCTCCCGAGCGGAGCATGACATGAAGTCGGTGCTTAGATTGGAAATTAAGATAGCTGAGGTAAGACTTAATCTAAAATCTATTTTTTAAAATTTTCTTTCTTTTAAAGGCAGTATGTCCTGAATGAAAAAATGTATATAAAATAGCATTCTGCGACATTGCCCTTTGGGTCCAAGGTATAACTAATAGCATCCCCTCTGGAAAGTAACAGGAAGAAGAACTGTGACAGAAAGAAGAGCTCTTCATTCCTTCTCCCTCTCTGGTTGAAGCCCATTCAGTGTACATACGCTGCTCAGCTATGGCCAAAGACTCTCTGACTATATTTTCCAAGAGAAACTACTCTATGTCTCCAATAGAAAAATAGTTATTTAATGAATCCTTACTGATTTGGTTTGAGTGGAAGGTGATTTTTAATCTAATCTACTCTTCACGCCATTGCCACTCAGGGTCAGTCTGACATAAGATAGGGACTTAGAGAAGTCTGTTCTGCCATACTGGATACACAAATTTGATGTAGAAGTATATAGGGTGAGCATTTTTCACTGCCTTTCTGGTACTACTTTGTACCCAGCCCTATTTTTTCATTCTTTTCTTGCTATGCTTTAATGAATATCATTGTGTCATATACTGTGTTCTATGTAAGTCACCTTAAATTCTTTCAGGCTAATGGTGGAGACAAAAAGATATAAGAACAAACTTAAGGGAGAGTGAGAAATCCTAAATGGTTAACTTTGTTCATAGAATAACTTTTCTTCTAGAAGAACCAAAATGTAAAATCCCTATACCCAGAGAGAACAAATATAGTGAGATCTGCTTGTTGGGATACCTTGTAGTGGAAAAAAAAGCTTTTGTCAAGAAACACTTGTATATGGGTTGGTAGTCTTTTATAACAAGTTGGTAAAATTCCTAAAGTTCATGGGACTTCAAGTGTTGCTTGGTTTTGTGTTTGGTGAAGTGATGGTGGGGTGTTGAGGTGTGGAGTTGGGATAATGGATAAGGGTGAGGAAGAATTAGTCTTTCTCTCAGCAGCAGTAATGTCTATGTGTACCTCTCTCCAAATTCCTGCTTGCAGCACAAAAAGTTCATTCCTGCACGTCACCTTTGAAGACTATGCGAGGGCCACTACAGATGTTCTGGAGTCAAAGACTGTACCTCTAGGCCTCATCTAAAGGCTGTCTGGATTCCCTTCCCAGGCAAATAGTAGACCCAGAGCTCTAATTTGGACTGAAGCTTTGATACATCGGGGAAGGCCTTGCCCTGAGCCAGGGATTTAGACCAAAAAGGGAACTAAAAACAGCTGGGCTGAGGCAAGACTGGGAATTGTCAAGAGGCTAAATGAAGTGACAAATCCACGGAGTGGAGGGAGGTAGCTGGCAGAGAGCTGAAAACAGCTTCGAGGCCAGAGGGCTCCAACCTGGGCCTGTGAGCCTGAGTAGAGGGAGGAGTGGACAGTCTCTGAGGCAGTGATTCAGACAAAGCCAGGACAATGTTTGTAAGATACATGAAGCTTCTCCTGTGCAGGGTGAGGAGGGAGAAGCTAAGGGCACTGAAGCATTTAGAAAAAGGGGGCAGCTGTCTGCCATCCAGCCCTCTGTGTCTTTGCCTTGAAAAATCTGTGGTACATGAATTTTTGGCATGATAATAATGCTCACCTCCATTTCTTACAGCCCAGGTCACTGGGGACATTCAAAGTTAGTGGGACAAATAGTCCTAGGGAAACTTCTAAAGCTTCCCTGGGGAGGCAGGACAGCCTCGTCGAGCACAGATAACTCATTGTAAACACAGCCATGGAAGTGTGCATTTGAGCAATCCCAGCGAGAGAGATGTGTGCACTAGGGGAGATTTTTTTTTTAATCTTTTTTTTTTTTTTTTTAATATATCTTTATTGATCTCAGAGAGAGGAAAGGAGAGGGAGAGAGAGATAGAAACATCAATGATGAGAGAGTCATTGATCGAGCCCGCAACCTGAGCATGTGTCCTGACCGGGAATCGAACCCCATCGCCTGGATCCTAGGTCGATGCTCAACCGCTGAGCCACACCCGGCCGGGCACCAGGGGAGATCTTATTGATGGACTGGCACTTGTGATCAGAGCCAAGTGGAATTTAATGGAAAGGCTTGAGAGAGGAAATGAATCTAAGCAAAGTCTTGAATCATAGTTCAAGCCCTGGGTGTGGTGATCATGGATGGGGGCGCAAGGGTAGGAAAGTCCTGTGGGAGGTGTTAGGTGGCAAGTTTAACGCAAGGGAATCAGATGATGTGATTCAGGGGTGAGTATAGGGAGCTACTGCCTGTCCATGAAAGTGATTAAGATGACTCATGAGGAAGATGATCATTGCTGCTCTTCTTAAATTAGATTAAACATGGCAGAGGCTAGAAGCTTCAGTTTGTTTTGGTATTGGCAAATAGCCAAGGGCATGCATATTGGGAATGGGAGGAGTGTGAAGAATCAGGGCTGGAGATGCAGGCTTGGAAATGTGTGTCTGGATGGTGACTGAACCCATACCCCCAGCAGTGGGGCCAGGGGAATCTCAAGGCCAGGGAAACCAGAGGGAAAAAGGGAAGTGAGGGAATGAGCTGTTGACAGAATGATAGCAGGGGGCAGTGGTGACCAGATAGTCTAGTGTTCTTCAATGAAAATGTGGCCCTATGGATGAAGGATGGTTTGTGGTTCATGAAACACTGAGCTCATTATCTGGACTCCATAGGTGAAGGTGGGATATTTGTCTCAGTTGACTAACCTCAGTTTGGCTGTCAAAACTGGGCCAATAATAGATTTTTGTCCGTCCATATTATAAGCAAGGAAGGGATTCTGGGTAGTTATTTTTGTACTGAAGACAAGGTTTCACACTGAACAGGACAGGGAGTTTCTTTTTATTTTCTTAAGCTTGCCTAAAGTGATGTCTTTTTTCCTCTTTCAAGTTCAGCACCACACCAAAATCTTGAAAAATCTTACAATACTCTGCAGATGTTTGGGCACATGTAGAAGGTGTCATGAAGTAAGAAATGGTTTCTTTGAAAAAATAACCAAAGTCTCCTTCCAACAGATAATGATTCCACATGAAAACCGAACCAGTGAGGCCATGTACAACAAAATGAACATTTCCCAACTGAGTGCTATGATTCCCCAGGTTGGTGAAAACAATCCAGGGAAATTTATTTTAACTGGTTATTTTACAAGTGATTGTATTTCATCTGTGTGTAAATTTTTGCCTTGTAAAACCTACTATCTTTCTGGTTGTCATTATCTTTGACCATTATCACATATACTCTCCCTTGTCTATGCATCAGGATGCTTTCTGCTCTAGAGGACAGAAAACCTTTCCAAGATGGCTTAAACACTTGCAGCCCATTTTGTTACATGACAGAAGTTCAGACATAGGTGGCTATTGGTGTTGGTTTAGCTGTTTAACAATGTTGTCAAAGGCTCAAGTTCGTTCTTTCTGCTCCACTCTCTTCATTGTATTGGCTTTTTGACTTCATGTTTGTTGACTCAAGCTTGTAAGGTGGCTACCCTAGGTCCAAATATCACATCTACCATCTGGGCAGGGAGAAGGCAGAAGGGACAGTGGTGGTCATGTCTAATGCTTTTACCAGGAAAAACCAAAGCCCTTCTTCTTCTTCTTTTTTTTTTTAAATCCTCGCTCGAGGCTTTTTCTCCCATTGCTTTTCAGAGAGAGTGGAAAGGGGAGAGAGAGAGAGAGAGAGAGAGAGAGAGAGAGAGAAAGAGAGAAAGAAACATTGATGTGGGAGAGAGACATCAATTGGTTGCCTTCCACATGCACCCTCGGGGATCAAGTCTGCAACCGAGCTACGTGCCCTGGGCTGGAATCGAACCTGGGACCCTTTAGTCCATGAGCCGACGCTCTAACCACTGAGCCAAACCAGCTAGGGCCCAAAGCCTTTCTAGAATATTCCCAGATGTCTTCCTTTTATTTCTTATTGAGTAGAATTGGGGCATGTGGCTATCCCTATCTGCAGGGAAGGCTGGGCCAGTGAGTAGCTGGTTTTCCATTTCAATAGTGGAGGCAGGCATGGGAGGGGCCAATTAAACACCAAGACAGTGATGCTCTGAAGAGGGGACGTGTTATTTTTTGTTGCTGCTTGTTTCCCCGGTGCAGGAAACGCTATGCCAGAGGGTAGACCAGTAATATTCTGGGGCATCTGTGTCTGTGTGGACATGACAGTGAATGAGTATTGAAGCCAGGGAGAGTACAGTGGGGAAAGGGAGGACAGTGCAGGAGAGAAGGAGGGGAGAGAAGGAGAGCATAGAATGGAGGGGAGAGTACGGGAGGGGGAGAGAGAGAATGAAGGAGGGGAGAGTTGAGGGAGGGACAGAGAGTGACGGAGGGACCAGCAGAGTGTGTGTGGGTATTACCAGGTTAGTGTACACGTTGTCCATGTGCAGACGGTGCAGAACATGTGTTCCATTTATGATGCAAGCAGAAGGTCTGGATGGCAGTGATCAGGCATTTATTTTCTAGATTTGAGCAATTGCATCCTTAATTATTTGGTTTGAAATCACAAGCAATAGATTATGTTCAACCGACTATATTTGCCTTGCTTGTTGCCTGGCAAGAGTTACTTTCACTCTGATTTTTCTCTTTCTCTTCAGTTTGACTGGCTGGGCTACATCAAGAAGGTCATTGACACCAGACTCTACCCCGACCTGAAGGACATCGGCCCCTCAGAGAACGTAGTGGTCCGTGTCCCGCAGTACTTTAAGGATCTGTTTAGGATATTAGGCTCTGAGAGGAGGAAGTAAGAGCTTTCTTGTGTATTTTACTGTGACTTTTCTCTTTCCTTTTAAATTATCATGCCTTCCCCCTCAAGTCCTTTGAAAATTATTTTTAATGAAAGCTACATCAAAAGGGTCTTGGGGGAAATCATAGTGCCCTTTGTGAAAAATTGGCCAAAACCATTATCTGGTGTAATTTACTTGCTGCAATGACAGCACATACACAGTGTTTTTGCTCCTTATTTCTGGTCTTTCTCCATATTTTCTCTCTGAAAACCTAAATTGTTTGTTACTTTTGCGAATTAGTCAAATAATGATGTTTTCTGAGACTTTTATATGAACATCTTTTCCCCCCAGTTTATTCTTGGTCTATTGCTGCTTTTTTTTACCTGGTTTCTTTTTAACCAATAAGTCACTTTGTGGCAATAAACCCAAGTACCTGTGTTCAGAAGACGTAAGATCACTCTGAGAGCTATAGAAAAATTGCACTGATGAAACAACTTCAGGAACCGCCAGGTTTTTCTTATTATAAAGAATGTTTTAGGATTTGTTGCTGTGCTACTTTAGTATTACAAAACAAGGAAATCTGAAAAATGCCAAGGAAAGAGAATTTTACGTCTTCGTGAAACCATTCAGATTTGACTGCAGAAAATGAAGCACAGAAAGGTCAAGTAGTTTACACAGACAAAGGTAAATTGCCAGGCCATGATTAAAAATCATATTTTCTTATTTGGACTTAGACAAGACTATGTTGCCAGGAGTTATGTTTTAAAAAAAGGCCCCTGCAAAAGTCCCAGGAAGCACTTAGACACCTTTGAAGAGCTGCTGTTCTTTTTAAGATGATACCTTCTTATGGAAAAAGCAATATGTGTTCATTGAGGAAACCATGCAAGAACAGTAAAGGTACAGAGAAGGGAGAAAAAAACAATACATTCACTTAAAATTCTACCAGAGGTAAGCAGTGATTCTGTTAAGTGAAAATTGAATCTAGAGGTAGATTATGTTTGGGTGGGGTAGAGCCTTGCTATTCAAACTGTGCTCCATGGGCCAGTAATGCCAGCAGCCTGTGGTAAAAATACAGATTCCAAGGCCCCTCCTCCATAGAGGCCCATAAAGTAGATCTGGTGTGAGGCCTAGGAATCTGTATTTTAACAAGTAGCCCAAGAGAGTCTTATGCTTACTTTTTTTGAAGGGGACTCAGTACATTAGAAGACTTATTCATATGTATCTCCTAGCTCTGAAATACTATCGGCTTTATTGATTTCAGAGAGAGGAAGGGAGAGGGAGAGAGATAGAAACATCAGTGATGAGAGAGTCATGGATTGGCTGCCTCCTGCACGCCCCTAACTGGGGATCGAGCCCGCAACCCGGGCATGTGCCCCGACCGGGAATTGAACCCTGATTGCCTGTATCCTAGGTCAACGCTCAACCACTGAGCCACGCCCGGCCGGGCTACTGGGCACATTTTAAATTTTGGTGGTAATTTCCATTGAAAGGTGGAGTTTGCCGTGCTATATATGTATTCTTCAGACCTAATGAGTTGGTTGTAAATTAGTAGGTACTTTAAGAAATTATGTTAATTTTATTTCCAAAAAAGCCTAACTTACAACAAAGTGATAGATTAGGCCTTGTTTTACTGTATTAGAATAATCATCTCTATGGTAATGATTATACTTTAGAACTGTAGGACCTGTCATAACAAAAAGGACCAAGAAAGACCATGAGTAGAGGGAGATTTTAACCTGGTTCTTGTCAAAATGATAACTTTATGGAAACGTAGTAAACAACAGTGGAAGAATATATAGATAGAAAAATTTCCTGCAGATAATATATAGATGACATAAAATGACCTGTAGACATTATGAAACTTCACTTTTAATGACAAAAAAAATCTCTTTCAAATAGTTTACTCCTCAACAGCCAAGTCATCAAAAACAACTTGTATTCTGTATATTCTTATGAGATTTCAAGACACTTTATTTCTTGAAAAAATTAATAATACTTTATTTGCATATTACAGTAAGTTTTCTGTGCTGCTAATCATGTTTGATCCTCACTTGTGTTGTATTACAAGAGCAGTCAAGGAAGTGTCCCCTTGGGTCCCCATAGTTACCATATTAGTAAGGTCATACCAGTCACTGTAATAAGCACCTCTAAACTCTTATTGGCTTGTACAATAAAAATTGTGCTCTTGGCTCATGGAACAGTCCAAGGTGGGTGTCCCTGTAAGGTGGCTTTCCTCCAAGTAGTGACTCAGGAACCCAGGCTCCTCCTCCTTGTGGCTCTGCCCTCCTCTGGATATTTGGAATCCTTTCCAGTCAGCTGATAGATGGGGAAAGAGAGGGAGTGGAGGATTGCACAGGAGGTTTTTGTGGTAAGGCATAGAAGTGGTGTGTATCACTTCTACCCCTATTCCATTGGCCAGAACACGGACACTTAACCCATTTAACTGCAGAAGAAGCTGGGAAGTATAGTTAAGCTGTGTGCCCAGCAGCAAAATATCACATAAATTATCTAATTTTCTTGAAATGACCTTTTCTTTTTTGCTTCATCCCCCCACCCCGCCACCATTGACATAGTGAGCACCTGATGGTGAGCATTCCTATATAGTAAGTCTTCACTTAATGTTGTTCATAGGTTCTGCGATTTTAAGTGAAATGATGTATAATGAAACCAGTTTTACCATAGGCTAATTGGTATAAATAAGAGTTGAGTTGCTACAGCATCCCATCAAGGTTCTAACAAAACAGTGTTATTCATGGACCTGCTGTAATTGCTTTTGTAACTTCAAGGCCTAGCACAGTACTTCTCATAGTAGATACTTCATAAAAATTTCTAGACGTTAGCCAGATGCCCCAGTCACTACTATCCAGGAGGTGACATATAAGCAGAACCCCAAAGGATAAGGAGGAGTTTTCCAAGTAGAGGAACGTGGAAAAGGGATGTTGCCTATGTTGGGTGATGGGACTAGCGTGTTGCCTTTGAAGCGGGAGTCCAGAGAGCTGGGGAGGCTTGAGGGGCTGGTTTGGGCTCAGGATGTGCAGAGGAAAGGCTCCATTCCACTTATTGTTTCTAGCATCCTCTCCCCTCTCACCTGGAGGCACCTTTGAAGAAACAGTCAGCCAATCCTTTTCAAGCTGGGTGTCTCTGCTGTGCCTCTTTCAGAGAATCTGTCAGTGAAAATTGCACATGGGTCATGATGATGTTTACCACCATTATGGCTAACAGTTACCTTTGATCCTTAAAATAACTACATGTTGTTCCATTTTACAAATGAAGAAGCTGAGGTTAAGTGACTTGCCCCAGGACACACCTCTGAGAGGAGGCAGAGCTGAGACTCTAAACTGGGTCACCCTCATTTCTGTGTCCCTGTATGGAAAAGACACTTTTCAGACACTTCCCTGTTAGTTTTGGAGATAGACAACTCTCCTGTAATTTTCAGGATTACAAAACCATCTTGGGTTGGTACTAGCTGCCCATTTCTTGACTGCTGCTTTCCCCCTTATATCATGCGTCCTGCCAGCCTGGTGGGATTAGGCCTTTCTTTCTGACTGAGTGGCTTTGGGGACAGTGGCACTGACTGGCAGGTGGTGCATGGTACAAAACTAGAGTAGTGAGATCCCCCAGAGGTGGTGCCAGAGATTGTGTTGGCCCTTGAGGGTCAAGGGAGTAGGTGGGCAGGACAGGGCCATTTGAGGGTTTGAGCTAGAGACTGCCTATGGGGAAGTGGAGTTCGCATTCAAGGTGGAAAGGGAGTGTGAGGATGCAGTGATGTGCTGGGTCCTTCAAGTTATGTGCATGTCTTTCTAATTCCATGTAGAGTAGCTCACATGAATAGTTTGAAATTAACTCGAATGGGAATATTTACAACATGGAAATTGGCAAATACTACAAATTGTTTTGGTTTTTTTTTTCTTGGTAAGCCAGTTGTCCAGGACATTACTGGGTGAGGGGTACTGCAGACTTCCATTCCTTTCTGCCCCCCTCAGCTCTTACACCCACTCCTGACTTGAGGCTGTCTTAGAAACCATATAATTTGGCCTGAGGAGCAAAAATGGGAGGGGGAGGCTGAGGAAAGATGGGGTCGGAGAGATTTGACCGGGGATCTTCTTTCTAGCAGGGCCTGACCAGGCTGGCCTAAAGCAAACCCTTGGAGATTTTGCCAAGCCTCTGTGATCTTTTCTGTCTTCAGTTTTATTTTCATGTAAAGCAGGCACAGTGTACAGTAAAGTGATATGACTCTTGTTGGGCAGGTGTTCTAGAGGCTTACCTGGAAAATGTGCTGTTATGTGTGGACTTCTTACAGGGTTCAGCAATCCTGATGGTGATCTAGGGCCTCGCTGTTCAAAGTATGGCCCATAGAGAGCAGTATAGGCCTCGCCTGAGAGCTTGTTAGTAATGCAGAACCTCAGGCTCTGCCCTAGACCCACCGCATCAGAATGTGCAACTTAGGAAGCTCCCCAGGGGATTCTTACACACATTAAAGTGTAAGAAGCACTGATCTGGGATTTAGAAAGTCCCAGTTTAGCTGTGTGTGCAGAAAGATGAGGAGATGGAGTTTTCCTAGGCCAGTGGTTCACAAACCTGACAAGCATCAGAATCCCCTGGAGGGATTGTTAACACAGACTGCTGGGCCCCACCCCACAGTTTCTAATGCAGTAGGCCTGGGTTGAGGCCCAGGAATTTTGTAACAAGTTCTCGGGTAATGCTGAAGTTGCTGGTCTGGGGACACAAGTTGGGAACCATAGCCTTAGGCATACCTCTGGGCAACCTCTAGGGTTTAGGAAGATTTTTTTGGTTTTGAGAACCTTTGAGAAGAAACTGTTTGGTTCACCTCAGGGAGTGTGACGGAGAGGAGCAAATGCAAGCTCTGGAATCTGAAGACCCAAATGTTAGTCTTGGATTTGACACATCCTTGGAAGTCCCTTGACCTCTGACCTTTGTTTTTTTATCTGAAAATGGAGATAATAATAATAACCATCCCACAGCATCGTGATGAGGATCAAAAAAGGTATTTTATGATCTTTGAAATGCAATACAAATGTTAGCTGCCACTAATTGAGAACAAAGGGCAGCAAAAGCTTCTTAAAAAAACATCTTTCTAGCCTGGCTGGTGTGGCTCAGTGATTGAGCGTCGACCCACAAACCTGGAGGTCACCGTTCGATTCCCGGTCAGGGCACATGCCCAGGTTTCAGGCTCGATCCCCAGTGGGGGGCACAGGAGGCAGCTGATCAGTGACTCTCATCACTGATGTTTCTCTCTCTCTCTCCCTCTCCCTTCCTCTCTCTGAAATCAATAGAAACATCTTAAACAAACAAAAACCATCTTTCTAGTTAGAGGCTTTGAGAAATGATTTCATGTTGCTCTCTTCATGCTGGGTTCTCTTCTGAGATGCTTTGCTTTCCTCTACTTTATTTCTTGTCATTTGGGGAAATTACCATACTGCCGAAATGCTTTTTTGGCAAAAACAAAGTTATTATTTGCTACTTTCAAGGACTGTTGCTGAGTCTGATTTTTGTTGTTTTTTGTTTTTTGTGTTTTTTTTTTTTTTGGTGTTATCTGAGTATTAGGTAGCAGTAATTCAGTCATTATGATCAGATCTGCTCCTGGCGTGGTAATATTAGCACTCTAAAGCTGTGTGCCCCCCTACGTTCTGTCAGTGTATTTATCACACACTGGAGCAGCTCATCAGCGCCATTGGTCTCACTGTGTGAGTTTCCCTGCATTCCATCTCCCGGCTTTCAGGGATCTTGTAATGCTAGCATCTTAGTAATGCCTTGTGCATGAAGGCACACTGTTCTTTCTTTGTACCTACAGATTTCTGCTAAGTGCCTTTGTCAGAGTATTTTGAGGTCTCCGTGATTGGTCAGGAAATTTTTGCTGAATTACTGGAATTCATGCATCAGTGTGTAGCATGGGGAAAGCACACAGACTAGAGTTAGACACACCTCAGTCTTGTCGAGCCTCCATCGCTTATTACACTGATTCTCCAACTTGGCTGCACATTGGGCTTAGCTGGGGGGAATAGAAAGCAGTATTTATGCTGAGTTCCACCCTAGAGATTTGGATGTAATTGGTGTGGAGGGGCCTAAACATCTGGACCTTTAAGACTCCCCAGGTGATTTTACTAAGTTGGAGACCCACTGACTCTATAATCATGAGAAGTTACTTAATGGTTCTAGGCTTCAAGTTTCCTTGTATGTGAAATGGGTACAATAACGTATCCCGATAGTGGTGCTATGGGGGTTCTAGATAATGCCGACAGTATGATTTCAAGGGAGCTGGAAAGGCCCATGCTTCTAAATCCCCAGTATGCTCCTATCATCATGCCTTTTCTACCACCATCCAGCCCCATCCACCAATGTCCCCAGTTAATCTGCACCCTTAAGGGAGTATCTTGAAATCATGTAGGATATCTGCTGGCCTAGGACCTTCTATCTGCACCTATGGACCCAGCATAGCTCTCACACCTAGCAAGTAGTATTTTAAGTTTGAAGACCATACAGACCTTGTGTTAGGGTCAGTCTCTGCCCCGTTGACATTCTCTACACTGGACCCTGATTGCTGCCTGTGTCCCCCCACTATAGCTGGCCTTTTTGCTCTGAGAGTGATGATCCTGCTCACCATCCCCTCTAGCTCATAAGCTATTTCTACATTATTAGCTTGTCTGCAGTTCATTGGCACTGAGCCACGCCGGACAGGGCCAATGCTGAAAAATATCTTATTGCTAGGAGTGCATATCCACTGGGTTAGAGTGCCATGCAAATGAGAGTGTTCTTTTTTAAAAAAAAAAAATTAATATTTCAGTTGTAGTTGACATATAATATTGTATTAGTTTTAGATGTACAACACAGTGATTAGACATTTATATAACTTACAAAGTGATCACCCTGATAAGTCTAGTACAAGGGTGGGTTGTTCTTGATGGGCCAGTTACTATCATCATGTCACGCTGCTCTCACATGGCTGGCTGACTCAAGAGCTGTCTCAGGAATGTGTGTTATTAGTCACTGTGATAATGGCACAGCTGGGAGGAGATGGGTCATTAAAAATTCATCACCACTGTTGAGTTAGAAATTAACTCAGATCACACACACTTCTGAGGTCAAGGCATCTTTTGCTTATAGAAAAAGGCAACACTTGACAAAGTGTAATGGAATTTTAAAATATGTATTATGAGTATTACATGAGCATATGGGGTTGTTTATATGTTTGGAAGTGAACAACAACAGAAATCTGGAATTTACAATCAGTCAAATATTTTCTTATATTAACCTCACAATAACCTGTAAGGTAGGGGTTATTCCCATTGTATGACAAGGAATGATAAAATCAGCAAGGTTAAGTGACTTGCCCAACCTAACATATCTAGTAAGTATAGAACCGGGGTGCAAATCTAGATAATTGGTATTAGCCAATATGTTTCTGTTTGTTTCCAAAGATAAGAATTCATCTGCATTTTATCAAGTCGCCTAATAATTTGAAGGTGTGGGTGTGGACAATTTCTAGACACGAAAGGCTGGGCAACAGTGGACTCCATGCCCTGAGAGGGAAAGCAAAATGTTCATAATGAGGCCTGGAGATGGAATATTCATTTCATCTATCTGTAGTAGGTGGTGAAAAGCAATCCAATTTTGGTTGAGCTTATTGACATTGTATCATCTTATGTCATTTTTCAAGTAAAAGTTCTGCAGTTTTTTATAAGCAAGAGGTTCCTCCAAGGAGCTTTGCCAACAATTTTTCCCAAGGTGTTCTGCAGAGCATCAGATATCAACCTAAATATAATAAATGTGCATCTCTCTCTGTTAACAGGACCATTGCCAACTATTTGGTGTGGAGGATGGTTTATTCCAGAATTCCAAACCTTAGCAGGCGCTTTCAGTATAGGTGGCTGGAATTCTCAAGGGTAAGTTTTAAAAAGATTGTAGTGTTACATCACTGGATAACTTTACATGCAGGAGTAGTTCATATTAACTAATCCAACAAAAAGCATCTTTAGGGATTGGACAGAAGGAGTTTTACAGGACAAGCTCTACTTTTTTTTTTTTTTTTGCTTTATTTCTTTTTATTGAGGTAAACCTTACACATAGTAGTACAGTCACGCCCTACTTTGCTGAAGCTATGTAAACATATTTAGGACAAAACTTGGGGACCATCACATTGTTTTCACTCTCCACCTTTTATCAGCTTATTCCCATCCCCCCCCCAGTGTTTTAAAAAAATGTTTTTATTGATTTTTCAAGAGAAAGGAAGAGAGAGAGAGAAAAACATCAATGATGAGAGTCATTGATCAGCTGCTTCCTGCACGCCCCCCACCGGGGTTCGAGCCCACAATCCAGGCATGTGCCCTGGCAGGGAATCGAACCAACAACCTTTCATTGCATGGGATGGAGCCCAACCAACTGAGCCACATCAGCCAGGACCCCCGCTGTTTTTAACTGGGTCACTGTAATTATAGTTTTAATATTTCTTAGTGATGTAATTGCAACTATTTCATTTCAGTATTCTGGATATTCAAAATGTACATGCTATATGTATTAGATAATAAAATTTCATCTTTAATTTAGGGATGGACATTTGTCTTTAACTTTCCCTTGATCTTCAGTCTTCGAATCTACCCTCACTCTGCTAGGCCCAAGAGGCCTAAATCTAGACTCCTCCGAGACCTCATTCAACTGTCTGAAACACTCTTACTGCCCCCTCCCTCATCTGGCTCTTTAATCTTTGCTTGTCCCCCCCTCTTATTCTCATTTTACATAGGTCTTAACTCTTGTCTTTCTTTCAGAGGCTTTTGTCTGAGTAATTCTCCCACCACTAGAGCACTTAAGGATTTTGTGGCTTTTTACAAAATTAACATTTTAAGAATTTAGTGATTAAAAAAAAAAAAAATTATTTTTCTCTAAATTTGAAGTTAAGCCATGATTTCATTTAACAAATGTTTTCATTACTACAGAAACTGGTAAGTACAGAAATTCTTAATGGGTCATTACTCTTGAGGAGTAACACAGTTATTTTGAATACATTTTGGCCTTTTCAAGTCACTAGAATATTGAGCTTTATATAGAACAGCATAAAACAACTATACATATTGAGGTCATATCAAAGGATTAAGCTACAAAACAAGTAGATTTCATATAGATACGAAATATATATATATTTAACTCCTATGGATCATATAAAAGATGGTACCCAGCTGCTTTCCACCTCCACTGTGAAGAGAATCAGAGAGAGAGAGGTGTAAGAAATAGTGTGAAAATTCTGAGGTTAGGTATGAAGGGATGTTTCTTGAGTGTAAAGTGCTAAATATAATATTGAACTGTCAAAGAAGGTTGTAGACTCTCTTTCTCTAGAGGTTTTAAAAATAGACTCATTCCTTACCTCTGAGAGGGGTTGTGTCACCAGAGAGTGGAGGAAGAATAGATGAACTTAACTGTTAATCCCACTCGCCCTCTGCCAGCAACCTGGGTCTAACATTGTTAGGGGATGCCTCCAGCCACCAGTCTCAGGGCCTCCCTTCCTCACTGCCTGCCTTCCCTTTGCATTTTCAGTGCTCCGAACTCCCAGCCTCTGAGTGCAACTAAATAATATTTATTTACTTGCTTTCATTCCCAAGAGTAAACCTTTGAGCCTTGCAAGTCCTGTTTTGGAACTTCCTTACTTTGTAAATGTATTCTTACAGAGATTTAATTGGGACAGGTGGGAAAAACATTTGCATCTGCTTTTTGCTTGGTTACCAATGTGTTCTTTGCTATCACACAATGTAAATATGCTTCCTGGGTTGTTCATGGTGGGCCATGTTCTCCTGGTCTGCCTTGTGAGTGTACTACCTATAGCAAGGAAACCCTCGGTGGGCAGGAACTTTGATCACCTATTGATTCTAGACCTTTCTTGGTGGAACTTTAGTTCTCATATATTAAATATTATCTGGACATTTGGACAGCATCCCCCCACATCCCTGTAAACTGCAGAAAAGCCATACGGTTGTCTAAATCCTTTGTTTAATGGGGAAAATTGGAAAGAAAGGAGAAAGACATTATTTTTCACTGTCAAAATATTTTCATTTAGTTTTAAATATAACTGGAGACAAGCAGAATTTTTTTTTCTTCATCTGATTTCACCTTTGGCTCTGCTGTTAGATACATGTATATGGGTTGGGGTGTGCATTGTTTCATAGACTGTTTTCTTCAGGTTGTTGAGTTTTTTTCAGCCATAGGTTTTATGCAAGTGAAACTAAATCTGGATCAATTATCTCTCACAGGTAATCCAGGGGACGACAACTTTGTTGCCTCAGTGGGACAAATGCGTAAACTTTATCGAAAGTGCTCTCCCTTATGTTGCTGGCAAAATGTTTGTGGATGTACACTTCCAGGAAGAGAAGAAGGCAATGGTAAGTGCTGCTCCCCAGCTTAGAGCCAGTGGCAGCTAACCGGGCCTGACAAGGACGAGGTGAGCAGGCTGCTGCCAGCGTCACAGTGACTACAAATTCAAACACAGAATGCAGTCACGAAAATGAAGACTATTTAGTAGTGAGAAAAGCATGAAGTCAAGCCACGTAGAGTCAGAATTTCTCCTGTAGAAATTAAATGTGTGAAGTCCATGCTTGGGGGAAAAAAGGGCCTAGATAATTTTATGATTGGATATTTGAACTGTTGTATTTGCAAAAGGTAGAGGTTTTCCAGTCAGGCCTCTCTGTTTTAAAGATGAGGAAGCTGGAGACCCAGAGATGGAGTGACTTGCAATATATTTCACAATTATTAAGTGGCTTAGAAATAGAAATAAGATGCAGGTTTCTTTCTTCTCTCCTTATGCTATTTTCTAAAAACAAAAGGAGTGTGACAGTCTCACAAAAAACAATTTGTTTCTATTTTTTCATGAACTTAAAAAGGTTCTGAATATATTCAGAAATGTAGAATCAATTACTGATGGATTGGATGAGGGATCTGAGAGTTAAGAGCTTTGGGTCTGATTAAGTGGAAGTATGGAGTTGTTGTTAACTGATAAGGGGAATACTGTGGGAAGGCCAGGTTTGGAAGAAGAGATCAGGAGTTTAGTTTTGGCCATGTCGAATTTGAGATCTTATCAGACTTTCAAGTGGAGATGTCAAGGAGGCAGTAGGGTATATTAATCTTAAGTTCAGGACAGAGGTCGGGTTTGAAGGTTGGAAGGGAGAGGATAAGGTATGAAATAATTGTCCAGGGGAGTGGGAGACTGAGGAAACTGAGGAAATATAGTATGGGTGCCTGGAGGCAGGAAAGGCGGAGGTGAGTTTAAAGGTCATGAATTTAAAGAGATTCTTCACCTTGGCAATGTGTTCTTGTTCGTCTGTTTCAGATGCGTTGGAAGAGGGTATGCATTTTGAATTAGAAATTTGGATTTAGCCAGGGTATTTTTTTGGTGTGTATTTTCCTTGTGAAGAATTATGTTTTATGAATGGCATGAAGCAAAATACCTAGGCATGATTAACTAGTGTAAGGGAGGAAAAATAATTTTCCCATTGTCCTTCTAGGTTCTTGGCTAAGATCCCCTGTAATCAAAGACAGATTCACAGGAGAAAAACAAACAGAAGTTTAGTAACATGGATACCTCCTGTATACATGGGAGAGAGACCCAGAAAGATTAAGTCCCCAAAATGGCCCAAACTACCACTTTAATACCATCTCCAGCTAAAGACAAAAGAAGATGCTGGGGTCAGAGGGGCAGTTATGGGAGGTGACTAGAAAAAGCACAGTAAACGAAGGTAAGGTTGTGCAAATCTAAGTCCTTGCCTCCTCCATTGATAAGAGTTTCTAGAGATTTAGTCATTCTTCTCTCCCTGGTACAGATGGGGAGACACCCTTACAATGGAGATTTTCATTGCAAATGTTAATTTCTCTCACAAAAGGGTAACTTCTCTCTTTTCAGAGCTTCTCCTGTGTGTGCAGCCTCTCAAAACTAATCAGCCCCAAATAATCACTATGCCAAAGAGGCATATTTTGAGGTGGTATATTTTGCTCCCCTTCACTAATAACAATCCATTATAGTCAATCAGATACAAATATATGAGCAGCTTGGATGCAGGTGGTAAATAAATACTGAATTTAAAGGGAAAGAGAAAAAAAGTCTGTTGTGATAATTCACATGGTTGGTATTGTGTGCTGCTACACAATAATACCAACTGGTTGGTATTATGTGTTATGTAATTCATAACTATGTATTATGTGCTGAGGTTGGTTTGGAATGCCATAAATCTAAATATATTTACCTGGGTTTTTGCTGTATTTTGATACTTTGGAGAATTAAGCCATGTTGGAGACTTTATATTTGAACCTGAAAGTCCTCTTTTTGCAAATAATTACACTGAAGAATTAATGTCTTATTTCAAAATACTCAATATTCCCATTGTGTGTTTTCTTTCACTCCGTGGTTGGAGTAATGGGTTGAGATTTATCAGATAATCACAGTGGTAACATAACCTCTTGGAAGGATATAAAAACAATTAAGGGATAATGTTTTTTTTAATATAGCAGAACTTTTTTGGCAGTAGAAGCATTTTAAGTAATATGAAAGGTATGTGGATTAATTTGTTTTTCTCAGTTTTGGTGTGAAAGTCCCTTTTTCATGTGTCAGGGTGTGACATTCCAAAACAAAGTTGATTTTGGCAGCCCCCCCTCACCATTTTGATGTACATAGAACATGGAGGTAGTATGATAAGTTACGTAGATGCTCATCTACTTTACATAAATTTATTCGTCTCCCTTAAGCTGAAGCTGTTTGCCTCAGGGAATACTTAAATTGGAAACATAAGAGAAATATCTGGCTTTTTATACCCTGCTACAGGGCTCCCATCCAAGAACTACCTGGAACCACCGATTTATTTACATGAAAAATATTTTGTATTATTACCTATAGCCTGATGGGACAAATTCCAGGGACTGACTTAGAAGGAAGGCTGTGTTTGTTTTATTTACAAAAATCTGTTGTTAAGCAAATGAACACAGTCAGGAGGTTAAACTTCAGGTACTTCTCAAACTCTAATGTGTACAGGAATCACAAGAGGATCTCATTGCATTTTAACTGGGATCTTTTCAACTTGGTTCTGGGGTAGGACCCAAGAATTTGCATGACAAGCTCCCAAGTGTTGCTGATGTTGCTAGTTCAGGGATCACACTTGGAGTAGCAAGGCCTTTGCATAATTCCTTTGCAGACAGTTATCACTAAGAAACCCTGCCCTGGTGATTCACGTGCGCAGGGCAGGCTGCTGAGTTGGACAGCAGTATTTCATTTACTAAAGCCTGTTGCATTAGGCAAGTAACCCCTTCAGTTTTCAGATCAGTGAAACTTTCCCTGATTCAAATTGGTTTAAATGAACTGTCCCAAACCCTGTGTGAAGGCCTCCAGACTTCTTGCTCCTCCCTACCCCCGACCTATTTAGTTTTCCTTTAAAAACTGGTAACCTAGGTTCCTCCAAGGGACTTCCTGCTTCTGTATCTGTTTCTATAGCCTCTTAATGGCAGGGTTGCCTGTGGTTGGCATCCTTTGTCATAGAGTTTGGGAGAGAGCATTTCACTTGGAGGATTCCTTTGTAGAGGAGAAAGCATCCCCAACCCCCAAGCTAGCAGAGTTCACCTCCTTTTCACTGGGGAAAACACAGTTTCATATTACAGTGGTACCTCGGTTTTCGAGTGTAATTCATTCCAGAAGCCCATTCAAGTTCTGAAATGTTCGAAAAGCGAGGGATTCATAGCCGACAGCTAGGCCTCAGGATCTTGCCCTCAGCGGAAGCCGCGTGGCGTGTTCGACTTCCGAAGCATGTTCAAATACCGAAGCACTTCGGGGGGGTTCACTGTGCTCATAAACTGAAATATTCATCAGCGGAGACGTTCGAAAACTGAGGTGCTACTGTATTTCCTCATTACCATGCAAGTGTGCATGTGCACACAGAGTATATACTCTTTTTTCATTCACACATAACTATGGGGGTTTTACAAGTTTAATTAGAAAGGGAAGAATAACATGTAGAAAAAGGAGAATCCTTCAACAGAAAGCCACCTAAAGATGCCACATGGAACAGTGATCTGCCTCTCAGATAGTGGGATAGGCCTTAACCCATGTGGGACTGACTGCACGCCTTACTTGTCCCTGAGGGATAGGCCAGTGGAGTGAGAACAGGGAGTTGCAGAACTCTGGACAGTGGTTATCTTTGTCACATCAAGTAACACTATCCAATTGAACTCAAATATGAGCCACATATGTAATTTTGCATTTTCTAGAAGCCTCATTAAAAAAGGAAACAGGTGAAATTAATTTTGTTTAACCAAATATATCCAAAATATCATTTCAACAAGTAATTAATATAAAAGTTATTAATGTTATAGTTTATAGGCTTTATTTCATACTAATTTTTTGAAACCCCATGCAGATTTTATACTCATAGCACATCTCAATTGGGATTAGCCACATTTCAGTTGCCATGTGTGGCTTTGTATTGGACATGTGGTTACCGTATTGAACAGTGACCATCTAAAGAACTGAAGAGGGATCCCTTGAGTTCAGTAGCAGAGCTGAGTCCCTGGATGAGCAGGTGCTAGTAGCCAGGACTGGGAAGGTAGGGTCCTTGGTTCCTGACCAGCTGGGTTTCATGGAGGGCTCTAATATCAGCAGGGAAGGACTCACACAACACTGGGATTCGTGGCCTGAGAATGAGGTGGGAGTGGGGGTCAAGCTGCTACTTGGTGAGGATGTTTAAGGTTCCCCGGCATACCAGATTAGAGGAGGGGAGGGATTCCAGACCCGACTCTGATGTAAGCACCTCAGAGGCTTGATGTAAACAGCAAGTTAAAGATGTGTAGTGCCTGGGAGGTGCAGAGGACTCAGTCAAATGCCAGGGGTTCCAAGCTCAAATACCCTCACAGTCAGTTAGGAACATTGAATAACATACAGGAGTAAAGCTGGCTGGGTATCAGCAAAAGCCAGGGAAGTACAGTGAGGAGTGGGAATTGCCCTAGGGCTTGGTGTCTGGGACACAACAGTGGTGGATAGGCATGAATGTGCTCGCCATGATTCCACTCAGGCACTCTTCATGCAGGATGCCCCTGGAGGGTTGCTAGGTTTCCGGAGTGTTTTGCCTTTTTGAGAAAAGTCAGAAATATGGATGTTTTTTATGTGAAATCTCCCACATTTTAAATCTTGGTCAATACCTTGGAAGCCAAACTAAATATGTCCTGGGGAATACCATTTTTTGCCTTTAAACACTAACATCCTCCCTCCAGTCTTCAGAACCAAAAATCAGGACCTTGTATGTCAAAGAACTTCTTTAATTTTTGTTATTTAGAAGAAGATTGTGCATAATTTTAAAGTACAGCATATTAGCTAAATATTTAACAAGTTGCTTTTGTGGAAAGTTATACACAGGGTATGAAAGTGAGACTCCCTTAGAGAATCCATGATGTATTGTCACATAAATAGAGATGATGCTCCAGTCCCACTGTGACACACCCTGTTCTGCATGTTCATGACCTGCATGACAGGTGAGAGGATTAGGAGTATGTGTGTGTATATATGGGGGGGTGTCTAAAGTTATTACTTGTTATTTTTCTCTTTCATTTACCTTTATTATTAATGATAATTTATATCTGTAATATATGAATAAATGTCCCCACATAGATAATCCACATCCATGGAGGGCAGGTGAAGATCCTGGTGATGGCTGGGAAGGAAAGGGAAGGGAAGGGAAGGGAAGGGGGAAGGGGGAAGGGAACGTCACCATGGGCCTAGTGTGACTGTGATGGTCAGGATATAATGTTTTAAAAATATAGCAATGATAATAAAGTAGTTAACTTTTACTGAAGTTTAACTGAATGTCTGGCACTCTTCTAAGTGCTTTCAATGTGTTAATTCATTTAATCCTCACAATCGACCTATAACTGCTATTACTGCTCCTATTTTCCAGATGAGGAAACTGAGGCTCAGAGAGGAAATTCCCCACAACCATACAGCTAAAAAATGGTTTAGGTAGGTTTCAAGCCCAGGCAATCTAGCTTTAAGTCAGTTAACTACTTTATTATCATTGCTATATTTTTAAAATATTATATCCTGACCATCACAGTCACACTAGGTCCATTCTCTTGCTTCTCTCTAAAAAACACTTGATTTTTCACCATTTTTATGACTGGAATGAGGAGACTTGTCATAATGAAGAGACATAGTGGCTCGTCTTATAATTAATTCACCCTTATCAGGAAATTATTTATTCATATATTAAGATATTACAAAAATAAAAGATACACATTTTCTATTTGTTAGCATTTTAGAAATAGGAAACAGTTGGAATAGATTTTGCTTCTAGTACAGTATTTCAATATTTTAAAGACAAATACAATTGAAATTTAATTCAAGTCCAACCATTGGACATTGCATTTTTGTGATCACATAATTTTCAGAAGAAAGAGGGAAACAATAAGAAGTAAGTTGACTATCAGAAAATTCACCTAACAGCAACTTTTGAGGTGTATCTTTCAGTCCACACACTGAGCTCAGTTTTTAGTATTTTCTACATATATCATTCTGAGGAGTGATCTTTGATGTTTGGCATGGTGACCCAAGGCTCTGTAAGATTTTTTCATCAAAAGGTCTTTTAAAAATGTTTACCACTCTTTAGTTACTAAGGCAAATGTGAACATATACATCCAAGAACAATTTTCTATTAAGTGTTGAAGCAAAAAAAAAAAAAAAAAAGATTTTTCTGGTTTAACTGTCATTTCTAGAAAATTCAGTAAAATTGGAGTTCCCATTTAAACATTTTCGCTGAGCTAAATTATTAAACAATATCACTTTAGCCCGGCCTGGCGTGGCTCAGCGGTTGAGCATTGACCTAGGATCTAGTCGATCGGGGTTCGATTCCTGGTCAGGGCACATGCCCGGGTTGCAGCTTGATCCCCAGTCGGGGGTGTGCAGGAGGCAGCCGATCAATGACTCTCTCATCATTGATGTTTCTCTCTCTCTCCCTCTCCTTTCCTCTCTCTGAAATCAATAAAGGTATATTTTTAAAAAACACAACATCATTTTATTTCATTATAGACATTGTGTCCCAAACTACTTACCTTTATTCATATATCTCAATTCTGTGAATAGGCATTTTTTTGCTGCTCCCTCAAATTTTCTGTGTTTTTGTTATAGGGTGAACCGTGTTAAAGAAAACTATATTCTGATACTTGTTAAAATGGTAAGGAAGACTTTATTTAGGACTGTTGAAAAAGGTGTGAAGACTTTCACAGTAGGAGAGAGAGAGATTGGCTTCAACAGCTGGGGGTTTATGGCCAACAAGCATATCGAGGGGATCAGTAGGTGGAAATTTACTAAGAGGAAACATCTAGGTCAGGGGACTTTTGCTGAAGATAGGCCAGAGTACTCAGATATCAAGGGTGTGTGTGTGTGTATGGGAGGAATTTGACTAGATATGGAGGCTGCTCAGATGTTAATGGTAGAGGATTCTCTCTGAACTGACTTAATCAGGATTCTTGCTAAAACTGGGCTGTGCAGACCTGGCAAGGACAGGATGGGGACTGAGGTCCAGGCCTGGTAAAGAAGAGGTCTTAGAGGAACCTGACTAAAGTTTTGTCAAGTAGAGAATATTTGTCAGCCCTCAAATCAAAGCTAAAGTCACTGGTCTCTTACTATACATTAAAACATTCCGTATACAGAAGGTTAATCTAGTTAACAAGGAACAAATCTTTTATTACACTTCAGATACAGACTTTATTGAGTGAAGAATTAAAACTTTACTTACTGTGTAAAACAATTCACTGATTTCTCTTGTACTCTGGTAGCTTATTCTTTTTTCTCTTTATGGTAAAGGCATTGTTCATGTCCCCAAGTAATGAAATAGATGACCTACAGTATCTTCCAATTTTCTGAGCTGCTCTGCGTGAGCAATTCTTGTAGTAATTCTTATCCTAAGAACAGGTTTCTCCTCCCACCCCATACTGCTGCAGCTGGTGCCGAAGACTTAAGTACCCACATGGGTCCAATCACAGTGGTGGAGTTTGAACTTGCAACCTCCCTACACTAGGAGTTCACCTCATTAGTGAGCCAAGATAATTGAATTGATGTACTGCCATTAATATTCAAGTTCTCCAATTCCCCCGCTTACCATTTCTCTCAGTGGTTGAGTAAATGAGATGTAACTCTAACGTTGGTGGCAGAAGTCACATGAAAGTCAGTGTCATGTATTATAGCAATGCTCTGATATGGAGGGGTTCTTCGTTCCTTGCAGCTACTGCTACTCAGGAGGATTGATTTTAATATAGCCATTCTACACAAGTCATGCAAAGAAAGGATATTCTCTCTGACTTCTAAGTATCCCTGTTTCTGTTTTTCTAGTCAGTGGTATCAACTACAATGTCAAGATCAGGTTCTCTGGGTCTTTGCTGTCTAAATTAAGGCCAGCCAAAATGATTTGCGTTTCAAAGGGCTTTTTAATATAGTTATAAGATATTGGCTTTATATAGAAATTACATCCAGTTTTCTGCAAAGTTGCATTAGCATCTCATATCCTAGCTCTACTCATATAAATTTGGGCCTGTTAATTAATTTCTGTGTTCCTGAATAAATGGTCCACAAATTTCTGCTGCAAAAATAATGCTGCATAATAATCAATCACAAAACCTCAGTGGGCTTCACCAATAAGCAATTATTGCTGATACACCTGGAGTCAGTTGGATTTGCAAGGGCAACTCTGGTTATTTGGAGGGCTTCTTGAATGTTTGGGGGGTTGGCTAATCTAGGTTGGCTTCAGCAGAGATGATCTGGATGACTCAGCTCTGCTCCAGGTGTTTTACTTCCTTCAGCCTGGCTAGCCTGGGCATGTCCTTAGAGCGATGGCAAAGGTGCAAGTGAGCAAGCAGAAAACTAAGGCCTCTTGAGACCCAGGCTCAGAATTGGCATAATATCATGTCTGTATTCTGTTGACTAAAGCAAGCCACAAGGCCAGTCCAGATTGATCAGAGTAGGGAAACAGACTCTGCATTTTTAGTGAAAGGAATTCCAAAGCTGCACAGCAAAGGTATAGATAAAGGAAAGGGTATAGAATTTAAACCTTCACCCAGCCGGGCACGGCTCAGCGGTTGAGCATCGACCTAGAATCCAGGCGATCAGGGTTCGATTCCCGGTCAGGGCACATGCCCGTGTTGCGGGCTGCAGCCAATCGATGACTCTCATCATTGATGTTTCTATCTTTCTCTCTCCCTCTCCCTTCCTCTCTCTGAAATCAATAAAGATATATTAAAAAAAAAAAAAAAAGAATTTAAACCTTCATTGCAGTGAATGACAGATAGCTATACAAAAGTACAGTAGTCTCCCCTTATTTGTGGGGGATAGGGCTCAAGACCCCCAGTGGGTGCTTGAAACCATGGATAGTACTGAACCCTATATATACTATGGTTTTTCCTATAAAGGCATACCTTGGAGATATTGTGGGTTCAGTTCCAGACCACCACAGTAAAGTGAGTCATAATCTTTTTGCTGGTGAAGGGTCTTGCCTTCAATTTATAAAAAGGGCAGGATCTGTGAAGTGCCATGAAACAAAAGTGTGATAAAATGAGGTAAGCCTGTACATACATACCTATGGTAAAATTTAATTTATAAATTAGTCACGGTAAGAGATTAACAGCAATAATAATAAAATAGAACAGTTATAACAATATACTGTAATGAAAGTTATGTGAATGTTCTCTCTCTCTCTCTCTCTCTTTCTCTCTCTCTGACCACTGATCTGATAACCAAAGACAACTACTAAGTGACTAACGGGTGGGAAGCATATATAGTGTGGATCCGCTGGACAAAGGGATGATTCACATCCTGGGTGGGATGGCATGTTTATTTCTGGAATTTTTCATTTAATATTTTTGGACTGTGGTTGACCACAGGTAACTGAAACCACAGAAAGGAAAACCATAGATAAGGGGGGCTACTGTACCTACCTCATTGGTTTGTGGTGAGGACCGAGTGACATAATCTATGCAGAAGGCTTTGCACAATGCCTGGTGCATAGTAAGTGCCCAGTGAGTGGTAGTGACACTCACAGTATTATTACTGTGTGTCATGCCTAAGATTAATCATAAGGAGAAAATTCATATCATGAAAGTCCTGGCATGAACTGTGGCAACTCTCCTAAACTGAGATCTTCTCTTTCTAATTTCTCTTAGAAAGAATGAGAGTGAGGAAGGTACCTGGGGGTTTTGCTGTTCCTAGTCCTCCATACATACCCAGTGTAGTACCTTTCAGTTGGGGTAAAGATCCTTTTAATGCTAGTGCCCTGGCCACATTCCAGAACCTGCCCTATCATTTAGTGCTCAATCTGGCTCATAGGAGAGTCTCATGAAACTGCCCAAGCAGCCAAATGTATTATCTATAACAGATCCAGGTTTCACAACTCTCTACAGACTAAATCTTGTTACAAGAATGTCATCAGACCCCCATTCTGACAGCTCTTTTTAAGCAACCTGTGATAAAATGACATCCAGCACAACAAATAGTTTAGAAATCTTATTGGAATTATCTTGAAATAAGTGTGGATACTACTCTTGACCTTGTCCCTGACTGTGCTGCCACAATGACAACACATTTGGTCCACGTTTCTTGTTTGTTGTCTACATCTCTGGATAACATTGGACACTGTTGCCTTTGCCATATATTATTGGCTATAGTCTTGTCAAGCATATCTGGACAGATCTATGGACTGTGAAGACCCTGTAGTAGAAATTCATTTACTGAAAGAAAGTATTTAAGCCCTCCAACAGAGCTGAATTTTGGAAGTGACCAGGCAGAATTATTTTGCTGGGAGAGAGGGAAGTTTACCCACAATCAAAGGCTAGATCATTATGAGACTGGTTGACTTCTAAATATTATTCTGGTTTTTGTTCCATTACCTCTCAGATATGGAAAGTGGGAAACAGGAAAAGATGAGTTACAAAATTAGAACACAATCTATCTGTTCATATCCAGTAAATAGGATTTTATTCCTTATTTCCTCTACCCCAGTCTCAGGCTTTTTGATAAAAGGACATGTTAAACTTCTGTACCACCAAACTAACCTGCTACTTGATTATTTTTTTCTTTTGCCAATGTGATTTTTCTTTTGCAAACTACCTATGCAACTTTGTTAATCCTGACAAAATGGTATGATCTGTTTTATTAGCTCCCATGGCTGCCAGAAACCTCAGCATTTTCTAACTATCCTTAGTTTTCTGGCTTTACCTCGTCTCCCACCTCAGTATGGGTCTCTTCTTTACTTCTTATTTTAGTGCCATTATTATATCTTTATCAGGAACCAATTCAAACTCATTTAAATAAACAATATAAATAGTGAGTCAATGAATATTTAATATTTATTGGTTCATTGCTTTATTTAATGTCTGTATTTCTAGTAAATTTCCAGAAAGAAAACTTTTAGGGACTTCCCTCAGATTGCAGCCTATTTCTTCAGGGCCAACCGCATAAGTTAATGATAATGATTTTCATTTTTCACATTTACTAATCAAGTGGTTATAACTTAAGGAACATTGCCTTGATCTAGACAATGGGGATACTAGAGAATTTTTAATGTTAGGTTTTATTAAGATATTACTTATAATTTCTAAATTATTAAAGAGGAAAATCTATTCAACATTGTCTTTTATTTAAGAATTTCATTAAAATTACATTATTTTAAGATTAATGCACATACTCAACCTTGAAGATTTTTCTTTTTCGTCTTTTTTAAGAACTCAGTTTTTATCAGTGGAGTGACCTCCGTGTCCCCACTGGTTGTCAGTGGAAGTGGACTTCTTGGGGTGCCACGAGGAAAAGATTTTCTGGAGGCCCCCATGGGAGGATGAGGTATCATGGAAAGTTTATTTCAATGGAATTAAACCCCGGAGTTCCCAAGGTCCCATCTCCCTCTGTCCCACCAAGGAAAAAGTCCCGTTTTCTCTTCAGCAGGGCTAGGATTAAAGCCAGTGTCCAGAGTTTCCACTCCATATTTGCACAGTCCAGTCCAGCATCTGGCTAGTTTAGCTTGTGTTCCCAGCTGCAATCCATTGCATGTGGGGTCTGCATGGCTGTTGGCCATGTGGCTTCTAGGGTCACATGGCTATGGAGGGAGCACAGGTGAGTGCAAAGAAGCAGGAACAAAGCCAGAGGAACAAGAGAGAAACGAGAGGGAGAACTCTTTTGTCAGGGACTGTGTGTTCCCAAATTTTAGTGGGCTTGCAGTGGCTCCACTCCCTCTGGCCAGTTATCTTTGTTCTCAGGTTAGACCGACAAGCAGGCACTTTCCCTGCATTACCCTGACTTTACTGCACACGCGCCCATCTCCCCCTTTGTTGGACTGCTTCCCCCAGTGATCTGCAGGGAATGGACCGGTGGTTCCCTGGGGAGTATGAAATTGCGGCTTCCTGGTGAAGCTGCCCAGATGGCCATGCTTGTAATGTCTGGCCTCCCCTTTGCTTCTTTCCTATTATTAATATTAATAACTAGCTAATTACAATGGTGACACTATCAACCTATAATCATTTCTACCAGATTCATTAATATGTATTTGAACGATTCTTAGCCATCTGTCCTGTACCTTGCTGGGATCATCAAGCTCAGAATGGTCTGTGCTCACTTACTGAGTCAGTTGATTTCCACTAAAGTTTATATTTGGAATAATTGCTGGGATAACTGTTGTACCTTAGCATATGTAAACAATATTTGATTCAATGTCACTTCTTTGCTAAACACCCACTGGAGGTTTTGAAAAGCATAAGTCAACTTGTATTTATTGAGCATCTGCTATATGTATTATGTGAGAGATGAAATTGTATCATGTGAAAAATATGTGAGACATGACATTGTAAAACTAACAACTTTGAGTTTACAGACCATTGTAGGGAAGGAAGAATTAATTTTCCCTCTACCTTTTAAGATTCCTGGTTGAGACCCTTCTGTACTTAAAAGATAGATTAACAGAAGAAAAACAAGTAGAAATTTAATAAAATGGATGCCTCCTGTGTACATGGGAGAGACCCAGGAAAACTGAGCAATTCCTTTAAATGGCCCAGCCACCACCTTAAATACCATCCCCAGCTAAAGACAAAAGATATTGAAAGGGGTAGGAAGCCAGTTATGGGAGGTGACTAGGGAAAGCATGGTACGGTTGTTATGTAGATTTACATCTTTGCCTTCTCCAGTGATAAGATCTTGTTTCTAGAGATTTAGAGTCACTTCCTCTTCCTGGTACAGATGGGGAGACACCCTGACAAATGGAGATTCCCTTATAAATGTCCATGTCTCTTACAAAGGGTAACTTCTACTTAGGTTTTCAGAGGTTCTCCCACGTCTGCTGGTTCTTAAAAACAACCAGCTCAAGATAATCTTTATGCCAAAGAGGCATAATTTGGGTTGCAAATTTTGATCCCCTTCAACACTTTATAGTTTGCTTATATATCTATGATCTCATTTGATCTAAATCATGATTCCTGTTCTCAAAGCTTACAGATCTTGTTGGGCACACCAAATAAATATAAATGGCAATTAAACACACATCTATATTCTGATTGTAAGCCTAACGGGAACTCAGAGAAGGCACTGAAAGTGTAGGTTTAAGTGTTTAGGATTCATGCCTATGAGGTAGGATCTGATTTGGCCATGTAGAATGTCTTTATTGCCAGAGACTGGACTGTAGTGTGTTAAGTATGAAGTAGTATCATGTCTAAAAAACGTTTTATACCTTAATTAAAAATACTTCATTGCTGAAAATGCTAATAATCACCTGAGCCTTCAGTAAGTAGCAGTCTTTTTTGCTAGTGGCGTGTCCTGCGTGATGTTGATGAAAATGCCATGACTGTGAAGCACAATAAAATGAAACTCAATAAAACAAGATATGCCTGTATTGGCATATGTCCCTTCAAATGCATTAATCGAAACATCTTAACCCTTTATAAAAACACAAAGTTTCTATGTCCATGTGATGGGAGAAAGGGTAAGGAGAGGTCAAAAGAGAGACAACAGGTGTCACAGTTTGTAATTTACTAAGATAGGAGAATCTCATTACAAAATAACCTCTCCTGGAAGCATCACAGGTGCATGCACATGCACGTGTGATTCACCAGTGCCTGGTGCCTGATGTAGATTACTATGGGCAAAGTCCTGGGGCGCAAACAGTGAGAAGGGGAACCAACTTTTAAATAACACTGACTGAGGTAAAGAGCTAACAGCTGCTCATAGACAAATCAAATGAACTATATTTTCACAATGTAGATCCATAAAATCTAAACTAAATAGATGGTTAACAAATTTGCCTGGAGGGCCCTTATCATGAATGTGGTTGATTTTATCATAATACTTGAGTTAATTTTTGTATGTTATATTTTGACTTTTGACTCTAAATAAATATTTTCTATGGATAACTTCGCCCTGTGACTTCCACTTTACGTAATTTCTATTAATGTTATGTGTTATCTGGTTGGGGCATTAGGTCAAGGTTTGATGAAGAAATACAATTTCTCTCTTTTTATGTAGTTTAAAATTATAGCAGGCTTTTGCTGCCTTGGGGAACATGACTTGACTGAAGGTGATATTATTATGTGATGCTGTAGAGTAGTCTAAAGATAAAAACCATAAGTGTTCAGTGACTTATCTTCATAGTTCCAGCATGCTAAAATCATTATTTTTCTTATTTGCATTGACATGCCAACTAATGACATTAATCACCTTGAAAGATTTTTCTTTCTCTTGAAGTCTGCTGGGGTAGTTCAGCACCATTTCACTGAAATGTTCTATAATAAGTCTGTAAAGTCTGCAAAAAGAAAAAATTGAGAACCTGTGGCGGGGCCTGGGATGAAGAGTGGTGGTGCCTGAGAGGACCAGGGCAGAGGCCAACTGAGGGTCATGGAAAAGCAGAGGGAAGTGATTACTACTTGGGTTTTGACGTCTGTAAAAGGGCCACGAAGATACTGAGTTAGCAAAGCATGGATTTAGGGAAGACACAGTTGGTGGGAGGAGGGCAGAGGGGCTGGAAGGGAGAGGAAGAAGGGAGCTGCATATGAGTCAGCTATTTATCATTCTTCATCCTGGCCATAGGCTGAAATCTTTTTGCCTTTTTATTTCCGTTTGGCATGCCAGTCAGCAGTGTACAGACAGAGAGCTTTGAAAACCTGTACAAAAATGCTTAAAATAACAGTTAATTGATAGTCATTATAATGCCCAGGAATGGCATTTAAAAATCCACATATAAGTGGACCCCCTGCAGTTCAAACCTGTGTTGTTCAAGGGCCATCTGTATTCTTTGGATACCATCCCCTTTTGCCCTCTCATGGTTTATTCACGTCTTTTTTCACTCCTGTATTTTCAACATTTTCCTCCTCACTGGATCCTTTCCATCAGTGTCTTTTCCCCCCCTATTTTTAAGAAGACATTTTTTTAGAGCGTTTTAGATTTACAACAAAATTGAGAGGAATGTACAGACATTTCTCATATACCCACTCACCCCACACATGCGCAGTCTCCACCATTATCAATATCACTCAACAGAGGTGCATTTGTTTACCAAAGATGAGCCTACATTGACACATCATAATCATCCAAAGGCTATAGTTTACCTTAGGACTCACTCTTGGTGTTGTACATTATATGGGTTTGGACAAAAGTATAATGACATATAGCCATCATTATAATATCAAACAAGAGTGTTTTTACTGCCTTAAAATGCTCTGTGCTGTGCCTATTTATCTTTTCCCCTCACCCCCAACCATGGGAACCACTGATTTTTCTATTGTCTCTATAGTTTTGTCTTTTCCATAATGTCACATGGTTGGGAACATACAATTTGTAGCCTCTTAAGATTGGCTTCTTTTACTTAGTAATAGGCATTTATGGTTCTTTCATGTTTTCTTATGATGTGATAGTTCATTTATTTTTATTTATTTAAAAAAATTTTTAATCCTCACTTGACGATATGTTTTTATTGATTTATAGAGAGAGGGAGGGAGGAAGGGGGGAGAGAGAGAGAGAGAGATAAACATTGATGTGAGATGAAACATTGATTAGTTGCCTCCTGTACTCGTCCCAACCGGGGATTGAACCTGCAACTTGGGTATGTGCCCTGACCGGGAATCAAAGCCACCAACCTTTTGTTGTAGGGAACAACACTCCAACCAACTGAGCCACTCAGCCAGGGCACTCATTTATTTTTAGTACTGAATAATATTCCAGTGTGTGGATGTACCATAGTTTATCATTCAGTACCTACTGAGGGACATCTTGGTTATTTCTAAATTTTGGTAATTATGAATAAAGTTGCTATAAGCATCCACATGCAGGTTTTTGTGTGGATAGAAGTTTTCAATTCCTTTGGGTAAATACCAAGGAACATAATTGCTGGATGATATAGTAAGAGTTTGCTTAGTTTTGTAAAAAATTGTCAAACGGTCTTCCAAAGTGGATGTACCATTTGCACCCATGACTGAGAGTTTTGTTGCTTGATTCTGACCAGCATTTGGTGTTGTCAGTGTTGTAGATTTTTGCCATTTTAATAGGTGTGTTGTGGCATCTCGTTTTAGTTTGCTTTTACCTGATGGCATATGATGTGGAGCATCTTTTCACAGGCTTATTTCCCCATCTGTATGTCTCCTTTGGTGAGGTGTCTTTGGCCCATTTTTAAATCAGGTTGGTTGTTTTCTTATTGTTGAGTTTCCATTGCCATTTAAACATCTCTCACATGGTCACAACCGCAACAGCAGCAGTAGCAGCAGCAAAAAACATATGCACACAACCCAAACCAGAAACCCTCAGACCCCCTCTCTTAACCCTACATCCACTTCTACTCTGTCTTTGCTTTCTCTCCAGGCATGCTGTCTTCACTTCCCATGCCCTCTTCATCCCACTGATATCTGGCTTCTGTCCCCAGCCCTTTCTTTTTGAACATTCCCAGTTTCAGAAAATGGCAGGATGATCCACCTAGTTGCCTTATGTGAAGCTTGGGAATTAATCTGACTCTCATACTTTCCTCACCTCTCCACATACGAATTAATCACCCAGTTTCATTGATTTGGTCACTGAATCCCTCTCAAATCAGCCCACCCAATTCTTTCCACCCTGATTGCCTCTCTCTAGTTTGGGAAGATATTGTTTCTCTTTTTATGTCAAGGTGATGGACTGAATGATGTGCGTTGCTGCATGATGAGGTCATAAAGACTTAGGGGTGCTGGTGGCTGCACAGGCAAGATCTAGTCCCTGGAGATTTCCTTGTCATTTTAACACCCTCCTTCTATGGGTTTTCTCTTTGTAATGTTTATTTCTGTATCTCTCGGTTGGTTCCTTTCTACTTCCCTAGCATTTTCCTCTGATTTATTAGGGACACCTCTGTTGTTCCTATGAGTTCTGAGCTCATGACTGTCATTTAGCACTGTGTTGGGGCCCTGGCTCTGACCCTCCCTCGCTGTAAGAGCTGGAACAGATTATGGACTCTCTTGACTTTTATTTTCTTATCTGTAAAATAGGTGGCTTCCCCTAGAAAGTGGGTCTCCACCCTGTCTGCACAGTCACCTAGGAGCTTTTAAAACTCCTGGCACCCAGGGTGCACCCAGACCAGTGCCATCAGCATCCTGATGCATAGAGGCCTCAGGATTGTTTAAAGCTACCCCCAAAGATCCCAGTGTGCAGATAAGATTGAGAACCAGTGACTTAATAATTTTAAAGGATCTCCTGTCATTTCATGTTTTTATCGTGCCCCATTCCCAAGTTGAGATTTCTCTTCTTTTAATGTTTTTACTAAGTTGGGAAGAAATCTCTGTGAAGTTCCCCCCACCCTTTTCCATCTGCTGTTTGTTCTTATTTACATACGATGGAACCCAGCCTACTGATTTATAGCTCTGGTTCCCTTACAACTGTTATTGAACTGAAAACATAGCTGAAAACTTATTAAACAGAAAAAAAATTATTTTGAGCTTTGTACTGACAATTCATTATAGAACCAAGGGAACATCTAAACTTTTTCCTGTATAGAATTAATTCTAAAAATAGATTTACAATCCCATAATCTCAAATGAAAAACTTAATTCTGGTGCTAAACCCAGTATTTATTCTTTCTTGAGTCTCCCATTAAGAAAAGTGAAGCATCTGTGCAGGAGAATGGAATTTTGAGAGGGTTGCATCCATAAACAGGCAGGGCCTCACCAGACCGTTCCGTGTGGGCCTCTGAAGTTAAGTATTAGCATCTCCCTCCCCCAGTCCTCTCTGCTGATGCACAAACACACTCTGGAAGAAAAGCCAGGGCAAACACATTAGGAACATGGATGTGGTCTCACTGTTGAAACACTTTGGGACAGGTCTTTCAGAAGATAGCCTTTCAGTAGCACTCCCCCCCCCCCTTAGACCTACCATTTGAGATTTGAAATAACATAAGACTTTTCTGAACTCCAAGGGAGTAGAGAGGAGAGTAGGAAGACGACAGAGAAGAGCCAAGCATTTGGTTTTACCACTGGCACTAGATTTGGAAAGAACTGGAGTCCTGACATAAGTGTGATTTATATCGGAGGTGTGTACTTTGGGATGCTAGTTCTCCCTGCCTGTTTCTTTGTTAACAATATTTCTTTCAACTGTTCACTCACTTTATTCTGCAATACCTGTCTGAAATATACAGCCGATGCCTTTGCTTCTCTCTCTCAAATCCTTATTAGACTATTGAAATCAGCTGCTACCTTAATAAGAATGGGCTTATAATTGTTCTCATGGAAAGAAATGGTTAATTGTCTTCTAGTGGTAGGAGGAAAAAAGCTTTTTCTTAGGAAAAGTAATGTTGCCAGAGCATGGAGTCAAGCTGAAAGGAGCCTGTTTCCCACCATATTTAGCATTGAACTGTTTCTCATGGCCTAAAAAACCTTGTTTGAAGCTTCTTGATTTTTGACCTGCCTCTTTGGGTATTTATTTATTTGTTTTTTTGTAGATGGAGGAATTGATTGAGGGTGTTCGCTGGGCCTTTATTGACATGTTGGAGAAAGAAAATGAGTGGATGGATGCAGGAACCAAAAAGAAAGCCAAAGAAAAGGTAAGGATTCCTTTTTTATGAAGGAAAAAACACACACACATACAAAAACCCAACACTGACTTTAGGTTTAATGGATTTTCATGCTCAACATCGTGTACTTGATTTTTATATTGACTGAGCTCTTGACTCTGAATGACCCCAAAGTTAGGTGTCTGTTTTGGGATGGATACATAGAT
Source organism: Miniopterus schreibersii (assembly GCF_964146895.1). NCBI lineage: Eukaryota > Metazoa > Chordata > Mammalia > Chiroptera > Miniopteridae > Miniopterus > Miniopterus schreibersii. Next base: position 94,925,041 of record NC_138104.1, on the reverse strand, counting down.
TTCATCACTAGCAGGTAAGAGAAAATAAGATGACTTTTTCTTTTTTGAACTACATTTTAAACACCTTGTAATTCAGCCTTTCCTTCTCTCCTAATTGCTGTCTGTAAGAGACACATGGCTTGCTGCCCAGCGAATTTTTGCCATAAACCATCATTGGCTATGGCAGAATGCAGAGCAGTGGGGAGCCTTGGGGAGCAGCTGGCAGAAGAGCCCTCAAGGCACAAAGGAGAAAAATCCATATTGGCTGTGTGTCCTTCTGTTCTGTGCATGATGTGTGCAAATGTCCTTAGGCAAATCATTTCCTGTAACCTATCAGATTTACTTTCTAATCCATCATTTTGCACAAATGATCCAACTAGCATGCATGTAAACTGCAGACCAGTGGTAGACCATTGTGTAGGAATAGAAAAATATTTCCTAATGGAAGTGACACTTGCTATGCCTTGTAAAAATTTCTGGTACTGTGTAACAAGATAAGGGAAAAAGAGAAAAGTATTAGCAGCCATGCTGTTGAAAATAAAGAATGGGACCCATCTTGAATTCTAGGTATTCTGATGGAGTTGGATCTCAAGTGGGTAGGGAACACCTGCTACATTCTTAACAGATGCTGCTGTGCATCTGGAAGACTCTGAAATTAGCAGCATCTTTTCTTTAGAGATGTATTTTTGAGACTTTCCTGATGATAGCAATAACCTGGGGTGTCTGGACGCTCTGTAGCTTTCCGGACCCCTCCCCAACAAGGTCCGATTTGGTGAATTGGGGGTGTAGTTCGAACATTTGTGATAACCAGTCTCCCTGGTGAGTCTTATCACTAGGCAGGCCCAAGGAATACTACTTAGAGTCATACTGAGTCATGCTGTGCACAAATATTTTTGCCTTATGGTCAAGAAGCAGAGGGAGAGGACTTTTATGGCAGTGAAACTAGTCTGTATGATACTGTAATGGTGGATACATGTCATAATACATTTGTCCAAATTCATGGAATGTACAACATTCTGTGAATTCTAATGTAACCTATGGACTCTGGGTGATGATGATGTGTCAGTGTAGGTTCATTGATTGTAAGAAACGTACCACTCTGGTGCAGATGTTGCTAATGGGGGAGGCTATGCAGGTGTGGGGGCAGAGGATGTATGGGAAATCTCTGAACTTTCTGTTCAATTTTGCTGTGAACCTAAGTCTGCTCTAAGAAAATAAAGCCCAGTAAAAAAAGGGCAGCATTCTGGGAATGCTTAGCCTTGTTGAAATGAGAACATATAGCAGTTTAGCAAGGATATTTTCTAGAGCTTAAATACTCCTGAGATGGATAAACATTGCCATAGATATTTTTGTCAAAAGACAGGAAAAAGGCTGTTCAGTGTTTACAGTGAAGAAGGAGTTGGATGGCGGGGGTTGGGGGTGATGGAGAAAGACAAAGGGCAAGTTTGATTTTTTCCACCTTTAGAATCTGTCAAAGCTGTCTTAAGTCATATAAGGCGCAAGCTGATGAAGGCAGGAGCATGCAGGCTGTGATGAGAAACTTTCCAGATGGTAGATGAAACTTTCAGCACCAACATATTGTTGTTTTTTCGAAGGCTTCATTTATTTGTCGGGCTAGCTTGTAATATCTGGAACAGGATGTGTCTACCACTGAGTAGTTGACAGCTCAGTGCATTGGGAGCTCTTGATCCTAGCCTGACCCCTCGTGAACTGAGGATCACCAGCGTGGAGGATGGGGTGGAGTGATGAGGGGTGTGTACCTGCTGTGAATGGATGGGTATCAGGGGAATGTTCTGGGGATTGCAGTCAGTTCTTTGGGAAATATGACTGGTGATTGCCTCAGGGAGATCTTCCGAGTTGCATAAGGGAGTGGATGCTTTACTTTTAGGCCTTCTAGGCAAGTGGCCATTGGGTTCTTGAAGGAGGATTATTCTCAGTCTTAATATTAGACATGTTCCTGTTTGCCCCCCTGAATTGCTCTCTAGTCTTCAGTTTTTCTTCTAAAAGTACAGTAGATTCCCAATTAATGTCATCAATAGATGCTACAGTTTTAAGTGAAATAATGTATAATGAAACCAGTTTTTACCATAGGCTAATTGATATAAACAAGAGTTAAGTTCCTACGGCATCTCACCAATGTTATAGCGAAATGATGTTGAATGAAATAACGTTACTTGAGGACCTGTTGTATTCTTTGAACATGCCAGGCTGTCTTTGAGCTGAGTTCAACCTGCTAGGAGTACAGATATCAAAGGCAATTGTTCTACTGGATCTCATCCGGTTCCCTGAGTATATCCTGTATTTCAGAGTTCATAGCAGTTCCTTTAATGAAAGGAAAGAAAGAGGGAATGTTGTCCAAGAATTTCCAGCAGTTCTCAAAGGCAGGTCAGGCCCTGGACCCCAGGAGATGCAGATTTTCTTTCTCTGAATTAAATCAACATGCAGTTCTAGAAATGACCTCTGGGTGGAGCTCGTAGTACTCACAAAAACAACATTCAGAGAGCTGAAGGCTTTTGTGCAGCATTCTGCTCTGGGGTTGTTTTTGAAAAATAATTTTTTTTCTTGCCCTTTTTCTCTGCTGTCCTCGATTTGATTGCCTTTTAATAGTCAACAGGAAAGGAGAGACTCTGCCTAATAATTCCTTGAATCTTAGAAGAAATTCCCTGACAATCTTAGGGCTTTGTCTCTCTGATACTAAGTAGCCCCTGCATTAAGACAGGATTTGCCTACACTCAAAGTGGAGGTGAATAATTCTCCTGCTCTTCCTGGTATGACTTGGCACTGTTCTTTGGGCATGTGTTGTATGCAGTATATCACCCAGGCGGAAGATTTCTCATCAATAATAGTGCCCACACGGGCCAATGCTGAGTCACTTGGCAACCTATTGGGAAAATGGAAAAAATGTTCTGATTTGCAAGGGGAGAAGCTTTTCTTTTCCTTACCATTCAGCTCTGGACTGCAGCTAATTACAGTGCCTCCTAAGGGGTATTGACCTCAGCATTCCCTACTGACTGGCCTCCTGAACTGGAAAGGTCCAGATACCTGCAGTGGGCTGAGGCCTAATACCTTGGCTTTTGTGGCAGTGACCCGGGTCTCAAAATGGAATTGTGGGGATGTGGCTTTGTCGTGCTCTTTGCTAGAGGTGATCACTATAAAAGGTAAACGAGGATGCCTCTGTTCCTGTAAAGGATAAATTTATCATCTCTGTCTCCCTGCCTTCCCTCTCATCACTGAAGAGGTCACAAGTGGTTTTGTGTTGTGAAACCAACAGTGTAGGTTTCAACTGGAAATTTAGTATGGTGAAAAAAGTATCCATTTTTATTTAGGATTCTGTATTCCCTGCCAGCAGGTGCTCTTATTGTAAACAAGCAGCAAAGGACAGGAAGCCTGTTATTTTTCTGGTTATCATAGATATTGAGTGAGTATGAGGTGATACAGATTATTTTGGGGGTGTCCTCTGAAAGATTTTCCTTTTCCTTGAACAGAGCAGGAGGATCTCAAGGTTACTATGTAATGATTCAGAGGTGTGGCAGGAAGGGATATAGCACTGCCCTCTGCTGTCCTGGCAGTGGGAGCAGGGTTTCTGCTGGTTAGTTTTGTGTCAGATCAGGAGGAGCAGCTTCCTGAACTCAGTTGGTCACCAGTTGGACTTGATTCTGTAGCCAGAAGCTGGATCCTTTTAGGAAATGTTTTTGTACTCTTTGCCCCTGGAACCTATGCTTGCCAGGCCACCCCCAGAGGAAAAGACCCAGATGGAACTCCTAAGGTGGTTATATCCTCAGGATGCTATGAGTAGCCTTAACCTTGGCCACAGCCGGTTCGAGGGTTTCTGCTTCATTGTCCCATCTCCACAGTCCTGTGACTCCTGGGTATAGGCTTTATGGTGAGGAAGGAAGAATTTTCCTATACAGGTGACAAACAAAAATTTCTCTCACCTCTTTGGCTTTGTCTCTGTTGGAGAAGAAAAATAATCTTTCCTTCTACCCTTCTAAGTTCTTGACTGGGGCCCATAACAAAAAATAGGTTAACAAGAGAAAAACAAACAGAAGTTTATTAACATGCATATCTCATACATGCATGAGAGAAATTCAGATAAATGAGTAACTCAAAGAGGTGGCTTAGAACTCGGGCTTATATAGCATCTTGCACAAAGAGTAATAAATTTATTGAGAAATGACAAGACAAAGGAAAGCAGTTTTAGGCTTCCAAGTGCGGCAGTTGTGGGAAGGTAAATATATTGGAAACTAATGGTAGGTATAGGCTAGTTACTGAAATTTGTTATATAGATTCCTCTGGTGTATCTCCAGGCTGTTAGGGTCTATGACTGTCTCCAGTGATTCACTTTTATCTTTCTGGTAGAGAGGGGAGGAGGGACAACTTTGAAAATTTATGTTTTGGACCACTTACCTCAGAAGCTTTAGTGAGGCCTAAACAGTAGCATAGAAATGGAAAAGTGTCATTAAAAATATAAAATAACTTGTTGATATTATGGCTTAGAGACATTTTTCTTGTGAGGAAGGGTGAGTTAAAAAGTGAAGTCTTGAGGATTTCAAGATGGCGGCAGATAGAGTGGAAGCTACACTGACACTCTCCCAGGACCAAACTGGAATTACAACTAAAATACAGAAAAACCATTCTGAATAATCAACTGCAATTGAAGACAAGCTGGAGAGCACCCTCATAACCAAGGAGGAAAAGTGGAGACTGCATAGAGACTGGTAGGATGTGCAGAGGCGCAAGAGCGCCGGCTGGGCTCCCACAGGCAGCAGCTGAAGGTCCAGAGGGATATCTCAGCTGTGTGGGGTTCCCACTGAGGACCTGGGCTTCCTAGCCCAGAGCACCAGAACTGAGAAAGGTGCCCACAAAACACCTGGCTGTGAAAAGCAGCAGGGTTTCTATCTGCCAGGGAGAGACGAAATGCAGGCACCCTCTTAAAGTGCCAACATACAAAGTTTTGTGTGCAGCCACTCCCCTTGGGCTCTGGCAGAGGGAGGGTAGAGTGGACTGGCGCGGTGTGAGAAGAACCCAGGGTTTTGGGCTCTGGAGATGGAGCTCAGATGGCAGACATCTGGATTATTGTGCTGAGTCATTCCCCCATACTGCAGAGGACATCTTTCTCAGGCAGACCTTTGCCAGCCAGGCGGCTTTTGCCTGGGGGAGAAGCAATTGCCCCACCCACTGGAAACCCTCTCGCCTCACCCTGTGGAGTTTATACCTTGCTGTGATCTATAGCCTAAGGCTCATTAAGAGACTAAGATCAACCAGCCTGCAGGCAGAGGTGGACATCTGGAAGCTTTGAGTCTGTGCTTAGAATCTGTTTCTGGACCCAGGCCTTGGAAAAGCAGACTTTGGTGTGCATCTTGGTCTTACCCAAATGTACCCAGCCCCAGCAGAGGGAATGAGAAGCCAGCCCAGCAAAGGGAACCACAAGCTGTGGGTTGTTGATAGCTCCAAACAGGGTACTTCAAGGCCAGTCACAAAGAGCATCTGACATTGGCCTGCACCAGAGATCCTCCAAAAGACTGAGAGTCCTAGCAGATCCACCTAATACATAGAAACAAACCCAAAGAGGCAGCCAAAATGGGGAGACAAAAAAACAAGCCCCAAATGAAAAAATAAGAGGAGTCTCCAGAAAAAGAGCTGAATGAAATGTAGATAAGCAATCTATCAGATATAGAGTTCAGAATACTGATTGTAAGAATGCTCAACAGCATGAGAAAAGATATAGAAACTATGAAAAATAACCAGTCAGAAATGAAGAATGACATAGCAGAAATAAAGAATACATTGGAAGGAATAAACAGCAGATTAGAGGAAGCTGAGGATCGGATCAGCAAGTTATAATACAGGGTAGAAAAAATCACTCAAAAAGAGATCCAAAAAGAAAAAAAAACAATTAAAAACCAGGACAGCCTAAGGGAGCTGTGGGACAGCATGAAATGTAACAATATTTGTGTTATAGGAGTGTCAGAAGGGGAAAAGAATAAGCAAGGGATAGAGAATTTATTTGAAGAAATAATGGCAGAAAACTTCCCTACCCTGGTCAAGGAAAAAGCCACACAAGTTCAGGAGGCACAGAGAGGCCCACACCCAGACACATCATAATTAAAATGCCAAAAATTCAAGGCAAAGAGAGAATCTTAAAGACAGCAAGAGAAAAGCAATCCGTTACCTACAAAGGAGCTCCCATAAGGCTGTCAGCTGATTTGTCACCAGAAACTATAGGCCAGAAGGGAATGGCATGAAGTATTCAAGGTAATGCAAAACAAGGATCTGAAACCAAGACTACTCTATCCAGCAAGGCTATCATTCAAAATAGATGGTGAAATAAAAAGCTTCCCAGACAAAAAAAGGCTAAAGGAGTTTATCACTATCAAACTAGCATTGCAGGAAATGTTAAAGGGACTGCTATAATTAGAAGAAAAAATATAGAGAGAAACATAGGCATAAAGAATTAAAATGGCAATAAATAAGGACCTATCAATAATAACCTTAAGGACTTTAAGGGAGAGATTGACAGCAATACAATCATAGTTGGGGACTTTAACACCCTACCGACTTCACTGGATAGATCTTCCAGACAAAAAACAACACAGAAACAGTGACTCTAAATGGCACCTAGATCAGATAGATTTAATTGACATTCACAGCCCAGCTGGGCGTGGCTCAGCGGTTGAGCATCGACCTATGATCCAGGAGATTGAAGTTCGATTCCTGGTCAGGGCACATGCCCGGGTTGCGGGCTCCATCCCCAATGATTCTCTCATCATTGGTGTTTCTATCTCTCTCTCCCTCTGCTGCGCTCTCTCTGAAATCAATAAAGATATATATTTTAAAAAAATAATAATAATAATTGACATTCACAGAACATTTCACCCCAAAGCTGCAGAATATACATTCCTCTCAAGGGCACATGGGTCATGCTCAAAGGGAGACCACATGTTAGGACACAAAATAAGTCTCTACAAGTTCAAGAAGATTGAAATCATATCAAGCATCTCGGATCACAATGGCATGAAATTAGAAATCAACTACAGTAAAAACACTCAAAAACATTCAAATACCTGGAAGCTAAATAACATGTTATTAAACAATGAATGGGTTTCCAACAAGATCAAGAAAAAAAGAAAAACTTCCTGGAAACAAATGAAAATGAACACACAACAACCCAAAATCTATGGGACACAGCAAAAGCAGTCCTAAGGGAAGTTCATAGCACTACAAGCCTACCTCAAAAAGCAAGAAAAAATTTTAATAAACTATCTAAGCCTACAACTTAAAGAATTAGAAAGCTCCCCTGTAAAGCCGTCCAGACCAGGGCTTTTGTTTGCTGGGAGTTTTTTTTATTGCTGCTTCAGTTTTATCAGTTGTTATTGGTCTATTCAGGTTTTCTGATTTTTCCTGATTCAGTTTTACATGATCTCACTCATATGTGTAATCTAATAAACAAAAGAGACTGAGGAACAAAATAGATCCAGAGACATAGGAGCATGGAACAGACTGATGAATCTCAGTGGGAAGGTGGGGGTGGGGGAGTGGGTGGGGAGATTAATCCCAGAACTTATATGCATATATGCATAACCCATGGACACAGACAACAGTGTGGTGAAGGCCTGGGGGGGAGGGGATCAGTGAGGGGGAAGAGGGATATCTATAATACTTTCAACAATAAAGGTAAATTAAAAAAAAAAGAAAATTTATGTCCTGCCTTTAGGCAAGTTGGAGGAGAGCAGGGAGCTTTTCTTGCATCTGTTGCTTCTCAGTTGTCTTCAGCTTGAAATATTTTTTATGTCTAAGAGACATATTTCGTGGTGACATTCTGCTTTTCTTCTTCTTTAAGCCCTGCCCAACCCAAGATTTTAGATTTTCCTTAAGTACCCAGTCTATACCAACCAAGTTGGTGCTCTGCCCTCATCCCAAGCCCAGTGGTTTTCAAGGTGTGCTTCTAGACCAGCAGCAGCAGCCTCACCTGGGAATTTGTTGAAGATGCAAATTCTTGGGCCTCTCCCCAGAGCTGCTGAGCTATGGGAGGAGGATCCTGCGATCTGTGTTTTAACAAGCTTTCTGGGTGATTCTGGTGCATGCTCAGGTTTGAGGCCCACTGCCCTTGCCATTGCCATTTTACTGCACACTTGTCTGACTTCTAGCTGCCAGCACCTGCATTTTGCCCAAGAGCTTTTCTCTTCCTGCTGGAGTCTGCTATGCCACTCACACAAAAGGCCCAATGGTCTGGAGAATGAGCACATCCAATGATTGATGGAGTTTGTCATGTATGTGCCCCAGCCCCCTCCTCCCTTGAGTGCATGTTCTACACAGGCTCCTGGAGTTTCCCCAGTGGGGTAAGCTCCAGCTGCTCACACTAACAGATAGCTCAAAAAGATACCCTGCCTTTCTCCACTCATTTCCCCAGACCCCTAGTGGTGTTTGGTGTTTCTTCCACTTCCCACCTTCCAAATGAACTGCTTGCATGTGAATCCTTGTCTTGGGGTCTAGTTCTGGGGGCCCCCCACTAGGACATAGCCCCTGGGGTTTGTGATCTTCCCGTCCTTCCTTGCTTTAAGGTAACAACACATTGGATGCTAGTATCTGGATGCTAGCACCACTTCAGCAAATTCAGTCCCACAAACATTTCTGGAACTGACGATGTATCAGGAGCTGCAGCTTCAGAGGTGACCAACTGCAGTCCCTTTCTGCAGGGTTTTTCACATTCCCAGGAGAGCACAGCAGGGGTGTGGATGGCAGGCAGATGGGGAGAGCTGTTAGTTAATGTGACGGAGATGCAACGTGGTCCTGTGAATCTAGGGCAGAAAGCTTCTGAGGAGCCCAGACATGCTGTATGGGGGCACCTGACTCAGGGAGTGCTTTGCTGCCCATGCTCCTGCAGCCTGTAGGCAAGGCTTTCTCTGGCTCTTCCTCCTAATCCCAGTACCTCTGCGTCCAGCTGTTACTTTCCCATGGAGTCCTGCTCCATCTCACCTATTCCTTCTAAACTGTTTTGTAGAAGAACAGCAAAGGAAAGGCTTGGTCAGACTTTCTCCTGCCCTTCCCTGGTACAGACTCAAATCTGCTTGTATAGTTGCTCAAGAATGCAGTCCCCTTGGCTCCTGCCTCCATTCCAGTGCTCACCCAGGGACTGACAAAGCAGCATGTAAACCATCTCTCGGGATCTCTTCCTATTCCCCTCCGGCTCCCTGGCTCTCATGGGTCACCATCTTGAGCTTGCTGGTACTCTCTGGCTCCATCTCTCTGGCTCTGTGTGTCTCTGTCTCTCTCACATGCACATACAGGCCAAGTTAGTGTTCTTGTATCTCCTCTCCCTCACTATTTTCAACAGGGGAAGTACAGTATAGAGGTTAAGTGTACAGACTCTGGAGAAAGACTGCCTAGGCCAGGAGCCAGTGTCTACCCCATATTAGCTGTATGACCCTTTGGAAATTACTTAACCTTTCTGATCCTCAGTTTTCATGTTCGTAAAATGAGGAGATTAGTACCTACCTAGAGATTTGTTATAAGGAGTTAATGTAACTTCAGTACTTAGAAGAGTGCCTGGAGCATGAGAAAGGCTCTCCAAGTGTGTTCAGCTATTTCTTCCACATTGCTGTCCTGTGGGAGAAGAGAAGCTTTGCCCACACTGGTTGGTGAGAGGAGGGAGATGGGAAGTGAGGTTCTATGTGTGTATCTGGGTCACTGTGTTTTCCTCTGGGTTAGGAAGGAGGTGACATAAGCCCATAGTTTCTGAGGTCCCTTTCACCCCTCAGGTGCTCTGATGTTCCACGTCAGAACGCTTCCCTTCCCCTCATGGCATCCCCTCACCCAACCCCTGCAGGGCGGTTCATAGTGAGCCACTCCTGTCAAGAGGGTAATGGGAAGGCATTGCTTTTATCTGTGGATTTCAGATTTTCTTTCTGTTTTTGAACAAATTCAACATTATCTTTGTGATATATACAGAGTGGGGGCAAAAGTAGGCTTATAGCGGTTAGTATGCAAAACAGAGTTTATTCTTGTATTATTGTTTATTAATTATTGCAGTTTCCATACAAACAACTGTGAACCGACTTTTGCCCCACTCTGTATTTTAAACATGTAAGCAAATATTTGGTGTAAGTAGGAGTTTGATGCATGTATTTCTCAAAGGCACATTATACCTGATACCTTATTGTAGTGAGTTTACTTTAATCATGTGTCAGTGTTCTAGAGCCTCATGGAAATATTGCTTTTGGCTGATGCTATAGGTCATTGGTTCCCACACTTGAGGTACATCAGCACCATCTGGAGGGCTTGGGTTTTTTTTGTTTTTTGTTTTTTGTTGTTTTTTTTAAGAATATATCTTTACTGATTTCAGAGAGAGGAAAGGAGAGGGAGAGAGAGAGATAGAAACATCAATGATGAGAGTCATTGATCGGCTGCCTCCTGCACCCCCCCGACTGGGGGTTGAGCCGCAACCCGGGCATGTGCCCTGACTGGGAATTGAACGGTGACTTCCCGGTTCATGGGGCAATACTTAACCATTGACCCACACCAGCTGGGCTGCTTTCTTTTTTTATTGACTCATTATGCTTATATATTTCTTACATGTCTATGAAATACTTAGAATAGCTTGAAGAGAGGCCCAGCCATTCTAATTGCAATTTATGTAGTTAATAGTGTAAAACTCAAAAGAAATATCCAGATACATAGATAGCATGTTGCTTTCTTGAAGTAAATCGTTATTACTGCAAATGATTCCATTTTAGTCTGTGTTAGTTTAGGTAGGGAGGTGAACATTGTTGAGGCTGGTTAAATTTGGATTACTAAGATCCTGGACAGTGATACTTCATTAAGGTGGCATTCCTAAAAATGTGTTCCTCAGATCCTGAATTCCTTGCATTATTAAGAGTTGTTATACCACCAAAGATTCATGGTCAAAGAAATTTGGGAAACATTGTTTAAAATAAAGGTACATTGTTTTTCTTCTCGGCTGCTCACAGCCCTTAATATTCTAATGTGCAGTAAGTTCAAGAAGAGTATATACTGCTTTTTTTCTTTTATGTTAGTTTCAGGTGTACAGCATAGTGGTTAGACAATGATATGATTTACAAAATGATACCTCTGATAAGTCCAGTACCCATCTGGCATCATACATAGTTACGACAATATTATTGACTGTATTTTCTATACAAAAAGCCTTCTTGATATAGCTCCAAAGGCTTCTTCTTGGTCACTTTCACTCTGATTCCACATCTGTCCCCAGGAACCATGCAGAATATGTCTTCCACATAAAAGCCTTTCCAATATTTGAAGATGTTTAAATGTCTTTCTATTTCAGTTGAACTATCTCTAAGTGTTTCTCATTAAATTAACCAACATTATATGCCAGGCTGGATGTTCTAAATGAGTTATAAATATCAACTACCTCAAAGCCATAATATACATATGAGGTAGATCAAATCATTCTTTTTTACAGATGGGGAAACTGAAGCCCAGAGATGGCAAGCAACCTTGCCCAAGGTCATGCAGCTAGATGGAAGAGCTGGGACTCCATCTCTGGCGATCTGGTTTTTGTTTTTTATCTATAGTGCCAGTGGGTTTCAAAGTGTGAGTGTGGTCCCCAGACAAACAGCATTGGCATCACCTAGGAACTAGCTAGAAATGCAGATTCTTGGCCCCACCCCAGATCTATAGAATCAGAAACTCTGAGAGAGGATCCAGGAATTGTATTTTAATAAGCCCTCCAGGTGATTCTGATATAGCCAACGTGTGGGAATCACTGTTCTGTGCTGTGGTTCTGATGCCTCATCCTGCTGGCTGCTCTCTGGGTTTCAACATCTTTTTTTAAAGCTCAAGTTCAAAGGTAAATACAACATTCTGGATATAGTCCAACTCACACAGCACAGTGGGAATATTATTACTGCCTTTGTTTTGCATACAAATTACATTAAGAAATCCAAAGTACATATTATGACTATCTTTTCCCCTCAGCCATGTCACTGTTGGCTTATAACAAATTTACAGTCAGTTAATTTCTAGGTCTTTTTTTTTTTTTAATCCCACAGGAACCATTGTTAAGCACTGTTGCTTCAAGTCCTATACTTGGAATTTTTCTTAAAACCCTCCTTCCAGAACTTTATATATATTTTTATTAAAATCCACTTAATTTTCATTCATGGCTCTGGCTTTTAAAAATATATATGGAATCTTCTTTATGTTTATTATTTTTGTTATAAAGGCCTGTGCTCCTTAAAGAAGATCTGGAAAGTGAAATACAAAAGGAGAAAGAAAACAAATGTTTCCAGCTGTAATCCAAAACATAAACACTGCTAACATTTTTTTCAAAATATGTCTAGCAAATATGCATTCTTTTTAAAAAATATATCTTTATTGATTTTAGAGAGAGGAAGGGAGAGGGAGAGAGAGAGATAGAAACATAAGTGATGAGTCGTTGATAGGCTGCCTCCTGCATGTCCCCGACTGGGGATCGAACCTGTAACCCAGGCATGTGCCCTGACTGGGAATCGAACCACAATCTCCTGGATCCTAGGTCAATGCTCAACCACTGAGCCAGACCTGGCCGGGCAGCACTGCTAACATTTTGATGCATGATTTTGTTTTTTCCTCTGTACATAGGTTTGAATAATGCTGTATATATGAATTTGTTTCTTTTTTCTTTTTTCTCTTAACATTTATAAGCATTTCTCCTATTATTACATAGTCTTTATAAAAGAATTTTCATTGTTACTGTATATTCTTTCAGTAGTTATATAGGAGATTACTTAAACAGTTCTCCACAGTTGAGTATTTAGGATGTGCTATTATTCATAATACTGTGATAAATATTTTGTGTATAAAGGTTTCCCCCAAATTCAGGAGTAATTCCTTAGAATGGCTTCTCAAAAGACTCATTTGACATTCAGTACATCAACTACTATCTCCACCTCTATCTCATTCATAATTTGATAAATCTGCTTTTTGATATGATTGTGTTTCTTGGTTATTAATGAGCAAGCTCACAAAATGAAGTGGAATCAGCTTATTTGCTCATCCTTTGTAGACTCCTTCCAGGTTCACCTATTGAACACATTCATGGAGACCCTGCTCTGTGGCAGGTCTTTCATTAGGTGGTAATTAATTCACTAACCAATGGATTTTTAGTCCAGTTGTTCTACTTCCAACAACTCCATGGAACTGTCATCTGATTTCTCCATTTTGTCTGTGAGGAGATCATGAGATATTTAGCAATGCCTTGATATAACCCAGTTACAATATATTTTAGGGTATTACATGATTCATCAATCTGTTAGTCTATTTAAAAAGTGGCAACCTGAAGAAACTGAACAAACATTCAGTGAGCTCCCATTCTTTCTAAGGTCCAGCGTTGTCCTCAGTGCAGATCACATCGTTCCATGGGGTTCCAGTTTTTCAGACTCCCAAACCAGAAATCTCAATCTTCCCTCCCAGCCAACTGGAAGCACTTGAATCTCTTTGAGTCTTTCTTCCAAACAACTTGCAAATCTTTACCATTTTTATTTCATAGTTTTTTCCTCCCTTAGCTTCTTATCCTTTTAAATTTTTTTATTGAGGTGAAATTCAGGTAACATAAAATTAACCATTTTAAAGTATACAATTTAGTACATTCACAGTATTGTGCAACCACCACCTCTATCTAGTTCCCCAACATTTTCATCATCCCAAAAGTTTCCAATAGGAAACTTCATACTCATTAAGCCGTCATTCCTCATTCTTTCCATCCCCCAGCCTTAGGTGACCACCAGTCTGCTTTCTATCTCTATGAATTCACCTATTCTGGACATGACATTTCATATAAATGGAATCGTTCAATATGTGGTCTCCTGTACCTGGCTTCTTTCACTTAGCGTCATCTTTTCTGGGTTCATCCATGTTGTAATATATCCTCTCACCCTTTTTTATCCATGTCCCCATTTATAGTCTTGGAAAGAGAATAGCAAATCCTTTTCAGCATTTCTGATAGTGGCATACTTCCTGTCTTTTTTGAGCTTTTGAAATATCCTCATAGTGTTCATTCATAATTGAAAAACTACCCCCAAAATATAGGTTACTGAATTGAAGTGAACTCTGTAAGGGGAAGATCTATGGCCAGCTGCTTTTTTCTTATATGCTTAGAACCTGACATGGCTTGTCACTCTCTTCTTTGGCCACTGGTTAGACCTTATTAAGAATCATGGTTCCACCAAGCATATAGGCAAGGCGCACATTTGGGGGACCTCAGTTTCCTCACCCATGAAATGAGAAGTCGACTACTGTTTTCACAGAGTGTTTGGGAAGATTAAACAACTAATATATGTACAATGATTAGCAAAGAGCAAATGCTTAGTATTATTAAGATGACATATTCAATTTTTCCCAAGTTTTCTCTTATTTCCTCCTCACCAAATAATGTAGTACTCCATTATAGTCTCCTACAATTGGGAAAGAAAAGGCAGTTACATTGTTTTCTTTGGGGTAGAGGTACAAAGTGGACTTGTATTTATCTTGACTTTGTTTGATATTTTTGAACATTTTATTGTGGAAATTTTAAAATGTGCACAAAATTGTACATAACAAACCCCTAGGTCCTTATCACCCAGCCTCACCAGTGAGCAATATTTGCCATTCTGATTTCATCTACTCCCCACCCCACCTGTTTTTGTGTTTGAGAATTCTAAAGCCAATCCCAGACATTTTACTGTAAACATTTCATTATCTATCTCCAACAGATAAGGATTTTAAAAAAACTAACCACAATACTGTTAACAAACCCAACATATTAACAATACCTCAATAATTGTTATCCTGTCTGTGTGCTGTTTTCTGTAATTATCTCAAAAATGTTAGTTTCCTTTTTTGAAAGGTTGGTTGATTCAAGTTGGTATCCAAGCAGGGTACACACATTGCAGTTAATAGGCACATCTTTTAAGACTTAAGAAAATTTAAGAGCCTTCCTCTCCCCTTTTATTAATGAAATTTATTTGTTGAAGAAATTGTGCCATTTGTGTGGTAGAATTTTCAACAATCTTGATTTGGCTAATTATATCCTAGTGTCATCTTGTAGAATGTCCTTCTGTTCTGTACATTTCCTGTAAATTGATAGTTGACTCTAGAGTTTGAATTGGTTCAGGTCCAGTTTTCTTTTGCCAAGAAGACTTCATGGGCAGTGCTGTGGGCTTCCTATTGCTGCCCACCAAGAGGCGCGTGGTGCCAGGCTGTCCCACTTCCACTGAAAGTGTCGGGCAGTGGATTTCAGGCTTTGCCAGCCTGGCCCTTCAGTTCTAACCTCTGCATCAACCTTTCGCCTTAGGAGGCGTTCTTCTTTCTTGACTGTGCCTTAGAATCATGTGGGGAGCTTAAAAATCCAAATGCTCAGACCAAACCCCAGACCAATGACATCAGATTCTCAGGGGAGGGACCAGGCGCCGGTTTTTTTAAAGTTTCCCAGGAGATACAAGTGTACAATCAGGGTTGAAAACCATTGTCTTAATTGTTTTTGAAGTCATTGCTAATGTTGCATAGATACACGAGTTCATGAGGAGTTGCAACTGGTGATTTTCAGAATTCTATCATTCTGTCCCCATTTATTAGCTGGATTTTTTTTAATATAAAAAGGATTTTCACCCTGGCCAGTGTGGTTCAATTAGTTGGGCGCCATTCCATGCACCAAAAGGTTGCTGGTTTGATTCCCAGTTAGGGCACATGCCCGGGTTTCGGGGGTGTGCAGGACGCAGCTGATCGATGTTTCTCGCTCTCTCTCCCTCTCCCTTCCTCTCTCTCTAAAAATCAATAAAAATATTTTTAAGAAAAATACTTTCTCTCACGAATCACTTGATTATGCTGACATACAGTTTATACTGATATAAATTGCTGAAAAGACAGCATATAAATGTCTGTCTGTATTTATTAATTTTCTCAATGAATTGGTACCCTAGTACCTCTAAAGATGGCAAGGCAATTTTTAAAAAATACCATGATAAACTCAGGGGATTTTATCTATTTGAGTCATTTAAATCCATTATAATCATTATTGTTTTATAGCTCAAATTGTTCCGTATTGGCCAACTCGAGGCTTTTCCTTTAGGGTATTTTGACATGACTGCAGTTGTTTCTGACAGTGTCTTTGCTTCCTGGCATGACAAGATATTCTCTTTAGTGTTTGACTTCTATTTAATCACAAACTATTTTGAACAATCTATAATCAGTGCCTTAATTAGTTCTTTCACCAATGAGCAGTATATTGATTTTTTTTTTGTCATGGCAGGGGGAGAGGCTCCTTACTAACTGGAAATACAGAGTTTCAGTAAGAAGCAAATTTGCAGAAATATGGATGAGAAGTTGATGTCAATTATCATTTGTAAGGGGCATTTCAGTGGACATACATGTAATATATACTCTGATTTTTGAAAAATTTTGCAGTGTTCATTCTCAATGCTGATCATCAAGAATGTAAACAATTGCCATACATTAAAAAAAAAAAAATGCTAGTGCCAAGGAATAGAACTAATTTGAACAATATGGAATAATGGAACTCTATTAAAAGATGAAACTTGGAATAGTAAATATTTAAATATTTTACAATGTCAACAAGCAGTAATAGTTTAAATGTGGTACTGTAAAAATGTTTAGTTTTTTAAAAAATTTATCTTTATTGTTGAAAGAATTATAGATGTCCCCTTTTCTCCCCATTGTCCCCTTCTACCCCACTCCCATCCCGGACCCCAGGCCTTCACCACACTATTGTCTTTGTCCATGGGTTATGCATATATGCATATAAATTCTTTGGTTAATCTCTCCCCACCCACTCCCGCCTTCCCTCCGAGATTCGTCAGTCTGATCCATGCTTCTGTGTCACTGGATCTATTTTGTTCATTAGTTTATTTTGTTCTTTAGATTCCACATATAAGTGAGATCATGTGATATTTAGATGAGTGGATAAAAAAGCTGTGGACATTTACACCATATAATACTATGCAGCTATAAAAAAGAAGGATCTCTTACCCTTTGGGACAGTATGGAGGGAACTGGAGAGTATTATGCTAAGCAAAATAAGCCAGGCAGAGACAAAAATGTTTAGTTTTTAAGTGTATATATTAGGGATTATTTTGGGTCAAGGGATGGGTTGGTTGTAGGACTTTGAAAGTAATTGGGAAATGCCATGATTGTCTCAGAGTGAGATTCCAGAGGCCCAAAGCTGAGAACTGCTTTTTTAAAATTACAGAGAATAATTATTACTTTTATTCTTGAGATGGGTGGGGGAAGTTTAATGCATGTCTTTATTATTTGTCTTTGATCCAAATCCAAATTGAGTGTGTTAGGAATTCACTTAAAAGTACATGTTTAGTTTGGTTTAATAAAAAGAATCAGTTTTGATATATTGATTTTTAATTTCATGGGAATGTTCATGTTCTCGGTGTATATTTTGTGATGCTCCTCCCTTTCAGCCCAAGATGAAACTAATAGCCATGATGTGTTTGCTTATCTGCTATCTCTGGGGTGCGTCTGCTGCTGTCAGTGGGTCCCTTCTTATCTGGCTGCTGGACCTGCTCAGTCAGTTGTACGGGAATGTCAGTTCCTTTAATAACCCTAGGGCCAGACAGGCAGATAGTGGAAAATAGGTGAAGAGAGAGAAATTGTATTTAACCCGGTCTTCTGAGTTGTCATTTTCTAGACCCTCGCATAGCTGGGTAAAGGCAGGCTGAGGGTGTGACAGCAAATCCACTTCTGACAGAATCTCATTTATGAACTGGAGAAACAACCTGATACCAACAGTAGAAAGAGTAAAAGAAGTTGGGAAAGAAGGAAAAGATTTGGGGTTGGAAGCAGTGCTAGGAAGAAACAGCATGACCTAAGTATTCCAATAGAGGGAGGCACTGCCAATTTTACAAAATCAATTTCAGTTTGATTTTAAATATAACTCTTGGTGTTTCAAATGAACAAAATTTCTCTTTTTTTAAGGAATTTATGGAAGGATTAATTCCTTATAGAGGATTTTGGAGTTTTGTGCTATCTGTTTTCATTCTGGATCAGTTGCCAGAGGGAAGAGAGCAAGTTTTAATTTTCTTCATGTAGGTAGAATGACTCACTTACTGCAGTGGTTCTGTGCTTGAGTTACCTATTGCTGTGTCACAAACCACCCTAAAACTTGCTGACTTAAATAAGTATTTTATTATTTTATTATTTCTCAGGATTCTGTGAGTTGCCTTGGGCTCAACTAGATGGCTCTTCTACTGGTCTCACCTGGAGTCTCTCATGCAGTTGCATTCAGATGGCGGCCATGGCTGGATGTCTTAGTAGCTTTTTGGGTCATGTGTCTGGTACCTCAGTGTTCTTCATGTGGCTTCTTTCTCCAGCAGGGTAGCATGATACTCTTATGGGGAGCTACAGGTTCCAAGAAGGAGGAAGCAGAAGTTGCCAGTCTTCCTAAGATCTGGGTTCAGAAGTCCCAGAATGTTTTGTATGCTGTATCCTCTTGGTCAAACCCAAGGACAAGGCCAGTCTATATTGAAGGGCAGAAGAATGACTCCCCCTCTTGATGTGAAAAGCAACATGAACACATAGGGAGGGTAGGCATTGCTGGCAGCCATCTTTGGAAAGTATTTACCCACAATCTGTATTCTTTGCCTCTCTCCTCTGTGTTCAGTTTTTTTATTGTTTACATTAGAGAATTTCAAACTATTTTTACTCCCTCTCTTAAAACTTGACCACGGAGTGTCTTTAATTTTTTTTTCCTCTTTTCCTATCCCACTGGTTAGGTTGTTTCTTATTGACTGAATTTTTTTTTTTCTTAGCTCAAGACCAGTATATACACTGACTCACAGAATTATTTGAGTAAATCTAATTAGTTGAACTATGATGGGGAAAAGACTCGACCTCAGGCTGCAAGACCTTCCTGCATAGGTATAAGAAATTCCTGTTAGGCTTTAGAAACCAGAACTGGTTAAGGTACAAGGAACCCAACCCCATACTCGCAGACAAATAATTTTTTTCAGTTTTACATTTGAGTTCCTTAGTAAATAAACTTAATCTTCAGTATAGACACTGACTTCCTATATGTACTTCATAACCAAAGACTCCTGGTGTTGGAAAGGAACATTCTTCACTATGTGTCCTTGCTGACCTAAGGTAAAGGGGGAAGATGGGCCACTTTTGGTGTATTCTGGTGTTCCCAGCACTGACACTCACCATGCAGGCTAATGAGAGCTTCCTGGGGGTGTAGGTTTGTAAGGATTAAACTAATGAGCCAAATGGGACTATCCCAGAGCAGCATAGAGTTGAGGACAATGCTGAGGTTGTATCCTTTAGGGCTGCAGAACAGAGCTCTTGCTTAATTCTGATGTTAAGTTATGAAACGAATCTGCTAGTTTGTGGAATAAATTTGGCTGGTGGTTCTAGGCTTTTGGAAATGAAAGTTAAGGTTTGGCAAAGTGGTTTGTATAAATCTGTAATAACTTGTGTTCTAACAAGGTCCTATGAGTTGTTCTAAGTAATTTCTGATTTCCATTAAAATTATTCACAAAAGGAGCTTGTCAGAGAGAGCACTTTTGAAATGAGAAAATCACAGAGTAGAAGAGATGATCTCTTCCTCTTCCTCCTCTTCTCTCTCCTGTCTTTCCAAGCCCTCCCTAACCATTGCCTACTTATTTGAGTGTTCCTTCTCAGCATCTCATGAGAGCAAGAGCTATGTGGGCTGCCACATGACCTTGTTAGAGGAGCTGGAAGCTCTGCAGACTTTCAGCCTGGAGTCCCCTCAGACCTAGACCATCAGTAGTTAAAAAACAACTCTGCAAAGGTGATTCCAAAAAGCAGCCAAGTTTTCCCCCCAGTTTTGTTGAGAAATAATTGACATATAGCACTGTATAAGTTCCTGGTATACAGCATAATGGTTTGACATATATATTGTGAAATGATTACCACAATCAGTTTAGTTAGTATCCATCATCTCATAGAGATACAACAAAAAAAAGCAAAACTATGTTCTCTTTGTGATGAGAAGTCTTAGGATTTACTCCTTTAACAACTTTCATATACATCATACAGCAATGTTAACTGTAGTCACCATGTTGTACATTATATCCCTTATTTATCTTATAACTCAAAGTTTGTACCTTTGATCACCTTTCTTCGTTTCCCCCTCTCCCCACCCCCTGCCTCTGTTAAACACGAATATGATATCTTTTTCTATGAGTTTGGGTTTTTAAATCAATTTAGATTCCACATATTAGCGAGGTCATACAGTATTTGTCTTTGTCTGACAGATTTCACTTAGTGTAATGCCCTCAAGGTCCATCCCTCTGTTGCAAATGGTAGGATTTCCTCCTTTTTATGACTGAATACTATTCATATGTATATGTTAATCACAATTTCTTTATCCATTCCTCCAATGATGGACACTTAGGTTGTTTCCATGTCTTGGCTATTGTAAATACTGAAGCAGTCAAGTTTGAGAAGCAAAGCCCTACTAGAGCAGTGCTGCTCAACTTGAATGTATAGACCAGTCTCCCAGGAACCTTGTTAGAATGCAGATTTTTAGTAAGTTTAGAGTGGAGCCTGGGATTCTGCATTTCTAACAAGCTCCCAGGTAAGGCTGGTGCCCCTGGACCATACTTTGAGAAGTGATAGTGTACAGCAGGAGTTGGCAAAGTGTTCATGTAAAGGACCAGATGGTAAATATTTGGGGCTTTATAGGCCATGTGGTCTCTGTTGCAGCTATTTATATCTACTGTGATAGCATGAATGCAGCCATAGGTGATATGTGAACAAACAAGTTTGGTGTGTGTCAATAAAACTTTATTTACAAAAATAGGCAGTAGCCGGAATTTAGCCTGCAAGCCATGGCTTGCTGACCTTGTCTAGAACTTTCTTAGTCTCAAGTTTTTGACTAACATCTTGCTGCTTTCTTCTCTTGTTGGGCTGAATCTTGAATAAGAATTAAGTGGTTTTATAAGAGTTTATTCAGTGGCTTTGTTGAATGATGAATAATTGATGATGACATTTAGGCTGCTGTTTACAAACAGCCCACGTTTTCCCTTGGCTGTGGCTCATTGCTTTGCCTTGAGTATAGGTGGCCTTTCCGATTTCCTTCCTTAGACTGCCTTTTCAAAGGTAGATCAAAACAAAGCTAGAATTTGTTCCAAAATATGGTCCATGGGCATCCCGGAATAAATAACCAGGTCTGAACTGTGGAGGCAGAGGGTGGCTTTGGATTGCAATTTCTTTATCTGTCTCCTGCCATTCACTTCTGGAGTTTAGTCTGTAGGGATAGAGGCTGGTGACTTATGTCATACCCATAGGTATGGCTATTACAGCAGCAGAAAGGCACGTGTTGCTGGTAATGTATTCTTACAAGCAGATAATGCAGGACCAAATTGTCAGTTTTGGGGACCCAAATTTGGAACCAAGGGCCCTTCACTCAGAATGTCCATGTTTCATCTTATGGGCTTCTGGGGTAAGGTTCAAATGTTCCTAGTCTGCTGCTTATGGTACGTTACTGCATTTCTAATCCCAAAGCCAATCATGGTTAAACTTCAGGAAAGTTTTGAGTTGTATTGGTTCAAAATTAAAACTGGATCTCATTTGTCTTTTAAAAAAATCTTTATTGTTGAAAGTATTACAGATGTCCCCCCTTTCCCCTCCATTGACCTCCTCCATCCCGCACCCAACCCCAGGCCTTCACCAACTCTTGTCTGTGTCCATGGGTTATGCATATGTGCATATATGTCCTGGTTAATCTCTCCCACGCCCGCCCCAGGATCCCCAAAGGAGAGATGTTATCCCTCTTTTGAAATGGGAGGGTGAGTCAGAAATCGATGGCCAGGATGCTCATGCTAGACCCCTTTCCCAGGGTGTTTTCCCAATGGATCGCTTCCATAAGGTTGACAACCTTCTCTCTCTGGGCCCCATTCCCTGGCACCTTTCTCCTACTGGCGAAATCTCATTTACCTCATTACTTTGGTCTGAAAAATAGATGTTCTGCTATTTCCTGACTGGAAATACTTTCTTCCCTTTCCTTTTCTGTTTTGATCTCCTCTCTTGGCCAAGCCTTGGTCTGCCAGTGGTTCTCAGTCAGAGTTTAGTACCTACCACTGGTATCCAGAACCAAAAACTCAATGGTAGGATTTTTAGGGCAGGATGGAGAATTTCTTAAAAGTATACCTACACTCGATCTGCAGGCCTCTTGCCATTCTTACAGCTGACAATGTTATGTGTTTTGGCATGTTGAATATGGCTACTGATGCAGAGGTGGCCTGTACAGTATACATTTTTAGTTCATTTGGATTTATAAAAATGAATAATATTTATATAATAAAATATTACTTTTCATTCCTCAAAATATGGGGTATTTTGGGAAAATATGCCTTTTAAAGTCAGGTTAAAGCTAAATTAATCTGGGTTCAGGAGCTGGTTTTCGCCCTTATTGCCTGTAGGATTTGGGGAGAGCTGTTTCTCCTTTCTGAGTCTAAGCTCCCTCCACTGTGAAATGGAGATGCTCTGTACCCACCTGGGGGAGGTGAAGTGAAATTTGGATGTGATGAGGAAGTACTTAGCCCAGTACCTGGTCTCTAGTAGGGGTTCAATGCAGAGCATTGTTTTTGTTATTGAAAGTGCCGTTTGTATTGTTAATAATTCCATTTAGCTCTGAAATCTCCTCTTTGAAGATGACCTTTTCACAAGGCACATCCCTTTCCTTCCCATTCCAGCCCACCCTGTCCTATCCTGTCCTCTACATTCTTCTAGCAGGTTTATTTATTTATTTTATTTTATTTTATTTATTTTATTTATCTTATTTTGCATCTTGTTCTCCATATGTGACCAACTGTGAACTTCTTGAGGACAGGAATGCAGTTTATTAAACTGTGTATCTCAGCTCCTGCTGCACATAACATGGATGAATCTCGCAGATGTCTTGTTGAGTGAAAGAAACCAGACACCAAAGAATACACACTTTTTTTTAAAGCTCAAGAATAGGCAGACCTAATCTGTGGAGATAGAAGTCAGAATAGTGGTTACCTTGTGGGCACAAGGGTTACTGACTGGCAAGGCACCCAAGGGAGACCTCTGGGTGCTAGAAATGTTTTAAATCTTGCCTCAGAGCCACAAATACAGGCATGCGTGTGCATTTTACAAATCTTTGATCTGTACACTTAATATGTGTGTCCTTTGTATATGTCATAATTCAATAAAAATTTCAAAAGATGTTTTCCAGCCTGTAGTGCTTATTTGGTAATTAGCAGTCATTCAATAAAAGGTCACATATTGAACTGATGTTATGATGAAGAAAGTGTGGTCAGTCTTAATCACCAGGTGATTAAGAAAGATTCAAGGCCAAGTTTTATGGAAGTTGTAAATAGAATTTGGCAAAACACAGTGGGTGTAATTCATAATTAGAGTTCACAGTGTTATTCACAACACTTTGAAACTTCACCTGGCTGTTTCGGAAAATATGCTAAGTCGGGGTTGCAGGACTTGTTACTTGGGACCATTTGTGCAGGTAGAGTGGCAGGGAATGAAGGAGAACGAGGGAAACAGGCCCATCAAATTGGTGGGAAATCTCATTTTTTGAGTCTCTACTTCCTTCACCTCCATCTTTTCTGCCGGTCTCCTTGTCCTTTTTATCAATTCTACTTTGAAATGAAATCCGCAACTCTGATAGATGTTCTGACGCTTCTGCAGCAATTCTGCCAGATGGCATTTGAATTTCGGTACTCTGTGAAAAACGAAAAGACCAAACACATGCACAAATAAATGAAGGTTGAATTAATCTTTATAATTAAATGGAATATTACCCTGCTATGACTGATTTTAGCTTTCAGATTGGATTGCATGCTAATTTTTCAGTGAACTGTAATTGTATTAACATGGCTTTTCAGATGATTCAGAGTACTTAAAAATGGATTTTGCCAAATTACTGAGAGAAAAGTTATTAGAACTTTTAATCTAAACAGCTTTGAGATTTTGGGCTATATATGTATTGTGACCTATAGTTGCAAAGTGTTTTCCAATTGTTGATTAATTCTTTGCTCCTATCATCCTGGGATATAGGTGCAATTGGCCAGAAAATAAGTTGAACTGCAAATGCCCGAGGCACATTAAAAAATTTTGGGGAGAGAATATCATGGTGTTTTCTCCATAAAGTGCTCCTAGTGGCATACTAGTGGTGACTATTAGTGAAATCCCTAAGGAATATTGAAGGAGTGGAGGAGCCCTCTTCTTATGGTGGATATTACAATGTCAGGGCTTCCCAGAAGTGGGTCCAGAAACCTTGGCAAGTTCCACGGTCTAGAGACAGGAGTGTATCAAACATGAGCATGCATGAGGATCTCCTACAGTAGTTGCTCCTAACCCAGGGTGATATTGTACCCCACAGGGGACATTTGGCAAGGTATGAAGATGTTTTTGGTCACAACTGGAAAGTGGGGAGGAGAAATACTGGCATTTAGTGGATAGAGGCCAGGGATGCTGCTAAACATCCCACAGTGCACAGGATAAACCCCCCCAAATAAGAATAAGTTGGTCCAAATGCCAGTAGTGCTGAGTTGAGAAACCCTGCTTTATGGTAAAGTTGTTACAGTGCTGATTCCTGGGTTGTAACACAGAGGCGTTCAGACTTAGTAGGTCTGAGGTAGGTCCATGAATTTGCATTTTTAACAAGCTCCCAAGTGGTGCTGATGCTGCCAGTTCAAGGACAAAGCTTTAAGAAGCCCTGAACTAGAAGACTTCAGTGTCAAAAAAACAGGCCATATGTATGGGCATTGGCCCTATATCATCCACCTCCGTTAGAAAAACTATACGACAATTCAGAAAAGTTATCTCTTTTGATCTCTCTCCCCGTGTTATGAGGAAGGTAGTTCAAAAGTTTTTTAGGCTAATAAAGAATTGTTCAAATCAGAGGTAAATGTTTTATTTTTAAAATTTTTATTGAATTGGGGCGACATTGGTTAATAAACACATAGATTTCAGTTGCACAATTTTATAATTCATCATCTGTATACTGTATTGTGTGTTCACCACCCAAAGTCAAACCTCCTTCCATCCCCATTTATTCCCCCACTTTACTTTCCTCTACCTCCCCCTACCTCCCTTTCACCCTGGTAATCACCATACTGCTGTCTTTTTTCTTTGCTTAATCCCTTCACCTATTTCACCTAGCCCCCCAGCCCTCCTCTCCTCTGACAGCTGTCAGTCCGTTCAATGTATCTATGAGTCTGTTTCTATTTTGTTTGTTAGCTTATTTTGTTCATTAGATTCCACATATAAGTGAAATCATATGGTACTTGTCTTTCTCAGAGGTAAATTTTAATGGAAAGAATGATCACAATTCCTACTCATTTGAGCTGTTGATGAGAGAAGGGCGGTATTCTTATTTAAGTTAATCTCCAGCTTGCCTCTTGTTTAAATAAGTAATTTAACAATTGGAGGAGGGTTAAGTAGTTGATTAAATCTGAGAAATGTTAAGTGTTAGGGACCAGATGCTGCACGTACATTTCTAAGCCCTTTGAATCTTGACTTTTACACATTACTTCTAATAATTTGTATACATCTTTACTCCCCAAAATGCATTGATTTTTTCCGTGGTATTGATTCCCATATCTGGTTAATATTTTTATGCTGGTTCTGTTTTAAAATTCATGTATTTACCTCAACAAAACTTGAAGCGTTATTACAAGTTTAATCACATTTTTATATCTTGATGGGACTGTCCAAAAATATTAACCTTTTAGGGGTTAATATTTTAAAAATACGCTGAACTCATGTAACTCAGTAGCAAAAAAAAACAAACAATCCGATTAAAAAATGGGCAGAGGTTCTGAGTAAATATTTTTTCAAAGAGGACATACAGATGACCAACAGGCACATGAAAAGATGCTGAACATCACTAATCATCAGGGAAATGCAAATCAAAACCACAATGAGCTATCACCTCACCCCTGTCAGAGTGGACAAGTGATAACAAACGTTGACGAGGATGTGGAGCGAAGGGAAATCTCGTTCGCTGTTGGGGGGGATGTAAACTGGTGCAGCCACTGTGGAAAACAGTATGGGAGTTCCTCAGAAAGATTAAAATGAGAATTATCATATGGTCCAGCAATCCCACTTCTGGGTATTTATCTGAAAAAAAAAAAGAAAACACTAATTTAAAAAGATACGTGCACTCCTATGTTTATTGCACCATTTTTTATAATGGACAAGCTATGGAAGCAACCTAAGTGTCCATTTATGGATGAATGAATAAATAAGATGTGGTATATATACACAATGGAATACTACTCAGCCATAAAAAGTATGAAATCTTGCTATTTATGACAACATAGATGGAACTTGAGGTTATTATTCTAAGTGAAATAAATCAGACAAAGACAAATACTGTATGATTTCACTCATATGTGGAATCTGAAAAACAAAATAAAATTCATAGATACAGAGAACAGATTTGTAGTTGCCAGAGGGGAGCTGGGTTGGGAGGTGGACAAAAATGGGTGAAGGGAGTCAAGACGTACAAACTCCAGTTATAAAATAAATATGTCATGGGGTTGTTATGTAACGTACAGCATAGTCACTACAGTCAATGTTATATTGTGTATTTGAATGTTTCTAAGAGAGTAAATCTTAAAAGTTCTCATCACAAGAAAAAAATTGTAATTTTGTATGGTGATGGGTGGTAATTAGACTTACTATAGTAATCATTTAGCAGTGCATACAAATTTGAATCATGTTGTACATCTGAAATTAATACAGTTATATGTCAATTATACCTTGATAAAAATTAATCTTTGTCCCTTAGTTTTCCCTTGCTTTCTTTATTACTAGTTTTGAGAATTTTGGGAACCTGTTATGTAGAAGAGGTGTTCGCAAACTTTTTTCTGCAGAGTCAAATAATAAATATTTTAGGCTTTACAGGCCATATTGTCTCTGTTGCAGCTACTCAGCTTTGTGTCTGTAGTATGAACGTGGCCATAGACGGTACGTAAACAAATGAGCATGGCTGTTGTTGGAGAGGAAAAACTTTCCCTCTACCCTTTTAGGTTCAGTGTTTGGGGGCCTGTGAATTAGATTAGCAAGAGAAAAGACAAAGTTTATTCCCTTGAGTAAGTGGAAAAACACTGAAAATGTAGTTCAGAGAAGCAGTGAGAATTTGGGTCTTATATACTATCTTAACAAATGGAGGGAGGGAGGATTTCAGGGGACAATAAATGTTGGGAAATAGCTGAGAAATATATGGAGGAAACGAACAGAAGGTAAGGTTTGTTTCAGTAAGATCTGTTCATGCAATTTCTCATCTCTGGTGATAGGAGTCATTCTTTCCTCCTAGAGTGGGAAGTCTCCATTAAGGGGGACTTATGACAGTGGAATTCTTTTGGAAGGCTCTGCTTTTAGGCAGATATGGGTAGTACAGAAAAAGACTCTTTCCTGCATTTGTTGATTCTCAAATGCCTTCAGATCAAAAGAATTCTTATGCCACAGTCGTATATGCTAAACCCCTTCACTGTGTTTCAGAAAGCTTTATTTTAAAAAACAGGTTGTGGGTTGGTTTTGGCCTGAAGGTTGCAGTTTACTGACCCCTGATGGTAGAGCCCTGTGTGTTGGATAGAGACATATTATTTACTTTT
Source organism: Miniopterus schreibersii (assembly GCF_964146895.1). Taxonomy (NCBI): domain Eukaryota; kingdom Metazoa; phylum Chordata; class Mammalia; order Chiroptera; family Miniopteridae; genus Miniopterus; species Miniopterus schreibersii. The sequence goes on along the minus strand of NC_138104.1, from coordinate 94,897,472 downwards.
GCCCATATAAAAGCCTAACTATAATAAAGGAATTTTCCAGCTCTTGGGCTTATATCTATCTTGGCTATGTCTGGAAAAATAGATTTAGCTAATTGAGACTTTGGATACTCATTTGAGCAAGTCTAGTAGCAGCTGTTCTATTTGCAAAAACTTTGTGAGCAACTTACTAGATGTAATTGAAAATAATAAAAAGACGTTGATTTTAAAAATTATATGATCTGTGCACTCTCCTATTCAGTTTTAAAGGGAATACATGAGAGTTGCCTATATTTTTAAGGTAATACTGCCCCTACCTTCAGGGAGACGTGTTGTTTTATGGATTAATCATAGGATGGTTTTGGGTTCTTAACTCTATCACTACTCCCTGCTCCATTTATTTACCCAGAAAACACAAATATGATTTCATTCTTTAACTGTTGGATACAGTGCTCACCCAGGTGTGAGGACCATCGTAAAGACACCAGGGAAATGTTTACTGCCATTATGGCTCAATTATGATTTACCTGGGCCTGATTAGTTTCCTTTTTTGGACTGGAAAAACTGTCTACCTCCAAGATACATGGAGTTGGTGTTTTTAAGAGAGAGGATGGATGGGTGGAGCTAGCTTACAATTTGGAAATGCCTTCCTAGAATGTTGTCCATTATTGGAGAGGGATGGGGATTGTCTGCTGTACTGACTGGGACAGTCTTCAGCAGGGTTATGGATGGGAGACCTGAAATCAGAGTGTTCCTGTGCTTGTACTTACAAAGCTCCCCGATTCATGGGCATGCTTATCTATCCACCCAAGCATGATGCATGAGCCTGTGAACCGCACCCAAAAGCAATTTGCAGAATTAAAGTTTTTGAAGACTCATAATACATCATTGCCATTCTTATCAAGACAGTAAAATTAGATTTGTTAGATAACTGCATTGTTATTATTTGTGGAATCCATATAGCCCTAAAGGATATTAAAGCCTGTTCCCCAGGCTAATTTTCATCAATACCATTAGCTCTGCTTAGGATAATATCTTCAGCCAATCATTTGTTTGGCGTTATGGTAATTGCCATTGTTTTGAAGGATAGCATAATTTATGTACAGTCTCCTGAACTTCTGGGTGCTTAAAGCTCAGAATTTTGATATATGTTGACTAGTTATTACAGAACTCATTGGAGAAAAAGAGGCCTTGGTGTGGTTAAGCCTGACTGAAGCTTTCAAAGCCATTGCAAACTTAAGAATGTTGTGCTATAAAGTGTTTATGAAAGGGCAGTCTATCATCAGTTCCATGTTTTCTTATGTTGGTTAATTTAATAAAAAGAAGAAAATATGCTGAGACTTAACTATGTAGAGAAAAAACACAAAGCTGTTTAATAAGTGATTAAAGGGATGCCTTTGATGTAATATATGCAAGACATTTGAGAATTTACCTGACTCTCCTAAATAGACAAGTCAGTGGGGATTAAAACAAATGAGCTTTCTGTATTGCTTTTTGACAATCAGCTTAATACTAAGTGGCTTTGAAAATTCAGGAGTAAAGCAGTCAACTTAACCAGTTCTTAAATCAGCTTGGTCATCCGTGTAAAACTTATATGCTGTTTCAGAGCTCACGGCCAAATAAAGCGGAATTATGTTTGGTTCTATTCTTTCCCCCAGGACTATCAAACTGTATACCTTGTGGAAAATCCTAGGGGGAAGGAGTGACTTGAGAGTTTAAATCACATTGTGTTTTAAATTTTCAGTGTTCCTTGTTTTTCTGAGTTCAATTGAAGTATTTTCTCTCTCAAAGTAATAATCTTCACTTTATGAATTCTATGTTATCTCCACAGAAATTGTGATTTTTTAAAAGCTATAGCCCTAAGATTTTAGGACAAGTAATAAACTCCCAAGCAATTAAGATTTGTTGCATGTACGTGTTAGTAATAGCAAAGAGCAAAACAAAACAAAACAAAAAAGTAGCCTGGCCGGGTGTGGCTTAGCGGTTGAGCGTCGACCTAGGATCCAGGTGATCAGGGTTAGAATCCTGGTCAGGGCACGTGCCCGGGATGAGGCCTCGATCAATGACTCTCTCATCATTGATGTTTCTCTCTCTCTCTCCCTCTCCCTTCCTCTCTCTGAAATCAATAAAGATATATCTTTAAAAAATAACTAAATAAAAATAAAAAGTTGCCTCCCACATGCGGGCTGATGCTCTAACCACGGAGCCACACCAGCCAGGGCTATAGTTCATATTTTTCATTTAAAATTTTTTTCTTCTTAAAGAAGACCCTTTAACATTTCTTGTAATACTGTTTTGGTGGTGATGAACTCTTTTAGCTTTTCTTGTCTGGGAAGCTCTTTATCTGTGCGTTGATTTTAAATGATAGCTTTGCTGGGTAGATAATCTTGGTTGTAGGTCCTTGCTCTTCATCACTTTGAATAGTTTGTGCCGATCCCTTCTGGCCTGCAAAGTTTCTGTTGAGAAATCAGCTGACAGTCTTATGGAAGCTCCCTTGTAGGTAACTAACTGCTCTTCTCTTGATGCTTTTAAGGTTCTCTCTTTGTCTTTAACCTTTGGCATTTTAATGATGATGTGTCTTAGTGTGGGCCCCTTGGGTTCATCTTGTTTGGGACTCTCTGTGCTTCCTGGACTTGTGCATCTTTTTCTTTCACCAGGTAGGGGAAGTCTTCTATCATTATTATTTTTCAAATAGGTTTTCAGTTTCTTGCTCTTTCCCCTTTCCTTCTGGCACCCCATGATGCAAATGTTGGTATGCTTGAAGTTGTCCTGGAGACTCCTTAAAGTAACCTCATTTTTTTGGATTCTTTTTTTTCTTTTTGCTGTTCTGATTGGCTGTTTTCTGCTTCCTTATCTTCCAAATTGCTGATTTGATCCTCTGCTTTATCTGTTCTACTGTTGACTCTCTCTAAAGTACTCATCATTTCAGTTATTGTATACTTCATTTCCGACTGATTCTTTTTTATGGTTTCTATCTTTGTTTTTATGTTGCCTCTCTCTTTGTTGAAGTTCTCACTAAGTTCATCTACTCTTCCTCTAAGTTTATTGAGCACCCCTATAACCAGTGTTTTGAACTCTGCATCTGGTAGATTGCTTGTCTCCATTTTGTTTAGTTATTTTTCTGGAGTTTTGTTTTATTCTTTCATTTGGGACATGTTGTTGTTATTGTTTTGTCTTCTCATTTTGGCTGCCTTCCTATGTTTATTTCTGTTTATTAGGTAGAGCTGCTATGCCTCCTGGTCTTTTGTAGTAGGTGTCCTGTAAGGTCCAGTGGCACAGCTTCTCCTGTCACAGGATCTGGGCACTCCAGTTGTGCCCCCTATGTGTGCTGTGTGCACCCTCCTATTGTAGTTTTTCCTTGTTTACTGTTGGCATGTCAGTGGGAGGGGTTTACTCCAAGGCATATTGAGTGTGAGGACTGGACACAGTCACAGTGAAGGATCTGCTATGCAGAGGCCCACCCCATGGAGCAGGACTTGCTTCAGCAGGGCTCTGGTGCCCGATGAGTCTGCCCCTTGAATGTGTCATTTGTAGAGGTGGTTAGGTGGTGCTCTGGTGTGGTCTGAAGCCATCCAGAAGCTGGCCACCGGGTGAACTGGCTCTGGTGCCTCCTGGGAAATGCAGGCCAAAGTCAGCTGCCAGCTGTGCCCTACCCGGGGCAACCTGGCTTGAGCTATAAAGCCATGTTCAGGTAGCTGCTACTTGTGCTGGGCTTGTAGGTGCCTGGAAGGGTCCAAGTTGTGAACCAAGGCCAGCTGCTGCTAGAGCCGGGCCTGGGGCCACTTAAAGAGAGGTTCAGGGTATGCCAAGGCCAGATGCTGCTTGCTTGGGTTTTGTGAACCTTTGAGAGATTTTGGGAAAGTCCACAGCATGAGCCAAGACAGGCCATTTGTATGAAAAAAACCCACTGGAAATGGCTTGAGTGGGCCTGCAAGTTGGGTGGGACGAGGTCTCAAGGAATCATCAGGGTAGGGTGAACAGTGTTAGCCAGGTTGGTGGAGATTCAGATATGGCACCTGCCTGCCTGCCTGCTTGCTCTGTGGGGCAGGGCTCAGCAAACGCACAGTGGCCTCTTCCAGCATTTCTGTCTGGGAGAAATTTGCCCCTCCAGCTCTTGCTCTGATGCCATACAATTCAGTTCTTCCCCCTATGTTCCTGGCATCTTTCGAGCTGCTGTCCCGGTGGAGGAGCTCATAGGGAGTGAATCCAAGTAAGTCCATGCACAGGCCCTTTAAGAGGATTGCCTGGGACCCCTGCAGCCTCTATCTCACTCAGCTACAATCCCCACTGGTTTTCACAGCCAGAAATTATGGGGACTTCTCTTCCTGGCACTGGAACACTGGGCTGGAGGGCCTGGTGTGGGGCTGGGACCCCTTCCTCCCCAAGAGGGACCTCAACAGTTAAGATATCCCTCCTAATTCTTAACTACCACACATGGGGATGGGGCCAGCACATTATGCATCTCTGTTCCTCCTACTAGTCTTGATGTGACTTCTTTTTTAATTCCTTTGTTGTAGGACTTTCATTCAGCCAGATTTCAGGTGGTTCTGAATGATGGTTGTTCTGTCATTTAGTTGTAATTTTGATGTGCTTGTGGGAAGATGTAAGTTCTGCATTTACCTACTTCACCATCTTGACTGGAAGCCTATAAATAAAGTTTTATTGGAACACAGTCACAGCCATTTATTTCCGCGTCATCTACAGCTGCTTTCCCAGGTACAACAGCAGAGTTAAGAAGTTGTGATAGAGATCATATAGCCTGCAAAACTGAGATTATTTACTATCTGGCCCTTTACAGAAAAAGTTTGTCTACCCCTGATCTAGGTAATCCAGCTTCTTCTTTCCCAGTTCCTTTATTATCCAAATACCTCTTTCAACTGTCTATTTCACTATATAGGTATTAGAAGTAAACTTACCCACATTTTATAATGAGGAAACTGAAGACCAGAGAGGTTCAGAAAATTAAGGCACTGCTGATATTTTGTAGTCATGATAATGGCAAGTTGTCATAGAATGTTTTTCTTCAGTTTCTTTATACAAATACAGCAAGGCCATGGAACATTTATATATTTTTATGTTCCTTTAGCATTGAGGAGAGTCCTGAGCCTAGAATGCACCACCAGTAAATAGTTGTCAATTGATCAAAAAGTTATATTAAAAATATAGTTTTATATCTAAGCCCATTTCCTGTTTTATTGGCACTCTTAAGTATATTTTTAAAAAATTTTGAATTTTGCCCAGCCGGGCATGGCTCAGCGGTTGCGTCGACCTAGGGTCCAGGTGATTGGGGTTTGATTCCCGGTCAGGGCACATGCCCGGGTTGTGGGCTCGATCAATGACTCTCTCATCATTGATGTTTCTCTCTCTCTCTCCCTCTCCCTTCCTCTCTCTGAAATCAATAAAGATATATTTAAAAAAATAAAAATAAAAATAAATAAATAAATTTGAATTTTAACTTAAACTTTTAAAAGAAATAAGGCATCATCCTTGTGAAAACTGTTCTCTCCTTTGATATAAGCAATCTTTTTAAGAGGATCTTCTTTATCAGGGAGACTGAACATGGAAAAAAGTCTTTTTTAATTAAACATTTTTCATACACTTTGGTTCTTGATGATTTACTAGTCATGGAGAAAGCTGAAATGCTGAAATAAAGGAAGAGATTTTTGGTATTCCAAATCTTCTACCTGCCGTTAATGTTAAGGAACTGTGTCCTTTGTAGCCTTATGACATTAAATTTTTTTTTAAAAAAATCACTGAGAAAAAATTAAAATATAGTTTTAGTTTTTATCAAGATTTGATTCCAATGAATTTGAAACATTGCTCCATTTTAAAGAAAGTCCCCTAGGTTCTTAAAAAGTCTCTCTCTCTTCCCCCATTTTTTCCTCCTATGGTAAGGCCAGTTAACATAGGAATGTTGTGATGTGGCAGCATTGCATGATGTTCTTTGTCATATGTTAGACTACAACCTTTCATATTTTCTGATACGATTGTTGATGATCTGAGTGGGTTTATCAACTAAATTAATCATTATATGAGTCAATATTTATTGAGCATTGATCACTTGCTATATGCCTGCCACTATGTCCCATGTGGATAACACAGTCGTGATTATGTGGAATAGGCCATTGGCTTAATTTGAGTAGTGTGAGAAGGAAGGTTCTCTCAGTTATAAAACCCTCCCTTATAATTGGACTTATCCCTTTGGTTAATGAACCACTCTTAAATATAGATATTTCTTCAGGGTTAACGATTCCTATTAGTCACTCACATTTTACTTTAAATTAGTTTGAGGCCCCAATGACAGCTAATGGATAAGCTGCTTTGCGGGAATAACATTTTTGATGGGTGAGGAGGGAGGGGGAGATGAATTTGGAGCAGAGTGTATTGCCAAGAAAAGGCCAGTTTGGGTGTGATCGGAGAGCAAGTGGTATGACACCAGGGCCTGCTAGATGTTGGGAGGAATGGATGCAGGAAAGAGAAAGGAGGGGTCGGCAGAAATCAAGGTGGCAAATAATAAAGGCAATCTTTGATCTTTTCTAGAATTAGCTTTCATAGTGTTTCTTGTGTCCATTTTCTGAGGTGTGCAAATAATGTCTCTCAAAAAAGTCTGAACTTTTTTGGGGGTGTGAATAGCCTGGGTTATCCTGGCTCAAGCTTAGAGTCTGGCATTGCTCTGGAAATCTTCCACCGTGCTTCAAGAATCTCGTGGGCACATGTCTCCCCATTGATCTCAGGGTTGCTTCAACAGCCTTTCTTTCTCACCATTTTGTGTGGCCCCCTGAAACTGGGCCTATGACCAAAGAGATCAACATGTCCACAGGGGAGTTCGGGTATTGATTAAGGGTGTGATCTCGTCTGAGCTCCCCTGGAAGACCGTCCAAACAGGCACCCAGCAATTACTCTAAGTCCTTGGAAGAAGTCATGCTTCTACTTCCCTGTGTAGTATATAGTTAATATTTATTCATCGTGTACTCTGGACCAAGGCATAAAAAGTACTTTACATGTCATGTCATCCTGAATCATTGCAGACAACCTTATGAAGTGGGTACTCTTTTCCCCCCTCAAACTATATCTGATGAAAAGGAGAGTGTGTTAGGATTACATTCAACTACAGCTAATGGAAAACATGACATATAGTGCCTCAAATAAGGGGTTTATTTTCCTTCTGTCATGGAGGGGGGAAAGGGCACTTCAGGCCTGATAAGGTGGGCTTCAGATACCATTAACTCTTCTTTCCAACATCTTTAGCCTGTAGATTTCCTTGTCATGTTTGTTGCCTTGTGGTTACAACTGCTCTACCCTTGGCATTGCATCAGCGTTACAGGGAGGAAGAAGAGGAAAGGCTAAAACAGTGGTTCTCACCTGGGTGCGATTTTGTCCCTAAGAAATATTTGGCAATATCTGGAGACATTTTTGGTTGTCACAACATTGGCGGTGTGTGTATTGCTACTAGCATCTAGTGTGTAGAAGCCAAAGATGCTGCTAAACCTACAGGGCACAGGACAGTGCTCACAAGAATTGTCTGGCCCAAAATGTCAAGAGTGCTAAGGCAGAGAAACTGGCCTAAAGGCAGAAAGCATATGCCAGGTGAGTTTGTCCTCTTGTAAAATGGATTCTTGGAAGTGGGTAAAGGTGTTTGTTTTATGTCATTCGCCAGAATCTCATCCCACGGCCAAATATAGCTGCAAAGAAAGCTGTGCGATGCATCTATTTTTTGGGTCCATTGTCATCCCGAGCAGAATTTGGGTCTGATAGTAAGGGAAGGAAAGGAGAATGGATATTGGGTAGACAATTGGCAGTTGTCATGAGCACCCCTTTCCAGAGGTTTGTGTGAATAAAGGATGGAGATGCATGCACTGGTTAAGGAAAACTCTAGAGTTTTTGATCAGCCACAAGCAGGCTAGGAAATATTTTTTGCAGGACATAATATGCAGTCTACTATTTCTTAATACCACTTTCTCTCAGTATTTGCAGTGGGACTTGTCTTTGCTTCTTGTCTATGTAGCCTGTGAGACAGCTGATTTCAGGCCTCCCTCACTAATACTTTACCCTTCAAGAAGTCATTAAATTGTTGGTGCTTCATTTCTTTTATTCTAAAAAAATTCAATAAGTGTGATCACTATTTGCCTTAAAGAGTATATCAGTTAGAGTTTATTCAGGAAAAGGGATGCCCGTCTAAGTATATGAGGCAGGAAGATATGCAATATGGAGAACTGGAGGCTTGTGCAACCATTGGGAAGGCTGGGGGTAAAGGGCAGAGTGTGCCAATGATCTCTGCTGCCCTAACACAAAAGGGGTCTTCTCAGGAGAATGCCTGGAAGCTTCTGGCAAAGTGTGGTATCTGCTGTCTGCAGATGCCCTTATACCTACCCATGGCTGCCAACAGTGACTGAATAAATGGCATCTCCTTCTCTTCAACCTTTTGAATCTCCTGCTAGTGCTTCTCATTGGCAGAGTTTAGCATGGAACCATGCCCATGGGATTTTGGGAGATGTTGTTCTGAAGCTTCTCAGGGAAGAATGGAGAATGGGGTGGGATGGGAGGATGTGGAATTGACAACAGACTGGTAGAAGGGGCATTTGAGTTTGAATAAAGGCATTTATTCAGCACATTTTGGGGGAAAGCACTCTATGCAGATGTTGGCAATGTTGCTATTAGTATTATTGCCTTACTCCATCTATGTGTCCTTGGGAGATGACTAGGGATTCTTTCTATTTCTCTTCTGACTCTCTTCAAGTCATGGTGTTGCTAAATAAGTAAGTAAATACATAAATACATAAATAAAGGATTCAGTGACCTGCATAGCTAGAGCAGAAGATGATATAGTCTGTGTAGCTTCATAATGCACTGTGGGGTCCCGTAGTGTGAGGATTGTAAAACAACACATAATTCACCAGCATGCTTTGGAAAGACCAGTATTCAGAAAACAATTGTGGATGGCTCAGCTTGTATATGTCTTTATTTTGGAGCTCTTTATTTGCTGTAGTTATGCATGTGACTTGTGGTGAGCTGATAAAATACAATGAGGTACTAAATACAATGAGGAAAATAATAAAACAATCTTGGAACAAGGTAACGTATAGACATAAGACATATAGACATAAGACATATTGTTTGGTGTTGAGGGGAGAGTTGTAACCTCTGGTTGTCTGGTGTCTGGGTCACATGAGGCTTTCAGTGTAACTCACGGGCTTTGAAGGCAGAATTTGATCTATGCTATATTTGAATCTCTGGAACAGCAAAACCCATTATCCCTGTGTCCTATGGCACTTGTAAAAATCTTTGATTCTTGAGTTTCAGGTTTCTGCTGATATTTAATATTTGAATTATCTCAAGGATGATAAGGAAAACGAACTATCTTACTCTGTTTCTTGAGTGAAGGAAATTGAAAGGAAGTAAAGGAAAAAACTCGTTACCAAGAGTAGTGTGCAAAGGTCACTGGTTTTGCTTTGCTGGAATAAAACTAGTGTGTTTGGGGTTGCCTGCATTCTGGATCTTCTAGAGGCAAAGCTGGAGATGAGGATTCATGTGCAAGTGGTTTGTGATTTATTCAGCAAGTGCTCCCAAGAGTAACCAGCAAGGGAATGGGTGAAGCCAGACAGGGAAGGGTGAGAGACAGGCAAGAATGCAATTTCAGGGGAAGTTTCAGACAGCCTGATCCTGCGGGGAGTTCTGGAGTGCCAGTTATACCTTGCAGTTTGTCTTGAATTGTGGCAAAGAAGTTGCTGGGCTTTCATACTCCTGCATAGTCAGTCATTGGCTGAGGGCTGCTGCTGTGCGAGTGGGTTTGGAGACAGATAAACTCCTAGGGACCTTCAAAGAATCTCAGGTGCTGGCCATTAGAAAGGAAAAAGAACAGGTGCTGGGGAGGGATGTACAGAAGTGATTAAAGGGATCCCAGCAGGTTTGGGGAAAGCCCCAACAATGTACTTACTCTTTGAGTGAGCTACTGTTTTGTTTTTATGAAACCCAGAATCTGAGGAGAGGAGAGAGAAAAATTTTCATTTGGAACTGCAAGGGTTGGAAAACCTTTTCTATGAAGGGCCAGGTAGTAATGTTTGAGGCTTTGTGGACCACAGGGTTTCTTTTCCAACTAGTCAACAGGATCATTATAGTGCAAAAACAGCCATAGATTTCATGTAAATGAGTGGGCATGGCAGTGTTGCAATAAAACTTTATTTACAAAAACAGATGCGGAGGAGGGAGGACTAGATTTGGCCTAGAGGCCATAGTTTGCCTATGCCTGCTCTGGAGGCTCCTTGTATGTGCCCAAGGTGATTTTTTAATTCATTCCCTATGTGCTGCAAAACACAGGGAATAATTAGTATGGCTATCAAAAGGATGGTTATAATGCATCCTAAATTAGCCTGGACCCCCTACCTCCAATCTTTCATCATTACAATTTTGCATGAATAATCTTGTTGAAGTGTGACTCCTCTCATTTTACTCCTGCTAAAAATATTTAGTTCTCTGTTATCAGTAAAAAAAAAAATCTAGACTCTTTAGCATTGGCATTCAGGAATCCCTGTGATCTGGCCCAAGCCAGTTTTTCTGTACTGTTTTCTACTCCCCACCTCTGTGTTTTCTGGTCCAACTATAGCAGCTACTCACCATCTCTCCCCCATGCCCTTTGTTTCCATTTCCCTGACTTTCCTCCTGCTGCTTCCTCTCCTGGTGGGTCCTTCTGCTCAACTCTGCATTTTGAAATCCCAACCATTCTCTTAAGACTCAGTTTGTACCCCTTCTCCATTGAGTATTCTCCCCGTGTGGAAATAGGCTCTGCTCTGGACTTTGATAACAATATTGTCTGTTTCTATTAACACCTTTATTGTATGTATCTTATACATATAGTTATTTTCTACATTCACTATATTTTTTAGAATTTTAGAGCAGTGAGTAACTTAATTTTTTTGCTCTTCACGGTGGGTTGCATATAGTAGATATTCAGAAAATGGAGTTTTCAGATGAAGGTTGCATTCCTACATCCTGCGATTATTAATGATTTAAGTGCTGAAACTCTGACATCATTTTTCTTTTTCCTTTTTTATAGGCAAGAGCTGTTCTGGCAAAAGTTGGCTATCCTGAGTTTATAATGAATGATACTTATGTTAATGAAGACCTCAAAGCAGTAAGTGCTAAATTTACTGTAGTTTTTGTTCTGGCAAGTGTCACTGGCCTCATGCCTTTCAATTCACCCAAGTCCAAGCAGTTAAAGCCGGTGGTGCCAGAAAGCACCAACTTTTGATTCATTTCTTGGCTAGACACGGGTCTCCGTGCGCCAGGAGTATCACAAGATTTAGAGCAGATTCAACATAAAGGAGGTGTCAGAAGGAACGTATAACTGAGTGGGCACCATAAAGCAAATGGACTTGGATTTGGCCTAATTTGATCATAAAGGAAAGAATTAAGCAAATTGAGTATTTTACAATTAGTGGGCACATTCTAATGGTGAACATAAGATATTTGTTGTTAAACAATCTTTATGTGCTTCATTCGTATTGAATGACTAGTAATAAATCTGCAAGCTAGGAGTTAACTTCATTAAACTTAAGTATTTTTGCAAATTAAGTGCATATACATACGACTCTATAATTTATTGTGATTTGAACTGTATATTTGCAGTAAGTTAATGATGGAAGAATAGTAATAATTCTTTTTTATTCCAGTATTTTGGGACATGTATTTTTCCAGTAGGTATATTCATTACAGGTATTTCTAATCACAACCACTGTTATTTCCTTTCCTATAAATAGTTCTGATAAAGAATTTTGATTGCTCACAAAATCCCTGTTTTTACCATTCACTGAATTTTCTTGAAAAAGTAGTGTTTTTTGGAATTCTTTAAATATCAGTGGTTCTGAGGTGTAGCTCTTTCCTGAAATTGAGGTTTGACAAGTCGCATATCTGAAAGCAATTCCAGCTTTGTAGATGAATGTCAGAATTTTGCAAGATTATTCAAAAGTGAGAGAAGGCTTTAATTAGATTCTCCCTTGGGCTCTAAGATATGGCCTTCCAAGTATTGATCCGGTTGCTATGGAGGAAGATAATTATGCTTCGCAGTATCCCACAGCTCAGACAGCCCATCTTCTTATACATTGTTTTGATGCTGAAAAATCTCACTGTTGTTATGATAATTAAAAATACTGATGCATTTGACACATTTATGTACATTATCTTTTAAGCCCCATAGTGATACTCTGAAGTAGATGGTGCTTAGCCCCATTTTGCAGAAAAGGAAGTAGAGACTCAAAAAAGTTCAGTGATTTCCTGAATCCACATAGAATGTCAGAGCCAGGACTGAAATCTAGGCCCAGGAAGCTCTGCTTGTAATCTGGGAAGGGGTTCTGCAGGGTCCTTGTGAGGCAGCCATGCTACAGGGACAGAGGAGTGGGTTTGAAGAATTGGTAGGAGCTGCTTACCTAGAGCTGGTTGGAAGGGAGAAGAGAAGAGGGGAGGTCATATTGTCCAGTGGTTAAGAGCACAGCCTTTAGAGTGATTCTGCCTCTTCCACTTACTAGTTGTTTGATTTTTCTGCAGGTTACATAATTTCATTTAGCCTCCCTTTGGCTATCTGGGTACTGGAGATAATAATAACCAAGTCTTAGTGTTGTTGGGGTGATTAAGTGAGATTATATAAAATGTAAAAGCACCTAGCATAATGACTGGCATATACGTAGGTTCCTTATAAACGGTAGTTGTTACTTTGTGGATTAGTATGAGAACTGGTGCTGCTAAGAAGAGCATTACCAGGCACAAAGCACCTTTGCAGGAGAACCTGTACAATTACATGTGATTGGTAAATATTTCAAGTCAAGGATACAGATAAGAAGGTTTGAGAGGCAGTTTGGTGTAATGGCCTACCATTTGCTAGCTGTGTGACCTAGGATCTCTGTGCCTGAGTTTCCTCATGTTAAAATGGAGATAATAATGATCCCTCCCTTATAAGGCTGCTATGGGGATCAGATAAGTTAACATATTTAAAGTATTTAGAATTGATCCTGGTACACAATAAGCACAATATAAGACTTAGTTATGACATCTTCAATTTGTACTTATGATAGTAAATTATTTTTGTTTGGAAAAGTCATCATGAATTAACTCATGTAGTATCCAGGTGCTTCAAATTGATTTAAAAGGCTGTACAAATGGAACAGTGTCAAGCTCTAATAAAATAAGTTAGCATTCAGGGCTCATTCACAATATTTAGTTGATCAAGTTTTGTTGGCAGTGTGCTGCTGTTTAAAGTCAGTGCCCCACATTTATGGACTCACTGAATGTGGTACCTCTTGTGAAAAGAAACCAGATGCCAAACAGGATGCAGTGTTGGGCATGTTCTCTCATTTCTCCAGAAGCCATTAGACACATTTTTAAGCACTTCAGTGAAGAAATGGCTTTCATGTGACTCATTGCTAAAGCAGACACAATTACACCCCAGAGTTTCTAACACCTTAAAAAACAGACCATGAAAAAAATCCAAATACATGAAATAAAAATACATTTGTGTTCAGAAACTGATAGAGAAAATGAATAAACTCCAACCTGAAAATAAGTAAAGGATGCTTGATATGATAGTAATAGTGTCACTGAGGTTAATAGCAAAAGGGCTAAAGTATTGTGGGTACACAATGGGACCGTGCTTTCAGTTTGGAGAAACATGTAGATAAGGACTACTCTAGGGCCTATAAGAAATTTCTGGTTATACAAACTCCGAGCATGAGAGGCTTTTACAAATGAAAAACAGCTTAGTTATTTGACACAAATGAAGATATGATTCATCAGGTACAAATGCAACAGTAAAGAGGATAGAGATTAGGTAATGGATCAGACGAGGTCAAGGAGAAAGGTTAAAAACCGAAGTTGGGCCTATGTGGAGATAAAGAGCAGATGGAAAAGAACTCAGAGGCAAATGTAAAGAAGTAGAGCAAATTTGTTTTTACCCCCTTTGAGGAGGACAAGGTAAATTGAGATATCCAAAGAAGTATTTCTGTATAATAATCTTTCTGTAGTTTTTGAAAAGAGCAAGAAGAAAGGAAATGCCCTTTATGTGAACCCCCAGTAGCATGCAGGAAAGCCCACTAGTTAGCCTAAAAAGGTAGGCATCAGTACATTTTCAAATAAGCCTTATTTAGTGTTCCTTTATTGATCCTTAGTGGAAATAGACTCAAGAGTGGTATGATATCAACCTTGGAGAGATTGATATATCAGCAAGGAAAGCCAGAACCACACTAAGTATTTCAGAGAGAGGAGATTTAATACAGGAGGTAGTTTGGAAGGCAAAAATCAGGAAGGTGAGGTAAACCAGAGATTAATAACTTCAGGAAGCTATTGCCACCCCTGTGTCTAGGGACACAAAAGGGAGGAAGTAATGGTACCATCATTTAGGGGAACAGCAGAAGAACTGCCACTCCAGCCGGGGCTGTGAGGAGGAGATGAAAATTCTAGTCACCATCAGAAGAAGAAAGAGGAGAGGGAGTGAAAGGGATCAAGCCCCAAATCCTTCCCCTCCTGCCACCTGCTGATTTCCCCCAGCCCTTCCTGTTGGCAGGGAGCCAACTGGCAATGGAGCCTGGGAAACAGTTTTTGGATGCCCAGTGCCAGCCTTATAGAACAGGTAAAAGGGTGGGCATGTACCCGAGAGACTGTAGGTACATAATTCGGCCCCATTAAGCAGTTCACTCATTCTTGTGAAAGCCAGTGGAGAATTGCAGTAGGGAGGAAAGTCAGAATCACAGTTCACCTCCATTTACTTGACAGAACTGGATATGGGTAATTTTTTTAAAAAAAATTTTTATTGATTTATAGAGAGAAAGGGAGAGGGAGAGAGAGAAACACTGATCTGAGAGTGAAACATCAATCAGCTGTCTCCTGTGCACCCCCTGCGAACTGGCAACCTTTTGGTGCACAGGACAATGCCCAACCGAGCCACACCAGCCAGGGCTGGATATGGGTAATTTTTCAGAAAAGATCAATGTTTCTGGAGAATGATACAAACATGCATATACAAACATGTAAATATGCATATAGAGATACAGAGATATTATGTGAACCCACATAATATTCTCTGGAATGAGTCTCGGTCTGCTCTGGCTAGTGGAACACTCATATATGTGAGTTGTGTGTGTTTGTTGTGTGTGTGTGTGTGTGTGTGTGTATGTGAATGTAAATATGTAAATATTTATATGTGTTGTATGTTTTATGTGTGTATAAAGGACAGAGTGCTACTGCCACTATGCAAGAGTGAGGTAATATTTAGGTGGAATGCTCCAGAAAGACAGGTTGTTAAAACATTGAAATACTTCTGTACTATTTAGGAGCAAATCAAAATAAAACATTGCCCTCGGCCCTCCCAAGTAACCTCTGGCCACCATGGCCCTGGAGAACCAAGAGTGGGCACTGGAAGGGGATGCCCACCAACCTTCCAGCCAGCCCTCCATAACTCACACACACTGGCCTTCATCTAGAGTGCTCTATTGGCCAGAGCAGACCAAGACTTCCCTTTATCCCTGGTGATGGTGACAGGGCATCTGGTTCCGCCTAGTTCCTGGCTGGTGTGTTAGCTATTGCTACCTCACCCTTATGTGGCTGACTGTGGAAACTACATCTTCCGCAGTGTACCATATATGTAGGTTAAGCATTTTGAATGCACACACACGCACACACACACACACACAACTTATGGGCAAAGTCATATAAACAAAACAATCTTTTATATTACTTTGCTATTTAAATAAGGGAAAATGTAAATATAAAATCTGGATCCATTAAGTATTCAGAAGGTTCTTTATGTGCCTAATATAAAATCTTTCTTACACATATTTGCATATATCTCTAAGTCTCTTTAAGTAGATTTAACATAAACAAAACATATTCTAGAATCTATACTTCCTGTTGGCTTATGTAGTGTTTAATCAACACGTACTTAGCGATTCTGCAGAGAAGCTGAGCATGCTTCCTTGCTCTACCCTTACTATGTGTTTTTCACCTTTGGTGGGGGGAATAGCTTTATTCTTCTATTTAGTCTGTGGCATTTGGTGAGAAATTCAGATTCCCTTAAATTTTATGATCTGGAGAGCTATTCCTAGGAAATGACAGAAGATCCCCAATTAGTTTTGTAAAGGTCACTCAGTTGAAAAGTCAGGCAATGGAATTGATTGAAAGTCATTACCAGCTTGACCTAGAATTTAACCAGTAACTGAAAGGACAAGAGGCTTTTAAGCCAACTATTGCCCCTTGCAGTTTAAACGTTTTTTGAAGACTACAAATGGTTTTAAAAAATTAATGTGCATTCATTCTTGTTGCTATCTCTACAACAAGTGGAACTTTCCCAGTGGTTGCTGAGTTTCATAGTTTTTTTCTCACTCAAGGGCTTATTGAAATATTTGAAATTATCAAAGTATTATCACATAGTGGAAGTTTGGGAACTAGAGGAAAGAAATGAGACAGCATCCATAATATTGCTAATTGGATATAATAATACATGCTTCTGTTTTAGTGTATTTTTTCTGTTTTTATAGCTGGAATTGATGTTTATATATAATTTCGTATACTGGTCTTTATAGTTAACATAATGTTTTGTCCTCTGTAACCTTTATTACCATTATTTTACCACCTGTATGTGTTATATAAATTGTACCATGATTTAGTCACTGCTTCTCCTCTCACTGTAATTCTTACCTTCGCCTTCCCCTTCCATGTACTCTTTCTATTAAATCACTGGCTTTATTATGTTATTAGGACCAATAGAATATTGAAGAAGAAACCTAATGATTTGGACCATATAGCTTTGCCAAGTTGCATCATTTCTCTAACGCTGTGTCCCATCTATCACAAGGTAGTAATTGCGGCTGGCCCCTTTCTCCCCCCACGCTTAACCTGTCTCACAGGAAAAGGTTAGATTTGTCCCCATCACCTGTGAATTCTATTAAATAGAATAGATCAACTAAACCGGGCTAAGACATAGCAAATACCCTCAGTTTAATACGACAGTTTTTAGATTGTAACTGTTCTTCTAAACACAGATGATAAGCTGTTGGCCACTGTAATTGCTTACCTCTGAGTTTTGCTCATCATGGTTATTTTCATGGCTGTGGTAGGACGTTATTTCTTAGAGCATTTTTAGACCCGGGAATCTCCTTCTTTAGGACATTTTTGGATTTTTTTCACATGATATCTGTAGAACAACCTGAATATCAAATTTTTCCCTCAGATGAGCAGGGTAATCTCACGACTAGCAAATTCTTCTAAAAGTAACAACTGACCCCACTGATACTACCAAGAAAGTTAATATTTTTTCATTGATTTTTTTTTTTTTTTTAGAGAGAGGAGAAGGGGAAGGGGGTAGAGAGAGAGAGAGAGAAACATTGATGTGAGGGAGAAACTGATCAGCTGCCTCCTGCACGTGCCCTGACCAGGGACCGAACCTGCAACCTGGGCATGTGCCCTGATCTAGAACCAAATTGGCGACCCCTTGGGGTATGGGATGATATTCATCCAACTGATCCACCTGGCTAGCGAAAAACATCAATATTTTTGAAGGAAGTTCCTTTGGGAGAATTTCC
Organism: Miniopterus schreibersii; assembly: GCF_964146895.1. Lineage (NCBI taxonomy): Eukaryota > Metazoa > Chordata > Mammalia > Chiroptera > Miniopteridae > Miniopterus > Miniopterus schreibersii. The sequence continues at coordinate 94,879,938 of NC_138104.1, read as the reverse complement.
TGGAAATTGTTCTGAACCCAAGAACATATCTGAATTTTTTATCAGTTACAGTCATATTCTGAGAGTTCTGGCAGAGCTGTCTCAGGAACAAAACTGAAAAAAGCTAAGGGTTGAACAGTAACACATTTTTTGAACTATGCAGTCTGGAAACACATTAGGATTGCTAGATGAGGTTGCTTCCTAAAACAAGGAGCTTACTCTGTTTCTTCTGCGGCTGAGTATAAACATCTATCTTAAAATACAATCGATTGTAAGATTTCTTTTTATTATGAAGAATCTCAAGCATTGGGAAAGTATGTAAAATCATATTTTGAACAAATAGCTTTAACAAGTATTAAACATACTGCTATATTAGCTTCATACACGCACACACACGTTTTAAATGAATAAAGCAGATACATGTGTAATCCTCACTGACCTAATATCCTTCCTCCCTGCCTGCGTCCTTCCCTAGGTGTAAACACTATTTTGAATTCAGTGTTTATCATTCCCATGCATTTCTTTATGCTTTTGCTACATAGGTACATATCTGTAAGCAGCATACAGTATTGTTCTACAGGATTATTTCATGGTCATGTGTATAGACCATTTGTTTAAATCCTGTATTGTTTTCCATTATGTGATCATACCGCAGTTTATTTATCAGCTACTTCATAAGAGGATTGATGGAGGGACAATTTAAAGTCATAGCTTTATAACTTGTTGTCCAAGTAGAACTCCAAGGATGCCAGGACTTGATGCTTTCAATTCCTGCCTTTTCTCCCTGTGCTTTTAGTTACTTTACTCCTTTCTTTTTCTTTCCCTGCCCCCCTGGAAAGACTAAGATGAATCACTAACAGAAGTTACTCTACAGATGTAATGGGTACCCATATATGTTAGGGAAGAGATAAACCTAAGCCAGGCATTGACCGACAAGCCGCTGTCAAGGCTATAATCAATAAGTTGTATATAATCATTCATATCTGTACTGTAATCCCTGTGGGTTTCCTATACACTCACTATATTTTAATTTTTACTTTTAAAAGAGCCTCATGGTTTAAATTTACAAAATATTACAACTGATAAGAACTTGATTACTCTTGGTTATGTGCTTATTCAAATGTATATTTTTCTTATTTTATTTGTTACAGTAGTATATTTTAAGACCAAAGCATTAGAGATCATTAAAAATCATTGCTTTTCCTTTTACACAGATATTATTTACAATATTTTGGTTAAATACTGCTAGTTTTGTAGATGCAGTGCCTGTAGAATTGGAACTGTCTGCCATTTTCCTTTTGAAAAGGAACTCAGGAACCAATGATGTCTGTTTCCCTATTTTAATAGACAGTGTTGTTGTGAGCCAATAGCTTCCTTTTTTTCCATGAAAGCTGTAATCTATGATTTGCCTCTGTAATTTCATTATTTTTGGTGACCAGTGCATTTTTGAGTGTTAATAGATAAAGTCTATGAATAATTAAATTATCCTTGGGACTCCATTGTGCTTGGGGTGGAAAATAAGTCTCTGAATAGCTTTCATTTGTTTCCCTTCATGAGCAAATGTCGATTACAGTAAATTGGATTTAACGTTTAACTAAAACCATCATCTGTAAGCTAAATGAGGTTTCACCTGATGAAACCAAATGTTATTAGTAGAACCTATGTGACAAATAAATAAAATACACATTTTACAAAAGATCAAAGAATCATATGGGCCAAAAAATTTCAAACCTAAGTAATATGTAAGAGTTAAAGTAGATTTTTCAATTATAAAGCAAAGGAAACACATTGTAAATTACCGCAGCTTATTTTTTATTTTTTTATTTTTTACTGTGATCCATAAATGACCATATTGATTTTTGAGCTTTTTATTTTAAAAGAAAATCACTGAGATGAAGTCTCATGGCTTTGTGCATACTGGGTTAACCAGTGATGGCTGAGAGATTGGTGAGGGGCTTCTCTGTTGATCACTCATTTGTGCGCTAATTTTTTTTTTTTTTTCTGAGCCATCTCTTATCTGAACTTAGAATAATGATCCTTTTGGTTTATTTTATTCAGATCAAGTTTTCAGAATCTGACTACTTTGGCAACGTCCTGCAAACCCGCAAGTATTTAGCCCAGTCCGATTTCTTCTGGCTGAGAAAAGCTGTTCCAAAAACAGAGTAAGTAAAAAAAAAAAAAAAAAAAAAAGTGAAATAGATAAACATGTTGGTGGGAAATGGAGTCTCTTTAGATCAAACTTTGTAATTCCCCTCAAGTCAGAGTAACTAGCTTGCCAGTTATCTTGCTTTGTCAAAATCTTGTTATGTTTTGGCAACTATTATTTCTGCTATTATATGAATCAATTGTTCAGTTTAATTATGGCTGCCTCACTCCTAGCATCAACACATATCAAAAGAAGGCTTATTAGGGCTTATTAGGATGCCGGCATTCAAGTTATTTCTAGATCTTGTTTCATATATATCATATATATGATAAATTTCTCTAGAATGTCACACTCAGGTAAAAACTTTTGAAGATCTTAAAAAAGAACAAATATTTTAAAAATAAAGTATGATTGCAAATGTAGAAGCAATTGTATAATTATTAAGTAATTAGAGAATAATTGTTGAGGTGATGAGTGTCAAAGAACTGACAGCTCTTTTGTAATAGTAGTTATGATGTACTCCCCTTCTTTCCAGCTGCCTGTGGGTACTTGCCCTGCAGATAAGAAAGTTTCCTTAGGAAATTTTGGGGCCAGGGCCAGTCATGACTTTTTTTCACTAGCAGAATGTGTGTGATGATGATGATGACAGCAGCTGGAAGTTATTATGTGCTTATACTGTGTCAGGAAGTGCTGTACATGTTTTAATTCATTTCACCCTCTTGTGAGCTCTGTGAGGTCTAGGTATACTTATCATCCCCATTTTACAAATGAATAAGAGGCTTACAATGGAGAAATTCTTCAGCTCTGGTTTAGATTACTTTTTGTTCTTGCTTGCTGGCACTTTTGACTCTGTTCTGCAATGGCCCACTTCTCCAATGTGTTTATTTCTCTCTTCTCCAGATTGGATCATTTCTATTGATCTATCTTTAGATTCACTGATTCTTTCTTATACATTCTGAGATTTGCTGTTGACTCACCTAACAAATTTTTCATATTCATTATTGGACTTTTTAACTTCAGAATTTCAATTTGGTTGTCTTTTATAGTTTCTGTTTCTCTGTTGTGATTCTTTGTTGAATAATTATCATCACATTTTCTGTTAATTCTTTGAATATAGCTTATTTTATTTCTTTCAACTAATTTATAATGGCTACTTTCAAGTTTTTGTCTGCTAAATCCAACAACTGGACTCATTTAGAGTCAGTTTTTATTGATTGCTTTTTTTGTTTTATACTTCTCTCTTCCTTTGCATAGCATAATTTTTTTGTTGTGTTGAAAATGACATTCTTTTGATAATATATTGTAGCAACTGTGGATTCTGATTTATTTTTCTGAGGCTTTTTAAAAAGTCACGTTCCTGGACTCTCACTGCAGAATCTGTGTCCCCTATAGTATGCAGCCATGGATGTCTCTGCTCATTTTTTAAATTCTTATTTTTATTTATTAGCCTTACTTCCTAGAGTTTGTCCCTGCATCTGCATAGTTTAGTGCTCAGGACAGAGCTTGCACTCAAACACTTCTAGCCTATAGGGCTTCTATCTACCCTCTGCCAGTTGGTCTGTGAGGGGGTTGGGAGTACATTCAAAGTCACAACCAGTTCTCAGTCAGCCTTGGATTTTACCTCCCACTGGGCTCTCTCTGCTGTCCCCTGTACATGTGCCTGGTTTCCCAGTCAGCCAGGCATCTGTGGTGAGCTTATCTCACCCTTCTATGACTCTTTTAGTTCCAGGATCTCCTTTTAAAATTTCTGGCTAGTCCATTGCTCTCCCCAATGGGAACTGTGATTTTAGGCTAGCAAAGCTATGGGTTTTCCTCATTTGTTTTTTAGCAAGTTCAACAGTTTTAGCTGATAAAGATGCAGGCTTTCACCTTTCCCCTAATTGAGTCCATCCCCTATGGCCAAAAAGCTGCTGATTTTCCAGCCAGCCCTATCCTAATAAAAGTAAGTTCTCACTGACTGAGCTGGGAGGCATGGGAGCAGTCCCAGGCTAGAAGGCTATAGACTCCTATTCTACTTCCTTCCAGCTCTAGCAGTTTTTCAAAATTAAACCTTTTTTCAGTTTGTTGTTTGCCTTTGATCAATTCCCAGAGCCCTAAAGTGGTTGTTTGTTGACAACTTTGTCCAGGATTTGTTGACCTTTTCATACATCATAGCTGGAAGCCTGGCTTCCATGCCCACCCTTTTTCATGGCCCTTTTTAAAAACTTGACTGATATTTTGGCCTCCAGATCTCAGCTGGCTCTTTTTATGCTCTCTGGTCTCTTGTTACTCTTCCAACTCTCTGCTCTGCCCTGGCCTCTAGACACTTTAGGTTCCATACCCTCCCTTGGCTTAAACTGTGATTACCACTTCTCCCTTTTAGCCAGGATTATCATCTAGCCATTCCGGCCTTCTACCCTTCAAACCTTCCTACAACACGCACCCACACAATTAGTTAAAAGTGTTTGACTTAAGGAGTAGACCTAAAGCTGAATCACTCCCCTACCCATCCCTGACTCCAGTCAAAAGCACAATGGAAGAAAGCAGAATGCTTTAGAGCTTCTTTGGAAATGACAGATAACTGGTTTAAAGGCGTCTCCTCCACTGTCCTTGGCTCTCTCCTCTCATCACAATCTCTCAGTCCATCTCTCCTACTTCATTCCCAACCTAAATTATTCAATAGTAATTTTACACTTAGCGTCCTAAAACCAGCTTCTCAAATCCAATGACTTCAGCAAATGGTTTCTAATATTCCAGTGAGTATTTACATGTAGTATGGTAGTCACAGATTTATGAATATTGTCCTGTCCTTTCAGATCTACTTCAGATCAATGCAAACTTTTTTTTTTCAACTTGTGGAAAATTGAAGACTCTTACCAGTATTTCTGTGAAATTTCTGGGTCTTCTCAGGAAATCCTTCATACTGGAGATGCTGCCAAGTTAATCCTTCAGTTTCAAAATGACGGCATTTATTTGGGTGTGTAGCAAAGCCTGAGGTGCTAATTGAAAAACTCCTAAATGTGTCATCTTGAACATCGTCCTGAAATACTGGTGGGCTGTCAGGTTCTGACATCCTTGACTATTTCCAATTTCTGTGCTGTCTGCCGGTGTGGGCTTAGGGAAACTGCGATTTGCAGTTTTATTCTGTCAGTGAAAACAAATACCTCTTGCAGAAGGACGTTAAATTGGTTAATGTTTCTGGAAAGTTCTGCAGGAATGAAAATCAGTACAATGCTAGTAATTCTCATTTCCTCTGACTGTGTGTCTGTTTCAGGGAAAGCAACATTAAGAAATTTAAGGTCCTTTTTATACGGTAAAGTGATGTAATAGTTAATTTTCTAAAAGAAATTTTGGACTGGTCCTTTTCTGGCATGGTAGGTAATTTTAGCTTCATGATACCCATTGGCTTTAATGGACATCTTTTAGGTCTGAAAATTCATAAGTTAATCGAGTAGGGACAATTCTGGAGTATCTCTGCTAGACTAGTTTACTTAGTTTGGCACATCATGATTATATTTCTACAAAGCCCTGAGATAGCATTTTGCTTATTCGTGAATATAGGAGATAAATACCCTTTATCTTTTATTCTCATGGAATCAATTTTTGCTGCACTAATGTGCATTAAGAAGTTTCTAACATGATGGTAAATGTCAGCAAGAATGAAATTAATTGAGTGGTCATCCCTGAAGGTACATAGTTAGGATTGGTTCTCAGAACTGTCACTTCATCAGCTTGCTTAAAAATAGAGGATTTACTTCATTTCTCAGGTTGAGTCCAAAGCAATTTCTTTCCCTCAGGATCCCCTTTCTTTGACGGCAGGGATTTTAAACTAGCTTCCTTATTAACTCATTCTCTACTGTGGCTAACCATGACTGGGTTTTCTTTCTCTGTCTTCTGAAAAATATGTAAAAAATCCATCAGATGTCTACACAAATTATGGCCCTGCGTAGAATTTTTATTTGCCAAAACATTATCTATAACATGACATGAGAAGGGTATAATCTACAGGATATTAGAAACAAAGTGAGAAATACTCTGGTTTTTCCATTCCATACTCCTTATACTATCTTTGAGAGCTGATAGGGAAAATGTAAAACTCTGGCTTGATGTATATCTATTTTATAGGGTCCAAAGAAATCAGGGTGCCAATGTCTTTTACTTTAGATCATTGTATTTCAGTATGACAGTCCTTTTATGTATCCCATTGTCCAGTATAATTTTATTTTTATGTATTTTTGGATTTGAAATTTATATGAGACCACTTCCCTCCTTATCCACTAAATTATTCCCTAAACATAGAGTGTAGGAACACCCTAAAGACATAGTAAGAAAAATTTAAAGCACATGAATGACATTCCTCATTTATTCAAATAGATGTATACATAGCAATAAATTCATTTAAATAGATTTAGTGATCATCTGCTCAGCACATACCATTTGGACAATAGTTTAGCCCATAAGGAACTTAAAATCCATTTGGGAGGTAAGTTTTGCAAACTCATATGCCTTCAGGGCCCAATCAGTTAACAAACAGTGACCTGGACAGGTGCAAATGAGAGGGAGTAGAGAGGACTGTGGAGCACTATTGATTATACACCTAATTTGTAGGCATTCCAATTTAGTACCTTTAAAAATTGTGTTGGGCCCTGGCTGGCATGGCTTGATGGTTAGATCGTCAGCCTGCACACCAGAGGGTCACGGGTTTGATTCCTGGTCAAGGGCACATACCTGGGTTGCAGGTCTGATCCCCTCCCCCAGGGCGCATGTGGGTGGGGGACAACCAATCCATGTGACATACCTCTACCTACTATAGCTAACAACATTAGGTCAATAAAGGTGCTTTCATATCCACTTATTTCCTCAGGGAAATAGTCCAGTCAGTAAGTTTGTGTTAAACATCAAGACTTATTGAAATACTAATCCTAAAGTTGAATGAAAATAATACATACTTACGGAAATGAGTATAGGTTTCAGTTTTGACAGGAGAAGGGACACGCTCTTTCTTGCTTTCTAAAAAAAATATCTGTATTGATATTTTTAGAGAGAGGAAGGGAGAGGGGGAAAAAGAGAGAGAAACATTGATATGAGAGAGAAACATCAATCAGTTGCCTCCTGCATGCACCCTGACTGGGGATTAAACCCGCAACCTGGGTATGTGCCCTGACCAGGAATCGAACCAGCAATCTTTTGGTGCACAAGATGATGCTCAACCAACTGAGCCACACTGGCAAGCACAACACTCTCTTTCTTGATATCCAATAATGTCTCCAGTATAATACAATACTTTAGAGAGCTAGTTTGAGGTCAGACCAGACTTTGTGCAAGTATATAATGCTTATAAATCTTGCCCTCATCTGTATAATGGGCTAGTAATTGTTATAGTTGCTATGGGGAAAAACCTGTGAATAGGAAGTGCTTAGGACATAGAAAGTGCTCAATGAATGTTAGCTAATAATAATAATCACAGAATGACATATTCATGGACTTCTTTATAGGTGGGGAGAAGGTATGGGTGGACTAACTAGAATCAATATTTGGGTTTCCTACTAGTTTCATATTACTGACTTAAATTATTAATTTATTAAACATAAATTAGTCAAATGATTGTTCTGAAAAGGAATTTATACAAGTTTATGTTAAATAATTTAGTTTCAAACAAATTGCTTTGTTTTAATCATAAAGGGCAGTGGCTGAAACTCACAGCCATCTAAGTCAGTGGTCAGCAAACCGTGGCTTGTGGCTAAATCTTGCCTGCTTCCTGTTTTTTGTATGGTTCATGAGCTAAGAATGATTTTTAGAGATAAATGTTTGCAGTTGATTTGATAATGCGAAGCACTAACTTTGAACTCCAATTAAGCAAAATGTTATCCTACCACGAAAGAATTCCACTCTTCTTATTAACACATTGTATGCGGGAAACATATTTATACGTTTTATGTTGACTGGTGGTAGAGCACGCGATAAAAACTACCCGCAAACAATGTTTAATAAGCTGGTATTACAAAACATGTACTTGATTATTATATTTTGAATTTCATTAAAATCTTGTGAAAAAAAATTCTCTCACTATAGAAGTACCTACAATAACATCCTTGATTTTGCCTCTTTGCAAAATACCTACATGTTTGCAATCTGACTCTTCACAGAAAAAAAAATTTGCAGAGCCCTGATCTAAGTAACCTACTATGCGTTTAAAATGGAGTGTAGACTCTTCATAGCTGGAAGGTACTCCCAAGATCTCCTAATGCAACCTTAATTTCAGAGCTAAAGCCGAACCCCAACAAGGTAGGCAACTGTTCTACCACAACCCAGCTAGTTGGTGATAGCGGCAGGACGAGTCATTACATCTTTTGGTGCTTAAATCAGTAAACTTTCCATCAAAGTAGGCAGATCCTCTGGATAGCATGGTTGTACTTTATTAATGTCTCTTTACTTGGACCTCTGTGTTAACACTAGTCCCATTTTTTTTTAAGGTGGACAGGTCAGAGGCTATGCTGCATAGTAACTCAGCTGTCCCACAGACCCATGAAACTCAGCTTGTTGCTGTGTTTCCATCTGCGGGGAGAGCCCTTTAGAGTCTAGGATTTCTCATAAAAGCTGTTTCAGAAGCACTGGCACTGACTTTCTCTGTTAAGTTAGTAACAGTGTATAACCAGGCATGTTAATATGTTCTCATTGAACCATGTTCAGTTTAGGATGAGATTGTTTATTGAGCAGAGCGATAGCCCTAAACTGAAAGGATAATTTCCCCACTTGTCCCATATCCCCATTGTTCTCTGGTTACTTGCTAATAAATCACGCCACATTGTTTGTTCTTGCTGCCCTCCTGCCTAGAAAATGACGATCACTTGGTGATATTTGCTTCTCTTGCTACAGGTGGTTTACAAATCCAACAACTGTCAATGCCTTCTATAGTGCATCCACCAACCAGATCCGTGAGTACTCGGTTTCTCGTCTCCTTGTTAATCTGGTACAAAATGAAGGGAACTTTTCCATGACTGTGATTAAGGGTAGGGCATTTTTAATTTTGCCCCCGAAAGTGATCAGGTGTGTTGGTGAAGGAAGTTTGTCTCCATACCCATATGCTCAATTTTCCTCACTCTCTTCACCTTAGAAGTTTTTTAAAGCTTTATATCACCAATGAGTAAAAAAACCAAAACACCACACAAACAACTACAATAAATAAAACTACAATGAAGTTAGTGAAGTTGGCCATGAAAAGAAGCAAGCTTCCACTTTTCTCTCAGAATGGTCTTACCATTTTGTTTATTTTTAGGATTGATGGGAAAAGCAAGAAGATAACTGGACAGATTGTAGAACCCGGAGGGGACTCTCTGTATATAAGAAACATTTGAAAATGTTCTGATTAACCTTAGAATCTAAAGTCTTGAGTTCCTTTTATTTACATGCTTTGGGTACATGTAATTATAAATGCCAGCATAAGTTTAAAAATTATTAAAGATCAGATTGGCACAAATTAAAAAGTCTGACAGCACCAAGTGTTGGCACCTGGGACGGATGCTCACTACTGGTGGAAGTGGAAGTTGGTTCACTCAGTTTGCAGAGTGATTTGGCAACACCTAGAAAAGCCAAAAGATGTGCATGTATATCTTCGACCATCGTTTTCACTCTTGGTGTGTGCCCTAGTGCTGTGATTCTCAAAATGTGGTCCTGAGACCAACAGCAACAGCATCACAGAGGAACTTGTTAGAAATGCACCGTAGACCCTGGACATAGGGCCCAGAAAGATGTTTTATTTAGCCCTCTAGGTGACTCTAATGTAGTTTGAGAACCACTGCCCTAGAGAAGTCTCATACAAGTGAGGCCATGTGAGAATGCTCATAACAATATTGTTCATAATAGCAGGAGAAGGAGAGTAAGCTGTGTGTTCCTCCACAGGAAAATGAATCAAATGTGGCATGTTCACACAAAGGAATGCCACGTGGCAGCGAACAGTGAGTGACCTAGAGTGACATGTATTAACATGGATGAGTCGCACAAATATTAGATTGGGTGGGGGAAAGAACAACATGGGAAAATATATTGAGTATGTTACTATATAAATAAGGTTCAGAAGCATGCAGGATAATTCCCCACATGTAGTAAAAGTATGAAGACATTCACAAGAATGACAAATGGCAAGTTCAGGTTGGTGGTGACCTGTTACGGAGATGGTGGGCCGCTCCATTCCTGCTTGAGCCCTTGCTAGTTTCTCATCCCTCCCATCCCCTGCACCTCTTCTGGTCTCCATCTTCACTCCCTCGCTTGGTAATAACATCAAGTCTCATGGATTTAAGCACATCTCCATGCTGTTTGTTGAATGTGGGAGATAGAGTTCTAGAGACTCGCCACTCTTGACCATGACCCCCCATACCTGTAATCGCCTCCTCGCTGGCCTCCCTGCTCTGTCCTATCCCCCTTCAGCCAGTCCTAAATATAATAGTGCAGCCATTTTAAGGTGCCTTACAGTCATCTCACTTCCCTCCTTTGCTCAGAAACTGTTATGAGCTTCCTGTCTTATTCAGAGTAATAGCCAGGTTACTTGTAATGGCCAGAGGACTCTTACCAGGCTGCCTTTATCTCCCCTCTGTTCCAGCCACATTGGCCTCCTTCCCGATCCTAGAGTATGGGACACTTCCCTCCTGGCATTTATACTCTGGGCTCTCTTTGAATCGGAAAACTTTCCCGAGTGATCTCCATGGTTCACACTCCCACTTCTTTCAAATAGTTGCTCGAATGCCACCTTCTCAGTAAGGCATCCTGCTTGCTCACGGCAGATCCTTCATGCTGGCCCTCATTCTGACAGGACTCCCTGGCCACAGAGGACAGCCCTGAGACTGTGGTCGCCTGTTCCCAGCAGGCACATCTCCTTAAAGTTGCCCTCAATGTGGCCACATTTGGGAATGGCAGTCTCTGCAGGAATGGTCTGAAAGGGTAGTGAACAGAAGGAAAACCAGCAGATGGTAATTTTTGATTTTTACATTAATTTATGTAATAAATAAGTTGTTAACTATTTTGAATATTTCAAATGTCACTCCTTACTATAGAAATATTCATTATTATTATGAAAATACCATTGCTTTCTTCCCCCCACCTTTATTGAGGTATAATTGACAAATAAAAATTGTCTGGCCCGGCCAGGCGTGGCTCAGCGGTTGAGCGTCGACCTAGCATCCAGGCGATTAGGGTTCGATTCCCGGTCAGGGCACATGCCCGGTTGTGGGCTTGATTAATGACCCTCTCATCATTGGTGTTTCTCTCTCTCTCTCCCTCTCCTTTCCTCTCTCTGAAATCAATAAAGATACATTTAAAAAAAAAAAAATTGTCTGAATTTAAAGCATATAACATGATATTTTGATACAGCTCCAAGTTGAGAACTACAGTGCATATGGAAACTTATGATATTTGGAATATAAATTATAAACATTATAATATGAATTATATTTATATAATATCAATTATAATATGACTTGGAAGAACCTATTGGGCAATAGAAAATGCTTTAGATTATCCATTTTAAAAGAAAATGTTTTACATAATATTTGGTACATGCAAAAGAATATATGTAACATGCTAGAACATATAAAGTTGTAAAGTATATAAGAAAACATGATAAATATATGACTATGAGTCCTCCACCCAACCAAGAATTGGAACATTCCCAATATCATTGCACCTGTCCGTGCCCCTCCCCATCCCATTCATCTCTCCCACACCATAGAGGTAACTACGCTTCTGATTTCTGTGTTTATCATTTTCTTGTTTTTTAAAATAAATTTTGAATCATTTAAGTATCCCTAAACAGTATATTTTTATTTTTGTTTATGTTGTAGCACAATAAGAATGATATGCATATTGCATGCAATCTTAAGCAACTGTGTTTTTTCAATTAATGTGTTTTTAAGATTCATCCCCATAGCATGTGGCAGTAGTTTATTTCATTTTCACTGCCATGTAATATTCCATTGTGTGACTGAATCCCAGATTACTTATTTGTTCCACAGACCTTTTCTGTTGAGAGAGCTCTGTGTTTCCCCCCAGATTTTTGCTATTATGAACAACACTGCTTGGTATATTCTCTTACATGTCCTCTGAAACAAGTGTTTGGAGTATATGCTACAAATGGAATTACTGGCTCGTAGGGTATGCAAATACTCAACTTTACCAGATAACACCGAATGTTTTCCAAAGTGAGTGTTCCAAAGTATAGAAGTGTTTTCATCAACTCTCCTTTTCATCACTTCTTGGCATTAGTAGACTTAATTTTCACCAATCTAGTGAATGTAATAGATCAGCTCTTATGCAAGAAAAGGCTTCACCATGTTTCCATACTCACTCTCCAATGTCAGTGAATGCTTACTGCTCCTTTGGGGATTTAAGTATGTCTCATAATAATTCTGTCTCTAGGATTCACCCCTGCTCAACCTTTTTCTTGTCTGAGAAGAGCTGATCCTATCAGAGGTTTACTGAAGAAGCAGCCATTTTAGGGTAACCCAGTGGTTTCTCAAAAGCTCATGAGCAGAGGGGGTTTGGAATGAACAATTTGAAGCAGTATTTTAATTAAGAGATTCAGCTGTTTCTATTTTCCTAATGACCAGTGCTTGCTCTCATTGTAAATTATATTCCCAGGCAAGATGACAAGGAATCCTTTGGGTGATTTTTTTCTCTCTCTGATTTTTCTGGACTACAAATTAAGACAGGTGGAGTTCCTTCTTATACATTTCCCCACTGGGTTTCCTGGGACTCCCCCCAGCCCCAACTGCCTTCTTTTTGCTTCACTGAAGAAATGAAAAATTGAGGTGATTTTCTGAAATGAACATCTTTATTGATTAGGGGTTGATTCTGACAGCATGTGGCCATCTGTTTAATTGGGTTTCACATCTAAGATGTAACTATACTTAGTAACGTGATTTATGAGAATTTCATTCAGTTCCCATTATCGTTTTCTGATTTATGCCACTTAAGTCTGCTTTTGCATGCAATACAGACTTGAGTAGAAAAACGAAAATCCTGTAGTTTTTTGCTTTTTTTTTTTTTGCGCAAGTCCACGCCTTTGTGTGAAACTCTTATGATTTGTGACCATATTTCAATGTTAGATTTTTTGCAGGGTGGATATAGTTCCTTATTTTTCTACCCTTGTCAAGCTGGGTAGCAGTGTCCTCAGATACAAAGTACAGTAAAATAATAATGGTTTAAGTCTGTTGTATAAGGAATTTTATACTCAGGAACAATTGCAGAATTTAATTATATTTTAACTGATAAGGTGGTTAAAGAAAAAAACAAGGAGCTGAGATGATTGGTGCCCAAGCTTGTGCTTCCCTAACTCTGTGATAACTGCAAAACTCGTCTACCTAGTTTTAGTAGGGAAATAGTGAGAACCTTGATGGGAGATCATGAGTGCTACTGATTTGGTTGTATGACCTTGGTCAAGATATCTCTCTCCTTCCTGACCCCTGTTTTCCTCATTTGCTACATGTTGAGGTTACCTAGCCTACAGATTTTTTGGGTGAATTTGAAAAGTGCCAGCACATTGCCAAGGTTAAAGGTAGTGCATCTAAAGCTGGCATGCCAGTAATCCCCAGGATAGCCAGTCCTTCACAGAACAAACAGCAAGATATGAAAAATTTGGAGGGACATATTTTGGACTTTTCATCTCAAAATATTTTATAAGTTAAAACAATATTTTTGTTTACTGAAAAAATGCAACCAATTTGGAAAAGTGTTTGGCAGTTTGTTGATATTTCGTATAACCCAGAAATTCCATTTTTGATGATGGATCCTTATGTTCACCAAAAGACATATAGTGCAAATTTTCATAGCAGCTTTTTTCATAATGGCAAAAACCTGGAAAGAACCTAATGTCTGTCAACAGAAGAATAGGTAAATAAATTGGTATATTCATACACTGAATGTTATATAGCAATGAAAATGAGCAAATGGCTCTGTGCTTCAGTGTGTAAGAACGCCACTGACTTAATGCTCAATGAAACAGTGCATGGCTCCATTCATAAAGTTCAGGAAGAAGCAAATGAATCTGTGATCTGAGTGGGAGAAGTAAAAATAATGGCTATCTTTGTTGGGGTATTGGCTGGAAGGGGGCACGGGAAACATCATCTTGATCTGGGAGGTGGTTGCACAGGAGATACATGTGTAAAAACTCACTGTGTTCTACCATTGAATTGGTGCCTTTACTGTAGGTATGTAATACCTCAACATAAACAGTGACACCCTCATTCCCCCCATAAGAATATTTGGAACTGCACATAGAATGCACAGACATTTTGGATTAATAACAGGTTACCTCAGGCCAAGCCTCCAGAGGCATAGACCAGGGATCAGCAAACATTTCTGTAAAAGGCCAGGTAGTACATATTTTTGTCTTTGTGAGCCATGTGGTCTCTGTTGCAAAATCTCAACTTTGCCATTGCAGTTGCAGACAGTTCATAAAAAGTGAGCATGACCGTGTTCCAGTAAAACTATTTACATGCACTGTAGTTTGCCAACCCTTGTTATAGAGCACTGTTAGAGGGTGGGATCCAGGGAACCTTGACGAGTGTGCTGACCCAGCTTTTAAACTACTTTGGATCTGATCGGGTGGTGGTGCTGAAACTGGGAGGGTGGTAGAGTGAACAGGTCACATTTGGTTTTCATTTCTACTGTCATGGCTTGGTCTTTAGGATAAAATTCATTTCATATATTCAGTATCAAAGTATATCTGCAAAATGCCTCATTTCAGTTTATTTTCATATGCATCAAATCATATTATAGAATTATTTTAAGCAAATAAAACCTTGGCTTGTAAACAGGCAAGGCCTAAGGGCTAAAACCAATGATGTTATTATCTTTGCTGTTATACACAAGGGATTTGGTTGCCTGAGTTTAATCACAGATATTCTGCTAAAGAAGATAAGCCTATGTCCAGAGGCTAGGCTTATGCTAGCATCAAACTATAGAATTAATCCTGAAATCAAACATAGATTTATTTTGCTGTTAAGAAAAGAACTGTGTTTCAAGCTGAGAGAATTTCTCATACTTTGTTGACTCTGCCTAAAACCATAAAGTGGAAGCTAAGTTAACAAATACTCACCTGCGGCTTCTACTGGAATGCAATGAAATTATATTCCTGAATCCACTTGCTGCTGTTTTGGGGGACATTTTGGGAATAGTCTTCCAAAGTTTTGGAGCTAGAAGGAAGGAAACTAGAAATGGTCACCTAATCCAAACTTCTCATTATCTAGAAGAGATCTTGACACTCAGAGCAACTCAGTAATTTTTTCCAGTTGTTCACTTAATATTTATAGAGGCCCCAGTGATTCGTACCTCCTGGTATTCACACCCCTGTGCAGTCCCCTCCCACACTGAATAAGGCTGACCTTTGTAACCAGCAGGATACTGTAGAAATGATGGAGTATGACTTCTGAGACTAGGTCATAAAAGACATTGTGGCTTCTGCCTTGCTTGCTTGGATTGATCACTCTGGGGGAAGCCAGCAACCGTGTCATGAAGGCATTCAAGAAGCTGGTGGAAAGGTCCCTGAAGCTTCCTGCTCATAACCAGCACCCTGTGAGTGTGCCATCTGGGAAGAAGACCTTCAGTCCATTCAAGCTTTCACATGCCTGTAGCCCTGGCTGACATCTTGACAGCAACCCCATGAGGGGCTCTGAGACAGATCACCCACATAAGCTGTTTCTGAATTCCTGGCACAAAGAAACTGTGAGATAGTAAATGTTCATTGTTTTTAGCCACTATGTTTGGGATATATTGTTACATGGTAAGAGATAAGTTATACAGAAGTTACAACTTGACAGGTACTGAGTTTGGTACTAGGGTATATAAGATGTTATGCTGTAGTGCTTAAGAGTGTGGGCTTTGATTTTAATTCCTGGCTTGGCCACTAATAACTTGCAACCTTGGGCAAGTTACATAAACATCTTTAAGCCTCAGTTTCATTATCTGTAAAATGGAGATCAGAATAGTGATTATCCTATTAAGTTGTCATGAAGATTAAAGGAGATGATGTATATGAAGTACTTGGAAGAGAGACTGGTTTATAGTAGGTACTCAATAAATCTTAGCTACTAAGAGTCCTTGCTTTTGAGGAGTTAGAAGAGACAGACTTGCTACTAGTCATTTAGGAAACATCATGACAAGTGTGCAACAGCAGGGTGTGCAGTGCATCCTGGGAACCACAGAGCACGGTTAATTAATCTGGGAGTCAAGATTGGCTTCTCCCTGAAACTGACATTTTAGCAGGCTTTGAAAGGAAAAAGAAATTCTCTTGACAAAGAATGTAGGTTGGGACATGACGGACACACTAGAAGAAGGACTGGCTGTTACAGAGGCAACAGACTCAGCAGAGAATGGCCCCGAAGCAGAGGGTGAGATGGTCACAAGGCCGGGCGGGGGGAAGAATAATGGGAGATGCTATGTGGAAGAAGTAGGTGAGGGCCCTGCAAGCCAGGCTGAAGAGCAGGCCATGGGCTGTTGTATGTTTTCTTTGGGAGGCAGGAACTTAAGCTTCTCTTCCTTAGTCTTATTCTTAAGGATAATGGCTTGGAGAGGGGGTAGATTGAGGTACTTGGACAAGTTAGAAGTTTGGCAGATGCTTCAAGAGAAGGATGGGGAGAGTAAATGTAGGTAGTGACATTGGTAATGGGGAGAAAGGAGTGAACACATTAAATCCTAAAACGTTGTTCTCAAATAATTGTGTTGTGATGATACAGTTAGCAGTTTTCCAACCTTTCTACTGATGCTATGAAAGACTCCCTTAAAATGGAGATTATAATTGTTCTGTGCAGCCCCTCTTCACTGAGAACCATTAATGCAACAAGCATTGCGCCAGATGTTGTAACATATACAGAATGGGGCAAAAGTTGATTTACAATTGTGAGTACATGAAACACTGAGTTTATTCTTGTATTATTATTTATTAATTATTGTATTATTTTCCATACAAACAACTATAAACCCACTTTTGCCCCACCCTGTATTACCTTTAATCTGCACAGTAGTTCCGTAAGCTTGGAATTGTGGGTCCATTTTACAGAAGAGGAAACTGAAGCTCAGAGAGGCTAAGTAACTTGCCAAAGACCATACTAGTAAATTGCAGAGCTGGGAGTATAACCCGGCTTCTCTGATTGTGTACTGTTAATCTTCACCCTATACTGTTGAATACTGGATAGGAAGTTTGAGAATTACATGAAATTATACATGTGAACACACTCTGAGAAAGGTTAAAAGCACGATATAAATATATTTTATATCATGCCCTCTCCATGCAGTGGGGGATTGTTTCTGTTTGGTATGGAAACAAGATTTATGGGACATGGGGATAGCCAGGTAAGGGTCCGAAGGTTGGATGGTCCCCAGGTCTTGGTGATTCTATGTCCCAAAGGGCTGTAGCACTGAGCAGTAGTTCATTATTGCCTCCTAGAGTGCTGCTCTCTGCAAGCCCTTTGGATCTGCCAATGTCTCCTTGCATCCCTGGAGTGGGGTAGAATCGAGGGGGTTTATTTGAGAGATGTCATAAGCTAGTTAAAAGGGAATAATTGGATGTACTCTCCAAAAAGGTTTTACTTTACAAAACTTACTATGAGATTTTAAAAGTTTTAAGTGAGCTGAAATTAAGTCATGAACAAACTTTGAGTAGTTTGCAAAATTGCCAGATGATGTACTTAGCAAGGTTGTTGGACACCTGCTATAGCTATTTTAAGACATTCTTGTCCTGGTCCAGTCGAGGACCTGGAGGTCCTAATACAGCCCCTGTCTCTGAGGCCTGGCCAAGGAGGCAGCCAAGAATGACATTCTGGGTAGTGCCACTGGAGGATAAGGGTCCACTCAGCTGGAAAGCCCTGTAATCCCGTGGCATTCCTGTTACTGCGCTTAGTCCCATGACCAATGCCTGGAGGAACCCACTTACCACCAGTAGGGCACTGGTGGTTTTTAAATAGTAGAGGACTGAGCAGATTCACTGCAAGGCTGGTATGATTATCAGGGGCGTTTAAAGCGGTAGGGTGTGAGTGGGACTTCACAGGAAGCCAGCATCCTGGATATAAGCCAGAGCGAGGAGAGTATCAGGAAGCTGGAAAAGAGCCGTGGTGATGGGGACAGGAAGTCAGGCAGCAATCTCACTAATTTTTCTTGATGGTCACAATTTCACACATCCTCCCTTGAAAAACTCAATTGTCTTTTATCCTTATTACAAAAGTAGATCATATTTATTGTAGAAAATAAAGCTTTGTGGCTAAGTCTTTGTGCAAATCTGAGACTGTTTCTTTAAGGTTAAATTCCTAGATGTGGAGGAATTGCTGAGTCAAATGTTATGCCTAATTTAGGGATTTTAAAATACATTCTACCTGCCTTCTCTTGAGAAAAGTGGTACTGTTATTGGAGGGGAGAGGTCCTTGTCCCCACCTGGTGCTAGTGGGGTGGACTTCTTGCAATATCCTGAGAAAAAGAATTTTCTGAAACTTGCCTGGGAGTATATGACAGTCCCATTTCCCTTTGTCCTGCCATAGAAGAAGTGTAGTTGGGGCTTCAGTAGAGCTAAAATCAAAACCAGTGTTCAGAGTTTCCATTCCATGTCTGCACAGTCCAGTATAGCATCAGGCTAGCTTAAGTTGTGTTTCTCCACTGCAGTCCATCAGTCCATTGCATGTGGGGTCCACATGACTATGGAGGAAATTCGGGCAAATGCAAGGAAGGCAAGAGCAAGCCAAGAGCACAAGAAAGAGAGAACTCCTTTGTTTAGGAGATTATGTATTCCCAAGTTTTCACGCGCTTGCAGCGGCCATGCCCGTTCTGGCCAATGATCGCTTTTCCCAGGTGTGACCTACAGGCAAGTACCTTCCCTAGTCACCCCAGCTTTACTGGGCATGCGTATATCTTTCCTGGTTGGATTCCCTCCCCCAGTGTTCTGTAGGGAATTAGGCCTGTGGTTCCCTGGGGAGTGCAAAGCTGCAGATTACTGGTGAAGTTGCCCACATGACGTGCCTATAATGTCTGGTCTCCCTTTGTTCCTTTCCTATTATTAATAACTACCTAATTACAATGGCATCAGTACCAGTTTATATTTCTACTAACAATGGATGAGATGGATTTCTTTTACCAAGTATGCATCATAAAGATACTATTGGAGGAAATGACTAGAGAGACTCAGTTTTGTATCCAATTGATATGGGAGAAAATGTTAGTCATGTTTTTATTCTTGAGACCATTATCTTATACCCAGGAATGGATCCCGAACCCACAGAAGTATTTGTTGAGCATCTGCTGTTTTCCCAAGCCTGACTAGACATCAGTGCCTCTGGTGTCAGTTTTGAGTACCTGGGACAGCAGTTGTGTGTATGACAGTAAATGTTGGAATGAGTAGAATATGACCATCTAAGGTTCGGGTGGGAGGAAATGTTTGGTTTCTCTGCCAGGTGTTGAACTATCGTAGTGGTTCTCAAAGCATGGTCCCTGGGCCAGCAGCATCAGTATTACTTGTGATAAATGAGCATGACCTGGTCCTACCCCTGACCTACTGAATGAGAAACTTCAGGGGTGGGCTCAGCAATTCATGTTTTAAGATTTTGACCAACAAACCTCTGCTAGCTAATCAAGTCTGAGATGCACTAAGCTATAAAAATGCAGCAAATTCAAAAGAGGCCCAGCTTGGTTGGGTCAAGGTAGGGGAACTAACTTGTTCTGGTTTTCCTGGCACTGTCCCAGTTTTGGCACTGAAATGCCACACCCCAGGAGCCCCTTCAGGCTTGGGCAAACAGGACGGTTAGTCATTCTGGGAAAGAAGGGGGGCTTCTCTTTGTTGCAGCCTGAAGGTAATTATGGCCGAAAAAGAATAGAGGGGACAGAAGAGAATGTTTCAAGGTGGAGGACAGATCTTAGAAGCTGCTTTCTGCTTGTCAGTTCTAGGCTGAGAGATGTGGTGGCAGGAGGTTACCGCAGGAAGCCAGCAGATGGCTAAGGCATCTTGCTGAATCCCTTGACATGAGTCACAGCTGTTAGAACTTGATACCTTCTGGAAAGGAGAAGGTTGGTATTCACCAAACTACTGCAAGGTGCCAAATTTTTTTTTAAAAAGCCACTATTAATCTTAGCAGTGATGACAATGAAATCCCTATACAGCAAAAAACATAACCCAAAGTGCTTTGTAATTGCAGCAATTTCCATGTCCCAACTGATGGCCCCCTAAATTCTAGAAGAATGGTATCTGGTTTATCTACTTGCAGGAGCTGATCCGGAATAAGAAGTAACACTCATTCTTTCTTAGAGTGAGCGTTTGTCCTGGTTTTCTCAGGCCGGTGCAATTAAAACCATTCTCGTCTTTTTGTACAGTCATAATTTGTAAGTCATATAAAGTCTCAGTTTTGAAAGAGTCTGCAAAATTATAATAAAAATATCTAATCGTGTGTTACAAGCATGGTGTTGAGGACTGGTAAAGAGAGGAGAATGAGACAGGAGTGCTGATTTATATACACCAGCCAAGTGTCATTGTTTTTGCTAAACCAACAGTTTTTGAAAATTTTTTTGCATATTAGAATTGCCTAGGGAGCTTTTAAAACATACTGATGCTCAGGGCTCCATCCCAGAAATTGTGACTTAATCGGTCTGGGGCAGGGGTTGGACATGGGCATATTTTTAAAAAGCTCCTAGGGATTCTAATGTGTAGTTGGGGTTGAGAATTGTTATCCTGACTTAAACCAGTGGGTCTCAACTAGCATGCCCCAGGATAACCTGGAGGCCTGTTGAGAAATCCGGACCCCGCCCCCAGAGTGCCTGTTCCGGGGAGTCTGGAGTGGGCCCAATGATTTGCATCCCTAACAAATGCCCTGGTGCTGCTGCTGCTGCTCTGGGACCACACTCTGAGGATCAGTGTTCTAAATGATTCCTACCTCAAACTCCAGCTAATCTTACAAACCATATCTTTTCGCCTTAGTATAGACATGTGTATAGATAACCTCTCTGCCAAAATGCCACTACGGATCTAATCCCATGTATCCAGTATTTTGTTTCTTTCCTGAATTTAAAACATTTTAATTAAAAATATACTTTAGAGAGATTTGGTATCAGTTCCCTTCCTTTCTAAATCTTGCAAAATAGGATGTTTCTTCCGGTTATATCCTTTTTCTCTTACTAGGTTGTAAGTTCTTTGAGGACATTTGTACATTCAGAATTACCTGTTTTGCTTGGAACATCATAGGTCTTTTGTAAATGTTAGTGGTCAGTGATTATGTACAGAAATTGCAGCGTTATAACCAAACCCAATGATTCCCAGTTGTTTTTATAATATTATCTAAATATACTAGCATCTCTAAGATTAGGGTCATAAAATACGTTTATTTAGTGAACTATAGAACTAGAAGTAACTGTGCAGGACAAGTAAAGTCAAATAGGTCAGCAGAAGTAAGTACAAGCAACTCTTACCATGAAGTATAATAACGCTGATAAGATGACACATCAGCAATAAGCCCTGAAATGTGGATTGATGCATGGATTAGATTAGTTCAGTAATATACACTTAGGTTTTTGAAAATAACTGTCATAACATGTACTAGAATAAATTTGGTTTGGTTCTGCCAAGGCAACTGCAGGTGGGACTTGAAATTCATTAAATCTAGGAGCTTTTTTCATAGCTAATTTTTGAGTTGATAACTTTGTATGGCCCACAAATGATGTTATAAATATCCAAATGACCCTTAGCAGAAAAAAGGTTCCCCACCTCTGCTCTATAGCAACATGTAGTGACTAATTTTTTAAATGATATTTAAAGCATTAAGAGATGACTAAATTGTTCTCCAGATGCCTGCAACAATTTACACTCACAACACGCTTCCTACACCCTGACCCATATTACCTATTATCAAATTTATTAATTTGTGCCGACCCAATAGTTAAATTTCTTTTTTGTCTCCCTCTCTCTTTCATATCTCTCCTATTCATATACATATACGTGTGTGGACACACACATTTACACTGTGAGGAATGGCTCCCATAAATATACTGATAGAAAAAGGGGTTGCTTTAAAAGTGTGAAAGAGGTGAGGCAGTGCTGAAATGGGGAAGAAAGGAAATACAATGGAGATGCAAGAAAACATAAGAAAAGCCTAATAAAAGGGGAGAGAAAAAGAATTCCTTTTCCCTTTATTTATTTTTTACTTTTACCTTTGGTAAATACAACTTACCCAGTTTATGAGCTAAGATATTGAGTTGGCCATGTTGGGATTCAACTTATCATTCTTGCCAGTTGACATCTCCAGAAGTACAGCTTAAACTGTTAATGCATTCACTTCAGCAAAACAGTCCTGAGGGCATCCGATTCTTCTGTTGATCGGTAGTGGGTTCCGTGGCCCGATGAGCTAGAAAGAAAGATACAGCTGATCAGGGGAGCATGGTGGCTGTCGCCTGTTAGCCTGGGGCCACTAACAGCAACGGCGGCAGAAATGGAGTCTCGTGCAGGTGTCAGATGTTGTCCTGTAAAGAGATTGGCAGTGGACATAAATGCTTCCAGCTGGGCATATTTCCAAGCAGGAAAGCCAGAATGATTTAATAATTAAATCACATTGAGTGTTCTTATTAGGAAATATCATTACTTTTTGATGATATATTGTGTGAGATGGAATTTTCTTATATACACTGTGGTTTGCATATATATGTGATATACATGCATATGTGTAATATATATGCATATATATATCGAAATCAGAATGAGTTACTAAAAGTAATCACCAACAAAGAGGATGGAATATTGATTTAAAGATGCAAAAGATATTAAAGGAAATGTAGAGGCTATGAAGATTAATATGATGTTGCCCTTTAAAGTCAGATGCATTTTCCTTTATGTGAAAGCAACAGAAAGAGAGAAAACTATTAGCTGGAACCATCTCTGTTTTGCGATTAGGTTTTTGCACCTTGAAATCTCAAACTATGATATTATTAAGAAAATATAAAGAATATATATACATAAAAATTACAGAGAATTAACATTTTATTTCTAAATTAAGAACTTGCTTTCCTACCCTCTTTTTTCATAGTGTCCTGCCATGGAGGGGAGGTAGAAAGAATGTTTAAAGGGACAGAGGGCAGAGAAAGCATTTTATCTCATAAAACCACTTTCAGTCTCAAGGGGCTTTGAACAGTGGCCCTGGAGCAGGCAAGGACATTGAAGAAGGTGTCTCTTTCTCTTTTCCTTACTATTCTGTGTATTCCCAGTTGTGATGACTTGTAAATGCAGCTCCTAAGATCAACTCAGGGTGCTAAATTTAGCAGTGAGCTGCAATGAAAGCAAAGCATTTCTCCCACTCATTTGTATCCTGGCCAGCTACATAATTTGCAGGGCCCAGTGCAAAATAAAAATATGGGGGCCTCCTATTCAGAAAACAGGAAAATGTACTGTCAAAGGTGCTAAAATATAAAGTTTTATCCTGCCTTCTGTGGCCTCTCGTTCTCTAGACTTGTCATTTCTTTAACTTGCTATTTAGTGCTGTTGTGAGGAAAATTAAAATTTTAAATCTCTAGCATAATTTTACTGTTCATCTTTATATTGTGTGATGCCAGTTTTATATGCACATATAAGAGCTTTTAACTTGTATGTGGAATCACCAAAATTATACAGTTTGTATTTTGTAGCTTGCACATGCATATGTATTTTGTTCTTACCAGAGCAGTGGAATTGCTGCACAAAACTAAGTCAGCTGTTTTTATTTCACTTCTTAATACACACACATTCTACCAACACTGTCTACTTTTGGCTTACTGATGAGTAAGAAAGGAATGAAAGGAAAGGAAACCGTGGGTCGCCCTATCTTTCCCTTTCCTTCTATGTTACCATTTTCAGTTTATGTGATTGGCTAATACAGGGAAGTAATAGGAGTCAGAAAGAGTATGGCAGAGTTCCTTGATCATTCATGTTTCTTAGAGTGCCATTGCTGCCTTTGGTGATCAGAGCAATTTCTGGTTCCAATGGAAAGAGCCCTCTTGGGGCTCTCAGAGCCTCCACCTACTCAGCCTAGATGTAACATGCTTACCTTGTACTCGCTTTGAGTCTTGCTGAACTCCTGGGGAGCAACATAAATGCTTTATGCAAATGAGGCTTGCTCACACAAATACTTCCTTGTCTCCTTGGACACCCCTTACGAAATCACATTCAAAGATAAAATTATTCAGAGTTTCAAGACAGTGACAGCAGAGCATTAAACCAAGTTCAGGGTCCTTCTGCTTGAGAGGCTCTGTATGACTGCGTAGGTTGTGTGTTCATGAAGGTGGCCCTTTCTATATTAGGGGAAGCTGCTGGATAGCCAGAAGCCTCCAGCACACTCTGTATATGAAGGAATAGAGTTCATAGCAGGCTGGACACTGCCAATAGTGTATATGCAAAATGGTTTCCTTGAAATTGATGTAATGTACTTATTTCAAATTCAGTTGAATTAATATCTTAGAGACAGTTGGATCGCTTAGAGGGCTCCCAGCTCCATGAAGAGTACCTTTCATATGGGCCTTTGAAATTTTAAGGCTAAAGCTGGAACCAGGTACTTAACATCAAATCAATCTCTTTATCCCTTAAAATTTTGTTTGTTTGTCTTTGTTCTCCCAGGATTTCCAGCAGGAGAGCTCCAGAAGCCTTTCTTTTGGGGAACAGAATATCCTCGGTAAGTAAGTGAGTAAGGAAACCAGTTACTGACAAATAAGGAAGAACATGCTGCTTTGGCAGAGCATAGAAATAAAACAAAACAAAACAAGCCAGTGGTTGTTCAGCAAAAAGAGAGCATGGAGCCTGGCCTGGGCTGGCCCCACTCTCACCATTCTAGGTATTTGTTTTCTGATTCTTGTTACCAGGGTGTATGACTAGACAGAAAAGCCAACTAGGACACAGGTAGCTTTCATTTTTATGCATTTATTCACTTATGCATTGACTCATACTACAAACATTTGGACCTTGAAGGATTGTTGGCATTTGATTTGAAGGTGATGGGTCTGAAACCATTCCATATAGAAGAAACTATGTGAGAAAAGACAAGAAATGTGCTGATAGAATGGCAAAGCGTTTAGTTTGGCTAGTCACACTGGTGTATGAAGAGAAGCAGTGGAAAAGAAGTCTAGAAAAGAAAGTTGATGTTTGATATGGAGGGATCTGAATGCCAGGTAAGGAGCCTGGACATTAATAGGCAATAGAAAATACTGAAGTTTTTGAGCAAGTAAAGGTAATCAAATTTGTCTTGGGTAGCTATACAGTGGTTCAAAAACTGACAGCATCTGGAGTTAGGGATATCAGTTTAAAGGCCATTAATACCGAAAGATTGTAGACTTACGTAATTCAGAATTTCTATATATAGTAGGAATTCTGATAATATTCATTGTCAATAATATCACCACTTTTATTATGTGCCTTTGCTTGCTCTGGTGCTTTAATTCACAGAAAATTTAGTCTTGCTTTTTAGAAGTTTAGTCTTTTGTATTTTGGTTTGGATAAATGACAACATAAATATGATTAAATATGGTGGCAATGTTTTGATTTGGACTCCCCCAGAAGCATACCCTATGACAAAGATTCAAGTGCAAATAGTTCTTTTGGGAGGTGACACCAGGAAACACTGGCAGGGTAGTGGGGGAGTGAGACAAGGAGGGAAGGAAGCCAATAAATTGTGTTATAGGAGTTTTCTATGGCTTCTATAATAGAATTATCACAAACTTAGTGGCTTAAAGCAATGTAAATTTATTAGTTTATAGTTCTGTAGGTCAGAAGTCCAACCTGAGTCTCACTGGGCTAAACACAAGGTGTGGGCAGGGCTGCATTCCCTTTTGGAAGCTCTGGGGAAGAATCTATTCCTTGGCTTTCCTCGCTTCTGGAGGTGGTCCATATTCCTGGCTCATGGCCCTCTTCTTCCATCTTCCATATCCGCAAAGTTGCGTTTCTTTGACCAGTCATACGTAGATACTCACGTCTTCTTCTGACTCTCCTCTTTTGCCTTTTCCTCCACTTTTGATTATATTGGGTATACCCAGATAATCCAGGACAGTCTCCCTATTTCAAGTTCAGCTGATTAACAACCTTAACTCCCCTTTGCCATATAATAACATATTTACAGGTTCTGGGGGTTAGCATGTGGGTATCTTTTGAGGGCCATTATTCTGCCTATGACATGTCTGTTCCAAAGCCAGTTATCACTCTGGGCAGCTGAGGCTCAGTCCTGCTGCAGAGCTGTAGAATATGCTTCAGTGTGATCCCATCTTGGGGGCAAGGGAGCTAGGCGCTTTATCCTACAACTCACCTTCCATCATTGCTTGAGGGCTTCCACCAGGTGTATGAACTCCCTGGCATTACCCAGCCTAGGCCAAGAGGGATCTGGTGGCCGGAGAAAGCAACTATAGACGGTCCCTAACTACGGTCGTTCAGCTTAAGATTTTTCAACTTTACAATAGTGTGAAAACGATGTACATTCAGTAGAAAATGTACTTGAAATTTTGACCTTTTCCTGGGCTAGTGATTTGCAGTATGATACTCTCTCATGATGCTGGGCAGCAGCAGTGAGCTGCAGCTCCCAGTCAGTCATGTGATCACGAGGGTGAACAACCGATATTCTACAGTGTAGTCATTGTGTTAGATGATTTTTCCCAACCATAGGCTAAATGTAAGTGTCCTGAGCACGGTTAAGAGAGGCTAGGCCAAGCTATGATGTTCTTTAAGTTAGGTATATTAAATGCATTTTCAACTTAAGATATTTTCAGCTTACAGTGGGTTTATCGCGATAGAACCCCACTGTAAAGGGAGAAGCAGCTGTGGTTTGAGGTGCTGGTAGTTGGAAGCTGTTGGAGTGATGTGCTTGGAAATGGTGGGTGCTGAGTGGACAGGAGCAGGCAGCAGTAAGCTTACTGAAGGAAAGCACCGTTGTTAGCATAAGTGAAAATGAAAATGGTTTGTATGGCCCAAATCCATTAATATCATCCCAGGCCTCAGCTACATAGTTTTCATTAGTGTTCACATATTTGGAATCAATTTTCCCTATTGTTAAGATGAGAAATTAATATATATTTATATAAAATTAGAGGTTTAGGTAAATATTCTCTTAGCTCCCTTCAAAGTAAAGAAGTTCTAGAATTCTTTAAATGTGCTCATTACTAGCAGTTTAACTGAGCTTCTATTATTGTGGTTGTATACCTGGAGACTTGGAAATAGTCTGGTTTATTTTTTTTTTTAAATATATCTTTATTGATTCCAGAGAGAGGAAGGGAGAGGGAGAGAGAGAGAAACATCAGTGATGAGAGAGTTATTGATGGGCCACCTCTTGCAGGCCCCACGCTGGGGATCGAGCCCACAACCAGGGCACATGCCCTGACCGGGAATTGAACCGCGATCTCCTGGATCAGGTTGATGCTCAACTGCTGAGCCATGTCTGGCCGGGCAGTCTGGTTTAATTTTGAAGTTATTGATTTAATGAATTTTTGGGGGATCTATGAGATGATTTTCTAATGTAAAAGTCAAAATCATAGGAACTTAGGAAACAATATTAGTGCCTATTAGTTCAACATTATACAGAACCATATTTGAGACTTAAGTGGGAGAGAGCTTTGCATTTTTTCCCTAAAGAGTTCTGCGTCTGCACTGAAACCATCCATCCTCTATTAGGATCGGCATTTGAAATATGGAGATGCTGGACACATAGGAATCACAGTCCAGTGAGGTGGATTCCCATGCATGCATCTGTTCTGGATGGATAGCTTTTAGAACCAACTAGTGCTTATCCTTTCTGCCCACACTGGTCAGTTAGCCCTCCCCTGAGTGTTGGGTCTAATTATGGGGAGATTGGTAGGCTGCATTGTTTCCAGAAGAGAGGATCAGGATTGTAAATGGCCTAAGACAACATATCCCAAAGTGTGTGTTCCATGAAGTAGTAATAGAGTTAATTCATCCTCCCCTTCCCTTTGTTTTGGAGAATCACGATACTTAACAGCATAAAAATTACTAAGACGCTCTGTAAGAAAGACACTTATTTAAAAGTGTTTAAACCAGAGGTTCCTAAAATCCCCCTTTCCCTATGTTTTGAGAAAATGCTGGTCTAGAATTCATGACTGAAGAAAAATAGTTGAAAGAACTTGAGAAGAGAGCATTTGAGGAAGAACCTCATAACTTCGTATTTTTTGAAAGAAAGTTAAGGTGGCAGAATGATTTACTATATTCAGGGGGTCAGAGGTTGTTCCGCTAGAGACTACACTAGACCAATGGATAGAAGGCATAGGAAAGAGATTCCAGGTTAAGAGGCCTGTTTTTAAAACCACTGAAGAGAGAATGGGCCACCTCAGAAGAGGGTGAGCTCCTGGTTATTGACAGTGCCCAAGGAGAAGTCTTAGGACCATTTGAACAGATTTTTGTAGCGGGGGGCCATGAGTCAGCTAAAGAATGGAACTAGATGACCTTAAAGACGCTACCAACTCTGAGATTTTTATGAATTTACATTTCAAGCATAGAGTAGCTCTTACTTGATGACCACTTGACATAATTGTTACTCCAGGAAGCATACCCTGTGCATTTGTTAAGCCCATTGGGCAGTAAGTACAGAAGAGAAACTTAGTAGGTGGAAAAATGGTTATCTCCCCCATTTTATTTTTGGAAGGCTAGATTTTCTCTGCCGGAGTCTTCTTGTTCTGGCCAGCCAGTCCTATTTTAAAAAGGCATAAAGTTTATTTATTTTTATGACATGCTAATTTAAATAATGTCCATTGATAACATGGAAGATGTGAATTTAGTATTATGAAACATTATCATTGTAAGGCTTAGTCATATAAAATTCTGTCTTCTTTGTCTCTTGTCCAAAGGATTGCAATTATGTGACTGAGAATTGGAACTTAAAATGATTCAACCATTTTCTGAATTCTCCATTACCCTTTGCAAATAGGAAGCTCATTGGAGCAGTCCCTCTGAAGGGGCATTTATTGCAGAACAGTTCCTATAAGCTTCCATTGTTCATCCCTTAAATTCAGCAGCATTGACCAAGGCTTGTAGAGGATCAAATGTGATTGTCAGGACTAAGAGGTCTGGAAAAGTGAAATGTTACAAGCTGTACAGTGATAGCTACTGCTGCAAAAATTAGCACTATTACAAGTTTGTCCCACACTGCTATGATAGCTCTATGATTGAAATGCATAATTTTACTCTTACTTCCTTAATGAAGGTTTGCAATGATGGAAAAACAGTAGGAAGCATTTTTTCAAATGCAAATTACCTTGCAGGAAAGAAATAACAAAGGAAAGAATTGCCACCAAGGGGAAAAATTAAATCTTGCAGCACTTCCTTGGGTATAGTTGAGACAAACAATTAGCATGTTAAGGATCATTATGTCCTGTAATAACATGTTGTTTCAAAAACTCTCCTTCCTTCCACTTATGGGTCCTATCTATTTGCTAGGTTACTTTGATGTTGCATGTCAGGAAGCAACTGTAAAGTATTTTTTAGCATAATTTCAAATCTCAGAAAATATCCTCATAACAAGGATTTTAAATTGTTGATAATCCTCATCCACACATTAAATAACTACAATAAGTCACATATCAATCTGTCACTTGCATGAAATGGTAAAGTTAATCAATTAGTTAAATCGTTGTTAGTTTCTTACCGTGTACTAGGTACAATTCAGCAGCAGTCGAATAGGTAAGAGTTTGACCTTCATGGAACTTAAAGCTGAGAGAGAAGATCCCAGACACATATGTATGGAAGCCCCCTTATTTATTTCTTCATATATCATTAAAATGCTTCTGTTTCAGTTATCTATTGCTTTGTCACAAAGCACCGCCAAACAACCACTATTGGCACATGATTCTGCAATTTGGGCAAGACTTGGCCGAGACAGCTTGTCTCTGTTCCCTGTGGTGTTTGTTGGCTGGGGAAACATAACTGGGACCAGAGGATCTAAGATGACTTTGCTCACATGTCTGGTGTCCCAGTTGGACTGGTTTGAATGGCTGGGGCCTGGCTGGGTCTCTCTTCCTTTAAAAGTCTCTCAACTTTTGGTGTCTCTTGCTTGCTTCACTTGGCCTCTCTGTCTCCAGCTGATCATCAGTCAAACTTATTTACATGCAGTTGACTTCCAAGGGCAGAAAATATGAAACTACAAGGCCTGTCAAGGCCTAGGTCCAGAAGCCACATCTGGCCCTTTCTGTTGCATTCTGTTGATCATAGCAAGTCCCGAGGTCCATCCAGATTTAAGGGAAAGGAAATAGTTGCCTCTTGATGGGAGAAGGGAGCCCATGCATTCAGGGTGTGTGGAATTGTCATTGGTCACCCTTATAGATAATCTACCACATGCATCTTCAGAGGTGAAGAGAAATGATAAAATGCCTTTTCCAAATCTGATGAAGGCTTCACAATCTTTGCCATTCAGCTGTGAGCTTGTCTGTCACAGAAGCAGAGAAACGTGACTACCTTGACAGCAGAGTGATCCCTTTTAATCTCTGCTCTATTCCTTTTTTATGACTACATTTGGAAAACAATTTAACTTCTAAGTCTGCAGAGATTTTTCAACAGGTTCTCAGATAAAAAATAAATGGTATGCTGACTGACAGGATCTGTTCAAACCCTGCTACTGCTTTGGGTGTTTATAAATATAAACTACAGCTAGAGCTGATATAGAACCATACAAACCTTAGGGCTGGAAGGGACTTTAGAAACCATCTCTTTCACACCCCTAATTTTACAGGGTAGGAAAAATAAGGCCCACATATGGTCATAATAACAATGTTAGAATTTATATTTTCTTTGTCCACGTCAATGAAAAGGGTGTGTTTAGATTTTTTTAAAACAATTTTGTGATTATTAGATTGTTATCAACATGGTTACTAGAAAACAGATTATCTTGGCTTTTCATTGAAAAAATGAAAGGATTATGCTCTGAGATTCATGCTTGTAATTTTCTCCAAATTATATATTTATGCTATAGATCTCTGAGTTATGGTGCTATAGGAGTAATTGTTGGACACGAATTTACACATGGATTTGATAATAATGGTAAGTATTGGTTCATTGTCTAAGCTGCTGCTTTTATGATAATGTTGACTGTATGGGTGTTAATTGTTGCTATTATTTTTGCATAGTGGCATCATCATAGATTGAAGATTGTCCAATGCAGTATTATTGCTGATTGAAAACTTTCCCCCATGTCTTGCAGTGATAGCTTGCAATAAATAAATAATTGTTCCCATTGATAGAATGATGAAAAAATGACCTTGTAATTTCACTGATGTTAGCTGTGCATTTAGATTAGAATTGCTGTAGCTGCCACAATAATTATAGGAATTACTTTATAGCTTCTTCCCTTTGTCATTTCTTTGTTCACCATCTTGAGATGCTCTCCCTGGAGGTGGGAGCTCTGCTCTGAGGATGATTATACATGCTGCCAAATTAGGACTCAGTGAGTTAGGAATCTGGAGTTTGGCTGACTGGTTCCTTTATACTATTTCAAGGATTATGCAGTGCTTAATCTCTGTTTTTCTCTATGCTGGCATAGATTCAGAATTTTAAAGAAGGCTACGCTTTCCTAATAATGCGTAATATAGAATATCCTGTGTACTCTGAAGACATTTAAGTGA
Source organism: Miniopterus schreibersii (assembly GCF_964146895.1). Lineage (NCBI taxonomy): Eukaryota > Metazoa > Chordata > Mammalia > Chiroptera > Miniopteridae > Miniopterus > Miniopterus schreibersii. The sequence continues at coordinate 94,848,260 of NC_138104.1, read as the reverse complement.
AAGGAAAGAGCAGGGTATGGCATAAACTAAAGAAATTATCACTCTTTGAGAGTTACCATCATTTTTAGTCAACACTTCTTTCTCCTTTAACTTTGGAGTATTATTGGGAAGCCATATGAAACCTCCAAAACTTATGAATTAGTAGCAAATTATGATCACATCTCCATCCACACAAAGATTTATAGGTAAGCTCAAAAACCCAGCTGGCCCAAGGCAACATTAATAGAGGGTCCTCTTTCTTCCATGTCTGTGGTGTCTCCAACACCCTTTGCTGGGTGCCTACCCAGGGCCAGAGACACTTTTGGTTCTTACCTTCTGCACAGTTCTTCCTGGGTTCCTACTAGCCCTTCCTTAATCACACAGGTTTTGTGTTCACCTGGTCTCTCTCCCTGTTAACATACAGCTGTCTTCTGAATACTCAGAGCTACACTTTCTATTTCTGCATGCTTGGTTTATCTGAGAGGGTAGTCTTAGCTAAGAAACGAAAGCCAGTGTTGGTCTCTTGCTTCCTGGCCTTTCTTCCTGGGACATTTAAGTACAGTTATCCCTCAGAATCTTCTAGAGGCCTTCAGGGTTGTCTCTCAAAGGGCAAAATCTGATGATGGTAATTTCATTCTGTAATCAGTACTTGGAACAGTACATTGCACAGATAAGGACATGCCCAGTATCTATTTAATAATTGGTTGGTTAGTGGTTGGAGGACAGTGATTCCGTGCTCTCCCAGGGGGATGGTAATGGCATCCAGCCTGATTGAAGAGCTTTGGATTGTTCCAGTTGACATCTTTGCTTGGGGAACTTTCTTGTATGTCTAGCAAAGAGTTCTCTGCATAATTAAATTCAAACCAGTAGTAACCTTGAATGAGTATAAAAGATAATTCAGATACATGCAAACATTTTTGAAGGGTATAGAGAAAGTGAAGAGTGAGCCTGTAGCAAAAAAACAAAAACAAAACATGTATAACTAATCTCTTTTTTTCTGTTATGTTTTGGAGATTTCCATTCTTGTTCCAAGTTCTCTTTTTAAAGCAACCTTCCCTGTCAAAGCAGGACAGATGGGCCTTCCATCCACACTGATGGCCGTGGAATGATTCATAACACAGGTTTTATGTGTCTCTCAGTTCCTGGCAACTTGGAGGAAACACATTCCTGTAGGGCTGAGTCAGGGGCTATGGTTGCACGGTGTGAATGACTCATTGGGCTGTTCCTATGGATCATTTGGAATTTCACTGGTGGTGGTGCTCCGACTCCCTTCATGGGCTTCCTGAATGAAGCCATTTCATTTCATAATCCAGAGAACACTTTGGGTCGTATTAGGTGAAAAAAAAAAAAAAAGAATCCAAGACTGGTTAAGAATGGTGCATGCTGTAAGTTGATGACCCTTACTATTAAAATGCTCTTCGTTGCTTAGAAGGAAAACTTCCTCACACCTCTGTCTCCTTTGTCCTCATTTTACAATGAGTCTGTGACACTGGAAAGAAGGTGGGAGCTGCTCCCAGTAGTAGTGTCTGTTGCTGGGACTGCTTCTTAAAGGCTTGTTGAAGTGAGGGGTAGGGAGGTGAAGAAATCAGTCTCCATAAATAATACAAATATCTTTTAACTTTCCTTTTTGCTAGGTAGAAAATATGATAAAAATGGAAACCTGGATCCTTGGTGGTCTCTTGACTCCGAAGAAAAGTTTAAGGAAAAAACAAAGTGCATGGTTAACCAGTATAGCAACTATTACTGGAAGAAAGCTGGCTTAAATGTGAGTATAACTGTGGTGAAGGCGGCCTATTGTGGGTTTTTTCCCATTTGGACATTAGCTTTAGGTTGTTGGTTCTCAAAGCGTGGGTCCCAGGCCAACAGCTTCAGTCTCCCCTGGAAATTGTTAGGAATACAAATTCTTTTATTTTTCCAATTCACTCACATTTGGGGAGGAAGATTGTGTCAAGATGTGCTTGGGAGTAGCTGAAGTCCAAGTCTATAGTAGTCCAAGGGATTTTAGATACTAACTGAAAAAGGCATGGATTTAATTTATAGTCATCTGGTAGCCACAGGGTGGCAAGGGACAAATTCTATCTTTTGGTCCTAAACAAGACATCTAGTCACCCATAACTTTTTTAAAAATTGAACTTACTGAGTTGACAATGGTTAATAAAATTTTACAGGTTCCAGGTATACAAGTCTACAGTACATCATCAGTATATTGTATCCTGTGCTCACCACCCCAAGTCAAGTCTCCTCGCATTACCATTTATCCCCTTGACCCTCTTCTCCCTCCCTCTCCCCACCTCCTTCTCTCTGGCAGTCACCATACTGTTGTCTGTGTCCATGAGTCTTTTTTTTTCTTTGCCTAATCTCTTCACCCTTCTCACCCAGCCCCCAATGCCTTCTCCTCTGATGATTAGTGACCCATAGCTTTTTTTGATAGCGAAACAAAGAACAATAGCCTTATAAATGCTCTATCCACCTTCTGTAATGACTAGATGAAATTATGCAGTCTTTCACCATTTACTGCTCAAATATTTCCACGAAAAATGTCCAAGGTGTGCTCCCATCCTAGTCAGTAGTCAACAATTATCAAGAGCCCAGCTACACTGTTTCTTCAGCTGTTAGCATAGCAGTATTGTCAAGGAAGCTACTGCTAAGAAAATCAGTAGCCTTATTTTTTTCTCTTAAAATTTTTAAATTCAATTTATTTAAACTAAAAACAAAACAAACAAAAACAAGTTCACTCATTTCCCCTACCCCCCATCCTCCACCTCTAGCAACCAGAATCTGTTCTCTTTATCTATGAATTCAGTTTCATTTTTATTTTTTTTACATTCTACATATAAATGAGGTCATAGGGTATTTATCTTTGTATGACTTATTTCACTTAGCATAATACTCTCTATGTCCATCCATGTTGTCTTAAATGTCAAGATTTCATTCTTTTTTGTGGCTGAGTAGTATTCCAGTGTGTGTGTGTGTGTGTGTGTGTGTGTGTGTGTGTGAGAGACATCTTATCTGCCCATTTATCCATCATCAGTGGACACTTAGATTGTTTCCATATCTTGGCTATTGTAAATAGTGCTGCAGTGAGCATGGGGGTGCATATATCTTCTTGAATTAGTGTTTTCATTTTCTTCAGATACATTCTCAGAAGTGAAATTGTTGGATCATATGATAATTCTATTCTTAATTTTTTGGGGGAACCTTCATACTATTTTCTATAGTAGTTGCAGTAATTTACATTCCCACAAAAGTGTTCTTCTATACATCCTCGCCAACACTTGTTAATTCTTGTATTTTTAATAATAGCTGTTCTAACAGGTATGACATGATATCTCACTGTGGTTTTTATTTGAATTTTTCTGATGATTAATGATGTTCAGCATCTTTTAATGTACCTGCTGGCCATCTATATGTCTTCTTTTTAAAAACGTCTATTCAGATCCTCTGCCCATTTTGTTTAAATCAAATTGTTTGTTTTTTGCTATGAGTTGTATGAGTTCTTTGCATATTTTGTATATTAGCCCCTTATCTGATATATGATTTGCAATTATCTTCTCCTCTTCAGTAGGTTTCCTTTTCTTTTTGTTCATGGTTTCCTTTGCTGTGCAGAAGTTTTTTTGCTTTGATGTAGCCCTACTTGTTCATTTTTGCTCTTTTTGCTTTTGCTTTTGGTGTCATTTTCAAAAAAATCATTGACAAGACCACTGTTAAGGGGGAGGGGTTACTGCCTGTTTTCTTCTAGGAGTTTTATGGTTTCTGGTGTTCAAGTCTTTAATCTGCTTTGAGTTAATTTTTGTTTGTGGTGTAAGGTAGTATGTAAAGCAGGAGTGGTAACTTTTTGGGACTGAAGCTGGGAAGGTTTTGGGTGACTTAAGAGATCAGTGTTACCTGAAGATTTGTTTTCATTCATTGGTATTGCCTAATACCTGGGTGATTGAGCTAGCATGGAAGTAGGACCCATGGCTTGAAGGTTTAGAGCAGGGTGTATTGTTTCCTGTTGCTGCTATAGCAAATCACCACGAATTTAGTGACTTGAAATTACACAAATTTATTATTGTACAGTTCTGTACGTCTCACTCAGGTCTCCGTGGGCTAAAACCCTAAGGCGTCACCGGGACTGCTTTCTTTTTTAGCTGCTCTAGGGAAGAATCTGTTTCCTTGGCTGTTCTAGCTTTTAGAGGCTGCCCACATTCCTTGGCTCATGGCCCCTTCCTTCTTCAACACCAGCAATGCCGGGTTGAGACTTTTCACATTGCATCACTCTGAGACACTCTATTTGAAAAGGACCCTTGTGAGTACATTGGACCCACTTGGACAGTGCAGGCTAATGTCACCATCTCAAGATCCTTACCTTAATCATATTTTAAAAATCTCTTTTGCCACATCAGGTAACATTTTCACAGATTCCCAGGATTAAGACATAGACATCTTTTGGCAGGAGCATTATTCTGCCTCCTGTGCAAGGATGGGCAAACTTTTTTTGTAACAGACCAGGTGGTAAATGATTTAGACTTTGTGGGCTGTTAGGCCTCTGTCATAACAAGTCAACCCTGCCATAGTAGTGATAGAACAGCCACAGGTGATATGTACGTGAATAGGCGTGGCTCTGTGCCAGTAAAACTTGAATTATGGACACGGAAATTTGAACCTCACATAATTTTCACAAAGCCACAAAATATTATGCTTCTTTCAACACCCCCCTCCCCCAATCACTGAAAAATGTAAAATCCAGTCTTACCTTGCAGCATGTACAAATACAGCAGCAGGTTGAATTTTGGCTTGTGGATTTGGGATTGTTTTATGTCATAGCCTATTTAATAGTTTAAGGAACAATCATCAGATGTTTGGAAGAATTTCTTCACCATACTTGGCTGGTTATCATACATATTGCAAACCTCAACCTTTGTTCCCCATGAGAACTAACCTCCTTATAATTTTTCTTGGAAATTGGTGAAGGTGAAATGGTGGTGGCTGGTCTTGAACTCTTAGTCCTATGTGATGGTAAATTTTTGGAAACACAAGCACACTGAAAAGAATACTCACGTTATGTGAGTTAATCAGAGAAAGTAATCTGTATATTGACATTTCTGTTTTTTCCCATTTAAACTAGAGTCACTGAGAGTATTTTTTAACATTTCATTGGAGCTGGTTAAATGGGTGAGAATAAAGAGGTGGGTGAGAAGGAAGTGTGTTGCATAATAAAATAGAAATTATTTTATTCAGGACTACCTTGCTGGGGTTCGTTTTCTATCTCACAATATATTATGACTACCTCTGATTTATTGAATGTAATTTTCTCTTTAAAATATGGCACTTTTTATTGCTATCATATTTATGCCTCCTGCTGAATGATAGTTTACTGTGAAACACTCTTTTTTCCATTTCTTCTTGTTAGGTGAAAGGGAAGAGGACCCTGGGAGAAAATATTGCCGATAATGGAGGTCTGCGGGAAGCTTTCAGGGTATGCACTGCAACATTTGCTGTGATTTTAAAACTTAAGCTCTAAAACACCATATGGGTACACCTCAATTCACAGCAGAAACATGTTCATGAGGAGTTAGATTTCTGTAAATTGTGTGAATTTCTGTAAGTAGAATTATATTTCCCCATTGACTGTATTATACTCTATTATATGAATAGAGCTACATTTGTTTTTTTTTTCTTTTCTTTTTGGGGTGTAGTCACTTTCTAAACAATATTTGTTATTAAGAATCATGCATTTAATGGATAGTTTTCAGGAGATATATTCATAATAATATCAGAGCATGCTACAGAAATCTCGGGGCTAGGTTCAGATGAGTTTTCCTTCCTTATAATTTTCTCTGAAAATACCAAACTTCTGTATTATGACCAGAGGCTAGTGGTTCTCGTATAGTGGGCCAGCTAAAAGTCCATAATACTGTTTTCATCATCCACTGGTCCATGTTAAAGAAGAAATGGAAGGATGGTACGGAAAGGTTTTCATGAAGCTAAATACATTCGATGTAAAGACCAGGCTGTGATTCTGAGATTATATCCTTCCTCTATTCTAGTTAAAATATATTGTACTGTAAAAGATGACAGTGATTGAGCATGATCGTTTTCCCTCTTTCTTGGCAAAATCCTTGCCGAGGGTCATCTATTCTGCTTCTCTCACCAGGCTTACAGGAAGTGGATAAATGACAAGAGGCAGGGAGTTGAGGAGCCTCTTCTGCCAGGCATCACATTCACCAACAACCAGCTCTTCTTCCTGAGCTACGCTCACGTGAGTAGACCAAAGAAGGGGCGTCAAAGATGAAAGTAGGACTTTGGCTTGCTTCCTTGATAAACAATTTGGAACAAAAGTTTAATGGCATAACTTTGATTTTAGCTGAAATTTTATCTTGCTGCTTATTTTCAGGATAAATTTCATTTTTTTAATGTTCTATGAGAAATTTTTAGCCTATTATACTTTAATTGGAAGCATTATTTTACATTCGTTTCAGGTGTACAGCATAGTGGTTAGATAATCATATACTTTACAAAGCGTTCCCCCTGATATTTTGTCATCTGTAGGCTAGGCCTGGATTATTCCACCAGCCTTATGGCACGTTTTCCTGACTTTGGCATCTTTCCACCACTGTGTTACATGCCACTGAAATACCACTTTTATTTCATTACTGACCTGCTGAAGAACTTCAGTGGCTCACAAGTCCTACCACATCAAAGCTAAACACTTCCAGCTAGCTTTTTAAAAAGTTCTCCTCAGTCGTATCCAACTCTACCCACCAGCTCTAAATTCCCACAGCTCCACCAGTCTCACCTTTCGCTGGGAAGGTGGCCTCACGTCCAACCCATGATGCCATGCCCATTACTGTCTCTGTAGCGTTGCTTTGATTTTCCTTCTATAATGTGACCCCCTGTCCACTCCTCCCTCTCCGATTATTGAATCCCATATTTATCCTTCAGAACCCATGTCAAGTTTCACCTCATCCACGTAAGCCACAAACTTCCCCAAGGACTCCAATTCTCATTTTTGTAAATCTTCAGTTCCTCTATACTTACCTTCATTACCATGCAGTTGAATACTTAATTGTTCTCAAAATGTTGAAGACTTCTAGTTTTATCGTCATAGTTAATCTTCTGGATCCTTTCATTTCTTATGTATCTCCATAGCACCCAGCAAAGATGCTGGATATATTGAAGACACTTGATAGTTTTAGATGAATTACTTGAAAAGTGTAAGACTAACACAGTTCAATTGAGGAGACTTTGTTTGGGGTTAGTACTAGGTCTTATATCTAAAATAAGCACACACACACACACACACACACAGTCAGAACTTTGTAGAGCAGGGCTTGGCAAACTAGGACCCATGGGCCGAATATGGCCTGCTGTCTATTTTTGTAAATGTTATTTTATTGGAAAACAGCCATGCACTTTCTTTTAGATATTGTCTGTGGTTGGTTTTGTGCTACAATAGCAGAGTTGACTAGTTGGTCTGCAAAGCCTGAAATATTTACTATCTCTCACTTTACAGAAAGAGTTTGCTGACCCCTACTCTAGAGGACAGAGTGCAGCGTCCATCAGTTCTTTCTTACTTACTTAAGGTCCATCTTAGTTCCTACGTTCTAGTTCACAACATCATTGTAGATGAATAAAGTAAACTAACCAATAGCAACATTACAGTCATACTTTTGAAATGCTTCCAAATAAAATTCCAAGCCATATATAATTTATTTTAAACTAAAGAGATTTAGGAAAAATTGAAAGCCATTTTATATCACTAATGAGAAATTTATCTTGGAACTTTTCCTACTGACAGATTGAGATTTTTAGTCTTTTGCATGTTGAAATAAGTCTACTTACAGGGAGCAAAGTTATTTTCCCTCCTGAGAAGGTACTAGGAAAACAGTAACAACCATGATGTGTTTTCAGCAATCTCTTAAATGATATAGGAAGCAGACAATACTATACAATAATGTACGAATATAAGATGAAATAACATAAGAAATGAGGTAAAATTGAATGCCAGAAACAACTTCACTGTAGCTAGCTTATGAGGAAGTTAAGAAATCATATTAGAAAAGCATCTTCAAAGTTAAATTCGGAACCACAGAGACTGATGGTGTATCTTTATGAAAAGTAATAGTATCACATGACCTTTCCTGCTTCCTGTATCCCTGTAGTTTCTGTGACCTGCCAATTTTTCCTTCAGATTTTCGCATCTTTCTACTTCTCTCAGTTCCCATTCCTACTCATTTAGCGGACACTCATTGGGAACCTTCCTGGAGCCTTCCGTAACTAATCTTCTAACTAGTTTCTCCTTTCCTTCTACTACTATATGTCCCTGACAGATAAATCTTTCTAAAATATGATTTTATCATTTTCCTGCTCATAACAATGTGTAAGTATAGTTTAAGCACTTTAGGCTGCTGGTCAAGATTTCAGAAATCTGGCACTGTCCCCCCTGGTCTCCCACTGCTGCCCATTGTGCACCACAGGCCGGCCAAGCTGAATGTCTTGCTCTTATTTTTCTCTCAGACTCGTCTTTGCTTCCCTTTTCTCCTCCACTTTGAATTGCCCCCCTCCTTCATACCCACGTGTCCTAGCTCTTTTCATACTTCAAGACTGCATCATGTTTCAAGACATACTTCAAGTCAGGATTAAGTAGGTTATGGTCTGGGGTCAAATAAACAAAGGAAGTTTATTTCTCGTTCATGCTCTGTGTCCAACATGGGTCAGTAGTGGGTCTCAGCTCATAGTTATTACTCAAGGACCTGGGTTTTAGAGTCTTTATTTTGACATGTGTTTCCATGGTCACCACTGGAGTAGGAAAGAAATATGAGGAAATGTGCACTGGCCTTTAATGTAGCATCTTAAATTGTTCTGAAGGCTCTTAAAACTTCTGCCAGTTTTTAAATCTTCTCCAGGAAGTGACATATATCACTTCTCATTATTTCATTGGTCAGAGTGATGGATAAGTGCCTCCTATCCAAGGGCCTGGACTAGGGTAAGGCCAGCAAGGCACCCAGGGTGCAAAAAACTAACTTCTCATGACTACACTCAAATGATGTTTGATTCATTTTATTGATTCAAATGACTGTGGTTCCATTGGATAAGGACTGTTGCAAGCGTTATATTAGATGAATACTTTGGTTGATTCCTGGGCACATATACTGCTCTCTTGATCTGTAGCATTTGTCTGGAAACCTTCCTAACTTACTCAAATTGTGGAATTATTTACAATGATAAAACCTTCTACTCTGGGGATTAGAATAATAGATGTTACTACTGATGAAGGTTTTATCTGATCTACTAAAACTGTCATCCATCAAGTCTAAAATTACTCTTCAGTATAATTTGGAGCAATTAAAGCAATAGAAAATGTGTAATTGGAATGGAATCGTAATTATCAGGATGCTTTTCTCTTCTAGGTAAGGTGCAACTCCTACAGACCAGAAGCTGCCCGAGAACAGGTCCAAATTGGTGCTCACAGCCCTCCTGAGTTTAGGTAAAAAGGCAAATGGATGATGCTAGTTTTTAACTGTGCCTCTCCCCTCCTCCTCCCCTATGCAGTCATCCCAGCTCTTTACCAAATAGGTGATCTGAACCAAAGCCTATATCGTGAATAGTGGTATCTCCATTTTGCAGACAAAAAATTCTGGCCAAATAGAAACTAAGCATGGACCAAAAAAGCCTCTTCTAAGACAAGGATGCGAACTTATGTACTGTGCCTTAAAACACTTAGAGCTCTGGTTTATCTTGTGTTACAGAATATGCCATTGAATGCGTCTTGTTCTGTATGCAGCCCGCCGACAAACCCAAATGAGTGCCCACTTTCCCAATGGCTCTGACCACAAAGGAGGGCATATGGTCACGTGAAGCTGTTATCATTCATGTCTAGAGTCAGAAGCTCTACATTTTGTCTTTTAGTTTGAATCTTATTTTGAAACATTTGCTTATATGTGAAGGGAAAAGAATTATGAATAACAATCTTATTTAATTGTCAGAATGTATAAAATATTAAGTAAAAATAAAATTAAGGTTGCTATTACTTATCCTGTGCTAAATTTCTAGCATAGTTTGAGGGAAATTTCTATAGTAGGGGACTGAGAATTATAATGGGAAATACAGGAAACCATAAGTATTTATATTTCTTCATTCTTTGCTTAGAACATGTTATATCTCAATTTCTTTATATTTAATGTTTAAATGAATACATTAGCATAGTGCAGGAAAGGCATCTAAAATTTCTCCTATATTTTAAAATCTGATTCCTAAAACCTTGCCTTGAACATGCTTCAGAAATTGACTATAAATTACCCAATAGCATAAAATCTAATCACTGTGTTAGAAATTCTCCCCCACTGGGCTAAACTGTCAAGAATGCTGACAGTCTCTAATGGACTAAAATGTGCGCCCACTGACAAATGGTGCAGATGAAACCATGCAGTAGATTAATTACTCAGAAGATAAGTTCTTAGAAACTCATTTCCTTTTACTAACTAGTTGCCTGTAATGTTGGATTTTAGCTGATAATTTGCAGAGCATACTTACTAATTATCAGCTAAATTCTATCTTTAACACTTGGTCAGGATGAATCACACCATGAAATATGCATCCCTACCTAAACATCCCAGCTAAGACACAGGAGATTATGGGGATTTTTTCAGATATTGGCCATTATATTCATTCAAATGCCCATAGGTAAAGAAGTCATTAGGGAAGAAATAGTCAGTGATTGAGAATGCTGAATCTCCAGTCAGCCCTTTGAACATGCAGTTCAGTAAGAAATAATGAAGAGAGGGAGTTTTTTTTGCTGGCTTATTAGTGATGTTTGCAGTAACTGTATATTTTGAGTACAGCAGAAATCACACAATGGAAATACTACTTCCAAAAGGCAGTTACAATCAGAGTTCTGAGTAGGAATCTGCAATCTTTACTGCAGTTGGGGGAACTTGCAAGAACCCCAGATTTTGAAGTTAACGCCAGTAAAGGATTCCTTATCAATAACAACTAGACACCATTCATTGGTTTATTGTTGCATGAACCAGATTATAGATACAGATGATCCTTCAAACATAATAAGGATTTAGAGAAAGTGTTTGTGTGGAATGAATGAGTTTTTTAAAGATAGTGATAGCAACAGCATGGATGAATTTTATGGACATAAATATTGACTAAAAGAAGTCAGTGACAAAAGAGTGACTACTGTGTGATTCCATTCATATGAGATTCAAAAACAGGCAAAACTAATCTATGGCAACAGAGATCAGACTAGTAGTTATCCTTGGAGGTACTACCAATATGGCCCCCCAGGGAGCCTTCTAGGTGCTGGAAATATCTCATGTTTTGATCTGGGTGGTAGTAACGTGGATGTATTATACACATGAAAAAAATCTATGAGCTTTACATTTAAGACATCTGCACTTTGTATCAGTTATACCTTCCATAAAAAGATAAAAAGTAGAAAAGCTAAGTATTGATAAATTCTACAGTTTATAGGAATTTGTAGAGTTATAGGAATATACAATCCTATACTCAATATGTTGGAATTGTAAATCCTGCAGTTTATAGGAATTTGAAAATATTTGGAAGATTAATAGGACTGTTTGCCTGGCATTCCGGAGGTGCTGGTTCTAGTCTCAGCTGTGTTAAACTTTTTTTTGAAGTTTACTTAACCATTTTGGGTTTCCGTTGTCTGCTTTGTAAAGAGATTAAATGAATGCAATATCCCTTCAAACAATATGCTGCTACAGTTTTATCCAGAACCTGTTGATATGTAAGAATTAAATGACATGGGCTTTGACATATCTTTTTCAGGGTCAATGGTGCCATTAGCAACTTTGAAGAATTCCAGAAAGCTTTTAACTGTCCATCCAATTCCACAATGAACAGAGGCACGGACTCCTGCCGACTCTGGTAGCTGGACTGCTGGTTTATGCCATCCTGAGAGAGCTGTACAGTGCTAGTAGAGGCTGCACTGAGCACAGATCACCTACTGCTTTAGGCCTATATTCCCCTGAAAACTTTTATTTTTAATTCATCTTCATTATTTGGGTATTGCTTGAATCTAAATGCTATCTTTTCAAAGTCATAGGGCTTAGAAATGGAATACAAGAAGTGAACCAAGGTATGTTTCTTTGGAAAACCAAACCAACAAAAATAAATTCTTAAGATACTTTTATTAAAATGCTATCTGCTGAATTGTTGCAATTGTCCATTTTAGTGTGTAACCACAAGTAAGTGGTATGTAGCATTTTAATCTATATCTTTTCTATAGCTTTGCGGGGGGGGGGGGGGGGGCTAAGTAGAATGTATCCAGAAAAAATGTTAGTCTTTTAAACTTTCACCCCTCAATGCTGAGGATATGTACGTGGCTACCTGGGAGGTTTTCTTGCTTTGTGAAATGTGTTACTTGGTTTTATGTATTGTCATTACACAGCATTTATTAAATCTTAGGTAGTTAAATTAGAAATATGTTGTATCTTCATTTTACAATTTTTGATGACGTTTTTGCCTTTAGCTTTGGAATCTGTTGGGATGAAAATGGCCCCGCAACTTGTATCTAATGTAGCCGACCACCCTGTTCAAGTCATCAGGAACAAAGCTCGGAGAAAGGCTACTTGATCAGGGACTTGAGTTTATCAAACAGAAAACAGGATGCATCCTCAAGCCCCAGAAGTCAAAACTCTCAGTCATGTAACAGCAGGGACACTAGGAGAGGAGATCTCCAGAATTCAATGTAGTCTGCTCCAACCTCAGTGATTCTGTCTGTCTGCCAGAAACTTTTCTTTAGCCTGACTTCTGTTTGTCTTGTTACCCTCCTATGTGTGCATTCTCCTGTTTCTAAAACTAGTAGGCATCGAACGGATGCTTTTCTAACATCCCATTAGGAGCATATAGCTTTCATTCTATTTCAGTGCAAAGGGCCAAGCACTACACTGAGGCAGGTGCAAAGTGCCCTTCTGTTTCAGCTCAGTTAATGTTACCTCTCTCTTAAAAGTTCTTTTTGAAAAATTTCTTTATTGAAGACATTTAAAATATATATATTTTTTGATTTTAGAGAGAGGAAGAGAGAGAGAGATAGAAACATCCATGGTGAGAGAAAGTCATTGATCAGCTGCCTCCTGCACGCCCCCCACTGGGGATCGAGCCCGCAACCCGGGCATGTGCCCTGACCGGGAATCGAACCAGTGATCTCTTGGTGCACCAGACGACACTCAGTCCACTGAGCCACACCAGCCAGGCCGAAGACATTTTTGAATCTATTGATTAAATGTAAAATGCTCTGTATGATTCAAAGAAATGTAATTTTTAGTCTAAAGAGTCTGTAAGGAAGAGCAGTACCGTTTCTAATCCTCAGAACTTTATCCTTTCAAGTGAATGCCTCCATCTCCTGTGTGTGTGTGTGTGTGTGTACTCACGTGCACATGGTCAGGATAAAATAATAATGGCCTTTGAGTGGTTACCTGGCTTTCCTGGGTTCTTAAAACAGCCATGCCCTGCTTCCAGTATTCATTTGCACATGTGGTTGTGGATTAACTGGGCCAAAAGGAGAATCTCAAAAGCGAAGTGACACATTCATACTAACCATAGGAGGCCATTTTGCATCCGTGATTTGTTATCCTTTAAAGTGTGTGTGTGCGCGCGCGCGTGCATGCCATGTCCTTGTGTCACCATGGGAACTTCTGGTGGGAGAAAAATGCAGGGACACCATCAGGAGGAAAACAATTACAGTGCGTTAGTCAGAGGAGAGTGATTTCCCCTTTGACTTCCTCCGCTCTGAATGGATAAACTTTGGAAGGGCAGCTACCTTTCCCCCTCTTAACCATGGCTTAAGGCGACCTTCGTTTGTAATTTTAAAAACAAGCATTATTAGGTTAGGGGTGCTGGAAACGTATGTGCCTTTTCTCTGGAGGAATCATTCTGATGTATTTTAGACATACAAGATGCTCCTCGTTTTATTCCTGTACTTGGACATTAAAATCACCTGAGGTTTGCTATATTTATAGGAAAAGCATTTTCCTTCTATATTTGTTTTTTTAAACTCCAAATAAACACTTTCTTCCAAATCAGAGAGTGTTTGATAAAAGCATAGAATTATGACTTTGAGAATGGGAATTGTTCTGTCATTTGTTGGTTTAGGAAAACTGGTTGGTGGTCACTTGGGCCCTCACAAAGTTTCTAAACGGTGAAGCTGCCTTGTCTTGATGAACTTGACTTGACATAACTCAGTTACGCTGAAAGTGGTAGGAAGGATGGCCATTACTAAAACAAAACCAAACCAAAGCATTACTAACTACCAAATCATCACTACTAGCTAGAATGATGTGCTACTAGGATTGTATTTCCAAATACATGCTCATGTTTAAGTTACCAGGCTCTCCTCTTGTCCCTTCTCTTCAACACAGGTTGCTGAAAGAAGTGGACTCTGATTAAGTGGTAGAGGAAAGGGGGTAAAATGCAATTGGAAGGGAAGGAAAAAAGGAGGGAGAAGCTGGCCTAAGAATGTGATTCTGAAGAAAAGACAGGATTTTGGCAATCCTCGCTGAGCACATCCGCTGGAGGGGAGCCATAAAGTTTTACAAAAATAATTACGGTAAATTAAAAGGAAATTAGATACTGGATCTCAGACTAGGACTGCCATAACACACTTCTCTGATTCATAGATCAGATGTTCTGCCAGTGAACTATTATCTGGGCATTGGAAGGAGGTAGGTTTTTTTGAGATTCTGTATTAGTCAAGGGCTTTGTGTGTATAAAATGGTGTTCTTTGGGCTTGCCACCATTGCCCAAAGTGTGCTGAGCTTTTCACCAACCAAACAGTACTGGCCTCCTATTTCCATTTTTCCCTTTTATGAGATGGACTTGGACATGATTAATGCAAACTCAGGATTCATAAATTATCCTGAAGTTTATTCAGTGCCTTTCCTCAATGGAGCTTAAAGCATAGCACATAAATTTCATCTTATTTAGCCCTGGAGCATTGCTGAGAAGCAAGTAGGAACTACGGCTTGCCACGCAGGTTATGCTCGTGCCTGAGAAGTGCAGAGGTTTGAAATCGCTTGTCAAGTATTCCAGAGGCAGGGAAGGCAGAGCCTTTGTTTTTTGGGCTGCTGACCTTGGCATTAACCTTCATTCCTTAGATTACCTATGTCTAAATACATTTACCCTGTCAGGATTTCTATAATCTCAGCATCTGATAGGCTTTGTCCTTGATACTGTTAGCATTATGTCTCAGTTGCATGTTAAATTATAGAAGAATATATGATTATTTCATGCAACAAAATTCTCATTGTCAGTGGCAGTGTCCTACTGGTTTAAAGAAAGATGTTCTTGGACTATGCATTTTATATCTAAATGGTCATTGTATTTTCTTCCCCTGCTTGTGAAATAATGTGAACAACCATATTAACAATAAAAAGTTGAAAATTTTCTGTTTCCTTTTATTTTAAAGAATAATAAAATATATTAGATCTATTAACATATTTAGCTCTGTTTTAGACAACAATATTTTCCCATAAAGTACACAAAGCACTGTACTAGGCTAGATTTCTTGGCTTAGGAAAGTGAGACTTGAATGCAGTAACTTATCCATAGACAATGGGAAATTTGTGAGGTCATTTTATTTTCTTCCAGGATATAGTCAACACATTGGTTTATTGCTTATGCAATAATATTTCTATTGAGAAAAAAAGGCTTCTGAGCAAATTATCAACCAACATAGGGCTGGTCTTGCAAGTGCCAATGAACATTACAGTTACTATCAAACTAAAGAATCTGTGTGTTATCATTTTTAGCAGTGTAGTCAATTTATAGTCACTCATTCAGCACACAATACCTGAGCACCCATTATAGGTGTTTAAGTCATTGAACTAGCTGTATGTAGGCAGATCAGATGCGATTTTAGGGCCTCAATGAGCGGTCAGGTGTAACATGGGAGGCAGATACAATCTGCCCTGTTATAATTACCTTGCTTTGTGACAAGTGTGATGATATACAAGGACATGAGGTTGTGGTTTGGTGCACAGAGAAGTAATTATTTGTCTCTCCTCCACTGGATACTATCGGTGCTCTCTGCCTAGATCCTAGCAAGTCCCTTTTACTTGGCACCCAAACCTTAACCTTCTGTGTGTTTTCTAATTAGCTGTGGCTCTCTGGGGTGGCTGCCATCATGCTACTGGAGCCTCTTTGCCCCATATAACTTTCAGAGAACTGTAAGTGCTAGGGAGTTTATATCCCCTGGTGACCTCTGGACAATGACGTAGTGGTGCAGGACAATGAAATCTTGACTGCCTTACCTGAGTCAAGACAGATCCAGAGGCATACCATAGAATTTATACTAACTTCTCTATGGCACATTTTGGCATTAGGCTGTTAGTGCAAGTAGAGCTCCCTGTTGATTCTTTTAAATACCTTTCTGGCATGAGTATGTTCTAAGATCTGGGAAAGTATGCAATGGTTTGTAGTAGCTGTGCCATAGCATCCATGTACAGGAGATAGACATCAGATGGGATACAGAGTTGGTGGGTAGTGAGTAGCTGAGTGTGGCCTATTAATGCCCTTCTTAGAGAGTTTAGTTTCTGAACTGATCCTTGAAATAAGGATTTTTGTGTGTAGGGTAGCAACAGAAGGAAAGATGCATAAAAATGACAGAGATTATGAGTGATCTCTGAGGCATGGACAGGAAGAAGAGGCTTTGGGGGGAATGAAGGCAAGAAGTCTAGAATCTCTCACTACGGTTTATATGATAGATTTTATAGATCATAAAGACCAAGAGGTATTGAGTCTGCTTCGATTTATATATATGATCAAACTTTGAAGGAACCTAATATTTCCAATTAGGTTTTAGGTATTTGCATGTCCCTCAAGTTCCGCTGCTTTCTTTATTAAGATCACACTAGCTGTCAAAACAGATCATCTCAATGTCTTAATCCAATTGAGGTTTTGTTCTTGTGTTCGGTACATACAAAATAGATACTAATGATCAGTGTGCTTCTCTCTTCCAGTTGGTGATTTAGGGCCCCAGGTTCCTTTCATAGTATGATTTCACCATTCTCAACATGATTGAATGCATGCTCATCTACAAGAAGCTGGTGGAGAAGAGGCCTTGGAAAATATTGAGCGGAAGGATTGGTTGAGGCTTAGAAGTTATCTACGTCACTTCTGCTCATATTCCATTGATTAGAACTCAGTCATATATCCCAGGGGAGGCTGGGATATATAGTCTAGTGTGTGCCCGAAAAGAAGAGGAAATGAGTTTGGCTATCAGCTAGCAATCCCAGCCACACCTTCTAAAGTGAAATATGAAGCAGTAACTTTGAGCTCTTAAGGATTTAGGAAATTGCTTTTGAGCACAGCACAATGAAAATGCAAAATGCAATTGATAGCCTGCAGTTTATTCTGTAGGAGTCTTTTTAATTAACAGCTTAATTGGATAATTTAATCCCCTTCAGAATTGGAGATATGAAAATGAATATAAGATACTCCCTGTGATCTGACGATACCGTGTTTTAATAAACACACCAAAGTGAGCCCGGAAATGAGCATCACAAAAGCATTACCATAATTTGTGATCAGTGGAAGAAAACCTGATCTATAATTTTAATTATTTCTGAATGGTTTAGATACATGTCTCATTTGAATGTGTACTTTGTTCTGTTAATTGTCTCAATTAGGAAGATAACTGAATATAAGATTCTGTGGCTATGCCATGGGTTTACAATATGTTCTAAGCTTTTAAAATATATCCCATTGAGACAGTAAATAAAATATCCTATGAAATAAAATTATGAGATGAGAAATTCTACTCATCATGTTTTTGTTTTATGTTTTTTCCACTTGAAAGAGAAGTTGAGGCTCAGAATCCAAGAAATGAAGTTAAGTGTCCATGAGCAAGACACAGAAATACTGTTTGAATTAATTCTGGCCGGGGACTGCACTTTACAGGGAAAGAAGACTAGGTAAGCAAGTTAAAACCCCCAGTGTAAAAGATACCTGAACCATTGATTATCACTTATGCTGCCAGTTGGGCTGAAATGCCTGCAGATGATGTAGGCAAAAAGAGAAGTGTTGTTTACCAGTTAGAAGTAAATTCTGTCAACTTCCAAACTGATTTAGAAGTCAGTGGAATCAGTATCCTGGTAACAGTCACAAGTCTCCCACTCCAGTGACATTTGATGAAGAAAAAATAATAGCCCAGAGCAAATTTTTCCAAAATTGACCAGATTTTTAGTTGGCATTTGTAAATGATTCCCCCTCCCCCAATGATGATCATGATAAGAATGGCTTCCATTACTTGACACCCACTATGTCGTTGGCACTCTGCTAGGGTCTAGCATGCATTATAGCTAATCTCCACAACAGCCTTGCAAATACGTGTTGCATTTTCACTTCGCAGGTGAGGAATACTTGCGTGACTTGCCAAGACCATGTTAGTTATTAGAGGAACCAGGAATAGAGTCAATTTTGTCTGATTTCAAAGACCATTCTCTAGTGCTCCATTGGGCACATGGAACAATATTCACAAACCTGATTTTGACCTGTAACTAATTGAAGGTTTCAGGTTATGTTCCATAGAAAAGAATCAGATTACAGGTATTTGTACTTGATGGTAGTTCCATCTCGAGTCCTTCAGAGAGTTCCCCAGAACCTGTTCTTCACTGATGATGCTGGTGTCCATTTAGTGAGCATGAACCATGTGCCTGCCAGACATGCACGAAATGCTTTATTTTTTTATTTCATCGAATTTAATCATTACGACAACTCAATAGTCTCCTAAAATTATCATCCCCATTTTATAGGTAAGGCAATTGAGGCTTGGAGAGGTCATTGGCTTGCCCATGATTATTTAGTTAAGAAGCAGCAGGGCCAGATTTGAATCCAGTTTTATCCAAGCACTCCCTTAGATGAATGTATAGTTGTGGTGACGCTAAGCCCTGGATTTCTGGGCTGGAATAAGCCCTCAGTTCAGTTGACTTACTTGTGTTCAGCCCTGTGATTGCCTGTGTGCTGTCTGTTTGGTCTTCTGAAACCAGAATGTCTCCAGGTCACCTTCTGCAGAGAACAAAGCTTTGCTACTCTGCCTGTCAGGTAGCTGAAGGCCTGTAACTTTAGTTACAGACTAAAGCAAGTGCTGTTTTTAACCCTGTCATGCTTACTGAGATTCACTGTTACCTAGAGCTTCCAAGGCCTGAGGCCTTCTGGTATTCTACAGGGTACTTCAGCTTGCTTCTAGCAGGAGTCTTTTATTTTTGCCCATGTGGGCTTACGTCTTTAAAAATATATATTTGAGTATCTTTTTTGTTGGAGAATAGATCAGTATCTGAGTAACTGGAAGCCTACACTTTGTTTTCTAATGGGAAAATGTAACAAAATTTGTTTTGAAAGAAATGCTGCTATAGATACGGTTCTATATTGAATTATTGCCTGTACCCAGCAACATCTGTAAGTAAAGTGCCTAAAGCTTATTTTAAACTGCTGAATATTGGGAGGTTTTATTTTACACAGAAGCCAATCCTTTCTTTTCTAGTTATTTTAATAAAACAAGCATACGTAAACATTTGATATCACCCATTTCTCCTAAAGCCGTGTAACTTAGTCTTCGGAGAATGCATTCGAGATGAAAGGAATGAGTCTCCGCCCACCTTCCGAAGTTGCCCAGGAATATATCTCGGGAATGCCACAGCGGATTTGTCACAAATGCTCGGAGGAAATTTTTACTTGTCGACAAGGGCCAAGTTCCATCCTTGGAGGCTCACATTTCCACCCGCATTCGCGCCCATACGCAGGCTCCTGCGCAGATCGAGTTCGAGTTAATACGCGTAGCTTGTTGGGCAGAAATCAATCGAAAGCTTTTTTCAGCGTGAATGGTTCTTTAGGAACTGAAAGCTCAGTGCCTCAATTTTATTGTGAACATTGAATAAAAACCATTTTAAAACGTTCAGCATATTAAAACTACCCTACGAATGCCAGTAATAATGGAGGCACCCCGCCCAGGTCCGGCGTGGCCTAGAGTAAGCCTGGGCGCCGGGTAAGAGGAACCAGCCGCCCTCCCCCGCTGCCCAGAGCGCCTGCGCGGGCTGCTAGTAGTCGCGGCGCATTTTCATCAGCCCGGGAGTTCGGCGACTTCATAAGCAATTTATACGAACAGCCGCATCATTCCTGTGTTAAAACACTTCAGTGAGCTATCCATGATATTTACAATAAAATTACAACTTGCCCATTGCTTTTTGCTAGTTGCAGTGGTGTTTTCGTTGCTGCTGTTTCTCGATGTATTAAGCTTCTCCCTGTCCCCTCAGGCTCAGGACCTGCACTGCTTTGCCTGAAGCGGCCTTTGCGTATAACCCTGTTGACATCGGCACCTTGCGCTTCCTGGTCTGTCACCTCACCTCGCTTACGTCTTCCTGGTCTAACCAGCGGCCAGTTCTCTTTCCTCTTGTCTTCTCTTGTCTCTTTCCTGGCCCTTGCGGACAAGTAAAAATTTCCTCTAAGCATTTGTGACAAATCGCTGTGGCATTCCCGAGATGTATTCCTGGGCAACTTCGGAAGGTGGACGGAGGTACACCCCTTTCATCTCCAATGCGTGCTCCAAAGACTAAGGTACACGGCTTTAGGAGAAACGGGTGTCACCAAACGTTTACGTATGCTTGTTTCATTCAGATAACTAGAAAAAACAGGACTGGCTTCTGTGGGAGAAAGCCTCCCAACACTCGGGCGGGAGCGCACCAGGGACTTCGAGGGACAGGCAGGCCCGCGCGGCGGGAGCGGAGTGAGCGGGAACGGCGCAGGGCCCGGACGGCAGACGGGAAACTGCCCTCGGCCGCCGGCGGCCAGGACACCGCCGCGGGCCTGCCGTGTTCACTCTGTGTGACGTGGGAAGCCGCTGGCCACTTCTGAGCAGAGCAGTGGAAGATCTGGCTCAGGACTTCCAGGCTGACTCTGGCTGTGCTGAGAAAGGAGCGGGCGAATCCGGGGTGGAGCAGGAAGACGGGAGGCTGCTGCGGCCACCGCGTGCGCGACGGCTGTGTCCGCGGGGACCGCAGGGGGCGGTAAGCGAACAGTAACAGAATTTATGGGGAAAGCCAACTCCTCCATAATCCCATTACTCTCAATTTCCAATTATTTCTATTGTACTTGTCTTTTTCCATGTTGCTCTCGGGATCCAGGCGTAATTATATGGTATCATTTTAGTCAGAGCCTAATACAATTCTGCATGATATTTTCCATTCAGTATTGGCATGTGTCCATGGTGCTTTATAATAGTCCATTGAAATGGCAGCATAATCTTCTTTAGAGTTTCTCTGACATTTTATTCAATCATTTTTTATTGTTAGAAATTGATTACTGAATTCAATTTTTAACTATTGTAAATAATACCGAGATAAATATCTTAATGTGTAGGTTTTTTGCCTTTCCTCTTGGTTGCTTTCTTACAATAAATATTGAAGAGTGAATTTACTTGATCAAAGAGGCACGATGTATATGCTTTTGTGGCTTTTGAAATATACTAACAAATTGCTTTTGGAATAGAGTAACAAATATACAAACCTAACAAGGCTGTATGTATGAGGATACATATATTGTTTTATAACACAACTAGATCAGCAAAGGGTCTTGCCCATAAGAAAGTTACAGTATATTTTGGGAATAGATGTGTAAGCCAACAACTTTAGTAAAGGACACACTATTAGAAGGTACCACATTTAGCAAAACCCGATCAGTTCTCGGTCTTATTAATTTTATTTTAACTAATATTTTGCATCTATTGAATATATAAAAGTGTGATTGGTTGTTAATTTTACTAATTAACTTTTTGGTTTTGCTTCATTTCCTGTAAGTTACCCATATAGTAATGCCCTTTGTTCACTTTTTTAAAAACATATCTTTATTGATTTCAGAGAGAGGAAGGGAGAGGGAAAGAGAGAGAAACATCAATGATGAGAGTCATTGATCGGCTGCCTCCCGCATGCCCCCTGCTGGGGATCGAGCCTGCAAACTGGGCATGTGCCCTGACCAGGAATCAAACCCTGATCTCCTGGATCCTAGGTCAATGTTCAACCGCTGAGCCATGCCCGACCGGGCCCTTTATTCATTAAGCTGTTAATATCCTGATTTTTTTCCTTTTCAATGATACGAGATTTTTATTGCTTATTATTTGTAGTTATTTTTTAATGAAAAAAAATTCTTCTGCTCTGCTCTGATCTTCATCTTTGTACTTCTGCAACTTAGTGTTTTCATTTTGTAAGGTAGTGGAGACAGGCAGAATGCTTTACTTCATACAGTTTGCCTTGCTGGAATATGCTTCATACAAAGGAGTATAAAAAATTAACACAAATTTAGGAAAAAATACAATGTTAAATGCATATCAGGTAAATGAACAGATATTTACTGAATCACTTGCTAGATATTATCTAGGACTGGGAACCCAATGATGAATGAGTTGTAGCTCCCAGTTCTTTAACAATTTAAAAATTATTTCCAATTCATAAAGAAAAGTAGATATGTAAATAATTTCAGCAGTATGCTATATTTTGCATCTATTGAATATATAATATATATCATAGAATAGAGGTGAACACAGGGTTCTTTGGGAACAGGACTGGATAAAAATATTTATAAAGGTAAGAATGAAAGAATTACAATTCCCTCAGCTGTGAAATAAAAATAATAAAAAACGAACAAGGAAGACAACTCAGTAGAAAAGTGGGCAGATTATGTGAACTTGTTTGCACAGAAGGATATCCAACTTTCCAACAAATCTATGAAAAGATCCTTAACTTCACTAGTCATTAAGGAAGTGCAAATTAAAACTACAATGTGATTCATTTAAACACCCCTCTCTGTAGAATGGCTAAAACCAAGAAAGAATTTAGATAAGCAGAACTCTCATACACTGCTCTTGTGATTATAAACTGATACAGACACTTTGGAAGACTATGAGGCAATATCTTCTAAAGCTAAAATACACATATATCCTATGACACAGTAATTCTATTTCTAGGTATTAAGTCACTATCTTAATAGGTCAAATGGTTGAATATTGGCAATTTCATATTGTTCAATATAATGTATTTCCAACAGAAATGCAAACATGTTCACCAAAAGACATGTAGAAGAATGTTCATAGAAGCACTATTTGTAATAGTTCAAAACTGGAAACGTTGTTCTTGACTTGCTAATCCTCACCTGAGGATATTTTTCCATTGCTTTTCAGAAAGAGTGGAAGGGAGGGAGGGAGAGAGAGAGAGAGAGAGAGAGAGCGGTTGCCTCCCGCATGCGCCCCAACTAGGGACAGGGATGGAGCCTGCAACTGAGATGCGTGCCCTTGGCGAGAATCGAACCCAGGACCCTTCAGTCCACAGGCCAATGCTCTAACCACTGAGCCAAACCAGCTAGGGCTCACTATAAAGCTTTTTTAAAAAAACAGTAAAATAAATATAAGAAAATCCACATAAGTTCTGATATCCCCCCTTCCCCAAAATAACTACTTTGGTGCTTTTTGAGGGAAATAATGAATATGAAATTCTTCCAAAATTATTTTTTCCACCCACTTTTTGAGCTCTTGCTTTGCTGGTACTCTCGGATACTCCTGCGTCTGTTGTAGAAATGTAGCTAAGAGATTAGACTTGGTATGGGGTCTGTTTGGGAAGCCACCGTGGGAGAGGTAAAGATCCACCTGAGTTTTGTTTCACCCACTGGAGGCAGCCAGGGGACAAGCAGAGAGCAGAGTTCCAGGCAGAAAGGCCAGGCTGCTGGAAAGCATGCAGATGGGGGGGAAGAAGAAACTGCAATATACAGATGATGCAGCATAGAACCGTGTACTTGAAATCCATATAATTTTATTAACCAATGTCACCCCAATAAATTTAATTAAAAACACATTATGCATCACTAAGCATGATACCTGGCAGAAAGAAAATGGTCAACAAATAGGGAACTTTCTGGAGTGATGGAAACGATTGAGGTGATGGTTACATGGGTGTATACATTTATCAAAACTCTTTGAACTGTATGCTTAGTTGCACTTAATTTTATGTAAATTACCTCAATAAATTTGATTTAGAAAGAAATATCTTACAAAAAATAAAGAAAAGAAAGGAAGAAAACCATTGGGAGGGACTGGGAATGGCTTGCTAGAGCTGGAGCTTGAAGAGTGGCTGAGGAGCAGTTAGCGATACGCAAGAGCTTGACAGAGGCCAGATCGTGAAGGGTTATGCTGCTGAGTTTGGACTTGATCCTGTAGGCATCTGGGAGTCACTGAACAATTAAAATTGAACTAGTGACATAATTAGATTTCTATTTAATGAGGAGTAAGCTGGTGACGGTGTGGAGAACACTTGGAGAGGGGTAAGACTGAAGCCTGGGGGACAAGTTAAGAAGCCATCGCAGTAATCCATTGGTACTGACATGCTGGTGCCGTGGGATAGAGAGGTGGGGATGGATATAAGAGCTATTGAGGAGGCAGAGTTGTGCTGGTGGGACTTGGTACTTGATGAGTTTGGAATTGATATGTCAACATGGTGCTTTTTTTCTAAGTAAATAAAATGGTAGAGCCTTCAGTTTGATAAATGATGGAACTCATCTAGCCTTCTTCCTGTCTCTCATTTCCCCGTTACTACCTTTCTACAGTGACACAGGTCAAAGGGTGTTGCTGTGACAAACAAGAGAAAGCTTACCAACCACTCCGATTGCTTCTTAGAATGAAAACTCAATGACACATTTCATATTTTTTCAGTGGAACTTCATGTAGATCATCTTATGCACTAGCATGCGAACTTTTAAATTTTCCAAATGAGTCAGTTGAGAGGGGAAAAGGTAGTTTATCTGAGAAGCCCTGTGTTAATGCCATTCTGAAAACAGAAAAAAGGGGTACCTATATAAACTGTCATATACTATTATACACAAAAATCAATTTGTGCATGTGCATATATGATTATATAGGTATAAAATATCTACATACACATGAATAAACATACACATGTATCTACACATGCACACACGCCCATATATACGCACTAGAAACTTACACAACTATGTTATATCCTTGAGATTTTAGATACAGAGATTCTCTGGGTATATGAAGAATAACATATTTTTATTTAATTTTTCCTTTCTTTTTAAGGTTATATTTCGGTGGGAGAGGACCTGGAGGATATTTTCCTTTCTTTAATTACCTCGCTGCATTTCCTTCCTTTCAATTTTGGTTTTTATAAATGGGAACACTGTATTAATCCATTCTAATTAAAAACCAGCCATGCAACCCTTCAGTTAAAGAAACAATTTTTAGTCTGCCTAGGATATCATTTAGTCAGAAATTGCCTCTATGGCTTTTGGAATTATCACCACTGCAGTGCTCTGGTGACCACTGGGGCAACAGCTTTACTAGCTGATTTTATTCTAAAAATATCGGGCATTGGCCCAGAGCCTTTGCTCTGGAGAAAGATGCACAGCTCTTCCGTGGGGGCCTAACAGAGGGCGGACATTTCTATTCCTACCATAAAAGAAGAGCGGGAGTTATGGAAGGGCAACAAGAAAAGGCCAAGTTCACCTTCTGCTTTCCACAGAACACCTCTTCGCCTTCCAGCTGCCAGAGGAGCTATCCTCTTCTTAGTCATCTCCTGCAAAGGTAATTACACAGAAGCCCTCTGAAACCCATTTCCACATTTGTCTAAGACATTCTTTTATCTTCTATCCATCCCGCATGCTCTAGGTCCTTGGTTCCGCCCTTAGCTGGCCCTTGGCCAGATGGGAGACCAGCTACGCTGACTCGCTTACTCTCCCCAGCAGAGCCTTTTCTGTGCAGGGGATGATTGTCCTTCATCACGCCGCCTTCCTTCCCCTCCTCTGGGCTGAAAATGTCCATCTTTAGCTTTCTCTGTGGCCTTCTCCTCGTCATTTTTCTGATCCCTTTACTTTTAACTGTTGCCAAACACTTTTCAGGACTGGACCTAGTACTATGCAGAAAGCCCGGTTGATCTTGCTCTCCATCTCATGGGAAAAGGTAAGAGTTAAACTGGGTCTAGGAAAACAACAGAGTCAAAACCGGTGCCCCTATGCACAGTTGTGGAGTAAAGTCCAGTATAATTGAGCCATGGGTCAGAAACCCCAGAAGTCAGTAGAAAAGCAAGGGCCCCAATGCAAGGTAACATCTTCAAAAACCAAAGCCAAGTACAAAGCCCTTGTTGGTCCAAAAGCCCGGGGAGAATCCAGCAGACTTGCTCAGTGAGGGGAGCAGCCTGGACATGGGCCAGGGTAGTGAGTGGGCAGCTTCAGCTTAAAGTTCAAGTTTCACTGTCGTGGGGTGGAGAGGAGCAGGCATCTTCCAAACAGCTGAAGAATTGATCAGTAGTGAGTTGGGAATACTGTACTGATTTCCTTTTCAGGACAAGACAAAGTTCCTCCGTGGCACGAAACATAGGCCTCAGACCCTTTGGTGGACCAAGACCAAACTCATGAGGATGTTAAATAGATGTGCCCCAGGCCAAATGGTTGCGCCCTAATTGGACCATGTGCTAGTCTTTTGAGCTTCAAAAACTTGGGCGTCCTTTCTCTTTCCCTCCTCTCCTTTGCCTGCTCCATTCAGACTGTGACCTTTCAGTGTCTCCCTCATACTCACTCTTCTTGGCTTCTAGTTCCACAATCAGACCTGAACAGTTTCAGCCCTGAACTGCTTTCTCATAGGACTTTCTGATTTCTGCCTCAGTTTGCCAATCTATACTACACTCTGCTCCATTTCTTTTGTATCTTTACTCAGTGATTTTTGAATTGTCTATAGGATAACTTATACCCCTCATTAGTCCGTTCAGAGACCCCCAACATTTAGCCCTAAACTACTTTTCCCAGATGTATCTCCTGTTTCCTTATATGACCCCTTTATTGAACCAAGTATATTGCCTTTGGAACACACTTGCTTTCCACGTGTGTTTTGTCCATGTCATTCCCTTGGAAGGCCAATCACTCTCCTCTCTGCCCATTTAAGTTCTATCTTTAAAGATGCAGATCTGGTCTTAGTTCATTGAAGGTCTCGGACAGAAGTTCTGTATGGCCCCACAACTCTCAGAGCACTTTCTGTCCATTTCCGTCATCCAGCCCTGTACTGTACCAGGCTGTTGTTGGCTTTCATATGTGTTTATTGACTTCCCTGTCTAGAGTTTTAAATGCTTTGATGGCAAAAGTGGGCTTCTGGAGGTGAAGATGTCACTCTAAACAGCTTAGCATTGTCCTGAAGGTACTAAATTTGCTGTGGAGTCACTGTAGTTACAGTGCCACAGTGCAGTGATTCTCAGTATTTTTCAAAGATGAGGATTCCTTTGTTCCCTTTTCATTGTCAACATTTTTTTTTTATCTTCCACATGTGTTGTGATTCATTGATTGAAATAAGAAAACAAAAAACACTGCAATGACCAGAAGCTTTTGTGAATTTGATAATGCTTTACAACGAAGTTTTAATTCAGTATAGCAGTACCCACCTATATTTGAAAATTAATAGTGTGGTATTTGTAAGATGCTTTTATTTATTTGGTCTACAGATAATTCTTAGTGAGCATGTGTTTTTGCTGACACTTGCAGTAATGTTGGCTCCCCATGTGTCCTGATACCCCATTATTTGGGCATATTATTTTTTTTTTCCATAGGGCTGTTGTGAGGATTAACTGAGATACCATATATTAGGTTTGTGGCTCAGTATTTGGCGTTTAAGTGATCTTGATCTTTTTTTCCCTCCCCATGCCACCATCTGCTCATTTTGAAGATGGGGACCTTCTGGGCAATTTGATTTGGATGGGTCAGAGTTTGGGGCAGTAAATGTGAAGAAGTATGGCAGTGTCTCTGAGAGGGAAAGTAAAAAGGTATTAAAGATCACCAGGAGTAACAGTTCTTAAATGTTTTCCTCTCAGGACTCCTGTACTCTCTTAAATATTGATGACCACAAAGAACTTTTGTTTATGTGGAGCATATCTATCGAGAAACTCTAAAAATATTTCTTTATTATTTCATTTAAACATAATAATAAACGAACACATTTTTATGAAAAATATATATCCCCAAAGGAAAAAAATTACTGAGAAGACTAGCATTGTTTTAAATTTTGCAAATCTTTGTAATGTCTAGTTTGGTAGAAGACAGCTGGATTCTCATATCTGCTTCTGCATTCAATCTTTTGTGATGTTTGGTTTTGGTGAAATAAAGGAAGAAAATTCTGGTTCTTACAGATTTGTTGGAGAAGGGAGAAGTAGCTTTTCAGATAATTGTGGATAGTCTTTTTTGAAACTAAACCAAAACTCAACAAGTGGTAATTTCTTAAAGGTTAGTTGCAATATGGGTCTGAAATATATTAAAGAAGTTTTCTTACTCTTTTATATTAAAATTCATTGTTGTCTTGATTTTAAATGGGTCTTTTAATCATGCATGATTTTGTAACATCAACCATTGGAAAATATTGGTTCACTGAGTTATGCAAAACTTCTAAATGTTGACACATTTCATCATACAATTTCAGAAACTTGGATTCATTATTAATCACTACTGGTCTCATCAGATAAGTACTGGGAAGCTGTCAGGATCATGGTGGCAGATGTGAGATTTTCAAAATCTTAATTTTTATTCAAAAGCTTGAATTTTACAATTGGCAACAAATACTGTCACTTTTTTTCCTTGAAGTAACGGGCTGACTGTGTTCATTTTTGAGGAAATATCTGCCAAATACCCAAGATTGAATAGCCATCGTTTGTCACTTGCTCTTTCAAGTGAAAGTAGTGTTCTGCAAAACAAGGAGGTTTTAAATGGGTCTTCACCTTCCAACTCAAATGGAAACATAAATGCTTTTCCTTGGGACAGCCACTGCCCTTTGACATGCAGTGAAAGTGCTTTATGAGTGCCTTCTATGTTGTTGCACAAAATACAAAAAAGATGTGCACTCAAGGGTTTAGATTTAATAAAATTAAAAAATTTTAGAGTTTCACCAAGGACATTCTTGAGCGAAACAGGCATTTCCTTTTTATTGTGTGGCAGTAAAAAATACAGTGATGACTAGTATGGTTTGGTACCGTTGCCTTGCTTAGTGCTACGATGTCAACAGTATTACCCACCATTGCTTATGCAACATCATTGCAAATGTCAGACTGCAAATAACATCTTAGTATTATTATGGAAATAGTTATGACCTCAAGAACCCTCACCAAAACCCTTGGGATTCCCTAGGGGTCTGTGGACCACATTTTGAGAACCACTGCTCTAAACTTTTGCAAAGGGCCAGCCCTCCTTGGACATAAAATATAGCTACTAGCACATTTGGGAGGACAGCCAAGGTCTTTTTCACACAGGGCAATTTGCCTTACTTTTTGGACCAGAGACGGACTTTTTATTTCTTTGCAAGACTGAAGGCATCTGGCTTGGGAGCACAATTATTCTCCACTCACCTTTAAACTGCCTCAGCTATTACTAAGTCTCTGGCAGTGATATGTTGATTATGTGAATGTAAAGCCCACAGGAGCCAGAAGAATGACAGATCAGATTCCCTTAAATGAGAAATAAAATCCAGGAGCCTGGCAGAGGGACATACGGCTCTCGCTCCCACCGACCTTTGGTGTCACTCTGGTAGAATGACTGCTTCTGGGCCAGATGGCAACGTGGCTTAACCGGAGATGTCTCATCCTGTTTCCCAGCATTAATTGTGCATGTTGATCTCCGTTGTGCGGTCCATAATTTTTCATCACCAACCTCATTTAGATTTTTTTGAAGCAGTGGAATTCTAACAGGCCTCCATGAATCCCAAGCAATTTCAGAAGGTCCAATTTCTTTTAAATCTCCAAACCCAAATCTTTTGATATCCAATCACTGCTACAGGCTGAATGACACTGAATCTTTTGTCAATGGAATGTAAGTCTAGCGACTTTTAAGAGAATGAGATTGAAGGGCAAAGTCTCTATGCCCTAAAGGAGGTGGCTGAATGGAAGCCCAGTGAACTTTTTGTTTAAAAGCACTAAATAGGGATCTAAATAGGTAAAGGCAGCTTTTCAAGTGTAGCAAGATAGCTTCTTAAATCTGATGGGGATAAATGGAAGGTCAGTACCCTTTATTTTATCAACAGTTTCACCAAATAATATTTATTAAGGGCTTTCAGGTCAGGCTTCTCAGCTACAAACAAGCAAATACTTTAAGCAGAGCTATTGGCGGTGCTGCACCGGAGCAGCTCCTGGATGCAGGTGTCTAGACTAGAAGTTAACATCACTTGTCTAAAGTAAAGCATGCTTTCATGACTCAAGAGCTGAACTTAGAATTTATTCTAAAATAAATTGAAGCAGACCCAATGAGCAACAAAAGGAAATTTAGCCAAGTAGGAAAGAAAGCTGGCTCTTTTCACTCAGGGTCAGGTGTGAGGACAGCATTTTGTCATATGGGAAATGTTTCAGTCTAGGCAGAAAAACACTGGTTCCAGGAAAAAAAAAATGAGTTATGAACATTATATTCGACAGACTTTTTTCCCTTTGTAGTCATGGTCTTTGAATTATATGCACATCAATTAAAAAATATACTGAACCCTCATAAACAGCCCAGCCAAAAGTAATTGTAATTGTAAAACAGGAACATTTGCATGTCTTAATGGTCTATTTAGTTTTTGCTCAGAATTCTGATTTGCTGGTTATAATAGGGGCAGAACATTCATACTTTTGTAAGAACTACTTTGCCTTGTTAAAAAATACAGCTTTTTAAAAAAAGCCAACAATATTTCACATGATCTAAAATTTCAACAAACATGTAATGGGAGGCCTAGATTGAGAGAATAGTGTGTTGACCATGTGTGTGTTTAAGCAGGTTAGGTGTATTTGGAGACTCCATGAGATGGGCCCGTGAGTGTATCTGCCTGAGGGATGAAGTTGCCTTCTGAGGGTAAATGGGTCCTAAGAGAAGACAGCATTGCTGGGCTACTGGAAAGAACCAAGAACTGGAGGACACTGTCAGAGGTGAATGACACTGTATATTCACATTAAAGCACCTACCATCACCTTGCACTGCTTGAGTCCTAGTCACAGGGCAGTAGTTAAGAGCAAGTAAAAATTAAAAGAGCAATTTCAGAAAAATCTCTTTAACACAAGGGGAAGTGTTGAGTCTGAAGTGCTCTGTAGTCCATGTAATAGAGTGAAAGAAAAGGGGGAAAGGAAGCCCATTGTTCTTGGACTTAGCAGCACCTCCGGTGAGTATTGTTTCTTTGCTAGGGCAGCAGTGACTTTGGGCATCGATGGGTACTGGCGCCTTTGGTGACTATCTGGCATTATTGTGTTTTCACCATTGGTGCAGCCAAGAATCAACAACCAGGAGGAAGCAAGATGGCGGCGTAGGGAACAGGAAACCAACATAATTTCCTTTCACCATGTAAAACAGTAATGGGACTGTGGATAGTTTTCAGTTCCGATGCTAAATAATTCTGAGAATAAGCAAACTTAGCCATTTGTCCCAGGAAATACTTTTTCATGAAAGATAAAATCGTAAGCCAAATAAAAGAGTTTACTTAACAAGAATAACCTATTCCCAGTTAATACTCACTTCAGTATTCTCACTTCCCTGTGCCTACCAATCTATAGCTGTCGTGTTATAAAATCTCCCTATTAACCTTTCGAGACCTGCCCTAAAACCGCCCAGCCCAGTCCCTGATGCTCTGCCCTGCTGTCATCCTTCTGAGACCCTATTTAGACTGTTAAGGTAGTCTTCTCCTCTACTGCGGTAAGTCTTAGAAATTGTCTTCGATTGATCAATGGGGTTTTTTTCTGGTGTTTTCTGGGGAGAGTTGACAGTCGACGTAGCCAAAAGGGTGAATGTCTGCACATTCAGGAGAGACCCCCTGAGGTGTTGAGGAGCCGCAATTATGGGTAGGGGTGAAGCCAAGTGATTATGGTTTGTTGCTATTTTTGTGGCCTAGTTTCTACTTACAGGAAGGTGAAACCTGAGGAAATTTGACCTAAATTACCATAATCATTCTTTAAGCAAGGACACCAAGTGTCTAGTCCTGTGAAATTACTATGTTCACTACTTTTTACATGACTCTTCCTTGATAAGATAAATACAGTGCTCCCTTCCTCCAGACAAAGATGATTTTAAATTCACTGAATCATGACAAAATCTTAAAGGTGTGTGTGTGCGTATATATACACGTTCCTGTACCTGCAAACATATATATACACACACATATACATATATATATACACACACATGTACATGTATGTGAACACACACATTCTCACACATACACATATATACCATTGAGGGATTTCAGGCAGTTTACGAAAATGCGATCGGATAAAACTCAGGAAATCCGGGAAGGCAATGCTCGAGGAGCCCGCTGGGGGCTGTTCCTTCGGCTGCGCACCCTTCCCTCCCATCCGGCTCTTTTCCAGCTGAAGGCCCTTTGCTCTCCGGCTCGTGAAGAGAGGCCTTCACGACCTCAACGCCGAGCTCTTTCCCCCTTGTCCAAGCTATGCGTGGCTCCCTCGCCAGAGTGGTCCGGTAGGGCGGGGGGAGAAGGAAGCCCTCAGAGGTGAACGCCACGCAGGCTGGGGTGGGATCCCACCTCCCCTCTGCCTCCTGGGCCCCAAAGGTTGTGGCAGCGTGGCTCCTGCTGATGGTGACACTGGGTTCAGGCTCGGCGAGTTCTGGATCCTCGGGTGGCCTGGATGTTCGAAGAAGAATTCCTTGAAAGCTCATTTTCTTCTTTCTTTCTTTCTTTCTTTCTTTCTTTCTTTCTTTCTTTCTTTCTTTCTTTCTTTCTTTCTTCCTTCCTTCCTTCCTTCCTTCCTTCCTTCCTTCCTTCCTTCCTTCCTTCCTTCCTTCCTTCCTTCCTTCCTTCCTTCCTTCCTTCCTTCCTTCATTTTTCTTTATTTTTAAATACATCTTTTTTTTTTTTTTTTAATATATCTTTATTGATTTCAGAGAGAGGAAGGGAGAGAGAGAGAAACATCAATGATGAGAGTCATTGATGGGCTGCCTCCTGTGAGCCCCCTGCTGGGGATGGAGCCCGCAACCCAGGCATGTGCCCTGACTGGGAATCGAACCCCGATTGCCTGGATCCTAGGTCGACGCTCAACCGCTGAGCCCACCCGGCCGGGCGAAAGCTCATTTTCAAGCAGATGAGCAAGGGCGGATCTGTGTCTGAAACTCCAAGGACTGTGAATAGGGTGCCTGCTGGTGAATTTGAATGTGGCCAAGGGTATGACGACAGTGTGGGCGAGCTGTTGAGGAGCAGAGAGGCTTTCCCCAATGCCTTTGGGACGGCTTCACCGTAAACATCAAAGGTGAAAGGGATGATTCACCAGTTCATTTCTGTGACAAATGAGATTTTCCTATTAAAATCTATGGGTGAATGATTCCATGCAAGCGTGCTTTTTGCTAAGACTGTGCTAATTTATATAAAAAACAAAAATACCCCCCCCCCCCCAATGGAGATGTGTCCAGGCTGCGGTGTTCCCGAACTGAGGAGCATGGGCGGTTCTATGTTCACGTGTAGCACTGTCCAAGGATGCAGTAGAGCATCTTTGTCTCGAGGGGACTTACAGATGCCTGTCAACCGCCCTAAGGGAGTTGAAAAACTTCTCACCTGTGCTCTACTGGAAAAAGTTCATCCTCCTATTGCCTCGCCGACAGCTGACATCCCTGAAATGCTGCTGGCCAGGAGGCATGTGAGCCCCGTCCCAGGGGAGCAGCACGCCCGCCAGGCTGTCTGCACCCCGCAGCGCGTGCCACGCCAGCCCGATGCTCAGCCACGGGGCGATCCCTGTGCTGCTCCAGCAGAACGGTGTCCGCCTCCTTCAGGCCATCAGGAGGCAACAGTATTTCAACAAGAGAACACAGCAATTTAAGAATCGTCCTTTTTCCGTGTGACTCAAATTGCGGTGCTAAACAGCCATCGCCTCCTGCCCCCGCACCTGCTCGCCAGCACCCCAATACCAAAGTCCAACGGGGGTACCGGCCGCTTAGCATGTGATACCCCCAGAGCGTCACGCAGGAACCCCACCACCTCCACCGCCGGTGAACCGACCACCCAGCGGCACAGCCGGCCCAGGACCCAGGGCCCAGGTACTCCTCACTTGGCTTGTAGTCAAGTGCCACCTGCACCCATCACTTCAGATCCGCTACCAGTGACTTTTCCCGCATATATTACTGCCCAGGTGCCACCTTACATCAACCCTCCTCCTCCAGGATTTCCTCTTTCTCAAAATGGGGGTCCGCGTGCAAGTGTCCCTTTAACCGTCACAGCCCTAGCTCTTTACCCTGGTTCACTGAACAAGACACTCGGAGCCCACCCTTTACACAACCAGATGAAACAAATCCTGCGTCCTGGCCCGCATCAAAGGGATTTTCACCCCCCACCAACGCAAGGTCCCTTTCCCACACCCCACTTCTCAGATCGTAGCGTTAAGATCAGACAAGATACAAACCATATATATTTTTTTTCCTTTTTTTCTCCTTTCTTTTCTTATTTATTTATTTAGTTAGTTAGTTAGTTCAAAATATTACAGATGTCCCTTTTTCTCCCCAATGACTCATTCCAAGATACAAACCATGTTAACAAGGACGATATCTTGAACTGAAGAGCTCATGAGGGCAAGATCCTTAAATATAGTCAACCTTGTGATTAAACTTTGACTATATCGGGAAGGAGAAGCCCTTGTCACAGACATGGCTGTAAAACACCGACGACTAGGAATGATTTCAAGCTCTACACTGTAGTGTCCATAAATGGCTCAGGTGAGCGCAGCTGCGTTTTAAGAACCTTCTTCCCTTAGTGTGGTAAGATGACCCAGAGGACCTTTGGTAATATGAGTTCTTGAAATAAATTTGCATTATTTCACTTTCAAAAGTATTGTTTTTGTTTAGGTGTTTTTTTTTTTTTTTTTGTGTCTGTGTGTGTGATATATTCTGTTACCTTGTGTAAGATTAAATTTCAATATGGTTGTAAAAATGCTATTTTTATGTAAACAATCACAGTCACACACTATTTTTAAAAAGAAAAGAAAAGAAAAAACCTGTTTTACCACTGATTTTCCATAGTACAAAAAAAAACACCTAGAAGTAAAAATCTACAATATACTGTAAGGCAGACAGCTAAATGGTAGAGAACTATTTCACATTTTAGGCACTGAAATTTTGAGGTATAATAAGTATATAATGCATTTCACTTGGATGCCTTTTCATTTTTAGGCAGCTCTAGAAGCACAAAAATACATCAGAATTCCAACACTGTGAGAGATTTATGTTTGTAATGTTAAAAGGCATTCCTAAATCATTTGGAAAGAAATGGCCAAAGTAATGGACTTTATAAGCTCCAAGCTGGTGGGGATGCTGCTACAGTACTTGTTAGTACATTTTTCACAATGGTTGGAATCACATCATGTAGCGACTTATTAGTCTTAAGTAACATTATATCATAGCACTGCTGCAATGGTGCCATTTAGATGAAGCGTGTGCTTCTCCAGTCATTGTCTTAAACTAAATATTTAGGGCTGAATGGACTTTATTATAATCCCTTTTTTCACGGTAGAGTTTGGTCCTTTTCTTATGGTTTCTTGCTTACTGGGTTTTAAATTACAATTTAAGTGCCATGGAGGAATTTGAATAATTTATTAATGATAGGCATTCTTATAGTCACAGACCCGCATTTGCTTGGTTTCATTCGAGTGTGATAAGAGTTTCTCCTCTTACTTGAAGTAAAAGAAGCTATTAATTTCTCTCCTATTTCTTTTATTGGTAAAGGATTCTAAACTGGAACATATTAGTATGAAGTTAACAGTGAAGAATGCCGGATAACTTTCTATTGGAGAAAAGTAATGACTAAATCCTATAAATTTCACTGCTTTATAAGATGCCTTTACAATCAGCTTTTGCATTATAGGGACTTCTTATATTCCTGCTAAGATGACCACTTACACTTTATACGTAGAATTCATATGTTTTGTATTGATATTCTTAGGATATTAATATATATCATTTGAGTAAATCCTCATGAAGTTTTTCCTCCCCTAAATGGTGCATAATATAAACATGAAATGTGTAGTATCGGGTAAACTTATTAGATAGTTTATAGTATGTGAATTTAGAACGTATTGCTTTTTGGCAAAGGATGAACTCATTGCTAATTCATCATTTTATCCTGTTGGATACAGGCAAAACAAATTCTTATTTTGGCTGATCAAATGGCAACACCTCTCTGAGCTTACAGTTGAAGTTAGAAATAATATAAACGGCCATTTTAACCTTGACCACTCTGAAATAACTAGTACACTTTTTTTAGGTAAGTGATTTTTTCACACCTAGCAATTTGAGAGTCCAGTGTTAATGCAATATTTGTGGTGAGAAAGCCTTGTTATTAGAAGCACAGAGTGCAATAGTGTGAAATGGTGGTGGTAAATGCTTCTGTTATATTATTGTAGGTACTTGGACTGGTATAAACTTGACTCCCTTTTTTTTGCCTGAGTTTAGGAGCTATTAAAATATTACTATTAAGATACAATATCATTCCATGTTTCCTGGAATAAGAAAATAGCCAAAATCATTTTAAGTCTTCTCAATGATCTATGAAGAGCCCTCCTGCTTTTATTGAAATTCACTAGGGTTGAATGTGGTATGAAACCACTTAGATGTATTGAACAAAAAAATCAGTATCATGATAAAATTTCACATGTTAAGAAGGCAGACTTTAGAAAATGATTTATTTTCATTTAGGTTTGGGAAATAAAGATGAATATTCCTCTTAGCAAAGGAGTCTATTTCTTTTGCCCCCTTGAATATGGGCTGGCCTTGTGATTTGCTTTGGTTCATAGAATGTGGTAGCAGTGTCACTGTGCCAGTTCTGAGCCTAGAGGCTTTGTGTCCTGCCGCTCTCTCCAAGAATTCTGCCACCAACTTGGCCTGTCTTGCTGGAAGATGAGAGAACACATTGAGGAGAGCTCATTTTTCCTGTTCAAAGCCATCCTAGACCAGCCCAAAGTCAGCCATCCTCAAAACATGTGAGAGTGGCGAGCCAAGATCAGCAGAGCTACCAGCTTAAGCCACACTTGACTGCAGACCCATGCAGGCAGGCGCTCATCTGAGACCAGAAGAACCACCCAGGGTACCTGTAGTTTTGTGAGCAATAATATAAATGCTTATTGCCTTAAGTCACTGAGTTTTGGATGCTTTGTTATACAGTGATAGTTAATTCACAGAATCCATTTTTTGTCTTCACTTTCCCCCTGTGGTCAAAGAATCATGCACTGTTCAGTTTTACAATTAAAATTTGCTCTAAAGTGATATTTTTAAAACATGAATTACAAATATCTGATGTTCAGATATGGGGAGAGTTCACCTTTGAAAAGGCTTAATACACTATTTTCTTCAGGTTTTGTCATTTGCACACATTCATTTCCCAGTTTCCACATTAATGTCTAAGTTATAAGGATAATTAACCTTCAGTAAACTGCATAGTAACCTTGAACAAATTGTGGAGAATTTAGCTTAAGTAGACATTACATATGCAGCTGGTGTTTCCTAGAGTCTTGGTGATCAAATTACTAAAGACTATATGCAAAGTCCTGTGCTTATCAGCATAAAACCTTATTCCAGATTTTCTCTTCTGAATTGCTGTCCTGGGATCTCCTAAGTTTGTGGCAGCCATTTGTGCAATAGCCGAGCTATTACCTTGCTCTTACCTTGAGGGTTAAGCTCTATTTTTTTATGACTGACAGATGTGTATTCAGGGAGCATATAGAGCCAAAGTCACTATGCCGTATAGTCTTCATCTTTGAATCCAAGGAGGCTCAGGTTAGCATGGGCTGCTTCGGGGGGAAACCATCCTTTCATGGTTCCCAACAGTCCAAACTGGCTTTCTGAGTTGGTGTCCTAAAGCTTTCTTCCTCTATGCAGTCCAGCCGTCCCATCACTCTGTTATATTCCAATCACATACGAGCAAGCTGTTAGCCCCCCAGCTCTGCATAAGCCCAGATGTCTGTTCCCAAGACTGACATCACTTTGGGTACCACTTGGCTGCCTTTTAGGCAGTGAGGAAGCAGTTGGGCAAACATCTGTTTTAGGGACAGATATCGGCTTAATCTTAGGTTTTTAGTTTAGAACATTCTTAAGAATGTAATTCAAAATACTTTTATTTTTTATTAGGGGAAATAGCTCTAAAATTGTGTTTTATTTTTAAAAAGCAACATTGCTCATTATTGAATATACAATGTAGGAAAAGATAAAAAGGTAAAATTATCTGTAATTCTATAGGCGACTTTTTGGTGTATATTTTTATATGCATTTATATGGTACTTGGTAAAAAAAAGATTTCAAGTTTCAGCCTTTTGTACAGTCTTTCCCTTTTATTAATAATTAATTATTTAAATAAAATTTGTTAGAAGGTCAACTTTTTGTTGTTGTTAATCGTCACCTGAGCACCGAAGATATTTTTTCCCATTCCTTTTGAGAGAGAGAGAGAGAGGGGGACATCCATGTGACAGAGACACATTGATTGGTTGCCTCCCGCACTCACCCCGACCGGGGTGGGGAGCAAACTGCAACCCAGGCCCGTGCCCTTGACCAGGAATCGAGCCAGCGAACCTTCGGTGCTCTAACCACTGGCAACACTGGCCAGGGCAAGGGTCAACTTTTAATTTTTATCTCTTAAAACCACATGGCTTATTTGCATTTCAATATGTGATGGCGTGGTCACTTAAAACTGAAAACGTTAACTCTAATTTACTGCACACTTTGCTTATGTTTCACTGCAGTCAACGTGCCGGGGCCTTTCTTTAGGGCACAGAGAGAACATCTACAAGTCCTTGTCTGTTATAAGGTCTCCTGACGAGAGAGCTTCATTCCATGTCGCTGTGCAACAGCATAGTCAGAGATCCCCAGGGATTAGGACGCGGGCACCTTGGGGTGGAGGCACTATTCCGCCCACTACAACGCTTATTCTTAACTTTTGGAGATTTAAATAAAATTGATATTGCCTTTTGCCTTAATTCATTGGCTCTTTGGAGAGATCAAGGTTTCCCTCTTTTCGTTGTCATTTCTTCAGAAGAAAGTGGTTTGAAAATTTTGTGGTTATTTAGAACATTTTATTGAAAAGAGAACCCCTACCCCCAGGATTTTATAGTTCTGAATGTAAAAGCTGATCTTCACTCAAGGCTACCCAATAAAACATGTCCCAGGTGGCAACTAGAGACCATGAGGTCTATGAAAATAATTGCGTCCATATGTTAAAAATGAATCAGCTTAAATATTTTAAAAAGAGAATGTGTTATTAAATAATCTATCTTTGGAGAAAGGGGAAGAATACTTAAAAAATTTTTTTTTCTTAAGAGCCTGGTTTTATTTATTTATTT
The DNA here is from genome assembly GCF_964146895.1 of Miniopterus schreibersii. Lineage (NCBI taxonomy): Eukaryota > Metazoa > Chordata > Mammalia > Chiroptera > Miniopteridae > Miniopterus > Miniopterus schreibersii. The sequence goes on along the minus strand of NC_138104.1, from coordinate 94,808,976 downwards.
TTTCAGGTTTTCGTGCGGATCCTGTCCGTGTTTTATTGCGGTATATCATACTTACAGAAAAGGGTACAAATCATGCATCACGTAGGGAACATATCCATTTAACCTGAACACAGATCAAGAAACAGGACATAACCAGCAACCCCAGAAGGTCCCTTGTGCCACATTCTAACAGTAACCTTTACACTGACTTCTTAATGTGGCAGGATAGTAAAAAGCTAGAAAAATCCCTGGGCAAGTGGAAGGGGGAAACTGAGACAAGGAAATTAAACAAGGCCAAGCAGTTTGAACAGCTTGCAGCCAGTTTGTGAACTGCAAGACCTTATCTTCCCCAACCGAGGACACTTGAGAGTAAATGGTTTATACCTCTCCTCCCTAGCCAGAGAATACAGAGCTTAAATCACCCTGGCTGGGGAAATCGAGGACAGACACCCAATTAATGTCATTTGTGCCAGCTAAATCGAAGGACAAATGAAGTCAGGGAAACAAACAACAAAAACCCAACTAGAGCCAGACAGGCCCAAGATAAAGTAAAACAGTAAAGCAGAGCAAAGAATTATCCTAAACTCCCCTATACACTCATTTTGATGCATCAACAAATTAAAAATGCACCTGGAGAGCAAATAAATATTCTGTTGAAACCCTTCCCTAAGATTCTTGCCTGCAGAAGGAAGCTAAAAACTCTCAGGACAAAGACCCACGGCAGGCTACCTCTAGAGCATGCCCATGCCCCTCCCAGGGCATGAACTTTTTATTTCTTCCTCAACTCTAAGGATCCCCACGACACTTGCAACCAGGGGAACAGTGGGCAGGGGCTGCTGGTCCTGTGCTTACCCCCTGAACCTGTCTCCAAGATCCCCTTTTTCTCTGATTTTCTCTCTCCTGTTCCTTCTTCTACCTTAAGCCCTCCCTTTGTTTCACTGCCCCCACCTTTAATAAACATACTCTCAGAATCACCTGGACCAGTGTTGTGAAATCTTTCCTACATGAAGTGAAGAACCCACACACTACCGGCGGGCTCTAGGCAGACCCGCTCCGGCCCATACCCTGTCCAGTAACATTCACACCATAACTATGCATGGTGTTACATGGGTACCAGATTTATTGGGATGATCACTTAGTAAGTTATATAATGTCTAATCACTGGGTTGTACACCTGAAACGAATATAATATTGTATGTCAACTGTAACTGAAAAATAAAAAATTATTTAAAGAAAACACACACACAAAGAAACAAACAAAACAAAACAAAAAAACCAAGAGCCTGTTTTATTTATTTATTTATTTATTTTAAATTTATCTTTATTGTTGAGAGTATTACAGGTATCCCATTTTTTCCCCTAATTGACCCCCTCCACCTCGCTGACTGTGTCCGTGGGTTATGCAGATATGCATATAACTTCTTTGGTTAATCTCTTCCCACCCTCCACCCCCCTTCCCTCTTCCCTCTGAAATATGATCGTCTGTTGCATGAGTCAGTGTCTCTGGATCTATTTAGTTCGTCATATTCTTCTGTTCATTAGCTTCTTAAAGAAGACCCTTCAACATTTCCTGTAGTGCTGGTCTGGTGGTGATGAACTCCTTTAGCTTTTCCTTGTCTGAGAAGCTCTTTATCTGACCTTCTATTCTAAATGATAGCTTTGCTGGGTAGAGCAATCTTGGTCGTAGTTCCATGTTTTTCATCACTTTGAATATTTCTTGCCACCCCCTTCTGTCCTGCAAGGTTTCTGTTGAGAAATCAGCTGACAGTCGTATGGGGGCTCCCTTGTAGGGAACTAACTGCTTTTCTCTTGGTGCATTTAAGATTCTCTCTTTGTCTTTAACCTTTGGCATTTTAATTATGTTGTGTCTTGCTGTGGGCCTCTTTGGGTTCCTCTTGTTTGGGACCCTCTGTGCTTCCTGGACTTGTAAGTCTATTTCTTTCCCCAGGTGGGGGAAGTTTTCTATAATTATTTTTTCAAATAGGTCTCTTTCTTCCCCTTCTGGCACCCCAATAATACAAATTTGAGCCTCTTGAAATTGTCGCAGAGGCTCCAAATGCTATCTTCATATTTCTGGATTCTTTTTTTTTTTTTTTTTGTTCTTCTGGTTGGGTGCTTTTCGTTTCCTCATGTTCCAAATTGCTGATTTGATTCTCAGCATCCTCTACTAAACTGTTGATTCTCTGTAAATTATTCTTCATTTTAGTTCGTGTACCCTTCATTTCAAATTGGTACTTTATTATGTCATCGATTTTCTCAGTTATTTCCCTAATAGTCTGCTTAAACATCCTTATAAACAAAATTCTGAACTCTGTAGCTGTTAGCTTGCTTGAATCTATTTCATTTAGTTCCTCTTCTAGAGATTTTTTCTGTTCTTTCCTTTGTGACATGTTTCTTTGCCTCCCCATTTTGGCTGCTTCCAGGTGTTTGTTTCTATGTATTAGGTAGAGCTGCTGTGTCTCCTGGAATTTGTAGAGTGGCTTTGTGTAGTAGGTGTCCTGTAGGGTGCAGTGGCTCAGCCTCCCCAGTCCCCTGAGCTGGGCCTTCTAGGTGCTCCCCTGTGTGGGCTGTGTGCACTGTCCTGTTGTAGTTGAGCCTTGGTTGCTGTTGGCGTCACTGGGAGGAACTGACACCCAGGCCAGTTGGCTGTGAGGACCCGCTACAGCTACAGCCAGAGAGCTGCTGTGTTGGAGACACCCCTATGGAGCAGGATTTACTTCAGTGGGGCTTTGGTGTTCACCAAGTGCACCCCTTGAGTGTCACTCGTGGCTGTGGTAGGGTTGTAATCCAGCGTGGTCGAGTCTGACCACCAGGTGCACTGTCTCTGGGGCCTCCCGGGAGGTGCAAAGTCAGCCTGTGCCAGTGCCTTGCCCAGGGCCACCAGCATGAGCTACTCAGCAAACCGTAGTTGGCTGCTCCTTGTGCTGGGCTTGGAGGTGCCCAGGAGAGGCCCAGCTATGAGCCAGTGCAGCTGCCGCTAGTGCCAGGCCTGGGGCCACTTATCAAGCCGTATGGGGCACACTCCTGCCTGTTTGAGAGATTTTAGGAGAGTCCTAAGCCTGAGGCCTGAGAGGCCACTTGGACAGAAAAGCCCCTGGAAATGGCCCGGATGAGCTGCAGGTGGGGGGCGGGGCCTCCGGGAGTCACGGGGCGGGGCCAAAGGTGAGAGTCAGGTGCTGGCGATTCAAACATGGCGCCTGCCTGCCGGCTGTGCGGGGAGGACTCGCCACAGGAGCCATGGCCTCCGCCAGCCCTTCTGCCCGGGAGGAAGCCGCCCTCCGCCTGTCGCCCGGATCTCAGGCAGGTTAGTCCCTCCCCGAGTGTCCCAGGTCCCTTCAGGCTGCTGCCCGGCGCTGGGCTCAGAGGGAGCGTCCGAGTGAGTCCGCGCGCGGCCCTTTAGAGGAGCTGCTGGGGCTCCCGCGGCCTCCGCGACCCTCAGAGACAGTCCCCGCTGGTTTCACAGCCTGGAGTTGTGGGGACGTCTCTTCCCGGCCCTGGAGCCCTGGGCTGGGGCCTGCTGTGGGGCTGGGACCCCTCGCTCCTCCGGGAAACCCCCGCCGCCGAGATTCCCTCCCGGGTTTCCCCGCGGCACCGGGTGTGGGCCTGCGGCCGTGTCTCCGGGATCCAGCCCCGCCCCGCCCGCGTCTCCCCCTCCTCCCGTCTCGGTGCTGCCTCAGCTCCCTGGTTGCAGGGCTTCTGTGCAGCCGGATCTCAGGAGGCTCTGAGCGATGGTGGTTCTGTGTTTTAGTTGCGATTTTGATGTGGTTGCGGGAGGCGGCGGTGCAGCTGTTACCTACACCGCTTCTTGTTTGTCCAAGACCCTGTTTTTAGATCAAACTTGCCAAGTCTTTCATTATTGGTATCCCTTTTCATTTATAGTTAAGGCCAGAGGTGTCCTTTAAAAAGTCCCCTATATTTAAGAATCCCAGGTGGTTGCTCAGATCTGCCTGTCACCTGCCTCCTGAACCTGGTCGTCCAGAGCACTGTGGTCACCAGCTGCCTCGTTACTGCATTGGTTTTCCCTTCTCCACCTGCCTTGGGATTAGCGGTTCTGCTGAATTGTCCATGTGATCTTCAGTCTACCTTTACCCATGGATATGTTTTGTCAGCCCAAGTTCCACGCTTCCCAGTTGGAAGCGAACTCTATTGCATTTCTGTGCCTATCCCTGGCTTCCAGAATCTAGTGCATATTAGGAGCTTTGGGTGCCCAGTTTCCAAAGAGGGGTGTTCATCTCTTCAGTTACTTAAATAAAGTAAGTGTAAGAGACAAAAACATTTAATTGGCTATATCTTAACAGCTCTTACCTTCAGCTGCTGCCTCCAGGGAGCTGAGAGTGGAAAACAGGAAGCAATCTTACAGATAAGGGTGGTCTGAGTAATGGGGGCTCTCTTGAAAGCAACTTTCCATCCATAACTTTTCCTATTCTTATTTGAAGATGGAGAGGTGAAGAACCCCTGGAGACACATTGTCAAAGGCTTCGCCTTGCAGGGATTTGGCAGAAGGTATTAAAAAACTCATTTATACAGCAGAATAGTTACAACCTTCATGTCTTTCATTTGTACTAGCAAATAGCGATGGAAACAGCCGTAAAAATGCATTTGATGAAGGCCGTGAATTTTAAACACTGAACTCTAATAAGTTACCATATGGAAACTCAGATTACTCCTCAATTGCACTATATATCACCTCTGATATAAGGGCAGGATGAGTCTGATATGAACCAACTTGGACCCGCCTGGGGCAGTACAGAAATGTATTTGTGTACAATGCACCAGTAATGTGATGAGAGAGAAAGTGAGTTACAACCATAAAAGGCTGGGATTGCTGGGTCGTATGGCAGATCTATTTTTAGTTTTTCGAGGAACCTCCACAGCATTTTGCACAATGACTGCACCAATTTATATTCCCACAAACAGTGTATGAGGCTGCCCTTTCCGTCACATCCTCGCCAACGCTTGTTATCCAAAGAACTAAATCTTGAACCAACTGGTCAGTTCTGTCCTTATGATGTTTTCAAATTTGTTTTCTATATGTTTGTCTTAGTTTTACCTTTTCCTTCCCTTAGTTTTCCTTGGAGTGATTTTTTTCCTTTTTCTGGAGATGAAACTCATCCCGCATATTTGATTTAGTTGCCTCACTGTGATCTCCTGTATTACAACGTCTTTTATTGCTACTAAATGGTAACAACCCACAGCCATAGTTACAATAGCTAATACTCACAAATGACCTCCTGTGAACTGTTCTAAGTACTTTACATACGTCAACTCAGTTACTCACCACAACACAACTTATAAGGCAGGTACGATTGTTATCCCTATAATGAATATTAAATATTAAATAACTTGCCCAAAGTTACACAGCTAAAAAGTAGAAGGGTTGGGGTTCCAGCTCCAACAGCCTAGATTCAAAGACTGAGCAAATAACTTCTCTAATATTGCTGCCTCTTCCAGTGATGTATATTCTAAAATTCTCTCTGGCTACAGTAACCTAACTTAACCCCCTACACCGAGACTTAGTTTTCAGGCCCTTCCTCAGGTACAATTCTAGTCACTCCCCCTAAGGTCCTCTCACCTCCTAACCCAGCCTGAATCTTAGGTTATCGTATGTTATGAGTCAACCTTATGGGTTCCTCCATCTTTCGGCCCTTAAGTCTCAGCCCTTTGCCCAAACTGCTTCATGTGTATTTTCTAGTTCTAGTCCTCTGGGTCCCACGGGAGATCACTGTGAGCCTACCTAGGTGAGTCCCATTCCAAATTATACTTACCAACCTCGGGGTGTTCTTATTCTGAATGGTTATTCGTTATGTTTTCCACACATTTCCATTTCTCCCCTGATGGGAAGGCTTTCTAAACATTTCTCTCTCTCATTGACTTTTCTGCCCAACTGTGCCTCCCACAGTTTTAGCAGATGACCTCAACTCCTATGGCCTGAGGGAAAAAGTCAGAATTGAACTTTCTAAGCTCCCTTTCCACCTCTAGAAAACTTATCTGTCATGTTATCCATCCTTATCATCTTTTTTAAATTAAATTTTTTTCCATCACCATTTATCCCCTCTATGCCCTCTCCCACCTCCCCCCACCCTCCCCTTCGCAAGCACCACACTGTTGTCCATGAGTTCTCTCTCTGTGTTTTTGCATTCTTACGTTCCACGTATCCCCATTGTGCCCCTCCCTTCCTTTCTCCCTCTCTCCCCCCTTCCTTCTTTCCTTCCTTCTGTGAACATCTGTTGAGTATCTACAATATGCCAGGCACTGTTCTCGGGTCTGCGGATACCACAGTGAATATAACAGAATTCCTGCTCTCTTGTAGCATACTCTAGTGGGCTAGACAAGTGAGAAACAAATCAGTGTACATCACGTCAGATAATAATCAGAGCTTTGAAAATAAATGAAGTGGGATAAAAAAAAAAGTTAGAGGATCCTTGGGGGACAGTGCTTCATTTTTATATTTAATAGTCAGGGAAAGCTTTCTCTGAGTAACTCCTGAAGGTAGAATTGCCAGATTTAGCAAATAAAAATACAGGGCATCCAGGTAAATTTGACTATCAGATAAACAGTGAATATTTTTTAGTATAAGCATGTCTCATGCTATGCTGAAAATTATTCATTTTTATCTGCAATTCAAATTTAACTGGATGTCCTAAATTTTTTCTGGCATCCCTATGAAGGAACTATGGTGATAAACCATGCACATGTCTGGAGGAAGAGGTTTCAGGCAGAGGGACTGTCTTTGGGATATTAATTTTATGTCTGCAATTGTCCTAGGCATTGGGGATACAGAAAATCAATAAGATAGTGTTTGCCTCCTAACTGCTCTAGCTGTGTCACTCTTCTCTCCCCCCTAGCTTATTCTGCTTACAGCAGCCAGAGCAAGCCTTTTACAATAGAAACCGTGTTTCTTCTCTACTTAAAACCCTCCAATAGCTTCCCTTCTCAGAGTTAAAGCCAGAATTCTTAAAAAGGCCTGCAAAGACCTAAGCCAGTCGTTCTGGTATTTTGCTACACATCGATCTGCTGGGGATCTGCTGCCTGGGTCCCGACCCCAGATTCTAATTAAACCTGTTTGTGTTACAGCCTGTAATTTGGGATTTTTCAAAGCTTCCCATGTGATTGTACTGCACACTGGAGTTTGCGACCCCCCTGCCTTACCTGACCTCAACCTCCTGCTTTAGGCAACAGATCGATATTTCTCTCTCACATCGATGTTTCTCTCTCTCCCTCCTCCCCCCCCTCTAAATATCAGTTAAAAAAAGAAACATATTTTCAGGTGAGGATTGAAAAAATAATCCCCCAAGGAACCAGCAGCACCTTCTCAGTTGCTACTTGAGTTGGGGAGGCTAAGTATTAGTAAGTATGACTCTACTGGCCTGTCGAGACCTTGTCTTTGTTTTGAAAACCACATAAACACCTCCCTGCACACATTGACCTTCCTTTTGACCTCTGAGGTTTTAGCTATTTTACAAATTTCCCTTTATAACTTTTTGAAAGTCAATTTTGGTATATTTGATCGTATTAGTAACCCATTTGATTCACAAAAATGAATGAAAATTTTGGCTTGACCAATCTGTGATCTGGGATGTTGTTGCCTAGGTAACAGCCTATGTGGGCGTGGAATTAAGGATAATAGGCCTAATGGCACATATGAAAAGAGAACAGATTGCCTGGTAGAAGGTGGTGCATTAGATTTCTCAAGCAACTTGAGATGCCATTTAGTTCACTGGAAGAGGCCATTTTCTAGGCAGTTAGAGGAGTAAATGACTCAGGAAGAGATGTTGTTTGACAGTAGGGATTTCTGTGAGGGGATTTTCCATCATCTTATTTCAACTTCTTTCACTTCAGTAGTCATGGGGGAAGCTATGCTGTACACACACACATATAGGGAAGATACACATATCTGAGGAAGAACGATACACATACCAGTCCCTGCTTGTGTAGGTCATCCTCCATGCCCCATTGGGTGGAAAGTATTTTCTGTACAAAGGCAAATAGATGAAATCTTAATTCTGTCTCTTTTCCCAGCGATGGTAGTCGAATCAATATGTTGCACCTCTAGTAGGAAATAAAGAGCATTTATACTGTGGAATCAGCTAAATGTGTGTGTGTGTGTGTGTGTGTGTGTGTGTGTATTAGGATTTGTTGAGCTTCCTGGTTCTGGTGGCACAAAACAAGCCCCATATTGCTTAGTGCTTCATGGCCAGCTCAAAGTGTGAAGTAAGAAGATTCCTTCAGCCCAATTCCACACCCCAAAACTCTTCTGGCTGTTTCATTCACTCACCTACCTTTAAAGGTGCTGGTGTGACAGCAGGCTCCGCATGTGAGATTTCTTTGCATTACAACAGTGTGGAACTGGATTTTCTGGAAGATTCCTGTCTTCCAGAGAATTTTAAGCATCCCTTGAAAACCTAGGTGATAATGCCGCAATCTCAAGAAACCATAAGCAAATAGGTCCAGGGATTCAAATGTCAGAGATAGCATCTCTTCACATATGATAAGGATTTTGATTAGGATTTCAGAGCTTTGATAATGTTATCAGCGCTCCAGGGTTTTTGTATCTAAAATGATAAAGTCTTTCCAACTGCAAATGCTTTTTCCTCTCTGGTTTCATGATGTTCGTTCTTCATCACGTTCAACCTCTTCATTAACCTCGCCTAGAGAGTAAACCCTAGACCCTATTCCTGTCTTTCCTCCAACTGTCTAATTTGCACACCATTGCTTCAAGTTCTTAGTATGGTGCATTGCAATGACTCTGCAGGATAATCATCAGCAAATGTGTTGACATTATAAGGAAACAATGTGGTCCATTGAAAGAAACTCCATTTAGAGAAAAACTGTATGCATGTTATTAAAATAACATTATTTTAATTATTTGATGGAAATGTTTAATAATGTTTCTTTACCTCTTTGGCTTCTTCACTGGGGAATTCTGAACGTGGTCTAGATGTATTGGATGACTGAGGATCACTGTGAAGAGCCATGGTTGTGCTGAATCTTCAGGCCCTACTGATGCCATCAAGGGGGCTTCGATTCCTTATGTGGCCCGGCACTATTGCGCCTTTTGAGTACAACCTTGGGTTTCCCTTTTTAAGTGTCTCTTCTCTCCTTATTACCACAGTCAGCATGTCTGTTTCTACAAATCTCCCCTTCAAACTTACAGCTATTCTTCTTAAAAAATATGGCAACCAGGTAACTCAGTTCATTGGAACATAAAGTTAGAACACGTAAATACTCAGTGAGCAACAGGTTCTTTTTTTAATGAGTAAAGTCATTCCCCTGTAGACTCTACTTAGGGAAAAAGCTGCAATTTGAATAAATAAATAAGTTTTGCACATGAACCTGGCATCATCTATTTTGATTGCTCAGGTTTTTCCCCTTGTAATTTCCTATTTTATGTGTAGTTGAATTGACTAGATGGGTAATTAATTACAGACAAGAGAATTGTGACCATAGTCTCCCTCCCTCCCTCCCTCCCTCCCTCCCTCCCTCCCTCTCTCTCTCTCTCTCTCTCTCTCTCTCTCTCTCTCTCTCTCTCTCTCTCTCTCTGTGTGTGTGTGTGTGTGTGTGTGTGAGAGACTACTTCCCTCATAAATTATTTGCTCTGAATTTAGAGATCACTGCACCATTTCTTTCTGGTGCTTCAGTAGTTGGGTCTCAATTGCTTTTCCTTCTCTCTCAAGCATTAATGCTCACTAAGCCCTCAAAGTCTGGCTTACTAAATGGGTGGCTTCTATGGTTCTGATTAGAATTTTAGAGCATGTAGCTGATAGAGTATTGTATGCTAGGGGTGGCTAACACTTTGCATATGTTCTTTGTTGAGTTGGCAGATCCACCTGAAAATAGGAGATGATTCTAATGGATTTTCTGGGTGGGTTGTGGGACCCTGTTAGTCTCCAGGGTTCAAACACTTTTTGGGGTTTCTTTTGGACAAGAAACTCTCCAAAAGGCTTTGGCCCTGGAGGCAACAGGGCCCTTAAAACCTAACCAGAAAGTCTGTTATGATCACCCCTACTTGTTTTTATGTGTATATTTTTACTTTTAATTTTCTTTGTTTGCTTAAGTCAAGTCAGTGTATTTAGAGCACTGGAATTTCATATAAAAAGCTTCAGAGTTCTTCTCCAATGAGCACACTTTAGAGATGGTGACACAGGTGCTCTGGATCTGTAATGAAACTCAGGGTCAGCAGACTGTGTCCTCACTGTAGGGAAAAAGAGATCTCAGGTCCGGGCAGTATGGCATAGTGTTTAAATAGAGACCCAGCCTGAAGGGCTGGGCTCAGAGTTTGGGACTCTTAGGTGTCACTCAGATGCTGAGAGACCTCAGGAAAGTTATTTTTAACCTTTCAGCACCTCAGTTTCCCTATCTATAAAATGAAGACAATAATAGTAACTACTTGGAGGGCAGTTAGGAAGATTAAATGCATTGATACAGTATTTGCAAAGTACTTAGAAGAGTGTAGAGCAGGCACTTGGCATAACCTGAGGGCAATACAAGTGTTAGCTGTTACTATCATGTTTCCTTCTTTTCCAGCATCTCATTTTTCTACAGACTCTACTTAAGGAAGCCTCTCCTATTTGAATAAATAATTAGTTTTGGGAATGGATGTGTAAATCAAAGTGTAAGTTATGAATTTGATGAATGTTTTCATTGTGGATATATTTTATTACTCTACAAATGCACAAGTAAAGTACAATAAATTTATATTTATCTAGAATGGTTATTGAAAGATCTATGCTGTTAAATTTTGTTCTACTTAGCCATTACAGCATAAAATATAAAACCAATTTTGTAGTTTATAATTTCCAAATACTTTTGCTAAGAAATTATTATCCACCCCATTTTACAGGTAAGGATTTTTGAGGCTCAGAAAGTTTAAATGAATTATTCTGAAGTGAATTGCTAGCAGTTTGGACTTGAACCCAGATTTTCCATCCTGAAACCCATGGAAAATTCCTCTCATCCATCTACATTTAAACGACTTCCTTCAAACCAGAAAGCTGTCTTTCTATCATAATTCAAAACATTCTTCAGGTTATTGCAACACTTCAACCACCATTGCAAGCGTTTGTTATTATGGAGCATTACTGCAAACGGCTCTGGCTGTTGGAATTTTCTGGTGGTGTGCATGCTGGATAAATGGAAGTTTCACCGGGGTAAATGATCATTTGTGAGTAGAGGCTAGAAGCAAAGCTGGTTGTTTTATTACTTAACCATTCTATTATATTATGATGGAGCTATGCATTTGTAATGTGTGTGTGTAGTTCTCTTTGTAAACTCGCTGCTAGAACAGATACAGGAGATGAACAGCGGGGAGGGTCAGAGAAGGAAATCGTGTGTCTGTTTAATGGAAAACTTCAAAGTCAGTAAATCTTGTTTTTGCTTCGGAAATTGTCACCACAAACCCCCTTGCTGACCCACACATATAAACAGTCTGCAGCAGCGGCTTCAAGTTGATGCTTTCAGAATTCCTCCTTGCAAGATTACCAGATAAACATAATACGATTTTTGTTTCTATTACAAGGGAATTCGAGTCATCCTCTCCCTTCCTGATTGCAGTAATGGAGCTTTATCTTATTTGGGGCTCTTAAAAACGCTGCCCGTACTTGTATGCTTTCATATATTATTCCAGAGAGAGAGAGAAATTTAATTTTGATTAGCTGAGCTCTATGAGTCATTCTGCTAACTGGCACCACCAACCACCTCCCCACCAGACTGGCCTTTGCTGAGGGCTCTAAATTTAGAAACGGAATGAGACTGCCTGGGGGTTACATAAGGACTATTTTTAGAACGCCGTTCTACCTAGAGAGCCCTGTGCTGCTGATTTGTTAACCACAGGCTGAAGGAAGCCGTGATTACTGACTCTCCACGCTGTTCGGGTGCTGCACCCTTCAGGGCCCAATGACATTTGCAGTTTTGTTTACCTGCAGTTGCTCATGTTTTTGTCGTCTGTGCCGTAAACACACTGGAAATCAACTGTGTTCAAACACAATGGCAGTATTTTTTTATTACCACCTCTCGTTCAGGAAGCCTCCCAATATGCATTATAATTTTATCTTTCCCTTCTTGCGCTTTGTTGCTGTTTTTTTTTTGTTGTTTTTTTTTTAAAGAAGGGAAGGAAGTCATTTGGGCTGCTCCTTTTCTAAGGCTCTTATCCGAGCTGATGATGGCACATGTCTATCCAGAACAGTGAAGCTTGGTTTGTGTTTTCCTTACCAGGCACTTGTTTTTACTCTCTTCTGCGAGGGCATTGCTGGAGCTGATTGAGAAAAAGAAAAGAGACAAGGCAAACATTAGGAGGCATGCTGTCATCCGAGCAGAAAATGAATGGATGCAGCAGTGGCTAGAGAGAGAATGGGAATGGAGGCAGTGTTTTGCTTGTCAGTGTATCCCCGTTGTTTCCCAGCCCAGTGCTGAAAGTCGGCATCAGCCCCTCCTGATTTTTCTCGGTTGTAGTTACCAATCAAGTACATGTACTTCTTTGGAATTTTAATGCAACGATGGCAAATCTCTCTTATTTATTTGGACTTTTTGGTTATTTTTGAAGGAATTGGATGGTCATATAGCTAGTTGCCTAGGAAATCTGTTTAGTTAGAGTCACATCCCTTTCAGTAATCAATATAAGGAGCTGAGGTTTTTAGTTGGTATATTATGTGCAGAGCAAGGAAAATGTTGTAAGAAGAAGTGAATGGTGCACACGAATGTGAGGGCGTTCCTAGCAATAAAATTAGAACTGCTAGCTGAAGTAGTTCACCAAGACATGGCAAAGACATTAGTATTTTCCAGCGGTTCTGGGATGCAAGAAACTGGATTGTATAACAGTGACCCAGGTAGCTGACTCTGGGTGGCCTGGTCAATGAACTGGCTGGTCTGGGGCCCCTCTTTCTTTCAGTGCAAGTGTCTGGGTACCCAATGTTTACTTGCTAATCCTTTGTCTCTTAGCTCATAACATTATTTTCTAAAAAATAAGTCTGATTATGTCATCTCTTTCTTAAAAAGCAAATGGGCTATAACACAGTCCCTAAATAATGAAGCTATCTAAGTGCCAACCAAATAAAAAGCAACTTGTCTGTTTATTAATAATATGATTTATATAAATATGGAAACAGGCTGTATAATATATGAAATAAATAATTATCTTTCTCAAAAATGGGGGTGGGGGAAAGAGAGAGAGAGAGAGAGATAGAGATAGATATACAGTGGCACCTCAGTTTTCTAATGTAACCCATTCCAGAGACCGTTCAAATTCTGAAATGTTCAAAAACCAAGGGGTCCAGGGGTCCACAGCCCACAGCTGGGCCTCAGGATCTTGCCCTCAGCGGGAGCCCCAGGGCATGTTCGACTCCTGAGGCGGGTTCGAAAACCGAAGCATTGCCTTCGGGTGTACGGCGTTCATAACCCGAAATGCTCGTCCACAGAGACATTTGAAAACTGAGGCACCACTGTAGATGTGAGAGAGAGAGAGAGAGAGAGAGAGAGAGAGAGAGGGAGACTGACTGCTTACAGAATATCACATTACTAAATATAATGCTTGATTTGGCCTAGTCAGTGCGATTTCTCCCTGCGGAGTGGCTGCACTGAAGCTCAGCTTTCCATGGGACTTGTGGCTCCCATACCCGGACAAAAGTGGCTGTAGCTTCCCATAGACCCCATAGACCCCAGATACCCGTTAGCTGGTGTTCTCAGGCAACTCCTGCAAACAGCTGGGACCCAAATCCAGACAGTATGGTGCCCAGGAGTGTGTTTGTGAATTCTCTGACAAGGCCAGTGTCTCTCATATTTGCTCTAAGATTGAGAGTGAAAGGGCCAGTGTCATATCCTGGAATGCAAACCAATGACCTGGCCCTGGGATGCCTCTCCATGTACCTAATGGAAGGGGGGAACATTTGTGTCCTTTCTTATCTTACGACCTTAACCTTGTAAGTTTTCACATTATATGGCGTGACACTGTAGATTTTATTTTGTCTTTTTTTTCTCTAATCCTCACCTCAAGATATTTTTTCCATTGCTTTTCAGAGCGAGTGGTGGTGGGGGGAAAGAGAGAGACACATGGATGTGAGCGAGACACATCAATTGGTTGCCTCCACTCGCATGCTGCAACCGATCTATGTGCCCTTGGCCAGAACTGAACTCGGGACCCTTCAGTCCGAGGGTTGACGCTCTAACCACTGAGAAAACTGGCTAGGGCTATTTTAAGTCTTTTAACACTAGAGGTCATAACCGCAGTGGACCCACCTGACACATCAGTTGAACAAAATTTATCTTGTCCAGCAGGAAAGGGTCCAGTGGGCCACCTTGGAATTAGGAGATACCCCTCCTGGGGATGCAGAGAAGGTACCTGGAGGGCTGGTGAGCAGGGTCATTTGGGATGAGGGAAGGCCACTGGAGGACCATGGTGATCTTGAATTACCACAGCCCCTGGGAGGGCAGCCCAGGCAACTCAGCCCAGGAATGGCCAGTAGTCCAGTGGCTTTATTGTTCACCTGAGAATACAAGGACATGGAGAAGCTTGACATTTGGAAATCTTGGAGTGGTGGACTCATTGTGAGAGCAGAATCCTGGGTGCTGAATGGTGGCATCAGGTGCTGAAGCAGCCCACTTTCTTCCCTCGAGTCTGAAACCCTGAGCCCTAAGAGCAGGGAATGGAGAGAAAACCCTCACCCCAGGATGCTGTCCGGGCAGCTGGGGGCATCCTAAGCATATCACCTAGGAGCTGTTTAGAAAAAAATCCAATACAGCTAGAAATGGAACATTACCAGGAAAGAGAATCAGGCTCCCTCTAGGCTAGTGCTTCACTCTTGGCTAGAAAAATTGCTAGATGTTTGATTGCTTGTTTCTATCTGTAAAGTTAAATGAGATGCATTAGGACAGGTTTAACACAGGACCCCCTACTGCAAAATAAATAGCTAAACAGTGTACTGGACATATCTTGTGCTTAACCTCATATCCTCTTGCTCCCCATATATTTCTGTGGTGGCAACCAGCTCTATGCAGATGGACATATGCACCTTACCTTAACTACTTAAGTGATGAGCTGAATGTACAAACCTGAAGGGAGTTAACCCCCATGGGAAAATACTTGGCCTCTGGGGAATGGCAGTCATTAGATAAATATTACTCCCTAGGGCAGACAGTTCTGAGGTGCATTCTACATGACTCCTCAAGGGATCCCCAATAACGTGCTCTTAAATTGGCTTTCCATCCTATTTCACTCTTCCCCATACCCCCATTTTTGTTCCTTGGGATTACATTCCAAAGCAAACTACCTTTATGCAAGTCATGCCATGGAATCCTTGTCTCAGACTCTGCTTTTTGGGAAAAATAAAATCAGAAGGTGACAATATGCCCGTCCTACTGTAGGATGCAAGGTTAGCAGAGCAGATGTTTTGAAATTCAGAACCTAGTTGGAGAGAGACCGCCATATTGGGAAAATCCCTCTGGCATAGGGTTTCTCAACCTCAGCACTATTGACATTATGTACCTGATAATTCTTCCTTGTGGGGGGATGACCTGTGCATTGTAGGATGGTCAGCAGCATCTTTGGCATCTACCCATTAAAGGCTAATAATACCTCCCCCTAACCCCAGTTGTAACAATCAAAACTGTCTTCAGGCACTGCCAAGTGACCCCAATGGGCAGTTCATCTCCAGTCGAGAACCACTGCCTTAGGGGAACAAAACCCATGCTTCATGACCAGCAGATTGTCTGAGTCTTAGCATGTTTCTCTATGGGATAATAGAGGATGGGGGACATGTAGCTTCCATATTAACCTCATCCTGACTTTGTAAATTTCCCTTTTCCTAGGGAAGCCCATTCTTTAACTCATACCAGGCAACAATGTGGAATTCGTGCTAAACTCTCTCATACAACTGATGGTGGTTCAGACAGTGGTTTCAACAACCTGTATTTGAAAAGCAAGGATTTAATTTTATAAAAAGTGAGAGTTTTGAATAGACACTAAATCCAAACCCAGATGGTGCCCTGGGAGAAGACAGAAACAAGAAAAACATGGCCCTGAAAGACCTATGGAAACAGTAGTCAAATCCCCAGAATTCTATAGAAAACAAAAGGATGACTTTGTTTTGCTCAATTTACTTGGCTCCGCAGGAAAAGATTTAAAACATGAACACCTAAGGACAAGATCTCAGCTCACATCCGTGGGCGTTTCATTAATATGAGTCCACTCTTCTTCTGTTTTGTAATGATGGCTCCCCCAGAGGAGCTTCTTACACTTAAATTCACATTTTCTGCCAAGAAGTCTTTGGAATTCTGGAATTTTTATTATTAAGGTTCCTGACATCTCAGAGATTGTTTCAGACACCATAAAACTCATCCTGTAATCACCACATTTTCAGTTTGAATCATTATTGTCCCATTTATAATAAATGTAGTGATAACCCATTTATCTGTAAGAAATATAAAACTTGGAATCATTCAAGCAAGAGCATAGTCTTATTGGAAGTTTAAAAGGCCACAATAACAATCAAGGAATGGAATATTATGTGGCTATTTAAAAATGAGAAATATCTCTATGTTCTGAAATGGAAAGCTCTCCAGGATATATTCTGAAGTAAAAAAAAAAAAAAAAAGTATACAGCAGTGGGTATAATATGCTAACTTTTGTGTTAAAAATGAGAAAATTATAATGCCATATTTCTATTTGCCTAAAGAAATTCTGAAATATATTTGAGAAATTAATAAATAATTACTTGTGGGGTTTTAAGGGATGGGGAAGTAGACTAATGTGGGACAGGGTGAGAGGGAGAGTTTTCATATATATACACACATATATATATGTACACACATACAAATGTGTATGTAAACACACACACATATACATAACCATGTATGTAAACATAGACATATATGTAAGTGTTCAATCATTACCTTTTGGAAAAGTAAATATATATTTATATATGTATATGTAAATGTGTATGTACATAAAATTTAAAGGTACTATGGCATATTATTGGTCAGAGATGTTGAGGTCTTCAATACTTTAGTTTTTTATCTTTACCTTCTCCTTTTCTTTCCCTCTTGTTGTCCCTATGAATTTTACCTTATGTCAAACCCCAAAATAGAGTAGGATCAGATGAGTCTGGTTTAAACCAGTGGATGCTTACCTTCCCTCCCTCCATGGGTTCATACAGACGAAAACACGTGACACCAAAGGGTAGCATAAGGGCTTTTTCAGGCCTCCCCCTGAATTGTCATTGGCCACTTCCAGTCTTTTACATGGAGGAGAGTTGACAATTCTCATTTGTTACTCAAATAGAGATTTAAACTCAGCAGTTATCCCCCAGCTTATTACCTTTCCAAAGCCTCTTTTATGTAGAGGTTTCGGTGCTACTATTGAAGAAAATGTTTACGGGAGCAGGGAGATATTTTCTCCCGTTTAGAACTTTTGTTTATAGCTGGCTCTAACTTAGAGGGCCATGAGTCATGTAAGCTATAAAACCAGGTGTGTGAGACTCAGATAATGAATTTATCTGGGTTATTACTTTTCAACAAATTCAACCCAGCGTTCCCCTTCAGACTATGTAAGGTGTATTAACCAGCTGCTGCCCCAATAATACTGCACAACAACCCCCAGACTCAGGGGCTTATAACAACAAGCATCTATTCTGTTCATAGTTCTGTAAGTTGATTGTGGTTTGGCTGGTTAAGGCTGGGTGGCTGTCTTTCAAGCTGCATTTGGCTGAACTTGGCTCTGAGTTGTGGACTGGGTTCAGGTGTGCTTCATGTATCTGTTTATGGGGCCCAGGCTGATAGAGCAGTGGCTTTTGCAGCATGGTCTTTTCAGAGATGAATTTTGGAATGAAAGATCTAAGCCCAATCATATAAGCACATTTAAGGCCTTGCTTGTATCAAGTCTTCTAGCATGCCATTGTTCGAAGCAAGTCCCAAGGTGAAGTGCAACACCAAGGGGACAAGGAAGTAGAGTGCATTCATAGAGGCTGGGGAGGAGGAATATTTGCTGAACAATAATCCAAGCTGTTGCAGAAGGTACCTCAATGTTTCCTCTGGATTTCAAAGGGAAGAAAGCACTTCCTCTACTCTCCTTGAAAATATTCTGTGTGAATTTAGAACAAGGGATTTAAAGAGCCATCTTCTCTTCATGCTTACCCTAAGGAGGCCCACTTTTACTCTCTGGAGTAGAGGTTTTAATTATTTACATGCTTGTTTCCTCCTTGTTATTATTAGGTCCTCCTCAATCTATTCTTTTTTATTAAATTTATGGGGGTGACATTGGTTAATATGATCATATAGGTTTTAGGTGTGGGTTTCTATGTTACAAGACCTGTATATTGCTCTGTGTTTCCACCACCCAAAGTCAAATCTCCCATCACCATATATTAGGACCCCCTTCACCCCTACTCCCTCCCTTCTGGCAACTATTCTTATAATATTTATCTGCTCATTAAGATTTATTTTATTTTTAAAATATATCTTTTATTTTAAATATATCTTCATTGATTACAGAGAGAAGAAGGAAGAGGGAGAGAGACAGAAACATCAATGATGAGAGAGTCATTGATCGGCTGCCTCCTGCACGCCTCCTGCTGGGGATGGAGCCCACAGCCCAGGCATGTGCCCTGACCAGGAATCGAACCTCCATCTCCTGGATCCTAGGTCGATGCTCAGCTGCTGAGCCACGCCAGCTGGGCTGCCCATTAAGTTTTTAATTCCTAGCTTATACATACTATTTTTTCCTTTATTAACTTTAAGAAGTAATAGACCCAAACTAAACCAAACCAGAGTTGTTTATCAAAAATCTGGTATGTGCTCAGCTATATTCTAGTGTTCATCATATACTGAAAACTGTTCTCACAATTCCCTACCCTGAGGAGTTCATAGTTGAGTTTATAAATTGGATTAAATACTGAACTATGTGATATTGACTTGGCATGATAGTTCATAGGCAAGATGATTTTTTTAAGGTAGAGCTAGTTAAGAAGAACGTAGACATTGATGAACAGGTAGAATTTGCATAGAGAGAAAGGAGGAGGAGAAGGGAGGGCACTACTGGAGGGTGGAACAGCATAATCAAAGGCCCGGAGGCAGGACTAGGCCTAGGCTGGAGTAAGGCTTGCTGCATAACCAAATTTACGTCGTTTAAGGTTTTAGATTTCATACTTAGACCTCTATGATCCAAAATGAAGAAAAACAGAAGCAGGCAAAGTCATGGCCAGGGTATTGAACAGGCTCTAGTGGACATGACTTTCTTGTCCATTTCTTGACTGCCATTGTGTTGAGCACCAGACAGGGAAGCCTACACCAGGATAGCCCTCCATCAACTGCACGTGCCTCTGGTGACAACGTCCAAACAACTTGTGCTTCACTGGCCAGGACCCAGCAATCATCTTCATGTCCTAGACCCTTAAACTCTTAGGTTCCTTAAACTGAGGACTGTGCTTTCTCTTGGGGGCTACCTACCAGCCAAGGACTGGGCATCTTCCTTCTTTTTCTAAAACTTCATTGTAGGTAAAAAATACACTCTTTAGAAAATAAGTAATGTTTTGTCAGGTAGGGCTTCACTGAGGAGACACTTTAGGGTTTATAAGCAGGGGCCAGAAACACCAATATTGGGGTTGAGGCTTAGACATACTGGTAAAGAATCTGCTTGACCAAACTTTAGTCAGGCACCTGACTAGGCCCATCTGGGCACTTCCTTGTAAAATATAGTTTTAGCAAGAACCTTTCTAAGTCATTTTAGCAAGTGTCCCCCGTCCTTCATATCTAATTCCCTTCAATATCAAATCAATATCCATCCTCTGCCATTCCCCACATGATGTCTGAAAACCTTGGCCTGTCTTTAGCAAAGAACCCTGATAGGTCATTTTAGAAAGAATCCTCCTTACCCCCGACATTTTCTCTTAGTAATTTTTTAATTTACTGCCCCTATCCCTGCTTCTTGGCTATAAATTTCCACTCACCCATGCTGTATTTAGAATTGAGCCCAGTTCTTTGCCGAGGTCTCTTTCTTCTATTACAACAATCCTGAATAAAATTCCCTGTTATAACAATCCTGAGTAAAATCAGTTTTCACTGCTTTAACTATTATCTAGCTCTGGTTTTTCTTTGACCATACCAAGAAGCCATGTGACCTGGAGGAGGTCAATTCAGCTTTTTGGGACTCAGTCTCATCATCTGTAACATGAGGGGGGTTGTAGTTTTCAACTCTGGCAGCACTTTGGGATCACTGGCAGAGTTTAAAAAATATCCCACTGCCCAGGCCCCACCCACATCAATTCAATCACAATCTCTGGGGGTGGGACCTGGAGGATCAGTACTAAAGACAAAACAAAACAATAACAGCTGATTTTAATGGGGAGCCATGGTTTTTAATGCTCTTAAAATCTCTACTACCTTTAAGGTTCAATAATTGCATAGGATAGCTATAATTATAGTAATACATAGCTATTTATTATTATTGGTGAACATTCAGTGAATATGTATAATCCACTCTGCTAAACAGTTTGCATGCATTATCCCATGTCTCACATCAGCCCCAGGGAAGAGGTCTTATCACAATTTGCAGATGAAGAAACAGAGTCCTAGACTGGTTCACTTTGTTTCTTCCAGGATTACATTGCCAGAAAGTGAAGGTGTTAGGTTCAAATTTGTGTCACTTGACTTGAGATCTTTAATGCTTTGACCAAAATTAATAAAAATTACAAAATAATGCCAAAGGAGACCAAGATGAGACTGGATATTTTGTAGTTGTGGGGACACATGTGGTGAGGGAAGTGCTGTCAGGCTGGAAGGGTATGGTAACGCCAACCTTGCTTGTTTCCCAGACTCATATCCAATATTTTGAGTGCTTTTAAATGGAGCCATTAATTCATTCTTGAAGACGTGTCCTTTGGGTGGTAAGTTCCTGCTGTGCCATATTTTGCTACTTAAAAGAACCAGTAAAAGACTCAACATGGAGTATGAGACAGATGGCCTCGGCTAAGGGACATTTCTACTTATGAAGCGGGCTTGCCAATTTCCAGGGCTCTGATGTGCTTATAATTCACACTCTTTCCTCTTGGCTTGGTTTCCCAGCCCATCTCCTGGTGCCTGCATATTTAGAGCAGGGCCTATCAGGGGGAAATTGCAGGTAAAAGAACTCCACTGCCTGGTGATCTGATGGTCATTAAAACATGGTCATTGACCAAATCTCTTAATGCACACAGCTCTTCGGTTGGCTTACGAACACACTTTTGAGAGGATTAACTGCAAAGCATGTTTAATGGAGGGCAAATCAGTCTGTCTCAAGCACCACAAATGGGATTCAAGTTTTACATTCTGGAAAGCTTTCCTGGGAGGAAATGCCTATCATATTATGCCACCGAGGTTGTTCATTGTCATTCAGCATCAGAAATGCCACAGTGCATACATTTGGGCATTTAGTTCTTGTTTAGCAGATTTCTGAAGAAACAAAGTGGTGAAGAGAAAACACTGTAAATTAAGCTGTCAAGTCCATGTGTTATTTCACTGTAAATATGCATATAGTCTGTCATTAAAAGCTGAGTGGTGCTCTCCACTGCAGGAGGAGGCATTTTCTGTTACTTTGTAACTTTGGTTTTCTCTTATGGAAAGTTTGCTCCTTCAATCTTAACACATTTTCTTGACATTTTTGGGGTCCTGTGACGAGCTTGCTTGCATTCATGCATTCATTCATTCATTCATTTATTCATCCATGCATTCGCTTATTCTGTTAAAACAAGGCAATAGGCCCCAAATGGAGTCACTTATGCCAAGCCCCGTGTCACCAAACGAAGACTTAATTGCAGTTTTGGCTCTCCCAGAAATGGAGTCTCACACCAGTCAGTCAGGAATCACCTGATCAGCACTAATTAGGTCATCTGCCTGCTAGACCCCCGCCACCCCTAACGGAAGGTAACTTTGCAATAACAAATCCAGCTTCTTTGCCAGTGTAACTTACTTGTCGCTGCTCTCTTCTGCCTGTAGAAGTCTTTCATTTTGTACAGCTCTTCGGAGCCCGTTTCTATCTGTTAGATTGGATACTGCCCAATTTAAAGTGACTTTTTCTGAAACTGTTAAACTTTTTAACATGCCTCAGTTTACCTTTTAACAATTCACTTCTTGATCCTTTCAACAAACATTTATTGAGTGCTGATTGGGTGCCAATGCCGCCTTCATTTTCCAGTGCTGCTGTTTATGACAGTCCTTGAAGCTGCCCTACTCCCTTCCAAGGATGAACGTGCATCTTCTACACTATAATTATCAAACGTGCAACTGTTTATTAAACTTGTAGTATAAAAGATACAGCGTTTACAAAGGCTATTCAATTGCAGCTTGTAAAGTTAGCCAGCCTAAGTTAAGCATTTTCTTCATTCCCCATTTGATAGGTATGATAATGCCTGGTCTTCCTCTCTCTTAACTTTTACGTCTTTAGGAAGGGAAACCTTTGGCTCCTTTTTCTCGTCTTGCTGTGGTGCTGAGCTCCCTGAGCTCCTCCTGGCTTTACTGCTCGGTGACTTTGCTTTGATTTAAAGCCCTCGCAGCTGCCTCATTCACAACAGGACTGCAGCTTCTTTCCCAGCCCGTTTCCACCAGCAGCCAGAGGAGGTGTCCTGTGGGGGGAGGGGGCAGGCAGGGAAGAGGCGCAATGACACAGCATCTCTCCCGCTTCCTCTTCTGGCTCTCCTTGCTCCCTCTCTTCTCCCCACTCTCCCCTCTCCTCTCCCCTTCCCTCCTCCTCCCCTCTTGCTCCCTCCCCTCCCCCCTCTCTTTCTTCTTTCTCGTTTATTTTTCCATTAGGCAGACAAATAAAAAGAAGAGGAAAAAAGTCTTTACCAAGGTGTTTTAGGTGATAGAGTAATTCTCTCGTTCCCTCCCACACCCTTTTCTTTTTCCCTCTAAAGGAATAAATGACTTCTTTCCTTTTAACTGGCCCGCCTCACTCCCTTTCCATCTTGATTTACTTGCTGGGAGGAAGCAGTGGAGCTGATGCAGCTTCACTTGCAGACAATACTTTTCTTGCTCGTCCTAGCAAGGGGTTACCTGCACCAAAATTTACCAACAACCTCAATAATAGAGTTACTCAGAAACAGGTTTTTGGGTGTTTTTTTTGTTTTGTTTTGTTTTTAGTTTTTTTTTTACCAACTATAATTCACACAGAGCAAAACACCTTACAGTATTTCAAAGTGAGTGTTTTCCTTACACTCGTTGTCAATGTTAGGATAGTTTCCCAGTAGTATTGCTGAATTTCTGTGGATCTATCCACACAGTGCAACTCAGGTCCCCTTGAGAGCGAGGATATGTCTTGACAAGGCAGTGAAGAGGGGAGCTGGAAGGACTGCTTTAAAAACCACCATTGGGAAGTTTTAGCTCAGTCGGTCAAACAGCTATATTGATACCATTTGGTCATTTGCTCATCATGAAAATATCTCTGAACAATCTGAATTGCTAATAAATTGTACCTGAAATAAATTTATCCAGGGCTGTGAAGAGTGTTTTGGCTGTTGACTAAAGTTTAATATACCTGATATGGAAATCTCATTCAATGAGTTAAATCATAGATCTATTTTTAATTTGAGCTGGCACATTTTAAAATATGAAATATCCTACATGGGCACATTTCAAAACCCTTGTAAAGTTGAAAACATTACAGTTGAATCTGAATGATCATCTTAAACTTTTGTGTCTTTTGATTTGCCCCAAGGGAATGAAAAATGTGTTTTAATGAAATAGCTAGGAATGCTGTCATTGAAGTACTGTATCCCTTTGGGTCACTATCCTTGGCACAGAATGGATACTTGTTAATGTTATTTTCAGTTTAAAAAAATCTCAGTGAAATTATTCATCTGTTTTGGGAAAAACATTTCTAAGGAATCTGTAGCTGAACTCTACTTAGTCTATTTCTTATCACTCTCCTCCTCCTCTAGTTTGCTCTAACCACTCTGTACTTCTTGCTGTTTATCAAACACACTAGGCTCATTTCAGCTCCTGGGCCTTTGAACTTGCTGATTCCTCTTAATCTGAGAGCTTTGCATCTTTAGCTCCCTCACTAGGCATGTAGGTATGTCACAGATGGAAGCAAGCATGGCATTCATTGCCATGCCTGTCAAAGAAACGTGTGTATTTGCCGAACCTGCCTTACTGACATCCGCGTTAGATCATTAGGCAAAGTTGAAAAACACAACTTGGAAATCACTGGCACTGGCTTGGGATTTTATTATTGAGGTGGCTGCTACATGACCCTGAACCTGAGAGATCCTCAATATAACACACTCTGGACCACTTTGAGAAATTTGCCTGTCCTTTTGTAACATAAATCAGGCAATCATCAATCCCCAGTGAGAGTTTATAATCTCCTAAATCAATCAAATAATGCCTTTCAGAATCCTACCTCATTTGACAAAAATTCCTCTTTGACCCTACCCAGTCCTTCTGCTTGGGGAGACTCACTGCTCACTGAACTCACTTTGGCACATCACGATTTCCCCTTCCCTGGGGAGCAATAAATTCAGCTTTGATCTGTCAGCTCTGCTGGCCTGGTCATTTCAGTACTACAGTGCCTAATGACTTCATTTTCTTCCCCCTCACTGTTTTAGGCTTTTGTCTCTAAAGTCTCTAGAAGCTCTGGCACTTAATGCTGGTGTCTTTGTTTTCGGAAACCCCCTGTGGCAACATGGTGTATTCCCTTCCTAGGGAGGAAGAATTCTGTTCTGGATCTGGGACCACCACCAGACTGTTTTAGGTGGTTTGTTCTGAAAAATTATCATACAAAAACCAATTCCTGAAACTCCATCAGATCTGACTCCTCTTCAGGCACTTGCGAGCTTTGTCCCCCAAACAAAACAAACCCCCTAAACTTTAATTACTCTAGCTATTTGTTTTAGTTCCTCTCCATGGGTAAGATTTACATTAATTAGAATATAATGAAGCCTGCCCTTTCAAACACATTTATTCCTTTGTTTGCGCTTATTTGAGCAAACCCACTGCACTGTAGGTGAGCACGAAAGAAGGGAGGCTTTGAAACCGGCTTCTGCAAAACCAGACCCCCAGACCTGACCTTCCCCCCAATTCCCGAGACACTTGCGGCTTTGTCCACTTGAGATTTGTGAACGGAGACCTGTGGGTTTTTTTTTTTCTTCCTCTTGTTGTTTTCCTCCCTGCAGAAGAGACACATTTTCTCAGAAAACATTTCCTCCTCTGCGGCTTTCTGGTTAGTATTCAGGCCACCACCTCTGTTATCAGACGGTGGCAACAAAGCTTTTCCGCCTGAATCTTCTGCGAGGTGGCGGGGGAATGGATTGCACAGTAATGAGCTGTTTTTGCAGGCTTCCTTCGGGAGCCTTTTCTTATATCCCTTGGCAAGAGGAACTAATTCAAAACAGCAACTCAACCCTTGGGCATCTAAAATTTGCAGAAATTCAGCTGACTTGACAGTAAGAGGGTCTCCCTGAAAATCAGTGCTGTAAATCAGAGCTTCGTTCTTCAAGGGGAGGGGTGACTAGAGGGTTTCTGGAACCTTATATATGACCTTTTCCCCTATCGCTGTCTTCAAGCCAACTGAAGACAGTAGGGAGCTTGCTAGGAGCTGCTTTTCTTTCCTGATTATGCTGTTTCATCCTCTGAGCAACATGAACTGAGAGTTTCAGAGCATTTCCTCCCAGAGAGGCAATCATGGGCTGTGTTACTCTTCATGAACTTGACCAAACAGACAGTTTTCTCGAGAGCAGGGCCAGACAATTTTTTCTCTATACCTCCAGTAGCTAACGCAGTGCCTGGCACTTACTGGACCCTTAGTGTATACTCAGTGGATGTTAACTGAATGGTTGGGGGGCTAGAAGTGACTGTGCTGATTCTATTTTCCTAGCAATCATTGCTGCTGTCTTGCTGATGTCCTGTGCTGGGGTGTTACCCGGCGTGTGCTTCCATTTCTTCTGGCTCCAGCATCTGGTTCTCTTCTCTTCTGTGTTCAGCTGCTAGCTCTCCTTCTTTCCACCCATTCTCTTTGCCTCAGAATATGGTGACTCTCCACCACCCTGGACTTCTCTGCATCCACCCTGAGAAACCTGTTGACGATACACATACTCATACACATACACATACATACACACAATGCACGCAGACAGTCACACAGACATACACAGACACATATGTGTGTACATTCACACAGATACACACACATATATATACACACATCCACAGACACACACAGAGACACACTGACATACACACACTCCCTTATGGCCAGTCTCCAGCTCTGCACATTTCCTCCTTTTGTAGGTTCTGATTTCTTTCTCTCTCACCCTCACGTCTCTCCCTTCACTCTCAAGGGTCTCTTCATTCTTTCAACCAAGACTGACCCTCCATAATCCCAAGTTCTGCCCTGTTTTATGCCTTTTCTAATCCTCCATTTCTATTCCTTTGGTGGGTTCCAGTTCTTCACCCCTTGGCACTTCCCTTTATTTACATATATCTTAATTTGCTGGAGGTTGGAATTGAGAAGGGGTGGTCTTTACCTTTCAGATTTACATTTCACAAGTGAAATACCCAAGCAATGATAGTGTTCTGTTTCATTTAAACTAGTGATTCTCAACCAGGGACAGTTTTGCTGCCAAGAGGACATTTGGCAATGCCTAGAGACATTTTTAGTTGACACAACTGGCAGGGGGTGGGGGGGAGGAGGGATGCTACTGGAATCTAGTGGGTAGAAGCCAGGAATGTGGCTAAATATCCTGCAGTGCACAAGATAATCCTACAACAGAGAACAAATGGAGCCAGAATATACAGCATGCCGGGGTTGAGAAAGCCTGGCTTCCACATTCTTCTACCCTCTTTCTCAGGCCCTCCTCCGCTCCGGCTCCTGATTCTCTGGGTCCTCACAACCTAATCTCCTTGTCACTTGTGTCCCATGGCCCAAGTTGTTGTTCCCCTGCTGCCTGGAGAGCACTGCATGCTTGTTTTTCATCTCCATGGTGAAAGCTAAGCAGGAACACTCCTCAGCTCATGGAATCATGACTAGTGGGAGCAAGGATGGCTTTCAGAAGTTTGTTTTCTTAAATCCACTTGATTCTTTAGAGAAAAAGAAGTAACTTTGCTGAGGTCGCACAGCCACTCGGGACTGTGGCAGCGGGGATGGGGGGGCGTTCTCCGCTCCCAGCTTCCTTCTCTTTCCACTCACTGCTGTTGGTCAGATAAAGGAGATACAGTGGTGCCTTGGTTCTCAAACGTGACCCGTTTGGGAAAGCCATTCAAGCTCTGAAACGTTCGAAAACTGAGGGATCAACCGCCGACAGCTGGGCCTCAGGATGTTGCCCTCAGCGGGAGCCTCGGGGCATGTTTAACTTCTGAGGTGGGTTCAAAAACCGAAGCATTTCCTCCTGGGTTTACCGCATTTATAACCCGAAATGCTCATCCACGGAGACGTTCGAAAACCGAGACACCACTGTACAAGCTAACTGTCTGGGCATGGACAGGAACCGGATTGATTGGTCTCAGTGAAGTAGGGACACAAAAATGCACCCCTCGACTTCTTTTTCTGAATTGCACCCTCTAGCGCTCTCTGAAAGGTCTCTACCAGCTGGTGCACCTTCCTGTTTTCTTAAGGGGGATGCCATGACCTGGCCGCGTGAAACACAGTTCTAGGCAGGTCATCAGGAGCAACAACCTTGGGCAGGCACACCTGTCATCTCTCTTCACCTTTTGCCTTGTAGACAGCTACGTACTGGGTCAAGAATTGCTGGAATCAGGGCACAGAGAAGAGCATACACACAAACTTTCTGTAATCAGGGGCCAAAATTTGAGATAGTTACAAGACAATCTGGGCAACTTACATGTCTTACTGCCTTTCTTCACCTCTCCGCAAACAACCACATTCTATGAGTACAGAGCAGGGTATTTTGGTGGAAGGGAAAGAGGGTGGGCCAATGATTTCCCCCTTGGGTCCTTTGACCTACAAGCCTCAGAATGGCTTTGGATGTGTGTAAAAATGCATGTTCCTAGGCCCATCCTAGACCTCCACTTAGCACCTTTGATAGGTGGGGCCTAACACTGAAATTTTTAACAAGCTCCCAGGGCATTCTTCTACAGTCATAAGTTTAAAAAACACTGACCCAGACACTTGAATTATTAGGCTCCCCCCACCCCCCAAACAGTCCCATGAAGTCAGAAGCTTTTGGATGATGCGTGAATCTCAGAGAGAAAACAAACCCTGCTACTAACAAAAGGAAAAGGAGAAGAAACAAAAAAGCAGCTCTTTTTGGTGACATCTCATGGCCATAAGGTGAGTGAGTTTGCTGGGAGTTTTGAAGATGTAAAGGCCACATCTGGGAACACGCACAACTTGCAAAGGAGAGATCAGGCTTTGCTCTTGTTTTGGGTTTTTAAAGGTCTGGAGCTAGCCTCTTCTGCTCTTTTGCCATGGTTTGGGTGACCCCTTGGGAGACCTCTTAAACAGAGCCCTCTCCTTGAGGGCTGCTTTTACCCTACTCTCCAAGGGCCCTCAAGGTGCCTGCTCATTGATTCACTTTGAATAGGTATCGGTATGTTTTAATGGAGAGGGTTCAGGGGCCTTGAGTACATTCCTCATTTCAACAGTAATGCTGACAGGTTTTTGGCTCTTCCCCAGGCATGAATAATTTTTCAGGGATGATGACACTCCCTCTGTGCAACTAGCCACACGTCCTGGGTAAGTGTCTCTGTTTATCTCTGTCTACCCACTTGTATTTTGTAAGACCAAGCTTTGGATTCCCCTCTCCTTTTCCTCTTTCCAAGACTCTTAGTCATTTGCAAAGTGGAAACTGCTAGGCTGTCTTGCTACTCCACTGTACAAGAAGTGCAATGTTTCCCAAACCATGAACCATATCCTATTTTACTTTCAGGAAGCTATGCAGAGCACAGATTCCTCTGTGTTTTGTGTGTTTGTTTTGTTTTTTTGTTTTTTTGTAAGTAAACGGCATAATTATCTGACCTTAGTTGATTGTTACTTTATTTTTTACTTTCAAAAGAGGAGGAAAAGAAGGAATAGAGTTGTAGTGGCCAAGCCAGCTTTAGAAACTCCCCAGAAGCCCATAAAACAAATTTCAAAAATTTGGGACCAATCAGATCCACTAGATAATCACTTATTCTTTGCTTCTCATATACACCTTCATCCAAGGGCCTCTGCACTTGCTGTTCTATGGCCATGCATGCTCTTCACCCAGTAATTGCTTGGCCAGCCCCATTCCCTTGCTTCCTTCAGCTCTCTACCCAAACATCTCCTCTTCATGGATACCTCCCTGACCATCCGCTATAAACTAGCACTCTCACTTCTACTTGTGACCTTCCCTCTTCTCCTTTCCCTGCTTTAGTTCTCCCCACTTCTGCCCACATGATGGATTATATACAGAGTAGCTGTTTGGGTTTTGTGTGTGCATCTCCCCCAGCAAGGGTAAATTCCATGAGGGCAGGCTCTTGTCTGTTTGTCTACTGCTATAGGCTCAGCACCTACCCTGGTGTCTGGACTAGCAGACTCGCAAGCAATACTGGATGTGTGGATGAATGAATGGATAGATGGGTGGATGTACAAACAAGGGCCAAAGGACTATCTTCTTTTTATATAAATTTTCCATGGACTGAGCATGCATGTAAGGAGAGAAGTCGTGAACTATAGGAGTCTAAAAAAAAGATGGCCCTCCAAACCTCGAAGCCTATGGGGATGGCTTCTCTTCACTAGCAACTCTTGTTCCCAGAAACCATGGGAAAGGCTGGAAACAAGTAATAACAATGATAGAAATACTTTCACTTTCACTGGTATAAACCTTTGTATGAAGTAGGTAGAGCAGAAGCTCTCTGTTTCTGCTTACTGGCTCCATATTTAAATCTTAGTATTCACCATAAAGCTCCCGACTTTTACCAAGAAGATTGAGCAAAGCATAAAACTAAATACAAGTGTTTCTCTCCTCCATGATTAACATTGCTTCCCCCAGATGTGCCTTGCTTTCAATAATGTCACTTTTTCACATATATAAAGAATAGGATTATGTATGTATATTTATAATATATATAAAATAAGTACTATATATTACACCCACTCCCCGGCCACACACACACTAATGTAAAAAAAGGAGGGGCAAAATTTGTGCTATGTTTTTTCTTGTTGTTGTTTCTCTCTCTCCCTCCCTCCCTCCCTCCTTTTGATAATTGAAATATAGGCTAGATTCAGTGATTAGTAACTATTCTTGCCAGCAAGCTGCAGTGACCCATTTATACTCTTTTCCAGTCTCACCCACCTTCGTGGAATGTCTAATTCTAGTGGTGTTTCTGAAGCCTGTGGGATCATCAGAACTGCCTGAAGAGTTACACATGATTTTAATAGTTACACCTCAGCACCACTAATATTTGAGTTAAGATCATTCTTTGTTGTGCGGCTGTCCTGTGCACTGTAGGAGGTTTAGCAGTTTCCCTGGCCTCTGCCTACTGGTTATTGGTAGCATCCTCCCACCTAGTTACGACAACCAAAACTGTCTCCAGATGTTGCCATATGTCCCCTGGGGACAAAATCATCCCCCAGTGGAAACCACCGAGTTAAACCGGGAAAACAGACTCCAGGATTCTGGTTCAGTAGGCCCAGGGTAGGGCCTGGGAATTCGTGCTCTAAAGTGCATTAATCAGCCAGAGTTGAGTTGAGAACCACTGCCCAATTTATTCTCCTGGTGATGACAACACATTCCTCATCTGGAGGTCCTGGCAAAGATCCAGTTTTCAACTACCGGAAGGTAGGGTGCCAAAAAAATATAAGTGTAGAGGAAAAACAGAAGAAAAGCAGTTATTGCTATTTCCTTTCCTTCTTTTGCTCTCCCTGAGGTGAGAGACACTGACTTGTGAAAAAAGCCAAATTGTCAAGTGACAGAATCAGAAGTGGTATACCCTTACCCAGGAAACAAAGAAATGAATAGAAATGGAAGTGTGTGCTTTTATCAGTCCATGGACACCTGGGCACTCTGACTGATACCACAGGGAAACCTGGGTCT
The DNA here is from genome assembly GCF_964146895.1 of Miniopterus schreibersii. Taxonomy (NCBI): domain Eukaryota; kingdom Metazoa; phylum Chordata; class Mammalia; order Chiroptera; family Miniopteridae; genus Miniopterus; species Miniopterus schreibersii. The sequence goes on along the minus strand of NC_138104.1, from coordinate 94,778,029 downwards.
TTTGCAGTAAAGGGAGCACTAAGAATATTTGCTCTGTGTCACGGTGAGCAATTTTAGCACAGTCTGCCAGAAAGTGGGCAATCAACAGTTTATTGAATTAAGACTTTAAAAAAAAAATCTTTATTGATTTCAGAGAGAGGAAAGGAGAGGGAGAGAGAGAGCTAAAAACATCAATGATGAGAGAGTCATTGATCAGCTGCCTCCTGCACGCCCCCGACTGGGGATCAAGCTCGCAACTGGGGCATGTGCCCTGACCGGGAATCGATCCCCAATCTCCTGGGTCCTAGGTTGATGCTCAACCACTGAGCCATGCCAGGCCGGGCTGAATTAAGACTCTTAAAGGGAGAATGGCAGCTCAGAAGACATGGATCTAGCATTTGACCTGTTAGCCACTCATTTTCATATGGCTCTTTTTAAGGCCTTCTTTCCATTCGTGTGGGTCTCTAAAATCATGGCACAGTATATAACGGGCACTTCTTTTGCATCTCCAAAAGTGGGTGATCAGAGTTAGCATTGTGTAGATGTAGAATCTATACACACCTGGATCATTCTTATGTATAATGCCTCTTCTCTCTCTTTTCTTATAAAAATGTGGGGTGATATTTATTTTGAGGTTGAACCATAAGAAATTACCCTTGCTGTTTTTATACATTAAAAATGATAGTATTGGCAATTTCATATAGCTAACTCTAATCTTTTATCTCCTCCTTCCCCAGGCTTTTTCCCTCTGTCTGTCTCTCTCAGTCTCTTTTCATGGCTCCGTTCTCTGTTTTCTTGCCTTTGCAAGCACATGTGTATTACTGAGAATACCAGCTCTGAAGCTCAATAGATATTCCTGGGGAAAAATTAAGAAAGAGAAGAGGTTTCAGATTTCAGTAAGTGTTAATCTGAAAACCCGCTGACACACTTTGCATATCTGAAGTGCAGGTCCTGTGGTCCTGCCTAAGCAATGGCGCATGAAATTCTAGATCCTGCCAAACGGGCCAGTTCTGATGAGGAATGTTAATTTGTTTGTGCCACTGTTCCTGCATGTGCCATTTCTTTATTTGGGCTCTCAGATTCAAGGGGACTTTTCTGGGTGTGGGGAGGCAGTATAGAGGGATTGTTAAAGGAGTAGTGGCCTTAAGATCTTTGGGGGCAAAAATCTCTACATATGTACTGGCTAATAAAGCAAACCTGGACGAACGGGTTTTGTCGAAGTGCCCCACCGGTGGTCCAAGGGCCTGGAACCGGGTTTCCCATCAGAGCTTGCCTCTGGCTGAGAGCTTGGGCCCTTGTGAGCTTCTTAAAGCGGACCTCGTTAACTGTCCTCACCCTGCTTGCCAACTTTACTTTTGTTTCCTGGATACCAAATGGAATCTGTCACCTTGTCATGGATATTACAACTCAAGTCACAACACCTTTGTTCCTCTGTGCATAACATGCTTTCTTTCTCTTCACCTCTTTATCCCTTCTACACATGCATGTGTGCATTCACACATGCTTCATGTACCAATATTTTTAGTAATTTATATTTCAAATATAATGTTTGCCTGTAGTCATAATTTTGACAACACAAGAAAGTATAGAGAAGAAAATTATAGTATCTACTACTCCAAAATAAACACTATTAAAATTTTAGTGCATGCTCTTATCACATATTAATGCATACATATTGCATTGGGGTCATACTCTATATAATACTACAGCATGATCTGTTTACTTAAAATCATCTTTAGAGTATTTTCCCATTGAATATTCTTTGGGAAGATGCTTTTTTAATACATGCACAGTATTTTATGTCATATATATGTATGTATGTATGTGTGCATGTATACATGTGTCTATGTGTATGATTTATCTATTGTATTACTAATCACTTAGGTTACTTCCAATAGTTTGCAAATTATAAATAATGCAGCAGTGGACTTTTTTCTATATAAATCTCTTATTGTACCCTTCATTATTTTGTAAGAATAAATTTCTAGAAATTGTATTATTGAGTTAGAAGGTATGACCATTGTCAAAGCTCTTAATATATATTTCCAAGTTACTAACTAGAAAGTTTGTATCAATTTATTGTTTTGCCATCAGTATGAAGAGACACTTGCTTCTCTGTAAAGGGTGGGGCAAAAGTAGGTTTACAGTTATTTGTATGGAAAATAATATAATAATTAATAAACAATAATACAAGAATAAACTGTGTCTTGTGTACTCACAACTGTAAACCTACTTTTGTCCCACCCTGTATTTTGCCCAATTTGATTAGGAGAAATTATTTTATTTAAATTTTCACTTTGTTGTTTTTTAGAAGAACTGAACTCCTTCATATATTTACTTGCTATTTTTATTTCTTTTGTGAATTGTCTACGTCTGGTCTTTATTCTAAAGACAATGGGAAGACACTGAGAGATTTTAACTAGGGGAGTGACAAGATTAGATTAATATTTTCAAAAGCTCATTCTGATCATAGTGAAGACACTGGATAAGACTGAAACACTTTTAGTAATCCTGGTATGAGATAATGCTGACCAGCCCTAGAGTAATAGTACAGGGGAATACTGAATGGATTCAAGAGATACTTAGGCGACAGAACAATCACGGAAGGTACCGTACTTGGGGGGTCAGGGTGAGGGACCAGTTCAAGGTGTCTCAACCTTGGCACTATTGACATAGCACTATTGGCTGGATGATTCTTTATTGTGAGGGCAGTCCTGGACATCGTAAGATGTTTACTGACATTCCTGACCTCTGCCCGTGAGATGCCAGTAACACACATAGTCCCCTATTCCCTAAACTAAAGTTTAGTTTTCTAAGAAACTGACAAACTTTCTGGAGTGAATGTATGTACCATTTTATATTCCACCAGTGATGAATGAGTGATTCAGTTTCTCCACATCTTCACCAGCATTTTCTGTCACTATTTTTTATTGTAGCCATTCTGATAGGTGTGTAGTGATATCTCATTGTGATTTTACTTTTCATTCCCCTAAAAACTATTGATGTTGAACATATCTTTTAAATTTATTTTCAGTTATACTTGACGTATAGTATATTTTCATGTGATTAGTTGCCACCTGTATACCCTCTTTGGTGAAATGTTTACATCTTTTGCCTACTTTTAATTGAATTTTTCTGTTGAATTTTGAGAGTTTTGTATGTATCGTAGATACTAGCCCGTTATTGGATATGTGGTTTGCAAATATTTTACCTTAGTCTTAGTTTCTTTTTTCACCCTTTTCACAGGATCTTTCACAGGGCAGAGTTTTAAAGTTCAATGAGGTCTAGTTGATCAGTTTCTCCTTTTATGATCATGTTTTTGATGTCAGTTCTAAGAGCTCTTCACCTAGCCCTAAGTCCCAAAGAATTTATCATATATATTTTCTGAAAGTTTTATAGTTTTATGTTTTACAGTTAAGTCCTCAACCTATTTCAGTTAATTTTCATGTGAGGTATAAGGGCTAGGTCAAGGGTTTTGGGGTTTTTTTTGCCTATGGATGTCCAATTACTCCAGCACCATCTATTGAAAAGGCTTTTTCATTTTTTAAGATTAAAAATATTTGAGAAATATAAAGGCTTATGGAAAGGAGCTATTAGAAAAGAGAGGTGAAATATAAATATGGGAGTAATGGGGCACAGGTCCTTAAGAAGGTGAGAGGAAAGAAGGCGTAGTTTCAGTACCTTGGAGGGGATGTCCAATAAGGACAAAGAGTGGGAATGTCATGTCACATTTTCTTCTTATCAGAATATTAGTCTGTTCCTTAATTATATCAAGAAGAAAAATAAGCATTGAAAATTCTGTTTTATTTTCTCCATGTTAATATCTGGAAGATGGTACAATTTATTTTGCAATTTCTTTAAGACCAAGGTAGTAATTTAGCTTAATTGTGAAAGTTAAGTTAGTAGCTGTATAACGAAAAGATGTTCTCTAATAGTCCTAAGATGGAAGATGGTTAGTGACCTATTGACCTATTATTTGGTGTTTTTGTTATAAGCATATTTTACTAAGGTGATGTATCTTTCTGTCCTACTTTCAGCATGATTCTTAGAGTGCAAGTTGACAAATTTAGAAAAAATCCAATTGAAGACCATTAAAACATCCCTTTGCAAGCAAGTGATGGTTATTTGTGTGGTCCTGGCTCTCCTTGGAAGGCAAGAATCCGTGTTGGTTTGAACTTAAAGGGTGAGCACAGAGCGCCGAGGAAAGGGAGAAACTGAGGACAGCGATCACTTGCCCCTCACACACTGATAAACAGGACGATTTGGTTCTGAAAGCGAACAGGGAGACGTTAACATGGATGTGCTTAGAATGAGGCCTTGGGGTATGTCCCAGTAACTCCCTGCCATATTGATATCCTTCGGAAAGGAATACCGTATTGGAAATAAGTCACTGTAGAAAGCAAAGGGCAAAAATGCTACCAAACTCACACTGCCTGTGCATTCTCGTTTTATTGTTGTGTGTCAAGCTTTGTTTTAAGGGGTAAAATGAATAGAATCCAGTATCTTCTAATTGTAGTTAATCATATCAGTTTAGGGCAGCTGTTCAGTTATCTTTCGCTGCATGACAAATCACCCCAAGCCTTAGCAGCTTAAAACAATAACAACAATAATTATTCTCTCAAATCTGCAATTTGCGCAAGGCTCTGTGGGGACAGCATATCTCTGCTCCATTCAGTGACCGATGGGATGACTTGAAGGCTGAGGGCTAGAATTATCTGAATGTGTATTCGCATGTCTGGCTGTTGGCTTACCTGTTAGCTGGGGCTTTAGGCTGAAACACTTACCTGTGGCTTCTTCATGTGGCCTGGACTTCCTCACAAAATGCTGGTGGCCGAATTCCATGGGTGAGTATCTAGAGAGAGAGTGCGCGAGAGAGCCCGGTAGAAGCTACATCACCTTTTATGACCTAGATTCAGAAGTCATGCAATTTCTGTTCTTTTCATCGAAGTTGTCATAAAGTCCTGCCCAAGTCTGAGGGGAGGGGAAATAGATGGCACCTCTTGAGAGGGTTGTGGCAAGGTTCTGGAAGAGCAAGTGAGGCCATTGTTGGAAAAGACAATCACAGGAGCTTAAGAATTATACTTCTGATTTTTTCTATTGTTGTTTTATAACTTTTTATTTTGAAATAATTTTAGGCTTACAGATAAATTGCAAAAACAGTACAGACTTCCCATATATCCTTCACCCAGTTTCCCCTCATGTTATAGCCTTCATAACTATAGATCAATGATAAAAACTGAGAAATTAACCTTGTACAATACTATTAACTAAACTACAGAATTTACTTGGATTTCATTGATTTTTTTTACCCTAATATCCTTTTTCTGTTCTAGGATATAACACATGATTTTATATTGCTTTTAAGTTTGTCTCCTTGGTCTCATTCAATCTGTGACATTTCCACGGTGTTTCCTTGTCTTTCACAACCTTGACACTTTTGAAGAGTACTGATCAGTCATTTTTATGGAATGTCCCTCAATATGTGTTTGCCTGATGTTTTCTCATGATAAGACTGAGGTTACGCATTCTTGGGAAGGATACCACAGAGAGGAAGTGCCCTTTTCAGTACATCATGTCAGAAGGTACATGATATTTATATGTATTACTGTGATGTTAATATTGATCACTTCGCTAATCTGCCAAGTTGTGTCTACCAGTATTCTTTGTTTTAATCCTTACTGAGGATATGTTTATGATTTTAGAGGGAGAGGAAGCGGAAAGAGAGAGAGAGAGAGAGAGAGAGTCATCAATGCGAGAGAGAAGCATCCATCAGTAGCCTCCCATACTTGTCCTGACCGGGGATTGAACCCGCAACCTAGGTATGTGGCCTGACCAAGAATGGAACCCACAGCCGTTTGGCGTACGGGATGGCACTCCAACCAACTGAGCCACGCACCCGCCACCCAGTTAGGGCTCCACCAGTATTCTTACAAATTTTTCCTTTTGTAATTACTAAATATTTTAGAGAGGTACTTTGAGACTAAGCAAAATATCTTATTTCTTCTTAAACTTTAACAAACTAATGTTAGCATCCATTGGTGGATCTTGCCTGTAGCAATTACTACTGTGGTGTTCCAATGGTTATTTTCTATTTGCCTAATTCCTTCTGTATTACTTAATTAGAATTCTCTGTGGGAGAGCTGTCTCTTCTCCCCTGTTTACTCAGTTTTATTTATATCATCATGAACCCATAGATACTTATTTATTCTTAGGTTTATATTCCAATGTTATCGTTATTTATTTTATTGTTCAGGTTGTTGCAACTTTGGCCATTGAGAGCTTTCTCAGGTTACTCCTGCGCCCTTTTGATGTGCCTTCATTCTTTTTTTAATTTCTTTTTTTTTTTTTTAGCTTTTCTTTACTCTCTGGCATCAAACCATGTTCTAGGTTCATCCTGCATTTTCCTTGCCAAAGCCCTAGAATCAGCCAGTTCTTCAAGGAGCCCCAGTTGCTTTCATTGGAGAATGGTATTTAGAAACCAAGATTTGGATACTTAGGTAAAAACACTGCTACTAGGGTGTCATACATAGACACATGCATCTATATATATACAGATCTATTTATCTGTATATATATCTGCATTATTTGTATATATATCACGAGTCCATATTGATATTTCCAACTCTAGCACCACAGGGTTTATTCTATCTTCCCCCCTTTCTTTATAGGTAATTTCTTGCTCTGACAGTGAGAACCTAGCTCTCCATGTACAATATATTTGCTTATTTCACTTCTAGAATACAAATCATTTCAGAATTGCTAACCCATAACCCTGTGAGAAACAAATTTACCAACTAGAGTATAGTGTTTGTGTACCGGTCTTTTTGCCTTTCGTCTTACGGTATCCAGTCCAGACTCTGTTTTCCAAAGTGATTTTGGTTGGCTCTTTGTCCCCCTCGCTACCTTCAGGGTGGTTACATAATACATTTATAATACAGTTTGATTTGTCATAGTCTGTATTCTATCTTCTCCCCCACATCCTAGTTGAGGGTTGGAAATTTTTTTTTTTTTTTGCATACAGTAAAATTCACTCTTGGTAGTGTATAGTTCCATGGGTTTTGACAAGCACATAGAGTCATGTGTCCACTGCCAAAGTCCCTCACCAAACAGTCCCATCACTCCAAAAAGTTCCTTTTGCTGTCTCTTCAAAGTCACCTCTCCCTGACTCTTCAACCCATGCCAACCGTGGCTCTGTTTTCTATTCTTATAGTTTTGTCTTTTCTAGAATATCATATATATATGATACAACATGTAACCTTTTGGCTCTGGCTTCTTTCATTTAGCAAAATGCATTTAAGGTCAGTCGATGTCAGTGTGTGAATCACTGTTGCTGGGTAGTATTCCGGTACATGAATGTGCCAGTTTGTTTATACATCCTCTGGTTGAAAGCCATCTGGGTTGTTTCAAGTTTTGGTGATTATGCATCAAGCTTCTATAAACATTCATGTACAGATTATTGTGTGAACATAAGTTTTCATTTCTCTCAGGTAGATATCTGGGACTGTGACTGCTGGTACATATGGTTTAACTGATGGTTTAACTCATCAGAAACTGTCAAACTATTTTCTGAAGTGGCTTTATCATTCTGCATTCCCATCAGCAACGTGTGAGATGCTATCCTTGGCACTGCCACTTGGTGGTGGTTCTGTGACTTCAACTCTCCAAACTCCCTACACCACAATTGGGAGTCAGAAGTAGAGCTTCGATTTTACAGTTTAAAGAGGTTAACATAAGTTTAGCTGGAAAGTTAAGGTCAAAACAATATACTTATATTGTTTTGGAGTAAATAGAACTTCATTGCATAGAAACATGATGTACAGGGAAATGTTGACATATCGCTTTCTTTTCTTTTTTCTTTTTTTTAAAAGATATCTTTATTGATTTCAGAGAGGAAAGGAGGGGGAGAGAGAGAGATAGAAACATCAGTGATGAGAGAGTCATTGATCAGCTGCCTAGCCCGCAACCCGGGCCTGTGCCCTGACCGGGAATCGAACCCCGATCTCCTGGATCCCAGGTCAACGCTCAACCGCTGAGCCACGCCTGGCTGGGTGACATATCACTTTCTATGAGTGGTCTCCTTCAGTATTTTTCATGTCAAGTGACTGACTCCCTTTTGGATGCTCCCAGAGAGCTCTGTGCAGACATCTCTCATGCTGGTATCACACTACTTTGTCACAATTAATTAATCACAGGTAGTATGTTTGAATGCTTATGAGGTCAGAGAGATTACATAAATAGGCTAAGATTAAAAGTTCCCAAAGTACCACTCATCTCTACCTGCATCATCTCATAATTCTTATAGGCTATGCGACTACTTAATGGAGGTATTTCAGAGAATCAAAAGCAAGAGAATGGATATTTTAAACTGCCATTAATTCTGAAGCAGCAACTTGGGATTTTAGATTAAAATCAATAGCTTGAGGTACATGCAGAAGTGACAAGGCAGAGTCCAGGAACTGCCTTGGAGTCTGAACTGGGTGAGTGTTTTTAAGAAAAATTGAAGGGGCAGTGAAAGATTTTTTTTTAAAGCTTCTCAGTTGTCATTTTATCTCCAAAGAATTGAGAAACTTTTCTTGAGGTAGAGTGGGAGCAAAAGTAAAATTGTAGGTTAGAAAATAAAAAGCTTTTTGGGCAGAGGAAAGATTGTGATAATGGAGATGGCAGATCTCAACGTGGGAGGGTACATTTATATAGAAGGAAGAGCTCAGCTCTAGCAAAGAATTCCCTGGAGCAGGTAAGATACAAGAATAAATTAGGTACAAAGCACAAGAATCCCTGAAAAATTGTAATGTGAATGTAACCAGCTGTTTTCTCTGAGCCAGACATTCCATATCCACTTAACCCATGATCACCTACAACCAACACAGTTGGCCAAGTTTACATTAGTCAGTCAACATCGTGTGTTTTCTATCTTTGTTGTTGCTACTTAAAAATCTTCATGCTTATGATTTTCTTACTATCTGTGCTTCTTTTGTCTGGCTTGCTTTTTAACATTAAAAAAAAACTGGTCTGCAGTAAAAAATTATGTCACTTTGAACCAGTGTTTAAAATAGTACAAATGCACATCACCAAAACCTTTTTTATTCATGGATACAATTAATGTATCTTTATGTCAAGTTAATTTGAAATCTTGCTTCAATGTTCCTTCACACAACCGAACACCTAAGAATTAGCTCTCAAAGGCCAATTTGCATATATAATCAAGAACCCAGTTCACCCTCCGTTATTCATGTTGGCCCTCCCCTCTATTGTGGAAGTAAATGTTACAATATACATGCAGCCCACATTGCAAATTCTTTACCTTTTCTATTCCTTAGAAATATTAATGCTGAGATACTAAAGGGTTTTAGCTTTCAGGGGTACATTGCTGCCACATTTTATCAGTTCACAGAGGAAAAAATACGAATTTCATGTGAAAAGGCTGTGTTTGGAAAGATGGTATTTATAAATGAAAATGGCTGAAAGGCTTATATGTTGCTCAGACTTCTGTGGCTTTGAAAAATAATGGGGTGCTCTCTCTGTCTGGTTGTCACTGTGTAGTCCAGGGCATAAAGCCACAGCATTTTAGATGACAAGACCTCATATTTACATAGAGACTTTCTCCAAGGAATTCATATCGCTCCTTAGGAATGGCTCCATTAATTCTCACAGCTTTGGGAACTAGAGTAGGAAGATACATCTTTATGGCCAGTTGTTGTAAATGAAGGGACCATGCCTGAGATAGGTTTGTAACATTCTCAAGGTCACTGCAGCCAAACTATTTTGCCACAAGTGTGGAAACCCAGAGTAATATCAATTTTCCATGTGGAGGAAGGACTGTAAGAGGTCACTTGGGGTAGGGGGGGAACATGGCTTTTCAGAAACTATCCTTCATCATTTTTATTCCCCTATGTAATCTGTGACTGAGAGACATTATCTTTGATTAGTGTTTCCCAAACCACGATCCTCTAAACACTAGGCAATAAAAGACATCAATAGGTCTTCATTTAAAACAAAACCAAATGCAGCGTCCGTGGCCAAATAATTTTGAGAACTGTTGCATCCTGCATCTACTTCTTGCTGATTCATATTTCCTATTAGTGAAGTAAAAGCCTAGTGACGTCCTGTAGTAAAGAAAATCACTAACTTTAAGACACAATTCTTTTATGCAGTACCTCTTAGTGACTTATGGAACTGTTTTTCTATGGATCACACTCTAGGGAAATATATTTCTTGGATAAAGGCTCCAGCGAAGAAATACTTCACTAAAGCCTGTTCTCATTGTCTGATCTTTGCAGGCCCACACTCTGTGTTGAGGTGTCATTCACAGATTACCTGGCTGGTGTTGGATCGTTAGAGATGCAGCAGATGCTCTTAGTGTTGCTAGGTAAGGTTCTATGGGACGGATGGGATGGTGCCTTTGTTTCAATCTCCTTCCAATTCTTGCCTATTTCTAGCCTATTCTACGCCCTGATCTGAGGCCTTTTGCCAGTGGTACCTCAGTGCCCCGTTGTGTTGGGCAGTAAGGGGACAAACAATCACAGTTCAAAAATATTGTATAGACCAATAGCCAATGAAGAATCAAGAACCAATTGTACAAGAAGTAGGAGGAATTTATCGCTGGGACATAGAGTAGAATGTGACTTTGGAAATTCAGGGTAGAGATTGTGGTGACATCAGGAAATGGGGATACATGGAATATGTCATTCTAACAGAGCAACAAGAGTCTTACGTAGAGCAAACCTCGATAAGCTGCCATAGGGCACCCCAGATAAGGTTTTATGGCTAAGGCAGGGTCCAAGACGAGGTTCCACCGAGCATTTTCATTCGGGGAGCCCCAGCACATTGGTTAGGCAAATCATTATTAGCGCGTTTTAGTTACTTTCCTGAAGACTGTGATAAAGATGCTGCTTTGTGAGTTGATAACGAAAAATCATTTGGAAAACAGGTATTTGTCAGTATGGCGACCGATATCCAGGGGGGAAATGTTATTTTTGTAGGGAAGAAGCTATGTTGAAATGACCAGCTGCTTTAATTAGAAAGATAGCTTGTGAGAGCCTAGATGTGGGCCATATTTGGACGCTGACTCTCCTTCCCTTACTCTTCCTAGACAACCAGTGTTGCCTTCCCTCCGCCCACATGCCTTCGTCACTGCTGGGATTAAGCAGGGCAGGACTGTAGTAAGAATGGAGGCGCCTAGAGGGCGGAATTGGAAAGTGACAGGAGGTGGGAGGGTTAGGAAGGGGACCATTTAGGAAAGATTTTGGCTCTCATAAAAGAGTTCAATATCGTGTCAAGAAGTTTGGCTTTTGTTGTCCAGAAATGAGACTTTAAAGTTTTGAAGTTAGGTTGTGGTATGATCGAATGTTGACCAAGCTGCTCAGGTATTTACTAACCCTTGAATTGCCCTCACCCTCTCATCCCCACAAACTGAAGGACCCTCTCCTCTGGGAAATAGTCTTCACCATAGAGACATTATAATAAGCAAATGTAGAGAGTTTAATATTAGGCCAGCCAGAAAATTCACTGGGTTTCCTTAAGAGTAGGTTTCCTTAAGAGCAGAGAGACCATTCTCCTCTGAGCAGCTGGCATGAAAGTTAGGATGGGCATATGTATGTGTTGGTCCCAGTTCTCTAAGAAGCAGATGTCAAGACAGGATTAAATGTGCAAGGTTTTTATTAAGAGAAATGCCTGTGAGAAAAATGGCAAGGGAGCTGGGCAAGGCTAGGAGAGCCATCAGACCACAATGCAAGTGTGAGCTGGAGTGAAGGAGAGAGTGAAAGGTTGGGTGGAAGCATCCTAGACTGATGTGCAGTCAAATAAAGGTTTGGCAAGGTTGTCAGTGTGTCCCCCTGCCAATGTTAGCCATGAGAGGTGTTCCCTGTCTCCTAGGAGTGGGCCTACCTTACTCAGTCCCCCTGACATACTCAGTCGTTGGCTGTGAGCACCCCGTGGGAGATGTGGCCCCACACAAATGCAGCAGTAACTTTCAGAGCATGGCAGCTGGGGCCCAGACCCCCAGTGCCTGGAAATCTTGGAGGTGCATTCTATGGGCTTCAATAATATACATGATTCAAACTTCTGTTTAAAAAAAAAATTAATTGATTTTTAGAGAGAGAGAGAGAGAGAAAAACAGATTTATTGTTCCACTTATTTATGCATTCATTGGTTGATTTTTGTTTATGCCCTGACTGGAGGTCGAACCTACAACCTTCGCCTGTTGGGATCATACTCTAACCAACTGAGCTACTGGGCCAGGGCCTGATTGAAACTTCTTGAGACTCTCCAACAATCTGTGCCTTTGTTTGCTTACTGCATTCAGTGGTTCAGAGGGAAGGTTTCACAACATGAAAGTGGTTTCACAAAGAGGGAGGGACTTTCGTTGGTAGAAATGAGAGGGTAAGGGCACTTCAGAGATCATCATGTTGGTAACGTTTGAACCTGCCACTTGCCTGTTAAAATGATTTGTTTGATTTGCAGCCAATTTTACTATTTTCTTCTGAGAATTCCATGGTATTTAATATCTTTCTGCTTAAAAAGGAAAATGGTATTAGAGAGGGAGAGAAGGTAAAATGTTCTCAATTTTTAGGTAAAGCTGTCAGATTCAGGAAGTTTTTGACACATTGTTATAGGTAGAAGCACTTCGTGCAGTCTCTTTACATTTTATGCTCAAGATAACTTTTGGATTGATACAATTGTTCTAAAATAATTCTCCCATCAGATCAGAGGCAAAAACAATTAGACAAGAGACACCTTTGTTTGAAATCAGTATGACTGCGTAATATGTGTTAATAAAACACAATGAATAATCTTGATCTCTTGATAAGTTGCCTGCTCTAGAGTGCACGGGCACCTATTGTAGCATCTATTGAGAAAACAAAGAAATCCTGTCAAGATGACATCTGCTTCTTTGTAAAACTTGTTAGGAGTCATGAAATTTTGAATATGATACTATTAGCAGCATCGTTTACCTAATAAGCTGCCAAGGATGAATGCCTGTCTTTCTTGTGTGGCATCCATGGACTCTAGAATGCAGCCCACATTTGGATTTACCATAAAGTTAGCAGAACATTTAACCTGAAGACATGGGCTGAAAGTGCTGTCCCAACCTGGCATATCTGAGGGCACTGTTGGCCATGTGACAGCTAACTGTGGTGAGATGGAGCTTGGGTGGTGAATCAGTTAATTATAGCCACAATAATGCCATATAACAAGCAACCACAAAACCTCAACAAACGAAAAGTAGGTATTTGGCTCACAAATATGGGGGTTGACTGGAGATTAGTTGAGAGTGAGAGCTAAGGAAGTCAATTAAAGCAGATTGGATCATGAAGAAAATAAGAATGATGGCAGGGACGCTGTGGATCAAGTTACAGATGTGCTCAGGTATTGTCCTGCATGGTGGTTGGTGGGGAAGATATAAGATCTCAGGTATGGTTGGTAGTCAAGAACACCCACGTTGCAGCGCAGAAGCCCAGCTATTGTGTCTGGGCCAGTAGATCCCAAACCTGGGTATGTGTCAGAAACTAGGAGAGGCTTCAGTCTGGGCTGTTAGCTCAGTTTATGAGCTATGGAGGGCAAGAAAGGTCATGAGAAGTCAGCCAGGCTGTCACCAGCTCTGTAGACACTCACTCCTTGGCCTATTATTCCTTCAACTTGTTAGAAGAGAATGGTTAAAATTCAAGAAATGGGCCACATTTAGAAAAGAGCTGCCTTGCAGAACACATTTTCAGAACACTTTTTATGATGAGCAGCAAGAAATTCTTTGCTCCAGTTGCAGCTGCCACCACTTATACATTGCATTGAGTAGTGACAAGCAATTTCAGAAGTGACAGGGACAGGCCATAGCCATACTTGCAAAACCTGGGTCAGACCAACAATGATAATTTCTAGGCTCTCACATCAACCACCTTTATAGTTATAAATGACATTGATAATGGCTCTTATTTTTATTGAATTTTTTGGTGACATTGGTTAATAAAGTTATATAGGTTTCAGGTGTGCAATTCTACAATACATCAACTATATATTGTATTGTGTGTTCACCACCCCAAGTCCAGTCTCCTTCCATCCCCATGTACCCCCCTTTCCCCTCTTCTACCTGCCCACCCGCCTTTCCCTCTGGCAGTCACCGTACTGCTGTCTGTCTATGAGGTTGTTGTTTTCTTAATCCATCACCTTTCTCACCCAGTCTCCCAAACCCCTCCCCTCTGACAGCTGTCAGTCTGTTCTCTGTATCTATGAGTCTGTTTCTATTTTGTTTGTTTACTTTGTTCATTAGATTCTATATATGAGAGACAAGTGCCAAATCATATGGCACTTGTCTTTCTCTGACTGGCTTAGCATAATGCTCTCCAGATCCATCCAGATTTGGGGAGGGGAGTTACCCAAACTCTGAAGTGGAGAAGTAACAAGGGTATGTGTTCCTTGGGCTAAGATGCGAGCAGTTTGAAGATATGATCTACACTGTAAGCACTTACTGAGGCCTGTACGGTAAAAATAATGACAATATTTGATACAAGTGTTCATTTTTTAGTTTGTCAGTCTTTGTGGAACATCCTTACCTCTATAAGTTGGGATACACAAATCTTTCCAGACTTAGGTAGTTAATGAGGGCATAGGAGGGCCATTTTGTAGCCTCATGGTTCTGTCTCCAGAAACTTTGTTTCTCATTCACCAAAGGTACAACTCCTACTTCTCCATGTTCTCTGGTATTTCCTTTATCCATTCTGGGACTGTCCTGGCCTTTAGTTTACCATTCCCCTGCTAGTTCACTTTTCACCACTTCTCAGTTTCCCCTCCTGCACATTTCCATTGTAAATGAATGCATTTAATTTAGTTACAGAAGGACCCCTTCTCCTCCTTGAAACTATAGCCACGCAGTGCTATGAATTATAACCACTCCTCTGGGCCCCAGGACCTATAGATGGCTTGTCCGTTGCACTTTCTCTCTCATTGGGAAACCACCCAAAGTTCACAGCAACTAGTCATTCCTGGGACCCATTTCTTCGCATCATTATCTTCGCACTTCTTGGAGAGTCACTGGGGACTTAACCACTGGCGCCTTCTCACTTTCTTCCTCTCTATCAAAGTGTGATCATTGTACCATATGAGTTTAATGATGCGTGGGTGTGGCAGAGCCTATTTCAAAGTTGTCCCTTGTAGCTTATGTGTCACTGCTGAAATTTAGTATTTTTTGCCTAATATTTGAAATCCCCACAACTTTGAACTGGATGAAGTGTGGCTCTAAGACTTAAGAAAACTTGGGTGGCCATCTTGTTTATGACTACCTACCTACTAACAATTCCCTCTTCCAAGCTCTGGAGGAGGGAACTCCATGATTCCCCTCAATGTATCACTCCTGTGTTGAACGTGGTTACTTTCAATGGTAGTCTCCTGCTTTGGAGACCATGTCTCATCATTCTCTGTCCTTGATTGTGTCCAACACAAAGTAAATGCTTGGTGGTGTATTGGTGTATTAATGTTTAAATTTTGATATAATGGGAAATGGGCAGCTAGTCAACTTTTTCCTCTTACTTTTTTTTTAAGTTCCTGTTGCTGACTTGGTCTTCATACTCCATGCAGAAGTACAGAGGAGACAGAAGATAGGTTTGACTTTGACTGACTCAACTTTGAGCTCAAAAGCATCTCATGACTACTAAGAAAGGAAACCAACGGAAAACCGATGTATAATTTATTTGGTACCTAGTACCCACAGGAAACATCTGTTGTGATTTTATAAGCCAGTATATATTCAAAACAAGATAAGTGAACAAAATGTTTCTATTTAAAAGAGAGTATCACAGTCTTTTCTAAGCACATTAAGGAGAGAGATGTCTGCAGCTTTATTTGGGAAATGTATATAATCTCACAGGCAACACAGCTATTTTATTCATTTAATTAGAAATGGAAAATGTATTATAATGAAGAAAGTAAGCTGTGGAAATCATAAACCACACTCCCTGAGTTCCTAACCTCTTTTTAAAAATTTTGTGTGGTTAAGCTTTCCTGGCAATTAAGATGTTTAAAACAATGGAACGAAAGTACAGAGTTATGGGATGGCTGGTTAATTTCCTCATAAAGTTATTTTTTAAGTCTCTTGCCAATTACTCTATAAGCAAAAACTTAAACATTAATGTTAATTACCTTTATTAGTGCTGACAGTAGCTTCCACTAATGATCGGGTTTGTTCTCTGCTCCATTGAATGAGCTTTATGAATTATTAATGGGTCTGAGGGCTACATTACTACAGGTGGAAACACTTTGCAGACTGTTTTTCAAAAGACATGCCAACAAAATCCTCAATGTTCAGACCAGCTTCCTCTGTGGATCCATAAATATTGTTTTAAAAGAATCCATCTTCCTACCTATCTAGTAATCATTGGGCCTATGTTCAGTGTGTTTTAGCTAAGGAGTATGATTCTGCATATGAAGCTGCATCCAGGCTGTTACAGAGCTCCTGCTTGGTTCTGAGTCATTGCTAAATACTGGGCAAGTCAATTAATGTCCCAAGATTTCTCTGGCCCATGTGTAGATTAAGTTGAATTAGATGCACCCTCTCTCCTCGAAATTTGGTTATAATGTGAGACCTGCTAGAGTCAGGCCTTACATTAAAAAATGCCCCTAGCCCTGCCCAGGTGTATGAGTTCAATTATAGACCCAATTCTGGTTTGATACTCCAAAGATCAACAAACAGTATTTAGTTACTTAGTACTTAGTACTTAGATACTCCAAACAGTACTTAATTTTAAGTCTCCATGTGACTCTCCTCCCCAGCTGCATGCAGTACAGACCAAGAGCCAGATAACTATTACTCTTGGACCAGTTGTAAGAAGACTGACCAACCTTTGAGTCATTGTGGAAGGGATCACATGCCTGAGTAGCAGCCTGTGTCTGGGTATCACAATAACCAACCCTTATATTCGGACAGTGTTTTGAGCTCTCTCAAGTATTTCACACATATTTTCTCATTTTACCCAGAATAGAATGAGGGTAATGATGAAGATGGTCTGCAAGCACATTTTCAAGAAACACGAGCTGAAGTTTTCCTCAGGGATGAGATTGCATTTATGTTGTTCTTCCTGAATTTCATTAGCTTCTCACTCCCAACTTGAAAGAAGACTGTGAAAGGCAATGAAGACATTGAGACTGTGGCAGCAAATGCTGAATATAAAGCAGGAAACATGGAAGTCTTGCCTTTGAATTTAAAGAAAATAATGGTCTTGGCACTCTAATCGTAGAGTTTGATATTGAGGCAACCTGCCGATTGTCAAAACCAGGGAAATTGCATGAATCTGAAACTTGAGGCCAGAACTGCTTGAAAAGATAGATCCAAGGATGTGGCCAGGTTGCTGAGATTGATTGTTCAAATTTCGCAGGAGTAACTTAATTTTTTTGTTCCCATGTTCTTCAATAACGAAATCTCCGAAACACTAAAAGACTATCAAGCCTTGAAACAGATGGAAAGTCAGATGCACCTTGCATTTTCCTGCAGACAGAGCTCCCGAATACCCCGGGAAAGAGGCAGAGAATGATGTGTTCCTGGGAGCATTATAGGTTTGTCCGTCTCAAACTGCTAGGATCTGGCTTGCCTGACAATGGCAAGGTCAACTATTACACTTAAAAAAAAAATTGTTCCATGATTTTTGTTATAAATATTGTTATAAAAAGAAAAGGAATACATATGTATAATGCATATGTCTGTTTTTTTCCTTCCCCTTAAAGAGGTGGTAATGTGGGTTTTGGATTTGACTTTTTTTTCCAACCTGTTTCTACCAGGGTTGTTGGAAGTTTGGAAAGCCTTCTGGATCTCCTTGGCTACCACAGTGGTAAAGCCGTTAAAAGTGAGCTCTAGGCTGAGTCTGCCTGGGGTAGTAAAAGCACAATTTATTTGCATAGTTGCATAACCCATGGACAGAGACAATAGTGTGGTGGAGGCCTGAGGTGGGGAGTGGGTGAGGGGTGGAAGGGGTCAATGGGGACAAAAGGGGACATCTGAAATATTTTGAACAATAAAAAAAAGTTGGGTGAAAAGAAAACACCTAGAGGGAAGGAATCATTTTATTGTATGTATGTGTACAATGGAAACATCACTAAGAAACTCGGTTTTCATCCTAAAGTCTCCCTATTTGAGAACCAGATGGATGAAAGTATACACCGTTATTACAGTGCATCATTATTACAGTGTGGTCGTCAGCATCACCTGGAATCTTGTAAAAATGCAGATCCTTAGCCTTACTCCAGACCTGCGGAATCAGAAACTCTGCGGGGGGAGCCCAGCAATCTGTTTTAACAAGTCCTCTAGGAGATTCTGATGCACGCTTGAGTTTGGGAACTACTGATGTTTGCCAGCAGAGTGGGTCTCACTGTTGTCTGACCACTGGAATCACCTCCAGGATTTTCATTGAATTGGTTTGGGGTATGTCCTGACCATTGTTTCAAAACCTTCCCAGTGATACTTTTTTAAACTAAATTTATTGGAGTGATATTGGTTAATAAGATTATATAGGCTTCAACTGTAGATTTCTATGACACATGATCTGTGTATTGCATTGTGTGCCCACCACCCAAAGTCAAATCATCTTCCGTCACCATGTATTTGGGCCCTTTTACCCTTTACTACCCCCTAACCCCCTTCCCTCTGGCAACCACCATACTGTTGTTTGTCTCTGAGTTTCAGTTTTATATCCCACATATGAGTGAAATCACATGGCTCTTACCTTTTTCTGACTGACTTATTTTGCTTAAACAAGACAGGTAGTAAGTGTTGGAGAGGTCGTGGAGCAAAGGGAACCCTCATCAACCTACTCTCTTATATGGGACCATTTTCAAAAAAGGAAAGGAGGAGATGGCACTGACAAAAGAACACAGCAACGTGGGTGTTTGGCGAAAGGCAGGTAAGGTGAGTTACATGTACAGAACGCTTTCTGCTCTATCTACAGGCACCTGGCAGTCTCCAGGACCTTTCGAGCGATGATTAATTCTCCAGGTAAGAACATTCTTCTTTTTGTGAGGAATGATCTTGCTTTTGTGGTTTTCACACTTCAAAGTTTCTGTCAAAAAGTTTCCTGTGGGAATCTGATGATGAAATATATAAAGGAAATAGCATAACAATTTTGAAAAAGTTCCTTGGCAACTCAGGAATATCGGTGAGAAACCATCTGCATTGCGCTTGTTCTCTGGTACCTTAAATGACAAAGTTACACTTTAAGCCTGCACTTATTTTATTTCATTGACTCTTACAGCTATCAGCTGTTCAAGTGTGCATACATTTTGGGGGGCATCCTATACAACTCAAAAGTCTGGTGGGGGTTTTGATCATGTGGATAACTACTCAGACCATTTTCCTCCTTGGTTTTGGCCAACTGGAAATATGCTTCAACTTGGAGTGTCCCTCTGAACTGGACTGACTTTGGCAGGGAGGGCACAGCAGCCATCTCTGTGAGCGCATCTACCACGTCCTGTGGGCAGACAGAACTCACCATCAGCTCGAAAAGAAGAAGCCAGCAAGGCGGGAGTCTGCACGGCCCGAGCCTCCTTCCCTCCTCTCTCATATGAGGGAGGGGCGGGTTGAAGAGAAACTCAGTTCCTTCCATAATGGTCCCTCCCGGGGAGAAGGGAGAAACCTGGAGGCGTGAGGTCATACGTTCCTATTCCTCAGCACACATGAAGCCTTCTTAATATTTTTATGCTTTAAATAATTGAAAGTAAGTATTATTTGACCTGTAAACCATCTTTTTCTCTTTTTAAAAAATTAACACCCCCAAGTTTATGCATCTGTTCTATATGTGAGGTTTCCAGGCTCTTCACCATTCTTGTGTGTCCTCGTGTGGACATTAATCTCTTTGTTACTGTTCTTCCTAGGGTGTGATGTTTAGAAGTGGAGGCGTTTTTTAAAAATTTCTTTATTTTTAGACACCTTTGAGTGGTTGGTCTTTTGTGATCTTTTTAAATCTTTCCTTAACCCAGTGGCATAAAGATAGCTCTTATGTTTTCTTTGAAATGTTTTCAGGTACTGCATATCACATTTGAGCCCTTACATTACATGGAGTTGATTTTTTTAATCAAGGAAGGAATCCAATTTTATTTTCTTCCATATGGATAACCAGTTGTTCAAGAGTCCAACCTTTCCCCCAATTTCTAATGACCCTTCAGTCATGTACCAAGTTTTTGCTTAGGGATGAGTCTGTTTTTAGGCTTCCTGTTTCATTACTGGGGTCAACTGGTGTATTCCTTTGCCGAAACGACAACATTTTAATTGCTATAATTTATTAAAAGTTTTGATATTGATAGGAGTTTCCATTCCTTGTTTTTCTTCAAAAGCATGTTGGTTTTATTTGGTTTGATGTTCTTCAATATAAATCTTAGAATCGGCTTGTTAAATATTTTTTAAAAACTTGTTAAGATTTTTATTATCATTTAATTGAATCTGTAGATGAATTTGGTGAGAAGAGAGAGCCTTATGAAATACTACTCTTATGTATGAATATATTTCCCCATTTATTTAACTTGTTATTAATATTTTCTAATAGTTTTATCTTATAATTTTCTCAGTGAGTATCTGAAACAACTTTTGTTCGATTTATTCCTGTGTCTCAAATTCTTTCTTTGCTATTTTAAGTGGTATCTTTTGAAAACCTATACTTGCTGCTCATTACTAGTGCATTGTAGTGTGGTTACAATCTTGCTAAACTCTCTTAAGACTAATTATTTGTAGATTATTTTAGTTTTTCTACATAGACACTCATAGCATTTCCCAGGTTTATTTCTTCCTTTTGAGTTATTACAACTTTTATTTATTTTTCTTGTCTAATTGTCTGACTAAGGCATCCAGGAAAATATTGAATAGATGTGATGATAAGAAGCATTCTTTTCTTTATTGTCCCCAGTCTCAAAGGGGATTTTATTTTATTTTATTTTTAAGCTTCCACAGGGTGCTGTTTGCCATAGGTTTTTTCTTTTATGGCTTTTAGAGGAATCCAGCAGTCGCTACCAGCTTCCTGTTGCTGGGACCTCTATGTGGCCATTTCCATCACAGGTTGCTCTAACTTTTTGAGGCATGAGACACTTGCAAGTCTCCTGTGTCTTCTAATTACGCGAAACATACTCAAGCACTCTTGGCGGAACCATGGAAGTCCTTCAGATTAGACTTGAAGTGAAAGGTGGCACCACCTCAGTCCTGCCCCACGAGGTGGGAAGTCACAACTTGGCAACAGCTTTCTTAGATGAAACATCTCCACTGAATCTTGCTCCATTTCCACATTCTGACTTTTCTTTAAATTCTTGATCTGATTGGCGTATCCAAGGTCATTGGGCTGGTTCTTAAGTATTCCTTTGTAAATTAAGTACTTGGGAGCTTCAGTTACCCACTTACCTTGGTATCTATTTCCTTATTGGTGTCTCAATTAAAAATGAGTTGGGAAGAGTCCAACTGAACAACCAGTTATGCTTGTATATTTAGCTTAATGAAGGCTAAGATTCAGTAATAGTTTCCCTGTTACTGAAGAACATGAAGACTGGATAAAAAAGCTGTGGGGCATTTACACCATGGAATACTATGCAGCTGTAAAGAAGAAGGATCTCTTACCCTTTGGGACAGTATGGAGGGACCTGGAGAGTATTATGCTAAGTGAACTAAGCCAGGCAGAGAAAGACAAACATCACATGATCTCACTCATATGTGGAATGTAATAAACAAAATAAACTGACAAACAAAATAGATCTGGACACATGGAAGCATGCAACAGATTGACGAATCTCAGAGGGAAGGGGGTGAAGGGAAGAGATTAACCAAAGTACTTATATGCATGTATGCATAACCCGTGGACACAGATAATAGTGCAGTGAAAGCCTGGGGAGGAGGCAGGAGTGGGATGGAGGTCAATGGGGGGGAAGGGGGCATCCGTAACACTTTCAACAATAAAGATACATTTTAAAAAAAGAATATGAAGACTTTGGAAAGCTTTAACTTTCCTTACCTAACTATCCTTTTACTATTCACTATTTTAATTACATCTTGTTTTCAATATCACAAACAAGAAGCGACTTTTGCTTTATATGTACAGTATTTGTTTGCAGTTACTCACAGTTTTCCATAGCCTTGGCTCACCATTTCTTACTGCTCCTCACACCTGCTTTCTGTGACCATCTTCCTACATCATAACGTATATCCTTTAGAATTTCTTTATTGAAAGTCTGTTGCTAGCATACCCAGTGTTTGTCTTGAGTATCATGTTTCCCATGAGCCAAATCAACTGTAGCCCAAGACTGCCATTGGTGAGGGTAAAGGAGAGCAATTCATGCCCCAGTTTCTAGCTCCCATTGCTCTAAGTGTGACCCCCAAGGTGTTAGCTCTCGTACAACCTGGTTGTGCCTAGTGAGGTGACTGGGTGATACTAGCAGGGAGCTTCAGGAGGGAGGGAAGAGGTGCAGTGATGATGTATGAAGTGAGGCACTGCCAGGCTGCTCCTACCTTCAGGAGCATAGATTTCAATTGGTTGGAATCTATGAAAATCTGGTGGTCACAGTGGCAGCCTGTGCAAGAGGATATGAAATGGTGCAAAACAGTGGCCTACTTCACTCTGTTTTGTGACTTATTTCCTCCATCCCCCCTTTCCTCTCTTCCCCCTTACCTCCCCCTCTCTCTTCCTCACTTCCTCCCTCTCTTTTGTGGAAAGTACCATTTATAGAAACCATATCTGTAAGAATTCTTTGAAACCTGGGTTTCATGTGCTTTTCTCCAGAAAGAACTCTTTACTTCTGTGATATTTCTGGAGCTCTGAAAGTAAATCTCTGCCTGTGTTTTTTGCAGTTCTTGGAAGTTGTGTTATTTCTAGATCCAATTTTGCACGAGTAGCAGCTTGCAGTTATACATTCTCGAGAGAGACCCTGCCACCAAAGAAAGAAACTAAGAAAGACAAAATGACTTCGTCATAACTCTATGTGAGCTGGAATTTTCCATCTTTTCACAGTGAGTACAGCTCCTGAGGGACCACACATTATAAAGGAATCCCCTACCCAACTTCTCGCTTTGCTTGGGCCCAGTCATTGTTCCTTTAAAACAGAAAACAAGGCAGGCAAAGCTCTAGAGATAACCTCAGGGCAGCTTCTGGCATTAGCATTTTGTTCTGTCTGGATTCTTTCTTTTGTTTCTTTTTGGCCAGTGAAGACTTCCTTCATTTTCTTGCCAGCTCATCTACCCATCCACTGATTCTATGTATCTGGCTGGGTACTTGGCAATCTACCATCTATTGGAGATGCGTGTGTGTGTGTGTGTGTGTGTGTGTGTGTGTGTGTCTGTCTGTCTGTCTGTCTAAAATTTTCCAGCCTCTTTAGGTATTCTGTACCAAGAGTATTTTCCACAATATTATCTGTTCTGCTAAACCAAGGTCAAATTGCTATTGAATTCTAAGTTAACCATTAAAGAGTTAGTTATCCCTACTCTCGCTGATTACTCCCAGGACTTCCCTATAGAGACATAAGTGAAAAGAAACAAGTAATTCAGCAATATAAAAGAAATGCAGCATTATAAAATATAAATAGCATTACAGATGTAATATAGCATATACAATTCTAAAGCACAAGAGCTAGGAAGAAAAAAATTATTAAAATGGCAATCATTGGTACACCATAATTTCAACTCCCCTATTGCTGGACATATCAATATTTCCTATTTTCCTTTGTAAATAACAGAGAAACAAATATCTTTATACAGAAGTTTTCTCTTTATTATGGTATCTTTTTGTATATATTCCCAGGGATGGAACTACTAAGTCAAAGAATATGATTTCTTTAAGCTTCTTGATGTGTTACCCACCATTCTTCCCAGCAGTGTATGAGAGATCTGCTTCACTGTCCCCTCACCAACTTTGGTATTATTATGTAAAAAAAAGTTTCGTTAATTCGAAAATTTTTAAAAAATCAAATCTTGCTTTAATTTATAATTTGATAAAGTTGAGTGTTTTCCATATTTTTATGGTGGGGGATGGATTTGACCTTGAAAGACAAGAGAGACTCAGGTGGGCTTAGAAGAGACAATTGGTAATTGTAGGTAAAAATAATTGCATTTAAAAAGCTTTTAAAATGACTGTTTTGTAGCTAGATTAGTTATTTTCCTCAAAGACGCTTTTGTATCCTCCATTTTTTTTCTTCCCAAGAATGGGAGAATTGTTATATGCTGCCTCATTTACATTTCAAATATACTGTAAACAAGACTTTATAGCAGTTAAATCTTTATCCCCTATAATATTTCTATTTAAAATATTTCTGTTCAATTTTATCCCTTGTGTGTTGAATAAGGTGGCTTATAGTCATGGCATGTGATGGGTTCTACATAGCTTAACTATGAAAGATGATGAAACGTACATTTTCATAAATTGTTACCAGTTAAACTGTGTAAATGAATCTTTTCCTGCAGTTTTTGTTGCTGACTTCATTGTTTTCAATTTTTTCACTATCTCTATGTCTACTTATGGTGATGGTACCACTCAGAGTGTGTTGATAAAATCAATATTTGTCTCTCTTTGTCACTACCTTTTGAGATGCCTTGGAGATACACTCTTGCCCCAGAAATTAAACGAACATGTCTACTGAGACACCTGTCATATTACTCCTCTGTCCCCAGGCTTGCAAACTTTAATTTTTAAGCTCTCCGGGGAAGTAGTTTATTTAGTCTGAATCTTAGCCATCAAAGTCAGCCAGCTATTTTTTATCCTAAGGTATAATCCTTCCTTATTCAGTTTCATGAACTTGCTTTGAATTAGAAAACAGATTCTTTGGTCAGAGGTATTCATGTGAGAAGATTCTCTAGAACCTACACACAGCATTAGCTTCACTGTCTCCTAAGGGAGATGGAAATTTTTGTTTCTCCCATTGGTCACAGAACCAGTTTACTAATGGGAGTACTGTGGCACTGGAAGGTTCAGAATTTATAGATCAGGGGAATGGTTTTATGAACAGTGTGTCCATCTGCTGCACAGAGTATTTACATCCTTACAAAACACATTTTAATACGTATAACTAAGCATCCCAGGTTCTTCATTTACTTTTATTTTCTGCCCACCTATGAATACAGACATTTTGAATTACTATCTTGGCTAAACACGCCTGTCTTTCCCCCCTCAGTACAAAACAACTGTTTAGTTCCAAAGGCCGATAGCATCCACATAGTGTTAGAAAAAGGATTTTCCCAACCCAAAGAGCTGTTTTTTGTACCATGGTAAATTAATTCAACTATTCTGGGTCTTGGTTTCCACACCAGTAAGATGGAAGTTTCGATGAATAATGTTTAATTCTGAGCCCCGGTGAGCCATGCCGTTCACCCCGCACTTTACCCGTGACACAGCTGATGGCACAACTTCCACAGACCCAGGACAAGCACATGGCGTTCTCAGCTTTAGTTCCAGGCTTTGGGGACTCATTTCTTATGTACTTAATTCTCACAGAAACGGAATAACTTTAATCCATCTCATTTAAACGGGGTGATAGAGGAGAGATGGTGAGATGACGAGGTGAGTGATGCCAGGCAGAGAAATTATCATGAAGAAAGGTCTAAAATCAGGGAAGATGTTAGCTTATCTGAAGAACTAAAGAAAACCAGTGTGACTAGAGTATAGACAGCGAGGGAGACAGGGATGGGGCCAGAGACGTCCAGGAGCCTCGTCGTATGTGACTTGTCATCATGTTAATTAGTCTGGATACTTTTCAAAGTGGGATGAGAAGCCATTTAAAAGTTTCAAGTAGGAAAGTGTCATGGTCTGGTATTTGCTTTATCAGGGCTTTATGTCCAGCATTTATTCTCTAGCATATGTCGAAGTCTGGCTCATAGTAGGCCCTCAAATATTTCAAGAATGAATAAAAAAATAAAACCCGTGTGTTATTTCTGATTTGGAGAATAGATCAGAAGCACGGGGGCGGGGAGCTGCTAGGGAGCTACAGCAGTCCACCAGCCTGCGGTGGTCACATTAGAGATGGAAAGAAGCAGATATATTTGAGAAACGTCCTGTAGGCAGAATCCTCAGGACTTGGTCCGAGTGTGGGAGGTGTTGAGGATGACTCCAAGGTTTCTGGCTTAAGCAATTTGGTGATTAGAAGTATCATTTACTGAAATAGAAAAGAAAGGATGGGCATATTTTGGAAAAGACCAAGAACTTGAACTTGAACATGATACATTTGGAATGCCTGGGAGAAGCGATCCAGCTTGAAGTATCAGGTTATCAATTGGATGTATCAAACTGGTGGTTAGAAAGCAGATGTTGGTTAGAGATGTACACATGGGCATTGTCTGCAAATAGATATTTTAAAATAAACTGTAAGCAAATACTTAGAAAAGAGAAGCAAAAACTAGGCAATTAGAGTTCTGATAGAGAAGGAAGGGCCAGCAAAGGGGGTAGAAGAGCAGTGTCCAATGAGTGAGCAGACAAAGTCAGAAAAGAAGGCATCGTGGAAGCCAATAAAATAACATTTTAGGACAGAGAAGTTGTTAGTGTAGAATTCTCCAGAGAGGACTCAGTGATGACAATCAGTGTCAAGCTAGGATTCAGTGTATTAGATTGAGTCATTTGAAATTGCTATTTTTGTAGTTAAAAAGTCAAACATTGGTAATTTTGTATGATTCAGTGTAATACATAATTTACTGGAAAGAGATATATTTCAGGGCAACATCTCTTCCATTAACTGCAGAACATCTGTAACTACAATTATACACCCTCCCAACTTCTTTTTGTCCGTTCATTTGCCTAAGTTCTCGCAGTAAATTTTTATTTACTTGGCTTTTATTCTAAAGCTTGGGGAAGCCATTGAAGGATTATAGAGAGCAGTAGATCTGATTAGGTTTTGTTTCGTTTGACTGTAAATTAGTAGACCCGTGTGTATTTTCACCCACAGCTCTTTGCACAGCATGCTGTTCATAGTAGGGATTCAGTACTATACCAGAGAGGTTCTTTCCTCAACACGCAGCATAAATCCCCGTCTGAAAGTACTTCCCTTAATATCTTTAAATATTATAGATGTTTAAGTCTCACCATACAATTTGTATGATATCTTCAGTTTATCTGTCATTGCTTTTGTTATCCAAACCATGGCTTCTGCTATTTCAGTCTAGAAATGTTCTGAGTTAAAGAGTCAATAATGGTTTACTTTGATGTCAACACAAACCCTGGACCAGGAGTTTGGAATCCTGGTGTCTGTTTGCAGCATCATGAGCAAGTTCACGTTATCTCTGAATGCTTAAGTTTCTTATGTTTTTTCCTATTTTTATTATTTTTAAAATAACTGGGTTAAACTGGATTTATTTTAGTTTTATTTTAGCTATAACATTTATGCTTCTATTCATGATTTAATATTCAGACAGAATATGACAGATCTGCTCATTTGTTTTGTCTTATGGAAATTGGGATCTGAGGTCGATGTTGACATGCATTTTTGTCCCTCAAGATATTTTTTAATGTGAGCCAAAGTTCTCAAATTGGGAGATCTCACATAAAATTGTAGATTTCTAGTTTTCCTTAAAAAAATTTCAAGATCTTTAGCTGCATGAGGCTGGCATTCTTTCTTCTTTATTTAAAAGTAACCAAAGAACTTATATGTATACATATATGCATAACCCATGGCCACAGACAATAGTGTGGGGAAGGCCTGGGGGTGGGGGTGGGGTGAGGTGGAGGGGGTCAGTGTGGAAAAAAGGGACATCTGTAATTCTTTCAACAATAAGGATAAATTTTAAAAAGAAACAATGTATTTTTCAATGAATTTTAGAGAAGGGAAAGGAGAAAGAGAAACATCAATGTGAGAGGTAAACATCTATCAGTTGCCCCCCCCACGTGCCCCGACTGGAGATCGAACCCACAACCTGGGTATGTGCCCTGACCGGGAATCCAACCCACGACCTTTTGGTGTGTGGGAAGACGCCCGAGCAGCTGAGCCACCCGGCCAGGCGGGGCTGGCGGTCTCAGGGCAGCAGGAGGCTGGAGGTGAGCAGCAGCTTCGCTCGCAGAGGCAGCTCGCCCCGGTTCCTCCCTTGCGGGGCTGCTGTGCGGCGCCCTGCACACCTCCCGCGTCGCGCCCCAGTCCTAGGAGCTCTTTCAGTTGGACCGACATAGGGGGGCCCAGGCTGGAAACACCAGCGATGAAACCTCAGTGTGATGTGACCCTGCGCAGGCGTGCAGCTCAGTTTCTCATTTATTTTTCTTAGACTTCCGAGAGTGTAAAGCACAGTTGGTCGAAGCATTGTTCAAAAACAGAGAAGCAAACAGGGCGAGCAGGCCTTTGCCGTGTTGGTCCGCGGTTTTCACAAATACCCCTGAGAGGTGCTTCTCAGCCCTGGCTACCCGTTAGAGTCATCTGGGGAGTGTTCGAAAACACGCCTATGTCCCCAGTTTCACCCCAGGGAAATGACATCAGAATCTCTGGGGTAGAGGCCCAGGCATCAGGATGTGAAAACACCAGACAAACCCCAACAGGCGCTCCGCTGTGCGGCCGGGGTGAGGAGACGCCGCTGTCAAAGCTGCGGACCCAGCGCCAGTCCTTACTTCGCCCGGAGAGCTCCTCAGGAGGCCTGGGCAGCCATTCGTCGCCCGTTTAAAACCTCCGCGCAGTCACTAAAACCACGCCTAAGGACAGCCTCCCTCCTCAGGAGCTGGGCTGTCCGTCTGTCGGGGTCCCACCACCCCTGGTAGCATCCACGAGGGGCGCCGCCAGCCCAGCTCACTGAGCCATCCTGCCCTCCCTCTGTTTGCGCGCATGTGCGCGTGGGGTCAGGGTGGGAAGAGGCGGAAACTGGGGAGAGGCGAAGGGGAGGAGAGATGGGGTGCTGGTGTCCCTCCAATCTACATGTCAATCTGTCTATTAGGGGGAAATGTGGTTTGGATAGCTTAGAGTTTAAGATGATTGATGAAAGACCGAAAACTAAACTGGTAGTAAAATAAAGATGAGATCATAAATCAAGAGGAAGCTGCTTCCAAGTGAAGTGGGCTTTTTCCCTTCCCAGTATCCCCATTTGGGCTGCTTTGATCTGGAAAGTCTGAGAAACGACTGCCCCTAGAGTACTGTTAAAGAGCGAAAAGACTAGGGAAAATTTCATAATGCCAAAGGAATTATCGTTTCCAAGGTCTCTATAGGTAAGTTATTTTTTTTTAATGACCCAGAATAAACGGGGAGAAGATGTGCTTTAGACAATAGCTACTCAATGACTTTCCCCTTGTCTGCCTTCCCAACGCCGGAACAATAGGCTTTGAATCGGAGCCTGAGATGGAATTGAAAAATTGCAGACTTAGGGTTTATGATGAACACAGCCCAGCTGGAGCGCTCCCGAACAATGGCAGGAGGGCCTGGGGAAGCCAATCTGGCCTGCTGCGGCCCTGCCACAAGGGAACGACGAGCTTTAAAGGACACAGCCTAATTTCCCTCTGCAGCTGGGTGTCATTGACTAATGAAAATATATTGGCACACTGCTCACGGGTTATTGTTCCATGTAACTGCACCTCTTAGCTGTGGATTTGTAAGCAGGCCATGATTGAAAGCAATATGACTGAGCTGGGTTATTAAAATGTTTCAAATGCAGCCTGCCCTATTTATTGGAAACAAAGTTTGACAAGATTATGTTGATACGAGGAGCTGGTAATGAAACATTGCGGTGCACAGGCACTTCCAATGTCAACTGGGCAGAATTACAGTCCTTCAATATTTATATAGGAAAATGAAATGCAACTATTAATACTTCCAGGATATTATACAGTGTGAGAGGAGAAATAGACATGAGGAATGGGGTCCCGGGCTACTTTTAACAAGCCAATTTATCATTTTTATAAAATGGCTGCATGTCTCATTTGCGGGAACTCTTCAAAGAATGGGAAAAAGCTTAACTACCTCTAAACCTCTAAAATCTAGGCATGTTTAAATAGAAGTGCCTAAAAACCTGATGACTAAATTTATGTTTAAGAAAGACTTCATTTTTATAAAGGTAATGTCTCTTGGGCTGATTTAAGCTCTAGTGTGTTTAGTTACTTAAAAACAATTAACTTGCATAATGTAGTTTTGTTTTACTTTAGTTTGGTATGATTTGGGGAGGGGGAACCTCTAAGAGCAAATGAAGGTAAATGTCCAGACAGGCAATATTTACCTTCAAAAGCTCTATATAGCAGTAGGAAAGGCATTAGTCTTAGAATGAAGAAGATCTGGGTTTTGATCCAAGGTTTGCCTCTAGTTGAAATTGCAGGAAAGCTGCTTTGGCGTTCCAGGCTTAATTCCCTCACTTCCTGCCATGTACACTCTCTGTATTTTGGGTTTGGCAATATCTTTATTTTCCCTTAAGTATTTTAGGAATGCATGTCTTATATTCAGCAAATTTACCCATTTCCAAAACTTGATTTCTTATAAAGTTTACATCCATGCACACTGGAGGAATTGGCAGGAGGATTATGAGCAGCTAGAATGTCCCTGGATTCTGGGGCCTTGGGATGCACACCTTGCCCCCCTCGGTCACCTGTCAGTTTTCCTTGGCTCGTCCTTTTGCTCCTTGCTCACTCTGTCACTCAGCCTTCCTGTTCTTTATTCGCTCTGCCCTCGATGTTTTCTCCATCTACCCCTTAGTCTCCCCTTCTCTTCCCATTAGTGACCCCCTCTCTGAGGTGGGCAGCCCAGGAGGGGTTTTTGTGCGCTTGGGTCTTCCTCCCACGGTTGAGCTGCGGGCTGAATAGTGCTTTCCTTAAAACACTGCTTTAAATGCGAATTAAAAACCACTCAGTTAAAATTTAGCAGAAGTTTTCAAAAGGCTGTTGAAAGCATCACATTCAATGCAAAATGCTCTGAACTACATATTCAAAAGAAACACATTTTGATTAAATCAACAACTTGGGCAAACTGCTCGTTTGTTGAATTAATTTTCAATGAATTGCACTAGAGTGAAATCTGCACTCTTTGTTTCCCCCACTTTCAATCCTCCAACAGGCTCCTTTTCTTAACCATCCTCAGTTGACATTGAGTTTGATGATGATGACTTCTGGTATCAAACTGAATAAAGTAATTGTCAGGAATGTGTAAAAGATGGAAAAAAGAACATAGTTTAATTGCAGCAGTTTCCAAACTATGTTGCAGGCATAGTTTTGCAAAGTGTTTTCAAGAGTTTGGTTCCAGAGCAAGTTTGATTCAAGAGCATTCTGAGGTTGCAAGGGGAGTTATTAAAAAAACTGTTAAGCACTTGAAATTAATTTTCTGACTGAGTCAGGATTTTCTCAGTACCATGTAATAAAATAAAGAAAAATTGGATGCTGAGACTGATTTGTTGGCATCCATAACCCCCAATTTCAACATTTTTCAAAAATCTCATTTTTCTCTTTGATTGATATTATAAGTAAATGCTGCACATAATACTCATAAAATAATTTATACTAATAAAATGCAGGCTTTATCAGTTATATATAATGAGGTTACATAAGATTTGATTAAAAGGGAAAATAGTTCCATTGTTTAAAAATACTTAAAAACCATAGGTAATATAGAGGAGAGAACTATGGCCTGGGAAAATTAAGACTTGATTTCACATCCATACTCCACCAGTGATGAGTTCACTGACCTTGAAAAAAATCACTTACAATTTTGGGGCTTCAGTTTAAATCTATGAAATGAGAGAAAACTGAATTAGTACATTTTTTTTAAAGAGCATGAAAAGAGGCCAAAAGAAACTATGTGAGAGTTAGAAATTCTGGGAAATATTTAAATGTTTACAAAGGTTGGTGTAAATAAATGCCTAGAATGTGACAAACATGGAGAAATCATCTTTGTCTCAGACCCATCTCATGTAGCTACACAGCACTCACCTGCTCTCTCTTTACCTTAGCTAATGGTCCTACGTACCATACTACTCAGAAAAATGTAGAGGCCAGCATGGACCGGTGGGGAAAATCCATGAATACCCAAGGTTATCATTGTAATGTGTATGCTCTTCCTACCCATGAGAACCTTGAAGCTGACTGTCACGAGATGCTGAACATACATGACGAGATTTTCACGTCTATGGCATGCTCTTTTCTCAGGAAGATTCAGGCTCCTCATGAGAGTTACTACTGGAGCAATCTTGAGCAGGAAATAATAGCCTGATAAGCATTCAGATACTTCCTCCGCTCGCGTTCCTTGTTCACTAAGCAGCCTAGATTCAAATTCCTGCCTTATACAAGTTACAAGTTACTTCCCGTCTCAGATCTGCAGAAGCATTCTAGAAGTGTGGAAACAGATATTAAATCCTACACTACTGAAGGTCTTCTGGGTATGCAGTAAAACTTAGTGTTGAAGGGTCAGGCTCCAGATTTGGAAAGACTCGAATCTGAAGCCTGCCTTTGCCACTTACTGCCTAGTTCATCCACTGTAAGGTGGAAATAATAGGGTTCTTGGGCCAAAATAAAATTCTAGCTAATAGCTAAAACCAATAGTCTAATTAATTGATTTGTTAAATAACAATGTTTTTCAAGTGACCAATTAGCCCAATTGAACAAATTCATCAGTTTACCAAAATCTTACGTCCTCATATTAAATTTAAAGCTCACTGCATTTAATAATGAATGGGATGGTCCTAACAGCTTTGGAAGATTTCAGTGAAGTTTTATGTGACTAGTTTTCATTTTGTCTTCGTAACAGTATTTTAAGGGATAGTCAGTTCGTTGCAAACTAAGACTGATATGGTGGTTTGATATTATTACAAATACATTTACTAATCAGAAAAATGTATTTTCTCATTGTGCAGCATTTCAGAAGTTCAAGTGTGATTTTTTCCTGTTTATATTGAATTCCTTTGGAACCTCCAGTGTGCATTTTCTTTATATATCTGGATTCTTTTTTCTTTTTGTTCTTCTGGTTGGGTGCTTTTTGTTTCCTCATGTTCCAAATCGCTGATTTGATTCTCAGCGTCCTCTACTCTACTGTTGATTCCCTGTAAATTAGTCTTCATTTCAGTTCCTGTAGCCTTTTTTTCAAATTGGTACTTTATTATGTCATTGATTTTCTCAATTGTTTTCGTAAAACTCTTACTAATATGGTTGAGCATCCTTATAACCATTATTCTGAACTGTGTATCTGTTAGCTTGCTTGGATCTATTTCATTTAGTTCCTCTTCTAGAGATTTCTTCTGTTCTTTCCTTTGTGACATGTTTCTTTGCCTCCCCATTTTGGCTGCTTCCAGGTGTTTGTTTCTATGTATTAGGTAGAGCTGCTATGTCTCCTGGAATATGTAGAGTGGCTTTGTGTAGTAGGTGTCCTGTAGGATCCAATGGCTCAGCCTCCCCAGTCCCCTGAGCTGGGCCTTCTAGGTGCTCCCCTGTGTGGGCTGTGTGCACTGTCCTGTTGTAGTTGATCCTTGGTTGCTGTTGGTGTCCCTGGGAGGAATTGACCCCCAGGCCAATTGGCTGTGAGGACCAGCGTCAACTACAGCCAGAGAGCTGCTGTGCTGGAGACACCCCTATGGAGCAGGATTTACTTCAGTGGGGCTTTGGTGTTCACCAAGTGCACCCCTTGAGTGTGCCACTTGTGGCTGTGGTAGGGTTGTAATCCAGCGTGGTCGAGTGTGACCACCAGGTGCACTGTCTCTGGGGCCTCCCTTCACGGGAGGTGCAAAGTCAGCCTGTGCCAGTGCCCTGCCCAGGGCCACCAGCATGAGCTACACAGCAAACCGTAGTTGGCTGCTCCTTGTGCTGGGCTTGGAGGTGCCCAGGAGAGGCCAAGCTATGAGCCAATGCAGCTGCTGCTAGTGCCAGGCCTGGGACCACCTATCAAGCCGCATGGGGCAGCTGCTGCTTGTTTGAGAGATTTTAGGAAAGTCCTAAGCCTGAGGCTCAAGAGGCCCCTTGCACAGAAAAGCCCCTGGAAATGGCCCGGATGAGCTGCAGGTGGGGAGGGGCGGGGCCTCCGGGAGTCACGGGGCGGGGCCAAGGGTGAGGGTCAGGTGCTGGCGACTCAAACATGGCGCCTGCCTGCCTGCCAGCTCTGTGGGGAGGACTCGCCACAGGAGCCATGGCCTCCGCCAGCCCTTCTGCCTGGGAGGAAGCCGCCCTCCGCCTCTCGCCCGGATCTCAGGCAGGTCAGTTCCTCCCCGAGTGTCCCAGGTCCCTTCAGGCTGCTGCCCGGCGCTGGGCTCAGAGGGAGCGTCCGAGTGAGTCCGTGCTGGGCCCTTAAGAGGAGCCGCTGGGGCTCCCGCAGCCTCCGCGACCCTCAGGGACAGTCCCCGCTGGTTTCACAGCCCGGAGTTGTGGGGACGTCTCTTCCCGGCCCTGGAGCCCTGGGCTGGGGCCTGCTGTGGGGCTGGGACCCCTCACCCCTCCGGGAAACCTACGCTGCCGAGATTCCCTCCCGGGTTCCCCTGCGGCACCGGGTGTGGGCCCGTGGCCGCGTCTCAGGGATCCAGCCCCGCCCCGCCTGAGTCTTTGTCCCTCCTATTGTCTCGGTGCTGCTTCAGCTCCCTGGTTGTGGGGCTTTTGTTCAACTTGATCTCAGGAGGCTCTGAGCGATGGTGGTTCTGTATTTTAGTTGTGATTTTGATGTGGTTGCGGGAAGTGGCGGGCGCAGCTGTTCCCTATGCCGCCATCTTGTTTCGATCTCTATTTAGGGTTGTTAAATTAAATTTGCAAGTAGCACATCAACTTCTATTTGGCCATTTGGAGAGCTGGATACTTGGCAAATCGAGTTTCAGCACATTGGGCTGCTTCTATTAAGTCCAACAAATATTTCTTGGGTGCCTATGATGTGCTGACCTTGGCTGTGGTTATTCTTTGAGGACAAGACAGACAGGGTCTTGCTTTCTAATTTTTCATTCCAGTGGAGGAGACCAACACTAAACAAAAGGTCATAAGTGTTATGAAGAAAATAGAACAGGTTGTCAGAATAGACAGTGCTCTCGTGCTGCGGCCAGGGGCTTGCTATCTTAGATAAGATGGTTAGAGAAAGCTTCTAGAAGGTGAAGAAGCTGAGCTCAGGAGTTTGCCTTTGTTGGGATGGGTAGTTCTGAGCCATGGCACAGGAAAAGATTGGTGGGATTACAGAACCAAACGCAGTGGTCCATGGCAATTCACCTGTTTTGCTATCGTGGTTGAGGCCTGTGCAGCCTAAATGTATCTCCTTTCATTGTGGAATGCTTGGTTTGCCATACGACCATCCATTAAGACTAGATATTTGCGGATGTGTTCTTTTTTCCCTCTTATGCCAAATAAATGTTAAATATTGCCTATATTGAGGAACATAGCAGCACTGTGGGAACAAAAGATATACGTATATACAAAACAATCGATCAAGCTGGACAGTTTTGGCAAAAGAGTCCCAGAACACACTTCCATTGATATAGTTTTAAACTGCTGTAGCAGCATTTTAGTGCCTGATTAATGGGTTCATTTACTTCAAGTCCTGCTTCAAACCATGACCTCTTTGGAAAAAATATATTTAAAAAGCAGCTTCTGACAAGCTTGTCAGCATTATTTCATTTATAAAACTTTCTTGTACTAATCTTCACTCTAATAAAAACCCTAATGGATACTGATTATATAGGTATTTCTATGGAGAAAAGCTGTTTATTTTAGTAAAAACACACACATACACACATATATACATTGCTTACAGAATAAAATGAAAATAAGATAGGAAAGACACATCAGAAAGTCACTTTGAAAAGACAAGTGAGGGATGACAAGGAATTGTGTCTGCTCCTTAGATAGTGTAAAACATAGCTTCCAAATAAATCACAACAAGATGGCTGAAGAGTCGCTTGGGAATTTGTCAGGTAGGTTTGGGGGGCTGAGTGAAAAAGGTGAAGGGATTAAGCAAAGGAAAAAAAACCACCTCATAGACACAGACAGCAGTATGGTGACTGCCAGAGGGAAAGGGGGTGGGCAGGTAGAAGAGGGGAAAGGGGGATAAATGGTGATGGAAGGAGACTGGACTTGGGGTGGTGAACACACAGTGCAGAATACAGATGATGTACTATAGAATTGTATACTTGAAACCTATATAATTTTATTGACCAATGTCAATTCAATAAAAATTAAAAAATGAGTAAAATAGCATTAAGTCATCATATCCTTGAGAAGGTCAGTGAAGCTTGGTGCCAGTTGAGAGTCTTTGAGGGATTTTTAACCTTAAAGCACCACCTGTAAGCTTTCTTTCAGTAGATTGGAAACCTGCCTGAACACCTGTGTCCCCTGGGAAGCTTATTAGGGCCCAGAAATCTGTTTTTATCTCAGATCTATGGATCACAATCTCCAGGGTAGGGACAATAAATACATAAACAAACACTTCCCAAGTGAGTCTGATGTAACAGGAGTACAGCATTATATTTAGAAGTCATCTTTGCATGTTAAGAGACAAAACCAAATCCTTACAGGACAATTCTAGAAGAATAGCTTGCACATTGTGTTTTCATAGAAGGTAGGCAAGGGCCACTTGAACTGGCAGTAGGGGAGGGAGTGGTAAGAGGGAGGCCAAAGGGCAAAGATTTTGAAGTCTCTAGCCCTATTTCAACAGAACAACTCCATTTTTATGTCTTAGACTGTATTTTAAAAAAATGTTCAAATATTCTGGACTTGTACTTAGTAGCATTAAGGTAATACGTACTCAGACAAGTTGTATAGAGGATAGATGGTAACAGAAAAGCTGTGGGATATTGTAAAGTGAGGCCTGACATAGAGATCTCAGGCTGGATTTGTTTAATGTAATGCAAATGTAAGTGTCATGGGTTCTCATTCCCACATCACCATTTCCCCTCTGGTTTCCCTCTGGCTGGGAGAGTCTGATAATTAAAATAGGCTCTTGATGGGACAATTGTCCACATGGATGAATCCAAAAATGTTTCCTTGGATACAGGCATTATGTCATTCTTATTTGGTGATTGATGAATGATGTATGGGAGGTCCTTGCCGCTTGTTGACAGGCAGGGTAATTATTACAGCTCCTTGGTGCAGGGGTGAAGTGGGGGATCCTCCTGGAGCATGTTGGATAGTTTTAGGGGCCAGTTTAGCTTCCTTATGGCCTCCTGGTTCCTGCAATAGATGGCTGCCACATGAGCAGACACCCTGTTTCTCTAGTGCTGGCTCCTTTCTTTGTGGTTACTTGAAGTCTAGTCCTTTCATCCCTTTTCCAACCAGCCTCGCTCCTGGGTACTGTTTTTCTCTTTCTTTCTCTACTTTTCCTGGGCAGCCCTTGTCTTATCCTTGAAATGAATAATCTGGCCTTTTCTTGATTCTCTTTTGAGTAAGGCATAAACTTTGTCTTGTTTCTTAAGGGTTTGCCTTTTAGTTCCACAATTCCTAGCTCTTGTTTATCAAACATCTTGGATTTCAAGACATATTCTCTGTTTCGAGTTTCAAAGCCCAAAATATGAATTCTTTGCATTTGGCTGTGTCCGATCTCCCCAAAGCCTCAGTGGCTGTGGAATATTTTATGGAGTGAGGGTGGAGGGTGATAATTAGGTAAAAAAATAATTTCTTAGAACAAGCAACATACTGGTTTATTCATCAAAATATTATCCTATTGTTGTGATATGGACCCAAGATTGAAGATAAGAAACATAGTTTGAATTGTAGTAAATAAAAAATTTTAAAAGTCAATAATAACCATATTAATAAAACTATCAAAATAAATGAGAATGCCGTTGTGTGGAGGAATTTGAAATGAAGAGGCATTTTATGAAACAAGCTTTGAGTGGGTTGAACGATAAGGCCAGAGCCATTATACCAGGTTTTGGTGTTAAGCTAACAAAGAAAGTCAAGTATGAAAAAGTTCCAAGTTTATCCAAGAATTGGAAAGAACTATTACTCATGTACCAACCACATGCACATACAATTACATGTATGATGTGTGTGTGATATGTGTGTATGATATATGTATGTATGAATATACTATAGATAGACAACATGATGGCTATTTTCAGTCTTTGACTTATGGCTACAGTATGAGGAATGATAAATATATTTTATTGTTTTGTCTATGGATAAAGTTTCTTTCAAAGGAAAGTTATTTAAATAAAGCTTTATGCCATGGTAAGAGGTATCAACCTAAAATATGTTTTGAGTACTTTCCAAGAAGTATGATTTTAAGTTCCATGCAATGCAATACCTTTTAATGCATTGTCCAAGAGAACAGTATCTGTAGAAGGATTATTTGAAAGACATGGAATTAATTCATTTCTCTCAGTAATTCTCAATGAGGCTGCAGTTGTCATTTGGAACATTAGAATTCTTTGTGTGCCACTATTTTATGCATTGTAGTATATTAAAATCCCCAGACCTTGCTCACTAAATGCCAGTGGTGTCCACTTCCATCATTATAACAACTAACAAGTCCCCTCCCGCAGTTCCAAAAACATCCCATCTCTGGTTAGGTACCATTGCTAGAAAATCTTAAATGTGCTAATTGATAACTCTGAGAAATGAATACCTGAATTGATTATATAGACAATCCAATAGAATCTTAGCTAGTATTAATTTTTTTTGAGAATGAGGTGATACTTTATTTTTTAAAATTAGATTTCTTGGATAACATTGGTTAATAAGATTATATAGGTTTCAAGTGTACAATTCTATGGTACATCACCTGTATATTGCGTTGTGTGCCCACCACCTAAAGTCAAATAACCTTCCGTCACCATATGTTGGATGCCCTTTACCCTTTACTATCCCCTAAACCCATTACCTCTGGTAACCACGATACTGCTGTCCGTGTCTGTGAGTACTTGTTTGTTTGGATTGCTTGTTCATTTGTTGCTTTCAGTTTCATATCCCACATATAAGTGAAATCATATGGTTCTTAACTTTTTCTGACTTATTTTGCTTAGCATGATACTCTCAAGGCCCATCCACGTTGTTATGAATGGCAGTATTTCACCTTATCTTATGGCTGAGTAGTATCCATTGTGTCCATGTCTCACATCTTCTTTACCCAGTCCTCTATCGCAGGGCACTTTGGTTGTTTCCATGGCTTGGCCACCATGAGAAATGCTGCAGTGAACATAGGGGTGCATATATATTTGCAAATAGTTCTCAAAATTTTCAGGTAGATATCCAGAAGAGGGCTTGCTGGGTCATATGGTAACTCTATTTTTAAGTTTTTGAGCACCTGTGATACTGTTTTCCATAGTGGCCGCACCAGTGTACATTCCCACCAGCAGTGAATGAGGGATCCTTTTTCTCCACAACCTCTCCAACACTTGTTATTACTTGTCTTGTTGATAAATAGCCATTCTAACAGGTGTGGGGTAGTATCTGATTGTAGTTTGTTGTTAATCCTCACCAGAAGATATTTTTTCCAATGATTTTCAGAGAGAGTGGAAGGGAGGGAGGGAGGTGGGAAAGAGAGAGAGAGAGAGAGAGAGAGAGAGAGAGAGAGAAAGAAACAGAAAGATGTGAGAGAGACACATCTATTGGTTGCCTCCTGCACCCAACCAGGGCCAGGGATGGAACCTGCAACCCAGGTACGTGCCCTTGACTGGGAATTGAACCCTCCACCCTTTGGTGCATGGGTGGACACTCTAAACACTGAGCCACACCTCCCAGGGCCCATTGTAGTTTTGATTTGCATTTCCCTAATAGCTAGTAAAGTTGAGCATCTTTTCATATACCTTTTGGTCATTTGTATGTCTTCTTGGGAGAGAGGTCTGTTCAGGTCCTCTACCCATTTTTTAATTGGATTGTTTGTGTGCTGTTGAGTTGTATGAGTTATTTATATATTTTAGATATTAACCCCTTGTTGGAGCTGTTGTTTGCAAATATCTCCTATTTTGTTGGTTGCCTTTTTGTTTTGTTGGCAGTTTCTTTTGCTCTGCAGAAGCTTTTTAGTTTGATACAGTCCCATTCATTTATTTCTGCCTTTACTTCTCTTCCCTTTGAAATCAAATTCATAAAATCTTCTCTAAGACCAAGGATCATGTTTAGTATCTGTTTTCTTCTGTGTAATTTGTTGCTTCAGGTCTCATTTTTAGGTCTTTGATCTATTTTGAGTTAATTTTTGTATATGGGGCAAACAGCACTCTAGTTTCATTTTTTTGCATGGGGCTTTCCAATTTTCCTAGCACCATTTATGGAAGAGGCTTTCTTTACTCCATTGTGTGTTTTTGGCTTCTTTATTGAAAATTATTTGCCTACATATATGTGGTTTTATTTCTGGGCTCTCAATTCTGTTCTTTTGGTCTGCATGTCTGTTTTTCTGCCAATACCATGCTGTTTCTTGTTTGTTTACCCCCCTTGTTCCCACCCCCCGGCTTTGCCCACCTCTACCCATTACCTTGGCCCCCCTCCTTTGGCCCGCACCACACTATTGTCTGTTTCCAAGGGCTACGCATATATGTTCTTTAGCTAATTCCTTCACCTTCCCATGCTGTTTTGATTATTGTAGCTCTGTAGAATAATTTGAAGTGAGGTAGTGTGATACTTCTGGCTTCATTCTTTCTTCTCAGGATGCTTTGGCTATTCAGGGTCTTTTTTAGTTCCATACAGATCTGATGATTGCTCTGTTTCTTTAAAAAAATGTCATTGGCATTTTGATGGGGATTGCATTAAATCTGTATATTGCTAGTATTAATTTTTTAAAAATATCATGGTTCTACGAAACTTTTCAGTGTATTTACCATAAGGGTATTTTTGTCAGTACAGTTAAACTCTAACCTTTCTTAAACAGAATTGGGAGCTATTTTGACCTCTGTTCTCAGCAGTAGTAGCGCTTTTCCTGAACAAATGATTTATGCTTTCCTCATAAGTTCTGTAAAACTGAAAATTGCATACATTTTTCTATCGACATTTGGCAAGTTTAGAGCCAGGAATGTTGGCCTGTCTACCTTTGACACAAAAGTGATTGTGTTCCAACTTTATTTCTGGCTTCCTATTAGTTTCCTGTGATTACTTGCCCTTCAGATCATATTTTTCTTACTTTAATAGGTTTTTATTTTGTTACATTATAGGACATTTTGTAAATGGCTTGAAGGGAAGGCCTTTTTAGTAAGATAAAAATGTGTATCAAGATATGATAAAAATGTGTACATATATTCACATATGTACATGTAGTTTATGGCATGTGAAACTTGCGGGATGTAAATATAAGTTGGAAATCAAAGTAAAACTTTATAGTAGAACAGCTACATTAATTTAATTATTACAACACAATTTTTTAACTTGCTAATTGCCATTTCTTGGTACATATATATATATATTTTTAATATATCTTTATTGATTTCAGAGAGAGGAAAGGAGAAGGAGAGAGAGAGAGAGACAGAAACATCAATGATGAGAGAATCATTGATCGGCTGCCTCTTGCACACCCCCACTGGGGATGGAGCCCACAACCCGGGCATGTGCCCTGACCGGGAATCAAACCCCGATCGCCTGGATCCTAGGTCGACGCTCAACCGCTGAGCCACGCCTGGCCGGGTGGTACATATTTTTAATACATTAAAAAGTATAAATGCATGCTTAGTAGGAATTTTGCCAATTATTTGTGCCTTCTCTAATGATCTGAATTTTAGCAGAGTCACCAACTTAAAGGGTAAGATAATTTATACTATGGCATGTGTTTGCTAATAATTCTAGTTTATTGTTTCTACAAGTTATTTATATATAAAGGAAAGTGTTGGACTAATTATTTTTGTCACTTATAACTCTAAAATTTCAACAGCTAAAAAGATATACTAACTTTCCCTTGATGCTGTTTGTAAACATTCTTTCTTTTTAATAGGTGGGAACATTTGTGGAATGAGATAACTAGGTAGAGAGATGTAAAAACAATTCATCCTTCTATTGGATGACACTAAGCACAGTAAGTTTTACTAACTTAATCACTATTGGCATGGAGTATAGAACAGATGAATAAAGTTGAAAATACAATGACTCAAGCAATAATCCAAGATGCTTGTGTGCTTAAATTAAATGTTCTGGAAGGTCAGAATGCTTTTATTTGCAAAGATCTTTGTACCTTAGGTAGGAGAATGTTCAATATTGATTTGAAAATATGATGGTCTGGACTCTATTTAAGGTCACTGAATAATATAAATAACCCAAACCCCAAACTTCCTTTACAGTTCAGGAAGCTAGATGCTCAGAAACAGAGGAAAGAGAAAAACAGAAAATATTTGAGCTATAATTCAGTGAGAACTCTGACCAGAAACTGTGTGAATATTAATGTGTGGGGGAGTGTGTGTGAGTGTGCACATGCGTGCTTGTGTGTGCATGTTTGTATGCATGCACATGAGCCTGCGTGTGTTTTCTGTAATTATCCCCCCATCTGACATTGCAATGGCATTTTTTATTTGGCTAGAAAGAGCATGTCTGAAAATACAGCTTTGAAAATCCAAATTACATGTTATAGACTGTTATTAGGATGTTAGACTAGATGGTGGCAGAGGGACAAGGCAAACAAGTCACAATAAAATTCAGAAATGAAAGGATATGCTGCCAAGAGGGAACTCACTGAGCTTCTAGCCCTGTTTTCCCCCCTAATGAAATATTTGAGAGATTGCTCAGCCAGGAAGGTAAGCCATTCTCACAATTTAAAAGTGCCAGTCATCTGTAAAGTAAGAAGCCAAGACTGAAGGAAATTTATGATGAAGAATAGCCCACTGTATGGGAGAACATATTTGCCAATGTTACATCTGATAAAGGGTTAATATCCAAAATATATAAGAAACTCATACAACTTAACAAAAGGAAGACAAACAATCCAATTAAAAAATGGGCAAAGGACCTAAATAGACACTTCTCCAAGGAAGACATACAGATGGCCAGGAGACATATGAAAAAATGCTCAAAGTCACTAATCATCAGAGAGATGCAAATTAAAACCACAATGAGGTATCATCTCACACCTGTCAGAATGGCTCCATCAACAAGGAATGACAAGTACTGGCGAGAGTGTGGAGAAAAGGGAACCTTAGTACACTACTGGTGGGAACGCAGACTGGTGCAGCCACTATGGAAAGCCACTAGTTTGGAGTTTCCTCAAAAAATTAAAAATAGGACTGCCATTTGACGCAGTGATTCCATTTCTTGGAATATATCCTAGAAAACCCAAAACACCAATAAGAAAGAACTTATGCACCCCTATGTTCATAGCAGTGCAATTTACAATAGCTAAGATCTGGAAACAGCCCAAGTGCCCATCAGTAGGTAAGTGGATAAGAAGCTGTGGTACATTTACTCCATGGAATAGTATGCAGCTGTAAAGAAAAAGGATCTCTTACCCTTTGAGACAGCATGGAGGGACCTGGAGAGTATTATGCTAAGCGAAACAAACCAGTCAGAGAAAGACAAGTAACATATGATCTCACTCATATGTGGAATCTAATAGACAAAATAAACTGATGAATAAAATAGATCCAGAGACATTCAAACATGGAACAGACTGAGGGATCTCAGAGGGAAGGGAGTTGGGGGGGTGTGAGGGGAGAGATTAACCAAAGAATTTATATGTGTATAT
Organism: Miniopterus schreibersii; assembly: GCF_964146895.1. Classification (NCBI taxonomy): domain Eukaryota; kingdom Metazoa; phylum Chordata; class Mammalia; order Chiroptera; family Miniopteridae; genus Miniopterus; species Miniopterus schreibersii. Next base: position 94,734,649 of record NC_138104.1, on the reverse strand, counting down.
GCATAACCCATGGACACAGACAATAGTGTGGGGAAGGCCTGGGAGTGGGGGTGGATTTGGCTTGGAGGGAATCAATGGGGAGAAAAGGGGGGGATATCTGTAATACTTTCAACAATAAAGATACATTTTTATTTTTTATTTTTTAAAGATAAATTTTAAAAGTTAAATATTATTTAGAGTCTTGGGCTCAGCTTCTGGATTTCCCCTCTCTTGAAGTGTTCTCTCTTCCTTCCTTTGCCCTACCTTTAAACCATTAAACCACCTAATAGGATCAGCTGGAGTGAGTGGGTGGCTAGGTGGTGGAAGGAAAGAAAGAACAATACTAACCAAGCCTGTAATAGTGATAGGACCAAAGGAACACAACTCACAGGTAGAACAAAATAGTCAGATTTTGCTTTTTATCTATTTCATTTTTTCAAAACCAGATAATTATCACTTAATCATCTGTCAGTCTAGTGAACAAAATTCAAGCACTTGTGTGTACAGGCGTGGGTATGGGGCATGTCTGGGATGTCCACATGTTGAACTGACCTATTTTCTGAGAAATAGGGATGGCTGGTGAAGCAGGATCTATCAATGAATTTATCAGTGAAACCATCTGTGCCTGGTGATTTTATTTTGGAGGTTATTTTATTGGTTCTGTTTCTTTAATAGTTAATCTTACTAGCCCTATACTTATTTCTCCTTGTGCCAGTTTTGGTATTTTTTGTGTTTCAAGGAATTGGTCCATTTCATCTAAATAATCAAAGTTGTGGACATGGAATTGTTCAAAATATTCATGCTATCCTTCTATGTCATGAACAGTAGGGATGACTCCTCATTCTTTTTAAAAAAAATTTATCTTTATTGTTGAGAATATTACACGTGTCCCATTTTTCCCCTCAACTGACCCCCTCCACTTTGCTCCCACTCCGTCCCCAGGCCTTCACTTCATTATTGACTGTGTCCATGGGTTATGCAGATATGCATATAACTTCTTTGGTTAATCTCTTCCCACCCTCCACCCCCCTTCCCTCTTCCCTCTGAAATATGATCGTCTGTTGCATGAGTCAGTGTCTCTGGATCTATTTAGTTCGTCATATTCTTCTGTTCATTAGCTTCTTAAAGAAGACCCTTCAACATTTCCTGTAGTGCTGGTCTGGTGGTGATGAACTCCTTTAGCTTTTCCTTGTCTGAGAAGCTCTTTATCTGACCTTCTATTCTAAATGATAGCTTTGCTGGGTAGAGCAATCTTGGTTGTAGTTCCATGTTTTTCATCACTTTGAATATTTCTTGCCACCCCCTTCTGTCCTGCAAGGTTTCTGTTGAGAAATCAGCTGACAGTCGTATGGGTGCTCCCTTGTAGGGAACTAACTGCTTTTCTCTTGGTGCATTTAAGATTCTCTCTTTGTCTTTAACCTTTGGCATTTTCATTATGCTGTGTCTTGCTGTGGGCCTCTTTGGGTTCCTCTTGTTTGGGACCCTCTGTGCTTCCTGGACTTGTAAGTCTATTTCTTTCCCCAGATAGGGGAAGTTTTCTGTAATTACTTTTTCAAATAGGTTTTCAATTTCTTGGTCTCTTTTTTCCCCTTCTTGCACCCCAATAGTACGAATGTTGGACCTCTTGAAGTTGTCCCAGAGGCTCCTTATACTATCTTCAGATTTCTGGATTCTTTCTTCTTTTTGTTTTTCTGGTTGGGTGTTTTTTGTTTCCTCATGTTTCAAATTGCTGATTTGATTCTCAGCGTCCTCTACTCTACTGTTGACTCCCTGTAAATTATTCCTCATTTCAGTTTATGTTCCTTCATTTCAAATTGGTACTTTATTATGTTATCGATTTTCTCAGCTATTTCCCTAATTGTCTGCTTAAACATCCTTACAAACAAAATTCTGAACTGTGTATCTGTTAGCTTGCTTGGATCTATTTCATTTAGTTCCTCTTCTAGAGATTTCTTCTGTTCTTTCCTTCGTGACATGTTTCTTTGCCTCCACATTTTGGCTGCTTCCTGGTGTTTGTTTCTATGTATTAGGTAGAGCTGCTATGTCTCCTGGAATATGTAGAGTGGCTTTGTGTAGTAGGTGTCCTGTAGGGTCCAGTGGCTCGGCCTCCCCAGTCCCCTGAGCTGGGCCTGCTAGGTGCTCCCCTGTGTGGGCTGTGTGCACTGTCCTGTTGTAGTTGATCCTTGATTGCTGTTGGCGTCCCTGGGAGGAATTGACCCCTAGGCCAACTGGCTGTGAGGACCAGCGTCAACTACAGCCAAAGAGCTGCTGTGCTGGAGACACCCCTATGGAGCAGGATTTACTTCAGTGGGGCTTTGGTGTTCACCAAGTGCGCCTCTTGAGTGTGTCACTCATGGATATGGTAGGGTTGTAATCCAGCGTGGTCGAGTGTGACCACCAGGTGCACTGTCTCTGGGACTCCCGGGAGGTGCAGAGTCAGCCTGTGCCAGTGCCCTGTCCAGGGCCACCCAGCCTGAGCTTCACAGCAAACCGTAGTTGGCTGCTACTTGTGCTGGGCTTGGAGGTGTCCAGGAGAGGCCCAGCTATGAGCCAGTGCAGCTGCCGCTAGTGCCAGGCCTGGGGCCACTTATTGAGAGGTATAGGGCACGCTGTTGCTTGTTTGAGAGATTTTAGGAGAGTCCTAAGCATGAGGCTGGAGAGGCCACTTGCACAGAAAAGCCCCTGGAAATGGCCCGGATGAGCCTGCAGGTGGGGAGGGGCGGGGCCTCCGGGAATCACGGGGCGGGGCCAAGGGTGAGGGTCAGGTGCTGGCGATTCAAACATGGCGCCTGCCCGCCAGCTGTGTGCGGGGAGGACTCGCCACAGGAGCCATGGCCTCCCCAGCCCTTCTGCCTGGGAGGAAGCTGCCCTCCGCCTCTCGCCCGGATCTCAGGCAGGTTAGTCCCTCCCCGAGTGTCCCAGGTCCCTTCAGGCTGCTGCCCGGCGCTGGGCTCAGAGGGAGCGTCCGAGTGAGTCCACGCCGGGCCCTTTAGAGGAGCTGCTGGGGCTCCCGCAGCCTCCGCGACCCTCAGGGACAGTCCCTGCTGGTTTCACAGCCTGAAGCTGGGGGGACGTCTCTTCCCGGCCCTGGAGCCCTGGGCTGGGGCCTGCTGTGGGGCTGGGACCCCTCGCTCCTCCGGGAAACCCCCGCCGCCGAGATTCCCTCCCGGGTTTCCCCGTGGCCCCGGGTGTGGGCCCGCGGCCTGTCTCCGGGATTCAGCCCCGACCTGCCCGCGTCTCCCCCTCCTCCCGTCTCGGTGCTGCCTCAGCTCCCTGGTTGCGGGGCTTCTGTGCAGCCGGATCTCAGGAGGCTCTGAGGGACGGTGGGTCTGTATTTTAGTTGTGATTTTGATGTGGTTGCGGGAGGCGGCGGTGCAGCTTTTACCTATGCCGCCATCTTCTTGAATCCATTCATTCTTAACATTGGTAATTTGTGTCTTATCTTTTTTTCTTGGTTTGCATGGCTATGGGTTTATCAATTTTATTTATTTATTTATTTATTTTTTTAGAGAACCAGCTTTTGGTTTTATTGATTTTTCTCTATTTCTGTGTTTTCAATTTTATTGATCTTTGCTCCAGTTTTAATTATTTATTTTCATCTGCTGCAGGCTTAAATTGCTCTTATTTTTCTAGTTTCCTAAGGTATAGGCTTAAGTTATTGATTTTTGGCTTTTTAATTTTTTAATATATGCATTTAATGCTACAAATTTTCTAAACACTTTTTGCTGCATCCTACAAATTTTAACAACTTGTGTTTTCATCTTTATTTAGGGTTAGTTAAAAATAGTTTAAAAATTTCTCAAGACTCTTTTATAACCCATATGGTGTTTTGAAGTGTGTTGTTTAATTTGCAAATATTTGGGGACTTTGCAGCTGTCTTTCTTTTATTGGTTCCCAGTTTAATTTTATTGTGGTCTGAGAACATATTTTGTATGATTTTTATTTTTTTAAAGTTGTTAAGGTATGTTTTATGGCCCAGAATGTGGTCTATCTTGGTGAATGTTCCATGTAAGCTTGAGAAGAATGTGTATTATGCTGTTCAATGGATTCTTCTATAAATGTCAATTAGATTAAGTTGATTGATAGTGCCATTCAGGCCAGCAATATCCTTATTGATTTTCTGTCTGCTTGATCTAGCAATTACTGATGAGGTGTGAGAGCTGGGGGCTGAAATCTCCAGCTATGATAGTGGAGTTCTCATTTTATCCTTTCAGTCCTGTCAGTTTTTGCTTCATGTATTTTGGTGTTTTATTGTTAGGTGCATACATGTTTAACAATGTTGTGCTTTTTTAGAGAATTGACAATTACTATCTGTTAATTGCTATGTTTAGATCATTCACATTTAATTATTAATATATATCGGTTAATATCAACTATGTTGGTAAGTTTTTTTTTATTCCCAGGGACTTATTTTTCTGCCTTCTCTGGTTTTAATTGAGCATTTTATATAATTTAATTTTAGTCTCCTCTTTTAGTGTAGCAATTATACTAACAAAAACTTCTTAGTGGTTGCACTAAAGTTTAAAATATACATTATTAACTAATATAAGTCTATCTTCAAATAACACTATTGTATTTCATGTGTAGTACAGGTACCTTATAATAGTGTGTCCTCAATTCCTCCTTCCCTTCCCTTGGGATTTTAATCACACAATGTATTGTTACTATTATTATTTACACAGTTATATTTTAAGTCAATTAAGGAAAACAAAACTATTTTATTTTAGCTTCCTTTATTCCTTCTCTGATGCTTTCCCTATCTTTGTATAGAACCTAGCTTCTGACTTATATAATTTTCCTTCTACCTTCAAAAAATACTTTAACATTTCTTACAGGGCAGGTGTGATGGGGTTGTATTTTCTTACTTGTTTTTTATCTGAGAACTACTTTATTTCTCTTTCATTTTCGATGGATACTTTTTTTGGATGTAGAATTCCAGGTTGGTGATTTTTTTCTTTCAGCAATTTAAACACTTCATTAGATTCTTTTTGTGATTTCTGATAAGTCAGATGTAGTTAATATTTGCTTTTATTCTCTGGCTTCTTTACAGGTTTCTCTTTGTCTTTGGTTTTTTGCAGTTCGAATATGATATGCCTGTGTGTGTGTGTTTTGTATTTATATTGCTTTGTACTCCCTGAGCTTCCTAGATGTAGTTTGCTGTCTGTCATTAATTTTGGAAAGTTCTCAGCCATTATTATTTCAAAAATTTCTTCTGCTCTGTTCTCTTTATTCTCCTTTTGGTATTTCAATTACACACATTATATTTTTTGAAGCCTCCCCAGTTCTTGGAGGACATTCTGGTTTTCTTTTTTAAAATGATTTTTCCCTTTCTGTTTCAATTCAGAAAGTTTCTGTATGACTTATCTTCAGGCTCACTGATTCCTCTGCTGTTTTGAATCTACTGATGAGTCCACTGAAGGCATTCTTCATATTACTTGCAGTGGTTTTGACTTCCAGCATTTCCTGTTTACTCTTTCCATATCTTGTCTTACATTACTCATCTGTGTTTTCCTGTTTTCTATTCTTTCCATTAGAGCCCTTATCATATTTGTTATAGTTATTCCAAATACCCTACCATTTAAGTCCAACATCTTTGTCACCTCTGAATCTGGTTGTTATGCTTACTTTGTCTCTTCAGACTATTTTGCTTGCTTTTCGGCATCGCTTGTGTTTTTTAAATTAAAAAGTTGGATATGTTGTATGGTTAATAGGGACTGAGGTAAAAGGCCTCTGCTGTGAAGATTTATGTTAGTCTGGTTAGGAGTTGGGCTTGGTGTTTGTTTCCTGTAGCTAATGGTGCCAGAGGCTTCAAATCCCTCTGGTGTTACTGTTTTGGTCTTGCCTGTTGACTTGGACTTCCCTAAGTACTTCTCAGAGAGGATCTGTGTCTTTCAGCACTTCCAGCTGCAATCTACTATTATACTGGAGCCCCGTTAGTTTGGTGATAAAGCATTCTATAATCTTCCAATTACATCTCAGCTTTTAGTGAAGCTGCAACTGACCTGTGGTCATCACAAGTGTTTTTTTCTTGTATATCTTCCCCCCCCCCCCAGTTATGTGAGATAGAAATGCTAGATGGGGCTCTAGTGAGAGGATCTGTGGGGCAAGGCTTTGGTAAAGTCTTTCCCCCTGAAAACTAGGCCTTTGTTATGGAGAAGGCTCTGGACATATTTTGCCAAGATTGCTGTTTTCCCTGCCTAAGCCATGAGGGAACCTTTCTTGGCTCTTCACCATGAGAACCTAGTGAGGATCCTGGATATAATGCCCATGAAAGTGTAGAGAGCTTCCTAAGACTGTAGCTCCCAGGAGTCTCTCAGTCTCAGGCTAGTCCACACTCAGGCTCTAAAGAATCCACTGAAATTACTATTTAAGTGTTCTAACTGGTTTATGGCTCCAGTGGCTTCTGTTCAGGTAAGCGGATCATGGCTGCGACTCTCTCGATTTGCTTCTCTCTCCAAATTTCAGCGTGGTGGTTTACCTTGAAAACTTAGTTCTCTGACAGGTCCCAGGCAAGCCATTGATTTTCAGTTTGTCCAGCTTTTCCTTGTTGTAAGGATGAAACTGATGACTTTTAAGCAATTTACATGCCAGAGCTGAAACTGAAAGTCATCATGATTATTTTTGAGGATGACATTACCACAAATATTTAATACCTCAGAAAAATAGTTATTTTCTTTATTTTACACATAAGCAAATGGTGCTTTAGTGAAGTTATGTGTTTAAGATAATATGTCTGCAGGTCTAAATGGTTCTAAAATCTGTATACATAGCTTCTCTGAAAATAGCTAATAAGCTATCAATTATATATATTTAATCCTCATCTGAGGATATTTTTTCCATTGCTTTTCAGAGAGAGTAGAAGGGAGGGAGGAATGGGGAAGGGAGAGAGAGAGAGAGATGAGAGAGATTGATGTAAGAGAGACACATCGACTGGTTGCCTCCCACACACAACCCGACTGAGGGCAGGGAGCGAACCTACAACCGAGGTATGTGCCCTTGACCGGGAATTGAACCCAAGATCCTTCAGCGTGCAGGCCGACGCTCTAACCACTGAGCGACACTGGTCAGGGCAGTGTACGTATATTTTTATATATTGAAATGCGTCTTTTTAAATTTGTGTCTACATTTTGTGGACCTCAAGTGTAGGGCAAGTTATTATCATTGGTCCAGGCAATTAATTATCAGTTTATTCTTTGTCCCCATTCCACTCGCTCATTCTCCCTCCTCCAGCCCCCACCAGAGGCAACCACTGAAAAATGGTTAATCTGTATCTTTTTATTCAGGTTTGCTCTTGTAAAATGTGCTTTGTATTATATGCATGTATTTTAATTTACATAATTGCTATTTTCTTATCATGTATTTTATTCAGTTTATTTATTGTGTTCTCAGCACTGTGTTTTTAAGATACATCCATATCACTCCTGGTATGCATGGCTGGTTGGCTCAAACTACTCTACAGAGTTCCAGCTTTATTATTTTTTATAAAAATCTTACATAGTCATTGTCGAAAAGCTCAGTATGTGAAAGTGAAAGCAAGGACATAATGATCACCTGAAATTGCATCCTAAGATAAATACAGCTATAATTTAGTTCCTGTAAGATATCTCTTTGCACATACACAAAAGTGCATTGTGTATATTCAATTATGCATACATAGGACCACACTGCACATATATTATAACTGGCCCCTTTTATCCATCTTTATTTTATGGACATTGTCTCATGCAACAAATATAGATCCACAGCATGGGTTTTAATGACCACTCAGCACTCCATTGTATGGTTCAACCATACATAAACTGTTCCCTTATTTATGGGTGTTTTGCTTTCACTTTTTATTTATTATAAACAGCGCTTCAGTAAACAGCTTTCTGCAGACATCTTTCCCCACTTGTGCGCTAATCTCTCCAAAGTAAATATTTCTGTCCTCTGCATGGATTGGGCCAGGTTGCACTCTACCCACAGAATTTATGCCTTGTGCACTGCTTTATGTTGCCCAAAGACTTAAGAGCTAAAGAGGCTTCAACTATTAAATTCTGTGAGTTTATAAGTTTATGAACATTGGTGGCATAGGGGAAGAAAGTACAAAAGAGAGGAGATTTCATCAGCTCTGCTCCAGGAAACGGGACTGTGGAGAAAAGTTGATGTATTTATATAAATAAGTGGTCTTTCATGGCGCCATCTAGTGGCGCCGTTGCCTTCAAGTGCAGGCTGCCTCTGCCGTCAGGGCCCTGCACCTGGGTGCTTACCTGGCTTTCTAGTACCCTGGTGTGAGGAGATAGACACCACTACCGCATCTCTATCTCCTATCTTGTGGCAGAATAAATGCAAATAAATAAGGTGACAGAAGTTAGCAGTTTACATAATTTAATTGAAATTAGAGTTCGACACTAACTCTGATGGAATCGGGTTCTGTTCTAAATGTTCTTGACACTAAATGTGCCAAAATTATTTAGAGGAATGTTATTCTCTTATTATTTACAACTCATAAAGGTGTATGCCAAGAAATCTCTTTGGTAGCTGCTTTCCCAAGATATTTTGGGCCAAGATTTGAAAACTCAGGAAATTTAAGCACACGTTTGAGTACTCATTCTTAAATAAACTAAATGTTTCTTCCTTTTGTTTTTTAACGTGTTGGCTTCTTCTTTATAGTTCTAAGTCAGCCTTCTGATAAATCAAACTTTCTGGGTTCCAGTTTGCTTTTTGGAGGATGGGGAACAAAACACTTTGTTCAGTAGGAACTGGAAAAACACTTTACTTTGGAGGTAATCATGGGATGTTAAAAACACCTAATTACAGCCCTAGCCAGCTTGGCTCAGTGGTGAGTGTCGGCCAGCAGACTGAAGGGTCCCGGGTTCGATTCCGGTCTAGGGCACATACCTTGGTTGCAGGTTCCATCCCGGGCCCTGGTCGGGGCACATGTGGGAGGCAACCAATCAATGTGTCTCTCTCATATCGATGTTTCTCTCTCTCTCTCTCTGTCTCTCCCACTCCCTTCCACTCCCTCTAAAAAAATCAATGGAAAAAATATCCTCTGGTGAGGATTAACAAAAACAAAACAAAACAAAAACGCAAAACAACTAATTACATGGAACAGGTGTAGTGAAAAAAGCATTTTGTTATGACAATTTGCTATTTACTATAATGGTATGTTTTTCTCCTGGGCCCATGTGATGAAGTTATGTTTATGATGTTCTTATGTAGATGAAACTGGACCAGCATCCTTTTTTCCTTAGAGATATACTTGACATAATATTGTGTACATTTAAAGTATACAACATACTGATTTCATACATGTTTTTATACTGTGAAGTGATTGCCAGAACAAGTTTAGTTAACATCTATCCCCTCACATAGTTACAAATTCTTTCATTTCCTGTGATGAGAACTTCTACAATGTACTCTTTTAGCAACATCCTTTCCCCTCCTCTTTGGTGATCGTGCCACTTTCCCATTGTGATCTGGCCTGTGTGGAGTTCTTTTGCTCCCGCCGTGCTCTGCACTTCTGTTCAGCTCAGAGATAACCTGAGCCAGTTTAGCCTCAAGAGGAAGGAGATTTTCCCTTCCGATGGAAAGCCCCTTCAGCCAGAGATACATAATCTGACTCCTAATTGATTATGCTTCTTTTTGACCATCAACAGTGGCTTTGCTCTTTAAGTTTGGTAGTTTTCCTTGGTCAAGGGCCTTATACCATCTTTCTCTGTGACTGGGCCACCACGGCTTGTCACGTCATCTTCCATATGGCATGACACATGACCCTTGCTCTCCCTATATCAGGGCGAGTTCCTTGTCTCACTGCTGGAGAGTTCCTGGGGTATCCTGGGAGTTGGCCAACAGTCTCCAAGTCCCCTTCATGATATTTTCCAGGGGGATAAAACCCTCTAGGACTTGGGGCAAGTTACTTAGCCTCTCTGTGCCTCAGTTTGCAAAATTGAGATAATAAAAGTGTTTACCTTAAAAGGCTACTGTGAGGATTAAACAAGTTAATATTTTTAAAGTGCTTGGAGCAGTGCCTTTGCCATCAAAACTCTGAGAGCTTAGAACAGTCAAAGCTGGAACCCTGTTCTACGGTGCACGACCCATAGTGACCCTGATTACTTGAGCAGTTATAAGCACTACTATAAAATATCCTTATTTTGGAACATGTAATTTGATAATAAATTAGGGTCTTTTAAATAGAGATTTAACATGGACTCTATATTAAAATTAGGAATATGTAAACATAGCATTCTGTTTAAACCAGGGCCATTTACTTTTTAAGAGAAAATTATTTACAATTTATTCATGTGTTTCTATGAGTTTTGACATTCTCATGAGCTAAAATATGGTTGCATTCATGCCCATGAATACCCACAAAGACATAATTGTTCCTGTCTCTTAGAGATTTCTCCAGTTAACCAGGTGCTAGTTCATATTTTCTTGTGTTTTTCAATCATTAGTTGGAACAAATAATCTGATGTAAAAAACATGCCGTTCCATTAAAATATCCTCAAATTCCCGACAAACAATTGTGACGGTCTTATATTATTTAGAACAGAGAAGCAGTGTGAAAAAAATAAACTGCTTTGCTTGTATCAGGACTATAAACTAATCAACTAGGGTCGCAAATTAGGGCACTTGAATTAAAAGGTACCCCCTCCCTTTCTGTGTCTGTTAGCAATATACCTGTGCAGGTATGCTGTCTTAGTGTCCTATCATTGCTGTAACAAATTACCACAGTCTTAGTGTATTTTTTTTTAAAAATATATCTTTATTGATTTCAGAGAGGAAGGGAGAGATAGAGAGATAGAAACATCAATGATGAGAGAGTCATTGATCGGCTGCCTCCTGCACGCCTCCTGCTGGGGATGGAGCCCGCAACCCAGGCCTGTGCCCTGACTGGGAATCTAACCGCGATCTCCTGGATCCTAGGTCAGTCCTCAACTGCTGAGTCACGCTGGATGGACCACAATCTTAGTGTGTTAAAGCAACACAAATTTATTGTTTTAAGTTCAGGAGGCCAAAAGTATAAAATGGGCCCAAGGGCTGCGTTCCTTTCCAGAGGCTCTTGAAGAGAAGGTGTTTTTTGCCCTTTTCAGCTTTAGAGGCTGCCTGCATTCCTTGTCTGGTGGTTCTTTCCTCTGTCTTCAAAGCCAGCAGCGTAGCATCTTCAAGTCTTTCTTTCTGACTTGGACTTTCCTGTTTACTTGTGATTACATTGGCCCACCCAGGTAATCTAGGATAATTTACTAATCTCAAGAGTTTTAACTTAATCACATCTGCAAAGTCCCTTTTGCCATGTTCTCATTACAAGGCATAGTCACAGGTCCTGGAGGTTAGGGCATGGACATCTCTGGGGGGCATTATTGTACCTTGTACCTACCACAGGTGCACTCTGGAATAAGAACTTCAGTGCCACCAGGCATTTGGCTCTCCAGCTCCCTTCCTTACTTTTACATGAGTTTTCAGATAGTAACTGTGACAAATTCTTACCAGTTGTTCTCATCACCTTTTTCTCCCTTTCTCCATAAGTCTTTCCACACATGTAAACAAGTCAGATAGCTTTTATTTTTTCTTAAATGACGAAAACACCCCAGAGTTTTGTGGGAAATGATTTAATGAGAAAGACACCCCCATACTCTGTTTCTGACAGCTCCATGAAGAAAGAAAAATTTGAAAATGAAAGTACATCAGCTAAGAATTACATGACACCAGACAATGACATGGGTCTTTGAAGGCATTTGAGAAAACAGATGTGATTGGGTCCTTATCATTTTTCCTGGGAGAAAATTAGGAATGTGGGTGTCTGAATTAGTGAATTGAAAGTGGCAGAGGGAGATCTTCAGGGCCAGGAAAGAGGCTCCCTGGGCTCTGCATTTCCAGCCCTAAGCACAGTGAGGCGATTATTAAATGATTAGAGAATAAATGACTTGTTGAAAGTATTCAAGGAACAGTTTGGGCCTTGGGAAGGATCTGGCCTTTGAAATACAACTTGTAAAAAAATGATGGTTTTAATATGCTCAGGAAGGAGTGAACCTTCACCTTCAGTTTTGCTTCTAACTGCTGACTCATGCAGCTGTTCTTCATTGATTCTTGCTCTCTTGATGCAAAAGAAACTAGAAACTAAGCCCTGGTATCACTCTCCTCTATCCTTCCTTGAAAGATGAAATAGCAGAACTGCTTCTCTGTTTATTTTGCTCACACATTACTATTGTTTAAAGCACAATTTTCAAATTCATTTCTAGCTAAGTGGATTGATTTTTTTTTTATTACCAGTGCTGAGCAGTTGACAGTAATGATTTATTGCATCTCTGGGACTTCTGCAGCTCCATACGACTCATGGTTTAATTCACAGTTTTCCTAATGGCTTTAGTGTCGGTGGTGTTTGCTCTGAGAGCTTCTGTAAAGTGATGCACCACTGGGATCAGTGAACTCTGGTCCTGTGTTCTGGCCTTAGTTTTGTTTTTCCCCAGCTCTGTGACCATGGTGACAATAAGGTGAGAAAACACTCATAAACAGAGGAGACATGCTGTCTTCTCCTTTTCTAGGAACTGTAGCCATTGTAGGTCTGTTATACAAGCTGGAGTCTGGTTGGTTTGAAAGGAAGCTTAGGTAGAGCTGAGAGAGAAGGGTAAAGGAGTAGATTTTAACGAGATGGCTTACTTTCCATACTTCATAACAACAGCAAAAATGGCAACCTACTGTACCAACCATGTAGTATGTATTAGTCCAGGCATTGGCAAATTACAGCCTGTGGGCTCAATTTTGTCCCTGTTTTTGTAAAAAAAGTTTTATTGAAACAAAGTCATGCCCATTCATTCACCTAATGTTTATGGCTACATTTTATGCTATAATGGCAAAGTTGAGTAGTTGTACAGAGACTGTATGACTTATAAAACTGAAATTATAGGCCCTTTTTAGAAAATATTTGCCAATCCTGTCTTAGTCCACTTAATCTTCATGATGTGAAGTAGATTTTGGTAATAACTCCATTTCACAGAGGAGGAACCCAAGGCTCTGAGATGATACACAATATGCCCAAGGTCTTACAGCTAGTAAGAGGTGGAGAGACAGAATAGAACTCAGGGAGTCTATCACAAACTGCCTTGGAAAGTTATTCAGAGAATGCAGTGGTTGCTAAGCCTGTCACATTAACAAGTCCTATTTCTTTCCATCCTTACAAGGTTTTGCTTTGTAAAATATTTCTAGATTATATAATTGTCAATTCTCTAATGGCTTTATGGAACTTAGGTTTTTAATTCAGAACTGCCTAGTAACTGATGAAACCACTTGTTTGTGTAGATCATTGGTTCTCACCCATGGCTATACAGCAAAGTAACTTCAGGAGCTCTAAAAGTACTAACACCAGGTTCCATGCCTCCCAAATTCTGATTTATTGGCCTACAGTGCAGCTTCGCATGGTGACTTTTAAGAGCTCCCCAGGTGATTGTAATGTGCAACCAGGGTTGAGAACCACTAGTGTAGACATTTGTAAGTCTAGACCTGAAAGATGTTGGTCATAATGTGAGGTCTAACATACTGAGTAAACCATCAATACAATAGGAAGAAAGAAATGAAGCACAAATAATTCATGTTAGAAGCACCAGCCCATTCTGAAAATGTGGCAAGTATATGAACCAACTGCAAGAAATATCCTGTACACCATCTATTTTATGATGATGAGGACAGTTGCATTATATTCTAGAATTAATCTTATTTGTATATAATTATACTGATATATGTGTATAATTATACATATATAAATTATACATTACATACACATTTCTCTATAATTTATATATAGAATATATCATATATCATGTATATGATATATAATATACAAATTGCATTATATGTAAATTGCATACATTACATATAAATTGCATATAAATTATATATGTGTAATTTGCCCAGGGAGAGAGGAGATACTCATAGTTGGAGAGGAATAATGGAAAAATTGAACATATTCCTTTCAAAGGGTATATATAGCTTGTGCATTCATTAAAAAACTGCAGTATATTTCTTCTAAAAAATGTTTATTTTGCGTTTCTCCATATTTTAATCCTTACTGAAGGGCAAACTAAATCAGGGGTGATTTAGACTCATGGGGTTCGTTAACTGACGGCTGCCTCATAGAATTACATCATAATCATTACCAGGAAATATTGAGCAAGCTCTCACAGGGGACTTGGTGACACTGTGCTGGTGCCTCATCACCCAGAAAGTGCACCTTCATTGCAGTGCCTGGTGAAACATAATCACAGCCAAAATTCCAAATAAATATCTCACTCCTCAGATTCTTTCCACTGTTTCTATTTGCACTGATGATGGAGCCAATGTTGTTAAAACAGCATGAGACTGAACATTCACCCATGAGCTGAGTTACACAAGCTGTCTTTACCGGCTGGTACATCATTCCAATAAGAATAATGAAATTATTAAACATCAGAGAGAGATTTACAAGATTTTTCTGAACTATCAAAGGTCACACATGTTTTCTTGAAGAGTGCAAGAGAGAAGTAGTGTGTGCATATAAAATATCAGAGACATCTCGCAGGTTTACGTCTATGCAAAAGTGGCTCCCCTTTTTCCGTTCTTAGGCATGACGGTGAAAGGGACACAAGCATTTCTCTGTGCTCTGGCTAGTGGAAAGCAAATGTATGCTTTAGAATTAGAACATGGGAGATTTATGCGATGTTAACGCGTCAAGTCTTGGTAACCTCTCAAAAAGGCCACTTGTGAAGTCAGACTGTCATCGGTCACAGAAACCGATGAATCTGTCTTCTGAGAAATCCCTCAGAAATGTCTTCCAGAAAGGTTATGAAAGATGAAAAATCTCAATACAGAGAAAAGATATTCTATAAATGTGAATTTTTGCTGCTTCTGGCAACTTCTGAGCACTCCCTCAATTGAGAAATGACAAAATGATACATGCATAGAATCTATTGAAGAAAATGCTAGAATTGATTAAAGGCAGCTGTACAAGGATCAATAATAGCATATTTATGAAACTTACATCAATATAAGGCTATTCTAAATGCATTTATTAAAACACATGCAACGGCAAGATGCAAACTTGTGCTCAGCTAAAATTAGACAGTGCTTCCTAAAGTCAGCCAAGCAAACCAACCTGACTCTAATATTGTATAAAAGCGGTTTAATTATGACATCAAAGGGAAGTCTGTACAATGTTGAAAGATGTGGACGGAGAAGGAGATAATATTAAGTCTAACGGTAACTGGGGATCTTGGCCTTTGGCATCTTTTGCATGTCAGACATAGTCGGTAATTGAAGTCTGGACATGTTTTGTTGTTGTACAGACACAGTGAGTGGGGGATCTCAGCTTACATGGGCTGCTTTAACTGACTCAAACAACCTATGACCAACTGGGTGAATTTTATAAGTAACAACATAACCCAGAGAAAGCAGAGAACAAATCCTCCTCCGTTTACCACGTGTCACTTGTTCGGATTCCCTCCGCCTCAGCCTGGAGTTGTGATTCTGATAGTAGCCAACACTTCTACATTAAGCCCGATGTGGATCTCACGCCCAAGCATTACAGATTGTTATGGCATAACAGGCCAGCATTTATAGAGAATGAGTCGCAATTAAGAATGTACTAAAACGGGGCTAAATGAGAACTTTCACACTGTATCCTGCAGCCTATACAGCAGTGTGGTAAATTAGTCACTATGTGAGCTCCAGTGGATCAGGCCCAGTTCCTTCTCTCCGACTCTTTCCCTTTGAGAAAGAGAAGTTAGTTCAGGCAGCATATCATCACGGAGGGGAAAATTTTAGCATATATATGTACTAAAAGGACTATAACGCCCATATTTCCTTTCCTTTCTCATTCATTCTACACAAATATGTCGAGCGCCTCCCGTATGTCAGATCTGGGGCTGACTGCTGGATGCACAGTGGTGACTAAGTCACTGCTCTCCCGGACCTTGCAGTACAGCGAGGAAGACAGCTGTGAAAGACATGGTCCTCCAAATCAGCGAAGAGTTACAAGTTTTAATGAATATTATATAAGAAAAGAACATGATGAGATGAGTTAGATGGACAAGTTTGTAAGTTAGACTGTGAAGTCTGGAAAGGAACCTTTCGGGAACATTTAAACTGAAACCTAAAGGATAAGGAATTTATTAAAACTCTGCTGGGGCTCACCCAGCACTTAGAGATGGGCTGAACTCTTTCCACTGCTGAGACCTACCCCTGCACTGTTAAACTGTGACACCTGTCCCAGTCTCCTGGCCTTTTCTCCCCCCCCCCCACTAGTTTATTAAATCTCACTGTACTGGGTGCTAAGATGTTTTCCTGAAAATAAAATGCTGGCTCAGAGTCGTGGCTTCCAAACCTATTAGAGAGGAGGAAGATGGTATTGGAATATGTATGCATATTTTTGTATACTAAGAATTAAGAAATAAATACTCATTAATACTTAATTTATGGATTGGCATGGTATGTGTATATAGCTTGTAAATAAATATACATCATCTGAGATGTGGTAATAGTTTTACTGATATATGTGTAAAATAAAAATGTTTGGCAATCATTTAAAGAAAACAGTAAATAACCAAGAATCATTGCACACTGTAACCACAGCCCAGACTCTCCAATCCACCCTTTCACCTTACCTTTTTAAAAAAATTAAATTTATTGGGGTGACATTGGTTAGTAGGGTCATAGAGATTTCAAGTGTAGATTTCTATGGCACATGATCTGTATATTGCATTGTGTTCCCACCACCCAAAATCAAATCTTCCATCACCATATATTTGGCCCAATTTACTCCTCTACCAGTCCCACCCTCTTCCCTTTGGTAAGCACCATACTGTTGTTTGTTTCTGTCTCTGAGTTTCAGTTTGATATCCTACATATGAGTGAAATCATATGATGCTTAGCTTTTTCTGACTTTTCTCCAGTGCCCAGGGAAGCTTCATTCTCTGATAACTCTGACCCATATTCAAATTGTTCATATCCCTGATAGCTCATAGCATTCTCTGTCTGCTTCAATATTTTGCTGTTTTAGTAATGCTGCCCTTTATTGATTTCTGGTGTTTTCATTTGCAATGGTCTTGTCTTTCCAAGCAGACATAGGTTGTTCTGGGGCTAGATTAAATCGAGCACATTTTTATCTGACATACTTCCAGGAAAATAGAAAATGCTCAATGGATACTTCTGAACTAAACCCTCTAAAATTTTGCCATGCAAACTGTGGCCAAAGGGCCATTAACATCGGCATCACCTGGGAGCTTGTTAGAGCACATCAAAATTTACACTGTCCTATTGCTCTTCCATACTTCCCTCATTGCTCTTGAAGGCCCATCATAGGACACCAGTGGCTCTCAAACTTTAATGTGCATGAATTGCCTGGGGGTGGGGGCTGTTAAAATGCAGATTCTGACTCAGTAGATCTGGATGAGACTGAAGATTCTGAATTTTAACTAGTTCAAAGGTTATTCTGATGTTTCTGGCTTGGGAACCACACATTGAGATATAAGGCTTAGAGCTATGCTATCCAATACTGTAGCAACTGAACACTTGATATGTGGGATTTTGAAGTTTAGTGTGGCAGGAAGAAGGATAATATGTCATTAATAATGTTGGAATATTCATTATATGTTGCAATGATACTATTTTGGATGGATCCAGTTAAGTAAAATGTAGTACCACATCCAATTTATCTGTTTATTTTTATATTTTTAATAAAGCTACTAGAAAGTTTTAAAGTATATATGTTACTCAAGTTATATTTCTATTGGACAGTGTTGCTCTAGAGAACTACCCTAGTTCCCTTAAACACACTATCCATTGAGAATTCACCTCCAGCCAGAAGAAAATTTGTAATAATAAATTACACAGTTGTTCTTAGAAAGATGTATTTCCTCATGGAAGTATATACTCTATAAATGCTATTTCTATTACTCAAAATATTGAGAATTTGTCAACATTTCAAGTGTCTGTGTACACAAGTGAATCATAATTCAGGCCTCCTCCTACATGGATGAATATGCATATAAGTATTGGATTAATCATCTGTGATTAACTTCTTGACAAATACGGATGACGGATGAGAATGCTGTTATTATATCCAAAGTGTAATGTAACTGGCAGTTCTCAGATATTCTGCTCCATTTCTTTCAGTCTCTTGTTTTCTCTCGCATTTCAATTTTGGAAGTTTCTATTGACATATCTTCAATCACACTGATTCTTTCCTCAGCTATGTCCACTCTCGTAATGAACCCATTAAAGGCATTTTTCATTTATCTTACAGAGCTTTTGATTTCTAGCATTTTAAAATTCTTCCTTAACATTTGCCTCTCTCTGCTTACGTTACCGATATGTTCTTGTATGTTGTCTGCCTTTTCCATTAGATCCCTTAGCATGCTAATCAAAGTTAAAGTCTGGTCTGACAATTTCAACGCCCTTCCCATATCTGAGTCTGGTTCTGTTGCTTGCTGTGTCTCTTCAAACTGCCTTTCTACCCTGCCTTTTACTACACCTTGCAATTTTTTTGAAAGCTGGATATGGCCCTGGCTGGTGTGGCTCAGTTGGTTGAGCGCTGTTCTGTGCACCAAAAGGTCGATGGTTCGATTCCCAGTCAAGGCACATACCCAGGTTTCGGGTCTGATCCCTGGTTGGGGCCCATGTGGGAGGAAGCAGATCGATGTTTCTCTTTCACATCAATGTTTCTTTCTCTTTCTCTCTCCTTCTCTCTCCCCCCCTCTCTCCCTTGCTCTCTCTCTAAAACTCAATTTAAAAATAAAAAGAAAGAAAGCTGAGTATGATGCACTTTAGTGATACAGTGGGAAGGTAGAAGGTAGGGAAAGCATGATTAGGTCTAAGGCTCTTAGTAAGCCTGTCCCCCTGATTGTGAACTTCACTAGTCCTTTTCAGTTACCCACTCTCTACCCCCTTAGGTCAGGTAGGAAAGGCTGGAGTTGGTTTCACCCAGGTCACTTAGGTTTTAGTGAAATAATTTCTTTCTTAAAAATATTTTTAATATTTTTATGTTACAGTTAACATACTATATTATATTAGTTTCAGGTGGACAACCCATGTTTAGACATTTCAATAACTTACGAAGTGATCACCCCGATCGATATATTTAGTACCCATCTGATACCATAGTAACCATAATATTACTGACTACGTTCCCTATGCTGTACTTTACATCCCCGTGACTATTTTGTAACCACCAATTTGTCTTCTCAGTCCCTTCACCTTTTTTACCCAGTCCCCCAACTCCAATCCCATTTGGCAACCCTCAAAATGCTCTCTGTATTTGTAAGTCTGTTTCTGTTCTGTTTGTTCACTCATTTTGTTTTTTGGATGCTACATGTAAGTGAAATCATCTGGCATGAAATTATTTCTTTCGAGGGGACTCCTTAAGAGCAGAGTTCTCCAGTGTATTTCAAAACAGCTACTTTTCTCCTCCCCTTGCTGGAAGCACCAGGAGATTTTCTCCCCAGTGTTTACTATGCGAAGCTGGTAGGGATCTGGAGGTAAAACTGACAAAAGTGGGAGCCCCGGTAAGACTGGGCCCCTTGGAGTTTGTAACTCTCAAACTTATCCACAGTGAGCCTCCAGCAACCGGACATTTACAGTTTAGGCTTTCTTTCCTACAGCAGACTGGTTCCCTCAGAGGTCTCTGCTCGTGCATTTCTGCTCTCGATTTGTAATTTTCTGTATCCACCTGTGTGCCTCTCCAATTTCGGATGGCAGCAGTTTGCCCTCTGACTGCACTTCTCTGATGGATACATGAAAAGTTGTTTTCCAGTTTTTGGCTGTTTTTTTTTCTTGTCGAGTGCATGGGAATGATGACTTCCAAATGACTTCCATGCCAGACTGGAAACCAGAAGTTCCCAAGGTGTAATGTATAGCTAGGATGGACCCAGCTAAAATTTGCAGCTGAAATGTTGGATAGGGTAAGAAGATCGATGTGAGATGGCAAATTTTGATTTCAGGAGTGAGTTTTTAATTTGTTAGTTACTATCCTTTTTTTAAAAAAAAATTTATCTTTATTGTTGAATATTACAGGTGTCCCATTTCCCCCCCCAATTGACCCCCTCCACTTTGCTCCCCCCCCCCCCCCCCCGGCCTTCACTTCATTATTGACTGTGTCCATGGGTTATGCAGATATGCATATAACTTCTTTGGTTAATCTCTTCCCACCCTCCACCCCCCTTCCCGCTTTCTTCTGAAATATGATCGCCTGTTGCATGAGTCAGTGTCTCTGGATCTATTTAGTTCGTCATATTCTTCTGTTCATTAGCTTCTTAAAGAAGACCCTTCAACATTTCCTGTAGTGCTGGTCTGGTGGTGATGAACTCCTTTAGCTTTTCCTTGTCTGAGAAGCTCTTTATCTGACCTTCTATTCTAAATGATAGCTTTGCTGGGTAGAGCAATCTTGGTTGTAGTTCCATGTTTTTCATCACTTTGAATATTTCTTGCCACCCCCTTCTGTCCTGCAAGGTTTCTGTTGAGAAATCAGCTGACAGTCGTATGGGTGCTCCCTTGTAGGGAACTAACTGCTTTCCTCTTGCTGCTTTTAAGATTCTCTCTTTATCTTTAACCTTTGGCATTTCAATTATGATGTGTCTTGCTGTGGGCCTCTTTGGGTTCCTCTTGTTTGGGACCCTCTGTGCTTCCTGGACTTGTAAGTCTATTTCTTTCCCCAGGTAGGGGAAGTTTTCTGTAATTACTTTTTCAAATAGGTTTTCAATTTCTTGGTCTCTTTTTTCCCCTTCTTGCACCCCAATAATACGAATGTTGGACTTCTTGAAGTTGTCCCAGAGGCTCCTTATACTATCTTCAGATTTCTGGATTCTTTTTTCTTTTTTTTGTTCTGGTTGGGTGTTTTTTGTTTCCTCATGTTCCAAATTGCTGATTTGATTCTCAGCGTCTTCTACTCTACTGTTGACTACCTATAAATTATTATTCATTTCAGTTCGTGTAGCTTTCATTTCAAATTGGTACTTTATTATGTTATCGATTTTCTCAGTTACTTCCCTAATTGTCTGCTTAAACATCCTTACAAACAAAATTCTGAACTCTGTATCTGTTAGCTTGCTTGAATCTATTTCATTTAGCTCCTCTTCTAGATATTTCTTCTGTTCTTCCCTTTGTGACATGTTTCTTTGCCTCCACATTTTGGCTGCTTCCTGGTGTTTGTTTCTATGTATTAGGTAGAGCTGCTCTGTCTCCTGGAATTTGCAGAGTGGCTTTGTATAGTGGGTGTCCTGCAGGGTCCAGTGGCTCAGGCTCCCCAGTCACCTGAGCTGGGCCTGCTAGGTGCTCCCCTGTGTGCGCTGTGTGCACTGCCCTGTTGTAGTTGAGCCTTGGTTGCTGTTGGCGTCCCTGGGAGGAATTGACCCCCAGGCCAATTGGCTGTGAGGACCAGCGTCAACTACAGCCAAAGAGCTGCTATGCTGGAGACACCCCTATGGAGCAGGATTTACTTTAGTGGAGCTTTGATGTTCACCAAGTGCACCCCTTGAGTGTGTCACTCTTGGCTGTGGTCGAGTGTGACCACCAGGTGCACTGTCTCTGGGACTCCCGGGAGGTGCAAAGTCAGCCTGTGCCAGTGCCTTGCCCAGGGCCACCCAGCATGAGCTACACAGCAAACCGTAGTTGGCTGCTCCTTGTGCTGGGCTTGGAGGTGCCCAGGAGAGGCCAAGCTATGAGCCAATGCAGCTGCTGCTAGTGCCAGGCCTGGAACCACCTATCAAGCCATATGGGGCAGCTGCTGCTTGTTTGAGAGATTTTAAGAAAGTCCTAAGCCTGAGGCTGGAGAGGCCACTTGCACAGAAAAGCCCCTGGAAATGGCCTGGATGAGCTGCAGGTGGGGAGGGGCGGGGCCTCCGGGAATCGGGGCGGGCCAAAGGTGAGGGTCAGGTGCTGGCCATTCAAATATGGCGCCTGCCTGCCTGCTGTGTGGGGGGAGGACTCCTCAAAGAGCCATGGCCTCTGCGGGCCCTTCTGCCTGGGAGGAAGCCGCCCTCCACCTCTCGCCCGACTTCAGGCAGGTTAGTTCCTCCCCGAGTGTCCCAGGTCCCTTCAGGCCGCTGCCCGGCGCTGGGCTCAGAGGGAGCGTCCGAGTGAGTCCGTGCCGGGCCCTTTGGGAGGAAAGCCTGGGGCTCCCGCAGCCTCCGCGACCCTCAGGGACAGTCCCCGCTGGTTTCACAGCCTGAAGCTGGGGGGATGTCTCTTCCCGGCCCTGGAGCCCTGGGCTGGGGCCTGCTGTGGGACTGGGACCCCTCGCTCCTCCGGGAAACCTCCTCCGCTGAGATTCCCTCCCGGGTTTACCCTGTGGCACCGGATGTAGGCCTGGGGCCGTGTCTCTGCGATCCAGCCCCCATCTGCCCGTGTCTCTGCCCCTCCTCCCTGCCTCAGTGCTGCTTCAGTTCCCTGGTTGTGGGGCTTCTGTTCAGCCCGATCTCAGGAGGCTCTGAGTGATGGTGGTTCTGTTTTAGTTGTAATTTTGATGTGGTTGCGGGAGGCAGCAGGTGTGGCTGTTCCCTACGCCACCATCTTGTTTCTCCAAGCTGTTAGTTACTATTCTTAAAACTGATGGGCACATGTCATTTTCATAATATCATTTACAGTTAAAATCCATGTTAAGGCTATGAATAGCCAGTGTTTTTATTAATATGCTTCTTGATTTAGGGTTTCATTTTTTTCCTTAGGACCTTCTGCTATTATGGGCATCTTGCATTTACTGTTAGTGATAGCATTGAATGTGTTATTACAATATATTTGGAATTTTTTAAGGCTTCATAGTCTGTTTTGTGTATTGTGTTAAAGGGGAAGAAGATGGAAGGGCAGTAGCGGGTAGCCATGGGATATGGTTTCTCCTCAGGTTGCCATACATCCAGAATTTTGGTGGCACTAGTGCTGGCAGCTGAGCTGATTTTCTAAACTTGGGATAACCTTTCATAACCTTGTGATATGTTGGGTCAGTCATTCAATCTCTTTATTGCCTCACTTTGTTTTTCATTTGTAAAATGGAATTAATAACTACCTGTCTTCTAGAGCATTAAATGGGTAAATTTGTATACAGCTCTTAGAACAATGCCTAGCAGACAGTGAGTGCTATATGTGAGCTATTATTTTTATTCTTCTTGAGTTTGGGGAAAATATATTCCTAACTGTCCTCCTAGGTATGGATGGAAGGATCAGACTTGTGGACATTTCAGCCTTTGCAGGCTCCCTTAGCTCATTTGTGCCAATGTTGTGTGCCCAGCCTTAGAGCACTGCTTGTAGGGTTGGTGCCATGTATAGATTCATTCAATTCTTCACTCATTCATTCAGTAAATATATATGGAGCAGCTATTTTTTATCACACATTGTACTATACTATGTGAAGACAATAGTAAGCAAGACACCATTCAATCTCAGAGAACAGAATTATAATGGGAGAGGCCAACAGACACTAAGACACAGTGTGATATGTCTTCTGTATGGGTAGGTGTTGGAACAGTGGTGGCTCCAGAATTTCTATATAGAGGGGCAATCTGATTAGGAAGGGAGGGGACAGAGACTTGTTTAAACTTGTATAATCATTGCAAGCCCATTGTTTTTGCTTGTGTTGGTAGCTGGAGGGTGGATGATAGATGCTTCCTGGAGAAAACGGTGGGTAAAATGAGACATGAAAATATATGATAGGAGGCTACTAGGCCGGGAAGAAGGAACAGTGTTTGCCAAGTACATATATTTTGGTTATCTGTTGCCATATAATAAACTACCCCAACACTTATTGGTGTAAAACGAGTCTGGTTTTTTTTGGTTTTTTTTATGGTCACAGATTCTTTGGGCCAGACACTGGGACTGGGCATGGTAGGGAGGAATTATTTATGTTCTCCAATGTCTGGGTCCTCATGTGGGAAGGCTCAGTTGGCTGGGGTGGTTTCAGAGCCGGCGGCTGGAATCCCGTGGAGGCTTATTCCCTCCCAGGGCTGGGATGACTCCATGGTTGGCCTTGGTAGGACTGCTGACCAGCGGGCCTACACATGGCTTCTCCATGTGGCTTGCGTTGCTCACGGAATGGTGAGTGGGTTCCTAAGAGAGCATCCAAAAGGGAGCTTCCGGTTAAGGAGCTGCAAGGCTTCCTCTGACTGACCCTGGGAAGTCATGCAGATACCGTTGTGGCTATGTTTGAAAAATGCAATCCACCTACCATATTAACAGTGTGGTGTGTTTGAAGGAACAGAAAGTTAACTCGGACTGAAGCATACTGTTCCCCTGGGAAACTTCAGTTTAATTCTCCTTTTCCAGGAACTGTATTCTAGGGGAAAAAGTTTTGATCCTGTAATAGGCAACCTGGTGTATGGAGAGTCCATGGGCTGTGGAATCAGCAAGGCCTGAGCTCCCCTAGTTTCTTCGTTTTCTGTATTCATAGCACAGATTCAAGAGAGATAGAATTTTATTTTAAATAAAATAAATATAAAATTTTTATGTTGGATAGTAATCTGTCCTCCCTTTTGTTAATTTTTAAAGTAGAAGACATTTAATCTATTTCTAATTTTAAAACAATAAAAATAAAGCTACTGTTTGCTATGAGATCTCTGATTGATATTTGTTGCTTTCTGAGTATCCATGGCCCTCGGAGGAACATTCTCTATCTTACCTTTGGTGCTTCACAATGGATGAATGTGTGGATAGTGGTTTTCTGGTGAATACAGTTCTCACTTTTATATCTTTTTTCATTTATCAGTTCTTGAAAAATGGTATTAATACACTATTTTATGGTGGTATTGTATTTCTTAAAAATACATTGCTGAACATTGCCCTTCTAATTCTGATGAACTAAAAAACCTTCCTTTGGATAATGAAGTAAAGACATAGTTCCTTTCAATGGTTTTTATGTAAATAAATTCTAGCACTAGTATAAAACCTCAGAGGGCTTGGAGTAAGGCAGCTTCTGACCTGAAACCTGGAGAGCTGAGTTTGAAATATTTTGTCCTTTGGATGTGTGATGTTTTAGAATTTATTTTCCTAGATCTTCTTTATACATATTATCATCAGTTCTGCAAAACACTATCCAAAATCAAACCTCCCAAATGCCATCATATTCAACTTGCTCCTTTATATGTAGAATTAGTCACTTTTTACCTGATTATTTTTAATTCTATAGTATGCAACCATGCACCATTTATAATAATGCACAGAGGTAGAAGCCAATATCATTGCTGAATGTACACCATGACCCAGATACATCCCAGTCATTCACCATATTTGTAAATTCGACCTCCTAAGTATCTCTCAAATACAACATTTTCTTTCTCTCTCTCTGTCTCTCTCCCCCTCTCTTGACATCATGGTGGAGTAATGAAAAGAACAAGGCTTTTGGAACCAGAGGGTCCTGAGCTTAGTCTCAGCTCTAACACTATGACCTGCAGTGAGCTTGTCAAGCTCTCTGATTCTCAATTTTATATCTATAAAATGGGGATAATAATGCCTACCTCATAGTGTTTTGTGATACCTAAATGTGATAATAGTTACAGAGTATCTGGAACATAGTTGGCGCTTGATAAGTATTGCCTGCCCTTTTATATCCTTATCCTCTGTCTCCAAAACTGTTTCGTTGAACTCCAATCAGGATTGCTGCTTTGCTAATTTATTTTAGTGCAGACCTCTCATTATGGCTTTCAAGACCCTTCAAATTTGGTGACTGTTTTAGTTTTCTATTGTTGAAAACTTAATTGCTTAAAACAACCTTTTTATTATTTCTCACAATTCTGTGGTTTGGGTGGTTCTACTGGGTTCTCTTGGTATCTCTCAAGCCAGATAGCAACTGGAGCTGGTATATCTGAGATGAATGAACCTACATATCTGACACCTTGGCTTGGACAGCTGTACTAGGACTCTAGGATCTCTGTGTCTTGCTGTGGGCCTCTTTGGGTATATCTTGTTTGGGACTCTCTGTACTTCCTGGACTTGTATGTCAGTTTCCTTCACCAGGTTAGGGAAGTTTTCAGTCATTGTTTCTTCAAATTGGTTTTCAATTCTTTGCTCTCTCTTCTTCTTCTGGTACTCCTATGATGTGAATAGTTAAGTTTGGTGTTGTCCCAGATGTCCTTTAACATATCCTCATTTTTTGAGTTTCGTCTTTATTTTGTTCCAATTGGATTTTTTCTTTTACCTTGTCTTCCAAGTTGGTGATTCTATTCTCTGCTTCATCCAATTTTCTGTTTATTGCATCTACTGTATTGTTCATTTCAGTTATTGTCTTCTTCCTTTCTGACTCATTCTTTTTAATGGTTTCTATTTCTTTGTGTAAGTTCTCACTGAGTTCATCTATTCTTCCCCTAAATTCATTGATCTTCCTTATAACCAGTGTTTGGAACTCTGTGTCTGGTAGATTATTTGCCTCCACTTCATTTAGCTCTTTTTCTGGAGTTTTGTCCTTTTCTCTCATTTTGGGACATGTCTCTTTGGCTCCTAATTTTCCCTGCCTCCCTGTGTTTGTTCCTATATATTAGGCAGGTCTGCTACGCCTCTCAGTCTTGTCATAGTGGCCTTATGTAGTAGACGGCCAACGGGTCTCAGTGGCACCTGAGCTGGGTGCTCTAGGGGTGTCCCT
Organism: Miniopterus schreibersii; assembly: GCF_964146895.1. NCBI lineage: Eukaryota > Metazoa > Chordata > Mammalia > Chiroptera > Miniopteridae > Miniopterus > Miniopterus schreibersii. Next base: position 94,708,104 of record NC_138104.1, on the reverse strand, counting down.
TGTATGGGTTGTGTGTACCTTCCTCTTGTTGTTGAGCCTTGATTTCTGTTGGCACATAGTTGGTACAATTGATCCTCAGGCTGACTGGCTGTGAGAACTGACCATGACTATTGTGGATGAGCTGTTGTACCTTGGCTGACCCCATGGAGTGGGATTCACTTTAGCAGGGCTCTGGTACCGGCCAATTCCACCTTTTGTTGTATCATTTGTGGAGCTAATTAGGTGGTGTTCTGGTGTGGTCTAAAGCAGGCTACTGGATGTGTTGATAAAAAACCTTTTAGTTCAGGGTAATGAAAGAGACAGACCATATCATAAGTGTGTTCCATTGACAGATGCTTTCTATAGGTCAGCTCATTTAATTCTCACAATCCTATGGGGAAGCACTTATTATCCCCATTCTGTAGATAAGGAAACAGTCTCAGAAAAGGATAAGTAAGTTGTCCAAAGTCTTACAGCAAGTAAGTGACAGAGCTTGGACTAGAGTCCAAGTTCATCCATCCCCTATGTTCATGTTCTTTTCAAGACACCTTTAAGGTAAAAGTCTAATGCAGAGCAGCACTTGATAGAAGGCTGGGAAAGATGGGAAGCAAAGTTTAGTTCTTTATTAGCCAGATTCTGAGAGTCCTTCTTCTAATATCCCTTCTCTTACTGATTTTTTTTCTTGGTCTTAATTCATTTTCTCTTCTAACTCAAAGCAAAAAGTAGAAAAATGGTGGGAGAGTAGCCAATATTAGTGGTAAAACCATTTCATTTTCTTATTTTTATCTTTAAGCTCTTACCTGGATTATCCATATCTTTGCCTCAATTTCCAATTAAAATTTACAGTGGAAAACTGACATAAGTGGGATAAAAACCCTTGGCTATAAACCAAGCTATAAGAAGTGATACATGCTGAATTTTCAAAATCTGGAGTTTAAAAAATGATTAAAAGAACTATAGTTTAGATGAGTGAGAGTTTGAGGTGGCTACAATAAATAGAATTCACATGTTCAAAAAGGATTTAGAAAGGTATTAGGAGGTAGCATTGCAAGAGTTGACAGAAGAAGAGGTCAAGATATATTTGGGGATTTTATTTTTTTTGGAGGTCAAGGTGAGAATATTTTCCAGTAGCATCAAAGGGAACATGAGAAGTAGTCTTAGAGATAAGAGAAATGTGAGAATTGCAAGGCATGGATCATTCCAAGATTGCTTGTTTGGGAGCCTTTGGGGATAAAAGGAATTAGAACTGGGTATACCTAAACTCCATCCTGCATATTGTCCTGAAGCAGAGAAAGCTGTCAGGTTTAGGCAGGTCACCTGATAAAAGACCAAGGTATGTGCCAAGGGGTCTGCTTGAGTCATGTTATCATAGCCAGACTCACATTCTTAGTTGCTGTTCATTGGGAGAAATCTAAGTGTAAAGTTAGCAAAGAACCAAATGAATTCTTGTTCATAAGGGTGGGCAGAAACTTTAAAGAATGTCCAGAAACTTTAAAGAATGTCAAAGGCATAATTCATTTCATTACCATTGCTATTTATAATGGCTATCACTTGCATTTTATAGCACCATTGGTCCATTCTTTCCTCTCACCTCCTCTCTCCTCAGACTTTTTTCTCTTTTTCTCTTATATAACAGGAAAAAAAAGGCTAACGGCAAATTTGTCTCCAAAGCCTCAAAAGAAGATATGATCTGAAGGTGACCCCAGGGAAGGGGAAGGTAGGTTCCTATAATCTCTTCTAATGGTTATTGGCATGATTGCTTATCAAACCTCTCTCCTTAACCCCTTCAATATGTGGAAAATTCCATACTTGTTCCACTCTCTGCATGGCTGTGTTCCCTCTCCATGTGCCTCCTTTTTTGGCACCTGGGTGCCTTTGGCTCTAGCTGTAGGATTTATAGTTAGAAAGGACGACCTTTTTCTTTTAAAAACACATCCTTCTAATCCTTCTTAACCCGATAGGGAGAACCAGTAATGGCATGAAGTGAAGAAAATCAATTAGGAGTGGATGTTTGAGGAGTCAGAATCGGCTCCTTGAAGGTTATTATGGTAAGGGACTTGAGAGACATGACAAAGGCATGAATTAACAGTTGTTAACTCATCTTGTCAACCACCCAACTAAACTATAAACTCCATGAAGTCAGGATCCATATCTGTCTTTTCTATTGCCAAAGTTATTTTCTTTACAGCAAAATTCCTGCACATAGCAGGAGCTCAATAGTTATTTAATGAATGAATGAATGAATGAATGCTTTCAACCATAACCACTAGACACCATTACAACAATTTAGACCATTGAGGATGGCCAATTTCATATTCACCTTACACTTAAGAGTCTAGCTCACTACATACATGTCATTAACTTTCTTGTATTTCACCTACTATATTTTAAGCATTTTAAAGGGAGGGATATTAAATAAATACCATTAGCCTCAAGTCTCAATTCCTAGCATAGTAGACTGTAGGTAGTAGGAAATTAGCACATGTTTTATAAATGAATTATATTACTTTCATCATAATAATATGACTTCAAAAGGAAACTTTCCTACATTGAAAGTAATATTCTAAGAGATTTTTTGGATCAGGCTTTAAGAGATGCTAGAAATTGGCCTCTAATGATTACCTTAAGCTGATATTTATTACTACTCTCCAGTGGAAACTGAAAATTCTAGCCTGATAGTGATGATGGCTGGTTTATTGGCATCTTACTTGAACAAATGTAGGTTAAATTTTGAAAGGATGTACTATGGTAATAAAACTGGCAGAAGATCAGTTTTTGATGGTCTAAAGCTTCCACAGTTGGTGAAATATTTGCAAGCATATTGGAAAGATAGAATGATTCATTTTTTTAAGGAAAGGATTTAAATCACATCTCTTCCTGGTGCAGACATGGATTGCCATTTCCAGAGGGGATATATTAGGACCTACTGGGTACATGATATGTTTTGCTTATTGCTAAGTTCTATAAATATATCTTGTAAATTATTCCACAAGAGGAATGACATAAGTTGGGCTTGTGTCAAACAATAGAAGTGAAAACATGGGGCAGGTGAATATACCATTCTCCTGCCTGATTTTATCAGAGGTCAGAAATTACAAATTACTAATAATGAGATTATTGCATTAAGAAAAAGCCTCATCATGGTTAAGGGTCCTGATTTTGGAGCCAGATATAACTTGGGTTCCAATACTGGATCTACTACTTACTACGTCTAAGTAGTAGACCTACTAAGTAACTTGTGACCTCATTCAAGTTACTTAACCACCTTGTGCCTCAGTTTTCTTCTCTGTAAAATGGAGATACAGTGGTACCTCTGTTTTCGAATGTGTCCGTGGGGGAACATTTCGGGTTACGAATGCCAGAAACCCGGAAGGAAATGCTCCTGTTTTCGAACAGGCCTCTGAAGTGGAACATGCCCCGCAGCTCCCGCTGAGGGCAAGATCCTGAGGCCCAGCTGTCGGCTGTGGATCCCTTGGTTTCCAAACATTTCTGAACTCAAATGGGCTCCTGGTACGGGTCACGTTAGAAAACCAAGGTCCCACTGTAATAATAATAGTCCTCATCTCACTGAGTGTCATGAGGGTATGTGAGTTAGTATGTGCAAAGCACTCAGAACAGTGTAGTGCCTGGCATGTAATAAGGCCATATATGTGTTTTCTATTATCATTAGCTTACCACCTCTATATTTAAGAAACTGAGATCTAGAGTCATGAATCATTGTATGTAAGGCTACAGAGTCTTGGATAGACCCTAGGTTTGCTCATTCTGAATTCAGGGCTTTTTATTTTTTTACTCTGTCATGAACCCTTGCTATGTAAATGGAATGATTTCAGTAAGCCCCGAGAAATAGAAATTTCAATGCAATGTTTTTTTAAAGTTTACAGCCAAAAATACCCAGCAATGCTTATGACTAGTATCAAGAAGTACAAATTAATCCTTTGGCCTTAGGCATTGTTGCATATATGTTGGTGCCCCACCCATATCTCCTCCACTCACTGGACCAGTGCATACTATTACCATCCTTCTAATAGGCATCTGTGACATTTTGCTTATGGGCTTTTTCTTGACCTTTGCATGGGAAGGATAGAAATATCCAGGCATTAATTCCCCCCTTGGGGACAGTCTCCCTACCAGTTATGGAAAGGGTTTAAAGAATGTACACCCCAGCTACTTACCCCTCGGGTGAGATAACAGACACGTACTCACACTCTCTCTCTCTCTCTCAAGCATGTTCTCTCCTCCCCCTCTCTCAGAATTCCCCAGCAGGATTAAGCCTCAAGAGCCCACAACACACTTGATCACTGGCAATACATCCTGAATTGGCTGCTTTCTTTTCCCATCTCACTTCCCTTCTTCTCTACTGGTGTTTTCTGGGATCACCTCGTAAATAAACTACTTGCAATCAAATCCTTGTCTCATGTTCTGTTTGACCTCATTGAATGATGACTAGAAATAAGCAAGAGGTCTAAGTACTCTATGGCTTGCAGATAAATATATCCAAATTATTATTATTTTTTTTGTATTTTAGAAGATGCAAAAAAAATACTGGCTGTGAGGCCCCTCATAAAAAATGGATATGTTTTTAGAGTACCTTTTCCCCATACATAACAAGCTGGGCCTATTTGGAAATACAAAGTTCTCAGAAACTTTTAAGCCTTGAAGGAAACTGAAAATGTTTGAACAAATAAAAATACTTACATAGCTTATATAATTTTTAACACCCTTCACAGATCTAAAGTCACTTTGTTAATTTAGAAACATAAAAATACATTATGTATAACTTGGTTGGCTCTTAAAACTATCATATTTGATATCTTGAGAGATGTGCAGGCCTGGAAAATTTGAGGAACAAAAAGAAGGTTTTGAAATGGAATTTTGAAATGCAATGATTAACTAGAATTCCAAGATTATTCTATAAATTGGTCAGGTATAGGCTGTTGGTGCAGGTGGGGTCATTTCCCCTATTCTGGAATTGCTATAGGAGGTCAATTTTTAGGGAAAGTTGTGAGCTTGATCTACTTGGGAATAGCTCTGAGTTGTTCCATTGTGATACATTATCAAACCCCAAAGAGCGGGCCCTTAACATTTCCTATGTACTTCAGTAGACCTTCAGGCACCCCTGTGTTCATAAATCCATCTATAATGTGAGCATAATGTAGAATAGAGAAAAGACAGCCATGTTTAGATGCAGATGCTGGATAGTCTATAAAAATCATATACTAGCTAAGGGACATGCATTCTCACACCAGCATCACAGAGATGGATGTATATAACCACATTACCTTGAAAAATCATGCAACTAAGTCAATTAACAAATGACACTGCCCTGGCCATAAGGATTGGTTTGCATGTAGCTTTTTTAGCTCAAAGGTCAGGGATTTGTTAAATGGTTGAAGTAAGCCTCCTCTTGGATGTAAATTGCTATGTGAAATCACATCTGAAATCAGCCTTTAAAAGAGGGTAGGGAATCCTCCTCGCGGCCCCTGAACTGACTGCCTGGGTCTGGAGCAGATGGCTGGTCTCTGTACCAGAGGTTAAGTCAGTGGATGCTGGACATTTCCGGGGACCAGGGCATGCTGAAGGACATCATCTGAGATCATACTGGTGAGCTGGTGACACTGGATGCTTCAGTGCTAGTGAAATATTCTGGATAACTGGAACTCATGGGCAAGACTTTCGATTCTAATTGCTTTAGAAAAACTCCTCAGCTCATGAAGCTTGGAGAAGATATAACACTTTGGGGCATGGAGCTGGGCTTTCTGAGCATGTGGAGGGGAAAGCTGGCCAGGTTTCTGTTCAAACTGACCTATGCCTATGGAACACTGGGCTGCTGGCCCTTGATTCCCCAAACACCACTGTCCTGTTTGAGACTGAGCTACTTGACTTCCTGGGTTCTGTTGACTCAGACAACTTTTGTGCACTGTCATCTGAGCAACAAAATCAATTTCCACTTCAGAAGGTCCTAAAAGTGGCAGCTACTGAACAGGAGTTTGGCAACTACCTTTTCCGCCAACATCATTTCCGTGATGCCAAAGCGAGATATAAATGGGCCTTGTTGCTTCTCCGCCAACAATCAGCACCCTCTGAAGAACAGCACCAGGTGGATGCTGCCAAGCTTGTTCTCCTTAACCCCTCCTTCATGTACCTGAAGGCTCTGATCACTGAGCAAAAGAATGGCAAAGCCCTCTCCTGGTGTGGACAGGCCTGTCTCCTCATGACTGAGTATCAGAAGGCCTGGGATTTTCTAGTCTGAGCCCAGAAGGAACAGCCCTTCAAACATGACATCAATAATGAGTTGAAGAAACTGGCCAGCTATTACAGGGACTACACAGATAAAGAGAAAGAAATGTGCCATTGAATGTTCACTTGTTGTGATAATGGCTCTACAGTAGGAGAAAATTAAAGACTCTTCAACTAACTACAAGCAAGAGAAGTGAGGCTGATGGAGTTTTCCATCAGTATTGGTGGGGCGGTAGTGGGGGGGTTGTCTTTTTGGAAAGAAAACTCCCCAGGGGATACTGTGTCACAGTGGCCTGCTTGGGAGAGGGGCTGGAATTCCACAGCTCTGGGCCTTGCCTCACCTCGGATACTGGTGATCTGTGTTTTCACAGGTGCTGTTTTCTGTTTCACATTTTCATACACATAGTAGGGGAAAGTGTCGTTATTGACAAATAGAAAAATGCTTTATAAAAAACAGTTTCTTTTGTGTGTGTGTATGTGTGTGTGTTTTTAAATGGAATTAGTCCTTGGCTTTTCTTGCACTCACAAAACCCCGCCCAGCTGCTAATATACCTGGGTAAATACAAATAGAGATTGCTGTGTGTATTTTATAGGGTTCTCTGTTTCAAAGAGGAAGAATTATGTTATAAATGTTTTGTTGTAAATAAATAAAACACTTCCTTGTCCTTGCAAAAAAGAACACTAAGAAGGTAGGCAAGGCTGAGAAAATTGCTTAGAATTTAGGAGAGAAGTAGAGCCAGAGGCAGGATCAAGCTGTACCTGAAACTGATACTATATGGGCTTCTCAGTTGCATAAGCTGCTAAATTCTCTTTTGTGTTTTAGCCTGCATATATGAGGAATTCTATTTCTGATACCAGAAGGCATCCTTATGAGCAAACTTAGGCATAATAGGAATGTGACTATTAGAAGTTATTCTTTGAAAATAATTTAATAAAAATCATGCTTTATTATCTATAAGTTGTGCTCTCAAGACCTGTTTTATAGACTTTTCATGAATTGACACTAAATATGGCTGAGAAATCCGATCATCATTGGGGATTTAGCAGAAAGCAAAGTTCAGGGGGTTTTCTTGAAGTGGGAGTTCAGTGTAAACATCATAGAGGAGGATGTTGTCTAGCAATCAGTAATAGTTTATTATTTTGCAAGCACATTTCACAAAACTAACTGGCTACATTCCCATATTCAAATTGGAGCAAATTAGAGTAAACAATTCCACCTGGCTTAGATACCTATTTTATTTGTGCAACTGGCTGTTCACTCGGCACATAGTATTAAGTGTTCAACAGCTGGTGCTCTCCCATCCATGGGGCCTTTCTTTTCTGAAGATAAATACTTCAGAGATTGACAAAGAGCTGGGATCTGAGCTGGTATTACTTAAGACCAAGGATGTACTAATGTCTTAAGAGATCACTATTTTAATTAATAATGGGAATTCATAAAATGGAAATCTTTTCTATTTTAGACAAATTGTAAACATCTTTCTCTCAGAGTGAGGAACATAATTTAATACACTTTCCTTTAGATACTAACTTAAGAAAGTATTTAAACTTATTGAGCGTGACCCTGCGCCCATTATGGAGAATCATCTCTTGGTAAGATATTAGCAATTTGTAGAATACAAAATAAAATTGAAACATTGTTTGACCATAGGCATTATTTTTTACTCATGAAGTATTTTTCATTCTCTCAGGCTCTCTGCCCCAATACAGACATGGCAAACTTGTACACATTCTCTTTGTCTCAGCTAACGGTTATTGCTATAGGAAGTCTCTAACCACCACCACCCACTCACCCACCCAGTAAAAGTTATGTACACAGCATTCTGTACTTGACGATCGTAGCATTTATCATACGCTGCTGTAAGTGCTTTTTTGCTTGTTTCTACTCCCACCTGTGGTGGACAGACTTTAAGGTGGCCTCCATGATCCCCATCTCCTGGTGTTTACACTCTTGAATAATTTTCTCCCTTTGACTTTGGAATCTCTGACTTGTTTCTAACCAATGGACTATGGCAAACATGATGGGATGGCACTCTTGCGATTAGGGTACATTATACAGGGTGGGGGAAAAGTAGGTTTACAGTAGTTCATATGGAAAAGAATATACTAATAAATAATAATACAAGAATAAACTCTGGTTTTTGCATACACACAACTGTAAACCTGCTTTTTCCCCACCCTGTATAAACTCTGTCTTGCTAGCAGGCTCGCTCTAAAGACTCTCATTGGTAGCTCTGAAGAAGCGCTGCCAGCAGTCCTCCAGCTGCAAGGAAATAAATTCTGCCAGTGACCTGAGTGAGCTTAGAAGTCTTATCCTTGTTCCTATTTTAGAGACAGGAATTTGTAGCTACAGATGCTAAGTTTCTTTTCTTAAGGCATACTGTGAGTAGTTGGTGGAACCACGATCTCAGTCCTCAGCATGCAGTGCAGAGACTAGCACATAATAGGCAGCCGAAAGGTGCCTCTCGAGTCAGTGTGTGAGGCCCAGGCTGGTACCACCCAGAGAGAATGTTTCAGCGTGAGTACTTCTGAGTGCAACCCTGCTTCCTAAAGCAATCCTCTTCATGTGGACGATCAGAATAGGAAGCCTAACTCCGATTGTGTAGCTTGAGGCACCTTCCCTTGAGGTCTGGTGACCATGTCCATCAATGCTTAATGCTTTTAAAATATGAGACAGAATAGCGTTAGAATTCTCACCCTCACCGGTAGGAATCACGTCTGTGCTCTGCTTCCAGTTAAACATTTGCTGGTGAATGCTTATTTTTCTCTAGGAAATGGTCAGTTCGTCTGGGTGGAAAGAGCAGTGTTCTCTGGCTGAGTGACCACGCTGTTCCCTTCATACTCAGCTTGGCATTGTGGGTGGAGACAAGAGTGGTGGAAAGATGAGTGGGTGGCACACTTTGCAATTAGGCCTCGAGCTCTAATAGCAATTACTCAGCCATCATCTTTCACAATTGCCTCTTTTCCTTAAGAGCTGAGCAGGATTTTCTTAAAAAGTCACCAGGTGCTGCGAACTTCATCCTCTAGAAATGTCCAGTGAGGTGCTTGAAATCTGTTTAAGACATATTTTTAAAATGGAGTGCTTAAAAATATGAAATCCCTTCCTTCTTTTCCTCCCTCCCCCTTCCCTGCCCAGTCCTCTCCTCTCTCCCTCGTCCTCTCCTCTCCTCCTTCCCTCTCTCCTTCTCCCCTTCTACACTCATTTATTGAGCACCTACTAGGAGCCAGAGTTAAAAGGTTACCCAAGTCTGACAACATCCCACATCGCACAGAGCTTATAGATATAAAGTATGTTCATGGCTGTGCCCATGTACGTGAGGCGGGAGATGTTTACATAAATAAACAGGCAAATAAATAATAAAATAGCATTTAAAATATGGTGATGAAGAGAAAACGGGCTGATACACTAGAGAGGGGTTAGTGGGTGGATTCCTTAGGTTGGGTGAACAGAAAAGGTCTTTTCACGAGGTTTTAAGCTGGGATAAGAGAGCTCCAGCCATCCTAAGATCTGGTGGGAGAGAACTGCTGGCAGAGGGATTAGTTAATGCCAAGGTTTTGACGGGAGTAAGCTCGGTGGGTTTTAGAACGACTGTGACTTCCTGTGGTGGGAGAGGGGACGTGGGGTGGGGGACAGGTTATAGGTACGGGCAAGGACTAAATCATATAAGGTCTTGTAAGCCTTGGTAAGGAGTTGATAATTTCTTCTAAATACAGTGAATAGTAATTATTTTAGGCAAAGGAATAATAACGATCTGATTCACTCTTATAAAAAGGATTACAGGGTGGTAGATTTAAATGTTTATTATGTTAATCTTTTTCTTTTGTTTGAAGTTCTGCAATATTTCATATTTTTAAGATAATTCTTATTACTGTGTTTAAAATTAATTGTTAGAGGGCAATAACAGAGGTAGGGAGATGATCTAGGAGGCCACTGTGTAATTTCAGGTGATAGATAAATGTGGCTAGAACTAGGGTGGCAGCAGATGTGAGGAAGGGAAGTAGACAAATTCAGGATTGAGCAATTGATTTAGAAGATGGTTCCATTTACTAAGATGGGCAAAACTGGGGGAAGCACAGATTTTGGTAGTGGTAGGGTAATCAAAAGTTCTCTGATGGCCATCTTAAGCATGAGATTCCTATCAGATCTTCAAGTAGAGATGTCAGGACTGGATACAAGAAACTGAAGAAGGAAATCTGGAATCCTAAGCTTATTGATGGCCTTTAAGGCCATGGATGGAATGATATCACCAGGTAGAGTTCAGATAGAGAAAGAGAAGGACCCAGGAGTGATCCCTAGAAACCTCCAATATAGAAGTCAAAGAGGAGAAACCAGCAGAGGAGATTGGCCAGTGAGGCAGAGGGACAATCAGGAGAGTGTGAAGCTGAGAAACCCACTAGAAGAAAATATTTCCAGTAGGAGGGTATAGTCAACTTTGTCTAAAGCAGTTTTTGAATTTTTTTACGCCATAATGTCTTTTGTGGGATGTTGAGACCTATGGAACACTTCTCAGAAAAACGTTTTTAAATGCACAAAACAAAATACATACGATTACAAAGAAAACCAATTATGTTGAAGAGTTGTCAAAATATCAAAAAACAAATTTGATAGTAATATAGTTTTTAACATTGTCTATAACAAGATCTAGCGGTGAGTTAGTAAGTATTGTAATCTCTAAGTAGTGATGAGCAGTGGAGATATTTTGAGATATCTGAAACATCCTCAGTGTAATATGGAAGATGTAATATGAAAGTGTAATTTGTATAAGATGTAGTATGGAAATATCTATGATTTCGTGACAAAGTCACAGGTACTGCTAATACTACTATGGTTTGTTGACTATGTTTAAAACTCAAGTAAATGCTAAATTTCAGTTACTGATTAGTAAAAATAAAGACATGTTTTTATTCCATGCATGTTCACAGACTCTGATTTGAAAATCACTGGCCTGATATTAAAAGATGGATCTTCAGAAATGGCATTCAGTGATGCGGATTCTTCTAAACAGTGAGTAATATTGCTATACTTGTTTAATCCTGAGCAATACCCTTACGCTTGTCAATGTTTTATCTTACTGTTAGAAAATCACATTAGAAGGGCATAGGAGCAATGAAAGAAGAAGTGGGTGGAGTGGTGAAAGGATCTGAATATTCTTTTCTCTAGTTACTTATGTCAAAGAGCATTAATATTCATAAAGATGTATAATATTAAAACAGATTGGGAATTGAATTCGTGAGGGCAGCAAACAGTGAAATCTGCCTTTACTTCCATTATTTGATATTCATAATACTTTATAGGAAAGGATAGACATTTGTATAAAAAGCTCTCCCTTTGTTCTTCTGTCCTTTTTATTGCCTCCTTTAAAGTTCTAGAATATCTATTATATTGTTCTCTCCCTCTAATTATATACCGATATACAAAATACAGGTAACTTGCGGTCTTTGCCCAATTTATGAGTGTGCTGTTAATTTTGGAATTTCCAGGGTAGGTGCTCAAAAAATGTATGTGACTGCTGGATAGAAATGGCTTCCTTACTCCCCCACTCTTCCATGTACGTCCTCAGTAAGGTAGCATTCTGAAAGTCTAAACATTTATGCCTGTATCCAACATATCACCAATTCCATGAAGAACTGTCCTTAACATTCATTTTGCTGCATTATACTCTAGTGCAGTGGTGGGCAAGGTATGGCTTGTGGTTTTCCTTTGTACAGCCAGCCAGCTAAGAATGGTTTTTATATTTTTTTAAAGGGTTGCAAAAACAAACAAAAAGCCTACAAAGAAAAATATGCCACTGGAAACTTATATGGCCTGCACAACTTAAACTATTTACTATTTGGCCCTTTACAGAAAAAGTTTGTTGATCTCTGCATAGTGGTCTGAGTGTGCACACGCATGCACACATGTATGCCTAGGAAACTCTCTCAGCCCTCTTAATGTATATAAGAGTTTGTCCCCTTAACTACCAGGGTGGACAAATGATCAGACTTGGCCAATCCTAGTATGCCATCACCCTAACAACTATGATTGGTCCAAGGGGTGGTCATGTGAAACCAGCAGGGGCCTTAGTGTCCTTCCTTATGGAATAGATATGTAGATGTAGAGAAAAGGCTCCTCTTTTCGCTAGGGTTGCTCAGCTGAGACGGGGTAAGCATTATTTTCTCATTTTATATTGATATAAAAATTTCATGCTAGTGGACATCATGGAAGAGCATCTGTGATGGAGAAAGTGGAACCAATGTGTGGAGGGAACTAGGCCTCTTAGATGGAGAGTAAGAGGGCACAGACCAAAGCATTTGACCTCTTGAAGCTTGAGGCCAGATCCATCCATCCCCCCCCCCCATATTAATTATCTGAGTCAGCAATTTCCCTTTGTTGTTTAAGCTTGAGTTGCAATTCTACCACGTGTAAGCAAACTACTTCTTCATAATTCAAATATGCCACAGCTCTTCCAAAAGTTTTGGAAAAAACTTGACTTTTTCTTTTTTGCTTAATTGTAAAGATGTCGTAATAATGTAGATAGCTACTGACTGCTGAGCACTCTCAATGCTCTACGCACAGGGCAAGGTGTTTTAAAACATTGTGAAGTATGTATATTAGTGCCACGTTATAGGGGGGGGAACAAAACTCAAAATATTTAAGTAATTTAGATCTCACAGCTGAGTAGGTGATAAAAAACTGAGATGCCATCCACATAAATCCCATGACCACCATAGAACTTAAGTGATCTGAAAAAATAAGATCTTACCGCCCTCTTCCCTCTGAACACAGTACAACGAGAAGTCAGTATTGATTTCCTCATTGACATTTTAGAGTTTACATGGAGCAACATTATTTTCTCATTTTATATTAATACAAAAATTTCAAATGTGTGTTAATAACTTGACTCTTATTGCCTTTGGGAACTCACCGTGCCCCATTATTTGGGTGAGCAATACGTTCATGTGAAAATGTGCAGGTGATTTCTAACCAGCTGCCTTAGCTCAGGTTCCCTAGAGCCTGTGGCAAGAACTAGTGCTGACACTTTGCTGGGGAGGTGCAATCCCAGGGTGGTGAGAGGAAGGACAAAGGAGCTAAGGCAGGGAGGGAAGCAGGCAAAGCAAGGCGATGCGTGGCAGGGCTCTGCCAGGAGCCACAAAGAGGCAAAGCAGATCACTTGGCGGATGTGTCCATTTAGTCAGGATGTCTATGGATGTGTGTGTACAAGCTGTGTACAGCTCACAGGGAGGAAGACACAGAGAATTCATGTACAAGGCTCCCTCCCATCTCCTGTTTCACATTGGTTAGGGTTTGCCCCAAAGGAAGTAAACTCTGACACTTCTGGGTTGTACCATCTTGATCCTTTGGTATCTAAGAGGATGCTCCATCCTGTGCCCTATGGAGTGAGGTTCCACTGTAATTCAGTGTAGGAGTCAGAAACACAAGGGCAAATGTCTGGTGACCAGGCTGCACGGCAGGGAACAGGGCAAAGCACCCAGTGTTCCTGAGGCAAGTAATTGATCTCAGATGGTGGAACGATACAGCTCTGAGCAGAGTTGATAGACCATGGAAGTGGCTGAGGCAGAGCAAGCAGCTGGGGACCCCAGTGGCAATGTACAGAGATTCTGAGTAGGCCCAAAAATGTGATTTCATAAAACCATTGAGTAATCACTGTAAGTCATACATTTTCAAGTTCTGATACATTCTGTCAAAAGATCATGAGCACCCCAAGGAAGCGAGTGCCGGCTCACTTTGCATATACAACTCAAGTTTGGTCTTGATCAGATATTGAAGGATTTTTCTTCAGTTCCAATAGAGATGATTTATGTAAGCCTGAGCATTTGCCGAAGCTTAATTTAGGTTGATACACTAGACGCATTTTTTCATTTTTAATGTGGTGAACTGTTATTGTGAATATTAGATCTTTCATCCTGGAAACAGCAGTTTCCAATTCTTGAAGACAGCCAGTGAATGGACATTTAAGCAGCAGTTCATCTGTCAGTATAGATTGGATTCGCTGGGGAAAATATGTATATTTTCCACCTGTGGCTTCTTACAAGGAAACCTGTAAGGCATCCACAGTGTCACATTGGCTTGGCTCTTTGTATCTGGAAAGTTGAAAAAGTCATCAACTGTTTCAAATAACAAAAGTATATTCTCCCTCATAGTCTTGGAGGTGAAATTTGAAAAGTGAAACATCTACAAAGGCATAATTTGGTCTTTCACATGAGGGAATCTAAGATGATAATACAGTTGGGAATGTACTCCTATTGTTTTTATTTCCCCCTTCCTGAGCACTCTTCCAGCTCAGCTGTTGTGGGCATCCTTGGTGCTCCCTGAGCAGGGATTTTAAATTAATCCACAACAGATTGTTCTCACACTGAATTGTGTGCAACAAATCTGGGGAATTTTAGTTCATAGCATAAATGGTACTCCTTTAGGGTCAAGAAAAAAAATCCCCATAACTCAATTTTTAGAATAGTTTCATTTCTCTTATAAATCACGTTGGACCAAATTGGTTTAGGGTTATTTTCTGAGAACATATGTTTTTGTGGTCTGTAGTCTTAATGATCCCTTCAGTCTGACATTTATAGCAGTATTTTGCCCACCGAAAGAGCAGCCAGTGTTTAGTACCTTGATGACTGAAAATTTAAAGCCATTTGTCTGTCCTTAAAGATTGCTAAGGTGGGGCAAGGTGGGCAGAAGGCAAAGAGATGTAATACGTGTCCCTATCTTAAAATCACTCTATGCCTACCTTCAAAAATATCCTTTAGATATATATATATTTTTAAGTTTGGGTCCTAAAGGAATGCTAACAGTCTTCTCCACAAAGCACTGTCATTGCCTCCTCCTACCGTAAACCCTGACAGGGAACCCAAATGCCAGGAATTGCTTTGGCCGAGACTTAAAGGACAGAGCCCAGTGGCCAGGAAACCAATTGACATTGGGGATTTAGTTAATAAAACAATTCCAGGGAATGGTCCTGGGCCAGGTCCATTAAGAGTAATTGCTCGCATGTTGTTGTTTTTTACTTTTCCATCTCCATCTGAAGTATAGTCACCTTTACAATGAGGACTGTAGGGTACAGTACAGCCTTCAGCTGATGAGGAGGAACTCAGATTTACTAATGTGAAAAAGGAGGGAAACTGGTTTTAAAAGTTCGAACTGCAAATGGTGAAATAGTGTTTTTTGTGGTAAATCTGTGTTTTCTGCAAACATTCCACTTCCAGGGCATTTTAGTTAATCAAATCAAAGTCTTATTGTTAGCGTTAATAACTATAAGCTTTTTGCAGTAATCTACATGTTAAAATTTTCCACTATGACAGATGAAGTCAACCTTCTGGTTGGCGAAACATTACCAATCTTCCTTTACAGCAGAGTGTTGATGTCCAGCTTCCTTGAAACTCTATTCAAAACACATTACTCTGATTTTAAGCCTCAAATTATGGCCAATACTGCCATTAGTGAAGGAAAGATGTTATTACTTACTTTCTAAAGAAAAATATGTGGAAACTGGGAGAAGGCAAAAGACATTGCTTATTTTTTTTTGGAGCACAAAATAAAGGAAGAGTGATTTGCCAGATAGTTCTTGCTTCTGCTGTGGAAATTTTGCCCCACCATTTGATATTAACATTCATGAAGAGATATCTATAATTCTCTGGAGCCCAGGAGCAATATCCCTTCCCATTCAGGTAATCCATCACTCTGAAGGGTCGGCAGATAACAGGAACGTATGTTTCATTTATCGCTCCCTGGCAGTAGAGGAAACGACAGTAATGTTGAAACTCTAATATTTTGTTTGATGTCTAGGAGTGGGTTATTTGCCCAGGTTCCCATTCTGACCAGGGTGTGGTCAGCATCCATCTGTTCCGAGATGGAGAGCAAAAGAATGGCAGTGTCCATTTGAGCTGTCTTGGGTTGGAACCTGTGTAGATCTGTGGTTATGAAGTGATATATGTGCATGAGGTGGAAGGGCGGATAGATACGGACCTAGGTTGTACTTCAGTGTCTCTGAAATGGGGAATGCTGTATATTTTGAAAAATCACCACCACTATCCAAGTTGGAAAATACTCAAGTTTGAGCTGGTATTGTTACTGAGAAAAAAAAACTGTTTTCTCCATTGAGGTCCTAGTAGTAAAACATGGGACATTCAGGAGAATCCTCCCTCTCCCCACCAAACAATTGATATGCTATATTGCAGACTAGAGAGACTGTGTTTTCATTCAACTACATGCCCAGAGACTAGCATTTTATACATTGTAGAAGTTTGAAAGTTATTCCCTAAATGATTAAATTAAGTTAGAAATGGAATTGCAGAGCCTCTGAATTATGTAGCTCTTGTCACATGATGAAACTTACCACTGTCCCTTTCTACTAGTTCCTTTTATTTGCCTCTTTTCTCTTTCCCACTCATTTAAAAAATATTCTCTGACTATAGTTGCATCAAACTTTTGGAAACTAGCCTTAACTATGTGGTTGTAGAAGAAATCCTTGGCAGGTAAGGAAGTGGAGGCTCAGTGAGGTAAAGTGTCCTATCCAAGGTGACTCAGTTAATGTCAGAGCAAGGATTCAATCTGAGTTCTGTCTACCTTGTTGGCACCATTTTTCTGTTTCCCTATACTGCTGCCAGAAGATAATCATATGATTTGTACCAAAAATTATCACTATCTGTGAATCAATTAAGTCATCTACTAAACAAGTGTCCAAAAGCTTTTTGTGTTATGCTAAGCACTGTGGATAAGACGGACAAGACATGATTTTCCTGAGGTTTGGGAAACCACCTTCTAGCTAGGGCATCATCACCAATAACTGAAACACAGTAGTACCCTAAAGAGCTGTAGCACCACTGAAGATGGAGCCTCTGTCTCTGCCTGTGGCATCCGGGAGGCTTCACAGAGTGGGTAATGACATTTAAAATTGGCCTTGAAAAATAAATAGGAATCTGTGGTCAAATGAATCTTTGCATTTAACTATTTGGTGTGACCATGAACGGGCTCGTTAAATTTTCTACTTTGTAGTTCCCCCTCTCTCAACACTGGAATAAAGATGAAACGAGATTTGTAAACACTCTGAAAAATTTCAGATGATATTCCAAGAAGCATTTTTTTTTAAAATTATGGCTCCCTAGGGTAGGAGGTAAGAATGCCTAATCCATTAGAAAAATAGGATACACATATTATTTCTAGAAAATCACCAGGCTTTGGTGTTAGTGTTTGGAAAATTCATAGTCCCCAGTATAGCTAGTATGGGTATCATACAGATAGGCCTCTAAGCCATAGTCAGGTAATTTCTAGGAAAATTGGCTAGTAATCAGTGGTAGGCATCTATACTAGCACAAGTGGTTTAGGGCATTCCTTACGAATAATTTCAGGCATCAGGTAAAGGGGAAGGTCTTTGCTTTGGGCCTAACTCACAGAATGTACATTTTTCAGTATAAGTTCAGATCTGCCATTTTCACTTTCTTTTATCATACAGAATTATTGAAAAGCAGTAAAAAGCAGAAAAATATCCCTGGGCCACATGAGTCAAGGATGTCATAGCTGAGAGAATGTTTTAATAATGGAAAAATGCAAAGGTGGTGGGTGCTGAAGTGGGCTGTTTCTGCAATCTCCATATAGCAGAACATAAAAGCTAACTTTTCATAAATCATAGGCAGTGTCCGAACTTATCTTTTTCATGATGTTTGATAAATCAAATAATAAAAGAACATACTATATCAGGAGATATGTGTGTGTGTGTGTGCGGTTTGCTTAGTTATTTATAGTACAGGAACATGTGTTTTTCGCATGTGCAAGCCTTCTAATAATGTTAATTTATTTATGATGAAGGGCAAAGCCTGTATCAGTTAGCTGTTGCAGCATAACAAACCACTCCAAAACTTAGTGGCTTAAAACAATAGCTATTTATTACTGCTCATGAATATACAGGTTGGCTGGATACTTCTTCTGAACTAAGCCAGGCTCCGTGGATCTTCTTTATGCTTCTGTGGTTAGCTGTGTGGCAGCTAAGAAAAAGTTGAAGTTATTTTGATGTGTATAAGGGAGATTAAAAGAGACATATGTGCACCTTGGCTGGGTCGTTCAGTTGCTTCGAGTGTGGTCCCATGCACCAAAAAGGTTGCGGGTTTGATCCCCTGTCAGGGTGCACGCAGGGGTCACCTGATGGGAGTTTCTCTTTCACATTGCTGTTTCTCCCTTTCTCTCTCCCTCCCTTCCTCTCTCTAAAATCAATAAATATATACTCGAGTGAGGATTTAAAAAAATTTTTTTAAAAGATATATGTGCTAGGATTATATTTTTTCCATTTTGAAGAGGAGCCAGTTTCACTTTATATAGATCAGATGATAAAATGAATGATTAAATTTCTTATTAAAGGGAGATGCTACAGAGCAGGCATTTTTGTTTGTTTGTTTACATATCCCATCAATGGACTAGATTACAGCTTGTATGGACTACTTTGAGAAGCTTTATCCTGACAAATGTCCTCATGAGATTGCCACACTGTCTCCCTTTAGGTTAAGCATTTTTGTTTGTTTGGTTGGTTTGGTTTCCTATAAAAGTCAGTGCCTTCGAGAGAGCTTCAAAACTTAAGTGATTATTCATCATCAGTGTTTTAGGGTGTGAGCACTCTGGGAAGCCTGGTGGAGAAAGGGGGTAACTGAAAGGTTAAGGGGCCCCAAGAAAGGAAGGTAAAGGTGGAATTCAATATGATTTTACAGTTTTGCCCAAGAGGAGACCCATCATAGACCCAATCCAGCCCTGTTAGCCTTAGACTAGTCCTTTTATAGAATTAGAGTTAAGAGAGCGGTTAGAATGTTTAATGAGACAAACTGGATGGATGTGATGGAGACTGGTGGGGAAAATATTATAGATAGAAGGATTCTGGAAGAAAGAAGCAGCTAGTTAATGCCGCAACTAGAGCACTAAGCTTTGGGAGCCCTTGCAGTTTTATTTCCTTTTCTCTTCCTTTGAAAAGGAATTGTACACTTAATGGGATAGGCTTGAGTATTATACAGAAAAAGGAAACGGTTGCTTCTTATAACCTCCTACCAAACCTCTGTGATTATAATTTGGTTTCATAATTATATTAAATCAGGTTGTAATCCGTTAAAAACTCAGCACCCTTCACCTACTAATAGTGCAATCAGTCTAAATGCCATTTATAGTTAGTCTAGAGAAGAAAACAATATTTAAAACCAATTTTCACTCTCAATTCATGAGAAAAAAACCCGTCACTCTATCTTATTTATAATAAACTCATTCGAGTAGATCCAGGCACAATATAAACAAGTGATGGAAAATCCCTAGGAGGTTTTGGCTCATACATTCTGAGCAGACATGCTCTGGAAAACACAGACATTCTCAAAAAACTGCAGTCTGCTGAAAATGCCAGGAGATTTCAGGAGACTGCACTCTTCATTAAGACTTGGCATCTTTCAGTGCTTTTGCATAGGCAATGGGTCAACACTTTTTAGCTGATTGTATGTCCAACTCTCTTTTCTGATTCCATTTCAAATGGACAAGATCTGAGGGCATAAGAGAAGATACATGCATGGGACCAAGGAATGTGGATCCTGCAATGTGACCCAAATCATGACCCATGGGAACTCATTCTTGGTGAGTTGAAAAGGCAGGCTAGAGAGTTCCCATGGAAGTCGGTCAGTATGTGAATGGCAACTTAATGTGATAGAGCGGAGTGGTGGAAAGTGCGGAGGCTTTGGAGCTAGATGGAACCATCTGAATTTGGATCTACTATTACAAGCTATGTGACCTTAGGCAAATCACCTAACCATTCTGAGCTTCAGCTCCCTTATCAGTAAAATGGAGAAAAACATATCTTTCTGCAAAGATTGCCAAAATATTTAGCTTAAATATTACTGAGCACCTGGGATACATTATTCCTGCTTCCCTCCCTCCCTCTCTTCCTCTGTTTCTTTCATTCAACAAATATTTGGTGAGCAGTGGGACAATTTTTTGTGCACAGGACTCCAGTGTGTTTTTATTCCCAGAAGCCAACATCTGTGTCTGTTTGTTAAAAGGTTGTTTTCAAGCTGCCAGGACCCACTTTGCTAAAGAACCAAAGGGCCTGGGAATTTACATCCTCTTGTGGGCATCCATTGCTGATAAACTGACTAAAGTAGAATATTTAAAAGCCTCTATAGCACATAACCCAAAACTCAGTCATTACCTGAAGATATTCCCTGATCAATCAGCAAGGGCTTTGAAAAATGTAGGTACATCATGTCATTTCGTAGAACATGTTACATATTTTATAAGGCACTGCTTTAAAAATTAACTTTAATGTTGTATCCTTGCTGAATTAAACAAGTATGATTTGGTAGGGTCAGTACGACGTCATAAGCTTGGTGTGCTTCAAATGAAGATTAGGCTGATGGATAAAACAGTCAGTGCTACAGGTGACAGCAAAATGTAAACACACCTCTTAGAGTTCTGCTAAGTGTAAAGTGTTGACAAAGGGCAGAGTGATGAGGCAAGTCTTTCGAAGAAGCCTTACCCTAACCCTCTGCCTCTGTCCCCTCCCACCCCCCAGGCCAGGGCACTGATAGCTGCCTCAGGGAACTGCATCTTCTCTTGTCTCCTCTGATCCTACAGAAAGATTTCCTTTGATGTCCTCCATCTTGGTATTAGAGAACCATGTTCAACACTTTTGTAGGAATCCCTGCACCAGCATGGTATTGCTTCTGGAAGCCTAAGCTCTGATTCAAGTTTTCCAGAGTTAATTATGTCCACAGATAACTTTGGTGGTAAGAACAAAAGTGGGTTAATCTAAAAGAGGACATGCCCTGGAGTCTTACAAGTGTGTGTTAAGACCCTAAGGGCAAGACGTGCATTCACACCTCACTAAGGACTGGAAAGAGACCCCGGAAAGTCAATGTAAGTTAAGGCACAGCCCTCCTATCAGTTCTCTTGTTGGAAACACACAGTCTTTATATTTGCTAATTTGTTACTTGTTTCATATTTTTCTTGTTCTTAATTAAGGCTGATCCTGCTGCTAGATTTATATGTGGCATGTCATTGCTGCCTCTAAATGGTGGCCTTCAGTAAAATTTACAAAATGACTGCCTACAGTTAATTGTCCTGACTTTTCTGTGCCCCAATACCAAATGGTGGAAGATATTTTTTCTGCCAATCTAGACTCTGAATTGCTTTCGCTGAGTCAGTGTCCACTTTTGGTCCAATCATCTGGGGTCAGTGCATGGTGAGAACATAGCACTGACCTGGCTTCAGAGTCTTACCTCTTAGAAGGAGGGTTGTCAAAGAAGTAAAGATCAGGGTGGGCACACATTCTAAAGCATTTACTACAGTTGTTCGGATGTGTTCCTAGGGTTGCTTGCTACGTTTCTATCACCCACATCTACTTAGTTCTCGGAATTAAAAAAAAATCAGCACAAGCCAAGCAGCCGAAGACAAGCCTGACAGACCCATCTGGACTCCATGAAATCTGAACTCATTCTGGCCTGTCTTAAATCCATCCTTTTTTTTGAAACCTACAGTCTTTTGACAGTTTGTTCCCAAGCAAGAAGGATATTTATATAGAAAAGGGTATTATTTAGGCCCCTTGCTAATATAGAATTTGTGATTATTCTGGCATATTTTTCAAAGGGATTAAAAAAATGATTCCATTAGCTTCTTGGAAAGGGCAATTTCCCCATGAATTCGGGTGGAGCGTCCATTTCAGGGAAGAGTTAACAAGCCCACATTGCTGTCAAGTGTTTCATCAGCATTGATGTTGGACTTCATTAAAGCTAAGAAGGAACTTTAATTTTTACAATCTGATTCATGTTTAACGGCCAAAGTAAAATGAGATGGAAAAGAGAACAGAAAGAGAGAGGGAAAGATTTTGCTTTTGTGGCTCCAACAGGAAGTTACTATTATCTAGCAGAATGTTTCCTCTTCAAAAGAGGAATCCAATCTGAGAAGTTCTTTTGTCTTCAGGAAAAGCTATGGAGGTGGAGCTCAGCAGATTTGGTCATTGTGAAGAGCTTGGATATTTTCAGACGCCCACTCAGCTCTGCTTTGGAGTGAAGAGACTTCCTTACCCGAAACATACATAACAGGGTTTCAAAGGACATTATCTCTCACCTCAGGCAACGCTCAAACATGGTAGAGGTGCTCCTTTGTGGCTTCAAAGGAAATGTTAAACTCCTGGGCACGAGATTCTTGATTTTATTCTAATGGGGCAGACCTGTGGGGAACAGAGACACACAAGGTTTTGTAAAGCAGAGGTCAGAACCGGGCCTTTCTGGCTCTGGCTTGCATGGGTA
The DNA here is from genome assembly GCF_964146895.1 of Miniopterus schreibersii. Taxonomy (NCBI): domain Eukaryota; kingdom Metazoa; phylum Chordata; class Mammalia; order Chiroptera; family Miniopteridae; genus Miniopterus; species Miniopterus schreibersii. Next base: position 94,685,625 of record NC_138104.1, on the reverse strand, counting down.
GCAGCTGCCATGCTTGTCAACGAGCTGTCTGAGTAGTGGGCTGGATTTTTTCCACTTGCAATTGTAGGTCTACTTCCAACCTTCTTTGTCACAGCAGGCTTTTGTGGGTTGTCACAATGGCTCCCTTGTCCTTTGGCTTCTAGGTGGTTTGGGCTAATGTGAGGCCCCAGTAAGAGCAGGGTGGGCAGGAAGAAAGTAAGATCAGGGATTTTATTCCCTCAGTTCCCATCCAGTACAGCCATTGTGGGTTGGCTGCTTCTGCTGAAGGCTGCAATTCTTGTTAGGTGGCCTGTGTCCTGCCTTTTCAGGTTTAAAAATAATAATAATTTTACTGATTTTTTTAGAGATGAAGGGAGAGGGAAAAAAACATCAATGTGAGACTGAAATATCCATTGGTTGCCTCCTGCATACCCCCTACCAGGGATTGAGGCTGCAACCCGAGCATGTGCCCTGACCAGGAATGGAACTGGCAACCTTTCGGTACACGGGACGAAGCCCAACCAACTGAGCCACACCGGCCAGGTTGCCTTTTCATGTTTAAGTGTAGTAAGAGCTTTCTGCTGTGCTATCCTCAGAGTACTGGATTATCCATTGTTAGATTCCCTTAAATAATCCTTTGTTAAAGTCACCCCCAGTTGAGTGTTTCTCTTTCCTGCCAGGATCCTGAATGATAGCAGTTGGGAGAGCCCTCACATTCTCCCATGGCTTCCTTTCCCTAGATCTACTTGCAGCTCTCTAACCTGCTTCATGGTTAGACGAAAAAAACAAAAAGTCAACCAATTTTCAGGGATACTGGAAAGATGCTTTGTAAAAAATATCCTCTACTCCCCCCTACTTCTTTTATAAGTTATTTGGAGATGATATCTTTCATTCTATTTAGAGAGAAGGTTTTAATTGAAAAAAATGCCTGAAAGAGGCATCACATTTAGTAGTTTAAGAATAATTGAGAGGATTAGAGCTAGGTTCTAGCCATTGAGAACACAAAGATTGTCTCTGATTTGAATGAGTTTATTGTGTAGGGCAATAACTGACACTAAATTCTTTTTTGAGAATATGCTTTGCTAGAGAAAATAAGGTTCAGGCAAGTTTAGGGTGAGAGGGACAGTGGAAGGGGGACAGCTCATAGCTCCAAAGACAAGCTTATTATTTATCTATTTTTGGATTCATTTGAGAACTTGAAGGAACCTTATCATAATTTATTCTAGGTTCCTCCTTAACAGATTGGAAAATTGAGGGCTTCAGAAATTAAGTGGTTTACCCAAGTCATACATCTGGTCCCTTGACATCTAGCTTTTCAAAAGGCCTTGAAGAAATTTCACAGGACAACTATTGAAGGACTGGGCTGTGGCTGGGGTTGGAGTTGCCTGTGAAGGAAGGATCACGAATGTCTCATGATGAAGAAGGGACTGGACTAGAAAGAAAGGTACACACGGATAAGTCTCTGGGTGAGTCAGTGTAGACAAGCTTTTATGTGACTTATTGGAAAAATTTTAACACAGGACTATCAGAATTTATTTGGTACAGTTTCTGGCATGGAAGTAACAGAACTATTATTTCAGATCCTTGCCACGTTGCCCAGCTATGGAGATGTATACAAATTAAATTTTGGTATCTGGCTCCATTTGGCCACATTGATATGGTCCTCATCAATTAAATATCTTTATAGCAGGCTCTCACTTTCAAGTATTCTTTTACTTGTCTATCTAACCTCAGTATTCATATAATTGGGGAAGGCCTTGGAGAGAAAGGTGAGCAGCCGACAGCCTTGAGGTGGGACTCTCGGTGAAAGTCAAAAGCATGCAAAGGAACATTTCCAGATTGATGCAACCCTACGGTGGATGGACAGAAGTCTGGGAGATGGGCCAGATGAGATAATGTCTTGGATTAAGGCCACAATGATAAGAGAAGGATAAGGCATGACTTCCAGGTGGTGCGTTTATTACTTTTAATTTTGTTTAGAGAGGCTGTCTGACCAGGGGAGGCGAAATTTGGGAGAAGAAGCCCTATATAAGTTAGTATTTTGCAGTGTTGAGATCACAGCAATCCAATTGATGGACTTATGCCACATGTGTATGTAGATACACATGTATATATGTTATTGCTTTAGAGTTTTGCCAGACGATTACAAGATACATAGTTTATATGAAATTGTTTCAGTTACAGAACTGATAGGGGCATGGTAACTGCTGTCTGAGCTTCCTCCCACTCTGTGGGAGACTGTTTTTCTGAAGACAAAGCAGTGAAACCTCACTCTCTTGTACCTCAGCACCCCAGGAGATACATTGGGAAGGGGTGAATAGGGAGGGTGACCTAGAGAATTGGGCACCTGGGTATTGATTTGACTGGGAAGTTTTTAGAGGGCACCCATCCTGCAACTTACCAACGGTTTATGAATCGTGTATCAACTAGCAGGCAGGGCTTTTGGTATTTTCATGATTTATTTAGAAAACTATTACTACGTCCAGGCTGTGAGCTAACCCACTTGGCCCACTCCCACAAGGACCGCAGCTCGGAAGACCGACATACAGATCTTCCTCCAACCCTGATCTCCCAAACTTGAGAGCTTCTGCCCAAAGACCAACACCACGTAACCATTTTGTGCATTCATGACTGTCTCCTTAAGTGGGTTCTTAATTTCCATAGTCCTTGAATTGTGACAAGTTTTCAAAGGAAGAGATCCCCAAACCAATTGCTTGAACACACTGGCATTTTAAGGCAGTTCTGAGTTGCAGCCATGAGCTCCCTAGCAGGGAACTGGCAGGCAGCCATCACCCCCCCACATTCACAGCAAAGGTAGCTTGTTGGGTGGAAAACCAGGGGACATTCCTCTATGACAGGGCTGGGGTTGCCCCGTGCAGTGTAAAACCTAACAGAACCTGTGAAATGGAGGACGCATGGGTCTGAAATTCTTGTCTTTAAAAACGTTTCTGAGAAACAGATGCTAATGGAGGCATTTACTTCTCTGAGTCATTTTGCAGTCATTGCCACAATTTTCTTCTCTGCCATGATCACTTCATGGCTATTCTATGGTTTCCTGCTACTCGCTGAAAACAAAAATTAGAATTCTGGAGGCAATGTTCCTCCCTCCCTCCTGACTGGATGTATCCTTTGCATTGGGCTGGATTTTTCTAACTTTTCTCTGTTCCCATTTGTCACCCCATGTCTATTGATTCTGCCTTCTAAATTAATCCGTCTGCCTGTGTGACTTAGTCTCTCACTGCTAACTCCTCTGCCTACACAACCTCATCTGTTTGAATTTCCTGGTGTCAGTCATTCCTTAGGGAACACAGGAAGTGGAAATGGCTTCTTATATCTATTTCATTCCCTCCTCCTGCAAGATCAGTTTACCAAGAGGGCCTGTTGAGAAGAGGCTTTGGCCTATTTAATGCACACAGTATTCACAGACATGTACAAAGTCTGTCCCCGATATTTAATCTTTGAAACTACTTTTTGCATTCAACTCTAGCCACTGACCTAGAGATCTGTCAGGCCACCTAAAATGAGGCCGGCTCACCCTTGGGATACGGTCTTTTCCAGCGCTCAGAGTTGCTGCTCCCGTTCAGCTGGTTCAGTTTCATACACTGGTCTCAGCGTGAGCTGAAGTTGCCTTCCCAAGCCTCCTTATGACTCACTGCAAACTCCAGGAAGGCACTACTGTAACATCCCAAAGGCTGGGGCCCTGGAAAATGCACAGCCACACAGAAGACATTTACCTGCGCCCTGAGGTTCCACGTTATCAGACCTATTTTTTGTTGTTGACCAGTCACACTGCAGTGTGGAGCCCAACTGTTGCTGTCATCCTCTGCAGAGGAGGGGGAGGGCGGAGCAGACTTGGGTTCTAGCTTCCCCAGTGCTGCTGAGCAACTGGGTGAGCTCGAGCAAGTAGCTTCTCTGTCCCTCAGTTTCCTCATCTGTAAAATGAAGGGGTTGGATGAGCGATAAAATTCTGTGCACTTTGGAATCACTCTTCCTCCTACATTTCTATGTGGAATTAATTTTCCTTAGTTATAACAGTATTTCAGACTTTGGTCCTCACTTTATTATTATTCATTCTTTCTCTTATTATCTTAATTTTGTTACTTTTTTGATGTGGTGGCTTTCCATTTAAACTTTTAAAACTTTTTAATTTTTTATCTAAAATTTATTAAATTTTGAATACAATAACATTCAAATTATTTTTAGTGTTGGTGAAAATTTTTCAAATTTTCTCCCGTTAGTTGTATCGTGTTAGGAAATTTTTATTGCAGTTCAACATACATGTAGAAATATACACAAATAATAAGCATAGAGCTCAATGAATTGTCACCAAGTGAGCCCCATGTCATCAGAACCCAGATCAAGAAATAATTTAACGAGCTTCTCAGAAATGCCCCTTATTCCCCTTTCCATTCATTCACCTCCCACTCTACATGGGTAAGCACTATGCAGATATCTAACACTATATATTCGCTTTCCTTGTATTAAAACTTTAAGTAAATGGAATCACGCCATATGTGTTGTTTGTGATCTGGCTTCTTTCACTCAATTTTGAGATTCACGTATGTTGTGTGGGGAACTGTAATTTGTTTCTTCTCATTGCTCTATAGCAGTTTAACTTTTCAAATGATTTCCTTAAACTAGCATAGGAATTTCAGCCTTGGGTTCTTATACAATATGATTGCTGATAATTTGTCTCTATGGGGAAAGAGGATATATGCTAGAAATTGTAATATTGGAATCGTATAAGATTTTCTAACTTTTTCCCACCTGTGGCCATGGCAACATTGGAAATGCTGGAGAACTTGGTGCTTAAAAGGGTCTACCAGGCTGTTTTCTGGTTATTTCAGAGGATCCCAGATACTCTTCATAAATTAAGGAAAAGTAGATACCAACAAACCTTGCCTAGTTTCACTGAACAGGTACCTATAACATGTAAGCTCCTTTGTGTATTATGTTGTCAATGTTGTTTTGAAAATAGATGTGGAGGCACAAAATCAATAGACAATGATCAATAGATCAAAGAGCTCTTGGAGCTCCAGGGCTGGGACAGGAACACAATGGGAAGGAAGCAACGGTGTAGCAGTTGGCTTCTCTGGAAGGCAGAAGTCCAAAAGGCAAAGGACCAGCTTTGGCTCAGTGCATGTACTCAAGGCATTCTGAATTGCAGTCTGAACTTGTCTACCATTGGTCTTTGAAAGAAAGGATAGTTGGTTGATACTTCTAGGGAAAGTGGATTCAATGTGATAAACATTTCCATTTGTCAAGATTATGTATTCTAGTGGGAGATTAGATGCCATTCTGAGACGGAAATTAAATATACTCATTTTGAGAATTATTCATGTGCAAAGAAAAATCTGACAGCCCCAAGTAGGACTATAATTTCCAACTATTTCTCTTACACGCCTAATTTCTCCTATACCTACTGTTAAACAAAAATGTTAACTTTCATGGCTGAAAATATTTTTTAAATAAAGGTTTTATGGAGCCAAAAAATGCCAGCCAACCACTTTGCTGTCGCCCAAAAACAATACATAATATTGAAAGTAAACTGTAATTGAAAAATAAAGAAAGAAAGAAAGAAAAAATAAATGCTAGTAAAAAGAAGCAGCTCAGTCTTGGGGCATGAAGTCCAAACCACCAGCAGCATAGCTAGGTAGAAAAGACATACATGCACATTGTTCCAGAGTTTGCAAGCATAATTAAAAAAATTTTTTTTTGTTAATCCTCACCTGAGGATATATTTTTCCCATTCATCCTCAGAGAGCGTGGAAGGGAAGGAGAGAGGGAAGGGGAGGGAGAGAGAGAGAGAAGGAGGAAGGGAAACATTGATGTGAAAGAGACACATTGATTGGTTGCTCCCTGCATAAGCCCTGATGGGGAAGGGATAGAACCTGCAACCCTGGTATGTGCCCTTGACCAGGAATTAAACCCACGACCCCTTGGTGCATGGACTGATGCTCCAACCACTGAGCCACACCGGCCAGGGCTGCAAGCCTTTTATACATCAAGTGGTAGGGGTGGGGGGGGTGGTAAGATGTAAGCCTTCTGAAAGAACTTCCATTAGCTATAGACAAAGGGGTGGGAGAAGCTGAAGCAGGGCCAGCTCTGACATAGGTGCAGAGTCCATAAAGAGAAATGTGCGGACTGTGACTGGATGTGGGCAGCAGTCCAGAAAGCTCTATTGTAAATAAGACATGGAGACTCCTGGAGTTCAAGGATGTCTGGCTAGGATAATTGTGGAAACAGCCACCTGAAAATTAATCTGAATTTCCAACAGACATAGAAGGAATGTGAGCAGTCTTTTTTGTTAGCTGGCCCACAGCCATTAACAGGCTGAATTCTGTCTCTTTATCTCACTCTCTGGCCACTGTAATTTAATTTAGAACATCTCAGAATTTTTTTTTTTTAATATATCTTTGATTTCAGAGAGAGGAAGGGAGAGGGAGAGAGAGAGAGAAACATCAATGATGAGAGTCATTGATCGGCTGCTTCCTGCACGCCCCCTGCTGGAGATCAAGGCCGAAACCCGGGCATGTGCCCTGACTGGGAATCAAACCGTGATCTCTTGGATATAGGTCGATGCTCAACCGCTGAGCCACACCGGCCGGGCAGTTGTTACGTTTTCCCTTTAGGATTTTCAGCCATCTCCAAAGTGAATCAACAAGGCAGATGCACTCCTTTTAGATAAAAGAGCCTGAGTATTTTCCTCTTCTTTCTTGGTTATGATAAAAAACTTCCTTTTGCTCATTTCATTCTACCCATCAGGATTTAGGATGAAGGCAGCATACTTATTCGATGTGGAATAAGTGGATAACCAGAATCCTTTTAAAATGTGATACACTTAAAAGAAATGTCAGTAGTTCCATGTCCTTCAGGGTTCATCTGTCTAGCACTTGAGGCGGTCACTTAATGAACCAGTGGAGACTAATGTGAGCTGGGGCTGTCTGTGTCATTGATACGTTAATGCTTCAGGCTTAGAGGGGGTTTCAACAAGCTGATCTTAATTTTTTTTTTAACAACTGAACACTGGAAACATGGCTATGGCTTTTGTATTCTACAGTGGAACACTACCTGGGAGCTCTGACAAAGGATGGAAGGAGAATGATTAACTTATTTGGTAAGTGAAAAGGTGGGACAGAAAAGGAGATAATAGGATTTTGAAAGTTAGTGTTGGGTTCAGTTTAAGGACTAAGTTGCAATCATATCCTGTGCTTGTGATTATTACAGTCATCTGTTTTCCCCCTTTTCCGCTTTCCTTTAACATGCATTTATTCTTTCATTTTATTTGTAATTTTGGAGATTTTTTTTTGGTAATAGGAATAATAGTAGTAGAAAATAATGCCTAACAAATGTGTATTGAATAGTTAGTAAATGTCAGGTACTGTTTTAAGTGCTTTACATATAATTCTATACAATCCTCACAATAAGCTGATGAGACAGGTATTATTATTATGGCCAACTTATAGATGAGGAAACTGAGGCTTGGAGATGTAGGTAACTTGCCCAGTATCACCCAGCTAGTAAGTGATAGAGACAGTATATGAACCCAAGCAATCTTACAACAGAAGTAATACTATTAACTACCAAACTATCTTATATCATGAGTGTAATTTTTGAGGATTATTTGCAAATGAACCAATATTTAAACTAATTTTAGTTTGTATATTTTACTTTTAATTTTCAACCTCAAATACACTTTTATAGATTATACTTTTTATTCATTGCCTGATGTGTCACTGAAAAAAAAAAGTCCCAGTTATCCCTCCACCCAAACCAATAATTTAAGAAGTATCATTATGTGTAAAGCACTTTACTAGCCCCCACTACTATTAAGAAGAATGAATAGCCTGGCCGGGCGTGGCTCAGGGGTGGAGCGTCAACCTAGGATCCAGGAGATCGGGGTTCGATTCCCGGTCAGGGCACATGCCCGGGTTGCGGGCTCGATCCCCAGCAGGGGGCGTGCAGGAGGCAGCCGATCAATGACTCATCACTGATGTTTTTCTCTCTCTCCCTCTCCCTTCCTCTCTCTGAAATCATCTATCTATCTATCTATCTATCTATCTATCTATCTATCTATCTATCTATCTATCATCTATCTATCTATCTATCTATCTATCTATCATCTATCTATATTGATATATATTGATACATATATATAATTTAAAAGAACAAATAGATCTCTGTTGACTAGGAAATTATGATTGTACAAAAATTACTTTGAAATCAATGTGTTATGTTCAACAAGAAGAACAGACTAAAAAATAAAGGAAATTTAGAAAGAAGTAGCATTTAGGCTGGAAATTAAGTGTCTAGGAGGCCAAATAAAAAAGAGAGGCTAGGAATTTGACATGGAAAGAAATGGGGTCCACTCTAATATATCTGGAGGCACAGTTATTTATAGGGAATGGTAAGGGATATTTATAGAGCTGCAATACATTTATCTGATTGAAATATCGGGTGTGTCGGTGGTGTGCTTGAACTGGATGCACTCCTACAGGCTAGGTCAACGTTAAATATTCAGGAATTTTTGTGAGCCAGTTTTAAATCTTCGGTAGCTTGAAATTGGTCATGGTGGGAATATTAACACAATTAAAATTGGCAAGTCACGGATTAAACTCTTGACAGGTGGTTTTTCACATCACTGGTTGCGTTTAATAGAGAAGAGGTTGCAAAGGTTGTTGAGAGCAGTGTTTGAAGGGCCCTGAATCCCAGCCCAAGGTACGCAGGCATTGTTCAGTAAATAAGCGTGGCTATGGAAGGTCACTTAGCAACACATCAAACTATCGGGGAGAGTGGTAATACTGTACTTAGACGTGATTCATTGACTCCTAGGATCTCAGGTATGAAAGAGACTTGAATGTTCCAAATACTCATCTAATGTTAGAACTGTGACTCTTTCATTTTTCCCAAATCTTTTAAGTTCTCCAATTAATTGGGTAATTTGGTTTTAAAAATACGTCAGAATCTGACTATGTGTGCATCTTCTTTGCATGTAGGTATTATGTTTAGGCTAGGTGATGAAAACTAGTTTCAGAACTAATTTTAAGCAGGGAGGTACAACTGTCTTGCCAGTACTGGTGCCATCTTTCTGACTGCAGATGACTCTAGATTACAAAACAGACTTCTATCAGATTTAAGAAACGGAATTTGTTGTTGTGAAGCTCTTCTGAAAAAGCCAGTAAAAGAAAACCTCAACCATCAAAATAAATAATTGGATTATTCACATTAAAAATAATTTCTTTTGCTGAGCAGAAGCTTGTTAGTTTGATGTAGTCCTATTGTTTTATTTTTGCTTTTATGGTCAAGTTCACAAAAACCCCTCTGAGACCAAGGTCCGTTGGTTTAGTGCCTATGTTTTCTTCTATGTATTTCCTTAGTTTCAGGTTTTATATTCATGTCTTTAGTCCATTTTGAGTTAATTTTTATGTATGGTGTTAAATAACAGGCTAGCTTCATTTTTTGCAAGTGGCTTTCCAATTTTCCCAGCATCATTTATTGAAGAGACTTTCTCCATTGTGTGTTTTTGGCTCCTATGTTGAAAATTATTGCCCATATACAGGTGAGTCTATTTCTGGGCCCTCAATTCTGTTCCATTGGTCTGTGTGCCTATTTTTTTTTTTTTATGGTACAGGCTTCTCTTGTGTAATTAGGATGTGATTTAAAATTTTATTTATAATGTGTGCAAAGGCTGTTAAAACAAACATTTTGATGTTTTGAAGTGCACCTACACTGAAAACTCAGCACCGTTTTTCCACTCCATGGTTCTTTCTTATTAATATCTTTGCTAAAATAAATCTCATGTATAACAGTAACCAACTAGACCTATTTCTTTTTTCATTATCTATATTATCAACAAGATTTACATATGGTTAGCATAACTTGTTTCTTCCTGAATCAAGTATATAACTATGCTTTAGAACAGTTTTTAGCAGGATTTTCTAAAAAGCAGTTCAGGTTATTTCTTGGCTACTCAGATCTTATAGAGTATATTGAAAAGTTGAAGGAATTTTTTGTTAGAAGATCTGACTTTCTAATCACTTCCTGGTTGTATAATCTTAGAAAAAGAACTGAGTCTCTCTAGGCCTTCGTTTTGTCATTTGTGAAATTGGGACAATAGTTATGTCTGGCTTGCCTTCCTGAGTAGTTGTGAGAATCAAATAAATAACATGAACTCTTTTAAAAATGTACAAAGTCTAGTTACTATTATCCAGGAATGTAAATTATTTGGTAAATCCCATTCCAGAAGCATTTTAGTTAACTGGTGTTGGATTCCACTCATCTTCTTGTGTCTGCTTTCTGGTAAAATCTTCCTGTGTCGTCATATCTCTGAGCAAACCCAACCATTAGCTTTGGAATCATATATAAATTCTTATTCACACAAAATTCGTATTTCCATATGGTGTATTCTACTCTGCTTCTATATTTCTTATGATTATAGTCAGAGAGTTAGTTCTTTCATGCAGTATCTAAATTTGTATGAGTATGTGAGGAGAATATAAAGTTATAAAAGCAAACGAGAGGGGAAAAGCTCCTCGTGGATAAGGGAACAGAACAGCAGATGAACGCTGCTGAAGTCTCTGGAAGGTAACATGCCTGTGTGTGTCAGGCACTGGATTAGTCACAAACAAACTGATAGATAGCCTAGGTTTAGCTTGAGAGGACTTCCAGTTTTTCTTCTATTTAGATCTTGGGGCTTGAGAAGATGCAGTCATCTTAAAGGCTACATTAGAGTTTATTTGTTTAAGCTATTGAGATTGTCCAAGGTTTGTGAGTTGTTAAACCACCATGTTGGTAAGGCCAATGATTGGAATTAAAATTCTCTGAGGCTTTATTCTAAATATCATCACAGACTTCGGTCTTAATCTTGGGAAGCTGCCTTGCATGTTAGTTTCATTGACAGGGGAGAGAAGCGAAACTGTGGCAGAAAGGGGAAAACATCAGGTAGCCAACTTGAGGTTGTATTATAAGCTAACTAGGATGGTTCAAGACTCTTGTATTTTTTGTATGTAAAAGGCAGTTAAAATGGAACACAGAAGTGATCTTCAAGAAAGCCAGTGCAATAGCTTGAGCCTAGGAGTGGAAACTGACCAAGAAAACACTCAAATCAGTTGTCTCAAATAAGTTTTGGCCCATCGGGTAGGCTGAGAGGTGTAGAGGAAGAAATCCAGGGAGAATTACAGCACTGTAGACCTAGCACATTCTCATTTTTCAGATGAGTGAACTAATGAAAGTTAAATGGTTTACCAGCAGCTGGTGCCATTGGTGACACTTTTCCAATTTTAGGTGATAACTTTTCTATAGAAGGTTAGAATTGGTTTCCTTTGTCATTCTCACTTATGGTTTGTGTCAGTGCATGCTATCCCCATTTTGGTGTTTTCAGGCTAACTTTTTAAAAATCCAATGCAACTAGAGTTTGTTTATTTTCCAAGTATTTATTGAAGGCCTTCTTTATGCCAGGTCCTGTGCTAGCCACAAGCGACATAATGGTGAACATGACATTGTAATACAAATAGTGCAGTTATGACCAATCATCACAGACAGACCGTTCTTCACTGAGAGTTTGCTCAATTTATGGAAACCAAATTTTGGGATTATAATGTGATCCAATCATCTGCAATGTACCATTCCTCCAATTCAAATCATCCAAAGAGAAAAAATATTATGCTGCTTAGTGATGGAGAAGGTCCATTGTTTCCCTTTTAAATTCCTGACTGAGGTTCCCTAATGGGGCAAAGGGGATATCCAGTTTTCAATTTTATGAATTTATGTGCCTGAGGTTAAGATGCAAAAATGAATTAATTTTCTGTAGGACTTCCCTAGAGACTTGGTTGGTTCAAGCTTATGTTCCAAATAGATTTAAGAATCTCAAAACCTAATGAAACTGTCCTTTTCATGGCCATGCCACCTGACTCCCCCATCATGCCTGCCTGGCAAATATAGAGCAAAACAATACATTTTCCACCATTAAGTAAGGTATTGATGATGCCCACTGCTGAGTCTGAATATCTAAAGTGAAACTGCAATTTGCATATTTAGCCAAGAAGAGTCCTGAAATGCTTCTGTAAGGTTACTACAAACCTAAAACAGCTTGAAATTGGGAACTCTGGAAAATGTAAGGGTGATAGAAAATTTTGTCACCTTGAAAGAAGCAAAGAAAATAAATCAACTATCAGCTGCTTTTCAACTAGAAAGGACTAGTGTTTGGAATATTTTGAAAAGCAGTTTTTTTCCAGAATTTGTGTCATAATTATCAATGGTATACATAGTCCCAGATTTCCCATAAGGGGCTTATGGCATTAGAAAGCATTAAACCACCACTTCTGTGCACACCTCATAATGTGAAGTGTAAGGCTTCTATAGAGAAGGTACCTAACTCAGGGTTAACCTTTAAAAGACGGCATTTAAAAGACAGCGTCATACAAACTCCATATATTTTCCAGGATCAACTGTACACATAATGGTTTCTTTCCTTTTGCCTGTAAAAAAGAATGTATATGCTTAGGTTTCTGAGTATTTAGACCAAACTTCCCCCTAGGAATAATAGTGACGCTAGGGAAATGCTCACTGAGTAACAGTGCAAGATTTTGGATCAATAGGAGTTTCCTTTTACAGCATATCAATAGCCACTTTTTATTAATAGGGCAACTCTCATTTATTTTGGTCAGGTGCTTTCAAATGACTATAGTTGATGGGATTCCTTTATGCTGTCCAGAGGTGTTATTTGCTGGGAAAAATAAATGACGGATTGTTGAAGAGCTTGCTAACCAGCTGGGCAGCCTAAACATGGTAAGCCTCTTTGAACTATCCCCATGTCGTCATAACTGCACTTGTTAAAAAAGTCACAATCATGCGTCAGGTCAAGAGAGGGAAATGTGTAGGTGCACTTGGTTTAAAAAGAAGTTTACTAGTTATTTTCTAATTACAAAATACAGATATACAGATATACAATATAGTAACTATAAAATGTATGAGTACAAAAAAGAAACATATCCATAATCCTACCATCTGAAGCCAAACGTTAACATTTTGTTATATTTCCTTTCCCACTTTTCTCTGAGCATATTTTTACGTTGAGATTGCCCCATAAATCTAGTTCTGTTGCCTGCGTTTTATTTTAGCTGTTATGAAGATTTAAGTCCATCGATAAGATCTACAGATTTAGTCTTCCTTCTCTTCCTGGTACAGATGGGAAGACACCCTGGCAAATGGAGATTTCCTTATAAATGCAAATGTCAAAAAGGGTAACTTGTACTTACTTTTCAGAGTTTCTCCCATGTCAGTTACTTCTTACATATAATCAGCCTAAATAATCTTTATGCCAAAGAGGCACATTTTGGGGTGACAGATTCTGCTCCCCTTCAGTCCTGCCTTTGAAACTTCCCTAAGAAGTTTCATAGTCCAGATTCTAAGTTGATAGGTCGCTCCATATTTCACTGAACCAGTCTCTTAATTTTGAGAATAGGTCAGTTCAGTTAAACGCTGTGTCTCATTTCAGGAGGCAATAATGCAGGTAGGATCCTACAGTTAGGCCTATATGGTATGAGCAATCAGGTATTTAGTAAGACATTTCTATGGAAACAACAGAAAAAATAAAGTTTAATGGTTGGAGCAGACTATAAACCCAGTATGAGTCCTGAGGGCAGCCAGTCAGAGAGATTTCTAGACAGCGGTTGAAAAATCTTTTGGAGTTTGATGATGTCATTGGGTGTTCAGGTAAACCTTCTCAGAGGCTCACACAAAAACAGGCATGAAGACTGTCTAAACAGGAGTCATTGTGGTGATTTTTCTGATGTTTCTATCCAAATCGGTTCATAATGAGTTTGCAGGGTTTTGGGGAAAAGGGCAGCTTTTGTTTTTAGAGATTCCAAGTCAAAAAGGTGGCAGAAAATTGGAAATGGTAGTTTGGAAAGCTGTACTCAGATATTGCAGGAAACCAGAAATCAGGATCTAGTCCAGTTTACAGGGAAATAACAAAATCTCAAAGACAGTTAACAGAAGTAGAATCTGATATCCACAAGTGTGTATTATAGTTTCTACTGAAACATATTTTCCCCCTACAGTCACCCCCCCCCCCCCGTTCTCTCAGAGATCATCAAAGCAAGACTAATTTGTTTGCAAGGTAAGTCTAGTCTCAATAAACTTGGCCTGATTATTTACATAAGTGGAACAAGAACAGTGATTGATCATATAGGCTCTTTTAAGTCTGCTTTGCTGGAACTTTTCCTAAAGAACCTCAGATTGGACTTTTAAACGCCGCTCAAGTCCAGGAAGCTAAGCCAAGGATTCACCATCAGAGTTTGCCTGTAATATGCATTGATTTGGGTAAATTCTTCTTTTTGAGGTTCCCCAAATATCCTGAGGTTCCTCTGTCTGCCAGGAAGTGAACTTCCTTACTTAGCTGGTTAGGCTGCCGGGAACCCTGTAAGCACAGTACCACATGGTTTTTCGGAGGGGCATAATTGACTCCATAAAGTCAACTTTAGTTCCTTAAAGCTGTCTGGTCATATCTGAGTCCATGCATATCCTTCTTACATATGACATTCCAGTCAAAGCCTTGATAATTTAACCAATGTTTCCAATGATGTCTTGTTACCAGGAGAACAGATTTTTATTAAATTTATGCAAATACTAGTATTGCCATGACAGCAGAGGAAATGTAGTCAATAATATTGCCATAACTATGTATGGTGCCAGGTGAGTACTTGAAATCTTGGGGGGACCACTTTGTAAAGTATATGATTATCTAACCGCTATGCTTTATACCTGAAAATAACAAAATAATATTGGATGTAAAAAGTAATTGAAAAATTAAAAAATGATATTGCCATGAAAGTAAGAATGCTCATTAACAGTTTCCAAATCCTGACAGGATCAGGTAGGGAGAAAAAGTAATTGTTTTATCTTTGGTCACAAAATTATACTTTACCAAATTACTATAAGGCATAGATAGCTCAAGAGAAAAGATTTCCTTAAATCCAGAAAAACAAAATATTAACCAACATGCTTTAAAGAAAAAAAGGCACAAAATTTTTATAATTATACTCATCAGATCATTCAGTCACATGTAACACTTGACTTGTCGGAGTCCTTTCCATGAATGTCTCTGAAGATGAAGCACTTCTGCAACAGCATCGGAGTAAATAACTGTAAATAACAAGACTTTAATGTGGCCATGGTTAAAGATCGGTGAGAGCTCATTATTGACAAGGCAGTTTGGTTATTTCTATGACATACTTTTTTGTAGTTATAGTTGAGTTTGCTACTTTTGCCTTTGACCTTCCTAGTAGATTTTAATTTTTCAATTACAGTTGACATACAACATTAGTTTCAGGTGTACAACCCAGTGATTAGACATTTATATTACTTATAAAGTGATCACCCCAGTAAGTCTAGACCACATATGACACCATCCATAGTTACTACAATATTATTGACTATTTCCTATGCTGTATTTTACATCCCCATGGCTATTATTTATAACTGGACATTTGTATTTCTTAATCCATTTTAACTTTCACCCTTCCCACCAAACTTCCTCCTATCTGGTGACCATCAATTTGTTCTGTGTATCTATGATTTTGTTTCTTAGATTCCACATATAAGTGAAATAATATGGTATTTGTCTTTCTCTGTCTGACTTATTTCACTTAGCATTATACCCTCGAGGCCCATCCATGCTGTCACAAATGACAAAATTTCATTTTTTTTTATGGCTGAGTCATATTCCATTGTCTACGTTTACCACCTATTCATCTATCAATGGACACTAGTTGGGTATCCAGATTAAGGCTAGTAGCTGCAACATTCCAGATCAAGTCTGGTTGCTGCTTATGCCAGGCTTGGGGCCACCTAATGGGAGATACAATGCAAGTTGAGACCAGTCACCATTTGTGCTTGGAGCCACTTAGCAAGAGCTACAAGGCATTCCAAGGCTAGGCACTACTTGTTTGGGGTTTGGGGACCTTTACAAGATTTTAGCAAGGTCTGTAGCACAAGCCCAGGCAGAATGCTTGTGTAGAGGAGCCGCTGGAAGGGGCTCAGGCAGCGCTACCCAGCTAGGTGGGTCAGTGTCTCAGGGGATCGCAGGGCTGAGTGAATGGTGTTAATGAGGTTAATAGAGAGCACAGGTTTGGCACCTGCTTGCGCCTGCCAGCTGGGCGGGGAAGGGCTCAACAAAGGAACAATGGTGCTGCCAGTACTTCAAGCTATACCCAAGGAATGCGTTCACATAAGTATTTTCTCCTGGTAATCTGAACTTGGAAAGGAAGGGAGAAGGTGAAATTTTTTACCTTTCTCTCTTGACTGGGTTATATGGAGAGAGATTCAGGAGAGCTCATTTAGGTAAGAACTCTTACCCTTTGCCAGCTTCTGCCAATTGTCAAGGATTTCATCTACAGGCAATGGAGGGAGCATGGTGTCAGTAAGTCACCAAACTGTTGGGGAGGAAAATTAATTTTCCCTCTACTGTTCTAGGTTCTTGGCTGGGACTCCCCTGTAATAAAAAAACCCACAACTTTCTTGACATGCATACCTCCAATATAGATGGGTGAGACCCAGGAAAACAGAGTTTTATGTAAAAATGCAGAGGGGCTACTCAAAGAGCACATTTCTGTATTCTTCACGTTTCATTTTAATGGCTGCATAACCTTTTGTCTTATAGGTGTACCACAATTTGTTTATGATATCCCTTTTATTACTGGATATATATGGTGTGGTTTATAAAATATTCTAGTGGAGCTGTGTAAATATCTTTGTCACAAGTAATCTTTGGGCAGCAACTCTTGCCAGCAATAGACAGTGAGATGATAGGTGGGGACACACGAATGTTAAAAAAATAAATTTCGAGTGGCTATAATCATAAACCTTAGTACCATCTCCATTCAACTGATGTTAACTTATTGAATTGAGGAATAGAATAAAGAATGAAAATGGAACCACTATAGTCAAGCTGCTAAATGATTAAAGTCAAATAGGTTAAGGCATGAGGAAACAATTCTATTCTAGATTTAACTAGCCTGGGAACTTAAACTTTTGAATTTTGCAGCCCTGCATCAATGCCTGGATATACATGAAAACTCCAGATAACCCTCCGTTTATTTCCTGAAGGACTAGAAAAAAATGTTCGAGTATCCAGACAACCAGCGACTTAGAGGAATACCATCTGAGAACAATCCAGAGGCTAAGAATTCAGGACTGATTCTTCTCAACTTTTCTTTCTCTGAACACTCTGCATATTGCCTGGTGGTTTCCCTGGTTTGCCTCCTCTAAGACCCTTGAATAAATCTTTGTCACTTTTTTTTTCTAGCCAAAGCCTACTGAATTATTTATGCTTAGTTGACAATATATAAGACATACATAAAGCTACAACCAATTTATAATAAAACTAGAATATTGGGTCAAATATTTATTGAATTTTAATTTGTCTACTGGGTAACTTTACAGCTTTGTCTCCCATCTTTGGCCCAAAGGCAAAAAACTGCCAACATTGGTGAATTCTTAGCAATGTCTTTATTCATGACTCTGCTTCTTGACTGACATCCTCTGCTTTCTCATTTTCATGTTTAAGATGTTATTTTTTAAGATGACATTAAAAAAATAATTCTAAAAACTGCCTGCTCAGTTTGACAGACTGGAAATTTGTGGTTATCATGGGGCTCTAAAAATAGAATCAAGTGTCATATTTTCTACTTGAATTATTGTTTTTACTACTTCTAAGCTTAGTTATGAATTTTTATGAGGATGATCAAAAGCTGAGGTGCTCAGTAAGGAGCTAAATCCAACTTCTTAAGTATTTGCAACTCTGTTAAGCTCAATTTCACTTGTTCTGATTGACCAATTTGACATAAAATAGATGAGATTTGTCTTGGAGACACTGCTCTTCTTTATATAGTGCCTTTCATTGCCTTGTAGTCATATATCTCGTCGAAAACCATCTGGGAAAGGAACTGAAAGCAGAAACATTTCCATTCAGTTTTCATTTTCTTTTTAAATTGAATTTATTGGGGTAAAATTATATAGTTTTGATGTATTCATCTGTATATTGTATTGTGTGCTCACCACCCAAAGTCAAGTCTCCTTCCATCACCACTTGTTCCCTCTTTCCCCTCTTCTACCTGCCACCCCCATCCTCCTTCCTCTCTGGTAATCAACATACTGTTGTTGGTCTATAAAGTGGTTTTTTGTTTGTTTCCTAACCCTTTATTCTATAAATATGTTCTGTATTATTACAAAAGTTTAATATATATACAAAAAATATTCATGTTTTATTCAAAATACTTCAGATGTCCTCCTTTCTCCCCATTGACCCCCTCCCCAGTCCTTCCCCACACTATTGTCCATGTCCTTGGGTTGTGCATATATACATGTAAATTCTTAGGTTAATCTCTCCCCACCCACCCCCACCTTCCCTCTGAGATTCATCAGTCTAATCCATGCTTCCATGTCACTGAATCTTCCACATATAAGGGAGATCATGTGATGTTTGTCTTTCTCTGCCTGGCTCATTTTGCTTAGTGTAATACTCTCCAGGTCCCTCCATGCTGTCCCAAAGGGTACGAGATCCTTCTTCTTTACAGCCGCGTAGTATTCCATGGTGTAAATGCCCCACAGCTTTTTATCCGCTCATCTAGTGATGGCCACTTGGGCTGGTTCCAGATCTTGGCTATTGTAAATAATGCTATGAACATAGGGGTGCAGATATTCTTTCTAATTGGTGTTTCAGGGTTCTCAGGATATATTCCTAGAAGTGGGATCACTGGGTCAAAAGGCAGTTGCATTCTCACCAGCAGTGTACCATGGTTTCCCTTTCTCCATACCGTCGCCAATATGTGTCATTTGTTGATGGAGCCATTCTGACAGGTGTGAGGTGGTATCTCATTGTGGTTTTAATTTGCATCTCTCTGATGATTAGTGATGTTGAACATTTTCTCATGTGTCTCTTGGCCATCCATGTGTCTATATAGGTCCTTTGCCCATTTTTTAATTGGATTGTCTTCCTCTTGTTGAGTAGTATGAGTTCTTTGTACACTTTGGAAATTAGTCCCTTATTAGATGTCTCCTTAGCAAATATGTTCTCCGATACTGTGGGGTTCCTTTGTATTTTGAGGATGTTTTCTTTTGCTGTGAAGAAGCTTTTTGTTTATTTTTTCCTGTCTTTCTTGCCCTAGGAGATTCATTGGTGAAAATTCCACTATATGAGATGTCTGTGACTTTACTGCCTATGTTTTCTTCCAGGATTTTTATGGTTTTGCAATTTACATTTAAGTCTTTTATCCATTTTGAATTTATTCTTGTGTATGGAGTAAGCTGGTGATCTAGTTTTTTTTTGTTTGTTTGTTTGTTTTTGCATGTACCTGTCCAATTTTCCCAGCACCATTTATTGAAGAGGCTGTCTTTACTCCTTGTGTTCCATTCAGTTTTTTGATTGAAACACTTAACATGATTTTAATCCAATTCTTTGTTACTATAATTAGGGTTTTGAGTTAAAAAACCCTCTGTATTTTTCCAGATAAAATACACTCATGTCCAAAAACCTCCAAAAATGTTAATCTCAGAGAATTCCATGAGAAAAAAATTCAACAATACATTAAGCCAATTCAATGACCCCCTTGTTTAAGTAGGCAAGAGGCCACCATTAGAATTTATTGGGGTGAACAAAAGTAAGATCTGTATATGATTTTCCAAAAAATTGTGCGAGGTAAATAGAAAATAACATAGGGAATATAAAATTTGTCAATCAGGCTTATTTATTGTACTTATGTATAAAATATAATACTATATGTTTATATTTAGGAATATTTAGGCATTTTTTGTTGTTTTACATAACTATAAAAATCATCTTCCTATAAAGCACTTAGAAATGTTGTAAAGGGGGAGTCAATACCTTTATAAAATGGGTAGTTGAATTTGTAACAAATTAAGGGAAATCTTCAAGAGGAAAAAATCCAAAAGAAAACTGAAAACCAGAGTCTAAGTACCTGAACTGAGGCTGAAGGTGCCTGGATGAAGATGAGATGGATGCTGGTCTTAGTAACCTAGCAAATTGGGTTTTAGTGCCTTCTTGGGAATAGGAAAAAAGGCTGTGGGCTTTTAAGTCATTGCAGTTGACTAAAATAACTAAAATACACATACATAAAGTTGCGACTCTCAAAGGACTACATCCTAAGTTAAAGGATGGAGAAAAGGGAGACACAGAATAAACTTGCTGTCCTGGCCTGGGTAGGAAAAAGTCTCCCATGACATCTTGTAAATTTTATGGGTATCACCAAATTCCACTCCATAGTGGCTGTTCTATGTTGCATTCCCACCACCAATGTATCAGAGTTAGTTTTAAATTTATGTTACTTCACTGATTAAGGAGCCACTAGACTATAAAATCCTTCTACAGTCACAGAAACTGACAGGATATGGAGGTAGCTATGGAAAAAAGGACCCTGAGGTTTGTGATTATAGTCAAAATTCTGGAGGCCTAAATATACAGTTCAGCAGAACCCCTTAAACAGGCTATTAATTTCATGGAATGGAATATTTACATTTTTTCAGATGGCAATACTCCCCAAATTGACTTGCAGATTCAATACGTATCAAAATTCCAACTGCAAACGTTTTTTTTTGCAGAAATTTGCAAACTGATCTTGAAATCTATAGAGAAATATAAGTGACTTAGATAAGCTAAAAACAATCTTCAAAGAAAACAATATTGGAAGACGAGGGGGGATGGACACATCGATGGGTTGCCTCTCATATGTGCCTGATCAGGGATCAAACCTGCCACCTTTTGGTGTAGGAGATGATGCTCCAACCAACTGAGCTACACCAGCCAGGGTATAGGGCCAATTGATTTTTGACAAGGACACCAAGACCGTTCAGTGGGTGAAAGAATAGCCTTTTCAACAAATGGTGATGGAATAACTGGAAATCCAGAGGCAAAAGAATGAAGTTAGATACCTACTTCATACCATATAAAATATTAACTCCAACAATTAAGATAAATAAAAAATTAACTCAAATGGATCAAAGACTTAAATATAAGAACTAAAATTAGAAGAAAACACAAACTTTCATGACCTTGGATTAAGCAACCATTTCTTAGATATGAGATCCAAACCCAAGCAACCGAAAGAAAAATAGTCAACGTGAACTTCATTAAAAGCTTTTGTTCTTCAAAGGAGATGATCAAGAAAGGGAAAAGGCCAACAGTATCAAAAACAATAAAATACTTAGGAATCAATTTAACCAAAGAAGTGAAAGATCTGTACACTGTAATAAGACATGGATGAAAAAAAATTTAAAAGACACATATAAATGGAAAGATATCCTGTCTTCATAGAACAAAAGAATTAGTATTGTTAAAATGTCCATACTACCCAAAGCCATCTACAGATTCAATGCAATTCTTATCAAAACTCCAATGGCATATTTTACAGAAATATAAAAAAATCCTAAAATTTGTATGGAACCACAAAAGCCCTGAATGGCCAAACCAATTCTAAGAAAGAACAAAGCTGGAGGCACCATACTTCCTGATTTCAAACTATACTGCACATCTGTAGTAATCAAAACAGCATGGTACTGGCATAAAAACAGACACATAGATCAAAGGAACAGAGCCCAGAAACCCACATATACAAGGTCCAGTAATATTTGACAAGGGAGCCAAGAATATTCAATGGGAAAAAGATAGTCTTTTCAAAAAACAGTGCTGGAGAAACTGGGTTTCCACATACAAAAGAATGAAACTGGACTGCTATCTTAGACCACTTACAAAAATTAACTAAAAATGGGTTAAAGTCTTAAATGTAAGGTACAAAACTCCTGAAGAAAACATAGGAAAAAAGCTCCCTGACATGGGTCTTGGCAATCATGTTTTAGATATGACACCTAAAGCACAACAAAATAAACAAATAGGTTTACATCAATTACTAAAAAGTTTCTGCACGTTAAAAGAGTTAAGAAAACGAAACGTCAGCCTATGGAACGGGAGAAAATGATTTGCAAATCATCTACCTGATAAGAGGTTAATGTTCAAAATATATAAAGAAAACATACAACTCAATAGCAAGAAAGCTAAATAATCCAGTTAAAATGGGCAAAGGACCTGAATAGACATTTTTCCAAAGACAACATTCAAATGGCCAACCGTACATGAAAAGTTGTTCGATATCACCAATCATCAGGGATATGCAAATCAGAACGACAATATGCAGTGAGGTCGCATTCTTTAGAATGGCACTTACCAAAAAGGCAAGATACAACATGCTGGTGAGGATGTGGAGAAGAGGGAGCCCTTGTGCACTATTGGTGGGGTTGTAAACTGGTACAGCCACTATGGAAAACAGTAAGGTGATTACTCAAAATTAAAAATAGAATTTTCATATTATCCAGCAATTCTACTTCTGGGTGTATAGCCTAAGAAAACGAAATCACTACAAAGAGATATCTGCACTCTCATGCTCTTGGTAGCAATATTTAGAGTAGCCAAGACATGCAAACAATCTAAGTGTCCATCAACAGATGAATGGATAAAGGAAATGGGTCAAGATGGTTAAAGAGTACAAACTTCCAGTTATAAGATGCATAAGTCCTGGGGGATATAATGTACATTATGATTACTATAGTTAACATATTGTACTGGAGACTTGAAAGTTGCTAAGAGGGTAGATTAAGAGCTCTTACCATCACAAAAAATGGTAACTCTGTGAGGTGACAGATGTGTTAACTAACTTTATTGTGGTGATCATTTTGAAATGTATACACATCAAATCATCACATTGTACACCTTACATTCACACAATGTTATATGTCAAATATATCTCCATAAAACCGGAAATAAAGAAAGCAAAAGACAACCCATAGACTGAGAGAAAATATCTGCAGATCATTTCTCTGATAAGGGTCCAGGATCAAGAATATGTAAAGAAATGTCATAACTGAACAATAAAAAAGATAAATAACCCAATTAAAAAGTAACAGAGGACTTAAATAGACTTTTTTTTCTAAATGAAATATACAGATGGGCAAATAAACACATAAAGAGATGCTCAACATCATTAGTCATTAGGGAGATATAAGTCAAAACTACAATGGGATACCACTTCACACTCATGAGGATTACTATAATAATAATGAACCCCACCCCCCAAAAAATGCCTGTGTTGGTGAGCATGTGGATAAATTGCAACTCTCAGACATTGTTGATGGGACCGGGAGTGGAGGAACAAGCCACAAAATAATAAATTTGTGTTGTTTAAACCACTAAATTTGATATGATAATAATAGAAAATGAGCACAGAAATACAATATGACTACCAAGGCTAGGTTACAGGGAAAAAGGCCGTACAATTTCCACCTTGCATGCTCGCTCGCTCGCGCTCTATCGTTCTCTCGCTCTCTGCACTCTTACCTTTGGAACACTGAGCAACCACGAAAGAAGCGTGGCTAAACTGAAGCCACCATGCTGGAGAGAGCACGGAGACAGAGATGTGTCAGGCATTCCATTCCTAAACTGCTTAAGTCTTCAGTTTAGGTGCCATAGAAATTTCAAATACTTCCTTACCATTTTGTCCCCACCCACAGGGAGATGGAAGCCTTTTTCTGTATGAAGGAAGGAGCTGAATCATAAAGAAGCACATAGAAAATCGTAGAGTGGGGTACTGGTATGGGCCTTTACCCTTCATTCCTCTGGCAGGGCTGAAGGGAAACAGCAAGTGCCTAGGGCTCACTTTTCATCTAGAAAAGGACTGGCAAACTTTTACTTAAAGGCCAAGATAATAAATATTATCGTCTCAGGCTAAGAAGCAAAATCAAGGCGACGACGCAGCAACTTATATAGCCACTTAAAATATAGCCATTTATTTTTATTGGCTAAATATCTGGGCCAAACTTGATATTTTGTTGAAAGCAATCATGCCTCTTTGCTTCCGACTATCCCGCCGCAGGCAGGCCGCCCCTCATTGCGGGCTGCTGCTCTCAGCTCTGAAATGGGCGTGCCTTTGCTTCTCTAGACAGGGACTGGGGGGGCTGTGAATTTAGCCATTCTGTGTGGGGCCTGCTTCTCTTTGCAGGCGTCTTCCACTTGACAGTTTCTAGACACCTTGACTCAAACTGAGCAGGCAAATGCTAAATTAAATTGCAAACAGAAATGGTGGATTTTTTCCGGTGCATTCACAGTTCTTTTACACATGATGTCATTTCAAGTGTGGCAGGAAGAAAACTAGGTTTCAGGTCATGAGATTTGAACACAAGGCACTTTCTAGTTGCAGTACCATGAGCATGACAGTTAACACCTCGGAGCCTCAGTGTCTGTACAGAATAATACCTGCCTGCTCACTTAAAAAGAGCGCTCAGAGTTTCAATGACATAAGAGAAAATAAAGGTGAACTGCAGCTGTAAAGTGTGCGGCGCCTTCTTTCGGCTGTTGCTGTGCCCCCACAAAGCACTCGGCTCATTCTGTCTTCCTCTTCCTCCTCCCCCCTTCCCTCCCTCCCTCTTGTGTTTTGAAATCGTCACTATGCTTTGTTCTGCACGCATCTGTCCTGCTCTGTGCTTAACTGATAAATTAATTTTGGTGGCTGCTCATTCAATATTCTCCATTTTGATCTGATGTCTCCCAGTAGTGATTTTCTGGAATTGACATGCAAAATATGATGACCTCCAGTGGCGAGGACTGCGGATATGTGGCACATGACTGTGGAAGGCATCTTGATTAGAAGGCCCTTTTGGCGATGACGTTAGCTTTTTATGCGCACGCCCATTAGTCCTCACTCATTCGGGGTACCCGCTCTCTTCAAGAGGCACTATGCTTAGTGCTGTAGATATAACAGTGAGCAAAACAGACAAGGTCACTCCCCTGTAGATCTCACATGTTAATGGAGAATGGATTGTTTTCTCATTGCTGCTATAACAAATTACCACAAACTCACTATCTCTCAGTTTTAGAGGTCAGGTGTCTCTAACGGGTTTACAGGGCTGTGTCCCTTCTGGAGGTTCCAGGTAAGAATCTGTTTCTTTGTCCTTTCTAGAAGCTTCCTACATGCTATGGCTCATGTCCCTTTCCATGTGTTTTCAGAGCCAGGAATGTGTTAATCTTCAAATATCTTTCCCTCTGACTCTCTGATTCTATTATCCATTATCACATAACCTTCTGTCTGACTCTGACCTTTCTGCCCCCTTCTTATAGGGATTATCTAGGTGGACCCAGTGTAATCTTCCCAACTCAAGATTCTTAATCACATCTGCAAAGTTCCTTTTCTTCATAAAAAGTAACATTTACAAGTTCTGGGAATTAGTATGTGTACATCTCTGGGGGGGGGGGTCAATATTCAGTCTACCACAGGGAGAGAAAGTAATAGAGACAGACTCATATAGGGAGAGCAGCCACACAGCTCGGGGGTGGATGTTGGCCATATGGAGGGGTTGAGCAAAAAAGAGAGAGAGAGAGAACTCATGGGCAGGACAACAGTGTGGTGGCTGAGGTGGGGAGAGTGGGTGGAGGTGGAAGATGGCATAGAGGGGATAAATGGAGATAG
This sequence comes from Miniopterus schreibersii, assembly GCF_964146895.1. Taxonomy (NCBI): domain Eukaryota; kingdom Metazoa; phylum Chordata; class Mammalia; order Chiroptera; family Miniopteridae; genus Miniopterus; species Miniopterus schreibersii. The sequence goes on along the minus strand of NC_138104.1, from coordinate 94,660,120 downwards.
AAAAAAAATAATTTATTTCTCAAAAAAAAAGTAAACAGGTATGCAAATATACAAGATGATTTTAAAGTGTGATTTGTGCTATGAAGGCAATTACTGGGGTAATAAGATAGAGCTGCACTGTCCAGTGTGGTAGCCACAAGCCACACGTGACTACTGAGTTCTTTAAATAGGGTTAGTGTGATTAAGGAGCTCAATCTTAAATAAACTCTATTTTATTTTATTTTTAAAGTCTTTTCTCCCTTTTTATTGAGTTTACTGGGGTGACACTGGTGCACAATTCTACAACACATCATCTGCACACTGTACTGTGTGTTCCCCACTCCAAGTCAAGTCTCTGTCCATCACCATGTATCCCCCCATCCCCTCCTCCACCTCCCTTTCCCCAGCAATCACCACACTGTTGTCAGTGCCTATGAGATTTCTATTTTATTTTTTGCTCAATCCCTCCCCCCACCCCCAGCCCCAACCCCTGACAGCTGTCAGCCTGCTCTCTGTCTATGAGTCTGTCACTATCTTGCTTGTTAGTTCATTAGATCTCACATAGGAGTGAGATCATATGGTACTTGTCTTTCTCTGTCTGGCTTATTGCACTGAGCATAATTAAATTCAGATAGCTACAAATGGCCAGTGGTTACCACATTGGACAAGCACGGCTCTAGCCTTTTTAGAAGACACAGAAGAAAATGTTCCCTCTCTCTTTAACTTAGATGAACTGTATGAAGATCCATGAAAGCAGTCAATCCCCATTGACATTAAACATGGAATGAGACTGGTCAAGTGAGCAACTAGGTATTTTTCCATAAACGAGCAAAAGAGAATCACTCCCTATTACTGTAGCAATTCTCCAGTTCCAGTGAGGGACAATACCTTCCACTTGGGGGGGTAAGGTGAGACACTGCTCATAATAGAGTTGACCCTCCATATCCACAGATGTGAAACCCACAGATAAGGAGGGCCACCTAAGGGATTCGAGCATCTGTGGATTTTGGTATCTGCAGACGGTCCTGGAAACCAACACCAAGGGATTATTATTGTTCATTTCCTTCCTTATATATCCACATATTTGCCTTGTCTTCGTGGTGAGCTGAGTGTATTTATTCACCTCTTGGCTTTGGACTCAGCCATGTGACTTGTTTTGGCTAATGAAGTGTTAACAGCTGTGACCTAAGCGCAGACTTCAAGTCTGCTGGCATGGCTGATTTTAGCCTCTTGCTTTCTTGTGGTGGCCATAAGAACAATCTAGTCTGGGTAGCCAGTGGTCCAAGGAGAATGTGGAGATATGTGGAAGGGATCTCAGTCCCATCCAGAGACTAAAACCATGAGCCCGGAGCCCATCCCAGACCAACTGAGGTAGAGCCAATCTGCCGATTTGTTTTGAAACAGAAATTTTGGTCAACTTGTTACTCACCATTATTGTAGCATAGCTGACTAAAACGAGAGGAAATATAAGAAGAATTTCTCTTTTCTTGGAGGACTTTGTACATTACTGAGTGAGGCTGAATTAGCCTCCATAATTCTGAGCTCGCTCTGGATTTTACATTTAACATGGGGGAGACAAGAGAGGGATTATTTGCTTTCAAGTTAGTTTTCAGTAGTTTTAAGTCAAGGATTTGTGTAATAGAAATTGTACAGCTCAGGAGACAAGGTAGCTGAGTGGAACTCTTCACTTCAACAAGGTCTATTTCTGGCTTCAATGACACAACTTTCTCTTTCATGAACTCACCATCTCTCAAGCTTTGTTACCAGGAAAGCAAGGAAAACATCACGAGCTAGCCTTCCTCCCAAAGTAAGTGTGATAAAAACAAAGATGGAAAAGACTTTTAAAACCCCACAGTACATGGCTTTTTAAATACATGGCTCTTCTTTCAGTAGCTAGTCACTACAAGTAAACGTGGCAGTGCCTCTCAGATGGGCACTATCTTCTTAGTGTCTGAGGGCAAGCTTAGCCCCCTCTCCTGTTGTTTCTTTGCATGGCCAATATCGAGTGAGTTTGCCTCCTGAGCATTAATGATGCTGGAATAGTATTGTACTCTCCCCCCAAGCGCATTGATTTTCCTGCTTGAATTGATGTAGCCCCACAAAGAGAACACGTCACTGCTGTTACCCTTCTGGATGCTCTGTTAGCTAGCTCCGCTCAGCTCAATCAACAGTAGGCTGTGCCTATGGAAGACAACACAGCTTTTCAGTTGTGGGAAACTTCCTGAGCTCGAAGAAAGAGAATGACCATCTACTCAAACATCTAGGGCACCAGACTTCAAAACTTTAATGTAGCAACTGATGAAATGATCAGTGGAAGAGCAGACTATAGATTACAAGAGTTTGAACTATACTTGCTTATGTATGTACAGGAAAAATCACTATATGTTTGAATTTGGAAATAGGTAAAAAAAAATCATGATTATTGCCTACATTTTCTCTATTTTGGATGAAGGTATTTATTCTCTGAGGAAGCCATTAAGTTGGGACAATTACACAGGGAAGTTTGGCTCATTCCTCTGTGCTTTTATGTTGGAGCTGTCAACTCAATTATATTACCCCTATTTGTGATATATGTACAGAACCTTCTCCCCAGGCCAGAGGTCAGTGAGGCTATCAGAGTCCTTCACGCCGAGAACTGATGCAGCGATTCTTTGCCCCGACACTTCAACAGAGCTGAAACCAAGGAGGAAGCATAGCTGAGTTAAACAGGAAGCTGACTCTAGTAAGCCAGAGAAGCCAAACATAAGCAGGTGGTTAAACCCAAAAGGCTAGAAGATAATGACAGGGATTTGGTGCCAGGGAGAAGAGAAATCCACTTTAAGAAAGCAGGGCATTATCCCAGGCAATTCTTGGAACAGCCCCCGTTTTTGAGGAGTTAACACCTATGTCCTTGTGGTAGTGTGTTAGCAGGAGCCAACTATAATGGACAGAGATGGGACCTAACCCCCATGCCTGTCTCTCCCACAAGATGGTGAGCTCCCTGAGGAAGCTCTTATCTAATTCCTCCTCACTCTCCTAGTGCTCATTGTATATGAAACTAAATAAATTTTGGCAGCATGGTAAAAAAATTATCCAGATTAAGCAGATAAACAATATATTTTTGTTAATGTAACTATTCAAGTAGTCCAAAGTATACAACGAGACTTGGGTTTCATGAAGAAACCTTCGTTTATATAATTAGTTGCAATTTGTGTAACGGAAAAACAGAAAAGACAAAATTTAAAAGGTGAACTTCACAGTTTTTGAAGGGAAAATGCGGGCCATAGCCAGGATTTTCTGATAGCAAGCTAAGTACATGTTTTCGAAAAGGCTACCGTAATTCTCTAGAGTTAGTAAAAATTGTAGCTTCTACTGCATTGAAAAGAAGATGGACTTAAAACACACCCTTAAGGTTTTTTTTTGAGAGAAAAGCACTTTGAAAAGAGAAAACGCCATATAAGTGCCAAGTCTTATTATTATGATCACTGCCATGTATACTTTCAAGCCACAGAAAAACATGTTCATAAAAAAATCTGCTTTGGAAATAGGCTGGTGAGAAAAGTTCACTTGAGATATTTCATGTACAAGCTGCCTGCATTTAGTGCCATCTCCCTGAAATCCCAAATTATTATTCTCACCACTGTGTGCAGTAAAATGATCAGGTAAATAAAGAGCACAGCGGGGAGAAAATGTTAAGTGCATATAGAGTGGCCTAATGATAACAATCCCAGAGCAATATTACTTTCCCAGTAAATCATAGTGTGAAAATAACAATATACATTCCTGCTACTGACCACTGTCACCAATCAATATGGAGCACTGGCTCCTGTTATCTTTCCCTACAATTGCAGAAAGTCTAAAAGAAATCTTCCACATGCGAATGTCACATCTACTTGACCTCCAGATTTTCCCATAACTGCCCAAGTTCTCAAGCCCATATTCATCTATACATTTCTAATATTACACACACACACACTTAGGGCAGAGGTTGGCAAACTAGAGCCTGGGATCCAAATGTAGTCCAAAATGCAAAAATTTCCACTGCCTGCTTTGGTCTCATGAACTAAGAATGATTTTACATTTTAAATGGTTGAAAAAAGTTCCAAGAAGAAGAATATTTAATGAGAAGTGAAAATTAGATGAAATTTAAATGCCGATGTCCATAAATAAAGTTTTATTGGAACGTAGTCATGCTCACGAGTTAATGTATCATGTATGGCTTCTTTCACGCTATAACAGAGGCGAGTAGCTGTGACAGAGGCCCTGTGACCCACAAAGCTAAAAGTATTTACAGAAAAAAAATTTGCCAAAAAATTTCCCGATCTAGAGCATATTTGTTTCTCCTCTTTAAAAATTAATTTTTAAGTTGAAGTATAATGTAGTACTTCAATAAAGGGTACAAATTCTATGCAATTTTATACATGTGTTCATCTGTATAACCACCACTCAGATAAAAACAAAAAAATATTTCCAGTACTTAGAAGGCTCCCTCCCAGGAAACTCTCCCTCCCAAAGTTATCCATTTATCTAAAGGCTATCACCATGAATTGATTCTTCCTATTTTTGATATTTATATAGAGAACTATAGTATGTATTTTTAATCTGGTTAATTTGATTCAACATTATGTCAGTGCAACTCACTCATGTTGCACACAGCAGTAGTTTGCTATATTGTATGAATATACTATAATTTAGTTATATATTCTACTATTGGAAACTGGGTAATTTTCAGTTTTTGACTGTTGTGAATACAGCTGCTATGAATATTCTCATATATGTATTTTGGTGGCCATATGCATCCAATTTTCTTGAGCATATTCCTAGAATGGAACTTTTGGGAGGCTAATCCTTTTTTAAAAAAAATAGAACTCCAGTTTGATCTGAGCAAGACATACTTGGTAGAACCTTTTAAAAGTATAAAAAAATAATGTTACTTTTGGAGATAGATAAAGAAGTCTTTAGGGGTAAATTCTGGTATGTTATTAAAAAGCCTATAGCAAGATAGATTATAAAAGAGAATAGATTTTAAAAATTACAAAATATGGTGATTTAAATTACATGATAGATCCATTAGGGTTCATTTGTACTCTGTGTTCTTAGGTGCATTTTGAAACTTTTCCAATAAAAAATAGAAAAAAGGAGAAACAAGTTGAAGAGAATAATGAAGCAGACCTACTATTATCCAACCAGAATACTACGCATTGAAGAGAGTTGTGTCTAGAGCTGCATTTTCTAGTATGTGAAGGGAAAAAAACACCGTTTCATTTATTATGAAAGTAATTGCAGATATCTTATATAAGCTATGAGAACAGTGATAGAACTAAATTTATGAAATTCTACATCTGGAAATTGCTATGCATACATTCGTATTAAATATGTTTACCTTTGTCTGTAAAATGGGAATTTTTGAATCCAAAGTTACTATGAACACAATAGGTCTAGTAAATATCCTACACTGTAGTTAAAATTTTTTTTTGCGTGATAAGGACTTTTAATAGCTACTCTCTTAGGAACTTTCAAATATGCAATACAGTATTATTAACTATACTCACCATGCCATACATTACATCCCCATGACTCGTATATTTTGTAAATGGTAGTTTGTACCTTTTGAAACCCTTCACCCATTTTGCCCACCCCAAATCCCACATCTGGCAACCACCAATCTGTTCTATGTATCTGAGCTTGCTTTTCTTTAAGATTTGACATGTAAGTGAGGTCATTCGGTATTTGTGTTTCTCTGCCTGACATCTGGCATAAAATATGAAAGATTTCAGGATAGTCTTATAAAATATGTGAGAGACTTGTATACTGAAAACTACAAAATGCTGTTGAGGGGAATTAAAAAGACCTAAATAAATGGAGATATATATTATCTTTATGGGTCATAAGACCAAGTGCTGTTAAATGTTGCTTCTCCCCAATTGATCTATAAATTTAATACAGTCTCAAACAAAATCTTAGCATGCTCTTTTGTACAAATTGACAAGCTGATTCTACAATTCTTTCCTACAATGGAAATGAAAAAAATCTCAAATAGCCAAAACAATTTTGAAAATAAGAAAAGTTGAAGGACTAGAAAAAACTACCTGATTTTAAAACCTGTTATAAAGATGCAGTTAGCCAGACCGTGTGGTATTGGCACAAAGATAGACAAATAAATAAATGGAATGGAAAAGAGAATCCAGAAAGAGACCTGCATATACATGGACAAGTGATTTTTGACAAAGGAGGAAAGATTGTTTTTTCAACAAAGAGGGTTGAAAACCGCATATGAATATCAATATGCAAAGATGCAAAATTTTATCCCTATCTAACATTACATACAAATGTTAACTTGAAGTAAATCATAGACCTAAGTGTAAAACCTAAAACTATAACATTTCTAAAAGAACACATAAAGACTGTAATAGAAAATATAGAAGATATACAAATGGCAAAGAAGCCTCTGAAAAGATGCTTCACATCATATGTCATCAGAGATACGCAAATTAAAATAACGAGATCCCACTACACACCTCTTAGAATGGCAAAAATCCCAAACGCTGATAACGCCCAGCGCTGCCGAGGATGTGGAGCAGCTGGAACTTGCGTTCATCGTTGGTGGGAATGTAAAATGGTACAGCGCCTCGGCAGACAGTTGGGAAGTTTCTTACATAATGAAACATACTCTGACCAGAGGATCCAGCAATGATACTCCTTGGCATTTACACAAAGGAGTTAAAAACTTACATCTACCCAGAAACCTACACACGGATATTTATTGCAGTTTGTTTATAATTGCCAACGCCTGGAAGCGACCAATATAGTATGGCCTTCAGTAGGCGAATGGGTCCATAAACTCTAATACACCCAGACAATGGGCTTTTATTCAGTGATAAAAGGAAATGAGCAATCAAGTCATGAAAAGACAAAGGAACTGAAGTGCACATAACTAAGTGAAGGAAGCCAATCTGAAAGGAGTACATAGTGTGTAATTCCAATTACAGTGGTGCCTCGGTTTTCTAATGTAATCCGTTCCGGAGACCGTTCGAGTTCTGAAATGTTCAAAAACTGAGGGATCCACAGCCGACAGCTGGGCCTCAGGGCCTCGCCCTCAGCTGGAGCCGCGGGGCATGTTCGACTCCCAAGGCGGGTTCGAAAACCGAAGCACTGCCCTCCAGGTTTACGGCGCTCGTAACCGGAAATGTTTGTCCACGGAGATGTTCAAAAACCGAGGTACCACTGTATCTAAGGACTTATATGTAAAATATATAAAGAACTCTCAAATCTTAAAGTAAAAAACAACCCAATTTCAAAATGAGCAAATTTGAATGGACACTTCACCAGTGAAAGTATACGAATGACAGATCAGTACATAAGATGCTCAGTATCATAACTTACTGGGAAAACGCTAATTAAAACTGCAATGAGATACCATTACATCTCCATTAGTATGACTAAGATTAAAAAGACTGGTCAACTCAGGTGTTGACGAGGATGTAATTAAACTGGAAAAAATGTTTTAAAAAATTTACCTTTACTGTATAAAGTATTACAGATGCCTCCTGAGTTTATATTAATAAATTTGAAAATTAAATGAGATAAATGATTAGAATTAATATATTTTCAGGTATTCTGCGTACAAAGTCAACATACAAAAACCTATTATATTTCAACGTAAGTAAATAATTAAAATGAAATGAAAATAATGTAATTTACAGTAACCTCAGATAAATTAAACACCTAGGAATAGACCTAATGAAGTGTAAGACCAGTACACAGAAAATTTTTAAATGTTACTGAAAATTTCTTTCAATAAATAAAGTAAATGAATCAACAAACTGAAGATTTACCACCATTCAGATTGAAATAAAACACTACAATGATGTTAATAATCGCAAAATCGACATATAATTAACTTAAATGAACATCTTAGAACATTTTTCTGTTAAAATTGACAGAATACAATTCTGAATTATAGATTTAAAAACCAAAACCAGCCAAGACATTCTTGAAAAATAATAAATTTAGAGGACTTGCTTTATAAAATATCAACCATTAAGCCTGGGATTTCTGTCAGAAGACAGACTACTTGAACAGAATAGAGAATCTAGAATTAATATATATGAATACTTGATATAAAACAAAGATGGCAATCCAGAATACTGGAAAAAGAAGTCTTTTCAGTAAATTGTTCTAAATCATTAGCTATCCATATGTCCAAATAGCCATATTTTCAAGATGAAACTTTGCCCCTACTTCAAACCAAAACTAAAAATCAATTCCATTGGATTAGGGGCATAGTTTCATCTTGAAAATACGGCTATTTGGATATATGGATAGCTAATTGATTTAGAACAATTTACTGAAAAAACGATTCCTTCCCCACTATTCTGGATTGGGGGGAGGGAGGAGATTAACCAAAGACTTTATATGCATAAATGCATATCCCATGGACACAGACAATAGTGTAGTAAAGGCCTGGGGTGGGGGGGGTGGGGGGGTGCGGGTAGAAGGGGACAATGGGGAAAAAAAGGGGACATCTGTAATTCTTTCAACAATAAAGATAAATTTTAAAAAATCAATTCCAGGTATATCATAGGTCTTAATCTGAAAGGTAAAACAAAGTTTCTAGAAGAAAATATAGGAGAATATTTTCATGACATTTGAGTTGGCAAAGGTTTTATAAACAAGATACAAAAACACCTAACCATAAAAAGGGGATTGGTAAATTGAACCACATTAAAAGCAGAGTTCTATTTATAAAAAGAAAACACTAAGACAGTAAAAAGTCTATCCACTGAGAAGAAATTTACACGTATCTCCAACAAAAGGCTTATATACAGAATACAAAAGGAATACTTATGGATTAATAGTAAAAAAAGACAACCTAACAGAAAGCCAGGCGTGAGACTCAACCAGGCACTTCATAATATACGCTACCCAAGTGGTAAATGGCAAACTAAATATCTAAACCCTTACCAGAATGACTAGAAATTTAAAACCCCCTAAAATGTCTAACATAGGCAAGAATGTAGAGCAAGGAGAATATTTGTACACTATTAGTGGGAGATTAAATTGGTTCAGTGACCTGGGAGAAAACTTTGTCAGTGCTTACCAAAGTTGAACACATGCATATACCATCACCCAGAAATTCCACTCTCAGCCACATAACCAATAGAAATGGATACATATTTGTACTAAACATGTTCAGAATGTTTATAGCAGCTTTATTCAAAATAACTAAAAATTGGAAAAGAAACCACTACCAAATGTGCATCAACTAAAGAATGAGTAATAATGTTGTTTGAAGGAAGTCAGCCCCTAAAGAATAGATACTGTCTGATTACATTTTCTTCACGTTCAAGAACAGGCAAAACTAACCTATGTTCTTAGAATTCAGGATAGTGGTTACATTTGGGGACAAACGGGTCGCAAGTGAGAGGAGGCATGACGGTGCCTTTTTGGAGGCTGGTGATTTCCTTTCTTGATCTGAATGGTAGTTACCTGGGTGTGTTTAATTTGTGATAATTCATTCAGCTGTACATTGATTTTGCGTATATGTTATAGTTCAATATAAATGAAAAATAAATTATCAAATGAGAGGCCAAACTAAATGCTTACGTATATTCTATCATGCTTCCTTTTCTGGCAATCACAGTGACGCTCAGGTGTTTTCTATATTCTTGTGCCAGAAAACTGCTATATCCCAAGGACAAAAGATTTCAAAATAGGTTGATATGCATTCACTTAAAAATATTTGTTATTGTGGTAAAAACCACAAGACTGACTCAAATTTTTCAGTGTGGTGTTAGCTACAGGCACAATGTTGTAAAGCAGGCCTCTAGAACCTACTCCTCTTTCACAACTGAAACTTCATGCCTGTTGCACAGCAACTCTCCCTTTTCCCTTTGCCTAGCTCCTGGCAGCCACTATGCTATTTTCTGAGTCTATGAGTTTGACTATTTCACATACCTCACAGAAGTGGAATCACACAGTATTTATCCTTCTGTGACTGGCTCATTTCCACTTATATGTCTTCAAGGTTCATCCGTGTTGCATATGATAGGCTTTCCTTCATTTTTAAGGCTGAATTATATTCCATTGTATGGATATACCACATTTTCTTTATTCATTCACCTGCCGATATCCATTTAGGTTGCTTCTACCTCGTTGGCTATTGTAAATAATGCTGCAAAAGACATGGGAGTGCCAATATTTCATTAAGATGCCAATTTCAATTATTCTGGGTAAGTACCCAGAAGTGGAATTGCTGGATCATATGGTAGCTCTATTTTTAATTTTTTGAGGAACTCCCACACTGTTTTCCATAGCTGCTGCACCATTTTACATTCCCACCAACAGTGTGCAAGGTTTCCAGTTTCTCCACATCCTTTCCAACACTTGTTACTTTTTGTTTCTTTTCATTTTTTGATAATGACCATCCTAACAGGTGTGTGGTGATGCCTCATTGTGGTTTTTATTTGAATTTCCCTAAAAATTAGCACCTTTTCATATACCCGCTGGCCATTCGCATGTCTTCTTTGGAGAAATGTTTATTCAGTTCCTTTACGCATTTTTAATCGAGTTGTTTATAGAATTTTGCTATTGAGCTGTAGGAGTGCTTTATATACTTTGGATATTAACCTCTTATCAGGTATGCGGTTTTCAAGTATCCCCCTCCCATTCCATGGGTTGCCTTTTCTCTCTGTTGATTGTTACCTTTACAGTATTTGTTTAATGTTTAAAGAGGACGATGCTAAATTAGTTCAATTTGGAGTTCGTTTTCTTGCAGTTAAACAGAACTAATTTTAATTTTATGATTCATAGCTGCCTGAGAGCTCCTTTCACAGAATGGATGTGTAATTTAGTTTTTCTATTTTCTCTGGATGCATTTGGCTGCTTTATCTTCTTTAGAAGTTCCAGCTCAGATGTGTTTGGACATTTCAATGCATTTCTAACTGAGACACAACACAGCCTAATTTCACAGAGCATTCAGTAACTCAGAAACAGGAAAAAACTGATCTATAATATCCACCATCATCATAGAATCTTGCACTCGTTCTGGGCCAAATCACTGAACACTGTCTGAACTTCAGATTTCCAGTTTCTAAGGGAGGATTTTATGATAGTTCTTTGACTCTTATTTTCTCTTCTTGGTCTATTCCAAGTAAAGCAATTTCTTCTGGTGGTATTGGAATATCTTTTCCCTTTTTAATGCTGAAGACTTAACATTACTCTATTTTCACTTTTGGTTACAGAGCTTAATTATAAGTATTAAGTATTATTCATGTTTCTGGGATTGCACGGTAACATCTTTTCTTGAATTATTTAAATATAATTACATTGCTTTTGAGAAAAATAGGAGATGCAATTGGTGAAACTGTTAAAATGACTGTAATTAAATCTAGGAGAAAAGGATCTGATTTTGTGGAGAGTTGTTTACTCTCTATTCTACCTTTCAAAACAATTAAATTGTTGTTATGCACTTATATGCTCACTGGGAATATTTGCAATATACTTTTAAACTGGGGCAAATTAGTATTTTATATCAGCCCATTAGAGAAACAAGCAAAGAACCTAATCCCTCTCCATTAGGTTGAGGCAAATGCTAGTCTCAGGAGATGGCTACCCTTTTATTTTCTCTAATAACTAAAAAAAATATGGGAGAGCTTCCCACTATCATTCTTAGCCCCACGAGGGCAGTGGGATCAGTAATTAAAGGGCCATACTTGGGCTTTAGCTTTAGCCTGTCTTATCCATTGAGGTACCTGCTGATGACAGCCCTCCAATCTCAGCCGATTCCCCACTCCTCCTTGGTTATAGGAAAGTGCCTTGCCATGGAGGTATGTGTACTTGGGTGTGTGGGTAGACTTGATATTTCTGCCATTTTTCAATTTAATGAAAATCCACAGTGAAATTACATTCTAAATGTGTTTCAAAAAGTTCGGATAATTATTCGTTACTCTGTTTGAGTAGCTCAGTAGCCTTTAGTTTTCATCTAATTGGTAATGACCTTCAGCCAACTTCTTTGTCTCTCAAATTCCCTAATCACATTTCACAGCAGTACCATCAGACGATCCTGGAAAAGGCACATGCAGAGACGCCGAGGAAATCCATGCAGGCTTGAAACACTCAGAGAGAGTTGGAGTGGACAACCAAAGAAAAACCACCCAACCTGTTCAAGTTTATAAAATCTCATATCTGGCAATGATTCTCATTAGATGGTCCAAGTGAGTTTTTCAAATTATTTTCTAAAAAGAACACAGCCTTTATATTTACAAAAAAACCCAAGTTTGGCACGACTTTGCATTGTTTAATGTCATTTCAGAATAGTCAGAAATCTCTGTTTTAAACATTTCTTCATCTTTAAATGAGAGTTTGGCATTATTTTGCAATGATCAATTAATGTAAAAGTGTAACATAGTCAAGGTCAATGCCAATCATTATGGAAACGTTGGAAGATGAACCTGAAGAGATTGTTATTCCTCAGAAATAAATGCACCATTCTGAGAGAATCAGTGGAGTTCCAGTGCTTTACTATCATGAAGTCATGTCACCAGACCAAATATGAAAACAATGTAATCAAGAACCTAAATGATTTATCTGTACATTGTGCATTTGGTTTAATGGAGCTGAAACAACCTGCCTAACCACTTGAGTGTTTCTTATTTCATGGGTTGTTATGGGACTGTGTAGACACTAACTATATGACTCTAGGACCTATTTTTTTCAATAAGAATTTTTCATAGTATTGTACATGACCTGAATTTATATAAAGTTCTCTATCATGGCATTTAAACAGGACCGTTAGATAAGCTATGCAGCTTCCCGTGTGCTCTGGTAGGTTTCCCGGATTGAGAGGGCTGAAGACTGTTTTCGGCAATAAGTGGGACTAGGAATTAGTTTCTCTGCCTGGGCACAGCAGGAGGAGAAGCTCCAAGGCCACCAAGGCTCTTCGTGCTCTTGACTTAAGCCACACCATGCCTTAAGTTTCCTGGTCAAACAAGGGCCACTGGCTCTGCTATGACGGGGATCAGCTCTGTCTACCCACCTCTCAGCTTCAGCTTGCTAGGTTATACAACTTCTAGGTTATCTTCTCAGCCCTTCATGTCAGATGGGGCTGGGGGACCATGTTTTATAGGGGGTGGCGCTATGACTCAGCTCTTCTGCCTGGGTGTGGTCACACCAGGTTCTGGCACCACAGAAGTCCTCTGAGGGCCTGAATCAGGCAGACCTGCACCCTGCCAAGTTTGTGGTCAGACTGCACTACCAACTTGGTTCTTCAGATGCCCAGAGCCACTGGTCGGGACTAACTACTACTTGAGTACTGAGGTTCTGAAATTGGTCTGCCAATATCCAAGTGTCAGCACCTTCTCCCTTCTCTGTCATTATCAGAGTCCAAGCAGTTGAGCACTGCAGATTCTTCTGCAATCCCCATGGAGCAAAACCGGAGTAGGAGTTCCTATGAAGTGACCCACAGTACTGGGGTGGGGGCTGGATGTCACCCCTGAGCTCTCTTTTGCCCTCGTAGAAACCATAGGCTCAGGAGAGGCCTCTCTGCATGATGCTGTGCTGGCCGTGAGGAGAGACAATGCAGTCAGCATGCAGCCATTCCTCTTACCCTTCAAATGCCATTTGTCTTGGTCTCTATGGTGAAGAAGGGTGCTTCAACCTTACTCCCATGTTCTAGAAGGCTTATCCATGAATAACTGATGTCTTGTCCATGAATAATTGATAGTTGTTCTCGTGAGGGAGAGCAAAGTCAGGAACAGCCTATGTCACCGTCTTGGTAATGCCACTCTCTAAAGTGTATTTCTTAAAAACAACCACCACCAGCACACACACATCAAAAGAGATTTTAAAATAAGTTCCCAGGTTTGGCTCCAGAGTCTACACAATACTTCTAGAACAAAACCTAATATAAAGCAGTCCTCTCAAAAATACTGAAAAAATGTCACTGGGTCTGTAAAGTCAGCCTAGCTCACATTTTGGTGTGAAGGAAATAATGATTTTCTGTATTCCCAACAATGACCTTGCATTTGTGACAACCATGACAACTACCTAAGTTGTGAGGCCTTGTGAAAGCCAATATGGCAGATTCATATTAAATTAGCTGGAGGAAATGACAAGGTGGATATAATCAGTGTAACTACTATGTCCCTTGACCATCTAGTCTTTAATAATCTTAAGTCTTCCTGGACATCTTCTTTTAATCAGAGGTTCTTAAATTTGGCTGCATATTAGAATCTCCTGGGGAACATTGAAAATGCCAATGCCAAGGTCCCATCTATGAAGATACTGATTTAATTTATATTGAGCCAAGGCACCAGTATTTTTAACAATCTTCCAGACGATTCTAATGTGCAGCTGAAGTCGAGGACCACTTTTATACCTTTGGCTATATTTTTAACCAACTATATACCTACTATTCATGATATTCTAACTAGATATAAGCTGTCCAAAGGTAATTATAACAATCCCTTCAATAAGTACAACTGTATCATAGAACCTAAGAATATTAGAAATAGATACCATAGAGAAAGCCAAAGGGGAATTAGGAAGAGTAGGACCAGTGGTAAACATGTCAAAATACAGTTAGGTTGAACCCATGGGTTGGAAACACATCAGTGGAAGCAGTGTGCTGTTCTAGAAAGAGAATTTTACAAGGACTCAGACCCTTGGCTCTAGCCTTAACTCAAGCACAAATAACTATATGAGCTGGGGCTATTCACTGCCCTTCTCTGGACCTCATCTGCAAAACAAGAGGACTTGATTTGTTGATTTCTAATTTCCCTCCTCTTCTAAATTCTTGCGGTTTCTAAAATACAGAAATATTAAAACATGCTATGGCAGGCCCTCCCCAAATAAATCAAATCAGAACTTCCAAGAGTGGAGTGTGGATATCAGTACTGGCATACCTTGCAGATATTGTGAATTCAGTTCCAGACCACTGCAATAAAGTGAGTATCATAATACGTCGAGTACCACAATAAAGTAAGTCAATCATTTGCTTGTGGAGGGTCTTGCCTCATTTGTAAAACAACAACAACAACAAAGAACAACCCCACTCAACATCTGTGAAGTGCAATGAAGCAAAGAGCAATAAAACGAGATATGGCTGCATCTTTTAAAAGCTCCAAGGTGATTCTAATATTCAGACAGAGTTGCTAACTGTTGGACTTGAAGAACCTTCTACATAGTGTGACTTAATGTGGAATGGAAAAGGCGAAAGTAAAGACCAACGTCTTTCAAGAAAAAATGTGATAAAAATCATTAACATCTTTATAGATTAATTAAAAACTCACACTATCTTTTTCCATCTCTTTTTGATTTTTTTCATTTTTACGATGTTCTTATATCACGGTTCAGCTTCTGTTTTCCCTCTTCTCTCTTAAACCTGCCTTACTAATACATTTCATTACCAATGAATATTTCATCGAAAGAGCTGAGAAAGTGATCAAAAGCAGCATGACTTGGGAAGTGGAACTTACAAGATCTACTGCTCAGAGAGATGTCACTAAAACTGTAATGAAATATACTTTATTTTAATTTTTGCAGCTGCGAGGATGTGTGCTTTCAGTAAGTGTATATTAAAGGTAATTCAGTGCAGAAATGCCGGCATCTGTAAAAAGAAAGGGAGCACAGGAAAACAGACTAAATTTAGTCGGAGAGAAGCTAAAGGCATCTGTTTTATTATATAAGATTGTTGAGAATGCGCAGTAGCTTAGCCCAACTGGGCAAATGGCCAGCGTCTGGTTGGCAAAAAAGAAACTTCCAGATGCACTACATTCACCCTCAACATCTTCCTGATGTCTTTGCCATTCTTCCCATTGTCTCAGAAACAATTCTGAGAGTTTACTTCCAGAAACTGCACCTCCCAGAAATCCTGTCTAGAGCTGTGATGCCCCAAACAGTAGACACTAGCCACATGTGCCTATATAAATTTTCTGTTACGGCAGCCACATTTCTTCACATGCTTGATAACCACATGTGGCTAGTGGCTGCCATACTGGATAGCTAAGAATATTTCCATCATCACAGAAAATTCTATTAGACAGGGCTTCACTAGAGTCTTAGCAGTACAAAAGCCAAACTTGTTAGCCAGAGGCAATTCTGTGTTCTTTTGGGGCCCCGTAGAACATAGAGATCGATGCCCTGTGCCTCAGTTTTCTCCTCTAAGAAATGGATATAAAAATAGCAGTCAACTCCAAAAGAATAGTTTATATTTGTTTAAGTGTTCTAAGGAGCAGAACTCTAAATAAAACCCTCCACACATGGAAAACATGTATGTTACAACTCATAATCTGAGGGGAAACGAAAGTATAAGATGCAGGATTATCAGTGTTTCTCAAAATATAGTCTATGTTCCGCTTGTTTTGGACTTCCACCACACTGTTTGTTGAAAATATGGATTTTTTGTGTGCCTTATCCTTGAGTTACTGAATTAGAATATTTGGAGTGGAACCCATGAAAGGGTATTTTAACAAATATGTATGCTATTAGAAAAACTGCCCTTTTGGGGGAAAAATCATTTCTAGCCCTCCCTAGTATCTCCCACGTTGTGTTCACCTTTTAATTTGGCAGGTTGAATTTATCACTCCCTTGGTCATTCAGTGATTTGCAAACCTTTTTAGAAAGTCAGCAGTCTCTCCAACAGTGAGATTACGCCAATGATCCTGCAGAGAGAGTTAAATTGCAGTGTATCACACACACGCTTTTCCTGTGACTGGGCAGCACCATTGCGTTTTAGCGATGTTATTTAGCATATTTTGCATAAATTGCTCATTTGGGGCTAGCCAAATGAGTACCTAGGAAATATTTCACATAGTTTCTGAAAGAAGCTGTTTCAATTGCAAACAGCAGGAAAACACAGCCATTAAAAGAGAAAGAATGCCTATGTTTTTACAACAAAATAATTAGATGCCATTACTGGTGCTGTTTAGATTTCAGTACCCCATCTATCTTACTTTCAATTAGAAAGAATGTGCCCAAATAGCAAAAGACTGGCGGAACATCAGTGCATTTTGACTGCATTGTTTTGATAAAGTGTGACCCCATTGATAACATAGTCTATACAATTTTCTTTAAGCACAACTTTTGTTGGCTAGGACTAGTTTTTGAGGCAAAGAGCTGGGTAGCAATTTCATGAATTTATATCTAGTTTTCCATCATGATAATAGAATCTCAGATGGAATTTTTTAGGTTAAGCTCCATTTCTACTCAATGTCTGGATCTTTGCACTGCTTTGCCAGTGAGTGAATGTCCATCTCCATATGAACACTCCAAAAAATGAGATTATTATTTCTCCCAAAGGAAGCCATTCCCACTTTGGGATGACAGCCTTTCCTCATACAAATTTCCTGAATCTTTTAGCACTTGGCTCTACTTCTGCCCTTATGGACTGCATAGAGTAAACCTACTGCCTCTTTACAGGACAACTTTCCCAACAGTGGGAAATTACTAGGGTGTTCCTTGTCATCTCCATTGTGCATTCAGAAATATTTTCTTTAACTAACAGATTCTGGCTTTCAGCATATGGTGATGAAAATGGAACAAATCAGTATAAATTTTTTCTATTTCAAAACATTTTCTCATATTATAACTCTTAGTTTAGACAATTAAGGGTTGGCAATTCATAGTTGATAATTCAAAGAGACCTAACCTGCAACAGAGATCGTCTTGACTAATAGAAATTCTTAAGAAAATATATCAATTTCATCTAAATTTCAGTGGTGTATCTCTTTGGTAAAAGCTCAAACTTTATTAATTAATTCAGCATATTCATTAAATGCCAACTGCTACATGTAGGACACAATCATGAACTAGGAGCCTAAGATCTAGAGAAACAAACATTTAGATGCCTGTACTCGTTTGTACTCATTTGAAAGCGTGTGTGTGGGAGGGGAGTGTAAAAGCAACAGAAAGGGCACTAACCCAGTTGTCAGGGAGGCAAAATCTAATTTTGTCAATCCAGCTCTTGTAAACATATTAAGTTGCCTTCAGCAAGTCACCTAGCTTGACTCAGCTGCATTTTCTATGTTCTGCCTACCTCTTAAATTTGTGTACATTTTGTTTTGTTTTAATCAGTTGAGGTGATGCTTGTCAAATGATTTTCTTATTAAGGAGAATGCAGCATAGTTTAGTGAATATAGACACAATCTGTATGTGCACTATTACTTTACAGTTTACAAACTGCTTCTTAAATGTATGCTTCAACATTTTCAAAGGTTAGCGAGCTCTTATTCCATTTTTGAGGTAAAACAAAGCAAAATAAAACAAAAACCCAAAAAACAAAACAAAAAAATAACTCTGCAACTAGGATGGGATAAAAATTGTTATCTTCTATGTAACCACTTCCACGTTGTTTTGTTAATATCTGAAGAATTTTTTCCTCAAAATCAAATCTGTTGTCTACTTTGCAGATGCTAAAGTTAATTTGATATATTAGATCTCTTCCTCTTTAACAGCCTTAATTTTTTTTCAATAGATAAGCTTTTGCCAATTTCCGTGATCTTTGCCAAACTGATCAAGTAACGGATATTATGGTTTGATCCCATGAAGCTTGGCTTCAATTTGACATCTTGCCTCCTACCATTTGAAAAGTAAGTGCTGAAGCACAAACATCAGAAGAAAAGAAAAAGGCCTCTTGAATTAGTAGCTTCGTCCTCTTCTGTGTTGGTTCCCTTTGCCCAGATATATACTTTGTAATGTTTTGTTAGTTGAGTTTTAAGTGTCTCAGAGGTGGTGGATCTGGCACTTCCTTGGTAGCATATTTCACAGTCTAATAACCTTAAGAGCTTTAATACCCTGGAATGTGCTTAATCCAGTTTTATTTGTTTGTATAGGTTAAATTTTTCTAAGGGCTTCTCATCACCCTACCAATAGAAAAAAATTAATGGTCTTATCACTCTTTAATTGCTTAAACTTTTACCTTTTATTTTTAGTGTTTAAAGTAAAAAGTTTAGAATGAGCACTTTAGTTTGTCCCACAAAGACCTTCAGTGGTTATACCCAGGATCACTTTCAGCATGTTTCTCAACCCTACAATTTTTTTCCTTTGCCCCTTCCCATAAAGCTTAGATCTCTATACTCTTACAGAGGTAGCAATGATTACAAAGTAGTACCTACAATTTTCTCCATGTTTACCACCTATCAGGTGGTGGGCTATGTACTTTACCAGGGTTTCTTAACCTCGGCACTACTGACATTATGGGTCAGATAATTTTTTGTTATGGGGGCTGTCCTGTGCATTGTAGGATGTGCAGCAGCATCCTAGACGCACTGGGTGCCAATAGCACCCCCAAGTTGTGACAACCAGAATGTCTCAAAACATTGCCAGATGTCCCCAGAGGAGCAAAATTGTCCCTGTCTGAGAGCCACCGACTTACACGATCTCATTTAACCTGTACAAAATCCTTGTATGAATGGCACTGTTCCAGTTTCACAGATGAAGAAAATAAAGCTAAGGAGGGATAGTGATTTACCTGGAGTCACACAGCCAGCAAATGGAGAAGCCACGATTTGAACTTCTAAACTAATGACTTTGTTGCTATTAATACAAACTTCCATAATAACAGGTTCACAATGTTAATTTCACTTTAATATATTTTATATTTGAGTCGAGTGGCATTGTAGAATTTTTTCTTCACTTTTTTTTTTTTTACCTGAGCTTATAAATCTTCCTTAGAGGAAAACTCCCTCAACTTCCATGTGAAGATTTTTTGTGTGTATTATTATTATTATTATTTAGTACTTTATCATGGCATTTTTAAAGCCAGGATGACTTCTGATCTATGAAGTTCTTATTTCATGTCAATCTTGATTTCTTTTTTTTTTTAAATATCTTTACTGATTTCAGAGAGAGGAAGGGAGAGGGAGAGGGAGAGGGAGAGAGAGAGATAGAAACATCAATGATGAGAGAGCCATTGATTGGCTGCCTCCTGCACTCCCCTGACTGGGGATCGAGCCTGCAACCTGGGCATGTGCCCTGACCGGGAATCGAACCATGATCTCCTGGATCCTAGGTCAACGCTCAACCTCTGAGCCATGCCCGGCTGGGCTCAATCTTGATTTCTAAAGAATTTGGGATCCCCCTCAGCTTTGCCTGATCCACAAATTTTATCAATAAACTATGTCTATCTAGATTTTTGCCACCTTATACTGCATTGGTTCTACCTAATTCATAGCATCCCAGTTTTCCAGAAAGATGGAGTAGGTGTTGAGGGAAAGCAAAGGAATGAATAGCAGGTGAGCAGTGAGACAGTAGCAGCATCAGGCACCGTTAGAAAAATCCTGTATTTCTTCATCTCCTAGAGGCATATGCCTTAGGAGAAGCCTCAAAACATCAGAAAATGCAGTTTGAACTCAGTCAACAAAATGAAGAATATGAAATATATGGTTTACACTTAGGCTTGAGATCCTTGCATGTACTGTTAAAGTAGGCAGCTACATAAACATGAGCTGGGAGAGGAGAGGTAGTTGGGGCCTGGAGGAGATGCGTGACAAACCCCAAGTAGCAAAAGCAACAGACCTGAATGTGAGAGAGGGGGAGACTCAAAACTCCTCCAGGATATGGTCTAAGTGATAGCACAGCATTCGGGTAGGGCAGCCTTGCAGCACGAGGAGAGAGAGATCTTTTTTGAGACATGAGGGAGGGGGACTTGCTCCTTGCCCTAGGGATGCTGCAGCCTAGGGGTATAAATCCTCTGAACTCCCGATAAATGGGGCACTTGGTTCAGCTTCTGCCAGATAAGTTGCCTGCTTGGACTATATTGGAGTGTATTTCCTTTTCTTGCAAATGAACTCTTGCATGCTTTGCTGCTATTTGTTGCTGTCTCTTGTTTTAATTCATTCCTACAAGCAAGACAAGAACTGAGGGTGCAGAGACCACCTCTAACACCACTTCTTAGCTGCAGTGAAAACCTGATCTGGATTCCAGGATTTGAGCAATGGCCAAATGCTTTCAGAGGGAAAGGGGCAAAATTTGATTTTTTTCTTTCCAGTTTCCCTTTTCTTGCTATATCTTTTTAAATCTAGTATTTCAGGCTACATAGAGAAAGCTAAGCAGACAAAAAGACTAGACTCACTCTCATTTTTCCCTCTGGTGAGTACACTCACTGTCTTGGGGTCAACACTCCAGATGTAACAAAATGAAAGTCAAAGGGTTTGGAGAGTGTCAAATAAGCCAAAGAACAAAACTGTAACAGTAGATCATCAAGTACCGAGAGGCATCTACTGAATTGCTTCAGGAGTGTAAGGTTTTTCTTATGGATGACCAAAATAATGCATTTGTAATGTGTTTGGCTAAACGGAGTGTGAAATCTGCAACCAAGGTATGGAACAAAGCTCATTCAAATACTGGTGGTTTGCATGTATGGCATCAGTTTCATCAACACTTTTCTCTGACCTGCTGTAACTTTTTAATAATTGGATTACTGATGAGATACTCTGTAAATAACATCAGTGGATTGAATTCAGTCTGTTCCCTTTACCTGCTTTGCATGTGTGGGCACCTTAAAGTAACTTGAACAATTGAGTGGTATGGACTGAAAGGGCACATTTTTTGTGGCATCCAGATAATCAGGAAATAATTTAGGGAAATGAGAGAGGTAGTTTGACTTTGCACCCTTAAAAGTTTCTGTTTACTACTTTACTATGCTTGTCAACAGCACATATGTGTGTTTAAAAGATCCAGGATTGAGGAGAAAGGCTTGTAAACATTGCTTAGTAATATAACACAGCCCAGTGTTGAAAATGTCATCACAAACGTCTGGCTGAAAATGAAAAAAAAAAGTGATTCCCCAAATAGTTAAATATATGTATATAATTGGGGGTTAGCATATTAAATATTCTGGTTTTAAACTCAAGTTTTTCATTTTTAATTGAAAGATGTCATGGAGACATTGACTTGAGTTATGTTTAGTATCCAATGTTCTAATCATGTTTTTAATTAATAGGTACCTAACATAACTTCCTAGAAATCCCTGTGACTGTATCAAAATATCACAAGTGAGATGAAATGCTTGCAAGTAAGTTCTTTTAAAATTCAGGTTGGTTTAACAATTCTCACGAACATTTATGAATATTTAGGCATCAGAGATGTGATAACTCTGTGCATTATTTAGCTATTGCCAAACTTCTCATATTTTATCGGGGATCCTTTTTGGGTTATGATTAAAGAAGGTAAGAACATAAATAAAATCAGCGATGATTTACTTGGATCTATACAAACTGGATTATCTCTATACCTTTATCTTAGCAATAGCACTTGTCTTAGCTTGGGTCCTTCTAAAAGCAAACCCTGAGACAAGAATTTAAGTGCAAATAGTTCATTTGGAAGGTGGTTCCAGCAATTGAGATGGAAATGAGCAAATAGGATAGACAAGGAAAGAAAGCCAGTACAGGTTACATAACGAACAGGTTCCCACTGAGGGCAACTAGGGCACAATACCACTGGGAACTTCCAGGAGACAGTGGAGAAGAGGCAGGCCTCAGAGCTGTCCCACCAGAGCCACGGAGGCTTATGGTATTTATCTACCAATTTTGGTTGACATTTATGGATGGATCGCTGCTCCCAGAGGCAAAAGTCCCCAGACTGGGCCTGCCCTATGCACAACATGAGCAAGCTCCCGTGGCTTGAGACTGCCTGCTGGCAGAGAGACACAGGCGCTTGTAGTAAGATGCCCTTGGTGCATGAGTGAGTCACTGACAGCATCTGTGATGGCATTGCTATTCCCTAAAATATCAACACGAAGTCTCCTAACTGAAAAAATCAAATGGTGGGTCAGAGCTTTGGATGAAAAAAGTGAAATCCAAGTTCCAATAACTGTTCTTAAAAAAGGAAATAAACCATATTTTTGCAATATCCCTCAAAACATCTGCTCAGGAAAGAAAATCTACAGAATGCTCGTAAATAGATTCTCTCACCATCTTTTCCCCCAGGGTAGCCTGTTGTATACTAGCTCAGTTTAAGCAGAAAGCCTCACTGATTCTGACTTGCTTTTGTCAATCTGCTGATGGCCTGGGGTGCTTCATTTACACATGCACTTTATAACTGAAAGAGTGGTCCTTGGAGAGGAGTCTTGGCAATTATTTTAATTAGCAGCAACCTGAAGACTGTTTTTGATTTCTTTCCCCAGTAACCCTAATGAACCAAGAGATAAGCTTATAAAGTTTTGCCTCAAAGCTTTCTCAGCTGGCAGCTGATCAAAACATGTAGAGGCAATAATACTAGACAACTATTTCATACTCAGGCCGATTTTAAACTGTTAATTATAGTTCAGCTAAGAGGTGAAGAAAGGCCCATGGGTACCAGAATCATTTATAAGTTGTCAACACTGTTTGGTCTACCCTGAAACCACAAAGACTTCATGAAAAAAATACTCATGTGCATCCAGAAGATAAACTTTAAAAAAAGTTCTTTACTCTCTGAAGAGCTTATCTGTTCATCACTATCCTTAATCCTTCTTGTTTCAGAGTTGAGGAAATTCTTAAATATGTAACTCTTTGAAAACTGAACAAAACCCAGAACTTATGCTGAAATATTAAAACACAAGATAGTAAGGTAAAACATTCACTCACATCTATATACTTCTACAATCATATTTTCATTTTAGATGAAGTTTTTTAGGTCAATTTCCATTTTGACCAGATTACGTTTCCTTTGTTTCTTTGGGGATAATGGTTTTCTCTCTTGGTTTCTCTCACTTTCTTTGGGCTAGTCTGAGACCAACACTTAGAATGGGTTTAAATGCTCCAAGAAAATGCTTCATTGCATGCAAGTACTTTCCTAAAGACCTGTACCCTGGGTGAGACAGGACTGGGAGGAGATAGTAAGAAGAAGGGCTTATATGAATAGCAGAACTCTAATTTAGCCCTACCTTGCATGACAAGGCTTTCCAATGAGCTTTCAGTAATCATTCTTTTGTTTCCTAGAAACAAGTTGTCTGCTGCTATGTTTTAAGTGAACAGTATCATTTTAGAGAGGCTCTTTTTACTTGCAAGTCAGGTGGCATATTTTAAAACATCTCCCCTTGAACAGAAAGTACCACCCCTTGATTTCCCTGTTTGCAGAGCAAAACCAGTGGCCTCACCTGACCAGGATATTTAGTGCACACTTTGCCAGATTTGGGTTCCTATACAACAAGCCACATGGGCCCTGGGTTCTGTCTGGCTACCCTACCAGGGCAAGAAAGTTAATTACTAGCCCCATATACTGCTGAGTATAATATCCAGTCCCAAACATCTAGTAAGCCTGACCAAAGAATCAAGGAAACCACGGAGTAGATCCTAGAGCATCACATGGATAAGGAACCAAGCCATAAGTCCTATACAGCTGTTCTAAACCTGTGGCACACCCCTACTACCCTAACCTGAGAGCTTGAACAGTTACCTTGCCCCCAAATAGAACCAAACAGCAGGCCTTACCTGCCCGAGGATGTTAGCAGCAGACATGTCCAGAAACCCAAACTGCACTGAATAGTGAAGAATGTCCCTGCAAAAGTGAACCTGCAAAGTCTGGAAGAGGAGACCACTTACTGAAATGTGCAGATACAACATAAAGAATGGTCAGTGGGTGGTGGAGGGATTCAGCAAAAGAGAAAAAAAGAGAACTCATGGACATGGAAAACAGTGTGGTGATTGAGGGGAGTGGGTGGAAGGGGAAGAGGGCATAGAGGGGATAAATGGTGATGGAAAAATTAAATTAAATTAAATTTAAACAGCAGGTAAATATGACACCACCAAAGGAAATTTATAATGCTCTATTAACTGACCCTAAAGACATAGAGATCTATAAACTGTAAAGAAGTCAGAATAATCCTCTTAAAGTTTAGTGAACTACAAGAACACATATATAGATGACAAAATTAGGATAACAATGCATAAACAAACAAGAAACCCAACAGAGAAATAGAAACCATCTTGAAAAATACAACTGAACTGAAGAATACACTAGAAAGCTTCAAAAGCAGAGTAGAACATGAGAAGAAAAAAAATCAACCACCAGGAAAATAAGATATTAAAAAGTGTCCAGTCAGAAGAACAAAAAGAAAAAAGAATGAAGAAAGACTATGGAGCTTATGGGACACAAATAAAAGAAACAATATTCACATTATGGGAATTCCAGAAGGAAAAGAAAGAGAAAAGGAAAGTGTATTTGAAGCAATAATGGCTGGAAACTTCCCAAACCTAGGGAGAAGAATAAACATCCAGATCCAAGACGCCCAAAGGACTCCAGATAGGTTGAATCCAGATAGGACTACATCAAGATACATTGTAACTACATGTCAAAAGTCAAAGACAGAATTTTAAAAGCAGCAAGAGAAAAGAAGTTACACACAAGGGAACCCCAATAAGACTACCAGTGAATTCCTCAAAACAAAGTTTTTAGTCCAGAGGAGGATGGAATGACATATTAAAAATATATTTAAAAAAACTGTAAACCAAGGAAACTATACAGTTGACTTGAATAATGTGGGGTTTAGGAGTGCTGACACCTCTGTGTGAAAAACCATATATAACTTTTTACTCCCCAAAACGTAACTACTAAAAGCTTACTCTTGACTGGAAGCCTTACGGATAACATAAAGAGTCAATTAATATATATAGGGCATCCCAAAAAAGTATACCCACACTTTGAATAATTGTGAAGGCAGTGAAGCTGTCCTTCAGAAATGAAGGAGAAATAAAGATTTGTCTGAACAAACAAAAGTTGAGGGAATTCATCACCACTAAACTTGCCTTACAAGAAATGCTAAAGGCAGTTCTTGGAGTGAAAATAAAAGGATGCTAATTAACATCATAAAAACATTTGAAGGCAGGGTAAAACTCATTGTTAATTGTAAATATATAAAGTTAGATTCTGTAATTGATAATGGTGGTGTGTAATTCACTGACAACTCTAGTTTAAAAGTTTAAAAACAAATGTGCTCAAATTAACCTTGACTATAATAATTTTTTGTTAGTTACACAATATAAAAATAAAAATAAGAAAATTTTAATATCAATAACCTAAATTGCTAGGGAGAAAGAAGTAAAAGCTTAAAACTCAGGAAATCTATTGACGTTCAGTTATTAGTTTAAAACAAGGTGTTCTAATTTTAAAATATTTTATTTAAGCTTCATTGCAAACATAAGAGAAAATCCTAATTATACAAGAAACATGACAAAGAAGTCAAAGCATACGGATAACACAAGATATCAAAACAAAAAAGTCAGCAGGGTAAGAAATGAGGAACAGTGGATCTACAAAACAAACAGAATACAACAAAATGGCAATCATAAGTCCTTACTTATCAATAATTACTTTACATGTAAACACATTAAATTCTTCAATCAAAAGACAGGATGTTTGAATGGATAAAAACCAAAATTCATCAATATGCTGCCTTCATGAGATTCACTTTAGCCTTGAAGACACACAGACTGGTATTTCTAATATGAGTTTTCAGTTGAGAAAGACTTCACTAATGGCAGTTTTAAACTTATTTGTCTATGGCACTTCTTTATTACTTGTTCCCACCCTCCAAAGGAAAAAGAATTCCATGATCATTAAGAATTATAGGGAAGCAAATTAAAAAATTTGTAGCAAAAATGTTTGTTGGCAACATATGAATCACTTAACTTTCCAGAAAAAAAATGAGTTTTTAAACATGATTTTTAGAGTCCATATACATTTTTGAAGTTTAGGAGGCCAGCTGCTCAAAAAATGAGGGGGTTACTAATTCACATTTTAACTTCAATGCATTCACATCTTAACATCTATTTATTGAAAAATTATACATCAAAAATATTGTTGATGCAAATAAGTATCCTTCTTCCCTGTAAGGTGAACAAACAAGGATTCCCAAGCTAAATTAATAATAATGAAGCTAAATTGACAGTATTTATATTTAAAATGCAAGAATTAGAGTAATTGAAAACCACAATCAAATGAAGACAACACTGATGATAAACTCACTGATTACTAATTGCCCCTTCTAGAATTTGGTGGCATTCCAACTGCATATATACTTAGTATCATGTATGGCAGTAAGATTTATTAGTAGAGTATGAATGAAAATCTTTAGTAAACTCTAGTAATATACTAGAAAAAATAGAGTTGGGTATGGATTATTTTGTTATAAGAAAACAAGGATGCTTTCAAAAGTTCTGGGTTAGTATCATAGAAAGCCAACCTGAAGAGGCTCCCAGTGGTCAAATTGTGACATTGGTACATGAAAAGAAAATGATAATTATAGTCAGTAGTGCTTCTGAGCATGAGATCTATAATCAACAGAGAAACTAATATTAGAAAGTATGAATATGAGATTTTCTGCTGCAATGAAGTGGCCATCTACTTGGAAAATATTCATACATTAGATGATATTTTGTGCACCATCACAAATATTAATGGCTTGCGATAAGGCATTCACTTCGTATCTGCAAGAATAGATGCCGTTGGGCTACAGCCTGGAGACTGAATTCACAAGATTCAGTAGGAAAGACATTACTTCAATTGCACTGAATGGGGCCATAGCAAGTTTTCCCAACCACTGCCCATAACAAAGCTTCATACTCTCTAGTCATAAATATTCATTTCCCCTGTGAAATGCCTGCTACACTCACTGAAAGCTCCTTGCTCTTAGTTGCATGCATTACATTCCAGCCATAAAAATAAGTCTGTATTTTTTTCAAGTGTTTTTACTAGCCCCAAATTTATGCTTTAGAATGCCCATCTTGTAGATAAAAATTATCAAGATCACAAACATAAAATTTTCCTTGCCTCCTCAGAGCTACCAATCTTTAGGAAAACCATACTTCCTTGAACTCACTGCCCAAATCACTAAAAAGAAGCCCATATCCTGTAAGTCCTTTCTGACACCCTCTGAGATACCTCTTCTGTCAGTACATCCTCATCATGTACTGTCTTCCTCATTACAATGAGCCCAGGAAGCCCAAATCTGTTCAACTATAGGTGCATTCCAGGTGGTCTTTGGCTAGAGAGCACTGGCATCCCATATAAGATTTGGCCTGCACCACCTCAAAACCTAATCCAGGGTTACAGCTTTAAATCACAGACTTCTAAGTTATATATCTTTAGTTGAGAGACAGAAAGATGAAATAACCAATAAAGTAATTAAAACTAAAAACTAAAAAATAAAAATCACCCTAATAGTTACAACTTACTATGTTGATCTTTCTGGATTTGCTAATATAATTACTATCTTTAATTCCAAGGTAAAACAATTTTGCCATTTCAGGTTAGAGGTAAATATCAAAGAAATATTAACTAACATAAAGATAACATACCTTTTTTCTACTTAGTCGTCACTACCCAAATGACTCTAAATATTGGGTGTGTGCACTTAAAAATCAGGGCTCTAAAAGGGAAGATGCTTTAACTGAATAAAAATTATGCATACATTTCAAACAGTCCTAAGGTGTCCATAATTTGGTATCTGCAGATACAATTTTGTTTTATAATCAGAGCCTGTCTCACACAACTGACCCTCAACCATGCAGCATCATGTGGACATCACAGTTGGGAAAAACAATTTCAAATAATTTATTGCTTTACTAGTGAATACTACCAAACATTTAAAGAAGAATTAACACCAACTCTCCTCAAACTCTTCAAAATATTGAGGAGGAGGGAACACTTCTGAAATCATTGCATGAGGCCAGCATTATTACCTTGACACCAAAACGAGATAAGGACACCACAAGGAAACTATAGAGCAATATCCCTGATGGCTATGGATGCCAAAATTCTCAACAAAATATTAGCAAACTGAAGTCAGGAACACATTAAAAGTACTATACACCATGACCAAGAGGGATTTATACCTGGGATACGATTCCACATATGCAAATCAGTGATGCCAGCATCATGGCAGAGTGAGATGACCCCTTTGTATTTCCTCACATCTACAATCGTTCTGGTATCTATAACCCAACAAAGGTTCCTCTGCTCAACACGCTAGGATGCCTGAGAAATTCACATACTGGCAAATCCAAAGGTGGGTATGTAAGAACATGTATGGGACGCAGGATGGAGGGAAGGATGGTGTCCCCAGGCATGGTTCCCCTGCTGCCAAGACTGTGACTGCAGCTCCATTAAAGGACATAGCAGTGGAAGGGGTGGGTTGCAGTCTCCACACCACAGCTGGTGGGGGGTAAGAGGGGCGACAGCAGTAGCACCAATGCCTGAGAGTCCAGCTTCCTCCCCTGATTGTGGAAGAGTTTGGTAGCAGCAATGGACTTGTGTCTAAGGACTCCCACTGCACCGGAGGCCATAAGGGGCCAGCATATGATCCCGGATCCTGATTGTTACAATTGCAAAGACTCTTACAGATGATAGATTTCCAGTTATATGCTAATTGTCCTGGGTTGAATTATTGCGCCTCAAATGAACAACAGATTGAAACTTGGCTGTTTGACTTTATGCAGATATTGAGACAAATAGTTTCCTTAGGAAGTACAAAATTACTATTTTATTAATTAAAAGGACCCTAAAGAAACTTTTAAATAAAAATACTTTTTATAATCTATTAATCAAAACCAGAGGGGGAAGTAGAGTGAAAAAAGCTTACTTCAGACATTTATTTAATACAGGAGAAGGAAGGAGAGAAGGAGAGAAGGAGAGGAGAGAAGGAGAGGAGAGAAGGAGGGAGGAAGGGAGGGTTCCGGTGTGTGTGAGAACGCCTAATGGCTCTAGGTTCAAAGGAAAATTTCTATTCATTGTAATCAGCCTTGTATACCTACCTCTGTTGTATTACAGCACGAGAAATAATCTTATTAATAACCCTAGGTGAAACTCCTAAGTGATCTATGATTCAGTTATTTTTCTTATACTCAACTTTACTAAGGTAAGAAAATAAAATACTACGTTTTATTCCCAGACATTTCAACGTAAGTATTCGAGTAAAGGGGGATTCGATTTAAATTTTAATTAGTAGGAAAATTAAATTAACCAAATCCTCCATTCTTGAGGTACTTTGGTTAATAGAGATTTTACTGAAGTAAATACTGCATTTCTACTGAGTAGGACATTTCTCCTGTACTCTGATTCAAAGCTTTGAATAAATACTATTTAGTTTCTGTTTTTAATTTTTTTCAGATACGTCTAATAAATAACAGCCATGAAGAAACTGCCTTTGCATCATCTTTTTATCAGGTGATTTTGCCAAAGAAATTCCATGTGTTTGATATTCTGCTAAGATATAAATATACACTTTTATACATACATAGTTTTTATTTGTACATATAGTTGATATTCTTAAACCAGGCCCCAAGTCAAAATCTAAAAGATTTGGTTGGTTAGTACCTAGCCTCAGCATTTGTGTCACTTAAAACAGTATCTTTCAAAATACTGCCTCTGAAGGGAAGAATTAAAAAATAATGACAAAAGGAACAAAGTATTTAATAGTCTGAGTTGACTATTAAAAAGTATTCTTGCTTTATATTACTTTCAGAAAGTGTTTTTCAAGAATTTCCTTTCTAAAGCTACAGATGGTCTTTGCCATTTAGCATCCTGATCCCTGTGAGGAGCCAATTAATATCATATCCCTATACTTCTAATCAAGGCTGCCCTATTAGTGCTCTGTTGAATGAACTGTTGCTGATTAACTGAAAATTAGTCAGTGAAGCTAACGATTTTCTTTCCAGACCCAGTGGGCCCATAAAATGTTCATCTGAATTAAGGCCAGTTAATCATGGTGTATCATTTGCCAGTATACTGAAGTTACTGAGTCAGTGTGAGCAGCCCAGGTTGGGGGTGGTTGATTTGATGTAGGCTGGCAGGTCTCTCTTTTAAGGTTTGCTGTTTTCCTCTTAGCTCATGTCTCTTCCAGGCATTTCCAGGAGATGCGGTCTGGCAGCTCTATCACTCAGCTTACAAGAAAATCTCCCCAGTGTATCACACGAGGAAGAGCAAAATAAGAGTCTTTCATCCCTAGTAATGTGTTCTTTTGTAAGCAGCAGAATTGCTGTGGGTTAACAAAGATCATTATAATTTTAACATGCTTTTAAGCTGTTGAAACACATTGCAATCAACATGGAGATGATGCATATGAGCATATGCCACTCAGGTTATGCTGCATCTGTGAGAGTATGATTAGCAGATATGAAGAAAATGCCCTTCTACATTGTTGGTCCTGGAGCTTCCAACAGAAAGAAAAATAGGTTGGGCCAAATTTTTGAGTAAAATCCATAAGAAGACTCCCTAAATTAGTAAGACAAAACAGTGGATGTATAGTGAAATGTCAAAGAGAGAAAATGTCAACATACTGACTATGAGATATTGGAATCCATATTGTCTCTTTCCTTAGATCTCAAACTAGTTCTATACATGGTATTGTTTTATAATCATGATATTTTGGCACTTCTGTTATTAAATCCACTGAATAGAATGTTAGATGGATTTGCCTTTTAATAAAAGGTGTGAAGATTGGCAAACATAAAATATTTCTATTTTAGATCTAGTTAATCATATTTCAAAATAAAGACTGCCTAGCATTTTCTCACACTACTCATGTGCATGGTTAAACAAGAGGGAAATATAATTCATATAAGCCTAAAATAATAATCATTTGTTAAAGAAACCTTGGTAGTCTTCTATTACTATTTACAAAACCTGCCTTTTCTATATACAGATGATCCCAGGGCCTTACTGAACTTTTTACAAGACTTTCTCCCTTCAGATATTTTAGTTCAGCATCTTGTACTAAAGAGATTGTCTACTTATAGATGTAATACTGTAACATCATAACCTTATTTTGAACTGAGAAATTAATAATAAATGAAATTTCTCCACTCATAGATCATTGGTGCGAGAAAAACTCAACCAACAAATGTCCCCCCCCCCCCACCCCTTTTCAAAAGATTCCTTTAAGTGAGAAACATGGAAGCTCAGAATTGGTTGCAAGTGTGAATGAACCCGAAATCAGGTGAACCAAGAAAAATAATTTCAAGAGCCCCTTAAATGTAATGTCTTTAATGATATGCCAAGATAATCGCTGAGATCATATAATGAACGAGAGGCACTTGGGATTAAAACGGAAATAGCAGAGAAATTTGTTGAAATATTTCCTTCGGGCTTTACCAGGGTAGATGTAGTGAGGCATGAATGAATGGTTGAATTAATCAGGATTTCAATCAACCTAGCTTGGTTCAAGCCCTGGCTTCACATATTCTCTGTGTCAGGTGAAAGCAGTGCCCCAAATCTGTGCAGTATGGTGTGGCCAAATCCATGCACCAGTAAGCTGAGTGACAAAACACTTGGGCATCCCTACTGTCTAGTTTACCCTCTTCCTCCCAGTACTCCGTTCCTGTTCTTAGTCAACTAATGTTTAGGTACCATTCATACCTTCCAACCTGCGTGCAACTTTCTCTTTAGCAACTATTATGTGCCAGGAATTAACCTTCCTACAGCTAAACAAATTAGTTTTGGTTAATAAGGTTTAGAATGAGAGTTGAGAAAGACAGGGAGGATGCTTTGGTTCATAGTGTCGCCTCTCTCGAGTCCCTTCATGCACAAACAGCTGTTCCAGTAGCAACGTTAAGGTGACTCTACCCCCCACTTCTTATTTAGCAAGAATGACTATAAATTGACTTTGGGTGATACCTTTAAAACCTTGTGATTCCTAAAAGATCCTGCTACTTTAAACGAAAATCATTGTCCCTGAAGGAAGATGGAAAAAAGATGGAAAAGTTCCAGAGAAAAGGAGGCAAAAATATACAATGGGGTAAAGACAGTCTCTTCAATCAGTGCCGGTAGGGAAACTGGGCAGATACATGAAAAAGAATGAAACTGGATAACTTGCTTAGACCACCTACAAGAATAAACTTGAAATGGAGTCAAGACTTAAGTATAAGACCTGAAACCATAAAACTCCTAGAAGAAAACATAGGCAGTAAACTCTGACATCACTCATAGTAATACATAATTTTTTGGATATGTGTCCTTGAGCAAGGGAAACAAGGAAAAATAAACAAATATGACTACATCAAAATAAAAAGGTTTTGCACAGGGCAAAAAACACCAACAAAATGAAAGGCAACCTACTGAATGGGAGATATTCACTAATTATGGCATCCGATTAGTGGTTAATATCCAATATATGTAAGAAATTCAACAACTTGTCCGGCCGGGCGGGGCTCAGTGGTTGAGCGTCGATCTGGGATCCAGGAGATCGGGGTTCGATTCCCAGTCAGGGCACATGCCCGGGTTGCGAGCTCAATCCCCAGTCGGGGGTGTGCAGGAGGCAGCCAATCAATGACTCTCTCATCATGGATGTTTCTATCTCTTTATCCCTCTCCTTTCCTCTCTCTGAAATCAATAAAGATATACTAAAAAAAAAGAAAAAAGAAATTCAACAACTTAACACCAAGAAAAACAAATAATTTGATTAAAAATTCACAGAGGACCTGAATAGACACTTCTCCAAAGAGGACATACAGATGGCCAATAGGCATATGAAAAAATGCTCAAAGTCATTAATCATCAGAGAGATGCAAATTAAAACCACAATGAGATATCACCTCACACCTGTCAGAATGGCTCCATCAACAAATCAACAAACAAGTACAGGCGAGGGTGTGGAGAAAAGGGAACCCTGCTACACTGTTGGTGGGAATGCAGTTGGTGCAGCCCCTGTGGAAAACAATATGGAGTTTCCTCAAAAAATTAAAAATGGAACTGCCTTATGACCCAGTAATTCCACTTCTTGGTATTTATCCAATGACATCCAAGACAATAATTAGAAAAGATACATGCATCCCAAGTTCATTGTAGCATTATTTTCAATATGCAAGATATGGAAGCAGCCTATGTTTTTATTGATAGATAAAGAAGTGGTACATATACACAATGGAATGTTACTCCGCCATAAAAAAAAAGAAAGAAATTTTGCTATTTGTGACAATATGGATGGACCTATAGGGTATTATGCTAAGTGAAATAAGTCAGACAGAGAAGGATAAATACCATATGCTTTCACTTATATGTGGAATCTAAAAAACAAAATAGAAAGAAACTCCTAAATACAGAGAACAAAATGTTGGTCCCTAGATGGGAGGGGGTTTGGGGATATGAGTAAAAAAGGTGAACGAATTAGAGAGTACAGATTGCCAATTTTAAAAGCAGTCACAGGATTGTAAAGAACAGCATATGGCATATAGTCAATAATATTGTAATAACTATGTATGGTGTCAGATGGATACTAACCAGGATGAGCATTTCATAAGTTATATGTCTACATATTGCACACCTGAAGCTAATATAATATTCTATGTTAACTGTAATTGAAAACTTAAAAAAAACTTTTAAATCTAAAAAAATGGTGATAATAGTACTCACCTCTTAGGGAGGTTGTAAGGATTAATAAATTAGCATATGTACATTACTTAGAGCACCTGACATGTGTTATAAAATATATATGTGTTTTCTAATTAAGCATATGAAGCTCTCTTCTGGGTGAAGAGCAAATTGGCAGAGGTAATGGAATCTGCCTGCCACAAATCACGCAAATGTATCGGGTTACTGTTTTTAATGATTTTTCACATTCAAAAGAATTGTAAAGGATTATTTGGCATTCCAGAGGTAAAACTGAGACCAATGCTGGAAATGACAGTTCTGACACAAGGAAGACCTTTTAGTCAGAGCTGGCAAACAATAAAAAGAGTTAGTTGCCTCTGGCCATGCATTCACTGACTGGGGTGGTATAATAGACAAAATGATTGCTTATTAATGATGCTGGAGAGGTCGTTTATACATCAGGGTAAAAGTAAATAAATGACCTTTCAGATTTTTCTGGTTTTGCAAATCGATGATTTCACAATTTGTCTCTAGACTCTCTTCCCAATCTCCTATCTTCCTGTTTCATCATGCAAATCCTCTGGCCTAGACACACAAGCACACTCATAATCACTCAGCAAGTTTTATGCTTTCCCACCATTTGTGTTTTCTGCCATTCTTTCCACATTAGATGCCATTGTCTTAATAGGCCATGCATTTCAAAAGTATAAATCTTATTAAAGTTTACAGTGCATATGCTATATTAAAGCTTAATTTCTATGAATCATATAATTAGTACTTGCTTTGTCCTTGGCCATGTCATGATTGATCCTGAAATATTTAAATGGATATGAAGGTTGAAAAGACAAATCATCCCCTCCACCCATACATACTCATTTAGAAAGGAATAAATAAGGCTGTGTGAACTAACATATTTATAGTAGCAAAAATACCTCTAATCTTTCAGATTTTTAATTTATATTACAGTTTACCTCTAAAATATACTTCGACATTAAAATTAAATAAGGGAAATGAAAGGGTGTCTTTATACAGTGTTTCATCAAAGATATATCTGTTAGTACTCCCTTTCAAAGCAAGTTTTCTAGGGGGAAGAAGGCAAGGGCATGAGCTGCTAGTCATTAATTGGTCCAAGCGTTTTACATATGTTTGTCATCCCCCTCTATTTAAACCAAAGCTTACTAGGAAGCACAGTATGAAAACTGGAGCTGCTTTAATTGAGGAGGGGGGGAGACGACCCTGCCCGAAAGACTAACAGGGTAATCGGAGTGCTCTTTAAAGCTGCATTGTGAGTATTAGGACTATTTTCCTGGACCAAAGGCAGCATTAAGTTGGTCCTGTAGATATTCAGAAGGGCAAATGTGAAGTTGAGTGCTTATGTGAGCTAAGTAAGTATTTGCAATAGGCTCTGTGGGTCATCTCCTGACATGACTTGAGAATCTACATTGGTTTCTCCATGTGGGTTTCAAAACCCCAAACTTATGCCCTGCCATCTTGACTTCCTCGTGTTTTAAATAACATTTTATGTTTTTTCTTTGTCCAACTTTTTATTACACAGAACCTTAGGTATTCCTAGGGAAAAAGTATTAGTGCTAAATATGCACTTTCCTATCAGAAGTAATAAAATAAACCCACAGATCTTTTCCCTTTTTCCATAAAATTATAAGGGGAAAACATTTAGAAAATGTAGACTGTAACTGAATAATTCTACTGAGTACATAATATAAAATTAAACAATACTTGGGCAGGAGTACGTTGTTTTGAGGTGATTGTCAGGTTGCAATTTTTCTGCAATTTCAGGGTACAAAAGATAAGTTGCTATGGTTTCTTGTTCTGCTCAAATTGACTTTCATTTGGCCACATTAGTATTTGGACAGTTATTTTTCCATTACTCATGAAACAGCACAAACACTCAGCAATAATTGCACATGCTTTTTAAAATGAGCATATATTTCCCTTGACAGGATTTATGAATTCACATATGTTCTCAGAAACATTTTATGATGCATTAATAATGTTTGACAAAGCACATGCTTTCAGTATAATTATTTACTGAAATAAATGCTCCTTTTCTACAGCTCCCTCTGATATTGCTTACCTAGGTGATTCTATTTGAAACACTGAAAATAATTTAGATATGTAGATGACTATGCATGAATGCAGTGTAGTTCCAGCGGTGTGAGTGTATATGAAAACCTCTTCATTACCCAAGGACCACCTTGATGTCTTTATCTCTAATTCACGAAAAGGGTAGGGACCTTATACAGAGATTTAGACCCTCTCTTTACTCATGGCTTGTATACAACCCACCATAATGTATTTAGCCTGGGAACCTATAAACTTAACTCAAAAGGAAAAAAAAGAGTTTGGCTCCATATTAAAAAACAAACAAAAACGCCGAAGTGATTAATAAGTTTAGTCCTTTCTGTAAATTTTAAAACATTTTGTTATGTTTATGTAAAAACAAAATCATTTTCTACTTGAATTAAGAACAAAAGTCTCTGTTGATATATTACATGAATTTATTTGAATAAGAAAATTATTAGAAAAGCCAAATTCATTTTAATTCCCATATAATATCATGTACTGAATTATAGAAAATGGGAAGCACAATGAAATAAAATGCTCTATTCTTTTTTCCCTTCCTCACAGGATATTCTGCTTTAATGATATCATTGAAAGAATAAAATCTGTAAAATTTTTTCGAGTATTAAGTGAGCCTTTAAAATACATACAAATATACACAATAAATAGTGATTTTAATGAGTATGTTTAAAATATAGTTTTAAAGTATTTTTTCAATATAACTTCTTAAGTAAATAATGCATATTGTAACAAAATGTCTTATCAAAATTTTAAACAGTATATAGATTTTAACACAACTCATTAAAAAATCATGAGGTTTAGATTTCATGCTCAACTTATATTCAAAATAGAAGTAGGTAGGTCCTATATTTCTACTCAATGGTTATGTCTATATAGTTGTGAATTAGAATGAAGAAAAAACAAAGACTATAAGAGAAATTGGTTCTTAATCATTATCTCTAGTTGGGACAAGTTGGGACATTCAGATGATTTTGATGGGGTCCCTCTGTGGAAACAGGCATTCAGAGTGTCGCAATGACAGAGAAGCAAAGAGAAAAGATGAAAACATTACTGCACTGGAATACAATCAATTAATGCATAACCATATCCTTAACCCCACTACCTTCACACTACAGCCGAGATCTCCCTCAGCTTTCTTACTGTCCCTGTTGCTTTCAGTGCTAATTTTAACAGCTTTTACCTCTTTGGGGTGGGGTGGGGCAGTGAGCAGGGATCACGCTGAATCGTTGTGATATGTTATGAGTTTTCTTAGGAAGGGCCCCAGGGGTTTCCCATGTGAGTGTAACAAATCCTATGATGTGAGTGCATCTCATCTTGCATGTACACCCAGTATTATAATTTAAAATGTTGCAAATTTCTCAACCTGATATAATTTCCCTTTTGTTACTCAGATTGACTACCTCATGACAAAGATTTGGAGAAGATTTGAATACTTTATTCAAGATCTAAACTATTCATAAATGTCTTCCATTTTAGGCTATTTGAAAGGGTAGCAAGGGCAATTTTGTAAAAACTCTTAAATTATACGTTTTGTCAAACCAATAATAAATGGCTTCATCTGAGTAACTGATACTTCTAAGACTTGACCGATGTGGTGTTCTATAGATTATATCATTGATTAGTTTGATCAAAAGTTATGGCAAGAGAAATCCTAGAACATTTTTGCCATCAGGTTTGCATTTACCTAAAAATACAAAACCATGGTGTATAGTTCCACCCTTTTTTTATCTTTATGACTTTGGCTGTTGTCTCTCTGTTGGACGAGGACCAGGTTAGCTCCATAAAGCCTAATATTGGAAATAATTTAAAACCTCAAGTTAATG
Source organism: Miniopterus schreibersii (assembly GCF_964146895.1). Taxonomy (NCBI): domain Eukaryota; kingdom Metazoa; phylum Chordata; class Mammalia; order Chiroptera; family Miniopteridae; genus Miniopterus; species Miniopterus schreibersii. Next base: position 94,621,955 of record NC_138104.1, on the reverse strand, counting down.
TCACCTTACCTATTTCTCCTGCCTAATGGCTCCCTCTCTTTTCATACAATGCAAACAGATATGTATTCCACTGTTGGGAAGAAGAAAGTCTCCCTATATTTACGCAATAGTCTTTGCCCTTCTAATTAACCAGCATGAGCCAAATGTTTAAAAGGTTCCTTCTGAAACCATGCCTTTAATTAACATTCACAGTTTCTAAATTAATCATTGCTGACCTTAACATGCAGGATGTTTAAAGACGTGTTTCAAATAGAAAAACAGAGATCATTGCATTCAGAGAAAACTAGTAACTACCTATGTTTCATAAGTCTTTGGTCATTGCTTTTTTCCAATCACTATATAAAGTCTTACAAACAACCTTGAATGTGATCCTCACATCCTTCCAATCTCAGAATTAGTAGTGATTCATTAGCATCATACAGTTTGCAAAATGAAGACCATTCCATATATCATACAACCTGGATTTTTCTGCAAGAGAACAGTGGCATACTGAAGAATACTTTATGACTTTCTTTTAAAAAATGGAATCATTATAATTGTTAAAGGAACCCAAATGCAGGTGGTTTATATTGAATATCAAAGTAAGGAGTTCCCAATGGTAAATATTTTCCAATGCACTTCAAGGATTTAGTGGAACCGTCTTCTTTCTAACTCTGGCGAGACTCAAAGACACAACCTAGTCAAATCTTACAAGGAAGAAAAGCTTTTCTAACAGATAAAAAGAAACATTGCCTATGATACGGTCAGCCAGAGACTTACAGAATTATCTCTGAACTACCAATTTGTGAGATGCATAACTTGATCATCCGCAGGCCCTATTACTATGTTCTTGCCCATGGTGCTGAAGCTAATGCTCTTCTAGCAGCAGCCTGGAGCTCTAGCATTAGACCACACTGATGCACAGACCAGATGTCAGGGTGGGCCAAGCAGCTCACCTGAAGCTCTGGCCCTGCATGGCTGACTCTGCTTCCTGGACTCCCTTATTCTGTGAATTGTGCTTCTGTCCTCAGTGGCAGAATACTATGTCCATTTTTTTTCCTTCCTAGGTCAACTTAGAGTCTGTGCTTCCCTATATTTATTGTACATTAACCTGACCCTAGAATTAAAATATTACTGCTTGAGCTCAAAAGAAACAGCACTATTATTCTAAATCTAGTCCAATCTTTTTTTTTTTAAACAGGGAAAGACTGTACCCCAGAGAATGTGTCTTTCCCAAGGCCGTATAGCTAGTTAGAGATATAGCTGGAGTTTCTTAAAATGAAACTTCACACACATCCTCTTGCTAATGGACTTTAACTGTCATCCAGATGAATGAACCTTATCACAGCCATTTAAAGGGGAGGCTGAGAGCTTATCTCCACACCCTTCTTCCTCCGTCTTGCACACCAACTCACTCTGAACTGCGCACTGGGGACTTGCAGAGCACATCTCTCCGAAAGGGGTCAATGAAGACCATCTAAATATGTGACTGTATCAGAGAAATATTCCATACATAACCACCCATGGGTATGTTATTTAGACTGTTTCAAGTAAAAATAAATTACAGCAAGGACTAGCTTAGAGGGCCAGAGTGGTGGTGAAAAAACACAACTTTTAATCCACGTAGTGCACCTTGTAGGCCTAGCAAGGCCGGCTAAAGGAGGCATTCGTAAACAGCTTCAACCGCCAGCAAACTGCTCCATAAAAACACCAGTCAAAAAGTACCTAGGCACTAATTTTATGATGGAAAAACAAGTTTTCTAATATGCTCTGGTTTAGAGAACTGACTACATCGTATCCCTCCTCGCTGAAGACAAGAAAACTATAGCTATCTTCATGCTGACTGAACAAACCATGAAAAATTTTATGGACAGTTTATAGATAGGTCCTGAGTCATAGATTCTAACCATAACTGCCAAGAATGCACCTGCAGTTCCTGGCCTTCTCAAAATCCATGCTCTAACCCATCTGCCATTCCTGTTCCTCTAATGTTCCATGTTACTTCTGCACTGAAAAATCGAAATAGTTGTGGTAGATTAGAGTATATTTTTCGGTAATTATTGGCTGCCTCTCCTCCCTACCTTACAGGAAGAATACACTTCCATGCCTCACTGATGTTGCACTCAGCCACGTGGTCTGCTTTAGTGGATGTTGTGTTTTGCACATATGACTGTGTCCTCTTTCACGACTATGCCTTAAGAGACATTGTTTTGCTCTCTTCTCTGGGAGCTTCTGACATCTGTCACCTTAAGAAGAGCATGCCCAGCCTGGCTGGCGTGGCTCAGCGGTTGAGCATCGACCTAGGATCCAGGAGGTCGTGGTTCAATTCCCGGTCAGGGCACATGCCCGGGTTGCGGGCTCCATCCCCAGCAGGGGGCGTGCGGGAGGCAGCTGATCAATGACTCTCTCATCATTGATGCTTCCATCTCTCTCTCTCCCTCTCCCTTCCTCTCTGAAATCAATAAAAACATAAAGAAGAAGAGCATGCCTATATCTCCCTCTGGTAGCAACACTGACAGACAAGTGCACCAGGTCTGAATCCATCCTATGGTCTGCAGCCAAGCCCAGCTGAGTTCAGCCTACATCAGCCAAACTATAGCCAAATCACGGAGAAATCGATTCTTACGGTAACCCGCTAAGATTCTGTAGTTGTTAGCAGTGAAGTTATAACATATGTGATTCTATTTGTTGCTTTGTAAGTTTCTGCTGGTTTTCCATTTGTATATATATTTTGCCTTCCCAACCAGAGTGGAAGACACTCATGCAGTTGGACATGTTTTTCACTTCTTTGGTAACCCCCAAATGCACACCACTGTAACCACTCAGTATATTATAGTTTCAAAAGCCAGTGTTTTCCTTGTACTGTCCACTGGAGTAAGTCTTTACTGTACCATTGACAGTCACAAATGCTGCATTTCAGTAGCAATCTCAGAATATATTTTAGAAGCACAGAGGCTCAGCAACTCAACAGGATAATCGGCAGTACTGAGCAAGTGAAGAATCCTTCATATGGTGGCATTGCTGGAATTTTAAGACACTTTTCCATTCATGGCAGAACAACTTTTGCACATAACTGAAAAGGCCATTTTTCTCAAGGCAAAATAGCTGATTTCAGTAGCACAGGGCCTATAAACCCCTTTATGGAGAGAGCACCATTTTCCCATTGGATTTCTCTATGAATCTGGTATTTAGAGCAACCCCATGGCTAAGTAAGGGCTGATGTATTTACTATTACTGTTCACAAAAGGGTACCAATCAAACAGGACAAATCACAAGGCGACCTTTTCTTGTGCTAAGGCAAGCCTTTCTCACACATTTACAGTAAAACACAGTCCTGGAATTTATCCTGTCCTCCCTGGGGTAAGAAGGTCAAGGATCTAGACTGATCTGAAGGAAAGTAAGGGCGTGATGGGAGAGAGAGAAATAAGGGAGCAAGTGAGGAGAGACGACATTTGCAGACGGGTGAGATGTGCAGGTCACAGAAGGTAGGGGATCCGAACACTGAGCTCAAAACAGAGCACTGAGTGAATCTCACACTGCAGGAGTTGAGTTCCTGCCTGTAACACAGTGTTCTTTTTCTGCACCCTGCCCCAATCTAAACTGAAATTTCTAGGTCGACTTAATTTTCAATGGTTGCGTAAAAAAATCAGGAGAAAACAATCTACAGTTACTTTGCCAGTTAATCTAATCTTTGTCATTTGCACTGTATGCCAACCCCAAATGTAAGGCAATGTTATATGCCAATGTATACATGTAATATATGTCACACACTATTAGTGTATTAGTGTTAGTTTTCGGAAAAACTATCCAGGTAGTTTATTGTGGTGAATTTTCTTTATGAAATGAAAACCTCTGCATTCATTCATCTAAATGAGAAATGGTTTAACATTACCAAATAATGCCAATTCTACTATGGGTTGATAGGCATTTAAAGCATTAAAAATCATTTAAAAATGTATTAAGGGAGACGGTAAAAAAATGGCAGCAACTAACAAATTGTATCCCTCAGTGGCAGCTGATGAGTGCTTAGGCAATTTATTGAAAATATTCAATTACGTCTCTTTTTGACCTTGAATGTCTGAATCAAGTTGACAGACTGCTTATAGCAATGGTTGTCTAAAGAACAAGCTCTTCCTGCTGCTGGCAAAGTGAGTCCCTCTAACAATAAGATTCATGAAGAGTGAATTAATGATGGCCAAATGTAGAGCTAGGCAATGACAAAGCTCCACTGCAACTTACCGTATTCTTTTTGCGGGACGTTTTCAGCTTTAAGCGTCTGCCTGTTCTGTTCCTTGAAATCTTGACACGTAAAATCTCGATATGTCATCATGGGAGCACTCCTGGTTAATATTTCTGCAAACTGCTTAAAAAAGGAAACAAACACTGAGAAAATACAATAAATAGCCTGTTTCGGTTTTGGTGTTATCCCTAATTTACCCAATAGTAGCAAGATTTTTTCTTTCCTTTGTAGAAGAGCTAAACAAACTAGCACAGATTCTCCAGGGCTTGAAACAAAAATTAGAAAAAATCCTAAGGAATTTTGGTTACAGAAAGGTAAACTTTTTTTTTTTTTAATTTTATTATAGTTTAAAATATTACAGATGTCCCTTTTTCTCCCCAATGACCCATTCCACCCCGTTCCTTCCCCCTCCCCAGTCCCTCTCCCAACCATTGTCCATGTCCTTGGGTTGTGTATATATGCACATAAATTCTTTGGTTACTCTCTCCCCCTCCACCCACCCGCCCTCCTCCATCCCTCTGACATTCCTCAGTCTCATCTATGCTTCCATGTCATTGACTCTACTCTGTTCATCAGTTTATTAAGTTCTTTAGATTCCATGTATAATTAAAGAAACTAAAACCTCTAGCATTGGGGACTATTTTAGTTCTTGGCTTTTCACAGTCCTTTGTCATGCTTTGCTTCGAGACACTGTTAAGGGCAGGAGTGTTTCAGGATCTTCTGTAAGCTATGGAAAATATTTGCCTGTTAACAGACTGTTGCAGTTTACAAGATCATTTGAGTACAATTGTCCCTTTTCTAGAATCCTGTCTTTCCAGAAATGTGAATTCCTTTCCTTGTCATTCCTTCTATGAACACTTGGAATCAGAGTTTGTTGAAAAGAGAGGCATCACAGCTTCTTTTCCATTCAAGTTTTTTCAAGCCTAGTAATGAGGGAAAGTGTGAAGAATGTTTGTGGCTAGGCTGGAAATCAATGGAAAACAAGTTATGGTTTTACAACAAATCAAGTAGCACAGATTTGCTTTGCATTTGGGAGTTAATCCACACTCTCTAAACATGCCCCAAATGCCAGTTAGAGCAATTGAAGTTAAAGACTTTGCTGGAATCCCCTAGAGAGAACACACTGCTGTGTCACAGAGCTCTCACAAATGAGTGGGAGGGAACAGCTTAAACCTTAAACCGTGTTTTAAAACCCATGCCAACTGCTCTGATTCTTGCCATTAACAACTTCAGAATTAGCTTACAGATGGTAATCTCCACAGAGCAGTTACTTTTTTGTCGGAAACCCAGGGAAGAAAAGTCGCTTTATTTATTTATTTTTCTTTTGCAGCTGAATACAAGTGAATTGGGAGCCCCACCACCATGTAGGAAATACAACTACTGTAGAATCATGGAAGTGTGTATCTGGCATTAATAATGCAGAGGAAGTGACAGTCAAGGGTTTGAGTGAGGCTGGGAAAAACCTTTGAAAGCATAAAAGCTGAAAGCTAAAGTGTTGAAAATTTCCTTGGCCATTTAAAAATTCATATAAACCAATAGTTTCAAATTAACATTTTGGCGTCCAAATTCCAATCAGTTGTTTTTACAGCCATCAGCATTCCCTTTAGCTCCAGAATGAAGAACACTTTAGGCCACCTCCCCTACGCTGACACCCCAGGGGTGCATGTGGTCACTAGCTTGCCCACCTTCTGGCCTTCTTGAGATCCTTTTGTACCCCAAGCCTGCTTTTGTGCTGAGACTCTATGGCTCCTTTTGGTAACCGGAGTTTCCAGGAGGTGGTGCACTGGTAGTACCTTCCGGGCACCAGCATACACATTTCATTTAGGCCATCAGCCTTCCATCTTGTGGGGGAACCAAGAGCACTTTCAGTCACCTTGCCTGCAATGTGCTGATTTTCTGTGGTGGTGTAGGGACATCCAGTCATCAGCCTGCTCACCATATGAGGCTGTGGAGATACCCGTGCTCACAAGCTTCCTCTTATGCTGGGAAACCCTGACTCCTATCCCCACCATTGTCCTCATACCGATGCCCTGGGAGAACCAATGCCTGCAAGTGTACTAAGGTTCCTTTAGTTCTTACCCTTACCAGCCTTTTCCCTTGCTGGAGAAATGGGTGAACTTTTGGCCACCTGTTTTGCTGCACAATGATACCTGGTAGTGGTGGTGGTGAGGCAGGAAACAAGGGTCCATCTGGTTACCAGCGTGCCCTCCATCTGGGATTCCTCACTTCAGAAGCCTGCCTATGTGCTGGGGAACTATGGTTCCTTTTGCCCAGAGCTTTGGTCCCCGTGGAGAACCTTCCAACCACCAGCCTGTCCATGTGCTATGTTTCCAGTTGTACTAACCATTAGCCTTTCCTCTCACTGGTGAACTGAGATCACTTTAGGCAACCCTCCCTGCAGTGAACAGATGTCCTGAGTGCCCATCTACTCACTAGCCTGCCTGCCCTTTTGGTTTCCTGGGATACTTTGGGTCATACACCTGTCTGCGTGATGCAAAATTGTAGTTAATTGTGCCCATAGTGATATCCTCATGTTGGTGCCTTTAGGGAAACTTCCTTGTACCAGCCAGTAGATATACTATGGTCCTGGTTGTTCTGATCTTCCCCTTGCTGCACTTGACTTTCAGATCCCTGCATAGTGCTGTTGCCCTAGAGGCCCATCTGGTCACCACCTTGCCTGCCCCCTGGGATTCCTGGGATCCTTAGGGACACATGACTGCTGGCATGCTGGGGAAGTATGGCTTGTTTTGCTTATATCCTTCCCTCATGATGGTGCCCTGGGGGGACACTCAAAACACTCACCTGCTTGCTTGCTATGGTTCTACTGGTCCTCAGACCACCTGCCTTCTTACTTGCTGGGCAACCAAAGGTACTCTGAGCCACCTTCCTTTAGATGCAGCGATGCCCTGGTGACTTTTGGTTTTCTTACCTGCTCTGCGCCATGTGATGTGGTTCCTGTATTCCTTCTGGCCATGAGGCTTCCCCTTGCTGGGGAATAGAGAACACTTTCAGCCATCTGTGCCACAGCATGCTGGGGAATGTAAAATGATAGAGCCAATGTCAAAAATAGTCAGGCAGTTCCTTAAACTATGAAGCACAGAGCTGCCATATGATTCAGCAATTCTACTCTCAGGTATATACTCAAGAAAATTGAAAACATGTTCACACAAAAACTTGCAGGCAAATATTCACAGAAACATTGTTCACTATAGGCAAACAGTGGGATCAACCCTAATGAAAATAACTGATAAATAGAGGAGCAAAATGTGGTATATCCACACGATGGATAACGTCCAGCTATCAAAGCAAATGCAATACTGATACATGCTACAGCACGGATGAACTTTGAAAACTTTATGTTAAATGATGAAGCCAGACACACACGAAATGACATACTGTATGATTCCATCTATGGTAAAGTCCATATAGGCAAATCTATACAGACAAAAAGTAGAATAGTGGTTGCTAGATGAGGAAAGGGGGAGTATTTAGAGGTATACGTTTCTTTTAGAGTTGACAGAAATAATCGAGAATTAGACGGTTATGGTTGCCAACCTTGTGACTATCCAAAAATCCCACTCAATTGTACACTTTAAAACGGTTCAAATGGTGGGAGAGAAACAAGATGGCGGCGCAGGGAACAGCTGTACCCGCCGCCTCCCGCAACCACATCAAAATCACAACTAAAATACAGAACCACCATCGCTCAGAGCCTCCTGAGATCCAGCTGCACAGAAGCCCCACAACCAGGGAGCTGAGGCAGCACCGAGACTGGTAGGAGGGGGAGACTCGGGCGCGTTGGGGCTGGATCCTGGAGACGTGGCCACGGGCCCACATCCGGTGCCTCGGGGAAACCAGGGAGGGAATCTCAGCGGCGGGGGTTTCCCAGAGGAGGGAAGGGTCCCAGCCCCACAGCAGGCCCCAGCCCAGGGCTCCAGGGCTGGGAAGAGACGTCCCCCCAGCTTCAGGCTGTGAAACCAGCGGGGACTGTCCCTGAGGGTCACGGAGGCTGCGGGAGCCCCAGCAGCTCCTCTAAAGGGCCCGGCACGGACTCACTCGGACGCTCCCTCTGAGCCCAGCGCCGGGCAGCGGCCTGAGAGGACCCGGGACACTCGGGGAGGGACTAACCTGCCTGAGATCCGGGCGACAGGCGGAGGGCAGCTTCCTCCCAGGCAGAAGGGCTGGCGGAGGCCATGGCTCCTGTGGCGAGTCCTCCCCGCACAGCCCGCAGGCAGGCGCCATGTTTGAATCGCCAGCACCTGACCCTCACCCTTGGCCCCGCCCCGTGATTCCCGGAGGCCCCGCCCCTCCCCACCTGCAGCTCATCCAGGCCATTTCCAGGGGCTTTTCTGTGCAAGTGGCCTCTGGAGCCTCATGCTTAGGACTTTCCTAAAATCTCTCAAACAAGCAGCAGCTGCCCCATGCGGCTTGATAAGTGGCCCCAGGCCTGGCACTAGCGGCAGCTGCATTGCCTCATAGCTTGGCCTCTTCTTGGCACCTCCAAGCCCAGCACAAGGAGCAGCCAACTACGGTTTGCTGTGTAGCTCATGCTGGGTGGCCCTGGGCAAGGCACTGGCACAGGCTGACTTTGCACCTCCTGGGAGTCCCCAGAGACAGTGCACCTGGTGGTCACACTCGACCACGCTGGATGACAACCCTACCAATCCACAAGAGACACACTCAAGGGGTGCACTTGGTGAACACCAAAGCCCCACTGAAGTAAATCCTGCTCCACAGGGGTGTCTCCAGCACAGCAGCTCTTTGGCTGTAGTTGCAGCTGGTCCTCACATCAAACTGGCCTGGGGGTCAATTCCTCCCAGTGATGCCAACAGCAAGCAAGGCTCAACTACAACGGGACAGTGCATACAGCCCACACAGGGGAGCACCTAGCAGGCCCAGCTCAGGTGACTGGGGAGGCTGAACCACTGGGCCCTACAGGACACCTACTACACAAAGCCACTCTACAAATTCCAGGAGACATAGCAGCTCTACCTAATACATGGAAACAAACACCTGGAAGCAGCCAAAATGTGGAGGCAAAGAAACATGTCACAAAGGAAAGAACAGAAGAAATCTCTAGAAGAGGAACTAAATGAAGTAGATCCAAGCAAGCTAACAGATACAGAGTTCAGAATTTTGGCTATAAGGATGTTTAAGCAGACTATTAGGGAAATAACTGAGAAAATCGATAACATAATAAAGTACCAATTTGAAATGAAGGCTACACAAACTGAAATGAAGAATAATTTACAGGGAATCAACAGTACAGTAGAGGACACTGAGAATCAAATCAGCAATTTGGAACATGAGGAAACAAAAAGCATCCAACCAGAAGAGCAAAAAGAAAAAAGAATCCAGAAATCTGAAGATAGTATAAGGAGCCTCTGGGACAACTTCAAGAGTCCCAACATTCATATTATTGGGGTGCAAGAAGGGGAAATAAGAAACCAAGAAATTGAAAACCTATTTGAAAAAATAATTACAGAAAACTTCCCCTACCTGGGAAAAGAGATAGGTTGACAAGTCCAGGAAGCACAGAGGGTCCCAAACAAGAGGAACCCAAAGAGGCCCACAGCAAGACACATCATAATTAAAATGCCAAAGGTTAAAGACAAAGAGAGAATCATAAAAGCAGAAAGAGGAAAGCAGTTAGTTACCTACAAGGGAGCACCCATACGACTGTCAGTTGATTTCTCAACTGAAACCTTGCAGGACAGAAGTGAGTGGCAAGAAATATTCAAAGTGATGAAAAACATGGAACTACAACCAAGATTGCTGTACCCAGCAAAGCTATCATTTAGAATTGAAGGTCAGATAAAGAGCTTCTCAGACAAGGAAAAGCTAAAGGAGTTCATCACCACCAGACCAGCACTACAGGAAAAGTTGAAGGGTCTTCTTTAAGAAGAAGCTAATGAACAAAAGAATCTGACGAACTAAATAGATCCAGAGACATTGATGCATCCAACAGAGGATCATATTTCAGAGGAATGAGGGAAGGGGGGTGGAGGGTGGGAAGAATTTAACCAAAGAAGTTATATGCATATATGCATAACCCATGGACACAGTCAATAATGAGGTGAAGGCCTGGGGAGGGGGTGGGAGCGAAGTGGAGTGGATCAATTGGGGGGAAAAATGGGTCACCTGTAATATTCTCAACAATAAAGATAAATTTAAAAAAAAAGAGGTTCAAATGGTGAATTTTGTTATGTGGACTTTAATCTTAATAAAAAAAATTAAAAATATATTTATCCCAAGGTCGCAGCTCAGACAGCTAATGTTTTAAATAGCTTTCTAGCCCTGGCCGGTTTGGCTCAGTGGTTAGAGTATCAGCCCACGGGCTGAAGGGTCCCAGGTTCGATTCTGGCCAAGGGCACGTACCTCGGTTGCAGGCTCGATCCCCGGCCCTGGTTGGGGCACGTGCGGGAGGCAACCAATCGATGTGTCTCACATCGATGTCTGTCTGTCTCTGTTTCTCTGTAACGCTCTCTTTCTCTCCCTTCCACTCTCTCTGAAAAGCAATGGAAAAAACATCCTCAGGTGAGGATTAAAAAAAAAAAGCTTTCTAATCTACATCATTCTAATGGAGATGTTCCATGGGCTAGTGTTTGAGAATCAGAGTGAAAATAACATGAATCTTAGGATAATTGCCTCAAACTTGTATTTTACAAATAAAAGTTACTACTGAGCAAGGAAAAACAAGTCACTTTTTCAAAGATGTGGGTGAAACATAATGGTTTTCACAAGATCAGTGTGGAATTCTTTCAAGGAGGATTTTCCAGGGTGAACTCCAGCGTCAGCATTGTCTGCGGAGCAGCGTGCAGGGCAGCGCACCGGTGCGCTCCCACTGGCCACCTGGTGGAGCAGCACTGGACGAGTGCTTCATGTGCAGACCTCAAGTCAATCCCACTGTCATTTCCTGCCCAATGACAAACTAAATGAAGCACTGACAGAATAGAGCAGGAGAAGGCCAGCAGCAAAGAACAGGGTTTAAGGAATACCTTTGCAAAGCCTCTCCGACAACCCTGGGCTTGCCTGCAAGCGACAAGTCCTCCAAAAGCGCGCATTCTGAGAGATTACTTCAAAGGCACAGCTGTAGTAAGACAATGAGGGCACGCAGCTGAAGTTCCCACGGTTTATGCCAACCAAAGAGATGTCATTCCTGCAACTTCGACTGCCCAAACGGCTGCGTTTGGATTATTAAAAAAACATATTCCTGAATTGTCAGCACAAGGAAATGGACACAAGCACTGGTTAAATGTAATATACTTAGCTAAAGTAAAGGTACAACACGGAAAATTATATTTTCCCCCATTTTACTCCATTTGATAGGACAAAAAAAATTGTTGTCCAGCTGCTTCACTTGCTGCCATGCTACGTTTCAAGTCCCATTTTGCTGATATTTAGTACCCACCTATCGTGGTCCAATTTTTCTCTTAATTTATTCAGGTATTTACAGAATGATTAAAGTGCCCTTGGCTTTGGGGAAATGAAGACAAAAACGAAACAGCCACAAACCAATGCCTGTTCTCACAGAGTCACAAGAAAGCATGGAAGGTAGTAGGGAATTAAGAGGTGGGATCGTTTAGTCTTTCACTTTTAGAGAAATTTCCCAAATGGTTTTGTGAACCTTAGTTTTGAAATAGTTTTAAAATGCGTGCACTAAAGATTCAAATAATTTCTTGCCACTGCTTCCCATTCCACCCACACTGTGTGGACAGGTCGATGGGGGTATTGCACAGAGGGGTCTGTTACTGTTCTACAAAAAGGATTTAGTGCTCTTTTTTTTTTTGGTTGCAAGGGCAGCAAGTGGAAACCTATTTTCAATGATTCTATGATTTTACTTAAGTTTCCCATTTTTAGCTGGACCTTATATTTCCATACAGCCATAGTTATGCTGATCACTGTAATTTCAATGAGTGCAATCTCTTAGGGCTATGGTAAGAAAAATGCCCCCCCTACCCCCCAGAAAAATACAAAAAAACCTTGTATTCTTGTCCTTTGCTGTTCAATAAGGCCACGACCCATATTTTGTTATAGATTCCCCCCCACTCAAGACTAATGTGGAGTAGCACAAAGTATTCTGCTTCTTTGCAGAGAATGCCCGAAACCAACAATGCACATTAATTAACACCTTGAAGGAGACACTATCACAGAGACTATAGCAACATAACTCAAGAATAACCACTACAGTAAAGCAGGGCTTATCTCAGGAATGTAGGAATGATAAAATACACAGACATGCATTAATATAATTATGTCAATAATGCAAGAGCTGCAGAAAGACATTTGTTAAAATTGAACGTGTAAAGGCATTTTTAAAAAGGGAAGGCTTTCCCACTAATATATACATAATTAATAGTCCTTATAAGCGTATCATCATTATAGTCAACAGCAGATCTCTAGAGGAAGTCCGGTTAAACTCAAGGACAACAATAAAAAATATCTATGCTCATTGTTTTTATATAGTAGCACTTTGGACATTTTTATTCATGTGGTAAATCATGTAAAATAAATGGAGGTAAAACTGATACACAAAATTATTATTTTGAGATGACTTGATTATATGCCTAGAAATCTAGAACATTAAGCTAAAAATAATAACATTCTCTAGTCTTAATGAAATCTTAATTCAGGTAATAGTATATGATAAATATTCAGAAGTCAATGGTATTCTGAACTTTCACAATATAGAGCTATAAAGCATAAATTTAGAAATATCTATTCAATGGAAATATAATGTCCTTAAAAGCAGAAGGAATCAATATAAGACAAGATGTGTAGAAGCTGAATAAATAAAAACTGCAAAATTTTATTGGTACATTGAAAACAAGACCTGAATAAATGTCACTATTATCTCCAAGTAATATTTATTTATTTATTTATTTATTTATTTATTTAATCCTCATCCAAAGTTATTTGTTCCATTGCTTTTCAAAGAGAGTGGGGGGGGAGCAAGAGAGAGACATCAATTTGAGAGACACACCGATTGGTTGCCTCTGCACGTGCCCCAACCAGGGCTGGGGATCAAACCTGCAACCCAGGTATGTGCCTTTGGCTGGAATCGAACCCAGGACCCTTCAGTCCTCGAGCCGATGCTCTAACCACTGAGCCAAACCAGCTAGGGTCATGAGTAATATTTTAGATGATCTGCAATTCAATACTTAATCTTAAATGATTTTTTTCTGGAAACTGACAATTTGATCTGAGCTCAACTTTGACAACAAATAGCATTTGCAAGTACACATCTGGAAATGTGAATCTTCAGAAAGGGGTGTAGGGATCCATAAACGGTAAGTACACAGGGAAATGTAGAAGATTTAAAAATTTAAACCACAATTAAAATTTTTATTTAAATCTTTTCAAGAGGTAATTAACTGTTTTTCATAGAATTGGCATACAACCCAGCAACTCTACTTCTGGGTCTATACCCCAGATAATTTAAAGCAGGAACTCAAACAGATATTTGGACACCAATGTTCATAGCAGCATTACTCACTAGAGCCAAAAGATAAAAACAACTCAAAATTCCGTTGACAGGTAAATAGATAAATAAACAACATATGGTATAAACATACGATGGAGTATAATACAGCCTTAAAAAGTAACGACGTTGTGATACATGCTACAACATGAACCTTGAAGACATTATGCTAAGTAAAATAAGCCAGACACACAAAGGACAAATATTGTATGATTCCACTTACATCAAGAACATAGACTAGTCAAAGTCACAGAGACAGAAAGTGGAATAGTGGTTACCAGGAGCTGGGGCAGGAGGAACGGGGAGTTAGTTGTGTTTAGTGGCGACAGAGCGTTAGTTTGGGGTGATGAAAAGTTCTGGAGATGGACGGTGATGATTATGGCACAACAACGGGAATGTACTTAATGCCACTGAATTGTACACTTAAAATGGTTAAGATAATAAGTTTGATGTTATGCATATTTTACCACAATAAAAAGCTAATTTACTTTTAAAAGGGGAATAACAATGTATTATGAAAACACACACATACACCTGGAGGGGAGAAATAGAAGTATATACTATGGTAAAGTTTCCATACTATTTGTGAGGTTATGTATAGTTATTTATGAGTGGTATACAGTTGAAAGTAAATAGATAAGTTAAAGGTCTATAATCCCTAAAGCAATCACTAAAATAAGAAAACTTTATAAACTATAATCTAACAAATGAGATAAAATGAAATAAAAAATATTTAATCAACCGAAAAGAAAGCAGAAAAGTAGAAAAAAGAGAACAAAGAATAGTTTAGACAAATAGAAAACAGAAAGCATGATGATAGGCCTCAACCTAACTGTATCGATAACTATATTAAATATAAAAGTTCTAATTATCCTACTTAAAAGTTAGAGATTGTTAGGGTAGATAAAAATTCAAAATCTAGAAGGCACATGCTGTAAATATAGACACAAATAGGTTAACAGTAAAAGAGTAGAAAAGTTTCCCATGCCAACACTATTCAAATAAAACTTGAGTGACTATATTAACATCAAAGATTTCAGAGGAAAAAATACTACCAAAGAAAAACATTATTATTTCATAATGATAGTGTGAATTCATCAACAGAACATTATTATCCTAAACTTTTATACATAGATGGCAAATAAGTACACGAAAAGATGCCCAACATCATTAATTATCAGGGAAATGGAAGTTAAAACCATAATGACAAAATGAAAAGGGAGCCCACTGTATGAGAGAACACATTTGCCAGGGATACATCTGATAAGGGGTTAATTTCCAAAATATATAAGAAACTCATACAACTTAATAAAGGAAGACAATCCAATTTTCAAAAATGGGCAAAGGACCTAAATGGACATTTCTCCAAAAAGGACATACAGATGGCCAAGAGACATATGAAAAAAATACTCAGAGTCACTAATCACCAGAGAGATGCAAATTAAAATGACAATGAGGCATCACCTCACACCTGTCAGAATGGCTATCATCCATAAATCAACAAAGAACACGTGCTGGTGAGGGTGTGGAGAACGGGGACCCTAGTGCACTGCTGGTGGGAATGCAGGCGGGGGCAGCCACTATGGAAACAGTATGGAGGTTCCTCAAAAGATTAAAAATGGAGCTGCCTTTTGACCCAGTGATCCCACTTCTAGGAATGTATCCAAAGAATCCTGAAGCACTTATCAGAAAGAATATATGCACCCCTATGTTCATAGCATTATTTACAATAGCCAAGATCTGGAAGCAGCCCAAGTGCCCATCAGTAGATGAGTGGATAAAAAAGCTGTGGGACATTTACACCATGGAATACTACGCAGCTGTAAAGAAGGATCTCGTACCCTTTGGGACAGCATGGGGGGACCTGGAAAATATTATGCTAAGTGAAATAAGCCAGGCAGAGAAAGACAAACATCACATGATCTCACTCATATGTGGAATCTAATGCACATAATAAACTGACGGACAAAATAGATGCAGAGACATGAAAGCATGGAACAGACTGAGGGATCTCAGAGGGAAGGTGGTGGTGGGGAGAGAGGTTAATCAAAGAACTTATATGCATATATGCATAACCCATGGTTACTGACAATAGTGTGGTGAAGGCCTGTGGAGAGGGCGGGAGTAGGCTGGAGGGAGTTAATAGGGGAACAGAAAGGGATATCTGTAATACTTTCAACAATAAAGATAAATTAAAAAAATATGAAACATGCTACTAAAGAAAAAACCCATAATAAGTTATCATTAAACACCCAGTAAGAATGGTTTAAATTTAAAAGACTGATCATTCCATGTGTTAGTGAGAATGTAGAAGAACTGGAACTCTCATACACGTCTGGTTGGAATATAATATGAGAGAACCACTTTGGACAACAGTTTGACAGTTTCTTAATATGTTAAACACACATTATAGATATGCTTTAGCCATTCCACTCGTAGATACTTATCTAAGAGAAATGAAAGCACATGTCCGCACAAAGACCTGTGCATGAATGTTCATAACAGCTTTCTTTGTAATAGCCAAAAACATGAAATGAGCCAAATGTCCATCGCCAAAAGAATGGATAAACAATCTCGGGTATAGCCATGCAGTGGGATGTACTCAGCAATAAACTGAATGAACTATTAACACACACTACATCACGGATGGATCTCAAAATCCTTATGTAGAGTGAAGTACGTCAGACCAAAAGGGTCCATTGTGTATGATGCCATTTATAGAGAATCCTAAAGATGCAATCTAACCTGTAGTGGCTAGTGGTTGCCTGGGAATGGGAGGAGCTGTGAAGGGCAAGAGGCCAGAGGTAGGGAATACAAGCGGGTGTGAGGAAACTTTTTGGGGGGTTGTATATTCATTATGTTGATTATGGTGCGGGTACATTTTGAGTATGTGCATTTATTGCATGTCATATACAATATAAAAATGACATAACATGTCAACTATAAAACCATTAAAAGATATAGAACATATTGCAGATAAATACAGCCATTTTCTATCTTTAAGAAAAGAAGGATAGACAATAAAATTGGGATAATTCATTAGCAAATGAACAATAAAATGAAACTACTACAATAAATATGAATAAGAAGTTTTCTAGAAATAAACTTCTCATACAAATAAAGGAACAAAATCTAACAAGGCAAGTGGAAAGATGTTTCATGTATCAAAAACTGTGCAGAGTGTGCTCACTTTCTATGTATAGAAGAAACAGAATAGTCACAAAGAAAAAGATAATTCTGTATATTCTACACAGAAGAAAACAAAAAGCCATCAGGAAAAAGATTTGCAGCAAAATGCCTGAGGGTGAACATCTCTAATTTATAAAGTGTCCAAACAAATCGATCAATTCTAAGACCGACAAAGAAGTAGGAAAAAAAATGAAAACAGCCAATTCACAAACAAGAAAATTCAACAAGTAAATGTTCAATAAAAACATGGTAACATTTTTCACCCACTTAATTAGTCAAGCCTTAAAAATAAATGCTGGTAAATATTGGTTAAATATACCCTTCCATATTATTGGTGCTTTGAATACTAGTATAAAATTTATAGAATGTAACAGCTTTCGTTTTTAAGAACTACAAAACTATTCAAATCCTTTGGTATAGTCATTTTCCTTCTGGGACTTTTGCCTAAGGAAATAATCCAAATTCTGGAACAGTCTTATGCATTAAGATATTTTTCAAGTAACAATGAAAATTAAAAGCAGTCCAAATAGCTAAAATAGGAGACTTGATAATTAAATTAGGGTATAACTGCTCAATGAAATATTTTATAAGCATTAAACAAGCATAGACACTATAAAGCAATATAGAAATACATGTAATATAATGCTAGTTTTAAAAGCATGGTATCAAATTTAATGTACTCTATGGTTAAAATAGTGTAAATATTTTAATGAACCAAATGTGAAAGGTAAATATAAAACTGACAGAATAGTGAGTGCTTTATTTTCCTATTTTTTAATTTTAATGTTCATATTACTTTATATTTAAAATTAAAAAACAGTTCATGAAAAACTATTTTACAATAAGTAAGATGTAAATGCCAAGAATCTTTCAAAAACATTTATGAGTAAGTATTAGTATAAACATAAGGGCTATTGGTGTGTATTTTTGGTTAATTTTCTGAAACTTTTTCTTTCTAGGTACACTATCTTTCTAAAGGCTCTCTAAATCTCACATTTTACGATTCTCAGTGCTCCATCAATACTAATTAAGTTAAGCTGGGTTTCCACTGATTTATTTTGTCTATTTGTGGAATACAATTGCTAAACCCATCAGCTTATACAGACTGATGCAACTGACCAAATTCAATGAAAAAAGATAAAGTGCTAATTGTGCATATTATTGCTTCAAACAAAGCTAAATGGATCTTGGTTCTTTAAAGGATTCTTTCACACTTTGGTTAAATTTTGAGGTGAGGTATAAGCACTAATGAGGATCTGGCTGTTCCTAAAAGGTTAAAAATAAACTCTAACGATGGCTAATTCTATTATAACTCTGGATCGCTCATTCAGAGGATTATAAGATCCTTGCTTAGTGTACTCCTTATTAACTCTTAGAGTGGCTTTGTCTGACCATCCTTTCCAAAATAGCCAACCCCTTGCTATAATGCCACATCCATAATCTTATTTCATTTTTTTCATAGCACTTATTAGTATCTGAAATTATCTTATTAACTTGTTCACTATTTTATTCATCTTTACTCATAAGATCTTATCTGTCTTATTAACTGAAATATCCCCCGGCATGGTACATAGAAGGTGTTCAATTAATAACTGTTGAATGAATGAATGAATCTGACACCAGTAATGGTAAGGAATTGGCTATGACAGGGCTGAAATCTATCATCCAGGACAAGATGAAGGTTAGAGAAGACTCACCCAAGACCAGAGGTGGAACCACAGAGGGCAGTCCCCTCACTGTGAAGATGGCTGGCACTGGGGGATGCAACAAGGTCTGGCGCGTAATGGGAACTGCACTATTCTGTGGCTGAGGAGCGGGGCAAGGAGGCCAGGCAGTCAGATCATTACAATTCTTGGGCTGGTTTTGGAAGCTCTCAGAAACCACCAAACCTTAGATGTAAGTGAGGGTTGGCATTTCTCCTACAACTTGGTAATAAAGTCTCAGCTCAAATCCTGTTACACACATAGACATTTATTAACAAGCATGGATGGAGAGCCATATAATCCCAAACGAAAGAAATCCTAAAATTCTGTTCTTTCTGGTGCTCCGTAAGTAACTTGCATAAAATGTTCACCCCCCACAAATAGGGTATTATTGTAGTGGTGGAGCTGACTAACCATCCACTATAAAGAGGTGATCAGGAAAATTCCAGAATAAACACTGGGTTCTAGGTTCAGGGTTAAACATGTGTTAATGATAAATGTAAAGAGCTTGACAGATTCTCAAAAATGAGTAGTGTCTTTTAAATATTTTAGCCAATAAATACATCTTGAATACCACCAACTACACCCATGAGAGCCCATTTCGAACATCTTAGACTAATTAGCAAGCTATTAATTTTCACCAAAGAAATTCCATTCCTACCACTGATTATGCTAACTAGCAAAACTTCTAGCGTTGATGGGAGATAAAGATAGTGGAGACATTTGCCGTAGCCATTCCTGGAATGGCCTTATTGTTACCTGACCATTTCCTGGGATATGGATTCCTCACTAGGATCACTGATTGCTCTTAAGAGCAGATTAAAGCTGACATATTTGTACCATGCAGCCTATGCTAAAGTATTTGAAAGAAAATTACAGACATCATAAGCGGTATCTCTGTTCATACAAAGAGGGCCTCAGCCAGTGAGCTAGAGGTATAATGAGGAGGTACAATGGAGGGAATATTGAGAGAGTTGAGGCCATCAGAACCAAGCAGGCATCTAAGGAAAGCAAGAATATTGTATCAGGGCAAAAAGCTCGCCAGGTAACTGAGCGATCCATAGAGGGGGCACTGATATGGGCGGTCCTACTTAGAAAAGGGGAAAAAAAGCAAAGGTGAGACAGTAAATTAAGAGGCACAAAATCTTTACTCTGATCTTGTCACTGGAGAGTCTAAAGAGTCTAGGAAGTTATCAAATATGTGAAATCATGATTTAATTTTTAGTCCCACTGCTTTATAGGGGAAATGAAGAGAAATGATAAGGATGGAAGTTCCTTGATCTTACATGTGTGTGTATAGGAATATATTCTGATCTGGATACCAGGTTCCCAATCACATTTCATTATAACTCTTCCTTTGTAATTATACACACACACACACACACACACACACACACACACACATATGTGTATATATATTTAATTTTGTGAAATTTATTGGGGTGACATTGGTTAATAACATTATATACGTTTCAGGTGTACAATTCTACGATACATCATGTTTACTGTACTGTGTGTTCACCATGCAAAGTCTAGTCTCCTCCCACCACCATATATTTGACCCCCTTTACCCTCTTCTACCTCCCCTCGCCCTCCTTCCTCTCTGGTAACCACCATACTGTTGTCCACGTCTATGTGTGTGTTTGTTGCTTTCTGGTTTATAACCCACATATAAGAGAAATCATACGGTTCTTGTTTTTTTCCATCTGACTTATTTCGCTTAGCATGATATTCTCGTGATCCATCCACGTTGTCACAATAATCCTATATATTTTATTTTCTGAATTAAAAAAAACTTTGAGATGTGTCCACAGGCTGCTAAAGGATTTTATAGCATAAAAAATGTTAAGAACTTGTGTGTGTGTGTGTGTGTGTGTGTGTGTGTGTGTGTGTGTGTGTGTGTGTGTTGGAGACCTTTATAAGGACTCAGAACTTGAGCGAAGCTAAACCTACAGGTAGGATAGGGGCGGTCACTGGAAGACCTATCAACATGGAACAGGAGGGGCTGAAGCAGGTTTGGGGTATGACGCAGGAGACAGCCTTACCATTTGTGTTCAAATGAAAGCAAGTAAAATTTAATCATGAGAGTAAAAGCTGCCACAGAAGGCTAACATCCATTGATGGAGGTATATAAGAGATGATGTGTTTCATATATATGGACCTCAACTAACAAAGCAGCCCATCATCTTTATTTAATGTCCACATCCCAAAACTGTGTCTTAGAAGCTGATCCGCATACACAGATTCAAGTACAAGTAGTTTATTTAGTATGTGATCTCTGGAGACACAGTAGAGGAGTGGGAAAAGGAAACAAAGAATGGAATCCAGGCAATAAAATTGTGTTATTACTAGTGTAGGCAACTGGAGCTTAATCACACTGGGGGGCCCTGGGACCCAGAGTAGGTCAATACCTCAGAGTCATCTCACCTGAGGGTCAAGGGCTATTCTTGTAGGGAGGCATTTATATCTTACCATTTCTGGCTCATGTCTGTATGGGGGAGTAGGAGTGCCGAGGAGTTTAAGGCCAGAGAAATCCCAAGGGCAAAAAGAGGCAGATGCTGGCAGCTGGCTGAGGGGACAGGGGTGTGGCAGTGGTGGAAATCTGCCATACCTTATAAGGAACAGTTGCAATTAACTCTCCATAATAGGGTATCTGAACTCAGATTAAGGGGGAGTTCTGGTTTTGTGTACCTTGTCTCCTGGTGTCAGCTTTCTAAACAACTACTGTGGCCCTCCTTGGCGGCAAAGAGAAAGAGGAGGTAGAGAGTCAGAAATTTCTTCTCCAACATGATTTTTATAGTTCCCAAGCCTGAGAAGTAAATCCCTGGCTGTCACCAGAAGTAAACACTGAGGCTATATCCAAAGACTACAGTGTTACTCATCTTCATTGCCAATGGGGGTGATTGTGTGAGTAGAATTCACTAAAGGTTGAACATATAAGGCACTTAGAGAGCAACCTCTTACCAGTCAGAGCAAGGAGAGTCTTCCATTCAGCTCAGAACTCACAGTGCCCTCTAGGATGACTTAGGACAATGGATCTTTTCAAAGGCATTAAAGGGGCCCGTGGAAAGAAAACTGGTTTTAGATGCATGATGAAATTATAAAAAAACAAAAATCCTGGCATGTGTGCCCTGAAACATGATCCAACTCCTATGATAAGTGTGTCAAGCACAGCCTTTCACTTGGGAGTGCTTGTGGTCCTGGCAGTCTTCCCTCCTTGAAACGAGAGAATGAACCATCATAAGCCCAGCTCATTTAATAATGAAGCGTACATTGGTACTACTGACGCTGATTTTGCCCTGCCCACAAAAGGTTGTGAGAAAGCCAGATTTCTATGAGAAGCCACAAAGGCTTGAATTTCAGAAGGTGAAAGTTTTTTTTCTTTGAAGGATACTTTATTATTATTCCTTAAACTGCTCTTTTCTGGACAAGTGTATGAAGCCTAGAAAATACATTAAAGCTGTAATTATAGGGGGCTAGTCTGGACTAAATGGAGTATGATAAGCCTCTTGCTGTAGCTTGACCTCCAAAGTTTTAATCAGGTCAGAAGGGAAAGAATTAATGCTTTATAACCTGAAAATTGGCTTTTGAAATTGATTTGGCCTTTTATAAAAACTGTCTTCAAGACTATCCAAAACAGCCTTAGAACATACAGTATTATGGGCTCAAAAGTAAGGTTTCTTCTGAACGTGTGCCTAAGTGCTTCTATTGACCCCTCTCCAGTCAAGAATCACCAGAGAGAGAACTCCTCAACCAGGAATGGCACCAATGATTCCCAAATGCCAACTGAGTATTTCTTCTGAGTCATTGAAAATAGCTTTATAGTGATCACTGAAACAATTCTATTCAGATCTAGAGGTCAGAGTTTATCTATTATTCCCTAATCTAATGTGTTTCAGTAGGGAAGCACCTAGCATTTTGTTTTGTTTCTTAAAATTTTTATTTACTGATTGATTTTAAAGAGAAAGAGGAAGGGGGGGGAGAGAGAGAGAAACATCGATTTGTTGTTCCACTTACTTATGCACTCATTGGTTGATTCTTGTACGTGCCCTGACAGGGGATTGAACCCATAACCTTGCTGTATTGGGACAATGGTCTAACCAGCTGAGCTACCTGGCCAGGGCATGTACCTAGTGTTTTAATAGACTCTTTGGTTTGCAACGGTAATGAGAAGACTTGGCATCTTGGAAGAAGAGAACTCACTGATAATTCATTGGGGATTAGGCAGGTTTCATTTGTCTGAGTGGTGATGCTGAAATGGGGAAAGGTTATGAGATTTATGTCATCTGAAATGGCTTCTGATAATGCTCCACAAAGTATGCAGCTGTCTTTCTGGCGGGGAAACAGGATTTCACATGTTCTTGTTTGGTTCTTAATTTTTGTTGGGGTTTTATTTGGGTCTGCTGCTGAGTACATGCATACATGGATTTGGCCCAGCTGAGAAGGGCTTGGAGAAGTCACTTGGAAACTGAGAATAACTTTGCTTATCTGTAAAATGATGGCTTCTCTGAGCTCCTTCTCTCTGTTTCAGCCAGTATTCCGTCTGTATTATGTACCTTTGCACCTTTCTCCAGGTGGACAAGCTAGTCCGATGGGAAAGGGAGGCTCTGAGGAAGAGGAAGAGACAGGAAAGGACAAATGAATATTTTATTCTTTTCTTCTGGGAAGAGTTTTCTTAGCTCGATTCTGATTTACAGTAAAAAAGAGGAGGCTAGTCTATTTTATTATTTCTTTTATACCTAAGAAGGATGTATGAACATCGTTTCTCAGGCTCATAAAGGAAATGAAGAGGAAAAAAGTCTCTATTGCTATCTCATTTCCCTCAATGGCTGAAACATTTTCTGTATGATTTCCAGACCAGCATATGAATGGGAGGTTAAGAAGATGTATTTGGAGTGGGATACCAGCAACTTTGCTATAGGGACGAGGCCTGCTCAGGTATACGCATCTCCTTCCCCTTATTTTCTTAAAAAGTAGAGTGCCAGACATTGAAGACATATTACCAGTGTGCTGTGTCAGCACGGTAATGATTCAGCTGATTGGGCCAACACATACTTCTTCTAATAGACTAGAAAGGTATTTTGGTGTCAGGACTACTAATTAAATGGTTTAAATCTGTATTAACTCTATGTCAGAAGGTTCTATGCAAAGGCCCTTAAATTAGTTGCATATAAACACAATTGCCTCTAACATAGATTTTTTTTTACTTACAAGTAAAATTTTTACAGTTGTAAGCATACAGATTGTGTTGAAAAAGATCCATAAATAGAATTGGGCACAGTTGAGAGTTGGTCACTACTTCAACAACAAAGAGACTATTAGTAAACTTTTATCATATTTTAAGAACCCCAGAGAAATGTAATTTTAACTACTGGGTCCTTAATGAAGACCAAGTTGTTCAATATTAAAACTCTACACAGTTGAAAATAGAACCTCATTACAATTTTAAAACTGTCAGCCTTGATTCTTTTCACTTGAATTGTCTTACTTTCAGTATGTTAGTTATATAACATGGAAACAATCTCATCATTAATATTCACTCAATCTGATGCCTTCAGTGTAGCCAAATGCTAGCAGAGCAGCATCTCTGTGGAACTGAATATTCTCTGAATTAAGAAAACTGTCCAGGCGAGATGGAATGCATTCAGAGTGGTATGGCCATAGATATGTCTCCTCAGGCAAGGGAAACAAAAAATAAATAAATAAACAAATTGGACTACATCAAACTAAAATAAAATGTTTCTGCACAGCAAAGGAAACCATCAACAAAACGAAAAGACAACCCACTGAATGGGAGAACATATTCACCAATGATACATCTGATAAGGGGTTAATATCCAAAATTTATAAAGAACTTATACAACTCAACACAAAAAAAATCCAATTAAAAAATGGGCAATAGACACTTCTCCAAAGAGGACATACAGATGGCCAGTAGACATATGAAAGGACGCTCAATGTCACTCATCATCAGAGACATGCAAATTAAAGCCACAATGAGATACCACCTCACGCCTGTCAGAACGGCTCCATCAATACATCAACAAACAAGTGCTGGCGAGGGTGTGGAGAAAGGGGACCCTGGTGCACTGGTGGTGGGAATGCAGACTGGGGCAGCCACTGTGGAAAGCAGTACAGAGGTTCCTCAAAAAGTTAAAAATGGAGCTGCCTTATGACCCAGTGATCCCACTTCTGGGAATTTATCCGAAGAATCCCGAAACACTAATCAGAAAGAATATATGTATCTCTATGTACCTCTATGTTCATTGCAGCATTATTTACAATAGCCGAGATTTGGAAGATCCCAAGTGCTCATCAGTAGATGAGTGGATAGAACAGCTATAATACTTTTACAGAATGGAATAATACTTGGTTGTAAAAAGAAGGAAATCTTACTTTTGAGACAGCATGGATGATCCTGAAGAGTATTATGCTAAGTGAAATAAGCCAGTCAGAAAAAGGGAAATATATTATGATTTCAGTTACACGTGGAATCTAATGAACAATATAGAAACAAGACTCAAAGTTACAGAGAACAGAATGACAGCTGTCAGAGGGCAGGGGGTTGAGGGGCTGGGTGGAAAAGGTGAAGGGATTAAACACACAAACGCCCCCCAAAAACTCAAACACAGACAACAGTATGGCAATTTCCAGAGGGAAAAGGGGGTGTGGGGAGGGGAGTTAGAAGAGGGGAAAGGGGGGATAAATGGTGACGGAAGAAGACGTGACTTTGGGTGGTGAACACAAAATGCAATATACAGATGATGAATTACAGAACTGTACACTTGAAACCTATATGATTTTATTAACCAATGTAAACCCCAATAGATTCAATTTAAAAAAAGAAAAAGAAAAAAGAATACGGTCCATAATGAGTCTAGTTACATTGTAGATAAACTGTAAACCCATCTCACATGGCCTTAACATTTACTGGAAAATTCATTAAGTTTGCCCCAGAAAGGCAAAGGGGCACATTTCTCTTCATTGATGGAAATCACAGCTGTTTTTTTGTTTTTTTTTTTTAAAAAAACACACCTGAAGCTCTAAGAGCCAGGAATAAATGGGATCCCACTTTCTAAATGTCTATACATTGGGGACAGGACTGATAGTCTTATTAGTCTATCCTTTGTGTATTTAAAACATCCCAAGTCTTTGGTGCTAAAAGATTTATACATCATTTTATATTTATAACTCATTTCTATTCATTACTCTTCAGGGTGGCTGCAAGAAGCTTGTTCCGGTACTGGCCCCAGGTTTCAGAGAGGACAATAGCTTCTGAGAGATTATGTGATGAGATGGAATCTTGCAAATGGCAACAGGAGGATTATAACTATTTTTTTATTGTTTCCCAGAATATGTGATCAGAAGTAAAAGAGAAGCACTGGAGATCCAGAGAATTTTGCTCAGATTAAACTCCCCTTGGTACCTAGTACCTTCCTCACTATTGCTAGATCCTTAGGAGTCTACACTTGCCCTTAGAGGTCTCCTTGAGGCTATGTGCTGTGGCTTCTAAAACAGGGACGTAGGTAGAGGGAGATGGTTGCTATTTATCAGCCCTGAACCTTCTGTCCGTGTTGTCATTCTCTGACACCATATTTTTAAGGATAGAAAGGAGAGGCCATCATAACAGCATAACGTTAAAAGTTATCTACCAGGGAAGAAAATGTAACCATGTGATTTTTGCCTACTCTCAAGAGGAAACAAGTGGGTGCTGCATTACACTTAAAACTGCCTGTGCTGGAAATTTCACAAAAAAGCTAAGTCAACCATCACCATTTCTTCACGTAAGAATGGCTTTGTTCTCATGTATGTGCTTTTGGGAGCAATGTACGATGAAATTGTCTTGGCATTATTTCTAAAAATATATTTTTTCTGAGCATAATGTTTTGACAAAAAATTAATTCTGGTAAAATACACATAACATAAAATATACTTTACTATCAACCATTTTTATGTGTACAGTTTAGTAGTGTACCCATTAAACAATAACTCCCCACTCCTCTCTCCCTGCACCCCTGACAGTCACCGTTCTATTTTTTTGTGTTTCTGAATTTGACTACTCTAGGTACCTCATATAATTGAAATCATACAGTATTTGTTTTTTGTGTGACTGAATTATTTCACTTAACATAATGTCTTCGAGGTTCATTCCTTATAATGTGTCAGAATTCCCTTCCTTTTTAAGGCTGAGTAATAATCCATAGTATGTTTATACCACATTCTGTTTACCTATCCATCAACAGATGGTCAGTTGGGTTTCTTCCACCTTTTGGCTGTAGTGAATCACACTGCTATGAACAAGGGTTTATAAATACTTCTTCGAGACTCTGCTTTCAAGTGAAATTGCTGGGTTATATGGTAATTTCATTTTTAATTTTTTGAGAAACTGCAATACTGCTGTCTATAATCATTATACCATTTTACATTCCTACCAACAGTGCACACAATGGTTCCAATTTCTCCATATCCTCATCAATATCTGTTATTTACTAGTTTGTGTTTTGTTTTTAATAGCAGCTATCCTAATGGGTGTGAAGAGGTATCATATTATGGTTTTGATTTACATTTGCTAATGATTAGTGATGTTGAGCTTCTTTTCCTTTGCTCGTTGGCCTATATCTACTTTGGAGAAATGCCTTTCCTAGTCCTTTTGCTGTTTTAAAAGCAGGCTTTTTGTTTTGTTTTGCTGAGTTCTGTGCAGTTTTGTGGTAAAAGGATCTTATGGTCAAAGAGTTTGGGATATCCTGATTGTTTCATCACCTTCTTGATGACTTGCAGTGTATCTATATCATTTTAAGGGATCTCAGAATTACTACAGTAAAGAAAATTGCTAACTCTCTGTAATGCAGTATTTTCCATACATAACTACTGTGGAGCCATTTGGCAGGAAACACTTATTCCCATCTTGATCCAGTGGGTAGCCGCTGAATGCAAGTTGTGAAAAGCTCTCCTAAGGGTTTAAAAAAACAATAGTTCATGAAGAAACATTTCATGCTGTGTCTCCCATCTAGACAAACTTTTCTCTTTCATCACTTTGTAGATATTTATTAAGTGCTGGGGATATGGAAAAAATAAGTTGTAGCCATTTACTTAAAAATATCTACGGGGAGGTAAATAATTATTGTAGAATTTGGAATAGCTGCTGTGATAATGGTAAGACATATTATCTTAGGTTATTTGATCGCGAGTAACAGAAAGCAAATGAAACTAGCTTTCGCAAAAGAGAGGAATGTGTTATAAGGATAGAGAGGTGTCTCGTGAAACTCAAGGGCAGGAATGCAGCCAGTTTAGGAAAGACCTGGAAAGTATCCAGGATTCTCTCTCTCTGTGTCCTTTCTTCTCTCTGAGGTCTGTATAAATCTACTATGCACAGTATTCTTTTTATGTGACTGCCACAAACCTTTTCACTTTACGCACTAGTTGTACGCACTTGTACAGAATGTCTTGGTTTATTTTTCAGTTCCTATTCCAATTTCTAAGCAAAGAGAATGCCTGACTCAGCCTGTGTCAAATATGTACACACCGTTCAGTCTACGGTGGCCAGTGGGATGGAGATACATATCAAAACATGGTTGCTATGGACCCAGCATCCTCTCCAACTTCATCTCTTGTAGCTTCCTGCATACATTTCATGTTCTACTGATACCGGTAATAATTGTTTATTGAGAAAATAAAAAAATAATTAACATAAAAGTTTACTATTGATAATTCTGGATAAACATTGAAAGCCTTATCTACATACCAGCAATAAACAATTACCTTTAACAAAAAAGTACAACCCATTCATATTAATAAGATAATTTAAATAACGATTATCCTTAACAAGAATGTACAAGACTGACAATTTTTAGATTTAAGTGACAAGCCATTGATCTTGGTCAAAATATCTAAACTGGGTTTTCTAGAAGGTGAATTCTGAACCTCAGTAGCTGCCATCCTCTATGCCTCTCTTTTACACCAACTTGGATAAAAAATGCAAGTCGTCACTGAAGTGAGCCACCAGCTTCAATGATACAGACAGCAAATACTCATTTGCTGACTTATACAATCACCTGCCTTTATATATGTTAGCAACTTGAACAAATTGTTAAGGTAATAAATAAGCAAGAGAGGATTTGGGCAATTTCAGGAAAGACAGATTAGCTCCCAGGAGCCACAGAACAATGAATGGAAGTGGAATCCAGGCCTGAAAAGTTGGCAGAGAGTAAATTCACGTATATAAAATATTTTACTCAAATTCTATTCACTTGGGGTTCTATCTTTTCCTAATTTGCAATTTGAGAGGAAATTTGTACATTCAGAAAGGAAAATGTTTGAGAATAATGTTTTATATATTTCACAGTGAATCATCTTCATCTTATGGGTTTTTAGAAGTTTACTCTATGGATGATTTCTCCAAAATATTGGATTTTTACTACAGGCATTACACAGTTTTAACTTAGGTAACAAAAATCCTAAACTGGTTAGCCCATTCTTTAAACCTCTTATATTTCTTTGGTCCACTAAAATGTATGCTTTTCACTCATATAACTCTTCCTCTTCAAATAATTTAAATTCATGAGGTTACGTAGTGCTGTTTTTCTATTTCATCCTGTGAAGCTTTAACTCTAACTTTGTGAAGGCCTCTTATTATTTAAAGATGCTGATTTCTTGAGGGATACAGTTACTTGAATCCTAGGTGCTTAAGGTTTTATTACATTTCTTACTGCAGGCAATGGAAAATTGTCATTTTTGAATTATAATTAAGTGGAAATAGCTCACTGTTTGCCTTGTATTTTTTAGACTCAAATATTATTATTTGGAAAAGTAGAGAATAAAAGTAATTTCAAGAAAAAAACTAAGTGACTCTTCCTCCTTTTATTTGAACTTCAGTATATATAGTAACTCCTATAGTTAAGGCTGTAACAGCAAAAATGTATGTTATTAAAACTCTCTTAACTGATAGTTTTAATAGAGAAGGCAATTGATGGCATCATCAAATCTCTTGGGAACATTATAACATGAAGACAGATTTATTTATTGATTGATCCATTCAACAAATTAGACTGTCAACCAATTTTTGGTTTTTAGTATTATCCATCTATACTTCAAATCAGAGGTCTGCAAACTATGGCTACAGGCCAAATCCAACAAAGTCTTTGTTTTTGTAAATAAAGTTTTATTGAAACATCACTACCACCACCAAACTCATTCATTCATGTACTGTCTCTGCTTTGACACTATAACAACAGAGTTGATTAGATGCAATAGAGACCACATGGCCTGCAAAGCTGGAAATATTTACTATATAGCTCTTCACAGAAAAAAACTTTGCAAGGAATTCCAAATATCTAAACAACATACTTCTCAATAACACAGAAGTCAAAGAAGATGCAAGAGAAATTAGAAGGATCTCTACCCTTTGAGACAGCATGGAGGGGCCTGTAGATTATTATGCTAAGTGAAATAAGCCAACCAGAGAAAGAGAAGTATGGTATGATTTCACTTATATGTGGAATCTAATGAACAAAATAAAGTGACGAATAAAATATACCCAGTGGCATGGAAACATGAATAGACTAACGAATCTCAGAGGAAAGTTGGGAGGGGGGCGGGAACAGATTAACCAAAGAACTTATATACATATATGCAGTATCCATGGACACAGACAATAGTGTGGTGAAGGACTGGGGCTGGGAAAGAACTGGTAGATGGGAGTAATACTCTCAACAATAAAGATTAAAAAAAGAAAAAAAAGAGAAATTAGGAACTATTTTGAACAAAATTAAAATAAAACTCATTAGAATTTGTGAGAGCAGCAAAAGCAATAGTTTGAGGAAAGTTTATGCCACTGAAAGCAGATATTAGAAAAGAAGATCTAAAACCAATAATGTAAGCAAACATCTGCTTTAGGAAACTTGAGAAAAAAGAACAATTTAAGCCTAAAGCAAGGAGAAAAGAAATAATAAAAATTAGAGCATTGCCCGGCTGGGCGTGGCTCAGCAGTTGAGCATCGACCTAGGATCCAGGCGATCGGGGTTCGATTCCCAGTCAGGGCACATGCCCGGGTTGCGGGCTCCATCCCCAGCAGGGGGCGTGCAGGAGGCAGCCCATCAATGACTCTTTCATCATTGACGTTTCTCTCTCTCTCCCTCTCCTTTCCTCTCTCTGAAATCAATAAAGATATATTTTTAAAAAATCGATAGAAAATATTGATAAACTTCTCCAGGCTAACCAAGAAAAAAAGTGAGAAGGCAATAAATTACCAATATTAGAAATGAAAGGGAAATAATCACTAATAATAGCATGAACATTAAAAAGATAATAAAGGAATACTCTAACTCAATGCCTTAAATTTGATAACTTAAATGATATCAACCAACCTTTTGTAATACACAAACTACCAGAATTCACATATGGAGAAATAGATTATTTAAATAGCCATTTATCTCATAAAGAAATTGAATAAGTAATATCCTTCTAAAAAGAGAAAAAGAACCAGACCCAGATGGTTTCTCTTGTGAATTCTACCAAATATTTAAGAAAGAAGTGATGCCAATGCTCCACAATCTCTTGCAGAAAATAGACGCAGAGAGAACAGTTTCTAAATTATTCTATGAGGCCAGCATTACTCTAATATCAAAACCAATTAAAGACATTATAAGAAAGAAAATCTATTATCTCTCATGAAAGTAGACATAAAAATGGTCAAAATCATATTGCACAATGTATAAAAGGAATTTAATACCATGGTCAAGTGAGATTTGTTCTAGCTGTGTGAGGACGCTTCAATTTTTAAAATTTACAAAATCAGTGAAATATACCATATCAAAAGACTAAGTAAAAATCATTATTGTATCAATTAATACAGAAAAAAATGGATAAAATCTAGTATTCATGAGAAAACTCTCAGCAAACTAGAAAGTCTTGTTAACAAGGACTTCTTAAACTTGAAACTACAAAACACCTATAAGCAACTACAAAATAGCTACAGTTAATATGATACTTCATGGCTATGAGCTGAATACTCTTCCCCTAAAACTGGGAGCAAAGCAACAGTGTCCTCTTTCACCCTCCTAATCAACATCGTACTGGAAGTTCTAATCAGTGTAAAAAGACAAGAAAATCAAATAAATGTTATACATATTTAGAAGGAAGAAATAAAACTCTCTTTGTTTTCAGATAACATGTGTAGAAAATTCCAAAAAATAAGAATCAATAAATAAATACTCCTGAATCTAAAACTGAGTCTATATCAAGGTTGCAGGACACAAGTTTAATATACAAAAGTCAATTGCTCTCCAGTGTGTGAACAATGAACAACTGGAATTTGAAATTAAATATATATATATATATGTCATTTCCAGTAGCACTAGGAAAAAATGAAGTAATGACACATAAGTCTGAAAAAAATGTTTAAGTTGTATATGCAGAGAACTATAAAACTCTAGAAACAAATAAAAATAATCTAAATAAATGAGGAGATAGTCCATGTCATGGGTTAGAAGACTTTAAAAAAAACCACATCAAACTGACCTATAGATCCAATCCCATCCCAATCAAAATCCCCAAAAGCCATTTTGTAGATGTTGACAATATGATTTTAAACTTTATATAGAAAGACAAGAAGACCAAGAACAGACAATGCAATACTGAAGAATGGGAACGGCTTGGAGGACTCACATTACCCAATTTGAAGACTTATTATAAAGTTACAGTAATCATGAGAGCATGGTATTGGCAAAATAATAAACACATAGATCAATGGCACAGAATAGAGACCTCAGAAATATATTCACACAAATATAGTCAACTGATCTTTGACAAAAGATTAAAGGCAATTCAGTGAAGAAGGGATAGTGTTTTTAACAAATGGTGCTGGAATAACTGGTCATCCATTTGCAAAATAATAATAATAAAAAATCTATCCACAGACACACCTTTCACAAAAATTAAACCAAAGTTGATTATAGACTTGAACATATAAAACTATAAAGCTTAAAAAAAATACCCTATAAAACATCTAGAAGGAAATACAGAAGAAAATCTAAGTGATGTTGGGTTTGGTGATAAGTTTTTAGATACAATATCGAAAGCACAATCTATAGAAGAAAAATGTTGATAGATAGGACTTAATTAAAATTAAAAACTGCTCAGCTAAAGATCTGAACAGCACCTTAGCAAAGAAGATATACAGTTGGTAAATAAGCCCACGAAAAGACGCTCTGTATCACTTGTCATTAGGGAATTATTAATTAAAGCAAAAATGTGATACTACTACACACCTATTAGAGTGGCTAGATGAATAAGTTCTGGGGACCTAATGCACAGCATGGTTAAATTAGTTCCCAACACTGTAGTGTATACTTGAAAATTACTGAGAGAGCACATATTAAATATCCTCACCACAAAAATAAAATGGTAACTATGTGAGGTAATGGATTCATTAACTAAGCTAACTGTGGTAGTCATTTCACAATTAAATGTATCGAATCATCGTGTTGTACACATTAAACTTACACAATGATATATGTCAAATATATCTCAATAAATCTGGGGTGGGGTGGGGGGAGAATGGCTAGAACCCAAAAAGCTGACAATACCAACAATAGCTGGTAATGTTATAGCCACTTTTGAAGTCAGTGTCTTACAAAACTAAACACAATCTTATCATATGATCCAGCAATTGTGTTCCTAGGTATTTACCAAATTACATTTGAAAACTTATGTCTAACACAAAACATGGGCATATGAAGGTTTATAGCAGCTTTATTCATACTTGTCAAAATAACCAGAACTAATCAGAATGTTCAACAGGTGACTGGATAAACAAACCTTAGCTATCAAACCATGAAAATACAGGGATGAGTCTCAAATGCATATTGGTACCTGAAAGGATCAATATCCTTCTAATCCTATATGCTTCCCAATGATAGGAATGTTTACAAAAGGCAAAACTATAGACAGTGGTTTCCATGGTTGAGTATGTGAAGCACAGGAGATTCTTCAGGGAAGTGAAACTATACTGTATGATATCATAATAGTGGATATGTAACCCATGAATTCATCAGAATCCATGGAAATTTACAGCACAGAGTAAACCTTAATGCATCCAAATTAAAAAATCATTTAGGAGGGCAAAGAATCTCAGGAAAGAATACACGTTACACATGCGTGAAACAGCTTCACTGAAGGGGGAGGAAGGTGGTGATTTCGGAACTTCGGAAATGAGCAGGGTCTGTAAGACTTAAGGCAAAAGAAACTGTACATACTCACTGCACTGCAGTTGACAAAGTTTTCCCCCATGAAGATCTGGGTTAAGAATCCTGATGCCACTATACATGGGCACCGGAGCTGAACAATTAAGTAAACAGACAGCAGATGGTGGGCGTCAGGTTTCTCACTGTTGGAGTGGGAGTTTACAGATACACAGGGGGGACGTTAGAATGATTTCAGATCATTTCCAACTACTGAAGTTTAAGCCTTGATTTCTCTCTGTGCAAAATTAACTGTCTTTTGACGTGGGAAGACAGCGTATTACATGGCATACAAACCTGGAAAGAAATATACAAAATACTGTGATGTTCAACCCAAAAGTTATTTGCAAATATTTGATAGGAATTTGTTACATATACTCTTTATTTAAAAACTTCAATTTAAACCGACATTATTATTATATTTAAAGGAGAGCAGTATGTGTTTATAGAAAGCAATTATCAAGGAATGGAATTAAATGTGAATAAGAGACCCTTCTAATGGAAGGCAAAAGTTGGGGAAGAAAACATTGCATGAGGTAAAAGCAACTGAAAAAATTCGCTGCTTTTCTGAAGCAGCCCCACAGAGTTAATTCCTCTATGGTGCTGAAGGCTTCTGCTTTGAAATTCATTTTATTGACCTAAAGCTTAAACTGCAGGGTGACTCAAGGATAATTGACAGGAGGGAGAGAACATCATGCTAGCGTTGTCACGTATGCCCTCACTCATCCCCTTGTTAAAAGATGCATTATGCAAATGTGTCCTCTGCTGAATTCTGTTAGCATTTTTTGGTCCCTGGTACAGTATTGCCCATGTTTGTCAAGGATGGGGAGTAAAACCCACCCTTTCAAGTGGTGCAGGGATTATGTCCCCACACTTTAATTTCTGTGTGAAATTCAAGCCCTAAAAGGTTTCAAAACCTAAGGATAGTTTTACTTTGTACCTGATTTTTGCATATGATGTGGGTTTAGAAAAATTAAAGCATATCTAGGAGCAGGAAACAGATGTAATTCGACTCTGAAACATGTTTCTTTAGTGAAGTTCTTTTCCAAAGTTACCTTGTAGCTACAAAATCAATCTCCATCACACTAGCAAGGAAATAATCAATTATTCATCCAGTTATATATGTGAATTAAAACATAAAACTCGCAGATAGAGCTTTTTCTGCCAAGTTGGATCCCGTGGAGGCTGCTGGGAACAGGACTTCTATGAGGACAAATATGTCTAGAAGGCTGTGGTCCAAGGCCATGTTTGCTGGCAACAGGCGGGGTCTCTGGATCCAGAGGGAGCACACAGCTCTTCTTAAAACTGAAGGAGATTATGCTTGAGATGAAACCGAATGCTATCTGGGCAAGAGATGTGCTTATGTGCACAAAGCAAAGGACAACACAGTGACTCCTGGTGGCAAGCCGGACAAACCCAGAGTCATCTGGGGAAAGGCAATTTGTGCGCATGGAAACAGTGGCATGCTGTACCCCTTAAGGATTTAAACTTACTGGAAACTAAATTTAAAAAATGGATTTGTATGCCCAGCCGGGCGTGGCTCAGCGGTTGAGCGTCTACCTAGGATCCAGGAGATCAGGGTTCGATTCCCGGTCAGGGTACATGCCTGGGTTGTGGGCTGCAGCCAATGACTCTCTCATCATCGTTGTTTCTCTCTCTCTCTCTCTGAAATCAATAAAGATATATTTTTTAAAAATGGATTTGTAAAAATAAATAAATAAAGCTCACAAATACAGATATATGTGAAGAGTTGAAAATAGCAACAGTATGTTAAGTTATATATTAATCAGAATTCAGATTATTCTTCAATTAAAAACCGTGGAAATTACAGGGGAAGCAGTGGTCTTGCATCTATGATGTAGTAGCTAAAGTGTCTCTCCATGAAACAAATCATTCCTACAAACAGTTCTTACAAAGCCTAAAAGAAAGCATCACTGCTGGAAGGAATAAAAATAGTAGGCTTTTATGAAAAACAAATACAAATGATATATAAATTATAAATATCTATGGTTTACCTTTGAGCTGATGGTTATCCACGCTTTAATATCAGCCTTTACTAATGGGAGCCCCTGAGAAACTGATTCTCTGTTTTAAGGCCATAGAACCCAATTAATACAGAAGGACACAATAAAAACAAATTAGAAAAAAAATGCACTATGTCCTTGGGTTTTGGAGAGAAAAGGCTAGCTTTCGGTTCTTTATTTGTGGTGTGTTTTCCTAGCATTGAAGGAAAAATAGAATCCTGTTCTATAGTCTTAAAATCTCCCATATTTGCTTTTTTAGTATCAATGTATTTAAAGAGAAGTAACTTGAGTAAGATAAAGCTGATGGCCTTGATCTCAGTCGACTTGTAACCAGTGTTTGCCAGAACCCAGAGCTATCCTGCAAACCTCTTTTCCTTTAAATCTGAGCATGCCCCATGGAAAACAGCTAGCTATTAATGAATCAGAACTGTGCCATTCTAGGACATACACAATTTTGGGAGAGATCTGACAATTAAAATCCTGAAAAAAACCCTTTTATCAGCTTCACTTATATTTGAATAGTTATTTGATATGCTTTTACACAGTAAAAGAGTAATTAAATCTCTACCTTCACTTTATAAAAATGGGGATTTGACTAAATGTAGGTACATGTTCAGTGTCAGGACAGTCATGCAAGGAGGGTACAGCTTATTAACCAGAGGTAATCGATGCGGAGTAAAGCCATTGTGCCCTTCCTGGGCACGCTTCTCCCCTCTCCCATCATAGCTCAGTTCATCAGCACGCAGCTGGAAAATGCCAGCACGGAGCATGCCAAGGCAGACAAAGAAACGACTCAAGGGAGATTTAAACTTCATGACTGTACATATTCCCATAAAGTTTAAAGAACGCAACTACTCATAGCAGGGCACTCCCCCCCCCCCCCCCCCCCCCCAGTTTTCTTTCAGCGAAACAATCCACAGTACCCTAGTGGCTAGAATGATGACAAAACGGATTTGAAAATATCTGCAGAATGGTACTGGTGTATTTGGTTAAGAATAGCGGGAATTCCTTTCATCTTCCCCGACCCACTGCTTGTTCCTGATACAAGGTGGCCCAGTGAGGCTGCGACTGTAACGGGCTGGAGAGCCTGGGCCGCAGGCTTGTATCCACATTTTGTAATCACAGTTGCTTCTCTGCAGTGAAAGGAAAGCACACAATGGTGGTGGCCATTATCAGAATATTGAAATTTAAAGAACCAGTTTTGCTTTACCTCGGTATTTTGAGAAAAAGTATTTAAAAAAAAATTACCACTAGCAATAACAGTTATCATGTATTGAGTGCTACCATGTGCCAGGCTGCGTGCTATGGTCTTTAGGTACATTATTACTCTAACGCTTACAACACTCTCAGAGGAATGTATTGTGATAGGCAACGTACAGATGAGGAAACAGGCTCACAGAAGCAAACATTCTTTGTCACATGTTCTACAGTTAAAGTGGAGGGTCTTTTTTTAAAAAAAATATTTTTTTAATTGATTTTAGAGAGAGGAAGGGAGAGGGAGAGAGAGAAACATCCATCATGAGAGAGTCATTGACCGGCTGCCTCCCGCACGCCCTCTGCTGGGGACGGAGCCCGCAACCCGGGCATGTGCCCTGAGCGGAAATTGAACTGTGACCTCCTGGATCCTAGGTCGATGCTCAACCACTGAGCCATGCCGGCTGGACGAGAAGTGGAAGAATCTTAATAAATCCCAGATGTGTGTATCTCATCTAATGTTCTTCACTTTACATATTAAAATAGTTGCCTAAATTCTTTGCATTTTCCCAAGTATATGGACATCTGTGCAGTAGTGGAAAATGCATTTGTTCTAGCTTGGTCAAGTTAAAACATTCAAGTCTTGACAACTAAATTACTATATCTTGATATAGCAACATGATTGATATCCAGAAATACTGATGGAAATGACTGGAAATAACCACCAGCAAAGTTTTTCAATTAACCCTGACTTGTATTCCCCTATTTCACTTCCTTAGAATGACTAGATTTGTTTACTTCCCTGGATTACAAAGAGACAAGATATTTTAATTGGTGGCTAACTCATTTAAATTTAGAAATCAGTATGAATCAATGAGGACTGAGGGCCTTATTGGAGTAACAAGCAAAACATAAGGAAAGAAAACTTGGCTTTAGTTATCCAAGTTCATGAATAGGTTGTTTTGATCAAATTCACCACTGGCTTATGCTCTATTTAGCCAGCACCATTATTAAAGCAGCTATCAATAGTAAACTTGGAAAGCTACAAAACTAGCTCTGAGATATTACAAGTTAATGTGGAGAAATTCATTCATTTATTCTGCAAATATACTTGAGTTCTCAGTTTTAGGTGTTGAGGATACAGTCGAAAACAAAACAGAATAACCCTTATCCTCATAGAGTTTACATTCTGATGAGGGAAGGCATATACAGGGTGGAACAAAAGTAGCTTTACAGTTGTAAGTATGTGAAACAGTGTTTATTTCTGTATTAGTCTTTATTATTTATTGCATTATTTTCCATATGAACAACTATAAACTTACCTTTGCTTTTATACAAACGTGTGTGTGTGTGTGTGTGTGTATGTATATATATATATATATATATATATATATAGAGAGAGAGAGAGAGAGAGAGAGAGAGAGAGAGAGAGAGAGAGAGAGAGAGAGTTAGTTGAGGGTGAGAATAACTTTAGTAGTCTGGTGTTTTAAAAACATGCCTCCAAATTCTTTGAAACATTTCCGTGGAGACAAGGATGTCTATTTCCCATTCCCTTGAATCTGGGCTGGTCTCTGTGACTTGTTTGTAATGAATAGAATTCAATGGAAATAAAGTTGTGTGATTTTTGAGGTGAGGCCATAAAAAGCAATGTGGCTTACAATGGAGTCGCAAGCATTTTCCCAAATGTGTCCTAGGAGGTGGTAGAGCCTATGCCGCCTCTGAGAATCACTGGTCAAAAACCTCTACTAGCTTGAATGTACTGTAGGTAATTTCTTCTTGACTTCAGTTTTCACCCACTTAGAGCAACAATCGGGTGGCCACATGTTCCTATCTATTCATTTTCTCGTAGCTGGCAGTCCTGGGAGTGGAGGGTAAGAACTTAGGTAGAATTGGCTGTGGTTAGTTCTTGGCAGGGGGAAACCTGTGCTCTATATTCTCTTAATTACACTTTGTTCAATATTCAGGGCTTCCCCCACCTGCCCAGTGGTCTTCTCCACTCCCATGGGCTTGAGCTCAGTATCCAGACACAAATGTGTACCTTGAAAGAAGTCAAGTACCAATGGCACTTTCTTCTTTCCACTTACGGCCAGGAAAACAGAAGTTGCTCATTGCATTTCAAGTATGAAAGATTTTAAGACAGGAAATGAGAAACTTATATAAACTTTGGAAGATCTAGGGGAACAAAGATCAGGGAAATGACCATCAAAAATCTCTGTATGAAGCACCCAAGCAGGTGGTTCTTAAGAATTAACTTGGAAATTACTGCAATTCAATTAATCTCTGGAAGATGCCAATGTCTACCTTAATTTGCAGCAGTGAGGTGAATGGTTCTCAGGGGCTCCTGAGAGCAGCTTTGTGAATTCCGTGTTTGTTCACACACCTCCACAAATCCTCCTGGTTTCCCTATTTTGGGCACACTCAACCCTGGAACCAAGCACAGAGAGGGCATTCTGGAAAATTTAGTTCCATTTTCTCCTCTACAATGCACTATAAGTTACAAAGGGGTGGTGATGAAGATGAGTTGACAACAGACAATCCAGCCTACTTGCCTCACAGAGCCTTTGTGGTGTTGAAATGACGCGTATAAAACGATGAAAGCATGCAGCTGGAATAGATGTTAGATATTATTAGTATTAGTATATTAGTAGTTGCATTTGAATGCCTGAGGAAGAAGATTGATATGATCTTTTTTGTTCCGATATCTTCACTTGGAAGTAGAAAAATTTGCCAAAAACTCAGATTCCTTTTCTCCTAGAGTTTTCCTTTTTCTTTTAGCCCAGATTGAGGTTCCTTTCCAGAAGAGGATTATGAAGTACATATATACATGAATTAAATGTAACTATCACAGGAAATTAAAATACCATCATCCAAAACTCTAAGCTGATATATTTCAGGGCTTTGCATACTAATTCAAAGATTGGAAAATCTTTCAAGACTCAAAAAAAAAAAAAGAGGGAGCAGTTCAAGATGATGGCATAGGAAAATCCTGAACTCACCTCTTCCACAAGCACAACAAATCTACAGCTACATATGAAACAACTCCCTCTGAAAAAGACCTGAAACTAGCTCAACAGCTCCTCCACAACAAAGGATCAATGGGCCACATTGATAGATAGGAGAGGCAGAGGTGTGGTTTCATCAAAACCCCACCCCTGCACAGTGACCCACAATTAGGACAAATCTCACAAACATGGAGTTTCTCCCTGAGGAGCAAGGGGTTTGTGCCCCACATCAGGAACCCCAACCCTTGCGACCTGCACAGGGGAGAACAGCCTCTACCAAGTCTGGCTTTAAAATCCAATGGGGCTTACATTCAGGAGAACCACAGGGCTGTAGAAAATGGAAACTGTACTCTTAAAGGGCTCAAATGCAAACTCGCTGGCCCAGGGACCCAGCACAAAAGCAGCAGTTGGAAAAGCACCTCGACCATATGTGAAGGAGATTCACTTGTTAAACCTAAAGAGCCAGAGTTGGAGGCCCTGGTGGATGCCATCTTTGCATTTATGATCAATTTGGCAAACATTTAAAAGTTATATTAAAACCATATATTTTGCTTGTAATGTCTCTTTCCTCGATTACTGATGGAATTGAGCATTTTGGGTAGTACCTATTCACAGTGACTGTAGGTTTGGCCGTGTCGCTTTTTCTGACCAACAGGATAGTAGTAAACTTGGAAAAGCATTTGTGTGTTTCCACTTCAGCTTTTGGGTCCCTGTTGTTGGTTATTTCTCCTGATTTTCCTTCACAATGTCTTATTTGTCTTCTATATGAACTTTTCTATGAGAACATTTTGAGAACTGAATAGAAGTTGTGTCCTTTCAGGGAGGAATCTTTTTTTTTTTTTTCCTGCCAGGTACCTGTGAGCATTACCACCCAGGACAACACTAATATAATTCCTTCGCTTAAGGATATTTGGACAACCCAGAAAGTATAAACAAGGGCCCCAAACACATCTTAGGGGAAATTCTCTCCCCTTCCCCTATCCGGATCCAAGGTTTAGAGGCAGGAAAGTCTTCTTGCTGTCTCCTTCTGTGAGGCATATTTTAAAAATGTGGGGCCCTAAATATATTCCACAACACCCAATCTGATCCCACACAGTTCATGAACCTTCAGCTTTACCTCCTGTTGCCCATATGGCTGCAGTTATAGGGTAAGCATTGGTTTGAGAGCTTGCTTACATCTCTTTTTTTTTTACTTTTGACTTCAAGGATTTCCCTTACTTTTTTGCTGATTCATTCAACACATTTTCAAAAATTAAAAAAATATTTTACCCATATTTGTTGTTATATTGTTCCTAGAGATACTTTTCTGGGTATTTGGTGTGCCGCCTGCCCTATATTTTAGAAAAAGAGTTTCAAAGAGAGCAGACTGAAAGATGTTAACCCCTTCTTTCAAGCTTCTATTTCCTGAGGGAATAATTTCAGATATCCACTGACAATTTCCAAGTTAGTTTTTCCAGTGGCACAAACACAACCACTCTGCTCTCAAAAGGCTTCTGTGCCAGCACCTAGCCTTAGTGAGTATGGAAGCTTCTTTGAGTGAAAACAGCGTTGGTGCATATTAACTACCCAGCTTTGAACAATATCAGTGGTAAAGCTGATGTAATCTTGGGAACTATGTTGGAATCAAAAACTTTTACAATGGAGTCAATAAAATATCTGTGAATTAAATCATCCAATCATGTACATAATAAGAAAGAATCAAATTTATTCTTAAGTGCCTTTTGACAATATCGGAACACTCTCTACAGATCTGGGCGAGAATGCCTGCTTGTCCACACCCTTGGAAACACAGGACTCATATCCTCTTACTGGATAAAACTAATGGGCCTTTGGTGTAAAATGACAAGCTATGGAACTTAGATCTCCAAGAATGGCTCTGGGGTTGTATGAAGCTCTCCGTTAGTAACTGAATAATTTCATAAGTATCTGGCTTTCTGTAGAGTGAGGGGACATCGTACTGTCATCAGTATTTGTACCCTTGCAAGTGTTTTTATTTATTTTTTGTTGAAATAATATTTGAGTCCTGCCAATATGTGAAACAAAATGAGAGGGTGACCAAGAGGCTATTTAAAAGATTGAGTTTAAATCCCAGATTTGCCACTACTAGCTACATGAACAAGGGAAAATGACCTCTCAGGCTCAGAGATCTGAAATGTTTACAAAATTCTCATACCATTAACTTTAAAATAAAATACAATTTAGGAATACAGTGGGACCTCAGTTTTCGAATGTGATCCATTCCAGAGACTGTTCAGGTTCTGAAACGTTGAAAAACTGAGGGATCCACAGCTGACAGCTGGGCCTCAGGATCTTGCCCTCAGTGGGAGCCCCAGGGCATGTTCGACTTTTGAGGCGGGTTTGAAAACCGAAGCATTTCCCTCCGGGTTTAGGGCGTTCGTAACCCGAAATGTTCATCCATGGAGACGTTCGAAAACTGAGGCACCACTGCAGTCCTAAATATTCTTGAACTAGTATATTAACAGATTACTCTACCTTGATATTTTTCTTCATACAGAGAAAATAAAGTTAGCAGAAGGAGAAAGAACATTTTTTCCTTTGAGCCGGAGGATTAATTATAAAAAAACAGGATAGACAAGTATATCCATATTGTTTCAAAGGCCCGTATAAATAAATTTGTACATTACTTATATATATAAGAATTTTTTCTGTTTCTCAACTCCCCTCAACTTTGTCTACTTAGAGTTTTCCCTCAAAGAGTCATTCATGAAGTATTTGTATGCCTTCTAAAGACCATTAACAGCCCAAGTGGTACGATTCTCAGCACCATAAGCTTGGGCAAAGAATGCTATACAAATCTAAATAATGGGGTTCTTTTCCCAATGAGACTCTTTCACTAACCCAACAGCCAGTATTTTCTTAGTTTGCAAACTTTTTGTAACTAAACACAGGTTGTGTGACTGCTTCTATTATTTGCCCAATAAGGGCTTTTGTATGCCCCTCCCTCTTAGGAGCTATGCCAACGTTTGATCACAGCTGTGAGCAATTTGAGTCAAAAAAGAAAATGATTAATTGGGGGAACCAAATCATGGAACATTGGGTGACTGCCAGAAAACTGATAAATAACTTGAATTAATACATGGGAATCATAGCTTTATTTAATGTTTATAATACCCAAGGCATAAAACATGTAAAATATGACATGTTCCATGACTGCAATGATACTTTCCAGCCAAAAAGGGAATTAAGACCTGCCTAAGTAGGCTACACGCAGCATGGCTGGCTGGCTCTTAATGTAGCATGTGCAATGATCTTCTGTGATATAACTCCAGAGAAAATTGGATTTGAACCTTACTTGATGATACATTCTAATTAACCCTTTATTTTTTAAACGAGATATATATTTAAAATCTCACTGAAGCTACCCTTATACAATATCAGAATGAGGTGAACAGTACTAAAAATTCACAAAATTGTTGAGTCATTTGGCAGGTCAAGTCGTTGTTTTACAACTGCAGAGATTAGTCAAAATCTCATTTTGTTGCCCAATATTGGTCCCATGTAATATCAGCAAGTTAAAATGATCTCACTACTTCTCAATTCCACATCTGAATTACATTCTTCACATACTGAATAAATTTTACTGCAATCCAGATGTCAGTTATAGCCCAGAGAAATCTGTTTACCTTTCCATTTCATGTCTTGTAGAAAGTTTAATGCCATTTTCTAAATGTCTGCATAACTCTCACAGAGGTCATACTCTTACGGTCACCTTTGGCTTTGCTCTCCAGTTTATTTTGAATTAGTGCATTGTATAAAGTGTTTTACTATTTAGTGTATTCTGAATAGAATCACTCATTCATTTATGCATTTACCAAATATTTATTGAGGGCCTATTATTTGGTAGGTAATATTATACTTGTGGCACATATGATATATGACATGTATCTTTCTGTTTTTCTCTCCATATTAGAACAGACATTTCATGAAGGAAAATCATTTATTTTGTTCGTTACTGTACCTCGGTGCCTAGAATAATCTGGCACATAATAGATGCTCAAGAAATACGTTTTAAAATAAGTGAATAAATGACCAGGTGAAATACTTCTCATTGGAATTTCTTTCCAGTCCCATGAAATACTCAGATATAGATGGGAATGAGTCCTTAGTACTAAAGTTTTCTTAAATTGTTTGTTAGCTTCTAGGGGATTATTATGAACTGAATGTTTGCATCTCTCCAA
Source organism: Miniopterus schreibersii (assembly GCF_964146895.1). NCBI lineage: Eukaryota > Metazoa > Chordata > Mammalia > Chiroptera > Miniopteridae > Miniopterus > Miniopterus schreibersii. Next base: position 94,577,708 of record NC_138104.1, on the reverse strand, counting down.
AATTCATATGCTGAAGCCCTAACCCCATGTGAGGAGGTGATAAAGGTTAAACAAACTCCTAAGGGTGGGGTCCTAATCTCTCTCTCTGCCATATAAGGAAACAATGAGAAAGCAGCTGTCTACAAGGCAAAGAGAGAGTCCTCACCAGGAACCAAATCGGCTGGCACCTTGATCTTCGACTCCCAGCCTCCACAATTGTGAGAAAATAAATTTCTGTTGTTTAACCACCCAGTTTGTGATATTTTGTTATGGAAGCCCAAGCTTACTAATACAGGGATATTTGCAAAGGATCCTTGGAGTCATGTATGATGACTTCTTCATACTCTTTTCTTCCCCAAGGGCCACAACATTCAGGTATATCTTATTGGATTCAGAAGCAGTGGGCTTTGTACATGTGTGATTTATAAATATTAAAAATATGTCAAGTTTAAGTGGATTAAAGCAATCACCTCTCTATGCTTTTAAATTAAGTATAGGGCTCCATATCATGCTAGTGGGCATCCCTTCTTCACAATAAGGAAATTACCCACGGCTATATAAAATGGTGGCTAAGCATGTGAGCAGTGGAATCAGATTATTTGGTTTGAATTAAGTTCTATTTAACCTGTGGTGTCATCATGGACAAATTACTTATCCTCATTTTCTTCCTTTGTAAATTGAAAAAGTTGTTAATAATAATTACCTATATCCATCAGAACAAACTAGGCTATGCTGCAGTAACAAATAACTCGAAATTGCAATGGTTTAATGTGAAGTTTATCTTTCACTCCTTCTCGATTTCCATTGCAAGGCAGCTAAAAACTGTGTCCTAGTTGTCCTCACTCTAAGATGCAGGCTAATTGAGTAGCACTTTGGGATGATGCTAATTATAGTGGCAGAAAAGAGATCCTGATGAATTGCACACTGGTTCTTGAAGCTTCCACATGGGCATCACACACTTCCCTTATGCTTACTTTTCACTGGCTAAAGCAAGACAGGACCATCCCTAACTCACTGAGGCAAAGAAGAGCAATTCTACCAATGCCCAGAAGAAAAAGAAATATTTTTGCTCAGTTCTAATGAAATTCCAGTTATCTCATAGGGTTTTTGTGAAAATCAATTAAGAAAAAGCACGCAAAGCATGAGGTACAATTCCTGATACAAAAACCAGTGTACTAAACGCCAGTTAATGTTATCATCCAGTATTGAATTACACACGAAGTACTCCTACTGGGAAAAATGACAAACGATTTTTAGCCTTGCAAAGAAACTCTGACCACAGCAGATATAAGAGACTGCAGATGGGGGTTAACAAAAAAGCCTCCTTCATTTCTCTAGCTACCTTTATGATTCCACAGAAGAGTCCTCAAATGCCTGGATGCAGCAAATGTGTTCACTGTCCTCCCCTCAAATTGATTTCTTGGAGAACACAATATAGAAGGACTACGACAGAGAGGCATTATGTTGTTATCTGATTTTGATAAGATGTCTTGTCTTTCTTATTTTAAGTCCAAGGTTGTGTTTGTTTGCAGCTACATGGATTAATGCTTCTTTGTTGGGCTATATTAATATATATATGAAGGCCCCTTAAACCATAACTCTTCTACATTAATATTATTTATAAATCTTGGCTTGTCCATGAATTTTATTCCTGTGAGTTTTCTAAAGTAGCGAGTAAAATAGTGACCATTATTTTACAGAAAAAAATAAAACTAAGGCATTGCGTACTGACGCGAGAGTTGAGGCAATCTGGTTTTAGCTCACAACTTAACTAGTTATACTACATTGACTGAGTCAGTTAATCTTTTCTAAACTAAGATGACTTGTCTGAAGAATGGAGTTCATTTAAACCTCACTTTCTTCCCCCTTACCATTTGGGGTGACTCTTGTCTAACTTCAAATATTAGTCCATGGTGCTAAATCCTTGACCCATGGTGATATTAGCACACAATATGTAGAAATTAAATTAGATTCCTCAGTGCCATTTCAAGCTAATTTTCTAGAAGCTCAGTAAAATGGAATGAATTTAATTGCTTGATTATTTCACTTTTCTTATTCAAGTGAAACCAAATTTCAGAAACTCATGCGATTCACTCATCAATAATTATTAGCAACATCATTTTAAATATATTCAGTATGCAATTAAAAAATAAAATGCCCTGTAAGTAACAAAGTCAAAGAATGAAAATGATTCATCCAAACTGCTGAAGCTGGAATAATTGTTTGTCAGAGGTCTCCCTATTAGAAATTTAATGATAATGGATTCTAATGACATCCATTTAATTTCTCAAATCTCTATTTACAATGTTGTTTTTCTAACAATGATGTCAGTCTTTTCTAACTTGAAAACTTTGGTCAAGAGCTTATGCAGCTAATTTTTAAGTTAAAATGAATCAGTTCCAATAACTTTTCAAAATTTCTTTTCGGCATTTAAATTATATTTTATCTTTAGTAATAGCAAACTTTTTTGAAATCCTCTCCTGGAGGATATATTTTCCATTGCTTTTTAGAGAGAGCGGAAGGGAGGAAGAGAAGAGAAAAGAAGAGGGGGGAGGGGGGAGGGGGGAGAAGAGGAGACACATCCATTGGTTGCCTCCTGCACTCACCCCGACAGAGGCTGGGTACTGAGCCTGCAAACGAGGCACGTGCCCTTGACCAGAATCAAACCTGGGACCCTTCAGTCCACAGGCTGACACTCCAACCACTGAGCCAAACTGGCCAGGGCCTTCCTTATTTTTTTATACACATTACCTATAAATTTGCTAAGATATGGTAGATGATTTAAAAAATTGTCAAACAACTGGGTTCTCAACAAGAGTGCTATGAGATGGGAATATATGGTAGATTGGTTTTCTTTTCTCCTCTCATTTTAAGGCAGTGTTTTTCAAAGTGTGGTCTCTGGACCTGTAGTATAAACTCCATCTCGGACTGTGTTAGAACAAAGTCTCAAGACATGTTCTACCCCTCCCCCAAGACCTATTAAATCAGAAACTCTGAGGGTAGAACTCAACATTTTGTGTTTTTACTGATCCTCCAGGTGATTCTTATACAGACTAAAGTTAAAGAACTACTGTTCTAAGGAAATTGTCCTCCTGTGGGCATGGTGCCTGGTGGCCATTGTAGTGCTCCCCAAATGAAAGAGGAGTAGATGAAAATAAGGAAGTCCTTAGCTTTCTAGAAGATTAATTAGGGATAGCTCCTAAGAATTGGGCCACAGAAGAAAAGGCAAATTTCCCTGGGCATGAACGTCACAGTACAATCACATGAAACATGACTTCAAAACCAGATAACGCACCAAGGAAGTGATAGAAATAGAGCACAGTGTACCTGGGAGCTACAATAATGACCAAGAGATGAAGCTAAATCATCAGGAGAAACTACAGAACAGACAAACACGTGTGCAGGAGCAGGAGAGAGGGATTTGGCAGCAAAGTCCAAATAATTGGAATAGGAATAACTAAAGACTAGGTTACTGCAAAAGGAATATTCATGTATTTGCCACACCCAGAAGGCTTCAGAAGATGAAGGTGAAGGAAAATGGTAGCACATAAAAATGAAAGATAATTGAAAGAGAGAGCCAAGCACTCCTGGTTGGAGGTAATTCACTAACTTCCTATGTAAAGAAGGATGGGAGTCAACAGTGGGCTCGTATCTCCCATAATACCTACCACACTCTCATTGTGTGATATAGCCAAGTGGTCAAGGGAATGGACTTGGGCGTTCAACACAATGAAATTCTAATTCTGGTCTCCCTGATTATTAGCTGTGCGGTCTGAACTTCATTGTTTTTAAAAATATGTTTTTATTGATTTGAGAGAGAGGGAGAACGAGAGAGAGAAACATCAATGATGAGAGAGTCATGGATTGGCTGCCTCCTGAACGCCCCCTGCTGGGGATCAAGCCCGAAACCTGGGCATGTGCCCTGACTGGGAATCGAACCATGACCTCGATGCTCAACCACTGAGTCACACCTGCTGGGCTGAGCTTCATTGTTCTTATCTAAAAATAGGAATAAACATGTCCATCATAATAGATTAGTTTTAATAATAAATGATAAGATGGCAATAAAGCATCTTGCATTCTAGCTGACACGTATAAGGTATTCAATATATGATAGTGTCCTTTATATTTAGTTTAAGAATTTGGTCATAAGTTCTTCATATAATGACCATAATATCTGCATAAAATTTTCCATAATATGATAAAGTGATTCTCATTACCCCCCCCCCCCCCCCCCCCGTGTCATAAGTGTCAATTAGCAGCCTAAGTCTAGTGTGGTGGTGGTGGTGGTGGTGGTGGAGGAGGTGGAGGTGGAAGTGGTGGAGGTGGTGGAGTTGGTGGAGTTGGTGGAGTTGGTGGTGGTGGAGGAGGTGGAGGTGGTGGTGGTGGAGGAGGTGGAGTTGGTGGTGGTGGAGGAGGTGGAGGTGGTGGTGGAGGTGGAGGTGGAGGTGGTGGTGGAGGTGGAGGTGGAGGTGGTGGAGGAGGTGGAGGTGGTGGAGTTGGTGGTGGTGGAGGTGGTGGTGGTGGAGGTGGTGGAGTTGGTGGTGGTGGAGGTGGTGGAGTTGGTGGTGGTGGAGGTGGTGGAGTTGGTGGTGGAGGAGGTGGAGCTGGTGGTGGTGGAGGAGGTGGAGCTGGTGGTGGTGGAGGAGGTGGAGCTGGTGGTGGAGGTGGTATGGGTAGGCAAACTCCAATTCCATGATACTCCTTCCGATCTCTTCTACTCACTGTTGGGTTTATATTTACCCCTACTGAGATGATAGAACAGATTACTGATTGCTATAGTGGAACAAGTGTTTACATAACATCAGAGGAAAAATAAATTTTGTGGTATAATGCTATTAATTTGGCGAAAATACATTTCATACATTTTATTGTTGTCTACTCAAAAGCAAAACACAATTTCCACTAAAATAATAAAATAAAGGGCCCCATATGGCTTCTTCCAACTTTTATTAAGAGGCTTCAAGGAATAAAGTGGGATTCAATTTCATTTACTTTGTCATCTGCTCACACTGATTTGATTAAGCCCCGAGAGATTCTAGTAAAAATATAATTTGTAAGACTTTAATCACGGTGCGGTGTAAAGAGCAGTAGGCAGGATTTGAGTATCAACTGCCAGTTTATTAGCTGTGAGATCCTAGGTAAGTCACTTCATCTCTCTGAACCCCAATATTCCTCAGCTGCAAAAAGAGAATGAAATGATGCCCCCACTCACCTTCACACGGTTATTTTGAGATGCAAACACATGTGAGTGCACTTTTCAAAACGTGCAAATGTTAGCTATTCTCTATTCCTAAATGCTCTATGAGGAATTATTTCTTCATTACTTTACCAAAGGTTTCACATAACCCTGCCTGAATCCTGATGTTTTAAAAACTTGCTAAAACGTATCAGTAGATACATCTGGGTTTTTATCTGCAGTCAATTTACGCATAGAATAAATACCATAACCATCACCTTCCTTTGCTAATAATCAGACATTTTAGTCCTGACCTGTTCCAAAAATAAAAATTCCTTATTCTCTCAAACTGTCAACTGATGAGTGAAATGCATCCCTCCCCCCACCAAATTTTACAGTCTTTAAAAAATGGAGACACCAAGAATAGTGTTTATTACAAGAGACATTAATAACAGCCTGCTGAATAAAGGCTGTCTGTTATATGTCAAGTGATTCTAGAATACTGTGTCTCACAGTTCAGAAAATAAAGTTAACCTATAAAAGCAGGTGGCGAATCCTAATTCAAGGAAAGATGTTTGTTGTAACAGGCTGTCCTTAGAGCTAAGGAAAGTCTTCATCACCTGTCTGAGCATAAGGTGTTCTGGTATTTGGGAAATGGGTAAATAAAGAGATACTACATAAGTCATAGAGAGATGGCCAATTACAAATATAAAATTTAAGATATGAATTAGCACTAAAATTCTATAGAGGCAGCATTGGGTAGAGAAAGATTGGTTTAAAATATGATCTAGATAGGCTCAGTTTCTAGTTCTCTCTCTTACCCTGTAGGTTAGCACAAGTCACTGAAATTCTGAACTTCCGTTTTATCTATTGAGTGAGAATCAATCTCTATCCAGAGAAATTGTTGCAGAGATATAATAAGTTACTTCTGAAAGTATTTATCCTGGTGCCTGACAAAGAGAAGATACCAGAATTTAGACTAGGTGAAGTTGAATTGTATTATTAAATTCAGTAATTGATCAGTTCATGTTTCCCTAGAGGAAAGATTTTTTTAGAAGAATAAACTTATGAGATGAGAGAAATTTACAGCTTGCTTGCACTTGGGTATTATTTAGAGAGATTTCAAAATGTAAGAACATTTTTTCATTGTTGTTTTCTATTTGGAATTAGGAGAAAAGTACTGTATAATTTTAGGATTTGCATTTTGCTTTTATTGCCTATTTCTTGTGACACCTTGATGGAGGTAGAAATTTGTGGGGTTTTTTTCTACAAATAAAAACGCTAAGATTCTGTAAAAATGTAAAATAAACAAACATTTCACCTTTTCAGATCATTGTCATTTCTTAAAGGTTGGCAATGTGGAATCTAAAGCTTTAAAAATAAACTTTTTTTTACTCTGTTACATTAAAATGGTAATCAACATTGCAAGAAACATAAAAGTTTTTTAAAAGTCTGTTTCTATGACTTTCCCTGCTTTCTTTCTTTCCTTTTCTTCATCTTTTAACTTCCCCAGGACCCACATCATCTTTTTTAGAAGGACTTAGAAGGCAATTTATAAACTTATACAGTGACTTCAGCTACCTTAGCTTTTCTTGTCATTGTAGTAGTTGTGAAAATGACTAATAGATATGTATGAATATTCGAATAGCTGTAACTCAGATGTACATATGCATGAACATAAAATCTGGTGAGTGGTCAGAAAGAAAAGCTGAAAACAAGAACCTACTCCCGAAAGAATGGTTGATTCCAGGGCTGTGCAGAAAAGTATGAGGTGGACCTGGCATATTTCACGGCACCAGAAAGTAAAGAGATGCTCCAAGAATGATCAAGACATTGTTCATAGAACACAGGGACCAGCCTGAAGGGGATGCCTCTGGCCAAATCTGGGACAACTGGAGCAGCAAAGTCAATTATTATAGTAACAAATTATAACTCACAGATAGAACAAATTCATGATTCCAGACAAATATAAATAATAAAATCAATATAAAAATAAATAGAGGCGAAGGGAAAGCTCTTCATTAAAGTAGAATGCCAACTAATGAATGGAGATAAAATGCTGGAAATTAGAAAATTACCACTTGGCAACAAAATGACTAAGACATAATTAATTCAGGCAAGAATCATCATATCATCATGCTAATAGTAGTGGGTGAATATTTGTTGAAGAACAGGGTATTTAAATCTTCCCACAAACTACTTATTAATTATAAAAGGGAAAATAGTAACTTTACAATGGAGGAACTGTCCTTGTCATTTTGGAAATAAACCTGAAGCATTTAGGACTGTCAGTTTGGGTTACTAAGATAAAAATACCATAAAATGGGTGGCTTTAACACAGACATTGATTTCTCACAGTCCTGGAGGCTGCCAAGTCCAAGATTAAGGCACCGGCCAATTTAGTGTCTGGTGAGCCATCTTTTTGCTGTGTTCTCAGATGGCAGAAGAGGCCACGGAGTTCTCTGCGGTCTCTTTCATAAGGGCACTAATCCCATTAATGAGGTCCCCACCCTCATGACCTAATCACTTCTCAAAGGCCTCACTTTCTAGTACCATTACATTGGGGGTTAAAATTTAACATATAAACTTGGGGGGCACAAACATTCAGTCTATAGCAGAGATAATGGGGCATCATGCCTGAAACTTCCTATCAACTGATACAGAAGAGAAATTATAAATATATTTATCTACCTATTGAGATAGGGGAGAGAATAGTAAAGCACATATGATAAAATAATCAAGGAGTTTAGATAAGATTATATGGAAAGTCTTTGTACTATTCTTCCTATATTTCTTTAAGAGTAAAATTATCTCAAAATTAAAAGTTTAAAAAATTAAGAAAGTAAAACACTATGACAATGGCTAGATTTTTTGACCCAAGTTTTAGCTTCACTGATTAGCAGTGTGACAGTGAGAACCTTACCTAAATCCTCTGTGCTCAAGTTTTCTCATATGTAAATGAAGAAAGTGATATCAATATCCTGGGACATTAAAAGGATTAAATAAAATCAATCATATTAGATGCTTAGTACTGTGTCTGAAATGTATTAAGCACTCAACAAGTTGTAACTATTATTGTTATATTACAGACCAATTAATACTTTGATATAATTATGTTTGCATGTCTGTCTTTCTGGCTACACAAGCAGCTCCTTGGGGGTGGCAAACCTCTGTTTACTCATTTTTGTGGCCCTAGTGCCTAGCATAAAACAAGATGCATATACTCTGAGGAATTTTACAAAGACAACACATTAGAATGTAGGTGCTCTATGACTATCGTTGACTAAGTTATGGAAAGAGGGACACTGGGAGAGCACAGAAGGAAGTCCTATAAACCAGAACATATAAGATATTGGTTTATTTGCATCAAGCAAATGTTTCTTATATTCTGAAAAGCTACATAAATTACCTGTAACTGTGATTGAATTTGAGACTCTCAGTTCATTAGGACAACCAACCACAAGCTATTGACTTTGGTTTGCAAAAGAGGTAAGAAAGAAGCAAATGAATGAATTAATTGCAAGCATTGTCCTTTTGAATTTGCAGCCTGTATTTGGAAAATTATTCATCAAGACTGTTCAAGCCATCATGATCAGTTATAATTCAAGACAAATGAGAACCAAAAGTGTTTATCCACTGCTCATGAGAAATTCCAATTCCTTCGATTCTTAGCCCACATGCAAAAATTTGTGTCAGGTTATAAGGTGGTTTTGCCGAGCAGACAGATGGGTCCGCAACAAAATCACTTATTTAGAATTCAGTCAAGATACCCATTTCCATACTAATATTACTGGAATTCTTTAATTTGCCTTTCCTTTTTTCTTTAATTAGAGTGATGCAATTGAAAAGGATTTTTCCCCAACACATTGATGTTCAGGGATGATTTTTCTTCTTCCTTAGATTATTTAAAAGATTCTCAGTATTTGTTCAAGAGTTAAACTGTCCTTCAAATACCCTTTTTCATTTTGAGATATATCCACTGAAAACATTCCATGTAATAATTATTTTGTGGTCTTTGGAAGAAATGTGTCATTCAATTTGAAGGCAGATTAAAAACAGTCAAATGTTTGTGCATGTAAATGTGATAAATGTCCCTACAAATATATATTAGCTTCATTTTTCTTGACAGATTTACATAGCTGCTTGAAATTGTTTTGCCTCTCTTTTTAAAATGTACAAAGGGCTTTTAAGGGAGATATTTGTAAGGATAACATTTAATGTTGGATATCAAAGATCTTTACATGTGTTTGTGCATGTTGTTTGCTGGTTCTTATACATTCAAAATACATTGTACACACATGTATAAAAATATGGCTAGAAGAGAAGGTATGGTTACATTTTATTTTAATAAAGAGTGAAGCCAGAAGATGAAAATATGATTGAAGACTATTAAAGAGGAAGTTCAAATTCTTTAAAATGAACAGGAACTGGCAGAAAAGAATGGTAGAAATAATGTATAAATCTTTGGGGCACAAGAAATCTTGAAGTACTAGTTTGGTTGGATATTAGAGACACATGGAAATAGCCTATCACTAAATTATGATCTTCAACTCGAGAGTAATCAGCATTTCAACTCCATAATCAATATGTTGGCTCTTTCATTGTAGAGAGTCAGATGTACTCTGAGTAATCTTAGAAAAGATAAGTAAATAACATTAAACATGAGTTTGTCTCACTCAGGGAATTTTTAGCTCTCACATATGTCTGCTATCTTTTAAATAAGTATTTTGAATAAAAGGAGAAAATAAAAAGCCCTAAATAAATTCTCTGTTGTGTGAGTAATCATATGCAAGTCTTAAAAACAAACAAACAGTAAATGGAGTGACCATTAAGAAATAGAGAATTTAGGAATTAAAATGCCTGAACAACGTGGCTCCATCACAACACAGTTATGCTTCTAAGACCACAGTATGACCTTAAAATGTATCACACTCCCTGGGGTGTCCTACATCTAGATGTGAGTTGAAAGCACAGATGCCCCAGCATAGAGTGGAGTTAGGGGTTTGGTGGCAGGGGGCCGGGGGGGCTTCAGCTGCCTCTCTGCCTCTGGAATATTTTACCATCATGCAGTTGGTTAAGATCTGCTGGGGGGATCCAAACAACATTCTTCTGAAAAGTAACTGCTACTTACATGGTCTTTTTACAATAGACAGAAGCCTAAATTTCTTTCCAGTTGAATGCAGACCTTACTATATTTGAAAGTTGACTTGAGGAAGTAATGAGTAACGCTACACAAAGACCATCCTCTGATCCTTGAAAGCCCAAGATCATCCCAAGACCACTGTTATTTTGAGAAATTTATGAGAACAGAAGCACGGTCTATGTAAAGTGGGAGTTTGTAAAGATTAAAAACTATATAAATAAACCCACAGTGCTTCTGAGAAGCATGACATTCTCAATTGAGTGTTCTTTCATTTATTCTGCAGAGTAGATAATTTTCCTGAGCCATAATGCCTACTATAGTTTCTATTCTTTGCTCTCAAGTGTGAATTTCCTCGCTCAGAATTCAGCTTAAACATCATACACACAGGCACACAGGATTAGAACAGAGAAATGCAAAGTCACTATAAGGCACAGAATAGTTTCTTGATAGATTAAAAAAAAAAAAAAAGATTGTTTCAAAAGAAAGAAGAAATATAAAGAAAAGAGGGTATCAATCAGAGGTCATTCATTAATTCATTACCTCCTCAATCATTATGGATACTGTCTTTGAGCCTCAGGGTACGCTAGGTGGGCACGGGGATTACAAGGAGAAAAGGGACTGCTTGTGGAGCCAGCACTGTTCAAGGCTTCTCAAATGCTGAACAGCAGAGTGCCGGCAAGCATACACTCCTGCCCATCCGGCAGGTATACCCCTGCTATGGACCATCTGAGACTGACACAGGCAATGTTCGAATGACATCTTCCCTCCTTGCTCTGATTTCCTGAAGCCTGATAATAGTAATTTGCTTTCCCATTTAATATGACAATAGGGAGGAAATGCATTTGCTCCATGACCGCAGTCAAGCATCCACTGGAGGAAGGCTGGGCAGTGATATTTCACACTGAAGTCTAATAAATTGGTATTTTAGTTTACAGACTCCGGTCTTACTGTAGTATCTCTGTGAGCAAGTCTTACCAAATGTTCCAGAGGCAACCCTTGTTTTATTGGACTTTGCTTTATTGCGCTCCACAGGTGTTGCGATTTTTACTAACTAAAGACAAGACCCTCCACCAGCAAAAAGACTGACTCACTTAATAGTGATACTCACTTTATTATACGGTCTGGAACTGAACTCCCAGTATCTCCGAGGTGTGTTTGTGCTTAAAGGTCTTTATACAATGGCGTTTCTGCATCTTTCAAGATGAGGACCACAACAGAGGTGGCTCTGTTTCAGTGACATCTTGCTTCATGCCTTCCATTTACATTTCTGCACACAACACTAGCTCTTTTCTAGGTCTCTGGACCATCCCGATCCCTATTTCTTCTTTTTTTAATCCTCAATCGAGGATATGTTTTCGTTGATTTGAGAGAGGGGGAGAGAGAGGGGGAGGGGGGGGAGAGAGAGATCAATTGGCTCAGCGGTTGAGTGTTCCTATTCTCTTTTAATACACTTCTGTAATGCAAAAAAGCTATTTTTAAATTCATCTAATTAGTAACTAACATTATTTTGCATTTTTATGCTGCACACTTTAAATGTCTGGGCTCTAGTCTCATATATCTTGCTTTATGATTCCTTTTTGATTAAAACCAATATTCTCACTTCAATAGAAGTCAGTCTAGAACAGTGACTTTCTTTTTTATCCTGACTTCATGTTTGTAACTCTTCATCCTGAGGAAGACACAACAGCACAACTTTCTTTCCTCAAATATTTACTGTAGTAATGAAAATAGCTACAACTTACTAATCTGCTATGTGCGTGGCAAAGTGCTAAGCATTTACATATTATTTTATCTAACTATCTGGTATAAGTATTACGACATTCATAATATTTATGTGATTATGACATTCATAATGTTTAAGTAAGTATCATGATTATTATCGTAGATGATAAAGCTGAAATTCAGAGGGACATACTGCTGGTCACACAGTGAGTGGAAGAGAAGGGATCTGAGGTCAACCCTCTGACTCCAGCGTCTCCGCTCTTAATTACTGTCCTACACTACCTTCTCTGAAACTTCCTGGCCTTGGAGGTGCAAAGACCAGCAAGACTCAGCCTTTGCTTTCGAGCAGCAGGAAGTCCACTGTCAGGTGCAGAAATGAACATAAGCAGTTAACACATATATGATGGGTACTGTTACAGAGTACAGGGGTAGGCAAAAGTAGGTTCACAGTTGTTCATATGGAAAATAATAAAATAATAAATAATAATACAAGAATAAACTGTGTTTCGCCTACTCACAACTGTAAAGCTACCTTTGCACATCCCTGTATATACAACTGCTCTGGCAGGGAACGAATAACTCTGTATATGAAAATTTTGGCAAAGCTTTCAAGAGTGGAAGAAGCTTTCACGAGGGGAGAGGAAACTTCTAAATCACTGGAAGAGTATATTACACAAAGCTTAGAAGTATGGGAAAGCACAGTGTGCTGAGAAAAGACTGCATTTCTAAGAAGCTGAAACCTAGAGTGAATTTGTGTAGGGGTTCTGGTGTGAAATGTGGCAAAATGCGGGGAAAGAGAGATGAAACTAAGAATAAGTGTAGGTTGTTAAGGAGTTTGGACATTAGCCAATTTTACTTCAGAGAGGAAACTCATCAGATCTGCTTTTCCGAAAGATCATCCTAGTTCTGATCTCTCTCATACTTATCTGAATGGCAAGGACACAGCTTCATTTGTAATGTCATCACCAGCCAAAATGCAAACTCAGGTACTTTCCAAAAGTGTGTTTCATCATTGTTTTCAGACCCTACTGACCCAAACCAACCTATTTCCCCCTTTTCCTTCCTCTGGAACCCCTCAACAATAGATGGTTGTTGATTAGGAAAGAGAAAAACAGCTTCCTAACATTCAAAAACAGGAGTGTTTCTTTGAACAACTACTCCATTTCAATGTGCAATTACATTTGCATGAATGCATTGGAGATTTTCCTCACTGTGCCTATGCCCTCCTACTTAAGCTACCTGTAGATAAGTGTTGTGGTTTGGGATTTCTTTAACTTCTTAGAGACTTTCTTTTCATTTACAAAGAATCTACCCCCTTCTCCATCCCCACAAATTTATCCCAAATAATTACTTTCAAATTTTTTCCTAACCTGGCACACGCAGTGGGTTGAAAAGCTCATGCCCGAGCCCTTCTCCTTTTCCACACAGCCTGCATACATAGCCGGCAGGCGCTCCAGGTCCTCGAGTAAACGCTTGCTGATCAGGAAAGGGGGGCGTTACAGCTGTGCTCTAGGTTGACCCTGTGATCTGTGCTCAGGAAGCTTATGTTTTTTGCCTCCCTCTGTGCCTTCAGTGATCACATCTATGTTATTTTCTAATTCTTGTTGCTGTCTGCTACAAATACTAAATGAATACTAACAGTGTTTATAAAAACCTTTGTACCCATCTAACCTTTTAGCCTAGTAAGGTCATTTTCTTTGGAAACATTTTCTTCTTTCAGGCTTATGTTTCCCCCCTCATCATTCTGCCCTTGTCTTTTCGAAAATGTAGCATCTTTTTAGCATGTTCAAAGTCAATGAAGTCTTTTTATTGGTTAGATGTGGTCACGATAGGTGTGGATGGATCTCTTGGCATCAAGGTTTTCAACAAGGATGCCAAGAAACATTTTAGAAATGAATAGTTTCATTTTGCCTGGGAACTAAAGCAAAGGAAGACAAAAACCTTAACTGCTTTGAGAAAAGGTTAGACATATTTTCGCTTGAGAAAACTCTTGATCAGTCCCCTGGATGTTCAAGATGATTAAATGATTTTCTAGGTGAACTTTTATATTACAAGTCATTTCATGACCTGAAATCAACCACCCAGTACCCCTCACAAACTTGAACTAAAAATATTTTTTTATGTACACACCTGCAAAAGTTCACTTCATACTGAAGGATGCATCCATGGGAATTATTGTCTCTGATGTGGGAGGGGAACTTGTAGCTATAAACCATGTCATCATTGGGACTCAAGCCAAGTACATGCTAGAAAGCCTCAACTGTTGATTGATAGCAAGTACATGAGCTTGTTTAAAATACCATGGGGTTCCCCAGTCATTTCATTTCCTAATTGTGAGCAATTATTTGCATTTAATTTAGATCGCGTCTTGCTGCCTGGAAGTCAGATGGCTACACCACCAGAGCCAGAGGAAGTAATTACATAATCTCCAATATCTTTCCATCAATTAATTTATTCGGATGAGTTTAAATGGTAACATAAGGAAGTGCTTGATAGTGTTAGCTACAGGCAGGCAAAGGGAGGTGATTGTAAAATGAGTCATCGACATTCCTCAGTTCAACCTGATTATGGTTAGCTCATGTTTATTAAAACAACACTGCAATCCTGAACTTGCTTTTCAGTAAAGATTAATGGAAGTTCTAGTAAAGTGTGGGAATGTATTAAACATTTTTTTCTGATAATTTACCAATGTTGTTATTCAGTTTATTTAATTATAATCTGAAAGACATAAGTTAGGGATAATAATAACTCCTTTCAAAGTTGTATCAAATGAGATTATGTATGAAAAATTATTTCAGTTACTGGCCAATGACTATAATTTCTCAATAAATGAAAGTCATTGTTTTTGTTTTTGTTACTATTAATGCCAATGTATTTCTAGAAAAATACAAGGCAACAACTTTTTGAGATAAAATATCTTGATGGCAAAATCCTTTTACTAGAAATGAGTTAGGGAAAGAGTTATTCTCTCTCATTCTTTCCAAAGGTAAGAGGAAGGACAGAGGCCCAAATAACCAATCTTGGTTTCGGTAAGTTATTGCACATTTCATGGAATTGTGGTTCTCAGACTTTTGATATCCACTGCCTGCTTTGTTGAGATAGAAGACCATACATACATCTGGTCCCAAATACCAACACCAAATAAACCAACCTGGGAAACTAGAGATCAGGAAGAGCAGCAGTTATGAGAAAGGGAGAAAGCTAGTACCTTGTGTGCCAACTGTGTGTTTGGGCCTGAGCCAAACCCTTGACATAAAGCCACAGGCAGATTTTGGAATTCATCTCAACTGCTGCTTTTAAGTGCGTCACCCATTTTTCTTAGTTCACTATACTACTAATTCTTGCCCTTGTGTACTAAGGTGGACAGGAAGGGTGGGGGGATGGTGTATGGAATAAGGGTAAAGGTAACAAATGGCAGTAAAGCCAGACTGCCAGAGGAGACATTCTCTGAGGTTTCCTGCCACTCCTTCCTTCTCCTGTCACACATGCCTGCAGGTGGCTTTCCTACAGCTATCCTGAGACGATGGAAATAAACCGCACTGCTTATCAGCGCCATGTGAGCAGCAGAGCGGTAGCTGTCCAGACTTTCCAAGCTGTACTTGCGAGTTTCCAGTCACAAAGTAATTCAGATGAAAGGGACTTCCTCTTTTATCTCTTCTCTCCCTTCTCCCTCAGCTGACAGGAAACTTCATCCTGATACCACAGGCATATTATCTCATCTGCTTTTCAAAAAGAAAACCTTTATAGCTTATTGAGGATTAGGAGGCAACCACAATAATTCCACCCTTCTTAAGTGGTTTATCAGTATTGACAGGGGATGGGAGAGGGGGTGCATTCCTCCATGTGCACCGTTCATTTACGTGGGGAACTGAGAGGCAGCACAAAATGTATGTGTTTGTGTGCAAATGTATAAGAGGCAGTGGCCTCTACGTGCGCCCCAAGGATAAGTACAAAATGAAGGTTTTAGGATTATCTATTGTTTCGAGTTATTAATTGTTCTCTTTACCTCTAGTAGGAAAACTATTTACAGATCAACTGTCTTTCCATAAGCCCATTTTAATGTAAAATGTTCTTAATCCATTCCCCACAGTACTTCTTCATGGAAGTTACAATTAGTTGCACATGCTCCTTTTAAAAACATTCTTCCTACATGTATTGCCCCCATTCTAGAAGTAATTTTCCCCTCTGCTTTTCCTTATTCCATTTCACCTCTCTTATGTTATGCTGCTTCTTTTCGCTGTATTATATTATCCTGAAAGGCCACTTGTTTTCTTTATGAACTATAGTCCTGTCTTTTTTCAGTTCATAAAAAGAAATTTTTTTGTAAACAAAAATTTCCACACTCAGAAGGCATCATGAAAGTAGTTTTCTTCTAAACTAAAAAGGGAAAACTTTAGCATGTTTCCAAGTGCAAATGATGAGTTTCAGAATCTGAGGATGCTTTCCTGGACTGCTCCATCTTATGATATTCATCAATGTCTAATAAATACATCAATTGCAAATTCTATTAAGTGACGAACACATATAAAGTCTACGTGGAATGTGAAATACCTAAACAGACACACTACCTCAACACTCCTTTTCAAGCATTTCGAATCCTCACCTGTAAAATGTTAGGGACTTTCAAATTCAAGACAGACACAAGCTCCTCAACATATCTTTGGGTTGCCAGGAGCTCTGAATGGCTGTTTAATGTACATCATGGAGCCTGTTCTCAAGCTATTCTCCCTCTTCTCTCTTTAGATTTGCTTTCGCGGCAGTGACAACAACGAAGTATCCACAGGCAAGTAGCCACAGTGAGGTTACTTCCTATCTTGCACTACTCCAGTAAGCCCACTCTCTGGCAGAATGAGAGTAATGAATACGTGGAAAATGTGGCAGGGAAGCACTGACATCTTTTCAACCACTGCCTCCAGTCAGAATTACTTTCTACTAAACTGATTTGTTGAGTTAAGCATAATTGTTGATAACATGAAATTTGGAGAAATACAGCCCTGAGTTCAAGACATGACTCTGGAACTAATTTGCTCTAGAATTTTGATTACGTTTCTTCTCATATCTAGACTTTGAGTTCCTCATAGGTAGATGGTGATGATTAAATAGTACCTTTTCCATAGGGATACTATGAGAAAACCAATAAATATTGCTTATAAGTTATTTGGAACATTTCCAGGCAAACAGTAAGGACTCAATCAGTAGTAATTGCTATTATTTTATAGAGTTTTATCTCATACTCTCTTCTAACCTCACAAAAAACTGCTGGTATTCTGTGAAAATAAAAAATACAGAAAAAACCCCCAAACTTTAAATAATGTCATCTAGTTCCTGATATTGCACTCTATAACATTTATTGATGGTAATGATCAGAATAGGTGAGGTTATGCTGCTATAACAAACAACTCTAAAATTGAAGTGTCTTGCTAGAAAATGGTTTATTTCTCAGTTATTTCACAGCCTAGTAGCAGCCAGACAATTGACTCTCCTTGAAAGATCTCTTCCTAGGGTAACTCTGGGACCTAGATTCCTTTCATCTTATAGTATAGCCATCTCTGAGGATTTCCATTAAGGGGTATGTATGGTAAGGCCTTGAAGAGGGGCACATCATATCTTCCCACTTTCTACTTGCTAGAATCAGTCACATGGCACCCAAATAACAGTGAACCAAAGAGAAAGAAGTAGAATGTGTGGCTGCCTACAAGTCAAAATACTTTGCTCTACAAGACAAGTTCTTATTGTCTCCAGATGAGAAAGCAGCCTAGGATTTGCATCATCTTAACTTAGCAATAACAAAAATTCCTATGATGACCATAACGAGGAGACAATGATGGTATGTTAAGGAATTTTGACTTGAGTTTCACAATTGAGATATGAACACATTTGTTGTATAACAAATCACCCCAAAACTTAGTGGCTTAAAATAGCAACATGTGTTATCTCTCATGATTTCTGTGGATCAAGATTCCAGGAAGTGAATGCCTGATACTTTTGAATCACTATCTCTCAGGTAGTTGCAGTCCAATGACGACTAGAGCTGGAGCATCTGGGGGCTGGCTTGGAATTTCTCCCTCCATGTAATATTAGGGTTTCTTCATAGGATCTCCCCATTGTGCTAGTTCGGGGTTCCTCACAGTATGGTGGGTTTAGGGCATTCATACTTCTTACACAGTAACTAAGCTCCAGTGTGGGCTTTGTACTGAATGATGCTAGAGCAAATTGTTTTTTATGTCTTCAGCTAGGAAGCCAGACAGTGTCACTTCTGTTGTATTCTATTGAATACAAGTGTATCACAGGCCCTCTAAGAGTCCAAGGGACAGAAATTACACTCCATCTCTTCATGAGAGAGTGGCATGTGGACAGGAGATATTGCTGCAATCCCTTTGGAAAATATAATCTGCCACATAAGGGTAATTGGGGTGGTGACTATATGATCTATCATTCAAAATGATACTATATTTTAGACTAAAAGGGGGGTATTATTAATAATTACACAGAAATAACAGGTGCAAATCTGGATTGTACTGGGCATACCATGACACGTGGTCACCCTGGTAACTAAGCTGAAGAATTGGATTGGGCATTTCCTACCTGAAGATGTTATCTAAAATACATCATCTTTGGGATGTGCCTCATCAGAACGCATAGCCTTTATCTCACAGAGACAAAATGTACAGACATCAGAAGATTAAAAAAAAAAGAGTAATCAGAATGCAAAAATGCTTTGTAATTGCTCTGTGTTCTTTCTCTCTCATTTTATCATTGCTAGGTCACCCTTCCCTCCCACAGAGAGTCAAATATTTAAAATTGCAAGTTGAGAATATTATCAGTGATGCACACAACAGAAATTTCCATGTTTCTGAAAAACAGGTATTTTAAGCTCTATGCAGATACTCTTCTTGTTATTAACAATCCTACTTTGCTGGGGCTTTAACCCAGTGTTTCCCATGTTGTACTTCATGGAACACTATACGGCTAGGTAGCTGACAGAAAATATTTTCCATTGTGAAAGCAGTTTGAAATCCCTAAAATTTATATCCTTCTTCTTAGAATTTGAAATTCATAGTATTAAAAGTTCTAAGAAGTCCTACAATGAGAAACTTGTTAAACTTTGTTCTTGGTCTCATCGAGTATTTCCAGAATTCATTTGACTACAGAAGCAGTTTTTCTTCTCCTGAACATCACCAATTAACACGTGCAGGATTAGTATTCTGTGAAGTGTACTTTGGGGAACACTGCTTTGACCTAAGCCAGAACATGAGTCATTTCAACATTTATCAAGAAACTTGAAATGATCAAGTACAATTAAATCAACCACTTTAAAGATAGAAGAACTAAGAAGGAGGTATTTGAACTATTTTACTAACAGATTGATTAAGTGTTTAAAAAACTTTGTTGCTTCCAAGTGTAGGGCTTAGATTAATAAATTTGCCCTGGGCTAATTTTTAATGAACATGTTCATCAAATAAAACTTACATTCTTATTAGCACCAAGTATTAATGAAGACATAGATTAATGTTATTCATATTCTATGTTGCCATATAGAAAATGAACACAGGTTTAAGAACAGCTGTAGACTCCGCACTTTCCTGCACATTTTAACACGTCCTAAATGCAGATAGCCACTCAACATTAGTGTAAGACATCTAAATTGGACAGGACATTGGAGGGGTTCAAGATGTAGTACAGTAGTACCTTAAATTCACCTTATTCCATGGATACAACAAATTTACAGCCACATATGAAGTAGTGCAGAGAACGGCAATAAGCACATAGCTATCAATAATTACTTTAAATGGAAATGGACCAAAGTCTCCAATCAAAAGATATATGGTGGCCAAACAGATAAAAATACAGGATCTATCTATATGCTGCCCACAAGAGTCTCATCTCAAACCTAAAAACACACAGGGACTGAAAGAGAAGGGATGAAAAAAAGATATTCCAGGCAAATGGAAACAAAAAGAAAGCTGAGGTAACAATACTTATATCAGACAAAATAGGCTTTGAAACAAAGACTAACAAAAGACAAAGAGTGGCATTACATAATTATAAAGAGATCATTCCAATAAGACAATATAACGTTTGTATATATTTATGCGCCCAAAGTAGGAGCACCTAAGTATATAAAGCAAATATTAACACACCTAAAGGGAGAAATAGTCAGCAACACAGTATAGTAAGGGACTTTAATAAACCACTTACATCAATGGACAGACCAGACAGAAAAATCAACAAGGAAACAGTGGCCTTAAATGACACATTAGACCAGACAAATTTCATTGATATATATAGAATATTCCATCTAAAAGAAGAATACACATTCTTTTCAAGTGCACATAGAATGTTCTCCAGGATAGATACAGGTTAGGCCACAAAACAAGTCTCAGTAAATTTAAGAAGACTGAAATCATATCAAGGATCTTTTATGACTACAACAGTATGAAACTAAAAGTCAATTATAAGAAGAAAACTGTAAAACCCCTCAAACACATGAAGACTAAACAACATGCTATTAATTAACCAATAAATCAAATAGGAAATAAAAAATACCTTAAGACAATGAAAGTGTAATTGCAATGTTACAAAATCTTTAGGATACAGCAAAAGCAGTACAAAGAGAAAAGTTCATACTAATAGAGGCCTAACTCAAGGGGAAAAACGTCTCAAATAAGCAATCTAGTGTTACATCTAAAGGAACTAGAAAAAGAACAAAAAAAGCCCAAAGTTAGTAGAAGGAAAAAAATTATAAAGATCAGAGTGAAAATAAATTAGAGACTAAAACACAACAAAAAAAATAATGAAGCTAAGAGCTGGTTCTTTGAAAAGATAAAATTGATAAACCTTTAGCCAGACATCTAAACGAAAAAAGAAAAAGGGCCTAAGTAAGTAAAATCAGAAGTGAAAGAGGAGAAATTACAATGGACACCACAGATATACAAAGGATCATAAGGGAATACTATGAACAATTATATGCCAACAAAATGGACAACCTAGAAAAATGGATCAATTCCTAAAAACATATAATGTGCCAAAACTGAATAATGAAGAAATGGAATATCTGAATAGAGTGACTATTAGTAATGAAATTGAATCACTAATAAAAACACTCCCAACAAACAGAAGTCCAGGTCTAGATGGTTTCACAGGTGAAGTCTACCAAAAATTTAAATAAGAGTTAATACCCATCCTTCTGAAATTATTCCAAAAAAAAAATGAAGAGAAGAAATGCTTCCAAACTCATGTAATGAATACAGAATTACCCTGATACCAAAACCAAAGACACTCAAAAAGAAAAAAAAAGAAAGAAAATTACAGACTAATATCATTGAAAAAAACAAATGCAAAGATCCTGAACAAAATATTATCAAATCAAATTTCAACAATATATTAAAAGGATCTTACATCATGATCAAGTAGGATTTCTTCCAGGGATGCAAGGATGGTTGAATAGATGAAAATCAATCAATGTGACACATCACACCAACAAAACAAAGGATAAAAATCATGACCATCTCAATAGATGAAGAAAAAACATGAAAAAATTTAACACTCATTTATGATAAAAACTTTCAACAATCTGGGTATACAGGGAACATACCTCAACATAATAAAAGCCATGTATAACAAATGCATACTCAGTAATGAAAAGCTGAGAGACTGAAAGCTTTTCCTCTAAGATCAGTAACAAAACAAGACTGCCACTTTCACCACTTTTATTCAATATAGTATTGGAAGTCCCAGGTAGAGGAATTAGGCAAGTTAAAGAAATAAAAGGTAGAAACAAGATAGCGGCGTAGGAACAGCAGCACGCACTGCCTCCCGCAACCACATCAAAATCATAACTAAAACACAGAACCACCGTCACTCAGAACCCCCTGAAATCTGGCTGCACAGAAGCCCCACAACCAGGGAGCTGAAGCAGCACTGGGATCCGGTAGGAGGGGGAGACGCAGGCGGGTCAGGGCTGAATCCTGGAGACTTCGCTGCAGGCCCACACCCGGTGCCGCGGGGAAACCCGGGAGGGACATCTCCATGGTGGAGGTTTCCCGGAGGAGGTCCCAGCAGGCCCTAGCCCAGGGCTCCATGGCCCGGGAGACAGGTCCCCACACCTTCGGGCTGTGAAACCAGCGGGGACTGTCCCTGAGGGTCGCGGAGGCTGCGGGAGCCCCAGCAGCTCCTCTCAAAGGGCCGCGCACGGACTCACTCGGATGCTCCCTCTGAGCCCAGCGCCGGGCAGCAGCCTGAAGGGACCTGGGACACTCGGGGAGGAACTAACCTGCCTGAAGTCGGGCAAGAGGTGGAGGGCGGCTTCCTCCCAGGCAGAAGGGCTGGCGGAGGCCATGGCTCCTGTGGCGAGTCCTCCCCGCACACAGCCGGCAGGCAGGCGCCATATTTGAATCGCCAGCACCTGACCCTCACCCTTGGCCCCGCCCCGTGACTCCCGGAGGCCCCGCCCCTCCCCACCTGCAGCTCATCCAGGCCATTTCCAGGGGCTTTTCTGTGCAAGTGGCCTCTCCAGCCTCATGCTTAGGACTTTCCTAAAAATCTCTCAAACAAGCAGCAGCTGCCCCATGCGGCTTGATAAGCGGCCCCAGGCCTGGCACTAGCGGCAGCTGCACTGGCTCATAGCTGGGCCTCTCCTGGGCACCTCCAAGCCCAGCACAAGGAGCAACCAACTACGGTTTGCTGTGTAGCTCATGCTGGGTGGCCCTGGGCAGGGCACTGGCACAGGCTGACTTTGCACCTCCTGGGAGTCCCCAGAGACAGTGCACCTGGTGGTCAGACTCGACCACGCTGGATTACACCCCTACCACATCCACGAGTGACACTCAAGGGGCGCACTTGGTGAACACCAAAGCCCCACTGAAGTAAATCCTGCTCCATAGGGGTGTCTTCAGCATAGCAGCTCTTTGGCTGTAGTTGACGCTGGTCCTCACAGCCATTTGGCCTGGGGGTCAATTCCTCCCAGTGATGCCAACAGCAACCAAGGCTCAACTACAACAGGACAGTGCACACAGCCCACACAGGGGAGCACCTAGCAGGCCCAGCTCAGGTGACTGGGGAGGCTGAGCCACTGGACCCTACAGGACACGTGCTACACAAAGCCACTCCGCAAATTCCAGGAGACATAGCAGCTCTATCTAATACATAGAAACAAACACCTGGAAGCAGCCAAAATGTGGAGGCAAAGAAACATGTCACAAAGGAGAGAACAGAAGAAATCTCTAGAAGAGGAACTAAATGAAATAGATCCAAACAAGCTAACAGATACAGAGTTCAGAATTATGGTTATAAGAATGCTCAACCATATTAGTAAGAGTTTTATGAAAACAATGGAGAAAAATCGATGACATAATCAAGTACCAATTTGAAATGAAGGCTACACGAACTGAAATGAAGAGTAATTTACAGGGAATCAACAGTACAGTAGAGGACGCTGAGAATCAAATCAGCAATTTGGAACATGAGGAAAAAAACCACACCCAACCAGAGGAGAAAAAAGAAAAAAGAATCCAGAAATATGAAGATAGTATAAGGAGCCTCTGGGACAACTTCAAGAGGCCCAATATTCATATCATTGGGGTGCCAGAAGGGGAAAAAAGAGACCAAGAAATTGAAAACCTATTTGAAAAAATAATTAAAGAAAATTTCCCCTACCTGGGGAAAGAAATAGACTTAAGTCCAGGAAGCACAGAGGGTCCCAAACAAGAGGAACCCAAAGAGGCCCACAGCAAGACACATCATAATTAAAATGCCAAAGGTTAAAGACAAAGAGAGAATCTTAAAAGCAGCAAGAGAAAAGCAATTAGTTCCCTACAAGGGAGCACCCATACGACTGTCAGCTGATTTCTCAACAGAAGGGAGGGGCAAGAAATATTCGAAGTGATGAAAAACATGGAACTACAACCAAGATTGCTCTACCCAGCAAAGCTATCATTTAGAACTGAAGGTCAGATAAAGAGCTTCACAGATAAGAAAAAGCTAAAGGAGTTTATCACCACCAGACCAGCACTACAGGAAATGTTGAAGGGTCTTCTTTAAGAAAAAGCTAGTAAACAAAAGAATCTGACGAACTAAATGGATCCAGAGGCACTGACTCATGCAACAGACGATCATATTTCAGAGGAAAGAGGGAAGGGGTTGGCGGGTGGGAAGAGATTAACCAAAGAAGTTATATGCATATATGCATAACTCATGGACACAGTCATTAACGGGGTGAAGGCCTGGGGAGGGGGTGGGAGTGAAGGGTAGGGGGTCAATTGATGGGGAAAAATGGGACACCTGTAATACTCTCAACAATAAACATAAAAATAAAAAATAAATAAATAAAAGGCATCCAAATTGAAAAGGAAGAAGTGAAACTGTCATTATTTGCAGATGACATGATACTATATATAGAAAATCCTAAAGACTCCATGAAAAATTACTAGGGCTAATAAAAAAATTACTAGGGCTAATAAATACAGTACAGTTGCAAATTAATATATATATACACACACATATATATATTAGTGCATTTCTATACACTAATAATGAAATATCAGAAAGAGAAATTAAGAAAACAATCCCATTTACAATTGCATCAAAAGATTCCTGGGAATAAATTAAACCAAGGAAATGAAAGACCTGTACTCCAAAAACTACAGTACATTGATGAAAGAAGCTGAAGATTATACAAATAAATGGGAGGATATTCCATGCTGGGGGATTAGAAGAATTATTATTGCCAAAATAAATATAGTAGTCAAAGCAATGTACAGATTCAATGCAATCCCTATCAAAAAACCAATGGCATTTTTCACAGAACTAAAACAAATTATCTTAAAGTTTGTATGGAACCGCAAAAGACCCCTTATAGCCAAAGCAATTTTGAGAAGGAAGAACAAATCTGGAGGTATCATCCTCCCTGATTTCCTCAAAAAATTAAAAATAGAACTACTATACGATCCAGTAATTTCTCTTCTGGGTATTTACCTGAAGAAAACAAAAATACTAATTTGAAAAGGCATATGCATCCCCATGTTTATACAATGTAATTTCCAACAGCCATGATCTGGAAGCAACCTAAGTGTCTATTGATAAACGAGTAAATGAATGGATAAAGAAGTTATATACATAATGGAATATTACTCAGCCACAGAAAGAATGAAATGCTTCCATTTGGGACAACATGGATGGACCTGGAGTGTACTATGCTAAATGAAGTAAGTCAGACAGAGGAAGACAGATGCCATATGATTTCTAGGGAGTCTAGTTAGGAGGCAGTTACGTTAGTTATAAGACGTGGCTTGGACAGGGAGGTAGTGAAAGTGATCAGATTCTTCATGTGTTTTAAAGGAACCTAAGATAGGATGTGTTGATAGTTCTGCTGAGGGGTGCAAGGAAAGAAAATGCACTGGTTTATCTGTGAATCATTTCCAATGTATGGCACAGTGGCTATCAACATAGGCTTTAGACTCAGACACATATATCTTTGAATCCAGCATCATACTAACATCTTGTACAATTTCTAAATCTCATGTACTCCTATTTAGAATGAACACCACAATATCTACCACCTGGAGTTGTCATGAGTGTTAAATAAAATAGTGCATAAAAACTCTTAGCACAATGCCTAACACATGACATGCATCTCATAAGGCCGGTTTGTATCCAGCCTTTTCTCTCTTCACACACTTGTCATCCCCTCCAGCCAGACCAGTTTACTTCCCTGGGCCATGCTCATTCCCTACTTCAAGACTTTGCTCTGACCCCATCCACCATTTGGAATCCGTTCCTACTTCCTTTCTACTTCTCTTCAGTTTGAAATCAGGTCCTGCTTCCTCCACGAAACTCTTCCGTTCCTCCCTTGACAGCTAATAGTAACCTCTCCCTTCTTTAAATTTCCAACTTTTTCCAGGTTCGCATTGCCCATTTCACACACATATGCTACCTTTTCAGGAATGTGGTAGGATACAGAGCAACCTTTGTCAACAGTCAGGACAGGCTACAAGTTATAGGCCCTACCTATCTGGGCTGGGTTGCATTGCCTTGGTCAAGGTATTTCATTTCTTCTCATGTAGGATGATGACGGCAAAAAAATCCATGTCTGAGAATGTCATGAGAACTAGAGGAAATAACCTATGCACTTAATTGTGTGAGTGATGAATAAAAGAAATATTGTTTCCTTTTTTCCCATGTATTTTATTTCTAACTAGATTGTAGGATTCTGAATGGCAGGGATTATATGTGGTTGATATTTATTTGCATCTGTCTTAGGATCTATCACAATGACTTCAAACTATTTTGATGATAATCCATAATAAGAAAAATGCATTTCTATCAAGTCCTGGTCTATTCATCCATCTTATATATATAAGAAATATACATATAAATGATATACAGATATAAGCATTTACTCACATATATATAAATACACATACATAACTGAAACAAGTTTCATGAAATAATACCCTTAGTATAAAGATAAAATCTGCTTTATTTTATTGTCCTTTATTCTATTCCTTTTATTTTGTCATCGAAAATCCAGTTGTGTCTGGCCGGTGTGGCTCAGTGGTTGAGTATCAACCCAGAAACCAAGAGGTCACTGGTTCGATTCCCGGTCAGGGCACATGCCCCGGTTGCAGGCTCGATCCCCAGTGGGGGCCATGCAGGAGGCAGCTGATTAAAGATGTTTCTCCCTCATCGATGCTTCTATCTCTCTCCCCTTCTCCCTTCCTCTCTAAAAGTCAATAAAAACATAGTTTTTAAAAATCCAGTTACTACCCATAAAATTGATTTCATGATCCACTGATGGGTTTGACTGTGAGTTTTAAACAATGAAAAATACTGGAATATCACATAATAGACACCACATATATGTTGAATGAGTACTTGCAATGTGGAGACTTTCTCCATAGTTCCTTCTCCCATTCTCCCTGGCAATCTCCCTGCCAAAAGGGATGAGACAAACGACATATGTGTTTCCCATTTGGTAGCTTGGACTCTGGGTCATTTTGTATTTGGGGTATGTCCTTTTATATAAACCACATAGCAGAAATATGCTGTGGACTCTGACATACCACTTATGATTTTAGTTGGTGCCATTATATACTAGCCTTCTGCTGGTATATAACACTGTGCCTGCGTAGCCAGCTACATAAAACCCTTAGTGTTCGGAGCCGGTACTGCGCACTTTGCCCTCTCACACATATATTTGGCTTTTTAAAAATTTATCTTTATTGTTGAAAGTAATACACATGTCCCCCATTCCCCTCCCATTGGCCCCTCCACCCCGCATCTGCCCCCCACAGGCCTTCCCCATACTGCGGTCTGTGTCCTTGGGTTATGCACATATGCATATGTTCTTTAGTTAATCTCTCCCACCCAACCACCCCCGCCTTCCCTCTGAGATCCCTCAGTCTGCTCCATGCTTCTCTGTCTCTGGATCTATTTTGTTCGTCGGTTTATTATGTTCCTTAGATTCCACATGAGTGAGATCATGTGATACATTTGGCTTTTTTGTTTTTCTAGAGACACTCTCTGACTCCCTCCTTCGCCCCTGGTCTGTATGAGATTTTCTGACTGGCACGGAATAAACTTGCTCTTTTCATTTTTAACCCCAACTCAAACTGAGAATCAATATTCCGTCAAAAATAAATAAAGAAGCACGAGAAAGCAGTGTTTCCACATGGGGCCTGTATACTCTTCTTTGTAACATCATCTCAGGCACATGAGATCCCTTTCCCAATTCCAATGACTAAACTCCACAGAAAATCTGAGTTTTTCCTCCAGAGCTCATCCAAAATCAATGTCTTGAAATGAAAACACCCCTTAAAGCTTCCACCTGAGGCTTTGCACAGTCCAAAGTGAGAAAAAAGCGTTTCAGGCATGCCTACTAATCTCTCCCACACATTTTCAAGAGTTCTCCTCTTATAAAATTATAGCCCCTGGCAGGAGGACCCTGGCGTTGTACAGAAAAATGATTGGAGTAACTGAAATTAAAGCAATATGTGCTTGGAAATTAACTGCTTCTTGCTGAGCAGTGGAAATATGGAGAAAATTACTGCCCACCTGGCCTGTACCCAATGAGGTATATCAGCAGTCAAAGGAAGCATTGGCCACAAACTGTAAATAATATTTTGGTGTCTATTTGAAATAGGTTCAGTTTGTCACCAGAAATAAATAGTGTTATAAAATGTAGAATCTTAGAACCAAGTATTCATACATGGCCCCAGCTTGTATAAAACAAATTAAACAGATTTCATCAATTACATGCTTCTTGGTGTTTATCACACATGGGGAAGATGAGATTAAAAAGAAAGACTGCTTTTTCTCAACATCCATGAGTTACAAAATTTTTATCAAACCTGAGTTGACTGGGTAGAAATATTTTGAAAAAAGCAAGCTTACGCTTAAAACTGTGCCTTCAAGCAGCATTTATTTCCCTACTTTCATTTCTGTATCTATATCTTGCTTAACATATAGTAGGAACTCTGTCAATATTGGCTGCCTTGAATAGTTAAATTACTGACAGTTTAAACCTATATCCAAAAATACAGGCATTGGCAGTTTATCAACACTGAGGGGCTTCTACGTCAATTATTTGCTTAGGAGGGGATACAAAGTTGAAGAGAGCAATGTTCTCTACAACCCAAGAAACTCTTATTTAGTAAGAAGGGTGAATATAAACAATTATAATGAGGCATGATAGCTGTTTCTGTAGGGCTATAAAGAAAGGTCTATGTCAACGTATAGGACAAATGGTGACAGAATCAAGGCAGTGCTTCATAGGAGGAACGTTTAGGTCGAGTCCTGATATAGATGACACATCCCCCCATCCCTTTTTTTGTGCCATGCAGAAGTACAGTGTTTAACAACACGGTCCACTGTCACAGACGCTTGATTTCAGCCTCAACTCTGCCATTTATACAGTCTCTGATCTTCAGTTTTCTCATCTGAATAATATAGAAATAGCATCCACCTCCTAGGGTTGCTGAAATAATTCTTGTGTAGTGATGTTGTTGCTGCCATATCCAGCTTCCTGTCACCTTTACCTTTCCAGTGCTTTGGCCTAACCTGCATTTTTCTCTGGAGGGTGGCTGGCTTTGCTTTCTCTGGCCATCGGGGTTTACTTTGCCTGCCCCCACGTAGGCTAGAAGTGCTGGGGAAATAGCATCTTGCAGGAGTGCATACAGTCAATGACTAACGGGAGCTGTGTCATAAATACCCTAGATCCCTTGACCCTTAGGAGGGAAAAATTTGAGGCATATGTTTTATACAGTCTCCTAGAGATGCTATGCAGGATTAAGCTCCAGTTGCACACAGCAGTAGCTGGTTTCATCACGTGCCGCTTACCTGCTGCCTTCCCTTCCTCGTGCCATGTCCCTCCTCCCCTACCAACATTCCAAATAAATTACTAGCACTTTAAAAATGCTGTTTTTCACTTACTGTTGATACTTGATATGATTTTGTATGAATTTCAGATGTACAGCATATTGTATACTTTACAAAGTATGCCCCCTAATATTTCCTAGCCTGTGATCCTGTTTCATGTTCCATGTCTGGGGAAGCCCAAGCAGTGGTCACTGCCTGCCACACTGAAAAACAGAAAGTGGGGCGAGTGCTGAGGGCTAGAAGAGCCACACTTTGTTTCCTTCTGGCTGTGCCTCATACAGCCCTTCAGCAGCCTCCAGGTTAGAGGCAGATGAAAGATCAGAACTGTACACCAGATGCACCTTTTCAGTTTTTTGTACCTCGCCAAATCGCTACGGGTCCACTGTGAGCACGTGCACAAGGCTCTCCTGATTAATGCAAATTGCCAGCTCTCTACTTTCCCTTTCCTCATTTCACATTTTGACAACTCTTGTGGATTACACACAAAATCTCATTACCATTTTTTGGTTTCCTAGCTAATATGCAGGAAAACAGAAACTGACTTTTATCATTCGCCTTTTTTAAAAAAGATTTTTTTTTAACTGATTTTTAGAGAGATAGGAAGGAGGAGGGAGAGAGAGAAACATTGACATGAGAGAGAAACATCGGCTGCCTCCTGCACGCCCCCTAGTGAGGATCGAGCCCACAACCCAGGCATGTGCCCTGACCGGAAATCGAGCCAGCAACCTTTTGGTGCATGGGGACAACACCCAGCCAACTGAGCGACACTGGCCAGGGCTATCATTCACCTTTGTTATCATGTCCATGGGAACATGTAATAAATGGAATCAATTAATAGAATCAGAGAACTGAGAAGAACTTAGAGATCACATAGTCCTAACCTAATATTTATTAAAAGGAAAACTTTAAGAAAAGTTAATGACTTGCCCATGACAGCATGGCTAGTAAATTTTTCTGTGACTCCTAACCTAGGACTCAGGCAGACTGTGAACTCAGACATGCCATGACGCCCTTCCACGTTCCCTTCTCTCTCTATCACTGGTGCCATTGTTTTTCTACCCTTCCCCCCCTTCTGTGGGCGCCTCCCTTTCCTCTATCAGAAAAGCACCTGAAATTTTCATAGTAAAAATGACTGGAAAAAGCTTCCACTGTGACACATATCAAGGATATTTTTATTTTAGTAGGAATCAAACTGTTAATCTAAAGGGACTGGGCATCTCAGAAATCTACTAGGAAGCAGGGGAGGCAAACAGGATTCTCCCCTGCATGCCTGAAATCACCCTATTTATTGCTTCTCTGAGCACGCTGCCCAGCATTAGGCATACTATGCTTAAGTAGCAATGCTACGAGATGCTGTGGATAAGAAGACATTTCACATAATGACCCAGGAAGTGTTGAAGAAATCTATAACGGAGCATGGCTTTTCCCACCAAATAGATTTTTTAATGCTTCTCTTATCACCGCAGTCCAGAAAACAGGACCCCTGAAGAGAAAATCCACCAAAGAGAATACAGACACTTTTAATATATACCAGAACTGTTGGGTAACAGGAGGAAATGAAATGTGGCAGAAAATGCACAGATCGCAGACATAAAAGGCCTGAGTTCCTGAATGGTCACTTAACATTTTTAAGCTTCAGTTTTCTCATCCGGCAATTGGAGCTACTCATCTTTGTCTTCTCTGTCTCACAGGCATGTGGCAAGAATGACAAGAATGACATTAATTAAAGGGTGAGAATATAAAGTATACACATATTGTATGAGTGTGTGCTTATATATATGCATATATTTATACATACATATATATACTTGTATAGGGTATATATTTGTCCTGTTTTCTGAAAACAGCTTTATAAGGACTTTTCAAGGTATATGTGAAATAATGCATTGTTTTTGTTAAGGTCGAATTTTGCTAGCAAACAATGCAGAAACTCAAAACTGGAACTAACTATATGCTGGGAAAGAATGTAATATGTGACTTCCTATTACTATTGCTGTTGAGTATTTCCATTGTCTAAATTTCTAGTTTGGAAAGGTGTTAAGAAAACCACACATTGGTCACTATTGCCTGTTATAAAGTTCATCTCCAAGCCCAGATGAGAAGCAGGGGAGATACTAAAGTGACAGCACTTTATAATTGAAAGGAAGCTTTGTCAAATTCTGTCATTTATTACATGAGATACTGAGTGGTTGGCTGACCTTCCTAAGGTCAATAACTATGTGTTATTTTGGGTTCCCTCAGAAGCGAAGATGAGTACAGGAGAGAGTGGGGAAATGACAGAGAAGGGTAGAAAGTCAACACAGAGTACACTGTAAAGGCAACTGGCACTGTGGGAGATTGGGGTGTATTTCTGTTGGGGAAACTCAGGGAGCCAGTGTAGACCATGCCCCTCAGAGTTATCCCACTTTGGGTGAAGTATCTGGAGTTTATACAGCCTCATTGTTTGAGGGTTGTTCCCAGAGACAATGCCTCAGTACTTCCAGCCTGTTACATGGGTAGCTGGGTGAGCTCCTGAGGCATGAGAATGCTCTTAAACAAAGAGGTGCAGGTGCTGGCAGACAGAAGTCAGGGCTCCGTGCACTGAGGCGGTAAGACAGGAGACAGGAGAAGGACACCGAGAGTATCTGCTACACATGATGAAGTGGCTGAGCCAGAACTTGAATCCAGGTCTTTAGACTCCTAGTCTAGGCACAATTCACTCTGACGTGCTGCCTTCTAGTATACCTCATTCCTGTTGCCTACTAACCATGTTAGGTTCTGTATTCAATTCTTGGAAGAAAGCCAGAAATACGCAAACAATTTCATAAAACAGTGTACTGTATATAAAAAATATGGAGTGATGATTATGCATTGGTATTAACATGGTGTTTTAAAGCATTTCTTTTCAAAAATGACATTAGGTCAGTCTCATTGTTTGGGAAATTATAATTGAATTGCAATAAGCAAGTCTATGGTTGCTCTGTTGACTAAAGAGAGCATATTTTTGTTTCTTTAAAAGAATGCTATGCCTATAAAAGAACAGGTTTTAGAAATTTGGTAAGGCTTCAACTGTATTTCAGGGACATGCACAATTTTAAAAAATATTTTTATATATATATTTCTGCCAATGTCGATATGCTTACTGCTGGGATCGGCAAACCTCTAGGATACATCACCAGTTCCAACTCCAATATTGTTCATAAGGGGAATTTATCATCTATAGTCTGTAAAGATAGTATGGACCTGTGCGCATTCCATAAAAGAAGAGAGAAGGCACTTAAATCCTGCTGCCCAGTGAATGTTTTCTGTTTAACAAGATGCTCTTGAATTAGAATAAAGTAAGGAATTTTTAACAAGATGCTCTGGAACTGGAAAAAAGTAAAGTCAGGAATTTTAAGTTCCAAGACTGTTTTAATGTGGGGAAAGCGAGGCCGTGAGGTGGCACAATCGTAGGGATAACTCAGACCCACTGGAAAATTTTAGCATAATTAAACTGTTAACTTTTGGACATTAAGAAGGCATTTCTTTTTATCCTAAAAGGAATGAGAAGCTATTGAAGAGTTTTAAGCAGGAGAGCAATATAATCACATATCTTTATAGAAATATCTGACTGCATTTTAGAGAATAGGGTAAAATGAATGATCGGTTGACAACTCAGAATCACTACCTCTTCTAAATTCTCTTCTTCAACACTACATTTCCCAGAGTACCCTTCTACTTGTTGTTTGGCATTACAGTTTGTTAACCAGAGGCAGTCAAGCAAGGTTTTGATGGCAGAAAAGAAGAAGGCAAAGCTGTTATTCTTTTGAAGCAGTTACAGTAAGACGGGGGGGGGGGGGGCGGGAATGGACATTCAGAGCTGCTGCCTGGTGAGCTACCAACTTATGGGCTTCGGGCTGTCTTTAGTTGTCAGCTTCCTTACCCTTTTCTCTCCCAGTTCTTCCAACGGCTACGCACACCACTGCCTATATTATGCCCTTCACACCTGGCACAGATGCAGTGACTTCTACTTCCCCAACCTCGCCCTGCCTGGTAAAGAGAAGGCCAAGACACGGCTGAGCGATCTGGTAGGAGGTTGCAGCTACGACCCGAGAGTGGAGACAGGAAAGTGTGAATTCGTTTAATGGCAGCGGGAGTTGCGGTGGTAGCGAGAGATGCTTGGGGAGTGGCATGGACTAGCAGTGCTGGTTGAGTGGGTGGGATGGTGAGGAATAATTCTCAGATGGTTTTTGACTTTAGCTATTAAGACAGCCAGCAGTACCATCCACTGTAATAGGGACGAAATGAGAAGCAGCGGGTTTGGGAGGGAGTTGATCATTTTATTAGACTCATTCACGGGACCTATGGATAAACCAAGTGCAGGTGTCTGGTAGGTGGTAGGTCGCACACCTCTGAAGGTAGTAAAAATAATGGGAGCTATGGACTTAGGAGTCATCAGCATGAAATGATAGGTATGTGTTCACGGGGGAACTTGCCTGTGGGGTATAAGAGGAACCCAAAAGGAGAGGCCCAGGCATAGCCCTGGGAAGCTCGCCAGTTAGAAATGTACTAAGGAAGAGTGACTCGTGATGGAAATTGAGAAAGAGCAGCCATGGAAGGAATTTCCCAGAAGCCCCACAGGGACGGATGGGATCAGGACCCTTAATTGTGTGGGACAGACATCTCCCAGCACAAAAGGGTGGGAGGAGGAAAGGACTTGAGGGACTACAGCATTGATGGTGAGAAGATGAGGTAATTCCTGCCCCATGTCCACATTTTCTGTGAAGTAAGAGACTAGCTCAGCTGCAGGGGGTGAGGGAAGCAGGTGACAAGGTTCAAGATCTGAGAAAAGTGTAGGTTTGAAAAAAGCCTTCATGGAGAATGGAATAGAGAATTTATTGGGAAGAAGAGAGGACAGATTGTCGTGCCAGCTGTGCCAGTAAGTAACTGGGGGCCTTGCAAATCCTTTATTCCCTTCTAAATCTCCTTGTTCCCATACCAGGTAGCTGAGGCAGCTGGGCTGCATGATCTCCCAGGTGCCCTGGAGTCCCACAGCGATGTTTTTCATTTTCCCTGTCTATCCAGGCACTAGGCAGCTTTCAAGGCCCACGGAAAGTTCTATATGCCCTGAGAAGAATTCTCACAAGCCCCAGCATTAGTGACTGTTTGTAGCTTAAACTCCTATAGCACATTTTCTGCTACTCTACCGTCTGCACAGAATTGTATACATTGGAAAATGATTTCTATTTTCAATCAAGGACATTTAAGCACATGATTTTAGTGCTGAAAGAAACAACTGTCCCTTTCCCATCTATATCTTCTGTTCCCTAGATGTAACCATAATTCAACACTTAGCAGTTTCCTTTGCTATTTACCTTAGTATTTCTAATTCACGCAGGGTCTTTAATTCTTTGACCTCAATACCTATCTCTCCCCCTTCACTCACTCTTCTACAGGAAAGTGGCTTCCTTGCTGTTCCTGGAAAACATGGGGCACGATGTTCATCAAACATACTGGGTAGGCTGCTTTCCCGAACACACCAGGATGCTCCCACCTAAGAACATTTGCACTAACGATTTCCTGGGCCTGGAATCAGTGCTCTTCCCGGTACTATATATAAGACCAACTACCTTATTTCCTTGAGGCTTCACCCGAAATTCATTATCTCAATGAAGACTTTTTCTAGCTAAAATTGCAGCTGGCCCTTACTGAGGCAATGCTTCATATCTTTATTTCCAGCACTTATCACTACCTAATAACCCTGTACTTTATTTATTTCTCTTGATTAACTCATCTCCAATACACATGTGTAAGTTCCACAAGGGCAAAAATTTGTCAGTCATTCACTGGTAGCTCTGGTGCCTGAAACAGTGTCAAGTATATAATAGGTACTTAATAAACCTCTGTTGAATTATTTCATGAATTTTGAATTTATCATTCAATAGGTGAAATGTAAACGTCATCTATTGACTTTCTATATAGTAAATAGAGCTTCAACGCTCTTACAGCCCTATGCTTTCCCCCGTTCTCTCGCTTCCCCCATTTTCAACATTCTCTAATGTTGTTTACGTTATTATGACTATGTAAATATTGTTCACTGCTGAACCAATGGAGGACAATTTGATTCAGGCTCTAAAATAGAAGGGAAAAGAAAGAGGGGAAAAGGGGTATATGGTAGTGAACTAGTCTTCTGGAAATCTTTCTATCAAAATCATCTCCCAACCATCTGCCTCTGACACCTAAATGCCTTGCACTGACTGCTTACGTCTTGGTGTTGTGCATGGCCTTTCCTTCTGATCTGCTTTGGAAAAAAATCAATGCACATGGGAAGGGAGACGCATTTGTCCAATAGTTTGTCAGTGTGAATTACTCCCCCAGCCAACACAAAGCAGTGGCGCCAGAATGGGAGTGTAGTTAGTAAAATGGAGGAAACAGGTGCAGAATTGAGAAAAGAGATCAGAAAATAAATATTTCAAATTTGTCCTGGTGTTGGGGGCAGCAGCAACTCAAAGGTGAGCGCCAGTCACTAAGTAGAATTCACATGCATGTCACGGAACTACATAGCGATAAACTCTTAGAGGTGGAAGTTTCGTACAGAGCACAGTGACCAAGTACCGCCTTCTACAGATGAGGAAACCGAGACTTGAGGTAGCACAACACCACACAGCTGTTAATGGCAGACTTGGCTCCAGAACCGGATTCCTCATTCTCCCAGTTGGCTTCTGAATACCTAGTGCTGTTTCATGTGCCCTTTCTTAATGAATGCTATTAATGAATGCTATTAATTCTTCATGGACAAATCTATCCCTACTCACTAATCCCAGTAAAGCGCACCCTTGCAGAGGACCCACGCTTCCTTCTAGTTTTCATTCAAAAAAGATTAGAGGTTTTCGACTTTCAAATGTTGCTCTTACGAAACTCTAGACACAAGCCACTCTTTCCCACTACCAACCGCAAATACTTAGCTACTTGGAAAACTATGTATTCTGCTATTATCCAGACAATGTATGAATAGTTGCCGGCAAATAATGGTCTTCTCAGCATCCAATTGCTCAGTTTCCATCATCTGACAATGATTTCTGTCCATCATTCTTGGTTTTCAACCTTGTAATTGCTCTCAAGCCATTTATTTAATGCCATGTAAATGTGTACATGATTGTCATCACATATTAATCTTTTGGGTGGAATGGCATTAAGCTTTTAGGGGAAGTAAATGAGGTCCCTTAATTTGCTTTTATCTTGCTTCTTGCATTGTACTTATTAAAATAACACGTGCTTATCAAGTTGAGACTTCTTTCTATAAATCAGCAATGATTTGTTAAGCATTATGCATTTCTAATGCTGCATAATCCTTTCCCAGAATGCTCTTTCACGTTTCTTCATGGTTGAAGATGCATCTTCTGATCTCTAAACTTCCTGAATTTGCTTTTGACCTTTCCTTAATGCGATAAATTCTAGTCTTTCCTATAATGTATTGTTCTATTACGCACTGGTGTTCTACTGTGGTCCCAGTTTTACAGCTCAGACAGCACATCTGACCTACTATGGGGCAGAAAGAGGGATCAGGTAGCATAGGGAGGGGGCTGCACAGGAAATAACCAAGGCCCAGGTACTAAATAAAGCAATTAGCATACAGCCAAAAGCAGTCAAATTATAAAGTCAGAGGAGCCTGGGGTTAAAGCTGGGAAGAAGGAATAGGCACTAGCTTAAGAGGCTTTTAGCCAGCCTGTGGTCTTAGAGTACTGGATGCAGAAAGACCAGCAGTAAATTGTGCTTTTCTTAAACACCCTAATCTCAAGGAGGAAAGGGGTGAATCAACAAAGGAGTCTGGACTCCTGCTAGGAAAACCAGCAGGAACCAAAGCAGAACCTTACACATCAAATGACAAGACCAGCAATTATTAATTAAAGAACAGTCCAATACCAAGATTCTTGAACTTTGATCCAAGGTCAGAGTGGGACACAAGGTTGAAAAGTATGTGGCTTCCAAACTCATGATCTGGAATCCTTAATTTGTCCCTGACTTGGGAATATTTTGCTTTCTGCCTCCAAGTACCCAGGCTTGGCTAAGCCTGTAGATCAGGGTTAGGAAGCTCTAGCTGTGAGACCTGGATGACTGCTGAAAAGAGACAAGGGCTGGCTGGGATTATGAGCCAAAAAAGGATTCTCAGCCAGATGCTCTTGAACCTTCCTCAATGCATTCTTTAACTTTCACGGAGGTAATTCATCTGGATGCAATAGTTTATTGGTCCCTAATGGTTCCATAGGGTTAGCTATCCTCCCCCAAGTAAATAAAAAGCCTTTAATATCTTTTGCAGAAGAGAAAGTGAGTCTGAAGTTCCAGGTGTGACCTTTAGTTCCTTCTCCCTCTCCCTCTTGCTGCTCTCCCTCCTCTCCCTCTCCTTCTCCCTGCTCTCCCTCCTCTCCCTGCTTTCCTTCTCCCTGCTTTCCTTCTCCCTGCTCTCCCTCCTCTCCCTCTCTCTCCTCTCCCTCTCCCTCCTCTCCCTCCTCTCCCTCCCTCCTTTATTTTTTTGCAATTCTATAGCAAAACTTCTCAAAGGCACAACCTCTGTCAGAGAAACTCTGGATTTCATGAACTCTCAATAGTCATGAAATACTTGACTTGAAGGCTTCTAAAAAGACATTTAGATTGTTAACAACTGTACTTGCAACCATGTGGCACTTTTGTATAAGTTGTATTTTCTAGAAAGTGTTATTAATATTTTATTATATCATTTCTACCTCCCTTTGCTTGATACTTAGTAAAATATCTAAACTGTTAGAGGTAGGAGAACTTTTAGAGATTAAAAAGTCTTCATTAGAGATTTTAGCTTTTTGTGAGTCAAGGAACACATTCAGAACCTGGTCCTTTTCAGAAGCTTCAAAGTATCCCTGATAACTATCCATGGACAGCATGTTGAGGATCTCTGCCTGGGCCAAACATGTCAAATGAAAATGGTGAAGCTGGGATCCACAAAGTTTAAATGGTTTGAAAACCCTGAACTCCACAGTGGGTGAACTGCTCTCCCTCTGGGGCTCCCATGTTACCTTAGGCATAGCCTTGTCTCTACCCTACATCATGATATTGGCCTTTTCCCTCACTGGACAGTGAGCATCTTCAGGCCAAAACCCATATCTCAATTATTTTTATAGCTCTAGCACATACAAGGCCTGGCATACAGAAGGCTCGATAAGTGTTTGATAAACAAGTCCATATTCAATGGTTCACAAGTGAGAACTCAGAGGGCTGGACTTTCTGCCCATTGTTGGTTATTACTGCCTTGTGTTGCCACCACCATAGGCAGGTTTTGGGGTCCCTTCTGGATCCCCTACTTTCTCAAAAACTTTGTACAAGTTACTTAACATTCTGATTTTCAGTCTTTTCATCTCATAAATAGGGATACTAGCATGTGCTTGCACTGTTGCCATGAAAACAAAATGGATAT
Organism: Miniopterus schreibersii; assembly: GCF_964146895.1. Lineage (NCBI taxonomy): Eukaryota > Metazoa > Chordata > Mammalia > Chiroptera > Miniopteridae > Miniopterus > Miniopterus schreibersii. The sequence continues at coordinate 94,538,909 of NC_138104.1, read as the reverse complement.
TGCATGTAAAGCCCCATCCATATGCTAATTACCTGTCTTATGGCCTAGCAATTAAACATTTGGGATGCAGTGTATGTATGAGAGACTCCACTGTGTGGTCTGAGAGGCCCTGTGGAAATAAACAGCACTGAGATTAGAGATAAATAGAAAGAAAATCTATCTTCTAGATGAGTCTTGCAGGATTTTGAGACAAGCATCAAAACTGGGCTAAGATTAGAATTGAGTCTCAGAGGCTCTGTCTCGTATCCCCCAGCCTTTCTGTTGGCCAGAGTCCTCCTTGAGTTTTTTGTCACGACTGTCTCTTTATTTGTCCTGCTGCTTATAACTCTCACCTCACCAATGTAAGCAGAAGAACAACAACAATAAAACAGCTGACATTTACATAGTATCCAAAAAGTTTCCTATAGAACTACCTTTTTTTAAAGGCACCCTTAAACAAGCAGGGAGGAAATGAGGCAGCAGGGATAGCTATTAGGTTAGCTATGTGGGAGAAGGTAGCTTCTCTCACCCATTCACATCGTATTAATTTATCCAAATGATAGCTTTTGCTCCCCCTGTGCCATTCATCACAGACCTGGTGACTGGGAATGCTGAAACAGGGTGGCAGCCAATCAGATGCCTCTGCCTGGGGACTTCAGCAACTGTGACTCATCAGCAACCAATTAGATGCCTTCAGTCCGGGAAAACTCTCCTCACCAGGGTAGAAACAAGCTCTGCACGCTGCTGACCTTTACATCAGCAACTCGTGTTTCTGATAACGCTGGTGAAAGGCCCGCACCGGCCTGGAAGCCCCACCCTGCCACACGAAAAGAATGACTTTGCTTTGCTTTGCTTTTGTGCAAGGGGGTTAAGGTTTCTGATGCAGTTTGTGCTTCAATCTCTTTGCCTCAGAGGCAGCTCTGAGCTCTGTCTCAGAAATCCTAATGGCTCTTTGCGGGGTAGATTTGCTGCCTGCCTTTTTCTCCGGGGAGTCCGCAGCTATGGCACAGTGTTCAAAGCTGGGACTCACCGTGCCATTTAGGAGAGGTCTTTCTGCTCATCCCATTACAGATTGCACACCCCCATCCACTCTGTGGCCTGGGTTGAACTAGGTGACTGAGACTTCTGTATAAAGCACTGCCATCTTGGCCACTATCCTTGCATCTGTGGATCTGAGCTGCACTCCAGTATTATCTGCTTTGTTCTTCTTTCTCTCTTTCTCTGTCACCCTTGGGCGGGTGTGTGTGGGTGTGTTTGTGTGTGTGTGTGTGTGTGTGTGTGTGTGTGTAAGAGAGAGAGAGAGAAGCTGACTCCAACCCTAAACCATCTGTACTTCTTTCCTGGCCAGAGAATAAAAATCAGACATCTTACTGCAGAATTTAATTCCTTCCACATTTTTTAAATACCTACTTCTTGATCTAGAGTTCACTTTTCAGCAGCCATGCATTTGGGAGTCCTAACACAATGTAGAATATTCAAAGACAAGAACGGTCCATAGACTCCCAGAAAGTTTTACCCATGTCATGAAACCTGCCTCATCTTAAACTTTTCAGATTCAAAGAGGTCCATTTCCAGATCAAACTCATATAACTTACAGAAAAATGCCTTCATTTGCAGTATTTCATGATGTCTTCCAATTTAGCCCCCTCTCAGCATCATAACAATCAGTCCTGACTATGAGAAAAAGAGGACAGAGGCTGTATTTTATCTTATATACTTTTTTTGTACCCTCCAAAGCACAAGCAGGCCCTCAAGCAATGCTTGTATCTTAACTGACTGGTCTAATGTAAAATTAAGGACTTTTGCCCCATACATCAGGTTCTCTAGAGAAATAGAGAAACAGAGACAATAGAGAAACAGAGACAATAGGGTGTGTGTGTGTGTGATTTTTTTTTTTTAAAGGAATTGGCATGTCCAAAATCTGATGATAGAGGCTGGCTGGCGACCCCAGACAAGCCAGTGTTGCAGTTTAAGTTCAAGGGTTGCTGCTGCAGGATATTCTCTTGTTTGAGGAAGGTCAGTGTTTTGTACTATATGAGCTTTCATCTGATTGAATGAGACCCATCCATGTTAAGGAAAGCAATTTTCTTCACTCAAAGGACAACAATCCAAATGTTAATCTCATCCAAAAACACCCTCACAGAAATATCCAGAATAATGTTTGACCTAATATCTGGTCACTGTGGCCAAAACAAGTTGACACAGAATTAACCATAACGGTCAACAATTTGAAAGTTTTCATAAATGAGGAATAATTAGCCTGGTCCCATATAACTAGATATTCCACACAGTTACCCCTTATTAGGTTTATAGCCTTGTGAAGAGGAAAATAGGGAAAGATGAAGTGAAACAAAGAATGGTAGGGAACAAAGGCGGGTATCCATTTTCCACCTGAAAATACCCTACACTGCGACTTGTGCAATAGGTTTATGTTTCCCAAAGTGTGATGATTCTAGGTAGTGTGTGAACAAACATTTTAAATTATTGCTTATTTACTTAAGGCATAGTAAAAAATATAGCCAGCATGTCAAAATTGTGATAAGAAATATTATTTCTTAGGATGAGGCTATGCATTAAAAATATATTTTGTAAATAATAGTACAAGAGCGACAAAAACCCAAACATTCTACTGAACATTCAAAGATGAATTAAAACCAATTCTACTCAAACTCTTAAAAAAAATAGAAGGGAGCACTTCCAAACTCATTTTATAAGGTCACCAATACCTTGATACAAAACCAGACAAAATGGCACAAGAAAACTATAGGCCGATACCCCTCATTAGCATAAATGCAAAAATCCTCAACGAAATATTAGCAAACCAAATTCAACAGTACAGTAAAAGGGTCATATAACATGATCAAGTGGGATTTATTCCAAGGATGGAAAAATGGTTCAACATCTGCAAATCAATTAATGTGACACATCACATTAACAAAACAAAGAATAAAAATCACATGATCGTCTCAATAGATTCAGAAAAAGTATTTGACAAAATTCAACATCCATTCATGATAAAAACTCTCTGCAAAGTGGGTATACAGGGAAAGTACCTCAACATAATAAAGACCATATATGATAAGCCCACAGACAACATCACACTCAAAGGTGAAAGCTCAAAGCCTTTCCTCTAATATCAACAACATAACATCAGAAGTCCTTGCCGGAGCATTCACACAAGAAGGGTAAAGGGCATCCAAACTGAAAAGAAGTAAAACTGTCACTATTTGCAGATGACATATATAGAGAAAACCCTAAAGACTCAACCAAAAACCTGTTAGAAATAATAAAAGAATACAGTAAAGCTGCAGGATACGAAATTGGTATACAAAAATCTGTTGCATTTCTATATGCTAATAATGAACTATCAAAAAGATAAATTAAGATAACAATGCCATTTACAATTTCATCAAAAATAAAATACCTAGAAACATATTTAAACAAAACGAAAGATTTGTGCATTGAAAACTATCTGACATTAATGAAAGAAACTGAAGGCACAAATAAATGGGAACATATTCTATTCTCATAGATTGAAAGAATACTGGTAAAAGGCCCATACTACCCAAAACAATCTACTCCCAATCATAATTCCAATGGAGCTCTTCATGGAAATAGAAAAAAACAATACTAAAATAGCCAATGCAAACTTGAGAAAGAAGAACAAAGCTGTAGGCATCATGCTTCTTTATTTCAAACTGTATCACAAAGCTGTAGCAATCCAAGTACGGCACAGGGAACACAGTTAATAATACTGTAATAACTATGCACGGTGCCAGCTGGGGTACTGGAAATAGCGAGGGGAACACTGAATAAGGTATATGATTGTCTAACTACTATGTTGCACACCTGACACTAATACAAAATATTGCCTGCAGACTGTGATTGAAAAAAAAATTTTAAAATTAAAAAACAGTATGGTATTGTCATAAAAACAGACATGTAGGTCATTGGAACAGAATTGACAGCCCAGAACCAAACCCACACATATATGGTTAATTAATTTATGACAAAGGAGTCAAGAATACACAATGGAGAAAGGACAGTCTCTTCAATAAATGACATGGAAACCCACATGCGAAAGAGTAAAAGTAGACCACTATCTTACCCAACACACACAAATTAACTCAAAATGGATGAAAGACTTGAATGTAAGGCCTGAAACCATAAAACTAGAAGAAAAAAGGTAGTAAGCTCTGTAAAATAGGTTTTGGCAATGATTTTCTTTTGGATCTGACACTGAAAGCAAAGGCAGCAAAAGCAAAAATAAAGTGGTCCTCGACCCTGGCTGAACGTTAAAATCACTTGCAGAGTTTTTCAAAAGTGCCAAAGCCCAAGTACCACCCCACAGTAATAAAATAAAAATTTGCCATGGAAAGGACCAAGGTATCAGTGAAATATTTCCCAGGTGATGCCAATCTATAGCCTGTGGAGAGAACCAGAGTCTTAAACATAACTAATCTGTGGTCATGAAGTGCATTTCATGAGTTAGAATATAACCTTTGGTATTTTCCATAAAAAGCTAAACAACATCAAATCTGGGAACTAACATAATCATTTTCTAGACCTCCCAATGGCAAACTACGTGGGTATTCTGACACACTAAAAGTATAAGTGCCTAGGAAGAGTCTAGGACATTATTAATTAGAAGTGAAAATAAGAAAAATATTTTTGTGACTAACATTCCTGGAAAGTGGTGGCAGACACGGTTGTATGATTTCATCCAGTATTTTTGAACATTAAAAAGGAAAAAAGCCCAATTTGGAGCAATGGCTTTTGTTTTGTTAGTTTTTTATTGCAGACATGACTGGGACCCAGCCTGGTTGTAGGCCCTTCTCCAAGCGCTCCTCTCAGGCTCCTTGGGCACTTCAGGAGGTTGTCCGATAACCATCTCCAGCTTTTCTATAAGCTGTGGATGTAGAAACAGGGACTTATCTACCTTGATTGAAGAGTTCTTGAAATCCCTCATGCCATGGGCACCTGAGGCTTTGCTTTACACATTTCCCTTTCCTATCTTGCACCTCAGTGGTTCCATTCCACTGCTTCTCCATGTCCCTCCTTACCCAGGCCTCATTCAGATGCACTTGTTGGTTCATGCTGCCAGTCTCCTGGCCTGCCTATTTCTCTAGCTCTTCTCCCTCCCAGCCCATCCTGACATGCTTTACCTTATCTCAAAGTGGTAAGTAGTTTCTTTCAGACCTTTCAGACAGATCAGAGTTTAGTCTTCATTTTTGTTTCATTCTCAAACTAGCACTTTTCTCTCCTATGTACAGTTGATTATATTTTCAACTTCCCCCTGAGTAAGCCCCACGATCATCTTCAATCTATAGGAATCTGTCTGGCAATCGATAACGACATCTGGGTAAGAAACATCTTACTTGCCTTCTATTATTTGAATAAGTCTTCCATAAAATACAAAATGGGTTTTTAACCTTACTAATGAATAAACATGTTAGCCCATACAGGTGAAGTGTTAATTGCTTTTCTCAGTTAACATTTTGAATGACAGCCTGATACAGGTGAGCTGTCAAGTTTGGGTGTGTCTCCGAGATTTGGCTTCTTTACCCATTCAATCCTTCATTTTCCAAATGATCTAACTTGTCACAACAGCAGTTTTGAGATTTTCATTCTTAAGGACAGAATATTTTTCCACAGAGTTGAGTTAAATTTATTCAAGAATTTTAATAAATCAAACATATATCTTTGTTCATTCAATCCAGCATGGACAGATCCTAAGACTTGGTTAATGGCCCAAAAATTGTTAAAGGGCATAAATTTCTCATTGTATCTTTTCTAGCAGGAAATGTACACACACACACACACACACACACACACACACACACACACAAATTCCAAGTAGCTGCTAATTAAATAATTATATAATTTTATTTTGATGTATACTTTACTGCATTGCTTCTTTAAGATGACATTAAACTAATTAATGATCTTGGGACACAAACAAACTGATAGTGGTGGAAAGCAATCCAAAGTATAATGAAGGAAAAATGAGTTTTTGGAGGATCATCCACAAAGTAGCTTAGTTATGTAGAGATAATGGAAAGTTGATAATAAGTTGGTACATATTCCTGTTTTGAATATGTGAAAAACATGATGCGTGCCATAACCATTATAATTATAGATCTTAGAGTTGGAAATGGAACATTCACATTTTTGTGTTAATTAGCCAGAACATTACTCTAGGTGCAATGTGCCCACATCTCTCATTTCACATATTTTAGTGGTCATGTTGCATCATACTGTACTTGAAGTAAACCAAAATGCATTAAATGTTTCTTAGCTTGTACTTCTCCCTAAGCTAATTTCCTCCCATCCTGTTTTTTTGCAGTTGATTGCATGGTCCCTGGTGCAATCTTTCCTTTATTCCTAACAAGCATCATTATTAGCCTCTAGGGGGAGCTCCTCTACTCCACTCCCTTGCTATTTGACATGTGGTCTGAGATTCGCAGCATTAGCATCAACCAGGCACTTGGTAGAAATACAGAACATCTGGACCCAACCTAGTCAACTGAATCAAGATTTGCATTTTAGTAAGTTCCCCAGTTGATTTGTTTTCATATTAAAGTTGGAGAAGCACTGCCTCTACACTCCACCTTTTCTTTCCCTCTTTCAACTCTCCCTCATGGGAAGACAACTTAAGAGCCAAAGGCATTTGATTGCCTACCCCATTAGTAGATAGAATTTTTCAATAAAGAGCAAAATAACTGAAGAATAACATATCATATGATAATAATCTCTTTTTGGATGAACTTCTTTCAATGGCACTGGATGTAAGATAGCTTAGCTATCTGACAGTTAGATTCTGAGTTTCAGATATATTCCTTCCATTATCTTTCCATATAATTTTGGGCATAGACACTTTGCTAGGTTCTTGTGACAGGCGAAAAATGAAATGGAGAGATTTAGTTTATGAAGTAAATTGATGTATGATATATATAGCATAGTGGTTAAGGGCATGAGCTCTGAAGAAAGACTCCTGGGCTCATTAATTAATTAGCGGTGTGACTTTTGGCAAATTGCCTAACCTTTCTATGTGTAATGGGGTTAATATTAATAGTACCTACTTCATGGGTCTGTTATAAGAATAAAGGATTTGATGTAGAAAATGTATAGAATTGGTGCCTAGCACATGATAATTACTTAAATTATAAAGCACTATTACTATCATGGGGCCTCAGGAAACCTCTATTTCCCAGAGTGCAACTAAAAAACTACAATACTCTTAGGAAACCTCTATGTTGAGTTGGAAGCCAAGTGCTCCCAGGAACTGGAATACTGATAGGTAGGTATTTTAAAAATTAGATGATCTTAGGGCAACTCCCAAGATGTAAGAGCAAGGATCCTATGGGTGATATCACTAATTATTATGCCAACTGATTAGAGACAAGATAGCAAATCAAAGGTTTGTAAACCACGGTTTAAGTCATGTCAGAGTGCATGAATGTGAAATGTCTACACCAGAGAGCTATGCTTGTTTATAATATATTTACCTCCATGTAGAATGGGTTAGATTGGTTCTACCCCGAGATCACCAGCCACAGTCTAAACCCCACGCAACCAGCTTGAAAGTGTGCACTGAAGGTCACAGCTGTGGTGTGAAAGCATGCCCCGCCCCCAAGACTGAAAATGACAACAGAGTGCATGTCTTGCAGTTGCGTGTTGCTATCAATCCCAGCAATTTTAGTGTTGGAATTCCCATAGTCTTGGACCCCGCCAACAATACATGGCTCTTTAAAACTACAAGGCAAGAAGGAAATGCATTTGGCAGAGAAAGCATATTCACCCTGCTCCCCCGAGGATCTCCGTCATCCAAACTTTAAACCCCGCATCCATCCTCCAGAATGGTGGCAGCAACCTGCTCATAAGGAAGGCTGACCTACCTACCTACCATGGTGCAAAGCCTGGTGCATTTGCAATGCTGAAGGTCTCTGTTTTCCATCGCAGTTTTAGCCTGATCAACTCAGTTATTTGAGTTCAGTGTTAGCGGAGTATTTTGTGAATCCATCCCCAGACCAGAAGTTCTCAAAGGCACAAGAAAGCCGTAACAGCAACAAAAACCTAAGCCCATACTATGTAATTAGAAAACAAAATTCCAGTGGTTTTCTAGCAAAAGTTGTCCTTTAGTGACATAGCTCCCATCAACCTAGAGGTATAATCCAGAGGTATCCAGAATCCTCAAGAAGTCCTCAAAGGAGGTTAACTATTTCCTCTGTCTGCTTATAACTGAGCTCAGTGCAGACTCCCCATACTTAGTCATCTGCTCCCTGTTCCATTTACTTCTCCAGCTTGTGACATCATTTGTAAATTGAAATGAATCAAATGCTCTCTAAACTCTTTGTTTCAATAGAAAACCAACAGAATCACAGTTGGAGTGAACACTGTAGCACCAGCTGCTGGAAGCGCTGTCAGAATACAGCCTTCGATATTCTGGATTGCCTCAGTTTAGAGGCATGTCTCACCCTCACCCCATTCCCTTCTAGTGGTAGCAATGGTGTTCTTGTACATATTTAAGAACTGACTCTCCAATAAAACAAACAAACAAACAAACAAACCCTGATGTGCAACCTTTCCCAATTTATCTCCAATTTTTATGATGTGACTGACTTCACTGAAGGCAGAGCTGGGAAAGCATACAACCAGCTCACGGAAGCCAGTAGGAGCTAGCTCCAGCACACCACTGCAAGGTGGCCCATAGCCAAAGACTGAGTATGTGGGAGTAGAAAGGCCTGGCTAACTCAGGACAACTCAGAAGAGACTTTCCTGGGGTTGGCTGAGGCTGTCGTCAGGGTAGCATCATAGCTCGACCTTCCCACCTACCCAATTCTGCTTCCTTCCCCCACCCCCCCCTCTTCAGCGGTACCGTGGAGGGTCCCTGAGGACACTCCTTCATAACTAACCTGCATGCTAAATTCTGTCTGCATCCTAGGCAACCCAACTTGCAACAATCATTTTTTCCTGACAATCATTTTTTTCATTTCCGTGTATGCTTCTATAGATTTCCTTCTGCTCTAAAGAAATCTCACATGCTTTTACACTTTTTGTAAAACAGAGAATCCAATTTAATTATTAGCAAGGCATCAGATTTATACAGAAGACAATTGTGATGACAATTACAGATATTTTTATAAGCTCACAGAGATCTTCATAGGACACACAACATTCTCTAAAGTCTAAGTGGCTTTTAAGACTCCTGAGCCAGAAATAACACTCACAGGATACTGTTATAATGCAAAATACCGTCTGCCTTTCTGCAACTGCAGGAAAGAAGAAACAATTTTCTCCTTCCTGTTGTGATACAATTTATTTCATAAGTAGCTAGAAGGGTTTGCTATGTCAAGGCTGACTGCTGGAATTACATAAACTAACATCATGGAGGGAAATATCAGGCTCGAGTAGCCCAGAACTTCCAATATGAAACAAAAGAGCAGAAAAAGACTGTTAACAAATGGTCTGTGGCACATGGAATGCTATTCACCTACACTCTGATCCTGCTCACGAGTCTCTTTTGGACCTGCTGCCAGTTCCCGCTATGTTCGTGTCATCTTTGAGGGCACAGGTCACTTCATTCCCAGGAAACACTCTGAGATTGTTGAAGATTCTCCCTACCTAGGCTTACCCTATAGTCATGTGTACTTCCAGGCCACTCTTGAGTGTACAAGTGCCATTCTGGAAACTCTGTGTAGCTGTGTCTTCATAACACTAAACACACTCCAAATCTCCATGTACAACCCACAATCACTTCTATTATGGTGGGTTGCTGCCTCACTGGGACTCACACACCAAGCACAACCAGATTCATGAATTCCCTTAGGTTTGTTTACAGTGCACTTATCCTGTAGTCAATGCATTCACATTGTTATAAATGGGGCTCTCGTCAGAACATGAGGACATTAAATGGCACACGAGAAAGCTGGAGAACTAGATGAGCTCGCGGGTGCCTATGTTGAGATGCACAGAGTAAAATAACAATGAGTTAACCCCTAAAATCTTGACTATTAATATTTGCAGGGGACCCAATGGGTATCTGGATATCACCCATGGAGACTGTTCTCCAGGAACTAATGTCCTTAAGGGCCACATCAGATATATAGGGATAGTCAGGCACACACAATAACTTTGCTATTTACTCTGTCAGCATGTGAGTGTATAAGAAATGTACACAAAACTAAGGTTAGAAAAATCAGGGGGTGAGGGCAGCAGGGGCCACGCATAACAATTCAGACTGTTGGACTGATTGCAGTACCCTGCCCCTCAGCTCCAAGCTTAATTGCCACTTTCTTCATGATTTCTCCAGATAGCAGTTATCCATTCGCTATGGAAATGAACTTCACTCTATATTTGTACTTCTTTTAAGACAGGCAAGTCCCTATCATACACAATATTTATGAGTTTACATTGTTTTGCCCTTACTCAATGATAAGTTCTCCAAGGGTAGGATCCATATCTGATTCTGTATGTCAGTCCCCTCACCTAGTATCTTGCCCCCTATATGTAATCAGTGTATATCTGTGAAGAAATGAAACAATGACAGTAGCAATTTGGGTCTGATCGCAATGCAGCTTTCAGGAATCGCAGGCAGAGGGGACCTCATCGCTAGGGTCAAAGCACTTTTCTGCTGTGAGATCTAAGCACTGAGTGCAGTGCCTCATCACTGCATTCAAGTGGAATTGTAAATTAGAAATGAACCATGCAAACCTAGAAGTCCTGCGTCAGTTTTTTACATTTTTGAAATATATTAATTTGTTAATGATGACAGAAAACTAAAAGGAGCACTTGCACACTACATAAATTGATAAAGAATGCATTTCATTTCATGATTATCCATTTTCAGAAAGGAAGATGGGTCATGCTACTAATAATGGCAACAGCAACCAGTGGCCATCTGTCTTGAGCACCCAAAAACTGCTAGGCAATTTACATATTAGTTTATTAACTATCAGAAAAGTGTTATAATATTTTATCTATTAATATAACATTACCTTAGAGATGAGATGGCCTAGGTTTATAAGAGAAGAGTTTGTCAAGAGAAAGGGAGTCTGGATTACTAAAATGCTCTTTTGTTGCCCTCCCTCTACAAGAAGCCTGACTCACGGGGCAAAGGGGCTGCGCTGTACTTGGGAGCTGCAGTACAGAAACTCTCCGCTTCCTACACGCACTGCCATTTCACCTCAAATAAGTGGCATAAGTTGGTTCTACACAAAGAAATTACACACAGCGGGGCTGCATGAAATAACTGAGAGCTATGAGCCTACAACACAATACATATGCTTGTGTTTTATTTAGATCAAAACTAATAAACTAATTTACATTCAGCTTAGAAAACTGAGTATATCCATAGTAATATAATAGCTAGTAGAAAAGGTGTCCATTCTCGCAGGTTCAATTAACATACCTTGTTAGTAACTGTTTTAACACCACTTTTCTAGTTACCCTTTATTCTACACAGGGTTTGCCTACAGTTTCTTGCTCTACAGCCTTGGCCCCATTGCTCCTGCTTATACTGTGCTGCTTCTGAAATGTTAGCTACTATCACCGATTTCACACACTCCAATTTTTTCCTTGATACTAAAGCAGTTCTTCATTTTTTTCTCTTAGCCAATTCTGTCTCCTAATATCAAAAATATTTTCGAGGTACCCTGATTTTCGGCAATAGCCTCGGGAAGGTGATCGTGACACAAATAATGTGTTGAGTCACTGTGCAGGTTCAATGAGGTACAGTGCATCTGACTAGCACTGAGGCATTTAACAAATGTTAATCTCCCCTCCCACACCCTAATTTTCCTGTTATATAAGTTATAGTTATTATTACAATATCTGGTCCTTGCTAATGTCACCTCACTCCTTCAGAACAAAGTTCTTTAGGTAAACACATTATTTCTGTTGAACTGGGTGCACCCATCAAACAGAGCAAGACCTAAAACCATCAGTTTCGTAATGTATTTACATCATTTCCACAATAGGCCGTGTATAATTTTCTTATGCGGTGTTCATTTGCGCCTCATAACAACCTTCTGAGGTAGGTAAAAATGGCAAGAGAAATTGAGGCACAAAGACATTAATGGCTTGCTTAAGGTCAGCCATGCAATTAATGGAGGAGCTGGGATATGCTATTTTCCTGTTTCTCAACTGTTCTTTCCACTACACTGTGATGTTTCCCAAAGAAATACTTGCAAGCAATCATTTGAAAATTAAAATACACATAATACATACAAAATCACCTAACTTACGAAGTCTGTATTGGGCATGGGGATCTTTGTTCTCAGCTGGAAAGACTCCATTTAGTAAAAGACTGGCATGGAATTTAGTGTAAACCTAATTTTAAAAAACAATATATCTAAATAGTTCACAGTCAGAAACAACCAGGCAACAGCCCACTTGACCCAAAGCCAATTTTTTAGAGCCAATTTTCCCCAAACCACAGCAAGGCAGGATAGAGCAGCCATAATTATTTGTATGAGATAATCCTACCACCTCAGGTCTGCTAAGGTGCAAGTGAATGCACTTAATTGCTCAGCTGTGTATTTGCTTGAATGTAATCAACCACTTACTGAGAGTTGCTGTCTAACTATTAGGATATTGGCACAAGAAGAGCTAAATAAATTAGAGAGATTCAGTCTTTATAAAGCTGCCTTTGGAAAGAAAGTGCCGTCCACGTTCAGAGCCAGGGGAAATTGGAAGGAAACAAGGTTGGAAGTCAGGCTACAGTCATAACGAAACACTTACTCCTCATGGGCTCTACTTCTTTCTGGTTATCACAGGGCATGGTCCAAAGTCGCTGACCTCTGGGGACTGCTCATCTGTCACTCTGGAGCAATGGTCAGTTGATCAAATGTACCTATTACCCACAGAGCCAGCAGCAGCGTGAAATGAGTTGTGCTTGATGAGCAAGGAGGACAGCAGCCTGCTTTTATAGCATAAATAACACCTGTTCCTCCAAGCATGAAGACGACAAGGGGAGGACGTGGTCAGCCAAGGCAGAGAAACACACATCACCGAGGTTTGGTCTGGGGGGTATTATGTTGATACCTGGGGGGTTATCTTTTGTCCACGGGGCCTCGGGCGGTGCGGCTTGAAAACACTCTGCCCAAGGGCTGTAGCTAAGAGCACAGCTTCAAACCCAGAGGGAGCTGCAGTGAAAGGTCCATGGGCTCATTTAAAAAATAATAAAAGGTTAACTACGCCTTTTCTCTCAAGAACAGACCTTTCTGAGACAAGATTGGAAGAGGGGTCACCTGGGGTGTTAGTCACGTTTAAAGGAAAATCTCTAAATGTGAAATGATGGGTCTTCTAAGATTGAAGGACCCCCTGCTGAGGTTTTATTCTTACATCTTAAGTGACTCTTTAATATTTTCAAGGCTCTATCAAATGCCACCTCCTTTCACCTATTGTCCCAGCCTCCAGTTCATCTCTATTTATTGTACCTTATCCACGGCTCCAGAGCTCCAGGTGCTGTTTTGTTGGCTCTTTGCTGGCTTGTGCGCCTGTCTGCTTTATTGGCTTATTTGCTTGCTTGCATATTTGCATTTAGAATTATATCCATTTAAAACCGCATCATTTGTATGTATCCTAATACAGAGTAAAAATACATCTTTTGCTCAACAATGTGCTGGTCCCCTTGGCTTTTGTAATAAATTACATTCTTTCAAGTTGGCCTTCAAAGTTCTCTATTCACGTGTGCCCATATCCTCCTCTCTCTGAGCTAATCATTTGTTGTTTCCTGATCTGCTTTAGCCAAGGAGCTCAGCTTCATGTTCCTAGCTATTTTCCACCCTCAAGCAGCAACACCTATAATTTGTGGCGCAGAGTGGAAAGTGAAAATGCGAGAGCTCTTGTTTAAAAAGCAGGAAAAAAGTGCCATTAAAGGCACTAAAACATAAAGCTTTGCCTTTCCTCTCCGGCTCTCTCTCAACCTGTCATGGTGTTTTTAATTCGCTACTTAATGTTATTTTAAGTGAAGCAAAATTAAAAATTTTAATCACTAACATGTATTTTACTATTCATCTTAATATTGCTCAAGGAGAGTCTTAAATGCAGATATAGGAACACATAACTTGTTCACAGGATTGCTGAAATTACGCAGTTTATTCTCGTAGCTTGTACGTGGTTTTATCAGAACGGCGGAAACGCACAAACTAACTCGGCTGTTTTGGTTTCACGTCTTGATAGCCTGTTCTACCAACATTTTCTACCTTTGGTTTCCTCATGAGGAAGGGAGGCCTGAAAGGAAAAGGAGATGGGTCACCCTATCTCTTCCTTTCCTTCTAGGTCATCATTTTCAGCGTAAGTGGCTGGTTAATACAGGGAAGTAAATGAGCGAGAAAGGATCTGCCAGGGTTCCTCGACTCCCCGAGTTTCTCTAGTCCTTATGCTGCTGGAAGGCCTTCCTCTCTGAATCAAAGGAGAACTGTAACTCTGTGGTTTCTGGGAGGCGGGACAACATAAGACGGCTCTGAAAAATACAAAGGCTTTCCTGACTTATGCAAGTATTATAATGCAATACATGCACTCTAGCCACTCGGTCTCACGCTACTTACGGGGTAACGAGCAGACAAGTTACTGTAACTCAAAGACACAGAGGCCTTTAATAGAACAAAGGCTTTCACATCACTGAAACTAAAACACAACGGGAATTATGGTTTAAGATTATATACTTATATACACTGAATTTTAAATAAAATACTTTAAAAATCATTGTTTTTCCTTAAGGGCCGCAATGCATACATTTAAATATCTGTTTTTAAATGAGACAATTGTTAATACACAAGCAAAATAAAAAGGGTATGATCTGCATGTCTCCTAGAGCACCCCTAGCATTCTTTCTGTGAATTAGAAGTTTCTGTCGTAGCAGAAAGCGTGGTCTTTCCAGGCTGTTGGCAGCACCCACACTCCCTGCTTACTCAGTCACACACGTAGCACACTTATTTCACACTTGTTTTGAGTCTCACTGGACTCCACACATCGTGGATCCACTGGAATTGTGTGTCCATGGGGGTACCTTGAAGGCTGTCTGTGGTTAGAGCAGGAAGGAACGGTAGACACACACACTGCGTATGTCTCCTTGGGGTTCACTGACAAGACACAAGTTCAAGGATAACATTTAAAAAGTTTCAAGACAGTGACATGAGAGCATTCAACCAAGCATAGAACCCTTCTGAGTGGGGGACCCTATGTGACTACATGGACTGCACACCAATAAAGCCAGCTTTGACCTCAGGTCCATGACAGTGTCTTCACATCTAAGTACCCAGTTTAGGTCACAAAGGAAAGTGTTTATTGTTGAGTGAAGGAAAGGAAGTTGGGATGAATGACAGGGTAAGTTTAATGGGGTCAGGGACCTCACATAACCTCAAGCGGGTATAATGCAAACATTCCATAAATAATTGCTGAATGGGTAAGAAAATGACTAAAGCTCGACAGGAAAATATGACAGAAAGGAAGAAAGAAAGAAATGAGAAAACAAAGCTGCTACTACAAGGAGTGGAATGAGTAAGAGCATTGATTCTGAAGCCATATCTCTTGTGTTGACATGCTGATTCTACCAAGCACCAGTGTGTCATCTTGGGCAAATTCTATAACTTCCATTAGTCTCAGGTTACTTATATGTAAAACGGGAACAATGATAGTAAGACCTGTCTTGTGGGGCTGTTTTGAGTATTAAATGAGTCACATTATGTGAAGTGTTTAGAAGAGGGCCTGGTACACATTAAGCATTGTGGAAGTGTTAGGTACTATTATTTACCAGTGTCATGTCACCAAGTCATATTCTTTTCAGAACTTTCTCATTTTTTCCTCATAAGAAGGCAGAGAGACATGCACCTGTATATCCCTTTTACAGATGAGGTGAAGGAGACTTAGAGAAATATCATTCACTAAGTGTACACAGCTGTAAGTATTTAAATTCCATGTCCTGAAACAAGATGGCGGCATAGGAAACAGCTGCCCCCGTCGCCTCCCGCAGCCACATCAAAATCACAACTAAAATACAGAACCACCATCGCTCAGAGCCTCCTGAGATCCGGCTGCACAGAAGCCCCGCAACCAGGGAGCTGAGGCAGCACCGAGACCGGGAGGAGGGGGAGACGCGGGCGGGGCGGGGCTGGATCCCGGAGACGCGGCCGGGCCCACACCCGGTGACGCGGGGAAACCCGGGAGGGAATCTCGGCGGTGGGGGTTTCCCGGAGGAGTGAGGAGTCCCAGCCCCACAGCAGGCCCCAGCCCAGGGCTCCAGGGACGGGAAGAGACGTCCCCACAGCTTCGGGCTGTGAAACCAGCGGGGACTGTCCCTGAGGGTCGCGGAGGCTGCGGGAGCCCCAGCAGCTCCTCTAAAGGGCCCGGCACGGACTCACTCGGACGCTCCCTCTGAGCCCAGCGCCGGGCAGCAGCCTGAAGGGACCCGGGACACTCGGGAGGAACTAACCTGCCTGAGATCCGGGCGAGAGGCGGAGGGGCGGCTTCCTCCCGGGCAGAAGGGCTGGCGGAGGCCATGGCTCCTGTGGCGAGTCCTCCCCGCACAGCCGCCCCGGCAGGCAGGCGCCATGTTTGAGTCGCCAGCACCTGACGCACACCTTTGGCCCCGCCCCGTGATTCCCGGAGGCCCCGCCCCTCCCCGCCTGCAAGCTAGTCAAAGCCATTTACAGAGCCTTTTATATGCAAGTGGCCTCTCCAGCCTCATGCTTAGGACTTTCTTAATACCTCCCAAACAAGCAGCAGCTGGCCTCAGCATGCCCCATACCTCTCAATAAGTGGCCCCAGGCCTGGCACTAGCGGCAGCTGCACTGGCTCATAGCTTGGCCTCTCCTGGGCACCTCCAAGCCCAGCACAAGGAGCAGCCAACTACGGTTTGCTGTGTAGCTCATGCTGGGTGGCCCTGGGCAAGGCACTGGCACACGCTGACTTTGCACCTCCCGGGAGGCCCCAGAGACAGTGCACCTGGTGGTCAGACTCGACAAGACTGGATTACAACCCTACCACATCCACAAGTAACACTCAAGGGGCGCACTTGGTGAACACCAAAGCCCCAATGAAGCAAATCCTGCTCCATAGGGGTGGCTCCAGCACAGCAGCTCTTTGGCTGTAGTTGCAGCTGGTCTTCACAGCTGACTGGCCTGGGGGTCAATTCCTCCCAGTGACACCAATAGCAACCAAGGCTCAACGACAACAGGACAGTGTACACAGCCCACACAGGGGAACACCTACCAGGCCCAGCTCAGGTGACTGGGGAGGCTGAGCCACTGGACTCTACAGAACACCTACTACACAAAACCACTCTACAAATTCCAGGAGACACAGCAGCTCTACCTAATACATAGAAACAAACACCAGGAAGCAGCCAAAACGTGGAGGCAAAGAAACATGTCACAAAGGAAAGAACAGAAGAAATCTCTAGAAGAGGAACTAAATGAAATAGATCCAAGCAAACTAACAGATACAAAGTTCAGAATTTTGGTTATAAGGATGTTTAAGCATAGTATTAGGAAAAGAACAGAAAATCGATAACATAAAGTACCAATTTGAAATGAAGGCTACACGAACTGAAATGAAGAATAATTTACAGGGAATCAACAATAGAGGACACTGAGAATCAAATCAGCAATTCGGAACATGAGGAAACAAAAAACACCCAACCAGAAGAGCAAAAAGAAAAAAGAATCCAGAAATATGAAGATAGTATAAGGAGCCTCTGGGACAACTTCAAGAGGCCCAACATTCGTATTATTGGGGTTTGGGATGCCAGAAGGGGAAGAAAGAGACCAAGAAATTGAAAACCTATTTGAAAAAATAATTACAGAAAACTTCCCCTACCTGGGGAAAGAAATAGACTTACAAGTCCAGGAAGCACAGAGGGTCCCAAACAAGAGGAACCCAAAGAGGCCCACAGCAAGACACAACATAATTAAAATGCCAAAGGTTAAAGACAAAGAGAGAATCATAAAAGCAGAAAGAGAAAAGCAGTTAGTTACCTACAAGGGAGCACCCATACGACTGTCAGCTGATTTCTCAACAGAAACCTTGCAGGCCAGAAGGGAGGGGCAAGAAATATTCAAAGTGATGAAAAACATGGAACTACAACCAAGATTGCTCTACCCAGCAAAGCTATCACTTAGAACTGAAGGTCCGATAAAGAGCTTCAAAGATTAGAAAAAGCTAAAGGAGTTCATCACCACCAGACCAGCACTACAGGAAATGTTGAAGGGTCTTCTTTAAGAAGCTAATGAACAGAAGAACCTGACAAACTAAATAGATCCAGAGACATTGACGCAGGCAACAGACGATCATATTTCAGAGGGAAGAGGGAAAGGGGGTGGAGTGTGGGAAGAGATTAACCAAAGAAGTTATATGCATATGTGCATAACCCATGGATGCAGACAATAATGGGGTGAAGGCCTGGGGAGGAGGTGGGAATGAGGGGGTCAATTGGGGGGGAAAATGGGACACCTGTAATACTCTCAACAATGAAGATAAATTAAAAATAAATAAATAAATTCGACATCCTAATGTAACCCAAGTATGTTCCTCTTGTTTTCCAAAATTATCCCATTTTTTCATAAGATCTATAGCTTCCGTAGCATGCCTCAGTTTATTTAACAGATATGTTCCTGAGAAAAGTGGCAAATACATTTTTAGTACTGTAACCACTTAAAATACGAAGTGAACTACTTTTTGGAATCAATAGTGAATGATTTTATAAGTTAAACGATTACTCCATTAAAAATTTTAAATTGCAATTATTTATTAGAATTTGTCCAAAAGGTAAAAATCTCTATCATCATACTGTTGAAGAAAAACTGAAGTTTTTCTGTTAATGTCCACCTCTTTGTTTCTCCAAGAAAACATGGTGAGTAAAATCAAGAACTTATTCACCTCACCTAGAAACAACACAGTTAAGGTCTAAGCCTTTTATTTAGAAAGAACATCAATTTAGGGATGACAAATACACCATCAGGATTGCCTTAGATATCTGGCCACTAAGCCCCAACCCCATTAGCCAGATGTGAGTGAGCGATATGGCCAGTGTAGTCTCCCAAGGATGGGGTAAGATGTATAACACCCTTAATATGCTCATTGTTTTATGGTGGTGAGCATGATAAGTGTTTTTAAAGTGTTTCAAAAGTTCACTCCCAACCTTGATTACCGAATCCTATTTTTTTCAACTCTGTTCTTCATCTGGGTACTTCCCTTCCATGGAGGTGTGGGTCTCAAGGTCTGATTTGACAATTGGAGAGCAACTTATTGACATGCTAAGGCAAAGATCATTAGAAGAAAAAAGCAAGATACCAAATATATCCATTGTGACCTAATTTTGGTAAAGAGTAGCTATAGATATATGTTGATGTAGGTAGAACCTGTTCGAGAAAGATACACATTAAAAGATTAATAGTGATGATCTAAGTTATAGAAATAAAATGTCTCATCTTATTTTCACTTATCTGTGTTCTAATTTTCTATGGTGCACATATACTGCTTTTGTAATGACAAATATTATTTTTAAATGAACTATTTCTGGGGAGGTTTGCTATAAGGGAAGGCGGATATGAAATCCGTTTGATAGTATTTCTTTGTCTAATGGAGTCTTCTAGGTCTCAGTGCAGACATCCTCTATCCCTTTCGCTTATTTGACATTCCTTTAGGTCCCCTGCTCCCGCAGCCGTCCCGGCAGACACTGACTCCACTTCTGTTTCTTCACAAGCCCGCCCAGTGCTCAGTGTCCCGTCCCAGGCAGCCCGTACAGTCCCGTCCCTGGCTCTGCGTGCACTCAGCCCGTCTACTTCCCTGGCCTTGGGGCTCCAGGCTTCCCGGCTGTCGGCACTGATGCTGTCTGTTCCAGGATGGTTTGGGCCTTGATAATGTCTTTTTTCATTCTTCCGTAGCAGCCCCAGCTCAGGGTCTAGATGCAAGTGTCTTTGTATGTTCATATACACACACAGACATGCACCCATGCTATTCAGAGATCTGAGGCAGAACAGGAGCATGCTGCAGACAGAAATCAGATCCGTGGTGGCCAGGGGCGGCAGGTAGAGGGGAGTGGGGAGTGAGGAGCCACTCCTAATGGCCATGGGGTTTCTTTTGGGGGCGATGAAAATGTTCTAAAATTAAACTCTGCTGATTACTGCACAACACTGTGAATATACTGAAAAACAACTGTGTATTTTTAATGGGTGAACTGTATGGTATATGAAATATACATCGATAAACTGTGAAAACAGCTGTGGCGTTTATGACAGGTCAACTTTCCCCTCAAATCAACATGATTCTTGTTCAACTGCTGATGCGGTTTTGAACTTCAAGAATATACAGCGAAGTTGGCATAATGGTCTATATGAACTCCTGCTTCGAAAGTTCTTAACATTAGCCTAAAATAAGGCTGGCTTCTCAGAGAATCTCAATTCCAAAGTAGATAGATGTTTGTAGGTACATCTAGTACTGCGTTGTGGAAAAAGCAAGGCCAAGAAGGTGGGGTTCTGAGTCCCTCCTCTGACTTTGCTACTCCCAATTTGTGTGAACTGTGACAAATCATTTCCCCTCTTGGACTTTGGTTTTCAGTCCGTAAAATGGGTGGACTGGACCACATAACTGCCAAGGTGGCTTTCAACTTTAAATTTCTGTGATTCTTTGAGGACTTTTGTAAATGACATGAACCTTTTAGAACATCAATACTGAGTTCTTTCTAAATAAAACTCTTCTTGAAAAATTTAGGTCTTATTTTCAAGTCTTAAACAACCTCACATACATCTTAGTAACTAAAACGCCTAAAACATGATTAAGTGCAAATGTGAGGGCATGGGAATAGTAAAATGTGCATGTGTGCATGTGCGTGCATGCGTGTGTCTGTGTGTGTGTTCTCGGTTTCAAGCATGAAAGATCCGGCATCTCTCCAGAAAGCATCCATCTGCTTTTTACCTAATGGCAAGGACTTTTTAAACCAAGCTGCATTCTTCATGCCTTCCCTCCAGAAGACTGGAAGCAGCAGCCAGCTCAGCGGCGCTAACCTCCGATGGCCAGTACCGTTGTTCTTGATCACAAACAGCCGAAAGCCAAGGCTGCAGAAGCTGCGGGAGATGTCGGTTCTGACACACGAGTCCCTGTTGTGCCCAGAGCTTGCACTGGCTGGCGCAAGCCTTGCAGGTGTCCTCGGTTATGAAGGCAGAGGCTGGCTTCTCAGAAGCACTGTGTGTTTTCAAGCCCACTCCAGGGACCCTGAGGTGGTGGGGCTGGGACGGGCTGGGGATGGAAACTTGGTAGAGAACACTGGGTGGCGCAGGGTAGGGGGGCAACGAGGCCTTTTCCAACATTTTTGCTTGAGGGCTTAGTATTTTGAATGGTTTCAACATTTCCAAAATAAGATTCCCATGTTTTCCATGCCAGAACTTTTAAACATTTTCAGCAAAAGTGCATTTGATTATGAGACTGAGCTCAACATGTTCAGAGGATTAAGGAACACAGCTCTGCCAAAGAATGGACAGTAACCCTAAAACAAGCCAACTAAAGCTGGAGGATGTTCTATTCTTTTTACTTATCTCCCCATCTCCCATCCTTTCCACTTCTGATTAAAACCATTTCCAATTAAAACAAAAGAAAACAGGTCTTGCCTGCCCATGTTGTTCCCTCAAACTGTCTTCAATACTCTGCCCGTTCTGTGGCTTTCTAACATATTCTAGTAAATTCATAGTATTATTCCTTTTCCCTCCCCTAACAAGCTCTCCCTTTTTGAAAATAAATCCTAATTATAGCAGTGTTATTCTAGGGTGTTGGCTAGACTGCTGAATTCAATTTCTAGGCCTTCCAGATCAAAGCACAAAACATTCAGGGACACAGAGTTACAGACCAGAAAATCTAAAAGCAGATAGTTTTAAAACATAAAATTGAGATAATCACTATAGTAATGTTCAAAGCTCAACCTATACAACGGTTTAATTTTATCAAAGTTTTTCTCGATTCTTTAAAAGAGGAAAATAGTGATTTCGAACTTCAATGAAGCATCATCACTTTTGGTCGATGTACACGTAGACTTTTTAGACTTTTTATTTTGCCTCTTTGTGTCTAGTACAAGTTACACAGAACTGTAACATGGTCAGGACAGTCTGACAGAGTGATCTCAGTGGGAAGAAAGAACTGGCAGGCAGAGTTCTGGGTCAAGTAGTTTGTAATGAAAAAAATATCCAAATTATTCCTTCGGCTGATTAGCTGTATTTTTTACAAAGACTTGGTGGTCATTGTGTGTAGAGAACTACTCTTAGTAGTTCTATAAAAAGAGGCAATAAAGACGAAAAGTACCATCTGGAATACACTGTGTTACTGTTCATAAATATTTAGAACCCCTGCCTATCAGAGAAGTAAACATTCCCACCCTGTTGAACTAAGGCATGGCTGTGAGTTTCTTTGGCCAATGAAATGTCAGCAGAAGTGACACGTATCTCTTACGGATAGAAACTTTAAAAGCCAGAACATGGTTCTCCATGTTTTTCCCCTTCCTCTGGAATTAATGGAAGCAAGTATCTGGAATTCTCCATCAACCTGGATGTATGAGTGCCCTTGCTGACTGGCAACAGACAGGAAATACGAGTGATAAATAAACATTGTTCTTTTAAGCTGCTGCTATTTGGGGTTTGTTGTTGTTATTAGACCATAACCTAGTTTGTCATGACCGATAGATCATGCCTGCCCTTGAGACTTTTAACTGATGTAGTAGGTAGGATAAATACACATACACGTGCTTGCATAAATGATACATAAAAGTGCTTCAAAGTGCAAATTCAAATCTTATGGTACAGGGATATGGACCATAAATTATTAAAAGATGAAAGATAAAGAAGGAAACATGTATATAAGGAAAACATCTCTAGATGACTTAGAGCCAGGTGAAGCTACTTCAGAAAATCCTAGAAATGAACCTTGAAGAATGTTTTAAAGATGAAGAGCTAAGTGATTCACGGGAGAGGCTGCTCCAAGGAGATGACAGTTTGTTGGAATGACAGTAAAAATTTCAAGAACTTCTCCAGGTAGCTGTGCTCCCATCCCCCCCAGCCCTTTAGACCGACGGATGCTTTCTGTTCTCGCTCACTAGTGGCTACGTCTGTTCAAATTACCCACCATCGCTGCCCTGGCCGGGTGGCTCCGCTGTTTGGAGCGTTGTCCTGTACACCAAAAGGTTGCGGGTTGGATTCCAACTGATAGGTGCTTCTCCCGCACACCAAGGTTTCTTTCTCTCTCTCCCTACCCTTCCCCATTCTCCAAAATCAATAAAAACATATCCTCGGGGAGGATTAAAAAAAAATTATACACCTTCATTAAATCTCATCCACATTGCTGTCCTATAAAAAAGTAAATCTTTTGCATACTTAAGGAAAGGTGTTTATTTAATTACCAACATTGTGCATCCCTGGGCATCCCCCAAAGCACAGAGTAGAACATCTGAAGGTGACTCTCATGAACAAAGGACAGAAGCCAGGCTGCTGATCTCCTAGGTGGCTTTACTTTGGGGGCCGGCTTTTGTACTCCAATGCTGGATGTTTCTCTCCCCACGTTGCTCTATCACGTATCCTCATCTATATTCCAGAAACCTTCATTTCAGTCTGTTATTTCCTTCAGCCTTAATTTATTTTCTCACTTTTAAATTCACCATTAAAATGAAAAGCAAAGGCACGCATATTCGCCAAGCAGTTTCTCTGAGGTTCTTAGAGCCCTAATTATGATATGAAAACATGATTTCCAACTTTGCAGATGATGCTAAATTGAGAGAGAATAAAAACAAATGAGGAATAATTAGGTGGTGCAGCCAGATATAAAAGAATTTACATCATTTATGTTTCCGAACTAATAGATGGCAAATGCAGGGCTGCACAGATAAATGGAAGATAATTAGTCCTAGCAAAGTATCAGAAGTGGGGATCTCTGCTAAGTAAGAAGGTGCTGATGGAAAGTGACGCGGGAGAGGAGAAGCCCAGTGGGATGCGGGGTCTACCAGGGCGGTTGCAGCCCGGGGTTGGCGGCATCACGCAGAGACTCCGGAGACCCGGCACATTCTCCAGGCAGCCTTTCAGTCTGCGTCCCTCCCTCTGTCACGCAGAGGCTTCTTGTTGTTACAATGTGTTTCTTTAGAACCTTACGTAGAGCCTGGCTCTGTGCAGTCTCGCACTGCAGGCAGGCGCGGCAAGAAGAGGGTAACTTCAGAGGGAGAACATTTTTTTTCTTTTATTATTTTATTTTAATTTTTACTATACCTTTATTCATTTCAGAGAGAAGAAGGGAGAGAGAGAGAAACATCAATGATGAGTCATTGACCGGCTGCCTCCTGCACGCCCCCTGCTGGGGATCGAGCCCGCAACCCGGGCCTGTGCCCTGACCGGGAATCGAACCCTGATCTCCTGGATCCTAGGTCGACGCTCAACCGCTGAGCCACCCCCGGCCGGGCAGAACATTTTCTTCAACCAGGAAATTTTACCTGGTGGTACACACAGACCACAGCATTTCTAGGAGTTTTTAAAGGCTTATTTTGGTGGGTTAAAATTGAAGTACCACTTATTGCTCTGGAAATACAAAAGAGAATGCACACGCATTATCTGTTTAATTCTCGTGCTAGGAAGCCTTTTCCTCCAATAGTCCCTCACGCTCGTAGAGGGTGTCTCACACTTTAGGCTGACGGCTCTGTTCCTAGACCTAGGAGGAAACCCAACTCATCACCTTATCCTGCTCCACTTGCAAGTGCTTTAGCTTTGGTCTTTCAGTGACAATTGTACAACACTGCCTGAGATTCTGGAACAAAAACAATAAGAGACCAAGTAACAGAACCATGTGCATGTACTGCAAGGTCAAAGGCTGGCCAGTCATTGGAAAACCTTCTCCTGACCTTTTCTGTGGCATAAGACCCCACTTACCAACCATCCATTGATCTCTCTGATTTCTGGCTTTGATGAGACTAGACGATGCCTACCTTTTCCACTCCTTTCTCACCCTTCCTGCTCACATTCCTGTCCTCAGTGGACAGTCATTAAAATATAGCTCACATCCACAGACTTCTATTTATATATTGTTTCACAGACTGTATACATTCTGTTCCAGCTATCACACCATCATGCTATGTATGGAGATTCAATTCTAATTATTCCTGATCTGTGGATCCTTTCTGCTCTTTCCCCCCAAAGAGTGGCTCCTTGTTGCTTTAAAGTTCTCTGATGCTCAAGCTGTAGCTCATAAACCACTTTTATACTTAAAATATAAAACGTATCATTGCAATAAAATGAAATCTTGGAAATATGACAGTGTAAAGACTGTTCCTCTTTTCTTTCTGTAAATTTACTATTTTAATGAGTCCCTGCTCCAGGAAGATAGCTTCTCCCATAGCCTAATCTAAAAGTCCCGCATCAGCCAGGAATTAAGCTCTTTCAATCTCTTTCTGCTCCCTTCCTACCGGTTTCTAAAGACCAGTAAGAAGAGGGACTCATTTTGAGTGTCTATATGCTCGTCTGTCCCCAGTCCCTAATTACGGTTTGGTTCACTTTTTTTTCTCAGTGTGGTAACTTATTTTTATATCTCTGTTACTGCCCCGGTTGTTCAACCGTGTAGTTTGGTTCCTTAGGAAAGGTTTCTATTACACCCAACTGAAGCAGCCCACCCCCTTTTCGCCCCCTATGCTACGTCCAGCTAATTCTGAAGCTCCTCAAAGCTTTTTACTTCTTTCCAATGCCACTTCTGGTCCTCTCGTCATCAACACCGTTACTGTTATTATTCAAATTCTCTCCCAGGCATGCTAAAACATCTCGTCTTCTTAATTTGTGTGTGTGTGCGTGTGCGTGTAGAATAGGAGAAAACACAGAAACACAGATACCTCTACACCACCGGTTTCACCAACACCCCGACCCCAAACAGCAGTTCCAGAACATACACTGGAATACTGTCACCCTATCCACACACGGCCATGCAGGTTGTTGATAAAACTAGGTATCCCTTGTGTGTAAAAATTCTGCTGTGTGTTCCTATGGAGGAGGGGGGCTAACACAATCAGTTCAGCTCTCAGCACAGGAAGGCAAAGCAAGCGCTTCTCTCAAATTTGCAGCACAATAGACGTGGGGCTGTATTTGGAATAACGTGCACTTAGGGTGACTATTCGGTAGATTTCTTTTAGACACTATAGCATGGGCCTATTTTCCTGCTCACCCAAACTGCCTGGCATTTCAGCAGGAGGGGGAATGCCCTTCCCGCCTACAGTCATCCGTGACCTGCATTCCTGGGAACCCTAGGCATGTGTGGTAAGCAGAGGACTTAACATCTCAGGCAGATCTAAATTTCTGGGATCCTGGGTGCTCTGCATTAGAGTTGTCTGAGGATGAGTCTTATCTCCCCAAGCCATTCATAAAGTCCTAGAGCGCAGGACATTGTCTTATACATGTACTAGTTCCAGTTCTTAAAGACAGATACAGTAAAGCACATTAGGCTCCTAAGTTCTGGGTTGGAATTCTACTAATACAATGCACCTTCTATTACTTCATAGTCGACTGTATTTTATTATGACAACTTAAAACCAGACAGAAAGTATAATAAACATTTCAGCTCCCAAGTACTCAAGATCTAGCTTCAATATTTAGAAACAACGCATTAGTCCTGTCACATCTCTACACCCTATTTCCGCTTCGATCTGAATGTTGTGAAGCACACCTAGCACATCAGACGAATGCCTAACAGATAATCCTTTTTGAAAATCGGGCTTTTAAAAATATTAATATGTGCCCATCCGGGCGTGGCTCAGCGGTTGAGCATCGACCTAGGATCCAGGAGATCGCGGTTCGATTCCCGGTCAGGGCACAGGCCCGGGTTGCGGGCTCGATCCCCAGTGGGGGGCGTGCGGGAGGCAGCCGATCAATGACTCTCATCATTGATGTTTCTCTCTCTCTCCCTCTCCTTCCTCTCTCTGAAATCAATAAAGATCTAGTAAAAGAAATTAAAAAAATAAAAAATAAGTGTTAAGTTAAAAAAAAAATTAAGATGTAATTTACATACAAGAGCGTCCATCTGTTTTAGTAAGCATGCTTTCAACACATCTTCCAAATGATCGTAAGCCAATTAGGATTGGCAGCCGCTTCTAAGTCATTGGACACTTGATCCACAGTCCTCCAGTTGTCTCTGAACTGTCTTTCCACAGCTGATTGGTTCTAATGAAGATCTCAATATGGTCCACAAGGTGTATTTGGTCTTTATGTCTCTTAAGTCTCTTTTATTTTATAACAGTTCCTCCACTCTTTTCTTTTTTTTCCTCCATACAATGAATTCATTCAAGAATGCAGGCCATTTCCCCCCGTAGATTTAACTGTGTTCCGGATTTGGCCGATTGCATCATCCTGGTATCACTGAACACGGTCCCCCATTTTCCGGATTTCCTACCAACTAGAAGTTAGATGCAGAGGCCTGATTAAACTTACCGCCTCCCTCCACACTCCTTCGGTCAAGGACAACTCAGGAGTGCCCTGGCACGCCCTGTCGCCTCCCTTCCCGAGGCACATGGAGACTGGCTGCCCCGCTTGCAGAGATGCTAAGACTCATCAGGTGTTTTCAGCTTGACCCTTCAATTTTCAATTTCCTCAGCTACCTTTCACTTAACAATTTTAGCAGCCCTGAACGACTGCTGCCTAGGTCTAGCGCTTCATTAGGAATTGTACAATCGTGATTTTCTAATACTATCATCCCTTATGAATTTATTAGTTGGAGTTCCTCTAAAAATCATGTTATTCAGATATTCTAAAATACAGATCATACATCATAATGGCAAGTTAAGCGTTGCATTCTTTCACTTTATTTACCAATTTTCAGAATAATACGTTGATTCTTTAGTAAATTCCAAAGAAGGTAGATTAACTTTGGTGTGAATTCCCTTATGTTTGCGTGGCCAAGGCACTCACTAGGCCTATGAATGCTTGAATTATTTTGACAGCAGGATCTCCCCGATGTTGGCTTCTGTGTTTCTTTAACAGGATGCCAAGAGACATTGTTTCTTCGATTTCTGGCACTAGATGCCCCAAGTTCAGGTCCTGCCTCAGATTTGAAATCACCCATTTATCCAAGGAAAATTGGTTCATTTAATAAGACCTGGTATTTAAAGATGACAGTTTCACTGCTAGGGGTAATCATTACTTCTCTGTGGAGAATTGAGGTAGAAAATTTATAATTTTAAAACAAGAAAACAAAATCCTTAGTTTATAGCAATGCTTCAAATTCGCATCTAAGATTACAGGGATAGCATTTAACTCCTTTGATTACATAGTTTTATCTCTTTTGTCTTCTGATCAAAATCTTGGTTCCTTAATGAAATTTATAGTTTCCCTCCCCACCCCTCTCTCCCAATATAGATTCAAAATAACAATACTTACATTACTTCTAACAATAAGATTTTGAGCCTGGCTCTTTCTTAATATATGCTACTAGAGTATATATTCAAAATACTGTGTTTTAAAGGCACTTAAAATAAATAATATTTGTAATAACTATATGGTGCCAGGTGGGTACTGGAAATACCAGGGGGAACACTTTGTAAAATATATGATTGTCTAACCACTATGCTGTACACTGGAAACTAATACAAAATAATATAATACTGAGTATAAACTGTAATTGAAAAAAATTTTAAATTAAAAAAAATAATTCTTCCTTATGTGTTTGGGTTGAGACTTGATACGTAAAACATATTTTCAGTATGTTTTAAATTTGTAAGAATTTATTTTTTGTCTGATTTTGCTTTAAAATAATATAAACCATTTATATATTTTCAAAGTCAAAACTATAAAACAAGTTAGAATCAGAGAAACACAGAATCTATATTTTTCATTTCCATTCTGTATCCTTCCCTCTCTCCTATAGGCAGGACTTTTTATTAGTTGTTTAATTTTTCCACTGTTTTTAAAAGTAAATATAACACACATGTATGAATGAAATATATCATCCAGACTATCTGCTCCCTTACATTTAACAGTATATTCTGGAGACACTACTCCCTAGGATATAGAGATCTGCTTCCTTTCTTTTTTATAGCTGACAGTAGTCCTTTAGGTAGATGTCCTATGGTTTATGCCAGCGATTTGCAACTGGCGTGCTGCAGCAGGCACACAGTGCGCCGCAAAGGCTTTTAACACATGCAAGTCCTCTGTCTATGAGTCTGTCTCTAATTTGCCGGGTAGTTCAGTTTGTTCATTAAGTTCCACATACGAGTGAGATCGTATGATACTTGTCTTCCTCTGCCTGCCTTATTTCACTTAGCATAACGTCCTCCAGGTCCATCTGTGCTGTCGCAAAGGGTAAAATGTCACTCCTTTTTATGGCAGGGACAGACTCATAGATAGAGAGCGTGCAGGCTGCTCTGATGAGGGCTGGGGCTTGGGGGGTGGAGGGACTGAGCCAGAAAGAACACAGGAGAGAGCTCATGGACATGGACCACAGTGCGGCGATTTGGTGGGGGGAGGTGGAAGAGGGCACAGGGGATAAATGGTGATAGAGAAAATAAAAGTAAAAATGATAGGGAATATAATAAAAGTTTATAAAACATTTAAAAAAACATGCCATACCCATTCAGTCAAGGACACTGACCTTTTCCCTTAGATTGTCAAAAAACAAAACAAAAAAGACAACAGCTAGCACAGCAATAGCCGTCCAATGTGAATGAATCAAAATCATATCTGTTTTTTGTCAGATTAGCAAAAAATATATTTTTGGGGTGCTGCAGAATTTTAGCAATTAGTTCGTGTGTGCCATGAGAAGAGAAAGGTTGAAAATTACTGGTCTATTCATTCAGTTCCCTCTTAATACACATTAGGTTATTTCAAATCTCCTGCTAGTATAAACAGTTTTATAATTAATAGCTGTTTATATGAATAATTTTGTGTTTTTGCCACTCCTGCCTTGAGACAGTTTAGGAGAGAAGTTGTTGGCAAAGGGTAAATGCATATGTGATTTTGGTAGAAAATGGGAAATTGCTATATGCCTTCTTAGGCAACGCATTTCTTTTTTAAAATTTATCTTTATTGTTGAAAGTATTACAATGTCCCCTCTTTTCCCCCATTGACCCCCTCCCCCCGCTCCCGTCCCCTCCCCGCGCTTTCACTGCATTATTGTCGGTGTCCATGGGTTTTGCACATATGCGTGTAAGTTCTTAGGGAACTCATTTCTATGTGCCTGGTTCTTCATGAAAAGCAGAAATAATACCTTCTTCCAAAAATATTTTGAGGATCAAATTAACAATAAAAATCCAAGTACCTTGAAAAAATATAAAGCAACAAACAGATATAAGTAATTAGTATTAACAACTAACAATTCACTGTTAGAGGGGACTCATGTAGCCTCATGAATGTCTGGCCATCATCTCACTGAGACTAAGACTCAGGTAGAGAATCAACCTAAGACACAAGAAGAGATACAGAAAAAATTTAAATATATGTAAGATGCTATGGGTCCACAATAGAACACCAATCTCCCAAGGCTTGGGGATAAACGAAGAAGCCAACACTGGAGCTGGATTTTTAAGGAGACGAGCAGTTTACAAGATGGGGATCACAGGGTATTTATGGGGTGGAAAGTGGAGACACTGCACCGGCAATAGAGGAGTGAAATTTTACTGTGGGAGTAAGAATTCTGTTTTAGGGGATATTAGAGGGCACGGGGAGGCTTGTACAAGGAGGAGACGTTAGAGAAATAAGTCAGACCAGAATATAAGGGGGATGTGTGCCACTTTATAATATATACAGCATGTGTGTGTGTTGGGAGCGGCTGACATGGAAGTTTTCTCAAATCTCACACTTTTTCTATATTCCTCACAAAAATAAAGGTCACTAACTGATTATTATTATATACACATATTATATATTATCAATATGATATGATATCCAAAACTGTCCATAAAGAGTTCCTTTTAAAACAATATTCCAATGGCCAACTGCACAAAAATAATTCTGATTATACCAAGTCACATTTTTCTTTGGTGACACTTTCTAAACTCAGATAAAAGGACATCCCCCTATCTTCCTCTTGCTGGCTGGGACAGTCAACAAATCGCAGGGTAGTTGCCTGTTAATTCCATTACCAGGTATGTAGCTAAGCCATCTTACGGGGGCACACGGACTTCTGAAATAGCAAATGGATGGAATGGAGGAACCTAAGAGTACAGCCACAAAAAGCAGGATCCCCCTTCCCCAAAGTAGCACTGCAGTTTTCCTTCTGGCTCTGCAGAGAAATTAGGGAAATATGTGCTGAGAGCTGGGATCTCTAGGGATGTATTTGTTTCCGTACTTTTATATAGTTTCGGTTTTGGAGTGAAGTAGATCTTTCATGCCAATTTCAAAAATAGATGTGCAGTACCAGGAAGAGTGGTTGCTCTTTAGAAATTTGGTTTATGAATTTCATGAACCATGTAATCAATTATTTCCTCTTTGTGTCAATTGCCAAGAAGCTTACATCCAAATTTATGACCGTCTCTCAGCACAGGTACAGGACTTCTTGTATTTGAGATTCCAACTTCCTCTGTTTATATC
Organism: Miniopterus schreibersii; assembly: GCF_964146895.1. Lineage (NCBI taxonomy): Eukaryota > Metazoa > Chordata > Mammalia > Chiroptera > Miniopteridae > Miniopterus > Miniopterus schreibersii. Next base: position 94,507,410 of record NC_138104.1, on the reverse strand, counting down.
CCAACTCTTTATTTTTCTGTTTTTGTTATCTGCTATTGTTTCCTGGAATTCTAGTTTCCCATATTTTCTTTGCAATGTTAATAAGAGAATATATGTAACATATATGTAAATCGTGATCCATAATAACATACTGAACATTTAAGAAATAGATCATTACCCATTCATTCCATCTACCTATATGCTTTCCCCCAAACCCTGTAACTACTATCCTGAATTTTATCATTCCCTTTTTTATTTTGTAAGTTACATCACAGATTTATGTATGCCTACACAATAACACGTTTCTTAGTTTTTCCCTAGCATATTGCATATATGTCTGTGTGTGTGTGTGTGTGTGTGTGTGTGTGTCTGTGTGTATATATATGGTCTTGATGATTTCTTTACCCAACATTGTATTTCTAAGATTAATCCATATTTGTGCATGTAGCTTTGCTCATAACATTTTTATTTATCTTTATTGTTGAAGGTATTACAGATGTCCCCTTTTTTCCCCATTGACCCCCTCCAGCCCACCCCCCTAGGCCTTCACCACACTGTTGTGTGTGTCTAGGAGTTATGCATTTATGCACATAAATTCTTAGGTTAATCACTTTCTGCTTCCTTCTGAGATGCTCATTACATTTTTAACTACTGGGTAATAACCCATTATGTGAAAAAATAAGTGTATATGTATTTGAGATTGCATAGAGTGAGTGAGTGAGTGTGTGTGTGTGTGTGTGTGTGTGTGTGTGTGCGTGTGTGAATGTTCGTGGATTCCTCCACCCTCAAATCTTTAGGCTTTGGGACTGTTTCTATTTTGGAACTATTACAAACAGTATCCCTATAAAAATTCCTAGAGAGGTATCCTGGTGAAAACGTACGAGAGCTTCTCGAAATCACATCCTAGGTTGGAAGTGTCTGGTCATAATGTATGTGAATGTTCTGCTTTGAAAGACAGAGAAAGTGTGTTTTCCAAAGTTGTTCTCACTTATACTCCAAGCAGTGGAGTATGACAGTGTTCCTGCTGAGGCACATCCTCTGCCATGCTTCTTAATATTTTGCCATTCCTTTTTTTTTTTTTTTAATATGTTTCTATTGATTTCAGAGAGAGGAAGGGAGAAGAAGAGAGAGAGGGAAACATCAATGATGAGAGTCATTGATCGGCTGCCTCCTGCACGCCCCCAACCGGGGATCAAGCCCGCAACCCGGGCCTGTGCCCTGACTGGGAATCGAACCCTGATCTCCTGGATCCTAGGTCGACGCTCAACCGCTGACCCACGCCGGCCGGGCAATATTTTGCCATTTTGATGGGTGTGTAGTGCTGTGTTATTTCACTCTTAATTTGCATTTACATTAGTCAAAGATATGTGTCTTTTTATATGATTATTGCCTATAGATATTTCATTTTATGCAAAGTGCCTGTTTTATATATGTATTCCAATTTTCTACTGGGCCGTTTGTCTCTTTTCTTATTAAGTTATTCTTTTCACATATTCTGGATATTAATCCTCTGTTAGTTACACTGCTTACAAATAGCTTCACCCAGTCAGTGGCTTCCTTTCCCCTCTCTTTCTAGTATTTTTGGATGAACAATGATACTTAACTATGAAGCAATTACATTTATGAATTGAATTTATGCTCAGATCTTTTTGTGCCTTAAAGAAACCTCCCCTTATCTCTTCCTGCTCCCCCTTTCCCTATGGGGGAGAGAAGGGGACACCTGTAATACTTTCAACAATAAAGATAAAATTTTTAAAAAACCACCCCTACACAAAGGTGAGAAAGATGCTCCTATATTGTTTTCTGAAAGCTTTACAGTCGTGCATTTTATATTTGAGTCTTCAAAGCTTCTGGAATTGATTTTTGTGTATTGTATGATTTAAAGATCTATCCAATTGCTTTAAATTTTCTACATGGATAATCAATTGTTACCAGTACCATTTACCAAAGAGTCCTTTTGTTCCCTAGTTATAAGCAAAACCATGTCTGTCATATAATCAAAGTTCTATATATGAATTCACATTTCTTCGTTTTCTATTCTAATTCGTTGGGCAATTTGTTTTAACTCATTTAATTACCACATTGTCTTAATTATAAGAGCTCTAAATAAGTCACAATATCTGAAATGAAACGCTCAACCCAGACCGACAAATATCTGATCATTAAATTTAAAAACGGACTTACAGTATAGACATGTGCTTTCTATAACAGAATCATACAGTATATATTCTTTTGTGCTTATTTTGCTCACCGTTATGTTTTTGAGATTTAGACACACTGTCCACATGAGCTAGAGCTCATTGATTTTCTTAGCTTTCAGAGATGGATGGTACTCTATCTTATTATGATACCATATTTTTCTCCATTTTAATACTAAATGGATATATATATTTTAAATATACCTTTATTGATTTCAGAGAGAGGAAGGGAGAGGAAGAGAGAGAAACATCAGTGATGAGAGAGCCATTGATCGAGCCCGCAACCCGGGCATGTGCCCTGACCGGGAATCGAACCCCGAGCGCCTGGATCCCAGGTCGACGCTCAACCGCTGAGCCACGCCCAGCTGGGCTCTAGTTCTTTTTCTTTGTTTATATTTGATTTTTAAAAAATTCTTGACATAATCAAAAAATGTGTGTTAAAATTTTCCACTAAGCATATAATGGTGATTGTATCAATTTCCCCATGTAATTGTGTCAACTTTTTGCCTTATCAATTTTGATGTATTTGTCACATTCATGTAAGTTTAGAATTATGTTATCTTCCTGGTGAATTGAAAGTTTTTTCAACTTTACATAATGACCCTATTTATTTTTAACAGTGCTTTTTTTGTATTAAAGTGTGTGGGATAGATACAAATATAATTGTTGTTTTACTGTTTACTATGTTAATCTCTTTTTAACTGGTAAGTTTAGACCATTTATATTTATTTAATATATATTAGGAATTATTTCTATTATACGGCTTCTTAATTTTTATTTATCATGCTTGGAAAAAATTCTTTTATTTTCTTCCCTTTCAATTTTGGGTTGAGGTATTTCCCCCCCCCCCTTTTTTTTTTTTTTTGGCTTCACTGATTTGTTAATTATATTTCTGTTCTTTTATCTTTGCCCTTGAAATTTTACCATGCCTGTTTCACTGAACAATGACTAAATTAAACTATCTTAACCCTGAACAAACAATAGAAAGACCTTGGAACGTGTTAACCCTAAATATATCTTTCCACAACTAAATGCTGATTCTTTTCAGTATTGTAATTATGTTATCATTGGTATTATTTTATATTGATTGCTCTTCGGGTTATATTTGTTTTTCCCTTTGTATTTGCTCAGACTGTGTTTCTGTGATATTTTTTCTTCCTGAAGAACATGTTTAAAAGTACCTTTAGCAAAAGTCATTGGTGGTGCCCGGCGGCATGGCTCAGCGGTTGCGCGTCGACCTAGGATCCAGGAGATCGCGGTTCGATTCCCGGTCAGGGTACAGGCCCGGGTTGCGGGCTCGATCAATGACTCTCTCATCATTGATGTTTCCATCTCTCCCTTCCTCTCCCTGAAATCAATAAAGACATATTAAAATAAATAATTTTTTTAAAAAAGTTATTGGTGGTAAAGTTATCTTAGTTTATGTTAATCTTCAAATATTTTTATTTCACACTAGAGTTTTCTGAGTACACAATTTTATGCTGTTTATTTTCTCACTCTGTTTTTGATTTCGCTATTTAGCAGACTGCTATAACTGTCTTTCTTTGGCAGCAATCTTTCCTGTTTGGGGGGATTTTTAAAACATAATTTTGTCTTTGATACTCTGTAGGCTCTCTACAATGTGTTTGGCAAGAGCCTACTTTATTTATTGTGCTTAGGATTCTCTGTGTTTTATACCCACGGACCCATGTTTTCCACCATTCCCAGAAAATCCACATCCTGGTCAGAATCCCAGAAGGAATCAACGCAGAGAACGAAGAAAGGCAAGCTGGGGACGTGGCTGTAGTTTGTGCACATTGACAGCTGAAGAGCATTCTGTGTTATGAACATAGTATCACATTTGTATTTCATAGTTAAAATTTTTATTTCTACGAGTTTTAATTTTATTTACAAAAATCCCCAGTCTATTCCTAATGGCCTCTCACTGTTTGCAAATGTTTTCCTTTAAAAAAACCATTTCAAACATAATGGTTCTATATTGTGTATCTTGCAATCTGTGTATCAGTAGTTTGGGGAATCTTAATGTGCGGTGGTTGACTCATCGCAGTTTTTCTTCTATTTCTGTTGGTGCTATTTAATTGTGAGGTCATTGTTTGATACTAATGCGTGAGGGTGCTGCCTAAATTAAGGACATTTTCCCCACAGAGTAGCAATTTTCAGCCTTTTTTCATCTCACGGCACACATAAACAAATTACTAAATTCTGTGGCACACAAAAAAGTGTATTATCTGTTTTGCTGATCTGACCAAAAAATTGGTATAATTTTTATTCATTTACACCAGACAGCTATTGTTGTGTTGGCTGTTGTCATTTTTTTATTTGACAACCTAAGGGAAAAGAGGTCAGTGCCCCTGACGAAAAATAGTCAGGTATGGCATGTTTTAAAAATTCTCACGGCACACTGGTTGAAAGTCACTGTCATAGAGGATTAGCTTCTGTTGCTACTATTGGCTAATGACCACCACGGAGTTGATCCACTTTAAAGTCTCAGCTTAGTTGAAATCCCACCTCTAGTTTCGCTGCCGTGCTTGCGGACCAATGCTTATAATACAGAAAGTGCCACTATAGTCCTCGGCGCTCAGGAACTGTCCCTGTCCAGCTGTCCTCATTTCACACTCCCAGCTCATACCTGCGGCCTCTTTTGGGGTCAGAGGGCTTCCTGGAGCACTGTCCTGCCTTCTTCACACCCAGCAGTATGTGCCCTACCCATTTCCAGTACTCTGCAGGCCCTCGGAACACTTAGTCTGCTTTAATGCTAGAAGCACTGAATTTCTTTCTTTAATCAAAATGACAGACACATGATAAAAAAATTACAATCAATAAAACAGAAAAGCTATAATAACAATAGTTTCCCAGTCCCTACCTCTCCATCACAGTACCATTTCCCCCAAACAACTTATTTTAAGTGTTTCTGCTTACAGATTGTATGATGGTAACTTCTCTATCTCTAAATAATACACATATCCTTCTATTTTTCTTATGTACAAAATATGTGGGTTTCATTTACTAATTTCCCCCCTTTCTCCTCCAGATTTTTTATGTACATATTATTGAGCTTGCTTATGCTAATGATTACATTTGTAGCATTAAACAGCGTATTCAACCACTGTTTGACTAACTCGCATCAGTATCTCTTGGTGGGCCCCTTATTTTGAGAATATTAGCATGCCGACCTTTCTTCCACATGCCCTACCACGTTGCAGTCACGTCCTAATTTGAATTACTGATTCTCTTGTTCACATATAAACTGTTTCCAACTAATGTCGAAATTTCCAGTAAATTCTTTTTTTTAAGAAAAGCCAGCGTAAAGCACTTTCATGGCAATAATAAACCGTGGAACTCATATGCGGCGCAGGGGAGGCGGGCGGGAGCAGGCAGCGATGGTTAGTCTCACCAAACCACTGCGCGGGCAGCGAAGGAGAGAGGGGGGAAGGGAGAGAGGGGGAAGGGAGAGGGGGGAAGGGGGAGGGGGGAAGGGAGAGAGGGGGAAGGGAGGGAGGGGGAAGGGAGAGGGGTGAAGGGGGAGAGGGGGAAGGGAGAGGGGGGAAGGGGGAGGGGGAAGGGAGAGAGGGGGAAGGGGGAGAGGGGGAAGGGGGAGAGGGGGAAGGGAGAGAGGGGGAAGGGAGAGGGGGGAAGGGGGAGGGGGGAAGGGAGAGAGGGGGAAAGGAGAGAGGGGGGAAGGGAGGGGGAGAAGGAAGGGGGGAAGGGAGAGAGGGGGGAAGGGAGGGGGGAAGGGAGAGGGGGGAAGGGAGAGGGGAGGAAGGGACAGGGGGGAAGGGGGGAAGGGAGAGAGGGAGAGAGGGACGGAAGAGAGAGAGGGGGGAAGGCGGGGGGGCGGGAGGGGGGAGGCAGGCGACTTTAAGGTAGGGAGGCGGACACCGAAAGGCAGTCGGATGACTATAAAACCTAAAAAGCAGTAACTAGCGTTTTCGTTTTAGACCAATGTAAACACTTTCAGTGCAAAGCACATTCTATACTGAGATTGCATTTCCTTCCCCTTGAGCTCACTGTTGGACCCTCGAGCCACGGAGAGGGCGACGGTTCCAAGGCCACCTGCGATGGGCGCTGCATTCCTGCATTTTGAAACTGCTGAGCCTCATAATACAAGTCAGTTGGTTTCACAGTTACATCATGACTTTCTATACAGTTTTCTGATTTTTTTCTGGAGTTTCAAACTGCCTTTCGTAATGCCTTACATAATTTAACTTTATCATTCTCTGCTTTTCCCCCAGGTACTCTATTCTATTCTATTCTATCAGTTTCTCCTGTCCCCTATCCCGCTGCCTGGAAACCTTCCTCATGGAACCTCTGTCCCAATTAGATTAGTTGTTCCCCAGGCTGGCCAAGTGCTGTTATGTTGAGTTGTCACTTTAGCACTGTCTTATGTTGGATCCACAGTTTGTCAGTTCCTATATATTCCTCCTTCTTGGTTTACCCATGAAACGTTTTTCTGGCAGTACATTCTCCAGTAACTTCTTAGAAAAGGTGTATGAACAATACAATTAATGAAATCCTTGCATGTTTTTATCTTATACTCACATTTGATATATATTTCTTTTCAGTATACGAACATAGGTTGTAATTTTGAAGGACCCGTTCCATCATCATCTAGCATGCATGTAGTGTTGCTCAGGAATCTTTTTTTAAAAAAAATGTCTTTATTGATTTCAGAGAGAAAGGGAGAGGGAGAGAGAGAGAGAAACATCAATGATGAGAGTCATTGATCAGCTGCACCCTGCTGGGGATGGAGCCCGCAACCCTGGCATGTGCCCTGACCGGGAACCGAACCCTGATCTCCTGGATCCTAGGTCGATGCTCAACCTCTGAGCCACACCGGCCGGGCAGGAACCTTAAAACTATTCTGATTGCTTGTATCTCCCTTTAGGTAATCTTTATAAGTAACCTTGTAACTCCCATTGGATTACCTACATGAAGGCATTTTTTTAAATCTCTCATTTGTTCGTGATCTTTCCCATTTTCTTTACTCTTACAGGTTTATTCCTTTTGGATAACTTTATTCTCTTATTTTAGAAAGCAATCCACAGGAAAAGAAGGCAAATATGCTTTCCCTACTCTACCATGTCCAATCTCCATCACTTATTTTCAATATATTATGTTGTACTATATTCATTTTGTCAGGTGCCCAAACTTCTTTTTGGAACAAATCAGAATAAAATATTGATGCAGTCACTCAATAAGTTTTTAAAAGTTGAGGGGCAGGTGAGATGTTCAGACTAATACATTTTAAAGTACATAATCCTGAAATATATTGGAGTATTGATTCCCTGGGCTAGCTAAGAATAGATGCAGACCCATGGGACCTAGAGAGTCTAACAGGTCAAAGCTAAAAAATTCAGAGGGATGGAGAAGATCAAACAGCTCCAAGCAATAAAAAAAAACTTAAAAGCACCAAGGCAACTGTGATGATGGGAAGTGTTGCTGCAGAGATGCACTGATGGAAAAAGTTTCGGCAGATATGGTTGTGAATTTTTTTGCCCAAGGCTGCTCTTGGACTGCCAGTCAGAACCTGTCTTGCCTGAAGCAAACAGATAATTAGCAGTGGCCAGAGATGCTTGGGCAATATCCTGCGGTGGAAGGGAAGGAGGGAACACCCAAAGGAAGTTAAAAGGCCCATTAAAAGTTTCTTACGAGATACAAGTTACATGGCCTGCCGCATGTAATTAGCTCCCACGGTGACAGACCTCATAACACTGTACAACCCCTTCTGAAGTCACCCTACTTGGCATTCAAAGAAGTGTTAAAACTCCAAAGATGGCTTGGTTTACTTCCCTACCTCTGGCACCCTGGTAGGTCTCCGCAGAGAAGTTGTCGTCCTTGACTACTTGCATAGTCAAACACCAAGGATGGACTTTGCACGTGGCCACCAACCACTCGCGCTCTGTTTCAGGTGAGGAAGACCTCTTGCTAGGAGATGGATAGGTCTGTGAGAAAAGACAGAATGAGTGATCTTAGCCTTCTTCCTTTTACCAAATGTTTTTCGAGTACCTGATAAGTTTCAGGCTTTGTGCAAGTCACTGGAGATAAAATGGTGAAGACATACATAGGTCATGAAGCGCTGCTCCTTGTATACAAGCATTGGCTTGGCCTCATTCGCACACCCCTTCCCCAAATGGCAATTCCTTAAATTAAGAAAACCCATAGCATACATCCTTCTAAAACTAAACACCTACAAGGCCAGGATAGGCATTCCTGCATTCCCTGCAGCATAATCAACACAGCTGTCCTTCCGCTTGGGTTATGTCGGAGAGGGAAACTGATAACCTTGGAAAAAGACAGGACCTGTTATTTTTCTCCAGCCCCACATGGGAAGAAAAAAAGGGAGAAAGGAAAGAAAGAATAATATGCATGAAAGCTTATATACACAGTAGATTCAAAATCCATTCATTCGTCAAATATTTGAGATCTCACTTCATATAAGGCAGCGTTCTAGACATAGTGAACAAAATAGACGAAAATCTCTGCTTCGTGGAGCTGGTATTCTGGCTGAGGAGAGGCAGGTAATATAAAGATACAAAGGTGGAATGTTTACTCCATGATACAGAGATAAAGGCTTAAAAATATTGCGAGAAAGAGACCGGAGGTGCCAAGGAGAGGGAGGCGAGTTTTCGCTGTGCGCTCAGGGCCATCTCGGGTGAGGCGATGGTGCTCAGGGAAAGGAGGGCGGCGGGGTCGCGTGGCCGGGCCCCTGGCTGCCCGGGGAGCTGGGTGACACAGGAGCGAGAGGCACAAAGGCCTGGCACGCTTGGCATTCTCAAGGGAGGCTGAACCAGGACGACCCCGTGAGAATGAGAGACGCTGGGACGGCAGCTGGAAAATAAACACCCAGATCATGCAGGGCCTCGGATGTTCTTTTAAGCCTCTTGCTCTGACAGACGTGGGAGCCAATGGATTTGAGGAGTGCCAAGATCTGCTTTAAATTTTAAAGGATGATTCTGTAAAGGCGAAAAGGCTAATGAAAATTAATATACTAGAAACTCACACCACAAGAACAATAGAAAAAAAGAAAACGAAATCTTTCATCGTGAAAAATAGTCTTTCATGCTTTCTAAAGAGAACTGTAAAATTCTGATACTATATACAAATATTTGCTGTCCAGAGAATGTTATCCTGTATTCTTAAAGAGATATAAAAGTTAATGACCAATAAGCTAAAAATGGCTGAAATTTAAACCCATGAATAGCCTTTCTCAAGAAGTCACATCATTTTGTACCTCAGACATAATTTGCTCCTTTAGCATCTGATGAGGCACAACTTTAATAGGGTGTGACAACTGACAAGAGAATTAAATTGACGCAAATTAAAACTTTAACAATAACATTATATGGAGCTTAAAATCTTTTGCACTTTGACACTGAATTTATACCACTAAAAGAAATCTAACAGCCACTGAAATAAAGGGTCCTTATAGAACTACCAGTCACGAACAGTCCATTGCCTTTGTAAGAAAAACAATGCAGAAAGTCTTGGTTTCAGTTATAGACGGAGTTGATGAACTGAGGATAGAAGCTTTATATCTCTTTAATCATCAAACCACTGAATACATTTAAAATGAGAATTCATTACTATGGAAGACAGCAATTATGAGTGAATCAGGACTAGAGCACAGGAATAGAACGTGGGGGGCAGAGGATCCAGAAACTTCTGTGAGTACTTTAAATGGTTTAGCACCGAAACATTCCATGATACAGATGTATCCATATAAATTCATAGGCATGGAAATAAGATTTATTTTTGGTTTGTGTGTGTCCCATTTCCATCTCTACCTCATTTGCATTTTAACATAATACATCTGTGCCATTTTCTGCTTTATAAAGAATTCATGGGCATGGACATCAGTGTGGTGATGGGGGGAGGTGAAGAGGGCATAGAGGGGATAAATAGTGATGGAAGCAATAAAATATAAATTAATTAATTATTGAAAAAACATTACGGTATTGGTCCTATTTTATGGCTGGTATTTGTTTTAATCCCACAAAGTTGGGGTATCCCTTGAACTTCTCCTCAAATTCTATTTTCATTGCCTCTTCAGTGCTCTGGATTAAAATTGAGAACACTCAACTATACTTTCAAAGACTTCATAGCCTATCTACCTATCTTACCCTCTTTATCCGGCCTGCCCATCACCACCTCTACTACATATGCAACCTGCTCCTACAAGCAACTTCTGAACGAAACTAGTAGGACAAGACCACAGCTTTGGAGGTTCGTCAGCACTCACAAGGCTCTCACCGGTCGTGCCTGCATCTGAACCTTTACGATGTAGAGTCTACCTGCGTCTCCTCACCCTCGCCTTCACCTCTACACATTCTTAAAATGGAAATCCTACCTCTACAGTAGAGCATTCCCCCAATTTTTCCAGTTGAAATTCAATTTCTCCTTTCCCTTTTTAGGGAAGCACTTTAGAGAGCATTTACCTGCTCTGTGATAGCATTTACTGTATGCATTACTTAGTTTAATTTAATATGGCTTTTATATTATTGTCTAAGGAGCAAGTGTGAGTAGGATTTGCCTTTGCAACAAGATTGTATAATTCTTAAGTTCCTGGATCGTTCTGATTGTGTATTTTTGAAAATATCTAGTATGATCCTGCCTACGTAGCATACTTTTTGGATATAGAACTACTCAGATGTTTCATTTATTCATTTAATGGATATTTTCTAAACACCCAATACTTGAAAAAATAATGGACGGGACAAACCTGCTCTTTCTTGGTACATATACTCTAATTGTACATGCAAGAGAAAGGGTGATGTCTTACCTTAGAAGAAAATAGGACACATAATCATGACTAAAGTGCTTTTGAACTATAAAACTTTTTTCCCCAATTACCTTCCTATCCTCTGATTAATCAAGAGTATTATTCCCAATAATCAAGACATGGAAACAAACTCAGTGGACATTGACAAATGAATGGATGAAGAGCATGGTCTATAAATAAAACGGAACATTACTCAGACATAAAAAGAAGGAAATCCTGTTGTTTGCAACAATATGGATGAACCTTGAGGGCATTTACTAAGTTAAAAAATCTGACAGAGAAAGGCAAATACTGTGTGATCTAATATATGGAATCTAAAAAAATAAAAGTCATAGAAACAGTAGATAGGTGGTTGGCGGGGGGCGGGGTAGGGCAAATAAAGAGATGTTGGTTAAAAGGCATAAACTTTTAGTAATGAGATGAATAAGTTCCAGAGATTTAATGTATAGGATGATAACTATAGTTCACAATGCTATATTATACACTTGTAATTGAAAAGAGTAGATTTAAATGTTCTCACCACACACACAAAATAAGTAACTATATAAGGTGATGGATATGTTAGCTCGCCTCACCATGGTGATCATACCATGATATAAAATTGTGTATTTCACAATATACAGCATATCAGCTCATCACAACATCACATTGTACACCTTAAACTTGCACAGTGTTGTTTGTCGATTATATCTCAAGAAAGCTAGAAAAAAAGGAACCACCTTTTTCCTTGTTACCAATGAAGAATTTAGAGTTCATATCTTTCAAAACAGAACAATAAAAATAAACAATAACTGGTAAGAAAAGCTGAAATGTTACGTGCAAGGTAATGTTCCTGTTCACGTCCTGTTTTAGTCCAGTGGCAACATCCCTGCCAGTGGCCAATCTGTTGCCATGTCTGACTTGTCATTGCACTTCCAAATCACATTTCTCATCTTGTCATTAGCAATAAACTTTCACCAATCTGTACAGAAAAATGCAGGGTTAAGACAGAAGAATCAAAGTCCTGATAGGAGACCTCCCATATTTTGGCTGAGCTCTACATGTCTGCTTCCAACTACCTAAGGGGCTCTTCCATGTGGAATTATCACAAGTATCTCAACTCAGCAACACACAAAAAGCCCCATACTCCCACTTGATGGGATTGCCAGTTTCAAACATCAAAAGTAACATTACATCCTTTCTTACCCTCAAAACCAATTTGCCATTGAAGTCTGTCAACTCCATCTCAAAAACATATTTAAAATTCTGGCTGGCTCCATGACTCATCAAGACAATGGTAACAGCATTTTTTTACTTCCATGTCCATATTTCAGAAGTTCTTCTTCTTATAACCACACATTTGATTATGTTATTTTGCCACTCAGAAACTTTCAGTGTGTGCTCATCACCTTCGCAATAGAAATTGTGTCCCTTAATCTTGGGTTCAAAGCTCTCCAGAGCTTGACCTCACAGACTTTTCCATACTTTATGTCTGTCCTTGGTAAACAATACCCAGACACCCTCATTTCTCCCCAGAATAGTTTTTCAATCTTATTCCCCTTACTTAACCCAGAATCTTCTCTAAAATTTCATTTCAGTAAAGGCCCAGATAGCAAATATTTTAGGTTTTGTGGGCCATGTGGTCTCTGTCACAATTACTCAGCTCTGCCCTTGTGGCATGAAAGCAGCCAAAGATAATACACAAACACATTGGCATGGCCGTGTCCCAATAAAACTTTAATTACAAAAATGGGCAGAAGCTAAATTAGGCCCATGGGCCCTGGTTTGCTGGCTACTGACCCAGATCATAGTACAAAGTGATAATTCTTTTATTAAGCAGCATCAAATGAGCATTCTATAGTTTGTGCATATCATAAGCAGTCACAAGATGACTAATAACTTGAAAATCTCCAATATATTTTGGAATGTATACATTTACCTCCATTAAAAATAGAAAGAAGAAGACAAGATAGGAAGGAAATAACATCCAATATTGTCAATAACTATGGATCTGGAAATTCCTTTTGCCAAAACTGCACAAGAACCTATTTCTCAGAAATAGTTAACAAAATGTGAAGCACGTTAAGAGAGTGACTTGCCAGTAAACCTATTTCAATGACATTTGGAATCCAACGACAGTAGTTGTGGTCCCTGAGGTTGTCTGTTACCTTTATTTTTTATACATACATTCTTTAATTTATAGTTCTATACATTTTCCTTCCTATAACCTCTTAATTGATTTATTAGGTTTAAAAGTATTTTACTTTATATATACAAACATATTTGCCATTGTTTGTACTATTCTTAATAAGCTGTGAAATTCTATAACCCACACATTACTTATTTAAATTTTATAATTTAAAAATTATATATGGAAAGAAGTAAGGAAGGAGAAAAGAGGAATCTCAATTTTTTCATGCAATAGACAAAAATTAACTTGTAATGGAACATAGATCTAAATGTAACACTTCAAAGTATGAAACATCTGCATGGAAACAAAAAAGATGATTTTGTGCCTAGTTTAGGCAAAAATTTGTTATATAGAATATAAAAATCACAAATCATAAAAAATGATCGACTGAACTTAAAATTAAGAATGTCTGTTCTTTGAGAGGAAATGAACAGATAAGGCACGCACTGGCAGGAAATATTTGCATACAACTATCTGATGAAGGACTTATAATAAAGAACTCTTATAACTGAATAACAAGAAAACAAGTAATTTGATTTAAAATGCCCAAATATTTGAATAAACATTTTGTCAAGCAGATGTGGATAACAGCACAGACAAAGATGCTCAGCATCGTTAGCCATGAGGGAAATGCAGAACACGGCCACAGCGAGATACCATCACAGGTCTATCGGAAGGGCTAAAATGAAACAAAAACCCAACAACAAAACCTAACAATGCCCGCTGCTGACAAGGATGTGAAGCAACTAGAACTGTCTAGATGTGGAGCAACTAGAATTCTCATACTTTGCTGACAGAAATGCAAAAAATCCAGAATAACTACTTTAGAAAGCAGCTCAGCAGTTTTTCAATGAATGTAAACATATATTGACTATGTGACCTAGTGATCCCATTCCAAGGTATCTACCCAGAAAGAATAAAACCAAGTGTCTCCGCGGGGATTTGTCTGCAAATGTTTATCGCAGCTTTATTCATAATCGCAAACTACTGAAGCATCTCCGGTGGATGCATTCACGCGACGGACCACTACTCAGAGCAGCAGGGTGACCGCCCGAGGGACAGGGGGCCACACGGTGCTGGGGGAGGCTGGACTCTGGGCGGTGAGCACAACGCAATACACAGGCGATGTGTTACAGAACTGTGCACCTGAAACCCACGTAATTTATTAACCAGTGCCACCCCAATAAATTCAACAAAAAATAAAGGAAAGAAATGAGAATTTCTTGGAGTGATGAAAATATACACCCTATCTGCAATGTGGTGGTGTCAATATTTGACACTGACTAGGTGTCAAAACCCAGTGAATTGTGTATCTACAAAGGATGAGTTTTGTTCATTAGATTCCACATATAAGTGAGATCGTTTGGTATTTGTCCTTTACTGACCGACTTATTGCACTTAGTGTGGCTGCAGGGACAGACTGCCGGCCGTCGGAGGGGAGGGGGTGGGGGCTGGATGAAAGAAGGTGAAGGGATTAAGCGAAACACACACATGACCCGCAGACCCAGGCGAGCGTGTGGCGACAGTGGGGGGGGGCTGGAGGGAGCGAAGGGGGAAACTTGGAACGAGGGAGACCTCGCCGGGGCAACGGGAGCACGCTGCAGGGGCAGACAATGTTTCATTGAGTTGTACACTTGAAACCTGTACCCCAATAAATTCAATAAAAAATAATACCTGAAATGTCAAAAAAATAAAAAGAATGAGTTTTACTGTACCTAAATTATACCTCAATAAACCTAAATTTAAAAAGGTGATATTGCTCTGAGGAAAACTCTATTTATCCTTAAACCTTTATGAATTTCCTCTGAATTTTTACACATTCATGAGTCTCTTTCTTAAGTACCTAACCTATGCACAGTTTCATTATATATCTGTCTTCATTGGTCAGACATAATATTCCTCCATTAAGTTTTCCTTCCTGGTAGTATCCTGAAACATTTTCTGAAATTTCATCACATGAGGGAACTCCAGAATTTACCTAGTTCCTTCCTGATAAGTTCTAAAATCAGAGTTTGCTTCCCCAGCCTGCACCTGAGCATTAGAGTCAATGGCTCATGTCTTAGGACTCCCTAACTCTGACACGCCTGAAGCTTTACTGCAGAATTGCATTAAGTATACTCGCAGATAATAAAGTGCTTTGGGCACTTTAGGATTTAAGATAGACATTGCTAATATTTAACATTCCACTTTATATTTAATAATCCAAGTTCAATGATAGCGTTGGCTATTGGAAAATTACAAGCAAATTTAAGGACCCAATATCTGGCACCTTTCCCTTCACCAAAGAAGTCTGAATGACATTTATAGGCAGAAAGGTTTACAATGTGTCACATCTCCTTTGGAACACGGCACTGTTACCAAGGATATTACTTCAGAAATAAAGGAGATAAACCTTGTTATTTTGCATTAAAAATATTTGCAGACAGCAATGTGGCGAAGGCTGGGGGGGGGGCGCAGGGGCTGGGTGGAGGGGGCAAAGTGGAAGAAAATGGGGGACATCTGTAACAGTGTCAACAATAAAAAAATTTCTAAAAATTGCATTCCATCCATGTTATACTTCATGATTTAAAATACTTTGGAAATGACATTACCCCATTGCAAACCTGAACCTAATTTACCAAGCAGTTAGTGACAAAGTAGAAAGGACAGGATTTGTAATTCATTTCCTCTGTCAACAGATCTGGGTCTCTATGTAAAGTCTGCAAAATTAAAAGCACAATTAAAGTAGATGTTTAAAGAGTAATGGTGCATGTTCTATCTCTGAGATGCCACATAAAATCAAGGCCCTTGGGAAAGTTGAGTTGTTAAGTAAGGAGTATTGATTTAAATTACTTAACAATAGCAAGAAGACATGTTTTTGCCTCAAAGATTTCTTTTCTCTTTTAATGAATAGTCACAGTGATTTGCC
The DNA here is from genome assembly GCF_964146895.1 of Miniopterus schreibersii. Taxonomy (NCBI): domain Eukaryota; kingdom Metazoa; phylum Chordata; class Mammalia; order Chiroptera; family Miniopteridae; genus Miniopterus; species Miniopterus schreibersii. The sequence goes on along the minus strand of NC_138104.1, from coordinate 94,491,376 downwards.
AAAAAATACATTCAATCAAAATGTAAGTATCAACAATCTCAACAGCATAAACATGAATGTAATGTATTCAGAAAGTAAATGTTTCTAAAAATGTTGTGACATATATTCTTTGAATAGTTCTGATTTTGCCTGTGTGTGTAACAGTAACTCTAAGATGTTTTTCTCAAAATGAAATATAACAAAAAAATGAATACTTTTATTGAGGATGTACTTAATATTATGCCATAATTTAAAAATCAGGAGAAGCAAAAAAAAAAAAAAAATGTATAATTCCACATTTAGATACAGCTGTTAATTCATTAATTCTGCAAATATCTATTCAATGTGTTCTATGTGCCAGGCAAAGTTTAAGGTACTGCAGATTCTACAGTAAACAAAATAAACAAAATTTCCTGTGCTCATGGAGTTTACAGCAACCTTTAACATTTTGCTGTGTGGCCTTCAACAATTTAGATATATGTATGCATAGTACACACACATACCCACGTGTACATATCTACACACAGAGACAAAATCACGGTGTTTTTCTACAGATGTTATTTGTAACCTGTTTTTTATTTTATTTTTTTGTATTACACTAGACAAACTTTACTATATGATATTCATTCCCTCTGCCAGTCTTTCCCATCCCAGCAGATCGCAGCTTCCCCTTCCCAGCTGCTCGGGCAGCTCCACGTTGGGACGATAGGTTCCTTTCCCGCTGCTCTTACGGCAACCCAACCAGAGGACGCTTTCACCTCTGCCTTCCAAATCTGTCTGCAGTCCCTTTACTTCTTACCACTTTCTGATTGTCACCCGCTTTTTAACATTACATATCACAGGTGTCTTTTCTAGAATTTTATTGTGGTAAGGATACAACATGAGGTCGACCCTCTTCACAGATTTTTATGTGTACAACGCAGTATCGTTAAATAAAGGCACTATATTTATTGCATGGCAGATGTCTAGAATGGATTCATCTTGCGTAACTGAAACAATACCCACTGATTATCAACTTATTTTTTTAGCACTAAATATATATTGATTCCTTTATTTTCAATAACTTCACTATTATACCATTGTAAGGGCTAGCCTAAATTATTTAACAATCTCTCTTGTTAGATATTGAGGCTCTTGCAACTGTCTGCACTATAAAAGGTGCTCTGGGACTATGTAAACATGGCTATAACATAGATTATAATCATATACCAATATTTACACACTTCTCCAATTCTTTTATCATGATAAATTCCTAGAAGTAGAATTTTTATTTCATAAGGTATTAGCAATTTTAAAGCTTGCATGACTTTTCTCTGTAATCGATTACTTTCTTAAAAAAAAAAAAAGAAAGAAAGAGCAAATTATAGCACATGTGATTCATGAAAGGTATGGAAACAATGCTATAGATTCTGGAGTAGCACCTATCCTCTGAGGCTGCCATGATGACGCCAGGGTCTTAGTATATCAGCATGATCAAGAGCTGAGATCAGGAATGAAAAATAGTGGTTTTAGGATCCTTTTCCAGAAGGATAACCAGGCTTTAAAACAAAAGGCCAAATTAATTGATGTTTTAAACATTTCAATGTATATTTCATGTAAGACATCATTAGACTTCCATTCCAAACAATATCCTTGAGTTCCTCTTTGCTGTAATATCCGGGAAGCATCTCAGCTTTTAAGTTCTTTTGTTTTCCTATAATCGTTCTTGAAATGCCTATAAACCATTTTATAAATAAAAAGTGTTTATAAAACATAAGTAAATTGTAACTACAAATAAAATACCATGACATGAGCTTTTTCTTCAGGGTATCTGATTTTCTGGATACTTGTGGAAACTTTAGAATAAAATTTGGTTGTTCTAACATAAAGTTTTATTCTGCTTACAAGATATACTCTTATTATATATGATTTTAAGAGGCAAATTAATTAATCCTTTTTGCTATATTTTCTAGTTCCTAACATGTAAATAATGTATGTCATTTATAGGAAAACAAATCACTAATCATATAAAATTAACAAACACAAGGTTCATGGTAAGGAACCAAGAACACCAGAGTAGGAAGGCAAATTTGAGAAAAGTCTGATTTCATATGAGACTTAAAAACACTTATAATTGAATAGATTCTTTTCTAATTGCAGATTTGTAGTAAGAAATCAGCTGTAATCAATACTATATATATTATATTATTCCACCTATTTTAATTCAACATGATAAAATGAAAACATGAGAATTACATGGATCCTGAAATTCAGCTTGATGACCTTTCAGGATGTTCAACATTCCCTGATTCCTCAACAGGGTCATACTAGGGGAGACACACACTGAATCCTTTCACAGGTATAACTGCCTGTCTGCTATTTCTCTAGTTTATAGCACTGTTTGTTCCATAGTCTACGGATTTATGTTATAAACTGTAGATTTTGAAACATGCAGTTCCTTATATAACAACTGGTTGCCAAGTAACATCAAAAGGATTCCAGGGCCAAAAAACATTCAATCTTCACAGAGAATTAATTTTTGCCTCATAAGACTTAATAGCTTCTCTACTGAGTTGCACAAAAACATCATTTGGGAGAGACGGTCTTGAAAATAATGAGGGATCTATTATTGTTATTACTGGGTGTGAAAAGTACTCTAGGGATACCTGCCGGGATGAAACCTCTAGGGTTCCTGCTTGTGGCACTGGCACTCTTCAATTCTCCTTTCCTGTGGCCCCACTGTTGTTGGACATTATAAAGAAATCATAAAGAAAACTGAAAACTAGGCAAAAAAGAAAAGGCAAATATCTAAGATCATAACTGGGACATTTAAGATTAAGAAGATATGAAAATAAAGAGAATAATATGAAATTAAAACAAAAAGGGAAAAATGAAAGGTCAGAGTAAGAGCTACACAATTTCAAATATAAAATGGTGACTTTCAAATGATACTTAAAAATCTAAGCCTGGTCCACATGGCTCAGAGGTTGAGCGTTGACCCATGAACCAGGAGATCGCGGTTCGATTCCCGGTCAGGGCACATGTCTGGGTTTTGAGCTTGATCCCCAGCAGGGGGCGTGCAGGAGGCAGCTGATCAATGACTCTCTCATCATTGATGTTTGGATCTCCCTCTGAAATCAATAAAAACATATTTTTAAAAATCTGAAATTTAAAGTAAAATGCCAGAAATAGAGATATAGTTAGAAACACATCTGTAGACGAACAATTTCTTAAAGTTATAGACACAAGAAATTAAGGTTTTTGCTTCAAGGTGATAAGGTTTTAAGATAAGGGACAGTCCTAGAAAAGGTAGAACAATACAATTTACTATATTAAAATAACAAAGTACAACTGAGGATAATTATAAATAAATATTGCCCTGGCTGGGTGGCTCAGTCAGTTGGAGCACTGTCCCATACAACAAAAGGTGACCAGTCCAGTTCCTCATCAGGGCACATACCTAGGTTATGGGTTCAATCCCCGGTTGGGGTGCATGCGAGAGGCAGCCAATCGATGTCTATCTCTCTCTCTAAAAATCAATGAAAACATATCCTCAGTGAAGATTAAAAACAAACAACCAAACAAATAACTAAGTAGAGACCCAGCTGTGGGCTGGCTAGTGGGATGAGTGCTCAGCACGGTGCTCTGACTGAACCAGCTCCCCTGGCCGTGCGGGGCCACCTTCCAGCTGAGAGCCCAATGGGAAGCAGTATCCTGGGAGACCATGTCCTTTGAGAAAATCCTTCAAACCTCAGGATTCTAGAGCCCCCTTCCCTGCTCTTCACAAGCTTCTAAACCTTTCACTGAAGTCAAGAATTTTATATTTGATATGTTACAAACCATTACATTCATGATTTGTTTTTTGCAACTAAAGTATTCTCATCTAGGATGTGTTGTTTAAACACATTCCCTTAGTCTTTTATTTATTCATACTGATATTTTGTTTTATTTTATTTATTATTATTACTTTAAATCTTTATTGTTGAGAGTATTACAGATGTCCTCTCCTTTCCCCATTGCCTCCCACCCCAGGCCTTCACCACCCTACTGTCTGTGTCCATGGGCTACGCATGTATGCATATAAGTTCTTCGGTTAATCCCTTCCCACCACCCTCCCCTCCTTCCCTCTGAGATCCCTCAGGCTGTTCCATGCTTCCATGCCTCTGGTTTTATTTTGTTCATTAGTTTATTGTGATCATTAGATTCCACATATAAATGAGATCATGTGATACTTGTCTTTCTCTGCCTGGCTTATTTCACTCAGCATAATACTCTCCAGATCCCTCCATGCTGTCTCAAAGGGTACGAGCTTCTTCTTCTTTACAGCTGCGTAGTATTCCATGGTGTGAATGTCCCACAGCTTTTTTACCCACTCATCTACTGATGGACACTTGGCTGTTTCCAGATCTTAGCTATTGTAAATAATGCTGCTAGGAACATATGGGTGCATATATTTTTCCTGATTAGTATTTCCGATTTCTTAGGATATATATTCCTAGAAGTGGGATGACAGGGTCAAATGGAAGTTCCATTTTTAATTTTTTGAGGAAACTCCACAGTTTTCCATAGTGACAGGTTCTTGAAAAGATAAACAAGTTTGATGAACCTTTAGCCAGACTCATCAAGAAACAAAGAGAGAGGACCTAAATAAATAAAATCAGAAAGTAAAAGGTGAAGTAACAACTGACACCACAGAAATACAAAGGACTGTAAGAAAATACTATGAACAACTATATGTCAACAAGCTGGACAACCTGGATGAAATGGACAAATTCCTAGAAAAATACAATCTTCCAAAACTCAATAAGGAAGAGTCAGAAAACCTGAACAGGCCAATAACAACTGATGAAATTGAAGCAGTAATCAAAAAACTCCTAGCAATCTAAAGCCCTGGTCTGGACGGCTTCACAGGGAAGTTTTACCAAACATTCAAAGAAGAACTAACACCTATTTTCCTCAAACTATTCCAAAAAATCTAAGAGGAAGGAACACTTCCAAGTTCTTTATATAAGGCCAACATTAACTTAATTCCAAAACCACATAAAGACACTACAAAGAAAGAGAATTACAGGCCAATATCCCTGATGAACACAGATACTAAAATCCTCAACAAAATATTAGCAAATCGGATCCAGCAATATATTAAAAAGATCATACACCATGACCAAGTGGGATTTGTTCCAGGGATGCAAGGCTGGCACAATATTCACAAGTCAATAAGTGTGATACATCACAGAAACAAATTGAAAGACAAAAATCACATGATCATATCAATAGATGCAGAAAAAGCATTCATCAAAATCCAACCCCATTTTTGATAAAAACTCTCAGCAAAGTGGGAGTAGAGGGATCATACCTCACATAATAAAGGCCATATATGACAAACCTACAGCCAACATCATACTCAGTGGGAAACTGAAAGCATTTCCCTTAAGAACAGGAACAAGACAGGGGTGTCCGCTTTCACCACTTATTCAACATAGTACTGGAAGCCCTGGCCACAGCGATCAGGAAAAAAACATAAAAGGCATCCAAATTGGAAAGGAGGAAACAAAATTGTCATTATTTGCAGATGACATGATGTTGTACATAGAAAATCCTAAAGACTCCACTAAAAAACTAGTAGATTTAATAATTAAATTCAGCAATGTAGCAGGAAACAAAATTAACACCCAGAAATTGATGGCACTTTTATACACCAATAATGAACTTTCAGAAAGAGAAACTAAAAGAACAATCCCATTTACCATTGCAACGTACTGATATTTTAAATTTAAATTTAAAATTGCATGGCTTTTACTTATAACTTCTTTGATTTTGCTGAATCTTTTTTCTTGTTTAAATTTTGTTTCCTTAATGACATTACCATAATTACTTATTTGCTTTATCCCACTACTATTTTTACATCTATATATCATAGTTTCAAAATAGCAATTCAAAAAATTACTAATAATAAGCCTTCTAAACACAGTTTAAAATTTATTTGCAATTATTTTTTCCCATCTAGAAATAAAGAGCCAAAATACTGTGTTTTAAAGTCACTTGAAATCATTCTTTTTGTTATGGTTCCATCAACTACACAGACAGTTGAGCTCATTTGTTGCAGTTCGGTTTTTCTTTTTAGAAATTGGATATTTTCCTTAATGACTTAACTTTGTTTTATTATTATGAAAACCACTTATATGGTTCCAAGGTCAATGTAAATCCAGAGATCTAACTTCTGTCTCCTGTGCCGTCTTCCCTCCATCACCCATAAACAGCTACTATTGTTCCTTTAAAATATAGTCGACCCTTGAACAACATGAGTTTAAACCACACAGGTCCACTTATATGTGGATTTTTAAAAAACTAAATACCTGTAACTGTTTTTGACCCAAGTGCCCATGATTTGGATACCTTATACTGAGGGACAACTAAGTTTTGGGGAGTCAAAAGTTAGATGTGGATTTTTGACTGCAGGGGTCAGCACCCCTAACCACCTTTGTTATTTAAAAGTCAACTGCGTAACTAAATCTAATATTTTGTCATGATGATGCGTATGTGTGTGAGTTTTTTAAATTTAACCTCCTATTATAAATGAAATCTTATCTTACTCAATTTTCTAACTGGGTATCATTTAGGTGCCTTGCTTTATTAAGTAATTAATAATTAAAATTCATTTTACAATTATTTTAGTTAATTTTAAATTTTAGATTATGAAAAATCTCTAAGGTATACAAAATTGAGAGAAGTGAATGACAAACTCCTATGTGTCCATCAGCAGATACAACAATTATCACTTCATTACTAATCTTATTTCATTTAAAACCCAACCTGCTTCCTCTCTCCTAGATTATACTGAAGGAAACCCAAGATGTCACATCATTTAATCTATATGTAATGTAACATATACTTCTAAAAAAGTACTCTTTTTATGCCACCAAAAACTACAATAATTCATTATTTTCAAATATTCAGTCAATGATTAAATTTCCCCAATTGTCTCATGACCTTTTTAAAAGTGTGTTTTTTCCAATCAATATATAAATAATGTCCACACATTACCATTAATTGATATGTCTCATTTAATTTATAGGTTCCATCTCCTTTCCCCCCGTTGCATTTTATTTCTTGAAGAAAGTGGATCATTTGCCCTGCGTAGTTTTTCACAGTTTTGCTGATTGCATCCCTGTAGTATTTTTTCAACATGTTTCTCTCTTTGCTGAATTTACTGTAAATTAGTAGTTAGAACAAGAGGCTTCATCAGACTCAGATTTGATTTTTTTGGTCAAGAATTCTTCCTAAGTACTATAGCGAGTTTCCATGAGAAAGCATATAGTGTGTGATTGTGTCTGTTTGAAACCTAATAATTAGGTCTCACAAGTTGATATTCTAATCTTACCACTCTTTCACCAATTAGCTAGAATTCTTCCTATAAATATATAGATACATAATTTGAGAGAGAACATAGGACTTGGAATTAACGGGGGGGGACTTGGACTTGGGTTAAAGTTTAATCTTTAAGGTTAGGAAAGTTGTGGGTTGAGACTTGGAAATATTCATATTAGGAAGCTTCAGGAGAAAGTAGAATAATTTATAATATTTCATTGAATTGGCCAAAAAAGAATGATGGGCCATTTTTTTATGAACATAAGGAAAGAGTGTGCCAAGAGAGAATGGCCATCAACGCCAGAGTCAGCAGAAAATCTTGGTAAAAGTTGACAGAGGTAAAACTATTGGATTTCTTGATGATGAGGCTTTTTTAGTTTCAGAGAAGTAAGTTTCTTTGAAGGAGGAAAGCAGAGCTTCAAAGAGTAATAAGGGACTGAGTGGAAAGGAAATGGAGAAAGACAGCATAAAAAAATTTCCTGTGATGCTGTTTGAAAGGTAGGGACGAGGAACTCACAGGGATATTGCCAGCTTGAGAAAGACAATCAAGTGGGGATTCTGAATTTCCCCAGTAAGGAAAATCTTGAAGTCAAACAAAAAGCTACCAGAAGGAGAAGCTAGAAAGGGGACAGGTAAACGTTATAACAAATCTCTCAAGAGTCAGGAAGGGATGAATTCAAGGACAAAGAACAGCTAGCAATTCAGCCTCCATGCACAAGGACCAGGCCTCTAGGTGAGAATTATGGGACATTCAGCTTAATCCAAGGAAGCCTGCAATAAATACAGACTGTGCACTCTTTCTATACCAAGGTTGAATTCTTCCACAGAGGCTGATCTTTTTTTAAAAAAAATATTTTTGTTGTTTTAGATTTAAAAAAAAAAAATTTCCATTATAATTGACATAATATTTTATTACTGTCAGGTGTACAGCATAGTGATTACAGGCTGATATTTTTTTATGCAGTGAGATCCCTACAAACCAAAAATATCCCGAGTCAGGCTGACTTCCCTCAGAAACAAAATCAACCCTGTTCATCACTAATTCATTCAAGTAGACTGGTGCGCAGCCCACGCTTTCTAGTCTACTCCTGATATACTGGAGAATGGCTGCATCTGAGTCTTCTGAATGCCTTGAACCAGATCAGCTTGCCGAGTTCAAATCTTTGTTATCGTTGATCACTACATATGTTGTACAATCCCTGGATCATTCAAATCCTTGAAAACTCTTATTTCCACATTGCTACACGCCTACTTAGACCACACTTACACATTTCTTCTTCCTCTGAACGCTTCCTCCTGTGTCCTCTGGGAACTCCTATTTCAGGGTGAACTGTCATATCCTCTACCTCTTTATCAGATGTTCCTCCTACCTCTTAGCCCTAATCTGTATTCACCATTGCTATTTCTAAACCATCATTTTTTCTGTTTCTGACAACTGTTCTTTTGAGGCATATGCTATCTCATTGCATCTGTCATTTATTAACATCTCATCTTGTGTCAACTTTTCAGCTTGGTTTGTCAGTAACTTGACAGGATCAGGAAGAAAAAAACTGGACATACGGCAGGCAGGTAAATTGATGAGGAAGAGCATGGAGTGCTACCTGGAGAGCAGAATTAGACCAGAGGCAGGGAGGGTGGGTTGAGGGGGGAGGCAGAACGCCTGAAGCACATAAAATCCTTATATAAGGGGTAAGGTATGCAATATGTTGGAGCTGGCTCATACTGGTTCACAAGAACTGCTTGTTAAATTTTCAGAAATGTTGCAAGCCATTACATTGGTAGCTTGAAATGGGGCATTATGGGAGTACTTATACCATGAAAATCTGTAAATGTTACTCATTAGGGCTCTTTTCTTTTTTCAACTGAGAGCCACTTCTTAAATATTTACCAGCATACCACTGAGCAGTAGGAAGGAAGGAAAATAAAATATGGAGTGAATGTAAGGTCAGAAGAGTTGAAGACAAATTTTACCTGATTCAAAAGTATGTCTAGTACCAATATTACCCTAAACACTGAGGCCAAGAAATAAAACTAAAGGAGATTTAAATGGTAGATCTAACAGCAGCAAGATTAGAGACAGATTCCAAGGAAAACAATGAACAAATGTCCTTATTTTAGCTTAACAATCAGGTTTTATCTTTAACAATGAGGCTGAATCACAACAGTAAGAAAATGAATGGAGATGATATTGACAGGTTCCCTTATATCACTGGGCACTCCTGTGCTGAACTTAGTAGACAGTATCTGCTTATTCTATGCTTAATTGGGCTACTGGGTAAGCTTCAGTCTTTGAACACTCAGATGGCTCGATAACCAGAAATCAACGAAAATAATGAGAAATATGGTTGATACATGGCCCTTAGGAGCGTCTATACAGTGAAAATTAAAAGGGTAGAGTTTGTATCCTGTCTTCCCTTATCCACTAAATGATATCATGCAAGTCACATCACCTCTCAGAACTCATTTCCTAAGATATAAAAGGGCAATGGAGGCGCCTATGTCTTAGAGGAGTTGTGAAAATTACTAGAGATAATGTAGTTTACAGTGTTGAGTCTAGTGCCTTACTCACAGTAGATACTGAAGGGTTTAGTTCCCACCGCGTCTATGCTCCTAAGCTTTTCTTTCCCATGAGGTAAGGCTAAATACATATTCCTGAGAAGATGTGACATCAGTACTTCTCTTTTGTTCACAGCACTGAAAAGCTCTAATCCAGAGGTGGCCAACTTTCTGTCAAGGGCCCAGAGAGTAGATATTTTAGGTTTCTTGGTCCCTATAGTCTCTGTCCCAACTACCCAACTCTGCTGCTGCAGTGCAAAAGCAGCCATGGACAAGACATAAACAAGCATGTGTCACTGTGTTCTGATAAAATTTTATTTATGAACACTGAAAATTAAATTTCAAGTAATTTTTATATGTTATGAATATTCTTTTGATTTTTTCAATCAATTAAAACGCAACAATCATTCTTCGCTCACAGACCATACAAAAACTTGTGGAAGGTTGAGTTTTTGCCTGTAGGCTGTAGCTGGCAGACACCCACTCTTACCTTATACTTCAGGAATAAACTAGGAGAGGCCAGTACTTTTGAAACATATTTTGAAATCTCGAACTCCTTTGTTTAAAGAAAATCTTGCATGACAACTACTGTTACATGAGTTTCTGTGAGGATAGGAATCTAGTCTCCTCCCTCCCACTCTATGAAGAACCTGCGCTTCCACCAACACTCTCTCACATACACACATAAAGATACATACAGTCTCCTGAAGGGATTTGATAGGACACCTTGCTGGAAGTCTTATATTGAAATAGCAAAAAGAAATATGAACAATATTGCATTATTTGACGCCCTTTAAGGCAAACAAAATTCAAAAATGAAAAAAGCAGGGGACAGTACTGAAAAGAGACTTCCAAAGACTACACATCCTTCAAGGTTGGGTTTTTGTTTTGGTTTTTTGCCACATTTGACTTATTTATTCTTTCAGACACTTGTCTCTCGACTGAATCTTTCTCTCATGGGAGGGAAATCTCCTTAACTTGCACAGTGTAACTTCTTGCCTGCGTGGCAGTTTGGTCCTCTCTTTTCTTGGCTGTCCTGGTCTCTGTTATTAGAATCTAGCATCTGCTTTGGTCCTGGGCACTGGCCCATGTAGTTCTCAGTCACCCTGATAACCCAGATTCCTGACCACAACAGCCAGATCTGAGTTATGAAAAAGTCCCTCTAGACTAATCAATTCAGTGGGAAGGAAATCCATCAAAGCAAAATCCTTGTACAGACATCCATGGAGAGGTACCAAATGTCAGATTACATTGATAAAGGATGTGGCGAAGGAAGCAAACATTTAGGAAAGTCTGCTCTATGCCAAGTGCTGTGCTAATCATTCATTCTAGAATTAAGAAAAATCTGACAAGCATTTTTAGGAACGGTATAAAGTGCACTCCAATCTTAAGAAAGAAGCTAAAATAAGTGGTTTTTCTAAGTTCTTCCCTGTCAGGTAAAGTATGAGTTCCCTCTTCCATGGAGCTCTATAGACACATTTTCTAGCAAGGAAAGATACCTGGAGAAGAAATAGATCCAAGCAAAAACTTTTGAAAAGCCATTAAAGGCCTCCACTGGCACCTGGGGAAATCAGACTACTTTGGTGCAAAACCAGATATGGACACTGAAAGGAAAAATACAATGTGTTGCAAAGCTCATCCTCTATCACTAATGCTAGATGCTAGATGAATAGACTTTCCTGTGCATATCATCCAAACTGCAGGTTTGATACCTGTTATAATGGGGGAATTCAAGGTGCTATCTTTTGGTTTGAAAAGAAACAAACCAACAAAACAAAAACAAATAAAACTTTTAATTCCAGAGTGGTCATGTTAGAATTTATGCATAATCTCTGACAATATGTCTTAGGTGAAACAAAATGAATGAGTTATATTAAGAGCTGGTTTTAGCTCCTGTAAAAATTTCAGAGATGTTTTTAAAGGCAATATTTGAAAGTCAGTGCTTCTAGTGTCTTTCATTACCATCTACCTATCAATCCTGAAGAAGAGGACATACAAATTGAGACTTGAGACAAAGCAAATGACCTTCATTTATTAACTACCATGTGTTTACTTTCCTAGTGCTTTTAGATCTACTCTCCCACTTTCCCCACCCTGCTCTATGTCCTGGGGGGAATGAGTTTCTTCATTCCTGTATCAAATGAGTTTCCTTGCCCTCTCACTTTCAGTTGGGTGCCACCAATGGAAAGAACCTATTGTAAATCAGCAAAGAATGAGGTGGAGGTATTTATTTCACCAGCTCCTTGTTTGACAAAATTAATAGAGGTTCCATTTCTGTCCTAAAGGCTATCACTCTTCTGTGCCAAAAACCATTTCCTGCCCCTGTACCTTCAGGCCAAGTGGTGGTCATGGCTCCCTACAGCTGTTAGTGTAGGGTCCTTTATTGTAATCTAGTTTCCCTTAACCCAGCTCGAATGTTTGCAGGTAGTCCCTTCATTAAGCTCTCCTCAATTCTATTTTTCACTCTTACTTATAAATGAACAAAGAGGGCCTTGTCCATTGTTCTCTAGAAAACATTGTATATTGATACCCTTTACTGTACACCTGCCGCGGCAAATCCTACAGAGTGAACAGGGCCATCCGGGGGGCAGATAAAGGACTTCAAATGTTGCATTTCTCAAGGATAATAGTTCAGGGGTATTTATATTACCATTTTTCTATAGTTTACATGTGTATGATATTCTTTGTGCATATGAAATAAGTCATCATAAAGTGCAAAAGCAAGACATAAAATTATTTGTAGTAAGTAAAGCTTTGTTTTTATATGTATATATGCATAGAAAAGGTTCTGAAAGGAATTAGAAGAAAATAATATTAGTTTCATTAGATCATAAGATTACAGGTGATTATTTTCTTGTATTTTTTAAATTTCCTATGTTGAATATAAATACTTTTTCTCAAGAAAAATATATTGCCAGTAATAAGCAGTAAGTACTTGGGAAAATGGCAACATCTTCAATCAAGTTCTAAAGCAGTTATTGTATGGAATCATCTCACTGGTAATTGGATCCACTCAGAAGAGGAAAGCCCAAATAAAAGTTCAGATATGTGACTAAAGGGCAAAAAGAAGAAAATGCCCCATCAGCCTGTGAGAGTGTCACCTCTTGCAACGATTATGTCATAGGAGAAGTATTTCAGGAGACCATTAGAATATGAACTTGCTTATAAAGCTGCCAAAGGTGACCTTAATCGTCCAGTCATACTCTGTTCAGAACCATTACTGAGCTTTCAGCGGCTATGAATAGTAGCTGTGTGATATAGTCATGTTGAAAGGGAGAGTGGCTGTTCATTTTCATCTGCAGTTTCTCTTTTAGGCTGTTATTAAGATTTCTTGGAGTTTGCAAAATGCTTGTCCCCGGAGACCTTGCAAAGTGAGTAGCAAGTACAAAGACTTTTTTTTTCATTCTATATTTCTATTATACACACCCTCTAATTTAATTCTTACAGTGAAGCCATTAACATTATCACCATCAGCAGCATTATCTACATTTAACAGGTGGGAAACTAAGTCAGAGAAATATTAATTAATTGGCCCAAATTTACATAGCTAATGAGCATGGAGCTGGGATTCAAATTTGGGGCCTCCTGTCAACTGTGCGCTGAACCGCTGCACTGTTCCACCTCCTAACTCCCCAAGGTCCAGCCAGTCCCTGCGTTTACAGGCCCTTTTCCCCAGCAGCAGGAAAACCCAGACCCTGTAAGACCCTTCTGTATATCTGGCCCTTTCATTCTGAGACTTAGATGAGATTTTCTGATGTTCAATGTCAGGGAGGACGATTCACTTGGCTGCGCTGCAGCCTAGCAACACCAAGTCCTGTTATGAAGATGATATTTAATAACAGACATGCCAATTATTGATTGGACTTTTATTAACTGTCTGTATAAGTGAAGTATACACAATCGAATCCATATATATGAAAAATTGGATTTGATAACATCACATTGATTAAATAAACAAAGCCTTGCCAGCATTATTCATTATAACACAGTATCCAATCTTGACATTTATATTTGAGTCAGGCAGCATGATTTTATAACCTACAGTCTCGCCATCATAACCCTTCCCTAGTGTCTCTCAAATGACAGACTGGGTAGAGGTCTCTGGTTAGCTCGACCCCTCTCCTTCATTAGCATGCACATGTCTGATCTTTCTCTAACTCTTTATACCACTTATTTTTGTAAAGATATTAATAAGTGAGAATTATAGTCAGTGTTTTTCTGATAGTTTCAGGTACAATATATTTTTTAAAATATGGTCCCTTAATTAAATTCAATTAAACATTCCCCCTATACATCATGACATGAGATGATATGAGGCACGTTAGGATAATTATTTATGGACTTAATGTAATTAATTTTGAATAGGGACTCAGGAAGCATTTTATAATAGGCTGCATATACGGTTTCATAAATCGTAGAATATCTGGTTAGGAAATGGTCTTAAAGATCAGCTAATCCAACCATTCACCCAGTGCTTGAATCCCTTCTAAAATATTTTCAGCTATTAGTCTCTATGTTACCCTAGAAATGGGAAAAAATTTTGAGGCGACCCATTTGAAATAGGAGATATTAATTTCCATGCAAGTGTATATAGAAATATTACTCCAAACATATTTACTACCCGTTATTTTAAACTCAGTATGACATATATTATTGGGGAAAAATTAAGGAAAAATCATTTTCTAGTTTTCTTACAAATATTCCTTTCAAAAATAAATGTAACAGATCTTGGAGGACTTGGAGCTTTCTTCTTCTTTGACCCACAAAATGAAATAATTAAATAACAGCAAAGACCCTAGTTTCTTGGGATACATGCAAAGATCTAAAACAATACCTCAAGTGAAGCATCATTTCATCTTTTCAATTTATTTTGACTACTTTTATTTCATCCAAGCAAGTCAAGTTAAATAGGCACAGAGCTTCTTGCCAAGACTATGTTCTAAACAAGAGGAGAGAGAGTTTAAGAATGACACTGGAAAACTCAGCAGTCCTTGTAGAGGAAAACGAGACAACTACCAGAGAATTACCCTCAGTTGTTAAGAGTTAAACTACTATGATATTGTATGTCAAGTATAAATGAAAAATAAACTTTACAAATAATCAAAAAAAGTATTTTTAATAAAGAGTTAACAGGACAACTGTAAGTTTCCCGTGCTGAAGGAAGTTTCATAGAGAAGTGACTTCAGGAGTCTTTTTACTCCAGCTATAAAATGTGTTTTGAAAATTTTGGACACTGAAATGCCTTCCTACTCTTTGGAGAGGCCTGGCTTTGGGACTTAAAGGTCCCTTCATTTTTAAGATCCCCTGGCACAAGCCCCCAACACAGACTCATTATAATGTAAAGCCTCAGTGAAGAGGTGCCTGGTCTACAATGAGATACTGAACAGGCTTTTGGCAGATAGCAGGGACTCAGAGGCTGGAAGATACAGAAAAGGGAAGAGAGAAATGAACCAAAGGTAAACTTCCACTCCCTGCTCAACTTTTCAGGGCGAGCCCTTCCAAAGTACGTTACCGTATTTATTCTTACCTTGGCTTATTTCTAAAGTCTTCTTATAGACCTACCTAAGGTGAGAACAAAGATTGTCAAGCACTTTTGTTGAACCAAATGTATGGAACTAAGAACCTTTTCCTGAATCAGATATCAGTGTTTAAATCTTGGAAGATATTTAGCAAAACCTATAACCAACCATTAATAGTTTTTAAGGATAAGAGCTCTTTCTTACACCAGGCACATACTAGGTGCTTTATAAAAGTACTTTACTGAGAATAGCTGAAGAGCATTTCTAATGATAAAGACATGGTGAGTCATTTATACAGCTACTTCCCAGCTTGGAGAATTAAGTAAGAGTCATTGAGATGGAATCAATTTCTCTATATACTTTCACTTTCTAAATTGGCAAAAGAATCTGAGATAAAGTACAGGCTTCAAAATGACTACATTAAAAGAAACAAGCTGTTTATTTTACACTTGGTTATAAATATTGTAAATAAATTATTCATATAAAAGCTGAAAGACTTATGTTACTTAAGTGCTTGGGATAATCAAAAGTAAAGTGTGTTCAATTACTAAAATTGGGGAGCCAGAGAGAAGTAACCAAAAAAAAAAAAAAAAAGACCTACTTAATGATAAAGTGCTGTAACATCATAATGAAAATATGTAGGCTTTTCTAGGTTATATAACCTTAACTGAATTCAAACTTGCAAGCACAAAGAAATAAGTAAAGTATCAAGTAATCTTATATTACACTGACCAGAAAGGAAAGCATTTATAAACCATTAAAAAGAATTGGGTTTTGCCTTTATCGTTGTCTTACTCTGGGATTCTCCAAAATCAGAGTTCGAGACGAAGACCACCTTGTTACTGAAGGTTAAGTGCTGCTGTTGGCCTCTGCCATTCCAGAATTGCCGTTTTCCCCACTGGTATTAGGAAGCCCAATTCCACAGCAATATCTCTTTCTGTCAACCTTGGCCTTCAGAGGATACCACTGAGCCTCTCAAAGATGTCATTGCTTAATGCCAGGACATTTCTTATTACTGTAGTGAAGGGACTATCCTATGGTCCTTCTGGGGAACATGGTCAAGTGGCGGGTTCACTGGCCTCATAAAATAAATCCATTCTAACAATCCACCTCCCCAAGTCTTCTCTTCCCTCTCTCACTATTATGCCCAGGAATTCTTGCACTGCTACCTCATTTACTGGAGGCCATCATTGTGTCAAAGTTTCAAAAAGCCATCTTAGAGTATATTAGCAAAATTCAGGTGTCTGACAATATTTTGAACCCTAACTCACTGGTGAGTGCTTGTAGGTCAATAATTCCCTGGCTCAATACCCTCAATATTCACTCCCACAACAGTTCCCCCGGTCCTTGCCAATATTAATCACCCAGTCCTACAATTCCTTCAGGGTGTAAGCTTTTTGCTCAAACAAGAGGGGCTTTGTTTCCATGCTTGGGCTGGCTTACGACCTGACCCTCATTCCCAGTCTTCAGGTACGAGGGTGGCAGGAGCAGTTTTTGAGTAAGGCATACATTATATTCAAGTTACTAGCCTCATCTGAGGTCTTTCCAGTATATTAAAGCAAGAGGACGTTCTCTCTTCCATCAAAAAGCAGGGAGCTAATCGTATCAGCTGGAAAGGTTTAGTGGGATCTGGGCTTCAATATTCTCAGAGGCTGATCCGTCTGTATGTGCCTATCCAAGTGCCATGGTCACACTCATTTCCTCTCAGAGTCCTGGCTTTTACAGAGGAGACCAAACCTGTCAAGGCTGTGCTTTCAATTTTCTTCGCATCTCTGCCATCTTTAAAATTAGAACTTGGGTCTGATTTCTAGCACAGTTTTCTGAGAAGCTGCAGGAGATAAGGTCTTCCTTATATGATTCCATAGGGACTCTCCGGCTCTCAGTATTTCTTGAGCTGATAGTTGGTTGATCTGACCCCATCATTTTTTAACATAGTTCTGAAATAACTGCATTATCTAGTCACCTTAAGCATATCATTATAATTATCATTTGTCTCCATACTTTTCCTGTGATATTGTTGTCATAAGACCAAATATTTCACCTTGTACCTCCACTTTGTCCCAATCCACGATAGGTCAAAAGTCTTAGTAATTGTGATGCTTCTAGAAACAAGCTGAATATTATCATCGCTCCGCTTTGGCACCAACTCTTTTAGCCTGGTTCCCCTAAAAGCAGAATCTGAGAGAAGACTTATGCGCAAATAGTTTATTTGGGAATGTAATCTCATGGAGCGGTGGCTGGACGACAGGTCAGCGTCCCTCTCCTGGAAAAAAAAGGAAAGCCAGAACAGGAATGGATTATCAAGTCGGCAACCATTAGGGTGACTGAAGCTTGACCCCCATGGGCCTTCTGAGGATCCTGGGGATCCGCTTCCGAATCTTCCTTTTGAGGACGAAAGGAGGAAACTGTCCCTTGGTTCCTGTCGGCCCCTTTCATGCGGTTCTGCTGGGCAAGGCATTCTGGATGTATATTCACGGGTGCTGAGCAGTGTCCTGGGGCCGGCTGTCACTTGCTGTGGATTCAGAGAAGCCCCAGGGCAGGAGGCAAGCCTGGGGCAAAGGCCAGGCAGGTTGCAAGTCGGGCTTTCTGGAGGCCCTGCTGCCCCGGTGACTGCAGCAGAGCTGCGGACGCTGAGAGGACCTGAGGTGGCCACGGCGGCATCTGATAAAATTGTCAGCCACAAGTAACTTTTATGTGACTTCTTCATTTACCCAGCACAACTGGAAGCACTGGGGGGGAAATATGTTCTACTAACCTATATGAGATTAATAATCCGGTTTGGGGGGGGCAAGATATATACATGTGGATATAATAAATATATTTTGTAACTGTGTCATATGTATATAAATATATATTTGTGTGAGTAAAGCTTATAGTGGTCATTCATTTTTCTGGAGTGGAAGATACTGTTCTTGGATAAAACACAATCATTTCATTGTTCAGAAACTGGCATTTCATTGCTTTGGCTGCACGTAAAACTGGTTTTGCTGAATACTGTTTTGGGTTACGGCCACAAATCAGAATTTTGGAAAGGCAACCATGTGGTGAAGTGCCCTGGAAATTACTGACAGAATGATGCTGAGGACAATTGGTTTGATATCCTGTAATGACCCCGTTATGAGAACCCTCAAAAAGAATATATCCCTTAATGCTCACACCATGAAAATATGGGCTTTTCCTGGACCCAACCTTTAAAAAATATTATCAAACTGTAAATCTTGCAAATAATGCCGTTCTCTTTGCCTTGGCTACTGGGAAGCTTGGAGACAAAACTCCATTCTACTTCTAGTGCTTTAACGGGATTTTATAACTGGCATGTCTGTAAACTAAATGTATGTTCTAGTTTCATTTTATCAGTCCACTCTTATGCCCCTTCCTTTTTATCTGTTTACCAATTTATATTTTATTTTATTATTTGTAATATAAGCCACTTCAAGTCCTTATTTATACTGAGATGGGCATAAATTTATCTAATTAGAGTAATTTACATAGACAGCTATTAAGTATACATTTAATTTATATTTTGTATTAAATGCCAGATATATATTTTTTAATTTCTATTTTTATCTAAATAGTATGTGACCTTATTGAAAGTGACTGATATGACAGAGGTGGTAGAGTATGGACATATATGTGGAATGGTAAAAGTGAAGAGCAATCTTACACTGATGGAGACTAACTGGCTCTGAAGTCATTATTAAACAAAGCATATACTTAGTAAAAAATGACAGAACTGGTAAATTAAGAATATGGCATTAGCCTGGACAGCATGGCTCAGCGGTTGAGCATGGACCTAGGATCCAGGCGATCGCGGTTCGATTCCCGGTCAGGGCACAGGCCTGGGTTGTGGCTCGATTCCCAGTAGGGGGCGCGCAGGAGGCAGCCGATCAATGACTCTCTCATCCTTGATGTTTCTATCTCTCTCTCCCTTTCCTTTCCTGTTTCTGAAATCAATAAAAAAATATATATTTTAAAAAGAATACAGCATCAGACTTGTATTTTTGTACACTGTTTCAAGCCACAATAAAGTCTCAAAAGAAAGTAAAAATAGCACTAAGCTTCTGGGCATCAGTCTTAGTAGTATTTTGTGAATTTCACTCCAAAAGCAAGGGGAAAAAATCCAAAAATAAACAAATGGGACTACATCAAACTTAAAGGTTTCCACACAGCAAAGGAAACCATTAACAAAACAAAAACACAACCAATTGAATGGGAGAAGATATTTACAAATGATATTTCCAACAAGGGGTTAATATCCAAAATATGTAAAGAATTAATACAGTTCAACAACCGAAAACCAAACAATACAATTAAAAAATGGACAGAGAATCTGAATAAACATTTTTCCAAAGAAGACACAGATAACCAACAGGCACATGAAAAGATGCTCAACATCATAATTATTAGAGAAATGCAAAGAAAAAATACAATGAGATATTACCTTACACCTGTCAGAATGGCTACTATCAAAAAGTCAACAAATAATGCAATGGCAGGGCTGCAGAGTGTACACAATGGCCGGGACTGTAAACTGGTGCAGCCACTATGGAAAACAGTGTGGATGTTCCTCAAAAGATTAAGAATAAAACTACAGTATATGATCCAGCAATTCCTCTGCTGGATATTTACCCAAAGAATTTTGAAAGCACTGATTTGAAAAGATATATGCTCCCCTATGTTCACTGCAGCATTATTTACAATAGCCAAGATATTGAAATAACCTGGGCATCCATCGCTGGATGAGCGGGCTATGGAAGATGCAGCATATATACACAGTGGAATACTACTCAGCCATGAAAAGATGAAATATTGCCATTTATGACAACGCAGATGGATTCTGATGGGCATTGTACTAACTGAAATAACTCAGACAGAAAAGTACAAAAACTGTATGACCACCCATATGTGGCATATAAAACCAGAGTCACAAATGGTCAGACAAAACAATAACAAACTCAGATACACAGCCAACAGACTGGAGGCGACCAGAGGGGAACAGGCATGGGGAGGGTGAAACGGGTAAAGATGTGAAACATACAGTGACAGATGCAAACCAGACTTTTGGTGGTGAGCACACAACAGAGTATGCAAACATCAAATTGTAATGCTGCACACCTGAAATTTACATGTTATTAACCAATGTTACCACAATAAAAAGTAAAAGAGTTGGGAAAACAGAAAGTAGAAACACTGATTTTACTCTACATGTCTCATTTACCATCTAACTATTTAGGCCAGGGAATTTATCTCTATTTAAAATAAGTATATCTATTAAGAATGTTAATATTTAGGCTACAGTATGAGTTTATTTAATTTGCTACTTGAAACGATTCAATCTAAAATTGTCAAATGCATAATCCTGGTCCTAAACCCTCCCAAAATTAAATAATTAAAAACCTTTGAAATGAAGGTTGCAGCAAAATATAATGGGCTCAAGTAGAAATGTGAAATATTAGTAGAAGGGTATACCTAGGAATGACAAGCTATACCAAAATACCACCTTGCACCTAGTTAGAATATCTTCATGTTTAAGAAACTATGAATGAAGTAAAGACATATAATAAACAAGGACCATGAATTAAGGGAGCAGAGGACAGAAAACAACACACAGATAATTATCTGAATATCAGGGCATTCTGAACACTGAAAATCCCAAATCATCTTACAGGATGATGCAAGAATGGAGGTATTTGATAAAATTCCACAGTGCTTGTCCCCAAGCTAGGGGTTAACTCCCAGGAGAGATGATGAACTCAGTACAGCAATTAATCATGGTGATGAGTATAAAATTACAGTGCCATCCCTGTGACCAACCCAGGGGAGGGTGGAGGAAACCCCTTTGGCAGCTGTCTGCCCTGCTAAGGACAATAACTAATACAGAAGTCAAACAAAAACCTATCCTACAGCCCTGTGGTAAAACTACTTTCCAGCTATTCACAAATATAGACTGGACCAGGCCAAAGCACGGTAAAAGTGAAGGCATTTATGCCTCTCTGTCTCTGGAAGGAACATTAAAAGAAAATCATCAGGGAGTCTGATATGAGGGTCTTTATCCACAATAGATTAAACAGTAAATTTAATCTTTTTCCAGATATGTATGATTAATTTAAAAATCTTAACCACCTGTAGCAATTTTGTGGGGGAGAAGTAAATTTATACAAAGTAGTAAATCATACCTTTTCAAATACATCTTTTATTAGCATTCAACTGCTAGTAATCATGTGAGCAGCTATTCACGCAAGGATTCATCACGCATTCTGCAAGAGGCAGGCTAAGAACGACTCACTAAAGCGCCCCGTTCCTGACGGGTTTAGCTTGCTTATGTAGGCACATTAAAACTTTATGGAGCACTTACCATGTGCTGACATGCGTTCACAGGGCATCTGTTCGTTTGAGTATCACAACAGCCCTGTGCAGCGGGCACTTTTATTATTCCCATTCTATGGATGAGGGAACAATGGCTTAGAGTAAAGTACATGCCAACCTAGGGCGCCAGTCGGAGAGCAGCGGGCTGGGGTGAAAGCAGAAAGGCCTCCCCAGAGCCCAAATACGTAACCGCGCGCGTGGTCACCTGTGCGAACACTGCCTCCGAACCACTCTGGAAGCAGTCCTCCAGGGAGTTCCATTCCTGCTCCTGGAAAAGCGCTGGTCACACACGAGCTGTTCTAGTCCGCAGCAGAAGCTTCTGGGCTGTTGCAAAGGAATAAGGTATGGCTTATAATTTTATCCATGGGGGACATCTTCTTACCTAGTTTCTAAGATTACATCTATTCCTCTTCTTTCCCTCTTTCCCGCAAACTTGAAAACTCAACTTCAGATCAGAAAAGGGCCCTAGAGGCTGTTTCATTTGATATTATTATTATTATTATCATTTTAAAATGATAAAACCAGTGCTCAAAGAGGGTAAATGATTTGTAGGTGGTTCGCAGGGCCCTCCAGTGTCAGGAATCCTCATCTGGTGATTTTTCCTATTATGTTACAGTATCTTCCATCTCTGCCCCATAATTTTCTAGCTACCTGCAGCAAGAAAGGTATCATGAAAAACATTTCCCAGTCTTAGTAAAGGGGAGTTTACCACTGGTATTTGGACTGCTCTCACGTTATCATAGAAACAATAAAAGAGGCTTTGCTGAGCTTCTCTACTGCAACCACAGGCTAACGGTGACACTGGACACAAACAGTCCTGAAAACCAATCTCAATTTTCTATTTGAACTAAAAGGAAGGAAGCAAACACATTAACGTATCAGGCTGGGGATTTAACCTGGAGAAGAAATAAAAAGCCAGACAGAAATAGAAAAGCAGGAATGAACATAGGGAATATAAAGAAAAATATCAGCTGTATAAATTGGATCAACACTGGGCCCCCTAGTCATTTTTAGATTTCACATTTCTGATACATCAGCCAGTTTTCCCATCTCCATTTCTTTTGTCTCCCTACAGCCCCTCTTTCTGGCACCAATTGGAAAAATAATCTATAAACTGATTACTAATTGACACATTAGGGCAATTACACACACACATGCACATATAGACATACATACATACATATGAAGTCATGTTAACAGTTATTTAAACACATTAGAGGCATATTATTGAATTACATAATCTTTCTTGCAGTATTTCTCAAGGTACTACTGGCATTTTGAGTGAAACAATTATTCCTTTGATAGACTATCCCACACATTGCATGATTCTTAACATCTCTGCCTATGCCACCAAATCCCAGTAGCTGCACTTAGTCATTGTGACTAAGGCATTTTAAAATCCCCCCTGGGGTGGGGCAAAATTTCCCCAATTGAGGAATACTGGGACTGAGAAAAATACTCCAGGTGCAACTCAGAGAAATTATTAATATAGATTCATCTATTTTATTCAAGACTTAATAATTTATTGTCTGCCATGTGCAAGGCTTTGTGCTAGTTGCTGGGAGGTAAGTTCATGAATCCAAACAGATACGGATTTTGCTGTAATGGAGCATGTAGGATAGCGTGGGAGACATATATTGATGAAATCTTCACACACACATAAATATATACATTTACAACTTTGATAATAACAACAAAGAGACATATGATGTTATTAGAGTCTCTATCAGGAAGATTTGCTTAGATTAATGAGGGTAGGCTCCCCAAGGAACCTTGAACTTGAGTTGAGATCTGAAGTATAAGTAGGATTTTTCTTGGTGATGGTTAAAAGTAAAAATATTCTCAGTAGAGGAAACCGTATGTATAAATTCACACTGACGAGACAGAACATGGCAAGTCTGAGAGACGGGTGCAAGGCTAGTGTGGCTAGGCCCGAGGAAATGAGAGGGAGTGTTGCGTGAAATGGGGCTGCAGAGGTAAATAGGGGCCAACTCGCACACTGTCTCACAACCTATGTGGATAAGTTGAATTTTCGGGAATAACTAACCAAGTGGAATTTGGTAGAAGGCAGAAGAAGATGGATCGCACGAGACATAAATCAACCGGGGGTGTTGTCTCATGAGGTTTATAATCACATCAACTCTCATCTGGATGCAGGTCAAGCTAACACAGAGAAAAATACCTTCACTGCGCTGTAAGGAAATGGAATCGACTCAGTCAGCAGCTTGGTGCCGCGGAGGCGCCCCGCAGGCTGTAGCGCCTAAGGGCAGGCGTCTATGCAGGGATGCTGGGGAGCTTGGCCACAACCTGGAGAGGCCCTGTCACCGCGGAATAAGCACCGGGGAGGAAGTCCCGGCGTCAGGCCTCACTCCCAACCTTCCTTGCCCCACGGGAGCTTCCCCAGTCCCCGATTAGGGCTTCATCAGCAAACTGAGGACAGCAATCCCCCCTGGTTACGACTATGAGGAACTGAAATATCCCGAGGAAGAGTATCGAACTCAATATTTGGCACATTCCGGGGCTGCAATTCATGCTTTTAATAAAGCTAAGCTTCTTGGGTCGTAAAATAAAGGCAATAATATCTGCTGTGACATTCCAAGGGTGTCATAAGGGCAACTGGGATAAATTAGTAAAGAAGCACAGGGTATTATTATCATCAACAAAGGAATGTGGCGCGAGTGCCACTCTGAATTTGTCACCCCTTTATTTTTCTGTCAATGGGCTATATTCATAAAGGCAACGTGCTCCTTGAAGCATCTCTCTCTCTCTTTAGTCCTTGCAAAAGTCACAGACGGGGAAAAGAAGAAATGATAGTATGCATTTTTTTTGTCCTAATGAAATAACCATTATTTTGACAAGACACTTTAAATGCTATTAACATGCACACAATTTTTCTTTGGATAGGTTGCAGGAAATATTGTTTAAAGTGAATTTGGACCTGTCTATGGACTAGCATTTTGTGAAATGTTGACTGACCATGGCTCTCTTTCAAGCAAATACAATTTATAGCAATTTGTTCACAGCATTTACCAATGCTGTGGATGCTCTGCTTCATATCTCCTCAGCCCACCTGTAAATGAACCTGCGGCTGTAGGGACCGTTCCCAGGGCAGTGACAATTTCTCACCTCAAATGCCTGTTCTCACTGCTTCTCCACCTAAGGCCCTCTCTGGAACCATGCGAGCTTGCTCAGCCTGCTTGTTGGGAAGCCTGGAAATGTCTGAGGTTTAACCGCCCCCAGGAACCACCCTCAACCAATGAGCTGGTGAATAAATATTTTATCTAACTTTGACCTTTGATGGAATAAATCTGAAGCATGTTCCACGGAGTTCCTCAGAGGGTCTCCAATAGGACTGACCTCCAATTAGCCACCATGGTAGCCTGTTCATTAAAACCCTTTTTGTAGATTTTCTCTTTCCATGTTCTCATGTTCCCTACTTTCTTCCATGTGCATCTTATAATTATCTCCCAGATTAACTGACTGTACCCACTTCATGTCTTAGAATGTACTTTTGGGGAAACCCAAACAATGACACAATAGTATCTCGTCTAAAATGACTTGCGGCCCTTTGCTCTGTTAAAAGATGAAATAGCTATCTTTTAATGCCTCTTACAGGAAAAGAAAACAAAATCAAGGATACAGTCCCTAGGAAGGAAAATCTGATCTTTTTAGGATATCGATATTTTGATTTTAAACTCTCCTTGAACCCTAGGCCATACCAATACCCACTAACTCTTGAAGGTCATTTACTTTAAGAGCAATGCACCTAAAAATTGTCAAGAAAGACTGAGAAACTGTCATCAACCAGAGGCAACTAAGGAGACATGCTGACCAAACACAATGTGATCTCCTAGATTGGACCCTGGGACAGAAACAGGACATTAGTGGAAGAACTAGTGAAATCTGAATTAAGCCTGGAATTTAATTTTTTAAAAAAGCAATGCAGCATAGGGAATATAGTCAGTAATATTGTTATAACTATATATGGTATCAGATGGGTACTAGAGTTACTGAAGTGATCATTTTATAAGGTATATAAATGTCTGATCACTATGTTGTACACCTGAAACTAATATAATATTGCAGGGCAACTGTAATTGAAATGTTTAAAAAATTATTTGAAAAATCAATAAAAGCAACTCATTTTCAATGAGTTGAAAATATTAAGTAATTTAATAGATGGACTTGGTGCCTAAATGTCCTTTACCACCCTTTGATTCCTAATTGCCTATATTGAAAGTATTAAGTTTAACTTGCCAAATAAAAGCCTAGAAGGATTGACCTACATATGCCCCCCCATACAAGCTTCTTGGAGTGCCTCCAAGAGATGTTAAACTATGTAACCCATGTAATTAACTGTTTTAGATACTGAGTTAGTAAGGACACTAGACCATAAGCCTAGTGAAGAAAAGAGCTCTAGTTGTTTTATTTACCTCAGTACCACTAATTCCCAATACCGTGCCTTGTACTTGCTGTTCAACAAAATGTTCTAGAATGAATGTACACACAAGCAATGTCCATTTAGATGACTTTTACTGTGCTTGTATATATTAAGATGAGAGGAAATTTGGTATCTAAATGGTTACAGATCTAAGGGGAAAATACTAGCATGCATTATCATTTATCTTCAGTATGAAGTTATGAAGCCAGAAAGCTACCTAGCTCTTTTCTGGTCCATTTACATATCCATATCTGGGAAATTAGAAGAGAAAGCTGAAAGAGTACAAGATATAAGAGTGATCCCTAAGAGAAATATTTCACCCATAAAAAAACTTCTCTAAGCTCACTATTGTCTGTTTTTTTTGTAAAGTTGGTGTGGAAGAAGGGTATCGACTTCAAATTTGCAGCAACTATGCAAAAATTAATCAAATCATTATAGATTAGCATCTTTTTTTAGAAGGTGAATATATTATATTATTGGTTGATGAGTGCTGTACCTTGGAGCATTTTAAGTTTGATATCAGTCCTGATGTAGCAACGAAGTACCAAAGGGAAAAAAAAAAAGAACTTAGCAATGCAGGCATGCTTTGCATAATAACTGAAATTCTACAGGGCTCAGTATTTTCCCGGAATGTAGGAGATCAATCCTGACTCAATCTTAATTTCTGATATCATTCCTCAAAAAAAAAACCAATCTCATTCCATCAGCCTCAGAAATTTTAAAATGTTGTCTGCTAATACCTAGATAGGCATGATTCTGTGCTGCAAAAAGACCTTTGGGATTTGTATTTTTGATATGATGATTGCTTTTTCCCAGTTCATAGAAACCTAAAGTATTATCATTAACATCCAATAGCAGTGAACTTCAGAGTTTGTTAGGGAAACCATGTAAATGTGCGACATACAGCAAAAGGGAAACAGGGCTTTGACTTGGCTGGGTGTAGATACTGAAGGAAAGCTCTTCCCATAATGGAGTATCTGACGCTTGAGGCAGTTTACTTGAAGGGAAGGTATAAAATCTTAGCAATTCATTTTTAAAATTGTATTTATTTATTTATTTATTGTTGACACTATTACAGATGTGCCCTATGGCCGCCCCCCTTACCCACCTCCACCCAGCCCCACCGCTTCGGGTTTCAATTCCCTGCTCCTGCCCGCTCCAGCCAGACTGGCTGCGCTTGAACTTGAGTCCAGGACATCCTGGGAATTCCCGGGTTGGCTCTCTGATTCTCTGCCATTGCTCTGTGACTAAGGACTGCTGAGGATCTGTTTTCTGCATCTTTAGAATCCACCAATCCACTCGGACTTATGTTTCGGGCTCTTCACAAATGCAGGCTTTGCCCGAAACGGGAAAGCACCTTCTCTCCCCCCTTGTTCTCTCTGCCCCTCGCTGCCTTCTCTTCCCGGCCAGGCCTCCTTTTGGGGGCCCCCCTGCTGGTGAGCCTTTGCAAACAGCCTGCTGGCCCCTCTAGGTCTTCAGCTACTGAAGCCGCTTTGCCTCCCTGCTCAGGAGCATCCTCTGTTATTCCTTAAGGCTCCAGTCGTGTGCTCACACTCACAGAACAGGAGCAGCAATTTAGTTTTGAACTATTAACTTGCCATAATTAGATTGCTTTACCAAGAGCATCTCTAACTCTCCGACCGATAAGATGCAGGCCGAGTCCCTTTGAGGGGACGCTGAGGGCATAGAAACATTGCCTTGTAGGAGATAAGGAGCTTTACCTTTAGGATCTGTACCCAACAAGGTCAAACATCTTGTTTTTTGCTTGCTTTATCTCACATACTTATTTAATAAACAAATGCGATGCTAATAGGTATATCAACATCGGCAACTTTTTTTTTAATCCTTACCTGAAGATATTTTTTCCATTGCTTTTCAGAGGGAGGGAGGGAGGGGAAACATCTATGTGAGAGACACATCTACTGGTTGCCTCTAACTCCCCGCTGACTGGGCCGGGAATTGAGCCTGCAACCTAGGTGAGTGCCCTTGGCTGGAATCAAATCCGGGACCCTTCAGTCCTCGGGCCGACACTGTAACCATGGGTCCAAACTGGCCAGGGCATTTTCTTGAAGTGGTTTTAAGAAGAATCACAGAAAAAGGACAAATTTTAACTCTGTATACTAGTAAACAAATAGGCATGCTTTGCATATAATTGCATTGCTACAGGACTCAGTATCTTCCCATTATGTAGGAAATCAGTCCTGGCTCAATCTGACAATGTCTATACATTCCTTTAAAAATATTTAAGTTTCTGAAGCTGATGGAATGAAATCTTAATTTGGGAAGGTGAGGGGCAGGGTATTGCCAATAATGAAAGGGATTGTCAGAAGTATTGTTCAACATTGCAAATGTGAATGGCTTGACTTTGTTTCATGATCCTTTGCTGAATGAACACTGAACACATTCATTTATATTTATATAAAAAGCCATCCTCTTCACTCATATATTCATAAAAGGAACAATGCTCTTAACTATTCAAAATTATGTGAAAACCAAAGAATTAGACACCAGGAAAACCTGTGTTTAGGCTCTGTCTCAAACTATTTTTTGGCGTTTGTTTAAGCCACTTAGTAGGCGTCATTACCCATTTGAAAGAGGCAAAGATGGTAAATCCTCAAGTGTTTTGCAACTCTATAGTTTGGTAATTCTTAAAATCACTGTATAATAAAAGAGTAGTTTATAAAAGAACAGATCCCAAAATACTCCTTCTAACTCTATCTTAAGTCAGATTTGGTAGAAGCAGAGCCTAAGATGAGGATTCTTTAGCAAGTGATTTCCTGAGGGAGGGTTCTCAGGAGGCTCCTGCAAGGAAGCAAGGGAAACGAGATGCCAGAGGAAAGAGCTAAGCAAAGAAGCAGTTTCAGGAGAAGCCCAGCCTCGGCCTGCTCCTACCGGGAGCTCGGAAGCATAAACGGGACCACTGAGTTTCCCACCTTGAAGCACGGAGCTGGAGCTTTTAATAGCTGCGTGTGGGCAAGACATTGGCCAGCGGCCACCTGGGAAATGGGAGCGCAACTTCCTAGGTCTCCTGGGCGGGACAAAGCTCTGCAGCAGTCAGTGCCCCGCAGCGAGGGGGGCTGGGCTGGCCTGGTTCAGGGAGCCTCAGTGGGGCATCGCCTGCATCTGTTAAATACTATTTTTTATTCAATCTAATTTTTATATTAAAATGGCATTACTAGGCTACCAAACGTTCACATCATCTATCTAATTGGACCTTAACAATTTTTCACACAACAAGCATTGGGAAAATACACATAAAAGGATTGGTTATTTATGTTTTAAAAAGTGGAAAAGCTCATCTAGCTGTAAATTTATTTTTGTTAGTATTTCATTTAGATTGTACACTGTATGCAGTGGTTATCTAATGTAAACTAGAAAATGGAACTCAACCATTAAAGCTTCTTGGACAAAATATCTAAAGGAGTTCTTTATTCTTTAATGGAGAATGAAGATTTAACATTAAAAATGGATTTTACATGTGAGTAAATTGAAATTAAAGTTCCCTTAAATTTTATTTTACTTCTATCAAATGACCCTGTTCCAGGAATTCATATTACATTTATACCAGACAGAGTACTGGCTAGATAAGGATAGTTTATTAGAACTTTAATACAAAACAGAGCATATGTAAGGCTGATAATATTTGTTTTTGTTTAAAAAAATGAAACTCTGCTCTCAGTGGTAGAGATAATAGGTTCCTTCCAATCCCCAAACAGACTACTACTTGAAATACGATGTAGGGATTTAATTCTTTAACACTCAGATAACCTATTTAAAAAGCACAAATAACATTTTAAACTGTTATTAGTAGCATGCATCTTATAATAAAGCAAGACCAAAGAACGTGTTTTTAAAGAGGAAATCTAGCAGAGTTTACAAGAGAGTTGTGGACTTAAAGAAAGCTAAGCACAGGGGAAATAGATGTAGTAAAGACAAATGTGGTTAATTTCACCATGTTGTCTTGGAAAGCCTTGAAGGATGCTATGCAGTAATGATCCTTAATCTTTTTCAGGTCATGGACCCCTTTGAGAATTTGATGAAAGTTATGGCCTTTCTCCCAAGCCAGGAAAATGCATATGCACACAAAATTTTGCTATCAGTTTAGGGTGATTATGCAACACCGAATCCCTCCATGAACCACTGCTGTAACGAGAAATGCAAGTAAGTTTGAAACTATGAAGAAGAAATGGCAGTAATAGGCCAGAAGGAAATTTCCATTCTGAACTTATATTTCTTTTTTCTTTCGCTTAGAGAAAGCACATCTCAGGTTTAGTGGTGTTAATGAAGCTTATGTGAATAAGAAATACAGCTAAATGTCTAACACAATATTCACAAAGATTTTTGGTTGAGGGCAAATAAGCAATTGCAGTTGGAGTTTCATTAGGGGGACCAAGGAGATCTTTTGTGACTGACGGGGCTGAGATTAGATTTCTGAACCAACAAGAACTACCCATTCTGTCGTTTGCGTCTATGACTTTTTGTTTCTTTCTTTGTCTTATGTGTTCATTTTTCATTTTCAGTTCTATACTGTATGGTGGTTACCAGACTAAAAGGAGGACCGGGTGGTGAAAGGCAGAGGGGTTCGAGTGTATGGTGATGGAAGGAGATTGGACTTTGGGTCTGGGGCACACAATGCAACGTACAGATGATTTATTATGGAACTGTACAACTGAAACCTATATAATTTGATTAACCAATGTCACCACAATAAATTCAATAAAAAATAAATTAAAAAAAGAACTACCCATTAAGCCTTTAAATTTTTACTTTCCTTTTTAAATGATCAAATCACATTCTGTTTAATCACTTTCTTGACAGCATCACAGCCTCTGTTAACTCCAGATGCAGTCTGGCAGGAAGCCTCTCGCAAACCAAACAGTTCTCTACTGCTCCCACTTTTGAGACATGTAAGAGAGGCTAGTGTGATGTATATTGATGGTGACCTTTAGTATTCCAGCTCCATTTTTAACCACGTTTTGGGGGGACCTACAAGGTCCATCCCTTGCCTCTTCCTAGAACCTATTGTTTTGGCCTCAGAGAACCTGGCCATCTTCCATGTATTTATAATCTACCACCATCTATTTTTGGGGGGTGGGGATTGTTGACCTCAGCTTTAAGCAGGTTTCTGGAAATAGAATAGGTCATCTAACCAGCTACAATTTAATGTTTAAAAAATTATAACATACTCTTAAAACACAGTGTTTATAATACAGAAAATCTAGTTTTCTCAGATTTTTATTTCCATTTGAATTACATCTAAGAGGGGCACTTAATCACTGTGAGATTCACTAATATGCTCCACAGTGCTCACACACTCCATGTGCAGGTTAGGAGCCAGACTAATTCTTCTTTCCTCCCAAATTATTAAAAGAGGTAATGCAGCTTTATTAATGTGAGAACCAACCGAAATAATTCTGGAAAATTAATGCTCCAAATGAATGCAATTTCAGAGCTCGGTGAGTACATTATAGGCTTATTATTCTTACTCTGTATGGGATGTTATACTCAGCAGTTTTGATTTCTATAGAAGACTAGGAATAATTTCTCTGTCTATTTTGCATGATAAACCTGATGACCTGGCACTTTTCCTAAAATGAAAAGGTATCATTGCAGCTCAGGATGCCATAATCTTTTAAGACCTATTCTGCTAAAATATCACAGGGCAATGGAAAAGGATTTGGTTATTAAATTTTCTGACATAAGCCAAGAGATATAGCATGCATTACACCCCTTTGTTTCTGTCTTTCTCTCTCCTCACAGGCACACACATACAAATATAACTAATATACAAGCACCAAGCACTGTACAAGGTATGAGGCAGATCAATGGTAAATACAGAACAGACACTATCTGCCTTCATGAAGCTTATTTTCTAGTGGCTGAAACAAAGGACTCATGCAGAAGGATTGCCCTACAGTTGAAGGCAAGACTTTCCCTAAAGTTTCACAGTAGGGAAGAAGAGATGCAGTGGGTTCATAATTTGGGAGTGGGAAGAGCAGGGTGATGTTTACTATTTTCGTCTACAAAGTGGAAGGTGAGATCATACGCTCAGAGAAAGAAGCAAGGATCCAAATGAGGAGGTTGGAAGAGAAAGAAAGGTTAAGTTATTTTGGAGACTGGGAAACTAGAAAGCTATTTGGCCATGCTAAGAAGGTTCCATTTCGGTTTGAGCTAAAGAGATGAAGGCAAAAACAACTTGCCGCATTTTGTGATTCTTTCCAGCGAAGCTCAGTGGCTGGGATGCACGAATGCAAAAGGCAGAGGGTTGGCTTACACAGAGTAGGGATTTCCTCGAGGGAAATACAACAGAGTGAGATGGGGCAAGGCACTGGAGGGTGTTTCCAAGGGAGTACAGATAAAGAAAGCCCAGTGGGATTTGGCTAGTCATGAACGAAAACAGGAGTGGTGGGTAGATAAAGAACTGTGAACAGAAACAATGGGCTGGAGGTAATATTTGTTTTAGTGTATTGGAGAGAAGAACTTGAAAGGACAGAAGGCTGTGCTGAGGGAGTGCTGGTAAAAACAATAGCAATAAAAATAGCTACACCCTGGCAGGTGTGGCTCAGTGGTTGAGTGTCGATCCATGCACCAAGAGGCCATAGGTTCAACTCCCGGTCAGGGCACATGGCCGGGTTGTGGGCTCAACCCCCAGCAGGGGGCGTGCAGGAGGCAGCCGATCGATGTTGATTCTCTCCCATCGAGTTTCTATCTCTTCCTTCCTCTCTCTCTAAAAGAAATAAAAACCTTTAAAAAAGAAAAAAAGCTGCTAATTTTGAGTACTTACTATATGTTCGGTGCTATCCTAGCTACTACCCGGCCAGGATTTATTCAATCCTCAGAACAGACAGATGGCACATCTAGTAGAAGTATGTACATTTTGGGGATGAGGAAAGGGAAGTTCAAGGAGATTCTGCACGTTGCCCTTGGCTATGTAGCCAGTTAGTAGTGGAAAAAAGATTCAAATCTGAATATTTCTGACTTCAAAACTCAAGCTCTCCCCTACTAGGTTGTACCTTCGCAGCTGGAAGGATGAAACACACCCTGCGGGCTTTCCCTGGGACCTGGCTCGGGCCTCTGAACGGTGCCGGTACAGTGTCCACATCGCCACCAGCCTCTGCTGCCCGCGCCCGGGAGCGCCCGCACTGAGGCGTCTCTAACACTCGCCTCGGTCATCCAGCCCCGGAACTGGGCCGCTCAGGGGAATGAGTTTAGGGCGAAGGAATGAGGAACACTTCCTGGGGGAGCACCGGCTGCCCGGGGCTGCAGGGAGGGTAAGCCTCACCTCCCAATTCACATCGGCATACAGAGCAAGCGGCAGAGCGCCCGAAGCAAGTCCAGAGGGAAAGCATTCCACATCCTGCAATCCATTAGGGGTCCTTCTCAAAAATTCATAACCATGGTGAGAAATGGGCTGCCCATAAATTGTGTAGCTGGAAGAGAATCCCTATTTTAATTAACATAATGTTATTTATTCTTATGTCCACAACTCTTCTTCTGATTAAATGTAATTCTAGGAGATGAAAAGGGTCTTGTCACAATAAAGAATATTTTAGGCAGCTTGATATTGGAATTAAAGACAATTTCCACCTGGAATTTACCTCCTAGCAATTTGCACATGCAATGAGGATACAGTTGCCTGATCAATTATGTTCTTATACAAAGAAAATGTTCAGTTTAAAAATCTACTTCTAAATGTTTGCATTCCTAAAATTACATATTCAATGAGTTTCAGCATTTTCTCATGCACTGATTAAAAAATAAGAAGCCATTACATATGTTAAAATAAATTTACAAATTTGTATAGAATGATTAAGAAATACATAAACCAACATGCGAAATCCTTTGAAAATTATCTATGGCTGATACGCGTCGGGTTCAATTAAACCTTATTTTCTCTGAAAAGAAATTCAAGTCACATATGGCCCACGAATTTTAGAAACAGAACACTTATTCGATAGGGTTCTTAGCTACTGCAAACTGCATCTACTGTCATGGTCAGAAAATAATTATCAGTATCTTTTCTCCAGGAGCTCAATGTAAATGAGTAATGAAAAGAAAGTAGCAAATCAGAAATATAATGAAATAAGCAGAGATTATAGGGTAAAAGACAAGCCTAGTAGTCACATCTAGGAAAATACTTTTCCAAATCTACTTCCTCCAAAAGAATAGAATATGAATAAAGAAATACTCTGTGTTTTCTTAATACTTACTTATGCCTCCAAAGGAATTCTTGAATTGTAATGCATATATAATAAAGAAACTTAAATAAAATGGTCATTAACTGAAACATACTTTATATAAAAAAATAATATTGTTGCCCCTTTTGTTTTCAATATATTTTATTGATTTCAGAGAGAGGGAGGGAAAGGGAGAGAAAGAGGTAGAAATATCAACGATGAGAGAGTCATTAATCGGCTGCCTCCTGCACGCCCCCTGCTGGGGATCGAGCCTGAAACCCGGGCCTGTGCCCTGACCAGGAATCGAACTGCCATCTCCTGGACCCTAGGTCTATGCTCAGCCGCTGAGCCACGACCGGCTGGGCTTGTTGCCACTTTTAAATAATAAGGGCATCTCTCAATATTCTGAAGTGCAGGAAACTTTACATTGTCAAATACTAGTTTAATATGCTTTAATAGTAGATATTAAACTTAGTCTATATAGTAAAATATAAATACCACCCAGGAAAATTAGATATATTTGCAAGCATTATAAAATTCAACATCTATAATTTTCATATGTATTAAGGATACCTTATAGTTTACTTTTGTTTTAAGCAACATGAAGAATTTCTGGAATGTTTCCATTTGCACTTTCTTGCTAGGGCTATTGCATCCCATCTTGAGAATAATTGATTTTAACGTACCAACCCAATTCCATATTCTCTTTTGTGGTGGTTATTGGTTTTTACAAATAGCCTTAATAAAAAGTAGTCACCTGAATAGTGACTCACCTAGGCACACAATCAGCTAAAATGCTGCAGAAAACACAGCATGTAATGGCCAAAACAAAGCTAAATTGAGTACAAGTGGTTTCTGATTAGACATGAACAAATGGTGGAAGTTAGATCCAGCTGCACATATTTTATTAGGAAAAGTAAACACAAACACGGGAAGTCTTTTCTGTGCATTTATAATACATTTAAATGAATTTGAACAAAGCAAAACAACATAAAATATTGTTTGAGTAAAAAAGATTTTTTGTTTGTGCTAGTTTGGAGTGCTCAAGGCAGGTGACTTTAAGCCTGACTGTAGGCTCAGAATCAAATGAAAAGCACCTAGTCACCAGATGCTGAAAAATGATGCTGTGTACAACTGAGAGATTACAACATAGACCACAAATTTATTACCCTCAATAAAATTCTTAGATTCTTTATATCAATGTGTATTTTAATCTAGATTGTCATTTACCACACCTACTCCCTTTCTCAACCAAAACAACAGAAAAATCCACAATCGTGCCTACTGATGATCTCATTTTAGTATTTATTAGTGGTACAAGCTAGTCCCCCAATTAAACAACCTTGGACTTGCATCATCTTAGTCTTCCCCTTTCCTCCATATCCTTGTAATCACTAAAACTTAGCACTTTTCCTTAAAAGTGTTATGACAGTATAGATTAGTGTTTAACTTGAAGGGTTTCGGAGATAGACACGCATCATTGAATCCAAGATGAACCTCCTCATTAAAGTGTGACCTTGCTAAGCATCAACTTTCTCATCTGTAAACTTGAGATAACAGGAGTCATGGCACAGGGTCATTACAAGGGTTAAATGAAATACTGTTTGCCCAACAGTGTAGAGTCTAGAACAAAGCAAGTACTCAGTGATATACATACTTAAGATACACCTACCAGCTCCCTCCCAATCTGCTCCTAGTTTCTATAGCGTGCGCGCGCGCACACACACACACACACACACACCCCTTGATAGTCTTATGTACTGTACTATTACTGCCTGTAGTGGGTTAAACAGTGAGCCCCCAAAATTCATGTCCACTCAGAATCTGTAAATGTGACCTTATTTGGAAACAGAGATCTTACATATGTAATTAGTTTAAATTAGGATGAGGTCATAATGGATTAGGATGGGCCCTAATTACAGTATGACTAGTGTCCTTATAAAAAGAAATTTTGGACAAAGATACAGAAAGAAGTGTCATGTGAAGATGTAGGCAGGTGTTGGAGAAATTGGACAGATACATGCAAAGAAAACAAGAAACTACATTACCTTCTTACACCACATACAATCTTAAACTCAAAATGAATTAAAGACTTAAATGTAAGACTCAACCATAAAACTCCTAGAAGAAAACATAGGCAGTAAAATCTCAGAAATTTCTCTTAGTAATATTTTTTCTGACATATCTTCTTGGGCAAGGGAAACAAAGGAAAAAATAAACAAATGGGACGACACCAAACTAAAAAGCTTCTGGACAGCAAAAAAAGCCATCCACCAAACTGAAAGACAGCCCACTAAATGGGAGAACATATTTGCCAATCATGCATCTGATAAGGGGGGGTTAACATCAAAAATTTATGAAAAACTCATATAACTCGACATTGCAAAAAACAACTGCCCTGGCCGGTCTGACTCAGTGGCTAGAGGATCAGCCTGCGGACTGAAGGGTCCCGGGTTTGATTCCGGCCAAGGGCACGGACTTTGGCTGCAGGCTCGATCTGCGGCCCCAGTCAGGGTGTGTGTAGGAGGCAACCAATCAGTGTGTCTCTCTCACATCGATGTTTCCCTCTCTCTCTCCCTCTCTCTCTCCCTTCCACAATCTTTGAAAAGCAATGGAA
The DNA here is from genome assembly GCF_964146895.1 of Miniopterus schreibersii. NCBI lineage: Eukaryota > Metazoa > Chordata > Mammalia > Chiroptera > Miniopteridae > Miniopterus > Miniopterus schreibersii. The sequence goes on along the minus strand of NC_138104.1, from coordinate 94,454,374 downwards.
AAAAATATCCTCAGGTGAGGATTAAAAAAGAGAAGAAAAAAAAGAAAAAACAAGCAATCCAATTTAAAAACAATGGGCAAAGGGCCTAAATAGACGCTTCTCCAAAGAGGACATACAGATGGCCAAGAGACGTATGAAAAAATGCTCAACGACACTAATCGTCAGAGATGCAAATCAAAACCACAATGAGATACCACCTCACACCTGTCAGAATGGCTCCATCAACAAGTCATCAAATAAGTGGTGGCGAGGGTATGGGGAAAGGGGACCCTAGTGCACTGCTGGTGGGAATGCAGACTGGCGCAGCTACTATGGAAAGCAGTGTGGAGGGTCCTCAGAAAATTAAAAATGGAGCTGCCATTTGACCCAGTGATCCCACTTGTAGGAATATACCCTAAGAAACCCGAAACACGAATTCAAAAGAATATATGCTCCCTTATGTTCAGTGCAGTATTATTTACAAAGCAAGCTATGGAAGCAATCCAAGTGCCCATCAATAGATGAGTGGATAAAAAAAGCAGGGGGACATACTATAAATAATGGAATATTAATCGGCCATAACAAAGGACAAAGTCTTATCATTTGCAACAGCATGGAGGGACCTGGAGAGTATTATGCTAAGTGAAATAAACCAGTCAGAGAAAGACAAGTACCGTATGGTTTCACTTAATATGTGGAATCTAATTAACAAAATAAACTAACAAACGAAACAGAAACAGACTCATAGATACAAAGAGCAGACTGAGGGTTGCCAGAGGTGAGGGGGATTATGGGTCTGGGTAAAAAAGGTGAAGGGATTGAGAAGTACAGATTGGTAGTTACAAAATAGTCACAGAGATGTAAAATACAGCATAAGGAATATAAAAAAATATTGCAGTAACTATATATGGGGTCATTTGCATACTGGAAATATTAGAAGGAAGACTTTATAAAGTATATGACTGTCTAACCACTGTGCTGTACACCTGAAACCAATACAAAATAATATTGAATAAAAGATGTAGGCAGAGATTGGAATGATGCCTCTATAAGCCAAGAAAGATCAAAGATTATCAGCAACAACTAGAAGCTAGGAGGAAGGCGTGGAACATGCTTTCCCCTACAGCCTTCAGAGGGAAAATGACCCTGCTGAAAACCTTTTTAAAAATTTATCTTTATTGTTGAAAAAGTTAGATATCCCCATTTTTCCCCCCATTGAACCCCTACTACCCCACTCTCATCCTCCGCCCTAGGCTTTCACCACACTATTGTCTGTGTCCATGGGTTATGCATTTATGTATATAAATTTTTGGTTAATCTCTCTCCACCCACCCACCCACCCACTCCCACCTTCCGAGATTCGTCAGTCTGCTCCATTCTTCCATGTCACTGAATCTATTCTGTTCATTAGTTTATTAAGTTCTTTGGATTCCACATATGAGTGAGATCAAGTGATGTTTGTCTTTCTCTGCCTGGCTTATTTCGCTTAGCGTAATACTGTCCAGGTCCCTCCATGCTGTCCCAAAGGGGAAGACTTCTAGCCTCCATAACCATGAGAGACTAAATTTCTGTTGTTTTAGGCTACCCAGTTTGTGTTATTTTATTGCAGCAGTCCTAAAAACGAATACATTCTCCTTTCAATGTAACTTAATCTCCACTTTACCTCTGCCCACACTCCCAATTTTATCTAATCAAAATTGTAGTATGTAGGAAAAAGAAGAGAACATAAAAGAGAAGAGATGAAATACAAGTAAGTGTGCCTTTCATCCCAGGAGTGGGCAGCAATAGCAAGTAAAACACTGAAGGATGGGGTGGAAATAGGAAAGCTCTGGTAGTGGTGCATGCTGGGAACACTGCCTTTCTTCAACACTGAATTCCCAGCCTGCAGCACTGCAGGGAATTATGCAGAAGAAAATAATTCTGCCTTATTCAAACTGAAGTCAGAGTAGGCTAGTGTATTCTAATCTAGACACTTGGAATTAGACTGAGCTTTTCCTTCTTCTGTCTGAGATCTGATTGAGAACAACTAGCCAATGAGCCAAGGAAACTTTATCCACTCCTCGCAAAATAGAACTTGACTATATAAGTGTTTTTCAAAATCTCTCATGCTTTATAATACATATATAGGAACAGATAATACTGTACCACACTCTGGTACATTGCCAAACAGTTTTCCAAAGTGGCTACACCAATTTCTCTACTCCAACACACGGTATCATCTGTCTTTTTCTGTTATAGCTATCCTAATGGGCGAGAAGTTGTATCGATTGTGGTTTTGACTTACATTTCCCTTATGACTAATGATGTTGAGAGTCCTTTTGTGTACTTATTGGCCATTTGAATATCTTCTTTGGAGAAATATCTTTGCAATCACTTGCCCGTTTTTAAATTGGATTACTTGTCTCTTCATTATTGACTTGTAAGAATTATATGTTCTGGATACAAGTCTCTTATCAGATACACACTTTGCAAATATTTTCTCCCATTCTGTGGATTGTATTTTCACTTGTTTGATGATATCATTTGTAACAAAAAAGTTTTTGAGGTTGTGCAATTTATGTTTTCTTTTCTTTTGTCATTTGTGCTTTTTGAGTCATATCTAAGAAATCGTTGCTTAAAACAAGAAAATGTTTTCTTCTTAGATTTTTATAGTGGCATCTTTTATTATGTGCATTTTGAGTTAATTTTTGGGTACAGTGAGAGGTAAAGTCCCAAATTTATTATTTTGCATGTGGATATCTAGCTATGCCAAGTACCATTTGTTGAAAAGACTAGTCTTCCCCCTTTTTATTTTCTTGGTACCCTTGTCAAATATAATTAATTGACTACAAATATAAGGGTTCATTCATATACTCTCAATTTTATTCTTTTGATTTATATGTCTATCCTTATACCAACACTATACAGTCTTGATTATTGTAGCTTTGTAATACGTTTTGAAATCAGGAAGTGTGTGTCCTCTAAGTTTTTCAAGATTGTTTGGGCTGTTCCAGGTCCTTTCAGTCCCATGAAAGTGGTAGTATGAGCTTGTCAATTCCTGCAAAAAGGCTGCCTGAAATTTTGATAGGAATTGCGTTAAGTATGTAGATCAATTTGTGGAATATTGCAATCTAATAACATGCCCTTCCCATTCATAAGCATTAGCTGTCTTTCCACTTATTTCAAATTTCAAAAAAAATTTTTTCTAGCACAATTTTGTAGGTTTTCTTATACAAATCTCACATATTTTTGTTAAATTTATACCTAAGTATTTTGTTCTTTTCATGCTATTATCAATGTAATTGTTTTCTTAAGTTCATTTTCAAATTGTTTGTTGTTAGTGTGTAGGAACAAAATTAATTTTGTGTATTGATCTTTTATCATGTAAATTTACTGAACCTTATTTATAAGCTCTACTATCTTTTAGTGGATTTCTTAGGATATTCTATATATAGGATCATGGCACCTGCAGATAGAGACAGTGTTTCTTCTGCGTTTCCAGTCTGACACCTTTGATTTAGTTGTCTTTTTGCCTAAATACTCTGGTTAAACCCTACAGTACAATGTTGAATAGAAGTAGTGAAAGCAGACATCTTTATATTATTCAGACCTTAGGGGGAAAGATTTCAACCTTTCACAATTGAGTCTGATGTTAGCTGTGGGGGTTTTAAATAAATGCTCTTTCTCAGGGTGAAGGAGTTCCTGTCTATTCCAAGTTTGTTCAGTGTTTCAGTCATGAAAAGATGTTGCAACTTGTTTTTTCTCCACTTTTTGAGATGATTGTATATTTCATCCTTTATTCTATTAATATGGTATATTAAATTAATTAATTTTTGGATGCTAAGCCAGCCTTACATTCCTGGGATAAATCCTATTTGGTCATGGTGTACAGTCATTTTTATTTATGTGTTACTTGATTCAGTTTGCTAGTATTTTGTTGCATTTATGTTCATAAGACTTATTAGTCTTTGGGTTTTTTTCCTTGTGATATTTTTTTCTTGATTTGGTATCAGGGTAGTACTGACTTCATAGATTGGTCACTTAACTCCTATTTTTGGAAAAGTTTTCGAAGAATTGGTTTTCATTCTTGTTTGAACATTTGGAAGGATTACTCTATTTATAAGACTATGAGAATTGGGGTCTAATTATATCATTTATGGAGACTTATTTAGAATGTCAAAACATTCTTTCCCCAGCTGGGTGTGGCTCAGAGGTTGAGCATCAACCTAGGATCCAGGAGACCGTGGTTTGATTCCCGGTCAGGGCACAGGCCAGGGTCGCAGACTCGATCCCCAGTAGGGGGCGTGCGGGAGGCAGCCGATCAATGACTCATCATTGATGTTTCTAGCTCTCTCTCTCCCTCTTCCTTCCTCTCTCTGAAATCAATAAAGATATATATTTTTTTAAAAAACCAAAAAAATAACATTCTTTTAGCCAGGATATACTTATCATTACTAATTTATGTATATTTATTTGTACATTTTGGGGGAAAAACGTCAAGAGCAAAACTTTGCTTTCATGTTTCTTTACATGAGAGAATAATAATATTTCCTAAAATATTTTGGAATGCAGACCCACAATTTACTCTGTTTAGCCCAGCTCACAAGGTAAGAAAAAAAAGAGAAGCTTAAGAAATGCCCTGAAGCGGAAGAAGAATATTCCACATGCACTATTTCTGGCAGAACATAATGAAAAAGGAACATATAATAATCATCAGATTTACTTAGTCACTTAAAGAAATAAATAAATGAAAGCATATTAACAGTGAAACCATTTAATATTAAGGAATCTGATATTATAATGGACTTTAATTGTTTATTTAAATGTTCGCCCATATTTTCTTTTGAGGATCCAATTTCTGTGTTCTCAGGGTTGACCTCACTCTTTAAAACCAGGGATGAAACAATAATCCAAACATGGCCAATCAGAGCACTAAGCCCTAGCCATAGAAATTATTTTGCTGATAAGTTTGTGGCCTACATTGGACCAATAGGAGCTCTCTTTTACTTTGGTTAAAACAAGTTGGGAAAAAGAAGAGATTGCAGGATGAAACATGTATAAACCAGAATGTCTCAGTGTGATTATCCTTGGTACTAACTCTGCATGGGAAAAACATGCCTGAGAGTGAAGGAAAGATGAAGGAGGAATGGAGAGCTACGGTCTGAAAGGGTCAGATATCTGATGACACCGATCAAACCATGGATCGAGCTGTACCTGTAGCTAGTTTATCCTAAGATGTTCCAAATTATATTAGCTAATAAGTTCTTTGCTTGGCTTAAGCATTTTGGAATTGGGTTTCTGTCATCTGCTGCAAAAGGGTCATAATAAATATATGAAGAAAGAATTTTAAAGCATTTTCTCTGCTTTTTTATTTATAATAAAAAATAAGTGACCATCAAATTACATGAGGATTAGATTGCAGTCAATTTAAAGCATTTGAAAAAATATCCTATGTAAATTTGAAGATGAAGATTAAAGAACAGCGGTACAGGGTTTAAACGTACTATTTGGAACAAAAATGAATGTATAACATATTTAGTTTCAAATTTAGGCCACATAAAAATAAAATTTAACATAATACAAATGGAATATGAATTATTAAAAAAAGACTTTAAATGATCTCAACTCTATAAGGAAGCAAAAGTAATCAATTCATTTATTTAACCTTATAATATTATAAAATTATTGATTGTTTTAACAAAGGTTTAAGAAGAAAGAAGAAGAAATTGCAATGCACTGGTAAGGAAAATGCTAACTATAGAACTGCCTTGTATAGAGTTAGAGTGAGGAGATTAAAGGGATTAATTTTTAAATTTTTACTGTTAAACAAACCTAATTAAAAACTTTAGGCCTAGGTAGCTTTATCAGGAAAAGGGAATGTCATAGAGTATTCTATTTTTATGGTTTTTTCCTTTAAAGTACAGATCTCAAGCACAATACTGGCATCTAAAACTCAGATGAAATCGACAATTTACTGGCATAATAAATTAGAGGACAGAGTTTGGGAATCCATAGCAGCTGGAAATTAAAAGTTAAAATTGGGAAAAGAGAGATCCATAAAAGGGAAGGCTCAAAGTTTGCATAGAATATGTGCACAAATTTCTAGCTGATTCTTGAATTAGATGTACTACACATGCGAGGTAGAGTACAAGCAGCACAGCTAAGGCTGAAAGAAGTGACAGGTTTCAGCAGCTGCCTCGCACAGGGGAGACAGAGTTTGAAATTTGAGCTTAACCAACTTCACTGCCTGCGTAAAGCAAAAAAGTCAACACTATTCAGGGGAACATGAAGGAATGCACAGTCTATAAAATGTATCAATAAAATGTCTATGATGCAATTCAAAGTACAGGACATAAAAACATAGCAGCTCCTATAACCGTATTAAAAGAAGTAAATGAAAATGTGCTCCTAATAAATAGAAAAAAAGAAGATTTAACAGAGAGATAAAAACCACTTAAAACAGAACCAAATAAGAATTCTAAAACTGAAAATTATAATATGAGCTAAAAATGCACTTAATAGAAGATCGGAGATGACAGGAAAAAAAGCAAGTAAATTCAGAGATAGATGAAAGGAATTTTCCAGTATCATTAGCTACCTAAAGCATAACACAGCAAATTAATTAATGAGAATTTAGAGGCCTAGAGGGACAGGATAGAAAGACTGGTACAGAAAAAAAAGCATCCAAAGGGACTTCAAGAAATAGCCGAAACTATATTTTTTGTTTTCGACATTGTTTTAAGCTATTCTAGTTCCTTTGAATTTTCATACAAAGTTTAGAATTATCCTCTTTATAAGTACAAAAAAAAAAACCAACAAAAACCACCTTGTGGGGATTTTTATAGGAATTGCATTAAACCTGTATATAAATTTGCAGAGAATTTACTTTATTATGTTGAACCTTCCGATCTATCAAAGTGCCTTATCTCTCCATCTATGCAGCTCTTCTTCGATTTCTTTCTTTAGAGTTGTGCAGTTTTTATCATACAAGTCCTTCTCATTTATTGTTAAATTTATATATAAATATATTTCATTATTGAATAAATGTAAATGGTATTAGGTTTTAAATTTTAGTTTCTACATGTTCATTGTTCATCTATAGAAATATACTTGATTTTTGTGTGTTCATCTTGTATCCTGTGACCTTGCTGAAGTGACTTACTCTGGTCTTTATTTTTCGGGTGATGGTGGAGGTAGATATCCTGGAATTTTCTATGTAGACAATCATGTCATATGCAAGTAAGGACAGTCTTACTCCTTTATTTTCCAACTTCATGGACCTTTAACTTTCCTTTTCTTGCCTCACTTTGCTCTCTAGGGTTTCCTGTACTACAATAAATAAAAATGGTGAGAGAAGGCTTTCTTTTTTTGTTCCTCATCTTAGGGAGAAAATATTCAGTCTTTCGCCATTAATTATGATAGGTAGATGCTCTTTATCGATTTGAGGAAATTCCTTCCTATTCCTAGTTTGCTGAGTTTTTTTATATCACGCATGGGTGTTGAATACTGTCAAATTATTGTTCTGCATCATTTCATACGATCGTGTGATTTTGCTCCTTAGTCTGTTAATATGTGGGTGACATTGATGAATTATTTAATATTGAACTAGCCTAGCACTCTTGAAATAAATCTCGCTTTATTTCACTTTGTATACTTTAAAATGTATTGCTGGATTTAATTTGCAAATATTATGTTAAGGATTTTTGGATCTATGGACATGAGGAATGCTGGACTTTGATTTTGGGGGGGTGGGGGAGGGGACTTTTCACTTTTGTTTTGGTGTCAGGGTAATACTGGCCTCATAAAGTGAAATGGAGGTATTTCTCCCTCTTTCATTTTCTGGAAGGGATTTGTTGAATTAGCATTGATTCTTCTTTAAATGTTTGGTAGAATTCCCCAATAAAAGTGTCTGTGCCTGAAGATTTCTTTTGAAGAAGGTTTTAAATTATGAATTAATCTTCTTTAATAGCTATTGGGCTAAAATGATTTATTTCACCTTGAGTGAGTTTTGGTTGTTGTCATTTTAAGGGTAGAAATTTTACTACCTCTGTGCTTTCTTTTATAGCTTTGATCTATTTTATGTTTTCCTAGAAAATGTATTCCATTTTTCTCATCTGCTTTCCATTTCTCAGCTTTCTCCAAATTTTCCTGCCCACGGATGATCATTTGAAGCTATAGGTGCATGTGTATGTATGCGTACACACACACACACACACACACACACACACACACACACACACACACATATGGCACATATTTTATATACGTGTTTCAGTGTCTGGTAATGTGGAAAGGTAGCTTAAGCAGCCTAGGCTGCTATTTGATAAAATACCCTCTCTATCTGTTCTTATTATTTTCTCAATATCACCACCCTACCTCTTTGTCTCAAGTGAAATCTAACTCTCAAGGCCAATCTTGAGTACTGCCTGTTCTCTGAAGACCTTTCTGACTTTCCTGACAGTTGGATGCTCCCTTATGATTTTGACACTATCATCATCATCATCATCATCATCTAGTCCACACTGCAATGCAATGGTGATTTCCCTCACACTGACGTCCTCATTAGGCTTTGGACCCCTTGATACTAGTGATCAAGCAAGCTCCAGTTTGTCATTCTTTTTTAAAATTTGTCTTTATTGTTGAAAGTATTACAGATGTCCCCATTTCCCCCCCTCGGCCTCCTCCGCCCACCCCCACCCCCACCCCCGGCCTTCACCATACAGGTACAGCTCTTTCAGGACACCAAGAAGTCAGTCAAGGTACTTATTAGGCTGTACATATGGGATAGGCTTTCCCAGTAAACTTCCTATTGATATAACTACAGAAATAGATGCATTTAATACTCTTTCATACATTTTAAACTTAGCTCATTTATTTAATTTTTTTTCTTAATTTATGCCGAATAAGTCTAATTAAGAAAACAGTTTCCATTAAAATGATTGTCTCTTTGAAATGTAGTACAAGTGTTTCATAACCATTACAAAGACTTTAATAAACTACCCAGGATATTTACACAGTAACAGCATTATGACTGGAATTCAGTACGTGCGTTTGTTTTCTCCACGAACCATATGCTCTCAGTTATGACGAGAGCTGGCTCAGTCATTAGATAATTAATTAAGCATTTGCTTAGTCGGTTCAGAGTTCTCTGAAATCCTAGGACTCAGGTATTTTTCTTACATAAGAATGAAGCTCTATGGTAATTATCTTATTTCTCTAATCCATTATCCCTAATGTTTAGCTCTACCTGGAACATTTCATCTCATTATACTTGATGGCTATCATGTCCCAAAATAAAGCAAATAAAATACAAATTTTACTGACATGGATTTCTGAGAAGACTGGAACTTATTAAGTTTTGAAAACAAATAGCCAAGTCAAGTATTCTTATGGTGCTGATTTTAATGAGGCTAACAAAGTAAGAGTAATTAAAAGGTTTTAGGCCCTCACATTAATACACACACACACACATATGAATAAAATGTGAATGGCACTAGCAAGATGCTTGAAACAAACTGATGTCTTGAGCAGGTTAAAATATAATACCTGTAATCTTTTTATACTATTTATTTGGCAATACATACATTTTTATCATTAGAGATAAACAGCCTAGGCAAGCCTTCATTGAAATTATCACAAAATATGACTTTAAGGTGTTAAAAAGAGAAATATTAAGTACATTGCTGTATGTTTATATTTGTTAAAAATTATAATACTTTCCACCTTTATCTGGTTTAAAAATGTAGAAAGGGTAATAAACTGAGGTAATAAAGCTAACATCATATGAATGCTTAGAATAAAGGTACAATCAATAATTCCAATAAATTTTAATTTAACAAGGCTTTAGTAAAACACAAAACCTGCCTAGCTTAAGAACCTGATGGAACAGCTTTTCAGAGCACTCACATTAGACTCCTGTTAAACTCTTTAATTCTGGTAATATTTCCAGCTGCCGAAGCATACAGCATCCCAATGAACGAACAGCATTATTTAGCTCCCGAGTCACTTTCAACAAGAAAACAAACCAGCCCAATTTAATAGAAATTAGTGGTTTTCTGTTTTGTAGACATAATACGGAAATCTTTTACTGGGTTTGTTCTAATTGACATTTATGCCTGTACCTGCCCCAGGGAAGCTCCTTTGTGACAATATTAGGAACCGCTGCCCTTCTGGAGGTATGGGGGCCTAGCATGGGCTTCGGGGACTAATCGGGCCTGGCTGCCGCTGGGGCGGTAATTTCTTCGGTGGGTGGCCACGGTGACATTAGCTGACCTGAGGCGCCGCGCTGGGCCTGCTCCCACGAAAGGGGGTTGTAGGGGCAGCTGCCTCACGGGGCTGCCGTGAGCACTGGGCGACAAAACACTGGTTTGTGGCGAATGCATTTCCCCTCTGATGGCTGTTCTAACCTTGGTAACGCAGAGCAAGGATGGAGGAGAGAAAATGAAACAGTCAGGCACTGGCTTGTACATAGGGCTCCCCCCTTCACATGGCTTCTCTCGCTCTCTTTTTAAACTTTTACAGCGGTGCCTCGGTTTCCGAACGCGATCCGTCCTGGGAGCCCGTTCGGGTTCCGAAACTTTCGCAAACCGAGGGGTCCGCAGCCGACCCCTGGGCCTCAGGACCTTGCCCTCAGCGGGAGCCGCGGGGCATGTTCCGCTTCCGAGGCGGGTTCGAAAACCGAAGCATTTCCTCCCGGGTTTACAGCGTTGTGACCCGAAATGTTCGTCCACGGCGACGTTCGAAAACCGAGACACCACTGTATTTGTATTCAGATATCGTCAGTAACCCGCAAATGTGTAATGGCGATCAGATCCATGTCTGAATTAGAAAAATACACACATTGCATGGTGTAAGGTCATCTCCTGCAACTCATAATATAATATTATGACTTTCTTTTTACTCTTTGTGTGTAAATCTTTTGTTTTCAGCCAAATCCAGCCCTATTTTATATTCCCTTCATATATTATCACTTCCGCACTCAAATGTTTAAGCTAATATTTTTAAATTCCATTGTTTCTGGTGGTAGGTACCAGAAATGGAAATAAAGAAAATATTCAATACATTTCTAAAATATATTGCACTTTCTTCTAATTTATAAATATATTACAGTTTCCCCCGATTTAATGACTACCCTTTCTTCCAAGGTTTTCTCTCAAACTGTACTGAAAACAATATCTGCATTTATAGTTTTCATACGTTGCTCATGAGATTCTGACAGTGGTTTAGTATAGAATGGATTTTATTTTGTCAATATTCAGCAGCAGCATTTAATGACTGACATTTGGGCAAAAAATAGTGAAGACTACAGCAGGGATGGAATCCCAAATAATGCCCAGGGGTCAAGTTACAGCGGCGCCTCGGTTCTCGAACGTCTCCGAGGCCGAGCATTTCGGTTACGAGCGCCCTAAACCCCGAAGGGGAGAGGAAACAACGACTGATTATAGATCCATGGTTATTTCTCGTATTTCCTTCCGATTGCTCAGTTTCTGCCACTGAAGTAATTCTAGCTGCCTGATGTTTTCAATCAATCCAGTGCCATCTCCCGACATTCTGTCTTTTATCCCTTATTCTCTGGGTTCGTGTGGTTAGAACAAACTCAGCCATACAATCAGTCACTTCATGAAGTTACGGGAGCTTCAGGATGTTTTAAAAATGCTTCCAATCATTTTTTTAACCTCTCATATACTCAAATTGTCACAGACAATTCCCAGTTCTAATCGTGGCTCTGAATTCAGTTGAGAACTTAAGTCAAAACATGTCATAGCTTGATTTTTGTAAACAGTACTACAACTTAGAACCTTTCTATGCCAGTCTATTTTATCTATCCCAATCTCTTAATTAATACACAATATTACAGTATATATACATAATATACTTATAATGTATTATATATTTATGTAGTATAAATATACAACATATTTCTGCTATAAAATATTGATTCCATTTGTGTATGAGAAATCCTTATATAGGTAATGGTTTAAAAAAGTTCTAAAAGGTTAAACAAGTATCTTTAATAATTGTTATCTCTGGGAAAGGCATGGGAATGGAGGGAGTAGCAAAGAAAATTTTAACTTTTTATTCCATATACTTCTATACTGTTTGAGTTCTTTCTTTTTTTTTTTTTCTTTTTTTTTTCTTTTTTTTTTTTTTTTTTTACAAAGGACATGTATTCCTGTATTACATACATAATTTTTATAAATAAATTCTCCATTAGAAGAACAGGTCATAGAATAATTAATGTATACTCATAAGGACAGATGATCCTCATGACTACCGCTTACTGTGTATATTTAAATTAATGAGGGGCATTAAAGGGGTTCTATTAGCCTTCTCCCAGTAGGGGCACATGACAATCTATAAATGACTCTCTTATCATAAGTTAGTGTTTCAGAACACCATAATTATTTTCATATTTATGAAACATAAAAAATACAATTAATTTTAAAAGTTAAAATTTCCTTGACATTCAAATCATAAACTCCCTAGATTTTTGTTTTAGCTTATAAAATATAAGTGGACAATCATGCACAATTCTGCATCTGGTCAACTAGTCAGTCTTCCTTTTCTTGAACCCTAACACGGGCTCCTTTTGACTCTATTCTTTTTAAACACCATGCTCATAGACATTTTATTAAGGATTAAAGTTAATAATTAGATTTCTTAATAAACTGGATGTTTCTCCAAAGATGTGAACTTAAGAAATGCTGGTACTATCTAACCTTCCATAAACAACAGAACACAAATTCAATTAATATAATATAGATGGTGACATAAGATAATATACAATTACTAAGGATGCTTGGACTTAAACTCAGAGTAAAAATAGTTATATGTGCCTGTTTGTAGCCGTTTCTTAAATGTACATTAAAGTTTATGGTAATTGCTAATGCCACACTGGGCTTATAGACAATAGCTTCATTAAGCTGCTCCCACATTCCCATAGAGCTACACTTAGTAGCTATACTTAACTACAATCATTAGAGTATTTGTAATTGCCCTACAAGTTATAGGAAAATTTTCCCAGGAAGAAAAGGCACCTTCCAGGCCTAACTTTAAGAATTGTACTACCAAGTATGGTATATATTCAAACACATTAGGAGAAATGAGTGTGTCTAAAACATGCACTTTGTCTTTCAGAGGCCTGGAATTCCAAAATTATGCACTCTTCTCTTATAAGCTAAATCAATACTTTGTCTTCTATTAAATATAAAAGTTTTTTTAATAAAACATAGTAAACCTAGCTGGTAAATAAACAAGATCGTTGTTAACTTTTAATTTGTTTTCTCTGTGAAGTTTTAACTATTACTAAGCAAAGGCAACATTAAAACAATGCATCTATCTTGGTCCTTACACATATTAAGTGCATAATAAATGTTTGTTCTATGAATCCAGTAAACTCATATTACCTGCCTACTCTGTACCTGATGCAATACTGAGAAAAAAGGAAACAAAGTTATCTAAAGGATAATCCTTGTCATTAAACTCTAGAGGCAGACACATGCCCAACTAAGTAGATTAATGTAGTAATATGTACAAAATTCTACTCAGGAAAAGAAATTCTTGTGAGATGGGTGTCAGAGGAAACTGTAATTGATTTGGGCCTTGGAGTATCACTGGACAGAGTAATTAAGGCTGAATTCATAGTTAAAATAAAGACAGAATAATTCTAGTACATATTCTAGCTAACTTTCAGATCTGAAACTTATCTTAAGCTGGAAGAGACAGTAACATATCTTAACTCCTGCTTTTTTCTTAATATCTGACTGAACTTTGCAAACAAATCTCACTCATGTCTTAGTAGATTCATACATATTAAAATTAACTGTAGTAAAGTAGATATAATGTAAACTTTACCCTATTAATCACATTTAAATGTATAGTTCACTAGTGTTAAGTATATTCACGTTGTTGTGCGACCAATCTTTGCTATACCCATTAAGCAACAACTCCCCATTTCCCTTTCCCCTATCTCTATGAGTCTGACCTAGGTACCTCATATAAGTAGAATGATAGAGTATTTATATTTTTGTGACTGGCATAGACTAAATGGCTTGACTAACGAATTCTACCAAATGTTTCAAAGAGAATGAATGCCAGTCCTTTTCAACCTTTTCCAAAAAAAATTGAAAAGGAGGGAAGACTTCCAAACTCATTTTATTAATCTAGCCTTATCCAGAAGCTACAGCAAGATAAAGACACCACAAGAAAATAAAACTACGTGAAAATATTGAAGGCAAATACAGATGCAAAAATCCTCAACAAAACACAACAAACTGAATCCAATAGCACACTAAAAGGACCATACAACATGACCAAATGGGATTTATCCCTAGGATGAAAGGTTCCAACATGAACATCAATTACTGTGGTATATCACCTTAACAGAACAAAGAATGGAAATCACATGATCATCTCGATAGATGAAGAAAAAGTGTTGGGCAAAATTCATCACGCTTTCATGATAACTACTCTCAAAAATTAGGAATAGAACAATGCCTCAACATAATAAAGGTCATGTATGAAAAGCCCACAGCTAACAGCACACTCAGTGGTGAAAAACTGAAAGCTTTTGCTCTAAGATTAGGAGCAAGGCAATGATGTTAGTTAGCTCTAACCACATCTATTGGACACAGTACGGGAAGACCGAGCCAGAACAATTAGGCAAGAAAAATAAGTAAAATTTCCAAATTGGAAAGAAAGAAGTAAAATTGTCCTTGTTTGTAGAAGACATGATCTTTTTAATCTAAAAAAACCCCTATAGACTCCATAAAAAAATGTTACAACAAATAAATTCATAAAGTTGCAACGTACAAAGTTAACATGCAAAAATCAGTGACACTAACTATGAACTAGTTGAAAAGGAAATCAGGAAAACAATCCCATTTATAATAGCTCCAAAAAGAACAACAAATTTATACTTAGGAAAAAATTTAATTAAGGAGTTGAATAGGAATAGAAGTTAAGGAGCAGAATAGGAAATAAAAACAACAAAATCCTTGCCCTCACAAAGCTCACCTTCAACATGAATTGCCCTCATACTGCATTACTATGTAAACGTTTCTCTCTTTCAATACATGTAAATTCCTATTTAAAGGAATGAAAACTGCAAATCACCTACGGGGCTGTGAGAGACAAAGCAAAGGCTGGCTAGTGCCAATCACTGCTCCACTCACAGACTTCCTCCGCCTGCCAAACCAGTACCTGGAGCATTTTCCAAATACTGTCCTGCTTCAGTCTCACTCAGTATCACTCTTGGTAATTCCTCCCCTGAAACCTTCTACACTAAGCCTAATCCTCAAAATACATGCTCATTGATTCATCTTCCAGATTAATTGTATGGTTTTTATATATTATCTATCGTTTCCATGGGGGCTCATTTTCTTACCATTTGAGAAACTACAGTGGTGCCTCGGTTTCCAAACGTCTCTGTGGACGAACATTTCGGGTTACGAGCGCCGGAAACCTGGAGGGAAATGCTTCGGTTTTCGAACCCGCCTAGGAAGCCGAACATGCCCCGCGGCTCCCGCTCAGGGCAAGATCCTGAGGCCCAGCTGTCGGCTGTGGATCCCTCAGTTTGCGAACATTTCAGAACCCGAACAGTCTCCGGAACGGATCACGTTCGAAAACCGAGGTGCCACTGTAGTTAGGCTTGTATGAAACATTATAAAACTTACACCAATATAAAGAATATTCCCAATATTTTTGAAAAATCAAATGAAATAAATAATCTAGAAATTATAAATGTCAAAAATGACTCAAGAAGAAAGAGAAAATATACAAATATCGGTAACATTTGGAGACTCTGAATTATAGGGAAAACGGAACAATTGTGATTTCTATTTCATAAAAATAACAGGGCCAGGTGATTTTGCAGGCAAGTCTTTACTTGGTATGCAGGAAACTTAACATGTCATATCTTATACAAATGTTTCAAAGAACAAAACATGAGAGAAAACTAATTATATAATTTGATGTGGCTAATATAACCTTGGACAGCAAAACTGAGCAAAGAGTAAGAGAAAAAAATTAGAAACATTGGTACAAAAACCCTAAATACCTTCCTAGCAAAGAGAATTTAATGTTGGGGGAAAATGCCTGACTAGGTGTAATGAAAAGTAAAAACTCCTCTATGTAGCTCAGAGGATTAACAAGATGCTTATGAACTTGCAGCCGGTGCTGGGGCCCCTGCCGTCCACTGGCCTCCCTGGGGAGCTGCTGCTCACAGCCAGCTCTCCAGCCACCTCGGGGCTGGCGTGCTTAACTTTCTGAGGTGTCAAAGCACCACAGTTATTTGGGACTCCTTGTGCAAATGGGTAGAATAACCCTCTCCTTACTATGTGCTACACTGTCTCCTGAACACGAAAGCAGGGATTTTTCTATCCTAGCATTTTAGAGTCCCTGGTCTATTTGACAACAGCCCCTTAGAGGTAAAATGTAAAATCGGGAACTCCTCCCTTCCCGAAGATCCACAGTTCAATTAATCCCATCCTTCCCTGTCCCCCAGTTTAGATTCACTCATTTTCCCAACTTGAGTCAATCCCTCCAACTCTAACAGCTTACCTTCCTTGGCCGAAACCCCAGCTCCAAGCACTGATTTCAACTCCCAACCCACACCACGTCCCAGTCCCCCAACCTACCATCAACTTCACATTTTCCCACTGCAGACACACAGGGTTCAAGAACGTCCACAATGCTAAGATTTCTTTTTATTAGAAGGCACAAAAATAGTAAGAGAAGGGAATCTGGAGGCCACTATTAAGCTTTTAGAAGACTTGGTTATTTAAAATCCTCTAGGCTAGGATTCAGTTTCCAATGTTTAATACGACAAATGAACAAACTACTGTGAACGCTGCTTTGTCTTGGAAGAGGCTTTCCTCACATCTTTGATATCAATGAAATATCAAAGTAGCCTTTCTTAAAGCTTCTGATTGGACTGTTAAGACACCCTGGTTTAAAGAAGAAATATAATAGTCTATATAGTGCATGTATCTTGAGCCCCGCACCAGTTAGACCGGATGCTTTGGTTCATGTACCTGCCCGCCTCCCCAGGGCCATGTGTTTTGGGAACCAGCCCCAAGAGGTGGTTCTTGATTGGACTGAATCCATAGCTGTGGCTGTTGTAGCATTTTCCTTCCTTAGGACACGCACTTGTTGCCTAATTCTGGAGGACCTCCTTGAAACAGGCAGGATGGCAAAACAGATTTGGAAATAAACAACTCTGGAGCTATCTTTTTGGTCAGGGAAATAAAATACAAGGCGGGGCAAAAGTAGGTTTACAATTGTGAGTACAAGAAACACAGGGTTTATTCTTGTAGTATTGATATTTTTTATATGTTTTTATTGATTTCAGAGAGAGGAAGGGAGAGAGAGGGAGAGAGAGAAGCATCAATGATGAGAGAGTATCATTGATGGGCTGCCTCTTGCATGCCCCCTGCTGGGGAGCGAGCCCGCAACCCTGGAATCACACACTCACCTGCTTCATGGTGGGGCATATTCTTGCATTATTATTTATTAATTATTGTATTATTTTCCATACAAACAACCGTAAACCTACTTCTGCCACACCTTGTATTTCCAAACTTTGAACATCTCTTTGAGTTTATTTTTCTTCTCCCTGCAGTCAAAGGTAGTCCAATGACGCAGCAGTTTTAGAATGGAAATATTATTGTGCCTTCCTCTCCTCATCTGTGCTTCCAGATTCCTGAGTTAATAATACACCCTTAGTTTTTACGTAAAAATGTTTGATAATAAAATGAGTTTTAATGTAAGTGATTTTGCTTTTCTTCAACAAGTGGAACAGGATTAAGACATTGGGATCCATAAAGAAAGGCGTGATTAATAACCCTGCCTGATGCTGGGCTATCACCACAAAGCAGACCAAGGAAATTCCCTCTGGATAGTTCAGGTTTTATCTATTCCTTTCTCGGTAACTCACCAGCAAAGACAGAATTCCTGATTAAAAAATAAAAATGGATTCTGCCTTTAACAAGATCAGAGGCACTAACTAAAAATGATGCAAGGAACAGCTAAACCAAAGGAACACTAAATAGATGTATGGTTCACCAGAAATATATGAATACGGAAGAGTTTGGCATTGTTTATCCCCAACTTTAAAAAAGTTATAATGGAAAATAAAACCATTAAGGTAAGATCAAATTTAGAGCCTGCAGAACACCATCTTTTTTTCATTTCAGCCTGGAAACTAAATCAAAAATGACAATTACTTTTGCCTGTGCTTATCTCAAAGACAGCCAAGTAATGTGACTGGATGTAAGCTTCTTCACCCTCATGAATGTAAATCCAAGATTCAGAGATATTGTACTCTTGTGCATTTGTCTCCTCTAAAGGTGGCAGTCTAGTCAATTTAACAAACTCATACCTAATATTTACAGCAGTCAAGTCTATGTACTAAGTTTCTGAGAGGTGGACAGTTGGGTGGAAGTGGGGCAAAGACAAACGAGGAGATTGATGGGTGAGGAAGCCAGTTCAGGGTTGTCTGCAAAGTTAATTAGAATGTTAGATTCTGATGCTCTTTAATGCTGAATCTAAACAAGACATCCAAGGACAAAGAAAGGAGAGGATATCTTCACCTGGAGAAGGGGGGAAAAACCCCAAGAAAAGAAAGCACTTGAACCTGGGGGAAATATGTAGGGTTCCAGTAAGAAAAAAGTGTATTGAGGTATTTTCCTACCTGAGGAAACAGGTAAAAGGTTATACTTGGGGAAAACATTCACCAATGGGAAACTTTCAAAAACCTAATACCCGATCTGTACCCCAAACCAGAATCTCTAAGGAGGAAACCAGGCAACAGAATTTTATAAAACATGTGCAACCAAGACCAAGACGCTTTGGACAGTAAAGGCCTCCCTGATCTAGGCTCTCCTCCCTCCTCAACACATAACCTACCACTTCTACCACTCACTGTGCCCCAAGCAGATGGGCTTTCCGCTCCAGAATAAGCTTTTATTTCCCTCCCTCAGAGCTTAACATGTGCTTCTCCCTCTGCCTAGAATGTTTCCCCTCCCCAACACTGCTCCACTGGCTAATTCTACCAGTTTTGGGAGACTTAAATATGAATTCTCCTGAAAGCATCCTTAACTCCTGAATCAACATTAGATCCTGCTGTAAATACCCATAGTTTCCCATTCAGTTCCTTCTTGGTACTTATCACAATGTACAATTATAAATGTATTTGTGTGACTATTGGTTCAAGTTTTTCTTGCACTTAACTACAAGGGCCATGACACGATGGGGTGGGGTGGGGGGTGGGGTGGGATGTGTGAACTTCATTCAGGCTTCTGTCGGCCATTCCTAACACAGCGTCTAGTGGATAGTACGTGTTGCAGTAAAACTTGTGGTGTGGCCTGAAACTAATATAATATTGTATGTCAGTGGTAATTACAAATAAATAAATAAATAAATAACAATAAAAACCTTGTGGTGTAAATAAATATATTAATGAATACATGAAAGAATGAATCAGATATTTTAGAGCACATGAGGGGGTGTACAAGCTATTGATTGTGGAGTGTATGTAGAAGTTTTAACAGAAACAACGTTCCTCTTCCCCTGTAACAATATTAGCTACCCACCCACTTCTTTACTCCCTTGCTTTATTATTTTTTTTACAGCAGATATCACCATTGACATATTTATACATTTTGTTCATGCAACATCCGTCTCTTCCCATCCGAATTTAGAGGTCTATAAGGAAAGACCTTGCCTTTCTGTTTACTGCTGAATCTCCAGTATCTAGAACAATGCCTGGCACATATTAGGTGCTCGATAAGTATTCATTAAATAAATTACATGGTGGCTGTGGGTGTGTATATGGTGTGTTTTTGTTAGTTGGAGTGACCAACCATGCAGGTTTGCCTGGAACTGATGTGGGACTTGCATCACTAAAACCTGCAGGCCCGGGCAAACTGGGATGGGCTGGCCACTCCAGAATGCAAACACAGGAGTAGAGGCTGGGAGATTCAGCTGAGAAAAAGGGGGCATCGGAAAAAAGCCGGGAATGTTCAGAACCGAAGGTCATGGACTTGCATGTGTAGAGGTGTTTTCAGGAGGGTGCTAACTGCACTGCGGGGCTGCTACACACGACTGAGTAGATTCGGAGAGCAGGGGGAGGAAAGAGGTTCTCTCGAGGATGCTTTTGCAATAGCCCAAGAAATGGTCGTGAGGGCCCAAGCAACAAAAGGGGGCTCGGATATAGAGGGGGCGCAGCGAGCTAACATAAGCAATGGCAGGCAGGCCAAAGGAGAGACAGTGACCGACTGACTTCAGCGGCCGGTGCCTGAGCCGGGAGGGCAGCGAGCGCAGCGAGGGCAGGGAGGGCAGGGAGGGCAGGGAGGGCAGGGAGGGCAGGGAGGGCAAGGAGGGCTGGCGGCGCCACAGAGCCGGACTGACAGGCGCGGCTCCGCGAGGCTTCGGGACTTATCTGAGCTCCAAGAAAACTGATAGTGTCAGGCTGGCGGTGTTAAGGAGTGACTCAGGTATCTGAGCAAGGCTGGGTAGAGATTTCCTTAGAGGCATTTTCTTATCTATCTCTTTGCAATATACAGGATTCTGAGAAATATACACCTACTGAGTGTGTGGGCTTTTCCCCTCTACGCTGCTGCTTTATTCAAGGCAATTTCCCGATGCCATCCCTGCAACAACCGAAATTCATTTTATGATTTTTTTTTTTTTTTTTTTTTGGTAAAAAGAAATGAGAATTATCTATGAGACTGATGTATTCAAGGAAACTACTAAGAAATGTCTTATCCAGGAAGGTTACTTGGTTACGTGAATACTTTTAAATGTCCTATTGTTATGTACTTCACCTTCAAATAGGGTGTGTGTGTGCATGGTTCCCTCTCAAAGTTATATGTTTAATAGAAAATACTATTTTAATTAGCAATACTGTGTACATATGTGTATATATTTATGTGTACATATGCATGCATGTGCATCTGAAAAGAAAAATGGAGAAGATATATCACATTTGAGTTTACAAGATATGGGAGATTACATAAATGGCTCCAATTCATCTTTGCTTTGATTCCAGGCCATTTTCAATGTGGCTCTGTAGTTCTCCCTGTTAAAGACTTGCAGTCAATTTCCGAACCCCTTGATTTTACATTACACCACCTGACTTGATTTGGCCAATGGAATGATAGCAGAGTTTATGCGTGCAAATTCTATACAAGCTTTTTTATAATTGGGCTCACTCTCTTGCACATACGACATTATCATGAGAAAACATGCCCAGGTTAGCCCGCTGACCTCAGGAGGAGTACGAAAGACACATGGAACAGAGCTGTCCCAGCAAAATCACAACAGCCAAGCTTAGCCTAGATGAGCCAACTTACAGCCTACCCTCAGACATAAATAAATGCTTATTATATGCCACCAAGATACTTGTCATTGGTTGTTACACTACCTATTGTTATAAGGGTCGACCACTCAAGAAAACTAATTATAGTGGTTTTAGGGTGAATTAATAATTTGTACCAACCAAATAAAAATGACTAACTCTAGATGTTTAGAATTCACATGAAAGGAATGAATAAGAAGTGATCTCGTTTTATTTTCATGTGTCAAGTGCATTTTATAGAAGTGCAAGTAACTTCCAAAACATATTTCTTGACAGCTTAGAGAATTATAAATTCAATTTACTTGGAGGGAAAAAATTATAGAAAAAGTTTTTAATTTTAAAAAGAAAATAAGATGTTCCATAGCTAAATGTCTAAGAGTAAATGTCCTATACATAATGAATTTGTTTACCAGGCATGTGTCAACAAAGCCCCTATTTCCATGTTAGCTACGAGTTTCCTCCTTCCTTTCTCAGCTGATCTCACTAAGACATCTCACAACCCCCAGGGTTGTGAACCCCCCCTTAAATCCTGTAAGTCTGATACGTGTTTACAAGACCCTATAGGGGCAAAAATACAAGCAGTGATAACTAAAGGGAAAGAGCAGGTGGTAAAAATAAAGAGAAAATTATACTTGATTACCAGTCCTCAGTTCTTTCATTCAGTGCTCTTAAATCCCTCTGTTCGTTTCAGCTTCATAATTCCCACTTTACTTCTATGCCTCCAACACCTTTTGCTCCTATTTTGAACCCTGGTTTTTCTATACCTCACTCTTTAGTCCATATTCAAGGCATGGAAACCAGCATACGAGGCTTAGAAATGGTGAGGAGGTGAGTGCACCCTTCTATTTTAGTTGATGTTGTGGCGTGTTTGGAATGGAGATCAAACTTACTTTCTGATAACCACAGGTTAGTAACCATTATCCATATGCTATTGGCTATTTGTGCCTTACGTCAGAAATCCAGAAAGTATCAAAATAACACAATGGCACTCAGATAAGTTGTTTCTGATAGGCTATGAAAACGGTACTCAGAATATTGCATATCAAAAGTTAAAAGATGAGAAAAATAACAGCTGTCTGTGAGGTCTGGGTTATCAATGTTCTCAGAACAGACTGAGAGGTGCTCAGAGGTTCAGCATGTGCCCTCGTCCCAAGAGTAAAGTTGAACAAAACTGAACGTTGAGATTTTACTTTTGTGAGGATGGCCTTTAGTCTTCATCCAAAATCTTAGCAGATAGAGTATCACAATTTCTATATTGGGTATATTGTATGCAATGTGACAGGGACAACTGGATCCAGAACATACATTGTTACAGATCCAGAACATACATTGGCTTCTATTTAAATACAAGTGTTACATAAGAATCGTAATGGGATCTAAAAAAGAACAAAATATTCTTGTTTTAGAAATCTTACTTCCCTACACATTCTGTTCAAGATCAGGCAACACACCAAGTTCAAAAAATCCGTCAATTCTAATTAAATTTGCAGTAGTGACATCTATATTTATAAAGTGAATTCCTCTCACTACAACTATATCTTCTACTCTACTGCCTTTCAGTACATTAAGCTATTTATCACTATGCAGCTGATGTACTCTTTCCATTGGCACATGTGCATTTCAACGAAAGCCTTAAAAAGGAAAGAGGGGAAAAAATAGACAAAGACAAGCCCATTTTGTAGGTCCATGACATGTCCATCTTTGTACAACCCTCTATCTGAGGCTCAAATGAAATCTAAAATATGGGTTAGGATTCAAGGTTACCATAACGGAGTGTCCACAAGGAAAGGTTCAGGGTCTTCTGATTCTAAGTTGGTTTTGTTGTTTTTGTGAAAAGTTGTTAATCATTCATTTTTTTAACTCTATTAATAGGTCAATATAAAATCAATTCTTATGCATGAGGGAAGATATGAACACATGTTATGATATAAGAGAAGACGACAAACCTTGATTTTCCTGAGTTTGAAGCCATTTTATGCCCCTAGGGGTGGTCCCTGCCAAAAAGAAATTCTGGTGATAGTCATGTCAGTGAATTGTTCTGCAAACTAATAGTTTAAATATTGTGATGTTTATCAGCTTCACTCATGAGTCACAGTTTCCAAGATCTTTCAGATACAGGAGGTTCTTAGCATAGGGAGGCTCCATATGCCATTATTGAAAGTAGCTCTAATATGCTTCTCTATGAATTGTGGAGACTCCCTTGCTTCTTGGAATAGTTTCATGCCTGTGTGCAGCTGAATCACCTGTTATTTCTCTCCTGGAACTACTTCTGAGTGACACTCCTTGGTAGAGCTCTCATTGATATGGTCAGTGACAGTCACCATGCTGGGAAAGCCTTACAATGAATTCAAAATCCTATACTGTAGTTGGAAATCTCAGGTGACACCATAAAGGATGACCACATCACTTATTGTTGTCTTCTCCCCCCTCTTGCTGTGCTTCGATGTGTCACAGGTCCATTATCTCAACCTTAGGACAGAATGAAGACTTCATACTTGCAAAGGCTGGACTCCCCATTGGTTACAATTACACTCCTTCACTCATCTGGGTAAAAATACCAACATGGGGAGCTGGGGAATATTGTTGTCACTTCTAATGCCCTAAGTGACCCAGACCAGTTCTGTGACCTAGCTACCAGTGTCCTATGGTCATCAAGACAGAGAGATAACTTTACCCTGAGCTATATTGACAGCTTTCAGAAATAGGCTGAGCTACATGTTAGTTTTCAGATCTTATTACAAAAACTCTAAAACCTGAGGCTTTAAAAAATTCTTCAACTTAAATCTAGATCTTTGCAATCCTATCTGACTTTAGAATGTAATCTGGGTTGGCAGGGAAACAGGCAAGGGGGGAGGGGAATTTATCACCCCAGGGATGAATGGAGATCGTGCGTATAAATTCTGGTGCATGCAGCACCGTTTACTGATAAGGAGTTTTTAATGACGACTAAGTTCTGAAACTGACCATGTGTAAGATCAAAAGCCATCATACCACTTCGGTTGCCTTATCGCTCTGACCTTTCAGGCAATTTCCTATCACCCTTAATGCTGTCAGGTATTATTTGAGGTGGGGTGGGAGTTAGCAATGGGATTGAAGCTTACACCTGGTTGCCAGGATCTATGATATGAAGTTTTCCTATTTTACAGTACACTCAAACCAAAGCAGCTGAATTGAGACAGCTTGTGGCGCAAGGGACTCCATGTCCCACCTGGGGAATAAATTAAAAAGTAGAATGGTTTACATCTCTAAATAATCGAAATGTTCCTTCCTTGAGAAAGGAGGATCTCTATATAATTGGGTTTCCAATAAACTCTAAAATTAAAAACAAAAGGCAATAGGAACCTCACTATATATTAACAGATATACTGTGTTCATGGGTAGAAAGATTCAACATTGTTTAGATGTCGATTATCCCCAAATTGATCTATGTATCAAGAGAAAAATAAAATAGTGAAGCAGTCAGCAGAATTTATTGTCTAGGCAAGACTTTATATTCTAGGCAATAATGTTCCAAGGCTCTTGGTTTACTCTGATATATCGTCTAGA
Organism: Miniopterus schreibersii; assembly: GCF_964146895.1. Classification (NCBI taxonomy): domain Eukaryota; kingdom Metazoa; phylum Chordata; class Mammalia; order Chiroptera; family Miniopteridae; genus Miniopterus; species Miniopterus schreibersii. The sequence continues at coordinate 94,429,512 of NC_138104.1, read as the reverse complement.
TGATTTAGTGGGCCAATCTGCTCTTATAGTCATACTTTACCAACAGGCTTCCTAAAATTTTTATTCAAAACTCAAGATCCCCACGTGGTGGATCATGTCATTAACTCCACGTTTCACTCTTGCTGGTATCCAAACCCTTGGCCACGTGACCTTGCAGTTCCTTCCCTGCGGGTGCATGAGTCAGCAGAGTAGATTCGTGAGAACAAATAAGTGCTGTTTCAAGCCACTGAGCTTCGCTGTGGTGTGTTATGCAGCATCACTGTGGCAATAGTTAACTGACATACCCCCGTGAGGAACTTCCAGATAGCACAGCTCCTGTGTATATTAAAAAGGAAGTGCGTGTCTAACACTGGGGCAGAGAACATGTTATGTGAAGCAAAAGACAAATTCCTGTCCCTGATGAACCTTTAATGTGAACGTAAGTGTATTTCCTAATCTAACCAATACTTACGTCAGGGAGGCAGTTTTCGTGCTATTTTATTATAATGACTCATGAATATGCTGTTTGGATGTTTTAAATATTTCAATTAGTTATCCATTTTACTGTACTTCTACCCTGCGGCTTAATGCTGACAGCATGATTTAAAGAGAAAAAAAGACACTAAACATTATTCTTGCTGAAGTAATGATAGAGCTCATAACTGTGTCAAGGACATTCCAGTCAGATATTCTGAATTCTAACCATACAGCCTCAAGGCAGCCAGAACAACCATGGGGAAAACACAGTCTTCATACAATGTGTATCAGTGGGCACTTTCTTTTATGAACTTTTCTCTGCCAATGTCCAGTGTCCAAAACAACAGTTATTTTTTGAACAGCTTGACTTACTACCTCTATGACTTACATAGGTGACGTCAGTGAGTTTTTCAACTTCCCAGAATATTTTTTCTCAAAATTCACATGGCCAATAAATTGGTATAATTTACATAAAATAAAAGAGATTTTAAGTATTCAGTATGATGACTTTTGGCAATTGCACTCACCCATATAATGACCACTCAAAACAAAACAGAACATTTCTATTACCCCAGAAAGTCCTATTCTGTCCCTTTAGAGACAACCACTTCTGATTGCAATCATCATAGTTTAGTTTTGTCTGTTCTAGCAGTTCATGTAAGTGAAATAAGAGAGTTCGTTTTCTTTTCATTTTCTGTTTGTTTTTAGATTCATCAGTGTTTTCGTATTTCCATAATTTTCTTGTTTTACGTTGATGAATTAGTATACCACTATAAGAATGTACTATACCATACTTATCCATTCGCCTGTAGATAGACACTAGGGTTCTTCCATATTTTGACTACTCTGAAAAGGCTATGAACATTCTTGTATAAATCATTCTGTCTACATAATTTTCATTTTGTATGTATGTACAGATACCTAGAAGTTAAATTTTGATTGAGAATGTGTTGTATCTATTGATAAATTTAGAGAGAATGGACATCTCAAAAATATTGATTCTTCAAATCCATGAACATATTATTTTTGCTCCGTTTATTTAGATGTCCTTTCATTTCTCTCAGAAATTAAGAAAAATGTATGTCATTAATTAAATATATTTTAGGTATTTTATTATGATCTTGTGGATCTAAAAAAATTAATTTTGCAAACGTTTATTTAAAGTACATAGAAATACGATGGTTATATAGAATAAGCTAATATCCTGTCGCTTTAATAAATTAACATATTAGTTCTTGGATTTTCCTTTGAAGATTCTACAGTGTTTTCTACGTATGCAATCATGTCATCTGTAAGTAGTGCCAATTTTCCTTCTTTGTTTCTAATCATTATGCCTTTGTATATCAGTCCATTTAAAAAAATCAAATATATTAAAAAATAAAAGTTCTAAATGTTAAAAAAAAAATTATCAGTCCCAGATTTGTATGCACCCAACAACAGAACTTCAAAATTATCAACCATCTTGAGTTAACTGTATCTTGAAAATTCTCCAACCAGTAATAATAGGCTTTATATTTTATTTGTGTTGTTGTTGATGGTTTTATTTTTTTCTACCAAGAACAAAAGAAATGTCAACCCAATGGTACATTTAGCCTTTCATGTTTTATTTGACTAATGAATATTTTATGAAAACAATTTGGAAATTAAAAATATACCTGAACAGGGTAAAGATTACATGGGATCTCACTGTATTTTCCCCCACAACTCCATGCATATCCAAAGCTCTAACAAAATTAAGAGTTCAATTAGAAAGTTTAGAAAATTCTAAATTTTTCCAGGCTGCCTATAGCATTTCACACTCCCAACATCAATGTGGAGATGAATTTCTCCACATCTTTTCCAACATTTGATACCATGACTTTTTCTCATTTTAGCCATCCTAATAGGTGTACAGTGATATATTATTGTGATTTTAATTTGCATTTCCCTAACGGCTAACGATGTTGAACATCTTTTCATATGATTATTTCCCATCTGTATTTTCTTCTTTTAAAAAGGGCAACTTTTACTTGTTGTTTGGAGCTTATCCCATATATGCTGTTTCTTAAAAATAACCAGCTAAAATAATCCTTATGCCAAATACACATATTTTGAGGTGACAAATTCAGTTCCACTACAGCTCCTTGGCTACAAACCGGTACAGCACATTGCCATGCTGAATTCTGCAGACAACTGTAGCAAAATGGTAAGTGTGTGTGTCGTGCATTTTGCTTTGTTATGGCAGCTATGGCACCGCTAGGGGATAGGAACTTTTCAGCTTCATTATAATCTTAAGGAAACACCATTAACCAAAACATTATGTGGCTCATGAATGCCGCTTTATTTTTTCATTTCATATCTCTATGCTTTTTATTTCCATGTCTCACCTTGTTTGGCTAGAACTTCCCTCCCTTTGTTGAATAAGAGTGGTGGGCATCCTTGCCTTTTTCCTAATTTTCTGGGGAAAGCATTTAGCATTTTGCCAATAAGTATGTCGGCTGTCGGTGTGGAGTCCTTTTTATCAAGTTGAGGAAATTCTCCTCCATTCCAAGTTTGCTCAGACGTTTGTTTTGGTTTGGTTTTCAGTTTTGTTTTTCTTATCATCCTGTTGACTCTCGTGGAATGCGCGATCCGCAGCGGTTTATGTAATCGTGCAATTTCTCCGCTCCAGCCTCACTTACGCCGATGAGTTTTGGGTATTGAAGCAGCGCAGGGTCCTGGAATGGCCTCTGCGTGGTTCCGGGGTAACGTTCCCTGTGCGCATTCTGAATTCTATTTATAACAGTCTTTCGTTAAGGATTTGTATGTCTGCATTTGCGAAGTAGACCGGTCTGTATTTCTCTTCCTTCGCACTGTCTTTTTCTTGGCGTTAGGTGAGTGTAACACGAACGTGATTAAAGGAATCGGAAAGTGTCCCCGCGCTTGTGTCCGCTCCAGAGGCAGCGCCCCCGAGGAAGCGGGTCCAGCTCGAACCCCGCTCCCCTGGCGGCCACAGGGCCACTGGAGCCGGGCATTCCACTCGGGGCGGGGGCGGGGGCGGGGGCGGCCCGCGCGCTCTGAGGGGCCTCTTTCATCTCACCTGTCAAGCTGGGGCGGGCACACCCGCTGCAGGGCTCATCCGTTACCCTTTAGATGTCTATAGTGTCTGCAGTGACGCGTCCTGTCATTCCCGATATGGGTAATTTAGGGCATCTCCATTTTTCCCTTGCCATTCTTATTAGAAGTTTGTCTGTTTTATTTATCTGTTCCAAAAACTAGCTTTTTGCTTCATTGATTTTCTCTTTTTTTCCCCTGTTTTCAATTTCATTGTTCACTTCTCATTATTACTATTATTGCTTTTATGGGGTAAATTCTTCCTCTCCTAGATTCTAGAGGCATAAGTTTAGATGATTGATTTGGGATTTTTCCTCTTTTCTGATATGTACATTTAGTGCTACAAGTATCCTCTAAGCATTGCTTTAGCTGTGGCCCACAAATTTTAAGTGTGCTGTATTTCCATTCCCGGTTAATGCATTTTTTATTGCCCTTGATACTTTGATCCATGGATAATTTAGAAGTGTGTTACTTAGTTTCCAAGTATTTGAAAACTTTCCTGTTTTCTTTGTTACTGATTTTTAGCTTGATTCCACTGGGGTAAGAGAACCACATGACTTTAATTATTTTAAATTTGTTGATGTTTGTTTTATGGCCCAGGAAATAATCTACAGAGATATATGTTCCACGGGGACTTGAAAAGAATGTATATTTTGCTGTTGTTATAGTCAAAGCTTTATAAATGTCAAACAGATCCTGTTTGTTTGGTACTACTGAGCTCTTCTATGTCTTCGCTGATTTTCTTTCCATTCTATCAATTGTTAAAAGTGTTGGGAGTCTCCAACTATAATTATGTTTTGTTTATTTCTCCTTTCAGTTCTATCACTTTTGCTTCAAACAGGTATTAATTTCCTATTGCTGCTGTAATAAATATCCACAAACTTAGTGGCTTAACAAAACACAAATTGATTTTCTTATACTCCTGGATATCAGAATTCCAAAATGAATCTTAATGGACTATGGTCAGGATGTGAGCAGGATTGAGCTCCTACTGAAGACTCTGGATGACAATCCATTTCCTTGCCTTTTCCAGCTCCTAGAGGCTTCCAGATTGCTCAGCTTGGGGTCCTCAGTCAGCAATCACATTATCCTGACTGTTGGCTCCATTATTACATCTCCATCTCTGACTAACTCTCCTGCTGCCCTCTTTCTCTTACAATGACCCATTGTGAACACATGATGCCCACCCCCCCAAAAAAAATCCAGAATGATCTCCTCATTTGAAAGTTATTAACTATGTCTGCAAAGTCCCTTTTGCCATGTAAGGTAAGGTGGGTATCAGAACCTGAACCTCTTTGGGGGCAATTATTCTGTCTACCACAGTCTACCTTCTGGCTGCCAAAAATACATGTCCACCCCACAGGCAAAATACAATGATCCCATCCCAAGGTATTCAAAAGTCTCAACCCACTACAGAGTCGACTCAAGTCCAAATTGTTACTTAAGTCCTGTCAGCTTAGAAGTCCAAATTTCCATCATCTAAATCATCGAAATTAGTTTTGGGAGAGACTGCTGGTAGAATCCATCCTGTGATACGTTTTTTTGCATCTGCATCTTTCAGCATTTCTGAGTTGCCAGCCTATCCAGCGTCAAGTCTGGGGCATATGAACCAAAAAGGAAATGCAAGGGACCCATCTTCACACCATTCTTTAGGTCCTGGGATGCCTAGCAGGCCTGCCATCTTTTTTCATTCTTTTGGAGTCTTATTAGGTTTGTTTACATATAAACAGCTAGGAGTTTTAGTTGAATTTAGTGGGAGGAATAGGAAAAGTAGATCTACTCTGTATTCCTGGAATTGTAAATCCAGAAAGAATATTTGTAAAGGCTACCCAAGATACTGTAAGTATGAGTATCTATTCTTATGACTTTTCTGTCTGATTCTATGAAGCTATATTTTGCCCTAACAAGGAGTTTCAGTTTGTTCCATTAGTCATCAGTATCTAAGTATATATTCAAGTTTTGATCGATAGGATAAAAAAACACTTTATCTTGTCATACTACACTTAAGAGCATTTTGAAAAGGTTTCTGGAGATGGTAAAAAAACACACAAACATACTTAATGCATCCAGATCTTTAATTTAAAGCATCTTGGTTAATGGAGATTGAATTAATTTTTGAGAAGTCTATGTTATCTTTTGAATTTATCTGGAAATTATTCTGCAAATTAATATTAAAATAATTATGGCCAATATCAACTAACAGCTCCTCTAATCATTCATTATTAATTTTAAAAATGTAATAAAAGTAGGATCACTAATCAAAGTAAGTGTCCCAATTTAAAGAGAAATGTATTTTTCATTAGTTTGGCACAAGTTATACACAGAGGCTTGAGGAATAACCCTTATTTGGGTTCACATTCCAAGAACAGACGCATGAGTCACGAAATTTAGCCAATTAGATTATATTTGGCACAAATTATTGTCTAGTTGTTCAGAGACACCGTGTATGTGCCAATCACTACAGTATAGACAAAGTCCCACGCATAGTGTTCTGTTGTGTTTCAAAACGCACTGAGAAAATGAAGTCATTTTTAAAAAAACATAAAATTATAGATAAATACGTTACTAAGTCATTTTCTCCCGAATTTTAAGTCTGTATTTTTAAAAATACCTCAAAATTGCATAAATGTTGCAGGAGTAATAATAATGAATTCCCGAACACCCTTCACCTAGATTCCTTAATTGTTAACACTTTGCCACATCTGCTCCCCCATACTTAAGGTAATAAATATTATACATTATATTATAAAAATATATTTACATATTGTAACGTAGCATACATTATTAACATTATTGTTATTAGTTTTGCTGAGTTTTTGAATTCAGTCCTTTGTCAGCAAAATGACTCTTTACCCTTTTAATATTTTAGCACATACAGCCTTAAGAAAAAGCACATTCTCTTAGTACTACCATCAGATCCAGGGCTTTAATACTAATGCAATATTGTTATCTAATATATTGTGCATGTGTCCATACTCAGACTTTGCCAAGTGTACTAATAACATTCTTTATATTGTTTTCCCCCACGGTCCAGGACATTGTCCAGGATCACCATTGCATTTAGGTGTCATGTCTTTTTAATCTTTTTTTCTCCCTTAAAAAATTTTCTTTAACACAGCCGGGCATGGCTCAGCGGTTGAGCATCGACCTGGGATCCAGGAGATCGCGGTTCGATTCCCGGTCAGGGCACAGGCCCGGGTTGCGGGCTCGATCCCCAGCAGGGGGCGTGCGGGAGGCAGCCGATCAATGACTCTCATCACTGATGTTTCTCTCTCTCCCTCTCCCTTACTCTTTCTGAAATCAATAAGGATATATTTTTTTTAAAAACACACACAAAAACAATGCACGATTAACATAAACTGAACCACTAAAGAAAGAAATATACTGTAATAAATGATGCTCAAGAAGCGCTACTGGGTAAAAGTAACTTCATCTCTACTTAGCTCCAAATTAAATGACAGGAAAGAATGATTTGTATTTTTAAATAGAACCTTATAATTCTAGAAAATATAGTATAGTATCTCAGATCAAGGAGGATACGTCTCAGCATAAAAACGAGAAGAGTAACTATTTTTAAAAACACAAATTTACCTTCACAATATTCACTTTTAAAAGTTACAAGAAAAAACACAAGCAGAGATATAAGACAAAATGTATGCCAGGGAAATAGTTGAACAATGACAAAGGATTAATAGTTTTATATGTAAATAAATCTAAAATAAAATCAAAAAGATAAATACCACCCAATAGGAGAAAAAAAGACAAATAACATTAGTGGGCAATCAACAAAAGGAAAACTACAATGGCCAAAAACTAAACATATAAGATTGTTGAAATCTCACTAATATTGAAATAAATTAAGATGTTTTATCTATATTCACTCCTTCATTCAAAATGTATTTATTTATGACCAATTTTATGCCAGGTACTTTTGTGGGCCACTATGAATAAGCAAAGGAGACAATACCCCTGCCTTCATTAAAAAGAAACAGACAGGAACCAAATTTTAAAAGCAGCGGCATGATTTGAGACAATAAGTATATGAGGAATATAAAGTGGGGTACATGGATAGAGAGACTATTAAAAAGGGGAAAAATCAACATAATCTTTTTGACGGCTAATTGGGCGACGTGTATCAATAATTGAGGAATGATCAGACCTTTTAAAAACCTGTGACCTTGAAATAACTTAACACTCACGTAAGTTGCAAATCTAGTCAAGTATTCCTGTGATGGTTTCACCTGCCTTTCCCCAGGGATAACCCCTTACGTCATCGTAGTAAAATATCAAACCCAGGAAACTGGCATGGATGCAATACTGTTAACTAACCTACAGACTATATATTAATTTCCACAGCTTATAATGGACCATCTGTGTTCTGGTTGTGTAGAACTGCAAATTCTTTCACATGCATAGACTCAAGTAACAGCCGCCATGATCAGGATACAGAGTGTTCCATCACCACAGAAAAACAAAACAAAACAAAACAAAACTCATCATCTCTCCCAACTGTAACCTCTGACAACCACTGATACATTTTCCATCACTGTAATTTTGTCATTTTGAGAGTGTTATATAAATGGAATCATAGATACGTAATCTTAGGAGATGGGCACTTTTTCTCACTCAGCACAGACCCTGGAGGCACACCCAAGTTTCTGTGGGTATTGATAATTGGTTTCTTTTTATGGGTGAGTAATATTTACATTACATGGATGAACAAGTTTCTTTATCAGCTCACCCATGGAAGGGCACCTGGGTTGTTTCCAGTTTGGGGCTACTACAAACAAAGCTGCTAAGAACATTTGTGTGCAGATTTTTGTGTCGACATATAGTTTCAGTTCTGTAGGATAAACATCCAGAATTGTGATTGCTGGGTTCTGTGGCAAGTATATGATATAACTTTATAAGAAGCTACCAAAAATTATAGCATTTTACATTTCCACCAGCAATATCTGACTGATCCAGCTTTTCCACATTCCGCCAGCATCTGGTGTTGTCACTATCTTGTAATTTAGTCACCCTGAGAGATTTGTAGCTGTATCGTTGCTTTAACTTGCATTTGTCAAGTGGCGAATGACGTTGAACATCTTTTCATGTGTTTATTTGCCCTCCGTATGTCCTCTTTGGTTAAGGGTCTGGTCAAGTCTTTTGCTGACTTTCTAATGAAAATCTTATCTTACTAGTGAGCTTAAAGAGTTTTTTATACAGGAGTGGGCAAAAGTGGGTTTACAGTTATAATACACATAAATAATACAATAATTAATAAATAATAATACAAGAGTAAACTCTCTGCTTTGCATGCTCACAACTGTAAACCTACTTTTGCCCACCCCTACAAATTCTGCATACAAGTCCTATGTTTGATATGTGACTTATGAATATTTTTTACAGTCAGTGGCTTGTCTTTTCATCCTCTTAATAGATTCTTTCACAGAGCAAAATTTTAAAATTTTTGATAAAGGCCAACTTGTCATTTTTTTCTCTTATGGACTGTATTTTTGGTGTCGTGTCTAAGAACTCTGCCAAACCCAAATCATAAAGATTTTCTCCTGTTTTCATATAAAAGTTTAATAGTTTTACAGTTTACATATAGATCTTTGATCCGTTTTGAGTTAATTTTGGTATAAGGTATGAGGTTTAGGTTGAAGGGTTTTTTTAAGCCTATGAATATCCGATTGTCCCAATATGATTTATTGAAAAAATCATCCTTCCTCCATTGAGGCGCTTTTTCGTGAGTGACAAAAATCGGTTGACTGTATCCATATGGGTCAAATTCTGGACTCTCTATCCTGTTCGATTGATCTATGCGTCTGTTCATTTTTCTGTAAGATACTGTCTTGCTTTCATATCTTTTGACTCAACAATTTTATTTCCAGGAATTTTTCCATTAGAGATAAAGATAATTTTCCACAAGAGATAGACATATATGGGAAAATGTACATGTAAGGATGTTCATTGCAGCATTTTTTACATATTGAATAACTGAAAAGAATCTACTGTCTACAAACAGGAAAAAGGTTAAAGAAATTATGATAGATTTCAAATTTTAGCAAAACAATTCACTTGGCTAGTGTAGAAACTCTCTCCCTGTAAAACTTAGTGATGTTGGATAACCATAATATATTTTAATATACAGCTGACTTAAAAAAATGTGAACTACCTAGGAACCAGAATTGAAGAGTTTCCTAAAGCCAGATTGCCAAGAGTACATGCTGCTTTTCTTGCAGCCCTGGATATGTAACTAGTCCAGTAATAGTAAGTTCTTGATTTTAATGCACACAGAGGAACAGGTGATAGCAGCTCTGCTCAGTCATGGTGGGCTATTGGAACTGAAATGCATGGGAAGTAAAAATGCTCTACATATCTATTCAGTGAGATGATAACAAATCTTCAGAGAGAAATTAAATCCCTATGATGAGGCCCCACAGAGGTAGTGTCTTCTAACCCTAAACTCAGAGTCCAGGATCCCCCCAAGCCAATAAATTAACTGGGCCTTTGACACCCTACATAGTCTAGAAAGGCTAAACAGGAGCAGGCTCAAACTCTGTGGTGAAATAACCCAGTCCACAAGGGATTCCTAAAAAAATCAAAAAACAAACAAGCTTCCCTTAAGACAAACTAGAAAGAAAAGTTATAAAATATAGGTAGAATCAACAAGCATAGGAAGGTCACCAGATACTACAAAGAAATAGATTAACACTCCAGTAACTTGGGAAAAAGACTATCGATTTTTCTGTTATGAGTCTATAACCACAATGTCCAATATAAACATAATGCAAAACACAAGTGTGAGTTACATATGCAATTTTAAATGTAATAAAAAATTTCACATTAAAAAAGTAAAAGAAATAAGTAAAATTAATTTCAATTGCTTATTTTCTTTCTATTTTATTTAACTTCAACATCTTTAATTCATACTAAATCTTTGAAATTCAGTGTATATTTTATACTTATAGCACATCTTAATTTGGACTAGCCACATTTCAAGTGCTCAATAGCCACATGAGGCTAGCGGCTATCATATTGGACGGTGCCTGCAGGTCATGAAAATATGTATAAAATTAATAATGTGGCTCATTCATTCAACTATGATTCTCTGAGCACCTACTATGTACCATACACAAAGAAAACTGCAGTGCACTAAGTACACAAAGTCCCTGTAGTCATGTGGCTTCTCAGGAAATTAATGAACTCCAAATCTTCCACTTCAATCTATCAATATCCTTATGAGTTCAGAGTTTATGTGAGTTTGTGTATGTTGGTGTTTTAGTGAATTTTAGACCTTAAATAATGTATAAATACAAACTTGACAGTTACTTAGCTTTGTGATACCAGTGGTCAAGTAACTTCATAACAAATCTGGAGAAAATTTAAATGTCTGTATGTTCAGAATCAGGTTTTTCTCTCAGTTTCCCAACACCATTCATAGTGGACATGCACCTTCCTTTCAAGTGTCACCTTTTCAGAGATCACATGCCACCAGGTCAGGCCATGCAGGTAAATTATCCTCATTTCCTTCCTTATATCTGATGAATTTTGTACTTAAAATGTCACTAACACACATTGATGGACACTTGATCATGGAGTGGCTTTGTCTGCTACCTTCCTAGAGGGCAAAAGCTGGGATACACATTTCATTTATATTATTTTGTTCTTGCAGCTGCTCAGTATCAAACACAATAACATATACAATTTTGTGGCTTGTTTTAATTTGCAGACTTCAGAGAAGCCTCTGCCCAGAACCAGTAATCAGCAGGACCAGCAAAACACTGCCAAAGATTCTACGGAGGCAATTCAAACAACCCCATAATTTAACTTTTAGTTTTACGTAATAATGTTTGTGTGCTATGTCAAATTGGCATGTAATTAGTTTAGAGACTTATTATTCAAATTTTGGGGCAAGCATCACTGATTTTACAAGGACAGGCAACGGTCGCCTAATACTGTCCACTACAATCAGTTTTCGGATTGACAGTCAAATATTCCCATTTGCTCAGGTTTTTGACACTTTAACATGTCAAATTGAAATACTGTTACTCTCGGAACCATGAAATTTCAAAGGGACTGTGCTACCCTACAACCAAATAACCATATTAGGGAAGAACATTGAAGGCTGCCTACTTTATATTCAGTGTTCACAACTCTTAAGTTTGGCTCAATGAAACTCCTGACAATGGGTAATAATGCTGTAAATAATATGGCACTCTACACTCCTGGAAAGCAGGGTGGTATCTATGGGTCTGAGAGTTAGGCAGGGAATTTGAATCTTGGCTCTAACCCTACTCTGCATGATGCCTCATACAGAGTAGATCCTCAATAAATATGAGTAAGAATGAATTTGGACTTCATTTCATATACCATAAGGAACAAGAAAAGGTACTGTTTAAAACTGAGAAAAATAATATGATATTTGAGATAACTGACAAAGAAAGTGCAGAGGCAAGGAGACTGGATATGAGGGTTTTTCAGTAAGCTAGACAGATACATCCTAATTGACTGATCAATTGATATGATCTGAATTATGATGGGGGCAGGAAAAAGTACTGCAAATTACCTACCTAGTTACCTATTCATTTATCTATAATCATTTGTTAGTTCAAAAAGAACATTCACATCACCAACACGAAACCCATGAAATAAGGTACTATTATTTAATTTGCACAGATGAGAAAAGTGGTACTCAAAGAGGTAATGCATTTTTCCCAAGGACACTATAACTATATAACTAATAGATGTTAGGACCAGAGCTTAAAGACAAATGAATTATCTGTCATCATTCCTATAATACACTCCATCCCATGAAAACATCAGAGTATGAGGCTGCTTACTGGGCATGGATCGGGGGCCAAGGGAGGAATCAAATAATACAGACAGTGTAATAGTGATAACATTAAGGGACAGAGTAAAGCCAGAGAAGGAACTGATGTAGTATGGGAATGTGACAAGGACATTGGTGAAATACTTAGCTTGAGATATACTGATTTTAGAGTTGGATTTGGCTTCTAAATGAAGTTTCCACTAGATATTTGGAAATGTGGAGTTGGTGGAATACCTGACCTGGCTCTGTATAAGTGAAAAATGACGCTGTAAGAATGGATATAAACTCTGGAAGAGACATTTCAAAAAGAAGACCACCAATAGTAACATGGAGCATTCATATTTAGGCTAAGCGAAAAGGTAAATTAATAAACCCTAAGGATACGAGGAAGCAAACATAGGGATATAAGAACAGGGGAAGGATGAAAGGATTGTCAGGTTTTTTTTAGCATCTACCAAGTTCCAGCCACTATATATGTGTCGGCATTTAATTCTAATAAAACTTACTATACTCGTGGGGTATGTTATTTCCATTTTTTTTTTAGATGGAGAAACTAAGGTCAAAGAAGAAGTTTAACTTGTTCAAGAACACACAAAACAGGAATGACACCATGGACACAGACAATAGTGTGGTGAAGGCCTGGGGGGGGCAGGAGGAGGGTTGAGGGGGCAAAGGGGGGGACATCCATAATACTCTCAACAATCAAAATAAATAAGGAAATGACCATTAGAATTCCTATTACCAAGAAGCAGTGTCACAGGGTTTGGCAATGAGAAGGTTTTGAGAGAACATCTGGGATGGAGCTAGATTTCAAGTACAGGGAGTAGGACGTGAGAAAGCGGAAAAGGTGCCTGAGGTCACTTTCTGGAGCAGGAAGGCACCGATGGCAAAGGGGAAGACGGGGTGACAAATGCAGGGAAAAAGTGACCTGAAGATTCCACCTCCCACTTTCCTTTCTATAGCGGGTATTCCAGTACATTTGTAATTCCATGACTTAACAAAAGTGTTCAAGTTGGAAGGTGCTTGCCAGTCACATGATCGCCTTGGGTGCTAGATAAGGAAACCTTGTTAGAGGACATAAAGGACAGGCCAGACAGCCCGGTGCCCTGCGGGACTGAGCCAAGCGCCCACGTGTCTCGCGTCCCGGTTTAACGCTCCTTTGGAAGGTGCGGGCTCAGCAGGCCGCAGGAGCCGCCCCGCTCCGTGAGAAACCGGCTCACGCGGGGCTCACGCGGGGCAACGCGCACTCCGCCGCAAGCCCTCTCACCGCTCTACCAAGCCGCCTGAGGTCCGGGGAGAAGTGCAAGACTTCCCACAATGGCATGGAAAGTGACGGCAAAGATACACCTTTGAGAATGCACAGTACTTACTTTAGCTACCTTTAAGGATGACAAATTCCCTTTTCTGAACTTTGATACTGATAGACTCTACTAGGTTATTTAGCGTAGAACTGCCACATTGTTTGGATTATGTGCCAATTGTTTTACTTGGCATCCTTTTCTTATGCTTTAGAACTTGCACTTTCTTGCAGGTAGAAACCATTTTATGTGTTTCCATTTTTTTTTTTTTTTACAAGAGCTAGCACAATGTAGAGTATACGGTGGACAATGTATACATAGTCGCTGAAAGGCTAGTCTATACTCACACGGATTTAAGAAGTCTTTGGAACAAATTTTCCAAAGGCATGTTTTTTAAGCACTCACGATTCAGTTGTCCCATGGAAAATGCTGTGTGAAATCCAATTACTTTCACATTTGGGCACCTGCTTCTCATTTGATGACTCAAATGGTCAATTCTCAAGGCACTGAGACAGGGTTAAAGAGGAATCCAGGTAAAATTCTTACTATATTATCTACTCCTTTAGTTTACCATTTTCTACTAACAAAAATAAAACATGCTCATTATAAATAATGTGAGCAATGAAAGATTAAAACAAAGAAGAAAATAAAAATCATTAATAAACCCATAATCCATGGATAACTATAGCTGGTATTTTATTTCCTTTACTTCTTCTTTATACCCTTAAACCCACTTGTATTATTACATAAGATGGGTGAAAAGCCATGTGAATTTTGCATATATTTTAAATTTAATATCACATAATGTTTGCTCTATGTCACTAAATACCCTTCAACATCATTTTTAAATAGAGGGTGGGGCAAAAGAGGTTTACAGTCGTGAGTACACAAAACACAGTTTATTCTTGTATTATTATTTATTGATTACTGTATTATTTTCCACATGTACAACTGTAAACTTACTTTTGCCCCATCCTATATAAAAAGTATCTTGTAGTGTGAATGGTGTCATTTAAGCTATTTTGCTATAGTTGGTTATTTAGATCACTACCATGTTTTCATTGTTTCAAATACTTTTATGAATAAAATCTTTGTGCATATTTTGCTAAAATTTCTGGCTTCCTTAGACCAGATTCTGAGAAGTTGAATTACTACTTCATTGAAACTTAATTCTATTTGTTGGTTTTGGGAATATACAAAATGGATTTTCCTCTCCAAAAAACTTCATACACACATAAGGAGTCAAAATAATGTGAATGATTTTACTCCAATTGACTTGGCAAACCTGATCATTCATTTGGCACCTACAATGTAGGGCAGTATTTTGAAATTTTCTTTTTAAGTATCATGCAGTTATGATAATAATAAACGATTGCTCCATTCTTTTCTGAGTTATTTTTCTGTTAGGAATGGGAAGGGTGTGTGGGTGGATTTGGACTGATTCATGATTTTCACATGTATACTACAGGACTGCGATGCTAGAGAGGTGGGCTGTGGCTGTGAAACTGTCTTTCCATATGATTCGGGCCAGATTCTACAAACCTCACCACTCTAGCCTTCTCCGGAGTCATTCTTAATAATTTATCACTGTCTACAGTGTTTGCAGTTCTGAGCAGATGATGTTACCATAAGAAATAGCATACGCTGCATACAAACAGGTCAATAACCAGCTCATTTTTATATATGTCAGAAGCCTATTTCATCCAGAGACACAGTTTATCTGCCTTCAAAAATCCATTTCAGGGAATCCTACAGTCCAAATCACAATATCATTCCAGTTAGGCAGAGAAAATAACTTTAGCTACAATCTGCCTTATTACATTCAAAGCACATACATGTTTGCAATCAAGTTCTTCCAGAGATTATACATATTTCTGCTCTGTCTGAGAAAAAGAAATGTGGGATGCTCTAGTGTGTAATTGCTAGATTTAGAATCTAGCTTGCAATTATACATAAAGAATCAGTAGAATTTCAGGTTTGAAAGTATCAATATTTTAAAGGTTAATTTTGCTTTATAATTACACTTAATGATTTCTCTGGTTATAAAAATAATTTTTATTGCAGGAACTTTAGAAAAATATCAATAAGGGAATTTAAATTACCTCAAATTCTATAACCAAGTGACAACTACTGTTAATTGTTTTGAGTAATATTTCAGCCATTGTTCCTTGCCTATGCATGTGTGTGTGTGTGCGTGTGTGTGCATAATGGGGGTTATACTGCATATAATCTTTTGCAACCTGTTTTATGCTTATTAATACATCATGAACATTCTACAAACATATATATTAATAGGTACTTAAGTATTCAAAACCATGCTTTCTGTTCATGGCATAATATTATATAATAAGATTTTGTGAACTTGTTGAACCAATATTTTATTTTTGGACAGGTTGTTCTTTATTGACAATTATAAATAATATTGCATTCAGCATTTTGCTTATCTTGGTTTCCTTAAAATAAGTTTTCAGAAACATAATTGCAAGGTTAAAAGGTTATAACCTGTTTAAAAGATTCTCATACATATTCCCACGTTGCCATTTAAATATATTTTTAGGTTGGCACTCAAACTATGTGTAAGACAACAGTGTGGAGGGGGCCTGGGGGGCAGATGCAGGATGGAGGGGATCAATGGGGGGGAAAGGGGGACATTTGTAATACTTTCAGCAATAAAGATCAATAACAATAAATAAACAAACAATGTGTAGTAGTCAGCTGTAGCAGATGGTGTTGGAATCCTACTCATAACCTCTGGCTTATATCAGACAGAGTTTTCGCGTCCAGGCTCTTGTTCTCTCTGCCCAAGGCTTTCTCCTGCCTCAGAATCCTGCTCAGTCCACTAGTTGGGCAGGCAGGAAGTCTGTAGAGGGCACCATCCCAAGAATTACTCTCAACCATTAAGGGGCATGAGTTTGTACATATTCTTAGATTTCTTACCTCTCTGTGGTATTCTCTAAGCTGTGTTCCACATAGTCTCTTGAAGGTTCTCAGCAGGACTGAGCCCCAGTTGCCCACAGAAAACTACTAACTGGTTTTCCCTGTATTAGCTTTATTCCCTTCCCTTTCTCACTTTCTGACTCCCTCATAGTCCTTCCTGGCATCACCTTCCAAATAAACTGCTTGTATCCAACTACTAGAAAGAAATAAAACAGTGTCTTTTGTAAGTTCTAGTCTACAAAGGGCTACTTGAAATTCTTATATTGCTTGAGGATGGGAAAAGGAGCTATAATGGGAAGTCAATCAAAGAAAGACAATAATATCAAGTATTTATATGGTGCTAATTATTTATCAGCCATTCTTCTAAGTACTTGATGTATTTTAGCTAGTTTAAAATTCATCACAATATCATCAAAAATAAAAGACTTAGGAATAAATTTTTAAAAGGATGCGAAAGATCATTATATTAAAAATTGCAAGACATTGAAGAAAAAAATCAAACAAGACACATACAAATGGAAAGACATCCTGTGATCAGAAATTAATATTGTTAAAATGTCCATACTACACAAAGCCATTTATAGATTAAATGCAAAATTCCATCAAATTTCCAATGACATTTTTCACAGAAACAGAAAACACAACCCTAAAATTTGTACAGAACTAAAAGAAGACCCCCAAATAGCCAAAGGAATGCCAAGAAAGAAGAACAAAGCTGGAGGCATCATAATTCCTGATTTCGTTATTACAAAGCTATCATAATCAAAACAGAATGGTACTGGCATAAAAATAAATACATAAACCAATGGAACAGAATTGAGAACCCAGAAATAAAGCCACACATATATCATCAAGTAATATTTGACAAGGGGCCCAAAAAGACTCAATGGGAAAAAGATGGTCCTTCAATATCTGTTGCTGGCAAACCTGGGTAACCACATGCTTAAGAATCAAAGGGATCACCTATCTTACACCACTCACAAGAATTAACTTGAAATTAATTAAAGACTTAAATGTAGGATTTGAAACTGTAAGAAACCATGGGGGGAAAACTTCCTTGACGCTGGTCTTGGCAATAGTTTTCGGATATAACACCAAAAGTGCAAGCAACAAAAGCAAAAATAAACAATGAGATTACATCAAACTAAAATGCTTTTACACAGCAAACAAAAGAATCAGCAAAATAAAAGGCAATGCATGAAAGAAAAGATAATATTTATAAACTATCTATCTGATAAGGGGCTAATAACTAAAATATATAAGGAACTCACACAATTCATACAAAAAAAAAATAACAACAAACCATCTGATTAAAAAATAGGCAAAGGACTTGAATAGGCATTTTTCTCCAAAGAAGACATGTGAATGGCCAACAGGTATCTGAAAAGCTCTTCCATATCACTAATCATCAGAGAAATGCAAATCTAAAGCACAATGAGATATCACCTCACACCTGTCAGAATGGCTCCATCACAGCCCGGCCGGCGTGGCTCAGCGGTTGAGCGTCACCCTAGGATACAGGCGATCGGGGTTCGGTTCTCGCTCAGGGCACATGCCTGGGTTGCGGGCTCGATCCCCAGCAGGGGGCGTGCAGGAGGCAGCTGATCAATGACTCTCTCATCATTGATGTTTCTCTCTCTCTCTCCCTTCCTCTCTCTGAAATCAATAAAAATATATATTTATTAAAAAAAAGATAGGCCCACAGACATGGAAGCATGGAACAGGCTGACAGATCTCAGAGGGAAGGCAGGAAGGAGGGAGGGAAGAGATCAACCAAAGGACTTATAAGCATGTATGCACAGCCCAGGGACACGGACAATGACAGGGGAAGGCCTGGGGTGGCAGATGGGGGGAAGGGGGCAAAGGGGGGAAACTGGGGAACATCTGTAATACTCTCAGCAATAAAATAAGTTTTTTTTAAAAAGACAAAAGATCACAAGTGTTATTGAGGCTGTAGAGTAAAGGGAATTCTGGTGCCCGGTTGGTGGAAATGTAAATTGGTACAGTCACTATGCAAAACCATATGGAGATCTGTAAAAAACATAAATAAATAAAAGTGCTATATGATCCAGCATTTCCACTTCTGGTTATATATCCAAAGAAAATTAAAACAAGTCTCAAAGAGATGCCTGCACTCCCATGTTCATTGCAGCATATTTCTTAATTGCCAAGACATGGAAATAACCTAAGTATCCATCAACAAACAAATGATTAAGGACAATGTGATACGTACACGTACACACACACACACACACACACACACACACACACACAGTGGAATATTATTCAGTCATAAAAAGAAGGAAAATCCTCCCTTTAGAAATAACATGGATGGACCTTGAGGATATTACACTACGTGAAATAAGTCAGACAGACAAAGACAAATACCATATGATCTCATTTACATGCAGAATCCATAAAAGCAGTTCTCATAAAAAGAGAGAGTAGAATGGAGGTAGTGACGTTGGTCAAAAGGTATGAAATCCTACCTATAAGATAAATAACTTCTGGGATCTAATGTTCAGCATTGTGACTATAATTAACGATACTTGGAAGCTGTTAAGAGAGTGGATCTCAAATTAACCAAAAATATGTTAATAATGTGAGAGAATAAAAGTGTTAACTAAACTTTTGTGGCAATCACTTTTCAATATATAAGTATATCAAACCATCACATTGTACACCTTAAACTTACATGTGTTATATGTCAAAAAGAGTGCAATAAAGCTGAAAAAACACACCTTACCACAAACTTATGAATTATATACCATTATTTTGGGGGCTTTTCCCCAACACCATTTATCCCCTCTATGCGCCCTTCCACCTCCACCCCACCCACCATCACCACACTTAAACAAACTGAGGCACAGAGAGTTTAAGTGATTTGCCAGCGCAGCTAGGAAATTGCAGAGCTGGGAATTAAACCAGGATCTGGGCTCTCAAACACTATACTACACTGGCTCTTAGGATTTTAGAGTTATTAGAGAGGACTATTTCCAGTCATCCAACATATTCTAAAAAAGCAATGCTAAGTCATGTGTCTTGTTACAAGAAAAGGGACTCTTCATGAGTCCTTCCTGTTGAAAAAAAAACCTGGGAAATACTCGGTGCCTTCGTATTCTAAATAGACCAGTTCTGCCTAAAAATATTCTTCAGCATCAAATGTGAAAGAAGTCTTTCTTTCTGATCCTAAGTGATGTGTTCCCAGATGAATGATATCTATTTTTATTACTCAGGCTGGGAAAAAAGGTAACAGACACGAAGTTCTCTCTGTGATCTCTGTTCTTTTCCTCCATCACATTTTTCTTTGAACTTTCATTGAACAGGTGCAGAATTAGCAATAGAAATCCACAAAGAGATTCACAAAGAAGAAAATGTTACGTTTCTCAGTGGGAGTGACAGGATGGTGAGGCGGTGAGAAAGGATATTCCAATTTAAAAGACAATACAATACAATGTCAAAGATGGAATACTCCCTGAGCAAAACTGAAATACATTAGTCAAGTCTGGATATCTCACTGTTGAGGAAGTTACGGGTTTTAATGTTTAGATTCTGGTAATATTTGGCTAAACCAGGTCAAAAGGGAGGAAACTTCTTTCACATAAGTGTAATGAATACTTTTAAATAGATATGCAGATAATTCTACTGACTACCTGTATTTTCAAGCTGGAGGTAGAGTTATGCAGTTATTAGGCACATGATGGTTCTATTTTAAAACATTAATTTTGTTAGAACTCATATTTCATTTTCAAAACACTAAAACCATGCACAGCATGATATGATAAACCTTCAAGGAGTCAGTGAACTTGATGCTAGCAGAAGATGGACTCTGTGCTATGTGCCAGACTTTAATCTCTAGACAAAGCTTTCTAAAAATAATGATGGTCTCTACACTTTGAGACTTGCTTTCAAGGTTAAACATTTGTTGAAGGAAAGAAAAATCATAGGACCACTGAAACTAGCTTTCTCCAGGGTCTCAGTGTTTGATATTATTTACCAATACATACCAACTTCATTCTCAAACAAATTATGGCAAACCAATTGCCAGTTTTTTCATGAAGAAAGATGCTTGACAAGATGACAGGGTGAGAAGAGGAAAGGAAGTAGCAGAATAATATAACTGGAGTGGAGGTGTGTGCCTAGAGTTGATACTGGAGACACAGGCTGAGGCCTTATCGTGGAAGTCTTTGTGGTCCATATTAAAAGGTTTTATACTTTATCCTGAAGATGCAGGAAACGCATCAAAGGGTTTAAATAGGATTCAATTTACTACTTAAATATGCAGTTTAGAATATAATTCTGGTAGAACTGTAGGGAGAAATTTTTGAGAGCTTGAAGATCGATTCCGGGAACTGGATTAAGAAAGTTTTGCAAATGAGACTTGTTTAAATAATGTTCTGCTATTAAACAACTAAAATTGAAAACCTTTTTCTTAAATTATTGAGCATAATATCTAAATAATCTTAACTATCAAACTAGTTTTTGACATGCAAAAATCACTTCTAAGTCAATTAAATATACAGAATTTTGAGCTGATATAACAAATTAGGTAACAGTTCCTTCAGAAAAGCCTAAAGAGTGTTAAAAAAAAAAAAAATTTCATTTAGATAACCTGCACTTGGTGCACCTTCTGTGAAAGCAAAAATGCTACCCACGTATATAAGATGCTGAGAAAGCTGCAATATTGAAAGGTTCTGCCATTTATTTCCCTTCAGCCTCTTCATTTAGGGTTACGTGAAGCATTTCTGTGCAGAGCTGCCAGCCACCATGAACAGGGATTGAGAAGTGACTTACAGGGGTTAAAAAAATAAACGGTGTATTAGAGGAAAAGAAGAGCAGAAAGGTTCTAGAGACAGTGTATGGCTGATCAAATACAGACTATGAAAAACAAACAAACAAAAACACACACACAAAAAAAAACACCAAACAACTTACAAAAAATATGACAATATTCAGAGACAAGTTAATAAATCTCAACCTATGTCAGTGAGAAGTAGGACAAGAGGAAAAAAAGACATTGGCTGGTCACAGGAGGAGGTCTGAACGGGGAGATCTGGTGCAAAGAATGCGCAGTAAATAGGAGGGGAAGACTTTGAAAAATATATATTATTCAACCGGCAGGCTGTTTTATTTTTGTGGAATTGAGGGCAGGCCATAACCCTTACCACCTGCTACAGTCCAGGTACGAACATGTAAAGGACTGGAACACAGAAAACAAGCAACAGGCAGGAAACAGAGAGGGAAGAGCCCTTCCTCGGGTGACAACCAGTGGATGTTCTGCCAAGGGCACAGTGGAAGGTCCAGCAGTGCATGAAGGATCTGTGAATTGGAAATTCAGAGCAGCAGTTGCTGGAACTATAGAAAATCAGTTGAACACTATGTGTTAAAAATCAAGCTTTGAGCAAAACTGGATTTGAATACTGAGAACCTTTGCAGTTAGCATAAAAACCTGGTAAACGGAAGCGGCGAACTGATGCAGACCAGTGTGGACACTGGAGGGGGCAAAGAGAATCTGTGTAGCACTAAATCAGAGATATTTCCCTTTAACGATTTCTTTAAGGGAGTCACCCAGAGTTTCATGGGAATGATTTAAAGGGAATATCAGAACCAAAAGATGTGCTGCTATCTGTAGTTTGTAACATATTTGAATATAATCCTACGGATATATTCAGTATACACATATGCACACCCCACCTCCACACATACTACTTTATTTGAGTCAACTATTTCATAGAATGTCTCATTTTAATTCCATATTGTGGACAGTCATTTTTAACTAATCTGTTCTGGTCTCACATTAAAAGAATATGACTAAGGACTGTCAAAGGTAAATATTCAAACTAAGTACCTTCAGCGACCACTGTCTTCAAGATTCTGCGAGCTGGAGGGGACATGGGAGATGAGCAGCAAAACTTAAGTTCATTGACATCTGCCCAGGGCCTGGAATAGTGCCTGCCACAAGGTAAATTCTCAAGATAACTTCTGAATGAATGAACGAATCTGTTAATGGATGGTCTTTTAATAAAGCTGATTCTTGGTCAATCATTTCATGCAAGTTATTTATGCACGGCGTATTACAACTAGCCCCTGGGGAGAGTCTCAAAGAATATTTTATTCCTCATTTAAATAAAAGTTCATTATTTTTGCCTACTTAAAATTAGATATGCCAGCATTCAAGTCCTAGATGCCACAGGAACCTGACGGAATGTTTGATCTGAACTTGAGCCATAATGCTCTTTGACCTGGAAAGTAGATTTTCTTTTGCTCACCTAGAGGCAGAACAACGGTAAAGACCCCTGAAATCTTCTTCAGCATAAAGTCTCATCAGGGTTGCAAGATCTTTTAGTAATAATATAATGCAAGAGGGGCAAATAGCTTCCAAAAAAAATAATGATGCTTAAAATTGTATCAATAAACATAGTGTTAAAAATAATGGAGCCACGGTCCTCCTGTACTCTGTATTAATACTATCTCCACTTCTGGACAACACACTTTAAATGGGAAAATGACAAACTGCAGTGTGTTGAAAATGTGACCAGGATGTCAAGGAGACCTTAAATCTTGCAACATATAAAAAAATCTTAGAAGAACTTGTGATTTGCTCCCCTCACAAAATGTTTCCTTATCAGTTTTCTAAATTTCAGTAAATGACACTCCTGTTGACCAAAATGCTAAAAACCTAAGAGTCAATCAGGATCACTTTTTTTATTCTGAATTAAATATTAATATCAATATCAATTATAAAATTAATGCTCATGCAATTATTGCTAATCATAGCTAACATTTACTGAGTATGTAGGCTCTGTCAGGCACTGTGCTGGGAGCTTTATATGTATTCTCTTGCTGAACTTTCAAAACAATTATACCTTTCATCTTTCAGATAATGAACTTGAGACTCAGAGCTATTAATAGATTTTTCACATAGTCATAAATGGTAGAGGCAGGATTTAGATCTGAGTTTGTCAAATTCCACAACCTGAACCAAGTCCTGTCATGTCAATCTCCTAAATTATCTTAGCTCTGCCTACTTCTGCCATTCTACATTGCTACTAATCTCATCAAACCAGCATTATCTTTTACTTGCACTATTCCAGTAGAATCCTAGTTGAGGGTGGGGAAAAAATTAGGTTTATGATTGTTCATATGTAAAATAATACAATAATTAATAATAATACAAGAATAAACTCTGTTCTGCATACTCACAACTGTAAACCTACTATTGCCACACCCTATATATTATTATATCAATGAATTGTATCTACAGGTCTATAAGATGAGTAATCTCTCATCCAAAGGTGAGGATACTTGAACCAGATAGATTAATTAAGATGTCCAAAGTAACACAACTAGTAAACAGAAGAAAGAACCAACTCTGCTGTATAATACTCAATGACTTAAATTCACTTTGGAGAGGATCGACTAGATTAGCAAAGTGGAATGATAGTTAATCATAGACTCTCCCCCGCCAACATTAAATAAGATTAAAGTCATAGTAACTATTAGCAAAAAATAGCTATTAGTTCCAGTCAAACAAAGAAAAGAACTAGACTTAAGCACTGAGTTTCAAAAACTGGAAAAGTTGTGGGGCATTTACACCATGGAATACTGCACAGCTATAAAGAAGAAGGAGCTCATACCCTTGGGGACAGCATGGATGGACCTGGAGAAAATTATGCTAAGTGAAATAAGCCAGGCAGAAAAATACAAACATCACATGATCTCACTTATATGTGGAATCTAAAGAACTTAATAAATTGCTGAACAAAATAGATCCAGTGACACAGAAGCATGGAACAGACTGAGGAACCTCAGAGGGAAGGCGGGGGTGGGGGTGGACGGGGAGAGATTAACCAAAGAACTTATATGCATGTATGCATAACACAGGGACGCAGGCCATACTGTGGGGAAGGCCTGGGGGGGGGGGGGTTAATGGGGGGAAAAGAGGACATCTGTAATATTTTCAACAATAAAGATAATTTTTTTTTAAAAAACCTGATAATTTAGGGAAACAGGCAGAATCTGTCGGAGCAGTACTGAAAATTTCCAGACCAGAGACCTACTCCTGAGTTAGATGGATGAGTTGGGAAAGTCACAGAAACTCTCACAAATACCCCTGACTGGGAGATAAGCAAACTTCTTGGATGTTGTTATCTTTTCCTCTTCTGACTGCGGTGAGTGATGAAATGAAGAGAGTGTAAACTGGAGTCAAAAACTTTTCTAAAAGAAGTAAAAGTTCTAGGGTTTCTGCAGTGGGGGAAGTGATCTGAGCCCTAACCGTGTTCCTCAGAGTCAACAGGACACAGCCCTGTCTGGAGAGAACGAACCCTGCCTAGGATTGTGAAGGAATTCTCACGACAGAGAAAGCGAGTCAAGACCACATTTTCTAACGGCCTGCACAGGCTCCCACCTGGATTTCCCCATTTTCCAAGAGACCACATATCCTCAACATCCAGTCTTCACACGGATGCTCAGACATTGCAAAGAATCAGGAAAAAACAAAACAAAACAAAAAAACCAGAAATCTGCACCACATGCCCAACATGGTCAAGGTGATTAAGAAGACAGGAAAAAACTCTAAATACATAAACAGAACACAACAAGCATATTACTAACCGAGAGAAGGCAATCTAACAAGGCTGCACACTATATGATCTAACCACGTGACATTCTGGAAGAGGCAAAACTATGAAAACAATAAAAAATCAGTGGTAATAAAGCACAGAGGAATTTTAGGGCAGTGAAACTATCCCGTAAGGTAGCATGATAGTGGATACACTGTCATTATACATTTGTCAAAACCTATAGAATGTACACCACCAAGAGAGAACGCTGATGTAAACTGGACTGGGGGTAATAATACTGTGTCAATGTAGGCTCGCCTATTGCAAAGTCGACGGGTGTGTGTGTGTGTGTGTGTGTGTGTGTGTGTGTGTGTAGGGTAATGGGAAAGCTCAACTCTTTGCTTAGTTTTGTTGTGAATCTAAAATTTCTATAAAAATAAAGTTCACTTAAAATGAATGAAATAAAACTTGACAACTGGAGTAGAAATAATTATTTATTAATTTAAGAAAACGTCTCTGAATTGTAAAAAAAAAGTATGAACCCATATTAAAGGTGCAAGAAATTTTCTAGGAAAGTACTAAATGATCATAACCTGGCAAAATTACTGAACTTCCACTATAAATAAAGGGTTCTCAACTGCCCAGCTAAAGCACCTCATCTGCAGGGAGGAACACATACTGTTCTCAGATATCTCCAGAACTATCTTTAACGCCAGAAGACAATGGGGTCATAGACACACATTTTTAGGGAAATAAATTATGTCCTAAGAACATTATAATAAGTCAAGAAGTTTTACAAATATAAAGGCAACAAGCATTAATTCCCAAATAGGACAGATCTATATACTATTATAAGCCCTTCATGAAAGAACTAGTTGACAAAATCCAAATAAGAGATTACTCAGAACAAAAAACTTGGTAATAGTTATGGCAAGAGTCTAGGTAATGGGCATTGCCTTCATGTAAGTATTGAATAATACTTAGCAGATGCCAAAATTAATAGTACTGAATAAAATAAAATTGTTATAAGCTTTAACAAAATAAAAAAAATTAAAATTTAACTTAAAATCAGAAAATAGGGATGGGAGAGGAGGAAACATAACAGAAAATTCTTTTTTCATGCTATAAATTTAATCAAATTTGTCTAAATTATAATTTAACTAATATAGTTATATGAAAAAATCCTAACTCCAACCCTTTAATAGAATGCAAAATTTATTTAATCTCTAAAATGATCACTTAGAAAATAAACTATATTGTAATAAAGTGCAATGAAGAAACGCTTATCTGAATTCCTTCAGTTTCTTTTCAACCTGTTCAAAAATAAAACTGAATACTTTATTCTAAAATCACATTTGTAGTATAATTTCAACTTGTAAACTACTCTGTGGTACTTTATACTGTGTCACCTTGGCTAAGCAGGACATACATTTCCCAGAATGCTCTTCCCTATAGTCTGGGTTCTTGTTGTCCAAATGATGAATTTGCACAATATTTGAAAGACAGGAGTGATGCAAAAGGCATGATTGTCTGAATGTCATGGCGATTAGATATAGTGATACAGCCAAGGGTGCTGGGCGGTTTCTAGCTTGTCCTTGAAACTGCATCCAGTTCTTCCTACTGATCAACAATAGCAACCCTGAGCTCACCACCAGGTACTTGGTGGCAGATCACTGATGCAGAAGCTACATAAAAACACAGCTTCCCACTTAACTGGACCTGCTTCACTTTTCAGATTGGTTGGTAATTGCTTCTTTCATTTCCCACTCCTCTCCTTTACTCCCACAACTGTGCAAGGTCTAATTTCTATAATAAAACCTCTACGCCATAACTCAGAGATTCTGATTCTTTCATTCTTTGATTGAACCCTGCCTGTTACAAATGTTTTCTATCATTCTGCTATGTGCATATGAAGATGTCTAGAATGCTATTCTCCTAATACTAACGATGGTAATTTGTGAAGAGCTTAATTTTTGTGACTGTATTTTAATTTTTTATACAATTTTTTGGCTTTGCTTTTAGAAACAGAACACCACAGCCTAGTACTACTCAACAGAAAATGTATGGAATCTCTTCTCCCCATCAAACATTATCTGCCTCTGTTGCATTTTCTCGGGAATTTCTTTCAGGGATTAAGTAGCTAATTCTTACTAAGATATAATAATTATAGGGCTTAACATGTTATTCCTCCCAGGTAACACACTTGCCATTAGTGTAAGATAACTTTCAACATCTCAGCCCCAAGAAGAACTAGATGGGATTCCAGATAAGCTAGCGGGCAAGCACTTCACTTATCAAAGCCCTTACTTATCAAAAACAAGGCAGGTCCTCCCTGAATTCTGAGGAGGGCGCACTATTATCAAAAACCTATGGTGATGAAATTTTAGTTAAGATTTAAACAAGGTAATTGGTTTTCAGAATTTTAGGGTTTTAAATTTTTCTATGATGATTTCGAAAGGCAGAGAAAAGAACATAAACAAGACGGGTTTCTAAAAATGAGTTTGTCCTACTGGGCACTCAATAAATATTTGTTGGCTTTATTGATGAAGCCAGTTAGAAGTCAGGCATTCAAAATTTGTTAACCCTGCTTATATAAGAGTTAGGATTTCCTAAACTTTAAGCATGAAAGGCGTGCTTTGCCTCAAATAAGACAAAGTCTTAGTTTTTAAAAAATGTATGAAACATTCAGTTAATTTAAATGTAGTTTTAGTTGCAGGGATTCTCAGTATTTCCAAGGTAGAGTTCTCTAAACTTGGTGGCAATGGAATAGAGAGGTTTTGTTTTTGCAATTACCTGTGCTTTTTCCTAACGACTTCTAAAATCTTGAAGCAATAGTAGGGCAAAATTTGGCAGAACAGTAATATGTTCCTCTGTTTCTCTTCGTAGGTAGCTATGTCTGTGGATATTTTGGTTGTGACGTAGACACTGCAAGTTGGAGCAACTGTTTTGCCAATATAAGAGAGCGCCCATAAGCCCACAGGGATAAAATTAATTAACATTCAATTCTGTATTGCTTTACCTTCTTTCTATTTCTATTACAATTTCTCAGTCTAAGTTTGAGGTGGTGAGGGATATTTCACAACCATAGCAATGGAATACATGAAAGAGAGAGCAGAGGCATTTATCTCACCTTCCGTAGAGTGAAACTGCATTTCACATTTTCTTTTCCTGTACACTGGCAATCATCATAGATATCATTTTAAATAGAAGCTAGAAGTGTTTTCTGCATGCTCAAGAAGTATAAAAGCAAGAGAGGTATATATTCTTCTTCTCCGAATAAGTGTGACATTTGAATAAAAGCCTTCTCTTGATTCTTAGTTATCAGCAAAGTTCTTTGCTGTGAGAGCAAAGATCATTTTACCAGAACACAGCTCCACATCAGCTCCACTCCTGTTTGCTTAACACAGACCTGTTTATACTCTCAGTGCACAAACAGCTAGACTTCCCTGTACAAAATTTATCAAGGGAACGGTAGTGTCATTAAACTAAGCTGTAAATGGCAAATGAAATGATTTATTCTTTCAATCCATTTTATAGAATCATCTGAAAGCACTTGACCACATCACACCATTAAACCATTTGCTTTGGAAACTAGCTCTGACATTGACATTATTTGTGTCTTGAAATAAAATTGAGTTTTTCTGTCTTTGTATATAATCATTCATATCAATAATATCACAGAGATATCTTGCCCCTTAGGGAAGAACACAATGGCATTATTAATGACCAACTTAGGCATAAATTCTGAACTGTTATATTTTCATACTTTTAGAGTACAAATAAAGTTGAAATATTACAAGAGATTTTATTCTGTAATCATTTCAAATGTCTAACATTAATTTTTAAAACTATTCACAGAGATGGTCTCTAAAAATAAACCAATTGATTACCATGCCCACAAATGTAATAAAAAATCTGTTCATGGAAGTGTTTTCAGCTCAAACGAAACTATGTGAAATTGTTGAGGGAGATGATGGGACGAAGTGAAATGAACATCTAACTTCAGAGCCGAATGACTAAGAAGCAACTTAGCTCTACCTAGCTGGTGACTTTTAAAAAGGTACTAATCATCTGAGGCATTCATTTTGGGAACGGACATCAAGGAGTGCTTTCTGGATCACATGCTGAGAGCAGGTTTGGGTTCAGAAGAAACTGCCGGCCCTTTGCAGAGGGGCTGCGCCACCTGGCAGGGCCGCCAGCCAGGAATGCGAGCGCCCGCTGCCCCGCATCCGCCCCGCCGCGGGGGTCGCCAGGGTTTTGAATTTTGGCCATTCAAATAGGTTGTAGTGATATCTCATTTTTGTCTTAATTTGCAGCTCCCTAATGACATATGATGTTGAATGTCTTTTCACAATGCTTACTTGCCATCTGCACATCTTCTTTGGTGAGATCTGTTCAGGTCTTTGGCCCGTTTTTAATTGGGTTCTTCATTTTCTTACTGTTGAGTTTTAAGAGGTCATGCCAATTCTGGTTATATAATAGTGGCATTTCCACACTTCATCAAATTAGTATCATTTTAAAATATGACACTTATTCTAAGGTATGGTATTGGTTGGACAACTAATATGTCCAATTACATCCTGGTAAAATGAGGGTAGATTCTCTTTGAGCCTAGGTAAAAAATTGTATTTCCCTGGAAAGTAAGAAGTCTAAATAATTTTTTGAATTGGGAAGGGACTTCAATGAGGCTCAAATACCTTTAAAATAATTTCAGTTTATAAACTTATACTAAATTTACAGTTAAGAACAGCTTAAGAAAAAAAGGGCTTCTTTATATATCAGGAAAAAATCCAAATATCAACACCATTCCAAAACAATAACCACAGTTTTATATTTTCATCATCAGCTTATTTAGTCCTGTGTCATTAATTTTTTTTATTCTGATCAGCAATTTGCATTCATGAAATATATCTGCTTGCAGACTAAAAAGATTCCTGTAATTCCTAAGAGTTCATAGCACAGCTTGAAAGGTATCTAAGCATTATCTGCTCAGTCTTACTCAAAAGTCTGTTCCCTGAAGTATCAATAGTTCAGAGAATATGGAAAAGTCCTTCCCACAAGGTCCTGAGACCGGTTATTTTTGGTTGTTGTCTTTATAAATTTTAGCCTGAAGCCTATAGCAGAGCTTCTATGACAGCATCAGAGGTAAGGATAAAACTGTTAGAGAATGAGACTGGATGGCTGTGGTTAATGTAACACAGGAACCAATAGTATAAGAATGTAGAAGAATAAAATTCTCTTGGGGTACAGTAAATAACTATTTTTATCAAGGTCTGATTAGGGTTCCCCTGAAGGTATTACATTGTTGACGATGAAGGCATTGACAAATCTCTAGGGCATGGCCATAAGGCTTACAATCTCTGAAATATTTATATTAATATAATTTTGCTTATAAAAACTTAACCTTGGGAAGGCTGAAAAATCTCTTCTGATTTGGAAATTATTCCCATGAAATGTTTACAATAATGGTGAGCTAATTAGGAAATATGGACCTATCAAAAAAACTAATTATTTCTGGCATCTCTTCTAGATAAGGTGAAATAGCAAAACTTTGTGCTTTTCCAGGAGCCATCTGGGAAATCTCAAAAATAGTTTTAAGTGTTAAAGCTATCCTAACGATTTTATTTTTAATATAGATTTTGATCTTGGGAAACTATAATTGAAAAAATTGGGGAGATCACTCTAAAATACATGATTGTCTAACTACTTTACTGTACATCTGAAACAAATACAGAATAACATTGAGTGCAAACTGCAATTGAAAACTAAAAAGAAATTACAAAAAAGCGTGTAATAAATACAAGACAAGAGGCCTAACATAATGCAATGAACTTCAAGTAGATGATGGGCCTTGATCCCACTGTGGTTGGTAATCACTACTTATCCACTCAGCATGCCCTCCACCTCCTGTGCCTAGGCCTGGGTCACCACCCCTTAAAGATAGTTTATAACATAATAATCACAATATATGTGTGTTTCTATTTTATTACATGTTTTTAATTGCATTTAAGAAAAATATCTGAATTACTTTGAGAGTTTGGTTTTCATTGGTTTTAGGATTTTAAGGTTACCTCACAAAAGAGAAATTTAGAAACACTGACTTAACCTCATTTTCAGCTGGGAAAACTGAGTCCAAGACGAGGAAAGACTTGCCCAAAATGGTAGGTTCTCTTTTGTTTCAGGTTCTCAGGTGGAAAAAATATTTAGAGAAGATTCACAGGTATGCTAAGTACCTCCTGGTCTCAATACTGAGGGGACCCCGTGGTCCACGAGAACCTGGTGGGCTGCTGGGAGTCATGGGGAGAATCCAAAGAACTAGAGCTATTGCTAGAATTTTCAAGATGTTAAGTATTGAAGACGCAGATCTGGTACTTGAGCCTTATTTGGATATTTTATTGTTTTCTTAATATGTATAAACAACTAGAAAGTTTATAAATAACTTACAGACTAAAAAGTAAAATAAAGAAGATTTGATCAGTTTATTAAGATAGCATCATGGGATCCTGAGAAACAATGCCTACTAATAAAACAGGCTTAATTAATTAATATAATATAAACATAGAAAAAGATAACATGATTGTAAGAAACCTTAGCTCTTTCACCAGTAAGAAACCTTTGTTTATCATTTAAAAATAATAATCATTTCCACTGTCACAAACCATACCTCAGAGCCAAGCTACCCACCCTGATTAGTCCCACAATTAACATGGGGAAAGGCAGGCTTCACTGATGGGCAAATAAATACTTAAGTCTGTCTGTTTCCACTCCCTTCTTCCCTCTCTCTTTCATAAAAGCAATATTATGCAAAATAATAATAATAAAGAATATAATCGAGTGAACAAAAATCAGAGAATAATATTCTGGTGAGATTTGGAAACTTTGTTATGTGGGCAGATTATAAGGAAGCTAAAGAATAACATTTAATAAGGCCCTTGTTAGGAGTTTTAAAACAAATTTTTCACTTTAATAGAGAGATGGCCAAATTCTAGCTTTCCATTAAGATGATACTTGGCAGTAAAGGTTTCACAGGCTTTGTTTCTTATGATTGAACCCACCAAAACGAAACCAACTGTGTCAATTTTATGTATCATAGAATTATACCCTTGCAACCTATATAATTTTATTAGCCTATGTCCCTCAATAAATTTAATGAAAAAATAAATACATTTTGCTGCTTCTTTTCAGACTCAGTGTTTGTAAATATTATAAACAAAGACAAATAAAAATTCCCTTTTTCCAAACTTTTGCAACTTTGTATATACATTCTCCATCCATTCACAGGAGACAATAAAACTATTCTGTTCTCCCCCTGTAGAAAAACTCATTTAATTTACAATTGCAAATAAGCACTCGTATTTCTCTGTCAGTACTGTTCCTTGCATAGTCTGAACCACATATAACCAAAGTAGCTAACTTGCATTTTTACAGAAAACCAAAAAAGGGTAGGTGTTTGAGGACTTTCTGTTATATGCAAGCATTTCAGCAGACTACCAAAGCCCATAAATACAAATAATACAACTCTCTATAGCCACTCACATCTCTTTTACATCTAGTTATAATGGCAAAGGGGAACATGTTAGTCAACATGACTCAAAGACATAGCTACTCTAGAGCACAGTAGAAGAAAACATTTCTAAATAAAAGTATATAAGCTTTATAATCAATTTTTCAGAATTCTTTCCTCAAAATTGTCTTGGTATTTATTATCTATAAATTAACTCAATTTAAGATTAGTCCTAATTTTTAAATTAACTAAGGATGTTGAAAATTATGCTTAAGCTTTCAAACCAGAAAGCAAAATCATTGTTAATAGAAAAGGTTTGTCAGAATGATAAAACAATTTAGTTGAACACAAATTTATATTTTTTATAATTTTAAATATTATGTAGGTGTATGTAAGCTTATTTGAATACTGAACCAATATTAAGAGTTTAGAAAGTTCAGAATAACTATTCTTTTTATGAAAGAAAACAAATTAAAATCTTATTAAAGTCATAAAATGTCCGCACATTATACCTTATTTGGATAAACTCACAACCACCTCACACCTGTCCGAATGGCTCCATCAAGAAGTCAACAAACGACACGTGCTGGCGAGGGTGTGGAGAAAGGGGGCCCTGGTGCACTGCTGGTGGGAATGCAGACTGGGGCAGCCACTGTGGAAACAGTATGGAGGTTCCTCAAAAGATTAAAAATGGAGCTGCCTTTTGACCCAGTGATCCCACTCCTAGGAATATACCCTAAGAACCCTGAAACACCAATCAGAAAGAATATATGCAGCCCTATGTTCATAGCAGCACAATTTACAATAGCCAAGATCTGGAACCAGCCCAAGTGCCCATCAGTAGATGAGTGGACAAAAACGCTGTGGCACATTTACACCATGGAATACTACGCAGCTATAAAAAAGAATGATCTCGTACCCTTTGGGACAGCATAGGGAGACCTGGAGAGTATTATGCTAAGCAAAATAAGCCAGGCAGAGAAAGACAAACATCACATGATCTCACTCATATGTGGAATCTAATGAACAAAAAACCTGATGAACAAAATGGAACCAGAAGCTTGGATACATGGAACAGACTGACAGATGCCAGAGGGGAGGGGTGGGGGTGACTGGATAAAGAGGGTGAAGGGATTGGCTAAAGAACATAAATGCATATCCTATGGACACAGACAAGAGTATGGTAAAGGGAGGGGGATCTGCGGGCAGGGGGTGGGGTCCAAAAGAGGGATACTCAAAAAATTAAAAATGGAGCTGCCGTTTGACCCAGTGATTCCACTCCTAAGAATGTATCCTAAGAATCCTGAAGCATTCATCAGAAAGAATATATGCACCCCGATGTTCATAGCAGCACAGTTTACAATAGCTAAGATCTGGAAACAGCCCAAGTGCCCATCCGTAGATGAGTGGGTAAAAAGCTGTGGGACATTCGCACCATGGAATACTACGCAGCTGTAAAGAAGAAGCTCGTACCCTTTGGGACAGTATGGATGGACCTGGAGAATATTGTGCTGAGTGAAATAAGCCAGGCAGTGAAAGATAAATATCACATGATCTCCCTTATACGTGGAATCTAAAGAGCTTAATAAACTGACAAGCAGAATAGATTCAATAACATGGAAGCATAGTTGAGACTGACGAAATGTCAGAGGGAAGGGGAAGAGGGGGTGGAGGGGGAGAGAGTAACCAAAGAATTTATATGCATATGTGCACAACCCAAGGACACGGACAATGGTGGGGAGAGGGACTGGGGAGGGGGAAGGAACGGGGGGGGAAAGGGTCATTGGGGAGAAAAAGGGACATCTGTAATACTTTAAACAAAAATAAAAATTAAAAAAAAAAAAAGAGGGATAAGGGGGACACCTGCAATAATGTCAATATTTAAAAATTTTAATAAAAAATACTATATAGCCATTAAAAAGAGATACACAGCTTTCATTTTTAAACCAAAATTATTAATTTAGTCTAATGTATCAGAAGATTAATCTTTATTATGTGAATATGGATTTTTAAAGCGCTTCTAAACTAGTAATTTCTAAAATGTTAGTTCAATTTCTTTATTTCCTATGTATTTTGAGGATTTCAACTTATATAAGCAGTTATTTCCAACAGAAAAATAGTCATACATTATTCGTCTCAGAGAAATGACCAAATGGTCAGACGATAAAACCAAAGCCCCAATTATTATTGCCACTGATGAGAATAGCCTATTGGCCATACATTAACCAGAAACAAAAATAAAAAATCAGTACAGAAAACAATGAAAGCAAAAAGCAAAATAAATAAATAAAAATAGAGAATTAAGAAACTGGAAGCTCTAATGCTGCTTGGGATTTATTCCAAGAGCCAAGACTGGCGTGATGCTATCCAGGAGCACACAGTTTACTTGGCTCCATGGGGTGAGACTATGAGGGCATCTTAGTGGCTAACCTACAAAACTGTTAAAGCATAATTTTTTGAAAGACCAAATCTAGACTCTTATGCAAATATAAATGAATATGTGTCAAATATTTCCTGTCACTCAATTAATTAGGGAACCAGCAAGATAATAAAACCAGCCCGCCCACGCGGGGCTCAGCGGTTGAGCATCAACCTAGGACCCAGGAGATTGGGGTTCGATTCCCGGTCAGGGCACATGCCCGGGTTGCGGGCTCGATCCCCTGCAGGGGGCGTGCAGGAGGCAGCCGGTCAATGACTCATCATTGATGTTTCTCTCTCTCTCCCTCTCTCTTCCTCTCTCTGAAATCAATAAAGATATGTTTTTTAAAAAGTGTAAAAAAAAAAAAAAAAAAGATAATAAAACCAGTCCAAAGAACATTTGTGAAGCTAGGTATTAATAAGCTACGTTACCATGAGATTGCTGAGTTAGATACAAAACTGACTAATAACGTACTTGGACATAAACTGGAACTTTGGGGGGTAGAATCACCAGGTCAAATATAGGATTCAGGGTCCAATGTGATTTTCAAACGAATAGTGAATTT
Source organism: Miniopterus schreibersii (assembly GCF_964146895.1). Classification (NCBI taxonomy): domain Eukaryota; kingdom Metazoa; phylum Chordata; class Mammalia; order Chiroptera; family Miniopteridae; genus Miniopterus; species Miniopterus schreibersii. Next base: position 94,393,879 of record NC_138104.1, on the reverse strand, counting down.
TTTTAGTATAATTATGTCCCAAATGTACGTATTTTTATTTGCCAAATCTGGCAACTCTGCAATAGAACTGTGTCTTCCATTGGACATAAATTATTTCCATTTCTTTATAAATTTACAAAATAGCTTCTGCGCCTCCAGAGATGTAAGAGTCCAGACAATAAAAAGTCAAGCCCAAAAATACACAGAAAAGAATGGCTCATAATCTCTTTTACCAAGATTTGGTGAACTTGGGGTTTCCAAGTTTTGGATAATTTTCCCAGCAAAGCACAAGTTAAAAACTTAAATTGGAAAACACTATTTATTAAGAATAGGAAATTAAGATACAAGCATTTAGATTATTTCCTCTAGTTACTTTATATTCAATTTGAGAAAGCATTAGTCATTTTTTCCAGAATGCTATTTCAAGCAGGAAGTATTCTGATATTTAAGGCTTCATATCATAGCCACAAACACAGGTTGAAAAGGTTATTTTTAGCCTTATGGCTTTTTCTATTACAGAATAATATTTTCTTCCAGAAAAGAGTGTATAAGAAACCTCACAATCAGATAACAAGAAAAAAATTGCTCACAAGTATTACTTGAAAAAGGCCAGTAGCTGTATTCCCCCCACTGTGTTCACATCTCTCTAAAACAGACCAAGATATGCCCTCCTACATTTCTGAAATATGAGTCTGTCCCACATGGAATCATCCTAGCAACCAGCAAACTACATAAGAACTATATGAATTTGATTTAAGAAAAAGTTAATGAGTAAATGATCTTAGTTGCAAAGTTTCAGCAAAGAAGAAATCTCCCCAATAGCTAGATAGATAGTATTCACATGATAGCTACATAAAATGATCCCTCCAATGCAATCTATTGTTACGTGTTCATTCGTTTAGCAAAGACCCATGGAGTTCTCCAGATGGCTTGGACTCAGGTGATACCAATACAAACAACGAACAAGTTGGATCCCTACCTTTACGAGCTTATGTCTCCTTGGTATTTGTATGAAGTGAGAAAACAAATAAAAAACTGGTAAACTGAAGCTAAGTAATCAAACTTTAATAAATTCTCTCTACTAAAGGATTTTAGAACTTAAAGCTTAAATATATCTTTTAAAATACTGACAGTTTAATGAAAATCCAAACTTAGCTTGACAATGGAATTATGATTTTTGTTTGTTGGTTTAAACTTTTGCAGCTCAGGTACCAATGCAAAAAACGTCAGGCACAGGGTCACTTGGAAGAGGCAAAAAAAAAAAAAAATCTAAATTTAAAAAGAGAAAGAATTTTTAAATATTAGAAAGGCACCAACATTTGTATTTTCAATTATAGAAATAAAAATAAGGATCAGTACTGAATGGTCTTATAAAATAGGAACTCAGCAGTTAATAATGGGCTTTGTTCAGACACTACTATTCAAGTAATTACTAACTTGGAAAGGTGAGGACTTACCAGAACCAATTGAGGAAAATTTTTCAAAATATATAGAAGTTCTTCATTCTCCAGATTCAAATACCTTTTTGGTGATTTTTAACAGCTATTTGCCCATCTAGAATGGATTATCACCATATGAGAGCACAGGTTTTAGGGACAGAGTGCTGTATCACTACTGCTCACAGGTCAAGACTTCTGAGGCTACATTTGACTCTGTGAGTCAATCTAACTTATGGCTAAAAGTCAACATCTACTGGGTGGGACATCTAAGAAATCTATAGTTTTACTAAAAAGAGAGACAGATCTGCCTGACATGCGTTTTGCCCTTTACCATTCTCCTTTCTTCCTGCCTGGGTGGAGACTACATTACAAATGCCCCCTCTTTAGCCCCTCCACCCAGCCCCTTTTAAGGCAGTGCCAATGTCTTTCCCCCAAAAGGAACAAAGTCTCACTCTAAGTTGGAGAAGCTGGAACCTGAATCCCAATGACTCCCTTGAGCAGCAGCACTTCCCTTGGGTAGTGTATCTTTGAATGACTTGGTCAGTGAGGAAAAAAAATAGATGGGAGGGGGGCTGGGAGGAAGGGTGAAAAAGGTGAAGGGATTCAGAAGTACAAATTGGTTGTTCCAGAATAGTCACGGGGGTGCCAAGTACAGCATAGGGAATATAGTCAATAATATTCTAATAACTGTGTACAGTATCAGATGGGTGTGAGATTCGCCAGAATAATCATTTAGTAAGTGATGTAATGTCTAACCGCTGGCGTGTACACCTGAAACTAATATAATAATGTATGTCAACTGTAATTGGAATTTTTTTTTAATTTTTAAGAAATTGAAAAAAATAGGTAAACACTTATTTAGGCAAGTCACATAATTTTACTTCTCTAACATGCAGCTAAATCCAACACCAAGGGTGTGCTAGAACTGGAGGAGGCACGGACACACTGACAGCGGCGCCTCGGGTTTGGAGCGTTTCAGACCTCGAATGGGCTCCCGGAACGGGTCAGGTTCGAAAACCGAGGTCCCGCTGTATTTTGAAATTGCTCCCTGGGGAATTCTAATGTGAGCCCTCTCCTGATCTATAAAGAGGGGCTGCTCACCTATTCCCTGTCATCAAGACATATGCATATGAGTCGACTGTATCTGAAAGGTTTCTTCGAACTCAGGGTCTTCAAATGAAAAATTATAATGGAATCTAGCACATGGAAATAATCATACACAGTATACTAAACAATATGACTTCTCTTTTCCTCTCTTGACTTCTCTTTTCCTCTCTTTCTCCCTTTCCCCCCTCCCTCAATCTATTTACACACAAACATACTGCTAAAGTATCACTTCCAAAAATCTAAAACTGTAACTCACATGTCAGAAATTTTATTCAAAAAATTAATAAAGGAACCAATAAAATGTTAAAATTGATTCAAAGAATGTTTGAGGTGCTAACTATTTGTAGGCAATTCAATAAAGAAAGTTAGGGGAAGATTGCTTGTTTAAATACAAAACTGGTAATTGTCTGCAGAGCACTAAACTGTAAGCTGCGAAATTATCTTTTCCACAACACAGAAGTTCTTTGCATCTCTACTGGATAAAAATTCGCAATTTGACATGTAACCTCACTATGTCTGGGATCTTTAATCAATATTCGTGGTAGCATATTTGAATGTAACACATAGTCACTTTATTTTTTATATACACATATATGAGATATAATAAATATAAGAATTATTACCAAGTGTTGCTGTGGTGTAGATGGTATTAACTCCAATCCAGACTTGTTGGAACCTAGAAAAAGCAACTATGAGGAACGGAAGGAAATGTTATGTGCCTATTTGCTGCTCTCCACTGACCCTTATCTGTATCACAGTCCAGTTTACCATCTATGACATTCTACAGGTAACAGATGTCCTCAGTTTCCTCAGAGAAAATCCCACTGACATCTCAGCTGTACTTAGACTCTAAGCAACTGCGCAAGGAAGAGACTTAATCAGAGACTATGCCCATGGCATTTTAAATACTTCTGTAGCATAATTGCTAACAGTTACTTAGCATATATCTAAAAATTCTGCATATTTTGCAAAATAGGTTAACTCTAGTTACATTTTATATACAGGTAGACACCTTTTGCACTCAGCTGTTGGTGGAAGAGTTGAAGAGACCACCCTGAATTTTGGAGGGAAAAATAATTCTGTAAAGGAGCATTGTCTCAAAACTTTTCCGCTCATGGCTTAAAATACCATAACCCAAAACTGACTCTGGCCACGGCTGAGTGAAGAGCTTGGCAAATCCTCTCTCTAAAATGCAAGTAGAAGACTGAACAAAATTAACAGAACCAACCATTTCAATACTATGGCAGCATTCCAAAGGCATATGACAACGTAACAAGCATTTATGCTTGAAAAACTGCTGACTGTTGAGTAGAAATAGTATGTCTGGCATATTTGCCTGGGGTGTCCCCAACAACCCTCCTGCTCCATTGGCATGGAGGTCTGCCAGGGCAGAGCAGTCCATAGAGACTGACAAATTGGAAGGGCTCACTATATACAGGGCAAAAGTGATATAAAGTACTCAAATTTTTTTTAAAAAAATATATCTTTATTGATTTCAGAGAGAGGAAAGGAAAGGAAGAGAGAGAGATAGAAACATCAATGATGAAAGAGTCATTGACTGAGCCCGCAACCCGGGCCTGTGCCCTGACCAGGAATCGAACCCCGATCGCCTGGATCCCAGGTTGACGCTCAACCCGAGCCATGCCCGGCTGGGCATAAAGTGCTCCAATTTTAGACACGCACAGAAGAACCCACGTTGGATAGGAAAAGATTAACTACAAAAGAGTAAGACTGGGCTCAGAGTTTTATGCTATACCTAAAACAATGCCTTTTACTTAGCCAACAGTAAATAAATATTTACTGAATGAATGCACAAAATGATAAGTTTGTGATGACAACAAAATATAGGCCTCAGAAAATAAAACACCCTTGATCTTCATTAAAAAAACAACAAAAAACCCCGATTACTTGACCACAGCTTCCTAAGGGATTATTGAGACAAACTGGCCAGATATGGGGATGTTTTGGTACAAGAAGCCTGGTAGAGCCCTCAGTGGAAACACGGGATTATAAAAAGTTAATAACAAGTGACGAGTAGCTAGAAGATGGTGCATGAGAGAAATCTATTTACTTTGAATATTGTCGCTGTAAATTCCCGCCTCTTCTTCCAGTTCCAACAACTCCTTGTTAGTCAGTTTCTCGGAACCGCTCCCAGGAGCTCCTCCATGTCACCCTCCATGTCACCCCAGGTCAAGGCTGGTTGCCATCTCAACTGCAGGATTGCTGAGTTTTGCAAAGTCTTTGAAGTCATGAATGAACCTCTTGCGCATATTCCTGCAGCTGCTGTTCAACACACTCCTTGGTGACATCATCCGAAGCCTAAGCAAGGTCTGGATGCGCTCGTAGATGTTGTAATCCTTCCAAACTGCATCAGTGTCTTTCTCAGTTGCAGCAATAGCCTAGGTAAAGGTCCTCCTAAGGTAGTAAGCTTTAAAAGCTGCTGTGGGGGGAAATAGGGTAGCATTTGTAATTCTTTCAACAATAAAGATAAATTAAAAGTTAAAAAAAAAAAAGGCTGTTAAGGGTCAGGAGTGGTTTATTTGGAGGGAGGAACACCACTTTGACATGGGATGAAGATCACCAATAAAAGGAAGACATCTGGGAGCATTATTAACAATAAGCAAAATCCTGAAAGGTGTATTAGTCTCCAAACAGTGTTTCCTCATTCTGCTTATGTAGCAATTCAGGAGCTCATCTTGGAGGAAGAGCTGGGCTGGCCATGACTTCTTACTGCTCCTGTAGGACACTGGCAGAGTGTGCTTACGGATGTGCTTGAAGGCCGCAGGGTTCTCACTGTGGCATACCACAAAGGGCTTCAATTTGTAGCCTTTATGTAACAATGCCCTCAAGCAAGACTATTATCCTGTCCTTAAGAGCCTTGAAACCTGGCATTGATTTGGCCTCCTTACGGATGAAAGTCCTTAACAGAGAAAGAAAGTCCAGCATCTATTTCCAGCCTAGGGAGGTTTCATCCATATTGAATATTTGCATTGGCAAGTAACTTTCCTCCACAATCAGCACATCTAGAGTTCCCAAAAGTTCCTCAGCTGCCTTGCCATCAGCACTCTCAGACTCACCACTCGCTTTCACGTTATGCAATGAAACCTGTAAGCACCCAGAGCTAGCCATAAATTCAGCGTCGTAGTTGGGTCCAGTCTTTTCTTTCAGCATCGCAGACTTTTTGCTTTGGCCACGATCATCACTGTACTGAGAGGGACGCGCTTCTGTGGCTGGTCTTCAATCCAGGTCATTAGAAGTTTCTCCATGTCTGATATAGGCCCTTCTCGAATTTCTGTTAGCGTCACTGCCTTCAGTGAAGAAGATCCATTAACAGCTTCCATCATTTTGGTGTGGTTCGGGCAGATCGCAGCTGTGGTGGAATGGGACATGCCTCATCGGCGAGCAACACCCGTCACTGATTTTCCACCTCTGTAGTGCTTAACCACTTTTTATTTGGTTTTCAGGTCAATCACTAGATGTGGCCTCTCACTGGCAACATTAGCAGTGGATTCTGTACACTTAGGGGCCGTAATGAAGAAAACAACATGAGATTAAGCCAAGCACAAGTGAAAATAATGCAATCGAGAGAGATGGTGAATGTGGCGTGTGAGGCTCCAGCGGGCATAACACAGCACACTGTTTTAGAGCAAACTTCCTTTTTAGTAAGTAGAAAAAGTAAAATAAAATAATGATTAAAAGTATAGTATGGGCCTGGCTGGTTGGGTTGGTTGGCTGGAGCATCGTCCCATAAACCAAAAGGTTGTGGGTTCCATCCCTGGTCAGGGCATATACCTAGGTTTCGAGATGCAACCAACCTATGTATCTCTCTGACATCAATGTTTCTCTCTCTGTCTCTTTCCCTTCCTCTTTTTCTAAAAATCAATAAAAACATACCCTCAGGTGAGGGTTAAAAGAAAAAGTACAGTATGGTAAATAAACTAGTAACATAGTCACTTATTATCATTATCAAATATTATGTGATATACATATTGTGTGTGTTATACTTTTATATGACTGGCAGTGCTGTAGGTGTGTTTGCACCAGCATCACCACAAAGACAAAGAAGTGAGGGATGCTTTGCACTGTGACATTATGACATCACTAGGTGACAGGAATTTTTCCAGCCCCATTATAATCTTATGGAACAGGCATATATGCAGTCTGTCATTGGCCAAAACATCATTATGCAGCGCACGACCGCACTGCTTTTCCTAAGATTTGTTTCCACATAATAGGGGCAGATCTGTAATGCAAACTCTCTAGAATTGGGTTATTTGCTTCCAGAACCTGAAAGGCAGAATTGTCTATGTCAAACATCAACCCCTTCAGCCCTACAGTTGATTACTCCGATCTAGTTGGTGACTCCATCCTTCCTGAGCTATTTGGAAAGCTGCTACCAGATGGAGAATAGTTCCTGTTAAGAGCAATTAAGACATTTTATGTGAGACTATTTAAAATGCAGAAGCTAAGACATATGTCTGTCAATTATTTTCTATAAAATGTCTTAAGGACAATTACAAAGAGAAAGGAAGCCCAGCAGCTCTGTGTCTGAGCCTCCTGCTAAGGCTCCATCCTGAGACTCTGCAATTTTATCTGTTTACAGGTTTAGTTTTCTTGTAGGCTTTTATTGAGAGAAATGTTTGAATACTAGAAATATTTCCCAAGTAGCTGATTTCACAGGTAAGGAAAGTTAGGTTCAGGAAGCTCAGATGCCCTTCAAGGAGTATTTAAATATTTCTTTTCAGCTTTCAGTCCATGGACAATTTCAAAAGAAAAAAAATCTCTCCTCACACTAAATGTTAAATATTGCCTTTAAAGAACTTAAGTTTCATTTTAACCTTAATCTGAATATTTTTTCTGGGCAGTACTTTCTCATACTTTGGTTATAAAATAATCATCAGTCCACTTGTATTGGATCAATTATATTATAAAAGACAGATGCCACTTTCACTTACCTGGCTCAGCCAATTATGCAAAATAGCATTTTCTTAGAAGTCTGTTATCTTTGTGGGCAGAACAGAGTTCAACCACATGTCAGGTCTTCCTTTTATTTCTCTCCTTTCTATTTCCTTTACTTGGGAAAGTCTCTAAGGAAACATGGCTTTGCTTAGCCTCTTTGACTATCTTGACTTCCAGTAGAGAAAAGGAGTTACCAGTTACCATGACAACCTTATTTTCCCAGAGCTCCCTGCTGTACCTCATTTGCACTAAACAGGAACGATCATTATTATTCAATGAAGGCTCTGATAAAGCCCTTTTCTTTTTAATGGTTTGCCATACCCCTTGAAGCCCTCCTTTCTACAAAGGGTTATGGCTCTAAGGGAGAAACCATTGTGTTTTCCTAAGAGAACGTCACCTTTGCCATCTGTCCATCAAGCACAGAAAGCACAGGAGTACAGCCCATGATATCTCTACCTTCTAGGCATTTTCAGAGATTTCTATTATACGTAGACTTTGACTTAATCCAAAGTTCAGGTGAGATTTCTAATATTTGTTAACTAACCATTTCTCCGAATTCTCTAACTTCTCTATATGTACTAAAAGACAACTAGTTTATCACTGATGTTTTATTCAAAATAACACAAAACTTTTTGAAGTGGCTCACACAATGACAACTTTAAAACTTCACGATGTCACAAAGACCAGAGATGGAGCAACTTTCAGTTGAGGATTGAACTAGAAAACACTGATTTATTTACCATTTTTTTCTTCACCTTTCCCCTGTATCTGCTTCCTTCTCAAGTTCCTCTTCCTTAATGACACAAGATGTCAGTTCTGGGAACAACATGCTTTCTTGCCTGTGTCCGGCATAAGAGAAATACATCTTACGTAGCTTCTAGAAAAAAATATCTACTTATATTTATTGTCCTGATTTGTTCTTCTTTCTCATGATTTCTTTGGCTATTTGGAGTCTTTTGTAGTTCCATATACATTGTAGGCATTTTTTTTTCTATTTCTGTAAAAAATGTCTTTCAAATCTTGACAGGGGTTGCATTGAATATATAGGTGGCTCTGGGCAGTATGTATATTTTAACAACATTAATTCTTCCAATCTATGAATATAGGGTAATCTTTCCATTTGTTCACGTCTTCTTCAATTCCTTTCATCAAAGACTTGTAGTTTTCAGTATACAATTCTTTCGCCTCCTTGGTTAAATGTATTCCTAAGTATTTTATTATTTTTGACGCTATTGTGAATGGGATTGTTTTCTTTATCTTTCAGCCATTTCATTTTTAGTATATAGAAATGCAACTGTTTTCTGATGTAGTTCAGAATTGCCACATTGTCACAAATCCTAAACTTGACTAAGTTCATTTATTCGTTCTTACAGGGTTTCGGTGGACCTTGAGTGCATTATGCTAGGTGAAATAAGTTAGACAGAAAAGGACAAATCTAAAAAGGCCAAAATCATAGAAAGAGAGAGAATGGTGCTTACCAGGGACTGGGGTTTGCGGGAAATGGGGAGATATCGGGCTAAGGGTGCAAACTTCCAGTTATGAGTAAGTTTTGGGGATCTAATGAACAGCATGGTGATTATAGTTAATAATACTGCATTATGTACTTGAAAGATGCTAAGAGAGTAAATCTTCAGTGTTCTCACCACAAAAAAATGGTGATTACATGGCATGAATGATGTGTTAGCTAATGCTATGATGGTAATCATTTTGCAACATTTAACTGTATCAAATCAACATGTACACAATATTATGTGTCAATTATATCGCAATAAATATGGAAATAGAATATAATTACTTTTCCTCTGAACTAAAAAGGGCTCTGCAATATATTCATTTAAAAACAAAACAGAGAGTAAAGATTCTAAAGTATATTGCTTTTAAGAGCCTCCCTGCCCTGCCACAACACACACACACTCACTCACGCCTTCACTAAATTATGAGTTAAACTGCTACCTTGGATATTTATATGGTACTGATGAAAGATATCTCCTGAGAGGTCTGAGTAATTTCTTCAGCCATCATTTGACAGAATGTGCATTATTTTACTCAGTGTTCTATGCTACGGGGTGGCAAATTATTTCTGTCAAGGGTCAGACATCAAATATTTTAGGCTGTGTGGGCCACAGGGTCTCTGTACCAACTACTCAGTTCTGCCATTGCGGCAAGAAGGGAGCCATAGACAACAGAAAAGCAAGTAAGCATGACCATATTCCAATAAAACTTTATTTACAAGTAGAAGCAAAGGACTGATTTTGGCCCATGCTGTGTAGTTTGCTGGCCTCTGATCTGCATGAAAAATTCTTTATAAAAGGAAATTTTAAAAAAATTTTGGTCTTTTTACTTGAATTTTTACACATCTTTTTAATGTGTGAAAACTCCAGAAAGTACCCTAATTTGCCTTTTCCTTTTTGCTACCAGGAAACTCAGAGCTAAATTTAGTGCTCGCTTTAGTAAGTATTGCTTTTCATTTTATTTGGTATATGAATCTATCTGTCTATATGTGTCATATTTCTGCTTTTATGCCTATAACTTTCTCATTCTGTGTATATTTTAATTTTAAAATCTTCAAATCATTTTTGGAAATAGGTGAAGCATAAGTTATATTTAAATCTTTCATCTTTTTCTACCACTCACACACACCCACATGCGAAAGTCTCAGTCTCTTTCACACCCATTTTCCAAACAAGCAAACTGAGACTCAGATATAGCCATAACCATAAATCAAAGGAGTACTAGTACCTTGACCTTCACTTTGGTCTCCTGTCTCTGAACCCGTTTATTCTAGAAACAGGCTAACAGAAATAAAACTACAAATAAATAAATGTAGTCCAGAATCGCCACCTTGTCCCAAATCTAACTGCTGTTAGTTTTACCTTGAATAACACACTAGTCATCCTCTCACTCTTGCCTCCCCTCTCTCTGTCTGCTCCCCGCCCCCGCCTCTCCCTCAGCCCTGTTGCTTACTTTCCTATGGCTCCTGTTACAGATTTACGGAGCAGAAGTCAGCAAAAGCTCACACCCCTCATTCTCAGGGGCTCATCTGCAATATCGGTTTTATTCTGATAACACTGATGTTCTTATCCTAATACCGGTATTATTCTTATGGGCTCACTTGTGCTCTTGAAGTCCCTTTGTCTCCCTTTTCCTCCACTCTTCAGTTCTATGTGGGCTCTGTAGCTTTCCCTATTTTGTTTCTACCTTTACAGGGCTTCGCTTCTATGTCTCACGTCCCAAGAGTCCTTCCCAGCCTGTGCTGCCACTTTCAGCCCTGCCTTGCGATCCCTCAAATGTTCTGCATTATAGTTTCTTTCCTGGACTTTGTCTTTGATCTATGGCTGTCAAGTTCACCCTCTTTCCTACTCCTTTGCTCCAGTAGCGCCAATGGGAGCTGTATTTGTTAATAATCTTAGAGTAAAAATGACCACAGGCAGTCCTCAATATTGGCCCTTAGTTGCCTTGGAAGCAAAAATGCCAGGGAGAGAGAAAACAACTGCACAGAAGCGTAAATCAGACAAATGCAGTCATGTTGGTGCACAGTGAGTTTCGTTCATTAGCTTCTGCTCACTACTATGTCAGCTGGAAACTGTATAAACCTCTCCAAAAGACAACTGCAAGCCTATAAAACACTAGGCATTAATGTGCAGTGAGAACGCACTTAATGGAGAAACTCATAATATTCTCCCCATACTAGGCTCTATGAGATTATCCAAAAATATACAGAGAAAATAAGGCACTTTAATCTATTTTTAGGGATTATTATTATTGGAAAGTTCTGCAACTCTGTGATTTGGACTTTCTCACCAGAGATATTTTATTTTGGTTTAAAAAAATAACTGGAGTTAAATATTTCTTTTTACTGCTAAAATTTTCCAAAAGACTAAGCCTTTTCAAGTACAAATTTCATTAGGGACCAAACAAGAAACTGAGCACATATTTCACTGAAATTTTCTCCTTCCCACTGAGACTAAGAGCATGAAACCAGGTTGAAAACACTTAGAAAAGCAAGTGTCTTAGAAGATGTACTCTGAAGCTTTGTTCATACAGTTGAGGCAGATTTGTCAATACGTGGTTAATTTTATTAAAATTGAGCCATCTTGATATGTACATAGGGCACCAGTAAAGCAAGTCTTTGTGAAGATATTAATTGAAAAAATTACAAATTATATTTCAAAGAAAGCCTTACAGTAGTTGTTATAATTTAAAACATCAGACTTTTCTTTCATTTAATGTTTTTATTGAGGAGCAGTGGCCATAAAGCTTTTCAGGGATAGGATCTCCAACAGTCTTATTTTAACCCAGCCTGCCTGCACATGAACACACACATCTGAGCTAAGTAAAACTTATACTTTCAATTTTTGATTCATAAGAATATAAATTAAAAGTCATCCAATTAAAAGAATCACATTTTGAAATTTTCTAGTCCCATCGCAATATTACTCAATTAAAAAATAAACACAGCTCTGTGGGAATATTTGTGTTACATGAAGAAATTGATATTATAGCTTGCTTTATTAATAACTTTAGTCCTATTGAGTATTTGAGATCATGATTTCAACTTGCTTTATGCGTTTTCCTCAAAAAGTAAAGCTGTGCAATATGAACCAGGCTATTATTGGCTAGTTTGAGCGATGAAAATTTCAGAGAGGTGAGCTGCCTGACAAATGCAGACATGTGGGCCCATGCCCTAACCAGGATTACAAAGCACGTTCTCAGAACTCGAAACATTTAAAAATATTATCAGCGCCTAAAAGAAGGACTCTCTGATATCAGAGGCAGGATCCAAAAAAGAAAACCTCCCAAGAGGCTATGTTGGAAGAATGTGAACTGAAAATCCAAGCAGCTTTATGTTGAGTTACCATGACATTAAAAACTTTTCGTTCTCAGAGTGTTCTAACAAAGGAAAAGAGAGTACAGTGGTCCAGGATCAACAACCTGAATTAATTTTTACTCTTGGCTTTCCCATGTTAAGAAATCTGGCAAATTACTAAAAGCAAAACAATTCTGTTCACCCGTCAATATCAATAGTTGCGTCTGATTGTGATTTGTGTTTCATTAGAAGGAAAGAGCTTCTAACATAGCCATCTGATTACGTTTGAAAGCACAATTGTTTTCTTTTTTTAGTTTGATGCATGACAACAATAGGGTCAGAAGCAACATTCACTTTCAATAAGTATTTTAATAAAATAATGGAGACAGACCTGGAAGGGACTTCTGACAAATTCCTGGGTCATAGTTCAGTATCTCAAGGCTAGCTGAAAGTCATAACTGGAAATTTACTTGCGTTTCTTGTACATACACTAAAGCCACAAATAGTGAGATTTTGGGAGAAGTGTATGAAAAACCTATAGTACATTCAATCCAATTTTTCTCTCTGACAACAGCACTAATAAGCATGTTTATTCTTTTAAACGAATACTTCAGATATTTACTCATATATGCTTAAATATCCCCATTTATTTATATGTCCTTCAATAAAATAAACAATCTCCAGACAACAGCTACACATGCCAAGGCCTGCTCTCCATTATTTTGTAAACCTCCTGAAACCTTGGGTCCGTTCACAATGTTTTATATGAAAATAATAGGGGCAGGAAAAAGTTACCTTGCATTTCACTCCGTGTTCCTGATAGATGTGCCCTCTTCTCCATGTGAAAAATATTCTCTTTTTCTTCTCTTTCCCCAAAATTGCTCTCCCCACTCTATCTCTTTGTTACTAGGATGTTCCTGTAATTGAAAAGAGGGATGGAAGATGACTTGCCTTTGAATGGTGTGCACACAGTGCAATATACAGGTCATGCATCAGAGAAATGTACACTTGAAGCCTGCATGATCTTATTAACCGATGTCACCCCAATAAATTTAATTTTAAAAAAGAAGAGAGATATGACTAAGCCTAGTGACCCAGGAGCTGGGCCGGTTCCCACAAGGTGGGACTGTCAAGGGGAAGAAGAGAGCACCATCCTTTCCTTTCACAATTGAAATGCCTCCCCCTTTTAATTTCCCTGTCCAGATGAAATACTAGATAGTTCTTCTTTTGACTTGATTTCTGCTTCTGTTGCCTGGTGCTTCTATTTCAGCTGAGGTCAAAGAGACAAATGCCCAGGCTATTAATCTAGTACAGTGAGCAGCAAGTCCCCTCTCTAATGATGATGTATAATAACTATGAGTTAAGAGGAAATCTTCTGCTTTGTGCTTTATTAACTACACTTCATTTTTTATACTTACCAAACTCAGTCCAACTTAGAAATTTATCAGTATTTCTTTTCTTCCTATTATCTCCTCTTTCTTTTAACTAATGTGGAAACCACTTAAAATAATTAACTGTTGGAAATTGACTTTGAGCATATCTAGTTGCTTTTTAAAGCCCAGTTTCAGTTCAGTTCTATCTTCAAATGCATGATTTTTCTCGCCATGGGCCTGGGAACCTGACTGAAAGTAAGAGAATGGAGAATCATTCTAGAAGCCCAGCAGCCTCTAAACGCCAGGAAGAGGGAAACCATCTCTGTCTCATTCACTGTTATATATTCCCAGGGTGTACTACTGTTCAGGCACTTGATATATATCTTTTGAGTGAATAAATAAATAAATATCTTTCTCCAGCAAGCCATCAAAAAATTATTCCAAATAGTGTTTGCCACTCTAATCTCACTGCACAGAAATAAATAAAGAACTTACTTAAACTTAAGGGATGTTTTGTAGTAAACCGTGAGGAGTAGGACATTCACAGGGGATTCTGTGTGATTTATTCCTATTGTTATTATTATAAATAATGTTGTTGTTATCAAAGATATTACTGTTGCATGTAAATCAGAACCTACGTCAGAAAATTGCAGGACAATCGTCTCTCAAAACAGTTGATTGCTTATTATTACTGGTGTTCTACGTATAAGCAACATCCAACCCCACCTCATTGTGGGGGTACAGTATTATTAGTACTCTCATTTCAATGGATGTTTCTTTCTTGGGAACATAATCCTAAGAGGCACTCTAGTTGCTTATTGTGGAGAGTAAATTATATATAATTATTTCCATAAGCATTTACTGACCGACCATCATTTACGTTCTTGGTCCTACTGAATTCATCCACCAACAAGGAGGAAAGAAACAAATCAGTCATCAAAGTAAGCAAAGAAAAACTCATTTATCCACAATGAAAATCACTCTACCTTCTTCAATACATTTTACCCTATTTTTATTCAAACTCACCTTTTTAATAGTTCAAAAACCTTTATGAAGGGGGAAAATGAAAAGTTTGGGAAAGTTTACTATTATTCAGTTGGAGTATGCAAGCATGTTTGTGCTAATGCAATAACTACCTGTAAGTATAGATAAGTTTAAACTATTCATTATTTATTCTATTACTTTAGCTCTTTTGTTCCTTCCAAAGGGCTCTGATGTGACCATATCCTGGAATTACTTCCTGTCTTAGCAGGAAACACTGGCAACTTCCTCACTGAGACATGAGTCCTCATGCTGGTTCATTTTTATTGTCCTGGTCACCCTCCCGAGGCTTTCTGGTGGTCTGAGCTCCAGCTGTCCGAGGCCCTAACTTGACTGTGATGCCCTGGTAATTACCTGCTTATTATTTAGCATGAAAGGAGTGAAGGGAAAACCAAACAGCATAGGCATGCCATTTATACAGCTTGGCCAAAAAGCTGCACTTAACATTCTCCAAGTCTGTTCCCTGCTGATTAATGGGGGAAGGGACCAGACAAAGGCAGTTTAGACACGTGCCCAGGAAGGTCTGAGTGACATGGGAAGGTGCTTGCCCCTCAATCACACCTGGAAACAGGTAATTGGCCAGGATGGGCTCGGCCACTGCAGCCAGTATATATAAACTTCCAAACAAAGGAAGTTCACTCCCTTGGCTTCAGGGCACCCGACTCCCATGACTCCGGCTGCAGGGGGCAGGCACTCCACTGCGCACACACGGCGCATGGCCATGCTGGGCTCCACACATGGACTAATGGACTTTAATCTGGCCTGAATACTGAACTTCACCCAGCTACAACATGGAACAGAAGCTCTGGACACCTGCCCTGTTTCTGACTCAGCTGAACTCCCAGCTGCCCCTTTTCCAGGACTGGCTTAATGGGCAGGGGACGTTGGAAGCCGAGAAATATAACTCCACAAAAATAAAATCTTTTTCCACATCCCATCCTCCCACGCAATCCTTAGAAAATTCATTTTCTGTAGATATTGCAAGAGCCTCATTTCCACTCATGTCTGGGAGATGTGGCCCATTAATATCCCCTGCATCAACTGGACTTCCTTTATACTTTATTGCATTACAAAGTCTAGCATGAGATTAGCTCAGTCTCAACTATATAAAAATGGTTTGCCTTCAACACTTCTGCTGTCTGAGACAGGGCTAGTTTGACGGGAATGCAATCAATCTGAGCAGGCACACAGGACCACACACTCAGGCCTTTTATCATTGAACTCATGTTTCATAAGTGAAGTTCAATGAAGTCTGCGTATGAGCAGAAAGTATGTGTAGAAGAAAGGAAAAAAGCTTTATATTTTAGTACCTTTACGGGACTTTCTTTGTGCTTTGCGAAAAAGAGGCCCTGCATTTTCATTTTGAACTGGTCTCTCCAAAGTATGTAGCCAGTCTTGCTCTGAGGAGCAATATCTGAAAGTATGATACAAAGTACAATTTCTCCTTTAAAAAACAACAAAAAACCTCCAGAGAACACAATTTTCAAAACTACTCTTTGAATACCCTCAAAAAAGGTTTGGTATGGTGAAAATTTATGATAGATACAGTACCTATCTAGTAAAGCAATTTAATTATCACAGGCTGTATTAATTACCATAATAAACTCCACTCCAATAGGACTCTAGGTAGACAAGTCTTCCAGCCTCAGGCCTCTCCTCATTAAATTGCAATTAGCATGATAAATGGGAAGTATGATTTTGCTGCAGCCAGTATTAGTCCTACTTACCAAGAGGTGACAGGGGAAGCCATCAGCGATAAGAATTAAATATATTTAAATAAAAAAGAAAATGGTCGAGTTTCCTGTCATCTGCCCATTAGGCCAACATCTGCATGCAGGTATATCTTACACATTTCTGCTGTAATTGACGAAGACCTCAAATAAGTACCAGTGTTAATATCAGTTAATGCAATCTGGTGACTAAATGCAGTGTGTCCTTGGAAGGTCATAGTATCTGTGAGGATTCAAGATAACTACAATCTTAGCAAACAATTAACTGTAAACCTTACTAAATAAGATGGCTGTTGTGGATGGTCTCTAAAACACTGTGCACTCATTTTTAAAATTTGTCTTTACTGTTGAAAGTATTATAGGCACCCCCTTTTTTCCCTCATTGACCTCCTCCACTCCTCAACCCTACCTCCCAGGCCTACTGCACTACTGTCTGTCTTCATCAGGCGATAATATATTTCACACTGGCCAAGGGTATAGCTTCAACAGCATTGCAGAAGAAGGCTTTATTATATATTGCTTTATTGAAACCTAAGCAAAGACACACTACACATTTGATTTTAATCTGTGACAATATGTTATAACTACAGAAATCAGATTCCAGGAAAATCTCTACCCTGTAGTAAAGTGACTTTTTTTTGCATGCTCACTTTTTAAAATATGTTTTTATTTATTTCAGAGAGATGAAAGGAGGAGAGAAAAAAACATCAATGATGAGAGAGAGTCATTGATCAGCTGCCTCCTGCACACCCCCTACTAGAGATTGAGCCCACAACCAGGGCATGTGCCCTGATCAGGAATCGAACCATGGCCTCCTGGTTCATGGGTCATTGCTCAACCACTGAGCAACAGCAGCCTGGCTGCATACTCACTTTTAATCTGAGTTTCTTTTAAATAGGTTTCTGTACCCTAATATCAAATATTCCCCAAAACG
The DNA here is from genome assembly GCF_964146895.1 of Miniopterus schreibersii. Classification (NCBI taxonomy): domain Eukaryota; kingdom Metazoa; phylum Chordata; class Mammalia; order Chiroptera; family Miniopteridae; genus Miniopterus; species Miniopterus schreibersii. The sequence goes on along the minus strand of NC_138104.1, from coordinate 94,376,510 downwards.
AGATGTTTTGAAAATTTTCATTTTAATAAATGAATTCTCTGGGTAAGGATACCTTACTCAAAATACCATATCTACCTCTGCTAACATTTTAAATTATTTTTTTAAAAGTACCATCTAGTATATTTGATTTTACCTGGTCAATGCTAGGAAGGATGGTTATTTCACCTTCTCTGTTCTCATCCAAACACTCAATAAACTATAACCAAGGATGTGAAATATCTATACACTGAAAACTGTAGGATACTGAGGAATGAAACTGAAGAAGACACAAATATATGGAAAGATACCCCATGTTCATGGATCAGAAGAGTTAATATTGTTAAAATGTCCATACTACCCATAGCCATCTATAGATTCCATGCAATTCCTATCAAATTCCTAATATCATTTTTAACAGACTTGGAAAAAAACAATCCAAAAATTTGCAAGACACAACATAAGCCCCCAACAGTCCCCCCAAAAAATCTGGAGTAAAAAGAAAGCTGTTGGCCTTACACTCCAGATTTCCTCCTCTCTCTCTTTCCTTTTCCTTCCTTCCTTCCTTCCTTCCTTCCTTCCTTCCTTCCTTCCTTCCTTCCTTCCTTCCTTCCTTCCTTCCTCCCTCCCTCCCTCCCTCCCTCCCTCCCTCCCTCCCTCCCTCCCTCCCTCCTTCCTTCCTTCCTTCCTTCCTTCCTTCCCTCCCTCCTTCCCTCCCTCCTTCCCTTCCTCCCTCCCTCCCTCCTTCCTTCCTTCCTTCCTTCCTTCCTTCCTTCCTTCCTTCCTTCCTTCCTTTTTTTTCTTATTTTGGACAAAGGAGCCAAAAACAAACAACGGAGAAAGTCTCTTCAATAAATGGTATTGGGAAAACTGGAAAGCCACATGAAAAAATTAAAACTAGATTGCTAACTGACACCACACACAAAAAATAAATCAAAATGGATTAAAGAGTTGAATATATGACCTGAAACAATAAGATACAGGGAAGAAAACATAGGCACTAAACTTATGGACCTTGTTCTCAGAGGGGTCTTTGTGAACTTGATACCAAATTCAAGGGAAGAAAAAGCAAAAATAAATGAATGGGACTATATCAAACTAAAAAGCTTCTGCACAGCAAAAGAAACCATCAACCAAACCAAAAGGCAACCAAGTGAATGGAAGAAGATATTTGCAAATGAACCTACAATAAGGGGCAGAGGACTGAACAGACACTTTTCCAAGGAAAGCATAGAGATGGCCAAGAGATTTATGAAAAAATTAGCAACATCATGAACTATAAGGGAAATAGAAATCAAAACTACAATGAAATACCCCTTCATAAACAATAGAATTGCTATGATCAATAAGAAAAGAAATAACAAGTGTTGGGGAGGTTGTGGAGGAAAGGGAACCCTTGTACACTGCTGATAGCAATATAAATTGGTGCAGCCACTATAGAAAACATTCATTTTGTCATTAAATTCTGGAAAACTGTACGAAGGCTCCTCAAAAAACTAAGAATAGAATTACCATATGACTTAGCAATCCCTCTTTTGGGTATCCACCAGATTTCAAAGTATATTACAAAGCTATAATAATCAAACAGCATGGTACAGACATTCAAACAGAAACAGATCAATGGAAGGCAATCAAGAGCCCAGAAAAACTATTATGCATATATGGTCAACTAATATTTGACAAATGAGCCAAGAATACACAGTGGGGAAAGGATGGTCTCTTCAATAAATAATGCTGTGAAAACTGGATACCTACATGCAGAAGAATAAAATAGGACCCCTATCTACACCACTCACAAAAATTAACTCAAAATAGAGTAAGGACTTAAATGTAGCCTGAAACCATAAAATTCTTAGAACAAAACGTAGAGGGAAAGCACCTTGAAATTGGTCTTGACGTTGGCAATGGCTTTTTGGATATGATACCAAAAACACAAGCGACAAAAACAAAATTCACCAAGTAACTACATCAGAGTAAAAAGTTTCTGTACAGCAAAAGAAATAACAAAATAAAAAGACAGGATGCAGAATGGGAGAAAATATTTACAAACCATATATTTGATAAGTAGTTAATATCTAAAATATTTAAGGAACTCAACAGCAGAACCAATAATCTGATTTTAAAATAGACATTTTTCTAAGGAAGATATACAAATGGCCAACAGGTACAGGAAAAGGTGCCCAACATCACTAATCATCAGGGAAATGTAGATTAAAGCCACAATGAGATGTCACCTCCTCCTCTTAGAATAGCTATTATCAAAAAGGCAAGAGAAAAATGCTGGTGCAGATGTAAAGAAAAGGGGAACCGTTATGCACTGCTGATGGGAATAGGAATTGGTGCAGCCACTATGGAAAACAGTATGGAAGTTTCTCAAGAAATTAAAAATAGAGCTACCGCCCCGCCAGGCATGGCTCAGCGGTTGAGCGTCGACCCAGGATCCAGGCGATCCGGGTTCGATTCCCGGTCAGGGCACATGCCCGGGTTGTGGGCTCGATCAATGACTCTCTCATCATTGATGTTTCTATCTCTCTCTCTTCCTCTCCTTTCCTCTCTCTGAAATCAATAAAGATATATTAAAAAAATAATAATAATAAAGCTACCATACTATCCAGCAATCCCACTTCTGGGTATTTATCCAAAAAAATAAAAATAGAATTTCAAAGATATATATATAATCTGCACTCCTAAGTTCAGTGCAATATGATTCACAATAGGCAAAATATAGAAATGACTCAAGTTTCCGTCAACAGATAAATGAACAAAGAAAACCTAGTATATATTTACAGTGAGATATTACATAGCCATGAGAATGAGGAAACAACATGAAATGGACCTGAGGACATTATGCAAAGTGAAATAAGTCAAAAAGAGAGAAAAAAAAATACTGTATGATCTCACTTACATGTGGAATCTAAAAACATTAAACTCATAGAAACAGAGTAGAATGGTGATTGCCAGGGGCTGACAAGTGAGGGAAATGAGGGCATGTTGGTCAAAGGGTACAAACTTTCAATTATAAGATAAATAAGTTCCTGGGACCTTATAATTGACAATACTGTATTGTGTACTTGAAAGTTGCCATGGATGCATAGAACAGACCGACATATCTGGGGGTTGGACTGGGAGAGACGAGAAGAGATTAACCAAAGAACTTATATGCCCAATGGACACAGGCAATAGTGTGGTGAAGGCCTGAGGTGGGGCAGGGGATGGGAGGAGAAGGGCAAAGGGAAGGGAAATTGGGGGGCATCTGTAATACTGTCAACAATAACAAATAAAAAATAAAAAAGTTGCCATGAGAGTACAGCTTTAATTTTCTCACCCTAACAACAAAAACAAAATGGTAATTATATGAAGTGATAGAAGTATTAACTACCCCTAATGTGCTAAACATTTCACAATTTATACATGAATCAAACTGCCACATTGTACACCTTAAACTTACACAATGTTATATGTCAATTATAGATTGATAAATCTGGAAAAATATTTTTTAAAAAAGATTTCATCACTTAATGGAGATGGCTGTCTTGGGTTTAGCTGTATGAGTTATCCATTAAAGTTTATTCTAAATGTGATAAGAATTAAAAATATATTATTCACATTTTTATGCTCTTAAAACAAACCACACAAAAATCTAATGTCAGGACTGGCGTGTCTTGCAAATGACCCCAAAGTCTGTACATCCGGCCCTGACATTTGTTTCTGAGATCTACACCCAGCTCCAAGCTCTAGACCAGTGACTCCATTTGCATATGCTAGAAGAAGTACCCAATATTGTATATCAACTGTAATTAAAAAATAAAAAATATTTAAAGTAAAAAAAAAAAAAAAAAAGCAACCAAGCAATCCTTTGCTCTCTCAGTTCATTAAAAACCAGCATGCTGATATTCATCTTGATTGCGCCCTTTCTCAAAAATTATATTCATTTTGCCATTAAACCCTGTTAATTCTGCCTCTGCCAATCTATCAAATTCTCCTTTCCACTCCCACAGCCATAGTGGACAGTTGTCTCTATAGGTTTTGTTTTAGTTTATTAATATTTGCCTCCCTCACAGCATTGTCATTCCTAACTTTGTTTTATTCTTGATGTTGGCCCCTGTCACTCTATCATTACTTTGCACTTATGGGAAGTTCAAATATTTTAATTAAATACAACTTCAAGATTAATATATAGATTGTTTAAGTGAATTACTGCTACTTAGATTTTATAGATTAGAATCATTAGAATATAAAAATATTTAACAAATTTTGATCAAAAACAGACTTCTGCACACATTAATATTATTTCTTCCTTTGAGTCTCAACTCTTAAAATAAAAACAGCAAAAAATAAGAGTGGAATAAAGAGTAAGACGATATTATCCAAAGGAGCACTTACTTGTTCCAGGTGCTATCCTGACTTTAAATATATTTTCTCATATAATCCTAATAAAAACTCAGTGAGTAGGCTATTAACCAAGTACACATTTTAACTATACTTTTTCTTCTGCACATGAAGAGACACACTGGCACTTACTAGCTGATTTCAAACATCAGAACTTGTCTTGAAAATGTGCCACTTCTAGTGCCAAAGGCCTCTAACCACGTTTCCTATGATCATTGTAGCTCGGGCCTCATTTCTTTATATCCTGTTGGCCTTAGTGATGCCAAGTTCCTCCAGAGGCGAACTGGCTTTCTCTGTGTCTTCATTCCAGGTGCTCTCACACCCTACCCTTCCTTCCAAACCTGACAGTGGGGCTGAGAAAATATATGGGGCCGTGGGGCCAGGCACAAGGTGTAACTCTCACTCTGAGGGTTTTGCATTACTAAAAGGAGAGTTTGTCACTATAGAAAATTTGCTACTGCCCTTCGTTCCCCTCCTAGCTCCGTAAGGGTGATGAATCTGCACAGATCGATCTCTAGATGTATCAGACCTAGAGCAGATTTTTTTCCGTTTTCCTATTTGCTTCTTAAATGATTTTTACTTGCTTTTCGTTTCGAATATGTTAAAAAATGTTTCTTGATGGTCTCAAATGAATCACATCTCTCCATGTTCTACAAACATCTTCAGACTGTCACAACATTTCATTAGGTGACAATACTTGACATTGACTCATAAGCACAACTGTATTGGAAAAGCAAGTAGGGTGGAAAGGGAATAAAATACTGATTACTGGTCGCTGCTAGTCTTCCTTCTGAATGTTCTTCAAGACAACCTGGAGTAGACTTTTTGGGACCCTAGCAAGAGGCTGTAGACTGCACTTAATTTTCTGTTTATTGCTCCTCGCACTTCCCCCTCTAAGAACACCGAACAACTTGTAGTTTTTCTAACATGCCAAGCTATTTCACATCTTGGTGCCTCTGCACAAACTTCTCCATTTTTCTAGAATTTTTTCTCATTCCCTTGTATACCTAACAAAAGCAAATATACTTCAGGACCTACTCCAGGTGACTTATCTGTCAATCTACTCAATGCTGGAAAATTAATCCGTTTTGCAGAGGTTAGCTTGTATCCACAGCACTGCTGCTACACCACAGTGGTTATAAGTATCATTTTATGTATTTACATTTATATTTCTTCTTGAATGTAGAACCCATACCTCGCATAATTTCCTAGCACTTAGTAGTTTCAAAATTTATGAAAATTTAGTTGTTGAATATGAACTAAAAGTTTTAACTTGCATCAGTCTTAGGTTACAGATTTTTATTTCTCTGTGCAGGATAATACAACCTCTTTCAGCACAGAGACACTGTTTCCTCCCCTCCACTATCTACAGTCACGAGAACTAAAGTACGTGCAGTGTCCAAAAGGACTGGTGATGGGTAATTACTCTTGTCAGGTGCTTTCGACTAGCATCAAAATTGGGCCCTTTATAGCACATATTCATACAAATGACAGCTCGAGTCTAACCTATTTCCCTAAATGGATGGAACCATTTCCCACCCTTCAAATGTTTCTTTCTCTCCTCTAAGGTTATGTCAAAAATCATCTTGATTAATAGTCAATATGTCCATTCCACTCAGTGGCACTTCTGAGGAATTTGTTACACTGCCTTTAGAATTATATAGGAACTAAAATCCTTCTAAAGCAACCACACAGCTCCAAAGAAACCTTGGAGGGAAATCAGTCTGTCATTAGCAGATACCTACTAAAATTATCATCAACATTATCATCATCATAGTTATCACATAATAAAGTCTTATGTGATCAATTTACTTTATGTGAATACAATATCACTCCTTGCTTTTAAAAAAAATCTGTCCTACAGGATCTTTCAAATGTGAGCAAACAGACCTAACTATGCTTCCTTCAGGAGGGTATATGTGTGTATATGGATATCTTTCATGGTATTTTCCCTAATTTTGATTGTTTATATAAGAATAAAAGATAAATAAATAATTATCATTTATATATGATATGTGCATATCATATATTACACATATGCTTTATACATATTATATATCATATGTACATATTATATATCATATATATTGTACACGTATATCTGTATATGCCCAGTCAGGAGACAGAAAGCACAACAGTTATTTGAACAGAGAGCATATAATTGTCCTTCAATATAAAGAACTGTTAACTAGGTATAACTAGGTAACTGAAAAAATAAAAAGAAAATTCTAAGGTATTGCAGAAGTAGAAACTTCTGAAAATAGCTACTACCTACAGGGCCGGAGGAACAAAGAGAAGAGGTTAGAATTGTGAAAACAGAGCTGCTTAGTGGAAGCGGCTCACAGAGAGCACGGAGGATCCGTACAGCTCGTCTGGCACTGGTGGGATCCGTACAGCTCGTCTGGCACTGGTGGGATTCGTACAGTTCATCTGGCACTGGTGGGATTCGTACAGTTCATCTGGCACTGGTGTCCCTAATGGTGGCATGAGGCTGGCTCTGCGAATACCGGAAAAACTGCGAACTGTTTGGGCCGCTCCTAAGGAAGGAGCTGCGGGTACCTGAGTGCAGAGTTGTGCTGAAGCCGACTGCGCAGGGGGGTGAATGGATGGGTGTCCCTTCTCTCTGATGCAGCCTTGCAGTCTCTTTCTCTCTAGTCCTCCTACAGGCAGAGCTCATCCAGGAGCAGCTGGCAAGGCAGAAACGTGTTGCAGAGCCCCCGTCCAGGATGACAGAGAAGAGACTGCAAGTGCAAGGGCAGGTTTGGAGCCGAGAGGCAGTAATTTGGTAACTGGTGCTTCCTCCTCTTGGGAAGGCAGCAACATTGCACAGACTACTTTGGTAAAACAGCTCTGTGTGCCAAAAAGTTTCAATAGATTTAATATTAATATAGGATCTCTTTTTCCATATTTGATCTAGAATGTTGTTCCTCAAAAGGAAATATTAGTCTTGGAGAATTATATACAGAGAAGAATATTTTCAATAGGCCATATTTAAAGTAAATTATGTCATTTCCCTACAGATTTCAATTTCCGTTTTCTTTCTTCCTTCCCTTCCCTTTATTTTTTCTGATTCATTACAGGAAGGGAGGCTGCTTGCTATATATCCCAGGTATAAATGTTATTCATATCTCAGGTCAGCAGGGGTCTGCAAAAAGAAATCAGTGAAAAGCAAGTTGACGAGGGAGATAGGTAAGAGATGGACACTGTGTTAAATTTCGGTTTTGGTGAAAAGGAAATTTTGGACTATGAAATGCACTTCTGGAATTCTGGATAGTCTTTGTAAGATGTGGCATAATCACACAAGTTTCTCAAGAACCATGTAGGGTGTTTAGGTAAGGGAATAGAAAAGATTTATGTTTTTTAAATGGGAAGACTGGCATCATGTCTATTGATTAAGCATCACTTCCTGTTGTAAGGGTAGATGTTATTCTAAGAGAAATAAATGAAAATTAATATTCATCTTTATATCACAAACAAACTAATATTTCTAGGGAGAGAGAAGATGCTCTCTCACGTTCTCCTAATCAGTTTCACACAGGAATGTTTCCACTATAAAGAATTGTTTTTTAGAACGGTAATCCGAATCAGGCAGAAAATCTGTCATGTTGTAGCTCTGTGATTTCTCAAATCAGCAACCATGCACAGAAGGAAGTACTAAATGTGAACCCTTTTTTTTCCCAATCCTCATCCATTTCTCTCTACTATTTAGAAGCTGACACACAGTAAATATCTATACAACAGAGCAACAGCAATGATAGAGTGACTAGAGATGAGTTTCTCCCATTTGCTGGGGAAGAGTTAGAAAATGTTCCATAATTCTATTTAATGCTATAGCAGCAGGTGAGTCTAGAAAATTATGTGGGATTTTTTTTTTATTCAAGAAATAATTCCATTTTATTCTGGCGGATTACCACTCCTCCAAAGGTAACCTCCAAAATTCTTAAATAATCATTTTTCCTCTTCTTTTGATTCCTTTTCTGTCTTGCTAAATTTTATAACGATTACTCAACATTACACTAAAAGTATTGCCAATTTGGGAGATCTACAAATTAACATGAAAAAGACACACCCAATAACACTAGAGAAAAATATTTAAATGAGCATGGAAAGGGCTATAGAAATATCCAATAAATATATGAAAACTTGTTGCACCTCATTAGTTATCAGAGAAATTCAAATTAAAACCACAGAAAAATATCATTATACAACCAAGAGAATGGTAAAAATTTTAAAAGACTGACATTAAAAAATCTGAGGATATAGAGCAAATAGGACTTCCATAAACTCTTGGTAAGAATTTGGTAAATGGACTCAAGTACTTTGCAAAACTGACTGTCAATGTCTATGTAAGTGGATCACAGGCATATCTTATTATATTTCCAATTGAAATATATGATAAGAAATCTGTCTACAAGAGTGTTAATAGTAGTTTCATTCATAACAAACAAAAGCCAGAAACAACTTAAATGTCCTGCCACAGTAGAATGTATAAATAATTATGATATGATCAAACAATGGAATATTATGCAGAAATAAAAATTAATAATATACTGCTAGACAGCAAAATACATGAATCTCACAACATAATATTGTAGGGAAAGCCACACTCAAAAGAATACATACATTAATAATACATTTATATGAAATCTAAAATGTCAAAACTATCCCTTGAGGCTAGAAGTTAAGATAGTGGTTATCTTTGGTCAGTAAGTGGTGGTGGTGATCAGTAGGGGCAATAAAGGAGGCTTCCAGAGTGCTGTTTATATATGTTTCTTGTTTTGGGTGGTGTGTTACATGGGTGTGTTCACTTTGTAAAACTCATTGAGTTTAACACTTGTGTTATACCATGTTCATGGATTGGAAAAAGTACCATTATTAAAATGTCCATAAACTGATGAACAAAATAGATCCAGAGACATAAAAGCTTGGAAAAGACTGACTATTATCAGAGGGAATGTGGGGATGGATGGGGGAAAGAGATCAACCAAGGAACTGACGTGCATCTAAGCATGACTCACGGACACAGACAATAGTGTGAAGGCCTGGGGAACAGGAGCAGGGTAGAAGAGGTCAATGGGGGATAAAAGAGGATATCTGTAATACTTTCAACAATAAATATAAATTTTAAAAAACCAAAAATTTTAAAAAAGGCTGTGGTACATTTCTAGCATGGAATACTATGCACCTGTCAAAAAGGATCTATTACCCTTTGAGACAACATGGAGGGACCTGGAGAGTATTATGCTAAGTGAGATAAGCCAGTCAGAGAAAGACAACTAACACATGATCTCACTCATTTGTGGAATCTAATGAACAAACTAAACTGATGAACAAAATAGGTCTAGAGGCATGGAAGCATGGAACAGACTGACAGATCTGAGGGGAGCAGAGGGGGAGAAAGGAAGAGATTAACCAAAGAACTTATATGCTGTATGTATTGCCCATGGACATAGACAATAGGGTCGTGAAGGCTTAGGGTGGGGCAGGAACTGGGTGTTGGGAGCAATGGGGGAGGAGGAAAAGGGGGGATATATGTAATACTCTTGACAATAAAGATTATATAAAATTCCCACCAATATACAAAGGTCCCAGTTTCTCCACATCCTCACCATCACTCACCGTTTTTTTAATAATAACCATCCTAACAGGCATGATGTGATATGTGATATATCATTGTGATTAAGCCCTGCATTTCCCTGATGATTAGTGATGCTGAGCACCTTTTCATAAGCCTCTTGAACACTTGAATGTCTTCTTTGGAGAAATGTCTTTTCGTTCATTTTGTAATCAGATTATTTGAAAGGGCTTTTTGTTTGTTTGTTTTTGTTTTTGCTATTGAGTTGTAGGAGTCCCTTACATATTTTGGAGATTAGCTCTTTATTAGATTTTTGCTTTTCAAATGTTTCCTTCAATTTCACAGGTTGCCTTTTCATTCTGTTGGCTGTTTCTTCTACTGTGCAAAAGCTTTTCAGTTTGATGTAGATGGCTCAGTCATTATGAAAAACAGAATGGAAGTCCCCTCCAAAATTAAAAATAGATCTACCATATGACCCAGCATGATTCCACTTCTGGGTATTTATCCGAAAAAATCCAAAACACTAACTCAGAAAGATATACGCATCCCTATGTTCATTGCAGCATTATTTATAATAAGCAAGATATGGAAGCAATCTAAATACCCATCAAGAGACAACTGGATAAAAATATGTGAGACATAATGGAATATTATATTACTCGTCCACAAAAAAACAATGAAGTCTTACTATTTGCAACAACATGGATGAACCTAGAGGGTATTATGCTAAGTGAAATAAGACCAACAGAGAGAGACAAATACTATATGAGTTCACTTATATGTGGAATCTAAAGAACAAAATAAATGAACAAACAAAACAGAAGTGGACTCATACATACAAAGTAGAAACTGATGGTTGTCAGAGCCGAGGGGGTGGAGAGCTGTGTGAAAGAAGTGAAGGGATTGAGAAGTTCAATTTGGTATTTACAAAATAGTCACCAGGATGTAAAGTACAGCATAGGGAATACAGTCATTGTTACAAACTTAGGTTTTCAATAAGTAAACCCAGAATAAATCATCTGCAGACAGCATAATTCTGGATTTGCAATTTGGGTGTTTGGGTCCACCTTCATCAATTATTAATCCCTTAACTCTATTTCTGAAAAAAATCTATAACTGTTTTAGAGAAATATACTATGAAGTGGGTTTCTTCACCATTTAGAAAATACACTGATTAAAATGTTTTCCTTTTAGGATTTTGTTCTTCCTGATGTTGTAGGCAGAACAACATAAAACTTTTCCATTTGAGTCCAAGCATTTTTCAGCCAAGCATTACATTTAAATAGAAAATTAACATAAAGCCAATAAAGGAGTTCATTATTCAAAACTAATTTTAACACTGACTCATTTAAAAATTAAGTAAATTAATTGGCAAAACATTTGATTCTTGCCAAATTGCAGCCTTCCTGTCAATTAAGGACAAGTGTTCCAAATAAGTATCTTGTAGCTATGGCAATACAACTTTCACAATAATATAAACAAGAATGCATTTTTGAAAAGAGAAGGAATTTTCTTCATAGCATCAGATATACAGTAATAGATCTGCTATACCATTAACATACCTTGTTGACACACACAAAAAAGAATAAAGAACATTAAATGTTATGTTAAAGCTTAGTCCTTTGGCATTTTTAAGGTAATTTACTTAAAATTCCAATACTAGTTTCTAAGGTGATAATATACAATGCTCAGTGTAAATATACTTCAGGTACCTTTTTAAACACAATTTCTTCAAAGAAATACTTGTAATTACTCTGCTTTACAGTATTAATCAGGCCTTTTGATGGCAATTTTTAAACGCCCTCTCACTTGCCAAATCTGATTCCATGAGAGAAAAGACTGTCCCACTTTGTTCATGGCACTGTCCCTGGTGACTGGGACATTATAAGTTCTCACTAAGAAATCTGTTGAATGAATGAGTAAATAAGTCCCTGTACATTCTATTCATTATTCTTTGTTTTTATTTACTCAACAACTTACACTCAAATATATTAATTTATATGTAAGTATTTACTAGAATCGGGGCTTCTGGTCAACATTAAAATTCTACCAAGCACAGAAAAGGTTCATCTGTAGCACAGCAGAATAAGTGTTTATCTGAAAAAAAAAAAATCTTACCCCCCCAGTATCTCCCTTTCTGTTGCCTTTCATTCCATCATTTCAGGATTTATTTCATTTTTCTACACTGCTTTCCCCAATGGTCTTCTTTAGAACACAGACTCTCTAGGGAGGGCATGATGTTCAGACTCTAGAATAAACTAGCACAGATTAGTTTTGCCATTTTGCTTTGCAGTTGGGTTTCCCTGGCAAAAACTCTAGACTGATATGATCTTGGAGCATCTTTTAGTCTCTTCATTGGTGCAATAAAAACATACACAGGATACAGAGGGTAAAAGACAAATATATTGAGGGGAGGGTCAGCAAAGGTTTTAGGCACTTCCGACTTGATTGATGATTTTACTCAGTGACATTTTCAAATATTTAATCGTCTCTTTATCTCCTGGGGGTGACTGATTGAAGTGGTTAGTAGCTGAATCCTTTTGATACATTTTTTTGGTAAAGCTTTTATTGACATAGCAACAGAAATACAGAAAAGTGCTCAATTCACAGATGTACAATACGGCTCGTTGCATTTTTGCAGTTACCATACTCAGATAACCAGCACCCAAAATACTGCCAGCCTCACAAAAGCTCCCCTCATACCCCCTTCCAGTCACTGACTTTTGACACCAAATATTAGGTTTCTGGCAATTTTTGTGAGCAGCTCTATAGGATGTATGGGCACTTATAACCTATTTTTCCTGAGTCTTTTGACCTTCAGCCAAAATTCTGAGAAACTATATACAATCCATTTGACATCCTCTGACATATTTGTAAGATTAAAAGGCAAAACCTCTTGGAATAATTTTGAGATCCACCCAAAGGAGAAATAACTCTAATTTATACATTTAATTTTTGATATCTTCCCTCAGAAATCATGTCAGGAAACTGGTTCTATTTATTAATATTACCTGTTGCCTTTAAATCTGGGGAGATCAGCACTGAAATTTAGAAGCAATTCTTGTCAGAGACAGGTTCTAGTTGGTTCTTCACTTTTACTGAGTTAAAGAGAAGACACATCCAAATTCTCAAAGAACTGCAGATTTAGAGGATCAGGTCTGCAAGAGACCTTACTGACTATTCAACCCAGTCAACCCAATTTACAGATGAGAAAGTGGAGGGCCAGAAAAGCAAAGTTTCACCACAAAATTAGGTAAGGTGGACCTGTCCTAGGGCAAGGGATGTTTCTGTGGAGTGAGAGGGCCTGATTTTAAGTTCTAGATCCACCATTGACCAGCTAGGTGAGCTTAGGCACATTGCTTGTGTCTCTAAGTCCTACTTTACTCACTTTCCTAATGAGTTATTGTGTGTACTTGGCGTATAGTCAACACTCAGAAAAGAATATTGCTGATAGAAGGAAAGAACTCCAGATATGACTTCAGTGCATACATTCTCAGAAGTATGGGGCATCAGACATTTTACAAAACTCTTAAGGATGTCATAATGGGGGTGGAATTCACTATCTGGCAACCTTCTGAAACACTCTGTAGTTTCCCCAAACAGCCATGAACAAGAAGTTTGATGGAAGGAAAATAAAATGAGACCAACAAATGTGTTTCTGAGACACCAACCCTCAAGAGTTAGATACTTAGCTATTGCTGTCTAAAGATCTCAGAATGGTACCTACGGGAGGTACAGTAAAAATCAGTTGTAAATAGATTGATTAGAGTATGGATGATCACCAGAAAAAGAGACTACCTCTCACCTGCTACCTCACATATAAAGAGTTGTGAGACACTTTTCTCCCTTGGTTTGGACAATGTAGAATTGACTTTATTGGCAGACACATTCCTCATTAAATCATTTTGTTCTTACAGTCAGTTCTTTTGCAAAAGTTCCACTGTTAAATCATATATCCAACATTTCATATTTTTCCTTTGTATTTATCCCACTAAAATTCATCTTGATTTACTCTCATTAGTTCAAACTATCAAGATCATTTTAGACACTGGGTTGTCATCCAGTGTTAACTACTCATCCCAGTTTTTTAACACCTGAGAGTTAGACCTCATATCTTTTACGCCACCCTCTGGGAATTTTTATATTGAACAGACTAGAAGAAAAGGCAGGAATGCTGTGGGGTGTCTAAATCTGCTACCATCACACAAATATTTATATGGTCCATTATCCAATGTGCTTTGGATATAGCCATTAAAAACACATGCAAATCTACCTACGTGTACAGTTATCCAGTTTTTACATTATGCTCTTTTTATCAAGACAAAGTGACAAAAAATCTAGTATTTCCCCTACAGAAATAACAGGAAGGCTAACTCACCATGAATTTCCCCAAATATATGCGCAGTTACTAAAATATCAACTATTTGATAACAACCAATCATTTTAAGCTACTTCAGGTTAGGTTTCTTTTTCTAAAGCTCCTTTAGTCTCAATCTTTGTTTTGCCATCTTAGACAAACAGAAAAACTTTGGAGTATACTAAACTCTCTCAGGTTTATTTTTTTATTGAAATCCAAATATACAATCCCTGGAATAAGCAAAGGACTGAAAGTATTACTGGTCAGGTTCACATACTGGAAATAATTTTACACTTCATCCAGTCTAGCTGCCCAACAGAACACTAGATTATTCCATGGAGTACACATCAGGTAAACAACATAAGATCCTATTACACAGTTCTCAAAGGAAGTATTTCAGTGCCGCAACATCATTCTGATTCAGTAAATAAATAAGATTCCTAGTAATCTGAGGAATTCTTTGCTCACACAGAGGCTTGCTTGTTCAACCATCTCTCTGGGAGTTTCAAGACACCCATCTGCAGCTGTTCTACTTTTTACTGGGCTTTATGAAACACATGCTTCACAGAGAAAAAAAACCTGCTCATTCAAGTGCAGAATAATCCTGCAGCATACTACAGGGGGAAGAGAAAGTGACAGAAATGAATGTGGCTTTATGGGGGTAAGTGTAAGAATTTTATAACAACCCATCTCCTGTGATTATTAAAAGCCTCAACTTGTATAAAGTAATGCAACTGAATCACGGTATACTGACGAATTTGTATAACTTCAGAAATTTTATCTGAAACCCAAAGGTATTTTTGTGATTACTATTTTGTTGTTGTTATGTATGCCAGTTATTTCTTTTGTCTCTCAACTACAGTGTATTCTACAATGCTAGGCCTGGAACGCTGAAAAGTATATTTTCCAGATCCCTTTTCCAGTTGGCTTCCTGTTAGTCTCAACTAATAGAAGACACTTGAGAGAGACTGGAAAGCAGGGGGAAAGACTGTTTTTTCTTTCCCACCTCAACATCAGCAGTTTCTTTCAGTTTCATTTCCTTTTGGAATTGCTGGAAGCAGCTTCACTGTGCCTCCTCAAAGGTACCAGAAGTAGCCAGGTGTCCCTACCCCCTCAGAGACGTGAGCTCCAGCTATGTAGAGTCGCTCCTCTGAGATACCGGGTCACCAGGAACAGCTGGGTGGTAACCTAAGTCTGAATACCAATTCTACTTCCCAGTTTCTGATTACCCAATCTCTTCCCTCTTATATTCTCAGACTTAGAGAGGTAGTTGTGTCTTGTGGTTATTATCTTTGGGTTACCTGGTTTCTTTTTGCTCTTTTAGCACTCCAACACCTGTATACGCAACTCCTTATACAAAATTCCTTCTATTGAATATCTAGTGTGCTTTATGTAACTGACTGGATCATAACTGATACATTATAAAATGACTTTTTTTTCCCCAGAATGCCCTCTAAAAACTTTTTTGCAATATTTCTTCTCAATAACAAGTCACTTTTGTGCACATGTGTCTGGTGGCCAAGTTCTTGAAATTATTTGAACCCTAAAAATGAAAACAGACATACTTACTCAACAACTATAAATACGCGCTGCAGGGAAATAAATTTGGTTAAAGAAGACTCTGTAACAAAGTTTGTTCTTGTTGATTATGCAAATATTTTGCCAGTGAACAAGATTTGTTGGCCACCCATGATGAGAAATGAGCCCCAAACTGACAATCTGGACCTATAAAAGCAATTAGAAGATGAGACTGATGAAGTCTGTTGTTTGTTACCTCCTTATCTGGTAGCTGAGTACTTTCAACATGTTTCTTTAGTTTAACATCATAGAAATCTATGAGGCAAATGTCCATTTTCCAGAAGAGGAACACAGGCTGGAGAGGGTAAATTACTGCCAAGGTCACAGAGCTGGTATGGGACAGACTCCCTTCCTGATTAGAAGCCATGATCTGTGGCTTCAATAACTTTATAAACAAGTCACACTGTCATAAAAAGTACATAATATTTACACAATTAAATATAGACATATAATTATCAATAGTTGTAGAGAGCAAAGACTTGATGATTTAGTTTGCAGCCACCACATATTATATATTCTCAAATCTAGTTTTATTAGGTAAAATCAAAAGGTAAAAGAGTGAGGGAGTTATAAAGAAATAATTCAATACATCCTTCTGCTATTAGACAAGCCTTCGCCTAATGCCCATGATAAAGTTATATAAACAGAAAAGAAATAATTAGTATGGGAGAAGGAAGGTAAAATGCTGGACAATTTAATTGGATTTTGTTGAAGAAATAACAGACTAAGCAATAAATAGGGAAATGGTACAGTTATCTGGGTAGAATAGAAATAACAGCTGATCGGGGACATAGACACTGGGATTTCAAATCCCATTTTGTCACTGACTCACTTGGTAAGATCTGACAAGTTATAAACTGCCTGCTTTTTACTCTCCCCAAAAGAAAAGAGAAGGAAGATAATATAACAGTCATGTCATACATCATAGGATCATTGCGAGGCATAACTATTCAAAGAACTCGTTCTAACGTACTTAGACAATATCAAATGCTACATAATACAGTTAATATGCTAAATGATTCAAATTCCCAAGTTAGGGTAATGACTAAGCTTTAAAATGCTCCTTTGAAAACAGGACAAGATGGTATATGTAAAATTCTGTGAGGACTTTCTTTCTATTGGCATTCCTGTCATTCCAACAGAAGAGTGCGACTTATAAGGGTATAAACAAACAGGAGTTTTGCAAAGAAGCCACTGAGCTACGCTTTACTGAATCAGATCCCCTGAAAGTTGTTTCCTCCAACTCAGCCACATTTCTACAAACAAAGCCAAAGGCTATATAAAGACACTAAGAATACAGTGGCGCTGAGTTTTATAGGTGGGCTCCCAGACACTTCCTCAGTGGAGGGGGAGGGGGGGAGATGGACACATCCATAATAGTGTCAGTGCTAAAGAAATAAAAATAACAAAAAAATAGTATTCCCAAAGTAATGAATAATTATAACCTGAACCATAATACAAATAACAAAGCACAGTACAAATAATATGAGTAAGTCTGAACTGAAATGTAAGCCTAAAGCAAAATATAAGACCCAACACTTAACACAACTCACTGAATTCAGAACCCAGTATAATTTTAGGCAGATGCTGACATCAAACAGGTGGCATAATCTGCAAGAACGGGCTAATGGCATGAATTTAAATATAATAATAGTGTGTTCTGAGAAGTAGAGTTGCACCTAAGGAAATGTATTTGAGATAAGACAGGAAGATGTGGAATCCAGGACTCAGTCTCAAAACCGAAGCTAGTTTTGTAGAGGAGGAAAATCAGGCCCTGATCGATAAACCAGAATAGAAGGCCTTGTCTCTCCCTCGCTCTAGAAACCTGAGAGACTCAATGGATAGGTAGATAAACCTCTAACCTCTCAATGGAGGATCAAAGGGACAGATTCCAGAAGTGTCACTATGGGGTTGATAATGCCTAGGGTCAGTTGCTTTCCAGTCACTTCAACCCCCCTGGATTTCTGAGGACCATTATGAGCTTTCTCTTTCCCTTCCCACCAGTTATTTGCAGGAATTGCCAAATGTGTTCTCAGTCTGAACCTGATTTATTCCAAGGTCAAGGAGAGGCACCCTGTAGATTCCTGGAAGGTTAACTTGTTCAACTGAGGTGGACCCTACAATGAGAAGCAGGCTGACACACAGGGTTCTTTTGTTAGTAAAGTCTACATTTATAAAACTACTTAAATGTTCCATTGAGCATTGACTAAAAAATATTAGAAAGAAGTATTACCTTAAACTCTGCAGATATTTTACAAAGAACTAACACAATTAGCTTGGCAATTGTCCAAGAGGGAAGAAATATGTACATGTGGGGAACAAATGCATAGACTTCATTAGCCAGAGAAGGATTACTATCTGAAAACATTTTAGCAGGCTCATGGAAAGTTTGAATAAAAGTATACTGTAGAGGACTCACTCTTAGCCACTGGAGAGGCTGTGGCTCAGGAAGATAAAAGGGAATTGCCTCTTTAAAAAAAAACAGTGTGGAGACAGTAAGGTCTTAACAAAATACTTTACATTTACTGTGTGCCAAGCACTTTGTACATTTTTCACAAATACTCATTAAATAAGTCCTCAAAACCACTCTATGAGATGGGTACTATTTTGTCGCCATTTGAGAGGTAAACAAACTTAATCACAAAGAGCCTAAGCAACTGGCCCAAGGTCACACAGTTAATAAAGGGGGTACTAAATTTTCAACTCGGGCAGCCAGATTCCAGAGTCCATGTTATTCAGCCAATTCAAGAGCAGACTCCAGACCAACGATACTAGTTGAAGGCAAGTTTCTAAAATACCTGGCTTCATATTGATAATTCTGTTCTACGGCGAGTTAAAACGTATCAATGAAGACAACTTTGCCAAAAGCCATGACTTTGTCAATGCTTAATTACCAGATGCTTCCTCTTTGTAAACACAATGGAGCTTTGGAATAATGCTGATATTTGGGATCACAACTGGCACTGGAATAACTGGCAAAGCCTATTCAAATATGGCTTTTATGGGGTTCATTAGTAGAAGCTGTGAAACACTAATCAGTCTAATATTTAAAACTTGGAAGAGTGGAACTCACATCCAGTGTGTGAGAAGGTCAGACAGAAACAGTATTTTGCCCCAGTATGTGTAAGGCTCATGAAACTGACGGAAAGTCAATCAGTGCAAGTCCTCAAAGGTGTTCAGCACTGACACACCAGCCTCGCCAGCGACCGTGCTGGCAGGTTCACGGAGGACCCTGTGCCTCACACTCAGAGATTGTCAGTGTCCTCATTTTGAAGATACAAAACCAGAATTAGGACCTGACTGTTCTGGGGTCAAAGAAGAGGTTAGAAACCAGCTGTAGGCTTCCAGCCAATCACTTCGCCTCTGTTCTTTGTCTCGTAAGCCTGCTTCCTCACTCACCTCTGTTTAAATGTTGGCAAAATAATTATGTCAAGAGAGAATGAGGGTGAAAACCCCAGAGTAACTGCTTTTCAGAGCGAGCTTTACTGTTGAAAGCTAGATGGCAACGCAGTTTTTAGATCATGATTTAAAGAAGACGCCATTTAATACCATATCTTTGGCAATACAAATAATTTATAACTAGGTAGTTGCAGTTATTTCAAATAAATAATTCACTGGTGTAAGATTTACCCTCCAAACGTCATGGAGTATGTATAATTTATGTTTGTATAAGTCAGTGTTTGTGGTAGGAAACACAAATCATTCTAGTTATTTTAAGAAAGAAAAGGTATAGATCAGGATCTTAGGTGTTATGAAATATTGGAAGCCCTGGAGGGATAGGAATCAGGGCCATCACCGATACACTTGGGTTTAAGAACATGATACCACAGATGTGATCCAAGGATTAGGAGTGTGCCTTTAGACAACTGCCTCTGAATACCCACAAGTTGGTTACTTCATTCTGAAACCCTGATTTTGATTGTCACCACTTTTTCTAGACACTCTCTTGGCCTCACAACCTCTGTGGGCCAGCAGAAACAGCACTTGGACACTCAATCCCCTATGAGTGAATCTAGGTGAAGGGAGCTAATACATAGTTAGTATCCTAGCTGCAAGGGAGTCTAGGAAATGTAGTTTTTTGTTTCCAGCCTTTGCAGAATGAATGATACATAGAAATACATAGGAATGAATGGGGTATTCCAATCACATTCAGCATGGTGTTAGTGTTTTTAAAACTTAATTATAGGAAAAACACATCTTAAACAAGGTTTTGAAATACCAAAGTGTTACAGTAAGATTCATTTTGTTTATCACTGCATGTGAGGAGAAAGGGAAAGGGGTAGAAGGCAAGTGAACAAGGAAAACATAGTCTGATTTTAGGCTGTATGTTTCATTCCTGTTGTCAAGCTGTGTAGCATGAAGAGTCAAAAAACTAAAGGATGGGGTTTTTAATTACTCCCTTTTAAAATGTTAAAATGATAACGTCCCTGGATGAAGCCATGTTTTAAGCACCTATCAGCTAATACCTTTAAAGTTATTAGCATAATTGTTGGCAGGATACAGGGGTAGGCTTCGGAGACAAATTTCACCCATTTCATATCTTGTCTTAAAGTAAATTTAATGCTAAGTGTAACTCAGCCCCAGGTTCAAATATCAGACCATCTCCTTATGTGAACTTAAACAAATTGCTAAGACTTCCAATGTCTTAATGATTTTGTATGATAAGGATGAAAATAGCATATTTACAGCATTTTCTGATAATTAAATTAACCAATTCTGTAATATTTACAGTATAAATGCTAAATGACAGAGTGATAATAACAAATAAAATAGTAATTCAAAGTTTGGGAGGGGGCGGGAAGAGATTAACCAAAGAATTTAAATGCATATATGCATATAACCCATGGACACAGACAATAGTGTGGGGAAGGTCTGAAGGGGTGGTCAATGGGAGAAAAGGGGGGTATCTGAAATAATTTCAACAATAAAGATAATTTTTAAAAAACCAAACAATAAAAAGGGGGTGGGGGAAAATTAACAGAATCTAAACTGTGTCTTGGGAGACCAACATGGCAACAGGCAGGGGCAGAGTGAGTGTGAGAGTGTGAGTGGGTGAGCGTGTGCGAGGGAAAGCATGGGTACACGTGAGTGTGGGTGGGTGTCTGTCTGTAGGCGGGGGCACTTGGGCGGGTGTTTCGGGCTGTACTAGTGGAGGAGACGGAGCAACCTCCGTGGGCTGCTCCTCCAGGGTGATTCTTGCCACTGGGGATTGGAAAGTGTACCCCTTTGCAGGATCTGCAGGGTCCTCCACGGGAGTGGCTGCAGGGAGCAGCCTCGACCCAGCCTCCTGGCCTCTCTGCACAGCACAGTGTGCCTGGCCCCACCACTGCAGCCCAGGGCCCTCTGCCCCACAGCTACCATGGTGACCCTGCACCCCAGGCCGCTGGGCCTCCACCTCAACCCAGCACACCCACCTGGCCACCACTGCCTGGCCTCGCTGCCCACCTCCATGCTGGACCAGGCCTTGCAGTCCCACAGCCAGAAGTAAGGGTAGGGAACTGCGGCGTTTGTCAGGGAGGGGGCTGTGGCCTCCCCCACTCTATGGCTTCACTAGAACCGAGGGCAAGATGGAAACTAAAAAAGTTGCAGAGCGGTGGGAACTTTTACCAGGGACGTGGACAAATAACCCAGTTAAGAAATGGGCACAAGACCTGAATAGACACTTCTCCAGAGGACATGCAGATGCCAATAGACATATGAAAAAATGCTCAACATTACTAACCATCAGAGATGCAAATTAAAACCACAATGAGCTATCACCTCACACCTGCTGGAATGGCTCCATCAACAAATCAACAAACAGCAAGTGCTGGCGAGGGTGTGGAGAAAGGGGGCCCTAGTGCACTGCTGGTGGGAATGCAGACTGGGGCAGCCGCTATGGAAACAGTATGGAGTTTACTCAAAAAACTAAAAATGGAGCTGCCTTTTGACCCAGTGATCCCACTTCTAGGAATATATCCTAAGAATCCTGAAACACCAAACAGAAAGAATATGTGCACCCCTATGTTCATAGCAGCGCAGTTTACAACAGCTAAGATCTGGAAACAGCCAAGTGTCCATCAGTCGATGAGTGGGTAAAAAAGCTGTGGGACATTTACCCCATGGAATACTATGAAGCTGTAAAGAAGAAGGATCACATACCCTTTGGGACAGCATGGTGGGACCTGGAGAGTATTATGCTAAGCGAAATAAGCCAGGCAGAGAAAGACAAGTATCACATGGTCTCACTTATAAGTGGAATCTAATGCACATAATAAACTCACAAACAAAATAGGTCCAGAGGCATGGAATAGACTGACATATCTCAGAGGGGACGGACAGGGGGGATGGGAAGGGATTAACCAAAGAATATATATATATATATGCATAAGCAATGGACACAGACAATGGTGTGGCAAAGGCCTGGGGTGGAGCATGGGCTGGGAGGTGTGAGGTAAAGGGGAAAGACTGGGGGATATCTGTAATACTGTCAGCAACAATTTTTTTAAATAAGAAAGAATATCCTGCCACCCTCTGGACTCAACATCCCCTTCTGTAGAATGGGGACCACCAAGGTACCTAGTCCATGAGGACAACAGGGTAAGATAATTAAATTATCATCTGGACTCAGACTTCTGTTTAAACTTGGGCTCTGCCTGTTCCCACTGAAGGATGCCTCAGTTTCCACTTCTGGAAAGACAGGGAGTTCATTTTATGACATCCATGGGTACTATTTTAAGACACAGCTGCTTCATATAATGGCCCCCACTTGTTAAGCACTTGCTGTATTCCAGGCTCTGGCTGTGTCTGCTCTGTGTGCCTGTTTGCTCAGCTGAGAGATGTGACTAATACGCAGAAATATTCCAAGGAGAGAACATAGGTCAAGCTCCCTGCATGGTGCCTGGCAGTGCCCCCAACACTAGAAGCCTAGGAGCTGTGGTGAGCCCTGCCCTTCCAAGTCCTGTCATCACAGTGGTTGCTATTTAGAGAATCTAGCACTGGTCTTGCACACAGCAGGTGCTCAATAAATGCTCTCTTTGGAATTAAATAAACCTGGGCTCTAATCCTGGCTCTAGGTCACTTTTTCCTCCTGAGCCTTGGTTTGCCCATCTGAGAAACAGGCTCGCCATGGGCAGGCGCAGCACCCAGTACCCAGCAGAGCAGAAGACTGAATGGGCAGGATGGCAAGTGTTGGGCCCAGTGTTCTAACCTTAGCAGGGTGGCAATGTCTTCGCTCCCTGGCAGGTCAGCAAGTCAACCTGACCCTCAGAGTGTGACACCCCTCCCCCACCTATGACCTCACCCCCAGAGTGGCCAGTGGAACCCTGAAGGGTCTGTGAGGTCACTCCATTCTGCTCCACAAAAATTCTCGGTGGGCAGCAGCCACTGGCTTGTCTCTGTCACAAGGAAACTTCTGAGACCCAGGGACTTGAGGGCTGTGGTCACAAAGAAGCTCCTGAGAGGGACAGGGAACATTGGGAACCAAGGACACTCCAGGTGCTGACTCTGGGAGGCCAGAACCAGGAGCAAAAGTTTTGTGGGCTGCAGAGTGTCACCCAGCAGTTGCGGAGGCCACCACCGCCAAGCAGCCATGGTCTTCGGCTGGCTACTTGTTCTGCTAACAGCTCTGCCCCCGGTCACGACAGGCGCCAAGCAATGCATCTTCTGTGACCTGACCGAGTCCTGGAACTGCCTTGGCATCCCCATGACCTGTGGTGACGACGAGGAGTGCTTCACAGGCCACGGGATGATCCCTGACCTCGGCCCCATCATCAACAAAGGCTGCATGCTCTCCTCTTCATGTGGCCACCGTGACAAGCCTGTCCTCTACAAGGGCATCACCTACAACCTAGTCTCTATCTGCTGCTATGGCGAACTGTGCAACAGGGCCCCCATCCCCGCAGGCGGCCTGACGGCGTGGGCCGCCACCGCCCTGGCGCTCGGCCTGCTGCTGCTGCTTCCTTGACTGTGACCAGTGTGGACCGCAGGGCCTGGGACTGGGCTCAGGGCTCCACTGCTCCTGGCGGGCCCTCCTTCTCCCCTTTCCCCCATTAAATGGCCAGAGGCCCTAGACAACCCCTTGTGGTCCTGACTTCTATTCTATGGCTGTCCACCAGGTGCCCAGGGCTCCACGAAGCACCTTGAGGCTTGATTTTGTGGTGGGGACCATGCCCAGTGGGTTTGACTGTACTACTATGTTTCATTGATTCTAAGATGTGTTATCTTTTCACATTTTGATCAGGATGCGTCCTTTCATTGGTGGCACCTTAGAGTCGACGAAATATGGTAAAAATAATATTAATAAATGACAGCTGATGCATATGAAACAAAAGCAATTTCTAGAATGTAGAATAAATTTGAGCTATCATAGAGTAACTGGAAGTGAAGTTAGGGTTTTATAGGCAGTAGAACTGGCAGAGAAACTTTGCAGATAGAGGAAGTAAGTTTTAGAGAAGATAAATGGGAAGAAAATGGTAAGGAGCTAGGGTCACCTTCAAGAAAGAAATTAAAAGACAGGGACCATGTAAAATCTCCTAGTAACATGCTAATCTAGTCAGGCCTCAAGATGGTATTTACAAGTGAAGAAATGATGGGAAGTTCTTTTCTGTGGAATGCTTTTTTCAAGGTATGCCTGCTCTCCCTTAGCTGCTTATAGAAAACAAACCTGATTTTTTTTTTTTAATTTATGAGGCATAGCATACTGGAAAATGTCAGTGTTAGATATGTGATTACTAAAGCATGCAGTGGAGATGCTTATGATGGAAAGAACTCCCTTTGTATAACTGATGCCTCACATGTGTTATTTAGACAACTTCTATGTAAAGTCTGATCCAAGTTACATACTAATAGAGAGAGGAACAACTGAGAGTTGCACTGGCACTCTCAGGCCCCTCCATGCTTCACCTGAGTCCATCGAATGCCTGCCTCCTTAGAGTTATTAGTAAAGTTTGATACATGGTAAAATCTGTAGTTCTAAAGAGTCTGATTTAACTTCAGTACCATAAATGATTCATTTAGCAGATAGTGAGTGGAACACATCCATTAATGCAAGGACTTATATTTGATTTAATGCAAGATAGTTGTTGGAAAGGGGGAGTTACAGTGAACTTTTGGAGAGTTTTAAATTTGATGTTCTGGAATTTGGATTTTATTCCATAATAAGGGAATGATACAGGTTGATGAAAGAGGATGATGGTTTTTACTCCAGTGAAACAGGACATAGGAGAACAGGAAAGAGCTGAGGTCTTAGGTAAAAGGCCTTCCAGGTGACTGTGATATTCAGGCAAAAGCGACTAGAACACTGAAGGCGTGAACAGATGATTAAGAAATTATAATTAAAATAAACAGTTCTTAGAGATGTACTGGTTATAAAAATGAGTTAAAGGTAGTTTTTAGAAAGGTTGAAAGGTGCTGCCTGGAACAGAAACAGGCAAGTTTAGAGTTAGTTTGACATAGGATGAATGTTAAGGACCAATGAGCTAAAGGAGCTTGTGGACTACACAGGTGCACACTCTCTCTCTCACACTCATTTACACACATAGCCCGTACTTGGACATTCAGAGACGTGCAGTCGAGTTCTTACTGTAAACCAGCTACCAAGGTGGAGAATTTACGCACGATTGAAAGAATCACGGGCGTGGTCCCAGTTGTCCCTCTCCTAGTCTCCCTCCTCTAGTTACGAAGGGTGACAAATGTGAATAATCCAATTTTATATTATTGGCTCATTTTGAACCATGATCTTTCTGTGCCAACGCCCCAGCATATTGGTTCCTTGTAAGTTGAGATTCAAAACATCTTATTTTTTAAAAAATATATCTTTATTGATTTCAGAGAGAGGGAAGGAGAGGGGGAGAGAGAGAGAGAAATATCAATGATGAGAGTCACCGATCAGCTGCCTCCCGCACGCCTCCTGCTGGGGATGGAGCCCGCAACCCGGGCCTGTGCCCTGACAGGGGATCGAACCTCGATCTCCTGGATCCTAGGTCAATGCTCAACCACTGAGCCACACCTGGCTGGGCTCAAAACATCATTTGAAACAAAATATGTACTGAAAATATGTACTGTACGTAGTGTGATTCCTCCGCACTCTGGCTGCAGTGCTATGTTCTTCATTCCATCCTTTTCATGTCCATTTGTGTCCATCAAAAGCAAATTTGTTTATAAATAGTTCATAATTCCCAAAGCTGATATATCAGAAGCGAGTCTCTCTCCCTTCGGTATATGAGGATCGGCAGAGGAGTGGAACATTGTGGTAAAATGAACAAAGATGTCCAATGGGAAGAGTAGATGAGATTTTCCAGGTGAGTCCAATGAAACCACAAGGGTCCTTAAAACAGGGCAGCAGTAGAGTTAGAGTGACAGGAGATTTGATAATAGAAACACAAGTTGGAGTAAAGCCATCATGAGTAAGGAGCCAAGAGCTAAGGAATGCAGCCTCTAAAACCTACAAAAGGCAATACTCCTTTGGAGCCTCCAAAAAGAACCAGCCTTGCTCACACCTTGTAGTTAACTCAGTAAGAATGATTTTAGATTTCTGATGTCCAGATAATACATTTGTGTTGTTTTAAGTCAATAATTGTGTGGTAATTTGTTACAGCAGTGATAGAAACCTAATAAAGGCTTCTAATCATTTTTGGATCACCTATGTCATCTTGGTTAGGAAGACAGCATTTGGCTTACAAAGAGAGAGGAAACATTTCTGCAGACAGATTGTTCTGATGTGTAGAAAGTTATCTCTGATCTAGCATACATTTTATATTCCACATTTTAAAAGCTGGATATAACGTGACCCTTGCTACCTCCCCCAAGGGTAGAAAAATAGGATTATTCTACAAGAAAGTTCCCAATTCACAGGTTAACCAAAACTTATCTTTTAGCATTGCAGACCCCTAGGTGATTATCACAGATGGAAACTTTTAAAGAGATATCCTCTGGGAGAAATCTGAAGCATTAAGATTAAAAAGGCCCAAGAAAATACCATTAACATGGCAACTGAAATTTTACTGATGACTTTAGAGAAAATACCTCCAGTTGACTTGAGGAGGAAAGACAGATCACCTTGATCAAGGAAAAGTGGTTCTCAACTGGGAACAATCTATCCCTCAGGGGATACTTAGCAATGTCTGGAGACAATTTTGGTTGTCACAAATCTGATAATACCACTGTCATCTGGTGGATAGAGGCTAGGCATGCTGCTGAACATCCTACAATACAAAGGACTGTCCCTTCTACCACCAAAACAGAAATATCCAATCCAAAATACCGACAGTGCTGAGGCGAGAAACCCCGGCATAGAGTATATCTGTGTGACCATACTTATTTTTCAGAAAAGGAAATGTAAATTAAAATAAATAATCCAATTTATGTCATCTGAGTCCTAATTTGATACCCATTTGATATTCTCTCTCCAAAATATATCTCAATCAATAGAGAAAAATTCATATACACTCATATATACTGAATGTTTGTAAAAATAAAAGACTTTTCAAGTGTAGAATAAACCTCAGGGTAGCCCTTCAAAAAGTTTAATGGAAATTTGTAACTTACAGAAAGAGTAGCATAAGTAATTCAAGTCAAGTCATCTGTATCATTCGTTTATACAAACAAATAGCTTATGTATAAATATAAGCCTAACTTCAGAAAGAAATCACTTAGTCACTTGCAGAATTTATTCTGCAGGAAAAATCTGACTTCCTTGTCCGAATGGATTTTGAAATTTCATTCCTATGTGGACCATTTATGTTAATCTTTAATTAATAAAGTCAATGTTATTCAGTTAATTATATTTAAGGGGAAATCAGAACCACTGTGATATAGGCACTGCTATAAAACTAATATTTGGCATAAGAAAATTTTGCAAGTTAATGATACCATATAAGCTCATATAAATGATAAGGAGAAAATGGACAAAATTTATTTATTTATGCAACTAGTCAGAATAAAAGGATATGCTCCCATCCCTTCATTTAGGAAATATTTATTGATCTACTCTATGTCACGGCCTATGCTAAACCTTCAGGAAATAAAAATGGGCATCATGGAACTGTCGTAAAGAAATTAAACTTGGTAAAGCAGAACAGTGGTATTGCAGGAGAGTTTCGATGGAATGCAGACTCTTAGAAGCTTACTTACGCAGGGATTTCATTAACGAGTGCTCAATGGAGGGTGGACAAGAGGAGGAAGGTGACACAGGAAAGGCTGGTCCGCCCTGTCGTCTCAAGATGCCCTCAGCTGGCCCCATGGGGAGCTCTGAAGATGAGATGGCCATTCACAGTTATTCTAAGTTGGGAAAAGAGGTCAGGTCTTTATAACCCTATTGCCAAAAAGCCATAGGATGCAGTCTGCCCCTGAGAAGGCGGCAAGAGTTTGGGTGGTGCAGTTCCTTGCAGACAAGAGAAATATCCAAGGAGAGCAGACAGCATACACATGTGGTACTGACAAAGAGCGCTATGGGGCTTAGTTGAAGGCAGTAAACTAACTATGATGCGCATACAAAGTACAGGTTCGGTATAATGCTGTTGAAGAGGTATTTGAACTGAAACTTGGACTGTGATGAGGGTTATTCCAAGTAAAAAAGCTAGGGAATTACTTTCCAGGCAGAGGGAACAGCATGTACAAAGTAATAGAGTCAAAACAGCAAAACATAATAGGAGAAAGGTTAAAGTTCATTCAGTGTGGCGCTCAGGACAAATGTTAGAGAGGGAGAAGGTAGGGCTAAAGGAGATGGGAAGTGATTTTATTTTATTTTTTTAAATATATCTTTATTGATTTCAGAGAGAGGAAGGGAGAGGGAGAGAGAGAGAGAAACATCAATGATGAGAGAGTCATTGATCGGCTGCCTCCTGCACGCCCCCGACTGGGGATGGAGCCCGCAACCCGGACATGTGCCCTGACTGGGAATCGAACCCCGATCACCTGGATCCTAGGTCGGTGCTCAACTGCTGAGCCACGTCAGGCTGGGCGGGAAGTCATTTTAAAGGGGCCTTGTAAACTAGGACAAGAAATTGGGAATTTCTCCTATTAAGAAATCTAGATCTAACAAGGACTTTAAAGGGGAAA
Source organism: Miniopterus schreibersii (assembly GCF_964146895.1). Taxonomy (NCBI): domain Eukaryota; kingdom Metazoa; phylum Chordata; class Mammalia; order Chiroptera; family Miniopteridae; genus Miniopterus; species Miniopterus schreibersii. The sequence goes on along the minus strand of NC_138104.1, from coordinate 94,347,597 downwards.
AGTAATAGGGTTTTATTTAAAGAAGATAATTCTGCAAGCACTGAGGACGGGTGATTGGAAAAGAGGGAAAACTGGTGCAGGACAATGCACTTGCAATAAATCAACACTCAATTGTGATAATGCATCAAAATCATCTTCAAGGGCAATAAAGAGTGTGATATAAAGTAAATGATGAAGCACAGGTTCCATGAAATGATCAAGAACCAATTTACCCCTCCTGCCTACATACACCTGATAGGACACTGCCCAGGAAGCAGAGGCCTTTTCTAATTTTAGTACCAACAAGAAATAATAAATGTTAGCATTGAAGGGTTCAGACAGAAGCTTTGACTACACAAATGCCTTCCAATTTAGACCAGAAGATGGATTTGAATGACAAACAGGTGAACATGCAGGGCAACCAACGATAATCAGTCAACCAACCCTATTAAACGGCAACTAATGACATGGATTGAATGTTTCTCACTCAATGACAAGTAAACAAGCTAACAAAATTCCATGGCACAGGACAGGAGAATATTCTATACTAGAGCTTAACACTTGAGAAGCAGAAAATTATTTGCTATTAAGTACATTATATAATGAACTAGTTTGTGACTTTAATAAAAGCCAAGAAAAATAGTCTTTAAAATAAGAGATAAAATGAGCTAGAACAGCCTGACAAGAAGAATTTGGTGGCAGAGAGATATTGATTCATTCAGACTGAGGTTGGCAGACCTAAGAGGCAGACCCTGAAAAGAGGATTCCTATGCAAATGATTTAAGTCAGAGCTCCCAGAAAAGACTAGTGACAGGAGTGGTAGAAGCCAGAGATGGAGAGAGGAGAATTGAAGCAAGCTCCAAGCTTCAGCCTGACATGTAAGTTGCACTTCCAGGATTCTCACAGTCTTTGGCTAAAGCTCACCCAGAGTGGCTATGTAAACTCCCAGGCTGTTTCAGCTCTGTGTGACTAAGCAAAGAAGTTCCAGTAGCCAAAGTGTTTACACACTGTGCAGGTGTCAGAAACAAGGCACAGAGTGGCTGGGGGACAGGCACACAGAAATGGTAGAGGAGATCCTAGGGGATCTAAGTACCTATGATGAAGTCATCACTGGGGTGGTTGCTATGACTACAGAGGTGAACAACGGAGAAAGCATGCCCACAACAACAGAACTTGTATTCTAGGTCGGGAAATGCAGGCTATAATCAAAGAAACAAAAAATATAAACAGAATAACGATTTACATAGATATGATAAAGTAATTAACATGTAAAAGCGGGAATGGGGAGAGGGCATCTTATTTATATTAGGGAGTCAGGAAAGGCCTATCATACACAGGGATATATTTATTTGTTCAGATACACGAAGCTTGTATCTTAATGAAATGAAAACACAATAAGGTAACAGGAACTATTATCATAAAAAGGAAAAATACAGTAGTAGAAAAAAATCTATATTAAAAGCATAAAAGAAAAGATCAATTACACAAAACATAGACTCCAAGTCCAAAATAGCAAGCTCTCTCAGATAGTGACTTAAAACCTGAGTGGTTCTTTTGTTTTTTGTTTTATTTTTGTTTAAAATATTGCAGTTGTCCCTTTCTCTCCAATGACCCATTCCACCTCTTTCCACCCCCCTGCCCAGTCCCTCTCCATACCATTGTCCTTGTCCTTGGGTTGTGCATATATGCATATAAATTCTTTGGTTAATCTCTCGCCCTCCTCCGTCCCTCTGACATTCGTCAGTCTGATCAACACTTCCATGTCATTGAATCTATTCTGTTCATCAATTTATTAAGTACTTTAGATTCCACATATAAGTGAGATCATGTGATTTTTGTCTTTCTCTGCCTGGCTTATTTCACTTAGCATCATTTTCTCCAGGTCCCCCCATGCTGTCCCAAAGGGTACGAGAGCCTTCTTCTTTACAGCTGCGTAGTATTCCATGGTGTAAATGTCCCACAGCTTTTTATCCACTCATCTACTGATGGGCACTTGGCTGTTTCCAGATTTTGGCTATTGTAAATAATGCTATGAACATAGGGGTGCATATATTCTTTCTGATTGGTGTTTCAGGATTCTTAGGATATGTTCCTAGAAGTGGGATCACTGGGTCAAATGGCAGCTCCATTTTTAATTTTTTGAGGACCCTCCATACTGCTTTCCATAGTGGCTGCCCCAGTCTGCATTCCCACCAGCAGTGCACCAGGGTCCCCTTTCTCCACATCCTGGCCAGCATTGTCATTTGTTGATTTGTTGATGGCAGCCATTCTGACAGGTGTGAGGTGATACCTAATTGTGAAACCCGAGTTTTAATTGCCCACGTGTAGAAACATGAATTAAATAAAGTCTGGGATCTAAGAAAGATGGGATTCACATCAAAGCTCCCACATATATGTACAGTTCCTTAAGGGACACAGTAAAACTAGTAAAAAATGGGAGTGATGCCTGTCTGTCTTCATCATGACTTTGCATAAAACGGGAAGGACAAACAAAACCCCCAAATGCTTAGCGACTCATCTGTACTCAAGTGGGTTTGGGTCTAAATTCACACTATCTGTACAGCCCCCCAAAAATCCAAGATGGAAAAGTAGGTTATATGATCCTGGGATGATAGTGTCCCTGGGTTTCTAAAAGCAGAAGCAAATACAAATTCTCACTAAAACAATGCATTATAAATATAGGCACCAAGATTCCAAGAAACATGAGCTCACAATAAAAAGGAATCACTAACTACATGGTTAATACAGGTAAACTATGAACAAAAAAACCAAGCACAAAATCAGACCCACTAAGATGGGAAATTTTGATTTTATCAGATATAGAACATAATATAAATTTGCTTCATGTATTGTATTTTTATTGAATTTATTGGGGTGAGATTGGTTAATAAAATTATATAGATTTCAGATGTATGATTCTATAATACATCATCTGTGTATTGTGTGTTCGCCACCCCAAGTCCAGTCTCCTTCCATCACCATTTATCCCCCCTGTATCTTTTTCTACCTCCTCCCATTCCCCCTGCCCTCTGGTCATCACCATACTGTTGTCTTTGTCTATGAGTGTGTTTTTTCTTAATCCTTCCATCACCTTTTTCACCCAGTCCCGCAAAACCCCTGCTTAATGTATTTATGGGACTGAAAGATTAACAAAACAAGAAGAAATATAAAAATCATCAACATTTCTGATGCTGTCCAGTTTGATAAGCATTGGCTTATTTAGTTACTTCCCAAATATATTTTGAATGATTGGCAAAAAACATACTGATACACTTGCAAACCAGATATCATTAGTAAATTTTAGAAACCATTCCCACGCCTCTATAAGGTTCCCCTGAATGATGGGGGCATAAAGTCTGGAAACTACATTTCTCAGACTTCACTGCCAGCAGAGTTTCACCTAGATCCTGCCAAGGAAAGGCACCTGCAAGAGACCTGGATGGCATAAGACACGAAGAGCATTCTTTTTCTCTGGCACTGCATCTGGGAACATGGGCATCAGCAGATGCTAGACTTCCTGAAATTCACCCTCCTGACTTCGTTTCCCTAGGCTTCAATGGTTGTGTGAGTCTCTAATTCCCAATATTAAACCTCTTCCTGCTAGAAATACCTATAGTAGTTGCTGTTTTCCTGACCAAGGGTTAGCCAGTGATCTGAGACACACAGACAAGGACGGGAAGTAATGGTAAGTAACAGTAACCACAAAGAGCTTTTAAAAGGACTCCTGACAGCAATGATTTATAGTCAGGGCTGAATTTTAACAATTGGATTAAATATTGAGGTTCAGAAACATGAGATCAGCAATGGAACAGCTGTGAAAACTCTGCTGAACATCTTCTTTGATGCCAAGACAGAACCGGCACAAACAGACAGATTCTGCAATATAATTAGGGGAATTTTTCAACTTATAAAAAATGGATCATCATAAATATTCTAAAAACCTGAACAAGATGTCAGACCCCATCAAATTAATGTGATCACAAACAAGATGATAAATTGGGCAAATGTCAAGTTTAAGAGCCTAAGTCCCTGCCAAAAGTAGGCTTATACCTATAATGAAAGGCTCTGGTGGCCATGTTAACTGATGACTCCCTCATGATTATTTCATTTCAAGGATTTAATTATCGCCTTTCAGATTTCAGGAAATGTGGACTATTTTTAGATGCTGCAAATGTTGCTGAACATGGGCCCTGAGAGCTTAGGGAATATGCTCAAATTTTCCTTAATAGAAAAAAGTGAACTACAATATTCAGGCTTCTGGACTGTAGAGTTTTTGTACACACACACACACACACACACACACACACATACACACACACACAAACAAAGAAAAACTTTTTAAGCTTTTAGTCTTCAATTACAAAGAACATAGAAATCACTTGGCAGCCAATTTTAAACCATCATAATTAAGAGTTTCCATTCCACATCATACCAAGTATATTAGAATGTACTCATATCCCAGTTAATATAATATTATATTTAAAGGATTTTGACAATTTAAGTTTTAAAATTGTCTTTGCATAATTTATTTAATTTATAATTGGGCATGACATCTCAGCAATCATGCTGCATATTTGAGAACTCTAGCAAAATGAGTTTTTCTTTTCATAGTTTAGAGATAATGATTCTTTATTTCATATCTCAGACAATTTCATAAGCTTGAGAAACTCTGCCTGATATGAGACATGCGACCCCCAATAAACAATTTGCAGCTTCGGCTGAGAGTATGAATTCATATGGTCACCTAATTGTCGACAAGTTTTCCTCTTGCCAATTCAAGCTACTGAAAAAGGGATGAAGGGAAAGACCTCAGTTTATCTGTCCATCCCTCTTTGCACTTCAAAGTCTACCTTGACCCTGGTATTGTGGAGCAATCGATCTTTCCACTCCCACATTCCATAGGGAGTGGACATCACCAAAGGTCTGGAATTCCGAACACTGTCACTACTCAGATGGAAGTACCTGCTTAAGCTGGCAGGCTTCCTGGCTGGCACCACTGGCTTTCCTGGAGAGCAGCTGTTTCAATACCTGTCTGCCTCTGCTGGTAATCACTGCTTTTATAGTATGAATGCCTGGGTGGGTATCAGTTTCAATGGGAAGTGCTATTCTCCACCTATTTACTCATCCTTCTAGCACAATAGCAGCTAATAGGATGTCTGGCCCTTTATGAGAGGGAGCTTTGATCAAAAAGCTACTTTGGGCCAGACACTATGTTAGGGGCTTCATATACAGTCTAGTCTAATGATCATAATACAATTATAGATACTTCCATTGTCTTATTTTTCATCAGCTTGCAAGTAGCTCTTTTCCAATCCTTGGATAGGAATGTAAACCCTCTGATATCAAAGCCCATCTGGGTCCCACTACCTCACCTGCTGCCTCTGTTTACAAAGCACTTTTAAAATTTTTTTTTTAATATATCTTTTATTGATTACAGAGAGAGGAAAAGAGAGAGAGAGAGACAGACAGAAACATCAATGATGAGAGAGTCATTGATCGAGCCCGCAACCGGGCACGTGCCCTGACGGGGAATCAAACCCCGATTGCCTGGATCCTCGGTCGATACTCAACCGCTGAGATACACCCCGCCAGGCCAAAGCACTTTCTTTTCCCTCCCTTTTTATTGAATTTATTGGCATGGCACTGGTTAACAGAATTACACAGACTTCAGGTGCACAGCTCCACAACACATCATCTGTACGCTGTATTGCGTGTTTACCATGCCAAGTCTCCTTCCATCGTCGTTTATCCCCCCATCCCCTCCTCCACCTCTCCCCAATCCCCCTCCCACCAGCAACCACCACACTGGGGTCTGCATCCATGAGTTCTTTCTTTTTTTAATTTTTTGCTCAATCCCTCCACCCCCGCCAATTCACATGCATTTGCTCTTTTTACAACAAAGCCAATCCCATTGTTTTAAAGGGGCTGAGAGTAGTAATTAAGGTAGTCATTTTTAATTAACCTTTTGAGATATCTGTCATAAAAGATACTGCATGGACTCCACAGAACTGTCCATTAAAAACCTTTAGGCTGATAAAATACATTCTACAGCGATTTCCTTCCTGAGCGTAGTTTAGTCAGATACAGAGGAAACTCAAAGAGTCTGAGCTACAGAAAAATGGTTTGCTCTTCAGCAAGTTAAGGTATTTATAATGACTTCAGGATCGTTCCAAAGATAGCCTTGTCATTCTGTAGATGCCATGTAAGAAACAAAGAAACAGACCTGATAAAGCCTGCTTTAAAATTCTTATGAGTGGACGAAAGCAATATTTGCTATTCTGGAAGGCAATTATCAGGAAGCATGCTCCCAAAAAGTGGTGAAATGGCACAAAAGTCCAGTTTTGTCAGCCAGGAGGGCCATCAGCTTAACTGTTATATAGTTATTATCCATAGCATTATTTTAGTATATTTATATTATACATAAAATGATATTTTACAGTTATCTTACCAATATCCTTAAAATGGTTACATATAATCAAAAATAACCAGGCTAGCCCCAGACAGATCTGACACACCAAACAGTAAAAGGTAATGAAGCAATTTCTAGTAAGTTTTATGGAAAAAAGTATGATTTCAAATTTTAAAGCCAACTAAGTGTTGACCTGTGGGTAAGAGCATCAGAAAGATGTTTGCAGTTATTCGAGGCAGACAACATGGAGTATTTCATGCAATTTCTGCAGAAAATATTTTTATATTTTTCCAACTTACTGAAAGTTAAATAAAACATAAAAGTTCAAACATGAGGAGGACATGGAATAAAGCATTTGAAATTGAACATCAAAGCCAGTTAATACAGAAATAGATAAATAACTCTATACCATAGAGTTAGAAAGTGGATCTTAAAAATACACTTAACTCCTGAAATAAAATATCTTTAATGTAAAAATATATTATGAGAATAGTCTTTAAGGAGTAGGATTGAAAAATAATAATTAATACTATCAATAAATTATAATTGTTAACCCACACTGTCACCTTCCTGTCTTAGGTCTTGCCTAACTTTCTAGCATCACATCCTACCACCACTCCCCCTCAAATGCTCCATGGCTCAAATAGCTTGAATTACACCGTCCTTCCTGGAATATCCTATTTCCTGCTAGATCAGCTCAGGGAAAGCTTCTATGTTGTTTACCATTGTATCCCTAGAACTCCTATAGTAGTAGCTCCATAAATAGTTAAAGAAATAAATGAATATCTCTATGTCTCTTCTCTTATTATATATTCTTACTTTAATGCCTTTTCTCTCACTTTTCTATCAGATAGGTGCCTTCTCTTTCTTAATATGACCTCATGTCATCTCCTGAGAAGATCATATTGAAAGTCTCCAAACGTTAGGTGTTTTCCCATCTATTATAATACATATCACAGTATTATACTTGTTCATTTGTAAGGCTAACTTGCAACTAGCCTATCAGCCTGAGGGCAGTAACCATACTCTTTTCATATTTGCAAGCCCACTTATGATGATGCCTAGTAAGTGTTTGATAACTGATTGTTAGATGAAAAGTCTCCTTACCCCAAAATTAATATCCTCACTTATAGTAATAATAAAATAATAAATGTTTGCTGTAGCACAGCAGTTAAGAGCCAGACAGCCAGAAACTAAGTCCCAGCTCTACCCCCTACTAGCTGTTATACCTTTGGGCATCTTACTTACTCTCTCTATTCCTGTTTGCTCATCCCTAAAATGAAGTTAATAACAGTATCTGCTGGAAAGGATTAAATTAAATAATATATGGAAAGTGATAAAAATAGTGCCTGACATCTAAAAAACTTTCAATACCTGTTAGCTATGCTGTTACACTCTTAAATATGACAGACCTTATGCAACACACTTCATTGTATAATTCATTCCTCACAACAGTGTTTAGAGGCATTATTTTTAGGATCAGAAAAATGAAGCAAAGAGATCATTTTGCTCGAGATCACAGGTTTCTGTAAGAGCCTGAACATGTGATAATTGCATCAGAGGTTATATTCTACAAGTCTCAAATTATTCTATTTGTTCGAAAAATGCTCGTGCGTCATGTCCGCTACCCTTACTGCACAGACGGCATAACATCATATTCAAGAGCTGACTAGAATAGCACAGTCAGATTACCCAAAGCTCTAATCCCAGCCTTAACATTCAACTGGCTAGTCATTTTCACCAGGTGCTTAACCTCTCTAAGCCTTGGGTTCCTTTTGCAAAATGAGAATAATATCAACCTCAGAAGGTTATTTATTGGGAGAGTCAAATGAGATCAAATATGTATAACGTGCTAAGCAAAATGCCTACTGCGTTCAAAGCTCATTAAAAGCTGTTACCCCCCACAGGTTGTCAATCTCATTTACTGTATTAGTTTCTGTTTTGCACTGTACAAGTTTTTGATTTTATTCCAAAACTCTGGGAGTTTACCCTATTTTTCAGAGTATATTACCCTGAGCAACACTACCTCCCTCTTAGGCTGAGTTAGGTACACCTTCTCCTATGTTCTCACCTCTATTTAGAAACAAAACATTTCTGAACAGGAACAGATCTTTGAATGCCCCCTTTATCTATGACAAGGGAAAGAGAAAGCATTTTTTTAAAGCACCCAAATGAATAATTAGGCCTCCAAGAGCCATTTCAATAGCTTGATCTGCGCCCTTGGAACTCAGTCCACTTTCTCTAGGGAAGAGGTCCAGCAACACTGTAGTCTCCATGCCAATATGCTGCCAACCATTCCACAGCAGTGTGCTGGTAAACCTGTAAAAATTGACTCTCCAGGCAAAAAAAACACCTTGATTTCTAGTCTGCCAACTTTTGTGATGTAAATATTCTTACTATGGCCAATTACAAGTTACATATCACCATGATGTCACTGAACAGAGTTGGGAAGAGATGTACAGTCACCCTATTACATAGTATTTCTACCATGCAGATAATATAGACTTAACCTCTAGAGCATAAATAATAGTAAAATGTAGTAATATAATTAGAAATAGATGGTTTTGAGTTTTTATTATCTTTTTATATAATTAATTGTAAGTTTATATATTTTTATTTTTTTACCCATCAGTAGTGGAATCGCTGGGGCATAAGGCAGCTCCATTTTTAATTTTTTGAGGAACCTCCACAATGTTTCCCACAGTGGCCGCGCCAGCCTGCATTCCCACCAGCACTGCACTAGGGTCCCCTTTCTCCACACCCCCACCAGCAGGCATCATTTGTTGATTAGTTGATGGAGCCATTCTGACAGGTGTGAGGTGGTATCTCATTGTGGTTTTAATTTGCATCTCTGATGATTAGTGTCGTTGAGCATTTTTTCATATGTCTCTGGGCCATCTGTATGTCCTCTTTGGAGAAGTGTCTATTCAGGTCCTCTGCCCATTTTTTAATTGGAATGTTTGTCTTCCTGGTGTTGAGTTGTATAAGCTGTTTATATATTTTGGAAATTAACCCCTTATCAGATGCATCACTGGAAAGTATGTTTACCCATACAGTAGGTTCCCTTTTCATCTTGTTGATGGCTTAGTTTGCTGTACAGAGGCTTTTTAGTTTGATGTAGCCCCATTTGTTTATTTTTTCTTTTCCTTCCCCTGCCTGAGGCAATGTATCAGAAAAAGATTGCTCAAAGAAATGTCTGAGATTTTACTGCCTATGTTTTCTTCTAGGATTTTTATGGTTCCAAGTCTTACATTTAAGTCTTTAATCCAGTTTGAGTTTATTCTTGTGTGTGGTGTAAGGAAGTGGTCTAGTTTCGTTTTTTTGCACGTATCTGTCCAATTTTCCCAACACCATTTATTGACTAGACAATCTTTACCCTATTGTACGTTTTTGCCTCCTTTGTCAAATATTAAATGACTATAAAGGTGTGGGTTTATTTCGGGGCTCTCTATTCTGTTCCATTGATCTATGTGTCTGTTTTTATGCCGGTACTGTGCTATTTTGATTACTACAGCCTTGCAGTATTCTTAATAGCTGTGTTTACAACCTGCTCACAAAATTCCTGATAATGTAACACTGGTTTTCACAGCACACAAGCTGGCTCCAGCACACCACTGCCTTTGGAGTAAAAATGAAGCATCTTGCACAGAGAGACTGAAGCTTATGCCATGTAGGGGCCCTCTTTAAGAAAAAAGAATGCTTAAATGTACACAAATTGAATATTTATTTGGAAGAGAATATTTATTTTGAATGCCCACAGCCACTCCAACACCCCTGACATGAGGGAGTGTGTAGGAGAAGGAAAGGAACTCAGAATGTAAAAAGACAGCATTAGCCAACTACACTTAAAATATCTGACTTTTGCAAAATTTTCAAAAACATGTAATCATGTGAACACATCGGTAGAACCTCCCCCAGTGCCTCGGGGGTCACACAAGAGATAAGTCCTAAAGCTTAAGCTTCATCATCTCAATGGTAAGTCTGTCTCTGATTCTGAATGATCAGGATAGAGCTACTTTTATTATGTATCATTGAGGGTACCACGGACCCTGATAAATATGAACCTCTAAGGAATCTTGCATTGTTCGAAAATTAGGTTGCAAACTGATATACCTACAGGGACCAATATGTCACGTGAATTAGTGAAGCATGTCTGTTGGGTCCTATAGCTAATAGAGGGCACATGCCCTGTTTAAAATAGATACCAGCTGCTCAACTCAGGGTGAGTTTTGCCATGATATGCTACGGGCCCAGTATTACCACAAATTCTAGTTTTTCATAACAAACTGTAAATCTGCAATTTATGTGAAATCTGATCTTTAAATGCTAGCAACTAAATCAATTTTAAAAACACCTTAAGGTCAAACGAAACAGGGGCTGCCATTTTGCAAACTCTGCCTTAGATAATAAAGAGTATATTACTTGAGTACATTGCTTTGTTTATATCTTTGACCCTGACCGTCCCCCACTCCTTACCCCCAGGACCTGGGAAAATAACCACTATATTAGTAATTATTAGGTAGTACCATAATTGCTGGTCAGTGGGCTTGTTTCCCAAGTAGGTCATAGTTCTTGGAAGTCATAGTTGACTGGTGTTCAGAACACCTAGCGGATAGCATCTGGCATGTTGAGCTGCACATGACACCACACATGGAGGCAGTAGAGCACAAAGGTAGTAAGTATGGGCTCTGGGGCCAACTTGTCTGGGTTACAATTCCAGGTAGTATATCTTTATTAGCTGTGTGTCTTTGGACACTCAGTGGCTGAGTTTACTCATATATAAAATGGGAATCATAGTAGTCATCTCCTAGGATTGATGTATGGATTAAATGAGCTAATGCAAACAACGGACTTAGCACAGTCAGGCATATATGACGCATTCAGTAAATCCCAGTAAATACCAGCTGTTTACATACTTGTTTCTGAAATGCAAATATTACCCTTAAATGTGAATCAAATATGAAAAGGCTATTTAAATGTTTGTTTCTAAAATACAAATATTACTCATAATATTACCACTAGTATAATAGGCTCTCAATAAATATTTGTTGATCTATGTTTTTCAATTTCTACCTGGTATTTTTTATATTTATTTACTTTTCATAGAGAATTATATACTGCCCCTAAAGTGTTTTATGTGGGATTGATAGAGGTAAGTATTTGAATTGAACTGTGGCTTTTATAAAGTTGACTTGAATAAAAGGTGCGAAGGAACTAGAAAAACATTCTCAAGTGACATATCTATGACTCCTTCCAAATCTGATCATCTTACTAATCTGGGACATGATCAAAATCTTCCTCCAAAGACACTGAGTCAAAGATGGAGCAATTCTTTTGTCCCATGAGGGAACATGAAGAATTGGAGAAATACCCTGGCCGGTGTGGTTCAGTGGTTGAATGTTGACCTATGAACCAGGAGGTCACAGTTTGATTCCCAGTCAGGGCACAAGGGTTGCTACTCGATTTCCAGTAGGGGACCAGTGAGAGGCAGCCAATCAATGACTGGCTCTCATTGTTGCTATTTCTATCTCTTTCCCTCTCCCTTCCTCTCTCTGAAATCAATAAAAACGTATTTAAAAAAGAATTGGAGAAATAAAATTTTATCTTATTTTTTCTAATACATCTTTCTACCCCACTAGGCTGAGTTTTATGGTGGGTGCTAATCCATGTTCCCTTCCTTAATTCCTAGCAGGCATGATGTTTGTCATGTAGTAGTTCTTTTTACTTTTTTTGCTATGAAATAAAGATACATTCCAAATGGTTTCCATTTCCCAATGAAGAGAAAAGAACCTTTGAGGAGGAGAGAAGGAATTAATATTTGAGTCCATACAGTGTGTGAGATCATTTGCTAGATATGTTTTTTAAAAGTCATTTTAATTCTTACAAAAACCCTGATTTATTGTCTACATTTTGCAGAAGGAAGAATGAAGCTTCAAGAGGTCACATGAATTACTCAAACCTTCACTGTTATCAATTAAGGAGTTAGTATGCCAGGATGTACCCAAATCCAAAGCTTTTTTCACCATGAACTTGGCTGTCCTTTCATATTTACTCAGCACAGAACAATTTACTGATCAGCAAGTGTATTAAAAGAAAACATATTATTGAGAACATTCGCCAGTTGAGTACAAAAATAATTATTTGGCACTAACTTTTTTTCAGTTTGCATAGATGTTAGTTAAAATGGCTATGGTCCATCTCTGTTGAAAACCACTGAGATGTGTCAGAATTGGTTAGGAACGTATGCTGCCCATAACAAAGTAAAAGTCATCATTTTATGTTTAAGTCAGATATAAGGTGAAGTCAGCCTTCATCTCACCTTGTGGCTACTATTTAATGATCTGTCTTCCTTCATTCTTTGCTAAGCATCTAGGCTTTGGGAGGATGAGAGCTATGTTTACACCGCTCATCAGGAACTCTGCAGCGCCTCCTACAATACCTGGGACACAATATGCGCATAGTGCAAATCCGTTTAAATAATTTTATAGGAAATAGCCCGGCCGGACGTGGCTCAGCGGTTGAGCATCGACCTAGGATCCAGGAGATCGGGGTTCGATTCCCAGTCAGGGCACATGCCCATGTTGCGGGCTGCAGCCAATCAATGACTCTCTCATCATTGATGTTTCTATATCTCTCTCTCCCTCTCCCTTCCTCTCTCTGAAATCAATAAAGATATATTTAAATAAATAAATAAATAAATAAATAAATAAATAAATAAATAAAAATAAATAATTTTATAGGAAATAAGTAACATGCTGGCTTCGCAATTAAGAAAAACATCAGATATAGGTACTATATTAATATCTTAGTATGATGTTAACAGCAGGCTTATTCCATCCAGTAAAATATAAGCAGATTAACATCTTATACCATATACAAAAATAAACTCGAAATGGATTTAAGATTTGAATGTTAAGCCTGAAACAATAAAATTCCTAGAAGAAAACACAGGAAATGAACTCTTTGACATAAGTCTTAGTTATATCTTTTTGGATATGTCCCCTCAAGCAAAGGAAACAAAAGCAAAAATAAACAAATAAATGGGATTAGATCGAATTAAAAATTTCTTCAAAGAGAAAGAAACCATCAACAAAACAGAAAGAGAGCCTACTGAATGAGAGAATATATTTACAAATAATATATCCAATAAGGGGTTAATATTCAAAATATGTAAGAAATTCATATAATTCAATAACAAAAAATAAACAATCCGATCAAAAAATAGGCAGCAGACATGAACAGACATTTCTACATCAAGGACATACAGACAGCAACAGATATATGAAAATATGCTCCACATCACAGACCATCCAGGAAATATAACTCAAAACTGAACCACAATGAGATACCGCCTCACACCTGTCAAAATGGCTATTATAAAAAAGTCAACAAGTAAACAAGGTTGGCGAGGATGTGGAGAAAAGGGAACCCTCCTACACTGTGGGTGGGACTGTAAATTGCTACAGCCACTTTGGAAAACAGTATGGACATTTCTCAAAAAACTAAAAACAGCACTTTCATCTGACCCAATAATTCTACTTCTGCATAGTTACTTGAAGAAATCCAAAGCACTAATTCAAAAAGAGATATAAACCCTTATGTTCATTCCAGCATTATTTATAATAGCCGAGATAGGGAAGCAGCCCAGGTGCCCATCAACAGATGAGTGGGTAAGGAAGATGTGATATATAATGGAATATTACTGAGCGACAAAAAAGAGTGAAATTTTGCCATTTGCAATAACATGGATGGACCTAGAGGGTATTATGCCAAGTGAAATAAGTCAGACAAGAGAGAGACAAATACCATATGATTTCACTCATATTTGAAATCCAAGAAAACAAAGCAGACAAACACGACAAGACAAAAACAAACTCATAGAGCCAAAGATCAAACTGATGGTTGCCGGGGGGGGGGGGGTGTGAAAAAGGTGGGCAGGAGTATAGTCGATAATATTGTGATGACTTTACACGGTGACACATGGTTACTAGACTTAGTGTAGTGATCACATGGTAAGGCATATAAATATCAAGTCATTATTTTACACACCTGAAACATAATGTTGTAGGCCAATGAAACTTAACTTTTCAAAAATAAAATTAAAAGTTTTATATATGTTCAGAGTCATGAAGCATAGCAAGCAAGAGATACCTTCTAAGTATGTTTAGCTGGCGAGTTTAGTGTGTTTCAAAAGCAACACACTAATGCAGCGATTTTCAACCTTTATCACCTTATGGCACACATACAATAATTACCAAAACTGCAGCATTCCAAAAATATATCATATTTTTGGCTGATCTGACAAAAAAGTAGGTATAATTTTGATTGACTGACACAAAAAATAATAATAGCAATTACCTACCCTTTTTGCTCCAAAGTGACTTTTTAAAAAAACAGGTGCCTGTACTTGTATATAAGGACTTCTGGTGCCAAGAATTAACCAATGAGATGCAACCTTATTATGCAACATGGCCAATAAGAGGCAATTCTATCATATTTAATGGTTCAAGACAGGGCATTTACAAAAGACAGATATTGTAGTATTGGCTGTTGTCATTTTTTTTATTTGACAATCTAAGGGAAAAGAGGTAAGTGCCCCTGACTAAATAGTCAGGTATGGCATTGTCTTAAAAATTCTTGTGGCACATGGGTTGAAAATCGCTGCTCTAAGGAACACAGAAAAGCACGAAGAAAGTAAAAATTATGTAACTACTCATAAATGCATAGCTTGGCATACCTGTTTTTTCTTTGCATCCATGCTTTTGAAATAAAGTTGGAGCTACTTTCAAAAAAATCTTAAAGATCCTCAGGGCTGGAAAAGGCCTTAAGGAAAGCGCCGAGTTTAAATTTGTTATTTTCCAGAAAAGAAAACTGGGACTGCAGAAGGAAAATAACTGATCCCGATTACACGGTCCCTTAGACCATCAGCAGCGTGTATTGGCAGGACACTAACAGCTGTCTGCTAATCATTCCGCTAGGCACTGCCCGCTGAGGGGACAGATAAGAACAAAACCCCTGCCCTCAGGAAGAACACAGTCTGATTGGCGAAACAAGATTTCATTTATCAAACAATTACAGGACAATGAGAAAGTATGTTATTAAGTTGCTAAATTAGGCAGAACATAAGATAAATGCTATAGCTGTTCAAAGTGAAGGAAGAGATAAATTACCGAATGAGCTCAGATTGATCATTTATTCTTCCTTGTGTTTATGACCATCTCCTATGTCATGGCCAACTCCAGGAAAGGGATAATTTTGTTGTTTTAATACTTCTTTTGCCATGGATAATTAATTATCAATAGAAGAAAATTGACTTACGTTGTCACTTGGATTTGCTAAAGGAACCCTTATCAAATCACAATATTCTCTTCCATTTGATGATGTTAAGATTTTATCAAAATAAATGAATAAAATATAACACTAATATTACAGTCACATTTTCTAAATCCTTTTGCAAAGCACCACGACAGAGATGATTTATTTTTGATTGCCTACACACAGCCACACAGCCAGGCGTACACACACAGACCCCTCTTGCAAGTCTATGTGTCTTTAAAAATACAGAGACTGACTGCTTTTGTCTCCTTAACTAATACATTGCTCTTTAGAAGTGTCACCACAAGTTCTCCTGCAGATTTCTTCTACCTGACCCTGCAATAGGAGCATCTCACTATCTGTTGAGTTTTAGATAGTATCCCTGGTCATCTCTGTAATTCCCCAGGAGTCTTACAGGTGTTCCTATCATTTCCAAAAGCTGTGGCATGTAAGGAAGGATCAGGGAGGTAACAGACTATCTTCTCTGTGCATACGTCATTTCTCCATACTCCCAATATCTTAAAGCCAAATGAGAAGGCCTGGGGTGGGGCAGGAACCAGTTGGAGAGGGGTAATGGGGGGAAAATGGGGGACATCTGTAATACTCTCAACAATAAAGACTTTTTAAAAAAGAAAAGGCCTCAATAATCCACTGTCCCTTAAACACAGTTCTTGTTCCTTTAAACCTTTCCTAAACTTCTCAGGTGAAATTAGTCATTTCCTGTGCTATACATGATGAACTGAACTGCAATGATTTGCCATGGAGTTTTTCCTTCACTGACCTACAACTTCTTGAAAGAGGGTCTCCGTAGCTCACATTTTACTCTAGCTAACTTCCTGACACACAGTAGGCCCCCAACATGTTTTGCATGAATGAAACCAGAGGTCATTAGATCTTAATTTTCACTAAATGTATATATCCAATTGCTTCTTGGCCTTTTGGCTAAGATTAAGTGTAGTATCTGTTCTTATCAGTTTAAATGTATTTATGTAATTTTTTAAGCACCTTTCTTAACAGTGGCCCAAGCTACTTGGTGTTCTGTCATAGGCAGTCTACTTTTGAATGGATCATAGTCCTCTTCAGGAAAGCATTTCAAAGGGGTCTATAACATGGGTATTTAAGCAAAGATAAAATGAGAGTTCTAAAATGTTGAGTCCTAGGTCACCAGTAAATATGGTCAACCTTTTACAGAGTGAACCAGATTTTATCAAAGCTTTCCCTTGGGAAAATGCTGACTGCCTGCCTTCCTTGGAAGCTCTGTTCAGTGTCCTGGTGTCTTGAGCATTGGCTTGACCTGCTTTGAGTTGTTGGTCTGACCCTGAAGTATAACCAATAAAATATTCATAACCTTCTCTAAGGTACATAGATTTTTATTAGTTTTATATGGTATATACACAGCACATAGGAAAAAAATACAATGGCATGACTCAGATTCATTGGTACCTCATGATGACTCGACCAATAAACTGAGAACGCAGTTTAATGCAGACAAATGGAAAATGATATGTCTAGAGACAATGAGCCAAAACAGAGAACCCATATTAAGTGATAGCAATGCAATGCAGTGATCAGGAAAATGATTTAGGGATTCTTGCATAATAATGCTGGAAGCTAGAAGCTCAGAAATGTTTGCTAGCTGAGCAAAAGGCTTACATGATGTATAGAATACAAATCGAATTACATGGCCAAGATACTGTGAAAACAACAGAGGGAACACACCTAAACCTTCGCATATAACTCTGTCACCATTTCGCCGGTGGAAACAAGCACAGCAAATTTCAAATTGATTGGTTACAGGTAGCTACGGCAAATGTATTTAAGTCAGATATTAGGAAGAGCTACCTGCCCTATGGGCTGTAAAACATTAAAATTCCTTAGAAAGACAACAGAAATATCTTCTTTTATGTGAAATTTTCTCACAGTGTTTTCACAATAACAACTTCATTTGCTCCTCAATATAAAGATGGGGGGTACACAGAAGAAAGAGTATTTCCATTTTATAGAGAGTTAAACTGAGATTCGGTACCCAAAGATAGTGGCACGGATAGGGCAAAAACGCAGAGCTTATGAATATCATTCTAGTGCTCTTTCTTGACCATAAAATCACTTTCATAGGCATTGTCAAGGAAAATTTGGAGCCCAAACCTCAGATTTTTTTGAAGAATCATATGGAAAGCTATGTTTGCCCTATGAAAGCATAAGACTGATTGCATTTTTAAAAGCACCCTCCCAGAAGAAGTTTTTAATAGTAAACTATAGCACTTTTGAATCCAGAAGAGTTGAAATTCCCTATTAAGACAAAGTATAGCAGTGTATATATTCCAAAAATGGCCACAATGATATCTTCTATCCCTCATGATTTTTTGCAAGGTGATCTTGATGCTACTCCCACTGAGAGATGGGTTACCTATCTCCCATCTCCTGTGACTTGCTTGTAACCACTTTGAATGAGGTGGAAGTGACGCTGAGTGTCGGTCACAGAAAGCAATGAAGCTTCTGACTTGTCAACAGGAGTATTCTCTCTTTTCTTTTATTTTTTAATATATCTTTATTGATTTCAGAGAGAGGAAGGGAGAGGGAGAGAGAAACATCAATGATGAGAGAGTCATTGATCGGCTGCCTCCTGCACGCCCCTTGCTGGGCATGGAGCCCGCAGCCCGGGCCTGCGCCCTGACCGGGAATCGAACCGTTATCTCCTGGGTCCTAGGTTGACGTTCAACCTCTGAGCAATGACCGGCCAGGCAGGAGTATTATCTCTTAAACACTTTAACCCTCAGGAGGCTGCCATGTTATCCAGACAAGGCCAGGAGAAACGTGAAACTAAATGATGAGATTCCTGGGAAGGTCCAAATTGCTGTAGCCCCCACTGTTCTAGATCCATGTGCCTGCTAATAAAGGAGAGACCAGAGCCAGAACCACTCGACCAATCTCTTCCTAATTTCCTGAACTGTTGTTGTGTTAAGTGACTAAGTTTAGGAGTGATTTGTTCTGCCTCAATTTACCAGTTACTGGATATACATTTGTACAAACCCATAGAATGTATAATGCCAACAGTAAACCCTAATGTAAAACAATAGATTTGGGGTGATTACGATGTGTCAAACTAGGTTCATCAACTGTAACAGATGCACCGCTGCTGGGGGTCAGAGGTATGTGGGAAATCTCTGTACCTTCCCTTAATTTTGTTATAAACATAAAACTGCTCTAAAAAAATATAGTCAATAAAAAAGTGGGTTGATATCAAATCAGTCGACCTATGAGGTGTGTCAGTGGGGAAGCCAGCCTCTTGGGTGAGGCTCTGGTGCTGGCCTAGGCCAGCTGCCAAGTAAGCTGAAGTTGAAGCCACTTGAGATGGGCTCTGGATGAGGCGGGCAGGTTGGGCAGGGTGGGACCTCAGGGAATTGTCAGGGTGGGGCAATTGTTTTTAGCTAGGTTAATGGAGAGCTTCAGAACTGCCCATATCTGCACTGGACCAGCCAGCTAGAACACAATAAAAGAAACAAAGAAATAATGGGGCCCCCAAGCGCTTCTGTTCCCTAGAGGAAGTTCCCCCTGATCACTGCCAGCTCAAGCACTTGTCCTAAAGGTAGTAAATGTAATTTATTCATGTATGGCCCAGGCACTATACAAACTGCTGTCTGTGCACTGGAGCATGGAGCACCTATGTGCAGGCCCTTTAAGAGTAGAGGCTTGTTTACTATAGCCCTTTGGCTCTCTCTGACATAAGCCCCACTGGTTCTTAAAGCCAGATATTATGGGGGCTCCTTTTCCCAGGGTAGGTCCCCACAGTAGGGGGGCCCAGTGTGGGGTTCAGACACCTCAATCTTTTGGGGGGACCACAGCAGTCGTGATATTCTTACCACCTGTGAATCGCCACGCGGGGGTGTTAAGTGTTGACCAGACCACATGCCTGTCCCTTCTACCTGCCTTGGAGTGGCTTATTCTTTAGAGCCTTAGTCGCAGAAATTCTGCTCAGTTAGTGTTCATTCAGGTCATTCTCAGTGACAGTTGCTTTGTATTTAATTATATAGTTTTGATGTACCTGTAGGAGGAGGTGAGCTCAGGATCTACCTCCTCTGCTATCTTGACTCTGAAACTACTTTTTGTTTTGTAAACAGAAATTCTAATATCTACAAACTAAAGTGCTGGGTGGATGCAGAAATGAATGAGGCGTGACTATTGCACTCAAGAGCTTTCAATGTAGTAGCTTCTCACATACCGGTCACTAAAAAGAAAATGAAAATAGTGTTTTATGAAAGGGTCTGACAAACATAGCATCAAAGCTATAAAGAAGGCATGAGCCCTTTATAGCTTCAGAGGTGGGGAATCAGTGAAGAACTCAGGACAAAAACATTAGAAGTAAGTCTTGAAAGCTGAGTCAAAAGAGAAAAGGGAAGAGTTGATATGCATAGGGAAGAGCAGAAAAGGCTGGGAAAAAAGTTCTCCCCCTTTAGTATGCCTATGAATCAACTGGAAAGTCTTATTAAAATACAGATTAGGATTGTACTGGGCCTGCAGATGGGGCCCAAGGTCTTGCATTTGTAACAAGCTCCCAGGGGATTCCAGTACTACAGGTCCATGGTAGACCACTTTCTGTGGTTAGGTATTAGAAAAAATATATATTAATAAGGCCATACTGTGGGGTACAGGGATTTATGTGATAAGGCTGGTATCCAGAGTGTGAGACTGGATCATGGATAACCTAGAGTATCATGCTAAGGAATGTGAAGGTTGTTACTATGAGTCCCAGGGACTTAAACACTGAATAGTTCTGCATGCTTCATCAATGTCTCTTTCATATTGTTGACTGAAATATCTTTGGGTAATACAGATCTGAGCCAGCCATTTCTCTTCAAAAAATCCTTTGGAATTAAGGAGTGCTAGGCAAGCCCTGGCTGGTGTGGCACAGTTGGTTGAGCATTATCCCATGCACCAAGAGGCTGTGTGTTCGATTCCTGGTCAGAGCACATGCCCAGGTTGTGGGTTCAGTCCCCAGTCAGGGTACGTATGGGAGGCAACCAATTGATGTTTCTCTCTCACATCAATGTTTCTCTCTCTCTCCCTCTCCATTCCTCTCTCTCTAAAAATAAAAAACCATAATTTTAAAAAATGAGTACTAGGTAAGAAAGAGACAAAAGACTATGGCAGTTAGCTTGAGTGACTGGAAAAAGGTGATAAAATTGCCCAAGGTGATAGCAGAGGATTAAGAGACAAAGCTGGGAAGGCTGTAGGGAAACTGGGAAGGAAGGAGGAAAGAAATTATGTGACATTCACAAACTTCAGTGGTTGCTCAACTTGGCTGTACTTTGGAATCCACCTAGGGGTTTTTAGAAAGTGGTGATGATTGGCTATCACCTGTAGAGATTCTGCTGTAATTAGTATAGCGAATGGATTGCACATCAAGGTATCTTAAGGTTCTTCATGTGATTCTAATATGTACCCAAGGTTGATAACCACTATCATATCAATGTAGCATCTCTTGAGTATCAGAATCTTGAAAATTATTCTATCATATTATTTTCATAAGCCGGTATAGGAACCAATCTCAAAGGGCTCCCACGACCAAAAATGGAGCAGTTGGAAGCCTCAACAGAACAACATTAAAATGGGTTGAAATGTATCAAATATATTCTAAAACTCCATGTAGGCATAAGGCTTTTTTTTTTTTTTTTTTCTGAGATAATGGAAAGGTCCTAAAATAAAATTGTGGTGATAGTGGCACAACTCTGTAAACAAACTAAAAACCATTGAGTTGTACATCTAAAAGGAGCTAGTTATATGGTATGTAAATTAAATTGCAATAAAGTTGTTAAAATAATCCAGGCATTCATATGATAGTTAAAAAAATACTCAATGGTTACCTTTGGAGGTGTTACTGAACCTACTCATTGTCCTGAAAGTGGTAATTGCCAGGACAGAGTCAAGAAGTTTTCCTGCCTTTCTTTCACAAAACTGTACATCAAAGTAACCAAATAATTGATGAGGAAAGCTCTCATTTATAAGAGCATTCCAGCTACTAAATGAAAAGAAATGATAAAATTACCATATAATCATTTCTGCAATGCCTATTAAAATAATGAATCTAAGCAATGATGATGAATAGCTACTAAAATCATTAGGTGAAACCCTGATTATGAACTTCACAATGAATGGATCTTACTGATACTATATAAACCCATTGACCAACTCTTGCCAAAACATTGAACCTGAATCTGTTCAAGCCCTTTGGTCTATCCTCTTAAGAGAAATACAGGGAACAGAGAAACATGGAAAATAACCATGGGGAGGGGATGCAATCAGAAAAATCCAGAATATGAGAAAGCCTATAGGAAAAATGGCCTGGTTTCTTCAACAAATCTATTAAAAAGAAGATGAGGGAGTAGAAGGAGGATGAGGAGGAGGAGGGGGAAGAGCACTGGGAAAAGGGATCAGCAAACTTCTGTAAAGAAACAAGTTGTAAATATTTTGTACTTTGCAGGCTATATAGCCTCTGGCACAACCGCTCAACATCACTGTTGTAGTTACAAAGGAGCCATATATAATTGTAAATGAATGAGTATGGCCGTATGCCAATAAAACTTTATTTTTAAAAATGTGGCTATGTATCATAATTTGTCAACCCCTATAATAGATTTTTTAAAAATTCAGAGGCACCCGGCCAGCACGGCTCAGCGGTTGAGCATCGACCCAGGATCCGGGAGATCATGGTTCAATTCGGGGTTAGGGCACACGCCCGGGTTGCGGGCTCCATCCTCAGCAGGGGGCGTGCAGGAGGCAGCCGATCAATGACTCTCATCATTGATGTTTTTCTCTCTCCCTCTCCTTTCCTCTCTCTGAAATCAATAAAGATATATTTTAAAAAATAATAATAAAATTTAGAGGCATAGCATGCAAATACAATGTGGAGAGCTTATTTGGTTTAGAATGCCAACTGTAAAATTATTTAAGAAACAATCAGGCAGATTTGAACACAAATTGGATATCTGATAATGTTAGAATTATTAATATTTTATTAGAAAATTATATGGTAAGTATGTCTTTTTAAAATCCTTAGATTTAGGGATACATATTAAGCATTTAAAGATAAAATAATATGATGCCTAAGATTTACTTCAAAATAATGAAGTGGAGGTGGGAGAGCTAGTATAGTCCGTGGTTCTCAAAGTGTGGTCCCTGGACCAGCAGCATCAGTATCATTTGAGAACTTGTTAGGGATGCAAATTCCCTGGGCATCAATCAGACTTACTGAACCAGAAACCCTAAGGGTGACGTCCAGAAGTTGGTCTCTTAACAAGTCCTCCAAGGGATTCTAATGCATGCTAAAGTTTGAGAGGACCTATATAAATAAAACAGAAATGAGCATGATGTGATAATTGTTGAAGTTCCATGCTGAGTATGTAAGGATTCATCATATTATTCTACAGTTTTTATGTTTGAAAACTTCCAAATACTAAAGTAAAAGAAGAAGAAATAAAAGAAAAGCAAAGAAAAAAATCAGCAACAGAGACTTCCTTCCAAAGAGCACAGTATTAAAAAGGGTTCTGGGGAAAAGTAGCTTTACAGTGGCGGAAACCCGGCAAGCGCTGCCTCAGCCAGGCGATTAAGGTCAACATCATCAGGTAAAAGCCGTGTTGATAGCATACATCCTTGATGTGATGTGATGTGATGTGATGAGACGAGAATGGCACTTTACTTCTGTGATCTTCTATAACCACAATCTAATCATAAGCAAAACATCAGAAAAACCCCAACTGAGGGAAATTCTACAATATTACTGACTAGTACGCCTCAGAACTGTCGAGATTATCAAAAACAAGGAAAGTCTGAGAAACTGTCAGAACTAAGACGGCCCTAAGGAATCACGATGACTAAATGTAATGTAGTATCCTGAAAAGATAATGGAACAGAAAAGGGCATTAATGAAAAACTGAGGAAACCTGCAAATGTATGGACTTTAGTTAATAATAATGTACCACTATTGGTTTGTTGTGACAAATATTCCATACAAATGTAAGATGTTAATAATAGGGGAAATTGGGTGTGAAGCATATAGGAGCTCTGTAATATGTCACAATTGTTTTGTAAATCTAAAACTATTCTAAAATAAAATGTGTATGAAAAATAAAAGAAATATGCCTGGACAGAATTACCTTGGCCTGTCCAAGGATTAAGACCATTTAAGCAATTGGAGTTTGGGGAAAATATCATGAAGGTCATAACAGCCACATGGATTGGTTTCCAAGCAGCCAGGCAAGTCTGGACAATTGGTAAGACTGTGAATGTCAAGGAAAGCTATAGGCCTAACATTCAGACAACAAGCACCAGTGAACCGGCCCCACAGAGGATGACAGGAGCCAGGAGCCAAGAAATTTACAGGTGAAATTACCTGCTTTCTCCCCTTCTCCCCTGTACTCCTCTCCACTCTCCACAGTGACCCAGCTATGTTACTATGACCAGTTAGCCACTTCCTCAAGAGGGCCCTCTCAAGATCTTTGGATAAACCATGAACTTAATAAACGTTCAGTCAAACAGCCTGAATTTGGCACCCCAGCCTCAGGGAGAAACTCCTTTTACTTCCTCATGCCTATTGGAAAACACTTTTGCAGTGTTTCCTGAAGACTGAGCCCTAGTCAGTAACCTGTTCTCACTTGCCCCTCCACCAGTGTTTCTTGGGATCATATCCCAAATGAACCACTGGCCTTCAAGTCTTTATCTCAGGATCTGTTTCTGGGGGGAACCCAACCTAACACATGGCCTTTCCCCATCTGCCTTTTCTCCAATCCAGCCTGGCCATTCCTCCCTTTTAAGCTGCAACTATCCTGAACAATTTTACATGGAGTTCCCCAAAGATAACATGGTGTCTTACACTTGGTTTCTTTGCAGACACTGCTCACCTTATCTGGAATAATCCATCTTAATTCCACATTTCTTCACACAGTAAACTCTAGCCTGTTCTTCCAAACACAGCTCAGTATCCACCCTATCCCTCGTCACTGTTGTCCCCTCCCCCAAACACCATTCTCTCATATGTTCATATATCACCCTGTGCTTACAAACCTGCTCTCCCATTGACTGGGGCTTCCCTCAGGCCCTTCTGCATTCATAAACCCATCTCCTATCTCACCTACACCTCTGCCGTGACAAATACCAGCAAATCAACAAAGGACACAGCTTTCCTGATCTATCGCCCCTTATGTTCTCACCCCTGGAGAAAGTGTACAATAAGGACTTTACCATCTAGGTTGACAGACAAAGCTGTTTTCTTATATTTCCTAATAATTGTTGTAGAATTACAAGCAATATCAGAAACTAAGCTATTTGCATACATATAGCCGAATACCAATTTTGGTTCAGCACTGTTGATAGGTTTCACCAAGATCCTTAGCTTTCTAGCCCTGATGTTTTATTATTATCTCTGCATTTCAATGTTACCTTCCAGGCTCTGCAATTAAGCAAATACTTAGGATTTTAAGCAAATAAGCTTGCACTGTTTTAAAGTGGCAAAACACCCCAGGGTGCTACTTAATCCTCTGAGTCTACCTTTTGAAGGGGTTTCTCAGCTGCAGCTGACAGTTTTATGACTGCAGAGCCTCCTTGCCCAACAGAGCTGGGCTTTCTCTTACCCGCACCACAGTACCCTGTGTCCTCCACAGAATATATTTATTTGCAGCAGCTCAGCAGGAGGACCCTGAGAGGATGAGTCACGGTCCTCATCTAGAGTTGCCCTTGAGACCACACTGAGAAAACTTTCTCCCTCTTATTATATAGAACAGACCCCGATCAGAAAGAAAGTGTTCTGTTTAATAGGAAACTTTCCCACCTAGACTGAAAATGACACTTCAGAAATGCTGAAAATTAAATGCAAGGGGGATATAATATAATTTCTTGAACCCGAATGTACTGCAAGGTGATAAATCCAGTAAAAACTATACTACCCGCTACTTGGGTGAATCTATATCAAGTGCAAGGGAAGCTAGAGAAAACAAGACAAGCTCCGTGTACTCTGGCCCCATCCTGGGGAAATCATTAGTTTAGCATTTTGAAGATATTTAAGGATTTGCAGAGAGCGTATACATCAATGATTAGTTATGAAATCGTCCCACTACTGTGCTTGCATGTAAATGGGCAAATGTGGGAACACCTGAATCTACCTCTGTATGCTACACTCATATGTGACTAACAGATTGGTGCGCTAGTCAGAGTCCCTTTGGAGGGACCTTTCGGGGAACCCCCATTATTACATCTCCTTCTTGGTATCGCTTTCAGTATCTAGAACAATGAAGCGACAAGTGAATTTACACAGGGAAAGCAGAAGTGAGACACAGGAGGCCAAGCTAAGGCTGAGGGATGAGCAGATGCTGGGGTGGTTGCAGGGAGTGGGAGCAGGACAGGCCCTAGGCACTGAAAATGCGCACAGCATGTAAGTGTCAATGACAGGAGGTTCAGAAAGTTCAAGAAGGCATGCTAATCTCAGTAAGTAATAAAGCTTAGAGCAGCCAGACGTGCCTGAATGCAGTCAGCATAAGACACTAAGAGTGAAGGATGCAGCAGGAGCTTGTGGAAAGCTGAGAGCAGTGTGGGGCACTGGGCGGGAGCCAAAACTCTGGAGACACGTGGTTTCAAACCTTTCTTCTAGGTGCACATCATTTAAAATCTCTCTGCCTTGGGTTCCTCATCTATAAATGAGAACAAACAATATATTATTTCCTCAATTCTAACATTACCTTGATTATGAGATGTACCTTCTTACAATTTTATTTGTTCTTTAAAGTAGTCAAAAAGAGATAATTCCATGATAAACACAAAAAGAGCCAAATTCCACTCATGGAGAGTATCGCACAAAAATTCTACGTTGAGTACTAGCAAAACTTCAATCACTTCCAATCTTATACAATGTGACAAGTAGGCTTTTCACTAGAATGCACTGACTTTAGACAAATATTAAATATATATCACATCAAAAAGTCAAGGAAGAAACCCTATATGTGTCAGAAACTTTTAATCAAATTCAGTATCTATTACTGAAATACTTCTTGTTAAACAAAAATAAAAAGAATGTGATCTCATTGTAGTTAAAAGGAAAAACATTAAACTAATTGTTAATGACCACTGAAGCCATCCCATTGATTCATAAATAAAAGTGTACCTTTTCACCATATTCTTACTTTTGTCAGTAAATCTGCCAGTGCTGGACAATGTAATAAAACAGGATACAATAACAACAATTATATCACTTAGAAGGACAGTAAAATTTTCATAATAAACTCAAGATAATCCACTAAAAATTCTTAAAATCAACCAAAATTTAGTAAGTCACAAAATGCACAGCTATAGAAAATATAAAATATTCTATCTCTCAAAAAGTAATAGCAACCAAATACGTAAACACGTCAGATAATCTTGGGCATATGTAGTCTGGAAAGCCAGAAGAGATTAATTGAATAAATGGAGATATATACTATGATCGGCCTGTAAAGGGGGATTGTGAAAATAAGTAAATTGCTTCCAATTAATTAATAAATTTAAGTAATCGCAGTACAGATTTTATTATAAACACAATGAAACTCAAATGGAAGAATATTCTGTTAAGTAACTAATTTATTGGTAAAAAATGGTTTCAAAAAGATAACTTGTTGTATGTTAAAGATATCATAAAACAGCAACAATTAAAACAATCTGTCTAGCTCATAGTATGTGTTCTAGCTCATAATATTTTTTAATAAAAGAACATGATGGAACAATATAATAGAAGAATTTGTTTAAAAATGAACCCTAAAATATATGAGAATGTAGTATATTTTTAATAAAAAGAAAACTGAACAGGCAGTTTAAAAGGGATAAGTGTTCAAAAGTCAGTGGAAAGATATTTACATATACATACTAGATATATAAAGCAAACACTAACAGAACTAAAATGAGAAATAAACAGCAATACGATAATAGATGGGGGATTAAATACCCCACTCTCAACCAGGGATAGATCATCTAGACAGTGAATCAGTAAGGAAACAGTAGATTTGAACAACACTACAGACCAAAGAGACCTAACAGACATATATAAAATATTCCACCCAACAGAAAAAGTATGCATAGTCTTCTTAAGTAGACATAGAACATTTTCTAGGATAGATCATATGTTAGTCCACAAATCAAGTCACAACAAACTCAAGAAGAGAGAAACTGTATAAAGCATCCTTTCCAATCATGATAGCATTTCATGTTTCACTAGAAATCAATAACAAGAAAATTCACAAATATGTGAAAATAAAACAACTCAAAAAAATCAAAAGGGAAATTTAAAAATATCTTGAAACAAGCAAAAATGAAAGTGCAACATACCAAAATTTATGGGATGTAGTAAAAGCAACATAATTTATACCTATAAATGCATATGTTAAGAAAAAACAAAGAACTTAAATAAAGAACCTAAAATATTATCAAAAAGAACTAGAAAAAACCTAAGCCCAAAGTTAGCAGGAAAAAAAGGAATAATAATGATTAGCGTAGAAATAAATGAAATAGAGAATAGGTAAACAATAGAAAAATCAACAAAACTAAGAGCTGGTTCTTTGAAAAGATAAAATAGACAAATCTTTTGCTAGACCAACCAAGAAAAAAAAAGAGGAGTCACATAAATAAAATTACAAATGAAAGAGGAGACATTGCAACTGATTTCACAAGAAAATGATCATAAGAGACAACAATGAATAATTTTATGCCAACAAACTGAACCTAGAAGAAATGTATAAATTCCTAGAAATATATAACCTATCAAGACTAAATCATAAATAAATAGATAATCTGAACAGACCAATAATCAATAAGGAGATTGAAACAGTAATCAAAAATCTCTCAACAAAGAAAAGCACAGGACAAAAGGGTTTTAAGGGTGATTTCTATCAAATATTTAAAGAAAAATTAACACCAATTCTTCTCAAGGCCAGCATTACCCTGATACCAAAGTCAGATGAGAACAGGACAGAGAAAAGAAAACTGCAGGCCAATAACCCTCATAAATATAGATAAATCATTCTCAACAGACTAGTAGTAAACCAAATTCAACAGTACAATAAAAAGATTATACACCATGATCAAGTGGGATTCACCCTTGGGATACAAGTATGG
Source organism: Miniopterus schreibersii (assembly GCF_964146895.1). Classification (NCBI taxonomy): domain Eukaryota; kingdom Metazoa; phylum Chordata; class Mammalia; order Chiroptera; family Miniopteridae; genus Miniopterus; species Miniopterus schreibersii. Next base: position 94,318,769 of record NC_138104.1, on the reverse strand, counting down.
TTCAACATATGCAAATAAATAAATGTGATATATCACATTAATAGAATGAAGGAAAAATCATTTAATGAATTACCTCTAAGATTAGGAACAAGAAAATGGTGCCCATTCTCACTACTCCTACTCAGCATCATACTAGAAATCATAGCCAGAGCAATCAGGCAAGAAAAAAATATAAAAATTATCTAAAATGGAAAGGAAGAAGTTAAGTTGTCTGTGTTGGCAGACGACCTATTTTGTATATAGAAAATCCTAACGACTTGACCAAAAAATTATTAGAACCAATAAGCAAACTCAGTAAACTTGTAGAATACAAAATCAATATACCAAATCAGTTGCAGTTCTATATACTAACAATGAAATCTGAAAAAGAAATAAAGAAAACTACCTCTTCTACAATAGCATCATAAAAACAATAGTTAGAAATACTTTAACCAAGGAAGTGAAATACCTGTACAATAAAAATATGACACTGATGAAAGAAAATGAAATAGACACAAATAAATGGAAATATATCACATGTTTATGCAGCAACATAATTAATACTGTTAAAATGTCCCACACTATCAAAGCCATCTATAGATCCAATACAATGTCCATCAAAATTCTGATAGTGCCTGGCCAGGGGTGGCTCAGCGGTTGAGCATCGACCTGAGATCCAGGAGATAGTGGTTCAATTCCCAGTCAGGGCACATGCCTGGGTTGCGTCAGGGACGTGCAGTAGGCAGCTGATCAATAACTCTCTCATCATTGATGTTTCAACTCTCTCCCTCTCCCTTCCTCTCTCTGATATCAATAAAGATATATGTATTTTTTAAAATTCTAATGGCATTTTTTACAGAAACAGAAATAAATCCTAAAGGTCCTATGGCACTACAAAAGACCCCAAATAGCCTAAGCAATCCTGGGAAAGAACAAAGTTGGAGGCATCACACGGTCTGATTTTAAACTATACTACAAAGCTATAGTAATCAAAACAGTAGGGTATTGGCATAAAAACAGACACAAAGACCACTAGAACAGAATCAAGAACCCAGAAATAAAGCCATGCATATAAGTTCAAGTAGTCTTTGTGTCTGAAGAATAGAATAGTTCATTGGAAAAATTCTCTTCAACAAATTGTATTGTGAAAACAGGATATTCATATGCAAAAGAATGAAACTGGACTCCTATCTTAAAACACTTGTAAAAATTAACTTGAAATGCTTTAAAGACTTAAATGTAAGATCTGAAATCATAAAAAAAATCCTTGAAAAAATAGAGGAGAAAAGCTCCTTGACACTGATACTCATGATGTCTTGGATATGACACAAAAAGCACAGTATCAAAAGCAAAGATCAACAAGAGGAACTACCATCAAGCTAAAAAACATCTGCACAGCAAAAGATACAATCAACAAAATGAAAAGGCAACCGAGAGAATGGTAGAAAATATTTGCAAACCATATATCTGATAAGGACTTACTATCCAAAATATATAACTTATACAACTCAAAAGCAAAAACACACATACAAATAATCTGATTTTAAAATGGGCAAAGAACCTGAATAGACATTTCCCCAAAGATATACACCTACAGGAAAAGGTGCTCAACATCACTAATCATCAGGGAGATGCAAATGAAAACCACAATGAGATATCACCCCCAACTCCTAGAATGTTTTTTATCAAAACAGAAGAGATAAGCTCTGGAGAGGATGTAGAGAAAGGGGAACCCTTATGCACTGTTGGTGGGAATGTAGATTGGTACAGACACTATGAAAAACAGTAATGTAGTTCCTCAAAAAATTAAACTACCATATGATATAGCAATTCTACTAGGTATATATGGGAAGGAAATAAAATCACTATCTTGAAAGGATATTTATATCCCCATTTTCATTGTACCATTATTTATCATAGTCAAGACATGGCAAACAATCTAAATGTCTGTTGATGGATGAAAAAAGGAAGTGTGTGTGGCCCGGCCGGGCGTGGCTCAGCGGATGAGCATTGACCTGGGATACAGGCGATTGGGGTTCGATTCCCTGTCAGGGCACATGACCGGGTTGCGAGCTAGCAGATCAATGACTCTCTCATCATTGATGTTTCTACCTCTCTCTCTCTCCCTCTCCTTTCCTCTCTGAGATCAATAAAGATATATTAAAAAAAAGAAAAGAAAAAGGAAGTGTGTGTGTGTGTGTGTGTGTATGTATACACAATATAATATTATTACTTTTGCTGAAGAGAATATTGTGGCATGGAGATATTAAGTAATTGCCTAAAGTCACATGGTTATTTAATAGCTCAAAAAGAATATAATACCATTAGATTTTGCTCCAAAGTTTGCAGTTGTTTCCTGACTATAGAGGGAGATGCTGAAGAGAGGGAAGATGCAATTAAATAATGTCAAGGCTAGTAAGCTTGGTGATAATCTCATTGGTTATTTATTTCCTTCTTTATTCTTTTGTGAATGTCTAAAATTTTTATTTCTTGACTACTTTAAGAACGAGAATGATGAAAGACACTCAAATGTTACCAGCATGCATTATATCAGCTCATGTTGCAGACTGAGATTTGACTTGTTTATAATTCTGCACTTATGCATAATTTATTGTGCATTACCCAAAGAAATGTTAGCTTTTCTATTGTTTCCCATGGGAAAGGGAAAATATATCTCCCACTTCATTGTTAAGTTATGCTCCTGATTTTCTCATCAGAATGCATGATGGATAATAATTTTAGCTATTCATAGATCCATGCATTTACTATACTAATACCCAGTGTACTGAATGTAGGACATTCACAGTGTAAGATAACAAGTTAATAAGGTTTTCCTCCTAAGTAGCTGGTATCAGGTCCAGTAAGCATTATCTATTTTTGCACAATGCAAAACACATAGTAGGCATGCAACATCTATAAATGAAATAAATAATAAGAAAATAAAGCCCTCTAAACTTCATCTTGGGATTTCTGCCATGTTGCATAATTTAAAAATGGCAATTGTATTTCACTCCACAAATATTTTTGAGCATAGGCCCTCTGCCAGGGTTAGAGAAGCAACAGTAAAACCAAGACAAGGTCTCCACCGTCATTGGGTTTATCAGCAATTCAAACCCTAGAATAGAAATCAGCAAGCTATTGCAGGCAAGCCAAATCCAGTACACTGTCTATTTTTGTACGTCCCATGAACTAAGACCGATTTTTACCTGGTTAAATCACTGAAAAAATCAAAAAGAGAAGAATATTTCATGAAACTTGGAAAATATATGAAACCTGAATTGTGTCCAACAATCCATTTTTATTGGAGCACAGCCACACCCATTTGTTTACATATTGCCCACTGCCCAGAGGTGAGCAGCTGGGGCACAGACCTTGTGGCCTGCACAGCATCAAATATTTGGGATCTGACCCATTACAGAAAAGGTGAGAAGACTCCTGCATCTATTTTAATGGAAGACCTTTGAGGACTGAGTCTTTGCTTTTTTTTTTTTTTTAAACCAAAGTAGCACATGGAATGTTAACCGTGCTTCTTACACTTTGCTATGAGCACAAATCCCCTTGGAACCTTGTTATAAATGCAGATTCAGGTGCAGCTTTGGCTAGAATAGATTCTGCATTTCCAACCAACTCCCAGGTAGGGATTTCTAGCCAGGTCTGGAGACTGGACCCTTTAAATCCCTTCAAGAACTTGAGTCAAGTAGGAAAAAGATATTGCAGCAGAAAGAAGTAGCTTCAGAACGTAGCTTAATGAAATTGGTGATTTTCTCTCACAAGTTTATCGCTGTGGCAAAGATAAATGACAGACATGTAAATTTCACTTCTCAATTGACTTTTGTCATCATGCTTCTTTTGGCAGAGCTAAGATGAACTGTTTTCCAAAGAGTCAAAAGGGATTGCGGCTGTTTATTTGTTACTATTAGCTATTTGTGAAGTGAGCACTGGGGAAAACTAATATTTGTGCCTGAATTCTGTTTAGAGGAAAGGAAAAAAGACAAACTCATAAACACTATTAATTTTTGAAATAACTTCTTTGCATCTTTAATAAGAATGGAATCTTAATTAAGTATCTAGTTTTATGTCCTCTCATTAAACATTATTAACAAAAAGATGATTAAAAGCTCTCAGAACGTACTGCCCCAAATTTTGAAGACTGATTATTTCTTGTAAACACTCCGGTTAAAAAACAAAAACAAAAGCTATATGTTCAATATCAAGCATCAGCAAGGACATGGAGCATTTGGAATTCCCAAGCACTGCTGGTGGGTGTATAAGTTGACATAATCACTTTGGAAAACAGCTAGCTAGAATCTACCAAAGCTCAATATGTGATTCCTTATGACTCTCTAGTTCTGCTCCTAGTACATACTCAACAGGAATGCATGCATATTGTATATCAAAAAAAACTTCTGCAAGCATTTTTATTACAGCATTATTCTTAAGAAACTCAACAAACAAAAACTCACAGAAACAGACAGCAGTATGGTGGTTACCAGAGGGAAAGGGGGTCAAAGATATGGTGACAGAAGGAGATTTGACTTTGGGTGGTAAATACACAATATAATATACAGATGATGTATCATAGAATTGTACACTTGAAACCTATGTAATTTTATTAACCAATAAATTTAATTAAAAAAAATTAAAATAAAAAATGTAAAAGAAATTCCAAGTTGCTATCACCTGGAGAAATCTGGGCTACATTTAAAAATAAATTTTTATTTTTAAGGAACAATTTGACTCAGCTGTAGGAAATTAGTTTTCCTCCCATATTTTTGGTTACTCTTGTTCAGTCTCTTGGGTGGGCTTCATGGATGTGTCCTAGGCCTGCCCCAGAGAGCATAGATCAGGGGGTAGTGGACAGACCACTGCCTGTTTTGTCTATTGTTGTATGTGTTTTTGTAAATAAAAGTTATATTGCCAAAAAAAAAAAGAAACTCAAAACTAGAAAAAATCTAAATGTTCCTCAACAGTAGAATGGAAAAGAATTGTGGTATATTTATTATAATGAAATGTACACAGCAGTGAGAATTTAAAAAGAAAAACAAAACAGAACCACACTAAAGTATATGGTTGAATCTCACAACATAATATTGGAATAAACAATCCAGACATAAAAGAAAAGAAACTCTGTAAAGTTGAAAAAGATAAAATCTACATATACTGTTAGTCAGATACTAGTAACCTGGGTAGGGGCACTAGTCACTGGAAGAGGTCGCAATGGGGCTTCTTGGGTGTTGATAATGCTCTGCTTTGGGATTTGTCTGAGAAGTCCTTTGCTACTTTAGAAAAAAATGTAATCAATTCAATAATTTTTAAGGAATTTATCTACAAAACCATAGTGCCCTCATGTAGATGCCTCCTCACACACTGATGTGAAGGGCACATCAAGGACTCCCCACCCAAACCCATATGCCACCTTAGGAACAGAGGAAGGCTTGGGTCAAAAGTGTCTTCTTTTTAAGGAATGATATCCCCATCACAGTTTTAAGATCACTTTAGAGAGGAAATCACCTACTCCTCTATGCTGGATCTTTTTCTGCCTGTTGTTGTCATCAGAAAGTTAGCATGGCCTCTCTTTGGATTATTCCAGTTTACACAGGAATTTAAGAAGGACAGGCCAGGAAAAAATTGAGAACATCTCTGATGTAACTCTTTGTGCCCACTAGCATTTATATTAAGAAATACAAATCACAAACAATGCTTACTTCAAGCATGAAGGCATGGTCAATGAGACATCATTGGGAACAAACTCGAATTCCAATAATATTTATAAGATTGCATCCTAATGTCATAATCATCAAGAAAGCTGGAATTGGCTCAGTTCTGTTTACATCTGTAACCTCAGCATCTAGCAGAGTGCTAGACACATAGAAACTGGCAGAGTGAAATATTTTGTAGATTGAAAAATTACGTTTTTGAAAAATAATGATTGGGGAAAATGCTCAAGACATAAAATTAAGTGAAACAAATCAGGGTACACAGAAGATAGATAGATGATACATAGATAGATAGATGATAGATAGATAGATAGATGATAGATAGATAGATAGATAGATAGATAGATAGATAGATAGATAGATAGATAGATAGATGATAGATAGATGATAGATAGATAGATAGATGATAGATAGATAGATAGATAGATAGATAGATAGATAGATAGATATAGATATGACAGATAGAGATATTTTATATTCTACTGTTATAAAACTCGCTAAAAGGATATGCAAATATCAAAGGAGGAAAAAGAAAAAATAATTAACTAAAAAATAATGGAAATTATTGGTTGTTTACTTGTCCTCATTTATCCGTATTTACCTAATTTTTAATAATTAAAGTGTGTGACTTTTTAAAACAGTTTTTAAAAAGCTGACAGTGCATAAGTTTGACAGACTCATGGAGACACCACCCACAGACAAGAATAAAAGGTGAAACATTCCAAGGGCCCGACAGTGCAGCAACTCCAAGCGCACCTTGGAGCCGCCACCCGTGCCCCTCCTCTAATACCGGCGCTCTTCTTTCTCCCCCATCTGGGCCAATAGCCCCGCGGCCAGGTCTCCACCTGGGCGTCCCTTTCTCGCCCATTCCAGGAGTGCGAGCAGGTCACCTCCCATCCTTCCCTCCTCCCATATTGGAGACAGTGGTTGAGAACGCTGGCAGGCTCCCAGGACACTGTCCCCTGTTTGTTTACAAGTCTATAAGATATACTTCTTTTCTATCTTTGCTTTAGATTTCTGAAGGTCAACCTACTATGTGAGGAAAAGCAGACAGGCTTCGGAACCCCTTAGGGCCTTTTCTGAATCCACGTAGCCTGCCTCCCTCTTATCTGCCAGACCAATAGGCTTCTGTTCATATTTTCTCTGCCTCAAGTTTCCTTCTGTTCTAAAACCTCTTCTGAGCACTAGCTCTCTCCTTAGGACTCACGTCCAATTGAGCTCTTGACCAACTCAGACAGTTGTTACCAAACGACTTTCATACACAATCTGAAAATCCACAATTATTCCACATTAAACAAATGCTCCCTTCCCCCAATATCACAGATTAAAGGGTAATTGAGAGATGCTTCATGTCCTCAGAATGGGTGTTTATTAGGGAAAACAGCTACACAGGGTTTGGGGCAGGCCTTGGAAAAGCAGAAAGATATGAGGAGAGATGAGAGGCTACCAAAGATAGTACATGGCTGGGCAAAAGTAGGTTTACTGTGCCACTGTGATACTCTTTTGAGCTAATAAACCTAGTGTAATAGTCAACCCAAATGTGTTTGTCCATACTAACCACTGTAAACCTACTTTTGCCCAACCATATATTTTCACTTTGACAATCCGAGAGGCCCTGTGGCCAGAGAAATCAGAGATTGTTATACCTTAGAAGAAGCCTCTGAGCTCACTGATGCTCTTGCTCCACTCAAAACGATCTAATGGATTTCCTCACAAATATGTAGGCAGTAATCATGAAAATATCCATACACTTTTTATGCCCCTGCATCTTCCGCGACAACTGTGTTCCAAGACTTTTGGATTTTTACAAACAGGTTCAAGTCTTAAAAACAAAACAAAAACAAACAAAACCCCCGGCTGGTTGCTGGGTATATTACAAGTTGTCAACGTTCATTGAGTAATTTTATTTATCTATTTTTAAGTGTATCCTTATTGATTTCAGAGAGAGGAAGGGAGAGATAGAAACATCAATGATGAGAGAGTCATTGATCGGCTGCTTCCTGCAGGCCCAACTGGGGATCGAGCCCGCAACCCGGGCATGTGCCCTGACCGGGAATCAAACCACGATCTTCTGGATCCTAGGTCGATGCTCAACCGCTAAGCCACGCCTGGCCAGGCAAGTCATTTTATTTTTCAAAAGGAAAAAAGAGAGAAAAAATAAATACCATCTATTGAGACTATCATTTTAAGGAAGACATAACCTCAGAGAAGAGGACACTCATTTAAATCATAGAAATATGGACTGGTGTTGGGAACCCACTGGCCCTCTGTATCCTGCCCCAGTTTATCAATCAATTGCTATGTGTATGGGTTCTACCTGACTACTAAAACCTGGGAATACTGGTCCTACGTCCATGGGCACATATTAATATCCAGTAGGAAACATATATGGACTGTCCATGTCTGTTTCTAGTTAGTGTCCTAGTCTGAGTATCCCAGAAGCAGACCCTGAGCCAAGGATCTGAATACAAATAGTTTATTCAGGGGGTGAGCTCAGGGAGCACTGCGAGGTAAGTGGAGAGACAAGGCAGGGAAGGGAAAGAAGCTACTACAGCACACACTGTGGGCGCCTGGGCTGAACTGCTGGGGGCTGCTAGGCAATACCTTGTATATGGATTAATCAACTCCCTGTCTACCATTGCTGGAAGGCCACTTCCAGGACCATTAACTCTCGGTAATACTGGTCTACTCCAATCTGCTCCTGTAACCAGAGAAATTCACAAAAGAATTTGTAGGATTTAAAATAAAAGCACTGTCTGGCTGGTGTGGCTCAGTAGTTGAGCGTCTACCCATGAACCTGATTCCTGCTCAGGGCTCATGCCCGGTTTTCGGGCTCAATCCCCAGCAGGGGGCGTGCAGGAGACAGCTGATTGATGATTCTCTCTTATCAGTGATGTTTCTCTCACTCCCTCTCACCTCTTCTCTCTGAAATCAATAAAAACATATTTTTTAAAAAATAAAAGAAAAGCATTTCCTGTATTGCCTGGAGTTTCCAAAAGGCATTCTAGACACCTTGTGATCTCTGTGTTAATAAGGCTTGACACATCTGGAAGAAAACAGGAGTAAGAACTAAGGTGGCCTCTAGAGCACAGAAGGTGTCAGGACTGACTAATGTTGGCTATTGCCCCCTCAGGCAGTTACATAATGGGAAAGAAAAAACATTTAGTACATGAGGGATTTAGGGACAGTCAGAAAGACTTTGTAAAAAAAAAAAAAAAAGTTAGATTTATTTCACCTTCCTAATAAGCTAAAATTAGTCATCACTGAATAAATCACAAAGGCCACTGAAACCTCTTCTCAGAATCTTGCCAAGATCTGATCTGTAAGGCTTTATTATTTGTGCTTTAACTTTGGATTCACATGTGTAACATTGTTTTACCCATACTGTCTCTCCAAATAGCCATCTGTAGCCAAACAGATAGCCATCTTAAGACATAAGGAAGGAGAGGGTCAAGATTTGTTGGGCCAGCTCCTGGGAGAAGATTTAGTTATTCCTACCCCCCCAAAGATATTTGCTGAACCTCTATGATGTCTGGCAGAGAGTATAGGCTCAAGATTCAAAGATCAGTAAGATGTTTTCCTGTTCTCAAGGAGCTCACAGTGTAGTAGTCATAAAATCCAGATGTAACATGGAAAAGGAATAATTCGAGTACCCATTTTTGCCAAATCAAACCAATGGTTTAGGTACCAGAAATCCAACTGAAACATAGTGTCTAAGTGTCCAAGGAAAGAGCTTGGGTAAATAATGTCAGATAACAGCAATATTAATGAGAGTATAGAAACGAGTCTAAAATTTAGCCAGAAATTAGGTCCCTGTCTTTTCCAGTCATCATTAATGTTTTTCTCCTGGAAACCAATCCCTCACACCAGGCAGGAACATCAGTCCCACCATTTGGATCTGAAGTTAGTCCTGTTGTAGGCTCCATAGGAGGGATACATGAGGTTAGTCCAGGTTACCCAATATCTTGCCCTCACGCTTACTATGTTTGCTCATCTTGTACCATTGAGTTTTTACCTTGAGCACGTCTCTAAACCTTGGTCCACTTGACCAGAACCCTAATTCTTTTCCAGACATTTAAGTACATCTTTTTTCCCTAGATGAATAGGTCATCTTGCCACATGTCTCCCTCTACATCCCCCACAACCTCTTGCAAGGCTTATTTGTCCACCAACAACCCTTAATGTGATAAGCATACCATTATACTTTCACCCCTGCCCTTGACAAAAAGGTTGACAAGGGCATGCAAAAAGCACTGTATTGTTCCATCTAGGCCATGCTGATTGCGTGAGTTCAAATGTTATTAAGTAAATTCAAGGTAGCTCTTCATTAAGCCGACCCCTAGACACCTCTTCTTTATGAACAGTTATACTACCTGAAAACAACAAAACTGTGTCTTTTGAAATAATTTTGTATTTGTCAATTACAGTTGACATGTTAGTTTCAGGTGTGCTTTTTTAAAATGCCTTTTTCTTCAAAATAATTTATTGTTCAGAATTATGTAGACTGCCACACTGCCTTCCATCAAGTCACAATTAGTACACATTTGCCGTAAGTTACCTTCTAATTCTCTTCACCAGGAAAATGTCCCTGAATTCAAGACAATACTGCCTTGGGGCCTGTTTCCTTCTGGGAATCCTTATTGTCTCATATCTAGAGGATTTCTAGTTTTACACACATTTACCAGTACTCCAAGATCAGAGTTACGTCTGGATGATGAAACACAGGGAGGAACAATAGAGTTTACTGTGCCAAATTCTGTCCTCACTAGGGTTTTAATAAAGGATTGTAAACGCCTTCCTATTTCCTATGCTTATGCTGGATGATTTTCTGACATACAACAGACATGTCAGAAATACAAACATAAACAGGATCAATGTCTTTCCTTCACCAAGAAAAAAAATTCTCCCTTTTCAAGGAAACACAAAGCTGGATAGTGGCCTGATTTCATCAGGATATGCATTCCAGTTAATGCAAGAAACTCTGTGAAGGGAAATCATTGAGGAAGTGAGTCTTGGAAGAAAAACCTCTGCTATCCCTTTTGCTAGACGCTCCTTTGCATTTTCATTAATGTATCAGCCTGCATTTTAGAGATCAGAATATTAAACAGTATTCATCATGCTATTGCTTTAATTTTTTAGTGAATTATAGGTCTCAATGGAAACAAAGTTTTGAAAATATCAAATCCCCATGAGGCACTTTGCAGTTTGATTTCTCACTGTCATGCTCAAACTTATTCCTAGAGCAACCCATTTCTTGGTTCCTTTAAGTTATTTTGGTCATTAACTTTTGGTTATCTTCTTTGCAACAAGGTTAAAAATTATTGGGCCATTACAGCACTAAGTAGGATTGTTTGTTGACTAGTATATAAATGGTCATGCTCAAAATATTGATGGTTCTTTCACGCCCCATAATATGCAGAGAACAACACAGTAGACTTATCTTCCAAATACCCTACCGTGTTGTTCTCTGCATATTATGGAGCATGAAGGAACCAAGTAATACTTGCCCCGTACGAACAGTATATAAAATCCTGCAGCCACTGAGCTTTTATCAAACTGTGCACTTAGATGCTTTCCTTTAGAACAGAGATGACAAATAGGTGGTGTCAGTGTGCTGCTCCCCTCACAAACGTGACAAACACCACAAATCAATCGGAGCTCTAATTAATCCTTTTCAATTAGAACCTGTAAGCAGCTGTACCAATTGGCAAATGTAGACACCAAGATGAAATCAGCAGACCCCTGACTGTTTTAGGTAGTGTGATCCAGTATCTAGATGTATTTCCCACCAGGCAGCTTATGCTCACTTCTAAGCCAAATGTGCTAGGTCCATAAAGTCAAAGTAATGGGTACATATGATCCTTAAATATGTCATCCAGTGAGGAAAACATGAACTAAGAATTGCAAAGGTCTTGAGCAACGTACTCAGCTTCATGGGATTCTCATCAACTACAAAATGTAAAATAGAGTCATAGCCCCACAGTTTAAAGGGGAAATGTTCTCCTTGAACAAAGAGCGTAACTTTCTCTAGCACAAGCCTAAGCACACAGTCACCATATTTTTCAGTGAATCGGTTATTGAAATAACAATTCACTCTGAAATTTGAGGGGCAAGGCATGCTGCCTCTCCATAAAACAAATGAGTGAGAATTAACCTTGTCCTACCTGGGGTGCACACGGTAGCTAAAAATGACAAAAATCATAATGCTGTGTCTCTCTAAAAGAAAAAGAAAACCTAATTTGGTCCCCTGCTCCTTGAATGACTGTATTTATAACATGGATTCACATCATCTTATAATCCCTAGCAGTCTTGACCTTGAGATTTCAAGCAGACTTTCACAATGCCTTATAAAGGAGCTCTCTGCTCAGCCAGCATACTTCAGAAGCACACTCTGCCTTAGTTCACATTGCTGCCTATCAGCTAACACTGCCAAGAAGCAGGAAAATAGAGAGAAAATTAGACTCTTTTGGACCCGTTACTCTCTCTATTTCCATCCAAAGGTTTTTCTTTGCTATACCATGTCTGCAAATTTAAAAAACACTTATTGTCTATAATCTATTTACCCTTCTATAGTTTCCACTTTTCTGCCATTTACATGATCTAAAGCAGTAATTCCTAACCTTTTCAGGTAATCCTAACAGCACAGCCAGCCAATTGACGGCGTGTAGTCTTTTCCGTTTCATTTCAGGAATGACACTTCCCACTGCTGCTTCCCTTGGAAACTGCATTTTCTATTCCTGACATCATCTGTGCTCTTAACAATTCTAGCAAGAGTCTTTTTATGTGGTCCTGAAAAAATTCCCCCAAGTTTTAGTGGAACACAAAAATGCAAGTTGAACAGGAATTCCCTAATACCTAAGGAATTAGATAGAGGCCTTTGCTTCTCTCCCAACTTTGTCTGCAACCACACATATCACTGATGCAATGCAGTGTGATACGTGGCAATCAATAACGAATATACATAATCTAGATACTTTTCTGCAGGGGGCAACTATTGCTTGGTTTAATCATTCAGGGCATTGGAAGTTAACTGCAACTGTCATTGGTGCCAGAACAAGGAATGGAGCTCCCCTTCCTTGAGCTTAAATTGAGGTTACAGAGACATGATTTAAGAAATGCCTGATGCTGCTCCTCTAACCTCAGTTGGAGCATGGACTTCTTCCCTCTTGTCCCAGGTCAGAGGGTACAATCAAAGAGGGCCGCTGTCTGAAAAGACTCAGTCAGGTAATAAAGCCAGAAGTGAGAATCAATAACGAGTGGTCAGAAAAATCATGATGCGGAGTCAACCAGAAGCCAGGAAGCCAGTGGATATTAGGAAGAGCTGTAATTACAGCATAGAAGGAGAAGGACATAGATACCCCTGTAACAACGATTTATTCCACACAGAGAGCCTGGGAATGAAGTAATTTTTCTGAACTTCTAGGATCACTTGTTAATGGGTAAACTCTGTGTGAGGAAAGGCAAGGATGAAGCAAAGACTCTTGGGCTGTGCAAATAATGTCCGATTTATAAAAAAGTTCATTGGCATAACTAAATGCATACACACTAATAATAATACACATGGGAAATTTGGCATCAACCCTAATTGTTCCTAAAAAAAAAAAAAGTGAAACTCCTTAAAAAAAAAAAAAAAAGTCAAAACCCTTGGCCAGTGCTACCTCAGTCCTCTTTTCTTAGGACTCGAGTTTACAATTCATTATTCCATTTCTGTGCTTTGCTTATTTACATAGCAGTTTGGAGTCTTCTCATCTTTGTTACAGGGGTACTACGGAACTCTGCAAAAGTCTTAGTCTGTCAGCAATGGTCTAACATTCTCTAGATCCTGCCATTCCCCCTCAGCTCCAGCTCTGTTCCATGCTACAAGACGACTTTCTCTTTCAGTGCGCTAATATCAGCTGCTCACAGCCTCCTGGTTTTCTCAGAATGGGTGCCCCTCTGAGCAGTGTGTATGACACGGAGTTCTCACTCCGACCGCCCTCAATTTCTGAGGGGGGTAGAACACACTGTAGCATGTGTCTTTTTCTAAAGAACTCCCCCCAGCAGAAATCACCACCTCTGATTTTCTTGTCACAAAATCAATCATTTGCTCTGGCTACACTGAGTCTGTCATTTAGTCATTTCATGCCCAATCCTGTGCGGGCCACAGTAGCAGGAAGTTTATATTTCTAGAAAAAGAGAATGGTAGAAAATGTGGCATTCATTTCCGCCCCCAGGAGCAGAGAGCTCTAGAGCCCTAAGTCCATCTTGCCAGTCACTCAGTGTGCAGTGCTCGCTGAGAGCTTACCATGGGATTCTCTGTGGTCACCCTATGGGTCCTGGGAGGAAGTGTGACAGCGAAAATGGGAAGGTTCACCTGAGTCATTTCTCTTCTCTGTGGATGGACAGGCCCAGCAAAGCCACAAAGCTTGTCCCAGAAAAGCAGACTTGCACCGTGGGTTATAAATTCACTCTCTCAGCTCCTCCCTGGCCCCCTCTCCCCTGGCTGGTGTGTGATGTGGGGGCTGGGACTCCGCAGCCCACATGTCTGCTTTGCTGGCTGGAGCCCTGTTAGTCTCTAGAAGGGACTGCAGGGCTGGAGAAAAAAGAGGAGGGCCTTGCTCCTTTCCCTGTCTCTTCCTGTGAGGATCTGTCCACCGCCACTTCACTGCAGTGGCAGTGTCATCCCGCGACAGCAGCTCAATGCAGTTTGCAGATTTCTCAACCCTGTAGAACCAGATTTATCACCCTCTACGACCTCAGAAACAGGAGATCCAGTCATCCACACAGATTGGGGTCTGACTCCACGGACACCCTCCTCTGAGGAGTTAAGTTTTAAGAATTACCCCCTCTCCTTTTCTTTCCCTAGCCCCAGAGGTGGGCGCTGTTACCCAGAGTCTCTTCTTCCCTGATTTACTGTTTCCCTTTTCACTGCTTAGGGTCTTAGTAAACAATGTTAAACTTTGTTAACAATTCTTTGTACATAGTTAAAGTACAGCAGGTCTTCGGATAAGGTAATTTCATTCAACGTCAGGTCATTGCATTGTAACATTGATGAGGTGCAGTAGGAACTGAACTGTTGTTTATATCAATTAGCCTATGATATAGCTGGTTTTTCTTACATGTTGTTTCACTTAAAGTCACAGAACCTATTGATGATGCTAAGTGAGAACTTATGTTACTGGTGAGGTTTCTGCCACCTCACTGGACCCTGACTGATACACTATCCCAAGTATCCAGCCTTTACAACAAATTTTTGGAAACCATCTGAACAGTCTGACTGCTACAAAATCCCACTGAGCACTCAAACAGGTGAATTTCCCTTTTTCTCACCAAAGGCAACATACTCCACAAATCATGAGATTGAAAATATGTGTAGTAACTTGTAGCATCCATTCATATACAAAAATGGAAAATTATGTATACAATTCTGGGACTTTGTTCCAGCCAGTCCCTACCTGATATGCCCATGCCCCACAGTAGATATAGGAGTCTTACAACCTGTCTTTAGTGAGGACATGCTGAATGGTGGTACTAGGAGCCTCCTGGAGCTGAGACTGTCCCCTGCCTCCTACTGGCATAATCATTCCCTATTCCTGAGCTTCATCTCCAGTACTGGGTTGGCTTCACCTTGGCTTAGGGCCCAAAACCCCTTGCCAGCTTCCTTTCCTGTAGAGCTGAAGCATGTTCTTTCTACTGGCGTAGGCCCTGCCTCAATCTCAATCAACTCCCCTGGAAAGAAAATTGCAACCCAGAGATTCCTGCTGAGTCCTCTGTATACAATGGTAGTCCGACTCTTAACATAAATGTACTAAAGACTAAGACACTGAAGACACTAATTCTACAGCTGGGTCAATCCTAGGGCTCTCAGGTCTCTGCTTATGCCTCTGTCTTTCCCTGCCCAAAGCTAAAGGCCCAGCAAGCCTGCCAACTAGGGACACACACTTTATGACAATACACTCGCGTGCTCACTTCCCCTTAAACCAAAGACTCCATTTGCAGGCATTGGGATCTGCAATGTGCGGCCATGGAAAAGTCATACATGTATGATCTATTTTGTTTAAAGATTATTTCCAGGGAATGTGATGTGACTCTCTGGCAAGTTTTTTAATGCAGTGGACTGGGGCCAGGAAGAATCTAGACCCGAGTGTAGACCCACTCCCAAGCAGAATCTTGCTGGTAACTGAGAAACAAAACTCAGCTCACCCAAAGGATCTTCCTGCTCCTTAACCCATACTTCTCAGCTCCAAGAGAGAGCCAATACTATGGTCACCTTGGCTTCCTTCCTCTGTGCCCAAAGACCTTGAGGACAGGGCTTGGAATGAACGCTAACATCTGCCTCAAATTTCTTTTTTGTTTCCTTATACTCTAATGTGTCATGCCACCTGTTCTGCACTTGGTTTTGGAACACAGCCATGCTCATTTATTTGCATATTGTCTATGCCTGCTTTCTTACGAATAGGGCAGAGTCAAGTAGTCACACCAGAGGCCGTGTGGCCCTCAAAGCCAAAAATAATCACTATCTGGCGTTTATAGCAAAAAGTTTGCTGGCTCCTATTTATAATCACTTTGAGATAATAATATATTAACTATGTAAGGTGAAGGACGTGTTAACTAACTTGATTGTGTTAATCATCTCACAATCTATATGTGTATCAAATCATCAAGATTGCAGACCTTAAATATATATAACTTTACTTGTCTATTATACCTCAATAATACCAGAAAAAAAAACAAGACTTACTTAGTTTACTTCACTGAAGCTCTATTGCTATCTGTTTTAGGGTCATGGTGAAGGATGTATAAAGCCAAAGGCCTACAAATAGCTGACCACATCTGAAGCCCTGAAAATTAATTACTTGTCATTATATTTCCTAACAATAAGAGACTGCACCACCTATACACTGTTAGAGTACTGTTAAGAACTCTAACATGTATTATTTCATATACTCTTCACAATCATAACACATACTAGTTACTGTATTTTTACAGATGGGGAAATACACTCAGAGAAGTCAAGTAGCTTGAATAAGTTCAGAGAGCCAATCACTGATGAAAGCAAGATACAAGTCATAAGGTAATTATAGAAATCTTCTGAAATCCTAATGTGCATAGAAATGATCTGGTGGACCTTACTGAAATGCAGATTCTGATTCAGCATGACTGGGATGGAGCCCAAGATTCTGCCTTTCTAACAAGTATCTAGGTGATGCTGTTGCTTTTTGGACCATACTGAATAGCAAGGCAGTATATCACACTGCACCGTGTTGAACAGATTTAACGGGGAAACATTCCATCTTTCTATATAGAGCAAAGCCTGAAGGAAAAAAATCAGTGACCTGCCCTGGCCAGGTGGCTCCCATACCCCAAAAGGCTGTAGGTCCTACTTCCAGTCAGGACACACACCTAGGTTGTGGGTTTGATCCTCAGTCCGGGTGTGTGCAGGAGGCAACCAATCTATGATTCTCTCTCACATCAATGTTCCTCTCTCTCTCTTTTTCTCTCTCTAAAAGCAATAAAAAACATATCCTCAAATGAGGATCATAAAAAAGAAAAAAAACAGTGACCAGAGTTGGAAGGAACAATTTAATAATAGGAGCAGTAAGAACAGCTGACGTTTACTAGCATGTTGTTATGTGCGCGTGACGTGAATTGTCTCCTTTTACCCTCATAGCCACCCTAGGAGAGAAATATAATTTTAGCCACATTTTACAACAGAGGAGACTGAGGCGCAGAGCAGTTAGGTAACTTACTGAATATCATACAAATAGTAAATAACGCTGAAGCTCAAATTTCAATCTATATAATACAATCTCTGCTCATGATCACTGGACTCCAGTGCATCTTATCGCATGTGCCTGTTATATAACAATGATGCTTGCTGGCCGCATCTGTGAGTGGGTGTCAGCCCCTGTCTTTACCAGACACTCCCACCTGGACTCACCAAAAGCTGGCTCCTCCACAAGGCCTGATCATGGCATGACATGTATAAGCAGCCTTGGCCCACTTTCCAATGGGCTGGCATCAGCCTCGCTTTCACTGACATAGTATCAAGTGTACCGTATGGACTCTGCCTCACATAAGCCCCACCTCATGTTGAAACAGTCTATACAACAAACGTTAATCCTGTTCCCTTCTGCCCAACTCTCCAATGTCACATTGGCAATAAAATCTCACCCTGAAGCACAGTCTGCTTGGATGGGATACTGACACCTCACCAATTATTTGTTCCTAAGAGTTGAATAATTACCAAGACTCTCTGACTGGCAAGTTGTCTGGAAACACAATAGCCTCTCATACCAGACACCCTGTCCTCACAGCTGTGAGAATTACAGCTATATGATTAGAACACCTCTATCTCCCATGAAAATAGACCTGGCCTAAGAGAAACATCTCTCTGGACTCTGAAAGTCTTTTGGCACCATCCTCCATCGCCAAGCCAGTTTCCCTCACCTCCATGTCCCTTCTGTCACCTCCTCCTCCTCCCCACTGGCCTGTCCTTGAGGACCCTACCCTGTTTGAGCTGGGGCATGCAAGCCTTAAAGGTTTTCCAGGTTTTAACTCACAGCTGCCATCCATGAAATCCATGCTACTCCAAGAAAAGAATATTCATATCAAAGTCAGATGGTGTAGAAAATACCTCTTGATGTTCTCCCTGAATGATCTTTAAATAGCCATATACACATTAATTTTCTGCCATACTTCATGGGGGTTGCAATCTTTTCCAGCAAATTGAGACAGGCTCCATGAGAACGAAACTAAATCAAACACCATTTCAGCAAAAATTAAAAAATCAAAAGCAATAATATTTCTGAAGCAATGGCTTTGTTGAAAAGAGTGAATGCCATCAAATGCATCTATTTTCTTGTCAAGTGCTATAATGAGACTGACCGCAAAACCAGTTGCCAAATTAACTCACCTTTAAAGACTGTTGCCTTTTCTTCCATCAATTTTCTACTCCTATCATTTAGGAATATCAATAAACTCCCAAAGAGAAGCTTTGGGAGTTGTTAACATTGTCATTTGTGTTTCTCTTCCCCTGCAATGATTCTTACTGAAGACTTAAGTCACCTGCTATCTCCCTCAGTAGTGATGCACTTCGCAAAGAATTGAGCATAAGCCCTTGCCCCAAATCCTCTGTTTGAATAGTTTTATCAACTACAGGCAGTTCCAAAGCCCCTGAGGAAGGCATTACAAAATTCTGTCGCACTGGATTGCCTTTTTTATCCCAGATTACCACCACTGAGTATGTTTATTGGGAATGGTTTCTGTTTCTTACCTTCCTCATGTTTCCCCAGCCTATTGTTAATGTCCTTGAGTGTAGTTAGGAAATCTGTCTGCGTTTGCTTCCTGGAGCTCACGGTTTAGATGTGTGACCTTGGAAACATAACAAAATACTTGTGTCTCAGTTTTCTCATTTATAAACTGTATTGCTTTTAGAGGGGAAAATTAGGTGATGAAATTAAATAATGTATAAGAAAGGGAGAAAAGTACATAGAAACCTAAGATTCATAGAGTTCCATGTATTATTTTTTTCCCCAAATTATTGAGATATAATTCACATACCATGCAATTCATGCACTTAAAGGGAACAATTCAGTGGTTTTTAGTATATTTAAAGTTTTGAAACAACCACCACCATTTAATTGGAGAACATTTCATTACCCAAAAAGAAACTCTATAGCAGTCACCACCCATTACCCCTCCTACCTGACTCCCAAGTCCACTTCACCTCCCACTCCCACCCGCAGCCATAAGAAGCCACTAATCGACTTTTTCTACGTATATTTGCCTATTATGGACATTTCATATAAATGGAATAAAATAGTGTAATTTTTTTTAAAATATAACTATTGATTTCAAACAGAGGAAGGGAGAGGAAGAGAGAGAGAGAGAAACATCAATGATGAGAGTCATGGATCGGCTGCCTCCTGCGCACCCCCTGACTGGGGATGGAGCCCGCAACCCAGGCATGTGCCCTGACCGGGAATCGAACCTCGATCTCCTGGATCCTAAGTTGGTGCTCAACCGCTGAGCCACGCCTGGCTGGGCAAAACAGTGGTCTTTTGTGACTGGCTTCTTTCACTTCACATAATGTTTTCAAGGATGACCTATGTTACAGCATTTATCAATACCTCATTCCTTTTCATTGCTGAATAGTAGTCCTTTGTATGGATATAACATATTTTACTCATCCATTCATCAGTTGATGGAAATTTGGGTTATTTTTGCTTTTTAATTGCTATCAATACTGCTGCCATTTACATCTATGTACAAGTCTTTGTGTGAATGTGTTTTTATTTCTCTTGGGTAGATTCCTAAGAGTAGGCTTGCTAGGTCATATGGTAACTTTATTTACTTATTTATTTACTTAATTTTTATTTTTTAATCCTCACCTGAGTATACTTTTTCAATTGCTTTTTCAGAGAGAGTGGAAGGGGGGAAGAGAGAGAGAGAGAGGGGAACACCGATGTGAGACACATTGATAGGTTGCCTCCTGACTGGGGCCGGGGATGGAGCCTGCAACCGAGGTACGTGCCCTTGGCCAAAATCAAACCCGGGACCCGTCAGTCCATGGGCTGATGCTCTAGCCACTGAGCCAAGCCGGCCAGGGCTATTTACTTATTTATTTTTATGGTAACTTTGTGTTGAATGTTTTGAAAAACTGCCAAAATGTTTTTCAAAGTGACTGCACTATTTTACATTCCTGCTAACAATGTATGAGGGTTCAAATTTCTATGCCATGCCTTCACCAACACTTGTTATTGGCTGCCTTTTTTTTATGGCCATCCTAGTTGATGTGAAGTAGCATCTCGTTGTGGATTTGATTTTCATTACGCTTAACACTAATAATTTTGAGCATATGTTTTTCCTGTGGGTTAGTTGAAATTTTCTTTAGAATTCCATTTTAATTTATCTTTAGTACTTTTGAGTGCATAATTTGTATGGCTTTTTAGTGGTTCTTCCAGGTACTGCATTACATATCCATAACTTACCACAGTCAACTGGTATCATTATTTTACAGTTTGATGAAGTATAGAAACCTTACCTTTTTTATGTCCCTTTTCCCTCCCCAATTATAATTTTTTAACTACTACTTCTACACATATTTAAAACCATATCAGACATTGTTACAATTTTGCTTCAATTGTCAAACATAATTTAGAAAAGTCAAGAAGAGAAGGATACTATGCTGTATTTACCCATATTTTGCTTACTATTTTCTTTCCTCCTTCCTGATGTTCCAAAGTTCCTCCTTTTATCATTCCCTTTCTATTTAGAGAACATGTTTTAGCCATTGTTTTAGATTAGGTCTGCTAGCAATAAATTCTCCTCATTTTTCATTTGACAATATCTTGATCTTACCTTCATTTCTGAAGGAATTTTCTCAGGATATGGAATTCTGGGTTGATTGAAAAATATTATGTCATCTCCTTCTGGAACCCATGATTTCCCAAGAGAAATCTGCTATAATTTGAACTGGTGTTCCCCTATAGGTAATGTGTAATTTCTATTTGCTTTCAAGAGTTTTTCATTGTCTTTATTTTTTTAAGTATTTTTCTTATTGAAAGTATTACAGATGTCCCCTTTTTCCCCCCATTCATCTCCTCCACCCGGCATCTGCCCCCCCCACAGGCCTTCTCCACACTATTGTCTGTGTCCATGGGTTATGCATATAAATTATTTGATTAACCTCTCCTCCTTCCCACTCCTCTCTCCCCACCCCCCCTACCTCTGAGATCCCTCAGTCTGTTCCATGCTTCTCTGTCTCTGGATCTATTTTGTTCATTGGTTTATTTTGTTCTTTAGATTCCACATATGAGTGAGATCATATGATACTTGCCTTTCTCTGCCTGGCTTATTTTGCTTAGCATAATACTCTCCAGGTCCCTCCATGCTGTCCCAAAGGGTAAGAGATCCTTCTTCTTTACAGCTGCATAGTATTCCATGGTGTAAATGTCCCACAGCTTTTTTACCCACTCACCTACTGATGGGCACTTGGGCTATTTCCAGATCTTAGCTATTGTAAACTGTGCTACTGTGCCATTGTCTTTAGATTACAGAAATTTGATTATGATGTGCCTTGGCATGATTATTCTACTGGGTTTGTTGTGTTTGTGGTTTACTAATTTCCTTGAATATTTAAGTTTACAACTTTTATGAATTTGGGAAATTTTCTATCTTTAGTCTGTTGAATATTTCCTCATACCCATATTCTTTTTTCTCTTCTCTAACCCCAGTGACATGAATATTAGAGATTTTATTATTGCCTACAGGTCCCTTAGGCTCTGTTATTTTTCCCCCCAGTCTATTTTCTCTGTTGTTAAGATTTGGTAATTTCCAATGTTTCATCTTCAAGTTCACTGCTTCATTCTTCTTCTTCTTTTTTTTTTTTAATATATCTTTATTGATTTCAGAGAGAGGAAAGGAGAGAGAGAGAGAGAGAGAGAGAGAAACATCAATGATGAGAGAGTCATTGATCGGCTGCCTCCTGCACGCCCCCGACTGGAGATGGAGCCCGCAACCCGGGCATGTGCCCTGACCTGGGCTCATTCCTCTCTTATCTCCATTCTTTCACTGAGCCCATGCAGGGAGATTATTTTATTTTATTTTTTTAAATATACCTTTATTAATTTCAGAGAGAGGAAAGGAGGGGGAGAGGGGGAGAGAGAGAGAGAGAGAGAGAGAGACATCAACAATGAGAGAGTCATTGATCGAGCCCACAAACTGTGCATGTGCCCTGACCGGGAATCGAACCCTGATCGCCTGGATCCTAGGTCGACCCACAACCGCTGAGCCACACCCGGCCGGGCAGGGAGATTATTTTGGTTATTGTATTTTTCAGTTCTAAAATTTCTCTTTGGTTCTTCTTTATATCTTCTACTTCTTGCTAACTCTTTCTGTCCCATTTTTTCAAATATGTTCATAACTGATCACTGACACTTTTTTAATGACCATTGCCTTTAAAATCCTTTTCAGATAATTCCACTATCTATTTTTTCTCAGTGTTGTAATCTTTTATTTTTTTCTCATTCTCCCTGGATCTTGGTATGACGCGTGATTTTCAATTCTGCCTTCAAGTTTTGTCTATTATGGACTTTGGATATTATTGAAATCTATTTGAGAAGACCTCCACTGACGGCATGTGGGTGTAGGAAGTCAGGCCCTGCCTCATTACTGGCAGGCAGGTGTGGAAGTCCAAGGTCCCCATTCAAACTTAGCACACACTGTGGATAAAGTGAGGTATGCCTCATTACACCTAGGTGAGGGTAGAAGTCCAGAGTCTCGATGTGCTTGCTATTGACATGATGTATGTGTATGTCGGGGGGAGATATGGAGAAGGCATCTCATTACCTCTGGGTAGTGCTGAAAATATACTCTTGAAGGCTTGGGCTCCTTGGACACCACCCCAGTGAGGACAGGTAGGGGTACCTCATTATGAATAGATGAGGGTGGAAATATAGCCTCCACATTTGGCCTTTGCTGATAGATGCCAGGGGAGATGTAATGTGTTACTTGTTTGTTTGTTTATTTGTTTTTTGTGATGTGTGAGTAGGGCAGTTATTATCAAAAAGATTTCCTTCTTGCTACACAGATCCTCTCCTGGTCCTTTGGCTTAAAAGAATGGGTTTTTATTAGGGCTTTATTTTTGGCCATGCCTGTGGGTGTTTCTGAGTTGCAAGCTTATCTGGCACCCAATCTTGGATAATATAAGGGAGGCGCAAAAAGAAAACCCAGGGAACTCACCATTTTGTCATTCCTCAAGTTCCAAAGTCCTTCACTGGTCTGCCTTCTTCTCTCCAGATTTTAGAGCCTCCTTGTTTGTTTTATATATAAAATAAATAAGCAGGAAGAATAGGGTAAAATGTGCCTACACTCTCTTGTCCAGAATCAGAAGTCTCCCGTTTTTGCTTTTTAAATTATTTTCTTTATTTTTTCCATTACAATTTATCTATCCCCCCATACCCACTTCTACCTCCACCCCCACCTCCCCACTGCCCACCCCCACTGCAATCACCACATTGTTGTTCCTGTCCATGAGTTCTTTCTCTTTTCACTTTTTAAAAAATGTGGCCACTAAAAAATTTTAAATTGCATCTGTGACACATCACGTTTCCATTGGACAAAGTTTCTATAGACATTAGCTTTCTCACTTGCAAATGAGAGGGTTAAGAAGAGATGCTCTCCAGTCTGTCCCTTCGACCTCTAAAATCCCATGATTCTAAGGAGTATTATTTGGCTTCTGTATACAATGCTAATGATGTAGATAATACTGTTGTTCTTTCCACTTACCTACATCACAGCTATAAGAGGTGAAATAGCCCTGAAAAGCCCTTCAAATACCTCAAAATAGAGCCAGGGGATAACTGAAGGTTATTATTTTTTAAATGAATGCCAGTATGTTAAAATTTCCACAAAAGTAGCTAGTAAGCAAGAATTTCTCCAAAGTAGCTTATTGCAGGTGCTAATCAGCTCACAGTATTTTTTTACTATCTGTGCTGAAAGGAGAATTAATTACTTCAATAGCCTCACTTCTTCATATACCTAATAATGCATCCCCCCACTCTGTGGAGAAAAAACGAAATTTGATAGAGAAAGGTTTAACGGGTATCTAAAAATAGCCCCGTAATCTCCTTGAAAGAACGCCCAGCACTCGTCTCCCTCCTAGACTTTCCTTTTCTGAAACTACTAATGAATGGTTCTTGTTTCCTTGTGATTCTGTCTCTCATCCTACCCTCCCACATATTTTGTTTTTTTCCTTCCACATATTTTGAAAGACTATTAAAGTTCACTTCCTTCCTATATTAATAATTAAGCTTGAAATCCATTGGCTCCTTCACAGAATAATCCCGGTAACTTGGCCACGAAGTCCTGATTTCATAGAAGCCTTGTTTAAAAATTAAGACAGTGCCTTTCAGCTTTCAGTACGAGATGTAAAATTCGGTCTGCGCTACACAAAGCACCCCAGTGGTCCAGTTATCTCTTATCCCAATTGCTTCCCTTGCAATATGTGTTCCTCCATTATTCAACAAAAAAGGTCTTCATGAAAGTCATTGATGATTTTCATCTCCCAAATTCAGCAGTCTATTTACCAGGCCTTCCCAGAGTGTTATTTTCCCTAACTTCATATTATAATGCTCTCTTCTGATTCTACTGGAGTATTTCTAGTGTTTTCACTCGGCTCCCTGTCCTTCTCTCCTTGTTATCTAATAATGTGAATTCTCTGATGCCTCAAGCTATTCTTCAACCTGTCTTTGGTTACTCCATTGCTTGGGAAGAATATCCATTCTCAGTTTCAACTCCAGCTTCTATGCTGCTTATGCTCATAACTCTACTCCTATATTCTCATCTCAACTCCAGTCCCAAATTTCCAGTCTTACTTAGCATTGCCACTTGCATGGCCCCATCACACCACAAACTGGACATGTCTGAAATGAAACTCTTCTTGCTCTGCAAATGACTTCCACTCCAACTTCCTTGTCAAACGGCTTCAAAATTTCTTGCTGTAAAGAGTCTCCAATCTGTAAACTTGAGTTATTTCTGATTAACACTCCTTTCATTCCATCTCTAGAATCAGGCACCAAATCCAACATGGTTTCCCCCACAAACAGGAGTGGAGTGGGAAAGGCACTGGACTTGATTAGACTTGTATTTAAATTTAGCTAAGTTATTTACCATACCTTTGCATGAACTTGGATATATTATGCAACATCTGTGAGTTTCAGTGTTTTCACATGGAGAAAAATACTTACATGGTGTTGCTGTGATGATTAAATGAAGTAATTTGATAACTGCATTTTAAATGTATGTCATTTTTAATTTGTTGTTGACAATATTACAGATGTCCCCCACTTCCTCCACTCTTTGCCCACCTGCACTCATTGCCCCCTCCCTCTGGCCATCACCACACTGTTGTCTGTGTCCATGGGCTGTGCATATATGTTCTTTGGATGTTCTCTTCACCTTCTTTCATCCAGTTCTCCCTCCTCTTCCCCCTCCTCTCTGACCTCTGTCAGTCTATTCCATGCATCCATGCCTCTGGTTCTATTTTGTTCACCAGTATATTTTGTTCATTAGATTCCACATATAAGTGAGATCATATGGTATTTGTCTTTCTGTGTCTGGCTTAGTTCACTTAGCATAATATGCTCCAGGTCCCTCCATATTGTCCCAAAGGGTACGAGATCCTTCTTTACAGCTGCGTAGTATTCCATGGTATAAATGTCCCACAGCTTTTTTACCCACTCATCTACTGATGGGCACTTGGGCTGTTTCCAGATCTTAGCTATTGTAAACTGCGCTCCTATGAACATCGGGGTGCATATATTCTTTCTGATCGGTATGTCAGGATTCTTAGGATATATTCCCAGAAGTGGAACCATTGGGTGAAAAGGCAGTTCCATTTTTAATTTTTTGAGGACACTGCATACTGTTTCCCACAGTGGCTGCACCCGTCTGTATTCCCACCAGCAGTGTACTAGGCTCCCCTTTCTCCACACCCTCGCCAGCACTTGTTTGCTGATTTATCCATGGTGAGCATTCTGGAAGATGTGAGGTGATATCTCATTGTAGTTCTAATTTGCATCTCTCTGATGATTAGTGACCTTGAGCATTTTTTCATATGTCTCTGGGCCATCTGTATGTCCTCTTTGGAGAAGTGTCTATTCAGGCCCTTTGGCCTTTTTTTAATTGGATTGTCTGTCTTCCTGGTGTTGTCATATAAGCTCTTTATATGTTTTGAAAATTAATCCCTTATCAGATGCATTGTTGACAAATATGTTCTCCCATAGGGTTGTCTTTTCGTTTTCTTCATTGTTTCCTCTGCTGTGCAGAAGCTTTTCAGTTTCGCATAATCCCACTTGCTTATTTTTTTCCTGTGTTTCTCTTGCTGTAGGAGATATATCAGCAAAAATACTGCTCCAAGAGATGTCTGAGATTTTACCACTTATGTTTTCTTCTAGGATTTTTTATGGTTTTGCAACTTACATTTAAGTCTTTTATCCATTTTGAGTTTATTCTTGTGTATATAGCAGGACTAAAAAAGATGTTCATTGCTACTTGGTTCCCTTCTGGTCATAGCTGTTCCCTTCTCTGAATTACCACTGCTACAGTGTTCAAGTCTCTCAGTCTCATGTACTTAAAATACCACAAGCACAACCCCCATCCTTTACTTCACTGAAGCCAGCTTTCTTCCCATGGACCTGATTCCCTAATTAATACTGACAGTGTCATCTGACCCCTTCACTTGAGGCTCACTCCCTTTCTTTGGCATATTAATTTGAAACTTCTTTGTCTTTACAGTTCCTGAAAGTTCCCTTTTCCTTTCCCTTAACCCAAACTCTTCTTCTCCATTTCCCCTTTCTCTGTAATCTGGATCTTCTGTCCTGTTCCTCCAGGCTGCCCTCATCTCTTTCCCAAGGCCACATTGGTTTCTTGCTCTGAAACTGTAACACCCTCCTGTCTCATTTCACACCTCCTAGTGACAGACCTACATCCTTTATAGGTCTTTGCCTCAACTCTCCAGCCTCCTTGACTTCACTCTAGCCCTTCTTGCCTGGAAGCATCATTAATACCTAGTAGCATTCTGAACTGTATTTAATTGCTAATGTGTTAGATTGAGTGCTTACAATTCCTTTGGTTTCATATGCCAGTCATATTTCAAAACCAAGTCTGGTTACCGGCATTAGTTTTACTTTCACTGCCCTAGTAAAAATCTTTAAAAATCATTTTAAATCCTCCTTTCATTTTTAAAAAGATCTTTTACAAAAATAGAGGAACATGATGTTAGAATAAAAAAGTTTAAATTGAATAAATTTAGATTTATTTTTTAAAAACCTTTTCTTATCTTTATTCTTTATCCTTATCTTA
Organism: Miniopterus schreibersii; assembly: GCF_964146895.1. NCBI lineage: Eukaryota > Metazoa > Chordata > Mammalia > Chiroptera > Miniopteridae > Miniopterus > Miniopterus schreibersii. The sequence continues at coordinate 94,291,227 of NC_138104.1, read as the reverse complement.
ATTCTTTAAATTTTGATGTGGACCAGAGGAAACTATCAGGGAAATTCTTAGACAAACATTTGGGAGCCTCCATAACTGTCTCCACATACCTATTGTTTCTATAACACGGCGAATTGGGACTTAGAGAGTTCCTACTATGAGCCAAGTAGTGCAACTGTGTGTTTGTGTCTGTGTGTATTAGATATTAGTATGTCATTCTACAGATTGCACAGCCAAGGCGTAAGAAGCTTGAAACTTGCTCCAAAAATCCACAACCCAAGATTAATCATGAGAAATTACATCAGGTATGCCAAATTTGAAGGAAGTTCTACAAAATACCTGACCATTACAACTCAAAAGTGACAAGGCTATGAAAAATAAGGAAAGGCTGAGAAACTGTCACAAATCGTACATGACAACTAAATATAACGCAATGTCCAAGACTGGATCCTGGAACAGACAAAATACGTTAACCTAAAATTGGTGGTATAAAGTCTGGAGATTATTTAATATTAACACACCAATGCGTGTTTCTTATATTTGACAAACGTACCACGGTAGCATGAGATAAGATCAGAGGAAACAAACTGATTGAAGAGTATATGGGAACTCCCTTGTGCAATCTGTATAACTTTTCTATAAATCTAAAATTATTCCACATTAAAAGTTTAATTAAAATATTGAGAAGAGGTTCTACTGGCAAATTCTTTTGGAAACTTTGGGGTAAATAATGCCCAATTGCATTTCTCAATTCCCATAATTATCAGTTTTCTGAGATAGTAATATGCATTGTGACTATAACATAAGGGATAGAGGATGTTATCTTTACCAACATATTTGGTCAGCTACCTTTTCTTTCTTTAGAAAGCAGTTTTCCAGGAAAAAATGCTGACATGGAGAAGGTTTTTCCCAATGTTTCATATATGTATAACCAATATCCAACCGTGTTCAAATTTTAACCAGCAACTTTTGCTGAAGAGAGAAAAATGCCATGAACATGTAACTGGCAAAGGACTTAAAACTAGACGATACTATGATGAATCAGCATTAAAATTATATTGCCCAGCCGGGCATGGCTCAGCGGTTGAGCGTCAACCTAGGATCCAGGCGATCGGGGTTCGATTCCTGGTCAGGGCACATGGCCCGGTTGCAGGCTTGATCAATGACTCTCTCATCATTGATATTTCTATATGTCTCTCTCCCCCTCTCCTTTCCTCTCTCTGAAATCAATAAAGGTATATTTTTAAAAAAGAAAAAAAAGTTATATTAATGGGCTGCTGCAGTTGACCCAACTTGACAGGATGACTATAAAATGGTAAATCTATAGCGTACTTTTAGTTAAACAAAGAAAAACATAAAAATCAACCATGTAAGTACAGGATGAGAAAGAATGGACTCAAATGCCCATCAGGTTCCTGTGAGGGGCTTTGTGCTTTGAGGTCATAGGTAGAATGAATGCAACTGTCCTGCTTAGTGAATGGGACATACACAGCAAAGTTACGGCCGTTTCTGCAGATTTGTTTAGTTCTCTGTGCCATATCACAAAAGCTCCTCAATGAATCATTTCCAAAGGAGAAAGAACAGGATGGTGAGCATCTTGAAAACCACGTCCGATTAAGAAGTGTTTTAGAAAACTAGGAATTTAACCATGATGAATGGAAATCTTAAGGGGACTTGACAGTGGCCCTTACATACACAAGGATACAAGGAGAATCCAACCCATTCTGTGCAACATCAGAAGTCAGAAGGAGGAGCTAAGGAAACAAGAGGGGGCATGCCTTAGTTCAACACCATGTTTCAAATCATTAAAGTGCCTCAGAATGGAATGGATGTCGCTGAAGCAAAGTGAGCTCCTAGACTCTGGGATTGTTTCAATAGAAGCTGGATATCCACTTGCCCAGATTGCTGCCAAGGTGTCTTTTATACTGCACTTAATATATGACCTCTACGTATCCTTCCAGTCCTAAGATCTGTGAATCTATGAAACCACAGGGGAGAAGAAAAGTAAGACGCACTGAGAAAACTAGCAAACTATTAAAAACACTCCTTACGGTACCTTAGACCCCACTCTGCCTCTCTTTTAAAGAGCATCCCTGAGATAATATCTAGAAAATGCCTGAACAAATGCTGGAGTTTAGCTAAAGAATCAGTGCCAAAGTGCCATCCTTAAGTGTGTACGTAACAGACATCTGATGGTATAATTTAAATTACAGTAGAAGCCAGGGAATTGAATTTATCTAGACCAAGTATTATTACCAAAAAGAAACTTACTGAAACAAACAGGCGGATTTTAACAAATCCACTATTTTTTCGTCCTATGGAAATAATTGGTTTATTTACAAAACGTATGTGGGTAAGTTCAAGAGATCTGCTTCAAATCTGCTCCCAAGCTGAGCCAGAACTATCATGAGGTGAGTCACTGAGGCACCTATGTTGAGGAAACCCTCACTCCCAAGGTCCTACAAAGGCCTATAGCCCTTGAGGGTGAGTATCACTTTAAATTTTGCTTCAGAGGTGCCTGCTTACCTCACCCTAGTCCTAGACCTGTGATTGGGCAGGGCCTCAAAACCTTCTGTGACATCATACTAAACGGTTCCCTAAGTAACGGCTATATAGCTACCCACCTACCGGTCAGTACGGTCTGTTGCTCAAGAGCCTGAAGACAGAGAGGAGACCTCAGGCCACGTCTTCCCTCAAGCCCTCAACGGGAGGTAGGAGACAAGTCTGTACGGACTCTGCCATGCGGCAATGGCCTGGGCCCCAGAGCAGAAGTGGGCGGAGCCGAGTCTGAGCGCCCTCGGGGCAGGCAGGGCCGGCAGGGATGGCAGGGCAAGCGCAGGCGGCGGGGCCGGCGGCAGGGGCAGGGGCTGGGGCGGCCCCTCCGGCCCCCTGGAGCCTAGGGCTCCTGGCCCCCGAGGACCCCCTCTTGTCTTTAAAATAAGAAACAACATGATTGGTGCGGTGATTGGTCGTGGTGGATCAAACATAAAAGGCATCCAGAGTATGACAAACACCAAAATACAGATCATAAAGGGCGATTCCGAAGCAGAGGTAAAAATTTTTGGCAGCAAGGAGATGAAAGAAAAGGCCAGAGCAGCTATAGAAGCTGTTAAAAGAGAAGGGAGCTACAATCCAGAGTCCACTGTTGATAATGCTGCATCCCAGCCCTCTGCTGGAAGAGCCTGGGGCACAGATACCATTGATAGAAAAGTTCGGCCATTCATAGACTGGGATCAAGTCAGGGCAGGAGCTGCAGACTGGGAAAAAAGGAAATGGGCAGATTTAGCACCAGTTCAAAAGAACTTTTATGTAGAATCCAAAGCAACAAGTTCTATGTCTCAAGTGCAGGCAGATATTTGGAGAAAGGACAATTTCAATATAACGTGTGATGACTTGAAAGATGGGGGAAAGCGTTCTATCCCCAACCCCACCTGTCAATTCGAAGACGCTTTCCAGAGTTATCCTGACTTGATGAAAAAACTTCAAAAGGCAGGATTTCAAAAGCCAACGCCAATTCAATCACAGGCATGGCCAATTATTCTACAAGGGATAGATCTTATAGGAGTCGCCCAAACTGGAACAGGCAAGACACTGTCATATTTATTGCCTGGGGTTATTCACATCGATTCTCAGCCCACACCCAGAGAACAGAGGGGTGGTCCTGGCATGCTAGTGCTTACACCCACTAGAGAACTGGCTCTCCAGGTGGAACAGGAGTGTTCCAAGTATTCATACAAATGCCTTAAAAGTATCTGCATATATGGTGGTGGAAACAGAAAACAACAAATAAAAGACATTGCAAAAGGCACAGACATCATCATTGCAACTCCTGGGCGACTGAATGACCTTCAAATGAGTAACGCTGTCAACCTAAGAAGCATAACCTACTTAGTCTTAGATGAAGCGGATAAAATGCTAGATATGGGATTTGAACTTCAGTTAATGAAGATCTTATCGGATGTGCGCCCAGACCGGCAGACTATCATGACAAGTGCAACTTGGCCAGATACCATTCGTCGACTTGCACAAACTTACCTGAAAGACCCTATGATTGTTTATGTTGGGACTCTGGATCTAGTTGCTGTAAATACAGTGAAGCAAAATGTAATTGTCACCACAGAAGAAGAGAAACAATCCCTCATCCAAGAATTCCTGCAGAACCTGTCGCCCACAGACAAAGCCATCGTGTTTGTCAGCAGAAAACTTGTTGCTGATGACTTATCCAGCAATTTAAGCATCCAAGGCCTACGTGTACAATCACTGCATGGAGACAGAGAACAGAGCGAACGTGAGCAAGCATTAGACGACTTTAAAAGTGGACAAGTGAAAATACTGATTTCTACCGATTTAGCATCCCGAGGTCTCAACGTTAATGATGTCACACACGTATACAATTACGATTTCCCACGGAATGTTGAAGAATATGTACACAGAGTGGGGCGTACTGGAAGAGCAGGGAAGACTGGCATATCCGTTACCCTTATGACTAAAAATGATTGGAAGACTGCCCCTGAATTGATTAAAATTCTGGAAAGATCAAATCAAAGTGTCCCAGAAGCTCTTGTAACAATGGCCCAACAATACAAGTCCAATAAACAAAAAAAGAACGCAGGAAAAAAATCAAAACTATTTCAACAAAAACCCAAGGAGTTTCATTGAGAGCTACAGTGAAAAGAAGTTTTGCCAGACTACCGGAAGACTCAAAATATGTTAAAGAAATGCAGTGTTCAAGATACATAAGAAAGCACTGGAAACGTACTGGCAGTTTGAAGACAACCAATTCTTAAATAATACCACTAAGCTTTCAATATTGTGCAAGCTCCTTAATAAACTCAAGTGTTTTGAAAATGAGTGTGAGATTATGTGGCGGGAAAATAGATATCATGTGTTGGTTAAAGTTTAGATTCTATTCTAGCCTGCCATATCCATCTGTGTCTTCTCTAACAGTAGATAACAATGGTGCTTCTCTTGCTTTAAAATAGTTGTACTGAATTGAAACATAGTTTTTATCAAGCTTATCCCAGTTAAAATATTCCATTTTCACCCAGTGGTCGGTGCCACAACAATCCCTAAAAATATCTCTACTATAACTCCCTAATTATTTTAATTCATAATAAAATAACTGCTAAATCTTCTAGCAGATTCCAAAATTCTATTTTTTCTCCAATACATGTGACTAACAGAGCAGAATGTCTGACAGAGAGATTCAGATTCTCATACAAACTCTGTTACTAGCCATTGGTTAAAAATTCGGGGGAGGTCACTTGCCTTCGGAGGTCTCAATTTCTTCACTAGTAAATTTGAATGGTTATATTAAGTAATTTTGGGGTCCCTTTCATCTCTAAATTCTATGATATTAAAACCAAAATCACGTACCCCAGCCTTATATTAACACTTTATTTTCTAACCTAGGGAAAAAGCAAATCCTTATGTAACAAATTGAACAATGAGCTCCTTTTTATTTATTTTTTTTTATTTTTTTTTTATTTTTTAAATATATCTTTATTGATCTCAGAGAGAGGAAAGGAGAGGGAGAGAGAGACAGAAACATCAATGATGAGAGAGTCATTGACCAAGCCCGCAACCCGGGCATGTGCCCTGACCGGGAATCGAACCCCGATCGCCTGGATCCTAGGTCAATGCTCAACCGCTGAGCCACGCCCGGCCGGGCAATGAGCTCCTTTTTAATAACCAGAATGGTGCATTCAGCTTTTTATTGATTTTTGTGATGTGACTCGCTGGTTATCTATTTTCTTTTCATCAGATTTTATTTTTCAATTTGTCTTGAAAAGGTCAAAACCACATATATATTTCAGGGGGAAGCTGTGAAAGAAAAATATATCTTATATACTAGAAAACACCGTAAAACAATCAAATGACATTTTGGCCATGGGAACCAATTTTGGTAAAACGCCTAACTTATAATTATCTTTTGTTTTCTTTAGACACAATACGCATCTTCTCACATTGCAAGATGAAATCCTCACAATGATACTAAATTTTAAAATTCATTGTTTTCTGAGAACATTAGAATTAGTCAAGCCTTAAAATTTTCTGGCAAAAAATAAAATAAAATAACACAACAATCTTTTTCCCCAGCATTCCTCAGCTGTGACCAGAACAACTAAATCAGAAATTAAGTGAAATAGAGTTAAACATTCTAAGTATACGTGTTTGAGGTTTAAAGTCTGGCTTTAAAGGTTCTTTATATAAGCCTCAATATCTCTTGATAAAATTAATAACAACGGTTAACATTTTTGAGTGTCTGATATATACCAGGTGCTTAATCTTATAACTTATAATCTTTATCAAAAACCAACTCAGAAGGTAATCTTATCCCCATTTTGCAGAGGATGAAACAAGGTCAGAGGAACTAACATGCCTATGGTGCAAGACAATATGCTTGTCTTGAGGTTGTCCACATGTTAGGATTTAGTGAAATAGGAGGTATGTGCAAATTTACTCCAAAGCAAAGCAGCCTATAGCCAAACCTCTGTCGAATGTGCAAATAAATGGCCTGTTACTGTTCACTCAGAGGAGATATGATGAATGTTTAGCAAGTTGGAATATGTTATTTGCTAGAATTCCTCCTAGGGGCAATCCTATATTTGTTAGAGAAAAATGTAACAATTAAACCACTTGAGATAGTGAGGTTCCTCAATCATGTTCAAGAAACAACAACAACAAAAATTATCACCCACCCGGCCAGGCGTGGCTCAGCAGTTGTGCATCGACCTAGGACCCAGGAGATCGGGGTTCGATTCCTGGTCAGGGCACATGCCCGGGTTGCGGGCTCCATCCCCAGTCGGGGGCATGCAGGAGGCAGCCGATCAATGACTCTCTCATCATTGATGTTTCTATCTCTCTCTCTCCCTCTCCCTTCCTTTCTCTGAAATCAATAAAGATATATTTTTTTAAAAAAATTATCACCCAATGTCTATGGGTAAGAAAAGGTGAGAAACATACATTTCTTCTAACAGAAAAAAACCACTGTATGGGGACATGTAAGTAGAGGTACAACAATGGTTCTAACCCAAGGGTACTTTTTGCCTCCCCCCAGATTCTAGCAATAGGTGGAGACAGTATTGGTTTGTTCAACTACGGGGGGTGGAGGTGGTGTGGCAAGGTGCTACTGGCACCTACTAGGTAGAGATCAAGGGTGCTGCTAAACAGACAGCCCCACACAACAAAGAATGATTTGGCCCAAAACATCAACAGGGCTGAGATGGAGAATCCATGAGAGAACAGAAGCAAACAAAACTAAGTGCATTTACTACGAAAGGACTTCTGAGAAAAGAAACAGGATTTAAAAATGATGTCTTATGGGATATGCAGAATAAAATCCTATAACCTTCCTGTCCTTGGTTAGTGTATATCAGTGGTTCTCCACCAGGGCCAGTTTTACCAGTGTCTAGAGACAGATTTGGTTGTCACAACTCGGGGGATGGGTGTTGGCATATCCTGCGAAGAGTCCAGTGGTGCCATTAAACACCCCAGGATGCAGAGGACAACCCCTCAAAACAAAGAATTCTGTGGCCCAGAAGTCAGTAGACCCACAGTTGAGAAACCTTGCAATAGATGAAGCAAAACACGCCCGCCCCCAAATTCAATTGCAGAGAAACCAAGAAGGAAGTTCGGCAATGAAAACAAAAAAGAAGATATTTATTTCTTATGCACTGTTCTACATAAAACCCTCCACCAAACTTCCTATCTTTGTTACACTCTATAGCAATGAGTTCCTGAGATAATTTTACCTCCTACGGGACATTTGGCAATATCTATAGTATTTTTGGTTGTCTTCCTGAGGCAGCAGGATTGCTCCTGGCATCCAGTAGTGGGTTTAGGTCAGGGATAAACATCTTATAATGCACAAGACAGCACCCTACAAGAATGGATTTTTCAGCCTAAAACGTCTATGGAATTGAGGTCAAGAAACTGTGGTTTACATTGATCAACAAAGCTTTTGTAAGTGAATTACTTTTCAGAAACTCAAACAAATACAGAGTTCTCCAGCCAAGTTGGAACAGTGTGGCAACAGAGCACTGAACATGCTTTGACACAAGAGACAAAGGTATGAGAATTTGGCTGACCTCAGAGTTATTCCTATAAAATGCTTAGCATGGTGATTCACATTCAGTAGATACTCAACAAATATTAGATCTCTTCCGCCCTGCCTCCCATCACCCATTATTTAATGCTTGGTCACAATTCTGGAGGCTGTTACATTGTTTCCCCCACTTGGAATGCCCTTTACCCTTCCTCTCTGACTGGTCAAACCAAACCCATCATTCTAGGTACATCCAACATGTCCCATCTTCCATAAGATCCTATCTGCTCTCCTCCATTTCAAAACTTCTATAGCTCTCATCACCTACCAATAATATTGACATCTGTACTTATCTCCTAGATAATTTTTGAAAAATTCAAATTGACTGAGAAATTGCACTATCAAATATTTAAATACATTATAAAACTATAGCAGTTAAAACAGTTTTACCCTATATGATTGACAAATCATAAGACAACTCTCCAGTACTAAATCTGCCTAAGAACCTGTATACAATAAAATTATAATTGTTTAATGTTTTTTTTATTGATTTCAGAGAGAGGAAGGGGGAAAGAGAGAAAGAAACATCAATAGTGAGAGAGAATCATCAATCGGCTGCCTCCTACATGCCCCCCACTAGGGATGGAGCCTACAACCTGGGCATTTGCCCTGACTGGAAATCGAACAGTGACCACTAGGTTCATGGGTCGACACTCAACCACTGAGCCACACCAGTTGTTAGATTAGAATTTTTAAATCAATGAAGGAAAGTCTATTCCAAACAAGTTTAAAAATTTAAAAATACATAATACATACACACATACCAGGACAACTGATTGACCATAAAACTCCTATTTGAAAAGAAAAGAACTGCCCAGCCTGCATGGCTCAGTGATTGAGCACCAACCAAGGAACCAAGAGGTCACCAGTTCAATTCCCGCCAGGGTTTTGGGGTGGATCCCCAGTGGGGGGCCTGCAGGAGGCAGTTAATCAATCTCTCATCGGTTTCTATCTCTCTCTCCCCTCCCTTCCTTCCTCTCTAAAAATAAAATAAAATGACAGAACTACAATCATTGATTAATGCAATCACTTTTCAGAAATCCCTTTAAAAGATCAGTCTAAACATTATAGTCGAATATCGCTTCAGTTGAGCATTTATTAAACTATGAACCACAACAATAAGAGAAAAGTAAAACACAATATGAAGAAAGTCTGCAATAAAGCCTTATATTCTTGGTTGGGGAAGAGATGAGAATATTTGGGGGAATGCAAGATAAGCAAAAGAAGCTACCAGTGTAACAAGTCATAAATTCAGTAACCAATTTATAGCCTTTAATCTCCAGATTTCTGGGAATAAACTTATGAAATGACACCGCAGTATTTGGGGTGGCAGACACTGGTAGTTTACCCACAAAACAGCCACCCTCACCACCTCTCTCCTATGCCCCTATTTGCTGGCATAACTCACTTCCCATTATTAGGTTAAAAAACCAGAAATTCACTTTCCTAGCTTCCCTTGCAGCTAATAGGCATGTGACTAATACATGGCCTATGGGACAGAAAATTCTGCTTGAAAACTTTTTTTTAAATATATCTTTATTGATTTCAGAGAGAGGAAGGGAGAGGGAGAGAGAGGGACAGAAACATCAATGATGAGAGTCATTGATCGGCTGCCTCCTGCACGCCTCCCCGTTAGGGATCAAGCCCACAACCTGGGCATGTGCCCTGACCGGGAATCGAACTGTGATCCCCTGGATCCTAGGTTGATGCTCAACCACTGAGCCACACCCGGCCAGACTGCTTGAAAACTTTAAAGAAAGATCTTCCTCCCTTAAAAACAGAGGCATGTGAGGATAAGCTCTTCCTCCTGCTTTTGCACGCAGTTGGGTGAAGACAACATGTTAAGCATGACCAAACGTAAATTCGTGAGACACCTGATACCGATGGCATAACTGCGCTGAATTAAACCCTATGTGGCAGCTACAGAGGTATGCCACTCCGATCTCTGTTCAAGAAAGACCTTGCCGATCAGTTGCAAGGAGTGTAGTTAGCTGACATCCCCCAGCTTCAAACAATCCATGGCAACATCTGAGCAGAAACAAAGCTCTTCCAGGAAGTCCTCGCCAATAACTGAGAAGAGTAGGGCAGTAGGGCCTGGTCATTTCTGCCCAACATGGGACTCCTCTACTGGCCATGCTTTTTGTAGGGCTCCCTATTAAGCTGGCTGTGGATATCTCAGAGCCTCAAGGTAGTCCCAGGCTCCTCCCACTCAATATTTCTTCCTTTCCCCACCACTTTCAGGTATCAGACAGGAGCCATGGTCTGAAGGATTTCTCTGACGAGGCTTCACCCTTTTCCCCCTTATCTTTCATAAGCGTTGACATCCAATAAATATTGGACCCAGCGAACACATCCAGGAATCCCCTACCCCTGAAATTCGTGTTATATGAAATAATAAGTGTCTTTGTTGTTTAAGTCAACGATTTTCAACCATTTTCACCTCATGGCACACATAAACTAATTATTAAATTTCTGCGACACTCCAAAAATATTATTACATTTTTTGATGATCTGACAGAAAAATAGGTATAATTATGATTCATTCACACAGGATGGCTATTATTGTGTTGGCTGTTGTCATTTTTTATTTGACAATCTAAGAAAAAAGAGGTCAGTGCCCCTGACTAAACAGTCAGGTATGACATGTTTTAAAAATTCTTGTGGCACACCGGTTGAAAAATCACTGGTTTAGGCCATTATGAGTTGAATATTGTATTACCAGCAGCCCAAAGCATCTTAACTGATAAATTGGGAAAATAGCCATACAGTACCTTGCATTAAGGGGGTGAATTTTTCATTATTGAGAACAGGCTCCAATGAGGTGTACTCTAGGATGAGAGTTGACTATAACAAGCAAATTAAGTTCTTCCCCTAGATGTTTATTTAATGGGGATACTAAAAACACAGAATTCTATAGGGAATTGCTGTAATTTTATAACAAATTGGAAGCATATGAAACAAGCCCAGCTTTTGAAAACTCAGCAGCAATTAGAGGAAGCAGCAGCAGGAGAAACCAGCGGAGTAGAAACTTGAAGACACCCAATATCAAGGTCATCTGAACCAACAGCTTTAACAGCATTCACACTTGGCTGCACCTAGAGTACATCACTGGCTCGGACAGATTTGAAATGTAGCCGACGAGAGAATTTCTTACAATCAACAACACAGAGGGCTCGGGGTGAATGATTCTACCTAATGGAGATACATAGCCAAAGCAATGGGAATCTTCTCTTGAACACAAGGAATTAAAAAAAAATCTTTTCACACAGAAGGGGAACAAGGAGAGAGAAATTGATGGGCCATCTTTGTTTTTCCACCTGAGCTTGAAAATCCAATTAAAAAAAAAAAAAGCAGAGAGTAAGTACTTTCTAAAAGAACAATGATAAAGTCAGCAAAATATTACTCTCCCCCACCTCCCTTCCTATAGCCTAAGTGCCCTTCCCTTAATAAAAAATGGTAATTCAGGATTTCTTGCTGTATTGATTGAATTAAAAGCTATAGCCCTAGTCGGTTTGGCTCAGTGGTTAGAGTGTCGGCCCTTGGACTGAAGGGTCACAGGTTCAATTCCAGTCAAGGGCACGTACCTTGGAGGCAGGCTCGTTCCCCAGCTCCAGTGGGTGTGTGCGGGAAGCAACCAATCAACCAATCAATGTGCCTCTTTCACATATCTCTCTCTCTCTCTCTCTCTCTCTCTCTCTCTCTCTCTCTCTCCTCCCACTCTTTCTGAAAAGCAATTGAAAAATATCATAGGGTGAGGATTTAAAACAATTAATTGGGAAAAAGTGGAAGAACTGATCCTTTCTCCTTATGCTGACTCCTCCATTTCACTTCCCAAATACTGCTGAAGGTGCTCAGTGCACTAAACTACAGTAATCATTGACATCTCCTCCTCACCTAACATACAAACAATAGTGAAAGCCTTGTATTGCTTTCCCACTACATGTAAATGTTACTCTTCAGGTCCCTTCTTCTACTGCAAACTTCTGTTTTCTTCTAGACCTTCCAACAGAGTAAAATCTCTGCAATGTTGTTTACCTAGCTTAAATAAAGTCCATCCAATCATTCAAAGCTTGCAATTTGTGGTGAACTTTCAGCAATTAGTACACTGATGTGTTCTAGGGTCCTAATTAAAATTTCAATTAGAACCCATTTCTCATATTCAGCAAAATCCCTTTGAAGCCTGAACTAATTGGTTTTAGGCTTGTGTCCTGTGAGGACCCATATGCTATTTTACAGCAATGTTTTAATTCTCTTTGGAACCAATAAATGTGGCCTTGTCACATCTCTTCCAGGCATTTATGTTTTGGTTCTGTTTGCAGGCCTTTCAGACAACACACTCTTTCACGGTGCCTTCTCATGAAGCACCATATGACATCCCATTTTAACTTTACTCTCATGAGTGAGAGAGCGTGAAATGATGTTTAACTAAAGGGAATAAGCATTTTCTGCTTCTAGAAGAGTCTCCTCCTCTCACCTTCTACAGCGTACACACACACACACACACACGCATGTGTCCAGGTGTGTTGAGAACATCCAGCCTCCCTGACCACTGCCTCCTCCAGAGCTCACTGTCACTCGGACCTCGGACCTCAGAATACTACACATAAAACGTAGAGTTAGCTGCTCCTGTTGATGAAGGATAATGATCTTCCCTTCTTTCTGGATGATACTGGTTGTTGTCCCCAGATTCAAGTACAACACAGTGGTTAAGGGTCAAGTCTTAAGAGTAGGAAAGACCTGCACTTGAGTCTCATTTTGGCCACTCATAATCAGCTATGTGCATTTGGGTAAGTCATATAAGGGCCTGAAGTCTTGGTTTCATGAGCTGTAAAAGATGGATGGTGATTTTTAACTTCTACCTCATGAAGACTAAACAATAAACATATCAAGTATCCAGGATAAAGAACATTGACAGTATACTCAATAGTTTTTTAAAGACAGAAGATGGTATAGGGAGACAATGGTAACACTAAGGCTAATTCATCCTAATTGCCGCTCCCACAAATAATAAATGTGAATGTGTCACAAAAGAATACCAGAAACGCTGTAGTTTGGTTTTGGGATGTTTTTCCATGGAGATGGCACTTATTGAGACTCTCCATCTGTGCAACATAAATGTTCCTGAAGTCTCCTTCTCTCTGTAAGTCGGCTTCATTCCTCACCCTCCCCAAACTCCATTTCTGCTGCTTCTCCATGAACAGGTAGAAAAGGTCAGATTCTACAGCTCTCTGGTTTGGATGACATCTGTTCATGACATCGGTCTAGATTGAGCTAGACTGCCTCAGCTCCAAGTTTATATCTCTATAAGAGACAATGTGATTGGACCAGTTTGGATCAGGTCTCCACTCATGGTCCCATCAAGTATTCTGAGTGGGAGGGCTGGTGGTAATAGGGCCCTATAACAAAAACATAGCTGTTAGGATCCCATTCTTATATTTGAGGAAAGGTGAACTTCAGAGAAGAGGGACCTTAGAGGCTACAGTATTAAACTGAGTTGTGCAGCTCTTGGGCAAGGGCCGTTTTCCTTATAATGAAAGCTGATATATATTAATCATGTTACATAACCACTTAGTAGCTCTAGTTGTCACTCAGAAACTATCAAAGTTCTTTTTAGGCATTTCTCTAAAATATGAGCATTTTTATACTATCTACTGAATCAACTCACTGGTCTGTCCATTATTATTTACTTTACCACATATTTTAACTATCCTATTGCTGGAAACATTCATAAGATCATCTGATGCACAACATCTACTTCTAATTCATTTTAATAACCATTTTCAAAGGAGAATATTCACAATAATATTTATATTATTTCCCAAGACTATTCTTTGTAAAATCTGAAACTGTTTAATTAATAAAACTTTATGACTAAAATAAGACAACTCAAGGATCCAAGATGGAGCAGAGTAGGTGGAAGTTACACTCACCTCCTCCCAGGACCAAATTGGAATTACAACTAAATTATAGAACAATCAGTCTCAATAACCAACTGAAGACTAGCTGAACAGAAGTCTCAGAACTAAGGACATACAGAAGAAGCCATATGGAGACTCGTGGGAAGGGCAGAGATGTGAAAAGGGCTACTCTGCACCCATGTGTGGCGGTTGAGAATCCAAAGGGATATCTCAGTTGCAAAGGTCCCATATGAAAAGCGTAAGATCTCAAATCCATGTGGGGCTCCCCAGCCCAGAGCACCAGAGCCAGGAAGAGGAGCCCACATCTGACTGAGAAAATCAGGAGAGATTCCATCCGCCAGGGTGAGAAAGGAGTTTGCTAATAACCCAGGCACCCTATTAAAAGACCAAAACACAAAATCTCATCTGTGGGCACTCACCCTGGGCATATGAGAAAGAGACATACGAAAAAATGCTCAAAGTCACTAATCATCAGAGAGACGCAAATTAAAACCACAATCAGGTATCACTTCACACCTGTCAGAACGGCTCCATCAACACGTCAACGAACTACAAGTGCCGGCGAGGGTGTGGAGAAAGGGGACCCTAGTGCACTGCTGGTGGGAATGCAGACTGGTGCAGCCTCTGTGGAAAGCAGTGTGGAGGGTCCTCAAAAAATTAAAAATGGAGCTGCCTTTTGACCCAGTGATCCCACTTCTAGGAATATATCCTAAGGAACACCAATCGCAAAGAACTTATGCACCCCTATGTTCATAGCAGTGCAATTTACAATAGCTAAGATCTGGAAACAGCCCAGGTACCCATCATTAGACGAGTGGATAAAAAAGCTGTGGCACATTTACACCATGGAATACTATGCAGCTATAAAGAGGAAGGACCTTTTAGTCTTTGGCACAGCATGGAGGGAACTAGAAATTATGATGATAAGTGAAATAAGCCAGTCAGAGAAAGACAAGTACCAAATGATCTCACTTATATGTGGAATACAATAAACAAAATAAACTGATGAACAAAGTGGATCCAGAGACATAGAAGCTTGGAAAAAACTGAGGGATCTCAGAGGGAAGGTGGGGAGGGGGGAGTGGGTGGGGAGAGATTAATCAGGGAACTTGAATGTTTATGGGCATGGCCCATGGATTCGGACATTGGTGTGGGGAGGGCTTGGGGGTGGGATGGATGTGGGGTGGAGGGGATCAGTGGGGTTAAAAGGGGAA
This sequence comes from Miniopterus schreibersii, assembly GCF_964146895.1. Lineage (NCBI taxonomy): Eukaryota > Metazoa > Chordata > Mammalia > Chiroptera > Miniopteridae > Miniopterus > Miniopterus schreibersii. Next base: position 94,276,009 of record NC_138104.1, on the reverse strand, counting down.
CATCTGTAATGGTCTCAACAATAAAGATAAAGAAACATTAAAAAATTAAAATAAAATAAAAAATTAAAGTAAGACAACTCATATCACTTAAACTTATCTGGCCTCAAAACAGTTTTATATGAAACTTAGTCATTATAGTATTATCATATTTAGAAATTTATATATTAGCATTAAAAATATGTGTTGAGCTTTACACTTGTGATTTGCGTAAGACAAGGCTATTTATTGGCTCTACTTTTCATATCATCCTAAACCACAGAGAAATAGATTTAGGGTAATGCTCTCGAATACAACATAGATTTTTGTTCCTTATTTACCACAGATCTGGCTCATTATCATATTTTGTTCATTTATTCTTGATGTCTCATCTCAATATATCAGTATGCTACGCTGAGATTTAAGTAGTCCATGTAGAAAACTAAATAAATATTAATCACATTGGCAGCTTCAGAAAGTATCTTAGAGTGTAATATTGGATGTGCCAAAAAATATAAATCTTAAGATTTTACAAAGTATCACTTGAGGTCAAAGAACCTTGAGAAAAAGGAAAACAAATGATGGGGTTAAGTCTGGACTAAACCACTGAGGGAATATTTCAATGGCAAAATTGGCTTGTTCAGAGGACAGGTTTCATGAAATTTTTCTTGCCAAATATTTTCTTTGTTATCCTATTAATAACTTCTGTATATTTTTCAAGAGATAAAACCATGCCAGGCATTATGGTAGGACTAGAAGCCGAAGGGCTTTTTCCCCCAGCTTTAGTGAGATATAACGACATATAACAATGTGCAGGTTAAGGGTGTACATGTTAATTTGTTACTTGGATATTGCAAAATGATTACTACCATAGATAGCTAACACTTCCATCATGTCACACAGTTATTTATTTTTTTCTGATAAGAGTATTTAAGATCTACTCTCTTAGTACCTTTCGTATATGTAATGCATTGTTATTAACTATAATCCCCATTATAGATAATGGGGATTAGACCCATTAGAATTTATTAGACCCTTAGAACTTATTCCTCTTATAACTGAAACTTTGTACCTTTGGACCAATATCTCCCCATTTCTCCCTCCTCGCAGGATTTATATACATACTTTCAACCCCAAATTTAAACCCGAGAGGCTCCTAACTCAACCATAATTGTGTGTAGAGAAAAGAAGAAATGGCACAGACCACTGGATTTACATGCTTAGATTGCCAAGGCAAGTGGCCTGTATCACTGCAGTCAAGGCCCATTGTTTATTCAAAAACCTAACTCTGCAGGTTTTCATGGCAAACCATGGTGCCTCCTGAGCCCTCAGACAGGCCTGTTGAACACATATAAGACCCAATGGAAAGCCCTGTACTCTTGTGCATAATCTAGCAGAAGCGAGGACACAGCAACTAGCTGGACTTCACAAGATGGCCAGAGGACCACCATCTTATTGTGCACAAAGCCCCATGTTTAGAGTGATGGCAAAACTTCTGAAATACGGAGTCTCTAGCAAGTATAACCATCCTAATTTAGCAACAGTGCCTTGATTCATCTGCCTCTAGAGTGTGGAAAAAAAGCATTCATTATTCTGCCAGTAATCCCACCATTTAATCACCTGTACTCCTTGGATATCAGATTACATGCCCTAAAGTTGATCAGGGGCCTCCAAGGGTATGATGACTAAACAAATAAACATTTTGACACTGGTATCTAACCACGTTCCCAACATTGGTAAGAGAAAGCTGCATCTGTGAGGTAGGGCTAGGGTCTCTCTTCTCAAGCTTAGACATTGAAAAGTTCTCTGGCTTTGAAAGCAAACAGATTGAGGTCCAGTACAAGTTCCACCAAGTTACTTATATTCCTTTTTAAAAAATAATTAAACATACATAAAATTTAAAAAAATAACAGACATCTATACTTAAATTTTCCAAATGTTAATATTTTGTCATATTTATTTTGTTAAGAAATTAAACAGCCCAGCCGGGCATGGCTCAGAGGTTGAGCATCGACCTAGGATCCAGGCGATCAGGGTTCGATTCCCAGTCAGGAAACATTCCTGGTTGCAGGCTTGATCAATGACTCTCTCATCATTGATGTTTCTATCTCTTAAATCAATAAAGATATATTTAAAAAAAAAAAAAAAAAAAGAAATTTTACATTATACAGAGTGGGAAAATTCTCCTACCTATCCTATTTCCCTTCTTCGCACTCTGGGGATAGCTACTTTTTGAAGTTGGTGCATACCTTTCCCATGTATATTTTAGATGTTTACTACTAATACACGTGCCCATAAAAAATACATAGTATTATTTTTCTTGCTTTAAATTTAATATAACTGGTATCATGCCATATGAATTTTTTTCCTGCTTCCTTTTCTTTTTTATGTTTTAATTTATCTTTATTATTGAAAGTATCACAAACGTCCCCCTTTCCCCTCCCTTTGATCCCCTCCACCCTGTACCCCCCACCAAAGCCTTCCCCACACTATTGTCTGTGTCCCTGGTTTATGCATATATGCATATAAGTTCTTAGGTTAATCACTCCTCACCCACCCACCCACCTACCCTGCCTTCCCTCTGAGATTTGTCAGTCTGTTCCATGCTTCTATGTCTCTGGATCTATTTTGTTCATTAGTTTATTTTGTTCATTAGATTCCACGTATGAGTGAGATCATGTGATACTTGTCTTTCTCTGACTGGCTTATTTCGCTTAGCATAATATTCTCCAAGTCCCTCCATGCTGTCTCAAAGGGTAAGGGATCCTTCTTTTTTGCAGCTGCATAGGATTCCATGGTGTGAATGTCTGAGAAGATGCTTGATATGATTTCAATCTTCTTGAACTTGTAGAGACTTATTTTATGTCCTAACATGTGGTCTATCTTTGAGAATGTCCCATGTACACTTAAGGAGATTGTATATTCTGCAGCTTTGGGGGGAAATGTTCTGTAAATGTCAATTAAATCCTTCTGTTTTAGTGTGTCATTTAGAGTCACTATTTTCTTTTTGGTTTTTTGTCTGAAAGATCGATCCAGTAAAGTCAGTGGGGTGTTAGTCCCCTACTGTGACTCATAGTAGTCATGAATTCTTTTTTATAAATTTAATTTTATTTTTTCCATCATCTTTTATCCCTTCCATGCCCTCTACCACCCATACGAATTCTTTTATTTTTTTTCTCATTATGTAGTGAAATTTAACAGAGCTGATTTATGTAGATCTAGTTAATTCATTTAAATTGCTGAGTAGCATGCCATTCTATGGCTATGTGACAATTTTTTTCATTCCTCTATGGATAGGCGCATAGGTTATTTGCAGGTTTTTTCTATTATAAATGATGCTGTAATGAATATTCTTATACACGTATCTTTGTGCATGTGCCTATGAGTTTCTCTAAGACATGTACAAGACTGATATTAAAAGGAAATACATCAATATGACCAGGCTAGTTAATTGTAGCATATGCTTATTCTGGTTGGTTGGTTACTCTGATAGCATCTATTAAATATTTTGAATATCACCCCTGGATATATACCTAGAAGAGCAATCCCTGGGCCATAATGTATGCGCAACTGCATCTTTACTAAATATTACCAAACAGCTCTTCAAAGTGTTTAAACCAGCTGACACTCCCCACTAGTAGTTTAATATGTGCATTCCTGTTTCCCCACAATTGATATTGTTAGACATTTTTTCCACTGGTCTGATGAGTGTGAAATGGTATCTTATTTTAATTTGCAGTTTCCCAATTACTAGTCAGGAGAAACAGCTGTTTATCAACCATTCAGAGCTCTTCTGCCCAGCCAGTCGTGGCTCAGTGGTTGAGCATCGACCTAGGATCCAGGAAATCGAGGTTCAATTCCCAGTCGGGGCACATGCCCGGGTTGCGGGCTCCATCCCCAGCAGGGAGGGTGTGGGAGGCAGCCGATCAATGACTCTCTCTCATCATTTATGTTTCTCTCTCTCCCCCTCTCCCTTCCTCTCTCTGAAATCAATAAAGATATATTTTAAAAAAAACAACAAAGACCTCTCCTTTTGTAAATTGCCTGTTCACAGCTTTTACTCCATTTTCTATAGGGCCGCCTATCTTTTTCTACTTGCTTTGTAAGTGTCCTGCATTGATTCTTCCTATTAACCCGTCAGTTATAAGGGTTGCTAGTATCTTCTTGCCATCTGTGCCTTCCGTTTCGCTTTCTTTATGGTGTTACTCTACAAAACAGCATTGCTTTTGCTTTGTTTTGCTTTTTGCTCTATGTATTTGGATAAACCAGTTAACTCGCAAAGTGTCCATTTACTCATTTATAAAATGAGAGCAATAACACCTTCTTCACAAGATCATTGCGAATAAAAATAATGATTAAGAAACGTATCAGGCAACATGCAATAAGTAAATACAGTGGGACCTCGGTTTTCTAACGTGATTCATTCCGGGATCCACAGCCGACAGCTGGGCCTCAGGACCTTGCTCTCAGCGGAAGTCGTGGGGTATGTTCGACTTCCGAGGCATGTTCGAAAACCAAAGCATTTCCTCCTGGGTTTACGGTGTTAGTAACCCGAAATGTTCATCAACAGAGATGTTCGAAAACCGAGGCACGACTAGTGGTTTTCTTCCTGTGGCCCTTCCCTCAACAGAAGAAACAAGAGCCTGCTACCATACAAATATCTTCACTGAGCTACGATGTGCCCAAGAAGAAATCACATGGATACTTAAACAGGATGATGAGTTGACTAGATTTAAGAACTCACTAAAAAAATATTTATTGGACCCTTTCTATGTGCTAGGCATAGAATTACAATGGGATGCAAAACAGATCAAGGCTTGTCTAGAGAGAGAGAGACAAGCAAAAGAAGTATTATTTATTTACTACAAGGTCAGGATGGATAAAAGTAACAAAGTTTAAGAGGATTACAAAATAGGGAGGTACAGCTTCGGATTGGGTGTCCAGAAAGGTCCCCGCACGGAGGCAACTGGAGCAGAAATTCGGAAGAATTAAGGAAAGGAGCCATGTGAAGGAAGTACGTGCAAAGACCTTGAGGCCCTAGCACAAATGTCAATCACAGAGAGCAAGGACAGAGTGAGGAAAGGAAACAGCAAAAGAAAGAATCATAAGAAAGGTAACTAGGGACCTGATAATGACCTTGGAGAGCACGATAAAAATTCTGAATTATTTCTAAGTGTGATGGAATGTCCCTGGAGGGTTTCCAGCAGAGAAATGACATAAGTTGCGTTTTAAAAGAATCCATCCAACTACAGGATGAAGCAAAGACTGTGGGAGTACAGGAGGAGAAATGGGGAGACCAGAGGAGGCTGTCCCTGCTGCACTGAAGCTTTCTTTACAAAGCCGTTCTGATGGTTTCCCAGGACTCATAAAAATAAGATGCTCTGAACTGAAATCTCAAATGCAGCAAATGGCATTATTTCTATTTTATAATAAATAAAATAGAAATTAGACCATCCATGTTTAAGCCAGAAGCCGGCAAAAGATGAAAGAAATTAAAAAGTACAAATTGCCGGTTATGAAAATAGCCACGAGGATGTAAACTACAGCATAGGGAATGCTGTCAGTAATATTTCAATAACTATGTATGGTGCCAGATGGGTAATGGAATTATTGGGGGAATCGCTTCTTAAGGTTTATATGTCTAACCACTATGTTGTACAGCTGAAACTAATATAATATTGTATGTCAAATGTGATTGAAAAGTGAATTTTTAAAAAGAGGAGAGAAAGAAGTAGTGGAAAAACACAAAAACAACAGTGCTGGAGTTACTTACCTCTCGTTTGCACAGGCCAGCGTCTTTCTTTGACTTAGAGAAATCAAGGCCTTTTTAGGACAGTTACTCTCTATGGATTTAAAAGTGTCAAATGCCTTGGGTAAAAGCAGTAGTTTTCCCATGATTATTTTTTTAGCATTATTACTTGCTGATATGGAGAGGTCATATCTAGCTTTCCCTCTCAAGATATGCTGCCTATCTGATAATGAATTTTCCCAATACTCACTCTCCAAGGTGTTCTCCCTCTCCAAGGTGTTCTAATTGATTTTTCTCCCTGTTGTTTAGAATCTAAAGCTATTTAATTAATGGGTTTCTTTTACACAAATAGAAAAACTCAGCATGACCAAAGTCAGAGTGGTCAACTGCTCAGCACCTCCCTGCCTCCCAGCTGTGACACCTTATTAGGTCTGATGCCCCCAGCCTGCCAGCCAGTCCGCAGTTGCTTCACATTGTGTTCTTCCAAAAGCTTCTGCTTCTGCCTTGAAATCACCACTTTCTTTATTTTATTAAAAAATTTTAATGTTGACATTATTACGGGTGTCCCCCTCCCCCCATTTACCCACCTCTACCCACTCCCACTTCCCCTTTCATTTCTTAAGAAATTATTCCTAGAGCAGATCTTCCCAAACTTTCACATGAAAATAGATAAACTAGAGATCTTATTAAAAGGCATATTCGAATTTAGTACATCTGGGGCAGGGCCCAGGATTGTATATTTCCCAGGTGGTGCTGATGCTGGTGATGTGAGTGCCACACTTCAGTAGCAAGGTCCCAGGTTTAAGGCAACCACAGCTTTAAACTATATTAGTTAAAAATATATATGCATATATTTTGTTATATATATAAAATATATATACACATGTTATATATACCAATTGAAATATATATATACATATATATTTGGAGTATATTTAGAACACTTACTACTGGTGGATAAAGAAGTGCCAAATGACTTGGGTAGAAAATAGCAGCATGATTTTATTTTTTAGAACATCATTATTTGGTCACAGGAAGGATTCAAGTCTAAACATTCAGGTTTAAAATTTGTAAGCACGGGATGCATACTAATTTACCACCTTGCATTAATAACCTAAATAGCTATTTCCCCTATCAAATAAGATCTTTTTTAGGAAAGGGGGAATTTATTCTTTGGCTCCGTTCGACTTTTTTCAAGGTCAATAGCTCACAATACTGAATGTGTAAAACCCTCAGCCCTGGTTCTCAAAGTATATTCCCAGGACGAGCAGCATCAGAATCACCTGGAAACTTTTTACAATTCCACATTTCAGGCCCCACCCTCAACCTACTGAATCCGAAATGCTATTCGTAGGGCAGAACTATCTGTGTTTGAACAAACCTTCCAAGTGATTCTGAACTGAGAATTACCGCTCTACAACACTAGTTCCACTTCTAGATAAATAGCATTCATATGATTTTATTAAATGCATAGGACTGGTTAAAAAAATGTAACTCCCATAAACCTCATCTTAATAGTGTTTTTGCACATATAAATTAATTAATTAATAAATACAAACCTGGCATAAGGGGGAAAATTAGTATCATTTTCCCCACAATTTACAATAGACCTGCCTTCCTTACTAATGAAACTATTAGCTATTCATTGCATGAAAGAGGAAAGCCAAAATGTGACACAGACATTAGCATTTTAAATTTTAGGAAATTTCTAGCAAGCAGTAAGCTCTCTGGAGGCCACCTTGATATTGCTTTGAGGGCCACTTCTCAATTTCTTATACAAAGAATATCCAGGCATTGTTCTTTTCTCATCTCAAAGTTCATTCCTCCTGGGAAGAGTCCATTTGAATCATCCTTTCTATATAATTGACTATTTATATGCAGCTATTACTAGAGAACTTTACCCTCTTGAGGGCCACTAACCATGCCTGGGCCTGATTCTGGGACACATTTAAGATGAAATGTCACTAGGAGATGAGAATCTAACTATGACCAACTCGACGATGGTTTGCTTAAATCTCTTATGGAAATATGTCATATAGGGCCACACATGGGTCCACTTCGGTCCTGGGCCCTACAAAAAATATACTCCTCAGAAGTAATTGGGAAATTCTAATAAATGTCTAAGTGAAACAGTTCCCCTGAGTTTCCATCATCACATTTAGTGCTGGCAGTAGCCCTGGAAATAACTAGAAATAGTTTCAAGTCATCATTTAGGATTAGAATCTGTAACATTTCAATATCAAATGTACTTCATAAATCAAAAATATCTCTGCACTGCATTTTAATCTGAACTTTTTTGAAAAGTTATATTTCATGTCCTAAATTTTGCTCACCTTTTACATTATGTTTTAATATTTTAACCAATATATAACTACTCATTTCAAAAAGACATTTTAACTTCCTTAGAATTAACAAATTAAATAACCTAACATATGGAATAAGTTAACAGCCTTTATAAGAACCTATTATTAATGAACAATTTAAACAATATTATTAATAAACTTGTGATGTTTAATTTTATGTATCAACTTGGCGGTGCCACAGTGTCCAAATTTGGTCAAACATTACTCTAGATATTTCTGTGAAGGTGGTTTTTGGATAAAATTGACACTTAAATTGATGCTCTGAAAAAAAAAAAAAAAAAAAAGATTACCTTCCATAATGTGAATAGGCCTTGTCCGATAAATTGAAGGCTTCAATAGAATAAAAACCGAGAATCCCTCAGACAGGAAGAAATTCTGCCAGCACAATACTTTGGACTCAACTGCAACTCTTTCCTAGGTCTTCAGCCTCCTGCCACACACCATCAGATTTAGATTCACCAAGTCTCCACAATGTGTGAGCCAATTTCTTAAAATCAGTATCCCCCCCACCCCCCTCAAATCAATGCTGGATACTATATATATTATATGTGTGTACATATATGATATTAGCAGGAAATTGTATGTATAGCCTTGCCTTTTCTTTTGGCATTTATTGAAAAAACAATCTCCCAATTTTATATGATAGAATTCCAACAGAGAAAATTTTCCTCTCTAGTAGCCACATGGTGTTTATTTAGTGATGCAGGGGCAATGCCCCTTCCGCAGAGAAATTCTTCCTGAGAAAAGTAATAGGCCTTTAAAAATAAGATAGGCTCTTCTTATCTGTCTGGCATATACTCAGCATGGGACAGTCTGAAGAGAGAGAGATGAATGCATTAAATGGATCTGTAAGGATCTCCCCTCCTCTGCAGTGTGGTGATACTTAATTTCTTGTTTTAGTGCCTACCGCTGCTAAGAATACATTCTCCCTTCTTCCTTGGCAATAAAAGACATGCCCATCAGTTCATTCAAGGCTTTGCTCCAGCTACGGAAGATAGGAAAGTAGAACTTTATCTTCTTGACACATATTGTTTTAGCGCTTAGTGAAATAAATGGTTTCTACATTGCACATCATACTTCATATACTAAAACCAGGTTTTGGGGGAACATCTGAAAAAGATTTACAATTTGAATCATCTCATTACTTTGGATTTTCTCCAGCTATGTTTAGGGAGTTCCATGTACTTAAAAAATCATAAATATTCAGTATTTAGTCTGCAAGGAGAACAGAGAAAAAAACTAATATTCTGTCACTGAAAATTACAAATGAGAGAACCAGTGCACTGTTTTCACCCTAACTAGCAGTTTCAAGAGCTGAGTGCCAATTAAAACGTTAACTGTCCCTTAAACTGCTAAAATATCCCTTTTCTCAGAAAAGTCCAGGCTTTTGTTTATAACTGAAAATAAATGGGCTTTGATTTTGTGCTATCCAAACTTGAACGATCATTGATCATTATGTATAACCTCAAATCCAATTCCTAATAAAAGTTCAAGTCCTGTGCTGGACTGCCCAACAGAAGAGGGAGTAACGAAATCACCAAAGAGTTCAGAAATGAGAATGGCAAGGATGGGAACAGCGCTGCAAAATAAGAACTTTACAGAAAAAAAACAAAACAGGAAAACTAAGAGACAATTTAGTAACCAACATCAATTGCTAAAAGCGATGAGGAGCCCGGCCGGGCGTGGCTCAGCGGCTGAGCACCGACCTAGGATCCAGGAGATCGCAGTTTGGTTCCCGGTCAGGGCACATGCCCGGGTTGCGGGCTCCATCCCCAGCAGGGGGCGTGCAGGAGGCAGCCCATCAATGACTCTCATCATTGATGTTTCTCCCTCTCTCCCCCTCTTCCTTCCTCTCTCTGAAATCAATACAGATATATTTACAAAAAACAACAACAAAACTATGAGTAGTAGTTAAAGGAACAATGATGCCATTTGAAGTGGGGCTCAAGCTAAAACTAAGTGTAAAATTGTAGACAAGTAGATTGAGTTATACAGAAAAAGAATGTTCTCTCCAAAATAAAGACTGAAAAACACTAACATACATTAGAGAAGATGATGGGTTTTTCTATAGTTTTATTGACAGCAAATCTGCCCCTCCTGCCAGTTAACCCTCTTTACTAATCTCTCCTTCTCTCCCTGTTGCGTACTCTGCTCCTGCCATACTAGCCTCCTTGCTCTGCCTTCAACCTCCACACATATTTCTATGTTAGACCTCTGCACTTGCTGTTCCCTCTGCCTGAAAATGTCTTTCTGTAAGGAGACACTTGGGTTACTTCTTCTACCCTCACTCAGGCATTTATTCTAAAACTACATTGTCAGTGGAGCCTTCCCAGGACACCCTGCCTTTCAACAGTTTCTGTCACACTTCCCTGATTTATTTACCCTCCTTAACCCTCCCTTCCCTTCCCTTCTCTTCTTTTCTCTTTCTCTCCCTCCTTCCCCCTCTCTCTCCTAGCTTTGAGGAAACAAGTTGTATGTTGGAGAGACCCATACGGTGAAGAACAGAAAATAGCCTCCAGTCAACAAACACAAAGGAGCTAGGCCTTTAGCCCAACAGCCTGCAAGGAACGAATCCTGCTCACAACCACAAGGCTTGGAAATGGGTCCTTCTCCAGCCAAGACTTAAGATGACAAATGCTTTTCTTTCCTTGTATTCAAGGACACGTTTCTATCACCACAAACATAGAGTCAGACTTTGGGAGAAATATTCCCCGTCTTTTGAGTTAAACAGACTTTCCAACTACTTAGTAGCTAGACTTGGGCTCCTTATCATGTGGCTGTGTATGACAAACTTCTGCATGATGACAGGCTTTTTTAGTTTTCAGCTGTAACAAGGAGGGGAGAGGGCAATTGAAGTATTTTTTTAAAATACTACTACCAGCAAAGAAATTCACTAGATCTATAAGCTCTTAAAAAGCTCAAAAAGTTCACACAGAAGGTTGCTATAGTAATTCCTAAAGGGTACGATCTTTCTTTTATGAAGTTTTGTTTTTCTCAGTTGCACAAAAGGAAAAAACAGGGAGTGGATAGAGAAGGCACTTTATCCTAAAAAGCAGTACCCAGAACACAGCTCAGGGTTGGTTAGTAAGGGCTGGTACTTTATGATTGTTCTTCATTTTAAATCAGGAACCTTACAACAGAAACTCAACAGCAACTTACAGATAACCAAGATGACCTAATGTCAATGGGTCAGTAGTTATAGTTAAGGGGGCAGTACAGCAAGACCTGTAACTATAATTTCAGGCTGCTCTATAGTGTTTTATTCTTATGTTCACTGTCCAAGGTGATGAATATCATTGGATCATTATGTAAACAGAGCCTAGAGAGATTATTAGAAAATAAGTACTGCCTTGTTCATATGATTTTTTCCCATTGAACTTAAAGGCTTTTATTCCCATCGATTCACTATTCTAAGTGCCCTTAGAAGGTTGATCATGGACTTTCTACTAGGTCAAACTCTACTGTCCATCCCCTGACATTGAACTGCAGGTGCCTTTTCTGGTCTCTACTCTGAACTACTCTTACCCAGGAACAGTTATAAACATATGTCCAGGAAGGTACTATCTTTACAGAAAAACATGAGGCTTAATTGTATAGCTAATTCTTCTAATGATTTTCCTGAAAGATAAGGTCCAAGGTGATCAATGGTGAATTAAGATACAAAATAAAGAAAAATGTTATGACACTTTGAATGTGTAGAAGAGGCTACATATTTGGTGGTCCACATGCTTGATCACAAATCAAAATATATGAGTTCTAGCGTAAACTCTACTATTCACTATGTGACCTCAAGTATGTAATTTACTTTCCCTGGATCGTTTATTCATCTTAAAATTTGAAAGTAACTAAACCAATCTTTTTATTTTGATGAAGAAATTCACTACTTCATGAATAATAGTGACAATTTCAAGTATAGAACTCAGGTTTCTCAGTTCCCACATGTTCATTTTTGAGTTATATAAGGTTCATAAGTACTGATTTAAGGACATATATATATGTGTATATATATATGATTGTATACATATGTATTATGCGTGAGTTCATTATATAAATAAGAAAAACTAAGATTCCTATGTAAAATAAGTGTTTTAAGAAAAAGATGCTCCAGAAATCCTATGAGACATCTCTGACGTGCACAGGGTCCATAGCTGTTGGAGCTGAGCGCTTTACTGCATTCTTTGTGTTGGAGCCCCATGTGCAAGTGGAGAAGCAGATAACTGGCTAATATGATTGACAAAAACACAGGTGCCTCAGCCTCAAGTCCACCTTCCTCTGCTGGTTAGTCCTGTCCTTGTGCCTCTTTCACAATTGTAATTTAGGTATTGAACAGTTTTTGTCCACATTTTTCTTCCCTGGGAATCCAATGTTGCTTTTCTCCCTGAGGGGTGATTCTCAGAGTCTGACCTACTATGTGGGATTGTCATTCAACTTTTTGGTCCCAAACTCACCAACATTCATTCCTATAAATTCCTCTCTTGTCTAATGTCCATTTTCATCATGCAATCCTGAGCAAAGGAGGTTAGGAGGAAATTTAGAGTAACATTTTAATGCTGGGAATCAAGGGTACCTGGAATTAAAAGTACCTTTCATAATACTTATTACAAACATTACACTTATAATATTATTATAATAAAGTTTCTCATACAGAAAATGTAAATATTAAGAAGAATAAAATAAAAGTTACTTTTACCTATCACCTGGAGATAAACACCTTGATGTGTATAGTTTCAGGGATTTTCTATACCTATGTAACAATACTTTATATAAACTAGGAATAATATAATAGAATCATTTAATGACCTAATGTTTTCATTTAATATGACATTCATACCCTTCCATGTAATATTTATCTATAATTTTATTATCAACAGATGACTATAATTCCAGGTAATAGCTATACAGTATCATAATTTATTAAGCTGACTTTCTACACAGTACTATAAGGCATTTGAGTTGTTTCAAAGTTTTCAGTATTACACTCTTTTAAAATATTTTTTTCAATTATTCCAGTCAGTTAAATTGAAAGAAGTACAATGTGTTAAAGAATATGTATGTTTTCAGGACTTTAAGAAAATAATTTGTTATAAATAAATGAATTTTATAAAATGAAGCATATCTAAATTATTTTGAGAGTAATAGCTTTATTTTTTTACCAAACACATATATTTTGCTATCATTCAAAAAATCAAGCAATACTTTAAAAAGTAATTAAACTAAAATGTCATCAACTATATATCTAGTGTTATTTTATGAGCATCTCCCTGTGCATATACATTGATATAAGGAGAGATAAATAATAAGTAGATGATAGATTAATTGCTATACATGGATAAATAACCAAAATTACTTTAATAATAAATTTGTATATATACAAGCTACTTTTTTAGAAATACTAAATTTAATTTCACTAAAATATAACAGAACAAAGGTGCAATGCAAGGAAATACCAAATATAATTGTTCTTTTCTTACAAAAGTACATGTTTGTAAAAGACCTATCTAAGGCAATCGTTCTCAAATAGGAGAAATTTTGTCTTCTAAGGGGAAATCGGCAGTATCTGGTGACATTTCTGGATGTCACAACTGGGTGCTACTGGCATCTAGTGGGTAGAGGCCAAGGATATTGCTTAAACATCTTACAATGCATAAGACAGCCCCCACAACAACAAAAAATCATCCAGCCCAAAATTGTAATAGTGCCAAAATTGAGATTATTAAGGAAAAAAATTATAAAATATTTAAAGACTAAAGTCATTATGTTTTTAATGTACTTGCTTTGATTTTAGATGTTACCAGACACTACAGAAGGTAATTATCACACTTAAACTTCTTTCTTCACAGTGCCCATAAGTATTGCATCTGTGGCCATAACTCTTCAAATGTTTAATCGAGTTCTTGGATATTATTGCTGAGAGTTTTTGTTTTGATTTTTAAGAACTTCCTAAGTTCTTTCCAGTCTGGGACTGCCTGCTGTAGATTTTTATTTCAATAATTACCTGGCTGTGTGTAATATTCTTGAGTCGCACTTTCTTTTCCATCGGAACTTGAAGGAATTTCACCATTGTACTACGGAGTTAAATGTTACTATAAAGGATTCTGAGGCTGCCCTTGATTTTCTCTCCTTGTGAATCAATTAATCACTCAGACGGTTTTCTGAACTTTGCACTACTTCTTGGAAAATAAGACTTGCAGTCTTCTTGCCCAGAATATAAGAGCATATAGTCACAACATTGTTTTCTTGATCTTTCCCCTGTGTTGCTTACTTATCCCCTCACTATGATTCCCCCAAACTGAGTGGTATCAAATGGAATTCCCGGGATTTTATTCAATCCTCCTTGCTAAGTGTTTTCCTGCTGCACTAGGACCCAGAATTTGGGGGTTTTTTGTGCCATGTTTCAAGTTGATAGAATAAGCTGGTCTCATCTTCCTTGTCTGGTTTTCGCTTATTTATTTTTTACTCTTTTTTGGACATATGAACTACACTTTCTGTTAATTAGACTTGAGGAGAGGAATTTTCTGTGACCTTGCCTCCTGTAGCCATTGTTTCACAGTCCTCTATGCGCAGCATTAACTTATTTAGTTTCTATTACTTTAAGCTTTCATTTGTTTTGTATAGTATAATACTTAATTATTATAACCAAATTCAGTGCCAAAGTTATAATCTTTTTATAATACTTAGAGGATGTCTATATAGAGGTAATTACATCTGTTAAGGTAAATAACTACTGAGGGCTCGATGAAGAACAATGTAGACAGAAGACACTATGAACATCCCAAGTGTAATAAAGGATAAATACAAGGAAAGCTTCCTATATTATGCTAAAACTGGCTATATCACCTGTAAAGTTTAATGTGCTCAAATGTAACTTACTACAATGCCAGACTTCACAGCCTGAGAAAGGAAAGAGATTCATTTCAAAGAATAGATGTGGGATTTCCAGATTTCTGGCCGTCTTTCTGAATGGACATATCATGGTCTCCCCCGACCACACAACTGCTGGATACGGCTTCATCACCTTCTATCTCCACTCTGAACCAACATCCTTAAAGCTAAAATGATTCGTGCCCAAATTCAAGTGAGCTTAATCACATAGCAATCAAATCATCGTTTACTTACGGTTCAGTGACTTCGAAGTCAAAAGCAAAGTCACCTCAATCCCCTAAGGAAAGTATTTTATTTTCTTTCTTAGGATGAGCATAACCTTGGCCATAGGAAACACCTACAAAGAGGCATTAATTTGGGGGAGGAAATGTTGGGTCTGAGGCATAGGGTAAGAAGCATGGGAGTTACCTTTCCAAAGTTACCCAAAACTTGTGAGTCCATCCAGCCTTCATCAAGATTCCAGGTTCTGGATGCATTTGAACTTTACAAAGTACGTCATTGCCCAGTCTGAGTTTGCTACACTGTATCTTTTTAAAAATTTTCCGTATAAGACTATAATTTAAATTGTGAAGGATATGAGTAGATGACAGTGATATACTGGTAAATGGTTAACAATCAGCTCCCTTGGGATAGAGTGTGGAAAAGCCCTGATTTCAAACTTTTGCAGAGGTGTAAACATTCCCAGCATAGCTAATTTCAAGCTACCAGCATGACATCACTGGACACAGCACTGAGGATAGATGGGCCACAATCAGCTTCTCTCAAAGTGGTGGAAACCAGCTCCAGCACACCACTGATAAGTAACTTAAAATATAATATTGTCAAAACTTCAACAGTAGTTTAAACATGTGCAAGATTACCCTTCCATGCCTGTTCTAAAGAAGGCAATGATGTCGGAAGGCAAAAGTAAACAAAGAGAAACCCTTTTCTATTCCCAAGTGACTTTGGAATAATTCCTTCTATCCAAAGCCTACCAATATTTAAAACCCAAATAAAAGGAGTTTTGCCCTTTAGAATTCCTTTGTTTCTTTGTTTGTTTGTTTGTTTTACAAAGTCCGTCAGGTGCTGGTATGAACAGCGATACAAAAATGTAACTTTTAACTTCTGGAATTACAGTTAATGAGGATTATACAAATGCTTTTTATAAGTACGGGTAAAGCCCACATGCAATTAAACCCAAATTACTGTAACAATCAGTAACAGTTACTACTCCAATGACACGGTTCAATAACAACTGCTCCTGTGTCACTATTTAAAGTATAGTTTTGAGGATCCAAGATGGTGGTGGAATAGGTGGAAGTTACACTCACCTCCTCCCAGGACTAAACAAGTAAAATATAGAACAATCAACCCAAGTACCCAGCTGAAGACTAGGGGAACAGAAGTCCTATAACCAAGGATTTGCAGAAGGAGCCACATCGAGCCTGGTAGGAAGGGGAAAGACATGAAAAGGGCTGACTCCACACCCATGGGTGGCAGCTGACATTCTAGAGGGATATCTCAGCTGCAAAGGTCCCCCCTGAGGTGATGAAGTCTCAACCCCACACCGAGCTCCTGAGCCCGGAGCACGAGAGCAGGGAAGAGACGCCCACAGAGCATCTGGTTATGCAAATCAGCGGGGATTCTGTCCATCAGGGAGAGACCGGAGTCCACTAGAAACCCAGGGGCCCTCTTAAAGGACCAGAGCACAAAATCTCATTCACAGTCACTCACCCTGGGCTCCAGAGGAGGGAGAGCAGAGCGGACTGGAGATCTGTGAGGAGAGAGTGCAGTTTGTGGCTCTGGGGAGAGCTAAAGGGACAGCTTCCAGGATCCCTGTGCTGAGTTCCTCTCCCATACTGCAGACACCGTCTTTCTTGGGTAGAACACCCTCCTCCATATGGCATCAGCCTGGGGAAATGTGCTAGCACCACCCCCTGGACTCAGTGTTGTCCCACCCTGTGGAGCTTGCACCCTGCTGAGGTGTCAGTGCAGAGGTCCAGAGCTGTCAGTGACTGAGTTGTGCAGCTTTCAAGGAAGGGGCCATTTGCCCCACTTTCCCGTGAACTTGACTGGCGCCTCCTCCACGGGGAGATCCACTAGTCCACTAGCCCCATACTCTGGGCTCGCGGTGGCCCCACCTTTCTGACTCCCAGAGGCCTGCCCTACTGAGCTCCCGGCAGAATCTGGCACAGACTGAGTTGTGTGGTTCTAGGACAGAGGCCATTTTTCCCTCACACTCCAGACCAGTGCTGATCCTTCCCTTCACAAGGCCGAATCTTGGTCCATTTGGGCCTGATAAACTCTTCTGGCCTTACCCAGAAGTCTCCCTGAGACCCCGACCCACCACAAAGGGCTGCGGGCACCCAGCAGGGAGCAGCTACACTTGGTATACCTTAGGAGTTTTGCAGAGTGGCCTCAGACCCAGCGCTGGCACCTAGTTTGAACCAGTATCAATCTTGGCAAAGGATCCAAGTAGACACTTCTCTAAAGAGGACATACAAATGGCCACTAAACATATGAAAAGATGTTCAATGTCACTAATCATCAGAGAGATGTGAATTAAAACCACAATGAGCTATCACCTCTCGCTTGTCAGAATGGCTCCCATCAATAAATCAACAAACAACAAGTGTTGGCAAGGGTGTGGAGAAAAGAGAACTCTTGTGCTCTTTTGGTGGGAATGCAGACTGGCACAATCACTATGGAAAACAGTGTGGAGTTTCCTCCGAAAATTAAAAATGGAGCTGCCTTTTGACCCAGTGATCCAACTTCTAGGAATATATCCTAAGAATCCCGACACACCAATCAGAAAAAATATAAGCACCCCTATGTTCCTAGCAGTGCTATTTACAATAGCTAAGGTCTGGAAACGGCCCAAGTGCCCATCAGTAGATGAGTGGATAAAAAAGCTGTGGGACATTTACACCATGGAATACTCAGCTGTAAAAAAGAAGGAAATCACCTTTCGCAACAGCATGGATGGACCTGGAAGTAAATAAGCCAGTCAGAGAAAGACAAGTACCATGTGATTTCACTGATATGTGGAATCTAATGAACAAAATAAACAAACAACAAAATAGAAACAGACTCATAGGTACAGAACAGGCTGAAAGCTGTCAGAGGGGATGGGGGTTGGGGGACTGGGTGAAAAAAGGTGACGGGATTAAGCAAAGGAAAAAAAATAGACACAGACAACAGTATGGTGACTGCCAGAGGGAAATAGGGGTGAAGGCAGGTAGAAGAGGGTAAAGGGGGATAAATGGTGACGGAAGGAGACTTGACCTTGGGTGGTGAACACACAATACAATACACAGATGATGTGTTATAGAATTGTACACCTGAAACCTATATAATTTTATTAACCAATGTCACCCCAATAAATTCAATAAAAAATTTTTTAAAATAATTCACACCAGAAGGTTAAAAAAAATAATACAGTGTAGCTTTTTGATTAATATAACATATTATGGAAAAATGCTATGTGCAGCTCTTGGTGATGAAGACATCTGAGTGGGCAATGGAGAAAGAGATAAAGCAATAGCAGAACACAGTCTGAAAGAGCCCTTCAGCTACTTTCATTTATTTGGAAAGAATCTGTAAAGTCCCCTTAACTGGACACTGCTCCAAGTTCAATATATTCTCCCATCTTCTTTTATTCCTCAAACAAAACTTAACCATCATATGACTCAGTCCTTCAGAGTTCTAAGCTCTTTCATTTTCCAGATATTTAACTGATAAATGTGTCAACCTCGATGTGATAATGTCTAAAGGTAAAAACTAAGTATACTTCCTAGGAATAAAGGATATCTTTGGAGAATTTGTGACAACATGGTGCTTTTACCCAACCTTTACTTTTGTCTTGAGATTGCAAAATTTTTATTTTGAAACAGACATACATAGTATATGGCAAAGAAATGTACAGGAAGTCCTGTCGTCACATTCTTTTAACTTTCTTTTTAAATTAAATTTATTGGAGTGACACTGGTTAATAAGATTATAGAGGTTTCTAGTGTACAATTCTATGATACATCATCTGTATATTGCATTGTGTGCTCACCACCCAAAGTCAAATCTTCCTTCCCCATATATTTGACCTCCTGTGCCCTTTACAACTCCCAAACCCCCTTCCCTCTGGTAACCACCATACTGTTGCCTATGTCTATGATTTTTTGTTCATCCAACCTTTAAATGGCATGGCTCACATAGAAATGAAACTGTTTGCACAGCACCTGAGATAAATGGTCAAGGCACTTAGCAACCCTGGATGATCAGCTGGGCTTCCATTTGCTCTAGACTAGGCCCGGTGATGCTGAATGCTGAGAGAATATCTAATACAACTTAATCTCATTTATTGCATACAAGTGCCCCACGTTACACTGGTTGAGAAACTAACTTAACCTAAAGGAAACAATCTTGTTGCCAGACGGGTTCCCTAGTAATCAGCCTCCAAGGTGAAGTTTAGAATGCAGGGCGTTTATTAAGGAGTGCTCTTGGTGCGAACTCTTGTGGAAGGGAGGGACGGAAGCAGGAGTAGGCAAAGAGAGACGTCAAGCTGCAGTCCAGGCCAATGAAAGCCTCAGCTGAACCCATATTGAGCTCTAAAGCTAGACTGGCCCCACAAAGCGGTCCTGGCGTAGGCCAAGATGGCCATGGCTTTGTACTCCCATATCAATCTGTCGGTGAATATAAGCTACCTCAGGAAGGGGTGTGACTTACACAAGACTGCCTACCACAACTGTGGCAATGCATGAAGGGGCTGAAAATTGAAGGCTCTTTGCTGGCAGCCCTCCTAGCATCTGAGAGAACAAATATTTCAGTGAAGAGATATCTGGGAAGGGCATCACAATACCTATTGCAGATCTCTAAACTAGAATTCATAAATATTGTTCGGCCTCAACAACATCCACTTCCAACACACTGTCGTTCAGAGCATCTCTAGCACATACAATGGGGAGAGGGACAGGGAAAGAGACATTTCTGTGACTCTGAAGCATAGCTCCTTCTCACACCAACATGAAATCCCTGAAGGTCTGTTCCCAAGGGAAGAGCCCATTCAACTGTGCTCTCATTGCCTTAAAACACACTGCATTAGATACTCATTCTTATTTGGCCTAACCACTGCCTTAAATGTGGTTGTCTGGCTCACCTGCCTTACTCAGAGCGGGGGTTGATTTTCACCAACGCACCATACTTTAAGAGTACTGAGCTACCACCTAAAATAGGGTCTACCATGAAGGTTTGGCTTGACTCTGAAAATGGCAATACTCCCTAAGTGGCATACATTAATGGCCAGTTATCATTTAGGCTCAGCGATAGTCATTTATCAAATTGCTTTATAGGATCGTAGAGCATACCCAAGGCAAAATATGAAGCTATTGGATAAAGGTAATAACCATATGGAGTGGGAAAAGGGGGAACATAGGAGCAGAGTGGACCAAAACAAACAAACAAACAAACAAACAAAAAAACCAAACCCTGTTGCAGAAGACTTCCACTTTCCAAATTTTACTTACATTTGTCCCTTTATATAACGCCATAGCATATTTTCACCCAATATTTGGTGGGAAATAAAGAATGTGTTCACTAATTCTTCAAATAACAAGAAAACAACATAAAAAAATCTTAATATGATCTTGTGGAAATGCAAAAACATAGTTTAAAAACTAAAAAAAAAACTGTTCAAAGAGAATATAACGGACTTTTAAAGAAGGACAAATTGATAGAAAAAATCAATTGTGAAGATATGCACATATTCGCATCACCTATTCACTTCATCTGAAACGCTCCCCTTGCTTCTGCACCCCCAAAGCATGCCTACCCCTTCAAGTCCAAGTTTATAGCTTTCATTTTACATCCTACATCCATGGAGTCTTCTCCAGTCACTCCAATCCCTTTTCCCACCCAACTGCATAATGCTCAATATCTCTGTAAAATATCTGATCTTCATCATTATATGTGGTTGTCTTTCTAGTGAATGTCCACTATGTGTCAAGTACAGAATTGAACCCTTGCATGCAGCATCTTAAACAACTTTAAGAATTCCCCCTTTGACATATAAGAGAACAGAGGCCCAGAGGGGTGAGTTAGCACTGCAGGTAAAATGGGAAGAGACGTTAAACCTATTTTAGATATAGTACAAGGTCTGTGTTGTTACTACTCTGCTGCTATATTGTGTGTGATACTCATTTCCCTCGGGTAGACCATACACTTCTTGAGACAAGGAACTGTGTATAACACCCCTTTCTTGTACTTCTCTGTACCCACCCCACATCAGCCTGAATAACAGAGCATATAACATCATGCACATGTTAGGGAAAAACATGAGACAGGGAAGTCAATGAGTAGATTTCTACAAGTATTCCAGATTACTCTTGATGAATTAAAAATGTAACAAAAGAATGCATGGTTCATAAAAAGATTAAACAGCATTTTGCATCAGTCTTTCTCCATGTCCCTGTGCTGGTGCCAATTTGTGACTTAGTTCAGACTTTGACTTTCTCACACGTAATACAGAAACCAAGTGATTGGGAAAGTCGATTAAGAGTGGGGTTATCAATGGCATGAGGAAACTTAACAGATACATGTCTGCCTGCCTTTTATTAAAATAAATTGAAATGATTTATCTTCAAATGATAACAATTCAAATGGAAACACTTGGCAGTTCCCTTGAATATATAATGAAGGATTACCCTCACACCTACATTTATATCCTGTAGTGTGCATAACACTGAAAGAAGGCCAGGGAAGTGACAACTGCTTAATTAGTTAGCGCTTGGTGACAAATTGGGGAAACTTGTTCTGAAATTTGGAGGGAGGGAGGAGATGGTAGAGTGGTTTAAAAATCTCTGTTCTCCATTATATATTTCACAAGGCATGCATATTTATTTCATTGTTAAAGACGTGCAAACCCAAAGAAAAACGATTCAATAATACTGTGCGAAAAACCAAATGAAGGGTTTTTGCCTCATTTAGTACCTGAATCAACACTACTTTACCTACCAATTTTTCTTGTGCTAAGAGAAAAGCAATTAGAACCAACTACCACATTGCATTCACCAGTGCCCCTGATAGGTAAGCTATATGGAAAAAACTATTGTATGTAATATTCCTTAAAATGTAGCCCTATAAGTAGTTGCACTTTCCTTCTAGCATTATAACTCAAATTATTTATTGAATTACATCAAAATGTCATAAAGAATTTAGTAATGATAGCTGTATGCAATAATTACATGCTACATTGCCTCCATTGGAAACCATGGTAACAAATCAGTTACTGTTTTAGTAAGTTGCCAGAGCTGAGAGTGGCACAGAGGAGAAATAAGGTGCTCTAGACATCATCACATACATTCAATCCTGAGATAACTGCACAAGGGCTATTTATTTGTAATTAAGCTAATATAGTATTTTAATAACAGCCACAATTTCCCTTGGTAATGATTTGTGCATGCAATCAGGAAAGGGGGAAAGTGGAGGGGGTAAGAGAGGGAAAAGAAAGAACGGAGCAGAAGAGACACTAATAATATAGACACTTTAAAATAGCAATGTATTTTCCTTTGTAGAAAGAGCTATAATGATAAGGAACAAAGGTATTTTCTTAGAAACCTATAAAATGATAGTCAGCCAGAGCCTTGATTTTTAGTAGGGACAGGACTTGGAGACCATCCCCTCTAATCTATTACTTTTGAATCTCTGAATCTTCCCTAATGCATCCTTTAGCCTCCACTGGAACATAGTATGTGAGGGGGCTCGCTACCCATTTCATTGTTGGATGTTGTCATTGGTGCTAAGGGCCTCCAAACCCATGAATCAAAATCTACCTCTGGACATCTGGCCCTTTCATCTGTTGCCCCATTTGGAAATGACCTTTACTCTTCCTTATATCTGGAATGTTCTAGTAGCTCATCACATGGAAGCTCCATCCAGTCACTCAGGATTTAGCTCAAACAGCATCTCCTGAGAGAGGCTTCCCTGACCAACTGACCCCTCAAACTAAACTAGCTTTCTCCAAGTCTCTATTACCTGGGGAGCACTTACCATTTTCTGAAATAATAGTGGCACGTGTTTACTTATGTGCATATTACCTGTACACATATTAAAGTGTGTGCCCTACAATCACCGGGTTGTTACTCCCTTTAGAACAGCCAGTTTGCCTTACTCACAACAGTAATCTTTCTCCCCCAAAACAAGTAAAGGGTAGAATCTATCTGCCCTTGGTCTATCCTACTTAATATTTTCATTATATTTATATTTCAATGACATATACACAGTAGGTGCTCAATAAATATTTGATGAGAAAAAATAGGAAAGATGAATCAATGAAATTTGAAGTCCTTTTTCCTAGTGACATCCCCCTAAAACTGCATGAAGAAAATTATCCTGCCTTATTTGGGACTCTTCTCAAAGCTATACACTCATGATTTCTTCCATTCAACATCTTAAGACCTGTTTTCAACATCTCTCATTACTTAATTATGTCTCCTGGACCTAGTTTATCAGTATTCCATCTCAAAATCTGGCATACAGAAATGAGTAAGAGTTTTCAGGTGATATCCAACCAGTGCAAGCATGGTTACGGACAGACATGATAAAAAATAATGCCATCCCATGAGGTCTGCTCAAGCTACTGGTCAATCAGCCAGCCTCCCAAGATGATGTTATTATCTTGTCTCTGTAATGGTAACTTGAGGGAGGTGTGATACAATGCAGTGCTCCTCAAAATTTCAGTGCTCACATGTCACCTGAGAATATAATTAAAATGAAAATCCTGATTCAGTTAGGGCCTGGGTGAAGCCTGAGATTCTGCATTTCTTCTGATCTATGGGCCACACATTGAGTAGCAAAGCTATACTGGAATGCTGAACCTAGGAATAAAAGAGCTAAGTTTGAATTACAGTTCTAAAATTCAATAGCAGTATACAGTGAACAAATTCATTAGTTTTCTTATCTGTAAAGTATGAATAAATATAACTGTCTTGGAAAGATTCTCTAAGAGTTAAATAAGTTACAGAATTTAGTTGGAACATAGTGAGGATGTAACAAATATTTTTTCAATGAATGGGCTTCTACCAATGAATATTGGAGGCTCATACTGAGTTTATAAGCAAAAAATAAGCCTGACTTTTCTTTAAATAAAAAAAAAAGCCAAATTTCCTCTCATCCAGCATTTGTACAGTTGATTTTTTTGAACCTAAATATAGGACTTAACATTTGTAACTATTAAATTTCATCTTGTTAGCTTTGGCCAGAGTTCCAGCCTGTCAAGAATGTTTTGAATTAAGATTCAGTTACTCAGTGTATTAGCTATTGCTCCAAGCTTTATGTCATCTGCAAATTTGATAAGTATGCCTTCTATGTCATTATACATATCATTAAAATGTTGAGTAGGACAAGACCAAGGGCAAAGATATTATACATTTTATTTGTTTTGAAAGAAGGACTATCCATGGGGCAGGGGAAGGAGTTGAAATTGTTTGACAAACCATAAATCTGTTTAACTGAATATTATCCAGCACACATTTCTACGTTTTTTTCTCTAAGTAAATTCCAAAAAATATTTTTGTGAAATAGTCATTAAATCAAAATACATTTCTCTTACTTTCCATCTACAACTCAAACTAAACAGTGAAACAAGGTTAGCTTGGCTTAACTTAATCTCAGTAAACCTATGTTATTTCCTAGTAATCACCGTTTTCTTTACTGAGCCCTCAATTGCAATCTATTAATCTAGTTTGTAATTTCAACATGCAAGAATTAATGTTACAGTCATTGGTAGCATATGTATTTCATGACTGGAAACTATTAGGCTTATTTTTTCCAAAATTCTAAAAACTCTTTTACATTTTTTTTATCATATGCAAACATTTCCCTGTATCCTTATAAGAAAGTCATCCAGTTCTGAAGACAGATCCATTTAAAGAAGCGAGACGGGCCTTATTTCTTGCATATCCTTTTGTTTCCTTCTCTCTTAATCAGTTTCATTCTATTTGCTATACGTTTAGTACCATTTTCCTCAAAGTAAAAAATCTAAAATAGGAACTGAATAATCGTAGTTGTTGTTTCTTTTGTAATCCCTCTTTCTTTTGGAAATGCTTTTGAAAAATCTAGACTGATGAGTGGCCTCCCTTTGTCCTCACGATGGCTCCCCCTCCAGCAGTACACTGTTGGTCCCTGTCCCTTCTCAGTTATATTTCAACTCCACTTTAAAATCAGCAGCAATGAGATAAAACTTTTTCCCTTTTGAGAACTCTTTTAGAATAAAGAATGATGTTTTTAACTAAAAAATGTTCCTTTTCCTATTTTAACATTGTAAAACACCATACCTCCCCCATTCTTATCATATATAATGAATCATTTAAAACAAATGATGGTCTTAATTTGTGTTGCCCTGATATGCCATCAAAACAGATTCAACTCCCTCCCTCCCTCCCGCTCATACACACACATACACACGCACGCACACACACACCCTGGCTCTATCAGATTCCTTGGTTCTCCACTGATCTCACTGTTCCTCCACAGGCCCCTTTTTGAATGGCCTACATGGTAAACAGAAATGCTCTACGTAACTCCGGCCTCTCTTGAAACCAGTGATGGAGATCATAAGGGGACTGTGGTAAACCCTACTTGTAAGTGCTTGTGAGGTGCAGGTTCCAAACATGATTTTTGCTAGCCTCAACAGAGAACCAAGGAACCTGCCACAGTCGGGCACATCTGTATGTGTGTGCACGTGCACGTGCACATACGTGAGATGGCTGAGTTAGCTTTGTCTTCATACAAAGTAGAGAAACTGAAATAAATCAACATTCCTATCTATTTTAACTGATTCATTAAACAGGAACAACATGATGGTACACAGATATGAATAGAAGGTGTAGTTTTACAATGTGGGCTCAGAGAGGAACAGGTCACGTAGCCAGGAAGAAGTGGAGCCTGGATGCCACCTCAGCTCTGAGACTCCAAAGAGCAAGTGAACACAAGACAAGCACTGGTGATGTATACGTAGAGAACTACAGAAGGGCAAGGGTGCATGGGAATTTAGGGTGGTATAGAGAAGCATATGGCAAATGCACTTTATTCTCTTAAAAATATTTACAGACATATTCCCAATATCCCTTCCCTTCTTAGAATCTCAAAGTTGTCCTGGGCCTTAAATTTTCCTTCTAACCTGTAGAAGCCAGAGGTTTTAAGTAGTTTTGGAAGGACTCGAGCAAATAAGTTTGGATGATACATAGCCAGCAGCCATGCAGCCAAGAGAAATTCCAATGACGTCACAGGAGTGTCTCAGGGAAAACCCCAGATGTTTTTGCCACTGCCCTTGACTTCACGCCAATGAAGCTAGGACTGGATACTACAACCTCACCTTTCATCCATGAGAAAAAAACAAATGATTTCACTGCCATGCCTATCAAAAGAACTTCTGGGTCAAGCCATATGCTCTGGACCATGCCATCTGCCTTTCTGGTCTCCAGTGTGCATATATCCCTTTGGCTGAAGCTAGATCACATGAGAAACACCAGCTTCAAGGGAATCTGGGTAATGTAGCATTTAACATTCCCATCTCTGGAGCACTGTAAGGCAACCAGAAGCAGACTGGGGTGACATTGAGCAAGCAAGTCTGTTGTGTGATACATAGCAGAGAACTACTTTCTAGATTCCCATTCTCCTTTTTAAGAAATTCAATTCACGTCTCATGAAAACTCACAGAATTGCTCCTGCATGCAGTCCCCAAGGAAAGGCTTGATCAAAATTGGTGCCATCTCAAGGTGTTTGTTCTCTTCTAATAATGTTACAGAGCAACGAATGTTTAGTGTATAAATCATCAATCTTATATTTTTTCTACCACTTGTTTCAACAGCAATTAAGGTTTGAAGGTTTTTCTGGTTGCATTTTTCATGTTTATAAAACTGCTGGTGGTATTGAAAGGACAGCTGGATAGGCTCTCTAAGTGTGCAGGGAAAGCAAAGACAAAACTTTCAATTCCATAAAGCATCGCACAAACTCTCTTTGATTACCAGCACAATCTGCTGCTGGCTTTAAAAACAGTAACTGCATCTTTTCATTTCTCTCTCATAAAAAATTATTTGCTCCTATTCTCAAAGAGAGAAATTTTCATTTTTTCTATGCTTTCCAAAATTTATTAGCCTCTGAAGTCGATTATTAGAAGAAAAAGGATTCCGCTGAACAAAACATGGAGTACAGATCTGGGAGATAAGTGAGCAGAGGGAAACTCAAGGGTATTTTAAAGTTATTACTGATTCCTTCCCAAGTGTGAAAACCAAAGGCTTACAATTCCTAAATTAAGGCCTTGAGGTTACATTTTTATCTGTACAAATGAAGAAGCCATATATGGCTAACTTCTAATTTTTACAACCAAAAAGGAGGTTTGAGCTTTAGTGGTCTCACTTACCTCTGTTTCTACCCTAAGACAACTTGGTGAATGGCATCGTCCTAAAACTTATTTTTAAAAATGAAAGATATGGAATTTTAGGGCCAAAACACCTGTATTGTGGATGATCTAGTCATAGGGACCCAGAGTTAGTGGGTAACTTCTGGGTAGAGAGTACTTGCTTGCCCTTTAAAGATGCATAGAGCTGGCCATCCCTAATAGTAGAATGATTTGGCCAACCTACTGCCCATTGCTTAAAAGACATACAGTTAAAGTTCTAAAATAAATAAATAAATAAATGCTCTAAAGGAGTTAAAACACTGTAGAAGAGGTTACTATTTATATGCTTGCATAATAGGCAAATCATTTTCCCCCAAATTACCTCTACCTTATATTAGATTCCTTTTAAATTTGTCATAATACATATTGTTCTATCAATTAATTTAATTTGAACAACAAATTACTATTTGAGAAAGACATAGCCTAAATGAGTGGCTTTCCAACTTTAGTGCACATCAGAATCACCTGGGAGGCTTGTTAAAGACCCGACTGCTGCACACCATGCCTATAGCTTCTGATTTAGTAGGTCTAGGGTAGAGCCTAAGGATTTGCATTTCTAACAAATACACAGATGATGCTGTTGCCACTGCTCTTCGAACCTCATTTTGAGAATCAATACTCTACCAGGGCTAGTTCTGGGTCAGTGTTTCTCAACTATGGTTGCACACTGGGGACATTTCATAAACTAAAATTTAGGGCCCCATCTCAGATAAATTAAAATATTGGGGGTAGGAGGCCCACTGGGGGGCCCCACTTGCAGCTGCAGTTTTTAATGCTTTTCTACTTGTTCTAGGGTGAGGCAATGGTTGAAAATATCTGTTTTGGATAAATTTCAATCGATTTAAACTAAAATAATTAGTTTTTTAAAGAGGCAAATACATTTGACATAGCCTTGGTAATTATTCCTGGGGCATGTTACCTTACATTTGCAAATGATGATACGTGGTTAATTTGTGGAAATCACTAATACACACCTAAAGAAAATAATGGAAATAAAGAAATAAAACACTGCTCTAGTCACACAGGAATGGATTTTTGCCCTTGGTTAGAGTTTCTAGCAGCAACATCAGAGGAATCCACAAGTCATACAGCAAGACTACATTAGTTTTCTATTTTTGCCATAACAAAGTACTACAAACAAAGTGGCTTAAAACAAATCACTTATCGTCTTACTGTTCTGTAGGTTAGAAGCCCAATCCAAGTCTCATCATACTAAAATGAAGGCATTAACAGGGCTGTGCTCCTTGCTTGAGGATCTGTTTCCTAGCTCATATGGTTCTTGGCAGAATTCAGTTTCTTAAACACAGATTCCTACATCTCAAAACCAGCAACGGGTCACTGAGTCATTCTCCTGCTACCATCTTTCTCTCTGGCTATAGCAAAGGAAAGGTTCTTCAGTTTTAAGGACTCCTGTGATTACATAAGGCTCACTTGGATAATCCACAATAATCTCCCTATCCTTACATCCTTAACTTTAATCACATCTTCAAAGTCTATTTTGCTGTGTAAGGTAACATATTTATAGATTCTGGAGATTAAAACATGGATACCCTTGAGGAACCATTATTCTGCCTACCACAAAGACCATCACAGAATTTTACATTAAATCTGATGAATTTGATTTTAACTGCTGGATTATATCTCTAGTGACCCACTATATGATGTAAATTATATTCATTTTAACATTCTGTGATAATCCATTCATATCAAATACAACAAATTACACTTTGCCCAGCCTTGCCCAAACCTGTAAACTTAGACCTGATGACTCTTGAGTCAGTCCTAAATGATGCTGGAGTGCTTGAAAACTCTTACCTAACATTGAAAACATTAAAAGCAAGTCATTTTATTATAAGCCTGACATATCTGAGAGGAACTTTCCGTTTTGAACACATGCTTTGCACTGGGTCCTGCCTAAAAAACAGGTTTCCTACATGTCATTAACCTGAAGCTTTGTTTCTGACCTTTGTTTCTGACCAGGCCATTTGACTGGGTCCCTTCCTTGGCTTTCTGATTTACCTTTCAACCCCCTTGCACTGATCACCGTTAGCTATAAAGCTGACATTATCCCTGACCTGTGCTAATTCCTCCAACTGTGCTTATGTTCCAGGTACTGGTTAGGTCCTTCTCCAACTGACATGGGCAATGCCCAACCATAACCCAAGACTCTCACTTACTCAAGACACCTGGTACTATACCCAACCATTTACTAATGGTAGACACTACCTAAATTGGGCCAAATTTCACAGTATTGTGGCTTGGTCTGCTCCCCAAATCCAACCCTATGTGTATTCTTCATCTCCCTTAAAGGCACCACCACCATTTACCCAGGCTCAAGTTAAAAGCATTGAGGTAATTTTCAATTCCACTCTGCCTTTATCGACCACTTTCAGTCACCATATTGCGCTGCTTACCCTCAGACATAGAACAAAGATGGAAGATCGGGTTTGGCAGGGAAAATAACAGTTTGTTTTAGAGGAAAAGCTCAACTTTCAATGCCAGCCCTTCAGAAACCGTTCCCAATGAAGCTCCCCAGGTCAAGGAAGAAGTTTCTTGATAACATCTGGAATGAAGAGAGACTTCTACTGAGGTTCAAAAGTTCTAGTTCTAGAAGAAAGACTTAATTTTGAAGTTTTAAAGACCTGGTTCCATATCCAGGCTCTGCCACTTTCTTTGACAAACTTTTCAACTACAAATAGCACCTACATCATGGATTGTTGTGAAAATTAAACGAGATAATAAATATAAAGGCACATTATAAAATGCAGATGTCAGCTGTTACCATTATGATTATCCCACTAAAGGCCCGCTATCTCCACTACAGCAAATATTACAACTGTTCAGGATGTAGAGTGAATATTTTAATGCTAATCATTCAGATTCATTCAAGATCGCATTTACTTTTGTTTTTACTATGTTAGCAGAGGCCATTTCATTCTAATCCGGTCCATCAAGTTACATTTTGGACAGGATTCAGTCTAATCGAACCTGCCAATATTAGGCTTGGCTCTACTTAAAAGATCCATTCAACTACTATCTCTGAAAGCACAAGCCAACATTTGTGCTTATTTGTATCATAAATCATACACTAACAAGATGCCAAAAGCAGTCACTACTTTTATGAATCAGTCTCTGATTCCCAAGACTGGATTCACTCCTTCTTTCTCTATTTTCCATCATGTGTTGCCAACATGGTTATAGTATTTATACTATGGCATTGTAAGGATGTCCTTGACCTTCTTCCATGAGACTGTGAGCAACTCTAGGGTGGGGATTTAGTCTCTGTATTCTCATTCGTGGTATACAGTAGATAATCAATAAATGTTTACTGAAGCAAAGGAGGAAGTATAAGAGGCCTGGGCTACAGAGGACTTGGCCTCTTATAGGGCTAAGCATATTTTACGTGTTCAGGGATATATACTCGCGTATTTTATGTATTCAGGGGATTTCACATAAAGGAGAAACAATGTAATGTAAATGTATCCTTCCCCAAAATCTCCAATTGATCTTTCTATAGCATGTTTAAAACTTGTTATCAGTTGTTTGTATGTGCAATGTAAATTAGATCAGTTATTCCAAACACCTCACATTAGAGATAGGTGAAAAGAGAATCAGTTTATTTGAATCTCACAGGCCTGAAATGTGATGTCCTGTACCTTCTAAGAAAAGGGGGAGCTTGGACTTCATTTAGAGGAGAAACTCAGTATTACAAATAGAGCATAGATGTGTTGACGTGAGGGAAGATCAGAAAGAAAGGAATTTTTCTCATTTAGAAAGTGTTTCTCTAAGACTTTTAATTATACTCTTTCAAAATTATAACATCATCTCTCATGATATCCTATAATCCCTCCTTAGTGCATCTTCTTTAATATTTTAGTTAAAAATTGGCCATGTAACCCTTGGATTAAAAGCAAAACAAAATTCTGTGCTGTGGGATGCCTTTTTTTTTATAAAATATAACTTTATTGATTTCAAGGAGAGGGAGAGAGAAAGAGATAGAAACATCAATGATGAGAGAGTCATTGATTGCTGCCTTCTGCATGCCCCCCACTAGGGATCGAGTCCACAACCCGGGCATGTGCTCTGACCAGGAATCGAACCCTGATCACCTGGATCCTAGGTCAACGCTCAACCGCTGAGCCATGTCCGGCCAGGCTGTGGGATGTTGTTTTAAAAAATTTTTATTTATTGAGTTTTAGATAGAGGAAGGAAGAAAGAGAGACAGAGACAGAGACAGATTTGTTGCCCTACTTATCCCTGCACTCACTGGTTGCTCCTTGTATGTGCCCCGACTGGGGATCAAACCCACAACCCTGGCGTATGGGGACAATGCTCTAGCCAACTGAGCTACCCAGCCAGGGCTAGGGAATGCCATTTTTGAAGACATTGCTACCATTGGAAAATATGATCCTCCTGAGCCAATTGAGAGTGTATCAGCTGGGTTTCAATGACCACCAGACTACGCTTTAGTCTCATGCTATTCAAGTTTTAACATGTATATGAATCCCCTGAGAGTCTTGTTTAAATGCTGATTCTGATTCAGTAAGTCTAGGATGGATCTGAGAGTCTGAATTTGTAACCATTCCTCAGGTGATGTCCAAGTTGCTGGTCTGCAGACCACGTCATGGACAACAAAGCTCTAATAGACACTGTGAATAAGAAATTTCACCACCAATAAGATTTCTAAGGTAAATTGCCACTGTATTTCTCCTATGCCAGTAGCTATGGAAATGTTTCCTATTAACACCTTTTACTTAAGATAATAATTGCTTTAGTAAAAATCCTTGAAACAGACTGAACCTTTCAGTTAGTCCGAATTTAATCACTGTATAAAATGTGGCATATGCAATAATGAATAAATGATAATGTCCTTGGCAGACAAGATGAACTATGTTTAAGCTATACTTTCGTCTTTAAAAAATTCCTCTTTCTATGACTCAATTCATATGTGCCTTCTGAGATATGGTACTGAAGGCATAGTCCGTTAGGAACGAGCTACAGAGCCCAAGTGCCCCACCCAAAAGCAAAACTGAAATGCCACAATAGGTAGGAATAAAACAGATTCTCATCTCATGTGAGCATTTCCCAGTAATGAGGTAGCTCTTGGGATAATTTGACTGACCAGGAGAGCCAATCCAGACAGCTCTTAATTGGTAATGACAAATTGAAGAGCCTTAAAGTTAAAATAAACTGTGTTTTCCCAGTACTTGCCATATTAGATTTTAGCCATGCCCTAGAGTTATAAACCTGCATTCTCATCAATCCATTCTCCATGAAACTAAAATCACTTATTTGGGCTAAGGATTCAAGAGTCTAATTTTGAAACCAAAATGATGGAGCTACAGTCATTAGACAGCATCAATTCTCCCGTGGAAGCATTCGAAATCTGCCACCCCCCACACGCACTTTGAAAATGTGCCCTTTCACTTTCCCTCTGTCAGGAATTCTCTTTGTTCTGTTTCCTTCCTGCCTTAATCAGTTGATATACTGTATAAAGTTGGGCATAAACTAAATTTTGATACAGAAAGCTTATTTTAAATCTACTTAAAATAAGTGTTTTCTGTGATGAATTCTATGTAAAGAAATAAATCCTTCTTTATGAATAATCATTCCCGAACACCTGCTAACATATTTTCAAAGTTTTATACTCATATATCTTATTTAAATGCAGAATATATCTGTACTTTTACTTTATGCATGACACTAAGTATCTCTGTTTTGTTTACTTCAACAATGGGAAATTAACATCCATGGGGTAGGAAAGTATCTGGGGCTGGCAAGAGCAAAGCCATTACCCCCAGTAGGGCTGAAAGGGCAAGGGGAGCATCCATTACCTAGAGCCTAGCAAGACCAGCAGTTCTACAGAAGGGTCACCTTGTTTCCCTTTCATATAATAATATAGTCCCATCCTTCCCACTGGCCCAACCCAGTCCCCCTAGATGACATCCACAGGGGTCAGACTCCTAAAGCACAGGGTAGCAAAGGATAGAGATGGAATATATGGGGCCAAAAAGTACTCCAAGCACCGTGGAAGGTACAAGTAGTGTATAGGAAATAGGTGAATTAAAGAAAAAGTCACTTACTGAATGTTGAGACCACTAATCTGCTGCCCACCATCAGCTCCAGAATGTCAGCAGCCAGGCTCCGATGCTCAAGGCAGGAGATTGGATAGATCATCTCTGAAAAATTAAAATGAAATGAGAAGTTAGGTTAAAAATTTGGAAGATAAAATTGAGAAAAATTTCCCAAATGTAAAAGAAAAGACAGAAATGAAAAAAATGAGAGAAAAAGAAAAGTAGAGAATCAAGCCAAGAGTTTCAACATTCAACATGCCCAATAGTAATAAAGTTCCAGAAAGAGAAAGGAGAAAAATGGAAAAGAGAAAATTATCAAAAAATAAAATTCAAGAGAACTTTCCAGATGGATTTCCAGATTTCCACCAACTATCCAGCACAACAGATTAAAGCAGGTCCTCATGGAAGGAAAATTACTAGGGAGTTTAAGAACACTGGGACAGCCTGGCTGGCATGGCTCTGTGGTTAAGCGTCAACCCATGAACCTGGAGGTCATGGTTTGATTACCGGTGACAACACGTACCCGGGTTTTGAGCTCAATCCCTAGCAGGGGGTGTGCAGGAGGCAGCCGATCAATGACTCTCATCATTGATGTTTCTATCTCTCCCTCTCCCTTCCTCTCTCTGAAGTCAATAAAAAACATATGGAAAAAAACCCCACTGGGACAAAGTGAATATACAAGCTTTCAGAGATGGAGGAAATAAATAGATTACATACAACGGATCAGAAATTCTACCATTTTTTACTTTTAAGAGAAATACAACGAGCTAGAAGGCAGTGGAGCAATGCTTCTAAACTTTTGAGGGAACATAATATCCAACCTATAATTCTGTGCTCAGCCAAATTATCAATTACATAAAAACTTTTTCAGGTATGCAAGATCTCGAGCTTTTTATCTCCTAGCATTCCTTTCTCATTTAGCTACCAAAGTATGTGTTGTGTCAAAATGGAAGGTATAACTCAGAATAGAGGAGGAAATTGAAAGCAGGAAACACAGATCTCATTGACAAAGGTATTACAGAATGACTCATGCATCAGGCATGGAAAGTAACCAGTCCAATTTGGAACCTAACAAAAAGTGTTTGAATACATTAAGGGGAGATTTAGATAATTTGGTAACGGGGCTGAATTAGTGAAAAGTGCATGAAAAACCAACCATAACACAAGACAATTGTTAGCTTCAAGAAAAAATGTTTTTGCAAGAAACAGAAAAAATAATCACAATATGCTATGTAGTTCAGTTATGAATAGTGTTTATATAGTTATACTAAGGAAAACTCTGATGAAAGTACTAATGTACACTATAACTATATTGGGAGGAGAGAATGACAGAAAGTCTGAGTGTGTATGGATGGAAAGGAAAGAAAAAGAAATTTCACTTTCCTCCCTGGGATGTCAATCAGTAATATTCAAATCTGGGACATCAGATGGGGAAATAAAAA
The DNA here is from genome assembly GCF_964146895.1 of Miniopterus schreibersii. Lineage (NCBI taxonomy): Eukaryota > Metazoa > Chordata > Mammalia > Chiroptera > Miniopteridae > Miniopterus > Miniopterus schreibersii. The sequence continues at coordinate 94,241,096 of NC_138104.1, read as the reverse complement.
CATGTCATTTAAAGAAAGGGAGCCCGGCCGGGCGTGGGTCAGCGGTTGAGCATCGGCCTAGGATCCAGGAGATCGGGATTCGATTCCCAATCAGGGCACATGCCCGGGTTGCAGGCTGCAGCCGATCAATGACTCTCTCATCATTGATGTTTCTATCTCTATTTCTCCCTCTCCCTTCCTCTCTCTGAAATCAATAAAGATATATTTTAAAAAATAAAGAAATATAAAATAAAGAAATGGAGATAAATACCCAAAGATACAGCTAAAAGACAAATGCATTTTTCTGTAATAATTTGTACAGAACATGTGGAAATATATTTTCTCTGTATTCAAAACTTTAATAACATTTTTAAAATAAATTAAAAATATAACATAATTTTCAAAATTTAAAGGTTAAATACTATAAAGTACGTGGCTCTGTCATTTTCGAGGTATGGTCTCTCAAATTATAGCATGCAGTTCTTATCTTTCATTATTTTTAATGTTTCCCTGCAAAGGTAAATGTTTGTTATTTTTACTGTTTTATAAAACATGATTAAATAAAGTCTTTTAGTCTTAGAGTAAATGATTCCTCACATTATTTTAACAAATGTGAATAAAGGACCTAGACACTTCTTTGAGAATTTCCATAATTTTTACCATATTGATGAATCCCTACACCATGCTTATAGTATAATGATTGAAATCCCTTTTGAAAATAGGTATTGCCCCTATTGAAATATTGGGATTTTGAAGTAACTGAAACCCCTTGCTATATAATAGAGGAAAATGATAAATTTTATTTTCTAAAACGAATATTCTTTGTCAAGACTCTGATGACCAGGTTCTAATAATGACATTTTCCTAGGACAATGTGAAGGTTGTGCTTGAGAGGTCTTAATTAAGTTCTGCTGCTTCAATATGCCAACACGACAGCACATCAACAATGTGACTTTTCTCCTCCACTTTGTACAATGTCTTTGAAAATCTATGCCAGGGAACATTTATCTTACCCCTTTCAACATTTACCTATCTAGGAAGAAAATTAAATGATGGTTGCATATTGTGTTTTGTTATTGGATGTGAAATTAGAACTATGCTAAGAAAATATAAAGACTTACCTATAATTCATTTGTATAATTTCAAAAGAATCTATGTCCTGTGACTACTTAGGTTATACAAAATAAATAGAAGAACCAGAGTGGTAAAGCATCATTACAAATCTCTAATTTCTTCAATAAAAATAGTAATATAGTATAAGGCTCTTTGATGCACATTTAATCCTGAAAACAAGTCTACAAAATAAGCACAATTGCTATAAAACCTATTTTACACATAATAAAATTGAGACATTGCAAACTGAAGAAATTCACTCCACTAGGAAGTTCTACATGTAGAATGTGGACCAAAATATGTTAAAGCACCGTCCATCACTTTAGCCACTCTCCTAAAATGTTTCACATTTAACTTCAGCTAATGATGATATTCAAATGCATTGTAGTGTGTTAAATAAATATGACCAGTTGATCTTGTCCCTCGTTTATTTTCTATTTTGATGCATTATTTCCAATGTTTGGGGTCCAGTCCAAATCTGGTTGGCTAAAAATAAATTCGACCAGATATTTAAAGAAGAGTTAGTATCAATCCTTGTCAAACTCCTCCAAACAAATGAAGAGAAGATAACCCTTCCAAACTTATTTTAATGAGGGAAGCATTTCCCTGACAAAGCCAGACAAAGACACTATACGAAAAAAAATTAGAGAAACAAGGCGGCGGTGCAGGGAACTGCACCTGTGGCCTCCAGCAACCACATCAAAATCACAACTAAAATACAGAACCACCATCGCTCAGAGCCTCCTGAGATCCGGCTGCACAGAAGCCCCGCAACCAGGGAGCTGAGGCAGCACCGAGACCAGGAGGAGGGGCGGGGATGCGGGCGGGGCGGGGCTGAATCCCGGAGACGGGGCTGCGGGCCCACACCCAGGAGGGAATCTAGGCGGTGGGGGTTTCCCAGAGGAGGGAGGGGTCCCAGCCCCACAGCAGGCCCGAAGAGATGTCCCCACACCTTCGGGCTGTGAAACCAGCGGGGACTGTCGCTGAGGGTCGCGGAGGCTGCGGGAGCCCCAGCAGCTCCTCTCAAAGGGCCGCGCACGGACTCACTCGGACGCTCCCTCTGAGCCCAGCGCCGGGCAGCAGCCTGAAGGGACCTGGGACACTCGGGGAGGGACTAACCTGCCTGAAGTCGGGCGAGAGGCGGAGGGCGGCTTCCTCCCAGGCAGAAGGGCTGGCGGAGGCCATGGCTCCTGTGGCGAGTCCTCCCCGCACAGCCGGCAGGCAAGCGCCATGTTTGAATCGCCAGCACCTGACCCTCACCCTTGGCACCGCCCCGTGATTCCCGGAGGCCCCGCCCCTCCCCACCTGCAGCTCATCCAGGCCATTTCCAGGGGCTTTTCTGTGCAAGTGGCCTCTGGAGCCTCATGCTTAGGACTCTCCTAAAATCTCTCAAACAAGCAGCAACGGGCCCCATACAGCTGGATGGCGGCCCCAGGCCTGGCACTAGCGGCAGCTGCATTGGCTCATAGCTGGGCCTCTCCTGGGCACCTCCAAGCCCAGCACCAGTAGCAGCCAACTACGGTTTGCTGTGTAGCTCATGCTGGGTGGCCCTGGGCAGGGCACTGGCACAGGCTGACTTTGCACCTCCCGGGAGGCCCCAGAGACAGTGCACCTGGTGGTCAGACTCGACCACGCTGGATTACAACCCTACCACATCCACGAGTGACACTCAAGGGGCGTACTTGGTGAACACCAAAGCCCCACTGAAGTAAATCCTGCTCCATAGGGGTGTCTCCAGCACAGCAGCTCTTTGGCTGTAGCTGCAGCGGGTCCTCACAGCCAATTGGCCTGGGGGTCAATTCCTCCCAGGGACGCCAATAGCAACCAAGGATCAGCTACAACAGGACAGTGCACACAGTCCACACAGGGGAGCACCTAGAAGGCCCAGCTCAGGTGACCAGGGAGGCTGAGCCACTGGGCCCTATAGGACACCTACTACACAAAGCCACTCTACAAATTCCAGGAGACATAGCAGCTCTACCTAATACATAGAAACAAACACAAGGAAGCAGCCAAAATGTGGAGGCAAAAAAATATGTCACAAAGGAGAGAACAAAATAAATCGCCTGAAAAGGAACTAAATGAAATAGAACCAAGCAAGCTAACAGATACAGAGTTCAGAATTTTGGTTATAAGGATGCTCAAGGACCTTAGTAAGACTATTATGAAAACAAGTGAGACGATCGAATACCTATCAGAAATGAAGGCTACATGAACTGAAATGGAGAATAATTTACAGAGAATCAACAGTAGAGGACACTGAGAATCAAATCAGCAATTTGGAACATGAGGAAACAAAAAACACCCAACCAGAAGAGCAAAAAGAAAAAAGAATCCAGAAATATGAAGATAGCATAAGGAGCCTGTAGGACAACTTCAAGATGCCCAACATTCGTATTATTGGGGTGCCAGAAAGAGAAGGAAGAGAGCAAGAAATTGAAAACCTATTTGAAAAAATAATGACAGAAAACTTCCCCTACTTGGGGAAAGAAATAGACTTACAAGTCCAGGAAGCAGAGGGTCCCAAACAAGAGGAACCCAAAGAGGCCCACAGCAAGACACATCATAATTAAAATGCCAAAGGTTAAAGACAAAGAGAAAATCTTAAATGCACCAAGAGAAAAGCAGTTAGTTACCTACAAGGGAGCACCCATACGACTATCAGCTGATTTCTCAACAGAAACCTTGCAGGCCAGAAGGGAGTGGCAAGAAATATTCAAAGTGATGAAAAACATGGAACTACAACCAAGATTGCTCTACCCAGCAAAGCTATCATTTAGAACTGAAGGTCAGATAAAGAGCTTCACAGACAAGGAAAAGCTAAAGGAGTTCATCACCACCAGACCAGCACTACAGGAAATGTTGAAGGGTCTTCTTTAAGAAGAAGCTAATGAACAAAAGAATCTGACAAACTAAACGGATCCAGAGACATTGACACATGAACAGACGATCATATTTCAGAGGGAAGAGGGAAGGGGGGTGGAGGGCGGGAAGAGATTAACCAAAGAAGTTATATGCATATATGCATAACCCATGGACAGGGACAGTGATGGGGTGAAGGCCTGAGAAGGGGGTAGGAGCGAGGTGGAGGGGGTCAATTGGGGGTAAAAATGGGACACCTGTAGTGCTTCCAACAATAAAGATAAATTTTTTTTTTAAATAAAATAAGAAAAAAAATTACAGGCCAATATCCCTTATGAACATAGATGCAAAAATCCTCAAAATTCTAGCAAACCAAATTAAAGAGATTCAGTGATATAGAAGCATGGAACAGACGAATCTCAGAGGAAAGGTGGGGGGGGGGGGGTGGAGAGAGATTAACCAAAGAGTTTACATGCATATATGCATAACCCATGGACACAGACAATAGTGCAGTGAAGGCCTGGGGCGGGGAATGGGTGCAAGGTGGAAGGGGTCAATGGGGGTAAAAGGGGACATCTGTAATATTTTCAACAATAAAGATAAATTTTAAAAAACAAACAAAAAACAGTACATTAAAAAAATCATGCACCATGAGCAAGTGGGATTTATCCCTGGGAATCAAAGATAGTTCAACATATACAAATAAATCAATGTAACATACCACATTAATAAAATAAAGAATAAAAGCATATGATCATCTTAATTGATGCAGGAAAAGAATTTAACAAGATTCAACATCCTTTCATGGTATAAAACGCTCAACAAATTAGGTAAAGAAAGAATGTAGTTCAACCTAATAAAGGCCATGAAGGACAAACCCACAACTAACATCATACGCATAAAGCTGAAAGCTTTTTCTCTAAGATTAGATGTGAGACAAGAATGCCCAATCTTGCCAGTTCTCTTCAACATAGTACTGCAAGTCCTGACCAGAGCAATTAGGCAAGAAATAAATAAAGGAACCTAAATCAGAAAGGCAGAAGTAAAATTAGCTCTGTTTGTAGATGACATGATTTTATACATAGAAAATCCTAGATTCCATCAAAAAAACACTGTTATAACTAATAGACAATTTTAGTAAAGTTGCAGGATACAATATTAACAGACAAAAATCCTATACACTAACAATGAACTATCCAAAAAGACATTAAGAACCCCATTTACAATAGCATCAGAAATAATAAAATACTGAGGAACAGCCTTAACCAAGGAGGTGAAAGATCTATACACTGAAAACTATAGAAAGTAATGAAAAAAAATTGAAGAAGACATTAAAAAATGGAAAGGCATCCTGTTTTCATGAACTGGAAAACTAAATATTATTAAAATGTTCATGCTACCCAAGTAATCTACAGATTCAATGCAAAATCTACCAAAATTCCAATGGCATTTTTCAAAGAAATAGAAAAAACAATCATAAAATTTGTAGTCATAGTAACAGAGAGTATAATGGTGGCTGGGGTTTGGGTAGAGCAAAATATTTATCAAATGATATAAACTTTCAGTTATAAGATGCATAAATTCTGGGGATCTAATGTACGGTATGGTGACTCTAGTTAATAATAACATACTGTATACTTGAAATTTGCTAAGAGAGTAGATCTCAAGTGTTCTCACAACCCAAATAAAAAAATGGTAACCATGTGAAATAATAGATATGTTAATTAACTTGATTGTGGTAATCATTTCACAATGTATACATATATCAAAACATCACATTGTACATCTTAAATATATACAATTTTAATTTGTCAATCATACCTCAATAAAGCTGGAAAATAAAAATTTTAAAAATAGAAAAAGGCCTACTAAATTTAAATATGCTACCAAACATGAAATCTACCAAAATAGTAATTTCTGGCTTCCTCTAAACAGGTTTCTTTCGTTTGACTCATGGCTTGGAATTGTGGATGTTTTGACGTACTTGGGGATAAAATGATTCCCTGGCCACCTTATCCACACAACACTCATGGCTCTACCATGTTATTTTACCTTTTCATCTGCTTTCATTCTTCTCTGTAGTACTTATCACTACCTACCATTATATTATATACTATATTCATTTGTTTATATTTTTGCCTCAAATATAAATTCCTTAAGGGCAATGATTTTGTGTTGTTTTCCATAAGCCTTTAGCTGGAACAGTGCCTAGCACATTGTAGGCCTCAGTTAATATTTGTTGAATGAATGAAAATAGATGAATTAATCAACTGTTTTTCACTTATAAAGAGGTACTATAGAAACAAAGAAGATAGAAACTCTAAACATCTTAGCATTATATATCATACAGTTAAATTCCTGGTGATCTATAATTTGATGTCCACTCATGAGTCCTTATAATTGGCTTTAAAAAGTATTACTTTCGGTCTATTTGTAATTTTATCTCACTCTGTCATTATATCTCTAAGGAATAAATTTTCAAACTCTGACACTAGAGCAGAAGTTGTCCTCTGCAAAGCTCATTGACAAGATTATCTAAATGATAGATACAGTTGTTCAATGATTATTTTTCTCTAATTCATTTTAGTTTTGTCTTTTAAAAACAAGGACAGCCATGTAGATTGGAAACTGCTCAAAAGACATTGCTTCTTTCCTTTATATAATTTAAAACCTTTTCATTATATTCCCAACATTTTTATCATTCCTGTGCTTTGCTCCGAGCATTTTGTAAGAGGAACTTCGTGAATAAAATGTAGCAGTGTCTGTAAAATTTGTAAGAAGTATACCTCAGGCATACTTGAAATGGAGCACATTTCTGACACTTCACACCAATAATAATTCAAACTCTAGGGACCTCTTTTCAATCTTACACATCAGGAAGCTAGAAAACCTCTGCACACAGGATGGGTAAATTTCCCAAGCCTGTGTGCCATGTTTCCAAAAGTGGGCTGGGGCTACCTCCCCATACATGACATTTGCAAAATTCCACATCAACTAATAACCCCTCAAGCAAAAACTTGGTATTCTTTATGATGCTGAGACACTGCCTAAGAATTCTCACACTCTGTATATATGAATACATATCCCTCAGTCACATTCCTAGCAGTGCCCAAGAGAGGAGAATTGCCTGACTCAAGCGAGTCTTAGTTTTTGACCATCTGCTAAAGGATTACAGTACAGGTTTGCAATATAAATTATCAGTGCAGAAAATGTGTTTCCTCATGTGAACAAAGACGCATGATATTATCATCCACCTCAAATTGAACATTAATTGGGCCAAATTAATATGTTAAGTATTTCCTAAACATCTCCCCCATGCCTAATAATTTTACTAAAATGTCATGGTTTCTGTTATCATAATGCACCATTCAAAACTGACCTCCAAAGTATCACAAATACTATACCACATATTGAAATGTAGCTGCTTTTGCTGAGGACATGGATAACCTCCTCATTGCAGAAACTATCTTCAGTTGTTTCAGTGTTATCTTGCTTGAGTACTCCCTCCAGCATTTCAAGCTACTGAGTCATTTCTTCCATTCATTCAAAAGAAATCATTGGGCACTTGCTTTATGCCTGGCAGAAGGAATACAACAATTAATTTTTTAAAAAATCTCTAAGCTCAAGGGAGTTTAGAATCTAATGGTAATAAAGTAGTTACCAGGTAATTATAATGCAGAGTGGTAATGTCACAAAATAGTAAAATATATATATATATTGTAATAATGAAGGACTCCAGTCCAACTTTGGAGGTTAGGAAAGACTCCTATGGGAGGTCTCAATCAAACTGAGTCTGGAAAAATTACTCAAGTCGCCTAATAAGAGATTTAGGGAAAGGGAATTGCCAAAAAGGGAGTAGTATGTACATGAGCGCAGGAGCAAAAAGAAAGAATAGAGAGTTTGGAAAACTTTCAGTAGCTCAGGATGGCCAGGGCTTAGCAGCATCGGGAGCAGAGTGTTAAGAGAAAGGATGGAGGTCTGAGCACATTTGTCTTGGTAGGGAGTTTGGGGTCCATTTGAAGAGGAACGGAGAGCCTTGAACTGCTTTCAGGGGAGCAATATGATCAGTGTCATCTCCTTATGGAGAAATGATCAAACAGGTCAAAATAGGAGGCAGAGGGCAAGGTGCGGAGCACTTGGGTGGCGGCTTCAGTGAGGGTGGAGGCAGCCAAGTATAAAGAGAAGTGGGTGGCTGCATTTAAGAGCCACTTGGGATGGGGAAGTGATAGTTTCCCGGGGGTTAGCGGTTTGTTAGGTGTGAGCAACAGTGGAAAAGAACAAGTTAAGGATAACCCTCGGGTTTCTTCATAGAAGCCTTTATGTTCAAGCTGAGTTGAGTGGAAGGTGGTGGGATATACAAGGCTGGGGCTCAACAGAAATAAATGAATTGCAAACTAAGGCTACTCTGGTTTCCATTCTACCTCTCTGGCTTCTGCTTTTCAGAACTTATGTTATTTGCCAACAAGCTCTACATGTGTCCCATGACTTCAGCTTCAGACATATTCTCTCTCACTCCACAGACCCTCTCCTGGTGACTTCAAGTGTGTGCTGAGTTTTAACAACCAACTGTGTCTTTGGATTCCCCGCAGAAACAATGTACTTGGGAGGTGATCCTGGAAAACATCAATAGAGGAGTTTAAAAGTGAGATAGGGAAAAGAAAGTAGCTAACAAAGGGTGAGTTTTCATGCAAGTTACCACGGAGTAACTGGATATAAAGGCTACTGGGGACTTCTAGGAAACTATGTAGAAGATTTGCCTTAGAGATATCCGACTTGAGAAGTGAGGGAGCTTAGGTATTTATGCACCAGTTCCCATCAGTCACTCGTCAAGGTTACTGGTCTGGCTCTTCTAGCTTGCTAGGAACCCGGACACATGGGTAGAGCAGGCTCTGGACATAGGAAAAATCCTTAGTCATGAACATACAATTGGAAGTCTGCACTACAATGTTAAGGCCCAGGGGTGTATGGGCAGGACACCTACAGAATCTGCTTCAGTATACAGTATGCGCAACGATTCCCAAATCTGTAGCTTAAGTAGACAAAATTGACAAACTGAGTTCCAGTGTAAAGCCATCGATTCTCATTTAAAATCAGCTGTTGATCAAAGGGACTGAGAGAGCTAAGGGCCAAGATATGGTACCGAACAAATACAAGAGAACCAAAGGAGGTAAAAACAAAGATGCGTTATTTGGAGCGCAGTGGGGGGCTACAGGCTTGCTACTCAAAGTGAGTTCTGAGGACCAGTAGCACTAGCATCTCTTGAGAAAATGTTAGAAGTGCATGCCAACTGCGTAAGAATCCAGAGTACCAAGATCCCCTGTTACGTATGCACACTGAATTTTGACAAAGTCTTTTCTCTTTTCTTTAGAGCTGGATCATCATAATGAAGGCTTTTCTAATGCACTCCTAGCTTTTATTTGGGTAGACATACATATTCATTGCCTGCATCCCTTAATCCTTTTTAAATAGCCACTAGATCTACTAAACAGTGTAAGCCAAAAATCTAGAGTCCTCTCTATTACCCCCAGCCATCGACTATTTTTATGACTCTCTGCCAATGCCATAGGTCAAGTCTGCATCCTTTCCAAAAGATTATTGTAATACTCTTTTCATTGGTCTTATTGATTTCTGGGTCTTCCTGCTCCAATTGACCCTCCAAAATGACACAGAGCAATTTTTAAAGTACAAATTACCATAGCATTTCCTCAGTGGTTGCCCATCAACTTCAAGACAAAATCCTAACTACTGAGTCTATCACCATGAATTCGTCCATGATCTGGTAACAACTTAACCTCCTTGCAAATATTCTGGCCTAATAGAGTTACTGTAATTTGAGCATTAAATTTAGTGCTGAACTTTCTGTCAATCAAGGCAGGAAGGGCATGAGGTTACACAAACTTTAGCTTTAAAAGTTTGGTATGTGTAAAATTTCCTTTTCTGCCCTGGATTTAACAGCAGGTGTTCCATAAAAGGCCCTTCCTCCAAGTATGATGCTTCATAGGTGACTCCTGGGTTCTAGCCCATAAACCACTTTAAGCATTGTACTCATCTGTTAAATACTAACAGTATTATGTTCAAGACTTTCTCTGAAAGATATTTTCAGATATCCTGTACTTGGGACACAGAGAACAGCTACCCTTTTTCTTGAACACTGAGGTCATAAATCTGTCCTGTCACCTACCATACCTAGCTCCAGCTAGGGGAACTTCATCCTAGGCAAGAGGCATGAGAATCCTTCCCAGAAATGAGGGTAAATCAGGCAACCATCATTTTATAATAGATTTTTTAAGGGACAAATATATTACTGATATTCAATTTGAATGACTTTATTACCAGGACCATAATACAAGGGGAATCAAACAACAGTATAGACAATGTCTTTAAGAGTATTTTGCAATAATAAAGATATGTTCATATTTTAATTTTACGAATGATAGACACATGTTAAGGATGTGATACATTTGCAATCTCAAACAAAAGCCTCTGCACTTGGAATAAGAAGGCTTGGTTTGCATTCCAGATGGCATTTATTGCCAGCATGAACCAAAGCCAGTCAGACTATTAACGTCAGCTTCCTCACAGTAAATGTGAATAATAATACTTAGTTGAAACGTTGGTATGAGATTTGAATTAGCAATCAGATGTGAAAAGCATCTAGAACAGTGTCCAACAAACAATAAGCAAAAATAAATAAATACTAGTGTCCTCTTTGTATTCCTCAAACATCAAATATCTATCATCCAGGATATTTTTCAGGAGTAGAAATTATTTCCCATAATAAACTCACCATTTAGCAAATGAAGCAGACAAAAAGCCCAGGACCCTGCAATTTCTAGAACTATCAATATGGCTAATATGAAATTGTTCTTGCAACGAGACCTAGCAATGCTCATCAAAAATAAAATATTTCTATATACTAACAACGAAAATCTGAAAAAGAAATATCTGGGGGAAAATAAAGAAAACAATCCCATTCATAATAGCGTAAAAGTTTAGGAATAAATTTAACCAAGGAGGTGAAAGATCTGTATAATGAAAACTACAAGGCTTTAATGAAAGAAACTGAAGACACGAACAAATGGAAATATATCCTATGTTCATGGATCAGAAGAATTAATATTGTTAAAATGTCCATACTACCCAAAGCTGTCTATAGATTCAATGCAATGCCTATGAAAATTCCAAAGATATTTTTTCACAGAAATAGGAAAAAAGTACTAAAATTGTATGGAACTCCAAAGTAATCTTGAGAAAGAAGAAAGAAGAAAGCTGGAGACTTCACAATTCCTAATTTCAAACCATAGTACAAAGATACACTAATCAAATCAGTATAGTACTGGCATAAAAATAGACACATAGATCACTGGAACAGAATTGAGAGCCCAAAAATAAACCCTCAATTAATATTTGACAAGGAAGAAAAAAAAAAATGGTGGTGGAAAAACTAGATTACCACATGCAAAAGAATGAAATTGGATTCCTAGCCTATGCCACTCACATATAAAATAATTTGAAATGTATTAAAGACATAAACATATAACCTGAAACCATAACACTCCTAGAAGAATACGTAGGGAAATAGCTCTTTGATATCAGTCTTAGCAATAATCTTTTTTAGTTATGACACCAAAAGCACAAGCAACAAAAGCAAAAATCATCAAGTGGGACTACAGAAAACTAAAAAGCTCCTGTACAGCGAAAGAAACAATCAACAAAATGAAAGGGCAACCTAGGGAAGGAGAGAAAATATTTGGAAATCATATATCGGATAAGGGGTGAATATCCAAAAAAATATAAGGAGCTCATACAGATCAATGGGAAAAATCCAATTTAAAAATGAGCAGAGAAACTGAATAGACATTTTTTCAAAGAAAACATATGGATGTTCAAGGAAGTACATGAAAAGATGCTCGACATCACTAATCATCAGGGAAATGCAAATCAAAACCACAGTGAGCTATCACCTCACACCTGTTAGAATGGCTGTATTAAAAAAGACAAGAAATAGTGTTAGCAAGGATGTGGAGAAAAGAAACCCTTTGTGCACCATTGGTGGGAATATAAATTGGTACAGCCTATATGAAAAATAGTACAGGGGTTCCTCAAAAAAAAAATTTAAAATAGAACTACCATATGATCCAGCAATCCAACTTCTGAGTACATATCCAAATGAAATGAAAACAGAATTTCAAAGATATATCTGCACTACCACATTCACTGCATTATTATTGACTACAGCCAAGACATAGGAACACTTACGTTCCCATCAATGGTTGAAAGTATAAAGAAAATGAGGTATATATTTACAATGGGAGGTTATTCAACCATGAGAAAGCATGAACAGCAGTGGATGGGCCTCGAGGGCATTATGCTATGTGAAATAAGTCAGACAGGGAAAGGCCAATACTGTATGATCTCACTTATATGTGGGATCTGGAAAAAACCAAACTCATAGAAACAGACAGTAGAATGGTAGCTCCCAGGTAGCATGGTGAAGGCTCTTGTGGACAATGAGATGATCAAAGGACACAAACTTCTGGAGAACTGAATGTACAGAAAGGTGATTACAGTTTACAGTATTCTATTATATATTTGAAAGTTGCTAAGACAGTAGATCAAAAATATTTTCACTACCAAAAAGAAATGGTAATTCTGTGACACGATGGGTGTGTTAATTAATGTGACACTGGTAATCATTTTGCAACGCATAAGTATATAAAATCAAGACATTGTATACTTTAAACTTAAACAATGGTATATGTCAGTTACATCTCAATAAAGTTGAAAAACTAAAATGACATAGTCAGTGCACAATAAATAAAATAGGAAAATTTTTATATGGCAGAAATGCAGAAGAAATTGAAAGTCAAAGTAATAACTAGCTGATATGGCAGCAACTCTAGGGGTTGATGCTGGGAAAGAAAGTAGATTTTGTCTTTGTTTTTAATAAAGTTTATTGAGATATAATCTATACATAATTCAAACATATTTTTATGTATAATCCAATGCATTTTAGTAACTGTACACAACATGCAGCCAGCTTTACATTCAAGATGTGGAACATTTCAACCTCCAGTAAAAGGACCGACATACCCCTACCCAGTCAATTCCTCTCCCTGTCCCAGCCCAGGCAACAACTCATCTGCTTTCTTTCACTTCACTATAACCTATCCTTGCCTTTCTAAAATTATGCAAACGGAGTCATACAGCATCTATTTTTTTGTGTTTGGCTTCTTTCATGTAGTATGTGTATTAGATTTGAGTAATGACCTGGGTATATTTTTATAGACCATTCGTATATCCTCTTTTTGTAAAGTGTCTATTCAAATATTTTGCCTATTTTTTTTTACATTGGGTTGTTTAGCTTTTGTTATGGATTTGTAAGCTTTTCTATATATTCTTGATATGGAATTTTGGTTTTCATCCATGAAACAGATAATAAATGAAGGCTTAGATGGGTATAAGGCAGGAATTTGATGCTGAGACATTATTCATAGAACTAGAACCCTCAAAAGAAGGGCTGAATATCCAGAGAAAGACCCACTCCAGCATCTCAGGGAAATGGCACAAAAATTTGTCTCGGCCTTTTGTCTCTAAATTAAAAAGAATATTTACAAGAAAGTGAGGTTCCAAGATGGTGTCACACATGGATTTAGAGTCCAAATGTGCCCTCCCTAGTGATGCTGGATTTTCTAAGCTGAGATATTAACATAAAAATTAGTGCTAAGACAATAATACCGCTGGGTGGAAAAAGAAGCAACCAGAAATCCACTCTGCACATGTTTCAATAGTTCAGACATATTAATTCTCAATGAAAAAAATCCTGCTGCAGATGTTGAAATATGTTTTTGTAAATGAGGACATGTCCATTGTGAAAAACTTCATATAACCCAAAAAAGGAGAAAGCATGATATGACATGAAAAGGCAGGAATGGACCACAAAATCTTTATTTTATTTTTTTTAAATATATCTTTATTGATTTCAGAGAGAGGAAAGGAGAGGGAGAAAGAGAGAGAGAAACATCAATGATAAGAGAGTCACTGATCGAGCCCGCAACCCGGGCATGTGCCCTGACCGGGAATCGAACCCCGATCGCCTGGATCCTAGGTTGACACTCAACCTCTGAGCCACACCCGGCCGGGTGACAAAATCTTTAAATTAATAAAAAGTATTTAAAGGATTAAAAATAGATTAGATACTATAAGGGAAGAAAGTTATTCTATGAAAAAACTGGCAGATTTAAAAATAAACTGCATATGACTTTTAAAATGAGAAATACAGCTTTGAGGCCTATGATATGCCCAGCTGGGAGGTGAGTTTAAAACGGTCTTTCAAATCCCATTTATTGCTGTTATTCCTGAATCCCACAATCCGGGTGATTCCCATTTCAGATTCAGCCAATCACACCAGGTAGAGAGAGAAGGCCTGCATATGCTCTGCCTGTGTTTCAGGAGACAGCAGAGCTTTGACCAGCAACACTAAATTAAGCCTTTCCAAATGTTTAACCATCTACATAAGAGAAGGTGTGATTGAGAATCGCAATGACGAACAAGTCTCCTCAGAAACAGAGCGAGGGTCTTATAATCCTGCCTTTGAGCCACGGCTGGAATTCTCCCGCCTTGGCCTGACCTGTCAGCCACTCGGCCTCGGCTGCCCTAGCTCAGTGACAGGACTTGCACCACCTCCAGCGGCTCTCAATTCCATGTTGAAACTACTTGACCAGAATATCGTCCTTCTACTGAGACAAAATCAGCTTCCTTATTTCTCCAAATATTTTCCACTCTGCTACGTGAACTTATTCTGATCAACCTTGACCTTGTTGCAGAATAGCATATGGAAGGAAAACAGTTATGCCCACTGGACATCCAAATGCAATGCCTCTGTTTCCTTTTACTAGTCACAAGTGACATGCCTGGGTTCTGTGACCACTCTGATCACTCTTCTTTACCGCTATGATCCATTTTAGGACTGTTTTTCTTAAAAGTGACAACCAGAACTAAATACAATTTTCCATTTGGAAAAGTTAGGGTTGAATATTTCAAGATATGTGACATGAAATAATAAAAAGAAAAGAAAAATTTTGAAAGTAAAATAGACGTGATGGGAGGATTCAAGTACCTGTCTAACTAATTGACAAATGACATAAGCAAAGAATTATTCTTTTTTCAAAACATATGGAATACTTATCAAAAAACAAACAAACAAACACACAAATAGATTTTATAAGACCTAATAAATCACTGTACAACTTATGTAGAACTAGACATTAATACCAAAATATAAGGAATTGTAGCCACTTGGAAAATTAAACATTCTATTTAGAGTGACTACAATTAAAAATAACTGAGCCCTGGGCAGTTTTGCTCAGTGGTTAGAGCATCAGCCCACACACTGAAGGGTCTTGGGTTCGATTTCCAATCAAGGGCAGTACCTGGGTTGCAAGGCTGGTCGGGGCCCGTGCTGGAGGCAACCAATCGATGTGTCAGTACATTGATGTCTCTCTCTCTCTCTCTCCCCTCCCTCCCTCCCTTCCACTCTAAAAATCAATGGCAAAAACATCCTTGGGTGAGGATTAACAACAACAACAAAAACAGAACCCAAACTTCATGTGTAAACCATTTACAAATTAATGACACTAAGAAGCCTATAAATTTACAAAATGTAGGCAAAGATAACTATTCATAGCCTTAAAAATATTTTAATTCTGTATACAAATTTGAAAATAAATGAAGAAGTCAACTTAAGAATTTAGAAAAATCACAGCAAAGTAAACTAAAATAAAGAAGAAAGGAACTTTTTAATTAGGAACCAAAATAAAATAAGAACTAGAACGTATAAAAAAAAAAAAAATCAAGAGATGATGCTTTTTAAAGATCATTTAAATTTCCAGCCTCTGGGAAATCTGACAGAGGAAAGAGAAACTGCAAATATGCAACATGAGAAACCAGAAACAAGATTTAACCAGAAGAATGGAGATAAGAATTTATATGCATATATGTATAACCATGACCACAGACAGTAGGGCGGTGAAGGCCTGGGGAGGGGGCAAGGGAAGGGTGTGGAGGGGCAATGGGGAAAACGAGGAACATGTATAATACTTTAAACAATAAAGATAAATTTTTAAAAAAGAATGGAGATTTTAAATATTATATGAATACTACATTTCTTTTAATAAAATTTTAAAATATTCATGAAATGATGGTTTTTCAAGTAAAATTATAAATTGGCAAAACTGACCAAGAAAAGGTAAAATTTTTTCATTAAAAAATATTTATAGGAGAAAAAAGTTTGGGTTTCAGATGGTCTCTGAGACAATGAGAAGATTATCTAATATTAAAGGAAAATATAATTTCTGGGTAATTTAAGCTAATAAAAAAATAATAAAAGTGAGTCTTCCTATTGACTTCATGACTAGCAGAACCATAATACCAAACCCTAAAATGGGTAGTAGCATAAACTGAGACCAAAACATGTACAAGCTGTAAGCAAAAAACCTTAGATAAACTAATAGCAAAGTCAATCCATCAGAGGATTTAAAATTAATTCACCATGACTGAATTGGTTTACTTCAGAAATGCAAAATTGCTTTAACTTTTGGATGTCTATTAATGTATGATCAGTCTGATAGAAGTTGACAGGGCATCTGATAAAATTCAACAAGCATTCATGATTTTCAAATAATAAAATATCCTTGTAAATTAGAAATTGGAAGGTACTTGCTTGACATTAAAAACATATCTATCAAAACCAACAGCTACCCACATCATTATGTTTAATCATGAAATATTAGAGGCATTAACATCATCATTAGAAACAAAATTAGACTAAGCTAGACCATAAGCACTATGAGAGTAGAAGCAATGGTGGATTTTGCCCACAACTGTATCCCTAGTGCCTAACACAGTGCCTGATACTCAAAGCTTGTCTTCAGTCTTCCTAACTTCCACTTATCTTCCAACCTATAAATGCTGCCTGCGTCTTTCTGCTCTTTATATACTCTCCCTGGGTGACCCCACCCAGTCCCATGGATTTAAAGCTCTTCTGTATGTTGATGATTCATAACCTTCTTGTGATGATTCCACTTATCTTGCTATTTAATATTTTTAAACCAGAACTATTGGCCTTTGCCCTTAATATCCATCCCCTCCTCTTCAAGTGTCCCCTTTCTCAGTAACTGGTGCACTGGCCTACCAGGGACTTAAGCCATATTCCATATTTGCACCCTAACTTGTCACCTATTAACTGCAACTAGCCATCTGTCAGCAAATCCTGTTGGTGTGAATGCCGGAATGGACACTGAGTCTGACCACTGTTCACGGTCGCATCGCAAGCCACCAACTCTTCTTAACTCGGATAATCACAAAAACTTCAAATGAGCCTCGTTTTCCATTGTCCCTCAACCCTCTATTGTCCATTCCCCCCGGCGGCCAAAACCTTCTTAAAGCCAAATGTCATCTTTCCCTTGCTCCAAATTCTCCCGTGGCTTCCCTCTGCGGCTCGAGGAGCACCAGGCACCCACACTCTCCTTCTCTGACCCCAAAGTCTACCTTTCCCACGCTCACCAGCCACGTCAACCTTGTCCCTGCGCGCGTGCTCGCCTTCTGGCAGCGCTCTCCACTAGGTTGTCATACAGCTGCTTTTTCCTCTTAGAAATCTCAGCTCGTTGTCCCCTCCCCCGAAAGGCCCTTTCCAATTGTACAGTGACACCCCCAGCCCACGGTTCCTCGCTGTATTCCTTGCATTCCTCGATTGTATTTCCTCCATGACCCTATCACTTGCTAATAGGGAAGACGGTGCTGAGTGTGTTTGCTGACTGGCCCGCTCCGCTACAACGTGAGTTCCTTTTCAGGTAGTGCGTGCACAAAGGAAACGCTTTATGTCTTTTAATCCGTGAAGTTCCCTCGTGGCCTTATGCGTATATTCTTTGAAATGACCTTTAAAGTCATTTAGTCAATATGAAAAATATTGTTTAAATTTTTACTGGAATTGCATTAACCTTATAGCCTGGAATAGAGGAGGCACTTAATAAATCTTTTGAATAAGTGAATGAGGGAATTTACATAGTATAGGGCTAGGAACGACCATTTTTATTCATTGTCTCAGAAGTTCTAAAAAAAATGCCATATGCAAAGTAAAAGCACAAAGAGATTTAAATATTGCAAAGAGACAAAACAGTAATTAGCTACAAATGATATGATTATCTTCCTCACATTCCAAGAGAGTCATCTGAAAACAATTAAAACTAATAAGAGACTCAGTAGGGTGGCAAGTGACAATTTATTAAAAAACCTCTCCCATATGCCAGAAATAACCAGTTAGAAAATATTGTGAAAATAACATTAAATTCAACCTAGCAATAAATATATAAAATACATAGGAAGACAGCTGTAACAAAAACATGTAAAATGTATATGAAAGGAATTATAATACTTAGGAACACAAATAAATACTGAATAAATATAAAATTATGCTAGGTTCCTCGAAAAATATTCGTAGTGTCAAAATTACAATTTCCCCCAAACGAACCCGTAAGGTTAATACAACTGCAATAAAATTTCTAACAGGATGTTCTCATATTGACTAAATGGCTTTCAAGATCAGATCAAAGAATAAATGCACACCAGAAATCCAGGCTCTCCTGACAGGAGGGATAGGACAGGCTTGTCCTATCGATTACAACACAAAACCACCACTAATTAAAACCCCAGCCCTTGCAGGCCTATATACATATGGATCGAGGAGTCAGAATCGAAAGCTCAGAGATGCCAAAATAGGTATTTTATATATGACAATGGCATTTCATATTTTGAGGGAAGAATGAATTATGTAATAAATGATGTTAGGAAAACTCTCTATGATTTACAGAAAAAAGAGACAATCCCTCATCTCTCACTTCTTAAACCAATTTTTAAAATATTAAAAAATTTAAAAATAAATAGCATATTAGAATAATAGATTTCTACAGGTGACCAATAGAAATATGAAAAGGGGCTCAATGTCCTCGATCACCAAAGAAATGCAAATTAAAACCACAATGAGAGACCAGCTTACATCTGTCAGAATGGCTGCCATCACTAAAGTCAGCCTACTGCAAACAAGAATCACAGTGCCGCCTGGCCGGCGTGGCCCAGCGGTTGAGCGTCGGCCTAGGATCCAGGCAGTCGGGGTTCGATTCCCGGTCGGGGCACATGCCCGGGTTGTGGGCTCCATCCCCAGCAGGGGGGGTGCAGGAGGCAGCCGATCAATGACTCTCATCATTGATGTTTCTCTCTCTCTCTCTACCTCTCCCTTCCTCTCTCTGAAATCAATAGATATATTTTTTAAAAAGAATCACAGTGCCTATTTTGCAGCTACCAATTAGTACTTCTTAATCCCTTCGCCTCGTTCATCCATGCCCCAAACCCCTCCCCTCTGGCAATCCTCAGTCTGTTCTCTGTGTCTAGGAGTCTGTTTCTGTTTTGTTTGTTCATTTATATTGCTCTTTAAGTTCCACATATCAATGAAATCATACGGTATTTGTCTTTCTCTGACTGACTTATTTCACTTAGGAACAGTTTTGACAGCAAATTTTTCAGTTAAAACACTTTCCTCTCTGAAAACAAACTGCCAATTCTTTGGAATTTGAAGCAGCTAAGGGGGGGGGGGGGGGCTGCTGCTGGTTCCTGGAATAACATCAACCATCAGGAAGGCTGTCTGAAGAGTCCCCACTACTGAGAGAGGGGGAATCCTGACACAGCCCGATGATATCTGAAGGGGTACGTAATTGTCTATTTTTGTATGAGTTGCAGTCCTATTTTCTGACTGAAGGACCATCATAAAACTGTCACCAACAGCTATTGTGTAGGTAAATGAGCAGTTATTTGCATGTACATTAGAAGGGAACTTTAATCTGTGTAAATGAAAATCAGGAACACCCCTATTTTAAATTGTGTTAATAAAATATAATGCCATGTATGGAAGAGACTGCTATGGTTAAGGCTGAAAAGTCAATTGCCTGCTAAATGCCACATGTTTATTGCAGTTCAACTTTCTGTTCCCTGCCTACATGAAGCTGTTCTGAAACAGCCAGAGCAAAGATGAAATTTCCATTAAGCGGGATGTTTTCTAAGTGCAAAGGTTGGAAGTTTTAAAAAAACATGACTCAGCACCTAGATTTTTTTAAATATACCAAGTCTGTTTGAAGTCTTTTATAATATATTGTGTTTTAATAAGGAAAAAAGTCTACTCTGTGTGAAATTTTATAAAAACTACATTACCCTAAAGCCAGCCTATTGCAAACAACGATCACCCTGACCTCTAGCTCTTTCTCCATACAAGTACCTACATTTTTTTTATTTTTTTTAACCTTCATGTGTTTTCTAATTTGCTTGTATAAAATTTGCATGCTGTCATATGTTAAGGACCTAAAGCAGGTTAAATAAATCCTGTTTGTGGCCATCAGTGCTTGAAAAAGCTAAATGATTCTGGATCCTTTCCCTGAAATGCAAGACTTAAGTACTTCAGAACCGTTCATCTTTCCTCACAAGCATCAATGGTTTGATTTAGTACAAGAAAAAGAAATGGACCCAGGATCCTAATGAGGACCTGCTAACTGGTCGCTAGTTCTTGGTCTGTAACAGTTTCCAGCAGGGCATAAATGCGCAGACTGTGGCAGAGAGCATACTTGTACTACTTTGACATTCACAGCATCAGGAAAGGGTAGTGGATGCCCACATTGCTCTTTTATCCACCAAGCAACCCACCAACATCCGACGCAAAACCCTTGGTTCAGAGGAGCAAACCCGGCTATTACTAAGGCAGGCATTCTGTGTGATTTCCTTCATCGCACAATAAGATGTGTTGGTCTCATCAGGAAAGCAGAGTAAAGTCTATGTCGATTTACTAAATATTCCCAGTGGAACCACTCCCACCCAAATTATTTCCCACGTAGGATCACCACCGCAAACAGCTGCCATTAGGACTGATGGCATAATTTAGCAATTTCATCTTACTTATCTTAGAGGTCTGTAAGTAAAATAACCCAAGAACACTGGACTGGAACTAGCAAGTGCTAAAATAACTACCCCAACAAGCCATTCTCATTCCCACATTGCAAACACACCGTCTTGAAGTCATACCCCCTAAAGAAGTGATTCTTAGCCAATGAGGATACTCCCCATGCCCAACCCCCACCCCCCAAAAAATTAGAGGTCACTTTACATATTAATTTTGGTTTCTAGAGCCCTGTCACTTTCAGACACACCACTGAAGCACAGATATCTATGTTTACGGTGCTTAGGTAGCAATACTCTACTACAGCACTGTTTGGTTAATCCCAACCTGTTCAGGACGGCTTTACTGATATGACTCAGAATCACAACTGTAGTCACACAAAGCCTGCTTACTGTCCTAATACATACTCATCTGAGAGATAAACAGAAAGGGGGATATAAATTTGATAAAAATCCATATATATCGGCAACAATCCAGGCATCATTTAATCTATGACTCACCGCAGGCTCAAACTACATCATTTTAGCACGGTTGCTTTTCTAGAGACATAAATACCTTAGAAGTAATGAACACTGTGATATGCCTGTGTGTTTTATCTCACTGTCATTTGCAACTAAGCCAAGTTTTAAAGTTTTATAAATGATTTAATAAAGTACATAAATTTTAAAAATAAATGCCCTTGTAATTAGATATGAACATTTTTTTCTGTGTGTAATCCTAAAGCTGGTATAACTTCGATTTAAGGTTTAATGCTCCATGTTCTGGCTTTAGGTGACTTAAAAATTGTTTATAAACGGAATACTAGTATAAAGATATAGACTCGCTAAAAATAAGTGTTAAGCAAACACAGCTAGAAAGAAAAGAACTGCTTAGATGGAGCATAGTTCCGTATTTTTTACCATTATAATGTAGTATAAATAATTTAGTTCTAAAACAATATGCAATATTGGATCAGAGAAACACCATCTTAAAATAACATGCATACAAAGTTTAAAAACAATGAAATGCTTATAGGATATGCTTTTAGTAGCAGTAGTACTATTAAATACATAAATTACATCTGAAAAATAAAATGACCCCTAATAAAAATTTAATCTGTATCATTGAAACTTTGTAACTGCATGTTTCTTTGTCAGCTGGGCATTCAAAATCCTAAAACACTTATAAAGAGTAGTATGGTAAAGTTGGGCTGCATTACCTAGATAGAGATGCGCACACACATACACTCTTCACTTTTTTTTATTGCATTTGAATTACCTTGGAATAATCCAACTATGTAATTTTCTCATCACTCAAACAATTGTACCTCTTAGATAACAGCTTTAGAATATCTGAATTTATAAAGAAAATAAACCACTTTTCTGCTTAGTGAACTCATACCAAGTATTATATTTAGCATGCCTGTATAGTGCTCAAACTCTGGGTATACAATCTGGGTATATAATTTAAAATATTGCCCCAAGACACCTCCCTCCCAGAAAGAAACCCACTGCAAGGATAATCCTACGTTTACTGAGTGAAGAAGTAATATTTAACAGATGGTTGAGCGACCCAAGAGACATATTTTCTCCAAAATGTCTTCATTTGTCTTCTATGCTGCCCTGTATCAACCATAACACACTCATCATCTGATAAATATTTGTGTATCTAAAATGGAAGCAAATGGAAGTAGCGGTGATTGTCAGCACCCACAGTTAATGGAGTTGGATTTTAATGTCCATGTAGAAAAAAGGAAGTACGACCTTATGGCTTGTGAAAAGCAAGATGGAACTGAGACTCGTAGGAACCCAGGAGCTTGGAAGGATGTGCAAGGAAGGGTCTGCCCACCAGTAAGTATAGAACATTAAGGGGGAAGCTCCGTCTGCTTGGCCCCTGCATCTCATGAAGGTTTAAGTTTAAATTTTCATATCCACACGGGCTAGAAACACACAAACTGAGAAATTAACAGTAAACATTAGTCCTGGGATGGTGCTGTATCCCTGAGCTCCTGGCAAAAGCAAAGACAGAACTACTTTGGAGGAATGCTTCCTTCACCCAGGCAACACGGGGGAGGGGAAGGACAAGGCAAAGTCCCACTAAACGCCGGTTTACATTCCAAAGTTATAAAACACAATCGGAAACGATCACCATCAGGGAGAGTTAGCAATAACACACAACAGAAAAATTAAAACACAATAACTTGAGATAATAGACTAGCAATCAGAAAGAAAATTGCAAGTACACATATTTAAAATAACTGCCAGGCAATATTCTAAGCCCCTCAGCTGTAAACAAAACCAATAAGATAGGGAGTTTTGATTCCAGAGAGAAGAGATAAAAAGGAGAAAAAATGCAAATAAATAAGCAAGTTAATTTCAGAAGGGGATAAACAACATGAAGCAAGTAAGGCAGGAGAATGCACTGGAAGATGACGGTGGGACTAAGTCTGTGGGGTGGTCAGGGCAGACCAGGGTGAGGCAGAGGCAATGTGCTGAAAACTTAATGACAACAATCCTATGCCATGGCCATCACTTTTACTCCCATTTCATAAACAGAATGATTAAGTTGCTGAAACCAAATCGTTCTTGCTATAATAAAATACATATGCTTTACTCTGCCAAAAAAAATTAAAATTAAAAATAAAATAACGAACTCATAAATGAAAAAAAAGACAGAAATATTATGACAAGACATGTTTGCAAAAGAACTGATTAGAAAAACTAGAAATGAAAAGTAGTTACGGAAATTGATGAAAGGAGGAGCGAACAACATTTTTTTAAGAGGGCAAAGAGGAAATGGAAATATAAGGCACAAACAATACAGAGACAGGAAGAGAAAACATTAGAGGTTAAAAGACAGGGAGAGTATAGAGGGTCCAGGATGTAGCCAATAGTAACTCCATAAGGGAAGGTTGGGGGAGGGGGAGTTAATTTACTGACAACCACCCACCCCGCCTCCCCCATGCCTATCACCACTGCTGTCTCTCCACTAGTCTTATGGGGGGGGGGTCACTTCACAAATTACATAAATGTCTAACCACTATGCTGTCACCTGAAACTAATATAAAATAATATAAAATGTCAACTGTAATTGAAAACTACTTTTTCAAAGGCTTCTCCTTTAGTAAACACTTGGAAGAAGCAGTGCTGAAGTCGTGTGTTGGCAGGGGAGCAGGGGGAGCTCCCCCAGGAGATGCTGGGAGAGTGGCAATTATTTTCATCAGTTCCTCGCCCCCCAGCTCTGTACGAAGGCCAAGCCTGACCAATCGCTGTGGATTTCTGTCTCAGGGGAGATGAAAAAAGCCACAATCCGCTCCAGGCACTGTGGGAGAGAGGCAAGAAATGACCTTAAAAGCTTTCCCCCCAAAACCATGGTTCCGCCACTGCGTCTGCTGACCCTAGGTCCAGCCTACCAGCAGCCGGCCAGGGCCTTCCATCTCCCCAGGACTGGCGCCCGGGTTTTATGTTAGCCACTCAAATCCATGCTCGCCTTCTATTCTGTGGTTTCAACAGAGCTGAGCTGGGGGGAGGGAGCTAGCCACCTGTGCCCCTTCACTAAGTTTGACAACTTAAACCATGCATTCTTCCATTTTATTTTATTTTCTGTTCCTTGCAGTCTATTTAAATGCATTGGCTACCCTGCTAAACAACCTCGTTTATTGCAAAAGTGTGGCTGTAGGTTCTTCTATATTCTATGTACAAAATCACATCACCTGGGAATGGTAATTGTGTTTCTAAAATTACAATCCTTATAGTAGCTTCTTTCAGCTGTCTCAGATAGACTGCCTAGGACCCCTGTTACCACGTGGAATGACAGTGGGCAGTCTTAGGTGGACAACACAAGATGACACAAGATGACGAAGCAAGCCTTTGACATTTTGTAGTAGCCCTTACCAGGTTAGGAAATTCCCTTTTATATCTCTTTGGCTAAGAGCTTTTATAATGAATTGTTGAATTTTATTAAACCTGTTTGCTGCATCTCCCAAGATTTTTTTCATCCTTTACATATTAATGTGGTGAGTTACATTATTAGATGTTTCCAGCGGTAAAACAGCCTTGTATTCCTAAAATAACCCAACTTAGTCATGACGTATTATGAATATTGTGCATTGTGGGTTTCATTTGCTAATAACCTGCTTACGGTTTTCACATCCATGTTCATGAGTGAGTTGCCCTATAATTTTTCTTTCTTACACAATCCCTATTTAGTATGGGCAGCCAGGTTATACCGCCCACATAAAATGAGCTAAGGAATTTGGGGAGAATTCGTGAAAGGTTAGATTTATCAGTTCCTGCAGTGTTTGGTAGCTCAGCTGGGCCTTGTGCTTTCTTTGCAGGAAGAGTTTCTACATTTAATGATTCACCTTTTTTTTCTTAGGGAATATAGTCAATAATATTGTAATAACTATATATGGTGCTGGGTGGGTACTGGAAATCTCAGCGGGATCACTTTGTAAAGTATATGATTCGCCTTTTTAATGGTTATAGGACCATTGATGGGCTTTTGGACTCAGTTTGGGTAATATTTTTGCTAGCAATTTGTCCATTTTACCTGTTCTCAGACTTGCTAGCATTTGTGGTTATGTCTCTGATTTATTGCTTATTTGTACATTTGAACCCTCCTTTTTTCATCAGTCTCACCAGAGCTTTGCAAATTTTATTCTTTTCAAAAACACAGTATATGGCATTTGGCTACTATATCTTTATTTCCTATTTAATTTTGCTTCCATATTTATTTTTCCTTCATTCTTTGAGCTTAGTCTCTTCTTTTACTAACACCTTAAGTGAGAGGCTTAAATCACGTATTTCATTTTCTCTCATTTACTGTACATACTTAATGTTAGACATGTCCCTCTATTGCTTTAGCAGCATGCCACAAATTTTGATATCTAGCATTATAACTATCATTTGGCTTTATGTACATTATTTCTTCTTTCATGTATGAGCAATTAAGAGGTGTTTTTAAATATAAAAATATAATTGTCTTGCAATTTAATTGTACTGTGGTAAGAAAATGTGCTCTATGAGATATCAATTCATTGACATTTGTTGATACATTTTAATAGTCTAATATGAGGCCAATTCACATATTTTCTAATAAAGCAATAGACATTCTTCAGTTTGGAATATAATTATTCATTGCTTAATTGATAAACTATTAAAATAATGTTATTTGTTGACATATCACTTTATATATCTGAAGCTATACTCTTAGCAATATACAAGTAAAAAAGCTAAGTTTTCCTGCTGAGCTCACCCTTCTATTACTATGTAGTGAATTTATTCATACGGTTACGGGGAAACCCCGGTGGGGCTCGGGCTGCGTGTCCCTGTGTCCAGTTCAACCAAGGCAGGGTTGAATCACGTAAGGCGTTTATCGAGAAGGCCGGCCAACCAAGAAGACAGAGAGCATATAGCATCCAAAACCTGTCTTCAGGAGTGGCCTGAGGGATAGAGTTATACAGGGAAATGGGATAAACTGAGGCTGGGAACAGAATGCAGCTATTGTACGGCCCCAGCGGTGTCCAGGCATCAGCTATTGTTCTTGGCCGTCTGGCGATGTCTGGATAAGATGACACCGTGACTCCTGGTTGGGTGGCCTGACCACGCCAGTTCACGGATACACTGTCACAGCTGCGCCACCTCCTTAATTGCTTTGTCCTGGATCAAGGAGAGTGTAGGGGCGCAAAGGCCTAGGAGAAAGAAACTTAAGGAAAAAGACACTTAAACCCCTGCTCTCCCAAGTGTGCATTCTATAATTTACAAGTAATATGATTATATTTCAGATTAATTCAGGTGCCCAATCTCTGGACATTATAAGTGCCCCTATCAATATCTAGTAATACGTTTCACCTTAAAATCTATTTTGGTCAATCTTCATGGAAGTATATCAGTTGTCCTGTGGTTGGTATTTACATGGTATATGTTTTTGCACCATTCTGCTTTCAAAATTCTGTCATTTTTTTAGTTAGATTTGAATCTCATAACATAATTTAGATGGATGAGTTTTTTTCAGAGTTCAGCTTTTTATTGAACATATTACAAAAGAGGTTTAGCCAAAAAGACCAAAGCCCATGTCACCGTTAGGCTCCTCCTCAGATTCCTCTTTGTTTCCACTCTCTGCTCCTCGGCTGGGCAGCAGGGGTCGCCGGGGCGGGACCTCCTGTTGCCGCAGCCCCTACACTGCAGGTGAGGCTCCCAATGCTGACACTGGCCGGAGCCTTTGCAAACAAGCCTCCCAGAAAGTTTCAACATTTTACTCAAAAGTCATTATCTCAACAAGGCCCGAGTACATTATTTGGAATTGTAATCCTTCTTTCCCCGGCATTCCCACTGTTCCTTACTCTGTTCTGATACTAATTCTTCCCATAGTACTTATCACCTCCTTACATAGTCTAAAATTGACTAATTTATTGTTATCTATTGTCTGTCTCCACCTACTAGAATACAAATTCTGCAAAGACAGGGAATCTTTGTTTTGTTCCCTGTTATCTCAAGTGCCTAGAGTGCTTGTCACGTAATACGCATTCAATAAATGTGTTAAATGAATGAATTGTGAATAATTTCATGGCAATAGACTGTGAACTGAAATGATGCATACAACATACTGATCATTCCATTAAATACAAAACCATGTGCCTTGGTCTCTCTTTCCCTTTGTCCCAGGCTGAAACAAGGATCTAGAACTGGTGTGACAATTGTGTATATGCAACTAACTACAGCACTCTAGGAGATGGCAACACAATATGATGGCTAGAACCTGAATCCGTCTACTAAATGCAATGATTTGCTTTTGGATTTGATGGCAGTCATTTTCGGGGAGATAAACAGAGTGCCGGTTGTTTTCCATTTGTCCCTCTAAATCCATTCTCTGTCTTTCACACTGCTTTGTGTCCCAGGATGCTGATCTTTATATCAACCAGGCCTCCTTGCCCTCTCGCTTCCAACCAAGTACATTTGGCCAGTGGGAAGCACCAGCAGGAGATCAGAGAACAGAAAGTTTGGAGAGTTTATTTGCCTGCTTCCTCTCTACGTGGCTACAGTTCAGTAGTGGCTAAATTCATCTACCTATGACCAAAGACCCTATCAGGGAGACCCACAGGCACAGTCACAGTTCTTGCTTGGTCTCATAAGAACATCCTCCTCCTCTCTTTTCAGGCCCAGGGTTGACAGTGGCTTCCTGCTCTCACCAACACAGAGAACTTGACCATTCCTTGTTGTTTCCCTTAACTCTGCCTACCCTGCCTACCCTTTGGTAGTCAATTAAACACACACACACACACACACACACACACACACACACACACACACCCCCTCCTCAGTTACTCCTTGGGTGCCTCACTTGTTTACTGTTGTGATCCTTATCAGTACAAAGGGAAAGAGCACCAAACCCGTTCTTCTCACTCTTAAATTTCTCTAACAATAGAGGCTTTTCAGTCCTATGCCCTATTTCACTCCCCCACCACACAGTTCTTTTTTTAAGTTAATCTTTATTGTTGAAAGCATTACAGACCCTTTTAAAAATAACCCTGTAAATGTTTAGCATTTTCTACTGTACCAAGGGGGGCATCTTGCGTGAGAGTGGAGGTCCAAGGGACTAACCCTCCAGGAGGCTAGCAGTCATTATCATTTTCATTATCTTTCCCACTTGGAGGGAAGCTCCTGGCTCTAATTGGAGCATGGGTGGAGTATTTTCAAGGCCTTTCTTTTTTTCTGTCTTTCATTATTTTTATGCCAAGGAGACCAGATTGTAAATTGAGTCTTGGACCTCCTCCACTTCCTTGTAAAGCATTTTAACAATAGTTAATCTAATTTCTTCTCTGCTGAAATGCTGCATGCGTCTGAGGCTGTCAGAATGCCATGCAAAGAAAATATTGGTTAAGACTTCTATTTCCAGCAGGAGGAAAAAAATGTGGCATTTTCTAAGTAGGATCTTAGGATTATTGGACTTAGTGGCTTATGTTATCATCTGCACAAAACCTACAAGCCTCTAGAAACATAAATCTTTAGACAGAAATATAGAGGCAACTGGTTCAGTATTTATTTTTCCTAATGAAGAGTTTCTCCTCTAAGATCCAGGAAAGACAACCAGGCAGTCGCTGCTGAAGCATGTCTAGTGTGTCATAGAACCCAATATGAGCTTTTCAATACTCTTTAACAGGGCATTTATTATTAAAAATTCGTTTCCCTATGTTAGATCAAAATCTTCACAACTAAAACATTCCTCCAGTTGGAGCAAATAGCACTCTTAGGAGGCAACAGCTATGTATGCAAGAAATCTTTCTCTCCTTCATGTGTCTTCTCACTTGACTTCCAGGACAGAGCATAGTACCTGGCACATACGAGGCTATCAAAGTCATTGAAGAATTTAAATTAATAAAAATTTTAAAGACGCCTACAGTACATCAACTTCTCCCCTGGTCTTCAGGACAATCATGCCCAATTCTCTTAATCTTCAATTGATGGTTTCTAAACACAGTATAATTGATTGCATTCATCTGGACAAATCCAATTTGTACATGACCCTATGAAAATGTGACAATCAGTACTGAACAAATAGCTCCAAAAATAGGTTGATGAGACAATGGTAAAATGGGGTTTCTTTCTTTCTTTCCTGTATTTAAAGAACTATATTTCCATTAACAGAATCTAAGTATGTGTTAGCATTTCCCATAACACAACTATTGGCTCACATAGAACTTGCACTTAATTGAAACAGCCCGATTTTTCACCTATTCATTCACCAACTCACTACCCACACTGCTGTAGACAATGAGTAGCACAAGCCAAAGACCTGCAGTCACGAACATGCATTTTTGGAAGGTTTGAGACCGTCTTAAAATAAATCTGTATTAACAAATAAATGAATGCATAAATATTATACTGATGAGTAATAAGTGCTATTAAAAACATGAAGCAGGGTAAAGAATTGGGAAAAAAAAAAAGATGATGAGGCCACCATAACTGAAGGTGCCAGGGAAGACCTCTCTTAGGAGACGCTATGTGCACAAATATTTGACATTCATGAAGTAACAAGCCATGTGAAGATCTGAGCGAGAGCTTCCTAGACAAAAAAATCACAAATGTTATGCCACACAATTGGAATATTCGAGGAACCAGCAAAGAGGATGAGGGGAAGGGTGATAGATGAGTGGTAAGAAATGAGTGACTAGATCGTGCAGGGCTTTTATACCATGGTTAGAGATTAGGACTTTATTCTAGGTACATGGTACCTCGGATTTCTAACATTTCAGAACTCAAACGGTCTTCTGGAACAGATTACATTCAGAAACCAAGGTACCACTGTACTATGGAAAGCCAGCTTGGGTTTGGGGCAGAATTATGTGATCTGAGTTAATTTAGGGAAAAAAAATTCTCTGGGTACTTTGTGAAGAGCAGACAAGAGCAGAAACAGGAACACTGGATAGAGCACTTTGTAAGAGGCCGGGGAGAAAGGATGAGCATTTGAATTGGAGTGTCAACCCAAGTATGGAGGTTTTGTATTAATCTTGATTAGATTTTAATTAAACTTTTTTATTTTAGAATGGCTTTAGAGTTAAAGAAAAGTTGCAAAGATAGTACAGGAGATCCCATACACCCCACACCCAGTTTCCCCTATTAACATCTTACATTATTAGTATGATACTTTTGTCACAACTAATGAAACAATATTGATACATAAATATTAAGGTCCATACTTTACTCTAATTTCTTTAGTTTTTCCCTATCTTTTTTTTTTTAATCCTTACCTGAGGACATTTTCTCCATTACTTTTCAGAGAGAGTGGAAGGGTCAGAGAAAGTGAGAGAGAGAAACATCCATGTGAGAGACACATCGATTGGTTGCCTCCCGCACGTGCCCCAACAGGGGGCAGGGACCGAGCCTGCAACGCAGGTGCGTGACCTTGGCCGGAATCGAACCCGGGACCTTTCAGTCTTCCAGCTGACACTCTAACCACTGAGCCAAACTGGCTAGGCCCCTAATATCCTTTTTTATGTTCCAGATTCCATCTAAGAGGGCACATCACATTTCATCGTCATGTCTCCTTAGACTCCTATAGACCGTGAGTTTCTCAGAATTGCCCTGTTTTTGATCATTTTGATAACTTTGAAGAGTTCTAGTCAGGCCTTTTGCGGGATTCTCTCAATTGGGAACCTGATGTTTCACTCATCTGATGTTTTACTCATGATTAAACTTGAGTAATGGGCTTTGGGGAGGAAAATCACAGAGGTAAAGTGCTGTTCTCATACTATGGTATTAAGAGTATGTTTTCAACATGACTTCTCAGGGGTGATGCTAACCTTGATTACCTGGCCGAGGTAGCGTCTGTCAGTTTCTCCACCGTAAAATGACTCTTTCCCCTACTTTCCATACAGTCATATTTGGAAGGAACTCAGATGTACACCCCCAAACTTAAGGGGTGGAAATTTAAACTCCACCTCCTTGACAGGGGAATGTCTATAAAAAATTTGGAATTCTTCTGCACAAAAGATTTATCTCTTTTCATTTATATATTCAATCATGTACTTATATCAGTTTGGACTCATGGATATTTATTTTATATTTTGGGTTATAATCCAATAATATGTGTTTATTTTGTTGCTCAAATTGTTTCAGCTTTAGGCACTGGAAGCTTTGTCAGTTGGTCCCTTTGCCCTTTTGACATGCCCCCCCCCAATCATTGCTGCTGTTGTTTTATTTGCTTTTTGGGTAATTTTTTGAAAGTACTTCCATACTTCCTGGCACTATAAGATACTCCAGGCCCATCTTGTATATTACCTGCCCCAGCACTAGAATCAGCCACTTCTCCAAAGAGCCATGGCTCCTCTTCTTAGAAAATATATTTGAAACCAAGAGCCAGGCACTAGATGTGTTCATTTCTATCAGGGAGTTATACCTTCTAGCTCTGCTCAGCTAATAGAGAAAGGAAATATTATGTGTATAGTAACCTATGTATGTACACATATTTATAGATATTTCAAATGCATCAATCTATATTAAGCTAAATGTGAGTTCATACAGATGTCTCCAAATCTAATCCATTACCACACAGATCATTCTAGCTTTCACCACTTGTTTGTCAGTAACCTTTGCGCCTTTGTAAAAAATCAGTCGACTGTATCTTCTATTATATTTCATCTTGTTAATTTTGACCCATCATTTTGTATGGTCAAAATAGTTTTATGTCTTCTTTTTGTCAGCCAGTATGTCTTTTATCCAAGAATCAACAATAAAAGAAAAACTATACACTCCAACAAACATTTGACAAGCATGTTGAATTGTGGACAGAGTCCTGAAACGTTTCACTAGAAACTAGGCAGGTGATGATTCAAGGATTAAGACTTTCCTTTGGGTTTTCTGCCATTTTCATAATTCTTCCAAATATACAAAGAGTGATGTACATGCACATGTAGATTCTGACAGTTTCCCAGAGATAATCCATCTGGACAAAGTTGAATTCATTTGAAATCAAGAACTACTCTGCAGTTATCTTCTCTTATATCTGAGGTTTCAGTTTGCCCTCAGTGGAGCTTCTGTTACCCTTTCCAATTTGCAAAGGTATATAGCTTTCTTTGCTCCGCATTATGGGTTATCATTACATCACCCTCCTGAAGTCCTTCTTTGTTCTTGTTGCATAGAAGATAACTAAAAATATTTTGTAAACAAATAGACTGGTGGAACAGAATAGAGTCTGGAAAAAGACCCACATAAATAGAATCAACTGATCTTTGACAAAGTAGAAGAGGCAATACAACAAAGCAAAGACAATCTCTTCAACAAGTGATACTGAAACAACTGGACATCCACACGCAAAAAAAATATCTAGACCACAGACTTTACACCTTTCATAAAAATTAATTCAAAAGAGATCATAGACCTAAATATAAAATGCAAAACTCTAAAACTCCTAGAAGACAATATAGAAGAAATCCTAGCTGATGTCTGGTATGGCCATGACTTTTTAGATACAACACCAATGGCAGAACACATGAAAAAAAATATAAATAAGCATGGACTTCATTAAAATTAAAAACTTCTTCTTTGTAAAAGGCAATGTTAAGAGAAGGGTAAGGCAAACCACTGACTAGGAGAAAATATTTGCAAAAAGCATATCTGATAAAGGACTGTTATACAAAATATACAATGAATTCTTAAAACTCAGCAAAATAAGAAAACAAATAACCTGATTAAAATATGGGTCAAAGACCTTAACAGATACCTCACCAAAGAAGCTGTATAGATGTTAAGTAAGCCTATGAAATGATGCTCCACATCATATGTCATTAGGAAAATGCAAACTAAAACAACTATAAGATACGACCACATACCCTCAGAATGCCCAAAATCTGGGAGACTGACAACACTGAATGCTGGTGAGGGTGTGGAGCGACAGGAACTCTCATACACTGCTGGCGGGAATGCAAAACGATACAGCCACTTTAGAAGACAGTTTTTACAACACTAAACATACTCTTAACATACAAGCCAGCAACAGTGTTCTTTGTTATTTACCCAAATGAGTTGAAAACTTATGTCCACTTAAAATCCTGCACCAAATGTTTATAGCAGCTTTATTCATAATTGCTGAAACTTGGAAGCAACCAAGATGTCTTTCAGATGGTGAATGGATAAATAAATGGTGGTACTCCACATAATGGAATATTATTCAGTGGTAAAAAGAAATGAGAGCCCCGGCCAGGTGGCTCAGTTGGTTAGAGCGTCATCCTGTGGACTAAAAGGCCGGGGATTCAATCCCCAGTCAGGTCAGGGCACATACCTACAACAGATCCCCAGTTGGGGCACATGTGGGAGGGAACTGATCGATGTTTCTCTCTCCACATCAATGTTTCTCTCTCCCTCTCTTTTCCTCTCCCTCTAATATCAATAAAAACATCCTTGGGTGGGGATTTTTAAAAAAGCAAGAAGAAATGAGACATCAAGTCCTGAAAGAAACTTAGATGCATATTACTAAGTGAAATAAGCTAATCGGAGAAAGCTGTGCACTGTATCATTCCAACTATGTGACATTCTAGAAAAGGCAGAACGATGAAGACAATGAAAAGAGCAGGGGGATGAACAGGCAAAACACAGGATTTTAGGACAGTGAAAATACTCTATGATATTATAATGACAGGTACATGTCACTATATGTCTGTCCAATCACACTGAAAGTTCAACACCAAGAGTGAACAGTTAGGTGACCTATAGACTAGGGGTGATTATGATAAATCAATGTAGGTTAATCCTTGGTAAAAATGTGTCATGCCGATGAGTTTGGGGTTGATAATGGCAAAGTATACGCATGTCTGAGAACAGGGGGGTCTATGGGAAACCTCTGTACCTTCCTCTCAACTTTTTGTAAACCTAAACTGCTCTAAAAAATAAAGTTTTTTTAAAAAGAATTTTGTTACTTGCATTTCTGGGTTTTATCTTCACTGACACTATTCGTCTGGGATTAGATCACGCTTATAAATTTGCCCTTGATTGTGTAGCCTTTCTTTTAACTTTGGGAAAATATCCTTTTTAAATTTAGCCCATCAGACTAAAGAAGCACACATGACAAAGGCATTCATGGTTCTGAACCAGATCCTTTTGCTATAAAGCTATCATTGGAACAATTAGTGAAGCTTGAATGGTAGTAACACGTCAGTGCTAACATTAAGTTCTGACTGTTGTATAGCAGGAATGTAGAAATGCCCATGCTTTTAAGAGATACCCATTGAGGGGTTCAGGAGAGACAGAGCTCCATGTTGGCAATTAACTCTCAAAGGGTTTTAGAAAGAAGGTTCTTTGTACTTAACTAGCAACTTTTCTGAAGGTTTGAGATTGTTTTGAAATAAAAATGTAATAATTAACAATTTTTAAAGTACACTCATCAGAAAAAATTTAAGGGCATCTTCATTAGTTTTTTAAAGTGCCCCCTCCCCCTTTTTCCTCCCTGAAGAAATCAGTCACAGTCATGAAATTGGAAATGTATTTTTCATCCCCCACCCTCTTCCATCCCTATGACCCTTTTGAGTTCCTATATGAGTTATATGTATGTTCTTTTTTGATTTTTGAAAATCGTCTTTCCTTGTCTAACCTTGCTGATGAATTTTCAGATACCACGTTCAATCAACCCTGTTCCCTCAAATTCCCCATTCAGTGCATGTTGGCAACCATCTCTTGGTCACGAGTTAAAAACAAGTCCAGCATAGCTGCTCTCCCATGTCTTCCCCACCTACTGGAAAAGAAAATTATCAGGAGAAGTAGTAAAACATTTTTCACTTGAATTTTTCATTAAATGTATTGGGGTGACATTGGTTAATAAGATTACATAGGTTTCAAGTGTAGATTTCTATGGCACATGATCTGTATATTGCATTGTGTGCCCACCGCCCAAAGTCAAATCATCTCTGTCACCATGTATTTGGCTCCCTTTACCCTTTACTACCCCTCACCTTCCTTCCCTCTGGTAACCACCACACTGTCGTCTGTGCCTATGAGTTTCAGTTTGATATCCCACATATGAGCAAAATAGTATGGGTCTTGGATTTTTCTGACTGACTTATTTCTCTTAGCATGATATTCTCAAGGTCCATCCGTGTTGTCACAAATGGCAGTATTTCATCTTTTCTTTTGGCTGAGTAGTATCCATTGTATATATGTACCTCATCTTCTTTATCCAGTCCTCTATAGGACACTTCAGTTGTTTCCATGTCTTGGCCACCGTGAGTGATAAAATATTTGTCAGATATTCTGTGCTTTGTATTTCTCCGTTTATCTTTCCTCTTTACTGTTTTCCTCTCTCCTGACTGGGGCTTTACAGATGTGCCTTCCTAACTTAAAAGAACTGAGTTAAATCATCAAAATTCCAACAGATCACAATTTAAGAAGTCTAAATTCAGCGATTTACTTGAATCAGAGAAGGTGTGATTAACTAGCCTGCTTAAGACTTCCAAATCTTTCAATCAAAGGACTTGGGATATTTTTTAGCTGGAGGTTTTCTGAAACTTCTTGCTTACTCCGAATAAATATTCTCAGTAAGGAAAATAGGGTTACACTATGTCTCATTCTTTCTTGGTCCCAGTTCATGAAGAAATACCCACTTCTTTTCAAGCATTTGGAAGAAGAAATGAAACCATGACTAGTCTTAGGTCTCTCCCTCTCTCTCCTCCCCTTACATTCAGTTAAACTAAGATTTAAATTTCTCTTGTGTTTTATTTAAAAAAAAAAAAATACTGTAACTCCTGTATTGCTTCTACTTTGACTATTTTATGTCACAGCAAAAGCATTTTGATGTGTGTATTGAGAAAGTAAAACAAGTTCCAAACGTTGAAAGTGAAAATGTACAAAAAGTCTTTGATATCAGGCATTACTCAATGATCCAGGTTTCATAAAACTTCGTGTTGAACATGGGAATTACATGGTCATTATTCCAGAAAGTGAAATGCCATTATATCAGGTCTATTTGTAATGACTGTTCAACAATAATAATGTGAGGTATTAATCAAATTGGAAAGCGCTGGCCAATGGCCTATAAAGCAATTTCCCCCTCATCTGACATCCTCCAACTTTAAAATGCACTGATATTTACTTTAGGGCCTTTAAAAAAACTACTTGTGGTTTCTTTTATCCCTAAGGTACGCTGTGTTGATTTTTTCCCATATATATAATGCACAGAACTAAGCAACCATGTTTATAAGACAATGAAGAGAAACAAATTGATAGTCAATTAAAAAAACTTAACCACAACATATTAAAATTTAAAGGGATCTTGGAGGGCAATGAGATAATTCAAAGATAGCGAGGCAATAACCTAAAAGCAACCACTACATAAAAGAGGCTCGGACTGAATACTGATTAACAACGAGCGGCTACCCTTTTGATCCAACCCGGGGAGAGCTGCTTCTCAGGCACTCTTATGAGACAGGGAAATCCTATTGTGTCTTTCAACAAATCTCTGTTTCTTGGAAGCCTGGCTTTCAAAATAGTTCTGATTGCCTCTCATGCTACTTTCCAGCAAGTGATTAACCCTTGCTATGCAATCACATGGTTTTTGCATATGATGGAGCAATCAAGTGGAGCCAGAATTCCAGATTTCAGTTTAAATTCTCTTTGCAAAGGTTAAAGTGTTTGCTTTACCCTGGGCTTCAACTGGAAAAGTGTGTCTCTATGTCTGAAAGAAACTGCTAGTTGACCATACATTTCTTCTTCCTAGACACCCAACTAGACTACATTTCCCAGCTGTTCTGACAGGCGGCTGCAGACATCGAATAATTTTTATCCAATAAAATATGAGAAGAGACACATGCCATTTCCAACCTTAGCTCATGAAAGCCTCCTACACGTGATCCTTCAACACTAAGAGTTAAACTGCCTGCTAATAAGCAACACTGTGAATGAGAAATACATTTTTACTGTGTGAAAGGACTGAGCTGGAGGTTTCTCTTCCAGCAGCTAGCATCACCTTAACTAATATGCTGCAGTTGTCATCATTATTTGCAGGGGATCAAAGGCAGAGGCATCTCACATTACAGAGCTGTCAGAGTCAGTCTTCCCAGGATTGAAACTGCCTGACACTCGCGTTGTTAGGCAATGCCAGAGCAAGAGAAAAGCTTTGCTTGTGCTGGCACCCAAGGAGTGAATGGAATCCTGCACCAGGGAAGGAGACTCAGCACGGGTCATTCCTCTTTCTCCACATCAGACCCATGCTCCCAGGAGAGAGTAAGTGCTGTCCTAGCTTCCAAAAGGAATGGGAATAAAATAACAGATTTACCGGGAAGGCAATTACATACACACACACACACCGCAATCTTTTCATTACTTCCGTTCATATGCTATAAAACTCTCCCTCATTCCACAAAATATTCAAAATACTCATTAAGCAATTAGGAACTGGAAAATATTTCATCAGAAGTGACATGCAAACCATTGCCTCCAGCTGTTGAATCAATTTAAAGATGAGAAAAGATGAGAGCTACAAAATTTTTAGGAGTAAACCCTAGGCAAAAACTAAATCTCTAAAGCAGACCAGATTCTTGATATTCCAACTCAATGGCAGACTGTGTCAAATAATATTTGTGCTCTTTAATTAGAAAATATAGTGACTATAAGCATGATCTGCATATAATATTCAATACATACAAACTGGAAAGGAAGTTCTTCATTTCTGGTAGAAATGGATATCTGGGCCTGACATGACTTGAACAATGATAAATGTTCGTATTTGTCAGGTAAGTGTTGTCATAGGAAACACCACCGCTGCAAATCTGGAAGAGTTCCTGCCCGGCTCGGGCAACAAAATAGCACAAGCTTCAGGCATGCAGGAAGCATGAGAAGGGAACATAACCCTTCCGGACTTTGACCCTTGGGTCTAGGTAGACAAAGCAATTCGAGGACAATTGTGAAAGAGTCAGGAGAGCGGATCTCTGCACAAGGGCACCCTGTTAGAGACGGTGCCCATCTCTGCCTCGGTATCCCCGGGCCGGCTCCGCCTCCACCGGCACCCTCTGCCGCACCGCACTGACAGCACCCGCCGGCCCCTCCCACCTGGCTCCTCGGTGGCAGGGACCATCTTTTGTTCATATTTATATTTTTCTCAGTGCCTAGAAAGAGCAGAGGCTCAGTAAATGCTATTGGAAGGGACAGACGGATGGGCAGATGACAAATATTTGCAGCCTTCCATAGGCATTCCCCTTCCCCTAATCAGGGCAGCACCAAGTGAACATAAAATTATCAGAGTGGTCCAACACTGGCACTAAGATGGCTACACTGGTGGCACATTCTTAAACTCGAAGAGGACCAGTTCCATTCGATAGCCAAACTTACATGCCTTTTAACCTGTACTAAGTATTCCCAGGTTGTCTCTCTGAGGTCTGTGTGTGTGTGTGTGTGTGTGTGTGTGTGTATAGTGTGTGTGTGTATAGGGTGTCCCCAAAAAAATGTGTACACACTTTAACAGCTGATAGCTCACTTAATTTTCACTCCTCTTCAGGTTTAACTGATTTGAAATAATGGGTGAAGCCAGGCTAAGCTTTGACCAAGAAAATTTACCCTAAAGTGTCACTAGACTTTTCTTATGGGGATACATAAAAGATGAAGTTTATGGTACAAAACCAGCAACAGTCGATGAATTGAGGGGGCACAAATACTGAAATGATCCTTGATGTTTGCGATTTCACTGCTTTGCGTTATCAGCAGGGCCCGGACCAGAACGTTCATCGGTTTGAAAACAGGCACTGACAAAAAAAATTGTTCTTTTCTGTAGATTCTCTGAAATTTTGAAAATGAACTGTATGTTAGTAAACACCGATTTTATAATTATTCGAAGTGTGTATGCATTTTGAGGGGACACCCTGTATATGCCTTAGAAGCAAATCAGCATGGCTGACTAAAACATGATTTCTAATTCTTTTAAGTTATTTTTATTTTTTTCAACTACAGTTTCCATTCAATATTACTTTGTATTAGTTTCAGGTGTATACTTCACAAAGTATTACCCTAATATTTCTAGAACCCACCTGGCGCTATA
Source organism: Miniopterus schreibersii (assembly GCF_964146895.1). Classification (NCBI taxonomy): domain Eukaryota; kingdom Metazoa; phylum Chordata; class Mammalia; order Chiroptera; family Miniopteridae; genus Miniopterus; species Miniopterus schreibersii. The sequence continues at coordinate 94,201,657 of NC_138104.1, read as the reverse complement.
CATAATTATTACAACATTATTGACTATATTTCCTATGCTGTACTTTATATCCTTGTGACTATTTTGTACCTAATTTCATCCATTATGATTCTCTTATTCTGATCACACTATTATTTTAATATATAACTTCTGAGAACTACACACCTAATGTGGGTAAATAATTCATCTTATTATGTATGAACTATGTGTAGACAATAGGCCTGGTCCAGTAAGAGGCTTCTAAAGAAATTATACCATTTTACTAAGGTGTTTATCAGAACTTGTCAGAATTGCTCCAGCCAAATTCACTTTGACACATGGTACTTCAGGCATGGACCTGATCACCAGGAATGATTTTGGAAAATCCTTTAGGGTTCTAAAGTAGTTATAATGGTACCAAAACCATCAAAAATGGTAAATTCTGCCATTTTTCCTCAGATCTAAAAATACAGTCTGGAGAGGTTATAAACAGGGTTGTTAGCCTTAGCTACATCGGGAAGGGGGGGGGGGGAAGCTCAACTTTAACTATTTAATCAAAGCAATTTTCAGATTTTTTTCCAAATATGAAGCAAAGGAAAATACAGACTTAAGTTTTATTATTAGAACACAGACTTTAACAATGTATTTAAAATTTTGAGATTTGCTTCTATATTAGAGTTTCTAAATTGAATAGTTGGCTTCCAGAAAAATATAGAAAAATTTAAGTACTGCCTTTTTCCATATTAAAAATATTTAAATAGTTTCATGGATATATTAAAAAAAAAAACCTCCAGGGAAACAAGGCTATCTGGTAAAAATGCATTTTTTATGAATTCAACTGACTTAGAAAAAAGTCTTATGAATATTACAGTTTATTTGTATAAATTCAAAGTGACTTCTCATGTTACACATATAAATTACTTTTACTATTTTTAACTAATGTTTATATAATTTTTTATATTTTTTTCATTTCAATGATTAATAAACACATTTCCATGGATCAACATTATCTATATATTTGTCATTTTAATGTTTGTGCATCATTTCTTTTGTCAATACACAACAGGTTTCCATTCCCAAACTAGTTGGTGTTTTTATCCAACTAGTACATAATTTAGTTCTTTTTGAGGTTTTTCTTCTGATTATGTTCCCAAAAGTATATACACCAGGGTCAAAGTGCCATGACTCTTGTAATAGATTGCTCACAACGTAAAATCAGTGTAAAGTGCAGGAGGCGGCCCTGGCCGGGGAGCTCAGTTGGTGGGAGCAATGTCCCACTAGGCCCAGGTTGTGAGTTTGATCCCCAGTCAGGGCACATACAAGAAACAACCAATGAATGCCTTAAATAAGGGGGAAAACGAATCGATGTTTCTCTCTCTCTCTTTCTCTCCCCTTCCCCTGTCTTTCTAAAATCAATAAAATAATTTTTTTAAATTGCAGGTAGCAATGCTCACTGGAATTAATCAAACCTAAGACACCACCAGTTGTAAGGCACACCATTGCTTCCTACACCACTTACAAAGTAAAAAAAAAAACAAAAACTGCCAATTCAACGGTGACTCAATGTTATGATGCCATCTATCATAAGAAGCATCCTGATCCCAAAGACAACTAAAATGTTAAGAAATGTGCATCTTACTAGCATTCAAATGCAGGATTTTTTTTCAGTGCTCCACTAACACAGGTTAAATCAGCGTTTTTCCATTGACAGTTTAAGTTTAATATGTATATTGTGTTCTTGAAATATTTAAATTTGCATTCTAGCTACTACAAAAGCAGAGCTTTCTTCCCATGGGATGATTTCCTCATATGTACATTGGCTCTTCATATCCATCTATTAGCAGGGGGAAAATTTTACGAATGTTTATATATATATATATATATATATATGAATAGTGAGAGAATTTAGCAGATATGTTGGACACATATTGAGCCCCTGCCACCCTGTTATTTCCCTCCTTTTTGTGTTTGCTCTATTACTTTTTAAATGGCAAAATCTATTTAATTTTATACATTTAAGTTTATCTGTAATGAAAATCTCCATCTCCAATAATCAGAAATGCATCTCCTCTCTGAACAGCATGAAAGTATGGTGTGGCATTTTGTACCTTTTTATGTTCTTTTATATTAACTCTTCATTCCAGCTCAAATTTATTGAAGGGTATAGCCCGAGGTTTGGGTTAACATAAATGAGTGCCCACAGTGCTATCCAACTTTCCCAACTAAATATGTTAAATTTGTGATCCTTTTCCCATAGTTCAGTTGCTTCTGGCTTTTCACATATATATTTCTAATAAGTTTTAGATGTATATAAATAATATGGTTTACATATGGGTTTATTAAGCATGTCTCAATATCCGACAATATCTATAGCTCTTGGTGATACATAAGGCAGAAATACGGCATCTTGCAAATGAACAAATAATTCAGAAAGATTAAATAAAATGCCCGAAGTTACACCATCACTGCATGACAGAGCAATGACAAGAACCAGGATTGATTCTTGTCCTGATTCCGAACGCTGCCACTACTCCACCCTGATAAAAACTGTGATTTGAATATTTTTCCAGAAGCTCTATTCTACTCTGTCATTCAATGGTTTTATTTATTTATTTTTATTTTTAAAAATATATCTTTATTGATTTCAGAGAGAGGGAGAGAGAGGGAGGGAGAGAGAGAGAGAAACATCAGTGATGAGAGAGTCATTGATCGGCTGCCTCCTGCACGCCCCCCACTGAGGATGGAGCCCGCAACCCGGGCATGTGCCCTGACCAGGAATCGAACCTCGATCTCCCAGATCCTAGGCCGATGCTCAACCGCTGAGTCACGCCCAGCCAGGTCATTCAATGGTTTTATATATAACTTGACACAGATGTAAGTCAGTTCTTCCATGTATGTATTTAGAAGACATTTTGAGGTTTAAATGTGTGTCAATACTGTTACGGACCATCCACCATCAGTACATTTTTATTTTTTAAATGTTTAGTGGTATTATTAGCAATATATTCATGCAGACAAAAATCATGACTATTTCTTTCTAAATTTATGACTTAACCTATGAAGGTATTAGATTATATTAAGTCTATAAAATAGCTTAGAAAAACTGCCATCTCTACTGCAGTTATTTCACTTTTATTTGTATATCTTTTTCATCTCCCACAGCTTTTTTTATTCTGTAATAAATTCTGTATTTCCTGAATTATGCTACTACCAAAATCATTTTAAAGTTATAGTGAATAGAGTCTTTATTTATTGCATCTTCAGGCTGTCTTTCATTTACATATCAGTGTGAAATAAATATTTGTGAGTTCACTTTATAGCCTGCAACTTGCCTGCACCAGTTGACTCCCTCATAATTTCTTTGGTTAATACCTTAGGACATTCTACACAGACAATTGGCTTCTTTTAAAAAGTGATTTGTTACCCCTTTTTATAGATGTACCCTTAATTTTTTCTTTTCAAGGAGCTATAGCTAGGATTTCTAATACTATGTCTAATGAGGATTATCTCCAGTGGCCATCCCAACTTTTCTCTTTTTAAAGCAATCAATTCACTGTTTTCTATGTTATTACTTAGTTTTAAATACAATCTGTGGATATTTCATTTTTAATTTAATAGGTATTTTCTTACATGACTTCTTGGCATCTACTGACATAATGATGTATTCTTTCTACCTTTTAGTATATCATAAACTACAAAGACAAACCACAAAGAATTCACTCAACAAACTTGTTGAGATCTGCAGCCAGCACTGGTGGAGATGCACTGCTGAAAAAAGCAGATGAAGTCCTTGCTCTCACCAAGTTTAATTTTCACTGGGATGATAATTACTTAGTCCAGATGGAAAATTATTCCCAAGTAGTAACATATTATGTATGCTAACATTGTACGGAAGAATTCTGAATCCATGGTAGGGAAGAGAAGGATTAACAATGGGTCTATAACTTGATTCCTTCCCTCTTGGGGGATACCTGAATCCATCTTATCTCAACCAGACCTCTTCATAAATATACTGATACAGCCCGGCCAGCGTGGCTCAGCAGTTCAGCATCGACCTAGGATCCAGGAGATCGCGGTTCGATTCCCGGTCAGGGCACATGCGTGGGTTGCGGGCTCCATCCCCAGCAGGGGTGTGCAGGAGGCAGCCGATCAATGACTCGCTCATCATTGATGTTTCTCTCTCTCCCTCCCTCTCCGAAGTAAAAAATATAAAAAAGAAATAAACTTTAATATACGGATATAATTTTCTAGCTAGAAGTCCTGGGAGAGTTTGGTTTATCTAAGGAGTCCTTCTCCCAGGGTCTAGCTGATCTGCCTGGACTGTGTACTATAGATAACTCTGCAGCTCATGGATATGTGAGCTGACCGGAGAATGATGGAAGCTAGTTACCTAGGCCTTTCGGCTCTATGGCTAGTAAGGTATACAAATGAAGGACCCAAAACTAAGGGAATTTCCTGGGCTTTTTCTTTTTTTAATCCTCATCTGAGAATATTTTTTTAAATATGTTTTTATTTATTTCAGAAAGAGGACGGGAGAGGGAGAGAGAGTAACATCAACGATGAGAGAGTCATTGATCGGATGCCTCCTGCACGCCCACTGCTGGGAATCGAGCTGGCAACCCGGGCCTGTGCCCTGACCGGGAACTGAACCCTGATCGCCTGGATCCCAGGTTGATGCTCAACAGCTGAGCCATGCCAGCTGGGCAAGGATATGTTTTTTTATTGATTTTTAGAGAGAGAGAAAGATTGATTGGTTGCCTCCCGGATCGGGGATCAAACCCACAACCTGGTAATGTACCCTGACCAGGAATCGAACCCACAACCTTTTGGTGCACAGAGCAATGCTCCAACCAACTGAGCCACCAGGCCAGGGCTCCTGGGCTAACTTTTACCACTCCTAGTTAGACCTCGTTCCCACCACAAACATATCGTGACATGGAAAAGGGATCAGGAAGCTGCACCTCGTGGATTTGGGCATCCCAGATATCACTGTGGTACCTGATGAGGTTCCTTTCACGTATCATTGCTAATCATTGGCAAATCATAGTGCTGAGGAAGATTTCTGTCATATATGAATGTGACTGGCAATTTACCCGTGTCATCCTGGGTTTTTCCCAGTCCCTCCTCAGCAGATATACGGTCGTGCCTCAGTTTTCAAACGTCTACGTGGGTGAGCATTTCAGGTTAGGAAAGCCAGAAACCTGGAGGGAAATGCTTCGGTTTTTCGAACCCGCCTCAGAAGTAAAACATGCTCCGTGGCTCCCGCTGAGGGCAAGATCCTGAGGCCCAGCTGTCGGCTGTGGATCCCTCAGTTTTTGAACATTTCAGAACTCGAACGGTCTCCCAGAACGGATCACGTTCAAAAACCAAGGTGCCACAGTAGTCCCATCTGGTTCCTAAGCAAGACAACAGAAGCCAATTCAGTTCAACACATATTAAATGTCTGGACATGTGTCAGGCACAGACTTGGCACGAAAATACAAAGGCAAATCAATTCCGCGTCTGGTCTTTATTCCATTATAATCCACTGAGTCAGGAGACAGGCCTTTCAAAGGTGCAGAATGAAATCTGTCTTGCTGACGGGAGTCTGATTATGAGGCGTGCCTAAGACAAATGCTTGTGGCCCACACACTGACCAAACTGCAGCTTTCCTCAAAACTCAATCCCACCACCGGCAATGTCTTTACCATTCATTCAGCAGAGATCCTGGTATGATTTCTGTGCCTGGAATCTCTGCCTTAATAGAACAGGAGCCTTCCACAGGAAGAGATATTCTATAGAGTTTGCAGAAACTGTCAGCGCCCAACTACACCCAGGGTCTATCCTGGAAATCTCCTACAATGAGTTCCTGTACAAATTTCTTCCTGTGTCTCTGCCCACAGGCATTCTCTGGCTGTTGAAGCCTGCTGGGCCTGCTCCTGGGACAGCCAAAAAGTGTGGCATAATTAATATCACGAGGTCAACCCCACCCAATGAGGGGTACGAGTTGCTGGATAAATACCCCTGCTTCCTTACCCCTCAGTGGAGCCATCAATTCCATCACGTTTCCCCCAGTCTCTCAGAGCACCAGAGTCTGAGCCCAATTGACCACCGGTTTCCATTTCATTGACTTTCCTTTTTTCCCTCTCTCATTGCCTCCATCTCTCACCAGACTACTTGAGATCACCGCCAAATAAACTACATGCACATGCAGCCTTGTCTCAGGGTCTGTTTTAGAAGAATCCAAACTAAGACAATAGGATTTTTTGCAATTTTCTTAGCTCTGACAATCATCTCCCTCCAGGGTTAGACCCCCATCTCAGGCCCCTTAACCAAATGCCAGAGATATTAGCAGATCCACTATATGGATCCTGTGCTTACTTTAGGGGTAGGTATTTGACATTCAATTAATTTCTATGGCATTACTTAGTACCTTTAGTATTTTTATTATTTCATCAGAACAAACAGATCAGCTATAATGTCCCCTGCTCTCCTCAAAAGAATGGCTAATTTGGGGGTTTAGACCAGACTTGTGTGCCACAGCTTCTTTAGGCAGTATACATTAAAACAATGTTCAACAGGTGTCAAGGCTGTTTCTAAAGCCAGATGAATAATTATATCCCTGATAGCACTCTGAAAGGCTCCCCTACTACTCACTGCATCAAACTGCAGGCCTTTATGATATAACAGCATGTTTAGCATTGCATTGTTTATATCTGTCAATTCTCTCTTTTATTATATAATAATAATTTTGTGGATACACACTATTTTGTATTCAGGGCCTGACACAGAGGCTTTCAAAAACAGTTTACATACAAATGAATGAATAAATAGCCAACATCCCACTAGACATCACCAAACAGGAGGTCCATGAAGCTTTTCAAACTCAGTATAGTTAAATGAAAATGTGTCTTCTCCCACTCCCCAACTTTCTGCTCTTTTGTTTTACTTCATATCTCAGTGAATGATATCATCATCGTTCTTAGCTTGTTGCTGTATGTTGAAACAGTTTCTATAATATGGAAATTATTCCTTAATGATTTGGTAAAACTTACATGTGAACTATATGGATCCTGTGCTTACTTTAGGGGTAGGTATTTGACATTCAACTAATTTCTATGGCATTACTTAGTACCTTTAGTATTTTTATTATTTTATTTGTGATTTTATTAATTTATATTTTAATTAATTGAGCCAATGATGTATAAATTTTGTCAATTTTCGTCATAAATTGCCTACTGGTTATCAATCCTTTCATAATTTTTTCTTTTATTTATTTAATTCCATGTAAATTTTTCCCTTTTCTTATTTTTTTTTTATTTTTCAATTATAGTTTACATTCAATATTATTTTGTATTAGTTTCAGATGTACAGCATTGTGGTTAGACAATCATGTACTTTACAAAGTGTTTCCCCTGATATTTCCAGTACCCACCTGGCACCATACATAGTTACCACAATGTTACTGACTATATTCCCTATGTTGTACTTTGCATCCCTAGGACTATTTTGTAACCACCAATTTGTACTTCTTAATCCTTTATTTTTTCTCATTTTTATTTTTCTGTGTTTTAGTCTAAATTCCCATTTTTTGTATTTTTTATTAATATGCATATTCAGAGGGAAAGAAATTTACTTACTGTATGGCTGAAACATTAACGTTTTTGTTTTATATATTTAAAAATGCTGTATTGAGGCATGATTGACATACAAAAAACTGTACATATTTAATGCATACAACTGAATTTAGAGATACTTATACGCCTGTGAAATCATCACCATGTCACAGACCCACTCATCACTTCCAAAAGTTTCTTCCCAGCGTCTTATTTATTATTTCTGTGTGTGATAAGAACACAACATAAGATTTGTTAACTATGCCAGGCCATAAAGTAGATCTCTGGGACTTACTCATTTTGCATAATGGGAACTTCGTGCCCTTCCACTGATACCCCCCCTGAATCCCCTGCCCCGAAGCCTTGGCGACCACTGTTTCACACTCAGTTTCTATGATCAGCAGACCTGAAATTTTATCTAAGGTTCTGTTACTCATGGTCTGTGTGACTTTAGAGAAGTTACCTAGACTCTCTAGGCCTATTCCCTCTTCTGTAAAACAAAGATGTTTCCCTGAAGTTTTCCATGAAGATAAATTGTCGTAAATATGATACATTTATGCAAATCTCTTGAAACATTACTTTTGATGTTGCATTTTTATTGCCATTGTACGGGATTTCCTTCTTGATTCAGGAATTATGTAGAGAGTACTCCATTTCTATGTGAGCACCCTATTTTACAACTTTAAAAAATTTTACTTATCTTAAAATGTGGTAGATTATCTCAGCATCCTTTTGTCCACATATGTGAGTATTTTCTGTTAAAAAAGTTATGTAGACTTAAAAATCAAATATATTTTTCTAGTCACTAAGACAAGGTTTTCTTTTTTTCGCATTGTTGAATAATGTAATTTCTAGTTTGAGTCTTTTTCTTAGTTTGTCCTGTTACGATAGTAAACATAGAAACCAATTATGGACAAGGGTTCCTGCATTTCTAGATTACACAGAAGGAATAATAACATGCTGAGGTGGATTTAAAAGTATCAAGTGACTGGGCAGTGGCTGAAAAATATAAACGTCAAAGAGAAAAGTGAAATGTGAGCAGGATTAAACTCTCTGATGACAATCAGAATTCTGTCCATATAGGAGCCAGGTTTTTCTTTTGTTTTGTTTATTAGATGTTAGTGGTCCCATAACTGTTATACAGGAATTCAATATTTGGGTTAGGGTTGCTTAATTTATCTTTTATTATGATAATCAATTTGCTTGTAAAAATTTACTTTCTCTAATACCAAAATATCAACTTCTGGTCTCATATTCTCTATTAATAGGATAGACCTTAGATGATCCAATTATTTTTTATCTGTAAATACAGATCAGTTTTACATGTCTTATTTTATTTAGTATTTTATTATAGCTGTTGACCTTTCTTGTTCACATTTAATGTTATGATTGATTTTCTATCACTCTATCACTCTGTGTTCATTTTAAATATTTTTATTGACTTGCTCTTTGCATTAATCTATTTCTGTAGATGACTTCAAAATCTTTAGGCCAGGCCAGAAGATAATGTGATCTACTTTTCTAACATCATTATATCCACTAACATTTGTCTGAAGCTTTACATTTCATAAATATTCTTATGAAGCATTATTATGTATGTGCATGTTAATTCAATTATTTCCAATATTCTCTAATAGAAATATCTATTGTTATTCCCAATACATGTCCCGTCTTAATTTAGCATCTGAGTAACTGGGAAATATCACAAATGTAGGTGGGCCTCGTCCAACAAATTGAAGACCTGAATAGAACAAAAGACAAAAAGGCTGAGTAACAGGGAACTAGTCCTGCCTGACTGCCTGGAGCTGGGACACTGATTCTCTTTTGCCTTAGGACTCAAACTGAAACATGGCTTTCTGGGTCTCAAGTCAGCTGGCATGCAGATTGAACTACATCACTGACTCTTCTGGGTCTCCAGCTTGCCAAACTGCACATCTTGTTACTTGTCAGGCTCCATAATCATGCAATCCAATTCCTTCCTTATAATCAATCAATGTCTTATCTATCTATCTACATACATACATGTATATTTTTGATTCTCTTGCAAACCCTAATACAATCACAAACTAAAAATCGTCAATTTATTCTTAGGCAATCCTGAATTACTTGGGTTACTGGTGGGAATGACATCTGCCATATTGTTTAAATGTCAAAAGAGGCTCAACTGCTGTCCATTGTATGTTATCATTAATAGCAGAGCTTCTTCCTAAATCTTAACTGAATATTTCCTACTATTTTTGTCCTCAGTAGAAATGAAGGCCCATGCTCCGTGGAAGATTCCAGCATATTCTTGAAGACCATTATTAAATCCTTCTCAGGTGTTGTCTCCTCTATTCTGAAGAATTTCACTTCCTCCTCTCCTCATGGGTTTTAACTTGATTTGTGTTAATATGAACTCTACCCATGTTCTCCCTGTCCTTGATGTTTAATAAGTAATAAATTGCATAACAGTCAGCTAAACACACTGTAATCGAAGAATATCTCCCAATGTTGTGGCCGGCATGTTAGTTGTTAGAACCCAGGTATCTCCACATTTCCTTTTATCTAGAGGGAAGTTTCCTGCTTTGTCTTCCTGGGCCTATTTACTTCCCTGGTCATCCTTTCCTCCCACTACTTCTCCATTATACCAGCTTCACTTTAAATTCTGATATTTGTGCCTACACGTGCCAATTCAATCATTATTGCAATCATTCATTTAATACGTAAATAACCCAAAGGAATCAAACTGGTTATACCTAGCTGGAGACAGAACTGGTCAATGTATAGAGTGACCTACAGATTTTGTCAAAGGTTTCTGTTCATTCTCACTCTCCCACTCAGCTTATTTCCCATTGCCCTTTTAAGAAACATCCTCTACTCCATCCCAACTCCCAGATAAGTATATCAAACAAGTTAACTCCAAACTTACAATTAAAAAATGCCACTTAACAATTCTTCTAGGTGACTGCAGTGCATTAATAAGCTCTTAAGTGAATTACATTCTTCAGGAAAATGGGTGTCAGTTCATAGCCACCTAACATACATAATGTTCCCCTCCATATCTATGAGCTTTCCTTCAGTCGATTGAAATTACCATTTTGGCCTCTCTTTCATTTACCAAGCCTGTCTCTCTGTCAGAGAAGAAATGAGATTAGAGAGTGCTTACTTGTTCTGAAACCGTACTAGCTACTGAGCAATATACTCCATATTTCGGGATATGTACAACTTTATCTTATGGTAAGGCATTTCCTTATTTTGGCATATAAAACAGCTAATTTATTGATTTGTGGTTTCCTTTTAAGTATGGGTACTCTATATTGGAATACTTTTCTTCTGTATTTGCACATTTTATGAGTTCTCAAAATTATAGTAAGCTTTGAGCCCACTTATTATAGGGAAAAAAAGAAGGTACTGCTCTTTAATTTGGCTTCTGGTTTCCTATACAGCTGAGCAGATGGGCTTTAAAGAAATGGGGAATGGACTGCTGTTGCTGATATATGCAGCTAGTTCTGCACTGTAATTCTTAAGATTTTTTTCTAAAATGGGCAGCTATTTCAGCCACTGTTTCCTTAATGGAAGAATTCATAATAAAAATTGTGTGTATGCCATGCGTGTTATCTTAAAGCTGCAGTCCCCTTTCAGTGGCTAAGGACTTAGGGATTTTGTTTATTCCTTTTTAATTCTGGAAAAGTAATACATGTATTTGGTTGAAAAAAAAAACACACACATCAGAATCTGAAGGATTTATTATGAAAAGCAACAATCCCTCCTACTCCCTGCCACACATATATCAGTCCTACTCTCCAGAAGCAAACTGTAATAGGTTCAATTTGTATTTTTTCTGGGAGTTATCTTCCCAAATCTACATACAATATATTTAACTCTACCCTCCTTCCAATTTGGGGTATTAATTTTAGTCTTCTTGGCAGGGTATACCATTCTAAATTTAAAATGGTTTTGCATTTTATTTCTCTCTCCATTGTCTCTCTTGCTGATTCCTATAGAGAAATCTGATGCAAACCTGATTCTATATGTATAGTTACAGGTAAACTGTCCCACCCTTAAAACTTTTGTGATCTTCTATAATCGACTGTATCCTGACACTTTATAATGTGCCTACCTTTGTCATTTTTACCCCTTTACTCCATATGCATTGCATTCCTTCAATATGATGAACATTCCTCTTTTTTTTTTTTCTTTTTTTTCAGTTTTAGGAAATGTACTTCTAATATGTCTTTGATTATTTCTTCCCCTTTATTTTTCATTCTCCGCCTGACACTCCCATTAGCTGGAGGCAGTCCTTCCAGGGGGTCCTTTGTGTAACTTACCTTCTTATCTTTTGCATATTTTCTCTCTATTCTGAGAGTTCTGCATTTCAGGTTCTTAAACTTCTATTTCAAATTACATGTTGGCAATCACAGGTTTATTCTCCAAGAGCCCCTTCTTCCTCTTTCATTTTATTCCTTTTTCCATAGTTTTCTGCTCTTTTCTTATGCCAGTATCTTCCATAGCAACGAGAGAGTTCTTTGTGCTACTGTTTCTAGAACGATCTCTGTCTCAATTAGGGGTCATTGGTCTTGTATCTGTTGCTGGTTTTTTTTGGTTTTGTTTTTGTTTTGTTTTTAAATATATCTTTATTGATTTCAAAGAGAGGAAAGGAGAGGGGGAAGAGAGAGAAACATCAATGATGAGAGAGTCATTGATCAGCCGCCTCGTGCACGCCCCCTGCTGGGGATCGAGCCCGCAACCCGGGCATGTGTCCTGATGGGCAATCGAACCCCGATAGCCTGGATCTGAGGTCAACGCTCAACCGCTGAGCCACGCCCAGCCGGGCTCTGTTGCTGTTTTTGTACATGCCTGGCAGTCTTTGGTTATACTTTCGTAATTCAAATCAATTGCTTGTCTACATGTAAATCTTCTCCTGCTAGACTCTTCCTTGGCTAAACATGTCTTTGTACATAGCTGGGGTTTATGAACTGGCCAACTTCACTTTAGAAGGCCCCCAAATTCAAGAAAAAGGCTGCCAGCACCCACCACAATAGTGCTATTTCTTCCTAAGCGATGTGTTCATTTTCCTTAAATAAAAGTCTTTCGAGCCTGAGGCTGGCTGGCCATTTTGTTGGTCGGCTTTCATTTTTGTCTGAGAGTGAACTGCTGGGCGACCTCCCCTCTCCTCTGCCTGCTGAGCACTGCGAGGGCCGTGTGCTTGGATTAGGGAGCCAACTGGCGCAATCATTCTCCAGGCAGCGTCTCAGGTAGTCGCCTCCTGCACACTCCTTTCCTTTTTAAATCGCCTTTCTAACTTCCACTTCCCACTGTTGCCGCTAACTTTCAGCCTGGAGCTCTCCGAAGATCATCTGAGAAAACGATGCAGATTCCGACTTGTTTTCTATCCTGCTGGTTTCCATTTTGTTTTATCTACCAATCGCCATAAATCCTCTTTTTTGAATGGCATGCGTTTGTTTCTTCTAGAAATTTGAGGTTCTCTTCTGTATTGGGGCTTATTTCTTTACCATCATTTTATTGTCCTCTTAAGAAGAAAAGAAAAACTCAAGGGCCTAGTCTGCTTTCATAAACCAGAGGCCACAAAGCATCATTCAGTTATTTTTCTAATACACAGATATAGAATTGATCCACACCAGTGATTGTCAAAGTGTGGTCCCTGGGACATGGGCATCAGCATCACCCGAAAACATGTTAAAAATGCAAATTCTCTGGCACTAGGCCTACTGAATCAGAAACTCTGGGGGTTGGGCCCAGTGTCCTGTGTTTCAACAAGACCTCCAGATGATCTGTTACATGTTCACATTTAAGAATCTCTAAACAACACACATGCTTACCCATCTCCCTAGGGCTAAGGGCACCTATTTCCAGCTTCACTGGCCAGGACCTGTCAGGTCCAGCATGATTCCCAACAGGTGCACCCCTTCTCCACCTTCAGTGAAGGGCCACTCCACTGATCCCCATATGAAGGCCAAGCCCTATCCCAAGTCCTAGCTGCAAAAGGTATTACTGCAGACATGTTCAGCTGTCATTGGAATTAAGCCTGGAGCTCTTCGATTCACCTGTCTCAGTCCCCATATTAATAGTCCGTTTCTGGAAACTGGACACCTGCCTTTATCCCTGTTTCGATAATCATCCTAACATCTTAGGATCTCTAGGAGGCTGTGCTTCTAGCTTCCACCCCACTGACTTTGGCTATTTCTGGGGTAAAATTCAGTAAATTGCCTAGAAACCTGTACTCTGCTTGATTCTATCTCTTTCCAGATTCTCTACCACAATGTTCGCCCACTTGTAAGAACATCTTAGAGCCTCTATTTTCCTGCAATACTCTACTGCATCTTCTATTGGCACTTGTCCTTGGGCCTGACAGCTCGGGCCTAATGGTGACCTAATATGTAACCACAAAGGAAAAATCAACCAGTAACCTCAGTCAAATTTAGAATTTACTCTGCACTCTAATCAAAGAAGCTGACTGGTCACTCACAAAATCAATCGGCAACTGACAGAGGCAATTATGTATGTGTGGCATGCCAGTTTTCGAGTGTCAGTTGTGAGTACATTCAGACTGGATCTAAGGAGGAAAAGTGCATTTTCCAGATGACCTGCTGAGCAGCCTTCTGGGGAAGAGCAAACGAAGGGAATGCTGACCATTTGGTCCCAGGAAATGACACCTTGGCTTCCCTCATGGAAGTTTCTCTGACTTGCTTTGATGAAGGCCACCCTTCTCCACCTGTAGGATCTCAGCAGGGATCCACAGAGTACAGCAGACAGTAATGGGCAATTATCTCACTCTAGCAAAACAGTGGGAAAGAGCTGGGGAGAAGAGAAAAGAAAAGTTGCCAAATAACTTTCAGGCTTCCTGCAATCTACCAAAACCATGGCCAGAATGGTTGCTCCACTAGACCTTCTCCTTCTGCCTTGGGTCCCAAAATTGCAGAGGTGCCTTCTAGCTCAATTCATATTTTGTTCTCGGTTGTATTTATAGCACAAACAAACAAAAGGAATTTCTGAATCTAGGGCATGCAATCTAAAGATTAAAGGGGTCTTTTGTGCCTTAAGAAAAACAACTTAATCATCCATTAAGAGAGAAAAATGATAACCGGGGTTCTCATTTCTAGATCAATTAATAGTATAATGAACATTATAAATTAAAATCTTTCTTTATTAAGATTTTGTACAGTTCATTCAGTGAAATCATGGATGGACAATCGAAAGAATGTTATTGCAAATAAAATTTCCAAAAGGAATTATATTTTTTTCAAAACTTCGCACAGTCAAGCTATTCTAAAACATTCAATTAATATCAGTAACATATTAAGGTGCCAGAAAAATATCACATGACAGGGAAGAATAATGTACCATGGAATTTGATTAATTTTTAGCATATGACATGGCCTAGAAAATTCCGGTATGTGGGTGTATATGTGTGTGTGTGTGTGTGTGTGTGTGTGTGTATAAAATCTCCACTGATTGCTTAAATAAAAACAAAAACAATAATTTCCTGAGTGTTTATTCTTAGAACTGTGCTAGGTACTAGGGAGTTATAAAAATGAAGATATTTTTATCTTGAGTGAGATCACTGAGCTATTGCTGATGAAAACTATATACGAGCACAATGAAGGGAAACTGTAGAAAGCGCTTGGTTGTTGGCTGTTTTCTACGCAACCTCTCTTGAATCCAAGCATATCTTCCTCAATACTCACTCATTCAAAGTGAGTCAAGTGAATGTGGTGAACATGAGTGTTACCCGCTTTTCAGTGAACCTCACCTGATCCTCCAGCTAACTACTCAAAGAGTTGGCATTTAATTCTTGTCTGCAGAAACATCAGGAGAAATGCGAGCAGTTCAAAGTATCACAGATTTCTTTGTGTGTGTGTTTTTATTCCAAGTATTTTATACATAGAAATTGGGAGGGAAAATAAAAGCATCATAATTCTGGACACTAGTTTTTGTTGAACAGCTAAATCATTGGAATCCCGGCAATGTACGGATCTTAAACCCCCAAAGTCACTGAGTGTTTCACAGGACTTGGAGAACGTGAATCTACAGGGTCACTGCGTACGGTTCTACAAGTTGTGCACTCCACAAATCTAGGGTTACGGCACTCACATGGCCTACGATGTGAATGGGACGCCTTTGAAATCATGCATTGCTGCACTCCTGAAAGCTGCTTAACTTCACACTACATTATTTGAATCCACGTGCCTGAAAGGCATCATCAGATGGCATTACTTTCATTCTTCAAATGCTACCACCATAACCTGCTGCTGTTCAGACGGCAATCCCCTGCTTGAAACCTCTTACTACCTCACTCTCCCAAACTCCAGCTACAACATCATGCAAGGTAGGTTGCAGAGAGCAGTGTGACGCAAATGGTAGGCCCTGCTGAACTCTAGCATGAATAAAGGCCCTGCATCTATTACTACTTCATTAAAAGACAACCATACTTACGGACACAGTTTACTTCCTGCCTGGAAGGAAGGTAACAATCCAACCTGCGGTATGATGGAGAGGAAGCTGCCCTTCATAACACCATTTCATATGGCAGGAAACCGTACAACAAATATGCTCCAGAAACTTCTAGGAAATGGATGCAAAGCATGCCATACACATACTGAGGGTGAGTTTGGGGAAGATCATTTTCTCTTAATTCCCTTTTTCCAGGACTAGTAAGAGTGTTTTATAATCTCTCAGTCCCTGTCCCCTTGTGACAGGCAACTTCTGATTGCCAGTGAAAGGAACATTAGCACAGATGCAAAACACTGCTCGATCCATGTGTTTTTCCTGATTCTGAACTGGCATTTAAAGCCAATATGCTAATCACAAGCAAGAGCCACGGAGTTGGAAGATAGTTCCAAGCTTGGGAAGATTGGTTTTATTTCTAACCTTTGATCTGTTATCAATCCAATAGTTTTCAGTTCTCAGCAAGAAACATAATCCACCATCCTAGTGAAAGCCTCTGAAACACAGTCATCTCCATAGAAAATGCCAAGAGGAAATGACACAGGTCATCAGCCCATTTAGCAATTTCCCTGACCAAGCCTAATTTCAGGAATTTCGCACAAATATAATTTTCTCCCCATACCTTGTTCTTATTTGTCCTGTCCCTGGAAATTTCTCAAAATACATAAATAACTGGGGGAATCAAAGTTCTTAGGGGAAAACCAATCCTCCAAATCTACTTCAAACACCCGTTTTCAGGGTTAGCTGACCACAGTCTTCAGTAGGGTCACAAAAGGATATGGGATGGTCTAAGAGAAAACATGTGGACTCTCAGGAGGCAGAGGGAGCTCAGCAATGAATAGTTAAAACTTGGAGGCTCAGAGAAAGCAGTTGAGACAACCAACCAGGAAACCAGGTCAAAAATGGTATATAACTTGGTGTCATGGAAAGAGAGGTGGTCGTAAGGATGAAACAATTTGTTTCAAATCCCAGGTCTGCTGCTTACTACCTGAATGCTTTTGAGCAGACCACTAAAACTCAGTTTCCTCGGCTGTAAAATTGTAATGATAATTTTTACCCTGCTAGCTCCAGGACAGCAGAGTTGTTAAGAGGGAAAATTAGACAATATGTGAATGTATTTTGTGAACAATAAAAAAAATATGCAAAACTGAGGGATTTATTTTTCTGGGCAATATCAATCAGTCATAGGACAGGGGGTACAAAATCCCTGAAGTGTAGTAATAATAGGGAAAATTTTAAGAAGAAAAAACAAGGTTACTCCAAGATGAATGGAGAGAAGGTACAGATCTTCAGTCACAACAGAGTTTACCCATTACTGTTTCGAAGCATAACTTATTTTTTAAAAGCCTGTCTGTAGCAGAGACTGTTAGCTGCTTACTGCCCACGTGATCTCCTTCCTCATAACAAACCTTGTTCCATAGATGGTAGCAACATAGGAACAAAGAAAGGGGGAAAGGCACGGAGATATGGGAGGCCTACAGTTCTCGGGGTACTACGAACAGTGGCAGCCAATGAGACAGAGTGTCCCTGGGAGGGGCTTCTAGGAACCCTTTAAAGGGGACTGAGTCCAGTGGCATCACATGCACAGCATTTCCTTCCTGCAGCTGTCTGCAACCCTGCGAAGCCGCCTTTTCCAGATGGAAGCCTAGAACTAAGGTGGCGAGGACACTGACAGGCAACGCTGCTGAAACCAGCACCCCTGCCCTGGACTGCAACCCCCAAGCCTCCATTTTCAGTCTTATTGTAGTGATAATATACTACATAGACTTCAGTACCTAATAAAGGTTTAAAATTCATTAATGAGGTCCTATTTCATAAAACTAAACTTGGGTAAAATAAGATATCACATCATTATATTCAAGATGATCTCACATCAAACTTCCTGTCCCATTATCTTAATTAACATCCGTAAGTGTAGTGTGTGTGTTTTTTCTATTATTATTTTTTATTTTTTTTACTATTCCGGGCAAAGCCACCTTCTATTGGCTTCTACAGGACTTCACGTTGCCAAGACAGCTGGAGAAGACTGAAAGCTCCTTGGGCCTCGCAGTCAAGCTTTGTGTGTATTCAGAGAAACAGCTGAGGAGTCTAAGTCCTGATTTGCATAATAAGGACAAACTTGCACTTCAAAGCCACACTTAGTTCAAGCACCCAGTCTTCATACAGTGATAACAATATCTAGTAGCAGCTCGTCCAATTTCTTCTCAAAATATTTCTGCCAGATTTCAATGGGAAGCTACTCATCATGCTGGACTAGAATTAGTTTAACCGCATCAGCAAACTAAGCCCTAGTCCCACTTATTTTCAGGCATAAAAGCATCATTCTTATTGTGACAAGCTGGCGTTGGTGCGAGCAGAGCACAAATTATGCCATTTTTCTATATTCAAAGGGCTATCATTACGTACATAGGGTTTCTAATTTGTATTATTTCAAAATTGCATAAATCAAGTCACTTGCATAATTCCTCACGTTCTGCCTTTGACTGCAGTTATTTGAATGAATGTCACTTTTTTCTCTTCAAACTTAAAGACAGATAGAGCATCTCAAGTATCTTTTTATCCCCAAAGGCACCTAGTACTCTGCCTTGTATATACATTCAGTAAAAGTTGTTTCAATTAGATTCACTCAATTGTTTAGCATATTTATGTGGTAACTTTTATTTGAGAGATAGACATGGTTTAAGGGTACAGAGAGAACGAACCTCAAGTTCTGCCACTCACTACCACGTCAGCTGGAGTATATCAATCTCCCCAAGCTTCTGTTTTTCATTAATAACAACTCAGCAACACATTTTGTCCAGCTCATCTCTTGGTGTCACTGGGTGGGTAAAATGAGGTAAATCTTGAAATATCTAAACTTTTTGCAAGGTATTATTATTGTTATATGTGTCTCTGCAGTGCAGTATAGCCAAGATTCTTTTGTTTTCAAGTTCTTTGGGACACCATTAATTTCCCCTTTGGCCCTAGTGAATCTTTGCTTTGTTTGTGAAATCATATCCTCTGACAAAATACTACCTTGCAGCACGGTCATTGCGTTGGTTACACCCACACTAAATTGCAGTAACTTGTCCACTAGTGCCCTTCTCACAGAAGAAATAAATTTAGGCACCCTCCTTATAATTACCTCTTCTTTCAGATATAAAGTAAGCTCAGAGACAAAGTAGAGACATCCCATAGACCTTCTGCAGAGGCCCTTAGCATCAGCAATTCAAGATCATCAGCAAGAAGAGGAAAAACTGGAGCAGGGAACCTAGGGGGGCTCCCTGACTCCCACATGGACTGTTTCGTAAATGAATGTAGAAGCACTCTTTAAACAGCATATACAGAGCAACAGGACATTTCTTCACGGGCTGCATTTAATCAGCATGTCTTTGTTTGACATGTAGAGAGTTCTGGAACTCTGACAGATACATATGCAAATGTGAATGCAATTCCAAAACCAAAAAGAACTTGTATTTGGATTAGAAACCATTTGGCATTATGAACAACATAGAAAACATAGGAACTGTACTTATATATTCTAAATTAAAGGCCTTACTTCAGAATTTTGGCTAAGGTATAGATAATAATATGATAGAGGAAAATCATATAAATGAATCCCTTAATACCACAACTGGCCTTTCTGAGTTATCTGAAATATGCCAACCAGCTCAAGACCGCACTAAAGCACATCAGCAATACAATAAATGTATGGTCTGTGACACTGTGGATACCCACAACAGAGTAACATACTCTGCCCCTCAAGTAAACACAATCCTGTAGTGCCTCCAGTAACTTAATTAAAATAAAATTAGGAAAGGCAGAAAAATATTTAAGACTATTCTTCCTCCCTCATATTTCCATGGAGGAAAACCAAAAATTAAAATTGTATATCATCTTAATAATTGTTTTACTTAACATTTGCCGAGCATAAATTAATACAAAGGATCAGATTACCAAATTAGACTCATATGAGTCAGAGATATTATCCAGGAACATTCTTTTCTAATAACTTTGAGGATATAAGCACTCAGAGGCATGGGGGGAGCAGGGAGAGATGCAGGATACACAGGCTTCCTAGTGCCTTCTTTACCATGTCAGAGATGCACTCTGACCTGTGCTCAAAGATGAGTTCTCCAAGTTGGCTGTGCAGTCACCTCATACAGCAGGGAGTGTTTTAGGTTATGAAACATCTCCATTTACAGGCAGATGGTTACATAACTTACACGACATTGTCCAGAGAGTCATGCCCCATAAATCCATGGACCCCAGATGTGTTTACTATAAGCAATCTTAAACCAGAGACACCCTTCTCAAAGCAGTCCATAAACATGACTTCTTTGCCTCCCAAACACCATTAGTCTATTCACCAGATCATTTATTAGTCTGTTTATAAGAAGATTAGACTCGGCCATTTGCCTTCTTGTTTCCGTAAATGTCCTCCCAAAAAACGAGAGAAGTGAATTGCAGGCCAGTTGGTGAACGCCTTCCTTCCCAGAACATTTACCATGTTCCAGATACAGTTCCTAAATTCTTTACATGTGCTGCTTCATGCAGTCCCCTCAACTCAAGTACCATCACCCCCTTTTCCAAAGGAAGAAATTCAGGCATGAAAGATTATGCAACTTGCTGAAAACCCCACAGCTGGAATGTGGCAGAACCAGGATTTAAGACCCAGCACACGGGCTTCAGATTCTGTTTTTTAATGCATGATATGGTTCGCTTCTGTAATTATAAATCTGCCTGTGATCTTTCTATTGAGACAACACTACACATTTCGAATTGAGAAGGACAAGAGTTCTGTGAGTTTTTATATCTGCGGCTATGGTAGATGAAAGACGGATGGAAATTATTTCCTATTCCTCCCATGGAGAGATGGGATCTATTTCTGTATCCCTTGAATCTGGGCAGGTGAGTGTCTGTTTTCACAAATAAAAACAAATGGTGGAGGTGACTCAGTGCTAGCTATCGGCCTAGTCTCTAAGACACCTGGCGGCTCCCACTTCTGTCTCTTGGTGCCCTGAGCCACCATGGAAGAAGCCTGACTACTGTGATGGAGAGACCACGTGGAGGTGCACTGACAGTGGAAAGGAAGGTCACTCGGCTGAGCCCGTTTCCAGACATGCCTGCCAATGTGCTAGTCGTGAGTGAATTTGTCCTGAAACTTCCAGGCCAGACTAGTTGCCAGCTAAATATCACTGACTGACCTCAATCCACAGTACCTGGAGCAGAATAATCCAGCTGAGGCCTGTCTGAATTCCTGACCCACAAGATCATGAAAAAAGAGACACTGCCTCCCATTCCCCACAACATACCTGGGCCTGGAAAGGCAGCCCCTCTAGAATAAAGGGCTATACCACAAGGAAAAATAACAAAGGAAACAGGGGGCCTGTTTTTTTAAAACCGCCTCCTTTAAATTTCGTGTTTTTTAAATAGTGAAAGTGTAAAGCTGTATTTAATAAATGGTATGTTCTTGTCTTAAAAGTTAGGGGCATTCACAAGTCCATGAGTTCAGGGAGGTTACTTCATAGGTTGCTGAGTGCAAGAGTCTGAAGCACAAGCAATGAGCGGGGGTGAGAATTCTGAGAGGGTCACATGTTTGTGTTTTCAAAGGAAAGCTGTGTGGGTGATTTCAATTACACCAAAGCACATTTAAATTGGTGCAGCTATGTTAATATTAACCACATCTACATATGCTAAGTGGCTCGAAATGAAAATGTGTCCATACCTCTCTGGGTAGGAGCCGCGGGTGTTGCCTCAGGGCTAACGAGCCTATTTGCCTCTCTCATGTCTAAACCCCCGTGACCTTCTTCAATTATGGACGGAGAATTAGAAATAACTCCTGGCCTTGCACAGCCTCACAGCACACATCTCACCCCTATTCTACCTCCAAGATTTTTTCTTTCCTCTGCATGATCTTATCCTCTCTACTTCTTTCCAACACACAATAACACATGTTCTGCGCATGTGCACATGCACATACACTTCTACGCGTGCACACACACACACACACACACACAGACGCATGCAAAGCAATGACAATGGTAGCAAAAGAGGCAGGATCTTCAGGCCTGCTTCTGTTAAAGCCATCAGGCGCGCTATCAAAACGTTAAGTCACTAAGCATTCATATATGTTATTAATGGCCAAATCCTTTTACTTAAAACCTTCAGATCTAAGATGTCATATACATTAAGAATAGATCTGGCCTACTGAAATATGAAAATCTAGCACATTAACCATTAAATTGAACAAAAACACAACAAACGTTTTATAAATGCCACGTATTGGAAGAACTATCCAGTCGTTTATCCATCTGATATTGACTGAGTGTGTATTTACATGTTGCCCCATCTAGACAACACCATTCTATTTGATACACTGCTCACCTTAGCCTTGTAAATGAGGCATCATTTTATCCATCGGCCAGATGGGAAAACAGAAGCTCCAAAAGGATAAATATACAAAATGACACAGGTATTCTCAAGTAGTAAGCAAGAGCATGGTCTATTTTATGTTTACAGTCTTTTTAATATGCCCTACTTTAGCCCAGTATACCTAGAGATTTATTCCTCATAACTGCAAAAGATTCAGACTATTCACAGAAAATGGAAAACCAGTTTTTATAAGTTCATATAATTTTATGACTATAAAGAAGCCTCACTACAAACCAGAACTAGGCCTTCGAATAACTATGGTCTTATCAGGCCATATTCATATTAACTATGAACTTAAATATGGGAAAATATCAGTACGAAAGGTAAAAAGTAGTTGTATACCTATTTTATGGTACATGTCACAAAATAAACCCTGCAATGAGATGCTGTTTTACAGAAGACTAGGAAGTGTTTCGGTAGCAAAAGCAGTTGAAGTGTCACCCATTACCCTTTGATCAGTTTCAAAGGTACAAAAGCCCACCTCAGGAGGCACCTACAGCTTTGTGGATGGTTCCTGTACATGCCAACAGCCTCCTACAGCAAGCAGTTATGGCACGCAATACAAGGAATTTTTCTGGCTACAGGAGTATGATCAACATTTTGCAAGGCAGACTTAAAGAGCCGAGGAATTAACACCTCAAGAGCAACCCTTAACCAATGAGGGACAGGAGTTGGTGGATAAATATCCCACCTTCCCAGCCTTCAATAAGGCAATTCCAGTGGATGTTCTACACAGACTTTAAAACGTTCTGGGTGGGGTTGAGCCTGTCACTCATAGTGGTAACCTGCTCACTAATGGACCCTTTAGTGGCTTTTCTCATTTCCCGTCTCACTTCACCACACTGCAATACTTCCAGGGCCATCTCTCCAGGAGGGGGGGAAAAGGGGGACCTGTGTAATGCTTTCAACAATAAAGATAAATTTCAAAAAAGAGGTGGTGGTACAGCTTTTACCTGGACTTTTTGAAAAGCTCACTCTTGGAACCCAGCCACTAAGCTGTGAGGAAGACAAGCAGCAACATCAAAAGGCCACATGTAGGTGCTCCAGTCCAATAGCCCCAGCTAAGTCCCCAGCCAGCAGCCAGAATCAATACCAGACATACGAGTGAGTCTTCAAATGATTGGAGCCCCTGCACTAGAAGCCGAGTAGAGCAGAGAGATGTTCCCATTGAGCCATAGCTAAATTACAGACTTGTGAACAAAATAACCTCTATTGTTTTAAGACACTAAGTTTTGGAGTGGTTTGCTACTCAGCAATAGATAACCAGAACATATGTACACTCTTGCCTCAGGGTGTGCTTTGGAAGGAACCCCAAACTAAGACACTGCCCAAGGTCATTCAACTAGTACATCGGAGTAAGTGAATGAACTCCAACTGCCTGCTCAAAGCCCATGCCATATCCACTGTATCCTACTACCTACTCATTGAGTCACGTAACCACAAGGTCGCTTAAACACAGAGGCCCCTGTGCCTCTAAAAGAGGAAGCAAAGAGGCATTGTGTTCTTCCCAATTGTTATTTTGTAATGGAGACTAAATACGGATACACACCAGCCCTGCATGATTGTGCCTCAATTATTTTTTTCAGTTCTTAACTCCACATTTCAAGTCCTACCCATTATTCTGGGTACTTATGCCAGTTTCAAACCAGGAGAAAACTTAAAGGACATTACTGCAACAGAGGGGGGAAATATAAATAGCTAATTATAGGCTTTAACGTTTCACTGTTCATCAGAGTATTCTCAGCTGAGCAGTTAAAAACTAGGCACATTTTCAATGAATCACAAATTTAAAAATTAAAAAGCAAACAGTGATTCATCTAGATTTCTGTCCAATGTAGAGTTTGGAATTAATGTTGCTAACAAAAGGGAATAGACATGGAAACATACTGTATTTTCTTAAGGAATTCTCTTCACTCAATATATTTATTTTCTTAGGAAGAGTACATTACTAACAATCTGTAAAGATAAAATTCAGAATCTGATCCAAAATATAACCGTAATCCTCACTACTAAAATAAAATTAAAAGGCAATTTCAAAATCTTTATGCCCTAAAAATATTACCTACCACATTAAATCCCTGCAGCACATTCAAATAAAGACTTGCTGAAGGAATTAGCACATGAAAAGAACAAATCTCCACATCCCTAAAGTTCTCTGTAGCATTACAAACATAGTATTGTCATTACTTACCAGAGGTTAACTATAAAAACATCAGTTTCGAAGGTACAAAACACCAACTCTATCAAACCTTAAATCTGTCATTGTGGCTTTCTTTGTAAAATATGCTGCTGTTGCAGGTATTTTAGTGGATATATCAAACCCAACTAGATTTCCTTTGATACAATTTATTTACTGAAATAAGATCTCTATTTTAACTCCATCGCTCAACCTTTAGCATTTGTCTACTTCATCCATCCAGGAGAGGACAGCCCAATACAGTTCTCACTTTTCCCACTGGCTCATCCATTCGGTACACATAGAGTCCACCTTATGGAAGTATGCTGGAGTCCCTCTTCTTTAATCTCCTTCTGCCTGCCCTCAACTCCCTGTGTCAAGGTTCCCTGAAGCATTAGTAACACTCTGGTTGTCAATTGATTGGTTCAGTCTGGAATTTTCCTGTATGGAGCTGGAGGAGGGACAGGAACACTTCAGAATAAAGTTAATAAAGCCACAAAGTGAACATTCATAGCATCTACAAGCCAGATAGGCAACAATGTGGATGGGTTTTATAATCATCATATTGAACAAAATAAGCCAGACACAAAAGAACACCTATCAAATGATTCTATTTTATATAAATTTCAAAAATAAGCAAAAATGAAGGATGCTGTTAGAAGCCAGGATGTTGGTAACCTTGTGGTGAAGGAAAGTAGTGACTAGAAGGAAAAGTCTGGAATCCAAGCAATGTTCCATTTCTAGATGGTTGCTAGTTACAAATGTGTGTTCTCTTTGAGAAAATGCATATTTACCATTTATATGTATACTTTAATAAAAAGTGAAATTAAATAAATTGAAATCCAGTAGCATTTGTGATATATAGAAACTAACCTTGAAAATACAGTTGACCCTTGAACTACATGGGTTTGAATTAATATGCTGCATATAAGTGGACTCGCACAGTTCAAGGGTCAAGTGTAGTTCCCATGAAAAACAACGAGATCAAGTGCTAGCTGGGTTCTTTGGTCTGCTGAAGGCACCTAATTTGCGGTATGCTTTTTCTTTCCTAAATACAGAAGCTAGCAAGTATAGGACAGGCCATAAAGAAACACTAGCATCAGACCGAGACTGAGAGGTAAACTAGGTGAATTGATAGAAAATAGTAAAGAGACTGTCTCACCATGGAATAATTCTATTTCATACGCTGTCTAGAGTCAACCTAAAGTCATATTTTTTTCTCCCTTAGATTCAGTGCCATGTGATCCACACACTTTTGTGAAAAACAATACACACCTTAGATGCCCTCCTGGTGCACCATCTCCTTTCACTGAGCACCCCAAGTATCAGTGCGAGCTCTCATCAAACAAGCATTCACTAGAGCCCCTTGGACCTAGTGACTGGTGCTCCAGCACTTTCTAGAAGCCAGAGCAGTTCTTCCATGCCAGTTATCACTTGGAAATCCTGCCAAAATGCAGTTTCAGCTCCCTTTCTCCCTGCCCCACAATCTGAAAGCACTATTATGACATGCATATTCAAGGCAAGCGTGCAGAAAGAGCAAACACATTCTTATAAAATATATTTTTTAATCTATAAAGAAAAGCTTGGTTTAATGAGTCCGTGATGTGAGGCAATGTCAGAGAAAATAAAATACTAAACCAGCATTCCCTAAAATATCTTTAATAGAACGGTGGGGAGGATGGCGTCTGTCTGGTTAGGTTTAAGCTTAGTATACCTAGGGGCAAGGATGGTTTGACAGCTTCAGAAGTTCACCGGTCATTTCTACATCTAAGTAAATCTGATTCAATACAGTATTTAAAAATTGGAAACATGAGCATGTCAAAATTAAATATGCTGATAGTCTCCCAACTGTATGAAAACATGTTTTTTCTGTACTTTAAAAAAAAAAATGTTTCCAGTTTAAATGAGTTTCCTTACAATCCTCCTTCATCCACAAACCTTCTTCCTCCTAACAAGAAGCTCTGAAACCATATTAATTCAATATTTTCTCATCTACTTATTCATTACTGTGCTCTTACAAATAAGAGCTGGGTAATAGAAGAGGTTTTGATTTTGTAGCATTGCTGCATCCATTTATAACTATATGTCTTTAGGTATTTTGTCCATTTTGTTTCAGGGTTGGTAAGGTTTTGGAGATTCTCTAAGTCCTGTTGTCTTAAATGAAAACAGCACTTTTTTTTCTGATTATATAAGCATTTTATGCTTGCTGGACAATGTTCAAAAAATACAAGTCAAAAATATAGGCAATACATATAAGAAAGTAAAAATAGCCCACGCTGGTGTTTTTCAAAGCTAATTTACAAAGTGGGTAATTGATCCAACTGCCCTCCTGTGGGTAGGTCTCAGACCTCTTTGCTCTTTGGCCAGCATATTTATGGTCAAATCATCATAATACTCACTGTCCGATCTTTGGGATTCTCTCTGTTCAACTTTGACAGATTATTTTAATGATTTTCACCTTACTTTCCAGGACATTAAAAGTGGGGTAAAAATAATACAGGTCTTCTAATCTAATTTCCACTCAGGTTGTATATCCCAATCTTGCAGCTATATCGGACATTCTGCAAAATATCAAGATCAGATACCTAAGGTACATGAGAAAACTTTAATTCTATTGAAAGATGGGAAGGGAGGGATTACATATTTTGCTTTTATCACAATGGTTCCAATTTCTGGCTACTGAGTTGAA
Source organism: Miniopterus schreibersii (assembly GCF_964146895.1). Taxonomy (NCBI): domain Eukaryota; kingdom Metazoa; phylum Chordata; class Mammalia; order Chiroptera; family Miniopteridae; genus Miniopterus; species Miniopterus schreibersii. The sequence goes on along the minus strand of NC_138104.1, from coordinate 94,174,380 downwards.
CATCCTATAGTTTAGTATATTCAAATTGCTATTTTATACTACAATTTGTAATATAATGGTAGTAATGCTATTTCTTTTTAAAAGTTTCTCAAAACAACAGTACAGAAATACTTATCTCAAGAAAAAAATATATATATATATTATCTATCATCTGCAACTAGTTTGGAATTTTAAACAAAGAAAATGAAATTATAATTTTGGCTCACCCCAAGGGAGGAAAATTTTAACAACCAGAGTGCCAATGGCTTTGTTGTGAATTAATGAGTTCTCTTTCATGGAACAAACTCAAACCAGGCCTTAGAGTCATTTTCTATAGATGTAGTCTACAAGTTTTCACTGATTGAAAGACAGAACTGAATGAAAGCTCTTGCTCGCTCAAATCCAAAGTTCTACAATGCCCAATGTAAACTCCCCATCAAGAGCCCAGCTCCTCTAACATGCCACACAATACTTTCAATAAAGTGGTGAAAGTCACGGTATTCAATGGTATGGGTGGTAAGGGTATAAGTTCATTTATTATAGATTTCTATTTAGATTGGTCAGTACCCAAACTTTGCGGGTTTTAGTTTCACCATCACACATTTGACTCCAGAGAAGTTTGAATGAGTTACTTTCCCACCATTCCCCACTTTTTCTATAACGTAACCAGAAAAAGGGTAGAAGCATTAGATTTAGACACTGCCCCTTCACATTTGCTCCAAATTCAAGCAACAAATGGGCACAAAGCCCTGAATTGTAGAAGCCACCAGATCTACGCTTTTAAAGTATAGTCTCCAGCCTTTCGTGATCATGCATAGACTGTATTCATTAACTCATCGAGCAGACATTTATTGAGCTTCTATTATGTGTTAGGTATGCTTCTAAACTAGGGGCCAGCAAACTTTTTCTATAAAAGGACAAATAGTAAATGGGCAACTTGCAAGCCATATGGTCCCTGTCACACCTACTCAACTCCTCCATTATAATGTGAAAGCAGCCACAGACAATACACAAATAAGTGAGTATGGCTGCATTCCCATAAAACATTATTTACAAAAACAGGAGGTGGAAAAATTTGGCCTGTGGGCAATAGTTTGCCAATTCTTAATCTTGACCCTTGAGATATATCAATGGACAAAACAGAAAAAAAAATCCCTTTCTCGTGGAATTTATAATCCACTAAAAACAGTAAAATAATTAGCATGTGCTCCAAATACATATATAGGTATTTATTTCTAAAGTATATGTGTATAATAGCATATAAAATTTATGCAATATTATAAATCATAATAACAATGTGACAAATATTTTAAAATAAATTTTCTATTTTAATTCTTGATAGTTTTAGTATATATTCACTCTTCACTGAAATTAGCATTACATTTTAGTGAAATATTTTTTAAAATCTTGGTTTAATATTTTGTAATCCAATTTTAAGCCAGTTTTTTTCATATCTTTGGTTTTAATGGCTATCAGAGTGGAAAACTGATCTCACAATGATATATAGCTCCAAATGGGAGAATTGTACTATTGGCTGTGCTTATTAAACCATGATCACCATTTTAAAATCTCATCTCCCAATTACGCTAAGAATTTCATTAAATTTTTGGCTTATACATTTATATTCTTCCTCAGTGTAAATGAGTTATTATTGCCAACTAATTTGGAATGTAAATACTGGGAAGTAAATAAACATTTGTTGACTTAGAGAATAAGTTAATAAAAATTCATTTAAAGCATTTAAAATATTTTTAAAGATGTTTCTAAGTTGATAGAAAGTATGCTGATAAGAATTTTTTGTACGTGACATACTTACATGGGTTTAAGCAATAACCAGTCATTACTAAAATTTAAGGAACATAAACATAGTACCTAACAGTACACTGGGGGAAGGAAGGAATGAGGGGTCACTGCCAAGCTCTCCGTGCCTAGAATGCCCATGCCCACACTTCCCCAAAGGAAACTCGCATAAGTGACGCAGTGTGACCATTCCGCAATCAGAACAGGCGAGGGCTTCAAGATCACTCCTTTTGGTTAATATCTATAAAGTTTTCTTTCTTTCTTTTTTTTATTTTTAAAAGGTAAAGGGTTGGATAGATTCAATGGATCACTTGGCAAACCCGTTGGGGTGCACTTTGAAGACAACTCCTCTTCAGAGCTATTTATCTTACCTGAAGCTTGCATTTGGAAAGTGCCCTTTTAACACTATTGGCTCTTTGTATAGGATTTCAACCCACATTGTTAGATGTAACTGATAGATTCCATCAATCGAGTTCATCTTCTGTGTGCATAGAGCAACAATTTCCCATCACTGCACACTTGGTATGACAACGCAGAAAAAATCTCAAATGATGTGAATCTTTCCTTCACACCTAATTTCAGTCCTAAGCATTTAGTTGGTTATCTCGGTTTCTAACTTCTATGTCTGCTCCAATCTGAAAGTTAAGAATCAGGAAACTGTCTCAGTTATTTGGTAGAATCTTCAACTTCAGATGCACTTTAGCCACGTTTTCTCTGTCCCTAATGAAAGGTTATTAATCAATAGTATGTTTGTAGTGATGAAAGGGCTGTTTAGAATTTTAATAAATGTCATCTAGAAAATTAACAAAAAGTAATTAGGAAGATTTATTACCTGATTTCCTATCACCTTCATGGTCAAGCCAAAGGAAGTTGTGATAAAGAATGGGAATTACTAAAACTTGAACATTTTATAAATATGTCCTCAAAACCTTTCTTGAATAACCAGAAAGTTCAGCACTCTCTCTTCTCTGATCAGGTAACACTCTAGAACTTTTCACAATGATAAGTGTTTAATCGTTTATCTTTCCAACCCCTCACTCCACTCTGGAAACAACTTTAGAGCAGGAAATTATGTATTTTTTTGTTTGTATCCTCTAACACATAGTAGTATTTGATTAGTATTTGCTGAAATTAAATAAAATGTTGTGGAAGTCCCAAAGGCTATTATACACGTCCATAGTCCAAAACTGAAGAAAACCTTAGAATAGTAAATGTTATCTTGTGTTCCAGAAAAATAGGTGGGAAATATTTCCTTCTGCATGTTCCGATTGTTCCACTGAACAATCTTCTTGAAATGTATTTCAAATAGATGAAGTTTTAAAATGTTAAATTAATTTGTCCCACCTTCTTATAAAGGGAATAATTAAAACTGTCATTATTTGCTGATGATATCGCCGACCTCATAAAAAATCTAACCAAATCATAGACAAACTCAAGACTACTAAGACTTCAGCAGGGCTACTGGATATAGTATCATATGAATTTTCTATATCAACAACAACCAACTACAAAATATTATCAAACATAGGACACCACTAACAAGAGCATCAAATTCTATAAAATTTCTAAGAATTAACGTCACCAAAAATACACAGGCCTACTTGTCTAAATTCAGTGAAAGAACATAAAAGAAAATCTGAATAAATGAAGAGCATTCTATGCTCTTGAAGGAATGATTTAATTTTTCCCAAAATATCTATATTCAAACCAATTCCAATGATAATTACAAATTTATTTATTTTGATGAACTTGATAAACCTCTTCTAAAATGTGCATAGAAGCAGCTGTAAAGAAGGATCCCTTACCCTTTGGAACAGCATGGAGGGACCTGGAGAGTATTATGCTAAGCAAAATAAGCCAGGCGGAGAAAGACAAGTACCACATGATCTCACTCATATGTGGAATCTAATGAACAAAATAAACTGATGAACAAAATAGACCCAGAGACAGAGAAGCATGGAACAGACTGAGGGATCTCAGAAGGAAGGGGGGTGGGGGGGAGGGGAGAGATTAACCAAAGAACTTACATGCATATGTGCATAAGCCAAGGACACAGACAATAGCATGGTGAGGGCCTGGGGGGGCGGGGAGGCTGGATGGAAGGAGTAAATGGGGGAATAAAAAGGGGACATCTGCAATACTTTCAACAATAAAGATCAATTTTAAAAACTAATAAAATGTGCACAGAGGTCCAAAAGTCTGTAAATACCCAACTCAACTTTGAAAAGGATGACCAGAGAGATTCCAAGATGGTAGGGGACTGAGTGGAAGCTACCCCGACACTCTCCCAGGACCAAACGGGAATTACAACTAAAACATAGAAAAACCACCCTGAATAATCAACTGCAACTGCAGATGAGCTGGAGCGCACCCTCATAACCAAGGAGGAAAAGGGGAGACCGCACAGAGACTGGTAGGAAGTGTGGAGGCGCGAGAGCACTGGCTGGGCTCCCACAGGCAGCAGCTGAAGGTCCCGGGGGAGATCTCAGCCAGGGGGGTTCCCACTGAGGACTCTGGGGCCTAAACCCCACGCTGGGCTTCCCAGCCAAGAGCACCAGAACTGAGAAAGGTGCCCACATAACATCTGGCTGTGAAAAGCAGCCGGGTTTCTGTCTGCCAGGGAGAGACGGCTGGAAACACAGGTTCCCTCTTAAAGGGCTAATGCACAAAGTTTCCTGTGCAGCCACTCACCTTGGGCTCTGGCAGAGGGAGGGAAGAGTGGACTGGAGCTGTGTGAGGAGAGTCTGGAGTTTTGGGCTCTGCTGGTAGAGCTCAGAGGCGGCCATCTGGATTCCTGTGCTGAGTCATTCCCCCACACAGCTGAGGACATCTTTCTCAGGCAGACCTTTGCCAGCCAGGCGGCTTTTGCCTGGGGGGAAGCAACTGCCCCACCCTGCTGGAAAACCTCTCGCCCCACCCTGTGGAGTTTATGCCTTGAAGTGGTCTAGAATTGAGGCTCATTAAGAGACTAAGATCAATCAGCCCGCAGGCAGAGGTGGACCTCTGGGAGCTTTGAGTCTTTGCCTGATCTGCTTCTGGACCCAGGCCTTGGAAAAGCAGACTTTGGTGTGCTTCTTGGTCCTGTCAAAAAGATGACCAAAGAGCAAGGAATTGTTCTATTAGATATTAAGACAAACTAAAAGTCATCATAAAGACAAAAAGGTCTTGTTGCCAGAATGAACAAATAAAGCAGTGGAACAGAAGAGAGAGTCATAACAGGCCCATGTCCCTAATATATGACAATAAAGATGGCATCATACACAAATCAAAGAACAAAAAATGAACCAGTTAGCACACAGTGATAGAAAGCCCTCTTTGCAGAAGATTAAACTGAATCCTTATATAACCTTATAAAAGTTTGACTCTAAGAGGATCAAAGATCTAAATATGAAAAATAAATTATAAAGTAATAAAAGATAATAGAAAAATAGCCTTGGGATGGGCAAGGGTTTAAATAAAATTCAAAGAGCACAATCTATAAGCTAAAGTACTTGTGACTATTATCATATCAAAATGAAGGACTCTTTTTAATAATAAAGTTAACAGATAGATGAAAGAACATGAGCAGTAATTTGGGGTGTCGAAAACTGACAGGGCCCAATATTTGTAATATAAAAGGAATACCTACCAAACAAGGACCTGTGAGAAAAATGGGCAAAGGAAATGAATAGGCAATTAACTCAAGCAGAAAGTAATTAACTCAAGCACATTAAGAGACGCTCAAGCTCACTAGTAATTACAGAAATGTACACTTTATTTACATCAGATTAGCAAAAAGTTAAAAACTGGTATGCCTGTTAATATTGCTATATAATGAATTTCCACAAAACTTAGTTGTTTAAAACAGCAACAATCGTTTTATTATTTCTCATGGTCTCTGTGAAAAACAGGGATTCAGGACGGGCTTGGCGGGCAGGTTCTAGCCAAGGGCCAGAAAGTGTCCAGAGCTGGAGAAACTAGGGAATGACCAGACATCTCTCTCCCCTCATGTAACCTTTCCCTTGTGGTTTATCACAAGGGCTAGTTTGAGATTCCTTACAGGATGGTGGCCTCAGGAAAGTGACATCTCATACATGGTAGCTCAGGGCTCCAGGGCAAGTGTTTCCAGCAAGCAAGATGGAAGCTAAATGACCTTTTAGAACTTAGCTTCAAAAGTCACACATGGTGTTAACTTCTGCCGTGTTCTTTTGGCCAAAACACTCACAAAAGCCTGCCCACACTGAAGGGGAAGAGAATTGGACTTTACTTCTTGATGGTGAATGACAAGTGTGTAGAGAAGCATGCAGAATGGAAGATATTGTCGCAGCCGTATTTGGAAATGCAATATGACACAGCTGGGTAATTCCATTGTTGGGTACATGTGGTAATATAGAGTATACACAGGCATGGGTATTCCAGAAAGCAACCTGGCAGTGCTGAAACAAATTAAGTATGTCTATCCTATCTGACTCAGAGTTCTTACTCCTGGTTCTCTCGCTCTCTCGCTCGCTCTCTCTTTTGCTCTCTCTCTATATATACATATCTCCCCAAAATATCTTATTGTAAGAGGTCCATGTGCACAGATGCTTATCATAACATTGTCGAGGTAGCAAGGAGTTGGAGATAATCTATGTTTCATTACCAGGCTAATGACTATGTGAAATGTGATGAATGCTCACAATGGGTTACTACACCACAGTTGGAAGCAATACAGTAGATGTACACACAGTAACATGAATAGAATATAAAAAAATACAATGCTGACCCGGCTGGTGTGGCTCTATGGTTGAGCATCGACCCAGGAACCAGAAGGTGATGGTTTAATTCCCAGTAGGTCGCGTGCAGGAGGCAGCCGGACAATGATGTTTCTCTCTCATGGATGTTTCTATCTCTCTATCCCTCTCCCTTCCTCTCTTTCTAAAATTCAATAAAAACATTTTTTTTTTAAATATGGTGCTGAAAATTAAGCAGAATGAGATTCCTGGCACAATTTTACCAATATTTTCATTTATTACAATTCATTAACACCAAACAATGTGCTTTTTTCAAGAACACATAGAAATGAAGGGTAAACCCCAACCAATTAAATGTTTGCCTACGTGCACGGCAGAAGATTGAGAGTAGGGACTGGAAGAGGAAGGGAAGAAAGTAGAGAGGCCAAGTAAACAAGACAAGGACATGGGCCTGAACCTGAGGAGTACAAGTGACTCTCCCCTTTCGATATGATTTAATAACAGTCTCCAAGGGCACAGCAAAACTGGTTGTACTGGATAGGCTTTTGGTCAAAAACCTGGAAATTGAGAGTGACACTGGCCTAGTTACAGATGGTTTTGTAACTCACCTTATTAATCTTTCAAAACATGTTTTGAAATATGGTCAATGACCAGGGATCAATGAGAAATATATTTTCAGGCAGAAGTTTCTCAGAAGTGTTTAGTTAATGTATCACATAGATGTCACTTTAATTAAGACTAGAACACGAGTATTTGAAAAACTATAGTGTAACAACATGAAGGTTCTTAATAATATGGTGCTTAGGAAAAAGATGAGCAAGATTTTAAAATAAATTAAAACAGACACATGCAAAACAGCAATACACATGTTGCAATAAAGATAAACATTAAAATGGCTGCCTATGCGGTAATGAGAGGAGTACGAGGGGGAAAATAATTCATTAACAAATTAAGTTGTCACATCTACATTTAGATTTTAAATTAAGCAAATAAATATTTTACCAAAATAATTACATTTCCCAGAGAAAAGTTAGATACTTTAAACATGCAATTATTACTATATTTATTAAAATATTATAATCTCTATGAAGTCCAGTGATTGAACCTGATTTAGTACAGTAATAAAACAACCACGGGGCCGGAGGCAGGTTGCTGGAAATAGTCAAAGCCTTTACTTCCTTGGTGTAACTTAGACAGTGAGTTCAGTATTCGTTGACTAGTGCACCCCTCTCTCTGCCTGACATTCTCATTTAATAATGTAGTCACAGCTGGGAAACTTGAGATACTGTCACAAGAGACAGAGAGAGCTGAAGCTGAACTACAATGCTATGAGAATAGCAGTTCCTTTGGGGTAAAGGAAATATTAAAATGTCAACCATGGCCTCAGGTTTCCCTTTACAGATTTAACAAAAGGCTAACTTTAACTTCCAAGGCCCAGTGACATCCTAAGGAGACTGGAAAACAAAAGCTGCCCTGCACCCCTTAGCTCTCCCATTCAGAAGCTGAGAAAACTTGAACAATCTGCATGCAACCCTTTTCTCAAGGTCCTCAAGGTCACTGACAGCAACATTTATTTACTGGTTTTTACCTCCTAGGACTCTGAAGGGACAGAGAACTAAAAAACATATAGGCTTGAGTTAGTCATAGTAAAGATTATTTTTAAAAGGCCACTGCATCCCCGGCCAGGCGTGGCTCAGCGGTTGAGCACCGACCGAGGATCCAGGAGATCGCAGTTCGATTCCCAGTCAGGGCACAGGCCTGGTTGTGGGCTCGATCCCCAGTAGAGGGCGTGCAGGAGGCAGCCGATCAATGACTCTCTCATCATTGATGTTTCTGTCTCTCTCTCCCTTCCTCTCTCTGAAATCAATAAAGATATATTTTAAAAAAACAATTTTTTTTTTTAAAATAATAAAAGGTCACTGCAGCCTGATGCTTCTAAGTGCTGATACTTGAACATCTGTGAAGGCCCCAAGTGAACACAAGCAGAGAGCAATCCAGGAGATCCAACTTCTATTCCCAATGAAAACTTCATGTTTTGTGAGTGACCTTACACTTTGGGTTGTTTCCTTTTAGCAGCTATTAATATTTAATAGTTTCCACCAAAATAGCAAAATAATTTGAGTTAGTATAATGCATAAAGGAGAGACACATTGCTAAAATCTTCCCAAATAAAAACCCCAGTTTCCCCAAATATTTGAGTCCAGTATAAATAACCTTACCTTTACTAGGACTTTTCAAAATGTAATATATACATTAGGGTCTCCTCAAGAAAAGATGCATCAAGAGGTAGGTAAAGTGAAACTCCACAACATTATTTTTCTCCTGGTTGGTGGTTATAATTAAAGGAGAAATCCCAGTGATAAGAATATGAACGAAAAAATATGTATGAACTTTGGTAAGTACTTCACTATGTGCCAAGTACTCTTTTAAGTACTTTAATGTATAATTTATTTAACTCTCACAGCAACCCTGTGGTGCCAATGCTATCCCCTTTTTACAGAACCTTAGGAACTGAGAGATGAAATAACGTGCTCAAGGTCAAAAAGCTGGTAAGTAGTAGAACAGGGATTCAAACCTGGGCCGTCCAGTTCCAGAACCTGTACTCTTAATCCCAGTTACATACTACCCCATTAAAATAACATTTCCAGAAGAGAGACGGAAGCAGTTGGCTAAAGTAAATCAATTTTTACGGGAAGGTTTGATTGGTCAGTAACATTCTCAATTTTTCTTTGTCTTCCATAACTACTTTCCAAGTCATGTATCACTCTTCCACGAAAGTTACTTAAAATTCCCAGGCTTTAGCTTTCTTATCTACAAAGGTATCACAGACCCACAGTCTCTAGTCCACAACTCTGAAATCCAAAATGTTCTAAAAACCAAAAGTATTTTTTCATGCAACCAATTCATTTGACCTGACCTGAACTCATTTGACAATCTCCTCACATTTCCTCCCTTGTCCTCCTGTCCAATCTTACTTTTTGAGGCTTTCTATGGAATCTCTTGCCCTTTCCAGGATGAGACCAGTGCTCCTCTCCTCTGTGCTCCAAGAGCATTTCAGGTTATATTTTGGCTATGTGGGTGTGTGTTTTAGTCAACAGTCTTTTCCATCCTTCTGCTCTCCTCGTCTCTGCATCTTTTTAGTTAGAAATCATCCTCCATGCTCTCACAGGAGAGAAAAAAAATAAATGATGTTCCAATTCAAAACAAAAATTGTTAAGCTATTATATGGCAAAACATGTTCTCAGGGAACCCTAATAAAGGGTCTCTGGATGCAAAGGTATGAAGGGAAAGCATCACTTCTTCTCTGAGACTAGTACTAGTACTAGTTTTAAAATTTAATATGGTGAGAAGCAAGGGCATGAACATTTGTACAACTTATACTAGATTGTTGAGTACTGATGGAAAGAATGACTATAATAGTCAGAATTTATTACAGAAGAATTCCATACCAAATATTCAAGTAAGTCAGGTAGTTGGCAGCCTTTTTATTAAGAAATTTTGTTTTAATTTTTCCTAGGAAAAAAATTAATTACTCATCATTAATTTTATTAACAAAAAGAAAGTATAAAAACATCGTAAGTTGTTATAGTTTCATTTGTAGACTATCTACATTTAAAATGTGTTTCTCTCTGAAATGCAATGATTTTTTAAGTGGCAATTTGTTTTACAGCACATGAGTTTTGACAATTAATACATGGTGGTTTCAGTTTGTAGCTCTCAGCATGATCAGCCAGAAGAAAATAAACTATCACACTTTGAGATTGTGAGTTTATTGTGGTACTATCAATACCTTTTTATTTTTAAACAGAGAAACAAGCTAATTTGCTTTTTTTGTAGTAGGACATTGGCTCATAAGTGATGCCTGTTTATAAGCAAATGCCATGTAACACTAAGAGCATATGTTGCAAAGATCAAAAAGGCCTTTTGAGGAGTTGAATGAATTCTTCTGAAAGGTACAGAACGACACAGGTCGCCAGGTTCACTTCAGATAATAGCCATTCAAAGTTAGCATCATATGAGATGACAAATCCATAAGATATGGTGGTATGTGGAAGCAATCATTTTAATAATGTTTCACTAAATTACAACAGGCAACCCAAAGGTTCGTTGCATTCTGAAATTTGGTCTGCTCAACGATAAAAAAACAAATGGAAATAGACCAGACAAGTGTCCTTAATGTATCCAGTGGTCTTGTCCAATTCACAGCTTTCCCTCCTCTGCCATGATAGTCACTTGGACGCTACCCTTCCCAAGCAGTACGGCCAGTATCTAACCGATACAGCGGCCCCATTCATGAGCAGGCTTCCCTGTCCCCAAGAAGGAACTCCATAAAGCCTTTTACTCTTCCCCTGTCACAGTGGGGAAAGAAGTCTCTGCAACAGAATGGCAATTTGCAAATAACTTGTTTTTATCTTTGCGCACGTGGTTTACTATTTACGTCACAGTTCTCCCACCACCATTTTCTCACTTCTGCCATGCTTTATTCTCTCTTTTCGGGTCACACTTCAGTGTGTCATATGGGTGACACAAAGCTGAAGTGGCTTAGTTTATAGACCATGAAATTTTGATGATGGTTAAGTTAATTTTGCATGAATATCAAGGAGCCAAAGCTGCAAAAAGCATTCATAGAAAACACCTTTGGAAGGGGAAGGTTACTGTCTAGTTTAACTGGGCCCTGCTCTTTGCCTGATGTTATTTCAAATTGCATTATGCACAGCATGCCTCCTGTTTGTGACAGTGTTTTCCCTTCCAAAACCTTTATAGTTTAAAGATGACAGCTTCTGCATGATGGACTCATTTTTTCAGTCATTAAATATATATTACCTTTCTCTAAAATAAAGTCTCCACCTCAAGAGATAATTAAGCAGGTGAAAAGCTGGGTGTTTTTTCTTTTCACAACTGTCAAATTTTATTTTCCAAATATCCATAGGCTCATGACTTTCTGAAAGGCTCCATGTGAGCCTAAGATAACCAGTTAGTAATTCTAGCATAGTGGCTATCAAGATGCAATAAAATTACAGTGACTCAGCCATTCATTTATTCATTCACAAAAATTCCGAACATAAAATAGCAAGAGGAACACAATTTATGCCCTCAGGGGAGGCAGCAACCTAGTCAGGAACTTTTTTTTTCATCAATCACATAAATAAATAAAATATTTTATTAGGTATTTATTGCTGCAGAACAAATTACCTCAAAACCTAGGTACCTAAAAGTAAATATTTATTATCTCGCCATTTCTCTGGATAAGGAATTCAGGAATGGCTTAGCTAGATGGTTTTGACTCAGGGTCTCTCATGAGGCTGAGGTCCAAATATTAGCCACGGTTGTAGTCATTTGTTAGGTTGACTGGAGATTCCAGTTTGCCTGAGACAATCCTGGTTATGTCTCTTTTCCTGGCATAATTATAATTAACATTCCCTTTCATTTTCAAAAGTGTCCTGGATTGTACAATACATTCATCACTGAACTCACTAAGAAGCTATATTCATAGCAGACTACTCCTCATATGAAAAAATGTCTACTGTTTCAATTTCTTAGCCTCTCACCCATATTCCCCCTCAACACATACAGGGTAGCTTTCCTTCCTTTCTGCCTTCAAGTTATCTCATCTTTCCATCAATTCTGAGAGCATCCAATATTAATTTAATACATTTCCATTTGCTTAAGTTAACCCAAGTCAAGTTACGTTGCTTGCAACATAAGAATCTTAAACTGATACAACCATGTTATGGTGGTTCTGTTTTATGCTAATGGAAAGGTTTTAAATCTGTTGAGGTGAGGGGAGGAATTATATCAGCATTTTAAGACAGTTGCATAGTTGCTATAGTACAGATAGGAATTAGAAGGGATGAGATGATAGATGAGAAAGCTAGTTTGGAGATACTGCAGTAGTCCACTTGATACCAGATTGTGCCAGAGGCTAGGATGTGTGTTAGGAAGATAGGGTGATGTTATTGATTCAAGAGATTTAAGAGGACTGACAGGACTTTGCGGTGGAATTGATACAGAAAGAAAAAGAGGCATTGCCCTGGCCAGGTGGCTCAGTTGGAGCATTGTCCCATACAGCAAAAGGTTGCGGGTTCAATTCCTGGTCAGGACACATACCCAGGTTGCAGGTTTGATCCCTGGTTGAGGCACGTATGGGAGGCAACCAATTGATATTCCTCACATCTCTCTCTCTCTACTTTCTTCTCTCTCTCTAAAAATCAATAAAAACACATACTCAGCTGAGGATTAAAAAAACAAGCATACCTATTAAAGATGATTCTTATGGTTTTGGTTTGTCTATAGAATGTGGGTTGAGTCTATTGACTGTAATAGAAGACACAGGAAGAGAATCAGATATGTGAGTTTGAGCTTCCTAGACATTCTAGGAAGGGAAATTGGGTCGGCAGTTGAATACACACAAGGAGAAGCATTAAGGAGTGATCTGAACTAGAGTTACAGTTGCATGTGACCTTCCTACAGATAGTAAAAATAAAAGCCATAGATGGGGTAAGATCACCTAGATCAGTATTTAACCCTGGCTGAACATTAGAATCACTCAAGGAGTTGTCTTTACAAAAGATAATGCCTGGGCCTAAAGTTCCTGATTGACTTGGTTGTGGTGGAATGACTACATTTAAACAACTCTACATAAATAAAGATTAGAGCAGAAATAAATAAAGAACAGAAAAATAATAGAAAAGATTAACAAAACTAAAAGTTGGTTCTGTGAATTGGTAAACAAATTTGACAAACCTTTAGCTAGACAAACCAAGAAAAAAAGAGAGAGGATCGAAATCAATAAAAGTATAAATGAAAAAAGATGACATTGTAACAGATACCACAGAAACACAAAGAATCGTAAGAGGCTACTATGAATAACTATACACCAACAATCTAGAAGAAATGTACAAATTCCTAGTAACACACAACCTACCAAGACTGAATCACAAAGAAATAGAAAATCTGATAAAGTCATTTGATTAAACTTTTTTAAAAAAGAAAAGAAAATCTGAAAACACCAGTAACGAATAAGAAGATTGAATTAGTAATCAAAAACCACTCAACAAAGAAAAGTCCAGAACCAGATGGCTTCACTGGTAAATTTTACTAAACATATACAGAAGAATTAGTGCCACTCTTTCTCAAACTATTCCAAAAAATTGAAGAGGTGGGAATACTTCCAAACTCATTTTACAAGGCCAGCATTACCCTGTTACCAAAGCCAGATAAGGGCTCTATAAGGAAAAGAAAACTACTAGCCAATATCCCTGATGAATATAGATGCAAAAATTCTCAACAAAATACTAGCAAACCAAATTCAGCAGCACATCTAAAGGACCATACACCATAATCAAGTGGGAATCATCCCTGAAACACAAGGATGATTCATCATATGAAAATCAATAAATGTGAGACATCAAATTAATTGAATAAAAGATAAAAATCATATGATCATCTCAACAGATGCAGAAAAAGCATCTGACAAAATTCACATCCTTTCATGATAGAAACTCTCAACAAATTAGGTTTAAAAGGAACATAATAAAGGCCATATATGATAAGCCCACAACTAACATAATACTCAATGGTGAAAGGTTGAAAGCTTTTCCACTAATATCAGGAACAAGACATGGGCACCCACTCTCACTACTCTTATTCAACATAGTACTGGAAGTCCTAGCCAGAGAAATCAGGCAAGAAAAAAAATAAAAGGCTTTGGAATTGGAAAGAAAGAAGTAAAATTGTCTCTGTAGATGGCATGTCTTTATTTATAGAAAATACTAAAGACTCCACTCATCAACAAAGTAAAGTTACAGGATGCAAAATCAATGTACAAAAATCAATAGAATATTATATATTAATTATGAATTATCTGGAAAAGAAATAAGAAAGCAACCCCATTTACAACAGCATCAAAAACAATAAAATATTTAAAAATAAATTTAACCAAGGAGGTGAAATAGCTCTACACTAAAAACTATAAGACATTGATCAAAGAAATTGAACAAGACACAAATAAATGGAAAGGTATCTCATGTTCATGAATTAGAAGAATACTGTTATAATGTACACACTACCCAAAGCCATGTGTGGATTCAGTGCAATCCCTGTCAAGAGTCCAATGGCATTTTTTACAGGGGAAAAAAAATCCTAAAATTTGTGTGGAACCTCACAAGACTCTGAATAGAAAAAACAATCCTAAGAAAGAATAAAGCTGTAGGCATCACATTTTCTGATTTCAAACTACACTATAAAGTTATAGTATTCAAAACAGTATGGTGCTGGTATAAAATAGACACATAGGCCAAATGGATAGAATCAAGAGCCCAGAAATAAACTCATTCATATACTATCAACTAATAATTGACAAGGAAGCCAAAAATACTTAATGGAGAAAAGACAGTCTCTTTAATAAATAGTGCTCATAAAATTGTGTAGTCACATGAAAAAGAATGAAACTAGACCCCTATTTATTCCACTCACAAAAATTAATTGGAAATGAATTGAAGGCTTAAATGTAAGAGCTGAAACCATAAAATTCATAGACGAAAACACAGGAGAAAAGCTTCCTGACATGAGTCTTGGCAATGATTTTTTGGATGGCACAAGCAACAAAATCCAAATTAAACAGTGTTGGGGGCAGGGTGCTGGGTGAAAAGGTGAAGGGAGAAAAGGTGAAGGGGGAGAAAAAAACGACAACTGACAGACAACAGTATGGTGATTGCCAGAGGGAAAGGTGGGTGGGGAAGGTAAAAGGGGGTAAAGAGGATATGAGTGGTGATGGAAGGAGACTTGACTTTGGGTGGTGAACACACAATACAATATACTGATGATGTGTTATAGAATTATACACTTGAAACCTATATAATTTTATTAACCAATGTCACCCCAATAAATTCAATACAGATTTAAATAATTAGTTAGTTATCTAATTAAGCAGTGGGACTGCAAACTAAAAAGCCTCTGCACCGCATAAGAAACAATCAATGGATTGAAAGGGCAACCTGGACATTGAACATGGACATTGGTGTGGGGAGGGCCTGGAGGTGGGATGGATGTGGGGTGGAGGGGATCAGTGGAGTTAAAAGGGGGACATCTGTAATGGTCTCAACAATAAAGATAAAGAAACATTAAAAAAAGAAAAGAAAGAAAAGGCAACCTACAGAATAGAAGAAAATATTTGCATCTGACAAAGGTTAATATACAAATTATATAAGGAATTCATACAATAGCAAAAAAATTCCAAAGTAAAAATGGGCAAAGGTCCTGAGTAAACATTTTTCCAAAGAAAATATTCAAATGGTCAACAGATAAATGAAATGATGCTCAACATCACTAATTATTAGGGAAATTCAAATCAGAACCGCAATGAGATATTGCTTTCAAACCTGTTAGAATGGCTATCATCGAAAAGACAAGAGATAAATTCCGGCATGGCTGTGGAGAAACGGGAACTCTCAGGCAGTGTTGGTGGGAATGTAAACTGGCATAGCCAGTGTGTAAAACAGTAGAGAAATTCCTCAAAAAATTTAAAATAGAATTACCATATGATCCAGCAATCCCACTTCAGTGTTACTTATAAAAGTGAAAAACAAATTAAAAGCTGGTCATCTACACATAAGGTAATCATTTTATGTGAGCAACAAAAATGTATATGCAACACAGAAAATGATTATATCATGAGAAGTAACAGTAACAAAAATTGAACACATACTATAATTGTAATTATTTAAAAGTGCTTATATATTCAGATAAAAACTGAATGGGCATATACAAATATGAAAATATAAGTTACAGTGTTAAGGACGGGGAAATTTTGGGCAACTGTCCTCCATTTTCTAAAATTTTTATACTACTGTTACTTTGCATAAAAATTAGTAAAGGCATGCCAAACTGATAGGGGTTTAGGGGTAATATATTTATATATCAGAGAGAGGGGAAGCAATATTGTCATTCTGTTTTCTTCTAAACTTTATTTTAATGAAAAAGTGAGAGTGATCCTACAACACTCTAAGACCAAATAAATGTCAGCTCAGCATTTGTGGAAAATGCTAAGACTACAGGTCAACAATGAATCAGCCTAATTCAGAGGCTAATAACATAGAGTGAACTATCATATTCGTGCTTAAGTGTAATGTGTCTCAGAGGGGCAACTGTAGATGGATGCACTGGAGGATTCTACCTCCATTACCAAAATGACTGAGGTCTCAGTGATGGTTTATAATCAGAGACCCAGATTTTATTCTCTTTAGAGTAGCTATGGAATAAAAGCTCACTAGTAGGAAACCCTTTGAATTAATGGATGCAAGACTGACAGCACTAAAACTGAGGACTCTAGGTTTTGTCTTTGTGGAAAGACCAAAAAAAAAGGGAAAATGAACACAAAATGACAATTTTTATAGCCCACATATACTTAATAGAATGCACATATCTATAGTTGTAGTAAATCAATGGAACTAATGTGCCATCCCCTACACTTTATATTTTTTTCTTGAAAAACATTTAAAATCCAAGATTAGTACCCACAAAACTTACATTTGAAAGTACTGATAACTACATTTTGTAGAACAATTTAGTGTTCAAAACACATTCACTTGTTTTATCCCACATAATCATTTCATGAATCCTTTGAGGAGATAAGGCAAGCAGTTATTCACATTTTACATATGAGAGAAAAAGAATTTAACCAACCAGCTGCCACTAAGCGAAAAAGTAGCAGAGTCCAAACTTAAATTTCAGGAAAGGGGAGGCCCCCAGAGTTTGCCTTTGCACTGGGAATGCTAGGAGAGAGCCATTGGGGGCTGGATGAAAGAAGGTGAAGGGATTAAGAAAAAAACACATATAATCACATAGACACAGACAACAGTGTGGTGATAGCCAGAGGGAAGAGGGGCGGGGGAGGTGGGCCAAGGGGGGGAAATGGGGATGGAAAGAGACTTTGCTTGGGGCGATGGGTGCACGATGCAGTGTGCAGATGATGTTTTGTTGAGTTGTATACTTCACACTAGTATGGTGTTGTGAACCAATGTCACCCCAATAAAGTCAATAAAAAATAAAATAAAATAATATTGGATTCTAAATAAACCATAATAAAAAAGCAATGAAATGAACTAATGGTGATATTTCTAGAACTGCTTAAAACAGGAAAAGAAATACTTTGGGGGGCTTCAAATCATACAGTAGCAGGGTCATTTATCCTGCCGATAAGGTTGATCCCGTACAGCATTCTCGGCAATTTGGGATGTGAGATGTGGTCAAGTAGAGAGGCAATTAGCTCTGCCACATACAAGCTCTGTGTGACCAAGAATGAACAAAATCAAACGACTCCAAGCCTCCATTTCCTCATCTGAAGAATGGAAGTTTTCATTTACAGTGTTGGAGTAAAGAGAAAATGAGATAAAACTCCATTTCAGGAAAGGGGTGGTCATTATTCTTAATATTTTCAGCTGGTTGCTTTTAGAGGTTTTTATCTTCTAAAATCAAGTTACTTCCTCTACCAATGTTGTTATTCTAGAAGGAGCCTCATAAATTTTACAATTTATTGTTAGCATTACAAAGGAAAAGCAACTCATCTGATATAATGAATGTGTTCTAAAATCCATTTTTATAACTTTGAGAATTATCTAGGAAGCTTGGGAATTATGACTTCAAAGTATTCAAAACATGTTTTTCTTTTGCATTTCCTGATCACAAAGGAGGCACTTAGCACATTTAGAATAATATACAGTGCTGTTGATTTAGATAGATAAATGTATATATTATTATATGTATTATACACACACTCAACTTCTAAAGCATAAACCCATCAAGTTTATCAACTCCATACCATCCCCTCCCCCGATAATCATGTTTCAACAGTCCTTAGGGCACACATCTGGCAATTTGTTTTACAATGTTAATGTTCACCAACTTTGAGGGAATGTATTCATCTGACAGTGAGGTGGAGATTTAAGGAACCCCAGGAGGTTTTTCCTTTCAGATAATTTCTTCCTTCTTTTGGCCAGCATAAATCTTGCAGCTTTGGTTAAACAAACATTAAGTGTCTAACTTCTATCTACATAAAAATACAAAAGGTCCTTGAAGATATTTTTTTATCATACGTTGTTCTTAACTCACATGACTTTTTCAGCTCTTAACTAAAAGTGATCTCCTGTTAAGGTGGGACCCAGAGAGGTACCTTTGAAATGTGGGAGATTTGAGACAGATTTAGAATGTAAGACCCTTCCAAGAATGCACATATGGGTCCTTTAGTAAAAAGGCAGCAAAATAGATGATATCATAAAAGCTTGTAATATACAGTGTTGCTTTCCTACTCAGCATCTATTCCCTATTCCTTCTTCCAAACAGCACCTCGATTTGGCCCCTACCCCTACGGCCTCCATGTGTCCCAGGGTGAGCCAACTCTACTACCAGAACCTTAGATAAGCCTAACTGGACTAAAGGGAACCTAGGCTTCCTCCTTGCAAGTGGCTGGTTCAGAAATGGGCATACGACTCACTGAGGGCCAATGAGATTTCCAATGAGAGGCCTTTGATTGGGGAGAGTACCAGGTCAATCATTTGTTTTTCTTGGAGAGCTTTCAGAGCCATTCTCCCTTCTTTTCCTTTTGGATGTTGTCATGCAAAAATGTGACATCCAGTCATAGGAAGAAGCCAACACTCTGAAGGAGACAGAGCAAAGAGAATCACAGGGAAATGGAGCCAAGACCACTGCAGGAAGCTTCCCTGAGGCCCACCTTACTGGGGCATTTCTCCATGTGTAAGTCAGTATACTTCTTCACTGCACCATATACACCTGGCGGAATTGGATTTGTTGTGACTTGATGCCCATGCAGCCCAAATAATATGGAACCAAAGTCAAAATGTTGTGTTGTGTGTGTCCCACAGCCACCATGCTCTGAGCATTTTTTTTTAAATCATAAGCATCTATACCATCTGTCACTTGTTATAAGTAAAAACTAAACAGAGAAAAGGCACGTGACTACCCAAAGCATTGCTGTGCAACTGACTAAATCTAGGGTAAAATATTCCCATCTCTCCTATCCTAACACTTTTCTTCCCTTGGATTGCATTTTTTTTCACCATTAAAATCATTTATAAACTGGGGAAATGTTCTACAAAAATGTCACCTTCATTTTGCAGTAATTTGAATACATAATTATTCATCTATCTAAGAAAAACAATCCATTTTAGAAAATTAATTATTGAGTGTATAAGTGCTTTCATTCTTAGAATCCAAAATGTGAATTGGCTGGATCATAATTAATGCTTTCTAGCATGACTCTTATAAAGGTGTCTCTCCAATCAGATCTGACAGCCTACTTGCCCAACTCGGCTCTTATGCCTTCAAGATCTTAGTAAAACAGAAATGAACTTGAAAATTGTTCTAAATAGGAATGTAAAATTAAATAGTGTTCCTGTCTGATATATAATACTTTTATTTACCTAACTAATATTGCTAATGTGAAAACAGGAAAAAATAGCATTATTTTAAGTTGGCTTTGCCCACAAAGCTATACATTAATCTCTTCCTAAAGGAACAGTTAGGTCCTTAACACAATTGCATTTTGCAATCTCTATCCTATGCCTTTTTACTTTATTGTATATGTACAGCTATTTAAAAATATGTTTTTACTGATTTCAGAGAGAGGAAGAGAGAGGGAGAGACAAGTAGAAACATCAATGATGAGAATCATTGATCAGCTGCCTCCTGCATGCCCCCTGCTGGGGAGGGAGCCAGCAAGCCAGGCATGTGCCCTGACGGGGATCTGAACCAGGATCTCCTGGATCCTAGGTCAACACTCAACCACTGAGTCACACTGGGCTATGTATAGCTTTTTTATAGTAAAAAAACCATTTATATTGGTTGTATTAAATAATATTTTGAAGCCAAAATATATAGTATAATAAATATACAGGATTCTATCTTGGCCTATATCCAATGGACTTTAATTATTAAGCTATTTAAACTGATTCTAAGACAGGATTTCTGAGTAGGTGATACGCTCCAGTCTGGAAAAAGACAAGCAATGTCTCAACATACATCTATAATTCAAACATTTTTCAGTATTTCTTAACTTTATATAAATGCTTGCTATTAAAATATTACAATTCACTCCCAACACCTCTAGATAGAAGCCTACATTTGGAGCCTCTACATTTAGAGCCTTCTGGAGGTAATGCCTTCTGATAATACAGTTTCCACGCCTATAGTAAACTCTTTGACTAACACTGCCCATATGAATTTATGTTAAGGTTCTGGTGACCTAATCTGCCACATGGTCCAACAAGGATGTCCCTCTAACTGTTGCTGCAGGTTGTATCTGTCCGGTTGCCTGTTGCAGGTAGGGACATTATCTCCCATCAGTTTAAAAGGCAGATTCTGGTGCTCCCAAAGATAACAGGAAAGGGCAAACTCCTAAGTACATCCCCAAACAGGTCCTCTATATCTTTAAAATGCATGGACTCGACAACGAACAGGATATGCATATGGCCAGGTGGCAATGTCATCTTCAGGCTTACACCAAGGCCATATTGGTTTTAGCGATGTTTACCAGTAAAGGAATAGAGAATCAGTAACCCTCCAGCTCAATTTCTCATGTTTGCTTTTACCTTGCACTCACTGTTTGCATTACTTTGCAGACATGCTCAGATGCACCCACTGACTCAACCATGGGAGTGAGTTCGTGCATGAGATTGGCTGATAAAATTGCAAGAGGAAACTTGGGATTTAATGTATTTGCTTTCCACACCGGAAAGCCCTAAGTAAGTGTCCACAGACAAGGGCCCCGTTTCAAATGGTTTCAAAGTTTAAGCAAAACACTCAAGGAATAAAATATCAGTTACTTAAAATTTACCTTTTTAGAATCTGAATAAAGCTTCATAGTCCAGGGACAGAAAATATTTACTGCAACATTGTAGGTTGTTCTTCTGTTCCCTAGCTACCGCCATCAAAATGACTCTGACAAAAATATTGGAGTAAGGGAATCTAATTAATTTAAGACCACAGGGATTGGGCGTTGGGTGTTAAAGAGGATCTGCTGACCTAGAAGGATTTTAAACACAGAAGAGATTTCAGAGAGCTTTAAAGTATAGATATAAAATTACCCAGCCTCTAAGACTTGGGTCAACGGCTAATGTAAGAAACGGTAAGTGAAATAGGGCTCAAGGAGGAGCCTGAGACATTGCTTGTTAAAACAAGGAAACAAACAAAGAGCAAACAACTGTTTACACTTCTGTGAAGTCTCCAGAAAATGCTGCTTCGTATCAAATAGAACACTATAAGCACCATAAAATAAGATTATGAGAATTTGCAAAGAAAATGGCACCTGCCCTTTAAAAAGTGAGGGGGTGGCGTCAAAAGGATTTGGATAATTTGCTAAACACATAACATTTGCTTTCTGTGAAAACCTCTAACTGACACAATCCATTAGCATTAATGCAGGAACCCAAAACACAGTATTTTCAGAGTCATGAGACCAATCAAATTATGTTCTTTGGACAAATAAGATTTGGGAGGAAGCATCTTGTGAAAAATGTCAGGAATCTCGAAAAGAAACCCTATTTCCCTTTAAAATACAACCACACAGAAGCGTGCTTTAAAGACAAATGTTGGCCACCTGCCACCTTTACAATAACAGATGAATTCACGAATAACTGACTATCCAGGTGTTTTACTTTGAAAGCAATACAGTGGTAGCGACCCCATCAAAACACTGGAGTCCATTCTCTATGTCCACTCTCCTAAAACTATAAAGTGGAAGTCCTTTCCACCTGCCTCAAGTCTTACCGGAAACTAGACCATGGAGAAAGAAGCCAGGGAGGAGCTGTGAATCACTGTTCGGCCAAGGCCAAGCCAGAAGGCAGGCATGTAAATTGCTCCAAGGCTAGAAAAGATTCCTCCCTAAGGCAGAAGTGAAATGTTTGCTTGCACCTTTATAAATAAAGTTCTGTCGAGCTGCGAGGAAAATACAGTCACATCCATAGGGACAGTCAGGAAGCTGGCCCTGTGAATGTGCAATGCAATCTATTTCCACACAAAGGACATTTCCACCAGCTTCCTCCCGGGACAGTAAATAATCACTAATCATCCCAGATGGCGTGAATCTAAACTTATCAGTGACAGATAATAAATCAGGGCATTCTGATGTGTGCCAATGATTTCACACCGATGGGAAATTCAAACTGCTAAGTAGCATAATTAGTTACAGATAATTCCAAGACATTAATCATGCTTGGGATAAATCCTTGGAACAAACAGTGGAAATATTCTTCATCATCTATATTACCGAATGCCTGAAAGGGACTAATTTGGCACTGGCTTGTAAGCATGGAAGCATTTAAGGTGGGCAGCACTTTTCTAATACCCAGAATTGATAGTCCATCAGACATTTTATAAAATGAAGCACCCTTCCATAGCCACCTTTTCAATTTCTCGTCGCACACACAAGACATTTAATTTTACATTCAAGAGAATTTAAATTTGAATACTTATGAAGCAAGTGAGTTTTGTTTGGGGATCTTGGGATCTCCTCCTAGTGCTGACTTCAACTTAAACCTGTCCTGTAAAGCTTCCCAGAGTCCTTCAACCTAATGTCCCATTCAGTCCTCACTTGTCTGCAATGCACCTCCAGGCATTTCTTTTCCTCAGACTCCTCTCAAAACTTCCTGCTCCTGCATCCAGTTCTCTCAGAATCAAGATCTTCACTAGCTACTCTCGGTAACCCAACCATGCCCAAGAATTCACAACTGAGAACAAGTGGATGCAAGCTTGTCTTCCCAATATTATAACTGCATTGAATTTATGAGGCTTGGGAATGAGAGAGTTTGGATGTGTTAAATTGGTCTTCGGAGACCCCAAAAATCATGCTAGATGAGCAACTAGCTTATGACTAGAGTCGGTCATGAGGTGGAGGCCAACACAGGGCATATGAGCTGCCCAGAGATGAGCTACCAACACGAGTTGCTGCAAGCGTTCGAAAGCACCATGTGCTCAGAGTGCCGCAGAGCACCACATGTGGCTTCTCCTTGGTGGTCCATGAATTTCACCATCCCAAACCTAAATCCGCTCTTCCAGGTCAGGTATCCTTTCCTATAACTTGTGGTGATTCTATAATTCAGAACATTTTCACTTCCATGAAATGAAATCTTTTCATTCTTTTTCTCTGAACTTTGGTGTTTTACATAACTCTTGTAAATATCTTCCCCTCCCATAAATTAATCAAAATATTCTCTTGAGTCATTTTTAGTACTTTTAGTTTTTAAATATTTAAATATTCAGCCTATCTGAAATTTATTGTGGCTATGGCATAAGCTACATATATAACTTTGTATTTTTCCAAATTGGTGGCATGTTGTCCTAACACCATTAATTTAAAAAGTCAACCCTTTGTTACAAATACCCATCAACAAGATATAGAGTAAATCAATTAAAACATATCTATATGATGAACTTCTATGTAGCTTTTTAAAACATGAAATTGCTCTGTATCTAATAATGCCACCAATGTATAGGTTGAATGGTTACAACAAGAAACGCAAATTGAAGAAAAGTATGTATGATATGACCCAATGAAAGATAAATACAGTTTTCTCTAGATTTCAAACATATGTGTCCGTGTTCATTAGTTTTTTCTCGTTTTTCTTCTTTGCTCAAACCCCCCTATCAGCCCCCCCCCACCCGCAGCTGTCAGCCTGCTCTCTATCCTTGAGCCTCTATTTTGCTTGTTAATTCATTTTGTTCATTAGATTCCACATATGAGTGAAATCATATGGTACTTGATTGCTGGGGGTGGGGGTTGGGAGGAGGTGGAGGAGGGGATGGGGGGATAAATGGTGATGGAAGGAGATTTGACTTGGGGTGGTGAACACACAATACAGTGTACAGATGATATGTTGTGGAATTGTGCACATGAAACCTGTACAATTTTGTTAACCAGTGTCACCCCAATAAATGCAATAAAAAGGAAAAAACTACATACGCACTTGTATAAATATTGAACAAATTAAGAGCCATGCAGATCAAACTGTTAATGCTTACATCTGAGGGTCAGGATTGGAGATGGAGGAGACTCTCCTTTTCCCAACTATTTATATTTACATAATTTTAAAAAGTGTATTTATAGAAACATATACATAGTTTTGCATTTTATTTATATTTTTTAAAATATATCTTTATTGATTTCAGAGAGAGGAAGGGAGAGGGGGAGAGAGAAATATCAATGATGAGAGTCATTGATCGGCTGCCTCCTGTATGCCCCCTGCTGGAGATCGAGCCCGCAACCTGGGCGTGTGCACTGACAAGGAATAGAACCGTGATCTCCTGGATCATAGGTTGACACTTAACACTGAGCCACACCTGGCCAGGCTATAGTTTTGCATTTTAATGTGAATCTTGCAAACCAGAATAATTCTTTAACTTTAACCAATAGTATTAAAACATACACCTTCCAAGTCACTAAATTCATAGAAAATTCACTTGATAAGAAACTCCTCTCCATCTCTCTTCCTTTGCTGGACTGTGACTTGAACAAGAAATTCACCTCTACTGAGTTTAGCCTCAGAGGTTCTGGAGTTGTAACTGCAGTTAGCCTATGGTGACTACTTACATTCAACTTAGGAAAATGAAATACGCATATGAAAAGTTAAGAGATCAAAGCAGTATATGTGTACTACATTCCTGATAGGACTGTAGGAATTAAATTAGGAGGAAACGCCCAGAAGAATTTCATTAAAAGGATGGGATGGAGCTAGTCAAGTTTTGATGATTCGAAGAAGAAGTATGAGTATAAAGTGTATAATCAGAAAAGTAAACATATTAAATAGATGAGTCCATTGGAGTAGAATGTTTTTATTAAGAAGCCGTGAAGTTAATTCTGAAAATGCTAGTTAGAACTTAATTACAGAGAATCCTCAATGTCAGCCCAAGGGTGTTAAACTTTGTCAGGCAGAACCACTACGACAGATAGATATTATTTCTCATGTTAATGCCAATTGCTAGGGAGGGCTAGCTTTGAACAACGTTGAGAAAGATTCTCAAGTACTACTCAGTATTACTAAGAAATATCTTCGTGATCAATTAGCAATGTCTGACATGGGCTAATGAGGGAAGCATTGTTCTGTGCGGCATATGTGCTAACTCTGCTACAGGCAAGGAGGCTTTTGAGATGTGGGGAAATAGATCTGACAGTGTTTTTGAAAAATAAATAGGACCTAATTTCGGTGAGACAAATTAGAGGCACAAAGGAAGAGAGATGGCACAATAGCACTTGATGAGGTTTGAGGGAAAGGGGGAATCAAAGGTGAGCCTAAGGTTTTGAGCCTTGAATCCTAGAATGTGGGTAGCATTTTCAAAAATAGATCATTTTAAAAGTCCATTTTCCAGGAGAAGGTAATGGAGTCATGATTTTTGAGCTGGTGACCATGTGAAAATGCCTTGCAAGAAGTTTGGGTACGATGCTGAAAATGCAGAATAAAGAAAAAGGCAAGCTTTTATTCCCTTTCCTCTTTAGGAAGGCATATTGCTGGAAGGAAAAAAAAAAAAATCATGTCCTACTTACAAATCATCCCAAATTTGAGTTCCAAGAAGAGGATGGCTTAACAATCCACTGGGTAGAATAAAATAAAGAACGGTATAATTTTCCCTCTCAAAAGAGTGATGTTTTAAAGAATCTGTTTTGCAATGCAATGATAGTTCTTTTAAAATTTCATTACAAAAATTACAAATAAAGATAAACTTCATAAATTTTAAAATTCACATTACTTAAAAGTTTAGCTTGCCTTCCTTTCTATAACACTGAAGCTTTAGCTTTATTTTAAGTTCATATCTGGAAGGAAAATTTGCTGGGAAAATCCACCTATAATTAGGCCATGTAAGTGCACGGTGCATCATACAATTCAAAGTCCTTCCGCAATTGCTAATTTGCACTTAAAACTCTCCAGTGAGTGCATAAGGCTGGAGTTGTAACTTCCACTGTAGATGGATTCAAATAGGATCTAGAGCAGCGATCTAGTTGACCTAAACCCCACACAGTAAGTTCGTGATGGAATTGGGACAAGAATTAACGAACTACTCCTGCCTCCAAATCCAGTGTTGTTTATAGAACATCACAGACTTTCTGCCATATTGAGACATTTGGTTACATATTGGCCTTTTAAAATGTTACATATTCTTATTTTTTCATAAGGAGTCTGATAATGGGTTCTTTGTCTGATTTTTTTCTATTAAATTGGATTTACTTTCCCCCCAAATAACAAGCTTATAAGCATAGTTTATAATCAAGAAAGTCTATGATCTCATGCAATATTCAACTGCTGTCATTAAAAACAAGTGGTGAGACAAAGTGGTTGCAATTACACCATGAAAGGGTTGCCTGATTTCAAAGGGAAACTGAATTCAAAATGTTTGAAATAATAGGGTTACTATTTTCTCTTCTGTTCCAAAATACCTAACACAATGAGAATGAATGAATTCTTGTTTCTTCTATTGTTTCTAGTCAACAAATGTTGCGTTTACTGGAAAAATAATAATTCACCACCAAGACATGTTCTTTCCTTTTTGTGACTATACCACTGATCTCTCTCTCTATGGCTAAATGGCACATTTGGGAATCACCAAAGGCTAGTGAATTTTCTACAGGCCTTTAAGTGGTGCTTTCCTCAAATCATAGGATAAGGTTTATTTAGAATCTCTTGTGCTTTACCTGACAAGATGTGACCCAGGGTGAAGGATAGAAAAGTTGATTGAAATTATACACCTCTGAGACCTCCAGAAGATTGACACTATTTTCAGGTTTGTTTACAGTGGACTCTGAGAAACAAAATGCTTCCATTTCACCCTGGGGTTACAAATGTCATCTACAAGGGCAAAGACCATTTTCGATATATGCCTTGTGGGATTATCTGTGGCTCCTAATATAGTCCTAAACATACACTGACCACTCAATAAATAATTATTTGATTTGGATAAAAATAAATGTAGTTTCAGCGTAGCAGCATACTTCACTGGGTGTTGAGTGGAGCTGTGTGTGTGTGGTAGACTGCATGGCCCCAAATTTCTGCCCTTTATTCCTTTACATCCTCTGCAGTATGGTTTGGAAGCTCCTCCAATCCAGAGGTGTTGTCTATTTCCCAATCCTTTGAATTGGGGCTGCCCCTGTGACTTGATTTGGCAAACAGAATGTGGCAGAAGTGACAGGGTGTCAGCACTGAGCTCGGGCTTTGCTCTCTTGGAAGTGGCTGCCATTTGAGCAAGCCCAGGCTATCCTGATGGGGGTTGAGAGACTTCATGGAGCAGAGGCAAGATGCCCCAGCTGAGGTCATCCCAAACCAGCCATCAAGTGCCCAGCTGGCCCAACAGCTAACCACAGATACATGAGAAAATTCAGCTGAGACTAGCCCAAATTGCTGACCCACAAAATCATGAACTAAATTAAGGGTTATTGTTTGAAGTTCATAAGTTTGGGGGTATTTTGTTGCACAGAGAAAGCTAATTAATGCATAGGAGCTTCTGCCAAGATTTTCACACTTTTACAAAGTCCCTACAGAGGAAGCTTCCACCCCTCTTTTTAATCCCGTATTCATTCCTTCCCAAGAGAACAGGCATAGCTAGCCTGATGGGTAAAAGCTTGACATTTGTCCCACTACCTTTTCTGGCAACGGAAATGAGAATGCTAAAGGTGGCTGGTCTCTGCTCTTGCCCTCACCAAAATTACTCTCAAGTGGAAAAAGCTCTCCTCCTCTTCTGCTCCCTAATTCTTTATGGCAGCCCCTTCTGTGTTTTTAGGTAAAGGAGGGGGTTGAGCATTGTCACTCGCTGCCATGCTAGTTATGGTGTGTGGAGCAGGCCTGTGGCCTTTCCCAATGGCCTCTAAAACTGCCCTACAGATCCAGAGAATTTCACAGGCAAGTTCAGATTCAGGGTGGAAGTAGGAATGACCATGAAACTTCAGGTTCAAACACACATCACCAATTGGATGTCATGATGTCCATTCTCACCAACAGAACCCCAAGAGGGGAAGGAATGGGTCTTAGCACTTCCTCCTCAACAATGTCCAGTGGCTGTGAAGATGGGCCTGAAATTTTTTTTGTTTTATTGATTTCAGAGAGAGGGAGAGGGAGAGAGACATAGAAACATCAATGATGAGAGAGTCACTGATAGGCTGCGTCCTGCACAACCCCCACTGGGGATTGAGCCCGCAACCCGGGCATGTGCCCTGACCGGGAATCAAACCGCGATCTCCCAGATCCTAGGCCGATGCTCAACCGCTGAGCCAAGCCCGACTGGGCTGGGCCTGAAATTTTTAAATGTATAAAGAAATGGAGTTTGTCTCTTAGATTTTCTAGATCACAATTCCACTATGTTCACTCCAGGTTTTATGGGATTATAATTTTTAGAATGTGAGCCTAATTCGTTTATATTCCATTTCCCTCTAAAATCTCTAGGGAAGATCCAAACATAAACTTTCACTCTATTTTGGAACTCTTATATGTAGAGATGAGACGTCAGTTCAATCAAACAACAGCAGGTCTTCTGATCCAATTGTCAGGTTTTCTGCTCTATTTTAAAACTCGGCATTTGGTAGTACAACTGAATTTTTTTTTCCACAGAGAATAGGATATAAAATTAGATGGTGGATAGCTCTAAATTTAGTGTTAAAAAATGTTTCCTGCAGAAGCACACACGGGCGCGTGCGCCGGTACTGAGCTCTTCTGCAAGGTGTATTAATGAGCGATACAAAAATGAAACTTCACGTGTGTTTGTTGCACCCTCCCAAAGGCTTACGGCTCAGAGGACGTGAGGAAGTGAGGCAGAAATTGCATGGACTAACCGAGGGCAATACCAGGAGGGAAACAGCCCAAACTCCCACTCCACTTCAAAGCTGCACACTTCCCACATGCACGTGGAATTCATACAGAGCCATGAGACCTTCCTTCTGGATAAATCGAATAATCAACATATTGACCCTTTTAAAAAAGAAGTATATGCCCTCGCAAAACCAGCCTAAGAATGTCTATTTCCAACTACTATTTATGTGTTTGTTTTTTGTTTTTTAAATATATATCTTTATTGATTTCAGAGAGAGGGAGAGGGGAGAAAGAGAGAAGCATCAATGATGCCAGAGTCGTCATTAATCGGCTGCCTCCTGCACGCCCCCTGCTGGGGATCGAGCCCGCAACCTGGGCATGTGCCCTGACGGGGAATCGAACCGAGATCTCCTGGATCCTGGGCAGCCACTCAACCTCTGAGCCACACCCGGCCGCACACTATTTGCGTCTTTTATCCCGACAACTCTATTCGGGTTTATATTTCTTCCTCAGTCACTTTCTGCAAACATTTTTTCAGTTGTTCATTTTGTCTAATATACCAATTTCCTGACATAAAGCAATTCAAGTATACTTTTATTTAATGTCAATATTATCAGTCACTATCTCTTTCTTATGCTGAATATGATGGATGTTTTTCTTATTTGTTTTTGGTTTTTTTGTCCATCTCGTTTGGAGTTTATGTATCTATTTTTCAAAGAACGCTTTGGGTTTTGCTTCATCCCTAATGTATTGTTTTCTCTCTCATAAATTATGGAATTATTCTCACACTGCTTCCTTCATCCTACTTTCTAAAACGTTATTCTCTTTTAAAAAGATTCTGCCTTTACACACTCCATTGATGCTCAGCCTTTCTTCTTTTTTATTTTTTTATTTATTATTATTTTTTAATATATCTTTATTGATTTTAGAGAGAGGAAAGGAGAGAGAGAGAGAGAGAAACATCAATGATGAGAGAGTCATGGATCGGCTGCCTCCTGCATGCCCCCGACTGGGGATCGTGCCCGAAACCCGGGCATGTGCCCTGACCGGGCCTGGATCCTAGGTCAATGCTCAACCGCTGAGCCACACCTGGCTGGGCTCTTCTTTTTTTAATATGAGCATTTGAGGCTATAAATGTTCTTCTTAATATCTATTCAGCTGCATCCTACATTTTTTACTTATTCAATTTTATTATATTTCATTTCTAAGTATGTCATTCATAATTCGTTTTTAACCTCTTAATTACTTAGAAGAGTATTTAAAAATTTGAAACATAAGGAAGGTTTTCTTTCGAGTTTCTGCAATAGAAGCTTTATTGGCACTTTGCTAAACAATAAGATAGAAACTTTTCCAAGAATAATAAAGAAATAATGATGCAGAAAGGTAGATCTAATCACGGTCACTATTCAATTGGAGGCTCTTTTATTTGGAAAATACAACACTAGAACTGTTCTTACTAAAACGAGAAACAGTTATTTTTTAGTAATTCTCTATATTTAGAAGACATCTCAGGCTGCTTCAAACTACTTTGTTGAATGGAACATATATATAAATGTATGCTTATTTTTTAGTATAGGTGAAAAAGTTTTCTTCATGCCAAGAATTATGTCACTGTGCCAACGAAGTACATCGTTGATCATCTGCAACTTTATCTTCTGACTACGTGGTTGTTGAGCTGGGGCGAAACCACCCCCAGGGCAGGGGCAATAAAAGTGCCTGGCATTTTCTTCTCAAACATGCAACTATGAAGCCTTCAAATCACAGAGATAGAAGTGAAATCCTGTCTGCTACATCAGTCAACGGGGAGACCTTTTATTTGTTTAACACTTTAGTGCTTACAAACACGTGTTTATTCCATCTTCACAGTTACAATGTGGGAAAGGTAGGGCAGGTTATAGTATCATTTCACATATTTCAAAACCGAAACTCAGTGAAGTTAAGATTTAGCTCAAAGCAGTGATTAATAAATAGGGGAGTTGATTTTAGATCTTTTACCTCCTTTGATTTCAGACCACGGCGCCTATCTTAGCTTAAATATTTGGAGGCCCCAAGTTATCTAAAATTCCAAATTATAGATTGACAAAACGTGATAAAAAGCAAAATTATAGATTAACAATAAAATACAAAAATGAGATCAGAATATGATGACTTTGGTGTCTATGAACCTATGCATGTACAGCTACCTTCTAATACTGAAAAGCCATCCAGCAAACCCCTGGATCTGGAGTCCCATCCTCTGCGTGTATAGAGCCACAGGCATCCACTTAGTTCTTCTCTTTGGGAAGGTATGGGGACCTCAAAAGAGCACTGTGTTTCTAACAACTACATCATTATTCAATTTCCTGTCCAATGCTTGAAAACCAGCTTTTCTGGAGTCGGCACTCATGGTGTGTTCCTACTTTTCAAAGACTTTCTTTCTGTTTGAAACTTTTGTTCTTCTCGGTAATTTTTCATACCAGACAGTGGAAACAAAACTTGGTGAACAGAAGCAAAGAAATAATAAACAAAGATTTCAACATAGGAACTGAGGGGTAAAAGTTAATTCAGGGATGAAAGAATTTCAGAGACGAAGTAAAAGAAAATTAGGAAAAACTGTAGAATTCAACAAGAGTGAACCCAAAGAAAAGATCTTGGGTGGACAAAAACTAGGTGTGCATGATGGCACTGCATTCTTTTCATTGTAAAGACGACTATAAGGAAGTTTTGAAAATCATAATCTTTTTATTAATCCTTAACTTAGTGGCATTGTGGTCAAGCTTGCTTTATGGATAAGCAGGTGGTCAGATTTTGTTTAAATTGTATTCTGCAGGGCTATAGCCTACAATTGTTGAATGTAAGATTATATATATCTATTAGATCAAGACTTTACTGTGATATTAAAAGTCTCCATTGTTAATAAGTTTTGCCTGTTTGATCTATCATTTACTATCTGAGTTACATTTGTCAATTTGGGAAATTTTTATTGCATTTCTACCCACGTTTGCTATATTGAGGCCATGTTATTAATTGCAATATATTGAGGCTTGTCACATATTCCCAATTATTTGAACACTTTATCTTTATGTAATGATCTTCATTTTCTAAGGCTTTTTGTTTCAAACTCTTTGATATTAATATTATACACACACACACACACACACACTATAGAATTATTTTGGTTTATATTTGTCCTACGATATAACCAGTATATAATACATGCTATGGAAATAAGGCAGGCTAAGAGTATAGAGAGTTATGGAGGGATATTTTGGGAAGCCTTCTGGCTAAGGTGAGTTTTGAATACAGGTCTGAATGACATGAGCATAGAAACCATGTGAATATCAGGGAGTAGAGGCTTTCAGGCAGAGAGAACAGCATAAGCAACTACTAGAACACGTTTGGTTTGTTTGCAAACCAACAATAAGGGCTGCTTGGGTGCAGAGAAATGAGCAACTTATAAAGTGCTGGAGATGACATCTGAAAGGAAAGGGGGTTAGATCAGGAAAGCATCTGTAAGCTACAGGAGGATTTGGGAATTTATCCTGAACAAGAGGGAAAGTTACTGGAGGGTTCTAAGCAAAGAGCAGACATGACCTGACTTATATTTTAATATTATCAATGTGACAACCATGTTTAGAAAAGTTTATGGGGCTGGAGTAGGGTCAAAAGTTTATGGGGCATGGGTCAAGGGCAGAAGCAGATAACCTTCTTGGGAGACTTTTGAAATAATTCAAATATGAGATGATGGTAGTTTAGATCAGTGCAGCAGCAGAGAAGATGAGAAATATTCTAAATTGGGGGGGCATATTTTAAAGGTTAGAACTGGCTGGACTTGCTGATGGAGAGACAGAGGAAACAACCCTATATGCTTGATATGCACAATGGACACGCGGCATCCACGCTGACTAAACGGAGGATGGCTCTAAGAGGAGCTGGCTTGCCTGAGGGGCTCAAGGCCTTGGTTTATAGTCTTCTGAGTCTGAGAAGCTTATTAGTCATCCAACTGGGGATGTCTGCTTGGCATCGGACTTCAGTCTAGAGATTCAGTCTAAAGATGTCATTGGGAGGGTCACTGCATATAGAGATGGCCTTTAAAGCTGTGAAATGCAGTGAGAGCACCTAGGGAGGAAGGGAGGGAGCATGGAGAAAAGAAGAGACCTAACTATGGAGCCCTAGGGCTGCCCAGTGTTTAAGATGGAAAGAACACAAAGGCCAAGGGCATGAAGTGATTTATGAAAGAGAAACTCGCCTGGCCGGCGTGGTTCAGCGGTTGAGCATCGACCTAGGATCCAGGAGATCACGGTTGGATTCCCGGTCAGGGCACAGGCCCGGGTTGCGGGCTCAATCCCCAGCAGGGGGCGTCCAGGAGGCAGCCGATCAATGACTCTCTCATCATTGATGTTTCTCTCTCTCTCTCCCTTCCTCTCTCTGAAATCAATAAAGATATATTTTCCTTAAAAAAAAGGTGTGTTCTTTAAAATGGAAAATACTACAACATGCTATTGATGATGAGAAAATTGATTATGCAAAAAGAAAGACAATTGCAGAGTTGAAGGAAAGGGCCAAATTAGTAAACACTGTAGCGTTCATGGGCCATAATACCCAACTTGGTCATTGTCGCCCACAAAGGCAGCCCTGGACAATATGTAGACAAATGGGCATGGCTGTGTTCCAATCCCACTTTATTTTCACAAACAGGAACCTGGCTGGAATTGGCAGTAGTTTGCCAACCCCTGTTCTATTCAATAAATATTTTCTGAATTGGAATAAAATTCCCTTGAGTAAAATGGAAAAGTGTATTCTATGTAACGATATATTAGATAGAACTGAATCTGTTTTATGGTAAGATTTTAGATTAACGAGCTGTTGTCACCCTGCAGGGAGGTTCCTCGATCTGGACCACATCACTCTCTGCATAGTCTCCTTCTGTTTAATTCTCATCAGGACCTCTTATAAAGAAAATGCTTAATATTACATACAGTTGAGGAGGAGGACTTTGTGACAACAGAAATATAAATATGTCAATTAAGCAGGATACCAGGACTGAAACTAACATTGTAGAATAAAATCTATAATTAGCCCGGCCGGCGTGGCTCAGCGGTTGAGCATCGACCTAGGATCCAGGCGATTGGGGTTCGATTCCCGGTCAGGGCATATACCCGGGTTGTGGGCTCGATCCCCAGCAGGGGGCACGCAGGAGGCAGACGATCCATGACTCTCATCATTGATGTTTCTCTCTCTCTCCCTCTCCCTTCCTCTCTCTGAAATCAATAAAGATATAATTAGTCACACAATTTCAGTAGACCTAACATCGAAACCCCCATATGAAATACTCACAGGTCTTAGTTGAGTGTAATTTGAGCTCCATATTACTCAAAAAAAAGTGACCAAATTTCCAAAACAGCTAACATTCAAAATTAACCTACCCTGACAAACATCTAGCGTCCAGAATAAGGGAGAGACTCATCCCAATGTGGAGACTTACTCAATATTATGGGAACTACATTTTAAGGGGTTGGGGATCTGATCAGTTAGAGCTCAGGCGTGAGTGGGCCGGGATGGTGAGAGGTCAGAAAAATTTTTTGCATGAGGAATAGTTAAAGCATCAAAGGACATTTAATATGGAAAAGGGTATTTAAGGATCTGCATGAGAGAAGTCTCCAAACACTTGAAGGACCATCGTGTGAAAGGAAGGAAAATAAGCCATTGGTTATAGGATAATTCATTCTAAACAGCACAAGGGAAACTTTTCTAATGGTGAATCAGAGCTGCCCAGAAACGCTGCCAGGTGAGTTGGTCAGCTCCCCAAAAGTAATCAAGCAGAGGATCAATGTTTCAAAGAACATGGTTTTTCTCCCAATATTTATGTCCCAATTTTCTCATCAGTAAATTAGAAATGGGGGGGGGGGGAAATGGGAAGATGTTGGCCAAAGGGTACAAACTTTCACTTATAAGATGAATAAGTTCTGGGGATCTAATCTGCAGCATGGTGGCGACAGTTAATAATACTGTACTGTACACTTGAATTTTTCTAAGGGAGTCGATCTTAAGTGTTCTCACCACACACAAGTAAAATGGTAACTGTGTGAGGTGATGGATGTGTTCGTTGGCCTGGTTGTGGTAGTCACTTTACAATGGATACATATATCAAAGCACCACATTGTACACCTTAAATATACATAATTTTTGTCAATGATCTCTCAATAAAGCTGAAAAAATTTACCTATCATATGTTTTCAAGTGTTAATTGAAATAATGTATGTAAAGCCCTTTGCATAGTCTCTGACATGTAATAGATGCACAATAAGTGCTTATATTATTAATATAAAAAATAGGAACAGCATGTATGATGAACCTCTTAGAGAATTTGCTAACTAATTTGCAGGGGCCCTTTTGAATTTTTAAAGGACTCAAGAAAGGTTAAGATGGATTTGGGAACCCTTGGGAAGTAGCCAAACCACAGAAAATAAAACATCACTCAATATTTTTTTTTTGGTCATTCGAGAAGCTCTTCCATCATAATTCTGTTCTGCCTGCTTTATAGATCTTTCTGGAATACTCCACTGGCTAGGGCTCTGCCTGGGTTGTCAGCCGTAGGTTGCAGCAAAGCAAAAACTAAGCCATCATTTTTCCAACTCATTAGACCATATTATTAGAGCTGATGCCAGTAGGGCCTTTATAGCTCAGGGCACAAATATGTCTGAGCCTAAATTTGGGGCCTTAAAACATATCCTTCACTCTCTTCTATTTTATTTTCTTTTATTTTACAACTCAGTCAAAAAGAACATTCTCTCAAGGCTGAGATTATGAGTCTTCTGCCTAAACATATTTTTGCTTACCAGACTATTTCTGGGAGAGGGAGAAGCAGCATCTTCTCGGGGCTTCCCATTAGAGGAAAGGGCAGGCCATGCACTGCTGGTAGCCTAGGGTGGCTCTGAAATGATCTGTCAAGCACGCAGAATGGCAGGCTTTGACTGTTTCAACATCACAGAGAAGTGAAGCTCCAGCGTGCTCTGCTTAGCATCCTCCCACTCCAGATGCTTTTCTGACCATTTTATTTTACCGATGAGTTTTATAACAAGATGCAATTGTAACGGCTGACTGTTTCTTGAAAGGACGTGCTTAGATGTTCATTTCGCACCATTATATGCTCTGCCCCTGGAATCACATAGACTAAAAATCTAATTACATGTGTTGACATTCCTTCAACCATTTCCTTTTCAGGTGCACAATTATAAAACTCTACTGACAACACAATTGTAACTAACAATTGTATGGCATTTTATCATTGATAAGGTGCTTTCACGTACGTCATTTCATGGAAAATCTCAGAGGTAGAAGCTTATTCAATGAATGTTATCATCAAAAAAATATTTTTTAGAAGCCCCCACAAGTAAAATAGTCTAGGGTATTTTAGGGATAAGCTAATGAGATGGAATCTGTACTACCCATCACAATAACACACATTAAACAATAGATCAAAGGCAAATGTAACTAGACAAATTCCAAATAAATGCAAGTTTAGATTTTATGTGTGCCAGACATTATCCCAATTATATTAGTTTCGTGGGGCTGATGTGACAAAGTACCACAAACTGGGTGGCTTAAAACAGAAATGTATTTCTTTCATAATTCTAGAGGCTATGAGTCTTAAACAAGGTGTCATCAATGTAGGTCCCTCCTGGAGGCTCTGGGGAAGAGTCTATAAGGGCACAAATCATATTGGATTAGGGCCTGATCTAATGGAGCAATATCATCTTAACTTGATTAAATCTGCAAAGACCTTATTTCCTAATAAGGTCGCATTCACAGGTACCATGGTTTAGGACTTCAATATATCTTTTGTGGGGCATACAATTCAACGCACTACACCAGCCTTACCAGTGATAACTAAGTTCTAACTTTCTTTTTACACTGCAAGTGTTATAATCTCTGCTTCCCACAGACCTATGTCTTGTGATTTTGCCACAAGTGTCCCTGAAAACTTTGTATTCTAGAACACAGAGTACGCCAGAAAGAGCCATCCCTCTCCTTCTGCTTTGGCCTTCCCATCCTGTTGCCAGAGGGCTATCTAGGGTTCTGAAGATCTTTGTGGGAACACCACTCTACCTCATATAGGTCCTTTTGATAGTGACTGTTACCAATTCTCATTCTAGCCTCCGGTTTGGGGATACTACTGATGGAACTGGAGCTCAGGTGCACCCACTTGAGACTGGAGGCCTCAAAATTCCTGCCTGGCCAAATCCTTTTGGGCATATTGCTGCTTCTGCTACCTTTGCTTTCAGTAGCAAATAGAGGCAGAGGGCTAGCCAACCTGGGTCTATTTCCCTATGTCCAAGGAACCTGAATTTACAGCACTAAAATCATACCTGTCCTCTTTACGCCTTAGCTTAGAGTCTAGGCCAATTTAAGTCCCATTTATATACGAGAATAACCCACCTCCTTTCCTGTCCTAAGATAAAACTTTTTCCCAAGGGGTCAGATACTGTCAACATCAATTGCACTGAGAAACAGCTACACTTTTCATTATAATGTGATATTGTCCCATGGTCTCAACAATCAGAAATGAATCTGTTATCTTGTGATTGAGACTGTGAGTTGATTATGCACTCAATAAACATTTTCCCCTTTTCTCTGGTAACAAAACAATTATTTTGTTGGGTGTGGAAATAGGCCCAACAATAACATATTTGTCCAAGCTTCCATTGCAGATAAAGGTTGACAGTGCGATATAAACACAGGTCTTTCAGCAGAGATGTTGAAACAGGGATGTTGAAACAGAGGTCTAACTCAGCTCCTTCTCTTTCTTGCTTGGGACATATGGCTGGAGCTGCAGCAGCCATCTTTCTACTATGAGGTGACTGTGAGAATGAAAGCTGCACATCAAGATTGACAGGATGAACAAACAGAAGTTGCCTGGGTGTCAGTGACACTGTTGAGCCAGCAAAGCAGCCTGGACTTCATTCACATTGCCTCCCAGGAGACATTTAGCAACGTGGGCTAACACTCAGCAGTGTTTTTATTGCTACAACTTGGGGGCGGGGCGTTACTGGCAAGCAATGGGTAGACAGAGGCCAAGGATAAGGCTAAGCATTGTACAGTGCACAATACATCCCCCACTACAAAAAAAGCATTGACCTAAAAGTCTGAGGTTGACAGGCTTGCATTTAAGAATAAACACCTCTGTTATTTCAGGCCTAGGTTGTTAGCAGTCAAACATAATCCCCGGTACACATTGCCACAATTCTCAAAATCACGGTTATTTCATTCTTCTTACTGTTATGGTGTGACGTGTATAAGAACTGAAGTGAATGTTAAACAAAATGTTTGCATTGTGTGATTCAGGCTTCCTTTATTTAAAATTAATATTTCCATTGTCAACAGAGAACAATAATTATGAATACTTTAAGTTGCCGCCAGGCAAGGCATCCTTAAGATGTTATTGTATCACTAATCTAGGAGTTAAAAGCAATAGGCTTGGTTCCTCAAAAAGTTAAACATAGAATTACCATACTACCCCACAATTCCACTCCAAGGTATATACCCAAAGAACTGCAGACAGGTGCTCAAACAAATACTTGTACCTGATCGTTCACAGCAGCATGATTCATAGCAGCTAAAAGGTGGAAACAATCCAAACGTCCATCAATGGGTGAATGGATAAACAAAATGTAATATACACGTACAGCGGGACATCATTCCTCTACAAAAAGGAATGAAGTATTAACACATACTACATCATGGATGAACCTCAAAAACATTATGCTAGCCCGGCCGGGCGTGGCTCAGGGGTTGAGCGTTGGCCTAGGATCCAGGTGATCAGGGTTCGATTCCTGGTCAGGGCACATGCCCGGGTTGCGGGCTGCAGCCAATCAATGACTCTCTCATCATTGATGTTTCTATCTCTCTCTCTCCCTCTCGTTTCCTCTCTCTGAAATCAATAAAGATATATTTAAAAAAAAAACATTATGCTAAGTGACAGAGGCAGGCACACAAGGTCACATACTGCACAATTCCATTTGTATCAAATGTCCAGAAGAGGCAAATCCATAGAAACAGGAAGCAGATTAGTGATTGCTAAGGGCTAGGGGGGGAGGAACTGGGAGTGACTGCTTGACAGGCGCAGGGTCACCTTTGGGGGTGATGCAAATGTACTGGAACTAGATGGAGGTGACATTTGCACAACACCGCAAAGTACTAGGTGCCACTGAATTGTTCCCTTTCAAATGGTTAAAATGCTAATTTTGTATTTTACTACAGTTTTTAAAAAGAAAAAGGCTAATCCAATTTCCTCTGGTTCTCAGAAATACTTATTTGGAACCCACCAAATTTCCTGAGAAATTAGATTGCTTGAGGGAAATTTCAGAACCACAGCATTTCAAGTTGACAAAAATAAAAGGCCTCGATATCAGTTATTCGTAAAGTTTGGGAATTGGAGATGGCAATAACTGTGTCTTCTCTGAAGGCCTGCTAGGAAAGGGTGAAAACAGGGGAGTGGAAATTTCAAACCTGAAAAATACTCGCAGCAGAATCTCTGCTGGGAGATGGGGTGGGGGTCCCAAGTCCGGCTTCAGCACCTCCTTCTGCAGGCTCTTCCCAAACCCAGGAGAATCATTATAACGTGGGGGTGTGAGGTTGCTTCAATCTAAAATATGCTTTGCATCACTCCGGTGAAATTCCTTCATATTATAAGAGCTCTATTTAAAGATTACATTGAGCACATTTCGGAATCTATGAATAAGCTAGGTTTGCATGTCAGTCTATTTGAAACTAGAATTAAATTTACTTCTCCAAAAGCTTTTTTACCCCAGCTAGGTTGTTGACATTTTAACTTCAACTGAAATGGGGGAAAAATGCATAAACCTTCTAACTTATTTTAATTATTTATTGTTAAGGAATCACGGTAGGAATGTTCATTTCCTCCAATTCCACAAAAGCAACAAATAGCCCCACGCTGACCTCAGCATTTGGTAACTGATGTTTCTCTCCTTTCAGGACTGGGGTCCAAACAGAAGCGCGCACATTTTTACCCTTTCCTCTGCCTTCCTGCAATGACTCACTGCTACACTCACAAAAGAGCAATAAAGAGGAGAGCAATGCTCATGGGAACTTTTCTATAAAGGCAAATGTTAGTTTTCAAGCTAACCCACATGCACCACACCATTAAGGAAGTACTGCTATTACCTATGATTCCTTTTTTTAAAAAAAAAAAATATGTCTATTGATTTCAGAGAGAGCGAGGGAGAGGGAGAGAGAGAGAAACATCAATGATGAGAGTCATTGATCAGCTGCCTCCCGAACGCCCCCTGCTGGGGATGGAGCCTGCAACCCGGGCATGCGCCCTGACCGGGAATCAAACCCCGATCGCCTGGCTCCTAGGTTGATGCTCAACTGCTGAGCCACACCCAGCCGGGCTTATCTAAGATTCTTAGGAAAAAACTTAAGAATCAATTGGTCATACCAAAACCTGTTTACATAAATTTCTAAGTTTCAGTTTTGGCTTTACCAAACTACGTTTTTATGAGCTAAAGCCAAATGAGTCAGCAATTACTTTAATAAATTTAAAGAATTAAAGAACCAGCAAATATTAAAACTAAGGTAGTTTTTAACCACCCAGTCCTCTGAAAATTTCTTCTAAATGACTCATAATTAAATCTGCCAGCACTCAACCACTCACCCCAATAATTTTTCACCATACTTATGTAAAGCATGGGAACCCAGATCCTAATTTTCTGAATTATGATTATACAATTGGCCCCTTCATTTTAAAACCAAGAGTTTTTATGGTTTTAGGTTGTTTACGGGCAGAATATACATGTGTTTCTTCAGTGTTTAATATTTAAGGTTTGGTGCCTGAATAATTGGTAGTTGATAGAGGTAAAGTTATGAAATCAGTAGTATGCCATTAACTTGGGGGGGGGGGACACTGTATCAGGTATTGTCAGTTTCCCACCCATATCCCTCACCTTAATCAGTCCCTGAAAGCAGACTTTCAACTACCAACATCTACATTTCTTTGCCTGAAAACATGTTCTGGTCTCCAAAGCTCACTCTTTCCACATGCAGAAAGGTCAGAAGTGCCATGGAATTAGAACTCCACCAGGTACAGCCTCAATCCATGACTGTCGGGAGTTGGTGTGTAAATACCCCTGACTTCTTGACTCCAAGTTAT
Source organism: Miniopterus schreibersii (assembly GCF_964146895.1). NCBI lineage: Eukaryota > Metazoa > Chordata > Mammalia > Chiroptera > Miniopteridae > Miniopterus > Miniopterus schreibersii. The sequence goes on along the minus strand of NC_138104.1, from coordinate 94,132,942 downwards.
GCCACCCAAGAAACATGTTTTGTCACACACACACGTGCAAACATGACTGGCCCAATAAAGTCCACATTTCCCACCCTCCCTTGTAGATAAGCATGGCTATGTGACAAGTTCTTTTCTTTCACCCTTTCTGCAAGCAGGAACATGGATGTTCTAGATCCCAGCTTCAACCACACAGATATGAGGACCACGTGTTAGGGAACTGAAGAGCAATGACAATGAAAGGTCCCTGGATGATGAGGTAGAGCAGGAAGGTCCTGCCACTGTATTGTGTTCTCTTTTTAAAGCCACTTGTCTTTTACCCTAATACAACATTCAAAGAAGAACAAAAGAAATCTTCAGCCACAAGGTAGCATGTCAGGATATAATATCGCTATAGGGTGAATCTCTAAGCAAATGCCACATGTACACAGTGATGGTGCCATCAGCCTGAGACCCAGTCTCTCTGCCATCACATCTTCATTCTTCAGTAGTCTCCTCAATGTTATCTCCAACTCTCATGAGCTTTAACATGCTGAGGGAAGCATGAAGCCCTTTGTAGGAACGCTAACCACTGAGTACAGATCTCAGGCTTGCTTAAAATTTCCAAGGAGCTAAGTAAGAAGATGAAATGGAAATGTACTTCAGCTTCATCAAGCATATCTCCAAAGTGCTCATAATGTCAGTTCAACCAAATTAGCCACATGATAGCATTGACATCATCTGAAATGATGACATTTTTCTCACCAAAAGCCTGCATCTGAGTGGAAGGCTATACTCATCAAGATGGATTGGCCAAGGAGGGAAGAAGAGAGAGACACTCATAAATGGAACTGTTCCCTAAAGTAGACCAGAGAACTTTTAGTTGCACAAAAGAGGAGTGTTCCAAAAGGCAGTGAAGAAGGATACATGAACTATATCCGGCGGGTACAGTACTCTTCTGTGAAGTAGGGGCACAGTTTAAAACCATTCTATTTATGAGGAATAGCTTTAAAATCGATAAATCGTGTAATGATCTCTCATCCAACAGAACAAAATGACCAGGCCAGTTAAATAAAACATAAAAATATTTTCTTTTGTTTTTTATTGTCGACACTATTACAGATGTCCCCCATCCCCACCCCCCTTTACCTTCCTCCACCCAGCCCCTGCCCCCCCTCCCTTGGCCTTCACCACACTATTGCCTGTGTCCATGGGCTGCGCACGTAAGTTCTTTGGCTAATCTCTCCACCTTCTTTCTTCCGGTTCCCCCTCCTCCTCCCCCTCCCCTCTGACTTCTGTCAGTCTGTTCTATGTGTCTATTCCTCTGGTTCTATTTTGTCAATTTAGTTTGTTCATTAGATTCCACATATAAGCGAGATCATATGACGTTTGTCTTTCTCTGCCTGGCTTATTTCATTTAGCATAATACTCTCCAGGTCCCTCCATGCTGTCCCAAAGGGTAAGAGATCCTTCTTCTTTACAGCTGTGTAGTATTCCATGGTGTAAATGTCCCACAGCTTTTTTATCCACTCATCTGCTGATGGGCACTTGGGCTGTTTCCAGATCTTAGCTATTGTAAATAATGCTGCTATGAACATATGGCTGCATATATTCTTTCTGATTGGTGTTTTGTGTTTCTTCGGATATAGTCCCAGAAGTGGGATCACTGGGTCAAATGGCAGCTCCATTTTTAATTTTTTGAAGACACTCCATACTGTTTCCACAGTGGCTGCACTATTCTTTTTAAAGCTACAGTTTCTCCCAAGACTCATCAGTGTCACTCCTCACTCTCTTGCTCAAACCTTTCTTTCTACCTTTACCCTATATAATTAGGTTAGTAAAAAATATATAAAACTTATTTGATTACTACAAATATAAAATATTCCAAAATTGCCTGGACACACAAACTCAGTCTCAGTACTACCATGTTCTGACTCATCAGGTCCTGATGATACAAACTGAAGCCTACATTCGATTGGTTTCAATATTTTTCTGTCCTGGGACCTAGTAATTCAATTATTCAAAAAGCTTTTCTGGAGACAATTTTTAGGGCAACAGTTCTCAACATTGGCTGCATAGTAAACTACCTGGGGAAATTTTAAAATTCTAATGCCAGGCCATACCCTATACTAACTAACTAAAAGCTTCTATGGCTGGGTGTTAACCAGGTATCAGTTTTAAAAATCTTCCCAGATATTTCCAACATGCAGTGAACGTTGAGGCTCCCTTAAGCAGATGTTCCACGTTTAGTTAGCTGTACCTCCTAGGCTTACTAACATTCTAAATGAAGCCTTTAGACTCGATCTCCAAGCACTGAAAACCAATTCATTAGTCAAATATCCATAAAGTTCCGATTACCAACTAGGCTCTGTGTTCAGTGCTGGAAATGCAAGAATGAAAATGACGACTGGGAGAGATCGAAAGAGAAATGCTTCTCAGGCTTTAATGTGTGCATGGATCACCCGGGAATCTTGTCTAAATGCAGGTTCTGGTGCAGTGGGTCTAGGGTGGGCCCTGAGACTGCATTTCTAACAAGCTCCCAGGTAACATGCACATGCTGTGGGTCCATGGACCCCACTCTAAGTAACATGGGAACAAGCAATTTGAGGTAATGAACCCTATGAAAAATCGAGGGTACTCCGGTGTGCCTGAGAATGAACAAAATCTACAATCCTGTGAAATGCTGGCCTCCTGCAGATTTCATCACCTTTGCCCCTTCCTTACAAAGAGTTTCCAAATCTTTTTCTTAATCTATATACTGTCCCAGGTCACCTTTACAGAACGTTCTAAGAATTTTGTGATTTGTTCAACAATAAGTTCACATAAAGTTATACAAGGAATATTTGCCAAATTTCAACATTTCTGAAATTCAAAAGGGAAAGGCATGCAGGTTAAGATTTTGAAAGAGGGAGTGTGTGTCAGAGAAACAGAGCTGGAAGGCAGTTGGGAATTCAACCTGCCCATCCCCTCGTCCTGTTGCGAGTCTGTAACTCATATTTCCCCTTTGTCTAAGGGAATGAAAGGTTATTTGCACTTGAAAGCAACACTTAAAGAGAAATGCACCTTCAAAATCCCCAAAGCCTAACTTTCTGCCATAAATAACTTTAAAGCAATTCAAACCTTTACAAAAGTTCAAACTGTAACATTTCAATTAAAGTGAGAATTCTTAACAAAGATCCACCTTTTTACATTGATTCGTCAACATCATTTGAAGAGAAATATAAATGATTCTTTCTTCTTTGGAATCTTTCTCCCTTCTTGATGGCAAAATGTACAGTAAATTCTTCAAGTGTTTCAACAGTCCTTTGATCCCATTAGCTTCTACTGTGACCAAATATCAAAGTCATATTCAAGTTCCTCCAGGGAGAATGGAGGAGTGACGTGTTGGTGTAAGGGGGGCTGGGATTCCCCTGTAAAGTAATTAAATGTTTAATAAAATAGTATCCTAAGTATGAAATACTAAAAGCCAGATGGAAGAGAAGAAGGGAAGGAGGGAGAGTCCAACAAAATAAAGACCTCTATGGGAATGAAGGACTCTCCGAGGTAAAGCAATTCTCATGGTATTTGTGGTTGGAGAGTTCTCTTTCGACATATGTACATCTCTTTGCTACAACTCAATATTACATTCCTGTAACTTGTCATTACTGAAAAGAGAGGTTCTTTCCTAACCTCTCTACTTATTATGCACTAGGTTGAGTTCTAGTGTCATGGGCAGTGTAGCACAGTGGAAAGTGAGTGGTCTGTTGTTTTAATTCCAGCTATGTGATCTCCTAGATGTATGTGGCTTGCATTTGGGCAAATTATTTAAGTTCTCTGAGCTTCGATTTCCTTCTCTATAAACTGGAGATAAAAATATGACTGGATTGCTAAGAACTAACAATTCTATGTTTAAAGTATCTGATACTTAAAGTTCTTTAAAATTGGTATTACTATTTTCTAATAGAGAGCATACACTTGTTTCTTTTGTCATTGTAATGTCCTTTGCATCAGGAGAGCTAAAGAAGTAATGATGCTGATGACCTAAGCAATTGTCTAATATGACATCATCCTCTGGTCTCTCCACTTTCGCTGGCATGAAACATTTAGGCACTAAAGCAGGCAAACAAGTGTTGTGGGCCCAGTATAGCAAATAAATAAGCTTTGTTTGATTTACACAGTGCTCACCAAAAAATGTTAAACAAGTCGATGGCATTAAAAAATCAGAAGCTTTAATAAAAACATCTAGATTTCTAGCTTTTGGAAAATCAGAAAGTCTGGCAACATTTCCCCAGCACGCATGGTTGGCAGCCATCAGCTGAAGCTGAAAAGCAATTATTGGCCCCTTTGATACGCCGTGTTCTCTTCAGTTTGCCACCGCCTCCCCCTGACCAATTTCATTCATTTAAGTAAGTGGCCCCTATAGTCATTTGAATTTGAGATCCTTACTCTATAGGGAAAATATATATATTCAAAGAAACTATAAGAGAGAATTAGACAACAAAGGTGCTTCTGTGAAACTATGGCCCAGTTTTAACTTGAATTTGGAAACATGAGGGGAACTTGGGGGAAATACAACCAGGAATATGTTTCCAGAGGAACTAAGGAGATCCAAAACAATAGATAGAGAGACATGAGTACTGTCTATTAATTCAAATTATTCTCCCTGGACCTGCACCCCTTTACTCACACTCCATGTTAGAGTGGAGATTATTTATAAAAAGGGAAATACTGAAAGAGCTGCAGGGCAGCCAGTTGGCTGTTTTGATGTCATTAATCTCAGTAGCAACAGGGGCTAATGCCTTTAGTACAGATGACAGCACCTCGCCTCAAGGGTGTCAACTGGTGTTTGCCAGCCAGAACCGGCAGGGTGTAACCTCTGTGGGGCACCAGAAGCTGCAGAGCCTTCAGTGAGCACTGTCAGCAATAGCTTTTGACATTTTCAGTGGTCACCATAAATGAGAGAGAAAGAAGAAAATGGCAGATGAGACAGAAAAGTCAATGGGTTTGCACTTGGCGCACACATAAGACGCATCCTGAACCTCAGAATCATTTGGGCTAAATTTGAGAGCTAGATTCCATGTTCCACAGGGAGGAGACTAGAGCTAGAGAAATGCTGTTGGTGATTATGAGCGAGACTCTAGGCTTACCCACAGGATGGGTAACAGAATTAAGAGGCAGTTAGCAAATTTTATCAGTGTTTCGCTAATATGTCAGTTGATAATTACCAATCTGCTTTGTTTTTAAAATAGTCACTCCTCATTAAAAATATGTAAGTGCATTAGGCAGAGAATTCAGATTTCCAATGCCTAATGGCCCATCCTAGATTATCAACACTCTAAAGGTTTTCCCTTGTTCGTTACTGGCAAAGGGCACCACTTGGACTTTGGTCAGATTCAACAGTAAACACTGTTGCTTTTTCTTCCAGTTCTTTCCTTAGTTTGTTGGGAAAGAAAACAGGAAAAGGTTCAAGTCTCATTGTAGAAAATATGCCTGTTGACATTTTTGAGTTTCCTTCTAAAGAAGTCTCTTTGACGTGAGAGTGCCTAATTTATTATGATCAGCGCCAGGGAAATTCTAGAATAGGAATAATTAATGGGTAAAAATGACTCCATAAGCTGGGTGAATGGTATATGGAAATTTCTTGTACTATCTTTGCAACTCTTCTGGAAATCTAAAACTATTTCAAAATAAGTTTTTAAAAACTTCCGTTACTTCTGGTTTATGTTAGCAAGGATAAGGTCTTCAGCAACAGAGAGACTAAAGAAGCTGGTTGGAAATTAAGAAGTTCTTCCCAAAGGAATATTTAAATGGTATTATTTCATTGTCTTAAAATATAAAATGTATCTGCAGTTCTCTCTCAATATTATATTTTAAATTGTATCACAAGTCAATCTTGGAGACATCATCATAAAGCAAACTCCCTGTGGTTGACGATTTTAACAATAATTCAACCCTCAGTGGTATTCACCTGACTTCTCCCAGAGGCAGAAGGGAAGATTTTGTTTCAGAATATTCAGAAAATCCTCACGCAGAAAATTTCCTTTTGGATTCTTGGCAGATATCACCATATTTTGAAAGGAAGTACTGGAGGGGTTTACATTTGTCTAACACTGGAGCCAGTGTTGCATTCCCCCTTGCGGCGAAGTATGCCAATTTCTAATCTACCAAGGCTCAGGGCAAAGCACGCAAGGGCCAAGAATTGAAATTCAGAAAAGACCTAAGCTATGGAAGGAAACTGTTCAATAGAGCTAGTGTACTTTAAAGTAGCTGTTCTAGGAATAGCTTTAAGAATATTCTGAAATGTCCTTAGTTTTCCTTCATCCTGATGATGATGATGATGATGATGACAGACATATCTGAGACCTTAAGTTTAAAGGACAGGCATTTCCGCAGTCAGTTATTGAGCTAAGCCTATAAAGTAGGTAATGTTTATCATTCCTCTTTCACCTAGTAAGAAACTGAGTCAATGATAATTTGCTCCATGACACATATGTGCAAAAGTGCCATACTCCTTTACTTTTCTAATCAAATTCAATCTGTTTCAATCTGTTTCTGAACCCCCATCCACATGGTCAATTTTGGGGTCCACTGAGGCTAAGTGGAGACAGGAAAGGAGAGGAAGGCCCAGAAACTCCATCCACCGTGGTGATGTCTATCACTGCCATTGCTCTTCTGCTTCAGTAGGGCTCTGTCTCTGGTCCTCAGCCAACATTAGCTCCTGCTGGCTCACAGTGATTCTGTTGACCACAGGCTCCTACAGAGATCTCAGCATATGGCCAGGTTCAGCAAAGAAAGACCATAGGACACCTGGTTAAACGTGAATTTCAAATGAACAATAGATACTTCTTTAGCATAGGTATGGCCCATGCAATATTTGGACCAATCATTTGTTGTTTATCTGAAATTGAAATTTAACTGGGCATCCTGTATTTTACCAGGTACCCTATCTGTCGGCAACCATCAAGGCCAGAGTGCTTAGTTTCCAGCCTCCTCTTCATTCGTCCCACAGCCACTTCCCACCAGGAGGACAGTGTGGGCAGGGCCATGTGATTCTGAAAACAACCCGGTTGTATCCACAGTGCTCTGCTTCCCACTAGCAAGGCCATGAGGAGATCAAAGGCCTGATCAATACTGACTAGCCTGCTGAGTGATGTAAACACATAAATTGGCAATGGAGACGAAATCCCTTTGTTGAAACCCAGTGTCAAGGGGTTAACTCTGTGAGCTTGCAGTGGCCACATGGCAGAGAAGCCAGGTGGACCTGCCTGAACCTCATTCAAGTCCAGTCCCCTAAGGACCCTCTACTGGTGGCTCCCAGACTAGGAACATTCAGAGTATCACCTCGCCCGCCCCGCAGACATCTCACCTGGAAACCCAGCCCTGCAAATGCACTTGCTTAAGGCCTCAGCTGGCCATTTAAAGCAGTAACAACTCAAAGCTAACAAAACATTTTTACTACTACGTGAGTAGACTTGCAGATATTTTTAGTATTTGATGTTCATCCATCTTTTATCCCTGTGTTCTTTTAGCATTCCTTTAAAAAGACTTCGCCTTTCACATTTAAATTGTCCCAAAAGAAAGAGTTTAAGTCCATGATATAATAGATAATCCCATAAGAGGGATCTCATCCAGGGAAGTTCGAAAAATAGTTCCCCCGAATTGTTGATGTGTTGGTGCTCCAAAACCATGATGATTCCATCCCTAACAAATACATGGACACTAACACTAACCTGCAGGAAAGGCCAACCGGATCACAATAGAAATCACCTTTGTTTATGCATCTATAAAGGGAAGCACCAAATTTAAAAGTAAATCATGATAACAATGCCTTAAATAAAAGTGGGCTGATTCCTTAAATGTTAATAAATATATTGATTATAAATGTATATATAGCTCTAGCTACAGGACAAATATTGTAGCCAGTCTTTCCCCGAGATGACCAAAATCACAGAGTAATGAATTTGTTGATCTAGTTATCTCAGTTTTCTTATCCAAAATGAAAAAGTTTGCAACCATCTGGCCAACTGTTTCTACAAACTGTTTGCACACAAAAAAACTTCCCAACAACCATAATTTATTGTATTTAAGGCATCTCTGTCGCCAAGAACTTGATGCAATTTCTTCCTGAATCAGATTTTTTTAACATTTATGAAAAAAATTGGCCAAAAGTAATGAAATATATTTCCCTTATAAGAAAAATATCAGTCTTTTAATTTGTCTCTTTTATCTTATTATTTTTGGCCTTTATGGCTGGAGAACAAGGACAGATAAGAGGAGGCAATTTGAGCACATAATGAATACATTGCGCATTTATAGGCTCCTTTAACATGTGTGCGCTGGTTGAAACAGGTGGTGGTGACCATTCATGTAAAAGTAATAGGACACTTGTGCTGGGTTTTCTTATCAGAGCTGGTCATTTCAGACATTATCCATCCTTGCAATTCTGTTCCAGCTTCCAAAAGGCAACTCCAAACAAAACATTGGAAAGTAAATTAGAAGGCAACAGATGGAAAAGCTGAAAAATCCAGCCATTAAAAGTGTATCATTTTTTTCTTAGCCTTTCCCTCTCTTCAGCTATGGTGGGCTCTGACTGAAGTCCATTATTCCCTGTCAATTTCAAAACCTTTGTTAAGATTATTAATGAGGTAAGGAAAAGGGGGGTGGAGATGGAAGAAACTGGAAAAACACTTTGACAGAATTTACATACCATAAAGCTTCCCAATTTATCTCCAAGCAGAAACCAGTTACAAACTTTTTGAACCAATTTTCTAACTGTTGATCTTTGTGTTTCATGATAATCAAGCAAAACGTAGAAGGACATCTCAGTTAATCATTTTCATGTACAGTTTTATAATTCATTGATTCAACAATTTTACCATAATCAGCTATGTCATGATCATTTAGTATAATAGAGGAATCAAAACCTGAACTATTAGTCTCTGATTATATTTATTGACTTAAAATCTGTGATAGAAAAAAAAGTCTGGGCATTACACTAAGCATTGAACAGTTGGAAATTAATCATGATTATTGATACTTTTTTCAAAGCAACTAAGTCAAGCTGATTAGTTTGTTTCAAAAGTAAGTATGTTTCCAACTAATGGTGACCTGAGAAAGTAGTTAGCCTCTGCTATAGTTTGCCAACTTCCTGCCAGAGTTTGCCAAATGAAAAATTCCTGGCAGGTGGGGGAGTGATTCGTCAATTTTTTTAAAAAAGCTCTGGAACACTTACTTTTAAAAATGTACAGAGGAGACCAAACTATAAAGTAAAGCAAGCCCGTGTGACTGAAGCAGGGCATGGAGCAGAGCAGATGCTGGCGGTGCCCACCCACATCTTCTCAGCCTCCCTGCAGATCCCTCGGATGGTTTGCATACACACAGCAGTTTCCTGCATCTCTCTGCGGGGCAGCATTTTTCACCCTCAGCAGTATGTTTGGTTCACGCATGGAGCAGGCTGGAAACGCTGAGTGACTAATGCCCCAGGTGGCACCCTGCAACAGTGAGAGATGGGAGGCGGAAGGCAACTACCCCACCTTCCTGACCCCTTGGTAGGTCAAATCTGAAGTGTGTTCTATAGAGCTTCTCAGAGGCCTCCCATAAAAATTGACCCCAAGCAGTATCTTGGGATCGTGTACTTTCTATTGGCTTCCTCCTGCCCCATCTAACCTCTCACAGGATCACCTTAAAAACAAAAGGGGGAGCAGACAAGGCCATCCCCATCTCACTACCCCACCCCAGACAGTCCCTAGGAGTCCCCTGCAATCTGAAAATCAGAGCTGCTCTAGGTCATGTTCTTAATTTTACAAGTAGATCAGTCCTGCTGCCACCAGCACTTGCCATGTTCACAGCACAAGCCAAGCACAGTATGCAACCTTGCTCTTCACTGGGCAGGGGCACCCTCAAGTCCCATCACTTCCCTGGAGTTAAAGAGTACCCTACATACCTTGACAACCTCCACCGAAAGGACAGGCCACGATAGAACAGGCCAAGAAATCAAATGGAACATTTCTGACTTTAAAGGAATGCAGGAATCTACCTCTTAAGTTTCCCCTTATCCATTCTATGGGCTTCTCATTATTTTAAACAAAACAAAAAATATAGCATTATGTTTCAACCTAAAATCCCCAACCAATTTCTTAAAACATACTTGAAACACAGTAAAACCATACACACACACACACACACACACACACACACACACACGTTAGGCTGCACAATGCTCACACCCTTGCTTTATGATCAGCAATTCATATATTTAACACAGAGCTTCTTGGCAGTAACACTGATACCCCTTAAGCACAGGCAAGCACATCTCATTCCTTGGCACTTTGGTGCATGTTTCCAAACTTCTGCACATGATTCTGACATTCTACCAATTTTTTGGTACCCAATTTTGGCTGCATATTGCAATCACCTGGGGAGGTCTTTACAATCCTCATACCCAACCGCACCCCAGGCCACCTGACTCCAAATCTCTAGGTGGGACCCCAGGGGTCCATATTAAATGATTCCAATGCCCAGCCAAGGTTGAGCACTGCCAGGCCAGATGAATTTGGAATGCAACTCAAGATTTTCCCTGCACATTCTTTTGTTAATAATGTATTAGTTTGGGGGGATGAGACAGAAAATTTACCACAGGAAGCACTGCTGAAAAAACACTGGCTTGAGAGAGACGTGTGTTCCGTGAAGTGAGGTAACAGAAAGGACTAGGAAGAGTTCTACCAGGAAAATAGTAATCAGGAGGCATTCTGTGGGGTGTGCCTGCACGGAGGTGCGTTTCAACTGTGTGTGCTTAACTGGAGCAAGGGATTTTGCTTGTGGATTTTATCAATTACTCATAAATCTAATTTTTTTTTTTTTTTGCTCCAAACTCCTGGTGTTTGGCTTATCTCTTGTTTTATTTATAAGTTTCTATTTTATTTCCATTTCTTTTTTATTTACAAGTTTCTATTTTATTTATAACTTTAGACTGAGTATAACAGTAAACTACTGTACTTGAAATCTTCCAAATGGGCCATGCTCTCTCTGACCTACAGGCCTTACCCCTGCTCTGCAATCTCTTTCGAACACCCTTCCCTACTCCTACTCCTGTCTCTTTCTCCTAGATCATTCCTGCTCATCTTTGAGACTCTCACTACAAGGTAACTCCTATTTTAAAAAAAACTTTCCCGCCAAGCTGGGCGTGGCTCAGCGGTTGAGTGTCCACCTAGGATCCAGGCGATCGGGGTTCAATTCCCAGTCAGGGCACAGGCCCAGGTTGCGGGAGGCAGCCGATCAATGACTCTCTCATCATTGATGTTTCTATCTCTCTCTCCCTCTCCCTTCCTCTCTCTGAAATCAATAAATATATATTTTAAAAAAAACAAAAACTTTCCCTGAAACCAAAGGCTAGATTAAGTTGCCCTCCCATGGGATCCCAGAGAAGCCAACACTCACTGCACTGTATGATAATCACTTTATCACCTTAAGCTCCCTGTGATCAGGGCCTCCTAATTGCCTGGCCCACAGTAGGTATCAAAAGCATTGTTAAATGAATAATTGAATCGAGGGCTATTCATTTCTAGTGTCATCATCACCACCAAACTCCCATCCAACCTACATCTCAATCAAATATTATCCCTTGAGTCACATGTCCTGGCTACTGTTAAATCACATGTTATAATATTCAATCCCTTAATTACTGGTCTGGGTAGTGTTTGTTACTCTTGCTGGGGATGTGTAACCAGGCAATGATTTGAAACTCTACTTTTATATATCACTAAAGCATGTCTTCTACTCTCTAATTTGTGGAAGTCTTTCCCACAGTACTCTCTATGATCAGTGTCCCGTTGATATCTTTGGCTCAACTGTCTCAGCCCTAGGTAAGATGGATAGCGTCAGTGCCTCAGGAGTGGTGGGCATTATTCCAAGACATCATTCCTGCTGATGCTATCCCAGCACACCATTTAGTTTATACAGCCCTTTGACCCTGTCAATTCCTGACACAGTCATGTGGAACATAAAAACACAAATGCTACTGAATTTTGTGCTTGATACCATCAAACTCCATCTGCATTTTTAGGATAAATGAGCTTTCATCCTGAAATTCTTGATATCTCTGGTGATTATAGTATTGCTAAAGTGAAAGGCAAAAGTGGGATGCCTTAAGCCTAAAGTGACTAACAGCCCTGAGCTGTACCCCGCATTCAAGCTTTTTAAAGAAATTTTTATTGATTTTTTTTAGAGAGAAAGGAAGGGAGAGGGAGGGAGAGAGAGAAGCATCAATGTGAGAGCAAGACATTGATCTGCTGCCTCCTGCACACCCCCTACTGGGGATCGAACCTGCAGCCTGGGTATGTGCCTGACCAGGAATTGAACCAGCAACCTTTCGGTGCACGAGACAATGCCCAATCAGCTGAGCCACACTGGCCAGGGCTCAAATTCTCAATGGTATAATGGTGAAGAAAAAAAAAAGGAAAAAAAAAAAAGGCAAGAGGAAAACATGAATGAACAAGGAGTCCAAAGAATATGTTTTCCCAAGTTGAGAATGAGTTGGAATTCTATATTTAAGTTCACAATTCAAATAAAGTATGTAGTGCTCAATTTTATTTCTTGCTGACAAATTCTGCCTCTTCAACCTAAGGAGAAAAGCTGACAAAGCTTTTTCAGATGTGAATGCCTATACAAAACAACGTTCTGATGAGCAGTAAAGTATATATTAATTAGAAACATATGGGGATTAATTTCCCTAAAAATAACTATAGTTATGAAACTTGAGAGTAAAAGGGAACTATTTGGCAAAACATTCTTCAGTTGTGCTGAATATACAAGATTTATTAAGGGAGATACATTTATTTAAACTTTAAATATGGCTGGCTGTTTTTGCTTCCAGCCAGTGGGCCAACTCAGCAATAAAGTCTTCATTAAGAATATCATTTTAATTTATTCAAACATATGTTATTTGACTCAGAGATTCCCAGTTTTTCTTTCTTTTTATTAAGTTTATTGGGTAACAATCGTTAATAAGATTATATAGGTTTCAAGTGTATATTTCTATGACACATGATCTGCATATTGCACTGAGTGCCCACCACCCAAAGTCAAATCATCTTCCATCACCATATAATTGGCCTCCTCTACCCTTTACTATCCCTTCCCTCTGGTAACCACCATACTGTTGTCTGTGCCTATGAGTTTTTTGTTTGTTTGTTTTTCTTGTTTGTTCATTTGTTGCTTTCAGTTTTTGTTTTTGTTTTAAGAAAAGCAGGAAAGGATGGAAGGAAAAGAGTTGGGGGAGAAGGATTTGGCTGTATCTGTAATGTTTTATCTCTTTTCCAAAACAAGATTTGAAACAAGGACGGCAAAATAATAATGTCCATCAAATCTGGCTGTTAGGTATGTGTGTGTCTATTTTATTATTTTTTGTGTTTGAAAAAAATAACAAGTTTTAGGTAAAAGTATGCAAGAAATTTGTCATGCTAAATAAGAACATGAGATTTGGTTTAAGACATGTGGTGCTGCTTTTTACTAGTTCTGTGATCTTGGAAATCTCTAAAATTCAGTTTCCCAGTCTATAAAATAACTGGTTCCCATCTGAATGGTGAATATTATCTATTATTTGGAGAAAAGATATATGAGTGTATGTATTAGGTTAGGTTCCCCTGGAAACAGTCTCTGAGATAAGATTTGTGTGGGACTTCCACTGGGAAGTACTCTCAGAAACACTACCAGTGAGAGTGTCAAAGAAGCCAAACTGGGCAAAGGGAGAAGTTAAGTTGTGATGCTATTGCAACAAAAGCCTCAGTCAATCCCATGGGGGCACATTAGAGCTGATATTACCCTTCAGAATTATCTAGAATCAAGGTAAGGGGGCCACACTTTTGTACCTCTACAGCAACCTCTAAATCACTGGGTAAGGCAGTGCCTTTCAGCGAGGAAGTAAGATGAGACATGTCAATAACCAACACTCCCAACTACCCTGAAGGGAGATCTGCTAGCACCACAACCACTATAGTCAGTAACTGGGACCCATCTTCAGCATGGAAGGGACATGGTGCAGAGGTAGAACAGAGAGCCAAGGGGTTAAGGGGGGAAGGGGTTAGGTCCCCGGGCCTATGTGGAATAAAATGGGGTCTGAAAGCGTGCAAGAGCAGGATGGCTGTGGCAGGATCAAAGTCTTCTCTAAGCCAGACTCTTCACATTTTTTGTACGTACATCCCTGCTGTTCTCGAGTATAGAATTTTTGTGTAAACTACAGCCAATCACTGCCTGGGCCAGAATGTTTAAGAGAGGAGTAGTATGCACACTTAGCATCAGTGTGATAGTGTAAACAGGAAGCCAAACTAAGGATCCCAAAAAGAAAGTGAAATTCAAATGAACTAATCAGGCCACTGACTTAGCCATCCTTTCTCTGCCAACACACCCATACCAGGGAGATTCACCTTACAGGGCTGAACCTTAGTGTCCTGGATTCTGTTTAAGCAAAGAGGGAGCTATTTCCTTATAGTGCCCTCCTCATCACTCAGAATGAACTGGGGCAACCATTTCACATCTCAGGAGGAACAGAGTATTTTTATTTTTTTATTTTTTACCACTGTGAAACATTCATCTTTTTAAGTAAACTAAATTTTAAATGTAACAGGACATTATATTTAGCCAAAACTCTTCTCTAAAGTTAAGGTAACTTTCCCAAGCAGTCTGTGATATCCAAGTCAGATAGCATGACTTCCCCAAGGGAACAATTTGTACATGGAATTCAGAAATCACATTTAATTAGGTTTTTAAACACCATATTTGAACCTAACAGATTTATTGCATCAACTATTGCCAGTCACTTATTTATAGACAAGGGTCATCTTATTGCACATAAGTTGATAACTCAATTTGGATTCAATATGCTTTATTTCTTTGTAACGCTAGAAAACTTCGGAATTAACATAACAAAACATCAGAGAGGAGCGTTGAGTACATAGTTGTACAATGGGAAGACTTCTGTTTTGGCTCTTCCCTTTGACACAGCTTCTGTGATCAAATCCTTAAGCCTATTTGCATTTCAGTGTTTGCATCTAAACACTAGCACAAGCACACATTACATCCAATTACCCCTACAAGTATGGATTGAAAACAAAATAGGTAATTATCATTGATTGTAGCTGGATTGTATCTTTATTTCCAGATTCTTCTAAGCAGTGATATAAATAGACAGGAGGGTGCAATGGTCTCCAGGAGCTTTTAAATAATTATGCAATCCACTCAGTCCACACTACTGATTGAGCAGACTTGAGTTTATTTCATTATTGATAGCATTGTTGTTAGCCCGTCATTCAGCGTGGATGATTTCATTCCCTATACAGTTCAAGGCCAAATGCATTGTGTGCCTATTCCTGTAATCCATTCATACAAATGAGAGGAAACAATAAATATAAACTACCATAAATTTAACTTTCTATTGGCTACCCATCTACTCCCCCTCCCACCTCTACCATCACTGCAGAAATTAGAAAAATCCATGTTAAAGCTTTCGACTTCAAGAATTCTGTTTTCCAACACTGCGAAAACTGAAATACACAATTACACACAAGACTACTTAAAAAGAAACACACTGGGAAATTCCTCCCTCTCCTTGAGCTTTGCAAAAGCTATTTTTCTTATATTCAATTATGTCTTTGCTTTTGCTGAGAGAACCTGTAGATGTGGAGCAAGTACATGTGGGTGGGTGGGTTTTACTAATCTTTTCAACACTAAAGGCCTGATCTGACGTGCTCATACACAATCAAATACGGTGACCGAATTATTCAGTCAACACGCTGGGCTTTGCCCCAGGAGCTCAGTTGTAGGGTCGCTGGTTACGGAGAGCTATCATGAAATAGCACTCTTTGGATTCTTATCAACCATTTATACTTCTAACCCTTTGCGGTCGTTTGTCTACTCTCAGCCACCAAAGCTTTTTTACCGTTCCGGTCATATGTCTGCTCTCAGCCACCACAGCAAGGAACTGTACAAATCTTAACTCTATTCATTCATGTATCAGTTCATAAATCTTGTTTATCCTTCATAATCTTGCATGTTATGTATCACTGCTCTTTCAATGGAAATTAATTCCGACCAGTACGACACCCATGTCCAAATTTAATACGACCACAAAGGGTTAAAAAGCATTCTTAGCTCGTGGGCTACACAAAAACAGGCAGGCAATGGATCAGGTTTGGTCCACAAGCCAACTCTGATCTAGAACAGTGGTTCCCAAATTTGTCTACCCATAGGATCTCACCTAAGGAATGTCACAAAATTGCAGCACTCGTGTCACACTGCAAACCCATTAAATCACAATCTCTGGGGGATACAACTATCAGTCATTTTTGAAGCTCCTCAGGTGATTTCAGCGTGCAGACAGGTTTGGGACTCCCTGATCTGTAAACTGCACTGTCTCTTCAGATGCTAAATCATACAGGCTCCCTTACTTTAGCTTCGGCTTCCTTTGTCATTCCTAATATCCCTAGCAAAAGACCTTGTGTTGGAGGACGGCTAGATTTCACATTATAAAATCACAGCTGCAAAGTAAATTCAGTCAAGTTTGAAATATGGAAGGTGGGAAGGATAGCACCCTATTTGTCTTAGGCTGGGTCTCCCTCCCCAGTGCTCCCCCCCAAGAAAGCAGAGTCTCAGTCAAGATTGTTTGGGGCCATGAGCCCAGGCAGCAGGAAATGGGGACTGAGAAGAGTGGAATAGGGAAGGAAAAAAAGTCGCTCCAATGGGCAAATGAGCTTAGTCCCACTGGGATCCACTGAGGAGCTCTGCCAAACACATTTCAGAATTGTCTGTCTGAAAAAGCGGAAGAGAGGAGCATTTACCCACTGGCTTCCATTCCCTACTTGGCAAGGGCTGCCCCATGGGTTAACTCCTGTGTGCTTCCTAGTTGGACAGATTTGAGTGCAACGTGGTCAAGGGCAAAGCAGCAAGCTCCAGGCAGCCAAGGCCACTTGCTGTAGGATTACATGTGCCAACGCTGGTTGCAACAGCAATGTCTAGAGAAAAGGTGGGCTAAGAGGATGGGGGAGGTTCACAAGAAGTGTGCAAGGCACCATCCCAAAGTCATCAGAAGCCAATATTTTAGAAACTCAGATGAGTACTTCGATAGGGAACTCAATATAGGCTTAGTACAAGGCCATCTTAAATAACTCCTCTTCAAAAAACAATGTCAACAATGACACAGCTCCAATTTTGAGAGGAAAAAAAATGTAAGAGTCAGACACAATTGATCAAAGTTGAATTTAAACTCTTCCCTAAATGCCCCTGTCTACTGTCATTATTCCACTTAATAGTCATATCAAACTGAAGTTCAAATCAGATCAGAAAGAAAAAAGAATATAAAATACACGCTCAAAATCCCTCCACATAAAAAGTAACTCATGTTAACATTCTGGTCTCCTTTCTTCCAGTCGCTGTCTAGAAATGTTTATATGTTCCAGATAATTATGTGTTTGTACACGTTTTTGTGGGTGATCTGAGTTTCAAGACCCAAAGTATAGCAGACATACTGCTCCCCTTTGCCTTTCCTAACTGCCCATCCCCAAGTCTCCTGCAGTTTTAAATGTTCTCTTTCCCACACCAATCTATACCTTTTCAGACTCCTACCCACCTTTCAAGACCCAGATAAACTACAACTTCCTAATTACCTTTTCTTCCCGCTCCCTCCTATTTTAGTTATTTCTCTCTCCTTTCAACTCCTACGATGCTTTAAACTTTCTTCCTGAATTTTATATTCGAATCACAGAGTGCTATATGTATTAACTGTAATGTTTGTGGACTATATCCCCTTCCCATGCCCAATCTCCATCTCCACCTTAATGGATTGTCATTTCTGTGAGGGCAGGACTTGTCTTATCCATCTCTTTCATTCCTCACAGTGCTCAGCACAGTGTCTTGCCCATAGAGGGACCTCCATGAATCCTTGTTGAATTAATGAATGACTGTTAAAATTGTCTCAGCTATAAGCCATGCACCACCAGTGTTGATACTTGTTAAGTATACCCAGGCAAATATTAAAACCCTGAGGTGCAGTATATGTGTGCCATTGTAGATATGAAAAGCCACAGGGTTTCTGAATGCATTTCGCTTAAGAGAGTTACTGTGGCAATATCACAGTATGCCACGGATGCCATTAGGAAGAAGCTTTCAGACCCACACTGCTTGCACTTCTCTGAGCAAATGAACAATTTCACTAAGCATAAGGCCTAGAAGTGGAAGTGCACGCTTTGCAGATGTCAAATAAGCAAGTGAACTAGGCCAGACCATTTCTCTTTCCACCCTCCAAACTCCTGTGGGGGCCTCTCTTTGGCAGAAGCCAGCCAGCAAGGGAGACCGGGTGGTACAACTCAAAGAGGTCAGCCTCCCTGGGGCAGAGCAGGACAGAAGGAGAAGCACAGCGATTACTGCCGGACACAGGGAATGCAAGAAGAGGAGCATAGTTGATAATGGCACTCATGGTTTCTGCAGCTGCACATGAACTGGAGCTTCTGGACAAGACGTCTACTGTGGTTACACCCTACTGCTAACCACACAGGGCCTGTGTAGTTTACCTGCCAATCCTGTCCCTCGTAAGTCAATATATGGTCATAGCGATGCTTTACATTGGGTCACACTGCTGGCATGCAGGACACATTCCAGTCACGTACCTATTCATTTTTCAACATTAGAACCATGTGATCCTGAGCACAGAGCAGCATCATGACACATCCTCTCCACCCTGATCGTTAATGACCTGTCATATAAGGAAAAGCACATGATCATTTCTGTGAGCCACAGTGATGGCCTTAGTTGGAGTACAATAACTTGCTATATTATAACTTCAGCATGCTAATTAGCTATTCATGGTTTTGCCATAGTCCTTGTCCCAATAGGAGCTTCTCCTAACAATTTACCCCTGGGTTTTCCAGGCTCCAGTCATTCTATCAAACCCACTGTGACAGCCCAGGTGTCTGTAGATCATGTCGTTATCATTTCCTCTGAACTAGTTTCTTCATAGACCAGGGTTGTAACATTTATCTCTGTCCACTGAGCTCATTTCCTTGTCTTCCTATCTGTCTAGAGGCATCAAATTATTGAGTGGCCACTGCCTTTCAATAACATGCACTCTGAAGATACCTGGCTGCCTCATCAGTAGGCCACACATGTTCTTGCTCTTCCAGACTCAATATCACTTTGGGAAGGTGTGTGACATTGAGGGCCCCAATGCTCTGATATTTACATGTTATCTGGCACTTTTCTAGAAGGCACAAACCTCTGTGAGGACAGACTTAGCTAATTCCTGGGTATACCGTTTCCTCTTGGTCATGGAAGCCATTTGGGTCTGGTCAACCTTGGGTGAGGACAGTCCTGCATTGCCTAACCCAGAATGGGAATATCCAACTGAAAGGATATGGTATATCTTTATTTCTTCCCACAGAGACCCATGACCAGCAACATCCTAACAGCTCTCTCTCAAAATATGAGCTTCCAGGAAACATCAGATTCAGAATTCTAGGGGGTCACTGCTCTGGTCTCCCTACCGGTTTTGCCAAAAGTTCAAGTAGACCTGACTGATATCCACTGAAGTCACGGTGTACATATATGTGCATTCCATTTTAATTTTTCTAGAGCAGTGACGTGGTCCGCTACCTACTCAAATTTATGTCTTTTCAACATAGCTCAGTGATGGCAGCCAAGAGTTCCCCGGGTGAGGTTTGTGTGATTCGGAGTCCTGGAGAACACATATGTTTTAAGGTGGGTACTGTTAAGGCTATCAATTTATTCCGATTGGTATTATTTTCTGTTTTTGCTATCCACTGAATTCCAAAGAATATAACAGAACTTATAAGCCCTTGAATATTTTTTTCATTTAATTTGCTACTCTATACTGTATATGGTCCACCACTATGATTAGGTTGTGCGGCAAAATGATAAAGGTGTATTGTAAACTTTCCCAGTAAAAGGCAAAAGGGGGCTGGCTGGCCTCTAAGACTAGGATGATCAAGAAGCTGATATTTGCCAAATCGATCACTTCAAGCTGCATACCCAGGCCTGGGTGGCCTGCTTCTCCACTTCTGCAACTGACAAAATGCCACGGCAGACCATGAGAACTGCTACATGTCTTTCCAACTTGTAGATCTGTTTGCTAAAAAGCCAGCTTATCTTTCTTAAATTTAGGCTACAGAATTTTTAAGCCAGTAGCTCCTGGGCAGAGAGGAAATTGTGTATTTTCAAAGATTTCTGTGAATGCTTGAAACTTCTGGTTTTATAAATCAAAAAGGGTGGAAACATCGGTAGTTACATGTGGTTCAATTATGCTCGCGCAACAGGAGATTGACTCCTCCACCCAGCATATAGGAAAGCATTACAAGAATAAATTATTTCCTGAGAAAAAGTAAGGATTAAGATGATGGGTCTTGTTCTGAGCCCCATGTTTTAAACGCCTTAAGTACTTCTTTCAAAAAAGTTAATTGTTGGAAAAAGAGGTACTTTTTTTAAAGAAAGAAATACAGTCACCATAATGTAGATATTGATTACAAAGAGTGGCAAATATCCTAAGCAGAAGTTTTTTTCAACAGCAATTTGTTCATTCTATTGATAGTTTAGGTTATTATGTCTTTTCGAGTATGTATGTTGGCTTTAGAAAGTGAATAAAATTTATATCATGCTACACTACATATAAGCATATTGGCTCAGTACAGCCCATGTGCACATTTTCTCCTCACAGAAATCGTGATTTTTTTAAAATATGTCTTTATTGATTTCAGAGAGAGGAAGGGAGAGGGAGAGAGAGAGATAGAAACATCAATGATGAGAGTCATTGATGGGCTGCCTCCTGCACACCCCCTGCTGAGGATCGAGCCCGAAACCCGGGCATGTGCCCTGACTGGGAATCGAACCACGATCTCCTGGATTCTAGGTTGATGCTCAACCGCTGAGCCATGCCAGCCGGGCAGAAATCGTGATTTTAATAATGTTCACTTTGCACGCCTTTAGGTGGGGCATGTATTTTCCAGTTACCCATAGTGCCTACCACTCCCTATTGCCTTATATGTAGCGACTTCACATGCTTGTTAAATGTATGACCCATGAAGGCATGTGAATTTGACCCATGAAGGCAATTGAATTTGAAATCCCTGCTATTCATAATGATGCACAAATTACATAGGAACTATTCACTTGATTAAAGTATTGGTGCCATTTACGTGGCCGAGGGACATATGAAGAAGGGCTTTGCTTCAAACAGCAAGATCCTCTGCTGTATTGCAAACTGATTCAACTGGAACATAATTTGTTTTACATGGAGCTTTTTAGAACCAAGTATTGTATAAAGTGAAATACTTGGAAAATTTATCAAGAGAAAAAGTAAATTTGAAAGTGAGAACCAATGGGATGTCAAAAAAAAAAAAAAAGCCTGAAAGACAAAAAGCATTTAGAAAATAATAGAAGTTTACCTGCAACAAAATTCAAGGGAGTCAGACTTCAGAAGAAATGGTTTGGCAATGCATGTGCGTGTGTGTGTGTATGCACGTGCGTGTGTATGTATAACAGAAAAGTAAAATTGCCTTTAGTCTGTTTATGGTAGAAAAATAGCAACTTTCTCATGTGATTACCAAATCCAAAAAGGCTATGCCCCTTCTTCAGACATCAGCATTGCTAAAGTCAGGGCTAGAGTTTTTTTGGCTAGATGAGTCCAGTCCTTGGGGGATCAGATAATCTTACTATTTTTGGTTTATTGCAGGGTACAAAGTGATTTTCCCCCTAACTGCGAAACACGGTGCACATGCTTATTGATAAGTGAGACAGGGGAAAATGTCAGTTTTGCCTCCACAATGAAGAGGGCTTTCGAGTTAGATAATTGAGTCTGGGCCCCAGCTCTGCTGCTTACAAGCTGCTAGCGCCCAACAGTGGCCGCACTGTCCTCATTCCTGAGTCCCACATCTTGACTACATTCCTCAGCATCCATCGTAGTTCTGTGTAGCCCTGTGACCGAATTCTGGAATAGAAGTGATGTGTGCCATTGCAGGCCCAGCCCATTAACACCTTGCAAGGGCATTCCCCATGTTCTTTTCC
This sequence comes from Miniopterus schreibersii, assembly GCF_964146895.1. Taxonomy (NCBI): domain Eukaryota; kingdom Metazoa; phylum Chordata; class Mammalia; order Chiroptera; family Miniopteridae; genus Miniopterus; species Miniopterus schreibersii. Next base: position 94,110,946 of record NC_138104.1, on the reverse strand, counting down.
CATCTGCCCTGTGAAGAGTGGACTCTGAAAGCCGCCAGGACAGTGGAGGCAAGAACCAGGAACCATGAAGAGCTGCATGCCCCTGCCCTCATCCCCCCAGCCCCACTAATCTGCATGGCGCTGGGTGGGAGCAAAAAAGAAACTTTGACATCACAGATATGCTGGGTTGTTTGTTACAGCTTCTGGCCAATAATGACAAATACACTGTGTGACAGTGGCAAAGTCACCAAACTTCTCTAAATTCAGCATCGTCATCAATAAACCGAGATTAACAGTGTATCTAATTTAGGCGGCTGGTGTGAGGCTTTATTAAGAAAATGTCATCATAAGACAACACTAGAATGAAATGAACAAAACTTCCACAATCTCGGCACCTTGAATCAAGTGTTTTTACCTTTGTTTTTACCATGTCTATTTTTAATGCTTACCCACATGAATATGTAATTGACATAATTAATAATTATATAAATTATAAAAGAAAAAAAGAAAAAATGTCTAGTACTGAGCACAATGGTTCACACACTGAATTATCAATAAATATTACCTACTAGAATGGTTCTACATGCATATTAGCTATTACAATGTTATATGAATTACAAAGATAGAAAATGACATCATTTCTTCTGTTTGGTAATATCTCTCTATACTCTGTCACATGCAGAAACCAATCCTTACATTCAGGCAATTCTAATACCATTCATACTGATTAAGTACTCCTTTGAAGATCCGGAGTCCCACAGGGCTGGGATTAATGTTGAACTGGATAAGTCGCCATTACAACAGCTGCTTGAACCACTGGAGTGTACCCGATCGCTCTCTAAATTGAAAACTCTGAGAAATCACTATCAGGCATTATATCCACAAGCACAAAAACCTGCCAAGCTTCAAACCACCACGGAGTCAAAAGAACACCAGGCTACCCTGAGACCACACCAACTGCAGAGGATGCTGCCTCTGCTGTCATCATCAATTACAGTGTATTAAGGTCCCGTAGGGTGTAGTACTTAATAAATGGCCTAGCTTAATAGATGTTAACTAATTACACCTAGAGACTCCTCATCCACCCAAGGCAAGTAATACAATATACCAGGTGAGGAAGTCTGGATTTCTCATTTTGACCCTTGGAATGCCTCTGTGTGTCCTTGAGACAGGATACTGAGGCAAAAGGAGATCCTTCCTACTTTGAAGGCTGCCCTACTCTGATCCCTAAGTCAGAGATCTGCATGCATTGACTCTAAAAACCTCTTTATCATCAGACTCTAAAATCAGTTTTTAGAGACTGCAAATCAGGTTAAATTCCTAAAGAGGAGGGAAATAGGTCAGATCCCAACCTGAGTTGGTTCTCTGCGCTCTCAGGTAATGAATGGGCTGTTCACAGCAGCTATAGCACAGAGCACAAAAGAATAAATTTTACTTTGGCACAGCATTCTGCTCATCATAGTGTAGAATATAAGGGAATGTTTCTAGCTTCTAGGGGGTATCAGGATAACAGATTTTTTTTGAGAACTTGATGAAAGCTAGGAATCCTCTCTCCAGAAAAAAAAAAAAAAATCAAGGCGTTTATAGACCCTCCCACTCTTATCTATAACTGCAACTCTTCTCTGTTCAGGCTTGAGCATGAACGTGAGTGAATGAGAATCCCCTGGAGGGCCTTTTAGAACCGAGGGCTGGGACCCACCTCCAGAGTTTCTGATTCACTGAGCGGGTGGAGCCTGAGAATTTATATCTCCAACAAGTTCTCTGTGCTGCAGCTGCTGCTGCCCTGGGAACTACAGGGCTTTACAAGTACTGGTTGAAAACCTCTGCTCCTAGAAGCCCACTTGAGAACATTTCAAATGCTGCGAGCAGGGTCCCATCAACACGAAAGTCATAGGGCAGGAGATAAAAGGTGCAAACTCTCAGCAACACCGAGCTCTGATAGGTGACCTCCAGAGAACACTCGCCTTACAGCAGGTGCAATCTGTGTCTTTTCCTCTGAGTCCTTTGCTTCTCTGTCCTCTCCCCCTGCCTCCACCTTTCTTTTTCCCTCTGTTTCAATGCCTCCATGTTTCTGGGTCCTTCTTCCCCATCTGTCCCAGTGTGCGCATGTATGTGGCTCTTTAGATGACTGAGTTTGCTTCTGTCCCTCTCTTACTATCACTGATTTCTCCCCCTCTACACATTATTATAATAGGAAACTATTTTCAGATTTTAAAATTTGTTGTAGCTATTCAACAAAGCTTTGTGACTCACATTCTTAATTTCAAAGCAAGTAAATGGAGTGTTTTATATTTCTCTCTAAATGACATAAAATACTAAAGACTCTTGACATTTTTCCTAGGATAACTCACATCTTGTTTAATGGGGGAAAATATTCCCACCTTTCTCTGCAAGAGCACTATCCAGTAGAACTTTCTGCAGTGGTAAAAATCTTCTGATTCTGCATCATTCAACCCAGTAGCCATTGGCGACATGTGGCAACTGAGCACTTAAAATATGCCTAGTGTGACTGAGTGATTTTAAATTTAAATAGCTATATGTTGCCAGCAGCTACCATACTGAGCAATGTAGTTCTGTATTATCTACCTTGAACATTATATAAATTATATATACAGGGTGCAGATGTCTTTTAAAATCTCTCAAGCTATGCTACATCACCTTGACATCAAACAGAAATTAGAAATGCATCCCTTTCTGTAACCCTTTCGTGATTCTGATTTACAATTACACAAGGAGGTGTTGTTTTAATTTAATGAACTACTACTAATAATGATAATAATGATAATTGTTAATAAAAACCAATTCAAATAATGAAGAGATTTTTCTACCAGACACCTAGGAGCCAAAATCCTTTTCTCCAGGGAGTAGTATAACCATCTGTTTGCATCTGTTGGACCAGCTCTGTTTGTTCCACTTGAACAGGGACTGCAAAGTGGCAGCACGAACATCCCGGTCATTCATTAGCAGACATGGAGACACAGACAATCACTTGGAACCCAGCTGGTCACTAACCAGTGACTTATTGCAGTGTCCAGACAAATGACCTCTATTCTTGTTTTGATGATGCCTTGGAGTCTCAGGGGGATGCCAAAAACTTAAGAACATCTCAAGTCAAAATTATTTTGAGGTCATGTTAATTTCAAGGTAAATAAATATTCACCATGCAGCCCCTTTTCAAAGTTAGTGAGAGAAATTAAGTATACATAAAATATGTTATAATTTCAAAAAGGATGGTGGAAACACTGTCCAGTCTCTCATTTTAAAACCTCTCAAAAAGGCATCCAAATTGGAAAGGAGGAAGTAAAACTGGTAATGTTTGCAGATGACATGATATTATATATAGAGAACCCTAAAGATGCCACCAAAAAAACTATTAGAACTAACAAATGAAGTCAGTAAAGTTGCAGGATATAAAATCAATATACAAAAATCTGTTGCATTTCTATACACTAATAATAAACTATCAGAAATTAAGAAAATAATCCCATTTACAATTATATCAAAAATAATAAAATATCCAGGAATAAATTTAACCAAGAAGGTGAAATACCTGTACAATGGAAATTATAAGACATTGAAAGTAATTGAAGAGGACACAAATAAATGGAAAGTTGTTCCATGCTCATGGATAGGAAGAATTAATAATGTTAAAATGTCCATACTACTCAAATTCATCCACAGATACAATGCAATCCCTACCAAAATTCCAATAGTATTTTTCACAGAAATGGAATAATCAATCCTAGAATTTGTATGGAACCACAAAAGACCCCTAATAGCCAAAGAAATCTTGATAAAGGAAAACAAAGCTGGAGGCATCACCCTCCCGGATTTCAAACTATATTACAAAGCTGTAGTAATCAACACAGTATGGTATTGGCATAAAAACAGACACATAGATCAGTGGAACAGAGTAGAGAGTCCAGAGATAAACACATGCATATATGGTCAACTAATTTTCAATAAAGATGCCAAGAATACACAATGGAGAAAGGATAGTCTCTTTAATATGTATATGGTGTTGGGAAAACTGGACAGTTCCATGCAAAAGAATGAAACTTGACCACTATCTTACACCATACACAAAAATTAACTCAAAATCAATTAAAGACATACACTTAAGACCTGAAAACATAAAACTCCTAGAAAAAAATGTAAGGGTAAGTTCCTTGACATGGGTCTTGACGATGTTTTTCTGTTGTTGTTTTTTTATGTGACACCAAAAGCAAACAAAACAAAAATATAAACAAACAAGTGGGACTGCGTCAAACTAAAAAGGTATTGCACAGCCAAGGGGAAAAAAATCAACAAAATGAAAAGGCAACCGACTGAATGGAAGAAAATATTTGCAAATATGTATCTGATAAAGGGTTAATATCAGAAACATAAAGATCTCGTACAACTGAATAGCAAAGAAACAAACAATCAGATTAAAATGGGACAGAGGATCTGTATAGACATTTTCCAAAGATACAGAGATGGCCAACAGATACATGAAAAGACGTTCAACGTCACTAATCATCAGAGAAATGCAAATCAAAGCCATAATGAGATATCACCTCGTGCCTGTTAGAATGGCCACCATCAAAAAGACGAGAGATAAGTGTTGGCAAGAACGTAGAAAAAGGGGAACACTTATGTACTATTGGTGGGAATGTAAATTGGTGCAGCCACTATGGAAAACAGTATAAAGGGTCCTCAGAAAGTTGGAAATAGAACTACCAATACGATCCAGCAATTCTACTTCTGAGTATTTATCCAAAAAAGCAAAACACTAACTTGAAAAGATATATGCACTCCCATGGCATTACAGCATTATTTTAGCCAAGACATGAAAGTGAGACACACATGTGCACGCAGGCGCACGTGCACACACACACACACACACACACACACACACACACACACAAGAATGTTATGCAGCCATAAAAAAGAAGGAAGTCTTGCCATTTATGACAACATGGTTGGACCTTGAGGGTATTATGCTATGTGAAATAAGTCAAATTGAGAAAGGCAAATACTGTATGATCTCACTTATATGTGGAATCTAAAAAATAATAATAATAACTCAACAGAACCACCACCAAAAACCCCCAAACTGATAGATACAGAGAACAGATTCATGGTTGCCGGAGGCAGGAGTCGGGGATGGGTAAAATGGCTGAGGGCAGTCAAAAGATACAAACTTCCAGGTACAAAAGGTACAGACTTACGCAATAAATATCCTGTACATGCAATGTACAGCATAGTGACCACAGTTAATAATACTGTATTGGATATCTGAAAGTGCTAAGAGAATAGAACTTAAAAGTTCTCATCACACACACAAAAATGTAACTATGAGTGATGATGAATGTTAACTGGACTTTCTGTGGTTATCATTTTGCTTTATATACAAATATTAAATCATTTTGTTGTGTACCCAAAACTAATATTGTATGTCCATTATACCTCAATAAAAAATTTTAAATTAAAACAGAAAACTCCTCAGATGCTGCATTCTCAGATTCCTACTCAAGTAACTCCAATTCTTTCTTTTCCTAGAGTTTTGAGCTGGCTTAGAAAATGTGAAAATTAAAACCTATTAGAGACTACATCTACCTGTGAAGGCAAATCCATGCCATGAAAATGAAAAATCAGATCTCACTATCTTTAACTGTTGTCCAATAATTGTGCCTACACCAAGGATTCATACCATTGGCCAAAATTCTCTGGGGGAAACCCATTTTCACAATGCTTATAAGAACATTTGTGTTTAATATAAGACCTTATATTTGCAGGGTGCTTAAGAGCTTATTGATTGCTTTTATCTACACTGGCCTTCAATCCTCACCAAAACACTGGGAGGTGGGCTATTAGGGCCTCACTTTTATAGATGAGGAAATTTAGGCTCAAAGGGTCTAATTGATAGGGAAATAATCTATTGAAACAGACAAGTAGGTAGGGAAAAAAATCTTAAGTCAACTTTGCAGAAAAGTAGGCTTGGGTCAGAGGACTGGGGAATCATATCAAACTCCCCACTGTCTTAAACATTATACATTTTGAAAAGTGGAATGGCCATTTCACATTGAATTAACCACATGGAACGGAGCCCATGCTGTCCCAAGGCAGATTAATGGAGGCAGAATTTGAGACAATGCCTTTGAGCTTTCTTTTTTATACATATAACAGAAAGTTTATTTAGAAAGCTACAGAGGTGGAAGTGAGCTGTAGAAGAAATGGGCTCAGGAAACAAGTCACAGAGGCAGAAGAAGGGCCCTTGGAGCTTAGGAGAAAGAGAGAGGCAAGGAAAACGCACCTGGGGGAAGGGAATGGGAAAGGAGCTGGCCTGCTCCATACAGAGAGCCACAGAGCCTTCTTAAAGTACATGTTACAGTATGTGAAACTTCTACAGATTTTTTTTTTTTTTCTGTATCAAGGATTGGCATGTTGTATGAGCTTTATATAAAGGCAGGGCTCTTTTCCTTGAAATCAGTCAGAAGCCTGAAATCTCTAAATGTTTACCATAATAAATCACCTTAATATGTCTCATTTTGCTAAGTTGTTATCCAATTTGTGTAATGTAGGCCAAGTTTGTGGAAAGAGCTAGGCGAACTCAGTTTAAACCTGTTAAGGAAATGTACTTACCCCTGAACTGACCTGTTTTGAACACTGAGCCATATTTTCAGGGACAGATTAAGAAACAGATCCCAGGCTGAATATAGCAGACTCTTTTTCCTTTAAATGAAATCTACATGAGAAGCATAGAACTTTTACAGCCTTTATTTGAAGTTGTAACACGAAGTGAAATTCTGTTGAACACTTTCTGGGTAGCTATGGCAACAACGATTATCACCACATACTACGAACCAAAATAACACCTGCATCCACATCTATTCTAAACCCTTAATTAAAGAGAAAAGCCCCATTCAAGTTTCCAGTTGGTAAATTTGGGAGAAAACTTCAACAAAAATGTTGGGAAATCTATTTAGGTTTGAGTTCTGTGTTTGGTTCAGGGAGGTCCCCCTCCTTTCAGGACAACTTCACTCTGACTCTGCCTGCCCGCACCAGAACCACCCACGCTGTTATGTTTCTGGAGAAAGAGAGGTTTCAGCGTTTCCTTTTCTAAGGAGTTAATCAGTAATGAGAGCTCCAGGGACCAAAAGTAAAGTACTCCTTTCAGACAATTATATATGTGCATGGGAACTTTCGGCTTGTTTTTAGGTTTTCTACAGGAAGGAAAGGGGGGGAAGGAAAACAAGAAAAGGAGATGAAGACTGAAGAGAAAAGAAGGTGGGAAAAGGAAAACAGAAAATTGCATGAAGGAAAATGGACCCGTGAACAAAAAAGGGGGCAAGGGAAAGCGAAGGGGGAAAGCTTGCATGACGCCTGGAAAGTGAAATCAGGCTCCATACAGGCTGAGAATGGAAGATTCTGCGGTAGACAGATTGCAGGAACTGGTCCAGTTCTTCACTCCACCTATTTCCAAGTCCTTTGCTCTACAATTCTGCAGTGCCCACCCTCTCCAACTCACTTGCACTCCCTTTAGCCCGTGCGAGTAGGCTTGCTTGTGTCCGTCCTTTACCATCGCTGTGAGAACATTTTTGGGCTTGCCTGCTGGTGAAAGAAAGACACATGGAGGAGAGCTGATGTGCTCCTGTCTTTCCAGCCAAGGCCATCTTAGATGGGCTGACAGCTGGCATAGTGGAAGATATCAGAGCCAGCTCAGCCAGCATCAAGAACGCTGCCTTGGTCAACTGGCAGCTGACCGTGGACACAGGAGTGAGCCTTGCCGGGATCAGCTAAATAAATGTATAATATCATATGTCACCAAGGACACTTGGTATGCAGCATTACTATGGCTATAGGTCACTGAAACAAGTATATGCTCTGCTAATCAAGGCCTTTCATTCTATCCCCATTATATTAATGCTTTCTAACACATAATCTTATAAATCAGTGTGAAAAGTCCATAGGAAGAAATGGAATGTAGGACAATCCTCAAATAAACACAGAAAATGCAAACGTTTCGGGGGAGGAAACAAGATGGCGGCATAGGTAACTGCAGTCCCCGCCGCCTCCCGCAACCACATCAAAATCACAACTAAAATACAGAACCACCATCACTCAGAGCCTCCTGAGATCCGGCTGAACAGAAGCCCCACAACCAGGGAACTGAAGCAGCACCGAGACCGGGAGGAGGGGGAGACGCGGGCGGGGCGGGGCTGGATCCCGGAGACAGGCCGCGGGCCCACACCCGGTGCCGCGGGGAAACCCGGGAGGGAATCTCGGCGGAGGAGGTTTCCCGGAGGACCTGGGCCGAGAAGAGACGTCCCCACAACTTCGGGCTGTGAAAACCAGCGGGGACTGTCACTGAGGGTCGCGGAGGCTGCGGGAGCCCCAGGCTTTCCTCCCAAAGGGCCCGGCGCGGACTCACTCGGACGCTCCCTCTGAGCCCAGCGCCGGGAGCAGCCTGAAGGGACCTGGGACACTCGGGGAGGAACTAACCTGCCTGAAGTCGGGCAAGAGGTGGAGGGCGGCTTCCTCCCAGGCAGAAGGGCTGGCGGAGGCCATGGCTCCTGTGGCGAGTCCTCCCCGCACAGCCGGCAGGCAGGCGCCATGTTTGAATCCCAGCACCTGACCCTCACCCTTGGCCCCGCCCCATGATTCCCGGAGGCCCCGCCCCTCCCCACCTGCAGCTCATCTGGGCCATTTCCAGGGGCTTTTCTGTGCAAGTGGCCTCTCGAGCCTCAGGCTTAGGATTTTCTTAAAATCTCTCAAACAAGCAGCAGCTGCCCCATATGGCTTGATAGGTGGCCCCAGGCCTGGCACTAGCAGCAGCTGCATTGGCTCATAGCTTGGCCTCTCCTGGGCACCTCCAAGCCCAGCACAAGGAGCAGCCAACTACGGTTTGCTGTGTAGCTCATGCTGGGTGGCCCTGGGCAAGGCACTGGCACAGGCTGACTTTGCACCTCCCGGGAGGCCCCAGAGACAGTGTACCCGGTGGTCAGACTCGACCATGCTGGATTACAACCCTACCACAGCCACGAGTGACACTCAAGGATGCACTTGGTGAACACCAAAGCCCCACTGAAGTAAATCCTGCTCCATAGGGGTGTCTCCAACACAGCAGCTCTTTGGCTGTAGCTGCAGCTGGTCCTGACAGCTGATTGTCCCAGGAGGTCAATTCCTCCCAGTGACGCCAACAACAACCAAGGCTCAGCTACAACAGGACAGTGCACACAGCCCACACAGGGGAGCCCCTAGAAGGCCCAGCTCAGGTGACTGGGGAGGCTGAGCCACTGGACCTTACAGGACACCTACTACACAAAGCCACTCCGCAAATTCCAGGAGACATAGCAGCTCTACCTAATACATAGAAACAAACACAAGGAAGCAGCCAAAATGTGGAGGCAAAGAAACATGTCACAAAGGAAAGAACAGAAGAAATCTCTGGAAGAGGAACTAAATGAAATAGATCCAAGGAAGCTAACAGATACAGAGTTCAGAATAATGGTTATAAGGATGCTCAACCATATTAGTAAGAGTTTTACGAAAATGAGAAAAATCGATGACATAATAAAGTACCAATTTGAAATGAAGGCTACACAAACTGAAATGAAGAATAATTTACAGGGAATCAACAGTACAGTAGAGGACACTGAGAATCAGCAATTTGGAACATGAGGAAACAAAAAACACCCAACCAGAAGAGCAAAAAGAAAAAAGAATCCAGAAATATGAAGATAGTATAAGGAGCCTCGGGGATAAGTTCAAAAGGCCCAACATTCGTATTATTGGGGTGCCAGAAGGGGAAGAAAGAGCAAGAAATCGAAAACTTATTTGAAAAAATTATTACAGACAACTTCCCCTACCTGGGGAAAGAAATAGACTTACAAGTCCAGGAAGCACAGAAACTCCCAAACAAGAGGAACCCAAAGAGGCCCACAGTGAGACACATCATAATTAAAATGCCAAAGGTTAAAGACAAAGAGAGAATCTTAAAAGCAGCAAGAGAAAAGCAGTTAGTTACCTACAAGGGAGCACCCATAGGACTGTCAGCTGATTTCTCAACAGAAACCTTGCAGGCCAGAAGGGAGTGGCAAGAAATATTCAAAGTGATGAAAAACATGGAACTACAACCAAGATTGCTCTACCCAGCAAAGCTATCACTTAGAACTGAAGGTCAGATAAAGAGCTTCACAGATAAGAAAAAGCTAAAGGAGTTCATCACCACCAGACCAGCACTACAGGAAAAGTTGAAGGGTTTTCTTTAAGAAGAAGCTAATGAACAAAAGAATCTGATGAACTAAATAGATCCAGAGACACTGACGCATGCAAGAGACGATCATATTTCAGAGGAAAGAGGGAAGGGGGTGGAGGGTGGGAAGAGATTAATCAAAGAAGTTATATGCATATGTGCATAACCCATGGACACAGTTAATAACAGGGTGAGGGTCTGGGGAGGGGGTGGGAGCGAGGTGGAGGGGGTCAATTGTGGGGAAAAATGGGACACCTGTAATACTTTCAACAATAAAAATAAATTTTAAAAGAAAACATGTAAAAAAAAAAAAAGAAAAGAAAATGCAAACTTTTGAATGTGGTAGTTGTTGTTAGCCATCAAAATAAAACCCAGGGCATTCTCCAACGTAAGGTCATTGGGATTCTAGAACTACATAAAACTTGGGAAAGAATCCAGCGAATTCCGTTGCACGATATATTGAATTTAAGTCATTAAAAGGATACAGCCCTGGCCGGGTGGCTCAGCTGGTCGGAGAGTCGTCCTGTACACCAAAAAGGGTGTGGGTCTGATCCCGGGTCAGGGTGCATATGGGAGGCAACTGAGCCATGTTTTTCTCTCACACCGATGCTTCTCTCTCTCTCTCTCTTCCTCTCTCTCTAAAAATCAATTAAAAAAAACATATCCTGGGGTGAGGATTAAAAAAATAAAATAAAATAAAAGGATGCAAGCAACTTTTATTCCTAGTCACTAATGCTGCACCAACTAATGGACCGAAGAGTCTGCAAAGTCTCAGGTGCCCTCTTAATTGCCGCTGAATAGCTATAACAATAAAAGCAGTTTTCTCCAACCGTGGGCTTGAGGGTAAGCAGGGGAGGTGATCCCTGGCGAATCTGTGCTGCCAACTGCAAGAACAGAGGGTAACAGCTGCAATCAACACCACACTCCCTAGCTTACCATAAAAATAACAAATGAATTGTCACTGGAACCAAAAAAAGAAAACCTTGAAAATATATGTGGAAGAGCACTGCATTCACCTTCTAGAACTGTACTGTACAAAGAAAAATATAACTGGGAAATAGACAATACAAGCAATTAGATGGAAACGTGTCCTTTCCTATAAACCTGGGTTACATTTTCTTTCAAATAAAGAGTGCTTCTGGGGGGGGCGCTTAGAGGATCGTTTGCAAAGGGGAGAGCTGGGTCGGAAGTGAGTGAGACAATGCTCTGAGTCCCACACCATGCGTTTAATCAAAGACCCTGTTAGGTATGCAGCCGAATAAACCGAGCAGCGTCATGTTGAAATAACAGAAAATGGATTCCTGATTGACTGCAGTAATCAGGGAACAGTGGCGTGAACAATCCCTGAATCACTTTATTGTGACCTTGGAATGCATTTGTTTGATTGACAATAAATAACTTGAAAGGAGATTAAAACAGCTTCGGGGAATCCGAAGGATTTCTAGTTTTATATTCTGTTCCTTGCTCAGTTCGTACATGGCCCCCGTGGCATCACAGAAGTCACCAGTATCGCTCCTTGGCAGCTGGAAGCCCCCGTCTAACACCTTCCTTGGGTAGGTGGTACAGGAGGAAGAGAACTGGGTTTCCAAGGCCTTTTCTAAAGAAGTGTGGGGTAAGAAGGCAGCTGACCCGGGCTCCTTGAAGCTTTTCCTTCTTCCTTACTTTTTTTTTCTTTAAATATATCTTATTGATTTCAGAGAGAGGAAGGGAGAGGGAGAGAGAGAAACATCAGTGATGAGAGAGTCATTGATCAGCTGCCTCCCGCACGCCCCCTGCTGGGGATCGAGTCCACTACCTGGGCCTGTGCCCTGACCAGGAATCGAACCCCAATCTCCTGGATCCTAGGTCGGTGCTCAACCGCTGAGCCACGCCAGCTGGGCACTTCCTCACTTTTTAATGGTTTCCAGATGCCAGCAAGATAGTTCAGAGGATGTGAGGAAGTCAGAAGAAGCCAATGAAAAGCAGTGAAGCTGCAAACCTCTTGAGATTTGTTCATTTCTCCATCCATGCATCCATCCCAGTTAAAATATTGAAGGCCAACCGGTCGGGCGTGGCTCAGCGGTTGAGCATTGACCTAGGATCCAGGAGATCGCTGTTCGATTCCCGGTCAGGGCACATGCCCGGGTTGCAGGCTCCATCCCCAGTTTGGGTGTGCAGGAGGCAGCCGATCAATGACTCTCTCATCACTGATGTTTCTCTCTCTCTCCCTCTCCTTTCCTCTCTCTGTAATCAATAAAGACATTAAAAAATGTTTTTAAAAAAGGGGGGGAAAAGATGAATTATCCATAAGCTGAGGTCAGCTCATGCCCAAATACATTTGGCATCAAATCAGTATTCAGGCCAATTTCGAAAAGGTAAATCTTTGATCAGAGTCTATGTATAAAAATCACAGTTAAAAATAAAGTACTTGGGGGTTAATAATCAAGTGGGGAAAATACACCCTGCATCTCAGAATATGTTTAATACTTTTCTCCAAAACCCATTTTCTGCTCCCACATTGCTTGATATTAAGATTTAATGAAGTTCTAGACATGTAGGAGATACTCGATGTGTTCATTGAGAATTGTCAGTATAAAAAGGCCTGCATAAGAATTTAATTAGTATATTTAGGCAAGCTTGTATCTGCCATCTACGCTATTAGGCAAAATTCCTATGGCTTAAAATTCTATACCACCATGGTAAAGCCTCAATTTCAGTGGCTTACAATAACAAAATTTATTTTTCTTGTTGGTGGGCTGTATTTCTTGACTAGGTTTGGCTGAGCCATGCTTGACTCCAGGCTTAATATCAAGTTCATGTGTGTAACGTTCTGGGGCCAGAAGCTACTTGAGAAATGTTCTTCTCATGGTGGGTGGCAGAATTTCAAGAGACCAAGCCACACCATGTGAGCACACTTGCTGGTTATCAGCTGTCATTCCATTGTCCAAAGAAGACACACAGCCAAGCCCTACATCAACCAAGTGGGAAATAAACTTGTTTCCTTTAGTGGGAGGTTCCCCAAAGTAGGTGCACCGATTTATCATTCCAGTAAAAGGAGGGAGTGAAGAATTGGGAAACTAGTTCCATCTACAATATGGGAAATTTTCTTATGTCAAAGTTGCATTAACTAAAGTCATTGAATAACATTGTTTCCAAGAAGAAGAAGAAAGTATTTCCCAGTTTGTTGTTAGAGTGTTTGTTGGTGTGTAGTGTGAGAAAAATGCACAGAAATCAGGCTGGAAAAATTAGGGTCAGACTGTGAAAGCTCTTGAGGACAGTGGCACAAAGCTTAACCTTTACCCGAGAATAATGCGGAGCTAGCGAAGGCCCTTCGGCTTTGTCCGCAGAGACCCCGACACCACCCGCCCCTCTGCCTCGGTACCTTATCCCAGCCAAGCCGGTTTCACCCTCCAGGAGCGCTTCCAGCCCACCGGGAAGTCACCCAGCAAATTTTGCTGGTTCGTTTTAATTAGAATTAAAGTAGCAAAACTGCAGTAAAAGAAATTCATCATCTAGTAATTAATATTTCTTTTCATTAGATTTTAATGATTTAAAATGATTTGTTTTAATTACAACTGAAGTGACACAACTGAAGAAAGCCGGTGTTTTATTTTAATATATCTTTATTGATTTTTTTTTTTAATATTACAGATGTCCCTTTTTCTGCCCAATGACCCGTTCCTCCCCATCCCATCCCCTCCGCAGTCCCTCTCCCCACCATTGTCCGTGTCCTTGGGTTGTGCATATATGTGTATAAATTCTTTGGTTACTCTCTCCCCCTCCACCCACCCACCCTCCTCCATCCCTCTGACATTCATCAGTCTGATTCATGCTTCCATGTCACTAAATCTATTCTGTTCATCAGTTTATTTTGTTCCTTAGATTCCACATATAAGCGAGATCATGTGGTGTTTGTCTTTCTCTGCCTGGCTTATTTCACTTAGTGTAATCCTCTCCAGGTCCCTCCACGCTGTCCCAAAGGGCACGAGATCCTTCTTTACAGCTGCGTAGTACTCCACGGTGTGAATGTGCCACAGGAAAGCCAATGTTTTCAGTGGTGTCTGCCCTTTCTGTTGAGATCCTGCCTCAGAGGGGAGGGTTTTCACTCTGTCTTTTTTGTCTTCCTTCTGTCTGCCCCGCTTTGCCTGGCTTCCTTCCCTGTCTCATCTCGCTATTGCCTGTGAAATAAGCTGGCTGACGCACATGATTTAGGAGATCTCCAGGGCCCCCTACCGAGCATCCCATCGCTCCTGTCCACCCGTGTGCCATAGTGGTGCACAAGATACAAATGACAGAGGCTAGTACACCAAGCACACATGGCATTCTCTCTATGCTAATAATACTCTGTCTTCTAATGTCCTGACAAATGTAATTTCTTTGCTTCCCTAAAGCCGAGTGATAACCAGGTTGTTGAGTTCGACCCTCATGAACTGGAATGGATTTTGACTGGCAGAGTGAAACTGGGAAGGGTTTGACAATGGAAGTGGCTACTCATTTTATAACTGAAAAGATTACGAAAGCTTTTACCCTCTTACTAAAGATATATTTCATGAGTGTTCATTCATTCACCCATTCGTCACAAATTTATTCATTCAACAAATTAAATGTCTACAATATTCCAGGCACAGTGGTCCCAACCGAGGGCCTACAAATTCTAACATGAACCAAAACAGACAACTTCGTAGCCATGGCAACAAAGGAAAAAATAATGGGCTTTGAGCCAAGAAAACAGTGGTCCCCCAAATACTGGCCAAGCGAGCTTTCGGAAATAATTTACTTCTCATATTCTTGTCTTTGTCTCTAGTCTGTAAAACTGAGAAATACTTAGTCTACTTGCTACCAAGGAAAACTATCAATTGTCACTGATGTGTGAGCAGAGTACACATGCCTTATGTCAATATTATTTTGAATTTTGAATAATAACGAAAGGTCTTAGGGAGATCGCTTTACTATAAGGACTATTACACTATTTCTGTGCAACAAGAGACCCCGGAATCTCAGTAGAACAGAACACGTCCATTGTCTTTATTCTCATAGGCCTACAGGTCAGCTTGTGGTAGCTCGTCTTCAAGCTGCAGGCCTGCGGTTGACCAGGACGACTCTGCTCCATGTACCTTTATTGCACAGCGACCAGCGGGCTACTAGGGAGGGATGTTGTTTTTAGGGCAGTGGAAGAACCACGATAAAAATGAGCAGAAACACAAGACGCTTCTGAGGCTTAATCTCAGAATTAGTGCACTGTCATTTCCACCCGCATTCCATTGGTCAAAGACAGTCCTGTGGCCAAATCCAACATTAGTAGGTGAAGAAATAGATGCCCATAATGGCAGGGAGAAGGGGGTGAATGTCTTCTGCACAGTCATCTAAAAAAATCCCAACTCTCATTTTCTCAAGTTAAGACTTTTCTGGGAACAATCTTGGGTAGGCTGTATACTTTCAACGTGCCATTTTCCTGTTCAAGAGCCACAATGGCTTTGTAACATGTTTATTAACTGACTCAACAGCCATTACTAATCCCCTTCTACCCTGACATGTCCATTAGAGAGGCTGGAAAGCCCAATACTTTCTTTCCCAGCTTCCTTTGCCCCAGAGGTAGGCATGGAACCCAGTACTGTCCCATGAAACAAAACCGTGTGACAAAGGCTTCTGGAAAAGCTCTTAATCCCTTTAGAAAGGAACAGGTATGAGAAGCGCGATCACTGGCATCACCGTTCCCTCTTCTTCCCAACACGAATGTAGAAGTGATGCCTGGAGCTATAGCAGCCACATTGTGACTATAAGGTGGCAAACATGAGAACACAAAGTCAATACGCCCAGGACTGGTTTCCTAACTAAAGTCGCTTTTTTGTTACTTGCAAATGAATACATCCTGTACAGGCTTCCAGATGTCTATTGGATAAAGTCCAAACGCTTCTTCCCGACTTTCCATATCCTTACTAACTTGATCCTCATCTGCCTCCCCACCCTTTACAAACATGCTCCCTCAGCTCAGGCCGGACTGCCCTCCTCACATGTCTTTGTCCTCAGATCGCCCTCTCGCTTCCCATTTGCCAATCCAATTACAAACCATCCTTCAACACCAAGCTCACATCTCACTTCCTCCGTGATGTGCAACCCACAGGGAACTTGTCCCTTTTCTGAAACCCAGTTGACAGTTGATCTTCTAGCAAGAAGCCAGCTTAGCTTTTGCTTGTGCGTGTGTGTGTGTCGTGTTGTTTTTTGAAATCCTCACCCGAGGATATATTTTCCATTGCTTTTCAGAGAGAGTGGAGGGGGGCGGGGAGAGAGAGAGAGAGAGAAAGAGAGAGAGAGAGAAACATCAATGTGAGAGAGACACATCTATTGGTTGCCTCCCGCACTCACCCCGACGGGCATCGAGCCTGCCATGGAGGTAGGTACATGCCCTTGGCCGGAATCAAACCTGGGACCCTTCGGTTTACGAGCATTTTTGTGTGTTTTTTCCTTTTTATTGGGGTGATCACTGCACTGCTGTCTGTGTCCACGAGTTCTTTCTTTTTTTTTTTCTTTTCTTTTTTGCTCAATCCCTCCACCCCCCACCCAGCCCTCAGCCCCCGCAGCTGTCAGCCTGCCTCTATCTATGAGGCTGTCGTCATTTTAGTTGTTAGTTCACTTTGTTCATTAGATTCCACATAGCAGTGAAATCATATGGTACTTGTCTTTCTCTGGCTGGCTTATGTCATTCTTAAGGTGGATCCCAATGGTTCTAAATGGTACAGGGCTTAGAACATAGCCCAATACATGTTTGTTGATTATTATGAATAAGACATAGGCTGGTGTCCAAATAATTTTTGGTTAATCAGTTGTCTGAAAGTTAGAATATATTTCCCATTGAAAATCCAACCATACTACTTATCTCAAGATGCAAAGAAAAAGGGATCCCCAATTCTCTCCTTTGCCCTAAGCCAGCCCTAGGCAGTATTCAACCATCTGTCCATTCATCCACCAATTAAATAATTCTCAGGTACCTATAACATGGCACGGAGCAACTTATTTTGATGAACTATCTTAATACATCTCCAGCTCCATCTCTACTGCTTTCTAGAACACCGGCTTTGTCCTGCCATCCTAAGCTCCAACTCACATTTCCTCTCCGTCCTGATCGTTCCATATCGCCAGCGATCTATCCCCCTCACCCAGCAGGGCCTGTTTGTTTTTCCAAACAGTGATCTCAGTTACATATTAGAAGAGCGACCTAACTGTGCTGATTCACACCAGCTATGAATCACTGAGCGCCAGCCCCTATGGGGCCCACGTGCTCCTGCCTTTGTTGTTCACATAAAATAATCTTTCAATTCTGACGAATTTCACTCCAGATACCAGTTGAGAAAGCTAGTGATGTAGAAGACGTCACTGGGTAGCAGGTAAAGTACCTCTCCTCTGAACCCGGGGGCAAGAAAGTCTCCCTCTGCTTCCGAACCTAAAATACCGCTTTCAAAGAGATTTATTCAGGTATGGTTGACATACAATAACCTGCCTATATTTCAAGTGTCCAATTTCATAAATTCTGATGAAGTCATCAAAACAATGAACAATTTCCATTACCTCTAAAAGTTTCCTGTCGCTTTGCAACCTACTGATCTGCTTTCTGCCACTGTAGTTTACATTTCCCATACTTTTACATTAATGGAATCAGGCAGTATATTCATACAGATGGATGAATGAAGATATAGATTTTGGGGGGGCTTCTTTCAATAAGCATAGTCATTTTTATATCCATTCATTTTTTAAAAATCTATCAATAGCTCATTCCTTTATATTGCTGAGTAGGATGACATTGTATGGACATACAATATTTTTCTTATCTATTCACCTGTTAGGGGATGTTTGGGTTTTTTATTAGCAGCAAATAAAGTTTGCTGTGAACATTCATGTGCAAATCTTTGTATGGACATACACTTTCAATTTTCTTAGGTAAATATCTAGGAATGAAATGGCGGGGAACCTAAAATATCTTTGAAAACTAAGGATTTTCTCAGTCATTTCCAAAGTATTAGCATCAGAGGCCCTGCTAACAGGTGCAGAGGTGAGAGACACTTTAACATCATTTGTTGATAACTAGGGAATTATTTACGGCTAGGACACAATTCTCCATGGGCATCTCACATTCTGCCATGTCTTCTGAAAAAAGGCATTGATAGCTTTTGTTCCAGACTATGTTTTCAAGGTTGTTTGTATATCACAGAGCTGGGACTACAGTGAAACAAACGTGGCGCCTAGGGTTCAAGGTAGAAAGAGACACTCACTCTCAGGGTTGTACAAGTGCAGAGTCAGCACTGGAGAGTGGGTGAGTCCTTCAATGCTGCACCTTAGGTACCCCACTTGCCTCACCCTAGCCCTGGACCTATATAGCAAACCACCTTGATAGAGACAGTGCCTCCGTCCAGAGCAGAGGACAGACGTGTTTGCTTTCCAGAATAATAAGGATTATATCTCCCTCTGGGGCAAAGCCTGGGCAAGTTTGCCAACAGCCCCCTTTAGAGATTGTGTTTCATATGTTCGGAGCTCCTAACCTGGGATGCAAACCCACCGTGCGTTCAGCATCCACCCAGGCCCAACTCTGCATCACCTCCAGGCAACTCAGGGGGACTGGTACAAACATGAAGCTCATGCTGACAACTTTACCATGAGTAATGAAGTCCTTTGTCTCCGGCTGAGGAGCCTGCTATTTCTTTCAGCATCCATGAAACTGTGGCAGGCTCACTTATTAGCTTGCGAGCAGGGAAAAATCTCAGACCCTTCACAGTTTTTGACACCTACTCCCACAGAGTGATGCCAAATCCATTATCTTGATACCCAGCTAACAGAGAGCTTAGAGGGAGTGCGGGCACCTGCTGAAGCTCTTGGGCAAAAAGCTTGACAGAATTCATCCTGAGCCCTCTGCATACTCCATCATTGTACTCAATTATTTATTCATTCAGCAAGCATTTAGGAAACTCTTACTTCATGCCAGCGCTGTGTTAGACAGGGACAGAAAAGTAGTATTTCTGCCCTCCTGAATGCACAGCCCAGTGGAGGCGGCGGACAGGCAAACGAAAAAAAATGTGATGGGAGATTATTGCTGTGACCGAGATGAGAAGTCGGGGAGGGCTTCAGAGGAGGCAGTGTTCGAGTTGAGTCTTGAAAGAACTGCAGGCAGTCACCGGAATTGAGCACGGGAGCTGGGTGGGGGGAACAGGCCTGTGCAAAGTCATGCACGTCTGAAAGAAAGAGTTAAATTCGGGAAATGAGGGGGGTACTGCGGCTGAAGAGGGTGCGTGCTGGGGGGGGGGCGGCAGAAGGAGCGGGTGTGAGGGGAGCAACTCTGGAGAGGCGGGTGTGTGAGAAGGGCCTGGAACGCCAAGCCAGGCACTGGGGCCTTAGCGAGATGGATGCTTCAGGGTCAGCTTTCACCTGTGCATTTTGCTCTTTAAGTGGGGAAGCCACGGGATTAATGTTTATCACATGGAATCGTCCGTTTGTATCTATAAAAATGTCCCCTGCTAGGTTTGAGCTCCTTGTGGGACTGAGGGAGCCTATCTTTTTCAGCCTTGCCCCCAATTCCACTCCAGGAACGGAGCTGCCACTCAAAAAAAAGGGCAGTTTAATTCATTAATTAATACATCTTAAGTGAGTGACTTGGCTAATCCATATGTACTATGTACCTCAGCTAATCCATAAGTACTGTGTACCTCAAACTGTCCCGTTTGTGATTAATTGGAATGTTTCTGATGTTTCTGAACAAATTACTTTTCCAACTTATGCATTACAATTTTTCTCTCACTTTCCATTACTTTACTCATGAGATGGCATGTTTTTTAATTGCTTGGTGCAGGATACTAATATAGACTTATCTCTACTCTAAAATAAATTTTATATTTTTTATTAAATATACTTCCTTTAATTTCATAATTCATTGACAAGTCTTAGCTCATGCTATAGATTATATATCACTTTTTCCATGTATCTTAAGTAGTTATTTGAATTGAAATAAAAATTATATTTAACTGAACTCATAGCTGGTGTATTATTCTCATTTCAAACTTATTTTCTGGCCACTTGTCTCTACCAAGTATTATAGATGAAAAATATTTCATTAGGAGACTTATGATCAGAAGTTCATATACCAATATTTATTTTCTCTTAAAAGTACTTTCTTGGGTCTAAAAACCTCAATAGACTGTGAAAAACCCTCAAGTGAAAATATATCTCTTATTCACAAGGAAAAATATTTTGTATGTAGGTATATAGTCCATCAAAACATTACCAGACTCTAAATTCACTTAATTCTGCCCTTTTTCTTTCAGTTCAAAGGTCTTTGTTCAAACAAGGTACAATTATAGAGAACTTTCTAGTAGTCAAAATTACTTTAAATGCATTATAAAATTTTTAAAGTTCTTTGATACATACAATTTTGCCTGAAAGAGCATATAATTATAGAGAACTTCCGAGCAGTCAAAATTATTTTAAATGCATTATAACATGTTGAAAGTCCTTTGATATATACAATTTTGCCTGCACTAACATACACTTTAATAAATGCAGAACCTTCCTAGAGGTATTTCCTGTACTGACAGGAGCTTACATACATGTCCTGTGCCCACTGAGAGTGATCATAAGAGCTACGTAAGGGGAGAGTCGATCGCAGGAACCAAGTAGCCAGCTTCTCTTTTCCTCGGCTGCTTTTGCCAACTAGAAACATAAATGTCAGCTTTTTCCTCTTTCCCTGATTTCTCGTTAAAGCAATTGTAATTGCTTCTTAAAAATAATACCACTATTATGTGTGGCAACTCTCACCGACGTTAGTTATTACCACACTTACTTTCTGGCATTCAGCAATCTGTAAAAACAAGGCGCAAAGAGAAGCCAGGCATGTTTCTTTTATCAACCACTGCCTGTCACCAACCGTTCTGTCCGCTGGAACTGGCTGGATGCAAAAAGGGGGCTGGAAGTTTAGTCCCTACACTGGCCGCTCAGCTTGGTGCCCATCTGTAAACGCAGCCCTACCCAGGGGCCCAATCGTCACAGAAGCCAGGGGAGAGGACAGATGAAACCCAACTGGACAGCTGGTGACCACGACTCAATTTCAGGGGAATGGATCCTGTGGTGGGTGGGGGATGGAAAAAGCCTGGAGTCTTCTCTGAACTCTTGCCTGCTACCTGCCACGAGGCACCCTAGGCTTCCATTTTCTCATCTGGAGCAGAGAAATAACTGATGCCTATTTCTCAAGGCAGTGGGGAGCTCAAATGACACAATGGGAGCAGAAGCAGCTTACAAATTCAGTCTAGTTTTAATTTGGCATTCTGTTTTTTCCTATGCATATTTATTTTCACTGTGCTAAAATTATATGCATACATACCCTGTTTAAATCACGCACACACACACACAAAAACCAAAATCCCCTGGGCCCTCCAGCTTCAGTCGCATCCATCATCTCCCCTTCACCGGGACAGCCATTCCCATGAGTTCAGGGTAAAGTGTGTCTGTTGGGCATCTGACCAGATTGATTGTATGGGGAGATCTATTTCTTTAGCCTGTACCTGCAGTTTCTTTTTCCATTTTGTGAAGGGACATTTTGTTTAGTCTTCTCTCAACAGATGTTTATGAGGTTTCTTATATTTTATTTGCATAAATAGGCCCGAGATGAGCACCCTTGTTTCCTCCTTGCGCACCTCCAGATGGAGCTCCTAGGTCATTCGGGTACAGGTATTTTATACTTGTCACTCATGCTGGTGAAAGTATGACAGTCTTTGCTCATGTTTCTATTACGTTTCTGCTTTTCTTGTTAAGGTATAGAGGCTCTTTATGTATTTTGGATACTAATCCTTTGTTACAAATGTTATCTTCTCCCCATCTGTTGCCTTTCTCTCAAAATTGTGTATAATAGTGTGCTTTTATTTGCAAAAGTCTCTATGTTGATGTAGTCCAATGTATTCTTTCCTTCTGTTTTGTGCTTTTAGTGATTTATATTTTATAAGTCTTCCATTCCCCATAGTCACAAAGAAATTATTTTACAACTTCTTGTGCCTATTTTAAAGGTTCCTTTTTTAACTTAAACATTTAATTCATCTAAAGTTTTTTTGTGAACAGTCTGAGGAAAAGATCTATTTTTTCATATGAAAGTTATTTTCCCAGCATGATTTAATGAATGACTCATTGATTTTTTAAAATTTTCTTTGTTTAGTAAAAATGTAGTAAAAACCCTAGCAAAATTAATAAATAAAAGAACAAGGAATTTCTACTTCTAGGAGTAGAAAGGGTGTATTTTTAATGCCACCTCCCTCGTAGAACAGTTTTCCATTTCTTTCTATGCTCTCGCCTTTGACCCTGATCTATTTGTCTCTTTCTGCACCAACAGCACGCTACGCTAATTACTACAGTTGCATAATATGTCCTAATGTTTGGTAAATTCCTTTTACAAACATTTTTTCTGTTCATTTACTCTTCTAGAAGGATTTCAGAATTTGTTTGGTGAGATTTTTGGTATTACAGTGAATTCATAGATTAATTTGTGCAGAATTAAAGACATCTTTAAGAATATCGAGTTTTCCAACTGAGTAATGTAGCTTCTATCTGATTTACATTTTTTTGTAAATGAATAAGTATATTGTTTACTTCCTGTGTGATGAAAAAAATATATTTTTTGTTAAGCCTCACTCGAGGATATTTTTTCCACTGATATTTAGAGAGAGTGGAAGGGAGGGAGGGTGAAGAAGGGAGGAAGGGAATGGGGGAAGAGAGAGAGAGAGAGAGAAGCATCGATGTGTCACATCGACTGGTTGTGTCCCACATGCGCCCCCACCAGGGCCAGGAACCGAACATGCAACCCAGGTACGTGCCCTTGGCTGGAATCGAACCCATGGCCCTACATTGTGCGGCTGATGCTCTAACCACTGAGCACAATGGCCAGGGCTGAAAATGTTTTTTTCTCCCATTGTTCTATTTCTCTTCAATAAAGTTTAATTTCTTCCTTAAAGATCTTCCATATATTTTATTAGGTTTCTAGTTTTACCAGGTTTGTATTTTTGCTCCTATACTGAAAATAATATTTTTCCGTATTTACTTAATTGGTTGCTGCTGGTGTGTGGGCACGTGATTAATTTTTCATACTGATTCTGTCTCAAGAAACCTGGCTGAACTCTCTTATTAGTTCTATAGTATGGCTTTATCTTCCTGGAATTTCTATAAACAATCTGCAAATAATTAAATGTGGGCTTCCTTCTTTTCCTTTTAGGCCCTGATGCTTTTTTCCTTTCCCTTGTTGTGTTGAATTGTGAGGCCCTCCAGCACAACACTGTTCAGACGGAGAATTAGAGACAACCTCCTCCTGTCCCAGACCCAACCTCAATGGGAATGCTTAACTGTCAGCATGAATTATGATGCTTGCTAAATCTCTGTTTTTATTTACCATGTGATTTTATCACTAATGGGTTTCTAAATGTTACCCTTTTTGCCACTGGTCGGGATGGATGTATACACCCGCTTTCTTCAATTTGCTAATGTAGTGAATTCCACTGACAGCCTTCATAGCGTCTGAACATTCCTATACTCCTGCTATAAATTCCCACTTGATTTTACAGCTTGGCTACTTGTCCCAGTTTTTATTTGGGTTTTCATATCCATGTTCGTGAGATGAGCCTATGGTTTTTGGCTGACCTAATTTCAGTTTAGTTATAGCCATATAAAATAAGTTTTATGAATTTTCCTTTAAATGTGTTCTATGGCAAGTCTTATAGAAGAAAAGGGTTGCCTGTTCCATTAAATTTTGGTAAAAACTTAAAGTCTCTAGTCTTCAAGTGATTTTGAATGAGATATGTATGTTAAATCAGAGTTTTAATGTCTCATTGGTTTTTTACTGAAGCTTGCTATTTTTGGGTTAAGATTGTTAATTGTGTATATGTGTATGCATATATACAATAAGCGTGTATATATGCCTATTTCTAGGAAATCCATATTATCTAGGTTTAAGTACATTGACAAATTATTAAATAATTGGCAATTCTGTTGTTGCTGTGGGTATTTCACCTTTTTCATTCCAAGTAGTGTTTTTCTCTCTCTAATTTTCTAAATCGCCCTTGCCAGACATTTAGCTATGTCTTTCTTTTTAAATACTTAGCTTTTGGTTCTGTAGATCATCTAAAATGATTTTGATTTTTCTTAATTTTTAATCCTCTGGCTTTACTCTGTTGTTCTTTTACCAATTTCTGAAGTTGTACCTTAAACTAATTTTATTCTTTAAAAAAAAAAACAATACACAAAAGACATGAACACAGAAAAGATCATGAACTCCCCTCTTAAAAGTCCTTTGGCTCTACTCCAGAAGTTACGACATATAGAACTTAATACCATTTCCTCTAAATATTTATAATTCACTTTCCTTTAGTTCAGAGGAGTAATATTTATTGAAGTTATAAGTGAGGAAGGTTTGGTTTTCAAATATATATGATTAAGCTATTTCTTTGCTATTTTCTTTTTTATTGAATTTATTGGGCTGACATTGGTTCACAGAACCATACAGGTTTCAAGTGTACAACTCAACAAAACATCATCTGCACAGTGCATGGTGCTCCCATTGCCCGAAGTCCAGCCTCCTTCCATCACCTCGTGTCCCCCCTTTCCCCTCTTTTACTTCCCCCACCCCCTTTCCCTCTGGTAATCACCATGCTGCTGTGTCTGTTTTGCTTTTGCTTTTGTGCTTAATCCCCTCATCTTTTCCACCCAGCCCCCCAGCCCCCCACCCCTGACAGCTGTCAGTCTGTTCCCTATATCTGTGAGTCTGTATCTAGTTTGTTCATTAGATTCCACATGTAAGTGAAATCACACGACATTTGTCTTTCTCTGACTGGCTTCATGTTTCCCAGGTCCATCCATGCTGTAGTAAAAGGTAAGAGCTCCTTCTTTTTTACAGCTGCGTAGTATTCCAGTGTGTAAACGTACCACAGTATTTTTATCCACTCATCCACTGATGGGCACTAATTTCTAATTTTATTTCTTTTTCTTTTTCTTTTTTTAAATATATCTTTATTGATTTCAGAGAGAGGAAGGGAGAGGGAGAGAGAGAGAGAGAAACATCAATGATGAGAGAGTCACTGATCGAGCCCGCAACCCGGGCATGTGCCCCGACTGGGAATCGAACCGTGATCTCCTGGATCCTAGGTCGATGCTCAACCCCTGAGCCATGCCCGGCCGGGCTAATTTTATTTCTTTTGATCTGAAAAATAGCCTAGGAGATAGTTCTCAGAACATGAGACTAAAATTTTGGCCTTGCCCATGGTCTTTGTTTTTTAGTATCCTATGTACTCTTCAAAGAATGAATATTCTGTTAGGTGTAAGATTATGTATGCATTATTTAGGCCTTGTTATTTTATTTTATTCTCTGCCTGAGGAATCATATTTTAAGATACACTGTGCTGAACTCTCCCACCAGGATTATAGTTTTATTTCTTGTAATTTGTCAGGGTTCGTGTTATATATTTTGAGGCTATGTTGTAAGGTTTACTTACAGTTCATGAAATTAGTCCTATCATTTCCTCTTTGTGCTTTTTAACGTTTGTGTTCCTGTAATTCTACTTTGTCTGATATTACCATCACTAAGGATGCTTGCTTTTTCCATTGAATTTATGCTAAGTGAAATAAGCCAGTCAGAGAAAGACAAGTACCATATGATCTCACTTATATGTGGAATCTAATGAACAAAATAAACTGAGGCACAAAATAGAAACAGAGGCATTGATAAATGGAAGTTTCTTTGGGTTAATACTTTCCTGGTATTTCTTTTAACAATCCCTTTATTTTTCAAGCTTACTGTGTTATATTTTATATCATCTTGTAAACTGCGTATAATTGGGTTTTACATTCTTGTCTGAGACTCTTAACTGAGGATCCTTAGTCCACTTGCATTTTTGTGATAAAAACATTTGAACTTAATTCTGCTACTTTATTTCTTTTCTATTTATCATGCTTTACTTTATTTCTATTTTCCTGTCTTCGGTTGAGTTGATAGTATTTTTCCTTTATAGTCATCACTCCCTTACCAATTAAGAACCGAAGTCCTTTTCTTTACTTAGGATTACCCTTAAATTTTTAATATACATACTTGAATTTATGTTTTGCTACTGAACACTAAGTTAAGCATTACCTATTTCTTCCTTTACCACAAGACAAGAAACTTAACTATACTTTTTCTCCAAATTCCCTTGGCACTCAAACACTATTGCTTCTTATCAATTATTCCTTTGTAGATAATGTCCTCCCCCTCTGGTAGCTTCTTTGCTTTGCTTTCACCTGAGATGTTCTAAAGTCCTATTCTGTTGGGACTAGATATTTTTTAAAGTCCTGCTCAGAACCTGGACTGTTTCTGAGAATCATGTCCTTCAGTTCTCACTTCAACGGTTGGCCCCTATACCATTGCCTGCTTTTGAAAAGCCTGTTATATGTAGCTTAGAAAATCTTTATTTTCCATCTCTTTATAGCTATGCTGTATTTTTCCATGATTACCTCCATACCAGCTGCACTAGTCATAAGATACATTTCCCATAATGGCCTATTCCAGGTGACTCAGTTTAGGGCTTACATTTGGCCCAGTTCCAGATTTTGTGGCCCATACATAAAATTAGTGTCAGAATTGAAAAAATAATCTTTAAAAAAACTGAGCATTTTCATGGTAAAAGAAGGCATGACTTCATGAACTAACACAAACTGACAGTCTTGGGTACCGACAGTAACTAGAATGTTAAATTTTAAGATCATCTTTTTATCAAAAGTAAATCATAAAATCTCTCTACCTCTGTCTCTGTCAATCATAGAAGAAAATCAACCTATGAACACCTCAATATAACAGTTAGTCATTACATGAATACAAATTACTTCTCTGAAAACTGCATTTTGCAAATCTTCACCCCTTGCTTTGGGGCAATTCCCTCAAATCAGTCATCATGCGTATTTTTATCTTTAAGGCAATTTCCTTGAACATGAGGATTAAAGCCTTGCCAAGCATCAATGAAATGCTGTCCTGAAAAGACCCATCTCAGAAGACCAATAGTTGTAAGTGCTTTATTGTGTGTGTGCTGTGTTTGTGCCACACTTCCTTCAAGAGAGCAGCAAGGCTTAACACAATCACAGTCACTTGAATATAGCCAAAGCCTTTAAATCAAGTCACTTGCTTTCCTGAGCAAAACAAAAAGGAGTCTTAGAGGAATTAACTTTCTTTAAAACAGGAGAGTTCTAGTTGATAAAACAGGTCATATTTTTATTCAAATTTAGTTAATGGATTAAAAGGTTCTAACTACAGTAGGATTAAGATATCTTAATACGGCCAAGAGTGAGTTAATTCAGTTTTAGTTTGCAACGTACTATCATATACATAAAATTATTTACTCTTCACAAAAAGCCTGTGGTTTTTTTTTACTGAGATTAAGTGATGTTAAGTGACCTGTGCAGCCTCTCAGCCCATCAGTAGCTGAACCAAGACTCCCACTTATGCCACTCAGCCCTGGGTGTTCGCTGCCTCTCCAGCTCTTTAAGATACTTCAACAGAAAAAAATCACTGTAGTCTTGCCCTCCTTGGGGCATGCCCACTCAAATCTCCTTTTCGAGTGAATTTTCCTTCTCCTAAACTCTAAGGGTCCCCAAGAGACTTGCAACCATGGGAGCAATGGGCAGCCGCAGCTCGTCCCGGGCTAACCCCCTAATCCTGTCTCCAAGGCCCCCTTTTTCTCTGACTTCCCAGGGAGCTGACAGCAGCCCCACCTTGGCTCACTTCTTTCCCATAATGTTTCTAGAGAGCCAAAGCAGCCCAGCCGAGGCTCTCTCCTGTTGTTTCTTTTCTATCCTAGGCCCTTCCTTGTTTCACTGTCCCCAGCTTTAATAAATGGACTGTCAAAATCAAAATCAAAATCACTGTAGCAAGCAAGACTTGCAAGATTCACTTAATGGCCCCTTAAAGTTTGCTGTAAGAGTTCACTACCACAAAACTACTAGGTGCATTTTATTGTAATCAGACCTGACCTGTTTTTAAAGAGCCAAGCATTTGGTCCATTTCTTAAGAAGCATTTCGCCCCAATGGGATAACTTTGTTGAGATATCAGTAACCATGCACATACAGAAACCACATGTGTTATAAAACCACAGCCCAGTTTTATAACATTTCCATTCCCTCGATAAAAATCCTTCTTGCCCATTTACATTTATTCCCTTTGCTTCCCTCTCCCTCAACCCTAGGCAACCACTAATCTACCTTCTGTCTCAAAGATTTACCTTTTCCGGACATTTACTAGAAATGGAACCATACAGTATGTGGCCTCTAGTGCCTGGCTTCTTTCACTTAGAATAATATTTTTAGGTTCATCCATGAACAGCAGTTCCTTTTTACTCCTGAAAAATACACCATTGTATGAATAAATCACATTTTGTTTATCTGTTCGCCAGTTGGTGGACATTCAGTTTCTTCCACTTTTCCCCAACCCATTTTTATTGCAGCTTAATAGCTTATGGTCCATGTTCTACCCTCTCTTCTCTAGAACTCCAGCTTCCTGAGTGGCTGTGCGCCTGTCAAACGGCCAGTCCGATGCCCTGGCTCCCTCTGCCACCTCTGACCCTCCTTGGTCCCCAACCCAATGGGTTACAACAAAACTGGCTCTTAGAGACTGTAAGGCCATAACTTTCACCTCTCTCGGTTTTTCATAACCAATCATGAACAGGGTAGTTTATTGAAGGCATTTTTCCAGCTTCTGAGGCTGTGCTTATGATCACACAGTTCAAGAATTCTACTAAAATTCATTGGAATTGTACACTTAAAATGGGTAAATTTTATGGTATATAAATCATATCTCAAAGTCAAAAAAGAAGGTAGTGGAAGACAGATGGCAAAACGAAGGTATAGAAACCTAAATGATAAGGCTCAGGCCGGCAGCCTGAGCAGCAGCCCCCCATCCACGGCCCGCAGACAAGCCTAAGTGGCTCAGGTAGGAGCTCGTCAGACGCAGGGTAATCTCGCGGGCCTAAGCCCAGTACCTGCTGCGAGCTCTGGACACCGACATGCCAAGCCTTAGCCTCTCCCGCGTCGGCCAAGTTCACGCAACTGCAATAAAAGGGCAGCAAGCTTTGGACTCTCTCACAACTGTCCTCAAGTCCTGCATTCGCCACTTTTGAAGCAAATTAAGTTTAGGGCAGACTTATATTTTCATTTAAGATACCCAGTTAAGTTTTCATTACAGATAAACAATGAATAATTTTCCAGTCTGTGTACGTCCCATGCAATATATGAGGCATACTTCCTACTAAAGTATATCTGATACTTTCTTATTGAAAAGTTATTTGCTGTCTATCTGAAATCCAAATATAGCCAGGTGTCCATATTTTGCCTAGCAACCCTATAAAATTTACATATTTCCTTGGTAGCAAGGGAATGTTAATAAAACCAAATTTTAGGATTGTGAGATTACATAGGCTACTTAGATACATTAGCAAGAGGTTTCTAAGAATTAGCTTATTACACAGGGGTTGGCGAAAGTAGGTTTACAGTTGTTCATATGGAAAAAGACACGCAGGTTCTGATTATTACAGTAACTTTATTGGCTCAAAAGAGTGTCACAATGGCACAGGGCACTTAGGAGCAACCCTGCGAGGGCTCAGAGCCATGGCCTTCGCCATCGCACGTTCTTGGGGTCCCCTTGCCGCACCCAAGCACCCCTGGCTGCGCACAGAGTTCTTAACTGTCATCAATTTGCTGTCATGCTTCACTTACGCAGCGAGTCGTATCATCCACCACGCGTGGGGTTTGTGAGAAGACTTTATCTTTGACAACACCCCCCGAAAGAAGTCCACTGGGGTGAGGTCTGGTGACCGTGGTGACCAGGCGCTGGTCGCCGGCCTATCCACCCGTTGGGCGGTTGTTCCCTAGGAAACTCACGCACCCTTACAGCACAGGGTGCAGGAGCTCTGTCTCGCCGAGAGGAATCACCACGGTCATGCTGTCCCTGTAGCTGTGGTGAGACAGTGCCCCTCAGCATGCGGACACACAGGTTGTGTATAACAGCTGTATGGAAAAAAGTAGGCCCAAGTACCTTTACACGAAAGACCCGCCCAACTCTAACCCCCGGCTGCTTCAAGTGTCCTGTCATTACGTGGGGATTGTCCCTTGAGCAGTAGGCGCAGCTGTGCCAGTTTATAGGACCTGAAAGTTTAAAATGCGCTTCACTGGACCGCGTGATTTTATCAGTGACGCTATGGCCTCACCTTTCTTCATTCAGAACCACTTCGCAGAATTTTAAACTATGATCTGGAGCATCTGCTGATAACCCATGAAGAAATCTTGCCCAATACGTTTTCAAACCTAAACGTTGGCATTAGACAGCTCAAAGATCTACGGGAAATGCCTAAGTCAATAGAAGCTCTGTTTTGTTGGGGTTTTTGGGGGGGAAGGGGGGCTCTTCGTAAGTGCCTCACTCGCTAACATTTCATTTTCCTGGGTGGTAATACTGACCGGTCGACCACTTTTTGGAGTATTACAGATGGACCCAATTTCATCAAATTTATCACATATTCTGTAAATTGTTTGTCTACTTAGTGAAAGTGTGTAAAATTCTTCAGCCCATTTCTGCCAAACCTTTTTGGCATTCTCTGTCTTCCAGTATTGTTTTCAAATGACTTAGATTTAATTATTGGAAGCAAACTAATTTCAATCATGGACTTGGCTGAACATGGATGCTGAACTTGAATCTCTCGAAGGATAGCATTGCCATCATGAGTCATCACAATGCCTCCCATTGGGTCCAAAAGCATCTTCATCATGGACTTGGGTCCCAAACATGTTCGGCAGCATTGATGTTTCTAGATCAAACCTTTCTTCCAGGTTCATGCTTGTGTTCTAGCTGAACATGAGCACAGGATGATGGCCCATCATGGTGGCATGATACAGAGCCTGGTACCCAGAATGAAAGATCCGGCAGAAGCTTCTGGAAAGAGCCCAGTATTGTTTAAGTATCCACTTTCATTGTTTGTTGGTTAAATTACAAGCCATCATTACCTAAAAGAAATCATTAAGTAAAAATACGAAATAATAATAAGACAAATACAAATAAATAATACAATAAATAAATATATAAATAATAATGTAAGAATAAACTGTTTAGGGAACTCACAACTGTAAACCCACTTTTGCCAACCATTGTGTAATGGTGCTTCTGCCTTAACTACTTCTTTAGATGTTCAGTCTTCCTCTGAGTGTGAAGGCCCATCCTGAACCACAGATGGCTTGATGGGATGTTAACAAATTACTCAGGTCTTGCTAACTTCCTCTCTTAGTGGATAAAGTCTTGTAACCCAACCACAAACCACTGGCATACAACAGCTAGTCATTCACAATGGAATGAATCACAAGAGGTACTTCCTGTTAAGACAGAGGATCTAGTCAGGTATAGAAAAAAAATTAAGAGTGCTTAGAAATACGAAAGATGAATTCAAGAACATAGGTAAGCACAAGGATGACAGCATAGAGAAATTAAAGAAGTGGTCCTCAAATAATGAGTACAGTTGTGGGACCAGACCCCCCCCCGTCCCCGTCCGGGGACACTTCGATGCCACCTTCCCACTTGTACTCCCACTGTTCTGTGATGACTTTCCTTCACGGAGATACCAGGCTATCATACAAGAAGAGACTCTCATGAAAAACAATGTTATACACGTAAAAAGTGACCATAAAAAAACCTGAACACTTCAATCTGCTTAAACCTTCACCTGTAGGATTTTTGTTCAAAAAGGGATAAACAGTCCTTTTGAGTCCAGTTGCAACTGAGATCAGAGGCTTATTCCAGAATTTCAGGAGGCTGAAGAGCAAAGATGAGACTCAATTCTCTTTAACCCATAGTCCATCTTCCCCATCACCGAAGCTCTACCTCACTGATTGTCTAAGACCTGAGGTTATAGGGTGGGTTGCACTTGAATTTTTTTATGTAAGTCTATAAATAGGCAAACTTATAAAGCCTACGTACAATCATGAAGATAATCCTGATTACTCTAATCTGGCAACACACAGAACTCCCACTAAATTCCCTATTATACTAAGAATA
The DNA here is from genome assembly GCF_964146895.1 of Miniopterus schreibersii. Taxonomy (NCBI): domain Eukaryota; kingdom Metazoa; phylum Chordata; class Mammalia; order Chiroptera; family Miniopteridae; genus Miniopterus; species Miniopterus schreibersii. The sequence goes on along the minus strand of NC_138104.1, from coordinate 94,078,684 downwards.
CCTGGAAGAATTTGAATTGCCCGCAGAGGCATTTAATTTAATCCGCCTATTTACAGATGAAAACACTGAGGCCGAAAGTAATGAACCTACTTGACAAAAGCCACAGACTTTAACAGCAGCCTAAGTGTAGAATCCAATCTTCCTGACTACTAGAGGCCCCACACTTCCCTCAGGGATTTTTTTTTAAAATATATCTTTATTGATTTCAGAGAGAGGAAGGGAGAGGGAGAGATAGAAACATCAATGATGAGAGGGAGTCACTGATCGGCTGCCTCCAGCACGCCCCCAACTGGGGATCAAGCCCGGAACCCAGGCATGTGCCCTGACCTGGAATCGAACCCGTGACCTCCTGGTTCACAGGTCGATGCTCAACTGCTGAGCCACACTGGCCAGGCTCTTGGATTTTTTTAGTGCTGTCCAATTGGCATTAAGAACTATCATCCCCTTCTTCAATGTACATAACTGTGAGCCCCTGTACTTAGAGCACACTTACTCCATTCTGCCCAGATCCTGGCCAATAAGTACACTAGCTACGCAACCCTCTAACCAATTGGGTCAGAATTAGCTTGTTGCTCCAACCTTGGGAAATCAAAGTGGAACAGTGCTGAGGTCCATGTGCTCACATAAGAATTGCCTCTAATTATAACAATAAGAATAGCAGCTATCATTTAATTAAGCATCTACTATTTGAGGCCCCTCTATTAGACCCTTTACATTCAGTCTTATTTGAATAGGAAGACCATCTGAGGTTAAGTGACTCAAGGTCACAATGTTATTGTAATTAGCTAGTTAATATTAATAAAGGAAAGAAAGCAAAGGGTAGTCAGACATTGTCAGCATGGGCACCTGGGAAGCTTCACCAGGAGCTACAGCTTCACACAGCATTGTTCCTAAGGGGATTAACAGCCCTCCCGTCCCCCATCCGGTACTGGGTTGTTGGGGGGAGAAGGGAGAGACAGGCAGATGCACAGAAGAAGTGGGGGTTGCGCAGGGAGGTGCTTGCCTGTCAGTCTGGCCTGGGGAACAATGGATTGGCTGGGGGACTGGCCCCTATCAGAAGCGCATGAAATCTTGGAAAGTTAATAGGTTAGTTTGAAGAAACCCCTGGTTAAATTCCCCAAAGAGTGCCCTCTCTCTTGTTCTCACTTGCTCCGTGACCTGCAGTCACCCGTGTGCTCGCACATTCTCTCTCCAAAGCCATGTGGCCTTAGCAGCCATGGCCATGTGACTCCACATGCAGGGTGCTGCACTGGACTGGACTTTAATGTGGAACAGAAACTATAGGCAGTGGCCTTTATTCTTGCTCTGTTGAAGACAAGGTTGGGCTTTTTCCACAATGGGACGGAGAGAAATGGGACATTGGAAACCGAGGGGTTTATTTCCACCCAAATAAATATTACTTGTCCTCCCATGTGAGTCTCAGGAAACCCTTTTCCTCGCGACATTTCAAGAACTTCACTTCCACTAATAACAACAACTAGGAAGAGGCAGGCCTGTGATCCAAACCCGGGTTGTAATATAGAACCCCTGTTCTTTCTGCTACACTACTTATGAATAAAGGCCTTTCCATCTGGGCCGCCAGGTCGATGTTCCAGTTTCTTCCTTTCGGGACTGAAGCCCATCCTGAACCTAGGCAGTCTGACACTCTATGGCAGCTCTGACACTCTAGAGATGTCGTAATAACCCTCTCTGCACAATGGTGAGATCTGACTTCTGGACTCTGTTGCTGGCTAGAGTCTTGCTCCTAGGAGTATGGGCATCTAGTAACAAGGCCAGACCACTGCTGCTAGCCGCATCCACCACACAAGCCCTGGGGTAGAGTCAGTTCACCCAGCCAATCCACTTTAAACACCTACCCCACATTAAAATGCTGGTGGGAGATGTTTGAATAGTCACTAGCATGGGCCAGAATTACATTAAACACCTGCAATATGGTGTTGAGCGTGGCGTGGTCCATCCACATGGACCCTAAGTCTGCCTCTTACCCAAGCCCATATTAGATCACGGCAAAATATCCCTTTGTTATGTTGGCATCGTTGCAAAGGCCTTGAGAAAGAGATACCCCAAGCAACAAGAAATCTCAAAGTACACAGAGAGCTTCGGGGTTCCTACAGAATTGTGTTTTGTTCATTATAGTTTATATTGCCAATGGGAAACTCAACCAAAAGAATCTTTGTAGGAACTACATCAGTGGTGATAAGAAAGTTGGAAAAAGTAGTGACATGCAAGGATTGTGGCTCACATGGAGTCCTACGGTAGTTCGTCCTACAGGAGCTGTACTTTCCAACGTGCATACGAATCGCCTGGGGCTCCCATTACAATGTGTATTGTAATTGGAGGAGTCTGAGGTGGGGCCCATCTCTGCGTTTCTAACAAGCTCCCCCAAATGCTGCTGCTGCTGCTCCTGAGACTACGCTTTGAAGTACCAAGCCCGTAGACTGCAGCAACACAGGCTGAAAAGGGAGAGAACAGAATTCATGTACTAAGTGAATTATGTGGATCTAAGTTATGTATGTAGATAGCACTAGAACCTTCCAGCCAAGCTGCACGATCTTACTCGAAAAGTGATCATTCATACAGAAAAAAGAAACAAGCCACCACTGAGTCTCGGGTCATGAGGGAGATGGAAGCTGGAGGGGTGGGCGGATCCAAAAACGCATTAGACTCATTGGCACAGAGCAGGCAAACCCCGAATTCTTAACGACAAGCAATGGGAAGAACTCGGCAAAGACAAGCCAACAACACCAGGGTAAGCGCAGGGTCATAAGCACAGAGCTAAGCAAGCAGGTAGATGCCCAGATGTGGGGCGTGAACTTACCTTCTGGTCTTCAGCTTTCAGAAGGAACTGAGCAAGGGAAAGCGAAGTATCCCAGCCTCAGAGGAAACAGAGAATCCAGCAAGGAATCCAGGACGGAATCAAGTATGGGAGCTGGAACACTGAGCAAAGACCCCCAGGCCTGCAACCCACTCCGAATCAGCCGGAAAGTTTTGTGGTATTGACGCAACCAAAGGCCTTGTGTTCCTTCCTATGCCAAATCGTCAAGTGTGAGTTACGCAGCCATAGCTGTGGAAATTGGCAGAGTGCAGGCACGTTAGTGGAACAGTGAGTCCCAAAGTGAGATCAGCCGTGTGAGCATCATCTGGGAACCTGCTAAGACACGTAAAACCCCAGCCCCGCTCCAAACTTGCCAGTTGAGGGGCTCCGAGGGCGGGGCCCAGAGCCTGAGTGTGAACAGCCCTCCAAGGGCTTCGATGCACGCGCAGGTTTGGGGGCGCTGCGGGGAGTCCTCGAAAGAGAAAGTGAGCGCCCAAGGCCAAGTGTGGCAAACGCCAGTCACAGGGAGCCTTCCTTTTTCAAGAGCTCGTGAAAACCGAAGCCAGGTTACAGAAGGGAAGAAAAGGCAGGAGAGAGAATGTGAAAGGATCGTTAATAAAACGTGCTCAGGGGTCAACGAAGCTGGGCAGCGATACCCAATGGTAGAGTTTTATCAGCGCTGAAGAATCACCAGCCACGTGCACGATGCTCATACTCCGATTCAGATAATGAGGGAAATCATGAGCGTCAAGAGGGGTCAGCTCATGATATGTGTTTGAAATGTTTCTCATGCTGTATTTTCAAGAGACTTACTTAAAAGTAGTACTATTTGGTGCCAACGCTTGTGAAGATACCTCCTCAGACAGGGGAAAACAAACTTGAGAAACACAAACACAGTGGTCCAATGCAGCGATTTTCGACCAGTGTGCCCCAAGAATTTTTAAAACATGCCATACCTGACTATTTAGTCAGGGGCACTGACCTCTTTTCCCTTGGGTTGCCAAATAAAAAAAATGACAGCAGTCAACGCAACAGGAGCCACCCGGTATGAATGCCCTGTCATGAAACAAAAATATATAGGTCATATAATAAAGTCGCACCTTTATTGGTCATGTCACATAATAAGGTTGCATCTGATTGGTTAATTCTTGGAACCAGAAATCCTTATATACAAGTATAGGCACTTGATTTTTTAAAAAGTCACTTTGGAGGAGATCAATGGGGGGGAGGGGACATCTGTAATACCTTCAACAATAAAGATTAATTAATTAATTAAAAATAGAAAGTCACTTTGGAGCAAAAAGGGTAGGTAATTGCTATCATTTTTTTGTAAGTCAATCAAAATTATACCAATATAATATATTTTTTGGTGTGCCACAGAATTTTAGTAATCAGTTTATGTGTGCCACGAGATGAAAAAGGTTGGAAATCGCTGGTCTAATGTGATCTATCTGACAAAAATATTGAACAAGAATTCTGTTTAAAATATGAACACAGGTGTAAGCCAAAAGAAACCCCCAAAAAACCAACAAGTGTGGGTTTTTAATTATATGGATCGATTCAGCAAATATGTGTTGAACATCTACTCTATTCTGACGCTGAGGATGCAAACGGAAAAAAACATAATCTCGCTCCAAATATTTGAGTGTAGGAATAAGGGTGAGGTGGAGAAGACAACGAATGGACGGTTGACACAGCTGTCGCAGAGGTTCACCTAAGGAGCTATGGGAGCGCAGTTTCTTCAGAAAGCAGCCAGGAACTCTTCAAAAGAGAGTAACACTTGGTTGGGCTCTGAAGCCCAGTAGGCTGACAGCATCCTCACGGAGGAAACGACACGTGGGAAGGTGTGGCGGCGGCAGGCGACTTCTGGGAAATGCTGGCGCCTGGGCGTGGCTGGGGGGAAAGGACATGAAGCTGGAGAACTAGTAGGCGGCTCATGGTGCCCCTGGGTGCCACCCTGGTAATACTGGCAAGCCAGGGGAATCAGGAATGGGCGAGCTGTTCAGAAAGACCGCTCTGTCTCAGGTGTAGGGTAAATGGTTTGAAGAGAGGGCCAGAAAGGAGGCTTGGTGAGATCAGTAAAGAAAAGGCCACAGTTCAAGCGGGGGACTAGGACATTGGAGCTAAAAGGATGGCAAGTCCTATGAAACGACAAAATTGAGACACACTGATGCACCAGGATCGATTGGGGGATGGGCCCTAGCAATTTGTAACCAATATGAGCAACAAGTCGGTGATCGATTTCATTATTTTTATAAACTAGGGGTGATTTAAGGCCATCCCTGTAATCACGGCAGTTCAACATGTTAATCTGCTTTCTGGAGTAAGAGAAGAAGGGTTCGGGGAGCCCACAAAAAATGCTGAACATCTTCTCTGAGCAAGACATCTGAGCACACAGCAGTGGGGGGTGGGAAGGCGCACCCTCCCCCCTGGAGCTCACCGGCCAGGAATCGAGTTCACGTTAACTGCAAGCCATCCAACCTGTGTTCCAGCACATCACTGAGGGGCGAGAAAGGCAGGCCACAGCCCTCTTCTCTTCCCCGTGACCTCAAGGGTGAGAGCTCCGGCAGGCATCCAGGACAATCGCCCTTAGGACCAAAGGACCAGTGCTCTGGCTGTAGAGGCTTCCCAGGGGGGAACGACATAGCTAACCTTTTTCGTTCTCCTGCTGCTGGGTCCCTTCCCCATGATGTGATTAGTATCGAGAGATCAGAACTGTGGGTGACTTCAGCTTGGAAAGGGGGTACCCTTAGGTTGGAAGGCCAAGCAGGGCCAAGGAGGGGTTCCCAGGGAAAAAAATGTCAGCTTGGGGCTGGCCCTGCCCTGGGTCTCAGGAAAGACAGGGGTAGGGGCAGGATAGAAACTGATTTATTGAGGTTCCTGCAAATGCCAGATCAGGTCACCAGTCAGGAAAGAAAATGAGCATTTCAGCACAGAGGTCTGGACCAGAAAAGGGAATGAGCACATGGCTCAGGTACCTTTGGTAATACCTTAGACCCTGAAGCACAGGATGCAGACACTCCAACTCTGTTCCCAGAGGTATGACTAATGCCAATAAGGTCCAGAGGATAAACAATTTAATATTGACGAATGAAAAGTTTAAAGATTTTAACAGCCTTGGACGGACTTATGACAAAATAGGAAATAGAAGTTTTTCTTATGGGTCAGGATTTGGGGTGATTTTAAATTTGTCTTCTCTTTGATCATCAGAAACTCCTATAATGAATATGGTTTTCATAAGTAATAATAGAAATTAAAATGATATACAATATTATTATCATGTTAGACAAAGAACTCAATGTTAAAAAATTGGTATCATTCCACATATATAGGATATGTATATGAGCATCTGAGGAAAAAGCAGATGTGAAGTGATGACAGAAGTAAAGATCTTAGAATATGTGGTCATAATAGAAAATGCTGTCCATCCTATGGTCCAAAGATATGTAAAACCTACCTAAATGCTACTAAAAAGATTACTATCCATAGCTGAGAATATACTAGCATGTAAAGTCTCATATGTAAGCTCTGATGTGACAGAATCCCATTTCAAAGCACTGAACTGCCATCAACAAAACAAAAAGGGAGCCCACTGTATGGGAGAATATATTTGCCAATGATACATCTGATAAGGGGTTAATTTCCAAAATATATAAGGAACTCATACAACTTAACAAAAGGAAGACAAACAATCCAATTAAAAAATGGGCAGAGGACTTAAATAGACACTTCTCTAAAGAGGACATACAGATGGCCAGGAGACATATGAAAAAATGCTCAGCATTGCTAATCATCAGAGAGATGCAAATTAAAACCACAAAGGTATCACTTCACACCTGCCAGAATGGCTCCATCAACAAGTCAACAAAGGACATGTGCTGGCGAGGGTGTGGAGAAAGGGGACCCTAGTGCACTGCTGGTGGGAATGCAGACTGGGGCAGCCCCTGTGGAAAGCAGTGTGGAGGCTCCTCAAAAAATTAAAAATGGAGCTGCCATTTGACCCAGTGATCCCACTTCTAGGAATATATCCTAAGAAACCCAAAACACCAATCAGAAAGAATATATGCACCCCTATGTTCATAGCAGCACAGTTTACAATAGCTAAGATCTGGAAACAGCCCAAGTGCCCATCAGTAGGTGAGTGGATAAAAAAGCTGTGGGGCGTTTACACCATGGAATACTACGCAGCTGTAAAGAAGGATCTCGTACCCTTTGGGACAGCATGGAGGGACCTGGAGAGTATTATGCTAAGCGAAATAAGCCAGGCAAAGAAAGACAAACATCACATGATCTCACTTATATGTGGAATCCAAAGAACATAATAAACTGATGAACAGAATAGATCCAGAGACACAGAAGCATGGATCAGACTGAGGGATCTCAGAGGGAAGGTGAGGGTGGGGGAGTGGGCGGGGAGAGATCAGTCAAAGAATTTCTATGTTTATAAGCATAACCCATGGACACAGACATTGGCCTGGGGAAGGCCTGGGGGTGGAGTGGACGCGGGTGGAGGGAATTGATAAGGGTAAAAGGGGGACATGTGTAATATTTTCAACAATAAAGATAAAGAGAAGAAAAAAAAAAGCGCTGAACTGGCTTCCTTAGGTGTAGAAGCTATTGTAGAAAACCAGCTCCTCAACGATTCAGAAAGCTGAGTTCAACAACAGCAGAGAGTGCAATAATAATGGCTAAATAAACTGGCCCGCCCACACCGTGGAGTATTTACTCAGGCACAACTGTTGATACAGGTGAAAATGCTACACAGATCTCGAGGGCATTATGCTCAGTGAAAAAAAATCCATCTCAAAAGGTTACACTGTATGCTTTCATTTACTTAGTAGTCTCAACATGGTAAAACTAGAGAGAGCAGACTAGCAGTGGCTGGGGCATACTGTAAGGGGCAGCACAAGGTCGCTTCAGGGGACGGTGGTTACGTGAATCTACGCATGGAATAAAACTGACGTGAACTCTGCACGCACACACACACGCACGCACACACGCACACAAATGAGTGCATGTAAAATGGTGAAAACTGAAGACGATTTGTAATTTAGTTAAGGGTGTTGTACCAACATCAATTTTCTCGTTTGATGTCCTACTCCACCCGCGTGATGTGTCACCACCGGTGGAAGCTGGAGGAATGATAGAAGTGACTGTGTACTTATTTTTGCAACTTTCTGGGAGCCTATTATTTCAAGATAAAAAAAATTTTTAAACATGTTTGAACAGGTACATGAATAGCATGGACACATTTTATCTTTCTTCATTAGCAAATGGGAAATTTGTCATAAAATATTTAATATTAAACTCATACAGTATAGGGATGACCACCATATTAAATTTAGTATTTATAGCATAAGAAGTGCCCCTTTAAGAATTGGTATGTGAGAAGAAAGATGGAAAGAGCAACCTCATACAAAATGCGTCTGCTGCAGAAATGGCCAAACGCAAATAAAACTATGTATTTTTAAAATTATATACTGCATCAATCCTTCCTATTTCTCAAACTGTCTCTGCATAAAATCCTTACAGTTGTGGGGTTTTTTCTGTGTACAGAAACAAAGTGTGCTGTGTATGTCACTCTTCCTAAGAGAGGGTAGAGAGCAAGAAATAAACAATTTTTTAAAGAGGAAACTTTAGGTTGTAAAGAGAACAAAGAACTGAAGTGGATGGCAGAGCAGGAGTGGAGGGCTGTGCAGTGAAGCTGGGGACAGATAAGGAAAGCCGAGGGGAGGGAGACCTGGCCCTCTGGTCGCATCTAGAAAGGACGGGGCAGAGATGTGCTGAGAGGCCTGCCTGAGAGCAGGTGCTCAGGACTGTCTGTGGGACCACAGTGAGATCCTGAGGGGCTCAAACAGGCAGCAAGCAGTTGGGTGGAGAATTTGCATCTGAGCCTGCAATACCCAAAATGGAAAGACAGGCATCTCATAGAAAGTGAAGTTCTGTCTCAGCAGCAGTCCCCTACCCCAACTGCACACAGTCTACCCGTGGTTCTCGCCTTGGCCCTTAGGCCACATCCTGGGAAGGGAAAGAGGTGGGTGCGGCTGTGGTAGGAAGGCCCATCTCCTAGGAGACTGCTGGGCTCCTCTGGGAAAGTTCTGGAGAACCAATGCGGGTGGCCCTTGGCACACCATTTTGAAGGGCATTGCCCTTGGTTGACATTAGGTTCTGTTCCTCAACTTTAACCCCCGGTTTCTAAGCATTATATGTTTATAAGGACTATTGGCAGTAACCATGATGCTAGTTTAATTTCATTTTAGTGCTTTAGGAGGCCCCGATTCTTTTAAAATTAATCTTGGCAGAAACGACTGGTCTTTAGCCTCAACACAATCCAGAAAGGAAACAAGAGCGCACAAGAAGGAATGAGATGTTTAAAAGGTCTGATGGAGGAAATCATCTCAGGAACATTTCTTTAGCACTTACTAGGTTCTGGCTCTAGTGCCTGCATGTGTTAACTCAGTTAATCATCACAACAACCCTGGGAGGTAGTTACTGTTATCACCATCCTCATTGTACAGATGAGGAAACTGAAGCACAGAACGGTTAAGCAGTTTCCCCTAAGCCACACAGTTGGGAATGGAAACCTTGGATTTAAACCCTGTCTCAATTCAATGGAAATGGAAAAACAACAAAGAAATAAGAAATGAGATTCTCCCCCAAACAGATGGTTGTCTCCAGTCAAGTATTTGTCTCTGTTTCAGCACTGGTATTTCCTACTTAAACCCACGTCTTGAATTCATAAGAGCACTTTTCAATAAAATGTTTTCTACTCAGAAAGCAACTTCAAAGAAAATGAGTGCAATAAACCAAAGATATAGGTCAGGGACAAGGTAACCAACATGAAAAGAGATATAAAATTGTATTTTTCCATTTCGAGTAATTCAACTTCAAACAAGCCACGGTCTCTTGAAATCAAATATCCTGTAAGAGGTCCTATTCCCCATTCCACAAAGAAACTTTAGAAAAAACTGCTACACGTGTTGGATTATATCCAGTGAAACGGTGGGGTGTTGGACCACAGCAGTGATTCTGCAACATAGGCTTGTGTCAGAATCTCCTCGAGAGCTGATGGAGGCCACAGAGGCCCAGTTTTGCTTAAGGGAGGCAGGGTCTGGGCCTTGTTATTTTACCAGGTTCCACCAAAGTTTGAGGAGCACTGATCTGCAGGATTCTGGGGCCTGGTAACGGGTAGGAAAGAGTCTGGGACAGCAAAACTGCTCTTTTAGCAGATACAAGCTTCATGCACCCCAGCCAGCTACATCCCACCTCTTCAGAGTGTGTGCTCTTCACAGCTCTGTCAGCCCCACATAATTGCAGTTTACTTGTCTGCACCTCCCAACGTAATCTCTGTCTTGCCTGGGGTTGTGTCTCCAGAATGGAAGCCAATTGTCTACACACAATAATTACAAAATAAATATATGATGAATGAATGAATTGATGGATATCTACTAGCATTAAAATTACAGAATGGGAGCGTTGAACAAGAACATATTGTTCAAGTATCGAAACCATTCTGTAACGTATGCAGATAGTCCAGGGCTCACTTCCTTTCAGTACCAAGGAACTAGTTAGTGACCCCGCATTCTGAGCCCGCATCATCTCTTTTTGTGGGGAGCCTGGGTACATGTTGACCTCCTAGGGTGTCCTTAACTTCTCCCTGTATAGACTATGCTATTACTCACCCACCACATGAGGGGTATCTGAGCTAATCCATTAATGACAGGGCCATTTTAAAAAATACCAAATGCTTTTCAAATCTTTATCATATGGTCCCGGGTCTAATAATACTGCTACAGGAATTTCCTTAATTATATGTTGTTTAAATGTAAAAGAATAATCTTTTAATCACGAAACAAATGAATTGCTATCAACTGAGCAAGAGCAATTTTCCACAACTTGAAATAATCCTCTCTCAATACCCAAATAAATACAAGGAGTGCACACAAAAACGGTACCACAGTCACGCTGAAGGTGGCTTCTGGGGAACTACAGAGCAGTTGCCAGCTCTGCTGCCAGGACAGCGCTGTCATCCACTAAGGGCGAGGCTGGGGGGGGGGGTTCGGGGCATGGGGTCAGAAGCAACAGGATCTGTGCCTGCTTTCAGCACGCGAAGTCGCCGAACTAAACGAAGCTTCAGTTTCTTCATCTCTAACGTGGGAGAAATAATCGAATCTTCCTTAATGGGTTATCAGAAGCGATCATGTATGAGAAGTGTTGAACTTAATGCCTTGCACAAAATAAGTGTTCGATAAATGTTGCGCTGTTGTTACCCTTGTTCTTGCCATGCCTGTTGGTGCCTTGGGCTTGGGAGGCAGAAGCAGGCTCTCCCCCTGCCTGTTAGCTCCTTCCCACCACATCACAGCCCATCTAAGTCAGTTCTATCCTAATGGCATAGCTCTTAGGGAAGCTTTCTATAAATGGTAACCCCAGAATCAGGCCTTAAACTATGAAGACTAAAGGGCCCCAGTGTTCACACTCACCCATGGTTTAGTGGCTGTGGCCAGGGAGGACAGGGCCACCTAGGTAAGTTTCCTTTGAATGAGGACAGCCTCCCTTGAAGGATGTCTTAGTTAGGACACTGACCTGTCCAAATGCCCTGCTGAGCCACCCTGGCATTCTTACCAGTCTCTAGCCTTAGCTTTCCACATGTTCTTGGCACATTTGTGTGCCTGTGTGTGTAATGAACCAACAGAACATTCCGGTAGCCAGTCCCTTTATGTTTTACATAGACTCAATAACCTCTGAATCCATAGCTGCAGGAAATGTTTCCATTTTCTTTTTTTAAAATGTTTGTGGTGTTTTTATTGATTTCAGAGAGAGGAAGGGAGAGGGAGAGAGAGAGAGAAACATCAATGATGAGTCACTGATGGGCTGCCCCCTGCTGGGGTTCGAGCCCGCAACCTGGGCACGTGCCCAGACTGGGAATAGAACTGTGACCTCCTGGTTCACAGGTCGACGCTCAACCACTGAGCCACACTGGCCAGGCCATTTCCATTTTCAGTACTGGCCTGCACTCTGTCCAAAGGCTAGTTTCTAGAGCACCACTTTTCCTCCATTGTCCTTTCTTACCGCACAGGTATATCCTCAACAGTGGGTCTCAGCACCATAAGCAATGATCATTGCTATCTGCTTGGTGCCTACTGTGAACCAGGCAGTTTACATACAATCTCTTGAGGTGCATATAATGATCCGATCTTACAGGTGAAGAGATTATAAACATTATAATAAGCTCTGTTCTGTCCCCAATTGTGTCTCCAGAATGGAACCCAATGTCTATTTCTATTGAATTGAGACAGAGTTTAAATCAAAGGTTTCCATTCACGACTGTGTGACTTAGGGGAAGCTGCTCAACCTTTCTGTGCTTCAGTCTCCTCATCTGTACAGTGAGGATGGTGATAATAACACCTTGAGGTTCGGTGACTTGCCCAAGGTCAGACATCCTGTAAAGCTGAGCTGGGGTTTGAGCTGAGATCTGCTTGACCAGGTAGCAAGGTCCGTTTCTCTTTCCAGTGCTTGCAGTCAGGTTCTGAAAGGAGGTCCTGCTTTCAGTCATGTTTAAAGCAGTTTTCAGCCTGCTGTGTTGTGCTCACATCACTTCATTTCACCATAGCCACACAAGCAGAAATTGCTTCGGAGCCTGCTGTCCCTGGGCTGGGCTTGCATCCAGCTCCAAGCTACACTGGGGGAAGCAGTGCCTCTATTAAATTAATGTGCTCCAACACGAGTGCATCATTCCAGTCACCTGGGAGTAGGGAAAGCCTTATCAAGAACTTGCTATTCATTTTAAGCCACTTTAATCCCCTTTGGTTTGCTGCAAATTCATTTCATTAATAATTAACAGCACTTGGCAACGCTTTCCCTCAGTCTCCGTTCTCGGTCGGCATCCCACTCTGCTGAACCTGAGAGAAATCAGGGTCAAACCGAGGGAGAAAAGGAAATGAGAGAGCCAGGATCTAGCATTAACCCCCCCGCCCCAACCCCCTACAAAAAAGGCAAGCTAACTAGTGAAGCGAGAGATATTGGCATTATCTGTGAGGCAGTTTTTGAATGATCCTTGTAGTTCATCTTCTTAATATTACATCTTTAATGAGCTCATCCATGCTTTGATAGTGTGGCTTTAAACCTTCCTTTTGGGTAGATATTATAGATCAGCCTTGGCCACGAATCAAAATCACCTCTAGAGCGTAAAAAATACACATAAAATCTACTAAAGCTGAACGTCCACATACCTTATGACCCAGCAATGTCACTCTGAGGCATTGTCCAACAGAAAGGCACTAAAAGATGTATTAGGATGCTCATAGCAGCACACAGTAGCCCCAAACTGGAAGCCACTCAAATAAATGCCCATCAACAACAGAATGGGAAATACACTTTCACACAACAGAATGACATACAAATTGTGAATGGATAACAGACAACTACACATAACAATACGGAGAAATCCCACATACATATTGATGATAAAAGCCAGACACAAAGGAACATATAGCGTAAAATTCAATCTAAATAAACAACAAAAACAGGTAAAACTAGTCTATGGCGTTAGAAGTCAGGCTAGTGACTAGAGTTGGGGGACTAGTGACTGGAAAGGGCCTCTGGCTGCTGGTTATGTTGTGTTTCTTGATCTGGGTGTTGGTTGCTAAGGCGTGTTTACTCATGAAAATTCAGGCTGTACATTTATGATGTGTATATATCATCCTTCTGTACAAAGTTTAAAGTAAACAGATATCAACCTATAGCCTCCAGCCCAGTAGCCTCCACACCACACCCCCACACACACACATACACACCCACTCACTTCCCCTGGGGAGCCTAATTCAGCAGCCTTGGGGCCCTCCCACATGGGTTTTTTTTTAAGCTTCTCAAATAACTTGACACTATCACTGTCATCTCTCTTTTTTTCTTTTTTTTTCTGAGCAAGGATTAACTTTATTTTAATTTTTTCCAATAAGTAATAAATGCACATAACCAAAAACAAAGGCTATCATCTCAATATCCTTAGTTTGCCCTGGTCTTCCAGCATTTGCAGTAAACTGGTGGGAAAACAATATAATTCCATTACCATCTTCATGACAATAAAACGTGGAAACTGAAAAAAATCAACTTATGAAGCAAAAGTATAAACTGAGAGTACTGCAAAGCTCCTCATTTTCAGCTTACAAAAAGGGAGCCATGGAGGAACCTAAGAATTTTTGCCGTATGGGCCTAATGAACATGACATGGCCTGACCTTTTCTTAAAGGTAAAATTTTTTTATTGATTTGAGAGAGAGAGAGAGAGAGAAACACTGATGTGAGAGAGAAACATCAATCGGCTGCCTCCTGTACATGCCCCAACCGGGGATTGAACCCACAACCTGGGTATGTGCCCTGGCCGGGAATCGAACCTGCCTCCTTTTTGGTGCACTGGACGATGCTCCAACCAACAACTGAGCCACCTGGCCAAGGGACGGTCTGCCCTTTTCCCTAACAACAGTCACAAAATAATAACAGCTGACACTTAAGGAAGGCATCGCTGTGCAGGATTTACAGAAACTGACTCGTTTACACCTCATAACATTATTTGTAAATGAGGAAAGTGAAGCACAGAGGGGCGCTGCAACTGGCACACAGCTGTACAGCTAGTAAACCCCACGACCATGATTGGAATCCTAACGGTTTAGCTTCAGAGTCTGTGCTCTTAACCATTTCTCTATATTCCTGTATATTTTATGTCATTTAGTGTCTTATTCCCATTCTAAATGGACTATATTTAACATATTTATAGTAAGTGGCAAGCTATGCCCACTTCGATGTTGATATCTCTGCTGAAAATTACATGTAAGAGGGCTGAAATCAATAATACAGGTGTTACATCAATTCTTTTTTCCAGCTTTATTAAGATAATATTTATATAAGACATATGTAGTTTAAGGTGTACAACATCCTGATTTGATACACATATATTTTTCTAAATGTTCTTCACATTAAGGTTAGTTAGCACTTCTATCTCCTCACATAATTATCATTTTATTGTGGTCATAACATTTAAGATCTACTCTCTTAACAACATTCAAGTATATAAATAATACAGTATTGTTAATTATAATCACCATACACTACCCATTAGATTCCCAGAACTTTTTCATCTTACAGTTGGAAACTTGTACGGTTTGACCAATAACTCCCCATTTCCCCCACTGCCCAAGCCCCTAGTAACCACCACTCTACTCTCTGTTTTTATAAATGCACCTTTTTTAGATTTCCACATATAAGTGAAAGCATATGGTATTTGTCTTTCTCCATTTCACTTAGCACAATGTCCTCAAGGTCCATCCACATTGTCCCAAAAGGTAGGATTTCCTTTTTATGGTTGAGTAATATTCCATTGCATGGATATACCACATTTTCTTTATCCATTCATCTGTTGATCAACATTTAGGCTGTTTCCATATCTTGACTATTGTGAATAATGCTGCAATGAACATGGGTGTGCCGATAAATCTTCAAGATAATGATTTCACTTCCTTTGGATAGATACCCAGACGTGGGACTGCTGGGTCTTATGGTAGTTCTATTTTAAATTTTCTGAGGAACCTCCATACTGTTTTCCATAGTGGCTGCACCAGTCTATCAAGAGCCAACAAGGGTTCCCTTTTCTCCACCTCATCACCAGCACTTGCTGTCTCTTGTTTTATTAATAATAGCCATTCTAACAGTTGTAGGGTGATATCTCATTGTGGTTTTGATTGGCATTTCCTTTATGATTAGTGATATCAAGCATTGTTTCATGTACCTGTTGGCCATTTATATGTCTTCTTTGGAAAAATGTCTATTAAAATCCTTTCCCCATTTTTTAATCGGATTGTTTGGGGTTTCTGCTATTGAGCTGTATGAGTTCCTTATATAATTTGGATATTAACCCCTTATTAAATAGATGATTTATAAATACTCTCCCATTCTTCAATGGCAGGATTCCTGGTTGTTTGTTTTTGAATGGTTTCTATTTCTTTACTAAATGTCTCATTTTGCTCACGAATTGTTTTCCTAATTTCTTTGGTTGTGTGGGTTTTCTTATAGTTCACTGAATTTCTTTAAGAGGATAATTCTGTATTCTTTGTCAGACAGTTCATAGATCTCCAGTTCTTTTTTTTTTCTTTTAATCCTCCCCTGAGGATATTTTTTCCATTGATTTTTTGAAAGAGAGAGTGGAAAGGTGGGACAGAGGAGGGGGGAGAGAGAGAAACATCTCATCGATGTGAAAGAGACACATCGACTGGTTGCTTTCCACACGCAACCCAGGTACCTGCCCTTGACTGGGAATCAAACCCACGATCCTTGGGTGCGCAGGCCAACGCACTACCACTGAGCCACATCAGCCAGGGCTCCATTTCTTGAGGATCGGTCCTTGGAGTTTTATTAGTTTCCTTTGGTGGTGTCATATTTCCTTGATTATTCATGATCCTTGTGGCCTTGCATTGGTGTCTGTACATTTGAGGAAGTAAACAACCCTTCCAGTCTTTACAGACTGGCTGGGTGGGCAAAGCTCTTCACTAGTCAGCCTGTCCAGAGATTCCGGGTGAGCCATCCGGTGGTGTCTGTGGGCAGGCTTGCTGTTGGAGTCCTTCAGCAGAGAGGTCTGGTGCCTGGGTCAGAAGGCGGGCAGGCCTGGTGTACGGATACACAGGGGCCAGCCTAGTGACTGGGTCTGTGGGGTGGGCCTGGTCCTAGGCCTGCCCAGGAGCCGGGGTTCACAGGTGCTCACCTGGGTCCTGGATTCAAGAGGACTGACTGGGAACCTGAGGCCACAGGAACTCTCTAGGACCACAGAGGCTGACTGGTGCTGGAACATGCTAGGAGTCTGGTTGCATGAGAGCCACCAGAGGTCACAGCTACCAGCTGGCACCAGGGTGATCTGGGAACCTGGTGCCACAGGGGTTACCTGGGAGTCCGAGTCCGCAAGAGCCCATTGGGAGCCTGGGGCCACTGAAGTCTGCAAGCACTGGGGCGAACTGGGGGCCTGGTGCCAAGGACGCCACCTGGGGACGTGGGAGCCACCTAGGGCTGCAATAGTGGCCAGGGGCTGCTGGAGCCAGCATAGACCAGTGTGCTACGGGGGCCTGGTATCCCGGGAGACTACTGGAAGCCTACATCAATCCTTTAAGTGTTAAGGAAAACAAGCAGGTCAACCATGAAAAAAAAAAATTCCCTGACCGCAAGGACATTCATGTAAGTGTAGTTATTCATTCATTAGCAAAAACTGAGTAAAAGTGTCCAGCAGCCTCCCCATGGCATCCAACAGGCAGACACGGGTCAAAGAGCAAAGGAATTAGCATAAGTGATCAGAGCGCCACAGAAGCATATAAGACAGGGACGCATGGGGGGGAGGTCGGGGAAGGTGTCCCTGAAGGAGAGAGAATGTCCTGAAAGATGAGTAGGCGGCACAGGGAAGGTGGGCGGTGCTGCAGAAAGAATTTAACGTGTGCGCGTAAATAACTGCAAAGCAAACCACAATGAACAGGTCCTATAATAGACACACAAAAGAGCACAATGGAACCTCAGGATCCTTTTTCTTTTTCATTATATAAATCACCTGAAATTATCATATTTCAAGCATGAACCCAGAAGCCCTTGTATTAGATTCGTAGTTGGTCTGAAAAGCCTGGAACACAGTAAGACAAAAGCCCTGCGGGACGTGAATTTGAAACAGTACTTTCAATTCAGCACATGTTGAAGGGGTCAAGGCATCAAAGTGAAAGAGGAAATAATGATGTTTACCTTTTCTGGAGAAATCTAGCAACAAAGAAGGGAAAGGAAAAGATGCGAAGATGCTAAAATCATCAGTGGCAGAAGGTATTCCTGCGACACTGCAGGGCAGCGTGTCCCCCCACCACCACCGCTGCTGTGATTAGCTCTGTCAGAAAAGTACGGGCATCCCATTAGACAAAAAAGGCAGTCTACGCAGAAAATGGCTAAGTGCAAGTTAGACTGCCCAAGAGGCTCAGAAGAAATCCAGGTGCAAAGAATGAATGGTCTTTGCAAATGTAAACCAGCTCCATCCCACCTCCGGATACGACCACCTTCCAAACTGTTCTCTACTAGCCACACTCAACCAATGCGATCTTTTGAAAATGTAATTCTGTCATGGGCTGCACCCGTCTTCTCCAAGACCCCTTCCATGCACACAATGCTCAGAAAGTGAAAATATAGTTCCTTAATGTAGCCTGCAGGGGCTGCC
Source organism: Miniopterus schreibersii (assembly GCF_964146895.1). NCBI lineage: Eukaryota > Metazoa > Chordata > Mammalia > Chiroptera > Miniopteridae > Miniopterus > Miniopterus schreibersii. The sequence continues at coordinate 94,060,651 of NC_138104.1, read as the reverse complement.
CAGTCTAGCTTCTGTCAGCTTCTCCAACCCTCATCTTGCGTCCCACTCATTTTTCCTGTTTCCCAACACAGCCTTCTTTCAGTCTTTCATACTTACCATGTTCCATGTTACCACAGGGCCTTTGCACATGCTGCTCCTCCTAATTAAAATGCTCTCTTCATGCTACTCTTCACCTACAGTAGGTGATTTCTATTCATTTTCCGGCTCTTGGCACCTACTTGAGATAAGCCATCCCTGGTCTTCCTGAGTGCATCAACTCCCCCTATTGCACACTCAGGTACCCATCCTTCGTGGCACCTGTTAGAGGTGCAATTATACATATATTAGCTTGATTATTTGATTCATATCTGTCAGCTCCTTAAACATGAGGGCTGGAAACTTGTCTGGTTTTTGCTAACTTTGTATACACAGTCCCAAACACACTGACTGGCTCACAGTAGGGGCTTCACAAATATCCCTGGTATGAATAAAGGGGTTTCATGGAGCTCCTCAATTCCTATGCAACTTTGTTAGCATATCACTATGCTTCTAGATCACTCGCATAAAGACCATGTATAAAGAAATAGATTTTTAAATAACAGTATTTTTATCCCTGCAGCAGGCACAAAGGCAGGCAAACAAAAGTTGAGGAGGGTCTGCTACTCTCGTTGAATAGCATATTCTTCTTTTTTTTTTTTTTTTAGCATATTCTTTTTTAAATTTTATTTTTTCCATCGCCATTTATCCCCTGTGCCGTTTTCCACCTCCACCCAGCCCTCCCTCCCGCAATCACCACAGTGTTGTCCATGTCCGAGAGTTCTCTCTCTTTTTTTATATTCTAATTATCATGATTACTCAGGAAAAAAGCACAGTTCAAAGTCTCGCAGTGGGAATGGCGAGGAAATAAATATTTAGCTATTTTAACCTAATGTTACTCAAACAATAGCCCACCTATAACCAGATGCGGCAGTTATTTCATTTAATCCTAAAGTGTTTGAGGGCTGTTTTTCCCTGACATGAGAAAACACTAAGTTCTTGCTGTCAAAGACAAAGAAAGCAAAAGAAGACAACTGGGATTCCAGAAGGCCCTTCACTGCTAGTAATTTACATTTGAGACTAGTGTTTGTTTTCCTCTTTCATAAAATTAAACACAATTACCTGCACTCCCTACCTGTCGCGTTGGGAGTTTGGAGGAATGAATGAGGGGACGGTTGTGGAGGGCTCGGAGCCCCTCGGAAGCACTATTATTAGAACTGTTAGCAAAACATTGCTTCTGGTAACTTGTGGGCGACTTCCCGAAGGTCAAGGCTGACACCAGAAAAAAAATAGTAAAGTGAAATATTAAGGACAAAATTGCTATTCAGTGATTTTTCATTAATGAAGATCATCCTTTCTTTCTGAACTTTTAACAGTACTCTCTAATCTAGAAGCCGCTAGCCACATATGGCCATTTAATTTAAACTGAAGAACTGAATTTTAAATTAAATTAAATTTTAAGGTACTACAATTTAAATATCCTCATGTTGCCAGTGGCTTCCTCATTGAATAGTGCAGATACAGAACATTTCCATTATCGAAGAAAATTCTCTAGCAGGGTCTTTTCCTTTTAACTCTTTCCATGTGAATCCCATTATTTGACACCACTATTTTATTTTATTTATCTTATTATTTTATTTTACTTGTTTTTATTTCATTTTATTATTTTACTTTATTTTGCTTAATCCCTTCACCTTTTTCACCCAGCCCCCAAGTCCCTTCACCTCTAACAGCTTTCAGTCTGTTCTCTGTAACTACCAGTCCGTTTCTTTCTTTTTTTTATTTTTTGTTTGTTTATTTTGGTCATTAGATTCCACATGAGTGAAATCATATGGTACTTGTCTTTCTCTGCCTGGCTTATCTCACTTAGCATAATACTCTCCAGGTCCATCTGTGCTGTCACAAAAAGTAAGATTTCTTTCTTTTTTACAGCTGCGTAGTATTCCATTGTGTAAATGTCCCACAGCTTTTTTACCCATTTATCCACTGATGGGCACTTGGGCTGTTTCCAGATCTTGGCTATTGTAAATAATGCTGCAGTGAACATAATGGTGCATATATTCTTGCAAATTAGTGTTTGGGGATTTTTAGGATATATTCCTAGAAATGGGATTGCTGGGTCATAAGGTAGTTCCATTTTTAATTTTCCGAGGAGCCTCCACACTGCTTTCCACAGGGCTGCCCCAGTCTGCATTCCCTCCAGCAGTGCACCAGGCTCCCCTTTCCCCACACCCTCGCCAGCACTTGTTGTTTGCTGACTTGTTGATGGAGCCCTTCTGGCAGGTGTGAGGTGATAGCTCTCTGTGGTTTTAATTTGCATCTCTGATGATCAGCGACATTGAGCATCTTTTCATACGCTTATTGGCCTCTTTGGAGAAGTGTCTATTCAGGTCATTTGCCCATTTTTAATTGGACTGTTTGTTTGTGGTATTGTTATTTTACACTTTTTAAACCCTTGCCCAGTGTAGGGATTTGGAACTTTATCAGCTAGAAGAGAAATTACTTATAGAGCTGAAGAGGAACTGCCCTTAAAAGACAAATGGTTTCTTTTCAAACTCATTTGTTTTGCCTTTTATGTGCTGCCTTCGCCAGGTTAGCACTAAGAATATATGCAGCGTAGGTAGAGTGGGTTAAGTGATTCTCATGTTTCCCTGTCTCATATTTCTCAGTGTACTATCCACATATAAGCACTGAAGCCTGGGCAGAAAACAGAGTCAACTATCCCACTGACCATGAAAACAGAGTTTCATAGCTAAAAACCGCTATCTCTGGTTGCCCGTAAGATAAAACGTAGGTCATTAGTATCTGCTCACAGGGCCCAAACCCCTCTCGTATGAAGTGCTGCTGTGTCTCCTCTTTCTCTCTATACTATTTTAATCCGGTGGGACTGGGGGCGGGGCGGGGAACAGAAACGAGCCCCTTGCATTCTAACTTTGTGTGGGTGTCTCCCTGGCTTGGTTACCAAAGAAACCATTCTGTTCCACACTATTCAAATAATGGCTCTACTCGTGCTCTAAATACTCTCTTCTTTTTGAACCTGACTGCACTGCAGATAGAGCCACCATCTGTTGGCCAGCAAAGACGGAGGGCTTCTGGAAATGCCACGGCCCTTCCCACACTGCTCTAGGCCTCGGTGTCAAGAGCCCGACCTGAGGGGTCTGCTTCCACGGCCAGTGTTTTCCTAGCAAACCTTTCCCTGAGCAGTCCGGCAGTGCGGCGGGGCTGTCTCTGCGCCGCGGCGCTGCCAACCGCGTGAGGGAAAGGCGTCTGCAGCCACCCCGCGAGGCCGCCACGCCTCCTGCCGCCCATGCTGGGAGGCTCCTCTCGCTGCAGTGGTCAGGGCATTGCTGTTCCAGCCCTGAAGTGCGGGGGGTCTGGCCACAATGAATGTTTGCCTGTCGCTCTGGGCGTTGGAGTCATTCATGTCACCCTCCCGTGGATGCCCAGCGCTGATCTCTAGAGCAATGACTAATAGCGGGGACCACCTGTTTCCATGGCTGCCAGGTTAGGCTGTGTCCTCTGGGGCCTCCTATTCCAAAGAAAACCCAGGGACCCAGGACACTAATGCCCTTAGGAGAGATTTTCTGGAAAAAGACTTGGTTTTCACGCCCTATTGACATCTGCCTCGCCCCACCCATTTTCCCCCCAGTTTTAGTGAGTTGTAATTGACATATAACATATGTAAGTTTAAGGTGTGCAATGTGATGGTTTGATACACTTATATATTGCAAAATGATTGCCACAATAAGGTTAGTTAACACCTCCATCACCTCAAATAGTTATCTTGCTGTTGGTGTTGTTTTATGGTGAGCACATTTAAGACCTACTCTCTTAGCAACTTTCAAGTATATAATACAGTACTGTTAGCGACAGTCACCATGCTGCACATTAGATCCCCAGGACTTGCTTATCTTATAACTGGAAGTTTGTACCTGTGACACTATGTGTATGGAGGCACAATGCTCCTGGTGAATTCCCTGTGAATCTGAGGCAGCCAGGCACTAAGGAATGAGGTCTCCCTGTAAACCCCCAGGTCTCTGTAACAAAGGGCTCTGAGTACTCTCCTAGCAGTGAGGCCACGCTTTTGGAGTTTTCACATAGATGTCAAAGGGTTTGGGCATTTAAGTGTAAATCTGGTGAAATTTTGCAATCTGATGTTCAACCGCAAGAGTGTTACTGATTGCAACTTAAAAACATACATTTTTCTTAAAGCTACTAGTTGCTTTCATGAAGACAAACCCACAGGCACACACACCCTTTCTAAAACAATACTTTAAGCCAGGGGTCTCCAAATTATTTTGAGTCAAGCATCCCACCTACAAAAAAAATTTTTGCACACCCTCAAATATGTGTACGTTTAGTTACAAAGCACATACATACTATCTTACACTAATACATTATCACATTACAAAACATGTTCTCAAAATTAAAACCTTGAAAACGTTAAAACTGAAAGTACAATATTTTTACTTGTACTTAATTTTGTTTCGTTTATTAAAGGTACAAAAGTCACTCTTGCTCTTGCTGGAAAAATATAAAATTTTTGAGGGCAATTTGATCAAACACTCTATTTTTTAATTTAGTTTAGTTCATACGTTTTATGCTAAGTTCAGTTTATGTTGATACTTGGTTTTTAAATTTTTGACGGGGGGGAGATCCCACAAAGATATAAAGATCCAAATGGAAGAAGTAGGGTAATTTAAAAACTTGATAATACCTGCTGTAAAAAAATCTAATATCTTTGTCACATAATAGCTATAATAATAATGTGGGGGTTTTTTGTTTTGTTTTGATTTTTTTTCCATTGCTTTTCAGAGAGAGTAGAAGAGAGACAGAAAAACATCGATGTGAGAGAGACACATTGATTGTTTGCCTCCCACACGTGCCCTGACCAGGGCTGCGTATCGAGCCTGCAACCGAGGTACGTGCCCTTGGCCAGAATTGAACCGGGGACCCTTCAGTCCGCTGGCTGACACTCTAACCACTGAGCCAAACCAGCTAGGGCAATAATGACGTGTTTTTTAAAAACAGATAAGATTTATAAGCCCCTCAACCAGGTACACATAAACTTCAGTAAGTGACAACTCCCTGAAAACACATATATGAGTCATAGGACCACTGTCAACTCTTCCCGCAGGATATATGGTAGGTGACCAAGTAACTTATAGAGTGAGTGTGGGCATCTGTGTCCATCTGGATATTAAATACTAGTAGAGTTGCCGTATTTTGAAAATAAAATTGCTGGATGCCTCATTAAATTTGCATTTCAGATAAACAACAATTACTATATTAGCATAAATACGTCTAATGGGACATACTTATACTAAAAAAATTGTTGGTTATCTGAAATTCAAATTTGACTGAGTATCTGGTATTTTATCAGCAACACTTAAATACTAGAAAATCTTAAATAGTTTCTTCTCGCCCGGCCGGGCGTGGCTCGGTGGTTGAGCGTCGACCTAGGATCCAGGAGATCGGGGTTCGATTCCCGGTCAGGGCACATGCCCGGGTTGCGGGCTCCATCCCCAGCAGGGGGCGTGCAGGAGGCAGCCGATCAATGACTCTCTCATCATTGATGTTTCTGTCTCTCTCTCTCTGAAATTAATAAAGATATATTTTTAAATAAATAAATAAATAAATAAAAATAGTTTCTTCTCTTTTTTCCATTGTTTAACCAAAAATAAATATAAATAGGAGTTCTGATGTTTTTTTCCTGCATGATCAGCAATGGAGACCCCTTCTAAGAAGCCACCACCAGAGTCCCTGGACAAACTGGGATACTTCTCAAAGGGCCAACACTGTCAAATGCTAATAAGAAAAACATCTCTTTTCACTTCCGTTCCTGAAACTACTCCCTCCCTAAACCCCTCGCAACACTTTAGTAACATCCCAGCCAATGTTATGACTGATACAAAGCCTTCATGTTTCTATTCGAGGGGAGGAGGAACACGACAAGTAAAGCAGAAAGGGCCTGAGCCACACGTGGCTCCGTGTGCACTCGCCCATTGCTGTCCCACGCCCGCCACTGGCACCCAGGATGCTGATCGCCCTCAAAGGAGTTCCCAGAACAGCGGAGCCTCAGTTTCCCAACCTCTCTGTGGACGAGCAATTCGGGTCACAAACGCCGGAAACCCCGAGGGCAATGCTTCGGTTTTCAAACCCGCCTCGGAAGTCGAACATGCCCCGTGGCTCCCGCTGAGGGCAGGATCCTGAGGCCCAGCTGTGGGCTCTGGATCCCTCGGTTTCCGATCGTTTCAGAGCCCGAATGGGCTCCCGGAACGGATCACGTTGGAAAACCGAGGCCCCGCTGTATCGGAAATGGCAGCTTTCTATCTGCACGCAGTGGACAGTGCAGCCTCCCCCAGGCCAGGACCGCAGCTGCAGAGCCACAGTACCTATGGAAGCCTCTGGTTAAAACTTCACGGGACAGAGCCTCCAGGAGCAGGATCACCAGGCACCATCGCTTGGATCAATGCCGCACCCAGTTCCTATTTTGTATTTCATCAAATCACTGGCCCTTAAGTTTTCAGGAACCCTAGAGTTCATCTGGACCAACCCTCATTCAACCCTTGAATCCTTCAACATTTCAAAAAGATTTCCACCCAGTCGTTGAAGGCAAAAACCTAGGAATAATCTGGATTCCTCTTTCTCTAACAGCACCCTCCTCTCGTATGCAACCTCCAAAAAAGATCCATCAACCTCTGCTGCCTTCTAACTGCTACCAGTTTCTACAAGCTCCGTCATCCCGCACCCGGTGGTTAGCAGCCCCTAACTGGTCTTCTGGCCCCACACTTGCATCCCTACATGCCATTCACCACACAGCAGCCAGCATGCCATTTTAACAACATCAACCCAGCCATGCCACCTTCCTACTTAAAACTCTCCGGGAGCTTCTCATCACACTGCGAGTAAAATACAAACACCGTGATCTGGCTACCCCTCCTCTTTGCACAAGCACCCCAGCCACACTGGCCTTTTTGTTACTTGAACACATCGAAGTCCTTCCCACTTTAGGGCTTTTATCAGGAGCGGTCTTCGGCACAGAGCTGGATCCTTCTTATCATTCAGATCTCCACGAAAATATACCACCTCCTCCGAAAGGCCCTCCCTGACTTACGCAGTCTAATGATGTTCCACTGACACTAGACACTCCCTAGCACATCACTCTTGCATATCCCTCAGGCATTTATAGCTGGTTAAATTTGACACGCTCATACATTTATTGCCTTGTTCATTTCATTTTTATCATTATTAATTCCATGAAGGCGGAAACACTGCTACTTTTGTTCTCTCTGTATCTCCAGCACCACAGTGAATGGCATGTAGTAGGCCTGCAATACTGTTGAGTGAATGGTGTTATTTGCAATGCCCTCGCTCTCCCAGTCTCTCTTCTCTGAATGCCCCTCAGTTTGCTGTAAGGCCTCTTAAACAGGCTCCAAGAACTACAACTCAATTCTTAGAACTGTGTCATGAGCAAAGAACAGCATGGTGCTCTTGAGCATTATATAGTGTCCCCAGCCCTAGTTCAGTGGCTGATTCAGAAAATGAGCTTTTGCATATGGATTTATGAATCCAGATGGAAAATTTTCAGGGGTCAGGGACCCAGGTCAGAAACCACTGCCCCATGTCACACCATGTGATTACATATTATCATGAGTCAAGACCCCCATAGCCCGGCAACTGAGTCTCCTTAAAACCAGACTGAGATGCATGGGTATATACTGGACACACCTCACAGCCAAAATGCTTACCACATAACCATTCTTCTGATTTCAATGGTAACTTTCTATCTTAAGGAACAACCCAGAAGATTGTAGATGTTTTTATTGCATATTATTCCAATTTTTTTTGAGGTGACACAGAGACTACTATGCATTCACAAAATATCATTTCTTTTCTTCCTGAGCACATAGCTGGATTACAGTTAGGAAGGGTGATGTCATTGAGTTCTGGCCAATGAAATGTAGGTGGGAGTGACTTATCCCACATGATGGAAGGGGAATGGATCCCTGAATGACTGAGTAGAGGAGAGTCATCTACACTCCCTACTGAGTTGCAATGTGACATGAGTGAGAAATAAACTCTCATTGTACTAAGCCACTGAGATTTTTTGAATGGTTTGTTATGACACTTATCCTACCCTGTTTTATACAGAGGAATAAACTAAAGACCCTTTGGTGATAATCATGTTAAATGTTCAAAGAGAAGACAATTCAACTTTCTGCAATCTCAGCCATTTTGGGCTGTTACAAATTATGTAGTTTTAACATCGGTGGGTGACAAGCAAAGAGCTATCGGCTTCTTAGATGGCATAAACATACTGTATTTGCTTTTCAAGTGCTGGAAATGTTTCTAAGTAAAACATGAAAGAAATATTTGAACAGGCTGACTTGGGGAAAATGCTCAACATGAAAAGACCAAAATGTTTTCCCAAAAGGGAAACAACTCAATATGGTCCCACAGCCCTCCCCAAGCTTTAATAGAGGAGCATCCAAAGTAAATTAAAATTGCCGAATGTGCCCTAGCAGGTTTGGCTCAGTGGTTAGAATGTCGGCCCGTGGACTGAAGTATCTCAGGTTGAGGACTTAAAAAAAAAATTTTTTTTAACTGCTGAATGTATTCAGAAACTTAATGGAAATTTTCTCACGAGGGTAGGATGCTATGTAGTTTTTATTTAATTTAATATTTATTTCTCTAAAGCGATAGTTTAAATGAAGGAAACTGTCCGAAGTCTTTATCCTGACTTCCTTGGGGTTGATAGAATCAAATGGAATCATTCTTCGACACAACCACCCTTCAGATATTTCTTATTAACACTGTATATTGAGGCCATTAGATCTTCCAAAGAATGAGGAGACATTTTTCAGTATAATTTTAGTTTTTCCTACATTGACTTCCTCTCCATATATTTAGTAAGAACAATAGTAATTAATAGTAATAATAATAGCATTTGCAGCACACATTATAATTGACAAAAAGCTTTCGCGTCCATTATGCAGTTATAATACTCAGTAATACTTTAAAATAATGTTTCTGTATTCCATGTGTGGCGTTTGTAAAATTCTAATTTCCCAACTTCCTAATGTTTCCTGGACCGACACATTCCTACTCACTATATTTCATTCATAAAATATGGATGCATTTTACCAGAAGAGCAAAAGCATCAATTATCCCTAACAACAGTTTAACTTGCAATATATATTTTAAATACACTCACCACATTCAGGTTCCTTTGTAAAATCCTTTGCTTCTCGTATCATGTTCCATTCACTCCATTCTCTTCTCCGGTAGTATCAAGTTTCCAGGCTTCCAGCCTCTGGTTTGAAATCCATGGCCTGTGAGTGATTTAAATAAAGCAGACTGTAGAAAAACTATTAAGTGATACACATGAGAAAGTTATCTCTGGGTGGTGTGATCGATTACTTTCTGATTTGTGTTCATTTGGGTTTTCCGAGTTTTTGGTACTGAGCATATAATTTATTACGGAAGCAAAAAAAAAAAAGTAAAAAAAAATAACTAATTAAACAAGTTGGCTTTTGGTACTTTACTCCAGGTAAGGCAGGTCTGGGTTCATTTCGGTCTTAGGGGTCTCTTGTCCTCAACTCCATACGGAAAAGAAGCGACGCAGAAAAATGCACTGTTATCCAGCAGAATTCCTTCTCCTCCAAAAAAGAATGTTTAAAAATAAACACCTTTTTGAGGCACCTATTTCCTTTCAATGGTGATGACAGATCAAGTTTGATTGAGAGAAATGCCAATCGGGTCATGAGGCAGATTGAATAACTTTCTAATGTTTCTTTCCTGACAGTAAATCTTAAGTTTTACTCCTATGCTTAGCAAAATATTTTTAGAAATACCCTTTGTTCAATAGAAATGATGCATTTGACGACTTCTTGGAGCAAACCATTGATCCCCATCACCGAGGCATTAGGTAGGCCTCACAAATCATCCCGGCACCTGCCCTCGGCCTCCAATAAATCACTGACAGAGCAGGGAGAAGGGAGATGCGATCAGAACCCGGGAGTCAAGGGGAAGATGCTGCGGCATCTCTATTTATGACACTTCCTTTCGCTTAAAGACTTCGGTTATTCTAATTTCTTTTGCAATTTTTTCTTGAGAACTTCTCTCATGAAATACATTTTTGCACAGTACAAATTTTCCCAGCAGGTATTTTTGAATTCTTGAAAAGTTCTATGCAGACTCATCCAGATTGAATTTTAAAATAATAGTTCCACCAATTATAAACAAAATGCACGCACTTTACATGCATGCATATATACACATACACACATGAGTATTTATTGATTTAATTTAAAACAATGATCAATTTTCCAATGTAAAAACGCTCATCTACTTTGTTTACATTTGTTTTCTCATCAGGGAGGCCAGGGTGAAAATCTTCAAACATATTTCTCTCCCCTCCAGCTCCTTAGGGTCACCTCTCAATGCTGCAGACTTCCTTCCCAGGCAAAGTCAATTTCTCTCCCTTTTCTCCCACCTTGTTCCACAAGGTTCTTCTCTCCTGAGACTGGGGGAGCACTACACTTCTGGGGCTTTCTTAGCACAAAAGGAAAAAACTGGGAGAGGTGCTGGCCCTCAAGCCCAGGACCCATGATTAGGTAGCCATGGCGAGTTGGTGCAGGCTCTACAGCGGTCTGTGTTCCTGATCAAGAAGATGCCTTGCTACAGACACCTGCCATCTTCCATCTCGCCTTGATAGAGTGTGGCTATAGCAAAAAAGGATTCATAATCTGTTTAGAACCTGATTCTAATAATTTCACTTAAATATAGTTATTTTCGCCCTGGCCTGTGTGGCTCAGTTGGTCGAGTGTCTTCCATGCACTGGAAGGTCGCTGGTTAAATTCCCAGTCAGGGCACATACCTAGGTTGCAGGTTCGATCCCTGGTTGGGGCATGTGTGGGAAGCAACCGATTGATCTCTCTCTCTAAAAAAATCAAGAAAAACATATATATAGTTATTTTCTCTTATAATATCTGCACAGAATCCCACAGCAACTTTATTCCCAGCCACAAAAAGATGGGCGCAGAAAAGGGACTGAAAACAAGTGATAACCCACAAATCAGAAAAGAACCAACACTCTGATCAGTAAAGGCAGTGGTGACTTGCTGATGGGACTCCTCCCTTCACTGAGCTGGCAGCCCTCTTGGGAGACATGAACAAGAGGGTTTACATTCTAGCCACCTTCCCTGGGGTCCACTCAAGCTCGGGAAAGTCCCACACCCTCGTCACGCCTAAGGGTGGGAGTGCTGGCCGCGCCTGGCCCCTGCCCCTCAGTTCTGAGCTCTCGCCTGGGCCGTTGCCCTGTGCACCAGAATCATCGTCCCAGAGCACCAGGCACCCCGTGGCCTGCGGGCTCAGCAATCTCGGTTCAGGAGATCATCTTACTCTCGGATTTGGGGAGGGGAGGTTGTGGCAGTTCTGTCACCCCCAATCTTGTAGAAGGAGTGGACAAGCTGAATGCCCCATAGGGGAGGGAGAAGGGCTAGTGAGCACCCCATGAATCTCTGCCCACCCAAAGGCGGCCTCACAGCCTAGAGCTGCATTTTACTTGCTAGAGGAGGGAGTAAGCAGATGGACGTGGGGCGCTGATTCCTGCTCTGATTCCTGTGCTGCCGGTGCCTCTCGGCAAGCAGACTCTGGAGGGAGGTGACTATCCCTACAGATTGGTAATTCTCTGAACTTAAAATACCGTGAACTTAGTGCTTTTTGTTCTCAGATCTGAGTTCTAGTCAAAATTCCAGGAAAAAGCCTGCTTCGCACTTCATGCCACTGATGCTGAAATAATTTCTTTGTCAACTGAAACGTTGACATTTTGGAGCATTGAACCTGATTTCTGGCTGCCTAAGCTGTGGGGTATCTCCAATGGAAAGACAGAAGTCCCTTATCAAAAAACAAAACTATTCTGTAACAGATAATTCCTGCCATCCCATCCAGAAAAATCGTCAACCTTTGGACAGACAGCCCGGCCAGAAAAAAATAGAGAGAGCACAGTTTTACTCTTGATGTTTTATCTAGGATAAACATAGAAATGGCTGTGTGTAATCCATGTAGCACATGCCTAGAAAATATCATTGAATTGAGCCAAATTATTTGGGAAAAATGAAACTTTTAATTGCTCTATATGCTTTGACTATGAACATTCCCCCACCCCACCCACAGTCCTTTGGGAAGATACTTGTTAAAAACTGTGTGTTAATACTTTGCTCCAAAATCAGGTCTGGGAAACCCCAAATGAGGCCCAAAATGGGAAGTGCCCATTTTGTAGAGTAACGTGGAATGAGCTAGGCATACACACCCCACCCACACACATACACACACAATATATAAGTCTGTATATTAACAATAGTTCTCTAAACGGTAGAATTCTGGTTTTTGTGTGTGTTTTAAATATGTTTTTATTGATTTTAGAGAGAGAGGGGAGAGGGAGAGGGAGAGGGAGAGGGAGAGGGAGAGGGAGAGGGAGAGGGAGAGGGAGAGGGAGAGGGAGAGGGAGAGGGAGAGGGAGAGGGAGAGGGAGAGGGAGAGGGAGAGGGAGAGGGAGAGGGAGAGGGAGAGGGAGAGGGAGAGGGAGAGGGAGAGGGAGAGGGAGAGGGAGAGGGAGAGGGAGAGGGAGAGGGAGAGGGAGAGGGAGAGGGATGGAAACATCGATTGATTGCCTCCCATACACACCTCGACCAGGGATCAAATCCACAACCTGGGTATGTGCCCTGACCAACTGAGTCCTCGATGTTTCAAAACCCCTAAGGACATCACTGTGTGGCCACACAATAAAGAAACAATATTAGAAGAATAACGGACACTAGAGGTCATCGAAGGCCACCTAGAACTCTCCTTATTTTGCAGTTGGGTTGATGAAGTAACAAAACCATTGCTGCTCATGATTACAATCTGGAGTCATTGAGAAGTAATGATTATGTGAAAACACTACGTTTAAGAAGGCTACAAAAAAGAAAAAAAGAAATATAATGGCATTTACACACATACATTTATATTTCCTGGAAAATGTTCTTTTGTGAAATCTCTCATTCTCTGAGGGGTCATTATGGTAAAACCTGCTAATAATTTAAGTAGGGGACATTCGCCTTTTTCGAAGTCTACCATCTCTTTTCATTTCCAAACCCTTTCTAGGAAATTGCCAGGATATATATTTGGTACAATTATCCTCACTTACTGGATTTGTCTCAGTGAAGGCACTTAAGTTGGCAGACCCACTGCTCAAACCTGGGCCTCCTGACTCAGAGCCCTGGGCACCCTCTCCCACACTCCACTGCCTGACAGCTTCTTCTGAGGAGTGATGCTAGAAAACAAAAACAGGTAGCTAAGAACAACTGCGCGTGCAATACCATTTATGCGTTCGTCCTTTTGACAAATATCCATTAAGCATCTGCATCAGTTAGCCATGGCCACAATACTCCAAAACCACGCCAAACTAACTGGCTTTAAACACTAGTCATTACACTCTCACAAATCTGCGTGGTTTGAGGGGCAGATGATTTGGGATGGGCTCTGCTGGGCAATCTGCTGGGCTCAGCTGTGGACTGGCTGATCTAGCCTGGGCTTGGCTCTGGTGCTGCATCTCTGCTCCATGCACTTCTCCTCCTCCTCCTGGCGCAGGCAGGGAGCCCAGGATTGTACCTCTCGCAGCAATAGCTGAGGTGCAAGGAGACGAGCCTCATTTTCAAGCGCTTTCCCAGCTTTTAGTCTCTCTCCAAGCCTTTGGCCTGCTGATATTCCATTGGCCAAAGCAAGTCACACAGCCAAACTCAAAACCGAAAGGCAGGAAAAGAGATTCTGCCTCTTTAATGGGGCAAATTGCAAAGTCAGATGGCAAAGGATATGGATATGGGAGGAGTGAAGAATTAGGCCTACTGATGCAGTCTACAATAGCAGCTACCACGTTTCAGGCACGGAGGGAACAGTGCTGCCCATGACGGAAGCTGGCCTCCTGCAGCTTACATTCAAAAAAACGATGGTTGAAAATCCACCCACACAAACTCCACTGCAGCCTGCTACAACAGTAATCAAAACCTAATAGCCCAGGTAAATCTGCCAGCCCATGAAATTTTGCATTTCTGGGAGGAGTAAGTGCTTTAAGGGATTATCCATTGATTTAGAATTCTTTTCATCGCTGCTCTCCTTCTATTGTCATGCATTATCAAGATGGCCTCATGATATAGTCATTCAAGTGAATAATTGAATTTATTTAGAGAACCAATGAAATAACCCTTCTCCACTCTTTTGGCTATGGGTCTATGTGAGAATCCATGGGCGGTATGGGAAAATCCTCACTTTAAGAAGCTGATGATCTGCATTCCAGGACTCCACCCCTTACACACATCCTGTTTGCATCACTAACTTGTTACTTAATCCAAAAGCATTTACTGAGAGCCATTCATGTACCAGGCTCAGTGACCAGGGTTCTTCCATCTAATGATTCATCTAGCCCTCATGGTAACATTGTGAGTAAAAGCAGTACAAGATTTATCCCATATTCAAGGAATGGTTATAAAGCACTAATTATATGCCAGGCACTGGGCCTGCCACATGAGAAACAAATATATTTCTGGCCCTCCAAAAGCTCACTTTCTATTAAGAGAGACAGACCTGTGAGCAATAAAATTAAAATATAATGAGGTAAGAGCCTTTATAGGAGGCAGTGCACTTTAAAACATTATGCAAATATAAGGTATTATCATTAAGCATAGCTGTAGGTCTGAAAGACCTCATCCTGTTTTCAGAAGTGCCTAATTTATCTACAAGGAAATCTGTGGTACCGAGACGATCTGAAGCAATGAGGCATACCCTGACCCAAAACCGCATGCCACCAAATCCTCCCATCTTTCTGAGAAAATCTGATTAAAACAGAGAGAACAAAAACATGATGCTTGCCCAGCCTGCGTGGCTCAGTGGTTGAGCGCCAACCTATGGAACCAGGAGGTCACAGTTCGATTCCCAGTCAGGGCACAGGCCCGGGTTGCGGGCTCGATCCCCAGCAGGGGGCGTGCGGGAGGCAGCCGATCAATGACTCTCATCATTGATGTTTCTCTCTCTCCCTCTCCCTTCCTCTCTCTGAAATCAATAAAAACATATATTTTTAAAAAAGGCATGATGCTTGCCAGCCCAACAGATAAGTGATAATCTTCGGGGATTAGAGAGAAGAATGAAGAAATATATGTGGCCAAGACAAAAAATAAGAAAAGAGTAAATTTTTCAAAAATCCCATAGGTTGGGGGAACTCAGGGCATAAATCTAAAAAAATGAAAGTAGAGCATGAAATGACCTAATCTGGGCATTGGTTCTAATTTCCTTGATGTGAAATCTGTGAGTTCCAGGCTAGAAAAAGAGAAGTTTGTTTATCAACTTCAGCACTTCACAAATAATTGTTGACACAAATAATGAACCCAAATATTTAACCTTCTCCCTATAAACCTTTTCTCTACTTCTCTCTTTCCTACTTCAAATATTTCCTAAATAAAGCAGGCTAACTGCTGGAAGGTACAGGATGATATCAGTCACTGAGCCAGCTTATCTTATCAAAAACTTTCACTGACAAATGGAAAATGTTTTTAATAAAGCCCATACCCTTAGACATAAAAGGAGTTATTTATCACAAATTGAAACCCCCTATAAAGCCCAATCACTGATGATTAGAAATGTTACTTAGAATATCAGTGCCACAATCTCAGTATTGCTTTCATTAAATACTTTGCCAAAGTTATGAAACCTTCATAATTCCATGAAAAATGGGTGTCTATAACAATACCATGTATAATTAAGCATATATTGCTTTGCAGTTGGAAAATTGCATTGTCACCTGCATCGGCCTCAAAGATCAATTTGCATACATGGACCAAAGGGAACCTCACAGCTTGCTGGCTCATTGAAAAGTGAACCAGGACAACTTTAAGACCTCATTAAATCCCTCAAATAAATCAAAGTAAGAACGCTTTGACTTGGAAACAGCAAAGTATTTTATAAGGGATTATGAAGGAAATTCATTCATCTACTGCTCGAGTTGAACTTTTCTTGTGTGTTCATTTCCATTCCTTCTTTCTCTCAAGCATCAATATGCTTGAATTTTGTTCAAATTAATGATATATTTTAAAGTCAAATCAAAATTATATTATTCCATTCAATTAAATATGCAAGGCTTCGGCGCGCCCTCCAGAAGTGCAGGCGTGGAGAAAGTATTGCGGACATTAAGTAGAAACCAAAGCCCTGCCATCTTCATTTGGTGCAACAGCCTTCCCCCAGGAGGAGGGACAAGCAAGGAACAGGACAGGCTGGGGACTTCTTGGTGGCCAGGATGGAGGAAAGGAATGGAAAGCACATACCAGGGTAAAGGACAAAGGCCCACTCCTGTTGGTGACAGAGGATCACTGTGACTGTTTTACCTGTTGCCCCTCAGCTCTAAGCCCACCTCTCGGTGAACCTGGAGCTGGGACTCAGCAGCCACACTTCCCAGGCTCCCTTGCTAGCCGGCTTCCTGTCCACTTCTGCAGTGGGATCCCCTGGAAGAACGTGGAACATGGGACGAGGGGAAAGGGGCTCCTTATTTCGCTCCCAGCTCCTGTCAGCGTCACTCCCGAGGTGCCAGCAGTGGCTGGAGGGTCAGTCATCTGTGCTCTCTCACTCACTGGGCCACGTCACGGAGGCCACAGAGCATCCACGGGATCACCGCCTGGCGGACCCGAGTGCCAGCAGCAGGGCCCTTGCTCCACAGAGGTCCAGGCCCAACAGAATCGTTCTCCAAGCTCTTGGGCTCAAAGACACCACTTCTCCCTCTTAGCCTCCGGGCCCAGGGTAGTAATTCCTTCCTGCAACCCTTCATCCCTGACTTCCCTAGGCCTCCCCTTTTCCTCTCTAGCCTCCCAACACCTGTATAACCAATCCTTGTATTAAATCCCCTCCAGTTAAATTCCTCTTCTTAACTAGATCCTGACAGTCTCACCAAGCAGTGACTGAAGGAAGTGGATTTTTCCATTGCTACTAAGGGATGGGGGAAAACATCAATGTGTTCTTTTCAGAAGCTGTGGAGGTGATCCTAGTAATAGCACCATTCCCCACCCTTATTCTTTCTACCTTTCCTCCTTCAGCTGCAATGTGGCTTCCAGGGCATCTTACAAGGACATATCGCATACATCTAAAGGCGGCGCCAATGAAAGAGATCTAGGGGAGTCCTCAAGGAGTCCCATCACGCATTAACCCTTTCAAAGGCTGCCCTCGCCCGTCAGTCATTGGTGCCAACCCTCCCAGGAATCAGAGGCCACACATGTCATCATGCCTACCCGCTGGCATGAGGACACAGTCAACCCCACAGAGGAGAAAAGTAAGCAGAACCTTAACCCAGGGTTCAGGAAAAGGTTCCCAACCCCTGACACTTAACAACCCCATCAGTAACTGCACTTTCAAAACCAAACTGAACACCTCCCAGCCTGGCATAAATCATAACCCAGAAACGAAGTCGAGCTAAAGAAATCATTTAGAAAACTGGAAACTCTTTAGTATTGGTTTTTACACAGAAATGCCAGGATCATGTCGTTTTATCTGTGCAGTATCTTTATTGCTCTAATGTTTTGTTTGTGTTATATTTTGATTAAATATTGACCAACAAATATTTCAAGAAATGTAGGAAGACGATTCCCTAAATAAATAACCTTAGTTCCAAAAAAAAAAGATCACTTCTAAAAATTATTAATGCAGTGAATGAAGGTGAGCACTTTAAAACTAAGAGTGGGCAGATGTTGACTGTATCATTTAGCTTCTTTTCTGAGCATCACTGAGCTCCTGTGACCTCAAGAAAATGAAGCCAGTTTTTGGCTCGGTGATTTAGAGGCAGTGGGGGGAGTTGGGAATAAATGCTAATGGTTTTTAGTCCAACCCAAAGCAAAATATAAGCCCGCCAAAGTAAATATTTTTTTTCTTTACGCTTCCAGTTGACATTTGTGTGACAGGATAAGGCCTTAACCTGATAAATAATTGTTAGAGTTACCAGCCTCTGCTGCAGTTCACGTGAAACCATATCAAGAAAATGGAATGGGAGGCACATGTTTCACAGTGGTTCCATTTTCTTTACCAACGCCTTAGGCTAGCTGCTGGCCCCCCTTCAATTCTAGTCTTTACCCCCCTGCAGCCTCCAACACACATGAGACGCATCCAGAGCCCGGCACACCAACGTTCTCTCTATTATTTATCATTACCCTTCTCAACTCTTTTTCATCACGTGCCTTTCAAGCAGGTCTGGCGTCATAAACCCTAATGCACAGGGCAACCTGCATTCACTGGAACAGCTCTTAAACTTCTATCAAACATGCAGAAGAAATATTTTCTGATAAATTCATCAGTTTAAATCCTTTAATCTTTTCCCTATCAATTGTTGAAAAGTTATATGTAAAGCATACAAATGTAATTGTGCACATATTTCTCACGATCGTTTTGTGATTTCTTGGATACTTCTTAAACCTGCCCCCAAATGCTGCTAGTCTGTCTATAGGGTGGGAAAGGAGCTCGCACTGACTGCTGTAAATACCGGCTGGCATACAGGGCACATTCCTTCCTCATCTGTCCACCTGTTTGTATTTGCTGAAGATATCCATATGTCCTGAGCATTTATTGTATATTGTATGTCCTATAGATCTGCCTGAATTGTCGTTGATTTAGACTTATATATCTCCAGCAAAGTCACTTTTTGACACTTCCAGCAATGCGGTACACACGCAGAGATCCCCAGTAGAGCAGATAGAGCAGAAGCTGTTAGTGCCCTGGCCATGTCCTCTTGCCACTCGGTTCTGCTGAAAGCCCTCCCTAGCCACAGGGCCCCTCTCTGTCCGCACGTGGGTCAAACAGGAAGGGCCAGCAGCTAACCCTACCCAGTGGCTTTCAGCCGACGAAGACTGGGAACGGTGGATACACCCCCTGTCCCTCACCCCTTAGATGGAACGGCTCTGAGCACGTTGGACACAGCCTCCCAGAGGCCCTCAGCGGGACCGAGGGGCGGTCACCCACAACAGTGGTGCCATCAGTAACATGGACATGCCCTGGCCGGTGTTCTCAGTGGTTAGAGCGTTGGCCCGTGGGCCGAAG
Source organism: Miniopterus schreibersii (assembly GCF_964146895.1). Lineage (NCBI taxonomy): Eukaryota > Metazoa > Chordata > Mammalia > Chiroptera > Miniopteridae > Miniopterus > Miniopterus schreibersii. The sequence goes on along the minus strand of NC_138104.1, from coordinate 94,041,532 downwards.
GGTCTCGGGTTCCATTCCAGGTCAAGGGAATGTACCTGAGTTTCGGGTTCGCTCCCCACCCCCAGTCAGGACACACGTGGGAGGTAACCAGTCCATGTGTCTCTCTCACATCGATGTTTTTCTCTCTCTCTCTGTCTTTCTCTCTCTCTCTCTCCCTCCCTCGCTTCCACTCTCTCTGAAAAGCAATGGAAAAAATACCATCTGGTGAGAATTAACAAACCAACAAACACGTATCTGCACTGGCCTCCTTCCTTTCCTCGTCTTACCTCACCTGTCTCCTAACAGTGCTTCCTGGGATCACCCCCAAATAAACGATTTGTAGCCATATCTCATCTCAAGGTCTGCTTATGAGGGACCGTGTGCTAAAACCACTCAGCAAATGTTCTCAATGATATGCGTGGATCTTTCTGCCCTATAAGCTTGCAACATGAAAGGTCTCATATGTGGGAATGGGGGAATAAAAATGACCTTGGAACTTTGTTTTCTAAATACACCGCTCACTCCTCCATAGGATGTGTGGGGAGGCACCAAAGCCATACTATTTATTCCAATTAATATAATCTCGCTTTTGACCCATAGGCCAGAGAAACGTTTTGATGATGAAACACCTCGACTAAATCAGAGCCTGGGCAAATGGGGTTGAGTCGATGCCTTCCACCAGCACAGACTGGTAATGCTGCCTGAACAAATGGCCCCCGATCCTCAGCCCATGTATCAGGTCATGGCCAGGAACAAAGAAGCAGAGGAGTGCCCTAGAAAGAACAGTCCAGATCCCAACCCTTTCTGTGTGGGGTTCACCATTATCAGGGTCACTCTGTGGCCCTGACCAAGGCCCAGTAAGAGAAAAGTGCACTGAGGCCGTGAGGGTGGCCGAGAGTGAGCACTTCGCTGGGTTCAGCACCAAGGACCCGGGTTGGGAGAAGACAGTCACTTGGAGTCCTCCGGGAGGCGGGCACTGGAATCGGGTCCACTCCTGAAGGAGCCTAAGGCAGAGGAAAGAAGTGGCTGCCGTTGCATTCGTTCAACAAATGCGTGTTATCACGCTGCGCTAGGCGCTGAGGATTCAATGTGAACAAGACAGACCTGTCCCTGCCCCTGGGGAGCTTACGGTAGAGGGTAGGAGACGGATAATTCAACAAGCAGGCAGAAAGGTAGGTAGATACTACCAAAGGCGCGTCAAACAATACCAGGAGTCAAGTTCAGAGAAAGGGGGACATGGAGGCGACAGGCTGGGGGAAATGGCACGTTTGAAGGCCCTGGGGAGGCAGGGAAAGTGGGATTTTCAGGAACAGAAAGGTCACTGTGGCCAAGGTCAGAGAGAAAAAAGAGAGAGAGAACTTAGAACACTGTCTGCCACACTGACAATAACGCATCGTAAGTATACAATAAATATTAGCTACTGAGGGAGTCTTTCCTTTCTAATAGAAAAGCCCCCACTTCTCCAAGTGAAAACTCCAGCATGGGGTATATATCTTTACAACCCCTACCATTTTTCTAGAAATGCTGGTGCCTACTTGATGGTCATTAATTAAATTAAAACTCTCCACTAACTTAACAGGGCTTCTCAAACCTAGCTGCTCATGAGAAAGACCTGGGGAGCTTATAAAAAGTATGATTCTCTGACACCCACAACCAATCAAATCAGAAACCCGAGGTTGTGGGGCATGGGCCCAACTTTTGTAAAGCTCCCCAGTTGCTTCTCTCTGTGGCCAGCTTTGAGAAGCAGGGAAACGTCTTAGCATGATTAGGTTATTGTGAACAGCTATCCAGCCTGTCCCTAGGCCAGGGCCCAAGTGGGATACAAGAAAGTTAAGTTGAATTGAAGCTGGCTTGAGTGCGCTGAGAGCCTGCTCTGGGCTGGGCACTCTTCAGTCACTGTGTGAGCGAGTGTCCCAAACCTTTATGAGGTCACTCTTTTCATCCCATTTCATAGATGAAAAACAACTGATATTCGCAGAAGCAAGCTGCCCAGGTTACACAAGTAAATGGGGGGAGGCAGGAGTCAAACTCTAGTCCTTTGTTCTAAACCCCACGCTTTATCTCCTGCCCCACACTGCTCTCTAAGAAAGAGGTATATGGTTGCAACCCTTGAGAAGCCAAAAAGGAAGTCAGAGACTGAGAAGGTGGCGGCATTGAGAAAGGTCACGGGGTAGGGGACGCATCAGAGGACACAAGACAACCTGTACGTAACTCACCATTTCCCCTTACTCAGAAACTCCCCCCACATTACTGAGGAGCCATCCCTGATGCCACTCTTCCCCGTATCTAATTTTATCAGTAATTCCTGCTGTCCGGGACTCTAAAACATCTCCAGCACCTGGCCACTTCTCACTGCCTGCACCGCGGCAACCCAAGTCCAAACCACACGCCTGCCCACCAGGGGACGGCGTCTGCCTCTCTCACACTGTCGCCCAGCAGACAGAGCTGTGGTGGGCCAGGGAGGTCAGAGCGGGCAGATCAAGCAGGCTTCTTCCTTTAGAACCATCCAGAGGATTCCCCTCGCAACCTGCCCGCAGCCCTGCCCCCTCGCTGTGGCCTCGGGGGCGCTCCAAGCTCTGGGCCACCTGTCTCTCCGGCTCCATGGGCTGTCACGCTGCCTCTCACCCCCACTGGCTGCTCGCTCCGGGCTTCCCTGCCGCTAGTCCTGCTGCTCCTGGAGTGCTTTGACTCGCGTCCTTGTGTGGCTGCCTGCCTCTCCGCATTTGGCGCTCAGCTCCAAGGGCACCTCCTCCGAGAGGCCTCGCCTGACCATGATTGCTTCAGAGGCTCCACCCTCGCCTCGCTGCTCAGGCGCCGGGCACTCGACGATCCCTTGCTTACCGGTGGGCATGCACCTAAAAGTGTAACCACCCGCGTCCCTGGCCAGGACTGTGATTCTTCGGTTGGAAATTCTATTCCTCACACTCGAGGCGACCTTCTGAGGGCTCAGCGCGTGTTAGCAATTAGACTCCCGGTGCCCTACTCAGAAAGAGGGACGACCCAAAGCCAAATCTGTTTTTCTCGCCCCTTTCTCTTTGCCTTCGACGCTGGCTTTTCATTTCCGTTCACACTCGGCGAGGGGGCAGACACACCACCAGCTGACGCGGCCTGAATGCGCACAGGCCCGGCCAGGCCGCGAAGGCTGGGAGCAAACGTCCCCGCAAACCCTCACGGGCTTGGACCAGGCCCCGGGTCCATTAATCTCCCGCAAGATAACCAAGCCCGCTGCCAATAAAAAATTAACAGCACCGTTTCCTGGACGTGGTGTTATCTAAGAGTCCAAACAGACCCAGAAAACGGAGTGCGGCTTGCACTCCAGGCCCTTCGCGGAAGGCCGGGCAGTGCCCAGGACAGATGAGCGAGCTGCCGCCGCGCTCGGGGCCTGCTCTTCTCCGTAACTGTAACACGAGCCTGCCACTCTGCGGGCCCCTCTTGCTCCGCGCTGTGGCTGGTTCTAAACGTGGGGACCCCGTGAGATCTATGGGTAGAATTCAGGGGGTCCATAACTTGGATGGGAAAATTTTACCTTTTGTTTTCAATCTTTTTTTTTTCCCTGTTGAAATTCTTTTGTTGTTTCTGTTCTTACTACAATTTATTTTTTATTGAATTTATTGGGGTGACATTGGTTAATAAAATTATATAGGTTTCAGCTGCACAGTTCTCTAACACATCACCTGTACACTGTATTGTGTGTTCACCACCCAAGTCCAGTCTCCTTCCATCCCCATGTACCCCCTTTCCCCTCTTCTACCCGCCCCCCTTTCCCTCCGGTAATCACCATGCTGCTGTCTGTGTCTATGAGATTTTTGCTTGTTTGTTTGTTTTGTTTGCGTTTTTGTTTTGTTTTTTGCTTAATCCTTTCACCTTGGCATTTTCTTCAGCTCAACATCGGTAGGAAACCTGAGCAGTACAAGCAGTACGTGGGACTTTGTCACCAATAAAATTCACAGTTGTTCCCCTACCACGTTTCAGTGGCTGCAGATAGCTCAAAATACCGTCAACACTCATCACTACTTCAAATCACAGCGGTTATGAGACGTCTCCTTAGATCTTGTTATTGAAAATGTTCATAAAGAAGCACGGGCATTACTCTAGCCCAAATCTGGTTCTTTAATAGTTTGATAACTGTATTTCAGTATAATTGATTTCCTTTGTTATCCTGTGTGTTTGATTTTATGCATTTAAAGAACATTTTCGGAGAGGGAGTTCCAAAGGCTTCACCAGACTTCCAAAGCCGAGCTCCCACCTTAGGTTGTGCATCAAAGTGGCCAAGTCCCCTTACTGATACTTCAGAGAAGTTTTTGTCTTAGGCATCTCTGCAATGTGGGTCAGATTTCTTACTTTTCTTCACAAGATGCCCCATTCTGTCCGGTATCACTGTTTCTCAGCCTTTGTGGGCCATGCTACCTTTTAATAAACATTCATGCCCACTTTCAATACTCTCTGAAATGCAAAATAAATTAAACACTGTGATTAAAAAACATTCAGTGGGGCAAAGCACTGCTTCATTTCAAACCATCACATGTGAACTTCCTCAAAAATTCTGATTCCCCAATCTCACCAGCAACCTTCACTGAGAATCACTTCTAAATGAATGTCCTCGTGAGAGGACAGTAGAAATCAGCCTTGTCCTTGGCTCCCCTCCCTGAGGTATTTGCCTCACGATCTGCCCTATTCTTACCAGAATCACAGGCCAGGACAGGTTGGCTTCTCCTGTTCTTGGCCTGGAAGGTAAGGGAGAGGGTCTCATTGGTATGATGTGGGCAATTCCTTTTTTTCTTTTAGTTCTGAGATGACAAAGGCGGGATTTCTGGAAGAGTTTAGCAAGATGCTAAAGGGAAAGGCAGAAACCATGGAGAAAACGCAGAAGTCCAAGATCAAGCTTGTCTTCAGAAAACAGATTTCTTACCCCAGGGTAACACCAGTCTGGCTTCACACTGACTGGCCTGGCACGATCACTGGGCACTCGAGCCCCTGTTACTTTCCTCCTCTCTGGCTGGCCGGGACGTGAGACTTGGCAACTGGGAGCCCTACCCAGAGGGAGCTCATGGTTGGCACCGTTTCTAGGCCTGGCAGGCGTCTCAGGCCCTGCCAGTGTCGGCTTCCTGACTTCTCTCCAGGTGTGGACAGAACTGGAAGAGGGGTGGCCAATGACAGAATCAAAGAGAAAGCCAACATCTGAGGGGCAGGGCGAGGACATGGATCCAGGTGAGTGATACAAGACTAACGATGGTGGAGAGGAGCGACCCCAAAGTGGTGAGATGAGCACTGTGTGGGCCCGGGCGCGTGGCCTTCTCTTTGGTTCCCCCTTGAGGCCGTTACTGGTACTGCACCTATTCCTGCACCCAGGCTCAGGCTGCAGGGCGTCCTAGCAACACACACACACACACACACACACACACACACACACACACACACACACACACACACACACACACACACACACACACACACACACACACACACACACACGCGTTTCTGACTGGCTGGCTGGCTGGCTGGCTGGCTGGCTGGCTGGCTGGCTGGCTGACAGGCTGAACTGAAATCCCTAATCTCTTTCTCAACCTGTCTTGATTTTCGCTGTGTCCATGTGCTACAGGTCTGGCCATCAACACATATGGGAAAATCTGCAGGGTGCTTCTGGAGAAAAGACAGACATAACTTTGCTCCTTTTCTGGACTAAAATGCACCTATGATGTTTAGAACTGTGACAGTCACATTTCAGTCATGAGACAACAAACATTAAGGGAAGGCCAAGAGAATGGAGGAGGTGCCATCTCTGACTTTCTTGAGCCACTGAACCAATACCCCAGTGTCTTGCTCCAGATTTTGCATTCTGCAGGAAAAATCAGTCCTTTTTGTTAAAGCCACTCTTAGTTGGGTTTTTTCACACTGGCAGACAAAAGCATTCCTGCCTCATACACCAGAATAGTCCCCTCCTTCCTGTATCTATCCATCAACTCAAAGTGACCACACTGCTCCATTCCCAAACCTCTATGAAGTGAGGCCCGCCTCTCCCTTGCAAACCCCTAGCCTACACAAACACTGCTGACACAGGTGACAACCTTCGGATAGCACAACTAGCTGGGTTCATATTCAACGTCATAGCCTTTTCTTGTGGTTAATTATATCTAGCTCCAACCTATACTAGATCCCAAGCTTGTCTCCTCACCCTGACTCCCTACAGAGAGTCTCCACAGTGCACAGTTGAAGAGTGGCCGGGTGTGTGCAGTTTTGACGTCAACTTTCACAGTTTATCTCAAACCCCCCTCATCATCACCTCAGCATGAAGTGACCTCCCCCGTCTTTGGATGCCACTTACACCCGAACCACTCATCTAGTGCTGACCACTAATGGCACCGTGATGCCTGGGTCTTACTCTCTCAGTCTGAGTTAGGTAATCCAATACCAACTCTCGCAATGCCCTATGCTTTCCTCTACTAAAGTCCTCACCACACTTTTGTCACCTTCTGTCAGCTTCTCTATATACTCCAGTAAACTATGACCTTCTTGAGCCAGGGCTGATCTCTTACAACATATATCAGTTCTCAATTTGGAGCTGGCACATACTAGTTCTTAATACATTTTTGCTAAACAAATCGAGAATTTTATCTCCCCACCAAGACATCAAGCTTGCTGAAAACAAGAATCTGGATTTTTGCCTCCTCGCACCACCCTAATGATGCGCACAGTGGACTTATGATAGTTGGTCGCTGACTTGTGTAGAGAGACAGCTGTGGTTTACTTCAATAATTTCCACTTGACAACTAAGGAACATGATTTTGTTTGTGTATGCACATATATAAACATCTAATCATGAAATATGTATGTATAAATATATATAACACTTGGCTAAGAGGTGCCAAATGAAAGCTTGGCCTGATTATGTTTTTCCCACCAAATTGCCCAGTGGTTTCACTCAACCCTCCAATTGTTTCTGATTTATGCAGAGACAGCCTCTATTATTTTCTTACTAAAAGCTTTGCAACAAAAATCATCAACAATTAAAAGGAGCCACTTCTGGGAAAGCCCTCAGATGAAGCAAAGCAAGATGAGAGGGGTTACCACGGGTAAGACCGGAGTGCTTTCTAAGACCAGTTCAACACTGATGCAAATACCCTGGGACATTACTCACCAAAAGCCTACCAGAGATTGCTAGTGACGTTCTCAAGGAAGATCGCCTTGCAAAGCACCATCCATCACTCACAGCCAGGGCTGACCCCTCAGATATGATGTTCTAACCTAGATGTTTAGGATATTTAAATGGTGGCCTCTGTCCCCTTCCTTCCAGGTGGGAAGTGGCAGCCAAGTGATTCTCCCAAATCCAGACAGAAAGTCACATAAGGGTGAGGATGGGATGGAGATGACCATGGTATTGGCTGAGGAAGGAGATGTGGCAGGTAAGCTGGGCAACTAGAGCACGTATTTTCAAACAAAATAGAAAGGAAGACTCTGAAAGGGCATTTGTTAGGTTCAAAATACAAAATACAAAAATTTCAGGGGACGATACCACCTGTGGGAGAGAGTTATTTTATAAAAAGTAAAAAACATGGTGGGCCCCAAAGTTTAAAGCACCTCTTAATCCCAGTCCTTCAAATGCAGAGAGGAGGCATCAGAAGGGCATTAAGTGAAAATAGGATTATATATTCCTAGCATCTGGTTACCGGCAGATTTCTACTTGCCCTTATCTCAACACAGAAACATCCAACCAAAGATGACTTCTGCCAGAGTTCACAGAGACCTCTGGGCCTCGGTGGGGGCAGTATTGATCTCTTTCCAGATGCTTTAGGCTGAACTGTGTCCCCTCAAAATTCATATATGGAAGTCCTAACCCCCAGTACATTATTTGGAAATAGGGTAATTGCAGATGTAATTAGTGAAGATGAAATCATACTGGAATAGGGTGGGCCCCTAATTCAATATAACTGATGTCCTTAGAAATGAGGGCAGGTGCACACGCGTGCACACAAACACACACAGGAAGGGCACCGTGTGAACATGATGGGTCTACACTAAGGCCTGCTGAAGGCTGCCAGCAAACCACCAGAAACTAGGAGGGAAGCCTGGAATAGATTCCCCCCTGCAGGTCTCAGAAGGCACCAACCCTATGGACACCTTGAGCTCAGACTTCCAGCCTCCAGAACTGTGAGACAGTAGATTTCTATTGCTTAAGCCACCCAACTGTGCTGTATTATGCGATGGCCGCCCTAGGACACTAATACACCAGATTAATAATTGCATCTCCAACGTCTGAACTGCCAAGTGCCATCTCCTCCACACATTATTCACCACCACTGAAGAGTTACCACCACGTCAGTTTTCAAAGTCATCTTTTAAGTTGCTTTCCGCCTGGAGCCCCTTCTTATGTATTTACTTTCCACAGTTAGGAAAAGCTGTGTTTACTAATCTCTAAGATGGGATTGATGCAAAGCCATCTGTTAAATGAGAAAAGTTCCTATATATGAGATAATCAACAAATATGGTTCCGATTAATGATTTTTAATTACTATTTAAATATTGACTTGGACCGGGCCCATGTGATGTCAAAATAGCTGATTCGCGGGTGGCTATTTCAGTCAAACAATGAGCTGTTTTGCCTGCATATCGCCAGTTGATGTGGCGGATCCGTGTTGTTATCCAATTGACTGGGCTGACCGATGGCCTTGGGCATGGGAAAGCATAGCCTGCGCGCCTTTGTGAGCACCAGGGGACCAAGCCAGAGAAATAAAAAGGCACTGCTTTTCTTTTAACTCCCAGGACTGTTAATAATGAAATACTACAGTGCAGGGGATTTTCACTAAGAAAATATCACTTAATAACATTAGTTAATAGTCCTTCCTGTGGGATTTTGTCACCACCTTATTTCACCTTTATTGTTCTACAGGGGAGTTCATTACCGAGCCCTAGGTGACACTACTGCTTTACAGAGCCCCGAGGGCTGTCGCTTCAGGTGAGGCAAATTCAACACAATGCCTACCGAGCTAATAATGAAGAGCGGGGCAAAGAGGGGGGAAGGGGGGTGACCAAGTTCTCCTTGTTTGCTTCCTCCCATTTCCTACCTTTCCTCACCACCCACTAGCCAGAGCGCTGGGTACTGGATGGAGGAATGTGAGGTGGAGCTTGGAGTCATCTGGGAAGAGTAGTTGGACCTGGGGACAGGGCAAGAAGTGAATTGGGCAAGCTTTGTCCATGTGGGTCTAAACCAGATCCATTATTGGACCTCAGGCACCAGCCCCCTGGCTGCCATCAAAGCTCCAAATAACATGAGGTCTTTGTGGCCTTCTCACAGCTCTGTCTGAGACTTTCCGCTCCTTTTGGCCTCCCCCACTTTCTTTCTCCTTCTGAGTCTAAAAAGAGAAAGAAAGCATCATAGTGGTCCCCATAGTCCACCTTTGCAGATCTATGGCTTAAAGAACATCCCCAAATTGGAGATTCCATAGGTTTGGGCTTCCACAGCAAGATATGGACATCACAACCTGAAATTCCTATATCCCCAAACAAGAGCACCCCACATCTATCTAGGTAACATTATCATAAGTCTTATTAGGACATTATGGAGATTTTCAAGTAATATTTTTAGATATTAAAAGAGAGAAGTCTTTCACCTAAAAGGAGAATTTAAAAGATACACAGATCAAGAAAGAAGGCTGCAAAGGCTTTGTGAAACTAACATCTAACAATACGTAGAGAAAAAACTAGCATATATAATGACAAAAACAAACAAAACACATTGCTGCTGGGAATGGAAAATGGTTCAGGTTCTCTGCAAACCAGTTCAGTAGGTCCTCAAAATGTTAAGCATAGAGTCGCTACATGACCCAGCTCTTCCACTGCTAGGTATGTACCCAAGAGAAATGAAAACATACAGCCACACAAACACTTGTACATGAACGGTCACAGCAGCATAATTCATAATAGGACCAAAAATATTTTATGAAAGGGCTCTCATATTTACAGTGGCCCCACGCAGGTGTCAACGAAAGAATGCGGGTGTAATACTGTAAAATGTTGGTGCCTGTTTTCTCCAACGTGATTTTTGTGTAAATTAAAGCATGTGCAGAGAGTGTGTGTGTGTGTGTGTGTGTTTCCTAACAGAAGTATAAGCTGCTAGCAGGGAATGGAGGCCTGTGTGAGAGCGCGTGGTCTTCGGTCACCCCCAGGGATGGCTGGGTTCTAGAGGGTCAGCAGAAGGAAACCCCCAGGCGTACATGGCAAAGACGGATTTCGATGCATCAAAGAGGAAGGCTTTGGGGGAGCCTCGCCCAGGAAGGCCATATATTTCACCTTCCTTTCTTTGTCTCCTTACCTTGTGCTCCAAAGGAAGTGGCCTCCTTTAAGCAACTAGCCCTAAGGTAGAACTCAGTTCCCTTGGGAGCGCGCACATTTATTAATCCGCGTGAATCACCACCCGAAGCATTGAACCTAATGGCTCTTAGTCTGCACCCGGGGGACCTCTTCAGGCCGCTCACCCCTCTTGTCCAGCTCTCGGGACCAAACCATCGCACTCCACCGCACTTCATTGTAACTTAGAGTTTAGCACGATCCACTTTTTCTTCCTCGCCCTGCGAAGCTCTGTTCTCCAGTAGAATTCGGTGAAAATCAACTAACCTTTCTAGGGTTGGAGATGGGTGAGCAGAGCTCTCTGGAATGGCACGATGTCCTCAGAAACCATGACGCAGTGTCTTAGCTCCCTCCCGCAGTCGCCTCCATCGTGCCACATCTGTCCCCCTAAATCCTGTCAATACTTCCCTCTCTCCCCATCCTACCTTGCTTCGCGCCCTACTCTCTTCTTGCCCCAATTATCACCAGGATCTCCTAACTGTCTCCTCTCTAGCCTTGTCCTCCTTTTTTCCACCTTCCATGGGCCACCCAAGAAAGTTTATAAAACATAAACCTGCCCATAAGCTCCCGTGTTTAGAGCCCTGAAATGGCTCCCTGTCACCTTCAGAATAAACATGCAGCTCTTTGTCCAGGCTTTAAATCCCTATCTAACCCAGCTCCTGTCTGCTTTTCCAATCTGAACTATTTGTAGTTCCCAAAACAAGCTAAGTTCTCTATCCCATCCTTAGAATTTCAAATGTTATTCTCTCTGCCTGGAATATTCTTTCTCTCCATGGTGGGTTGACTATTTTTTTTTTTCCAGACAGCTTTCCTGAGGTATAATTTACATACCATTAAATTCACTAGGCTTCACTAACTGCTAACCTTTGAGACTCCATCAGGATGTCATCTCCTGTTTTCGGTTGGTTTTCCCCAAAGACAGATCCTGAAAGAAAGATGTGGGTGCGAGGGAAGCCCCAGAAAGAAAGTGGGGGAGCAGAGAAGGTGGAGAGGAGAGAGAAAAGCCAGCACAGGGTGTGCTTGTGAGCGGGTTACTAGGAGTCTGGGTATGTATTTATTTTTCCTGCCCCTCATTAATTGAGGTTCTCTCCTAAAGGTGTTAGCTCCCTGGCAATTCCTACCTGCTCCCTGGCCAAAGACTCTCAGACAGAGAGGGGCAGGAGGCCATCAGCATATGTGGGAACCACCTAGAGTGAACTTCTGCAGTGGGCCAAGAGGCTAAGTATGGAGCGCCAGACAGCATCTCCATAAATCCTCTTAAAAGCTTTTCCAAACCCCACCTCTGCCTTTCAGGCTGGGTTAGGGGTACCTTCTCCCTGGCCCCATAACAACTATGTCCTTGCCACCTACACAATTTTGTTGTTTCACTTGTTGACCTCAGTCCACTGCACTGTGGACACCTCAAAGGCAAGGTCGCTACATGTCTTCGTGCCCCACATTTAGCAAAGTGCCTTGGACCTATCAGGCCCCAAACTGTGTGTGGTTGTCTCAAAGCACTTTACATTCATTATCCTGTTCTACACCTGAAAAATCTCCTTACCAGAGAAATATCATCATCATCTTTATTATTTTGATTCTGTGAACAGAAATCTGAAATAAGTGATGAGACAGAGCTGGATGGAAGACCTAGTTTGCTAATGGCCTGGCCAGTAACCAAACTGCTTTCTGTTGCTTGGCACACGACCGGGGGTAAGGGCATTCACCTGAGGCTCAACCTCTCCAGCCACCGTAGAACAGACCTTCCCCTATGCAGCATAATCCCACTTATAATATTCAGAAGATGCCTGAAGGTGGAAGCAGAGCAGCCCTAAAAATGCCAAGTCCTGAGCATTGTTTGAAAAAGGAACCTTTAATTTTTTTTTTTCTTTTCTCACCTAACCTCTCCAAGGAGCTGCCTCCTGATGTAACTTTCCCACAAGTCTACTATTTGTTAATATGTAAATCAGACTTTACTATTAATTAATTCACCAACACAACGCCATTCACTAGAAGGAAGTGATCAGCCATGGGGAACAGGATGCCTTGTAGCTCTGTCATTTTTAAAAGTCAAAGCAAGAAGTACACAGTTCTAATAACAGAAGGGATGAAGTGCTTTGTTCTTAGGTTATGTTCTGGAGTACAGTTTTTAAAGGGATTAAATATATGAACATCAAAGAAAGACTGCCCTGAAGCTAAAAGTTTTATCAGGAAACCCCCTGCTTCTCTTCGGTCCCCTACGTTCCCACATAAGACAATGGATCTGGTGATTATCAAGGTCTCTGTTCACTTTATACAATAAAGGAAAGGCATTAAAGAACCTTTCCCTTTGCACTGTAATGACTGCTGCTGAGCCACTAAAACATGGAAGACTTTCAACAGGCATAAGGTCAGAGTCTATTTGGTTGCTTTTTCTGCTATGTATTTTGGAACCACTTGACAGTTTTCCATTTTAACATTTTGAGGGATTTTTTCATGGCAGAATCCAGACATGGGCTGCAGAAGTTTTGCCGTCTGCAAAAGGAGTGGGTTGGATTAGATCAGCAAACACTTGGGGCTCCATAACAGTATTTTTGTTGGTCCACAGAACTCCTCTAAGGATTACCAACATCAGAAATAAATCCAAACACTGAAAAACTGATTAATGGATAGGCCACAGTATTGCCACTTTACAACACTATTAAATAAATAGCAAATACAGAAATAGCATTAAGTTGTTTATAACATTCATGGCATATTATGTTACATGACTAAGACGTTTTTGACACATTATGCTATCCAGTCAAAGCATTTTAGAAGAGGAAACAAGTAATTTCCTGCTTAAAGGAAGAATGATTGGCAGGAAGACATGGATTCCTTTTTATTTTTATTGAATTTATTGGGGTGACATTGGTTAATAAAATTATATGGGTTTCAGGTGTGCGCTTCTCTAACACATCATCTGCATACTGCACTGTGTGTTCACTGCCCCAAGTCCAGTCTCCTTCCGTCACCATTTGTCCCCCTTTCCCCTCTTCTACCTGCCCCCCCTTTCCCTCGGGCAGTCACCATGCTGCTCTCTGTGTCTACTACTCAGCCGTAAAAAAGAAGGATCCCTTGCCCTTTGGGACAGCACGGATGGACCTGGAGAGCATTATGCTAAGTGAAATAAGCCAGGCAGAGAAAGACCAGTACCATAGGATTTCATTTATATGTGGAATCTAATGAACAAAATAAACTAATAAACAGAATAGAAACAGACTCACAGACACAGAACAGACTGACAGCTGTCAGAGGGGAGGGGATTTTGGAGGCTGGGTGAGAAAGGTGAAGGGATTAAGCAAAATAATAATAATAATAACAACAACAACATGGATTCTGATATCAGATGGACCTGGGTTCTATTTATATTTCCATTACAGGTAACCCTACACAAGATATTTAATCTTCTTAATCCTCACTTTCCTCTCTTTAAAATGGGTTTCACAATAGTTAATAGCCTACAGAGTGACTTTGTAAATTAGATAGGCCAAGATATGTGAAAGGGCCTAGGGTTAAACTTAGCACATAAAAACACATAAAAATATTCTTTTCCCCTTTTTCCATCATTCCTGTAAGTCTTAGGCACAATTACTCCTAAAATTCAAGAAATTATATTTTAGAGTCACTTCTAACATTTACCTTTAAATGTCCTCCTCTCCACACAAACATCACAAGGGCATAAAAGTACTGGGCACAATTTTAAGTATGAACATACTGGATTTAGTGATCCACTAATCTAAATTTCTTTCCATTTTAATTGTTCCGGATTAGGTAAAGACGGTTTACACTCTAGATTATATTAGTTTAAATAATCTCTTTAGCTCTAAAATTTCTCTAAAACCAAGTGATGGGGGCTGAAAGGGGGAGGAAGAACTAGGTTTAAATGACTCTGTCCCTGGTGCTGAAACCGAATAATGTACCTAAACTCTCCTCATTTAGACGCAGTGGAAGAAAACCCAGTTTAACTTAATGAAAAACCCCAGCTGCGCTTAGTTTAATATCAACAAAGTGGCATTACTCAGGGATTCCCAGAATGAGGAGCTATCACCCTCTTTGGCCAAGCTCAAAACTTTAGGACTATCCCAAGGGAAGAGAGAAGGGGACTTCAACCAGTCCGGCCCAGTGATCAATAAACTATCAAAAAACTGATATGTAATACTTACAATTCAGATATTTATCGATATAGATATTTGTATAGGTCATATATATAAAACATTACATAACAAAGAAGCTCAAAACAGCAAGATGCTAACTCTAGGCTAAAGGTATTCTAAGACTAGAGACAAACCAGATATCACCTATGCCTTTTTTGAGCTTTCACATATTGTTGTGACTGCTCCTCTAGCATTTCCTTTACTTGGGCTTATATTTTAATCCTCAGGAGATTTATTCAACCCTATTAGACTACAAATTCCTTGAGAGCAGGGAATTCCTTGTTCAATTTCTCTTAGCTGTTGACCACCGTAGGAACTTGTTCACTGAATTAATTCAAATAAAATTGCTCACTAGAGTTAAAATAATCAATGTTGGTGTGGCAGTCAGAGAAAGCTTATTAGATATATGAGCTAGAATTTTAAGGGAGCCTTGAAGAATGGAAGGATTTTGAAAGGTGGAGAGAAGTTAAAGCCACGCTTTCTGTTAGGAGAAAAAAATGCAAATCAAAGATTTGGACCTGGCCACCTCAACCTTCTGGTGACATGAGCACAGACACCAAGACAGTGTGTTCCAAAATGTTTCTCTCTGGATCTATGCATGAAATATAGCTCTCAGCCCTGAGTCTTATGTTTATTCAAAAAAACGATTTTTCATTACTTTTTTCCTTATGTCATGATGGATCATTCTTCTAAAAGATTCATGTCAATATTGAGAGCCTACTGAGTTGGCAGAATATCCTGAAAGACTCAGAGACCCAATCAGCACACTTGAGTAGGAATCCCCTGCACATAAGTGTGTCTCTTTATCTTAAGCAGCCTATTAAGACTTGTCACACATATGTTCTCTCTTCAATAGCAAGTTTAAAATACCTTCAGTAGTCCCCCTTTGGGTAAAATTTCTGGGGCATAGTGTCGCTCTGCATATAACAGTCTCTTGGTCAAAACAGGGCTGAGTCCCAGGAGATATTTCATGGAAACATCCGCACTCAAGGTAATGCTGATGTCCGTCACGGGAGCTTCCCCACTATGAAAGTATAATCCTTGTTATACTTTGGCCTTTCCTGCATGTGTTTTTCTCTTCTCCAAGAGGTCTTACCTAGATCTTTTAGAATGGCAGAAAAACTCAGCGCTTTAAGAAATATTTTAGTGTTACTGAGATCAGGAAAGTATAAAGTGATGATAAACACACTATACCAAGTGCCACCCTCAACTGCAGCCACCCAAATATCCTTTCCATGATCCTGCTATGCACAGTCATTTCCTAGTTGACATAGACCTCTTTAGATTTAAGATATATGCATGAAAATATTTTTTGTTTCTTGGGCAGAAAATGGTGGTGGGATTACCGAACGCTGATGCTTGACAAACTTGCTAGACAAAAGCAGACCCTTGTTTCTAACCTTATCAAACCAAATAAGCTTTTCTTTCAAGTCCCCACTCTCTCCACACCATGATCAGTCTCTTTGGTATCTCTGAGCAAGACTGAGCCAAGAGACTGGTTCCAAATGTAACAGACAGAAATCCCCCCTCAAGTGGGAATACTTCATTTATTTTTATCAACAAATTTAATTCCTACGAAGGAATGCCCTTGTTCCTTACCATTTAACAATAATTAGAAAGATGTCTGTTAGGAGCAGTCTCTTTTAAATTCAATCCTAAGAAAATAGAGATGCAGGCAGAGATTTCTGTACAGGATGTTCAACTCAGTGTTATTTATATTAGCAAAATTTAAAAAACAAATGTCCAACAATATGGCATAAAATATGTAAATGAAGCTCAGCCATAGGATGGAATTCTATGCAGCTATTCAAATGTTTAATAGCAATATTAATCGACATGAGAAAATGCTCATGATCTACTTAATGGGGAAAAATGGTTGCCAAACAGAATGTTTATTATGACCCTCAATTTTGGGGGGGGGGGGGGAGGGAGTGTATAAACATTTCATGTACATTGCCGGAGCCCTCCTGCCAAAGAGTACCAGAGCACACCAGTAGTTTAACAAGCTGGGTTTATTTCTTGTTGCAGTGAGGGAAAACATGCACCACAGAGAACTGAGGGGTGTCTCAATAAGGTGTTAGAAAGGAGTTACAGGATTTGGGCTTGCATTAAGTGATTTTAAGAAAGGTTTAAGGCAGCAGGGCTTGCTCTGGATTGGCTCCTGTCAGGATGCAGGGCTAGTTTTACGATTGGGTGCCTTAATAAATCTTTGTCTAGAAGGTGAAAAGACTAGACCGATGCTAAAGCTGTAGTTTGTTTAAGAAAAACCACAATAGTCACTCATATTAGCCAGGATATGGACATGTTTGGTTATTTTTGTGGTTTGGAGAAGGTTCATGTTTTGTCTGTGTTCAGACATGATTATACAGTGGTCTTAATTTTGTCTGGAGCCAACACAGTTACAGGATGACCTTATCTGACATCAGTGTTGTGGGGAATGGTTTTGGTTCAATGAGAGACTACCAAAGCTTAAACGTGAGTCCCAGGACAGCTGTTACCACCCCGAAGTCCGCGCAGACAATACCAGGCCAGGTTCCGGATGCCAGGGGCTGATTTTCTTTTTCACACACACACACACACACACACACACACACACACTCAGAAAAGACTAGAATTATAACAAATACCAGTTACTAGGTATTTGTGACATTCCAGGCCTTGTTTTTAGTGCCTTACATCTTTTATTTTTTAAAAAAAATATGTTTTTTATTGATTTCAGAGAGAGGAAGGGAGAGGGAGCGAGGGAGACAGAAACATCAAGGTGAGAGTCACTGATCTGCTGCCTCGCGCACGCCCCCTGCTGGGGATCCAGCCGGAACCGGCCTGTGCCCCGCCCCGCACTGAACAGAACCCTGACCTCCTGGTTCATGGTCCACACTCAACCTCTAAGCCAGGCCTGCGGGGTGGTGCCTTACACCTCTTGACCTATCTAATGCTCACCACAGCTCTATGGCGTAGGTACTATTATTACTGCCATTTTGCAGAAGAGAAGAGTGTGGCAGAAAGAGGTTAAGTTACTCAAAGCATCACAGTAAGTAGTGGAGCAAGGACTCAACTTAATGGCTATGGACGCAACAGCCCTGACTTTATATAACGTTGCCCATGTGTACAATACCTTACCAACACAGGGTCCCTTTGAAAGCTGATGAGGGTACAGAGATACAGGTGTCTTTTTGCTGCCTTCTTTCTCTTATTAATTTAAAATTTTCTACAATTAGTATGTATTAATTTTTAATCAGGAAAAGGGATAATTTACGAATGTACTGGTGGAAGCTCTGTTCCCAAGGTCACTGTCCCAAATGCAAATGCAAGCCTTTGGTGGTGGCAACG
Source organism: Miniopterus schreibersii (assembly GCF_964146895.1). Taxonomy (NCBI): domain Eukaryota; kingdom Metazoa; phylum Chordata; class Mammalia; order Chiroptera; family Miniopteridae; genus Miniopterus; species Miniopterus schreibersii. The sequence goes on along the minus strand of NC_138104.1, from coordinate 94,023,731 downwards.
GGCGCCCTGAATGTCTAATCCAAAGAGGAGACAACACCCTCTCTCCTTTCTTGCTCCAACTTAATTTTGACAATACTAACTGGATTGCCCGTAATAGAAAGTGGCAGAGAGAGAAACTCCCAGGCCGCTGGGTGCCTCGGAATTCAAGCAGGCAGGGCGGGAGTTTCCCCAAATGTACAGAAGGACGATTAGGAAGAGTTGGGAGAACTGGAAGCAGATGCCTGGGTCTCAAAGGAAAGGCCCTTCCCGTGTGGGAGGACGACACGCCCACCCCGCCGGCTGAGCGAGGCTGGCTTTCCCCCTAAGCCTCGGCCAGGGCGCCGAGAGGGGCCGCCTGCGCTTCGGCGGCGTGAAGGCCGACATTAAAAGGGGGTCAGTCCCAGGGACGAGAGAACCAAGGTTAGGAGGGGACCCCTTGCAGGGACAAAGACTTCAGAATAAAAAGAGCTTTGCCGAAACGTTAAAGGTTAGGAGGGGACCCCTTGGAGGGACAAAGACTTCAGAATAAAAAGAGCTTCGCCGAAACGTTAAAGGCTCCCGGAGAGCCCCGTGGGCTGGTTTCCCTTCTCTTACTTCCGCCGCTGCGCTGGCATCAGGGCGCGTGAACCATCTCTGCTCGCTCCCCTCGAACCGGCCCACTTCAGGCCTCCAGAGAAGTGCCCACCCCCCAGCTGCCCCCAGCTCGCCAAATGGCCCACCGCCGCGCCCCTCCCCCTTTCGGTCTTCCAGCCCCCCCCCGCCCCAGCCACGCAGGGCACCCACCCCGCCATTTAGCACCTCGGCTGCGCAGCGGTGGGTGGTTTCCCAGAGCGTGCGCCCTTGCAGCCCCCAGCGCTCGCCGCGTCGCTTGCCGGGGCACAAGTCAATGAGGCTTTTCCCTCCGCGATCATCGTGAATCAGCAAAGCGCTGCAGAGCGGCGGCGGAACCGCGAGCAGAAATTAAGATGCCGGGGGAAGGGCGCAGTGGAGTGTAGCAGGGGAATTTCTAGCCCCTCCCGACATGTGCCTCCCTGGGAAGGCGACACGGAGCGGTGGGGCGAGGTGCTGGCTGGTGCCGCAGGTGAACTTAGGCGCCCAGGGGGAGCTTGGGGAAGCGGTGCGCGGTGTGGCGAGCAGCGAGGGCGCCGAGAAAGTGCAGGAGGCTACAGATGGCTGGAGGGACCCGGGAAGCGCGGGCAGAGCGGAGCGGTTCCCCCCCCACCCCCGCCGAAGCAGTTTCAGGTGTTGTTGAGGGAATATAGGAAGGAGGGTCTGGCCTGGGGGAAGGGAGGAGAGAAACCAAAAAAGGAGGATTTCCCAGCCCACGACTTCCTGTTTCCAACGTGCAAGTTCCCAAGTTCAGTTTGAGAAGTGCAGGGCCGCTTGGCATCGGGGAGTAATACCTCCCGGAGTCGGGTCTCCCACCCACTTCCCTCTCCCCGTCCCTGTCCCTCTCCCCTTCCCCTCTCTTCCTCTTCCCCTCCTCTTCCTCCTCCTCGCCCCAGTCCATCTTCCCTCAGCTTTGATTAATATGCATGTCCACGTTCAGGCGAGCGGGCCACAGCCAGGGACCGCGCCTCTATTCTCGGCCGCCTCGGGCTTGACCCTTGGGACTAGGAGGCCAAGCAGGAGCGACCAGGGGCGTGGTATGTGAAGGCCGAGCACTGGGAGAGCAAAGCCTGGGGACCCCCTCGCCACGCCCCAGTCCTCACCCCCATGACCGGGCTTGGCGACACAGTGGCCCAGACTCCGAGATCCGGCCCGGTCTGCGTTGCAGTGGACCCCGGGGCTTGGAGCGCGCAGCGAAAGGCGCTAAATGGTACCTGTGCATGGCCGTTCCCGCCGCCGCAGGTCTATCCCGGGCCCGAGGCCGGCGCCCGCCTTCTCGGGGAATTCTCTGGAGGGGGAGTTCGAGGGGAAGCACAGTGGCCGCCCGCTAGCTTAAGGCTGGCGCTCACACGTACACGCCCAACTTTGCCGAGCCTTCGGCGCCCCGGGGCTCCCCCGCGCCCCCTGCGGCTCGGCGCGCTCAGAGACCCGAATCGCTCCAGGTCTGAGCGGAGGTGTCCCCCACTCCCCACACTCGCGCGTTTGAGCAGGAGAGGGCGGGGTGGAGGAGAGAAGGGGAGTAACGCTAAGGACTCCCCGACCAGCTGTTCACAAACACTCTACACCCGCAGGGGCGCCCGCTCCAGCCCCGCCGCACCAGGTCCCCCAGACCCGCCAGTGACGACAGAGGGGGCGGGGGAGGAGGAGAGGAGGAGGAGCGGGAGGCTGGGCGGAGAGCCGGGAGTCCGCGAGCACCGGAGCCCTGGCGGCCCGCGGCTCCACCGACTGACCATCATTATCGACACTTTTATTACTGGGGCACGGGGTGGGGAGGTCGAGGGGTGCGCAGCAGAACTGCCCAACCCCAAACCGTCGGGAGCGATCCTAGATGAGGGTTAGTCTAAAGATTCTCCACAGGCGCCTCTCGGGTGGACGTGCCCCAGACGCACACTCGGACTCCGTGGTCCCGCGGAAACTGCGGTGTTGGGATATTTTAAATGGCTCTTACTTGAGAGGAGGCGTGATTTCCACGTTCGAGCGTCTTCGCTCCCCACCCCCTCTCCGCACCAGCCAGTGCGCGCCACCACCTGAGCTTGGCGAGAGCCGGGGCGCACGCAGTCTTCAGCCTCCTCCTTTCCGCCTCTGGGGGAGCTCGGCTCTGAGCGGGTCCGCCTGATGCCCCCCGGGAGAACTCTTTACTTTTTGTTTGGAAAATCGGGGCCATTTCTTTATTCATCTCTGGGTCTCCCCGGAGGATACAGGGGAGGAGAAGGCGTGAGCGGCGGGCCGGGGGAGGGGAGCGTGGGGAGGGGAGGGGACTGGGTGTAGCCTGGAATTCTCCGTCCTCGTGTTCCTAGGCTGGCGCGCAGAGTCTCCCCGAGATAGCGCCGCCGCCGCTCCCCGAGCCACCCCGTTCCGTTGGCCTTCGGGGTCGGGTGAGTGGGGTCATGACGCGCCGCGGGGGCTGCCCCGGGCCCCTTCCGCACTGAGCCGGGACCCAGCCCAGCCGCGCGGAGCCCCTCGGGCGGGGAGGCGGCGGAGGGTGGGGAGGGCGCACCGGGGAGGGCGGGGTGGGGGCAGCACCGAGGCCGCCAGGCTGGGGGGCTCTCCGAGCCGGCGCGGCCGCGGGCAGGAGGGCGTGTCTCCCGCCGGAGGGGACCATCCCGAGGCGCGGCGCGGGACTCCCCGATGGTGGTGCCGCGGCTCCGGGAGAGCTCCGGGTCTCGCCTTCGCCTTCGCCGCCGCCGCCGCCGCCGTCGCCACCGCGGGCGCCACCACCGCCACCGCCGCCGCCGCCGCCCGAGCCCGCGCCGAGCGTGCGCCTCGCCCTCCTCCCGCGCCCGCTCTGCTCTAGGATGCTGCGGCAGGTTCTGCACAGGGGCTTGAGGACGTGTTTCTCCCGGCTCGGCCACTTCATTGCCAGTCACCCGGTCTTCTTCGCCTCGGCGCCCGTGCTCATCTCCATCCTGCTCGGCGCCAGCTTCAGCCGCTACCAGGTCGAGGACAGCGTGGAGCACCTGCTGGCGCCCCAGCACAGCCTCGCCAAGATCGAGCGCAACCTCGTGAACAGCCTCTTCCCGGTCAACCGCTCCAAGCACCGGCTCTACTCGGACCTGCAGACCCCTGGGCGCTACGGCCGGGTCATCGTCACCTCCTTCCAGAAAGCCAACATGCTGGACCAGCATCACACGGACCTGATCTTAAAGGTGAGAGGGGGCCGAGCGCGGGCAGCCTCCGCCGGCGCCGCTGCCGCGGCTGGGCTGGCTGTGCGCGGGGTCCGGGCTGAGAGCGCCGCCTCTCCTGTCCCAGGCGGCTGCCGCAGGGGCTCCCCTGCACCGAGCGCCCCTCGGAGGCCGCCCGGAGCCTCCCAGCCTCCGGAGCGGGAGCGTCCGGTCCCGGCCCGGCCCGGCCCTGCCCTCGCCGCTGTCGTCGCCACCCAGACAGCTGCTGCAACAGTTGGGGCGGCGGCAGCCAGGGTGCCGTGGTCAGTGCGCTTGTTTTGGTTGCAGTGGTCTTGGGGGTTGGGAGGCTTGGGGCAACTGGGCCAGGAAGGAGCAGAACAAGAAAATGCCTACTAAAAAAAAGTCTTGCTAGTTGAAAGCAAAATACTGTGCATGTGGGGATTCAGAGACCCATCTCCCCTTCCTCTCCTTTTCTCCCTTCCTCTGGCCCCCGGAGTGTTTCGGGAAGGGCTGTTTGGAGGGACTGTGAGGAGCAAAGGAATGTGAAGTCGGACGGTGAGGAAGATGCCTCCCACCCACCCAGAAAGACCTGTGGTCCCTGACAAGGACAGGGGCTGCCCTGCTGCCCTCTTCCTGGGAGCGAGGGAGCCATCTCTGTCTTCTAGGGTAGGAAATGATGGTTGTAATTCACACGTATTTAATCTTTCACAGTATCTCCTCTCCTCCGAAATGCAAAAACTTCCTTAGGAAAAGAGGGATTCCGTTGATGGGCTTTTATTTGGGCTCATCTGGCCGTGAGGGTGAGGGGCAGAGCCAGAGGGTGAGGACAGACACTAGGCTGTGTGGCCCTGAGAAGAGCACAGGAAAGCAAGCAGCTGGTTAGAGGGTGACTCTCGCAGAAACAGGTTGTGCCATCAGCCTGAGGTGGGGATTTGATGTGAAAAGTGAGGTTAATGGTGATAACTTTCTGGAAGTTCCTAAGAAAAGCAGAGGAGTGGGGGCTAAAGATGGAAAAGTGGAGACCTTGGGAGAGAAAAGCAAGAATAAGTGAGAAGGTTCCATCTAAATGCCCATTGGGGATTGTGAGGCTTGTTTAGTTCAGGTGCTCCTCTGGGGACACCAGTCGGGAACCAGCCCCGGCTAGAGCCGGGCCAGAGGGATGGGAGGTGCTGCTTTCGTGGGGGTCTCTGGTCTAGAGCTGGGATTAGGAGCTAGTTAGGTTTCTAGTCTTCTTATCCCAAGGGGAGTCAGCCAGTGAACCTGGGGAACTCTTTCCTTCTCTTTTCCTCTACAGGCAACCCTCTATCCCTAGAGACAAGCTAATTTTCCTCCCTCTGTTGACATATTATCAATCAGTAATTAGTAATGAGGGGAATCTGACGAGGGACTCAGTGGAATTAGGGCATTCCCACATTGGGTGGCTGGTGATATTTTGGCACGCACATCACACATACTCATCACAGAGCCTTAGTAACATATATTCCAAGATGTTTGCTTTTCTCACAATATAGTTCCAACATCAAAGTATTCCCCCACACACACCCATACCTCAGTGAACATATTTTGGCACACAAACAAATACAGCTCCAAATGTTTTTTGTTGGTTTTTTTTAAGAAAAGAAAGAAAACACGTAGTAGTTTCATCACAGGCTTAAGGAAACTATAATTTAGCCATTCCTGACAGTTGGAAAGCTGCCCCATGTTTTGATAGATGATCTACTAAATGATATTTCTCTTTGTATCCACCCCTCCCCCAGGTGATGTTTCCACTGGATTTTTGTCGTTGGTTTTTGTGAGATTTTTGCCCCCTAACAAACCCTCAGGCCGGTGTGACAGGCAGTCACCAGTTACATTCACTCTCAAGGTTAATGAGACATCAACAGGCACATCAGATCTCTTTTCAACTGGACTGTTTCTCTCCTATTTGACTTTGATCTGTTTACGACAGGAAACTGCATTATAAGAGAAAGTTGAAGAGAGAAAGAGACTGGCTTTGCCTCCATGTCTAAAGGGCAACTTTAAAGGACTGTGGTCTTGACAGTGAATTGTTTTAAGGAACGGGATGGTTTTTCGAGTTCTAGGTGTCTAGGAAAACTCAGAAAACTCGAAACGCACTCAAACAGTGGTCAGGACTGATTTCTAGCTGTTGGCTCTCTGGCCAAATAAACTCATACAGCTAATAAAAACCCAGGTGTATGGAACTGGGGGAATGGCCTTTGGTTTTATGTATCCATTTTTGTCTTTCTACAACCAACTCCTATATTTGGTAGGTATGGAGCCAGAAGACAGAAAAATGGACCTCAGTAGTCATGGTAATGCAAAGTGTGAGAATGAGCACTTATTTTTTTCTTTTTTTCCATTAGACACATGACGAAGACTTGTCTTTTATAAAAGATGTTAGGAGAGGGAGTCACTGTTTCTGCCCTTCCTAGTGGTGTCCTGCTACTCTGTTGTTGGCATCGGGGACAGCCCTGACAGCTAACACTGCACGCACACCAGCCGGCCCCTGCCTGTTTTATCGCATCGCGTTAGAAGTGAAGCGGCGGAGCCCAAGCAGGGCTGGAGGCTTTTGCAGGCCCCACTACGAGCCCAGAGAAAGTAACTTACAGGGCGGTGTCCTTTACGCCTCATAGTGTCCTGGTCGCACCTGTTCAATGAAGGGGATCCTTCTTGGGATGTTAGTCCAGCTACGTTCTGATCAAATAGAGACTGGGATAGGAAGGTGACAAAAAAGAAAAACCCAGGTTGATTTTTTAAAACATAATGGAGAGTATCACAAAAAAATAATCCCCATTTGAAAAGCCAGCTGATCTGGTTTGGAGGCGCTTTCTCATATTTGTTCAAGGCACGTGACTGCCGTGCTCTGTGCAGCGTAGAATCTGACCCCAGACTATGAGCGGGGTGACTCTCCCTCGCCATGGTTTCCTCTGAAGGCTGTGTGGCAAAGATGGAATTTGGGGTGAAAGTGGGTGGGGCCTGATGATGCTGGTAAGGGATCAGCCATTAATTTCTGAACCTCTTTAAAGAAATGTTGATCTTCAAAAGTCTTCATTTCCCTAGAAGATTAAATTTAGCTCATCATCATATTTTAACAGAAAATCCACAGTGCTTCTCTCAGAGCAAATTTCTGGGTAATGTCTCATGAGCTTTTATAGATATGTGTAAGAAGGTCTTGTTGATAATTGATCTGGGCTGTGACCAAGACAATACCTTGATTTACTGCAGAATCATCTGTGGAGAATGAAGAACCAGGTTAGCCCAGTCCGTAGAATAATGCTGTCACCCATATAACACTTTATAAAATGCAAAGATGCAGGATGTTTAAATACAGTAGATGCCTCAGGGTAGGCAGGAAAGTGCTGTGATCATTTTACAGGTGAGAAAAACTCTTTAAAAACTAACCAAATTACCCATGGGAAAAAGACAAAGACAGAGCCAAGACTGGGACCCAGGGTTTTTGACCGCCAGCACGGTGCTCTTTTCACTATAATGTACTGCCTCGCCTGTGATAAACTACTTGAATGATTTAAAATGTACACTTTTGTCATCCAAACGAAGTATATTTGACCAAAGTCTCATGCTCGTCTCATACCGTTGTTCTAACAGTGGTAATTGGATCATCAGAACATTCTGTTGACTGATTTTTTCTGATGTCAATGAAAATCCACATACAGGGTGGGGTAAAAGTAGGTTTACGGTTGCGAGCATGTGAAGCACAGAGTTTATTCTTGTGTTATTATTTATTACTCATTATATTATTTTCCATATGAACAGCTATAAACCCACTTTTGCCCCACCCTGTCTAGAAACTCGTAAGTGCCCAAAGTAAAGCATAAAATATTTGTAATTAGTGATACCCAAATGTGGAAAGATGGAATATTTTACTGGAAACAAATCTCTGGATGGTCGAATGTGGCAATTTCATGTCTGAGCTCTGTGCCCCGGTCGGGGTCCAGGGCAGTCGAGGCCAGTGCCTCCCACACAGTGGAGTGGACCCTCAATAAATACTTGTCGAATGGGCCTGCCCTGGTTTACTCAGGCCCTTATGTGGCCGGTAAAGAAAATTCCATCGAAACCACTTTAAAATGTATTTTCAAGATGGCATCTTTATTTTTACAGCTTTGCAGGCAGTTGATAGGCTTCTCTTTTTCCAAGATACCCTTGTTCCTTCTTTCCTTGTTTGTCTCTGTAGGTTTCAGTTTTGAAATTGGGTAGGGAAATGTTCTCTTCTTCAGAGGAACCTCGTGGGAGATTTTTTTCCAGACCAAGGGAAGGACACATCGTTGCTATGTGGACATTGTTCCACTTACTGGGGAATGTCATTTTGTTCAAATATTGAGTTTCCATTACATTTAAACTTTTTATGTTTTCCAAGAAGGGCAGAATCATTGCTAGCTCGGGGTCGCAAAGACCTGATAGCTGGATCAAGATCCCAGTTTTTCCAAAGACTGCCTCAGCACTTTGCATCATTACGGGCCATCACCAACGTTTCTTTCTCTACAGTCTAAGGATCAGCATATTTCGGCCTGTTTTCGAGCTCAGATGTTTTTACATTTTTTAAAAATTATAGCAAAACCAAGAAGAGTATGAGGCAGAGATGGCATGTGGCTCTCAAAGCCAAAAGTACTTACTCTTTAGTCCTTTACATAAAGAAGTTCCTGCACTGAATTCCAAAACTTCTTGAGTAGAGCATTTCCCAGAAGCCAGTACTGTTAACCTCTAGGGCAGTAGTTCTCAACCAGGGCCGATTGTGCCCCCCCAGGGGACATTTGGCAGTGGTTAAAGACATTTTTTATTGTCATAATTGGCAGTAGGTTGCTACTGGCATCTAGTGGGTGGAGTTCGTGGATGCTGCTAAGCACCCTGTGTGCACAGGCCAGCCCCCCACAGCACAGAATTACCTGGCCCTAACCCTGCTTGAAGGGGTTCATTTGTCTGTTTCTTCTGTTGTATTAGGTGTGTGGGTTTTTTGCACCTGCATTGATTATGCAAAATGCCAAAATCTTACAGAACTTTGGGGACAAATACTATGACCTCTGAGGAAATGCTCTTTTGGGCAGTTTTCCAGTGTGACCTTCCCCAAGATGCTGTTATCTTGCTATCTCCTATGGCTCTGTCCTTTACGGTCGAAGTCCCGCTGTAGAGGAACCCAAGAAACTGAACACAGTCTCACTGCTTGGACTGCAAAGCTGCTGAACTGACCCTGGCCTTGAGACTTAGAGTGCGCATTAGCAGCAGTTCTGACTGTCAGTCTGCAGCAGTCCCCCGAGGCCCTGCTTCTCCCGGCAGTGTGTAGGACCCCGCTGTGAGTGGTGGCCTGCCGAGGAGGTGGGGGGCAGCGCTTTGTTGCCTGGTCCAGCTGCTTTGCCTTTCTGAACATAAAATGTCAAAAGAAAACTTGCACCCAAGGAACAGGGGATCAGAGACCCTTGGGTTTGGAAGGCACCTTAAAGGTCATCTCCGCAGATGCTGAGGCTGGAATCTGTTCTTCGAATCTCAGGGTGCTTTGTCTGGTGGCAGGTGCCGTGACATCTTGAGCAGTCCAGTTCCTTCGGTGAGTTTTCTGAGTGGCAGATACTCTTAGAAAAGATTGAGCCCAGGCCTGAAAGGGCAGCGTTTGTGCATCTGCTGAACCAGCCAGTTGCCTTTAAAAAACTTTTTCAATTTTTCAATTACAGTTGACATTTAATATTATCTTAGTCTTAGTGCTTTTGCACTTTATTTTTGCACTAGGGGAAATTTAAAAAGAGATCAAGACTGCTTTTCATTTTCCTTTCATTTCATAGGAGGTATATCCAAATAATCCAAGCATAATACTATTCCAGGGTTGTCTGATTTCTGAACACATTTCATTTGTGTGACTAGTATCCTCAGATGCCTACCTTGCTCATCTCATTTAGATCTGCAGAGCAGTCTTTTACCTCCTCGTGCAGATACGCATTTGGGACAAACTTTGGGTAAACTGCTAATTAGAACTGAAATTTAAATATAAAGCGGGAGTGTGAGAAGAAGCCCACCTTTTTAATGACTCAGAGTGTCTTGATGGGTGCTGCATTAGACTTAGAGAAGGATGATTTTTTTTAAATTAACACAAACAATGAACCTCTCGGGATTCACCAGACTTACACACCTCACAAAACAGCTGAACATTTAATGGGCGACTCCTTATGGTAACTAAGAGAAGAAATAGGCTCAGAGAAATTATTTGTTTCCTGCCTGATAGGTTGCAGCATCTCTTAGCACAGGAGCTAGAGAGATGTAAGGTGCTGGGAATCTGATCAACTTTGACCTTGTGACATGGGCCATCTGGTACCTGACTCTGGGGCTCAGTGTGAGCCCCAAGTGATACCTGAGATAGGCTTGAAACAGACCTTTGAAGTCACCTGCTCGGTAGCACCTCACAGCAAGCAGGCCTGTCTGCAGCACTGCCTGTGCTACCCACATGCCCGGAAGGCCACAGAACTTCCGAGGAATCCTGCCAGACTGATTTAATGACCAGCAGGGGAGGTGAGTAATCTCTAACCTTTAAAAGAAAAAAAGAAAAAGGAAATCAACACCAGTTGGTATTTCATATGGGAAGCCCTGAATAATATGTCGTGCCTTCAACTTCAGAATTCAGATTTTAAACAAAAGGAGGGAATTGGGAAGCTATTTTTATCTCCTTGCTCTCTAAGAAATCCTCTTGAGAATATTGTTTCTGCTATTTTGAAAGCTGCCCATTGTTAGGTCTTCTACTTTAGGTTTAACTTGTGGGCTCCATGTACAATCGAGTTAAGGGTTTGAGCGCAAGCTGCGACTTTGGGAAGTAATGTCCAAAAACACCGGTCAGGAAATGGGGACATGAAAGAGGGGGCAGCAGGAAGCCAGTCGAGGGAGGACTCTCCAGCAAGTGTCCGCTGTGGGCACCCAGGACTCAGTCTCACTGGGGACCTCTGGGAGACACTAGAACATGTGGCCAGGTATCCCGACTGGAAGTGAGGAAGCTAAACATTTATTCCCCAGCTCTCCAGTCATCAGTAGTTGATCCAGCTGCAGGTGGGAGCATTAAATAAATATCTAATTCCAGATGCTGCATGTGCCCCTATAATCAGAATTGTTGCTGTTGTTATTGTTTTATAAAAGCTTCAGGCAAAAGCGCTGCATGGGTTTTCAGTGAGTAGCCTTGGCACGCAGAGGCAAGTGTAAACTGAGAAACTGGTGGGACCCTGAGAGCACCTGCCCTAAGGGTCTTCTGCCCAACTAGAGTTATGCGCCTAGAAGTTAGGGCCCAGATTCCTAGGGGATGTTCATCCCTTCACTCAACAACATGGCCGTGACCCCAGCTCCATGAAGCTTACAGGCAAGAATGAGCCGGCATGGCTGTTCTGTTTCTTCTTGAATTTGATAAACAACTGCCATTTTCAGTTCTGTCACTGGGTGGTGCTAAAAATAATTCCAAACAGGGCCTGGACACCGCCAGAACTTAAGGTTTCACATGCCAACCCCCCACATTTGAGTATCCCACTCCTCTTCATGAATACAAGAGAAGCCTGCAGGCCCCCATTTTCATACATCTACTTTTAAAAAATTTTTTAAATAAAGTTATTGGGGTGACCTTGATAAATAAAATTATATAGCTTTCAAGTATACAATTCTATAATGCATCATCTGTACATTGCATTGAGTGCCCACCACCCAAAGTCAAATCTTCTTCCCTCACCATATATTTGACGCCCTTTACCCTTTACTACCCCCCCCCCCTTCCCTCTGGCAACCACCACACTGTGGTCTGTGTCTGAGTGTTTGTCTTGTTTGTCCATGTGTTGCTTTCAGTTTTATGTCCCACATAGGAGTGAAGTCATATGGTTCTTGGCTGTTGCCATCTGAAAGGTAACAGATAAAGATGGCCATTTCCCACATCTGCTTTTGTTAGCCTCCTCTCTAGAGGAGCACTCACTCCTTACTCTGCCGTCAGACTCACACGTCTCCTACTTTATGAGGCCTCCCCAGAATGCCTCCTTCCCTCCCTTAAACCATCTGGCTCTCAGTCATATCCATATTCTTGAATGCTTAGCTACACACTAGTATATACTTTGCTATCTTGTCACATGATAGTTTCTCTTTGGCAAGATCATAAGTTCTTCAGGTGCAGGAACGATGTCTCATACTCCCAAATCTCTCCTAGAACCGAGCATAATATGGAGTATGCAGTAGGTGCTTAATAAACTGGTGCTGGTCGATGACTTACAGGATGGAAAATGTTCCCTCCCTCCCCTGTTGATTTAGTTGGCTCAAACATAATTTTGTCTGGTAGCACGACCATGTGATTTCTTGAAATCTGCCTTCCTTTTTTGAACCTTGGTAAATCTTGGTTCCAAACTTGATGATAAGCAGTAAGCATCCATTCTGTTTCAGGATCTTCTGACGTTTACTTTATATGAGGAGAAATTCTTAGAAAACCGAACACCTGACCACCTTCTCTGGCCCAAGTTCGGTTTGGAAAGGCGTAAACTTGACCTCAGTCTGCAGTGGCCCATCCCCAGGCGGGAGGGCGGAGCACTCTGCAGTTCACAGGTAGCACCCTCAAGCTACACATGGCCTTGTTTGCATGAAGTCAGGTCTCAAAACTTTGGCCTCAACCACGCTCAAATACAAACATGAAACATTTTTTTTAAAACCAAGGGCAAGTGGTTTTCCCAGCTGTAGCATCAGTGTTCAAGAGATCACCATCCTGGTGTTACTGAGCCTCACTCTTAAGAGGGAGCCCATGTTAACAGAGAGATTTGCTCTGAGGGTGAACTTAAAAAAATGATACTGGCACGGAAATCAGTGTATCTCTGGTAAGTTTAACGGAAACGCTGAAACAACTAATTTCTCAGCATTGACGATGACATTCCTTTGCCCATCTCCCATGGGCTCCACAAATCTGTCAAATGCCACAGCTTTGTCAGTTCCTTCCAATTGTCTCAGAGAAAAAGGCATCTCTGCTCAAAATATCTGTGCTATTAGGTATCTTAATTTCGTGGTTTTCATTGTTGTCTTTCTTTTTGTTCATTTTCATATAGCATGTGGTCATAATGAGTAAAGATGGATTGCTCTTAGGCTCTTTAAGGTGCTCACGCATCACTTGGGCATCTAGTGAAAATACAGATTCTGATTCCACCAAGGGTGGGGCTGTGATACTGAATTTCCAACAAGCTCTCAGGTGACGCTGACGCTGCAGGTCCAGGGGAGCACACTTTGAGCAGCAAGGCTCAGATACAGCTGCTGTGAACAGAACACTGGGTTTGGAGTCAGGAAAGCCAAGCTCCAGTCCCAGTTCTTTTAAGTATGTGACTTTGGGTAAATCTCCTAACCCCCCTGAGAAACAGTTTCTTCATCTGCACTGACTATAATAGCATCCCCCACACCCATGTATGGTAAGGATGCTAGAGACACGGTATGTGAAGGCTCTGTGTAATCCTATTTGGTGTTTTGTAAGATGTGTTATCATTAGTGCTATTTGCTTTGAAAATGACTGTTACTTCCTCATATGTGCCAGCTTTTTCAGAGCCATTATTGCCTGTTGAGTAAATACACATATAGGCATTTTTTCTTTGATCCAACAGGCAATAATGGGTGCTCAATCTGCATTCTCAGTACTCACATTGGCAATTTGTTAGTCTTTAATGACTCCATCTGAGTCATTATAGACGACTGGATTCATCCTACTGCTGTGCATGCAGCTCCTAAGTTCTTAGGCGGGCAGAGCTGTCGCGGGGATGGGCGGATTGCACTCCAGCTCATCGAGGTAGTTTCTCTGGGCTCAGAACCTCATCTTCATGCTTGACAGTGCTTTGCACACAAAGGGAGCCTTCATTTCCTGCCCAGGGAAGTATCTTTGTAATGCAAAGTTCTAGGAGGCTGCAGGCTCCTATTTCCAGGTTCTCTTCACTACTCCTCACAGTTCTCTTCAACTCTCCTCTCTCACTTAATTTACATGACTACAGTGTTTTCCTGGAAAATCTGGCCTGCATAAATAGATCTGCGAGCACATCAAAGGGAACAGTGCCAGAGATCAGGAGGACCAGGCAAAGTGATCGTTATAAAGCCCCTTGAAACTGTGAAATGGAAGATTTTGCTTAATTGGGGTTTTAATCATTTAGGTCAGTGTGTTCCCTCACTTTCTTTCTAAAAGTTGTTTTTATAGGGTATGAAAGAAATCTATAATGATTTAGGGTCAAAATCAAATCCACCAAAGAAAACTTTTCTGCCTACCTGGTTCTCTATGTCTGAAGTCTTCAAACAGAACAAACAGTGTAAGTGAGGATCAGCACTTCTTCTCAAATTTGAATGTGCTTTGAAATTCCCTGGGAATCTGATGAACTTGCAGATTCTGATTCAGTAGGTCTGGGATAGCAGGCCTGAGGTCCTACACTTCTAACTAGCTCCCAGGGAGGCGGCGGCTGCTGCTGCTGTTGGTCTGAGGACCACACTGCCTATAGCAGTGGATTGGTGGGTCCAAGGAATCTTTGCATGTTCTGACTAATTAATTAGTGTCATTTCATTACTTCCATACTCTAAAGCAGTGATTCTCCAACTTGAGCAGGTGTCTCCTGGAGGGCTTGTCCAAACACAGACTTTGGGTCTCACTGGAAGAGCTTCTGATCTGTTGGTCTGGGGTGGGGACAAAGAGTTTGCATTTCTAACAGGTTCCCAAGATGTTGCTGTTCCTGCTGGTCCAAGGACCTCACACTTTGAGAACCACTGCTATAAAGCATCCTAGTAATTGGCTGCCAGGACTAATTCCAAAAATGCAGTTTCTCTCTATGTGTTTAGGACCTGACCAACAGATATAGGCAGGGTGCAAAAGTTACTTGTGCAGCAGTTAATTCTGAATGATGCTGTAAGAGCTATTTGCAAAGGGTACTACCTAAGTCTGAACCTTTTAAGTTTGCAGTTTAAGGCAAGCATATTGGACAGAGGGGCCTGCTCCGCTGCCTGTCTCCAGGTGTTGGAGTTTAGGAGAAAGGGGCTGAATAGAAGAAAGCACACTCTGAGACCAAGGGAAAAGAGATACCCCCCACTCACACACACATACACTGTGGCTGTTGTTGCAACCTTCACTGTATGATTGCCAAAGCTTCCTTTCTTCCAAAGACTTCCCACACAGGGTCACCTGCCACTCACCTTTACAGAAACTGTTTACATCTAACCAGAAGACACAGCAGGTACAAATAGGAGGTACATCTTGCATTTCTGAGACAAGGGCCCAGCTCTGTGGCTGCCAGAGACGCAGTGTCTGCCACGAGGGCTCTGGCAGCTACTGTTCAGTTTCAACTACCGTCTGATGTCAGTGCTGTTAGAGATGAAGTGGAACTGCATTGAAGTCCAGGAAGTGCTGCTTTGGGCACAGTGGAACAGGACTGCTTTTAGAGCCCCCAATTTCTGTGTCTGAGGCTGTGAACCATTAATGTACCCCTGATTAGGTCACTTAACCTCTCTGGGGTCTTCATTTCCTCACCTGTAAAATGGGATCAACAACATCATCACAGGGTTGGAAGATAAGAGGAGAGAATGTGTGAATAGACTTTATAAAGCTTAATGTGCCTGAAGCCACACAAATCTCACAGTGTCTGCATTGAACACACGTGTTGGTCTTGAGCAAGGATTCCCGAGGGGGGTGGTGGTGGTGTAAATATCTTAGTTGCCCAGTTGGCATATTTCACATCACCGTCTTCTTTTGTGTAAAAAAAAAAAAAAAATGCCTTCAGAGCCAGGGACCACCTTTTACTAACCAGAAGCTTTGCTGCCATGGCCTCATACTCCCCGATGATGCAATATTACATCAGTCTATATTTTTACTTTGACCCAAGGAGAGTAAAAATAGCATATTTGATCATTCACTGTCTACACTTCTCTAAAGCTTGAGACCTGCCCTATCCAATTCAGAAGCCACTAGCCACATGTAGCTGTTTGACTTCAATTTAATTAACATAAGAACTTCATTTCCTCAGTTGCACTAGCCACTTTTCAAGTGCTTAATAGCCACATGTGCCTGTAATGGGCAGAAGAGATAAAGAACATTTTCATGGTCAGAGAAAGTTCTAGGTGCCAGTGCTGCCTTTCCCAGGTAACATAATTGCTACATCATAAAGCTTAATTAATAAGCAGTGGGATGAAGATTCAAACAGGTCTGGTTTCTAAAGCAGTTTTTAAAAATTAACTAGACCAGATGGCCTCCATGACATGCAGGAATAGATGAGTGAGGCATGGCCCCTAGTATCTGGTAGCCTTGAAGTAGTATTTCAAGCAGGAACAGAGGAAGGGGGAACTTGCAGTTTCAGCTTCGACATGTAAAGACCATGGAAGTTATCACTCTGATCCTTACAACAAGAAAAACCTAAATGAGCTGAAAAAGAATGACTTTTCTTGCACACATCAGAGAACTGAGGTCACAGGACAAATTGTCATCCCAACATCCGTAGAGGCAGGCACTTCTTTGGAGACACAGACACAGTCTGTTTACCTGGAGCAGAAACCTCAGGTAGAAGCACTTAAAGTGTAGTTTGGACAAATTGCTGGAGGTTGAGCGTAGAGTAGCATGAGAGGTGGAAACTCTTGGGAGCTGCAGTCACTATCTTTGTAGGAGTAGGGGTCGGAGGTCTCACGCATTTTTGGGCTTCCCTTCCAGAAATGCCACCAGATTCCCAAGGTGAAGATTGGGCAGGGAGAGGTGGAAGAGTAATCATTGTGAAATCTATCCAGTCTTCTCCATAACAAAGGCCTGCTCTCCAGGGAAGAGGACTTGGCCAGAGCACAATTCTGAAACTACCCTAGGTTCCTCTCTGCTAAAACCCCCTTCTGTCTGCTGAATGTGGGGGAGGGGAGAAGAGTACTCAGGTGTGAGGGCTTCAAGTAAGTAGATTAGGGGTGCTGCAGCCAGGAAAGGGAGTAGGGGGCAGGGGGGGGAACTATGTCACTAGGGAAATATTTGTGATGGTCACAGCCTCAAGGTACAGGCCCATGTAAAGACTGAGATTTCCTCAGAAGGTTATATAGCATTTCCCCTCCCTACACCTTACCATCATGTTAACAGGGCTCCAATATAATAATAGTAGATTATAGCTGAAAGAGATGCAAAACACAGACTCTCTTTGAAGAAGAGTACTTAAAGAAGTCTAAAGTCAAGAGGAGAGACAAAAACAATAACAAGAGAACTTTGAAGTTTCTGGTACCTGTAGCTACAACAAATATTAGATACATCCCAACTCCTATATTAACAGAAGTCCTCACTGTAATGCCTATATACTTCAGTTCCTATTAATTGATATAATATATCCAGTTGGGGGAATTACAAGGCATGACAAAAGAAAAATATATAGTCTGAAGAGACAAAGGAAGCATCAGAACCATACTCAGATATGACATAGATGTTAGAATTACCAGACAGGAAAATTACAATAACTGTGATTAACATGTTATGGGCTTTCATGGAAAAAAATTAGACAACGTCAATAACAGACAAATAATGTAAGTAGAGAGGTGGAAACTCTCAGGATGAATCAAAAGGAAATTCTAGAAAAACTGTAGCAGAAAGGAAGAATGGCTTTGATAGACTCATCAGTAGACTCAGCACAGTCCAGGAAAGAATCATTGAGCTTGAATAAAGGGGTAATAGAAACTTCACAAACTGAAACACAAAGATATAAGAGTGAAAACACCCTATAACGTCCAAGAATTGTGGGAAAATATTAAAAGGTTTAGCATACACATACTTAGAAGATGCTAAAAGGAAAAGAGAGAATGCAGCAGAAGAAATATTTGAAGTAATAATGGCCAAGAACTTTCCAAAATTACTGACAGACAGCAAACAACAGATCCAGGTAGCTCACAGACCACCAAGGGAAATAAATACCCATAAAACCACACTTAGGCATATCATATTCAAACTACAGAAAATTAAAGACAGAGAAAATCTTGAAAGAAGCTGGGGTAGAAGGAGACCCTTAAATATAGAGGAACAAGAATAAAAATTACACCAGACTTCTCATCAGAAACCACACAAGCAGGAAGAAAGTAGAGTGAAATATTTAAAGAGTTGAAAGGAAAAACCACCAACCTAAAATTCTGTATCCAGCAAAATTATGCTTCAAAGTGAAGGAGGTATAAAAACTTGCTTAGAAAAACAAAAACTGAGAGAATTCATTGCCTGCAGACCTTTCCTGCAAGAAATGTTCTTCAGGCAGAAGGAAAATTATATAGGTCAGAAAACACAGATCTATATAAAGGAATAAATGAAGGTTAAAATCTTTTTTAGTTTTCTTACTCTTAATTCATCTAAAACATAACTCTTTAAAGCAATAATAGTAGCAATGTATTGAGAGATTATAACATATAGATAAGTGGAATGATTGTCAGCCATGTCACCAGGGACAGGAGGGAGGAATTGGGAATACTCAATTATAACCATACTCCACATAAAGCATTCAGTATTATTTGAAGATAAACTTAGATTAGGTGTAAATATGTATGGTAAATTCTAGGGCAACCACTAAAAATTCTTTAAAAGAAGTTTGACACACCAAGAAATAAAATGGAATAATATAAAATTCTCAGTTAAAACCAGACAAGGCAGAAAAAGAGGGGGAAAAGAAACAACAAATGCACCTAGAGAACAGTTACAACTATGGTAGATATTAATCCAACTATATCAATAAGTACTTTAAATGCAAAATATATATATATATATATATATGCATATATATGTATATGTACATATCAATTAAAAGATGTGTATGTATATATTTATGTCAAAAGACAGTAACTATATGTGTGTGTGTGTGTGCGTATGTATGTGTGTATATATATATATATATATATATATATATATATATATATATATCAGTTAAAAGACAGTGACTATCAAGAGTAGATTAAGAAAAATTAAGACTCAACTATATGTTGTCTACCAGAAACCCACTTTAAATATAAGGACTCAGGCTAAAAATAGTGATAGAGAAAGCTGTATCATGCTAACACTAATCAAAAGAAAGCTGAAGTAGCTATATTTTAGATATAGCTGACTTTAGAACAAAGAAAATTATCAGTAATAAAGAGGAGCTAAAGGGGTCAATTCCCCAAAAGACATAATAGTCCTAAACATATATGCACCTAACAACAAATCATTAAGATACATGCGGCAAGAACTGATAGAAATAAACGGAGAAATAGACACACCCACAATTACAGCTGGATATAGAATACTTGTACAGAGGTAAGGAGCAAGATGGTAATACTCTGGGCAGAGTCACGATCCAATTTTTATATTTTTTACTTTTTTGGTGATTCCTATTAATATCCCAAAGAACCAGTGTGCTTCAGAACACACACTGAAAACACTACCCAAAAAGAGGGAAATGGAATCAACAGGACTTGAAGTTTACTGGATTGTGGGTAAACAAACAACAAAGAGTGATATTGGCTTAGAAACTTCCCACCTGGGTAAGTAGAAGGAGGATGATGCTGTTCATTATAACAGGAAATGGGTATAAGAACAATTTGGAGGAAAAGATTCAGCTGTTGGATATATACCAGTTGAAATATTGCCATTAATATATATTCGTAAACCTTCAGAAGGCAGGTGGAAGTTCAGGTCTAGAGCTTGGAAGAGAAGTGAGGTATTGATGTGAACTGGGGAATGGTCAGCATAAAAATAACAAGCTAACCCATGGAGGTGGAATTCATTGCTCAAGAAAAGTTTATTTGAAATTCACAAGATCAGAAGTGCCAGAGACAGAATCTTGAGTAATATCCAAGTTACGAGGTAGGCAGATGTAGAGGAGTCGGTCAGACAGACAATGGAAAGCTAGGTTGAGAGGTAGGAGGAGAGGAGAAAGTCATGTCATGGAATTCATGGGGGAGAGGGAAGGTTCAGTCAAACCACACATACTGAGCATCTTTGTTTGCCAGGCGCATAGTGGGGGATACAGCAGTGAAGAAACCACGCCTTAAGGAGGCCTGCTGGATTCCCATGAAAATCTCAGCATGCTTAACCATCTTATGTATTTTTAAAGTACTACTTTGACCCCACATTATTGACTTAACTGCTGGGGGTTTAAGAAAATGAGGCATGGCCCAGCTGGGGGTGGCTCAGCTGTTGAGCATCGACCTAGGATTGGGGAGATCGAGGTTCGATTCCTGTCAGGGCACATCCCCAGCAGGGGGCATGCAGGAGGCAGCCGATCAATGACTCTCATTGATGTTTCTCTCTCTGTCTCCCTCTCTCTGAAATTAATAAAGTGTTGATTTTTTCATTGAGGCATGAACGGTAGCCATTGGATTTACCTGCTTAGAAGTCACTGTTGCATTTTGGCTGATGCTGGGATAGTCTAGACTGAAGTGGTTTGAGAAGCAAGTGGGAGGTGAGGAAATGAAGTTTAGCAAGCATGAATCTCTGAAGTATAGTTGGAGTTAGCAAATGTAAATAGCTCCTTAAAGAAAGGGGCGATGTGGTAGAACTTGGAAGGGAAGTGGGGTTAATGAGGCCTTTTTTAATACGGGAGAGACATAAGCATATTTCAAAGCTCATGGGAAGGAACTAGTAGAAAAAATTAGAGGACATGGGAGAAGAGGGGATAAACAATACTAGGAAAAAGGAAAGGAAAGCCAGAACCCAATGAAAGGAATTGATCTTAGAGAGGGCGATCCATGGCTTTGATTTGCATGGGTATTTTTATGAATATTTTAGCAGCAGATTGTGAGTAATTCTCATATGATGGCTTGGGGTTTTCTCTTCAAGATAGTAAACAAGGTCAGTAGCTGAAAGTGAACCTTGTCACGATCTAAGGAAAGTGAGTATCTGTCTAATGTCTATGAGTTTGGAAAGCCAATTGACAAGGGAATGAAAAGAGACTAGGTCGTATATCTGAAGCAATCTCTTTTGCAGAACTTGGGTATGAGAACAAAGAGATGATCTCTCCTTCCCTTTTGTCTCAATACGGGCAAAAGTATAAAGAAGAAATTGAAGTGGAAGTGAGAGACAAGTTGAGAGAGTTCACACTGGATATATTTAGATTTCAGAAGAAGAATGTGAATTATATTGAAGGAAGGATATGTTAACTCCAGTAGCTTTGTGTCATTTGAATGGCTCATCAGAGGAGACTGAAATGACCGCCAAGGGTGACAAAGACTTCGAAGTCTGTCACATCTCAGTGGTTCTCAACCTTAGCTACAGGTAGAATAGCCAAAAGAATTCAAACATACCATGCCTAAATCTCACACCCATATATTCTCATTCCATTGGTCTCAAAGAGGGTGGCCTACCCCAAGTATGGCCCACAGACTGGCAGCAGTGGCAGCAGCATCCCCTGAGACCTTGTTAGAACTATGGAGTCACAGGCTCTACCCAGACCTACTAGAGCAGAATCTATATTGTTACAAGATCCGCGGTTGAGTTGTGCGCACACTAAGTCTGAGAAGTGCTGAACCAGAGAATGGTCGAGAGTAGAACCAGACGGCTACTTTTTAAAGCTTTCCCAGGAAATTCTAATGTGCAACCAGAGTTGAAAATCACCCTAAGTAGAAAAAGAGATACTTTTAAAATTATATTAAGCTCATATGATAAAAATGTCCTAATATTCTAACTGCACACACACGCGCGCGCGCACGCAAAGAGTGCATGCAAAAACTGGTGAAAGCCAAATGAGGCACGTAGTTGAGTTAATAGTATACCAAAGTCAGGTTCATGGTTTTGATCGTGCACTATGGTTATGTAAGATGTTATCATTAGGGGAGCTCTGAACTATGTTTACAACTCTTTGTGAGTCTTCAATTATTTTAAAATAAAAAGTTAAAAAGAAAACATTTTAAACTAAAAGAGATCCTGCCTAGGATTGCGGAGCAGCTGCTCTCCATCGCCACGTAAGGAGGAAGCAGGCTCCATCACTCATTCATTCACAGGGGAGCCACTGGAGGGTTGAAAGCAGAAGGGTGACAGGTTTAGATTTGTGTTTTAGAAAAATAAACCTGGTGGCAGTTTGGAGGATTGACTAAAAGAAGAAAAAAACAAGATGAGTTAGGAAGCTGTTTCTGTCATCCGGATAGATTATAAGGGCTAGAACCAGATCAGGAGCAATGAAAATGGAGCACATGAGGATGGATTTAAGAGATGTTGGAGGTAAAATCAACAGGACTGGATGAATGACTCATGGATTATCAACGGTGGCTGTGTGTCTAGGACCCTAGGAAGCTTTTAAAAATACAAATGCCCTCGCCCTCACCAAGAGATTCGGATTTAAAGGTGTGAGGTGAGCCCGGGCATCTGAGTCTGTCGAGTCCCGCACGTGGTCCGAGTGAGCAGGATGCAGAGCAGCTGGCTCAGGCCGAGAAGGTGGGAAGTGCAGGGTAGAGCTCAGCTTCCAGTCCCAGAGGCAATGCCTAAGCCAGCAGGGGAGGCAGCAAAGAGACTGCCCGCCTGAGTTAGGGAGGCAGCCCTTCCTCTTCCTCTGATTTTCTGTTGAGTAACATTGTAAAGCTTTGAGCTAAAATGTTTAAATCCATACTGCTTGCGGCCTAGCCTCTTCCCATGGTTGATATAAACAAATGTATTTTTAAATGAAACAGTTCAATTGTGCCATCTAAACATAACCTCATCTTATTAAAACAACTTTCTATTAACCCCCAATTTTAAAGTATTTATACAAAGAAATTTCCAGCAGGCTGGGTTGAATGCTTTGAGAACAAGGTGAAATTCTTTGTTTTTGCTGCTGTCAGCCCCTCGGCATATTCTGGAACACCCTTCCCAGCCTTTCTCCTAAACCCACCCGGATACCATTTCCACCTTCCTCCGGGCAAGTCTTTCATTTGGGGTTGGTTGGTTTGTGCTCCTGGGAGGCTGTTGCTGGGAATCCATCCAGATGCTACAGTAGGAGCGGAGTGTGGTCCCTCAGGCCCCTGCTCTCCTGAGTCAGCAGAGCAGCAGGCAGGACAAAGCCTCGCAGTCACCACTCACTGCTAATAAAGGCCCAGATTCCACGGAAGGTGTTCCGGGAGCACACGCCGTGCCCCCGGAGCCCAGAGTGGGGATGGCTAACGGATTGTCTTTTGCAGGGAGACCTGCCGAAGCTACCAGTCTGCGCCTCCTAAGAACAATCTGAGCTTTCCCCACTGAGAGTTGCTTGCTACCTGCTGGAATCTCTCTTTCTAAGAAAGTTGTGTGCGAAGCACCATGAACATGTTTCCGTTTCAAAATGGTCTGCTCTTTTGCATTTTAATTTTCCCCTTTAAGGATATTTTTGCCCCTTTTTTACTTTAAAAAAAAAAAGAAGTTACTAAGCCCACTGGTATCCACTATAATAACACATAACTACCTCATAACATAAGCACACTGCAGAGTTTAACAAGTATTTAAATGGTTCATGTGAGGTAGAAAACATTAAGATGGCATTTACAGGGATACTTCTGTGTTCCAGGTTCTTCTGTTACATTATGTCTCAGCTTTCCCCTACCTGTGCTATTTACAAGGTAACAGGGTAACTCCTATGCTCATCCATTTAACTGAGCCCAAACTGAATCTGAGATCTGCAGGCTGGTTTATACTGATTTAGATAAAGCTACTTCACCTTGGAAAGGGAGAGAGGAAATGATAGGCTGAGAATTTAAAAACCTCTTTATTCCTCTTTTCAATACCCTATTCTTTCTAGAACTGCATATATTAACATCTGCCTGTATCTTCCCTTGAGAACCGGGCTGGAAAAACATGACTCTGCTGGGTTTTTTGTGTCTAAATCGCCACAGCATCTTTACTTTTAGACATAAAAGTAATCATCTTATCCCGCATGTTCTGGTTCCTCTTATTTGCTTGGTTTTCTGTTTGTCCCCCCATCTTTGGGAACTAGCTAGTACTTTCTCTTGGTCACTTCTCATTATTTAACTAGGCTTCAGGGCGCGCAAGTGGAAACTGACGCACGCTGGTGAAGCCAGGGCACTTGGACTGGAGTGTTGGCTTGTCCGGAGCGGTTCTGTCTTGAGTATTGTGTGCCTGCACTGTGCTGGGAGTGGAGGTATAGCAAAGAGTAAGACGCAAAGATCTAAAAGAATATGTCCTATAATATGGCAAGCGATGAGACAGATGTGTCACACACAGGGCTCCACAGAGGACCTCATCTGCATTTCCAGGGCAGGCTTCCTGGAGGAGGTGATGCCAGAGCTGAGCCCATCACTCCTCACAAGTCCAAACTCCTAGGAGGGGGACTGGGGATTGCAACTCCGCTGCTCCCTCTGCAGGCCTTCCTGGAGCAGCCGCAGTTGCGTTACTGCTCCCCTCTCCCCCCAGCTAGAAGGCAGGGCTCCAAAAAGTGCCCTGCAGACCCTTCCCTGCCTCACGGCAAATAAGGCACTGCCTCCCACAAAAGGACAGATGCTGCTTCTCACAAAGACGAGAACCCTCACATCATGACATAGGCACTTGTTCTATGGCAAGACTACCACTAGGCAGCCAGGAAGAATATGGTATTTCTAGGCATCAGGGTAAAACCATCACGTGGCCCGTGAATCGAAACCCATGGGCAGAGGTGCCAGCCACACTTCCTGACTGAAATGGGGGGAGGTTCCAACATTTACTAAGAGCCTATGATGTGCTCCCCTGCCAGGCACTGTGTCTACACTGTCGCTTTCAGAAATCAACACCACTTCCAGATGGCAAACCCATCTGATGAGAAGGACACGGAGGCTCAAGAGGGGCATTTCCTCAAGGTTATCAGGTGGCCACTAACTTAGTTGGGTATGGACACAAGTCTGTATGAGCCCAATGTCAAGCTCTTTCTAGCAAGACAGGCTGCCCCTGGAGCTCTCCTTTCTTGCAGTCGTTATAAGCCTACTGTCCCTGAAAGCTGGCTGCCACCTCTCTCCCTAAGGGGCACCCCACCCCGGGTCTGAAAGTGGCCATGGAGGGCTATTTACAAATGCTTACAAGTCAGAGCTATTTTTGTTAGAGAACTTATTGTTAAACATTTACCAACACATCACTGCACATACCTGAGGGAAATGAGCGTGTGTGTCCACCAAAGGATTTGTACAAAAAAATGCCCAGAGCAGTTTTATTTATAAAAGCCTTAAACTGGAAACAGCGTAAAAGGACCACCAACAGGAGGGTGAAAAAGCACATTATGGTATCGTCGTGTGAAAATAAACAAAAATAGCCCACTACTGATAAGCACGGCCTGGGTGACTCTCGCAGGCCGCGGGTGGAGTGAGAGAAGGCAGGTGCGGGAGGAAAGCCTAGGAGTAAGCAAAGCTCTTCGGTGTTGACAGAAGCCAGTAAGTTTCCTTCAGGGGTGGGGGTATTGCCTGCATCTTGATCTGAGCAACGTTGATATGCATATGTACATATAAAATTTATTGAGCTGTGCACTTAGGATTTGTGCACTTTGTATACGATACACCTCAATAATGAAGAGTGTACCCACAAACACACACACACACATTCTACTCAGCGACCCTGTTAATAAGGTGGAAAAGTGAGGCTACTGTCCCAGCAGTACAGAGCACCCAGCAATGGTTAGTAATGACAAGGAGAAAGGCAGCCTGCATCTTGGCAGACAAAGCAGCTCAGTTTTACTGGCAGCAGAGCTGATACATGAAGAATTTGCCTCCACCAGCACATATCCCCAGGCACATCACTGCCTGGGAAGGAATCCAGTGAACACATCAGCTGTCTCTCCCACACACCTACCGCCATAACAGCAGAAATCCAGAAATGTAAAGATAGGGACTCTCATCCAATTTGGGCAATATTCTAGCATTTGCTGTCAACAAAGAATACTGAAGCCTGAGACCTGACCTGCTGAGGTGTTCCAGAAGGATGCAAAGAGCCTCTGAGTGTTTTTTTCCAATAAAGTCAAAGCCAAAGAAATGTCTGCTTCCTTTATCATCAGCAAGAAGAAAGATGAGAGAATGCCATCTCAGTCCTCCGTTCCTGGCAGGATGCAGGCCTAAGCCCTTGAGGAGTTACAGTGCATTCTTGTCGTCAATATACCCAGGGCCCAACGTGATTAGCTTTAAACTTTAATTAGAAGACTATGCCCCAAATGAGAGAGGTATGCAGTTGATAGCATCTGGCCATTTCCATTCATGAACTTATCAGAACCATTTGAGAAATATTTGTTGTATACCTACTGCATACAAGTTGGTCTCAAAAAAAAAAAAAAAAAGTGTCCACCATCTAGAGACTGATCCTAACTTTACACCCTAAGGGTTGAGTTTCGTTTTATTTCGACATGCCATACTTGAATATACAAGAAATTTAGGGATTGGTTTTAAAGTGGTGCCATGTTCTGAGGACACTAGGAAACTCTAATTGCAGAGGCTTTGACTATCAGACATCTTAGGTAGGTTCCCAAGAAGCAGACCTTGAAAGGAGAAATCAAGTAAAGGCTATTTATTTGGGAAGTGACAGGCAACCAGAAGAGGAGCAGAGCAGTGAGAGAAAGGGAAGGCCCCTAAAACGGTGTGTGATCAAGCAGGTCACGGCTGTGGGCAACTGGAGCTCAACCCACCGGGAAGCTCTGGGAACCAGCTGAAAACACACTCATCCATGAGTAATCCCACCCATGGGGAGGGAGCTGGGTATTTATATGCCAACTCCCATCTGTCATTGGTTGAGGTCCGCTCCCAGGGGATGTTAATTCCCCAGAACTTCTAGCTGCCAAGCAGATGGCAGAGTGGGCTCTCTGACAAAGAAGCGTGGGTGCTGGCATTCGAAGTCAGGCAGGTGTGCTCTCAAGAGGTAAGGGCTAGACTAGAGGATATGAGCGGCATCTGCTACAGAGGAACTGGAGACAATTAACCAAGAACTTCTGTACTTCTATGTTCCATGACTGCGCTTTAGAAGCATACATACAGAGAAGCGAAAGGCCAGACACTGGCTAGATCTGCACATCTAGAAACCTGTAACTGATAGACGGCACATTAAGACCCAAACCTGGGACGTGCAGTTCAAATGTTTAATTGGTACTATAGATCTAAAAGTTTCCATCAAATTCTACTGCCTGGCTTCCTCCCTGGGCTAAACTCTCCAGAGTTGTAAAAAAGTAGAGATGTCAGTTGCCTCCTTCAAGCCAGTTGATCACTGTAGTGATCTACACACTCACACACACACACATTCACTGAAGAAAGAGTGATTTTCCCCAGACACAGTTCTGATCATCTCATCCCCTGTTTGAAACCCTTCATTGGCTCCTAGTTGCCCACATGACAAAACCTATCTTCCAAGTCCAGCAGACAAGGCCTTGTGTGATTTGGACCTTGCTTGCCTCTCGGCTGTCCCACCAGCCTGAAACACTCCCATTTCCATGACATCTGTTTTGTGGCTCCGGGACCTTGCCTGTGCTGCAATGTCTGCCTGACACAACTCTCTCCACCAGTTCCATACCCCACGGCAAGCCTCTGCCCGCGGTTCATTTCTCCTCATTCGTCAGGTGCTAATTTAGAAGTCACTTCCTCCAAGAAGTCTTCCCTTGTGCCTGCAAAGTTGGCATAGGTGCCCTTCCCTTAATATCCAGTACATCTTCCATCTAGAATGCCACGGAGGTTTTGTAGTTGCCTCATTGCTCGTCTGTGTCTCCCAAAGTCTGAATGCGCTGTGAGGGCAGAGCCACATCTGTCTTGTTCACCTGGCTTGGCATGAGATTTACTAATAGAGCCTGGCCAGCGTGGCTCAGCGGTTGAGCATCGACCTAGGATCCAGGAGATCCCGGTTCGATTCCCAGTCAGGGCACAGGCCCGGGTTGCAGGCTTGGTCCCCAGTCGGGCTTGCAGGAGGCAGCCGATCAATGACTCTCTCATCTTTGACGTTTCTCTCTCTCTCTCCCTCTCCCTTCCTCTGTCTGAAATCAATAAAGATATAGTAAAAAAAGATTTACCAATAGTTACTAATAAATACAAGGGTGGGCAAAAATATGTTTACAGTTGTTCGTATGGAAAATAATGCAATAATAAATAGCAATACAAAAGTAAACTGTCACATACTCACGACTGTAAACCTACTTTTGCTCCACACTGTATTCGTGGACTGGGAGGATCCTCCCTCATCTGGCCCCATCTCCTCTGCAACTTTCTATTTCTTTGCACCCCTCACTCTACACAAACACGCATGTGCATGCGTGCAAATACACGCACACATAACAGACTAGATCCCCTGTATCCCCATTATACTACTAATAGCTAGCTACTCCTAGCATGGAGCTGTAACCCTTTACTTCACTTCTGGTTTCACCTGTGTGAACCAATTCTGAGACTCTACCTAAAGTCTACTAGACTCTAAGTCTCTTGAGGGTAAAACTGTGTCATAGTGTTTTTTAATCTCCCTGGGGCTTATATTAACACCCAATATAGCGTAGACGCTTAATACATGTTGAGTAAATGGTTCATTGCTTAACTGGTGATGAAATGCAGAAGACTGTCTTTGCATAACCTCTAACTCCCAAAACGAAGCAAAACTGCTCTGGCCTCCCACCTGCCACCTGTCTGAGACTATCACAGATTTCACATCTGCAAACCTTGAAAAATTGCATCAGCCAAGTCCACGAGGCACTGTCAGCATTAAAGCAAGATGGGATCGCCCAGAGTGACATCTTTGGACATGACAGCAATCTTTGCTCCTAGCTGGGGAAAGCCACATCTCAATGAGACAACCAAGTGGAAGCCATCTGTTGGTTCCAGCAGGGCCACTGTGCTCAGGGCAGATAGATGGAATGTTCTAGGGGTGCTATGGATTCACCCCTCTTCTGCAGTAGTGAACAGAACTAGGCTACATGAAAGCTGAATCCCGCAAAACATCAGAGCCTAGACAAGGAAGGAAGTTGCGATGGAAGGAGGTTAGATGTGGTTGGAAATAGTTAGAGATGGAAGTTTTTCCAGATTCCTTTCCTGGAGGCCCATCTGATGACAGCATAGCATCACCTGCAATAGTCAAGGTCCCATCAGCAGTGATGGGTCTGCAAAGCAAAGGATTGCCATCTGCTGCCCACTGTGAGGCATAAAGGGATAAAGTCACATCAGTGTTCCCATCCTCTGGGACACTCATAAATAGGGAGAGCATCCTGTTTTGCATGTGATGGTTCCACTTTATGCCTGTGTTCCTGTGAAATTAAGAGTGCCCTCTTGCACTCTCAAAGTGCTCCAGTTTGGATGATAAATTATACGGTCACCCTAGCACAAACAGAATTAACAGCAGGCAAATCTTCAAATACACGTGACATTGGGAATAGGTATGTGGGCATTTTTATATTAGTTTCTAAACTTTCCTGATTTTTAAAAAACTTCCCCTCCAACAAAAGAAATCCAACGAACAAATACACAAGAAAAACCAAACTACTCTATAATTAAGCATAACATAATTATTATTTCAGTACCCAATCTCCTACCTAAATTGTTTTTCTGCTCTTATGTTTTTTAGATTATAGTCTAACCTTATCCATTTGTCTAATGAGATCAGCCATTTGTCTGCAGTGTGTAAACTACAGGACTAAATTCAATGTCATCTGTTTATTTAAGATGGAAATGATATGCATGTAGCACAGTAGCCTTTGGGTACAAATGAAATATCATTCAATGTCACCAGAGAAAATATAAATCAAGAAGGAATAAACATTAAAGGTTCTCAGCCAGCACATCCTTGCTCAGCTTCCTCTGTGTGCCAGGGATACAGGATGGAGTGAAACGGAGTCCCTGCCCTCAGAGAGTAAATATATTCTAGTGTTAAACTGCCTTTGGGGAGGGGTAATGTCCCAATCCTGTAGCACCCCCAAGTTCAAGTCAACATTTTACAGTAGGTCCCTAAATTGCCAGCCCTTTTCACTAATAGGTTCTATAAAGTATTTTTTCTTTTCCCGTGTGTGTGTATGTGGTGGCAGGGGAGTCACATAGGAAACACACAAGATGCAAAGGACGCTATCTGGATAGATGAAAGTCTTATCTCTTCGCACATCTGCTTCCCTCATCTCCAGCCGGCTGCACGTGCTTGTCATTGGTAATGGGGCTGTGGCTTCTCTCTGAGGTCTCTGTCCTAGGTATCTTGCACCCGCTGGGCCTCACTGTTCGGTACAGGTCAGTCCTGCTGTATCTCCCAGGCTGCTTTGTCATGTTTGACCCCGTGACATTGCTACGTCATCACCACTTTTCATTCATAACTGCTGCTAACATCTCATGCTGTGGCTTAACCGTGCTTAAGCCTAATACCCCAAAACAAGTTTCTCAATATCCAGATGGTCAAAGCAGAGAGATTAAGGGGCAAAGTCTTTACTTTGCCACAGGAACTCCCATTAGGGAACAATCTTCTGAGCCCAGGATTTAAATCTGGGCTGATCCACTTATGAAATTTGTGACTGTGGGCAAGTTATTTAAGCTCCTTGAGGCTCAGCTTCCTCACCTGTAGTGCAATATAATATCTGCCTCCCTGAGTTGCTGCAAGGATTAAATGAGATGATAGATGCAGTATTCTTTGCACAAAGCCCCAACACTTTGTAGGCACTTAATACTTTTTTGTTTCCTTCTTTCGCCCCCTCCACAGTCCCCTACCTAGCTGGCTGTGCATGGTAATCTAACTGAGCAGCTAACCTGAAAAAGATGGGACAGTTTCAGGCTGGGAGCTTACCCTAGAGTCAGAGAGTGCCAGCTGTCCTCTTCAAACATTTGTATTGATGCATACCTTTAACCCCATTTACTCTTTAGTCTCTCAGTAAAGATGTGAGCAAAAAGCTGTCACCTGTACCTGTCACCGAATGTACTTTTCAAGAACAGCTGAGGAAGTTGTATCAGTTAGAGAAAAAAAGTTAAGGGAAACAAAGCAAAACAGGATAAAACGGGGGGTTTTGTTTGTTCACTTTGTTTTTGCTCACAATCTTTTGCTGGGTACCACTTGTGTGTCAGAGACTATACTGATCAATTTCTCACTTACCCTCCCAACAATCCTAATGAGATAGGCACTTATTATTTCCCCCATTGTACACATGAGGAAACTGAGGCACAGAGAGAGCTGTTAAGTAACAGATTAGTGCCCAGAGTCAAGCATCTACTACCTGCCAAAGCTGGCAGCTGAGCCCAGGCAGTCTGTCTTCTCCACACCACACTATACATCAGCATTAGCACCTCCGGAAGGGCCAAGGCCCTGGCAAGCTGAATTTGCTCTGTAATACCTCTTTTCAGATCTGGAAGAGGGCAGTGGCTAAGACACGCCTGTGACTTTTAAGGTCAGTAGTTTTGTGTGAGAAGAGAAAAAAATATTTCCAGGGGAAAAATGTACTATCAGGTAATACACTCTTCTATGAATTGCATCAAGTACTCGTCCCTGTAGAGCTGGCGGTCCATCACCCAGGAGTGTCCTTACTGGGTCAGCAGGTGGAATTCTTTTCTTGTTTCTTCTTTCATCAGCCTTAATTGTCATTGTCCCCAAGCTCGGTGCCCATTAGAAACTTAGTAAATCCACTGAAGGAAAAATAATCACCAAGGAGTCCCTCTGATGGAGACACTTGTTCATGACTTGGTAGAGTTAACATTGTTATTAATTATTTGCAGTCTCAAATATTTCAGGGGTGTGGGTTAAATGGCATTTCTCTTTTTTTCTTAAGCCAAAGCTGTTATAGGTGTGAATTTGAGTTGCACGCAGGGGTTCATGCCCACAGATTCTGCAGTCTTACTTTTGCTTGTGGAAAAGGGAATGAGTGGATACATGAGAGCTTTCCTAGCCCAAAACTTGTCATTTTCCTAAAAGCCTGTCTGGTACCTGCTTGGAAATCAAATAAAACTGTCTGATACCTGCCTATGAAAGCTCCAGTTCTGACTGGACTCTTGGGAAGGAGGAGGGGCTAGGAGGGGGAAAGAACAGCCCCTTACTAAAAGTCAATTAGGTGAACCACATAAAATTGCCAATATTGAACCACCTTTTTACCTATACAAATGGCAATTTCATATGGTTCAGGCCAATACTAAGTGCCAGGCCAGACACCTTTTATACATTATCTCACTTGATCCTCACAATGACCCTATGAGGTCAGGTTTATCCCCAATATAAAGATAATGAAACTGCGTTAAATGCCTAAAGTCATTGTCTTCCTTTGGATTTCCCCAAAAATTGACCCAGAGTCAAGGACTTGATGAGAGTAGTGTATTTGGAAGACAATCCCAGAAAGCACTGGTAGGAGAATGGCAGCCTGAGGCAGGAAAGGGAAGTCAAAGTTGTAGGTAAGCTGGTTACTCTGGAGCCTAAGGCCTCTGGGGAACTCTGGGAAATAGTGAGGAACACATGCCACAGGGTCATCCCACCTTGGGGACAAGTAAGCTGGGCTATTTATACACAAATTAGGCCCAGGCCACTTGGGATTGAGGTAACATGTTAATGCCCCAGTATTTCCCCAGGAGGCTAGAAGAGTTAGAGCAGGAAGCTGGTGTGCACTGAAGTGTGGAGGGGACAGGGGCAGGGCCCAGCCGTGTCTGCTGCAGTCCCATAGCCAGAACTAACAGAGGCAGGGTTTGAATTTGTGGCATTCTGACCTCATAACCCATGTCCTTCCCACTAAACAAGATGTTGTCAAAGCCTGGGAAAGATCAGGGGCTCTGGGAGAATCAGGAATCAATTCCAGGATTATATCTGGGCAGCTGTAAGACACCAGAGAGAGACCATCCCATGCTTCCCTGCCTATAACCACAGCTGTGGAGCCCTCTAGTTTACAAAATGCATGTGCAGCCATCACGCCATTTGGCTCTCACCATGCCCCTGAGACAGACTAAAATCCATTCACTTGTGAGATTATTATATTCATGTGCTTACTCCATAGCTGTTGAGTGTACGTGCCAGGAGCAGTTCTAGGTAATGGAGATGTACTAGACCAGGCACACACTCCAGCATGGTAAAACTCATATCCTAGTGGGGGCAACAGAGTAAAGAAACAGATGTATAATGTGATGTCACAGCTGGTGCCGTGAAAAACTTAAAAGAAGCAAAGATGATGGTGATGGCAAGAGATGCTATTTTTTTCAGTGGGGTGGGGTCAGGGAAGATGACATTTAGGCCGGGAAGCGAAGGAAGCGAGGCTGTCTGGAGGGAGGACATTGCGGGCAGAATGAAAAGAAAGATGGGTAGTGTGGTGAGGGCATGGTTAGACAGGAGTGTGGCGAGATCAGCAAGGGCAGTGCACCGTCTTGTTGGCTACCGTCAGGACTTGGGTTTTTGCTCTGGGCGCAGTGGGAAGCATTAGAGGATTTAGAACAGGGAAGTGGCATGGTGTGCATTTTCAGAGGTTCATTTTTTGTGTATCTCTAACTTACATGGTCAGCAAGACCCAGAACCAGGACTCAAATTGAACTTTTCTGACTCCTGCTCCAGTGCTCTTCCCACTCAGGTCCACGGTTGTTCTCCAGACCCGCATATCCTTGGTATCCTGTTTCTTTTGTTGTTGTTGTTGTTGTTGTTGTATTTTTATTTGAATTTATTGGGGCACCATTGGTTAATGAAGTTATATAAATTTCAGTTGCACAATTCTCTAACACATCATCTGCATACTGCCTTGTGTTCACCACCCCAAGTCCAGTCTCCTTCCATCACTGTTTATCCCCCTTTCCCCTCTTCTACCTGCCCACCCCCTTTCCCTCTGGTAATCCTCATACTACTGTCTGTGTCTATGAGTTGGGTTGGGGTTTTTTTGCTTAATCCCTTCACCTTTTTCACCCACCCCCTTATATGTGGAATCTAATGAACAAAATAAACTAACAAACAAAATAGAAACAGACTCATACATTGGCATCCTGTTTTTTCCTGTCCCTTGCATAGTTATTTGTGGTTTCCTGACCAAATCTTAAAACAGCTGTTCCCTGTTCCCTAGGCATTTGGCTCCTTGGGACTCCTCTTTGCCTCTTGGCCAATCAGCTCTAACATTCTCCCATTCCCGAGAGCATCTTGTCCTCAATATCCATCAAAACTCATGACCCACAAACTTGCTCAACCAGTTTAAGCTTGACCATGAAAGTCAAGTGAGAACAGGATGGAAAAATAACCACTGTAATAAAAAAGTTTAACTTCACAGATTTCCAGAGGTCTTTAACACATCAAGGAACGTTTTCTGTACTCAAAACAAGTGCAGTTGTCTCCCAGATGATGGGGAGAAAAGAGAGTATTGGACCTGTGGTTCATTGTGTTCCTCCCCATCCAGACCCACGGAGAATCAGGCAGAAGTTGCAATGAGATATCACCGTTGCCTTTTCCTTCATCGCTGCTATTTTGTGTTTCTAAAATCTCAGATGGATTTGTTTCAGATCCAAAGCAGCTTTGTTTTTTCAGCCAAGGCTGCAAAGACTAAACAGCTTGTTTTGGGGAATTACAGTGTGGGGCTCTCTTGGTTGCTTCTTAGTGTCAACAGCCATGAAAAGAGTGTTTACCCCCTGGTAAGGCAAGGAGAAAAACAAACATCCCACTCTCCCAGACCTGCACTGGCACTACCTATTGACAGAAGTCCCCATTTGTCTTTTGTCACTGCGGCAGGTCAGCATGACACTAGGCACGCAGGTAGAGAAGACACGTGTGGACAGAGAGTCACTTGTTTGGCTATATCCACAGCTTAAATTTCATGTCCTCCGAACATGTAATGTTTCAAAGGCAGAATGATATTTCTGTTCACTTATTAAGGGTTGACTAACTTGCTCTTGGCTGTACTACAAATGAATCACGGTAACAATTCCCAACTCGCAACTTCTGGTGTTCTGATGTAATGCATTTCTATTAAAAGAAGGGGAAAGAGAGTGGGCGAGAGTGAGATCATGCAGAGACGGAACAGAACACCCAGGCAGCTAGCGTAACTGCTGAACTTCAGGGACCAGATCCGTCCACTTGGAGGGGATTTCTTGGGTGCTGGATGAGGGTACCTTGTCAGTCGGTTCCTATGCATTTACAGTTGCGGAATATAAGACCCAGCTCGAGACCTGGAATTTCGAGGGACTCGGTGAAGAAGACATTTCATTCGGGGGTGAAAACCAGATATTCCTTGAAAGCATTTTTAAGCAATTTTGATTGTGTCACTTGGAAGGTAATATTAGGGGGCACGTGATAGAGGTTAGAAAGGCAAACCAACAACCTCCCTTCTGAAGTTGTTTTCCTGTTCTGCAGCGGATTTGGGAGCAGCAGAAGGAAGGAGTGGGCAGGCGAGATGAGGACGGGAAGGCAGCCTAGAAAGGTGGTGTCATCAGACGCTGCCCCCAGGGAACCCCCGCCTCCTCCGAGTCTCTCCTCCTGGGTGAGGTTGCTGGGGGCCAGCTCGATGCGGTAATTGTCCTGCCTGGCAGAGTGGCCTTCCCTTTGCAACTAGAAGCAAATACAAAAAAGAGCCGAAAGGTACTGTAAAAGATCCTCGGAGCCCACAGGTATTTTTCCTATGTTATCGCCTCTCCGGAGCAGACACTGCCTCCCTCCCGGAGCCCTTCTGCACTCTCCTCCACAAGGTGCCCTGCTGTCTTCTGAGGAAGATCTGAGTGTGCCAAGGAGAGGCAGAGAGGAAATTAGACTCTGGCCTGTCGTGACCGGCAGCCCACACTGGCTCTGTCCCAGGCCCTGGCAGAAGGGGATTAGAAGAGCCAGTGCCTCCCAGAACGGGAAATCACTCGTGGAAGTGAATCTCCACCCCCACCCCCCAGCAATCCTATCCTTCCCTAGCCTGTCGTTTTCTTTCTGGGTTTCATCTCCTATGAGCTCTGTCATTGACCTAAAAAGAACTTCAGTGTGTTGTAAAAGCATACTTCCAGTAGCTATAATGACTCCCAAATTGATATTGATGAAGTTCACTTTCTCTCGCCCAGGATCTGCGTGTACAGTTTGTGGATGTCACTCAGCTTAGAATTGTGTTGTGTCCGATCCAAAAGGATCTGTGCATAAGATTAGCTGGACCCACCTCCTTTTTGACTGAAAAATCCGAGACCTAAAGGAGTAGAGTGACATTCCTAGGGTCTTTGACACTCCTTCCTAAGTAGCAGAGGCCAGACTGAAAGCCAAAACTTCTCATTACTGGATTCCATTGTGCCTGTGGCCCCTTTTTCTTGGTAAGTCCCTGGGAAAAGCTTTATTCAGCAGCTACAGAGGCTGGATGGGGAATTAAAGAAGTCAGTTAAGCTCAAACCCCATTCCCTTCATCACCTGTTAATATCGCCATGTAATGCTGCTGTCTAAAGATGAAGTTTGGTGTTTGGGGTTCTTTCTGGTCTCTCTTAATGGACCCCAGATCCTCAAGTGTGGCCGATCCACAGCTCAGTTATATGCACAGCCAATCATTTGAACCAGGTGGGTTGACAATTCTTCATTCTTCCCCAAGTCTTCTTCATCCAATAAGCTCTAAAGCTGTGCTGGTCTGTGGCTCAATGTCCCACTGTGGAGTAAGGCCTAATTGAGAATCCTGCATCTGCCCTTTCCTTACTAGGTCATCTGAGGTGAGTTCTCGGCATTCTCTAGACCTCAATTGCTCCAGCTATAAAATGGGAACAATGATTTAAGCATTTCTATAGAGTCTTGTCTTGAGTAAATTTTTAAAACTGCATGGAAAGTACTTAGCAGACTAGTTACTATTACTGTCATCATTCTGAACCTGAAGGGTGACAAGAGCAAAGAAGCTAACAATGTAAACAGTGCGTTCAGAGCCTTAGAATGAATCTCAATTTAACATTCGGTTCTGACCTCTTTGGCAGCAGATACAACACTATTAAAAAAAATATTGCGGCCCAGCCGGGCGTGGCTCAGTGGCTGAGCATTGACCTAGGATCCAGGAGATCACGGTTTGATTCTAAGTCAGGGCACATGCCCGGGTTGCGGGCTCGATCCCCAGCAGGGGGCTTGCAGGAGGCAGCCGATCAATGACGACTCTCTCATCAATGATGACTCGCTCTCTCTCTCTCTCTCCCCCTCTCCCTTCCTCTCTCTGAAATCAATAAAGATATATATTAAAATACATATGTGTGTGTATATATATATATATATATATATATATATATATATATATAGTGATCGGGATTGACAGTGGATTAGTACAGGACACTTGGTTGTCTGCTTTTAGGATGTTCCCTTTGTTTTGGACATTGTATATCTTAGGTGAGGTTCCATGTGTTGAGTGTGATGTGAGCAGCCTAAACTCAGGGAAGTTATCCGATTATTGACAACACAGTAGATTTGGTGATAACTTATTGAATGTGTTGACTGAATTCAAAATCTATACATAGTTACAGAAACATGGATTATATGTCGATTCACATGGCAGAGTGAGGCTCTATGAAGGGTCAGGACTATTACTTTGTGTCGTTTCCCTCCCCGCCCCCCGTCTTCTTTTCTGAGAAGAGGGTCTCTTATCTAGCCCAATAACAAGCTCGTGTGGATTGAGACTGTCCATTTTGTGGACTACGGTGTCTTGGTCATGCTTTGATGTTTTCCTGTCTCTCTTTCCCCCTTCTGCCCCCAAAAGCAAAGATTAATTTAAATGCAAAGATGACGTCACCGTAAGTTAACTTGTCAACATTTTGACTTTCTTTTTCAGTGCAGAAATTAAAAGTAAGTATAAAGCAAAAGAAATCATAACTTTGATCTCCAGCTTCCTTTTCCCCCTGTGGATGTATCTAAGAACACCTACTAATGCATCTGCTGTCTCCTTTACAGAAGTAAATCAGGGCATTTTAAAACCCTATACGGTAGATGTCCAGGTAGCGTGTGCAGTGTGTCTGCCCATGGCCATGTGGACAGCCAGGAGTAGACTGCATGTGTACTTAGATCCAAAGATCAGAACTGAATGGTTTCAGAAGTCCCAGAAGGGAGTCATAATTCTCCTTTCCCATGCCTGTATTATTTCTCACCTCTTATCCCATAGATTCTCGCTGCCAGGTGGGTGGCCTCAGCCAACACCCCCTTCTCTGGCTGCTTTGTCACTCAGCATCTCCATGCCACTCAGAAGCAAAAGTGACATATGTTCTACCCACCTCTCCATCAGAAATTCAAAGCAGCTGCACCTCACAGCAGCTGTGGTACTAAGAGTTAACAAACCTTCCCTGCCAAACTTCAGTAAGTTCTCCTTGCCCAAGCCTCCCTCCTATGATTTTGTGGTACAGAGGTTAACAAGGTGTCTGCTTCCTTTGGTCAGTGGTCCCGGGGGTCATAGCAGTAGATCAACAGAGTTGGCAGATCACTAGATAGTTTAGAACTCCCCACGCAGCAGGGCGGCATGGCCACCTTACAGAATGGATGGAAAATATCCCCTTGCTATAATTGGGTTCAGCCCTGTGGCTTAACACCATCTTATTTGGCAATCTTTTTCTCTTGACATATTTAGTAATCACTCTAAGAAAGATTTATTAGACTGTT
This sequence comes from Miniopterus schreibersii, assembly GCF_964146895.1. Lineage (NCBI taxonomy): Eukaryota > Metazoa > Chordata > Mammalia > Chiroptera > Miniopteridae > Miniopterus > Miniopterus schreibersii. Next base: position 93,985,688 of record NC_138104.1, on the reverse strand, counting down.
CATGGGAACAAACAATGCATTAAATATTACACATATGCATGCTTTCAATACCACTCCTTTTCTAGCCTATTCCAAACCTTTCCCCAAGTCTTCCTTTTAACTCTTATCAAAACTCTCCCTTGTCTTTAAATTCCTCTTGGTTCTTGTCTCCTCCAAAATAACCTTTTATATTTTGGAATGTTTTTGTAGCTACGAGTTCTTTTAATCAAAATTCACCGGGCCACGCTTAGAGAGGAATAGATGGAAACACGCTCTCACAGCTTAAACCCACTGAAGACCTTTTGCCCGTCATTAATCTCAAACCAAAAACTCAGCATACGGCTAAGAGTTTTGTACAGATAGGCTCTTGGGTATCTCTGGGAGACAGAGAGAGACAGAGACAAGGAATGAACTCCAAATATTTCAGCCAGTGCGTTGTTTCCTGAACCTGAGAGTTGGTACCCCTGAGGAGATGTGGGGGATGGGCACCGAAAATCAGGATTAACAACTCGCGCTCTGCGCTAACGAAAGGACTTTGACAGCTGCTACCCCTCGGACATTTTTCAAAAAGCATAATAAATATCCCACCCACCCTGGCACATGCACAGCAAAATGTCTTAGCAAATAACCCATCTAGAACAGATTTCAGAGAAAATCTATCAAGGTCATGGAGATGCTCAGAAGGTTAGGAGTTATAGTGGCGTAGCCGCAGTATGGCAACTCTGGGCGTTACTCCCTTTACGTGTGAAATGCTCTTCTTCAGTCATCAGAAAGGCAGTAATGGCTGTCCCTGCTCTTGGGACAGCCCACGCAGTGCTAGGCACCATCCTTTACCTAACACTCAGCAACACATCTACCACTGGCCACAATTCAGACAGAAGGCCTTACTTTCTCACCTTAGATGGTAGATTACACATAGTCCTATACGTCTGAACTTGAGCACCTGTGAATTATTTTTTCCATTGATTTTTAGAGAGAGAGTGCAAGGGAGGGAAGAGGGGGCAGAGACAGACAGAGACAGAGAAAGAGAGAGACACATGAATTGGTTGCCTCCCGCACACACCCCAACCAGAACCGGGGATGCAAACTGTGACCCTTTGGTCCGCAGGCCGACGGTCTAACCCGAGACAAACCAGCTAGGGCATGATTTTTTTAGGGGTGGGGCAGCGAAAGCACAAATTCAGGAATTAGTTGCTAGCAAGAACCTTCATTCACCTGCTGATATTGCCTCTAAAGGTATATTGTGAGGGCCCAGGACACAGGTTCTGGAGCCAGACTGCATGATATAGCTCAGCTCACTCTCTCTTACTGTGTTTGTGAACTTGGGCACTTGGGCAAGTGACTTGGCTTCTCTATGTCTCAGTTTTCTCACATATAAAATGAGGCTAGGACCTGTTCTTCAGAGTTTCTTATAAGGATTAAATGAAATAGTCTGTCTAAAGGGCCTAGAACTCTGGCCAGCATGTCGTAGGGGCTGTTAAATGAGTGTCTGTATGCCCATGCACACTTTGATCACAGGCGTACAGACCTGGGCATGGCAAACATCACTGAGGGCGAGGTGTACGGAATGAATCCACTGTGCTCCCTTAGCACGATTCCCATGGATCCCAGCCAGGCTCTTGCAGTTATAGCTCCCTTCCCATATAAGCAGACAAGGAAAGTCAGAGAATACGAGGGCCCTCAAGGTGAACCTCTTGTCTCTTACGGCACAGAGTGATTAAATTGGATGCAGAAATTGCTCAGCTGCCCTACAAATCAGCAGCAAGGGCGGGGCCTGCAGAGGACCGCTGCACCTGGACTGCACCTTAGTTCACTTGTTACTTGACATTTTGCAGACAGAGCAACTGATTGCTGGACCTCTGGAAGATTTTCAGACATTTATAGACCAATTGAGTCCCAGATAAAGAACAGGACTTATGGAAATAATGTTGGCACTTGAACCCAGCACTTTTCCAACTCTAGCTATATCAGAATCTCCTTGTGAGAACACAGATGTCTCGGCCCCACCCCAGAGATTCTGGTTTACCCGGTCTGAGGTGGGGCTTGAGAATTTCCATTTCTGGCAAGTTCCCAGGTTGTGCTGACGCTGCTGGTCCAGGGACCACACCATGAAAACCACTAGTTAAATGTGTGTTTTGCATCCTTACTACCTATTTCTCATGTAAGGTTATAACATTTAATTTGAACCCTTTAGCTTAGAGATGGCATGAGTGACTCCCCACCCCCCAGAATGCCACATTTGAATCCACAGGGCTAATGCCACGCTTTAATGTGTATTTTGGTAATAAACACTGACTTTCATTTTTTCCCCCATAGTTGCATGCTGCTGTGACCAAGATCCAGGTTCCCAGACCTGGTTTCAATTACACGTTCGCCCACATATGTGTCCTGAATAACGATAAGACTTGCATCGTGGATGACATAGTGCATGTTCTGGAGGAGCTAAAGAATGCTCGGGCCACCAACCGGACCAATTTTGCTATCACATACCCGATCACTCACTTAAAGAACGGGAGGGCCGTGTACAACGGGCACCAGCTTGGAGGTGTCACCGTGCACAGCAAGGATCGGGTGAAATCCGCAGAGGCCGTCCAGCTCACCTACTACCTGCAGTCAGTCAACAGTCTCAATGACATGGTGGCTGAGAGGTGGGAGTCCAGCTTCTGCGACACTGTCCGACTATTCCAGAAAAACAACAGCAAAATCAAAATGTACCCTTACACGTCCTCCTCACTGAGGGAAGACTTCCAGAAGACCAGCCGAGTGTCAGAACGTTACCTGGTCACCAGCCTGATCCTGGTGGTCACCATGGCCATCCTCTGCTGCTCTATGCAGGACTGCGTCCGCAGCAAACCCTGGCTAGGCCTACTCGGCTTGGTGACCATAACCCTGGCCACTCTCACCGCGGCCGGGATCATCAATCTTACTGGTGGGAAATACAATTCCACCTTCCTGGGAGTCCCCTTCGTCATGCTAGGTAATTACTTTTCTTGTTCCCCCTGCTGGTAACGGTGACTGGGTTTCCAAGAGGCAAAGAGTAGCCATCTAACGACTTGGTTTCATTTTGAGTGTCTTCCTTTTGCTTAGAAGTCCTGGGACCAGTCATATAAAGTGCTGGTGGTCAGCAGGAAGCAACCTTATCTGGTAAATGTGCCAGAAGTCCCAAGTCCTGGGTTCCGGCCCTGGTTCTCCATTAAGTAGCTGTGTGGCATTTAGCAGATATTAATCTTCTGTGTGCTGTCGCATCTTAGGTTGAGCATCCCCAGAAACAGACCCCGAGACAGGGATTTAGATACAAGTAGCTTATTAGGAAAGGAGGTGAGCCCTGGAAGCCCCAGTGTGGGAATGAGAACCTGCGACAGAGAAGGAAGACAGTTCAGGGCCTGTTAATGAGCAGGTGACTGCTGCGGCACCTGGGGCTCAATCCCCCTGGGGGCGTTGGGAGGCCTCCTTCAGGAGCAAGGAAGCTGGAAACTGGGCTGGGTACCCAGAAGCCCTACGTATGACTCATTGAGGGCTCTCCCCAGGGTCGCTAGCACCCCAGCACCTCCCAGGAAGACTCAGCACATATTCCTGCAGCTGGAGAAATCCCTCCGGTTATGGTATTTGCAGTAAGAAGCCTCCAGTGAGCTCCAGAGTGGTGCCCAGGAGGGCACGCACAGGGGTTGAGCACTGACAGTGTCTGCTACCCTCAGTTTCCCCATCCTCTAGATAGAGTGGATGTGAACATCACACCAAAGGACACAAGTCAGTGTACAAGAACTTTCAAAGCAACAGGTGAGACATAAATAGAAGGAAACTTTTCCTGTCCTTGCTGTGAACTCAGGAGAATGTTTTAAAACAGTGGCGTGAGAATCCCACTACATTCTCTCTTGGGGGCGGCAGGAATTTCCTGAGAGCGATAATGCTCGAAACAAAGGCACAGTGGTCATAACGTGGCACCAGTTACCCTGTCCGTTTGGTCCTGAAGATGGCATGCCGGCAAGCCTGCTGGCAGGATTCACAGTTAGCTTTCCCCCTTTTCTCTGGCAACTTCTCATCAATTCCTTTAGCGAAATTAAAATGTCGTTGCGAGTCAGATACTGGCGTGGCAAGTGAAGTGGCAGTTTTCGTGGACTGAGAAATAAGTAGGGTGGGGTTCGTTACTGTGCTTAGGCGCTGCTGGGGGTAGCGGGAAAGAAAAGAAAAGAAAAGAAAAGAACTTCCCAGGAAATCTCGGCTGCCTTCTGGTTAAAGTGATCGGAGGGGCCGCAGGGTTGCGGGCCGTGGAAAGACCTGGCCCTCCGCGCCCCGGGGCCTGCGGGAACCTAGGGAACTTAGGCCGGGCCGGAGAGACGCGGAGCCTCTGTGGGAAGCGGGGCAGTGCAGACCCGCCCGCCGGCCCGCTCGTGGCGAGGAGCGGGCCGGCAGGGCTGCGCCTCCGACTCAGTCTGCTGGGGAGGCAGCTTAATCGGCCTCTTAGAGTAAGCCCCGGACGCGCGGGTCGATGGTGGAACACAGGGCCATTCCTATAAGGCCTGGGTATTCGGAGCTTCCAGAGGCTTGAGTCAGGGTTTAAATTAAGATGTTTTGCTCATGATTAGTCACAGGCTTGGGCTTCTTCTTTTTTCTTTCAGCTTTTCATTTTAAAAATAGTGGTTTTTGTTAGGATTGTTTCTGCGGTGGGGGGACGGGGGTGGAGATAAACAGGAGTAAGAAAAGGGTGGGGAACTGAAGGGAGACAGTAAGGTTCTTAAGGTGAAGAATAAAGGACGTGAGAGCTAGAAAAAGGGCTATTGTCCCTGGTTTTGTGACACTCTAGCTAGTGACCAGTGAGTTCAAAGTATGACACGATATTTAAAACTCCCGAACCTGACTATTTAGTCAGGGGTGCTGACCTCTTTTCTTTTAGATTGTCAAATAAAAAAATGACAACAGCCAACACACACACACACACACACACACAGGTTCCCTAAAAAGTAATTGCACTAAAATAAAATTACTTATAATAAAATGTTTAGCTCTTCTTAATATTTTCAAGGAAAATAAAATAGTAATATTCAAAACTTCATCAAGTTAATTTCACTAAGATGAAATTAAATATTTAAAACGTCTTTAATTTTATTAAGCAAAAGAAATTCAATATTGACAATTTCTTGAAACTTCTTTTTGTACTTTTTAGAGAGGTTTTAAATATTGAAAGTAAAAGACAAAACAGAAAGGACTATACCAGATAGTACTGGGGCAGAGAGGGGTGTAAGAGATGGAAAGATGCTATTAACAGGGGGGTGTCTTTAAAAACTAAATCCAGAAATAGTAGTGTCACAACCCTGCAGAGACTGAGTATCACCGAACTCGACGTCCAAGTTCAATTCAGAAAAATCTGGCCTTTGCAGTGAAAGAGACCAAGTGCTGCAGGTGCCCAATACTCCCTTGTTTGCAATTTGTGAGGAATGTTACAGGCATTGATTTGATGGCAGTTTTCCCTGCTGACAGTCAGTATGCAACCTTTCTGTACATTTTCAGTCCAAAGAGATCTCAAATTACTTAGTCACAACATGAAAGGAAGCTCCGAGTTTTAGCAGCTAAGGCCCATTTGCAATAAATACTTTGCACCATGTAATGGGTGCTTAATGTGCTTATAAAGCCAACAGTGCCTGGATTGGGGATGGTTGCTGCCCATCTGTTTCTCAGATAAACTCTTTGTTCTCAGAGTCTGACGGTCAAATAAACTGTAAGCAATAGCACATTTGAAAATGTTGCATTCAGGGCCAGGGTCATCTGGTTTTTTGATGACCAGTCCTAAAATGCCAATAAATATTTCAAATGACCAAGGAGAAGGACAGTGCTAAGGGGTTTGTACTGAGTCAATAAACTGTCTGGCTTTTTTAATTGCTGGCTTATAACACAAAATGAGCATGCTTAACCTAAGCAGATTTAAGCAAAACTTCTTGATTTTTTTTATGTTACCTAAATAAAATATCAAATAAAAATTTTAAAATATATGGCCTCATTTAGAAGGAAAAGTATCTTAGAAAAAGTCTCTAACACAGACATTTCCTTAGCTGACAATAGGTCTACAATGTGACAAACACTATAGATTTTAAATTCAAGAAACTAAACACCCTCAGTGTGATGCCGGTCACATAAGGCCAGGCCCAGCCAAATGCCAACATGGCAGTAAACTTAGAATGGAAAATTTTAAGACCACGTGTGTCAAGCAGTATTAACCTGACAAAATTCCAGAATAGGAAAGAATTTGGATAAACTCTGAGAGTTCACCATAATGGGATGTGACTGTGTGTTTCTAGCCAAGACGGTACGTGACATCTCTGGCGATAAGAATATATCCTACACAGATGAATCATTTTGGCAATGATGTCAGCAGAGATACATCATGATTTGGGATGGTTTTAATCAGCGGCACGCATATTAGACAATCCCACTTCTGGCAAAACCCCCTGTCCATATGAGTCAGATCAGTTTATTTACAGCTGAAATCCTTAAAGGTATTATCCATGCCCACTGACATTTTTTAGTTACTATACTTTGGAGAGGAGTTTATTTCATCCATACCCCACATGCATAAAGTAATGGCCTCTAATTCCAAGCTATTTGATATCAGGTATTGAGATATTTGTGCTGCCATTTGAAAACATAGGACACTCATCATTTTGACCCATTGTGGAATTTCCTTTTAAAGGGTGGTGACTTACACCACCTTCCTACAGTTGTGTGCTAGTTAAGAAACTGGCATCGGTTTTGTACACGCGAGCTCTCCTTACAGGCTTAACCCTTCCGCAGCCTTGCTGATCAGACACAAATGAGGCCTGGCCGGGAATGCTGGTGAGTGCAGAGGGAAAGGAAGGAGGGTTTTCTTCTTTCTTCATCCGGAAGGTTTGTTGCTCGCGCATATACTGACCAGCTGAAAGGGGGGGATTGAAGTTGTGGCAAAAGGTAGTTTGGATATTAGTTTATATGTGGTGATCTCATTTATAAGGGTTGCTTTGCATTTATCAAGATGCAAGAGTCGTGAGGATCAGATGAGACAAAAAATCGCCTTCAAGAAAGATATTGTTCAAGTCCTTTCAGGTGTTTGGGACTTTGAGGAGGTCAGATGCCAGATCTTCTTCCTTCTGAATTATCCAGCCAGGCTACTCACGTTCAAGGATGGGAAAGGAAGCAAGGAGGTGATAAAGTGCGAGGTGGGAAAGAATTGCGGGGATGTTTGGCTTCTTTCAGACAGACATTCTAAGATTGCCTGTATTCAACAGAAACTAGGAGATCAGGTTCAGTTCTCCAAGAATTTGTTGTCATTGATGCCCCCTGGAATATGCTATAGTCTATGGAGCTCGGGCTTATAAAGGGGTAAAAGTTCTTGTGCAAGAAATGTAGCTGTAAATGAGGATTGCAACTCAGTTATTTTCGCTCTTAAGCTTAAGCAAACCTGAAAGGTTTTGCTTTCTTGACTAGTATTCCGATATATTTCTAAAGTCATGGAAAACATTGGGGAAGGGGCAGGAATCAGCCAGTGTAAACTAATAAAGTCTAAACCATATGAAATTGCCAATAGTCAACCATTTTTTACCTAAAAATTGATACCTATATCCGACCATTTTTGAACTACAAAGCAGTAATTTCTTATGGTTCAACCTAAGCATTATTGTAGAAGTCCATTGTTGCAATACTATGACAATCCACATGATGAAACAGAAGTATATTACAGGGTTGTGGAAATACTCTGCTTAGATATAAATCACAAATAGGTTTGGTAGATTTTAAGAAAAAACTGGTTTATAGAGGTTTTGTTGTTCCCATTTTTGTTTACATCCGATTTGAAATATGAGTAATTCCATACAATATTTTCAAAGTTTTTTTCCTGAAAATCTTATTTGTAATGATCTGTGGTCATTGTGGGGCTAATTTATGAAGAGATTGTGTAATCTAGTTTTGTGGATGGTTCTCAGCCTCTTATTTTTAAGTTGGTGAGCTGGAGCAAAATATATTTTACTGTTCTATCCCTAACCATAAAGGAAGCCAAGACCAGGACTGGGGTTGCAGGTCGAGGAAGGCAGAGTTCAGTTATGTCGAAGAATGCAAGAGCACCTCCTTTTTCACCCAGGCCTCCTTGGGTACTCTGGGTGCTCTGGCCGCCTACTTTAGGGAATAGGGGTGGCAGATTCCAGAAGGTCAGCAGCAGGACACAACATCAGCACCCTGAGCTGGTAAAAATTAAAGCGCGAAGAGAAACGCCTAGTTTGGTGTTGTATTTGGACTAACAGAAAGTCACTGCTGGGCTGGGAAGCCTTGACCAGACGCGTCTACAGGAGTTCACTCCACTCGGGGATTCATAGTCACTGTTAAGGAAGCCCCGCGTTTCATGGAGGCTACTGCACCAGGCAAGAGCCCAAAGGTGGATGGAACCTAAGAGAGGGATTCTAGCCCCTTCTCAGCCTGCTCTTCATGGGTGTGGGGGTGTATAATCTGGGTGTATCATATATGTTATATATCACATTAGCTATATTAGATATCATATGCAATATGACATATTACGCAATAAGTTCATGTGTGTATATAGATGCATTTTATGTGTTTATAACTTATATTACGTAGTGTACATGGTTTGAATGTTTGAATATAAATACTATATATTTACCTATATATTATATAGTATATATTCACACATTTTATATGTAAATATATAAAATGTTTGAATAAGATAAGCCATAATACATATATTTATATATTACATTTGTCTTCTACATGAAAACATATTACACAGTGACCATAGCATATATTATGGGCCACATTTGCACACGCTCAGTATCTAAATACCTTGTCTTTAAACAAGGCAGAACTATTAGCACATTCATTTCTTGGACCCGTATTTGCAGCTCCTTAGTGGAGGAAAATCGTTTCCCAGATTAAAACCCAGTTCTGTGATTAGAATGACCGGAATACGACAGGTCTCTGGTAGAAAAAATAACGTGTATTTGTCCTGATGTGAGCATCCGTCTTAACTTAAGCAGAGGAGGCCTTTACTCTCACTCTTAACTGTGAGACGAAACAGGCTGTGATAAGCCAAACAATTCGGCATAGAGAGTAAATGTTTATAACTGGCGAAGTGTAAATGTAACCCAATTAATGGACTTCCCCCTGAAAATAGATGTTACCCAACCCAGACATATCTATACTTTCAATTTCTTCTCAGAAAAACAACAGTCGTAAATCTATGTGGATGTCAGTCAAAGAAAAGCATTTTACAAATACGAGCTACTTAGTAAAGCTCATCTAAGAACAAAAATATGTCTTAAGCGGATTTTGCTCATGCAGTCGTTACACTCTGTGGCTTTTCTGGAAGAATGTAGTGGTTTTCTTTCTGTACATGAAATTTGGCACTGCCCGGACTCCGAATATTACATGTTTAATATCAGGCACTGTCCGCTGATATTAAATGTTTTCGCACTGAAACCGAAAGGTCACCCATCAGCCAGCCAGCCCGTCTCACCTCTTCTTCCCAGCTATTCCTCACTTTGTGGAGGTCAGGGTGAGGAAACCCTGCCCGTATGTAAAGGATCAAGATGTGACAGGTGCCTACAGGAGTCGGTGTCTGGCTGTGGCCGTGTGTGCGGGGAAGGCGGGGAATCTGACCGAGGTCTAAAGAAAAATCCACCTTACCAAGTCCACATGTATGAAACAGATCAGTTTGCCTGTGACTGTTTTGGGTATTGGCAAAACAATACCCAAATCGCCCAGACTGCCCCCTATAGCAAAACCATTACCTACATTTAAAATGTGATTCACTTTCTGGACTACTTTCCAGAAGTATATCTACTGGATAAAGTTAGGTTAACTCTCAGCTATTTGCCGGCGGATTCCTTGCATTAGTGGATTATAAACAACCCTGAAGGCTTTGGTCAGGCCCCAGAAAGGGTCTGGACCAGAGTGAAATTTAACCTAAGTGTTCTTGAGACTCACCCTAAGTGACTGCAGGATTAGGCAGTTGAAATCTTTCCATCGTTAGGGTTACTTATCACCTTTTCTGTTTTTTCTCTGCATTGGCTCCAAACCTGAAAGTTAACTGCACATAAAAGGTATAAAATTCTTTGGAAAAGAAGAAAAAGTATTAGCCTAAATCCTTTAGTATTTGAGTTTACTAGATGACAGTCCCAAAGCCTGCTGCTAATAAAATGTAAAGCGCACTCCTGGCACCCACTGTGCCTGAGCATTGGTGAAGAGCTAGCTCCACCGTCCTTACCCAGGGCCTGGCTGAAAGCCCGCGCTGCCTTCAGAGCGTTCACTCGTGAATAATTAGAACTTGGACCTGTGTGTGTGTCTTGACACATACTGATATGCATGTAACTATACAGACGTGCAATGAAATCAAAAGAGAAACAAATATCTTGAACGTGCTTTTAGAAGACCAGTGAATTCTTTAAGAGCTGCTTTAGCTTCCGCGTTCGATAGCATCAGTATGTATTGTTTAACAGTTAGTTCCCTTTGGCAACTGGTCAGCCTTAAATACTTCCACTCTAAGAGGGAATGGCCTGGGACATAGGTTAGCTCCTGGCATGCTCGCTATGATTCAGTCTCGAGCCATGGACCTGCCCCTCCGATGGTGAGCCCTGGCTCCCATGACCACTGCAGGGTCTCTGGTCATCAAGGGCTAGACCTGTTGGGAGCTTCCTGTTTAGGTAGCTTCCCACCGCATGAATGCTGCTACCAGGGAGTCCCCATGAACACTGGAGATGGAAAATGGTCCCTTGCCAAAGGGATGCTCTGTGCCAATATCATAGGCCCCTTGGTCAGATGTAATAGGGAAGCTTATAGAGCTCCTACATCATAGAGAAAATTTAATAATTATCAAAGCAGACAGCAATACTTGTGCTTTTAAAGCACCTTTTAAACATGGGGAAGACAATAGCCAAACCTCTGAAAAGTCTCTTCAATCCACAGAGTATCTGTTCACCTACCTCTGTAAGATGTGGCCAGAGTCCTGCTTGCTGGACCCCAGCCCCAAAGTTAGGAGCGTGATGGATGAGGGTGACGCTAAGGAAGCGAGGCAGCTGCCGAGAGAGGAAAGTGGAGAGGAGCGAGCAGAGCCTACCAAAATCTTTCTTCCCTGCCTTTCCTTGACTGCCACTGGCCCACTTTCTGCAGTGGCTATAAAAGACAAGGCCCAGGCTGGCTGGAGGGAAAAGCATGAAGGAGTCTGTCCCTGTGAAACCCACCTACCTCTGGTTTCCTCTTCACTGCTGCCTCACCTCTACTCTCTGTCCCATTCCCTAGACCTAAGGGAAGCTGCTTCAGTAGATCAGTGTCCCAGGTGGGTTTGCGCTTAAAAGGATACCCTGGAAGGCCAAAACCAAATGGAATGTGGCTATAATTATGGGCAGAGCAGGCATCCCAGGGTGCAGGGCATTCTTCATGTCCTGAGGCTCAGGGAATATGTCCCCCCTTGAGTACAGGTCAGGAAATGGGGGCCTACAGTTCAGCTCTCCTTTAGGGTAACAGATCCTCTCCAACATCAATACCCAGCTGTGAATGAGGTCTACTGCCAGCTAGGCACTCCAGGCTGTTAATCCCAGGAGGCACCTGCAGCTATGTTGGCACTCACCCTCCCCTGGTTGACTGAGCTTCAGCAAGGAGGCCCAGTTATGGTGTAGGCAGCTGTCCCTGAAATCCAAAGAGCTCTTCTAAGACACTGCAAAACTCCAGGTCGGGGTTTAAGGTAAAGGCATCTGTTAGTGAGGTGTGGCTTGAGGAACAACAATCCTGGCCTATCAGGAATGGTGGGGGGCGGGCAAGGCCAATGATAACTAGCAACGATCAGTAGAACAGATTCTTTCTCAGGGCCTCCTTTTCGGGCCTCTGTGTCTACATGCACACCCCTGTAGCAAGAGGAACAAAGGAGAGGCATAGTGTCCAAAAGCCCCTAAGAATAAAATCAGAATTCACTCTAGAACTGCCCCAGAACAAAGAGCATATGTGAAAAGAGTTAAGATTCAATAAAAGTAAACTGTAGGACAAGGCATTTAAAATGCAGCAATAGAACTCAGGAGACAAGCAAACAACCTACTTCTACCTTTCCTTGAGCTTATTTTCATTCTGGACCCTCAGGCCTCACCCTTTTCACCTAATAGCTCTGTTAGTTCAAATATCTTTTCTCAATTAGCTTCTAAGATTATTCAACAGCAAGGTAAGAAATGGATTTTTTTTTTAAAATATGTTTTTATTGATTTCGGAGAGGAAAGGGGAGGGAGAGAGAGAGAAACATTGATGAGGGAGAAACATCAACATCAATCAGCTGCCTCCTGCACGCCCCCTACTGGGGTTTGAGCCCACAACCCCAGGCATGTGCCCTGACCGGGAATCGAACCTTGACCTCCTGGTTCATGGGTTGAGGCTCAACCACTGAGCCACACCGGCCAGGCAAAATGGATTCTTATTGTAGTTTCTAATCAGGGTCAGATAATGTCATTATAAAACATTACACCATTTTTAAGAAAGGTGTGTAAAACAGATTCCATTCAAATTCTACTATATGGATAATTCATATATTTCTATATGCCTCCTTATTTTCTTGCCATGTTTAATGATTGAGTACTAAAGCCCTGTTTTAAAACTTGTTTGTTTCTAACAAGGAAATACTGTAAAAAAGAACACTTCCATTTGCCATTTTCAGTGAAACTCGAAATTGTGTTTTGCCCATCGGAACTTATTCTACACGGCTCTAGATGAAATGATCAATACTGTTTCCCCAGGGTGCAGATGCCTCAGAGATATTAATCTTCCTTTACCTTCATTGTCAAGGGATCTATTACTTTTAACCAAAGGTCGGTTGGTCCTTCCTGACAACACAGCGGAAATAGACTTAACAGCTTTCCCTCCTGAGACTAGATGCTAACTATCTAAAACATAATTAACAACAGGCTGCCAGTCAGTGAGGGCATTTTTTGCTTCATGTATGGAGAGTTTCGGTGCCTCCAATTTAATAGGGGCCATGGAGCTAGTTATCAAATTGACAATTTCGACCTGACCTCTAAAAGTGGCTGTAAAACGATGGCTAGTAAATTAAGACAAATGCCAAATCCCTCTGAGGAAACGGGCCTATGTAATAACTATAAAATGGGGATTCGGGTTTGAGGCCAAGGTTTCACAATAAGGATATAAATACCAGCTTGGGCACGAGGGGAGGGAAGACATGCGCTCAGTTATTGTATACACAACATAACAGTGACTCACTTCACTCAGCATTACGCTTGGCTGGAGATTTTAAATTCCTTTTTAAAAACAAGACTATTGTACCACAGGGTAAAGATTTTATTATCCTCAATAATGGGATTGAATATGCCAAGGCCTAGAAGCAGAAAATTAGATCTGTTGGTGCCAGTGCCAAGACAGGGGTTGTTGAAAGCCATGATGGGTCACTTTGGTGGGCTTTTCAATGTTACAGTGGCCTGGGACGCCAGGGAGGCCCATGGGGCAAGTGTCTGGCTCCAACCAGGAGAGGTGAGAGAAGTCAAGGTAGATCTGGTCTCAGGCAGTAAAATGGAGTCGACATGGGCATTTGCTGAACCTCCACTATTGCAGCGTTACTGGAATACTAACCCAGGAGGCAAAGGCCTGTGTAGTTAAGGAAGGAGGTTACTGAGCTGGCTCTCTCCCTCAGAGCCATTGCCAAATAGTGTAGAGAAGCCAGAAGAGTCACCACCTGCTTGATTCGTCATCTTTGAATAACAAAAATTGGTCAAACAGATCCCTGCAGATAAAATACAAGCCATAAACCTTCAACGTGAATTTTAATTTTGATCAATTGCCGGGAGAGTTCATATGACTCTCGTTCCTTCTTTCATTTTTCCTGCTCATTCAAACTTGTTCCTACTGTGCTCGCTTCCGTCTGTTTCGCAGATTTATTGCTTCCTGCACTGATACTTAGGGAAGGAAAAATAAAAGAGAATGTGATTTAGGTCCCTGTGAAAGCTCAATTTAAATGCAGTGCCTCTTTCTCCCTAAAGCCCTCCACGTGGCCAGACTTAAATGAGATGAGATATAACTCAGAGCCCTCTGCCCACTGCCTTCCTCCTCGCTGACCTCTAGCCAGACTTGGGATGGCAAGCCACTCAATGAGTGGCCAGGCATCCTCTCTGGAGTGTTCCACCAACCAAGGGAAGCAGACACTCCGCGAGCTACACCAACACCTTAAACTGTCGATGTACACAATCCCCGAGAGACACAGGCACAAGTCTACTCAGCTTTCTATAGGCAAAAGTCCGCCCAGCTCTCTTAAGCCAGGAGGGAACGTGAACATCTTAGCTCCTCTAGCTGCCCTTTGGCTCTCCATTAACATCTGTGGTTCACCAAAACACGGCCTCTCTCCCCGCAGAAGTCATTGGCATCTACCGTCACCGGTCCCACTAGGGCTGGTTATGTTGCCCTTGACCCTGTAAGTTGCCCATGACGGAGCCGATTCCTCTCTTTAAAGAGATCAGTCTTTCGAACTTTTCATCTGGTCTTTTTCTGCCCCCCTCAGGTCATGGATTATATGGGACTTTTGAAATGTTGTCCTCCTGGAGGAAAACTAGAGAAGACCAACACGTTAAAGAGAGAACTGCAGAGGTCTATGCCGACTCCATGCTCTCCTTTTCTCTCACCACTGCCATGTACCTGGTCACCTTCGGCATAGGGGCCAGCCCCTTCACAAACATCGAGGCAGCCAGGATCTTCTGCTGCAATTCCTGCATTGCAGTCTTGTTCAACTACCTCTATGTACTCTCGTTTTACGGTTCCAGCCTGGTGTTCACTGGCTACATAGAAAACAATTACCAGCATAGTCTCTTCTGTAGAAAAGTCCCGAAGCCCGACGTGCTGCAGGAGAAGCCTGCATGGTACAGGTTTCTCCTGACGGCCAGGTTCAGCGAGGCCACGAGCGACGGCGACGAAGCGAACACTTACGAGAGTCACCTGTTGGTATGTTTCCTCAAACGCTATTACTGTGACTGGATAACCAACACCTATGTCAAGCCTTTTGTAGTTCTCTTTTACCTTGTTTATATTTCCTTTGCCTTAATGGGCTATCTGCAGGTCAGTGAAGGGTCAGACCTTAGTAACATCGTGGCGACTGCGACACAAACCATTGAGTACACTACTGCCCAGCAAAAGTACTTCAGCAACTACAGCCCGGTGATCGGCTTCTACATATACGAGTCCATCGAGTACTGGAACGCCAGCGTGCAGGAGGACGTGCTCGAGTACACCAAGGGCTTCGTGCGCATCTCCTGGTTCGAGAGCTACCTGGGCTACCTTCGCAAGCTCAACGTGTCCACTGGCTTGCCCAAGAAAAACTTCACGGACATGCTGAGGAATTCCTTCCTGAGAGCCCCCCAGTTCTCGCATTTCCAAGAGGACATCATCTTCTCGAAGAAGTACAATGACGAGGTTGACGTGGTGGCCTCCAGGATGTTCCTGGTGGCCAAGACCATGGAAACGAACCGCGAAGAACTCTACGACCTCCTGGAGACCCTGAGGAGACTTTCGGTGACCTCCAAGGTGAAGTTCATCGTTTTCAACCCGTCCTTCGTGTACATGGATCGCTACGCCTCCTCTCTGGGCGCCCCCCTGCACAACTCCTGCATCAGTGCTCTGTTCCTGCTCTTTTTCTCCGCATTCCTGGTGGCAGACTCTATGATCAACGTCTGGCTCACGCTGACGGTCGTGTCCGTGGAGTTTGGAGTTGTGGGCTTCATGACATTATGGAAAGTCAAACTAGACTGCATTTCTGTGCTGTGCTTAATTTATGGAATTAACTACACAATTGACAATTGTGCTCCACTCTTATCCACATTTGTTCTGGGCAAGGACCTTACAAGAACTAAATGGGTAAAAAATGCCCTGGAAGTGCACGGGGTAGCTATTTTACAGAGTTACCTCTGCTATATTGTTGGTCTGATTCCTCTCGCAGCTGTGCCTTCAAATCTGACCTGTACACTGTTCAGGTGCTTGTTTTTAATAGCATTTGTCACCTTCTTTCACTGCTTTGCCATTTTACCTGTGATACTGACTTTCCTGCCACCCTCTAAGAAAAAAAGGAAAGAGAAGAAAAATCCTGAACACCAGGAGGAAATTGAGTGTGTAGAAATGGTGGATATTGATAGTACCCGAGTGGTTGACCAAATTACAACAGTGTGAGAGTGTCTGCTTGTTATATTTTCACCCTAGGTCTTACGGAGAGCAATGAGATGTTAAGGAAACAAATTTAAAGTTTTTCCTTCTTTTCTAAGGATAAGAAATGGGCATTGATTGCCCAAAAAAAAGACAGTAAAGGACAAGTGGGGGAAATGGGCATTGCATATTTCCAACCTTTGAAACAAAAGGTTGTTATCAGAAAGAATTTACACACACACACACACACACACACAGACCCTAGGAGACTTACAGTCTTCTAAACCAAGATCAAATAGAAGAGAGCTTATGAGCAAGCAGAATCCTATTTTATTCACACTGCAGATGTTGCTGGTATTGTGACAAAAACCTACTGATTGAAAGGTCAGCTGCCAAGGCAGAAATAGCTTTAAGCATTGTTCAAACAGTAAGGCTCCCAGAACTTCTGCAGAGCAGTAGCTCCAGGCAGGGTGTGTGTGGTTTGAGGTTTCAGCCGTCTCATCTAGCTCCCCAACACCCCAAGGAGATGCTTGTGAAACTTCTGGCCAGCAAAAGCAAGCCAGAACGTCAGGAGCAGACACATGGTGGAGTGGCCATCACCATGGACTGAAATTCAGTCACCCCTAAATTCACCCAGGTGAGGCAGTTTTGTTGTCTAGAATGAATTGATCATATCCCGCCCCCCCCCCATCAATATACTTTTAACATTTGTACAGTTTGGTTAATATACCTTTAAACCAGTGACAGCTCCAGCATTGCAGAGCTGGGCAATTCTATTTTGGAATATCTTGTTGCTTGTCACCAAATGGATCTGCTTTATTAGTTACAGCTCTTGGCAGGAGGCTCTGAGTACCCAAAACCACAGAGCCAAACCCAAATACCTGGCACGACGGAGGAAAAGCAGGTGTCTACTTGAACCCAGAGACACTGTTTCCATTTTAACAGAAAAATGGCCAGCTGGTACAGCTGTTTGTGGTCTGGCCCTACGTGCATTTTGTGCGTGGATGCCCAGAAACAAAATCTGCCCACGCCTAGCTGAGGAAAGAGAAATGAACGCCGAAGTGGTTATTTGCTGTAGCTGCCAACTTGTAGTGCCAGCCTGCCTTCGCTGTGATACGTGCCTGCTCAGAGACACAGAGGAGAAAAGGGGCTTTGGTGGGCGCAAGTCCCGAAGCTGAGAAACTTCGAGAAAGCGCAGGCAGGGAGATAAAGGGCTGAAAGGCAGATAGATGGAATAACTGGAAGATGTAACCACCGATACAAATCTGTCCCTGAGACAGTCAAACTTTCCTGCTACACTGGCTGCACTTCCATCTTCCTGCCCCATCCCACGCCTTTGTTGGTGCCCGTCTACTCCACCGCATGGCCCTTCTGCACGTCAATGAGCCTAGATGTTTATACTGTTGACTTGCAGTATCTGCAGGATCTAAACAGAAGCGGTTTGATCTGCAGAGGCTATGTATGTTGCCCCAGACCCCTGCGTTTCTTTAAGTCTGTAAAAATGAAGCTAAAAGCTGGTCACATCTGAGGCAACTGTCTACAGTGTTTTTCCCTTTTAGAGATGTAGCTTATTTAGGCATCTATAGCGATAAGCATTTCCCAAAAGCACCTTACCTTTTTGGACCTTAGCGGATGTACTGTGCAACTTTCCCATCCTCCACGGAGGAGGACACTGAGACCTAGGAGAATGAAGCGACTCACCCAGGGTCACACCACTAGAGGGTTTCTATCATTTTAGCATGCCTGAGACAGGGCAGGCCAATTTTAGATTTTCTCATAAGAGGGCTATTACTCCCTTCAAAGTACATTTCCAAGAAAGGAACACAGGACTTTGTTGGCCACAGAGCAGACGGGTTTGTTGTGTTTTGTTTTGGTTTTTTTGGGTTGTTTTTTTTATGTCTCGGTAATTGGGATTTAGATTTGTCATTGTCTTTACAAACAGCAAAAATGCCCAAATGATTCAGATGTAACTACACCAAGTGCAAACCTGGGCTTTCTATTTCATGTACTGTTGCTCACACAGTTGTAAATAACCTATGCAGGGGATCACAGCTAGTGCATTACACACTTGTTCAATCTCTCCTGCAGACACACTAAGTGATCATGCCAACGTGTTATGCACTCAACTAGAAGATAAGGAGCTTTAATCTGAGGACAAGCACAGTCCTCAAAAAGGGCGTAATAGATCTGCGATCAATTCTCTCTCCAAGGGGCCTGCGACTAGGCTATTATTTATAAAACACAGCTGAAGAGGGGATTGGTTCTATTCTTAAATCATATGTTGCTAAATCATTTTCTGAACTGTGTGTTCTAAATCAGCCATTGATTTAGTGTCGGCCACGTGGGGCACCCCGGGTTCAAACGACTCCACGAAACTGATCCGACACGCACACCGATCAAGTGGATTTTGTTGAGAATTTAATCATTCAGTGTGGTCAACCGGAAGGACTTACCGTGGAACTTTGTTTTACGACATAGTTTTCCAACTTGACCGAGCCCCTGTATTCCTTGGGATAATGTATTTTTAAATGAAGGGAATTTTCAACCTTGTCAACTTCTCTTTTCAACACTTGAAATCAAGGCTTATGAAATTCTGACTGTGGAATGACTTTTTTTTTTTTTAACTTGGGGACTCTGCATGCCAAGATTTATTACTGATTATTTCTTGTTAGATCATTATTTACTTGTTAATGTTGATTATTGATTATTGCTCTGACAGCACTGGTTTAGCCCCAGTTTAGCCCCACCACGGAGAAGACACTTTAGAAGTAACTCAAAATCACATCCCTGTAAAATCTGCCTTTACTTCATGAAGTTTTACTTTTTCAATTGCTATAAAGAGGGAAGGAATGACCCCAGCAAACACTTGCAAAAGTTTTCTTTTTCAATTAATTCCAACCAAGACATTAATACTCACTTTACCAAAGAAACTCATTTGGTTGGTTTTGAGTTGGTGTTTGGTGTTTGTTTACCAAAGAAAATGTTCCATTCATCAAAAACATTTCTCCTGGTCAACTTTAAAAAAAAACTGTGATACTTGGGCTTTCTTGGCCATTCATAAGGGGAAAAAAAAAAGAAAAGTCAGGGTAAGGGTGATATTCTCTCATTGAGTAAACTCAGCAGAAGACATAAATTCCCAAGAAACTTGGGCTTTGCAAGACAGAACATGATACTTGAAACGGGGCATTATTGTTTAGTACTCCAGCAATGGTCCAGTAAGCAGCATAAGGGCTCCTCAGGCTAAAGGGACTCCATGTGTTCCACAGAAAGCAAGACAACCCTCATGAAACTCCCTCTCCGTTGTTCCAGCTCGTAAGTTTTGTCTTGGTTTGGTTCTGGGTTTGGGGGTTTTCTGGCTGTTGTTTTGCTGTGGTTTAGTTTGTGGTGTTTGTGTTAAGTTCTCCTGCTCCCGCCTTTCCTATTGACTTTCACCCCTTCGATTTTCAGTCAAAAGTGAGATCATCCGAACCCATCCTCCATGGCTGCAGTTATTTATGCAATACACTGCTCTCTACAAGGCCCTTGACCCTTTTATTGTAACTAGCCACCACCCGATTGTTCTAAGTGGCGTTCTGGGACCCTGACACCACTTTCCTCCAGCCCCAGCTGTGTCTATCTCAAGAACAGGTGGGCTGGGCAGCCGCCTCGGGGGCTTGGCGAGAGTCAGAGCCTTTTGGACACAAATGGTACCCTCCTCCTAATGGCTTTATTCCTTCGGATCCTATTAAAGTAGTCCTGCAGCTTGTAGTAGTGTCTGTGAATCTCTCTTTCTCGTCTGTAAAATGCGGATAATAACAGTCACTATCTTTAAATTCAGCAAATCCTTACTGAGTGCCTAATATCACCGAGAACCTGTTCTAGAGACTGGGGACAGCAGTGAGCAAATCAGGTGAAACCGCCTGCCCTTGGAGAGCCTACAGTTGAGTGACGTGCAGATCCACTGGAAGGATTAAGTGAGATGATGCACTCATGGCAAGACCTAGCATAGAAAAGGAACTGAAGGCATTATTATTTGTAATTTGTCTGTACCACAGTGGGGCTCAGGATGCACAGCTACAGAGAGGTAAATTTTTGCAGACCAGGGCCCAGGATTAGGGCTTTGTAAGATGCAATCGGTTATCCTAGTCATTTTAGGACATTCAAAATTCAGCTAGATCACCACTTAGGGCAATTGTAACGGGGGCACAAGCCCCAGATGTTGGAGTTAGATTGTAATCCTTGAAAGAATGGGATACAGGCACTTAGGGATGGGAGTGGGGGGGGGCGGGGGCACTTACTATTTAATTACTATGCCTGGCTTGTCTGGAGACATTTGAACATTCCTTTTGGGTAATTTGCTTTTAAGTTTGTGCTACATAAAAAGTGCCAGGTATTTGAAAACGAAGTTCCTATTTTTGAAAAGCACGGTAAAGCTGTAACACGATGGGAGATACTGAATTAGTACTACTGGAATCTCTGGCAAAGAATTGAGAATGGCTTCAGCCAACACATTGCAGAGTTCCTCCCCGTGGTGGTTAAACTGTTTATTTCTGTGTCGTGCCAGTCCAGGAGAAAGCAGAGAGGAAACTGAATGAGCTCCAATCCGTTCACCTGAGTAGGCAGTGTCAGATGTCCCCCCAGCCTGCCCTCGCCTGCCTGCTTCTGCCCAGATGATCTGCTTCAAGTCCCCTTTGATATCTCTGAGGGCGCCGTGCAAGGAGAGGAAGTGAGGGGACCGGAGAGCTAAGGCCTCTGTGCAGATTTTTCAAGTTAGATTAAAATGAGCACCACAAGGGTTTGCAGGAGCCTACCTAGTGGGGAAAGAAGGCTTCTTTTCAAAGTATAAAGCAAGCAGTGTGCACCAAGGAGGCAACCCACAGAGGAAGCTTGGTGGAAGGATTGCTGCTTCTGTGGAATGTGCCAGCCTCTTCCCCTCCGCAACGTTGGCACCAGATGAATCTTTGGATAGAATTAAGCTTACCCCTGGTTTCTAATGTAAGGAGACTGAAAGCTGGAGAAGTGAAATTACACGCACAGAGCTAGTTAGAAGCAGATACAGGACTGTAACTGAAGTCTCCTAGTTCCTAGTCTCAGTCCTTTCTCCATCCTGCCACTTTACTGCCAAATTCTGTGTATCTAAATTATGGGGTCTTAACCTGGGGACCATGAATGAGTTGGTGGGAGGGTGGGACTCTGAACTCCCTAAAAATAAATTATATGCAAAAATGTGTGTATATGTTCAATTTGTGCATTTTCCTAAAGAGAGATTTCATGGTTGTCATCAGATTCCAAGAGGTCTGTGACCCAAAAAGGGTGACGAACCACTGTCCTAAATTAATAAAGACCTCGTTGGGAGTGTGGTCCTGGTGTCCTCATTTTGGCTAATGGGCAGTCAAGAATTTCTCAACCATCTTTTCTCTAAGGAGCCAAAATTGCTCCCAAATATTGGTTTCTTCATACCCAGCCAAGTGCCTACTTCCATTCATTTATTCCTCATGCGTTCATTTGTTTGTTTATTCTGCAAACATATTGTCACTGTCCAATTTATGTTCCAGCACCAGCTAAACATGCTCTCCAGGACAGGACTGGGGAAAGGACCCCTCTGCACTGTGCTCTTGTTGAAAGAATGCCAAGTTGCTTCCACATCTTCACTGTTGCAACAAAGTATATATAACCTCAAATTTACAGTAACCACATCCCATACACATACATATATGGGGCGGGGAGCCAGCAAAGCCAACGTAAAGAAGTGGGCCCTGTTAAAGAACCCGGGCAGAGCAGCCGGTTTCCAAGTTATACAGGCGTGCGCCGTGGCAGCAGCACCTCACGTCCTCGGCAGGGCTGCTCCCAGGTGAGCCCTATTCCGAGACATCCGCCAGGAGCGTGTGAGCACACACAGCAGCTGACTCGAACCAACGAGAGGATGTGTTCCGTTCACCCCATTAATGTTTATAGTGGGCAAAGAGGAAATCATGGCCATGGACATGGTTACAATTTAGGACAGGTGTGTCTTAGATACGCAAATAGAAGCCCAGTGCTCTTGACTCCTAGCCATAAGCTAGATGCCGTGTACATTAATGGACGAAGTTGGACAATAAATGACTATTTGTGCCCGTTGGCTGTGCTTTTTCTGGTATAATTTTAGGCACAATGGAATGCACCTGGGTTGTTTTAAGGGCAAGGCCGGGGGAATCACTGCTTGGCCTTCCCTGAAGCACAAAGGAGGTGCTGGCTGTTGACCAGTGCTATTTACATAACCCCCTGCCCAGACATGACAAGGGAAGCCTTCTATTGAGATGGAAACATATTAGTCCCACTATGTAGCATCTGAGTGGAGTTGGAAGACTTTTCACAGATCTATAAAGTGTTTTGTTTAATTCCTTTAAAAAATGGCAAAGACTTGACCCATTTCCATGATCCATTCCAGGCTCATCCTTGGAAAAACCCATATGATTCTCTTTGGCAAAACAATGCACTTAAATTCCAGGGTGAACCTTCAGTATGTTTGACTCAGACTTTCAGCTCTTTAATCTTTAAATTAATATCCTGCGAAAATTGCCCTTGCCCTTGGTCAGAATCACTGAGGCAGATCCCATGATGTCTCCCAGGACCATGAATGACTGTCAAAAATGGTAATGACCCATTGGCTTTGCTTCACACACACACACACACACACACACATGCACACAATGCACGGACACTCAATACACCTATAACACATGTACACACATAAACACATGCATGCATAAACATAACACCCGTGCACACTGTCTTTTACAACATAACCTGACACACTTGAGGTACATTTAAAATGTCTTAGGGGTTTGACAAGCCAGGGCTTCAGCTATGGAAACCATAACAAATACTACCTTCCCCTTCTATATGTTCCTGTGAGCATGTCTGAGGCCAGCCAAACAGTACACTAAAAAAAAGAAACCTGGAGAAGTGAACGTTTCTTGGAATTTACAAATTTGCTAATTAACAGCTGTATAGTGGGAAACTGCATTTGATGGAATTTTCTAAGACAAAAGATGAAAATAGCAAAGGCCAAAGCCACAGAGATCTCTCCCAAGGTCCGGGGTGGAAGGAGGAAGGACATATTGATGGTCATTCCATCTTGTCAACCTCCAGTCTTAAGGAGTGGGCATTTGCCATTTATCCCTAGCATTAGTTTGATAGGAAAGCCAGTATCTTTCATCCACCTCAAAGAAAGAAGGTGCCATCCAAGGCAATCTGATAATAGGAAACATCAGTTTGAGAGAAAACCAGAAACTATCCAAAACCAGAAACATATAGCTAACACACACACTCACATTTAGAGAGTGGACATTAAGAGGAGTTGGGAAGAAAAGCCCTAGTACAGTTCCAAAAATTCAGACAGTGTGACAGGAAAAAAGTAATTAATGGGAAGGTGAAATGAATCAAATTTGTGTGGAATGACTGAAAGTACGAGCTGAAAATAATGGAGTTGTTCAGAAATCCCTATAAGAGAGCTATGGAGCCTGAGTCTGTACCTTTTTAAATAAAGTAAAAGGACCCCACATTTTCTTTTGCATTCTCCACCCATAATTCCTCCCCAGTAACTTGGCAAGAATCTATTCCTATTGTCTATGATTCCAGAATTCAACCACCCACTCTTGGGTGCGTACTGACACTCCAGCTCAGAGCTGTGAGCAGAACTATTGAATGGTAGGCCCAAACAAGGAAGGCCTCAGCTTGGGTTTAACAGTTTCTTGGTCAAATTGCTCTCATTCCTCTAAATGCACAAATGTTGCAAAGCTGTAAAAAGTGTGTCTAGATAGGATACCACCTCCCACCTGTTAGAGTGGCTGCAATCAACAAGACAAGCAATAACAAGTGTTGGAGAGGTCGTGGAGAAAAGGGAGCCCTCATTCACTGCTGGTGGGAATGTACACTAGTGCAGCCACTATGGAAAACAGTCTGGAGGTTCCTCAAAAAATTAAAAATAGAGCTACTGTATGACCCAGTGACCTCTCTTTTGGGTAACTACCCAAAAAACTTGAAAACATTTATTTGCAAAGATATATGCACCCCATGTTCATTGCGGCATTACTCACAAGCCATGGAAACAACCAAAGTGCCCTGCGATAGAGGACTGCGTACAGAAGATGTGGGACATGGACACAATGGACACTACTCAGCCGTAAGAAAGATGAAATGCTGCCATTTGCCACAACATGGATGGGCCTTGAGGATATCATGCTAAGTGAAATAAGTCAGTCAGAAAAAGCTAAGAACCACATGATTTCACCCATATGTGGGATATAAAACTGAAACTCATTGACACAAACAGCAGTGTGGAGGTTGCCAGAGGGAAGGGGGTGGGGGGTGGGAGGTGAAGAGGGTCTTAATATATCGTGGTGGGAGAAGATATGACTTTGGGTGGTGGGCACACAGAGCAATATACAGATCTTGTAACAGAAACCCACACCTAAAACCTATATGTTCATATTAACCATTGTCACCCCAATAAATTTAACAAAGTGGAAAGCAATTAAAAAAAAATCAAAGATAACCCGTGCCACTGTGGCCAGTGTCTCAATGGTTAGAGCGTCAGCCTGTACACTGAAGGGTCATGGGTTTGATTCTCAGTCAAGGGCACATGCGTGGGTTGCAGGTTTGATCCCCAGCCCCCCGTCAGGGCGCATGCAGGAGGCAACCAATCAATGTGTCTCTCTCACATCAATGTTTCTCTCTCTCTCTCCCACCTTCCCTCCTTCCCTTCCACTCTCTAAAAGTCAATGGAAAAAATATCCTCTGCTGATTAACAACAAAAAAGATAATCTGGGTCCGGCCGGGCGTGGCTCAGCAGTTAAGCATCGACCTAGGATCCAGGAGACTGAGGTTCGATTCCCAGTCAGGGCACATGCCCGGGTTGCAGGCTCCATCCCCGGTCAGGGGGTGTGCAGGAGGCAGTCGATCAATGACTCTCATCATTGCTGTTTCTCTCTCTCTCCTCCCTTCCTGTCTCTGAAATCAATAAAGATATATATTTTTAAAAATTTTTTTAAAAAGATAAACTGGGCCAATAATTATTAATAATGAAATAGTCATAACAGTTTAATGTTCCTTTAGTAGTTCAATTTTAGTGGGTGACAAAAGGGAAGAGAGTCCAAATACTTAGTGATGTTGGAAACGATCCTCACTCTTACATATGAAATAGTCTAAACAGCAAAATGTAGTCCCTCTCTTATTGTCATGGCTAATAAAAGCAATTCCTGAAATTGCATATTATTTTGTAAAGTTTTTGGCTAAATCAAAATGAATTTTTTTTAATCCTCACACGATATTTTTTCCATTGCTTTTCAGAGAGAGTGGAAGGGGGAGAGAGAGAGACACTGATGTGAGAGAGACACATCGGTTGGTTGCCTCCCGCACGGGCCAGGACTGAGGCCAGGGATGGAGCCTGCAGTGGAGACACGTGCCCTTGGCCGGAATCCAACCCGGGACCCTCAGTCCACCAGCCAGCGCTCTAACCACTGAGCCAAACTGGCCAGGGCAGAATGAATTTTTAAGTTGTATCCATGTCAGTTGGTTGTAAGATCACATTTTATCATTCAGATTAATCACTGATGCAGCATTCAGAAATCTTATCTATTTCTCCACAAGAGACCCCAACATTATGTTGCATCTCCCAGCATTTAGTTGGGTTTCTTCACACTAGCAAATAGGTAATTCTGGGAGCACTAAGTTATTTTTAAGCTGAGAAAGAACAGCTAAGTCCCAGAGCCCATGATGAGTTCGGCGCGGTCAGCTTTGAGACAGATAAACATCAGGCCCTGCTGGGGGACGGCGGCAACTGCCCCCGGAGCCTGACAAAGTGAGTCACAGCACCCCGATCCACGGCGGGCGGCGCCGGCTCAGGCGGAATGAATCGGAAACACCCAGGAAATCCTCCCACAAAGAGTTAAAACACTTGTCCATCAAGGAACGTTAATAAACTATTTTTTACCTAAAGTCAAGATATTTTTCAGATGTCCAGGGAAAATCAATGTAATAAGAAATGCCTGACTCTTCCAGGAAACAATGATGTCCCATATTTTGTACCAGTGGAGTTTCTCTGACACCTAAAATATGTATTTACGTCATCCCACAACTACACAAAAACAAAATCAGCAGGAAAAACCGTCCCACTGATGATTGGCAATCCCACAGTTCCTCTCCATCTGACCAGCATTCGCCAGACGGCAACACTGCAGACTTGCCCGTGGAATTCAGAGACTGCAGAACCCCAGCCACTTCAGCTCCCTAACCCCAGGAAAGGCTCCTGCCAAACACTCGAATCCTCCGTTGGCTACCCTTTCATGGTCAAATCCCACCGTTCAATGAAGCATCCCGCTCTCAAACTGGGTATCAGATTCCACCTGTAAAGACCATTTCAAACTTATTGCTTTCACTTTTGCATACAGGTTTCCAATCTTTTTTAAACTTTATTTACACAATACGTTTGCTCTCTGACAGATGTCCCCCATTTTCCCTAGACGCACACCAAAGGGCAAAACGGCAGTGGGCCAGGGGAGTAGCTTCAGTTTTACCTTCTCTCCTTTTAGATCCAGGTATCCCCCTGCTCTTTAACGGCACTTACCGCATATTCTTCTCCTTGTTCCATTTTTTCCAGATGAGCAATCAGAAGGGTTCCTATGACTTCATTTCTTACACACAGGGTTTGGGTGTCCTGCTTGTTCAGCAGCAGCAGTCTCCTTATAAAAACCTTGCACATGGTCCCTTCTTTGGCTTAGCGGTCACCATGTTATACCTCTGTCTGTGAAAAAAGAAAAACCCATGTCCTGACCTTAGTTTAATATGTCATCACAAACAGGGAAATAAAATTGTAGCAGGAAGCACCCTATGCACCTACTTGCCTGCACTTAAAGGGAGTGAACAGAGGCCTGAGAAAAATATGTTTGGCCTCCCTTTTCTGTAGAATTCTGGTCTTGTGCCCGCTTTTAGGGTTCAGGAGGGAGGAAGTGCCGGCTGTTATTAGTTATAGGTCAACACCTGAATGGAGACGGAGGAGGAAAGCCTGGGAGGGGAGTAAGAAAGCAGTACCTACGCATGTGGTGCCAAATCAATTGTTGGGGGTGGGAGTGGGTGGGGTTTCTTTGTTTATACATATTTTTTATTGATTTGAGAAAGGAAGGGGGAGAAAGAGAGAGAGGGAGAGAGAGGAACATCGATGTGAGAGAAAAACATTAATTGGCTGCCTCCTTTACACTCCCCACCGGAGTTCGAACCCCCAACCTTTTGGTTTATGGGACGATGCCCCAACCAACTGAGCCATCCGGCCAGGGCTAACTGAATGGACGCATGATGATCACTGTCACAAAGAAAGTTTGAATCCAAAATTACATGCCACAGGTACCAAGTTACAACATTGATCTCGTAATGTAAAGGACCGGAATGATTTCACATTTTGTCTTGATAGTTCTGAGCTAGGAATAGCAAAAAGTTACACTCATACTGCTGTTAAAGTCCTTATTTAGCCTATTTCCATGGAAACTGAAAGCAGATCTCTCTCCCTCTCCCTCTCTCCCTCTCTCTCTCTCTCTCTCTCTCTCTCACACACACACACACACACACAGAGGAAGAAACCATCTAGAGTTTGTGTGTGTGTGTGCGCGCGCGCACGTGTGTGTGAGCATCCACAGGATAATTTCTGTGCGGAGACGCTCTCATCAGCGATAACTCTCCAACAAATGGAAGGAAGGCCAGGCTGCCTTCCTTTATCAGAAGCCCACCGACGACGCAGAAGAGACCCAGTTCCGAAGAGTAAGCGAACCACCCCAGGCCTTCGCTACCAGTTCCCTGGAGAATGCCATTTCATAAGCACATGTTCAATTAATTTAGTTAACTAACTTGGAACTATTTTATGGTAGGAAGATATCCACAGGAACTAAATTTAATCCCTTGGATTTTTGCCCACTTTGCTTTACTCTCAAGCATCGGCATTTCCCTAAATAGCCCAGAAAATAAGAGCCACGGGAAAAGAGAAAATGAATGAGTTAATTTTAATATTTGAACATATACTTAGTTAAATTTCCATCTTAATGGAAAAATAATATGAGCACATTCCAGATTTATGGAGATATTTAGTAAATGATTCTTAGTCCCTGTCTCCCTCGAAGAAAGACCAAAACGCATGTTTCTGCCTATAAAAGGGCACTGCTAAAACTGACAGTACGTTTGGAAAAAGAATGAATACTGCCACTCTCCATATCCCCCCAGTGATGTCATCAGGCAACCTGGATACCTTCTATAGACAATTTTTGATAGGGGGAAATACTTTACTTTCCAATTCTGTTCCCTTTTTCCGTAAGAAAAGATAAAAATCAAATTTCTTTGAAAAGAATTCCACTTTAAAATGGATTACAGATGATGATTTTGGATCTTAAATTAGATTCTCTTACTACACCCCTCAGTAAAGTTGGTGAGTTTTACAACTCAAGAAGCATTTTAGCTTTTTCTGGAATCCAAGACAGGATGAAGAGCTGTATGTTTCAGCTGGCAAAGATCAACAGGGCTGCAGGACAAAACTCATGTCTGCTCTTGAACATGAGAGTTTTTTTAAACCTTACTGCAGTGTATTCTCATTGGTGCTTCATACTTGACTGAGTAGGCTCATATAAGAATGAGGGTGCTGGCAGTCTGTGTTCAAAACCTGGGGATGGGTGGGCAATAATTTTTTTAAAAATATTTTATTGATTTTTAGAGAAAGAGGAAGGGAGAGAGAGAAACACCGATGTGAGAGAGCAACATGGATCAGCTGCCTCCTGCACGCCCCCACCGGGGATCGAGCCTGCAACCCAGGCATGTGCCCCGATTGGGAATCGAACCAGCAACCTTTTGGTACATGGGGTGATGCCCAACCAACTGAGCCACACAGGCCAGGGTAAGGGCAACAATTTTACTTTATAAGTTGGAAAAGTCATTTCTTAGGATTAAAATATCAATCAAGAGTGAAGAGTGAGGGGTGGAAAAACTGAAAGTTCTCATCACCAAGGCATGGCTCAAGATGCCAGGCCCCTTCCGCTTGGGGACAAGTGCTGTCTCCCCCAGGGTACTACACTGAGATGACATTTCATCATCTACATGAAAATCTTCATTTCTGCAGAAAGCATCGCTGATTCACACGAATATATTTTAAAAATCCATTGAGTCACACATAGCAAGTCACCAAATTCAAAAACATCCATTGAGAGGGAGCCCTAAAAGAATGTGTAATAAATACCCATCCACACAGCTTGAATAGGAACACAGATGTTGAATCTGTAAGAATGTTGAGTCCCATTAATTGACAGGCATGAAATAAAAGATCCCTGGCTGTTCTATTTGTCTTTGTTTATATCAATTAAGAAATGTGAGGTTGTTAGCAAAGGGGCCCACTTAATTTTTCACTTCAGTTGACTTTGTGTTATAGAAAAATGACCAAAAAAACCAAAACCACCTAGAAGTACTGAATGTCGTGAACAGGCCTTCGCAATTGACCTTCCACGGCCTGTACCACAGCCAAGGATAGAGGAGAGCACCCTTGAGAAGTAACTCTCAAAATGCACTTGTGCGGGAGCCCCCACTTTCACCTGCGGCCATCATCTAGTCTCCACTCCCCGCCACCCTCACCTCTTCCTGCTCCTCAGGCTTCACCTCTCAGCAAGGAGGACAAGAGCGCCCCCATCCACAGAGTGGCATCATCCTACTGCTCCTCTGCCCTCTCACCGGGCATGGCCCCGCCTGAGGTCACTTAATCTTTGTACTTATTTTTCAAGCAAACACGGGGGGCCTACAGGTGTCCCATTTCATTAACAAGTGATTGAGGATCAGGAAGCTATAAAACCTGTCATAGGAGCATCTCATTCGCAGGAAGGGTAAAGCCAGTCCCTCTTGTGGTTTCTGCCAGACTGTCATTTCTCCAGTGCCCACAATGCGTACCATGCTTTGCTTCCAAAATACTTCCCCTCTGAAAGGAGTTAAGCCATAATTTATCCCTGTAACTCTATGCCCTTAGCACTCAAAAACTACTCAAATGGCCTGTCCTAGGGCAGTGAGTCGATCAACAGTATCTCTCTATATGGAGGCCAGCATGTTACAAGGCCATAAAAGATTGCTTCCTTTAGGGGATTTTTTTCTACGTTCTCTTGTCTGTGTCACTCCAGATCCTTGCTTGCCTTTCAAGCTTGATGAATGAAGGGGCTCATGGTGAGAACAGTTATTTGCTATCAGCAAAATTTAATAGCACTCAGTTAATTTAAAGGAAAAAACAGATTTCTTTCAATGTTAAAGTCTGCCTGAATCATTCACCTCTGCAACGGAGGTGTGCCTGGCAGCTAATGGGTTATTTTTGTTTGGGATGCATTATGGCAGGCTGCCATGACATTACATATTCCACCAAAGGACTGAAAGCTAATTCAAGAAGGAGCTGGACCATGGAAGTCCAGCAAGCTGTGTATTTATTTGTCCCATTCAGAATTATTTATCATTCCTGGTGTGTGGGGAAACACTTTTGCATTAAGAACTATAATTATACAGATTACAATTGAGCATGAGTTTAAAGAGAAAACAACAGCACAAGTCACGTTTGCATGTACAATTAGTGATACAATCATAAAATATATCTGGCCAATACTGAGGACAGTGATTCCCAAACTTACAAAGTTATGGCACCCTTGTTTCTTGAGTTTCTGATGACTCCATATTTAACTGCAATGCCCTAAAGTAGCTTACTTTTTTAAAAAAAATATGTCTGTTGATTACAGAGAGAGGAAGGGAGAGGGGGAGAGAGAGAGTCATTGATCGGCTGCCTCCCGCACGCCCCCTGCTGGGGATGGAGCCCGCAGCCCAGGCATGTGCCCTGACTGGGAATCGAACCTTGATCTCCTGGATCCTAGGTCGATGCTTAACCGCTGAGCCACGCCAGGCTGGCAAAGTGGCTTACTTTTAACTAGATTAAAATTTATTTTGCTTTGGAGGTTTCACATTTTTTAAGAATTCCATGACAACCTTCAAGGTCCCTGAAAGACAGGTGCAGCACTGAAATAAAATCTGAAGGGAATAATCAGTGATTCAGGGTTTTAAGAATTAAACAATATACATTTAAGCTAAGCCAATGTTCTTTAGGTTTCCATGGCTAAAAATAGTTTGCCTCTTTTTCAAAGCATTTTGTTACAAGTCACCCAGATTTAGCAAGATTCTGGGTTGTTGGGCTTCTCAAACTTTGGCAGAAGAATCACCTGCAGGGCTTGTTCAAACAGATGGGTGGGCCTCACTCCCAGAGATTCTTCAGTAGGTGTGGGGTGCAGCGCAAGAATTTGCATCTCTAATAGTTGTCATTTGATATGATGCTGCCAGCCCCTGGATCACAGACTCTAAAGGATTCTTCACAAACCTGAAG
The DNA here is from genome assembly GCF_964146895.1 of Miniopterus schreibersii. Lineage (NCBI taxonomy): Eukaryota > Metazoa > Chordata > Mammalia > Chiroptera > Miniopteridae > Miniopterus > Miniopterus schreibersii. The sequence continues at coordinate 93,954,184 of NC_138104.1, read as the reverse complement.
TCTACATTATGTGACAAGACAAAGCCCCAAACTCCTTACTTTTATTCCTGGTGTATAATAAGGACAAAAAAAGCAACTGCAATGTTTGCTCTCACTGTCATCACTGTCATGGGAGCTATAAGGATGCACCTAGAGACAATGACCATATCCACTGAGGATGTGGACACCACGGCAAAACTAAAATCAGCTTCCAGAATCAGCCACTTAGGTTAATGCCATAGTCCCAGGGAGCAGCTGACCACTTGGTTCCGGTCAATTTTGACTGTTGGCTTTCCTGCCTCTGATTCACAAATACCTAGGACAGGTATTTAAACTAGGGCGGAAAATTCTGTGGACATAAGAATATTGCCTGCGACTACGAACAGCCCCCAGGAAAAGGTAAACAAACCTAGACAGGCAGGCAGGCAAGTGAACCCGGAGACTGCAGGGTGAAAAAGTCACCCACGTGTGTTCTCTCTCCCAGGTACTCAATACATAGGTTGATGAATTTTTTTCTTTACCAAAGTTCCACTAAATTAACTGATTAGCATGGGTGGGGAGGTGATGAGAAAATAAAATACTGTCTTGATTAAAATAAGCAGTAGTTGTTATTATGTTGACAGGTTAGGCGGAAAGAAACAAATGTTTGTCAGCACCTCCAAGTACCAGCCCTGCCTTCATTCCACGAGCAGTTCAGCCCAGAAGTTGGTACACTTATTAGTTTCCCTATTTACTGTAAGAAAGTTAAGGCCCAGAAAGCTTAAGTAACATGCCCAAGGTTATTATGCTACTAAATTGCAGGTCTGGGTTTCAACAAAATCATGCCTTTTTCTCTACACGTACCAGTCCTGCTGACGCAGCTTCTCTTACCACCACGAACTAACATTTACTGAGTGCTTTCTGCACATTTGATATATACAGGGGCGGACAAAAGTAGGTTTATAGTTGTAAAACAAATAATGCAATAGCAAATAATAATACAAAAATAAATCCTATGTTTCACATAATCACAAGTGTAAGCCTACTTTTGCCCACCCCTGTATTGTCTTCCAGTACGCACAACAATCCTATAAGATAGGCACTAATATTATTCCCATCTTACAGATGAGAAAACTGAGGTGCTGAGACGTTAAGTAACTTGCCCAAATCACACAGAATGAGTGGTAGAGCTGGGATTTGATCCTTGGCAGCAAGAATCTAGACCCACGGTCTCAACTACTACTATTACTATTATGTTGCCTGCCCCACTGCACATAGAAAAGGAACAAAATGAAAATAATTTCTTAATATATTTCTTTCATGTTATAATCAGAGAAATGATCTATTCTTTCTATTATCTTTCAAGAGTGGAGGGCATATTACATTTGATAATGACATTGTAATTTTGACTCATTCCATTTATCCTAAAAGAGAAAGCATCAACCATGTACATATGCCAGTTCTGGAATTGCTGTAGGATCATATCTGCCACATGAACTACTGGGATAAGACATTATTCATTCACACAATCATCAAATATCTTCGAACACTTATTTATGTGATAGGCACAGGGGACAGCTGTGAACATGGCAGACATGCCGCTGCCATCACAAAGCTTACAGCTCAGCATGACATCCAAACAAGTAAAGAGGTTATTAAAATACAGAGTGCTGAGTGTTTGGATGTGGATGGAGTAGGATGGTATGAGAGAACACAGAGGATGCACCTCGTCTAGACATGGCAATAAGGTAAGGCTTTCTAGGTGAAATGACCTTTAGAATGAGGTAAAGGCAATGATGGATTGGTAAAATGGATTTCCAGGGGGGAAAAGCCCTGATTTGTAGTGCTTGCCAATTTTTAAAATATAAATACTCCAACCATGGCCAATTTTAAGCTACTAATGTGACATCGCTGATCATGGAGTTGGGAAGAGAGGTACAGAATTAGCTCTCACAAACTGGTACGAGCAAGCCCCAGCAAACCAGTGGAAATGCTCCATCAACTGTTTTATCTCCTCTTCTAGATTATTACAATAAGCCTATGACCAACCATGGCTCTTCTGCTAACCTCTTCCCAGCTATACCGCCATCGTGCCTCTTTTGCATATAAAACTTGGAATGATCACCATCTTAGCTTGGCCTGCCGTAACAAAATACCATAGACTAAGTGGCTCATAAAAAACAGACATTTATTTCTCTCAGTCCTGGAGACCGGAAGTCTGAGATCAGAGTGCCAGCATGGCTGGGTTCTGGTGACAGCCCTGTTCCAGTTTGCAGACTGCTAAACTCTCACTGTGTCCTCAAGTCATGGAAAGAGGCAAGGGATCTCTCTGGCGTCTCCTTTATAAAGGAGCTAATCCCATGGAAGGAGACTTGACTTGGGGTGGTGAACACACAATACAATGTAGAGATGATGGATTATAGAATTGTACACCTGAAATCTATATAATTTTATGAACCAGTGTCACCCCAATTCAATAAAAAAGTAACAAGTTAAATAAAGGAACTAATCCCATTCATGATGACCTAATTGCCTGCTATAGCTCCACTTCCTAATACCACCACCTTGGGCATTAGGTTCTTAACATATGAATTCTGGGTGGACACAAACATTCAGACCATAGCACTCACCATTGTATATAAAACCAAATTTCTTGGCATAACATATAAGACTCTTCATTGGCTGGCCTTGCCTGTCCATTCAGTCTCAACTCCTGCCACCTTTTCCTGTGCCTGCTATGGACTAGCCGTGCTGAATAGTCATCGCTGACCTGTTAATCCTAGAACATACCATCTGCTCTCCCCACTCCCACAGGATAAAAATATAAGCTAATATTCATTGAGCAGTAACTAAATGCCAGGGAAGGTGCCAAGCACTAGAAGCACAAAGATAAATAAGACACAGTCCAGAACTCAGCAATAGGATGGGCAGACACACGTGTAAAATCCTTATTATAATGGTTTAAGACGAACACAGTACCTACAGGGATGGATACAACACATAATCAGGAACAATATAAATACTAACCAAACCCTAATAAAATAGCCTGGAATGTGGTAGGTGCTAAATAAGTATTTGTTAAATACATGAATTAGTGACATAACAATGCCAGATCAGTGTAACATTTGAGACATGTACAAGAATTATTATAAGCTTTCAGAGAAGGGTCAGCTCACTCCTTATTGGAGAGAAGACCAAAAAAATTATTTTTATAAGATGATTTATAAAGAAATGAGTCCTGAAAGACATCTCTAGGGGCCCACTGAGCCTCCAGGTCTTCAAAGCTTTCCAGATTTCTGCAATGAGCTATGGCTTCCATAAGACTCACCCTTAAGGTTTAACAATGACATAGATTCCAGCCAGTTCACTAAGAGGTACTTCCCAGGCATGTTAATTTTTAAAAATCTTCCCAAAGTTCTGATATGCATCCCTGATTTAGAGCCACTGCATAGAACCTACACTCCAGCAAAAAGCAGCACTGTGATTATTTATTGAGAGGAGAAGGGAAGGGAGACAGACAGGGCCTTGGCGAAGTCAACCTTTTGGTAACCTCCTTTCTCTAATGACAGCTGCTCACAGATCTTCCCTGCAGCAGAGGCTACCCTGCTGCTGGCCTTTGCCCACCAACATTTCAGGTGAGGCTTGCTATCATTACAGCTGCCTTAAACTGAAGTTGGTAAGGGTTATTCATTTATTTTGGGCCTCTGAACATGCAAAACAAGGTGTCCAGAGGTCCTTGAGAAGAAGGCCTCAAGTATCTGTTCTTGTTATAATGCTACTGCTTAACGGGGTACAAAAAAGAAGCGGAGAAATGAAGGGGAGAGTGGAGAAGAAAGAACTTCATTACAGCTCTGCCAAAAAAAAAAAAAAAAAAAGCCACTGTCAAGATGTGCACAACACTTCAATCTGGTCTGGACAAAGCTAGGAGTGTCTTTCAAAAGGGCTAAAATCAGACAGGTTTTTATCTCCCCATTTTTCTTCTCTGGGAAGACTCTTCAGCCCAAGGTTTCTTATCTACCTTAGTTATTTACTTACAGTAATTAAAACAAAGCCCAAGCTATCCCAGGTGACTGTCTAAAATTCTGGTACTTCATGGAAAACTGTTACATTTAATTTTCGATTTTATTCAAAATGCAAACCGTCAGTGTCTTTTCACAGTTCAAAGTAATATACACAATCACTGTAAAAAAAAAAATTAAATACCACAAAAATGAAAAAGCTAAAACAAAGTCCCATCCACCTCCAAGAGAAACTTCTCTGCTATCTATCCTGGTGGTAGTCTTGCTAACTTTTCATATGTAAGTAAACTAAATACACTTACTCCACACCACATACTATTCTGTAGCCTTTTTCAAAAGTACTTAGTAGGTTGTGGTATTATTCCCATGTTAATGCCTATAAATACAGCCTGTCCTTTATTTTTTAATCTTTCATTTTTAAATAAAAACTGTAATATATTTGAGAGATACAACATAATGATTTGATATACATATACATAGTGAAGTGTGACTACTGCAGTCAAGCTAATTAACATAGTTACATTTTTTGGTGTGTAGTGAAACAGTTACCTTTTTTTGGTGTATGGTGAGAGCACCTGAAATCTCTCTCAGCAAATTTCCATCTTTAATATTATTAACTAGAGTGGTCATGCCATCCATTACATCTCTAGACTTATTTATCCTACGGAACTGCAACTTTGTGCCCTCTGACCAACATCTCCCCATTTTCCCCACGTCCCCACCCCTGGTAACCACCCCTCTCCTCTCCACTTCTATGTATTCAATTTGTTTTAGGTTCCACATATCAGTGAGATCATGCAGTTTTTTTCTATCTGTATCTGGCCTATTTCGCTTAGCGTAATGTCCTACAGAGTCATCCAAGGTTGTCACAAATGGCAGGATCTGCTTTTTAAAGGAATAATATTGCATTGTATTTATATACCATGATTTCTTTATCCATTCATCCATCAGTAGACACTCAGTGTGTCCTTAAAAATAAACACCTATTTTTCTATTGTATGAATGGACATTTGGGTTCATGCCAGTTTTGTTATTATATACAGCACTAAAACACAACACCCTTTGGATATTTATATTATTATTTCTTTAGACTAATTACATAGAAGTGAATTCTTGGGTCAAATATGGTAAACACATTTTAATGCAAGCTTGTCTTCCAGAAAGGTTAGTCAATTTAGATTGCCTCCATAGTGCAAGAGATTGCCTACTGCCTCGCATCTGCAGCCTCTGGCTATTAGCAATCTTTTTCATCTTTGGCAGTATGATAGGTGAAAAAAATAACACCATATTGTCATTTTAATATGTACTTCTCTAAAAAATTCATACTTCTCTAGTTAGTGAGAAATTAAGCACCTTCTCTTGTTTACTAGCTTCTATGTGAACTTCTTTTGAAAACTGCTTATGTAAATCTTTGCCTATTTTTCTATTTAAGTGTTTGTTTTATTAATTTGTAAAATATTTTTATATAATCAGCACATGTTCTTACCCTGTGACATCTTTGGTTGTTATTTGTTTTTTAAAATTGTTTTAGTGTTGTCATGCCAATAATTTAGTAGTAGTAGTAGTATTTCTATGTGGTCAAACTGACCCGGTTTTTCTTTATTTTTTTAATTGAATTTATTGGGGTGACCTTGGTTAATAAAACTATATAGGTTTCAGGTGTACAATTCTATAATACATCCTCCATATATTGGATTGTGTTTGCTACCCCAAGTTAAGTCTCCTTCCACTACCATTTATCCCCCATATACCCTCTTCTACCTCTCCCTCCCCTTCCCCAGTTTTTCTTTAATGTGGTAAAACCTTGAGGCCAAACTAAGGAAATCCTTCACCCCCTCCAAAAATTCAAAGTGATTTTTCTATTTTTTCCTGTAATATTTATTTATATAGTGTTATTTTCCACATTTAACTATTTAATCCTTCTGGGACTTACTTTTCTAATGGTCTGAGGAAGAAACCAACTTTTCCTCTCCAAATGGATATCCAAATGTCCTAACCCTACCAACACTATTTTATGAGCTACCCTTCTTTTATTTTCAGATAGCTTTATGTGTTTAGCTACATTCATCTCGAAGGTAAGTGTTAAATGTCAGCGGAGTTAGTCTCAGATATTGCTTTTTTGTGCGTGTAGTTATAAGTTTACACCCTTTGGGTTATGGGAGGCCAGAAGTAAATTTAGTAGATCTACCACACATTGATCTCCACAGAAGTAAATGGTCTTATTATATAACCCATTTATACCAGGTAATCCTCAGTAGAATGAACACTTAGATAGTTTACTCAACTGCTTTTCAAACTGCTCTGAAAACATACGAGACACATAATACTGAGTAATGTAAACGAAATTGCATTGATGCTGAATGCAACTGCAACACCAAACTAGCTTAAAATCTGACACTCTGCCTTTTAAAAAACTAAAATTTTCCTTTACTTACTTTTCTAGAGAAAGCTTCCCATTCTCCAGTGTGAGACAGTTTAAAGCAAGATTTGCTCAAAGTAAATGGCAGGATTCCACCTTTTTTCCATTTACGACAACATGGATGGACCTTGAGGCTAAGTGAAATAAGTCAGATGGAAAAAGACAAATACCATATGTTTCATTCAGATGTGGAATGTTAAAAACAAAACAAAATACAAACAAAGAACAAACTCATAGAGGCAGACAACAGATTGGTGGTTACTAGCAGGGAAAAGGGGGGGAGGGAGGGAGAAATGGGTAAAGAGGGTCAATGGTACGATGATGGAAGGAAATTAGACTTTGGTAGTGAGTACAATGTAGTGTATACAGATGGATGTTGAATTATAATGTTGTACACCTGAAACTCATATAATGTTATAAACCAATGTTACCTAAAAGAAAAAAATTTAAGATTTGATCAAAGCAAGTATCAAAGGCTAAATGATATCAATAAAGATGTTAACATAAATTAACATATTCATGGTGTTTGAAATTAGTACTGTGATTCTTACATAGTCTACTCAACTGCTTTTCAACTGCAAATATATATATATACACACACATATATATTCCCCCAAAAATGTATACACATTTTAACAGCTGATAGCTCAATTTTGAAAATGAAATGGATTTTAATAAACACTCCTTTATAATTATTCAAAGCATGTGTATATATTTTTTGGCACACCCTATATTTATATATACACATTATTTTTACCCACTGGATAGATATCAATCTTTTTATAAAGTCACACCTCCAGAAAAAAGCATTTTTCAATGAGAAATCATTAATGGGCTTCAAATGGCTGGTTCCACTAGCACCTGAATCATATCCATTTTTTTACATCTACTAAGACAAACAGAATTAGTTTGGTCTCTAGGACCAGTATGTCCTTGATCTTTGGGGTTCTGTGGTGTAAATACGAGACTCCACAAATCTAAACAGTTTCATACGTCTCATCTGTATAGATACCACTATTTTTTCCAGCTATAGGTAGGTGCTGTTTGATAAATAAAATACATATTCATTTTAAAGTAATGGTGAAATTATAATGGCTTTGGGACTAAGGATTTTAAGTTACCAGATTAAGATGGTTTTTAATATTGAAATTTTTCAATAAATTTTACTTAAAAATGACTTTCACCCTTTAGAAATCTGGGACATATTATTTCAGTCTGCTGTTTCAGTTATCCGTTGCCCTATAACAAATTACCTGAAAATTTAGCAGCCTAAAGCAGGAATCTTTTTTTAATGTTTCAGAATTTAGGGGGTTCAATTGGCAAATGGGTTGGTCTGGAGAGTCCAACCTTGGCAGGGATACCTTGAATGCTGGGCTCAGCTGGAACCATCAACCAGAGTGCCCACATGCAGCCTTTCCAGCCTGGTGGCCTCAGGGTGGTTGGATTTCATAAATAGTGGCTCAGAGCTCCAAGAGAGAGTGTTCCAAGAAGCAGAAAGTAGAAACTGCCAGGCTCCTCAAGGCTGGGACTGAAAACTGGCACAGTGTCACTGCCACCATATTCTATTGGTCAGTCACTCATAGAAACTGCCCAGATCCAAGGGTCACAGACATTAACTCTTGAATGGAAAAGGTTCGGAGAATTTACAGACATCTTTAATTTACCACATACACTTACTTCTGGCTAGGAGTTGTCATAGCTCTTGAATTCAAAAAGATGGCCAACTATTAATAATCTTCCCAACCCTATTCCTACCTCATTCACCTCCTCCCCAAGTTTAGGTCAGCCATACTGAAGCAATAAAAATCTCAATCAAAAAATCCATAGATCTACCCAGTACTGATGGTCATACTCATCTGCTGAGGAGCCTGCTTTCTGATTTAAAACTATGTTGTAAGGGCGGGGGGGGGGGGGGGAATGACAGGTGGGTAGGTGGGGAGAGATTAACCAAAGAATTTATACGCATATATGCATAACCCATGGACACAGACGATAGTGTGGGGAAGGCCTGGGGCAAGGGGTGGGTGCGGGGTAGAAGGGGTCAATGGGGAAAAAGGGGGACATCTGTAATACTTTCAACAAAAGGACAAATTTTTAAAAACTATATTGTAAAGCTATAGTAATCCAAAAAGTATGGTACTGCCTGGCTGGGCGTGGCTCAGCAGTTGAGCGTCGATCCAGGTGATCAGGCTTCGATTCCCAGTCAGGGCACATGCCCGGGTTGCCGGCTCGCTCCCCAGTCGGGGGCGCGCAGGAGGCAGCCGATCAATGACTCTCTCATCATTGATGTTTCTCTCTCTCTCCCTCTCCTTTCCTCTCTCTGAAATCAATAAAGATATATTAAAAAAAAAAAAAGTATGGTACTGACATAAAAACAGGCATATAGATCAGTGGAACAGAGTAGAGAGCCCAGAAATAAATCCACAAATATATGGTCAACTAATTTTTGATAAGTGTACCAAGAATACACAATAGAAAAAGGACAGTCTCTTCAATAAATGGTGTTAGGCAAACTGGATATTTACATGCAAAAGAATGAAACTGGACCCCTATCTTACACCAGTTATAAAAATTAATCCAAAATGGATTAAAGACTTAATGTAAGACTTGAAATCATAAAACCCCTAGAAGAAAAATAGGGGGAAAGCTTCTTGTCATTGGTCTTGGCAATGATTTATTGGACAAGACACCAAAACCACAGGCAATAAAAACTAAAATAAACAAGTGGGGCTACTAAAGAACTTCTGCACAACAAAGAAATCAAACTATAAAATGAAAAGGCAACCTATCAAATGGGAGAAAATATTTGCAAACCATATATCTGATAAGGGGTTAATATGTAAAATATACAACTAAAGAGCAAAAAAGCAAATAATCCAATTTTTTAATCCTCACCCGAGGATATTTTTCCATTTCTTTTCAGAGAGAGTGGAAGGGGGGGGGGGAGAGAGAGAGAGAGAGAGAGAGAGAGAGAGAGAGAGAGAGAGAGAGAGAAACATCGATGTGAGAGAGACACATCGATTGGTTGCCTCCCGCACAAGCCACAACCAGGACCAGGGATGGAGCCTGCTACAGAGGCACGTGCCCTTGGCCGGAATCAAACCCAGGACCCTTCAGTCCGAGGGCCCACGCTCTAACCACTGAGCCAAACCGTCCAGGGCACAAATAATCCAATTTTTAAATGGGGAAAGGACCCAAATAAACATTTTTTTCAAAGAAGACATATAAATGGCCAATAGGTACAGAAAAAGGCACTAAACGTCACTAACCATCAGGGAAATGCAAATCAAAACCACAATAAGATGTCATCTCATAGCTGTTCGAATGGCTATTATAAAAAAATACAAGAGATAACAAATGTTGGTGAGGATATGGGAAGAAAGGGAACCCTTATAACACTGTTGGTCGGAATGTTAATAGGAACAGCCATTATGGAAAACAATATAGAGGTTCCTCAAAAAATAAAAAATAGAACTACCGTATGATTCAGCAATCCCATTCCTGAGTATATATCCAAAGGAAAAGAACTCAGTACCTTGAAAAGATATCTGCACTCCCACGTTCATTGCAACACTATTCCAATAGCCAAGATATAGAAACAACTTAAATGGCCTTCGAGAGATAAATGGATAAAGACAATGTGACATATGATGACAGAAAGGAACAGTACTCAGCCAGACAAAAAAAGGAAATTCTGCCACTTGCAACAACATGGATACGCCTAGAAGGCTTATGCTAAGTGAAATGGGCCAGACAGAAAAAGGCACATGCTGCATGGTATCACTTACACCTGGGATCATTTTTTAAGTTGATTTCATAGAAACAGAATAGAATGGTGGTTTCCAGGGGCTGAGGGGAGGGATAATGGGGAGGTGTAGGACAAAAGGTACAAACTTTCAGTTATAAGGAGAATAAATTCTGAGGATCTAAAGCACAGCATAGTAACTATAGTTAATAATACTGTATTGTACACTTGACAGTTGCTGAGAGTAGATCTTAAGCATTCTTACCACAAAAAAAGGGGGAAAAGAGTATGTGAGCTGATGGATGTATTAATTATCTTGACCTTGGTAATCATTCAATAATGTGCGTGTATGTGTACGTGTATGTGTGTGTGTATATATGAAATCATCACATTGAGTACTTTAAATATATACAATTATATTTGTCAATTTCTCCCTAATAAGTTAGAAACACTGATAGCAATATATAGTCATTTATATGAAAATAAATTAAAAAATATGAGCCATAAACGGCGAAGTTGGGATACTCCCATTAAAAAATAAATAGCAGGTAGGCAGATAGATGGGTAGAAAGATAACCACAGACAGATGAAGAGAGAGCAAGAAGGCTCAGCTCTCGGCAGTGGTGAGGCATCTCCTCTATGTCTTTATTCACAAGTACTTGCCACACACATAAATAACACTCAAGTTTCCTCTTCTTTAAAAAAAACCCTCATTCAAATCCACGATCATCCCCCAAGAAGTGATCATTCTCTCTCCTTTTTCTCAAAAAGAAAAAAAAGCAAGCTTGTAAAAAGAGTAATATACATTCACTTTCAGCACTTTGTCACCTCCCATTCACAGTTTCCACACCTACTGCCCTGCAAAAAGAGTTCTTGTCTCAATCAACACCCTGAGCCACTGACATTGGTGATCCTGCTCATCTGACTGGTCTTCCCTGGTTTTCCTTCCCTCCCCTTCAGTCGCACAATTTTTTTTTATTGCTAAGAGACAGAGAGAGAGAGACTGATTTGTTGCTCCACTTATTTCTGCATCCATTGGTTGATTCTTGTATGTGCCCTGACTAGGGATCGAACCCGCAACTTTGGCCTATCGGGATGATGCTCTAACCAAGTGAGCTACCCGGCCAGGGCCTAGCCACATAATTTTAGTTGCCTCTCAAAGTGTGCTCTTTACATGCCCCTATCCTGAATATTGGTTTTTCCCAGGCCCTACCCTTGACCATGGAGAGGACTGTTGTCATTCCTTGTGGCTGACGTTTTCCTCCCATTATTTGACAGAGCCTGTTTCCCAGTGCGCATTCTGAAAATGCCAGTGACTTGCTTCCCCAGGATCCTTGGACACCAAGACATAGTCACATGATCTAGGCTCTGCCGATCACAATTTGAACCGGAAGCTATACTAGATGTTCCCATTCACCCTCTGTGGATCCATTTTCTACCCCTTTCTACCCTGCTCTGTGCCAAAGAAACTGGCCTCTAGACCCCACGTTCCTGGGCCTCCTTTGCCAGCTGCCTTCCCGTTGTGTTTCGCCAGTGAGAGACGCTGGCAGATCAGAGAGCCAGAGGAGGGTGCAGTTGAGGTACCCTTTCCCCCTCCTTCCTTGCTGGGATGCAGTTTGGCAATGGCTGTGTTCCTCCAGGTAAGGCCACGTCCTCTCTCCTATGACACTAGATCTTGCTGGGTCCTTGTAGTTGCTCCCTGCTGCTAGCTCCTGTGTGCCTCATCGTCTCTTCTGGTTCCTTTGAAAACAGTCCCTTCTTTAAAGTATCTTGGGTGACCCTTTTGAGCGTGCCACCTAGTTCCTGTCAGAACCCTGCCCAATACAGAAACTAATAACAGAACAAAGCAGGAACCCTGCTAAGTCCATCCCTGTGAAAAGTGGCTGGGTGAGGGTTTGCTGAGGTCTGTAGCGCTAGCAGCAATGGGATCTGCAGCAGGGCAGTCATCTGGCATGATTTGGAGCATTTCTCCTGGCTGTGGAACCTCCGTGCTTCAGTCTCAATTTCTATTCCTTGGAACTAAAGCCTTGACAGATCTAGCCCTCTTGTATTCTCTTCTCAGATCATAGTTCATTCTCTCTCTCCCTCTCCCTCTCCCTATCTACCTATCTATCATCTATCTATCTATCTATCTATCTATCTATCTATCTATCTATCATCTATCTATCTATCTAATCTATCATCATCTCCCTCTCTCCCTCCATTGAATTTAATTGAAGTTCAGGCACTGGTAGTTACCACTATTACAAGCTTCCTGAACTCCAAATTTGTTGACTCAGGTACCTACTAGACATTACCATATCACCATTTAAGTGTCATAAGCTCCTTAAATCCAATATTTCAGCCCGGCCATTGTGGCTCAGTTGGTTGAGTGTCGTCCGTGCACCCAAAGGTCAATGGTTCGATTCCCGGTTGGGGCACATGCCTGGGTTGCAGGCTCGATCCCCAGTAGGGGGTGTGCAGGAATCAGCCAATGGCTGTTTCTCTCTCATCGAAGTTTCTCTCTCTCTCCCCCTGTCCCTTCCTCTCTCTATAAAATCAATAAAAACCTGCCAGTTTTCCAAGACTTCTAGTTCCTTCCTTTCTTCAGCTCCACCACCACGTGCAAACAGTCAGACCCTCCTAATTCTACTTCCCCCTATCACACTGACTTCTAGCTGCCAATTGCTGCGGTTCCAGTCATCAATTCGCATCACGGGAACTGCCCTCTGTCCACTCACACTCATTGCTTTACTCTTCCACCCAAAACATTCTAGAACTCCAGTCTAAAAGCCAGTGACTCCGTTAACGTCTTAAACAATGTCCACCTTGTCTCCAGTATCATTTTCTTGAATCACCACCCTAGGCTCCGGCCAGTTCACAAAAGGTTCAAATCATCTTGCTCACCTCCGTGCTACATTTCACAGAGAGATGCTTGGTGTTTTCTCAGCATCGAATATCTATTGCCAAGTTGTATGGCAGCCATTTTCCCCTTCAACACTCATAGGTCACCATCTCCTGACCACCCCCACCTTACAGATGGCCCGTGCCTGTGCACCCAGGCATGCCTCTCTCGTAGTATTTATCACACTACACTTTACTTTTGGTTTACTCATCTGTTATCCCTTCTAGATTGTGAACTTACTAAGAAAAGCCACAGTGCCTAAAACCCAGTATACACTTCATAGAATTGTGCTGCATGAATTATATTTCCCAACCCAAATTAAGTTACACAAATGTAAGATGCCTGTATTGGGGAATGGAAATAAAAAAGCCAAGATATAACTACTGTCTCTAAGGAGAGGCACAGAAAGAGGCGCATACCCAAGGTGGAACTACCAAGCACTGAATCAAACATGGAAGTGGCTCTTATGGGAACATTTGGGGCCCTACCACAATACAGGAAAGCTCATTTGAGAGCAATAAAAGCTTCTTGGAGTCACTTGAAGGAGCTTCATTTACAGAGCCACTTGCGTGAGGCTAGCCCTGTCGTATGAACAAATTTTATTTCGTATTCCAAGGTTCATTTGTATGAGACTGCGCCTCCGCAGCCGAACAGGAGAAGGGTCGAGCATCATCTGTGTCACCTCTGAACAGAAAGGACAGTGATGTATTCTCACTGCTGGGCATTTCACCATCTTCAAGCCCCTGTGAGAAATGTGGCATGCCTATGTTTCTGCTGGTGTCAAATGGATGATTTCCAGTGACTGATGATGATGCCAACTGGCTTCCAAAGATCTCATATTTTGCGAAAATAATTCAGAAGCGTAAGGTCCAAAAGACGCCATGAGAATAGTTCACCAAAAATACATTTTCCCAAGACATTGAGCAATTTTAAATAGAGTATGGTGTTTGTTTGTTTGTTTTGCAAATGTCCCAACTGAATTCAGGTCAAAAATTATTCATTCATTTACTGATACAGTTAGTCAGCAAACAATTATTAAGCAGTTCTTATGTACCTTGATGGTACAGTGTAAGCTGTAGAAATAAACAGATGAGTAAGATGCATTTCCTGCTCTTAATGAATGAATGGTTCACAGGGACAAGATATATAACCAGTAACACTATATAACAAATACAGTGACATAGTCAAAGAGTTGTGGGACTTGTTGGGTTGATTTTTTTTAATATGTAAAATACCAGCTGCTCCTCTCTGAGCGTGTATTATACTTCCTCATCACATTCACTAATGATGTAGGATTTCTTGTAGCCACTGGAATATGAGCAGAATTGACATGCTCCACTTCTGAGCAAAGAGCCATTGCTTGGTTTCACTATATTTTCTTTTCCCTATGTCAGCTGAGCAGCAATATCCCAGATAAAGGCTGCTGCCATCCTGGGCCCCCAAGTAAAGATGATTCAGAGGAGAGGCACAGCTGACTTGAGATACACATGTAACATAAATGAGACATAAGTCACCGAGATGTAGAAGTCATTTGTTAGTGCAGTATAACCTGGCCAATCTCTACTGAAACAAATGTAAAGAAGAAATTAATTAGGGGTGGAATATAAGTCAAATGTATTAAGGAAGTGACATACTGGGTTGGGCCCTGAAGGCTGTAGGAGTAGCTAAGTGAACGGGTTTTTAGGGCAGAGGTTCTGGTGTGAGCAAAGACCCTGGTAGTCTGGAAGTATTAGCCTGTATAGGCAAGTTACCCACCACAGTGGATTGTAAAAAGGATGCTAGACTCACATATTAAAGATCCATTGGCCATGGCAAGGGGTATAAATTTTAGGCTGCTGCTTTTTAGGAGCCAAGAAAATATTTTAAGGATTCTAAGTATAAAGAGTTGGTTGCCTTTTGATGCTTTGGCAAGGACTAGCATGGACAGAGATAAAACACTGTGGAGTCTCAGGACTGGAGTTGGGACAGGAGTAGGCCATGATGCTTGAATGATTTGGTTTAGGGCCAAATCAGGCTGAAGTCAACCGAAATCACAAAGGAAACATCCGGAGGGTTTTTGTTCCCTCAAGGTTACAACCCCTTACAATGAAAGAGCCTAAATGATATACCCAGAGGGTAATGGAGGTGGAAATGAATGGAGTCCAAACAGACCTGTAGGACACTTGACTTAGCTCTAAAGAGAACAATGGTAGAGGGAAACAATATTAAGTGGCCAAGCAGCCAGTGCAATACCTTTTCCAGAGAAAAGAGCTTCAGGGCACATGGTGAGCTTTCAAAACCTCTCCAGACTCTGAATTCAGAGCAGGGGAAGAAAATAAAAACAGGGCAGGGTGGGAAGAGAGCAAAAGTGCTGACAGGCACAGTAAAGAAGCTTGTGCTATATGCCAGGCCTTCACCTTGGTAACAGTTCTTTCTTCTCCTGCTCTATTTTATTTCTTAATAAAAGCTCAATCTGAAAGAATCCTTAAAACTCTCTGCTTCTCACCAAGTTTTTCCCACTGAATTGAGACAGCTTGTTGGCTTCTCTTGGCGTATTAGACAGTGATTATATATGAAAAATTGAGATTTTCTAAAAATGTCTATCCATCCAATTTAGGACCTAATGTCTTGGTGAGGCAAAGATACTACAAGCCATCTAAGATGAAATATTTCATTGGTTTCCCATGCAATAGCAAGATAAGAATTCACTATGGCTACCCACAGTCAACCCAGACTATAATGACATTCAGCCACAGGCTAGTTCCCATTTCTCCTAAAGCATTGTTTCTTCTTTGAAGCAGTGCTTACCATGCATCACCTATGCAATCAGCCTCTTCATATTCTTTTTAACATGTCACTGGCTATGTCTTTGCCTACCCAAAACAATTATGTGTCCTCCCTGAGTTCCCAACACTACCGACACTGAAGAGAGGATTTTACGAAGATCTCAACAATAACTACAAAAAGGATCTTACAAGACTGAAAACCTCTATCCCATTCTCATCTCCCTATCTAATTTCTACTCATTTTTTCAAGACCCAGGACGACTCTCACCCACCACTGAGAAGCCTTTTGTGGCATAAGCAAGTTATAGTTACTGTTCCCTCTCAATACTACTTGTTTATCACTTTTTTCTGGTACTTAAGTCATCATCTCTATGACTCAATGTAGAATCATAACTCTGTAATGATAGCTAACTTAGGTGTGAAAGTCTTCTCTGACAAATGTGTTAACTATTTCCTATCTATCTCTCTACCTCTATCTCTCTCGATAGAAATAGAGATATATATGATTTTTTCTACATATAGAGAGAGATGTGATATATATATATTTCTATCTATCTCTGTTTCTATAGAGGCACAAAGGACAAACAAACATGAAGGCTACAAATATGTTTTCTTTTTTTTAAATTCTCACCCAAGGATTTTTTTCCATTGATTTTCAAAGAGGGAGGGAGGGAGGGAGGGAGGGAGGGAGGGAGGGAGGGAGGGAGGGAGGGAGGGAGGGAGGGAAGGAGACATCAATGTGAGACAGACACGTTCTCACGCACAAGCCCCAACCGGGGCCAGGGATCGAAACTGCAACCGAGGTACGTGCCCTTGACTGGGAATCGAACCGAGACCTCTTGGTCTACAAGCCAACGCTCTAACCACTGAGCCAAACTGCCCAGGGTGGCCATAAATATGTTTAAGGCAGTCGAGAAACTTATGTAAATTGGTAACATAATAAACTGACTTTCGAGTTTGACTTGAAACCTCATTATTTTGTTATCCTGCTTAGCACTTTAAAAGGATCAGTCTTTAGTTTGAAAATAAAGTAGTTCTTTGTCTCATTACATTGATCTAGTTTAAATCACATTTTAATTTATTTAGAAATTTCAGATACCATTAATGAAGGTATGAGATTTTTATGCTTGTTAAAAAGGGAAATGGATTGAAAAAAATGGTTGAGAAATACTATTCCATGTCATTTACCTAAAGTCATGGTTCTGGTAATAAGACAAGTGGGAAAATGCTCCTCGTTCCCCTTCAGCTTGATTCAAACATGGGCCCCTGAGGTGCTACCAATGGACTCAAAGGGCATTTATCCCAATGCGAACATGCCACCTGCCACCTGTTACTTTTCAATCGGTAGAACTTCCGCTAGAATCAATGGAGACCTCAAATCTTCCCAAGGGGTTTTCCTTTTTTCTTTTCTTTTCTTTTTTTGGGTTTGTGTGTGTGTATATGTGTGTGTTTTTGACTCAGCATGTAAACAGGCAGACTGGTTCTGGCGCTTCATCCATTTTAGAAGCTTCTTATAGCAGCAATAGCAGAGGCTTTGTAGACAGTATAATTACTCACCCTCAGTATTACACAGCTGCTCTGAGCAAATTTCCCTCTTCTGCTTCAAAAACAAACACAGACAATTGTCTGACTTAGTGCCTATTTTGCCTTCTGTCTCTGCTTCCCTATTAGAAGCAGTTGTTTCCCTTCATATGTGCTTCTACATGCCTCCTTTGAGGAAATACAGTTGTAACTCTATTGGAGAAAGCTCGCCTGAGATGTATCTACCATCTTTTCATGCAGAGCTTTTCTACTGTGGTATTTTAATGTACG
This sequence comes from Miniopterus schreibersii, assembly GCF_964146895.1. Classification (NCBI taxonomy): domain Eukaryota; kingdom Metazoa; phylum Chordata; class Mammalia; order Chiroptera; family Miniopteridae; genus Miniopterus; species Miniopterus schreibersii. Next base: position 93,936,582 of record NC_138104.1, on the reverse strand, counting down.
GAAAAGAGGAATTTCAAATTTCTACTGGGCTTTGAATTTGGCCAAACAAAAACCACAGAGAGCAACTGCCTATTTTTTAAGGATGAATGAACCCAGTTATATCTAGTGTTTTCAACTATTTTCCACATGAGTTGGTTTCACTGGAGACATTTGCTCTGATGTTTTCCCTTTCATCATTAATGTTTCTTAGATTATTAATGTAAAGGAAATATAAACTGTGTTAGGAAGATGACTCACACACATTTCCTAAAATTCTGAGTAGTTACAGAGGCCTCTGAGGATGCTGCCAGTTTCCAGCTGAGCTCCATAGGTCGTGAGAAACAGGAAACCATACAAGGGGCCTTAATAACTGGAGTTTGTTGTAAGGATACACGGGCACTGGAACTGAAAAGACACTGGGAGCCAAGGGAAATCTGGGACTGGCTGTCACCTCCTCTGTCACAGACCACGTGATCTCTTGTTTACGGTTTCTCTGTAGCTCTCTGTATTTGCTTCCTCAAAATCTGGCTGCCATGAGGCACCTGGCTGCTGATTCTAAATCACGAGGCCTCTCTATGTACAGACTTTCAGCCTCAGTTCCTGATGCTGTGTGCCTCATTTTCTCAGTTCAGATTCCCAAGAGAGGTAATCTGATTGACCAACAAAAGATTTTCAAGCCAAGCTATGGATCAGGGATATATCCCACGGTCCCAACAACTATGGTCAAGGAGGGGGAGCCACCTGACCTGTTCTATTTTTGTTTGAGGAACCTCTACTCTGTTTTCCTTAGTGCTGCATGAATTTCCACCCCCACCAGCAGTGCCCGAGGGTTCGCTTTTCTCTACATCCTCGCCAACACATTCTTTGTTGGCTTTTTTATAATAGCCATTCTGACAGGTGTAGTGAGGTAATAAATATCTCACTGTGGTTTTGATTTGCATTTCTCTACTGATTAGTGATGTTAAGCAATTTCCACATGTCTGTTGGCCATCTGTATGTCTTCTTCGGAGAAATGTGTATTCAAGTCCTCTGCCCATTTTTAAATCAGATTGTTGTTGTTTTTTATATACCTATATTGATTTCAGAGAGAGGAAGGGAGAGGGAGAGAGAGAGAGTTGAAACATCAATGATGAGAGAGTCGTCATTGATCGGCTGCCTCCTGCACACCCTCGACCTGGGACTGAGCCCACAACCCGGGCCTGTGTGTTTGTTTTCTTGAAGTTGAGTTGTATAAGTTCTTTTTTTTTTTAAGATTGATTGATTGATTGATTTACTTTATTTTAGAGAGAGGAAGAGAAAGGGAGAGAAAGATAGAAACATTGTTAAGAGAGAAACATCAATCAGGTGCCTCCTGCACACCCCCTACTAGGGATTGAGCTGGCAACCCGGGCATGTGCCCTCACCAGGAATCGAACTGCAACCTCCTGGTACACGGGAGGACACTCAACCAACTGAGCCACACTGGCCAGGAGTATGAGTTTTTTATATATTTTAAATACTAACCCCTTATGAGATGTCATTTGCAAGTGTCTTCTCCCACTCAGCAGACTGTCTTTTGGTTTGGTGATGGTGTCCTTCACTGTGCTAAAGCTTCTGGTTTGATGTCCTTTCGCTTACTTTTGCTTTTGTTGCCCTGGCAAGAATCATTCTTAACACTTCTCAGATGATTCGAATGTACAGCCAGGGTTGTGACCCACTGGTTTGGATCTCTCAGGTCCCCTCCACTTGTCACTCTACCTGGATGTACCTTTAGGAAACTGTGATAGCTATGGCTTTTGTCTTCTGTAGCGTGTTCACTCCACACCTGCCAGTAATAAGCACCTTCTGCTTGTGAACATGCTCCACGTGGTTCTGTGGGGCTAACGCCTTGCTCATCTTATACTGAGCATTTTCTCATTACTGTCATAGCAGATACAATATATGTCATTAAAGAGAATCAAGTGATGGCTATAGCTGTGCCCAATAAACAGCCAAAAGTGTTAAGGGCCCACAGGGTGAAAGATCCAAACAAAACATCCTGAAATCATCATGCTTTGTTTGAATTCAGTAAGGCACACAGTCAGTGATCAAATCCCTAAGAGTCTATAAAGCTCTGTATATGACAGTGGCCCACTCCACTAAACCCCTAACCTTGATTCTGTTGACAATTATTTACAGAGTGGGTTTTTGAAGCAGAAAATCTGGATCCAGAGTCTATAGCTCTTAACTACAAACCCATATCATCCCAGAATAGAGAGCAGAGCAGGCTATTTATTTCTGTTTTGTGATTAATAGATGGCGGAATAACTCTTTCACAACTGTCACTGGTGATGAAAAAAAAATAGCTATTCTCCTGAACTTAACATATTACATTTCAAAGTATTGTTTTTAAAAAATCCATGTTGCCCTGGCCAGGTAGCTTAGTTGGTTAGAGCATGTCCCACTATGTCAGGGTTGTGAGTTCGATCCCTGGTCAGGGCACATATAGAAATCTCTCTAAAATCAATCAATTAAAAAATCCAAGTTGTTACCTGTATATTCTTTTAATTTAATAAGTGGGGAAAGTTCATGTTTAAGTGGCTTACATCAATTGTTTCCAGGATAATTCTGTGTAAAAGGCTTAATCTATTTGCCACCAATTTATCTTCCAAGTCCAAACAACTTATTGAGCACTATTGTGACTCAGTTTCTCTCTTTTCCTCTGACTACCTGAGTAAACACTTGAGAGAAGGAGATAGGAACTACACCAGATGCTGTTGTTAGCTTCAGAACTATAGTGCTCCTAGGATGCTAAAAAACAACAAAGACCAGAGCTACATTTTTTATTTGAAGTTGAAAGTTATCTGAAAGGTACATAAAACTATGCATAACTAGACATTTTTTTATTGACTACTCACATCAGAGGAGACTTGAAGGAACTGTTACTTCAGAATTGGTCTATAAGAGATGATTCTCTGGATAACTTTCCCACATTTGTTTCCCCTTCAATCTCCGTGTCACCTAATCCCTTCCATGTGCATATTAAAACTTTAGAAAAAGAAAGAAAACATTAGAGAAGGGGAGATCCAAGTATGCCATCCCAAAAGATGCCACTTTGGCAAAAGGATTATTTTGAGCTGAAGAAATTATGAAACAGCAGACACAGGAGCAACTCCCTCCCCTCCCCTTTTCTGCCTAAAAGCAGGGGACAAATTTCCCTCTGTAAAGGGGACACAAATCTCCACTTGCAAAGGTGTTCCCCTCCCCTGTACCAGGAAGAGGAGAATGACTCTTCCTCACTTATAACAAACCTTACTAAACAGCCCTTATCTCCCATACATTCCCAAATTGCCTTGCCACAATTTACCACACTCGGGAGCCCCAACCCCCCTCTCCTTGGTACAGTCACTTCCCCCCAATTTATTGCTCTTTGTTAAGATGGTATATAGGCCCCAAATTATAACCACCCCCATAAGTTACTCATGAAGTTTTCCCACATATATACATGTTGCATGCATAAATGAACTGTGTTTTGTCCTGTTCATCTGTATTTTGTCGATGTAAGTCGCAGACCCCATTTACCAATCCTAAGACGGTAGATGAAAAATTTTTCCTCACCTACACTGGATACAGACACTCACATTGAAGTTAAGGCAGAAATGGTCCAAGAGGACCGGCAGGAAGGGGGGAGGAAAGGAAAGTAAAAAAGAAGCCAATACACTTGGGCCCCAAGTTCGGGAAAGAAAATGGTGCTGTCCTCAATTACTCCCTCCATCCTAGCTCTCCATTAACTCATCCAAGCTCAATGTGCCTAATAGCTTTCATTTCCTGCCTACTATTATAAAAAGATGTTCCCTCTGGTAAAAACATCAACAAATCTCCTAATCTTTTCTTGCCGTGATCTGGAAAAAGAGTATGTAAGGTTTTCTCAGGTTGGAAACTGTCCTCACAAAACAAACCTTTTTTTTCAAACCTCTTTAAAGAATGTAAAATCAGGGACATAAATAAGCGATGGCTTCAACCTTGAAACACAAACAAAGATATAAAGTAAGTCAACCTTAAAATTAAAAAATAAAAGCACTCTTGATTTTTTTAATTTCCCCCCAGCTTTTTTGGAAACAAAACTGGCCTATAACACTGTATAAATTTAAGGTATACAAGGTGATGACTGACATGTATATATTGTGAAACGTTTACCACAATAAGGTTAGTTAACGTATTTTTCACCTGACACAATTACCATTTTGTTAATTTGTTATGGTTAGAACATTTCAGATAACTCTCCTAGCAATCTTCGAGCATATAATACAGTATTGTTGACTATAGTCACCATGCTGTACATTAGATTCCTGGAACTTACTCAACTTCTAAATAAAAGTTGAGCCTTTTGACCACTATCTCCCCATTTTGCCACCTAACCCTTCATAGCCATCAGTCTACTGTTTCTAGGAGCTTGACGTTTTTAGATTGCACATATAAGCGAGATCTTCCAGGGCTCGTCAGGACATGGCCTGGCTTACTATCCCTAAATCCTTTGCGGAAATTGCAGGATTACAAACTACAAAATAAATTTGGAGTTTTGACTTCTGCTCTCATTCCGGAGACTGATACGGTGACAGTATAGTAGCGTGTCACAGACCACTCTCTGGGGGCTGGCACCAAGTCTTACTGATCTTGATATCCCAAGCGCCTGAAACAATGACTAGCACACGGTAACCCCTCAAAAATGCTTACAGGTGTTTAACTAATGATGAATGAAATAACTAACCAATTACATGATCAAACAGGTATCCAGAAACTGTCTCAAACTGTTTATTTGTCCTGTGCATTGAGTTAAAACCATAGAGTTGGGGAGTATCAGCAATTTTCTGAAGCAGGCAACAGTCCCCAGCTGTGGCCCAGTAGACAAGGGACACCCAGAATTCTCCTTCTGACCAACAGTCAGCAAATGCCAGGTGAGTCAGGGACCAATGGAGCAAACGATGACACATTCAACTCACAGCCCATCTCTGGGCAAGACGCAGTTGCTAAGAGCTCCTGGCTGAGCTGAGCAAGTCCTCCAGACCCAGGAAGCCAAGGACAGTCCAGGTCAAAACCTGCCAGACAGTGCTCCCATCTGTCTGCCTCAGGCCACTTGGAGCGCTCCACACATCTCACCACGAAGTACACTGGGACCCTTGCTCCCAGGCCCAGAGCACAGTCCTACTCAGATGCCCTGTATCTGCTCCTTAGGAACAGACACTTCATGACTGTCAATGTATCATTAACTGGCCTCTTACATTAATCCATACTATTGGGTAACAGGAAAAAGTTCTAAGGGGTGCCTAGTATAGTTTTCTCATCTCTCCACTTTCCCCAACATGTAAATTTAAACATCTCTCTCTGCTCTAGGTACTGTGCAGAACAGAAATGTCAGAGACAAGAGCTACGAAAATATTCAGCCTCTTTGGGGCTAGTAATCCTGCTTCTGAGAATTTATAAAGAGAAAATATTTCAATAGGGGAAAAACAGCTGTCAGCAGATCTTCATGGAAGTATTATACGTAATAGTAAAAAACTGTAAATAATCTAAATGTTGTAGAATATGAAGACTATGTTGTAAGTCATGATACATCAGCTCGGCACAGTACCCTAAGTTGTTCACAATAATTATGAAGACTGTCTAAAAATGGAAACGTACATAGTAGAATGATCATTCAAAATCGTATCTGTGTTCTGATTGCCATCTGTTATAGTATTGTGAATATAAGGTTTGGAAAAGAACATGAGATAAAATAACATCTGACACTTCAGCAGTGTAAAATTATGAGTATTTTTTTATTCAGAGAATTACCTAATACTGCTAACACTGAGTAGTCAACAATGTGTAATCTCTGAATGTCAGTGTTGCCATAACATCATTTTCTTTTTTTCTTTTTTCTATTTTTAAATTTATGTTTATTGTTGACAGTATTACAGATGTCCCCCCTTTTCCCCCATTGCCCCTCTCCACCCACCCCCAGCCTACTGCACTATTGTCTGTCCATGGGCTATGCATGTATGCATATAAATTCTTTGGTTAATCTCTTTCCACCCCCCTCCCCCATTCCTTCTGAGATCCATAACATCATTTTCTTTGTTTCAGTTAGCACACCAATTAAAAACCAAGAGAAAGAAACTGTAAAGAAATTTGGAGATTGCTATTTTGAAATCCACTATCATATTACAATTCCTAGAGGTCGGGTACTATGCCATTCAGTTTTTAAGTCTCCGTGTAATCCAGCACAGTGTCTCATACACATTAAGCGCTCCATAAATACTGTTAAATCCAGAGAAGGAATAGTTCGCCACCCCATCCCACGAAAGAACTGGCAACAAAGCTATGGAGAGCAGTCACATTAAAAGAAGTCATCTAAAGGCTCTGTCTGGGTTGGAGACGTTCAGAGGCAGATTCAGGCACAAGTAGTTTACTCTGGAGGTGACCCCAGGAAGCAAGCCAGGGAAGAGAAGCCAATAAAGGGTGCATCACTGAGCAGGTTACTGCTGTGGGAAACTGAGGCTCAGTACAGCTGGGACATACTGTAGAACATGTCCTCAGACATCCTACCAAAGGGCGAGGGAGCTGCGGAGTTCACCCATCACCTTCTCGACCAGTTCCTGAGGGCTGCTTCCAGGGCGTCCGCCAGGCCTGCACACGGGTGGAGCATAAGCCCACCAGGAAAGCCCCATCGCGAGAAAGCAAGTGTTCCTGGTGAGAAGCCAATGTCCGTGCGTACGGGACTCAGCAGCGTGTTCAGGGGGCTACGTGACAGAGGGGCTGACAGTGCTGCCACAGGGCTGCATGAGCGATGCCAGGCAGGCAGCTCAGGCCAAGCGCTCAGCCCCGGTGCGGAGGAAGCAGAGCTTGGGCCAGTCCTTAGAGGGCAGGATGCGGGTGAGATCATAACCACTGTATCACAGGTCTCCTGGGACGTGTGAACTGGCCAGCACCACACCTAGCCCTTGATGGGTGCTCAGAAAATGTTAGTTTCGATCCTTTCCCCGCTCAAGAGTGTGGAGAGCCTTGAAATTGCTATTCTGTGAATGTTCTGACACTCAAGTGGCAGAGTGGAGAAAGCAGGGCGTGAGTCAAGTCCCCGGGCTGCGGGTGTCAAGGGGTGCTCCACGATGAGAGGAAGAAAGGGTTAGCTGGAGCAAGTCTCTTCGTGGCATCGTTATTATCAATTTTGGTGGCACAGAGGAGAGAAAGCAATCAGGGCCAGCAGGAGGGATGGAGATGTGGGGGCTGACTGGTGCCTCAAATCAAACTCCATCAGGAATGTTTGGAGAGATTTTTGTTAAAGTATCTTGTGTCAGCTGTGGTCCCTTTACATGTGAAGGGGAAGATGACCCTTGCCTTCAAGGACAGGGAACAAAGGGGAGACAGGGTGGGGGTGGTAGGAGGCGACCACCTGATCCTTATTTTTTCCTGCTGAGAAGTTTGGGACGTTCTTCCAACCCCACCCCAGCCACCCACTCACATTGGAACCAACAGTCAGAACGGGCTTGGTGACCAGAACCAGAGCCATCTTCTCCAAAGTTTTGACAATCCGGCAACCAATGTGAGGATGCACTCTGCAAAGAGACCCAGATCACAGTCACTTCACAGTGGTCAGATCCTGGCACCTCCACAGCAATCCCGGGGTTTGAGCTGGGCAGGGAGAGAGGGGATGCAGGATGCAGTAAGGAAGCTGCGAGGGCTTCTTTTCTTTAATCTTTATTGATTTCAGAGAGAGGAAGGGAGAGGCAGAGAGAGAAACATCAATGATGAGTCATTGATCAGCTGCCTCCCGCACACCTCCTGCTGGGGATGGAGCCCGCAACCCGGGCCTGTGCCCTGACCGGGAATCGAACCTTGATCTCCCGGATCCTAGGTGGATGCTCAGCCGCTGAGCCACGCCGGCCAGGCATGAGAGGGCTTCTTAATAACCAGCCTCCTGAGCGGAATTGGAAACCAGAGCCCTCTGGGCATGAGCACTGCCTTTCATATGGCCCTGAGAACAGCTGCTGTGTGCATTTTTCTTTTCTTTTTTAATTAAATTTCTTGAGGTAACACTGATTAATAACATTATATAAATTTCAGGTATACAACATTAAAATTTGATATCTGTATACTCTATTGCGTGCTCATCCCCCAAAGTCTAGTTTCCTTTTGTTACCATATATTTAATCCCCTTTAGGCAGAAGAGCATGTTGTATCCGCCCTAATTCTCCTAATTCTTGGTGACTACTGATAATCTTCACTTGAGATATAGCGGAAAGAGCCCTGGACATACCATCAGGCTGGGCTCAAACCCCACTTCGTCTGTGCTACTCCATTCTAGCTGCACCCTTCCAGCCAAGTTAGTCAGTTCTTCACCTGTAAAACAGTGTCAGCACAAGGCTCAGTGATAAATACTAACCTCCCCACCCTGTATCAGGCAGTGCTCTAGTTGCTCATTCCAGATCCATCACAGTCTTGTTGGGTAGGCGCTAATATTACAACCCTTTATACAGATGAAGAAACGAGGCACAGAGGGAGCATGCGACTTGCTCCAGGTCACACAGCTATTAAGCAGCAGATTGAGGCTTGAACCCAGGCAACCTGGCTGCAGGGCCTGCCCTTTAAACCACCTTGCTCTATTACCTCCCAGGAGGTGCAAGTACCTGGCGACCATGCAGGTGGGACTCAATACTTTTCTTTACGTTTACATGTTGAAATGTACAGTGAAGAGAACTTGGGCTTTGGAATCAGGCTACCCGGATTCCCATTTAATTGCTGTGTAATCTTGGGCAAGTACATCATCTCTTTGAATGTCAGTTTCCCGAAAGTCAGAGGGCTTCTTGGATATGTGAATTTACCTGCAACAACCTGGCAGTTGATAGGTGCTGAGATAAATGTATGCAGAGCCTTAAATTTCTCTGTGTGTCCTACCACTTTAAGCCTTTTTCCCTTGTAATAAACCAAAGGGGCAAACAAAACTAATAAAAGCCATGAGGCATAGTATCTCAGGATCTCTCTGAAAATGTCCTGGGCAGGGGTGTGTGTGTGAAAGAGGGCATAGAGGGGATAAATCGTGATTGGAAAAAATAAAAGAAAATTACCTAGATTTTTCCTGATGGAAGGAAAATAAGAAACAGGAAAGATGTTTAGGGGGGAATCCATTCCTAAACATAATAAATGACATCAAATAAGAGACTGGGCAGCCAGGGTGATAGGCATCTTGTTAATACAATCAGCTGGTATTCTGCCCAATTCCCCTTCCTTTGACTAAACCTACTGCCTAGCTTATTTAACGTCTGAAGAACTATAAAATTCTGCATTATGATAGAGCATTAAAAAAATTTAATTCAAATTCCAAATTCTTTAAGACAAATCCACTTCCTTCTTTCTTCTTTGGGTAATAAAATCATTATTCAAACCCTGGAAAAGCATGGGTTTCCTCTCCTTGCCCACTGCCCCCACCAAGATTTTAAAGATTAATATTTCCTGTAAAGAGTGGGTCTATTGTAGCACCCATCCAGCAAAGCTTTTTCACCAAATGATTTTCTTGAGAGCACAGTACTTTGCCATAAAGGAAATGACATAACTCCCAAGATCTTTTTTCATAACCTCTATTAGAATGTAAATCATAAGAGCAAATGTGTACTGACACAAACACCCTATAGCTTAAGTTGTTTACACCTTGCTAGAAATTATAAAACCCAGATCAAATCTGTCAGATTTGGGATACGAGTCTAAGACTTAGGAGAAATTAATGGGCAATATTTTCAGTGTCTCCCTGAAACTCCCAAAGCTGTATCTAAGGCAACTATACAAATCCACAAAATTAATTTCATCCCCCAAATCAAAGCAGTTGCATTAATAATTAATAAATTTCAAAGCCATCTCAATTGTGTCTACAAATTTAGCACAGATTGAGATCAAACCTGGGACATAATTCAATTTTCCAAACTATGAACCCAATGCCGATGGACAATAAAAATGTTGACCCACATATAACTATTAAATTAAATATCATTCTGATCATTATCATCGTCATACTGTCCTTTGCAGGAAAAGTTGACAACTATTGACCCACTTTTAGTAGGCTGTGCTCTTGAAATGTTTTGTTTGTTAGAGTGTTGAACTTGTTCCAGACATCTTCACTCAGTTCCAATTCTGATCAACATTTTCAAGGACACTAGCCAGGGTTAAGTGAGCAGTCTATGGACAAGAATTAGAACAAAGACAACTGTTTCACCAAGGAACCAAACCCATGACCCTGACTCCATCAGCAGCTAAGCAGTTATGGTAAATCATATAGAAACCAGCAGCACAACTACTGTAGAGCTCTTCAAATATAAGTCTAAAGATGTTGAAGAAAGCTGGATAAAAGATGCAGTATATCATTATGATTTCATAGCTGTCATTGGAACCATATACTTAACCACAGACTACTCAAAAATCACAGGACAATAGATGATCTCTAAGTTTATTGAGGGATTTAAATTTATGGACCAATAGAATTTGGAAATAAAGTGCTTGTCCATTTCAAGTTAAGAAAACCATGTTTTATCCAACCTGATGAGACCAAGTTTCAGTACAGCTCACTATGTCATGGTAAGTATATTAGTTTCTTAGAGCTGCTGTAACAAATTACTACAGTGGTACCTCGGTTTTTGAATGTGGTCCGTTCCAGAAGACTGTTCGAGCTCTGAAATGTTTGAAAACCGAGGGATCTACAGCCAACAGCTGGGCCTCAGGATCTTGCCCTCAGTGGAAGCCATGGGGCACGCTCGACTCCCGAGGCGGGTTCGAAAACCATAGCATTTCAGGGTTTACGGTGTTCGTAAACCAAAATGTTCGTCCATGGAGACGTTCGAAAACCGAGGCACCACTGTACAAACTTGGTAGCTTAAAACAACAGAAATGTATTCCCTTTCATAGTCCTGAAGGCCAGGAGCCTGAAATCAAGGTGTCAGCAGGGCCATGCTCCCTATAAAGGCTCCAGAGAAGAATTCTTCCTTGCCTTTTCCTAGCTTCTGGTGGCTCTAAGCAATCCTTGGAGTTCCTTGTGTTGTAGCTGCATTACGCCAACCTCTGCCTCTGTCTCCATATGGCCTTCTTCCCTGTGTGTGTGTGTGTGTGTGTGTGTGTGTGTGTGTGTGTGTGTTGAACTCCCCAACTTATAAGGACACCAGCCATTGGATTTAGGGCCCACCTTTATCCAGTATGACCTGGTCATAACTAGTTACATCTGCAAAGACCCTATTTCCAAATATGGTCACATTCTGAAGTTCTGGGTGGACATGAATTCTTGAAGGACACTTCTGCTCACTACAGTGGGCATTCTCTATTTGCCAAAGAGTCACAGCTCTTAGCAGGCTGATCTCCTATAAGGCTTCTTGGTTCTATTTAAGGGTAGGAGACTGCAAACTGTTTTCCTTCCAAGTCTGCTAACTCCAGCATAAGTTGATAGTCTACAAACAATGTCCAATTCAAAATAATATATTAAACACATACATGATTTTTACCTTCTTTTATTTGCCAAGACATCTGAGCTCTAGATAAAATTTAAAATTGACACAGAAACCAGCGAAAGCAAAAGCAGCAATTTTAAACTATGATTCTTTTGACATTTTTGACCAAATATTTGGTAATTAAGCAATTCACACTAGCCAAACACAAAGGTGTTTCTAATGTTCAGCTAAACTGAGAACAACCCTAGAGCAGTGGTTTTCCAACTGTGATCCCCAGACCACCAGCATCAGCTGGGAGCTCCTTAGAAGTGCGGAATCTCAGTCCCCAGCGAGGCCCCCTGACTCCAAATCTTCATTCTAACATTATTGTCCAAATGATCCATATGCTCTGTTCTTAAACTCGGATGCCAAAAGTAAAAGGGCAGTCTAAGCCTCCCATACAATTCCATACTTTCTGGCAGCAACGGGTATTTGTTTTGCTGAGGGTTGATGGGGAATGTTAAACACATACACACACACACACACACACACATGCACGCACGCACACTGGTCCTTTGCCTTCCCACAGAGTGTCAGCAGCTTTCCAAATGCACAAGCTGTTTCCATGACATCAAACCCTTCATCTGAAGCAGATATGCCAACCATCCAGGAGTGTGATAGCACGATGCACCGTTTCATATATATTTTATTTGTGTTCTTGGTCTCAAACATCTCCTTCTTGAAAAAGAAACCCTCATGAAAAAACCTAATATTTAGAGCAACACTTTAATTGACAAATGTGTCACGCTTTTTTTCTCCTGTAAGCAGGGCACTCTGAAGGGTTCTGTGTTAAATCTCCTGTCATGGTTAATCCATCTGGAAGAGTAAAATGAATGACTAGGGAAATAATTATAGGGCTCTGAGGATGGGTTCGCCCCAATCTAGTGAATGTTTCCATTTCCCCATCTCAGTTCCAAGCCATTTTATTCTTAATATAATCTTTTTTTATTTTTAATCCTCACCCGAGGATATTTTTTCCATTGCTTTTTCAGAGTGGAAAGGGGAGAGGGGGAGAGAGACAGAGAGGGAGAGAGAGACACACACATCGGTGTGAGAGAGAGACACTGATTGGCTGCCTCCCACACGTGCCCTGACGGGGGCCAGGGATCAAGCCTGCAACCCAGGTACGTGCCCTTGGCCGGAATCGAACCCAGGACCCTTCAGTCAGCGGGCCGACGCTCCACTGAGCCAAATTGGCCAGGGCTCTTACTATAATCTTAAAGTCAATTTCTTCTTTGATGAACATGCATTTTGCTCACTTCCCCAGACAAATAACAGAAAAATCTTCCCTTTTGCAGCATCTGTACTTAACAATATCCTGACATGAGAGACCAACTCAGGAGTTTGACTACAAGGAACTCATTTGCATTAACGGCAGCCTGGAAAGGTAGTGAAGCAAGTCCCAGCCTCTCACTAAAAACCCTCCTGCCTTGCGTGTTCATCACCACAGGTTTCCCAAATTAATTTACTCAATCAGCAGATTTAAAGGGAAACCACGGTATGTTTAATGCCAACCAGTCTAAAAATAGTCAAGTCTGTTCTGCAGGGAGCAGACCAAATTCAAAAATGCAGAAAGGAACCATGTGTAAAAAGGGCGATTAAATAAGCACATACTCAATACAGCTCACAGCCACAGAGCGAGCTACAGGCTCTGATGCAAATCAGCCTCGCTGCGGAAGGTTCAGGCAGGAGCTGTTAGGAATTCTTCACGGCATTTTCTAGCCCATGACACCTACCAGGCTTTCGCCCACCTGCTCACGCACCAAGTAAAATGCGAGAACAGAGCGTTGCTTGAATGCATAATTCCCAAATGCTTAAGGCAACTAGATGTCTGAATTTGAGGGGTTTCAGCCCATTCCTTGCTCCTGTGCTCCTGGGATTCAGCCATTCAATCCTAGGGCTGCAGGGCATGAATCACTGCCGTAAATCACCTTCAATTTCTAAATATATAAGGAGAGTTTAGAGGGAAAATAACAAGGTGACATTCTCTCCGCAACCTTCAAGAGCTGGCTGTGTGACAAGAGCCAGCGCCAGGGAAACCTAGCCATCGGAAAGAAGAGGCAGCCCAGAGAATCCCTTTGAGACAGACGGAGGGATAACAGGAAACAAGAGAAAGGAGCGGGAGGGGAGCAGGGGCTGACAAAACAGAGCGGCGCTTAGAGCTCAGCCAGCTGCCTTGCTGTCGTTTCGGCTTCTCCAGGAGGCAAGCGTGCTGCCTTTCCCACGCAGGTGAGGCAGCGCCCTCCCATCCCACCTCTCCAGGAGGACGTGGCCTGCGTCTGCTTTGCTCACTTCAGCATCGAGCACATTGACGGACACATAGTAGGAGTTCAATGTATATTTGTTGATAGAATGAATGAATGAATCAAATAACTGGTTAATTCATGAGACAAAAAGTGTTCCCAGCAAAGTTTACTAAATATTATAGGGCGTCCCCCAAAAATGTATACACACTTTAACAGCCGATCTATTACATTTTGAAAATGAAATGTATTTTAATAAACGCTGCCTTTATAATTACTCAAAGTCTGTATACATTTTGGGGACACCCTGTATTTTTTGAAAAGTATAAGAAATTTAAAAAACCTTATTAGAGGAAACGATTGTGTTTTCCTAATAGAACATACACAATATGAATTGAAACATACGCAAGAAATTCAGTCAGGACTTTCTGAGTTTGTTTCAATAATTTATCCTGCATTGATAGCCCGGCTGAACTGAAAAGCTAGGCCCAAGCTCTGAGCTTTGATCAAAGTCCCTGCCCTGCACTTGGCCTCTGTATTTTACAATAATGTTCAGCTTCCTGGTTCCTAGGATTCAAGCACCCTATGGAAGCTGGTGGTGGTGATGAGAAGATTTCCCTGGATAGATGAACCAAGCAGGTTTATGAACCAACATGCAGCAGCAATTAACAAGCACATGAAAAAGATACTGACTAGAAAATGTGAGAGAGTCTGGGAAAGAGGCGTGTTTTTAGCATAGCCACACACAGAAGAAATTTAAGAGGGAGTAAATCTTGGCAATGTAAAAGGCCTGATTATCTTGCAGATGCTCTACTATGTAAGGGATCGTAATAGCTTACATCATCCCGACTCCCTGTCCATGCCCCATCAGGCATCCGATAACAGATAGATGGCCCTAAACAACTCAGCCCACACAGTAAATGGAGGAGAGGCAGGACCCTGTATGGGGCAGGTGGATGCCAAATGCTCCCTCCAGCACTAAATTTCTACTGGAACCTGGATTGCCCAGGCCACAACAGCCTTTAGACACAAAAGTGGACCATAATAAAACATCCTGGCTCTCCAATCCCTCTTCAATGCCTTCCCAAAGTCAGGATGTTTCTAAGAGACACCCCATGTGGGCTCTGCATCTGTCTTCTCTGCTACTCTCCCTGGGGGAGCTCAGCCATGGACACCTGCAGAGCTCATGTCTTACGCCCTTCTGCCCACTGCAAAACAAAGAGATCAGCTCCTCCCTGCAACAGGGACGACTGTCATAACTGCTGCCCAGGCCACACCGGGCGTAGCAGAGAGCAGCCAGTGTCCTGACACTATGGCCTCCTGCTCTCCTTTTCTCCCGTTGCCAGCACCTCCAGCTCCCCACCAGAGGGCTCACTCTCAGCCTATGCGAGGGGCGGGCGGGGCGTGCTGAGATGCCCCAGGGGCATTTCTCAGCCAGTAATGATTGAATTCAGGGATAAAACCCTCAGCTTCCTTGCCTCTTCGGTGGAATAACTGAGACATGTTTTATATTATCTCTCAAAGGCCCCAATAAGATTGAGCTTCAGTTAGCCACAGTGGAGACCTGCTCAATGGTGGACCCTTTATTGGCATGTTACCAAATATGCTTTTATAGCCCAGCCTGTGTGGCTCAGTGGTTGAGCATCGACCCATGAACCAAGAAATCTCTGGTCCGGGCACTCGATCCCCAGTGGGGGGCATGTAGGAGGCAGCCGATGGATGTTTCTCTCTCATCAATGTTTCTCTCTCTCTCTCTCTCTCTCTCTCTCTAAAGTCAATAAAAATATATTCAAAATTATATGCGTGCTTTTGCATTTTGTAACACAGGCTTCCTTTCCAAGCAAGGAAACACTCAATGACTTTTGTTCCTATGCAGACATGTAGTGTGACATTACAACGTCCTATGAAAGGGGAAGTGTGGCAAATATGTGAGAGCCTGCCTGTGTCACCTCAGGCCTTACCATGGTCGTGAACTCCTGGCCCACTGCAGACTGCCAGCACCGGCAGCTCTCTACCTGAGAGCTTTCTTTGGCTACTAGAGCCCACATTGCTACCTGCAACAGGCTGAAAAAGGCAGGGAGTTGGTGCCCTGATGAGATAGCTCTGAAGCACACATTCTATGCTGGCTCCCAGTGTTTCCAGTTACCCATGGTGCTAACTTGCTTGATAACACACCCCTAACTTCCCTAACTCACTTCTCCACTTCCTGCTAGTGCGTCCTGGGATCACCTCCAAATGACAGCCACACCTCCTCGTATTGCACTTTCTTTATTGAGCTTCACAGATGTTGTCTTTTTTTTTTTTTAAAACAAATTGAAGGCAAGACACTCCACCAATGAAAAGGTTACAACTTGCTTTAGTGCATACTTGCTTTATTGAGGGGGTCTGGAACTGAACCCACATTGTATCCAAGGTCTGCCTGTAACTTTTTGGACTGGAATCGTACCTCAGAGTCTGCTTCTGGGGAAAGATAGGCTAAGATAGGGGACATACATAATTCCCACTGCAAGTGGCAAATAAGCAGCCAGAGGAGGACATGAAACCTTAAGTCCACAAATTCTGTTTCCTAAAAAGTTTGGTGTAAGGGCAAAATGAAGTCCTTGGGGTTCAAAGAACTTAGGCTTATTGACCAAAAAATTAAATCTAAAGCAACATTTATGAGCCCAATACTAGGTTACCAAAGATTCTCATCTACTCTGGTCCTTCAGGATTTTCTTTTTCAATTAAATTTATTGGGGTGACACTGGTTAGTAAGATTATATAGGTTTCACATGTACATTTCTATGACACCCGATCTGTATATTGCACTGTGTGCCTACTACCCAAAGTCAAATCATCTTTCGTCACCATGTATTTGGCTTCCTTTACCCTTCACTATCCCTTCCGCCCACTTCCCCTTGGTAACCACCATACTGTCTGTGCCTATGAGTTTTTGTTTGTTTGTTTTTCTTGTTTGTTCATTTGTTGCTTTCAGTTTTATATCCCATGAAACACATGGTTCTTTTTCTGTCTGATTTATTTTGCTTAGCACGATATTCTCAAGCTCCAACTACATTGTCACAAAGAGCAGTATGTCATCTTTTCTCATGGCTGAGTAGTCTTCAGCATTTTCTACTGTAGCTCATCCACAGAAAGTGATGGGCTTCCTAAAGGAACAATGTCTAGACTGTCTTAGAAAAGCTGCAGGGAGGCCAGCGGGGCGTGGCTCAGCAGTTGAGCATAGACCTAGGACCCAGGATGATCGCGGTTCGATTCTTGGTCAGGACATGTGCCCAGGTTGCGGGCTCGTGCGGGAGGCAGCCGATCAATGACTCTCATCATTGATGTTTCTCTCTCTCTCTCCCTCCCTCCCTCTCCCTTCCTCTCTCTGAAATCAATAAGGACACATTTAAAAACAGAAAACAAAAAGAAAAGCTGCAGGGAGTAGTTAACATGCGCTTAGAAAATATTAAATCATTGCACCCATTTGTTCTTCACCTTTCAAAAGTGCACTTTAATAAAACAACCATATCTTTTATACTTATTATAAAATAGAGGCTCCTTGTAGGTAACCTGAAAAATTCTGAACAAAATGGGAAAATAAAAGCTCCATCACCAAAGAAATGCAACATTAAATTTTGATGTATTTTCTTCTACTTCTATACATATGTATATATTTGTAAATATATATATATATTTTAAAATATATCTTTATTGATTTCAGAGAGAGGAAAGGAGAGGGAGGGAGGGAGAAACATCAATGATAAGAGTCATTGATCGGCTGCCTCCTGCACGCCCCTGACCAGGGATCGAGCCCGCAACCCAGGCATGTGCCCTGACCGGGAATCGAACCCCGATCGCCTGGATCCTAGGTCGATGCTCAACCGCTGAGCCATGCCCGGCCAGGCTAGATATATATTTTTGCAAAATTAGGATCATTCTATATAATATTTTAAATAGATATAGTGACGGCTCTCAATTTGCCATTCTCATTAGAGCTGGAGACTCATGAATAATATTAAATCAACAAATAATACACCAAAAACCACCATTTTAGTTTTCTTTTTTAATCTCATCCCTCTCCTGTTTAATGAAAAATTTTACATTATCTGATTTTTTAACCAAAGCAGGCTGATTAAAATAACAACCTTTCCTTCTCTGCACATCTTTCTAAAAACTGTTAATGAACAGCAAACTGGTCAATCAGCAGGTGAGAGCAGAGAAAAGGGACAGGGGCCAAGTTGATGGAGCCGATAACTAGCTTCAGATAATCAAGGCTGATTGTGCATTCACTTTCCCATGGACATCTGAAGGTGTGAAGGGCAATTACCAAGTGCATTAAGTGGAGGGAGTTCTATGTGGCTTCTTTTGTAGTCTCTGATCACCTGTTGAGCTGGTAGAGACCTCTTTCTGGGACTCAGTTGTAATCAGTATAGAGAAGGAAGGACCCCAACAGGTGTGGCCCTGAATTTGGTGAAAGGTTGGAAAATATCCCCTCTGAAGTTACAGTTAATAAGAGCTAGCATATAAAGGGTAGGTGCCCCTCCTGCAGATAACTCATCTAGAAGATAACTTCTAAGGACATTGGCTCCTGATAAAAAAGAATGATTCACTAAATCTCATAAAGAGGCTTCCGTTCATCCCTAAAATGAAATCTAAACTGCAACGACTGGCAGATAAACTATAGCATTGGAAACCAGCTCCTCTGAAACAAGGAAGTGTATAAGGGCAGAAAATTGTGATCATCGAAAAGGGAGGCAGGGAGGGGCTGTGATGAAAAGTAACACTTATTAAATCCTATGCGTGCATTTGGGGTAGGTGTTTTATATCAGTGAAACTTCAAACTACTCTACGAAAATGCACTTTACTCTTTCCACCTTACATGTACAGAACCTGAGGCCTCCAAGAGATTAGGTAATAAATGCTAGTACATCGAAGAGCTGGCATTCCAACCCATAACTGCCTTATTCCAAAGTGCTGGACAGTTAAATGTCAGTGTTTATCAGAAATATTTCCGGCAAGAGAATGCCCTGATTCTGTTCACCTGTTGCGGTTATATAGACTGAAAAACTTTTACAGTCAGCTACAAAATTTGACAGAAGGATTCCCTAATTCCATTCAACTTCTACTTCTTACCAAGAAATCATGTGAGGTCACCTCCTGAGTGGGCATCCCCGGCATAGACTGTGGGCCACATCTTGCCAGTGATAGTTCTCAACGTAAATTGATAAACTGGCAATTTATGACTGACTGGTGTAGAAAACCCTGGATTTGCTCTCCAGCAACTATTTCCTCCACTTTGTCTGCCCTGCCTTTATCCTTTCTGATGGGACCTCTGCACTCCTCCTCTACGTGTTCATATATTCATAACACGAAACATAGAAAGGAATCCCATTCCTCTCGCCACGGAGAACTTTAGGAATGGGCATGTACAGCAGCTCTAGCCAATAAAAGGAGAGGGCAAGTATGCTTCCGGGCTTATGGGAAAAGCTTCTTCATTCTTTTTTTAAAATTTATTTTATTGATTTCAGAAAAAGGAAGGGAGAGAGAGATAGAAACATCAATGATGAAAGCCAATCATCGAGCGGCTGCCTCCTGCACGCCCCCTGCTGGGGATTGAGCGCACAACCATCTCTGTCATATCCTTCCATCATTCCTTCTTTGAATTTCATCAGCTGACTGATATTCTTTGAATGAGTTCCCATTTCTGAAGCAAGTTTAAGTTTCATTAGAAGTTCTGAAGTTTTGTCCCTTGCACTCAAAATTATCCTAACACGCATATAAAAAAATACTGAAAGTGTAACAAAATCACATGAGGTAATCACTAAAATATTTTATTTATCCCAAAGTTTAACCAATACTGCAAGGAAGACAGCAAAGATAAAAACCCTGTTAACAGAAAAATTAGTTATTTCTCCAAGTTCAAATTTAATAAAGACCCCATCCTCGTGTAAAATTTCCAGTCTTCCTCTAAGTACAAGAGAAGCTAAACTGACAGAAAGAGCAGGACTGTGAGAGAGATGGAAATGTGTCTTTAAGGAGAACATGGTATTTCTAAAGAGAAGCCAGCCTTCACTCCACCTTATCAAAGAGGGGACATGACATACTCCTGTCCTTGAAACTAAAGTGGAGATGGGGAGACGAAATCATTGTTTGTCAAGTTGGCAGGTTCTGAAAGAAGAGGGATCTGAAGCATTGAGAGATGGTGTCAAGGTATGACCAGGTAGAAAGTGGGCAAAAACTGCTCCTTTGAAGTTCCCAGGTTTCAAAAGATAAACAGAAATCGGAACGTATCAGTGTCACCTGAATTGAGGATACGAATCATGAGAGGAGAGATGGGGTATATCTGCTTTCTCTGAACTAGTGCGACATGGGTCAAAGAAGAGGATTTGAGAAAAGAGGGAGAGGTTGCCAGTCAGAAGATTCCTAAGGGACCACCGAAGTCTAGGAGAGGTTCTTGGGATTGAGCCCCCCTCCAACAGGCCTGTGAAGGACACCATCAGTTCATGCCAAGCCTACAAATAAGGTAGGTATACTGGGGTGACACAAAGAAAAAACTACCACTCTTCCTACTACCAACAGTGTTCCGGCTTATGTACAAGAAAAGCAGTTGGGACCACAATAAAGAAGACAGTCAACTTGTCATGGGCAATCACATAAGAAAGCATCTGGGGGTTTTTCCTGTACCTCCTCCCAAGTCCAGCACCAGAGGGGCAAACACAAAGAAAAGGGCAGAAATGTGCATCTCTGTATTACATATTTAGAAAAATAAATATTATAAGAAAAGAATGAAGCCACATCCAAACACTCAGAATTCTTACCTGCTTTCACACTATTCGCCTCCTCACTCCCAAAAAGGAACCTTTGGACTTGGGAGAGTGTTCATCAGAATAAACCGAAAAACCTCCCTCCTATGTCTTATATGGTTCTTGAATGACTAAAAAGCATTGGCATCAGGAACTACACATTACAAAGAGTAAACTGGATACAGAGTGGGAAGTGTAAAACAGTGTTAATGCCGGAATGAATATGTGTATAAAGGTCATCTCAATAGATGCAGAAAAATTATTTGCCAAAATTCATCATCTATTCATGACTTAGAGGGAAAAAAATCTCAGCAAACTAGGCATATACGGAAACACTGCAATCTGATAAAGGGCATCGACAAAAGCCCTGCAACCAACATCATACTCATGGTGAATGGCAGGAGCTCAGCTGAGCTAGAGAGAGCGAAACTGCCAGGTGGCTAGAGTAGATGGTTAAAGAAAGCAGCCAAAAATGAAAGCAACAATAAGGCTTTTAACCACTTACTGCAAGAGTATAAACAAAAGGCTAAAACCAGAGAAAGTACACATCCCCACACCCCCAAACTCTTATCGTCTCCACCAGTTGAGGGTCAGATAGATCTTCACCAATGTGGGGGAGGGTCGTCTCACTGTTTCTGATCCCAAACAAAAAGCAGTTTAATGGGCTCTGGCCAAGGGGAAGAAGAAAGGGGAGGGCTAGGTGTGGGAAACTTTGGCCCCGCTCCGGTGATTCCCAGAGGCCCCGCCCCTCCCTACCTGCAAGCTCATCCAAGCCATTTCCAGTGGCTTTTCTAAGCAAGTGGCCTCTCCAGGCTCATGCTAGGACTCTCCGAAAATCTCTCAAACACGCAGCAGCTGGCCTCAGCGTGCCCCATATGGCTTGATAAGTGGCCTCAGGCCTAGCACTAGTCACAGCCTGCATCGATTCATAGCATGGCCTCTCCTGGACACCTCAAAGCCCAGCACAAGTAGCAGCCAGCTACGGTTTGCTGTGTAGCTCATGCTGAGTGGCCCTGGGCAAGGCACTGGCACAGGCTGATTTTGCACCTCCTGGGAGGCCCCAGAAACAGTGCACCTGGTGGTCAGACTCAACCATGCTGGATTACAACCCTACCACATCCATGAGTGACACACTCAAGAGCCACACTTGGTGAACAACAAAGCTCCACTGAAGTGAATCCTGCTCCATAGGGGTGTCTCCAGCACAGCAGCTCTTTGGCTGTAGTTGCAGCTGGTCCTTACAGCCGACTGGCCTGTGGGTCAATTCCTCCCAGTGATGTCAGCAGCAACCAAGGCTCAACTACAACAGGACAGTGCACACAGCCCACACAGGGGAGCACCTAGCAGGCCCAGCTCAGGTGACTGGGGAGGCTGAGCCACTGGGCCCTACAGGACACCTACTACACAAAGCCACTCTACAAATTCCAGGATACATAGCAGTTCTACCTAATACATAAAAACAAACACCTGGAAGCAGCCAAAAAGTGGAGGCAAAGAAACATGTCACAAAGGAAAGAACAGAAGAAATCTCCAGAAAAGGAACTAAATGAAATAGAGCCAAGCAAGCTACTAGATACAGAGTTCAGAATAATGGTTATAAGGATGCTCAAGGATCTTAGTAAGACTATTAAGGAAACTAGTGAGATCATCAATGACATAATAAAGTACCAATCAGAAATGAAGGCTACACCAACTGAAATGAAGAATAATTTACAGGGAGGCAACACTAGAGTAGAGGATGCTGAGAATCAAATCAGCAATTTAGAATATAAGGAAACAAAAAACACCCAACCAGAAGAGCAAAAAAAAAGAATCCAGAAATATGAAGATAGCATATGGAGTCTCTAGGACACCTTAAAGTGGCCAAACATTCGAATTATTGGAGTGCCAGAAGGGGAAGAAAGAGACCAAGAAATTGAAAACCTATTCGAAAAAATAATTACATAATTACAGAAAAGTTCCCCTACCTGGGGAAAGAAATAGACTTACAAGTCCAGGAAGCACAGAGAGGCCCAAACAAGAGGAACCCAAAGAGGCCCACAGCAAGACACATCATCATTAAAATGCCAAAGGTTAAAGACAAAGAGAGAATCTTAAAAGCAGCAAAAGTAGTTAGTTACCTCCAAGGGAGCACCCATACGACTGTCAGCTGATTTCTCAACAGAAACTTTGCAGGCCAGAAAGGGGTGGCAAGAAATATTCAAAGTGATGAAAAGCAAGAACCTACAACCAAGATTACTCTACCCAGCAAAGCTATTATTTAGAACTGAAGGTCAGATAAAGAGCTTCACAGATAAGAAAAGCTAAAGGAGTTCATCACCACCAGACCAGCACTACAGGAAATGTTGAAGGGTCTTCTTTAAGAAGAAGCTAATGAACAAAAGAATCTGACAAACTAAATAGATCCAGAGACACTGAAGCATGCCACAGACAGTCATATCTCAGAGGGAAGCGGGAAGGGGGGGGGGGTGGAGGGTGGAAAGAGATTAACCAAAGAAGTTATATGCATATATGCATAACCCATGGACATAGACAATAATGGGGTAAAGGCCTGGGGAGGGGGTGGGAGCAAGGTGGAGAGGGTCAATGGGGGAAAAATGGGATATCTGTAATACTTTCAATAATAAAGATAAATAAAATAAGAACCAAGTTGGAGGGTTCACACTACCTGATTAACTGACTTACTATATATAAATGAATCAATATAGTATGCTCTTGGCAAAAAGAAAAGTACATAAATCAGTGGAACAGAATAGTCCAGAAACAGATCCACATATACTCAGTCAATTGATTTTTGACAAAAGTGTAAACGAAATTCAATAGTGAAAGAACAGTCTATTCAACAAATGGTGCTGAAACATTTGGACATCCATATGTTAAATAAAAGGGGGGGAAAAGAAAGAGAGACAGAGAAAAAGAGAGGAAAAGAGAGAAAGAGATTAATTTTAGTCCATACTTAGCATCATATACAAAAATTAGCTCATAATAGATCATAAACCTAAATGTAAAATCTAAAACTATAAATATTCTAGAATACAGGAAAAAAATCTTTGTGGCCTTGAGTTAGGCAAAGAGTTCTTATATAAAAATACCAAAATCAGGACATGTTGAAGAAAAGATAATAAATTGCACCTCATCAAAATTAAAAACTTCTGCTCTGCCAAAGACACTAAGGTAATGAACCAACAGGCCATGGAATGGGAAAAAATATTTGCAAAACATATCTGATAAAGGACTCATCCCCAGAATATATAAAGAACTCTCAAAACCCATCAGTAAAAAACAACCCAATAAAAATGGGCAAATTATTCTAAAACGGTTTACCAAAAATGATGTATGGATAGTGAATAAACACATGAAAAGATGTTCAATATCATTATTTATTAGGAAAAGGCAAACCAAAACTGCGATGAGATAACATTACAAGTCTATTACAATGATTGAAATTAAGAAAACTAACTCTACCAAGTGCTGGTGAGGATGTAGAGTAGCTGGAACTCTCATACATCGCTGGGGGAATGTAAAATGGTATGGCCACTGTGGATCACACAGTATGTAGCAATTTGAGGCTGCCTTCTTTCACTTAGCATGGTGCATTTGAGACTCATTCATGTTGTTGCCTGTATCTCTAGTTTCCTTTTATTGCTGAGTAGTGTTCCACATTATAGATGTACCCATTTGTTTACCCACCCCCCTAATGAAGGACATATGAGTTGTTTTCAGTTTGGAGCTATTATGACTAATGCTACTATAAACATTCACATACAGGTTTTTATGTTAACATAAGTTTTGATTTCTTGAGGGTAAATACTTATGAGTGGGCTTGATGAGTCATGTGGTACGTGTACATTTATCTCCAGAAGAAACTGCCAAATTGTCTTCCATAGTGGCTGTGCCCAAATGGGAAAACTATAGGGGCAGAAAACAGACCAGTGGTTCTAGAGGGAGGGGGGGTGGAGGGAAAGTTTGGCTACAAATGGCCCCAAGGGAATTATGTGGGTGATGTACTATTCTATAGCTTGATTGTGGTGGTTGTGACACTACTGTATGTGTTTCTCAACACTTACAGAACTAGACACTAAAAAGAGTTTTATATTTGTAAATGACATCGCAATAAATCTGAATGAAACCCATTCATGTAGAAAGAATGCATAGAAATCCTAGGATATCCTGTGCTATACTTAAACTAAAAATCTGAGAGAGCAGATGGCTTCCCATTGCCTTCAGGATAAAAATCAAACTTTCTTAGTGAGATATACATGGCTTTTAATCATCTGGCCACTGCCTACTTCTAGGAGGTAGGCATTAGTTCCATTTGGGTCTCCTCTCAACAATGACTCTCCAGATTGGGGTATTTCCATTGTTTTTCAAACTTATTTTCAGCATTTCCCAACCAATTCCACTGACTTCTGAAGTCAGGATCTTCCCACTTTAATACCTAGACCCTACCAAGCCTTCTCACTCAGCCTTGGCATATAGCTCAGTGACAGACCTCTTGGCAGGGTCCCAGGACCTCCCCACACACAAGCAGCCAAGAAAAGGAACCTCACAATCCCAGCCTGGCCTCAGAGGACTGAATCGGACATAAATATAGGTATAAAAGTACAAGCACATGTTTCCTGTAACATTTTTGTGAAGCTCTTTACAGGTAACCCGAGTCCTTTCACTCTCTGCTGATTCAGGTATGGCATAGCTTGACATCCCTATGGCTAGAAAGGTGCAATGCCTGATTAACAGCAGCAAAACTAGAAGCAGCAGGAGCCTGGATGTAGCACCCTCAGGCTCATGCAGTAGTTCTTGCAAACTGGACCCACCAAATGTCAGCTACAATGCATATAGAAGGAACTTGACTCTCATATCCATGCCTGGATCCCGAATTCGAGTATCACTCTCAGCAGTTTTAGGATATCATTGTTTCCAGAAAAGCAGGCTTTGTACCCCTGATTTTACCAGAGGAAAAACACTTCAGAATAGAAGACATAAGAATTAAGCAGGTCCTAAAGAAAATAATTTTAAATATGTAGTCCAAGTACTTATGCCTGGTATTAAAAATAGCTAAGATGGCTCAAAACGAAGTGAAGATGAGCTTATCAGACATATGGTCTTAGCAAAGCAGTCTGTGACAACCCTTGCAAATGCTTGGGGGCCTTTCTCAGTTATTTCTGGCTTCAGTCATACATGTGCAATGCTAAAATTAGACCTCTGTTTAAGTATGATTATCACGGTGCATGTCTTAAATTTTTTTAAATGTTCTCTCTCTTTTAAATGTAAACCAACCTATCCCAGTAAGGGACTGAGTTCTGCTTTCTTCAAACTCTTCCCTTGGATTCTGGGACTTCACTTTCTCTTCATTTTGTTCCTACTTCTACAAGCAACTTCTCGGTACCTCTCCTAGTGATTCTTAGCTCAGGGCATGTCCCTCCCATTTCCCATACTGGTGGCAACCAATTATCGTGTAATCTAATTAGCAAATTAGACCAGAAGGCTGCCCATAAGAAACTTATGGAGCCAGAGAAACAGTTCCGAGGGCTCTGCTCTGCACTCACCCCCTCGAACATCCCATCTCCTCCTCTGGTTTTAACTACTCCCTGATTTCCAAACGTGTGTGCCTACTACTCCAGATTTCTCTTCTGAGCTCCGGGGGTTACCAAGTAGTCCACCAGTCCATCAGGGGTGCCACGACTGCAAAGAATCCAAGAGTAAACTCATCCATTCTCCCCATCCGTTTCCACAACATACTCTTTTGTATATTGTGCACCTTAGCGATACTTTCTCAGACACCGTCTTGCCAAATTCTATCTCCTAATTATCTCTTGAATCTGTCTCTTTCTCTCTGTTCTCCCCCTACAGCCTTAGTTCTGGCTGTTTTAGCTCTTGCGAGAGCTCTTTGTGTAGCAACTGGTTACTTTCCCTACCTCCTGCCTTATGCACACACAACTGTGCCCCTCCCTTCCATTGCATTCCTTTCACATCCCTGTGAAAAAGGTCTTTCCAGAATACAGACTTGATCATATCTCTTCCCTAGATAAAATTCCTCCTCTCCAGGCTTTCATTGTCTCCAGGATGAAAACCACCCTCCTTAGCAGGAAGTATAAGACTTTTTATAAACTGGTTCCCACCTACTTGCCACTCTTTATCTCCTATTCAACCTTCATAACCCCACTCAGATACCAACCCCTCTATGAAGCTCTCCCAACCAACCCCCTCGCCCCACAGTCAGGGTAGGGCCTTCTTCCTCCATCATGTACATAATAGCCTTAGCGCTGCTAAGATAAATTATAATTAATGTGTATAGGTACTAGTCATCTAAGAAGATGAGCCCTGTGAAGAAACATTATTTATTGTTCCTATCTATACACCTTAGCACTTGCTCTCCACCAGATGGGGCACGGATGAGCAAGTGGAGAAGAAATCAATTACTGAGCGATCAATGGTTGTTTAGTTTTCTACATTCCAACTAGATTTCCTAATTGTCTCAAATGGAAAAGTTCCTGCTAACCATGATCACATGAGCACTTGAAACTCTGTTGGCATCTATTGTGACAATAACTATAAAAGATAAATAAAACCTTGTTACATATCTGGTGCTCTGAGTAATAACCTTGAAAACAGGCCGTGAAATTTCTCCATTAAAAAAAATCCCAATGATGAAGTCTCTGCTATAGTACTAAAATTCTGGTAAACACCGTGACCGTTTATTTAGAAAAAGAATGAATTTGTAGCCTCAAGTGTTAAGAGTCTAATGGAGAAGGAATCGATACAGCCAAGAAGAAAATCCCTGCCACATTTAAGAGAACTCAAAACTTTATCACCCTGGAATATTCCAGGTCAAATTCGAGATGGATCATTCTTTGACATTTTAATAGGTGCAAATTAAATGATTATGGGTACATTTCACACAAAGTGAGATCTCCTGCAATCAGACCACTTGGATTGAGTAACTTTATACTCACATACATATGCAAAGCTAATCTATTCAAATAAAAGGGTGAGTCAAAGAGAGACAATTACTTACCAGTGCTTTTTTTCAAAGTAAGTTAAACTTATTATTTCTGTTGTCTGTCATCATCAGTTGCAATGAGGATAGAGAACAGCAGCCTGGGAAATCTTGAACAAGCCAGGAGCCCCTGCTCATCTACAGCTAGCTTAGGCTCTGCCCCATACTGAGCAGAGGAACAGAAGAATTTGTCTGAACATTTGAAATACCACAGAGATAATGAAAAACCTAAGCCAACTTCATAATATCATGCAATACTGACATGTCCCTAAAACTGAAAAGCAATTAAATGTTTTGTCAAAATCAATCCTTTCCCATCTGGCTCCAGCTCTGTTATTTTATGTCTTCCTACAGCTCCAATTTTACCTATTTATATTTCCAAAATCAGTGGGAACGAATTGTTTCAGTCAGGGTCACGATGGGTTGGCACACTCAAATTAGGTTAGTTTGAAGAGGATTTCTTTTAAAAGGAACTCTTTTAAAGGTGTGGGCAAGATGCAGAGGAACCATGAATAGCCCAGGGCTAATAATATGGGGACAGTTACAACCACTAGTTCCAGAGGGAGGAGTGAAGGGAGCAGCTTCTAGAACCCAAAAGGAGAGAGTTTGTGTGAAGGGTACTGACCTTCACTAGAAGGTCTCAGGAGCCCAAGATGAACGTGCAGGGAGGGAGCCAGGAGATAAATTCCTAATCTCACCCTCTCTCTGACCTTCTTCTGGGGCCACCATGGGCTGAATCTACCTGGAAGCCAGAGGACAAGGGAGCACCTTGATGAGATCCATGTAGGCCAGCATCCCAAGGCAGAGAGCATGGTAAAGACAAGAAGAGAATGACTCTAAAGGGACAAAGGAAAACTATCCAACATTCCATGTTTTAGGATACAGTTACTTCCCAATCATCACCTGCCTCTATTGAGTGACTACTGTATGCAATGTACCATTAGTTACAAGAACATGGTCGGGAGAGGGATAAAGGAGGTTGAAAGGTAGAGAGAGGAAGACTCACAGAGGAAGAAATAATTTTTCTGCCTGGCCAGTGTGGCTCAGTGGTTGAGCATCGACCTAGGATCCAGGAGATCTAGGTTCGATTCCCAGTCAGGGCACATGCCTGGGTTGCAGGCTCAATGCCCAGCAGGGGTGTGCAGGAGGCAGCCGATCAGTGACTCTCATCACTGATGTTTCTCTCTCCCTCTTCCTTCCTCTCTCTCTGAAATCAATAAAAATATATTTTTTTAAAAATAATTTTTCTACAGGAAATTAAAATTAAAACATGTTTCTAATCATGGGAAACTCATTCAACTACCAGATAAAAATCTCCTCCAGAGTGTGATCTCTGGAGCAGCAGCTGGGAGATTACTAGAAATGCAAATTCTCAGGCAACCCCCAGACCACTGACTCAGAGTCTGCTTTTTAACCAGATCCCCAGGTACCTGTTATGAACAAAAATGTTTAAGAAGCACTGCTATAAGGACCCCCTAGAGTCCTTCAGGGCAGTAAGAGAAGTTTGGAGTAATTAAAGCTAGTGGGATTTAACAGGAAAGGATCATGGAGAAGGTATATTTGACAAGGATATTAAAATAGTATTTTATAGAAAACAGTTTTTGATTTCACCATAAAGTTAACCAGTAACTGAATACATAACATTGAAGAAATAATATAATCAAAAACGGATACTAAATATTTTTACATTAATACAAAGTACTTTCATGAGAAAATAAAATTCCTATACCACAGAAATTCTCTAAAGGTTCTCTAAAGAGAGGAGAAATCCAGGCCGATTTCCGCTGGAAAGCTGCTACTTCGGTTTCATGCTTTGCTGTCCTTTGCTTCTTGATACTATTTCCTTTCTATTTTAGGCCCAACTCTGGCACTTAATGGGTGTTCAGTAAATACTTTTTGATTGATTGAAGCTCAACTGTTTTTAAATTGTGTGTTAAATTGCAATAATAGATCAGCATCAGAAAAGAAAAAAGAAAAAAAAAAAAATCTAGTTGTAGATTTCTACTTAGAGAACAGCACCATCTTGTGTTTCCACAGGAAGGTGCTGTCCCCTATCGAGTGTGTGTGCTCGGCAGCAGCAGAAAATTCCACTGCTCACGCTAACCTACTGTGCCAGGTCTTTCTACCTTACTGCACTTCCAACACAGTTTTAGGACTTTTCCACTTAGTTTTTCCCCTGCATCAGTTCCATTTTTGACATAGCAAGAGGGCTTCATATACTATGGAAAAAGCTTTCCCTCGACATCCGTGCAGCCCAGCCCACATCTTCTGACCTCAGCCCTCACCAGCTCACTGCATGCCATCTGTTTTCCAACTTCCAGAACCTGTACGTCTGTACCTAAGGGCTTTCTCCGGCCACCAAAGTCCACCTTGCTGCTCACACAACAGGCCGGACGTAGCATCAACCCTGCTCCCAGAGGCCCCAACCAATGACTTACGGGAGTCGGTGGTATAAATATCCTAGCTCCCAGCCCCCTCAGGTGGGTTACAGGGCAGTGCCACCGATACTCATGAGATCTGTGGACCGCCCAGCATTTTCAGGGTCCTGGAAAGGTCCCTGCCAGAGTGACAGTGCAGGCCGGTGAGTGTCTGGGCCAGCTGGCATTAACCTGCCCATATGGTGCCACAGAGCGGAATATCTGAAATGCCCAGCAGCCTACCGAGCAGCAAAGTGAAACAAAAATACTGAGGCAGGAAGGAACGGGGAAAGGTCAAAATGACAATAAAGGTGTTGGGCAGAATTCACATGGATGCAAATGGTGACACCACACTCGTTCTCGGAGAAGCAGATACAGCTTATGCCACTAATACACACACACACACACACACACACACACACACGTATATAACTTTTGAAACAAGTAGAAAGAAAAGAATTAAAATGATTAAAAAAGTACTCAAACTGGAATAAGGCAATAAAAGTGAAATACAAAGTACAAAATAGGATGGTTAATTAAGACCAAAACCTATTATTAATTCCTTTAAATGTAAATTAATACAATGCCCCAGCTAAAAGACAAAGATTCTTAGGAAAACCACCTATTAATCAAAAGAACGACATTTTAATAAAAAATACATTTTAATCAAAAGACGGTATCTGAAAACTAAGGCCACAGAAATGTTAAAGTGTAAGTATAGGAAAAAATATACCATGCAAATACTAATCAAAAGAAAGCTAGAGTCAATATAATACTATCAGAAAATATGTAAACCAAAATGTAATGTTAATTTAAATGTATGATAATCGCCTCACACAGATCAAAGGTACAGTTTACCAGAAAGATAAATCTGTACCTAATATAGCATCAAAATAAAGCAGAGCCCGGCCAGCGTGGCCCAGCAGTTGAGTGTCGACCTAGGATCCAGGAGATCAGGGTTCGATTCCTGGTCAGGGCACACGCCCGGGTTGCGGGTTCGATCCCCAGTGTGGGGCGTGCGGGAGGCAGCCGATCAATGACTCTCTCACCACTGATGTTTCTCTCTCTCTCTCCCTCTCCCTTCCTCTCTCTGAAATCAATAAAAACATGTCTAAAAATAAAAAAAATAAAGCAGAAACTGATAGAAAGACAAGGAGAAATACACAAAACCATACAGAGGGGAGATTTTAACACAGGTCTTGGTAATTAATAGGACATGTAGATTTAAAAAATCAGAATGGATATGGAAGATTTTAACAACATGATTAACTAAGTTCTCATGGACATATACAGGGTGGGGCTAAAGTAGGTTTGCAGATGTTCGTATGAAAAATAATGCAATAATTAATAATAATACAAGAATAAACTGTTTTGTGTACTCACAACTGTAAACCTACTTTTGTCCCACCCTGTATAAATCACAACAATAAAACAAAACCACTGAATGTCCACTTATTTAACCATAATAGTAACATTTTATGAGATTTCATCTTTGGTTTGTTCTTGCCAACCTCTGCAATTCTGCAGGGGTTTTTTTTACATATATATCTTTTGACCCTGATTTTTGTTCAGCTGCTAATTTTAATACCCATGTATCAGTTCCCATGCGTAAAGCAGTGACAAGCTTGAATTCTCTTTATTTCATAGTTGAGTGGCCTCCATTCTACCCTTACAAATAGATAACAGTATTAGAGTCTGTGTACTTTACAAGTGCACCTAAGTTTTGTGAAGTTCTAAATAATGGCAGTGTAACTGAGTAAACACACTCTCTTTCCTCATTTTATAATGAAAGCTTTTCTCTAAATCAGTGGGGCTTTCTGGGCTGCAGATCAAGACCCCATTCATGAACTATAAAATTGATTTAGCATGGCAAAAGCATCATTTTTTAATTTATCTTTATTGTCAAAAGTAGTACAGATGTCCCCCTTTTCCCTCATTGACTCCCTCCACCCTGCTCCCACCTCCTCCCCAGGCATCATTTTTAAAATTTATTTTTATTCATTTATTTTTAATTTGTCTTTATTGATTTCAGAGAGAGGAAGGGAGAGAGAGATAGAAACATCAATGAAGAGAGTCACTGATCGGCTGCCTCCCGCACGCCCCACACTGGGGATTGAGCCCGCAACCCAAGCCTGTGCCCTGGCCAGGAATCGAACCTCGATCTCCTGGATCCTAGGTCGATGCTCAACCGCTGGGCCATGCCGGTCAGGCCCAGGCATCATTTTTAAAAAGAAATAAACCAGAATAGAAAGTATTAGAGTACATATAAGAGTAAGAATTGTTTCTTGAAACTTGTTTCCATGTATATAGCTATTTACATATATATTGTGTATATGGTTTTCCACATATACTATGTCTATATATACATATTATGGATATATATGATTGAGTGTACTGAGTTATAATGTAAAATTCTTTTTTATTGTGAGTTGTGGACAAAAAGTTTAAAGCCAATGATGTAAATAATCTCTCAAATTCCTTAGTTTTGAAGACACACAGGAAAACAACATTATAAGATTTCCTATCATAGAAAATCCCAAAGGTCCCTCTTCACACCTTGAGAAAGCAAGTGTACTAGTCAGCTTTACTATAAAACAGGCAATCTCAAAAATCTCAAGATCACAACAAACAACATTTATTTCTTGCTGGTATTATGTGTTGGCACCTGCAGGTGTGTGGTTGCAATTCTATATGTGCTTCCATTCTTGGGACCAGACTGAAGGAGCAGCTCCTGTTTGGGACAGACCCATTTCAATGCCAGAAAAAACAAGAGAAATGATGAAAGTTTGTGATGCTCAGATGTGGCACACATCATGTCCACTCACATTCCACTGGCTAAATTACATCAGATGTCCAAGCCTAAAATGAATGTTGTAGTATTGTAAACTCTGCCTTCAAGGTGGCAGGCACAGCAAGTCAAATATCAAGCAGCAAGGTCACAAATTTCTCATAAGGAGCTAGTACTGGGAACAGTGATACAATCTATCAGAGCAACACACTCCTTTCCTTTCCCTTTGTAATGCCTTTGTGTGACAAAGGAAAAGACAATATTCCTTGTTCCCTAGGTAGAAGTCAGGGTCATAGCTTATATGAGTTGTGGCCTGGTTAGTTTCTTCTGGGTCGTGGTCAAATACTTCCCCCTCAATTTGGGCCATTACCCTGCAAATGGACTAGAACTGTAAACATAACAGGGCAAATCCACCCATGTACTGACAAAATTACCTGGAGAACATATAAGAGAGACAACAATAATTACCTAGAAATCAAGAAAATGTCATAAACTAAAAATATCCCCAAAAAGGTTAACACAGGTCTTCCTAAGGGCACCGATGAAATTTTATAAACCAAGTACAAATAGCACTAATAAAACAATAAGAAACTGGATTTTTGTGGCGTACATTGAAAGTACTCATTTTCTGTTCCCCTGTGGAAGTTTATGTAAGTAAATGTTGTTACCATTTTCTCAAGAGCAAACTATTGGAGATTATGCATTCCACTGTTTCTTTCTTAATTCAAAAATAGTTCAGACTTCCAGTCATGAAGAGAAGCAGCAGCTAATGACAACTCTCATGAATGCCTATGACTCTCTGGAAATCCTTAAAAAAGTGACAAATTAGGTATTCATAAGTGAACAATATTTACAATTTTTCCACTAGTATGAATCATTCCACACCAAATTACAGCAGAAATGGCCTATTCATATTAAATTCTAAACTATGCACTTAAATGGCCAATAATTTATTCTTTAAAAACATGAAAAAGTCTCCAATCAATTTAAATGAGACAATCCAAGCAAATATAAAACTGCTGCCAAGTTCCAATAGTTCCTTCCTAGTAATTTTATTTTAAAAAATATTGAGTGGAAAACAAGAGAGGGTTTTTTTATAACTTAGCTATAAATAGAATGAAGTGTGTGGGGGTATAAAATCTCATCAAAGAGCTATGAATGTGCTTGGAAATAGTTTCAACAAACCAGAGTCACCTCTAAGCCACATGGTACCTCCTTGGCCTCTGAACACAGTCACGCAGTACAGAAGCACACGTCTATTAAATATTAAGCCCTGCAGAAAAAGTGTTCTTATAGGCTGGGTAACTTCTCTTATTCGTCAAAGGGAAACACAATCCTTCAATACAGACCTCGTCCACAAGTGAACCCTCACCTCAGTGGTCACAACCTCAAAGGGAAGCCTGAAAACGGACAAAGTGGCACTTCATGTTGCTGAGGCCCAAGGGAGACTTTCATTGATTATATGACATGTTACTCTCATGTCACTGAGATATCAAGGGAGGTGAGGGGGGAAGGATATCCCCATCTTGAGAGAGGTTACACCAACAATCTCCTAA
Source organism: Miniopterus schreibersii (assembly GCF_964146895.1). Lineage (NCBI taxonomy): Eukaryota > Metazoa > Chordata > Mammalia > Chiroptera > Miniopteridae > Miniopterus > Miniopterus schreibersii. Next base: position 93,902,361 of record NC_138104.1, on the reverse strand, counting down.
ACTCTGCGTAGAACACAAAACATAAAGTCGCTGTTTCCACATAAGGTGACCAGACTGGCGCTTGATGGTGACCCCTGGAGCCAAAGGGTTGCTTTAAGAAGCAACCAACACCCAGCTGGCATGGCTCAGTGGTTGAGCACCAATCTATGAACCAAGTCACTAGTTCGATTCCCGGTCAGGACCCATGCCCAGGTTGCGTGTTCGAGCCCCAGTAGGGGGCATGCAGGAGGCAGCCGATCAATGTTTCTCTTTCATCAGTGTTGCTCTCTCTCTCTCCCTCTCTCTTCCTCTCCCTAAAAATCAATGAAAACATATTTAAAAAAGAAGCAACCAACTACTATATTGAGGTTAAAGGAGCCTCCCAAAGGACAGTTGAGGCTTGTAGTATTAAAACTAAAGAAACGGTAAGTTATTTAATTTGACCCTTTTGTGCCATGTAATAAAGCAGATCCAAAGCATTTTGATCACTCTCCCAAGGTTACTAGCTAATTTTTTATGACAAATGGACTTGAACCTATGCCTCACTATCATAATTCATTATTCTTTCTACAACTCTGAAACCCCAGTTCCAGAACTGAATTTTCAACAAGGGAGTAATTATAACCAAGATATTAGTGAATAATATTTAATGATGGGGAAAAAGGAACTTTAAGTGATAGAAATATTCTGTATTTGATTGGGATATTGGTCACACATGTGTATGCATTTGACTGTCTACTTACTGAACTTAAGACCTGTACATTTCACCAGAAGTTATATAATTTTGTTATTAAAATAATAATACTTAATAGAGGTCATCTATAAGATGCCAAAAATTATTTTATAATATAAGAAAATCTGCACAATATATAATTGAGCCTATTCCACCTTATGCCGGGTCATGCAGAAATCAGAACCTGAGGCAAAGATTAAGGTATTAAACTTTATTTGGGAGGTACACACTTAGGGCAGCGAAGACAAGGAAAAAAGAAGAAAGAAGGTAAGGAAAGATACAAAGCCCCAGACACAAAGAACAGTCCGCATTAACTACACCACCCCAGAAATGATAACTATTAATAGTTTGGTATGGAGTCTCCTAGTCTTACTTATTTAATTAAAAAAGGATAATTATGCACATGCTATTCTGCATCCTGCCTGTTAATCTGTGTTGGATTACAAACCTTGTGCACCATCCCAGGTTTCCTTGACCGTTTCCTCCTTTTTACCCATTTGGTTAGGGTCTCACCTGCACTCGTCTCCCCTCCACATTCAGACTGTGGGACGTGGATCTGGCTTCTTGAGTAACTGCCCCGCGGCCATTAGCTATTACGGGGGAATGTGAGAAACGAGAGATTGGAAGGAGCTGGTTCTTTCCCTCTCCTCTGGAGTGCATTACTTAGCACAATTACTGCTTCACAAGGAGCCATGAAGAGACAGAGCAGGCCACTCTGCAGATGCGTCCACGCGGCACACAGTACTTCTCTAGAAGCTTTGCTAGGAGGACTTGCACTTGAAAGCTAATGGCCGCGGGGCAGTTACTCAAGAAGCCAGATCCACGTCCCACAGTCTGAATGTGGAGGGGAGACGAGTGCAGGTGAGACCCTAACCAAATGGGTAAAAAGGAGGAAACGGTCAAGGAAACCTGGGATGGTGCACAAGGTTTGTAATCCAACACAGATTAACAGGCAGGATGCAGAATAGCATGTGCATAATTATCCTTTTTTAATTAAATAAGTAAGACTAGGAGACTCCATACCAAACTATTAATAGTTATCATTTCTGGGGTGGTGTAGTTAATGCGGACTGTTCTTCTACCTCCTTCTCTGTATTTGCTAAATTTCCTACCCCCTGAAAATCAAATACTCAAAATTTACCCCCCCACTTTACTAGCTTCAACGCTTCACGCCATAACGATGTCTTTAGGCCTACAGAGGAGTGTACTCGGGATTTAGTCACTAAACTCGGCATGTGAAACAAATATTGCATAGCGTAAAAATCACTTTTGAAAACCCCTTGATTTAGTCATAACAAGTAGTTTATCACCTGTAACAAATCCAGGGGTGAGCAAAAGTAGGTTTACAGTTTTAATACAAAATAAATAATACCAGAATAAACTCCGTGTTTTGTGTACTCACAACTATAAGCCTACTTTTGCCCACCCCTGGATTGTGTACTACCCACAAACTAATTCTTTGGCCCCCTAAAATTTGAGAGCTTCTGAGCTTTGCTGAAGAAAGTAAGCAAGTCAAAAGTGTATGTGCAGTTGTCTGGGCAGCCAAGCCATGGAGATGGAGAGAGTGCTCTCACCAGGTGCCCATACGGTTCCCTTTCTTCCCCCAGTCAGGGCTCCACGCAGGTCTGACCTCCCGATGTACAGACGGCTCGCGGGAGGCAGATGAGAAACCCGGGGAGCACTCAGCAGTCTGCTGGAAGATTCCAGAGAAGATATGATGGGGAGATCAAAGTACAGGTGTGAAGAGGAAGAGAGTTCCAACATATTGATATTCCTGTTCGGTTCAAAATTTTATTTATTTATTTATTTCAATTACAGTTTAAATTATTTTCAATTCCAGTTCACTTTCAATATTATTTTGTATTGGTTTCAGGTGTACAGCATAATGGTTAGACAGTCATATACTTCACAAAGTGTTCCTCCCAATATTTCCAGTTTTCAAAATTTTAAAGTAAATCCACTGAAAATGACCATGATTTAATGTTTGAAACGGTAACTTGCTTAATGTATCCATATACAGTGAAATAAAAGAACATATTAACAATGAAAAAAACAGAACCTCCACAGACATCCCGTGGCTGCCAGATGTGACAGAGCAGCTCCTGCTGACCCTAACCCTTCTAACTTGTTTTCTTTGGCTTAGAGCACTTCTACCAGCCTGACTACATATTCAATACCTAGCTGCGCATTTGTTTGTCGAATTTTCCCTCCCCTAAAATGTAAACTCCATGGAAGGCGGAGACTTTGTGTTCTGTTCACTGCTGTATCCTCAGTACGCTTACATGAATGGGTGGCACACAGTAAGTGCTTAATAAGTATTTGTTAAGGAGGAGTGTTAAACACCTAATCTGTTTTAATATTAAGCCTCTATAACCTTCCTATATGTTCTCAGGTGTGTTTGCTGTTTGTTGTTTTAAGGAAACAATTCCATTGTCCTTTCTTTTCCTTCAGACACAGGTGTCAGCAAAATCCGGGCATTCATTGCCTAGCTGAGGGCTGAACGGCACCACGGCCATACTTCAGTGACAGCGCCCTACTTAAACCATTTCACACATTTTGCATTTTTCATGTTTCCTTTCTAAATCATTGAGTTTTTATGGAATTATTAATGACTATTTCTTACAAAATAGTTTCTTATCCTGTCATTTTAGGTTACTGAATTACAGTGGTTGTTTGACATAACATTAATATTCCATATAAAACTTAATTTATGCCAGTATATCTCTGGGGCTAGAAACTGTTTACTTACATATGACTTGTAGAACACAATCTATCCAGGAAATGTACTAGCACCTTTCAAATATCATGTTGTACTCTCCTGTGACCTGCTATAATCTGGTCTTAAACCACATTTTACAAATATATAAAGTTATTTGATAAGTTTGACCTGGCCAATATTTATATTTTGCTTTTTTAAAAAATTTAATGTGTTCTCTTAAAACTAGGAATAGCCCGGCTGGGCGTGGCTCAGCGGTTGAGCGTCGACCTGGGATCCAGGCGATCCGGGTTCGATTCCCAGTCAGGGCATATGCCTGGGTTGCAGGCTCGATCAATGACTCTCATCATTGACGTTTCTATCTCCTTTTCCTCTCTCTGAAATCAATAAAGATATATTAAAAAACACACACACACAACTAGGAATAAAGGATGCTTCTAAGAAAAGAGAAGGGGAAATAAGTATTTTGATTTTATTTATACCTTATCTCATTCCAAAATTTCAGAAGACTTATAATACTATATAGACATTACAAGGTAAAAAGTATTCAAGAATTCAAGGGCCATCATGTTGCCTGAAGTGGAGCTGGACTGGTACAAACTGGAGCCTCTCGGGAAGCTGCCAGCTTTCCTTCCTTTGCTGGAGCTGGTCGAGGAGGCCAGCAGTGGCCCCAGTACCGGGTGGCTTAATGCCCTCGATGCTGTCCCAGCAGAAGGGGGGGACGAGTTATAGAGTCGCTGGAGATTATCTCTCGGTACCTTAGGACTATCAACCGATGGTTGCTGGCACCAATTCAAAGCCAGCACGGATCCCCAATTTTGGGTGCAGTGAAGATGACAGAAAGACAGTGCAGGCGGACAGTTCAGCCCAGAGACAGGCAGTTCAGTGCCAGCTTCTCCATGTAGTACAGTTTGTGTGAGAGTTCCCTGTGCAGAAATGGCTGCTAGGCTCTGCTTTTTGAAAATGTGAGCCCAGTTAGCTACCAGGAGCCTTTCTTAGTAGGTGTCTTTTTTTCCCTCAGGGTTCAGATATTCCCCCTTTTGATCAGAACCTGTCGATGGACAGCACTGATGATCGATCAGGTCAGTTTGTCCCATGTTGGTACCAGAGTGGCTTGGCTACCTGCTCTGGTTCCATCTTGTCCAGCGGTGGGATTCCTGTGGCAGGGCAGCAGCCAATAGAGCAACCAGAGCCATTTGCTTACAACAGGTCTCTCAGGTACGTGCCAAACTCAAAATTCACAGTCTCTTGTAAAAGCAGCTAGAACAACTTGGGAATGGTTAAAAGACAACAAAAGCAACGGAGTTCTTAAGAGAAATCATGGGTAATTGACAAAAGGTATTTGGCATCGGGTAAAGGTTCCAACCACCATGAATTACACACATGGAGGGGATGCAGTGCCTTGATGGATCATTTCTATCCTTCGTGTAACCATTACTGGAGTTTTTGTACGAGGTTTTAAACATCTGGTTGTAGAGAACAGATTAGAATAACAATAAGCAAAACATTTTGCAATCCAGACCTTAAAATAGCTCTGAGCCCAGTTGGGAGCCAGCTGAAAATGTCAGAAAATTTAAATCTTAACTAGTCATAGACACTAGAAACAAAACTGAAATGCCCTTAAGGGACATGGCAAGGTCCTTGGTTTCTAATTCTACCTGGGAAGAAGTATTTATCCAGGTACAGCAGGAGATGCCCACTATGGCACAACCTCCTCCTTGGGCCATGAGCACATAATCAAGGGAGACTCTGTTCTCGAGGACTACTCACACTCTAAAGATGTTTGCTGGGCCCAAATGGTTTTGACAGTCGAGTGAGCAATTTCATTGATGGTTCTAGTTAGGTTTCACATTATATCTAATTAAGCAAAAGTATCAAGGCCACCACATGGAAATACAATTCTGAGAAAGCGATTACCCTTATCTCCTGAAACACCTGCTGGCAAGTCACATCCCACAGAAAGGTCATGAGAGTTATCTTCATAAACAGGGGGATCCTCATCAGGGTAGTCATCTAGTACTGATAAGCCCCTCTCCCTTTTTTTTTTTTACCTCTGACCAGAACCTGGATGGGTGGCTGTTATCATTTTGAGAACAGTAAAAGAGGATGTCAAGTGACTCAAAAGGCATTGCCCAGCCAGCCTCCAACTATCTAGACAATCAAATGCCCAAGGCTGATTTATGTATGTAGAGACAAAAATATAACCTGTGGGGGCACAAAGCGTGCCTGCAAGAGTCTGCTCATTTACACATTCATTAACAGGAAGGAAGATGAGAACATTTTCCAATCAGGGCTCAGTCTGTATTGAACGTCCCTCTAGAAGTCCTTCCCGGTATGTTTGAATATCGTGGGGTGAACATTCAGTTTCATGACAGTGTGGGGTATTCCCGCTCACGATGGCCTTACAAAGGGAGTTTCCACAGCAACTGGGGTTGAAATAGGTGCAACCAGAGTTAAAACATTTAGCGATGTGACAAGGGGTGGCTAGCAACTAATTCAACTGTGGGAGATGGTTGGGTCCCATCTGGGGAGTGTGTGGCCAATGCATAGGGTGGGTTTAGGTAGACATAGGGGAAAAGTGGAGTCCCTTTTGCAATTTAACTTGATAAGTTTCAGAAGGGGGAGGTTTGGCGAAATTAAAACTAAAGTTAGGGACAGTTGAGAAATTGCTAACAGAAATAACTATGAAATCACAAGTTCTATCAGAGGTAGAAACTGGCATTGAATGGCAATCCAGCATCCAGATAGGTCCCCTGAGAAGGCTAAACTTTGAAAGCAGTGTATAATAATATATCTATGCCCAAGGTTTCCCATTTACAGGGGTTAAAACAGCAAAAATCAGAAGTACTGTATAGTCAGGGGATTAATTATATGAAGTAACTAGAACATACAATTTAAAACATAGGAAAGGTGACCAGCTTATCATGAGAGGGTTAAGGTTGTTAAAATATCCAAGAAATAAATGTTAAAGCAACTATGAAATAAGAGTCATACATAGCAGGAGTTGACTTCACTGGCTCAGTCCCGAACCCTGGGAAAAGCCATCTGCTTTTTGTCTGAGTGATTTTCTGTTCTGGATAAATTTAATTTGAGGTCTCCTATACGCTGGGGTGTTCGATCAGGTAAATGAGGTGCTGGTTTGGGAGCCTTTTAAAATGAAAAACATCAACCAGGAGTTGAGCCCATTGCTCCCCTCAGCCGCCTTGCAGGTGTTCTGGCCCAGGACCTCCACCCAAGAAGTCATGGATCTCATTAAGGAGCTTGCCTCATGTAATCCAGTTGTGCTTGAGGAACCCAAAGCCCTAGTACGCTGTAACATGAAGAGGGAGTTAGAGCAGGCCAATGAGAGGTGCAAAGCACTGAAGAAAATATGGGGCTCTGCCCAAGGGATGGACGCCATGTTGAAATACTTGCAGAGGAAGGTGGATGAGTTTTGATTGGCAGGCTGCCTATAGGTGACACTGGAAATGTAGAGCATGACATCTGTGGCTCCAAGAGGCCCTAATCCATCCTCACAGGCTGAGACAAGTTCACTCTTGGCTCACGCTTAGAAGCAGGACTTGAAACATCCAAGCTATTCATTACCAAGGGGTTTTTAAGTACTGTAACTCTAAAATCAAAAACTACTAAGCTTCTTTGTCCAAATGTCATTATTTTAGTTAATACATACAAAAGTAAGAAAGTATAATGGTGAGATTCAGACTGCTCTTTGAAGCCCTAATTTTCGTTATTTTTGGCTTGTACTGTATAAAAAAGAGAAGTGTGCTTTGCTGGTTTGGGGTGGCAAAAAAGTCTTGAATAATGTTTGTTTTCCTTATTTTTACCTTCCAGAACAGATTCTAAAAAGGTACTAGGCAGCCCTGGCTGGATGGCTCAGTTGGTTGGAGCGTCGTCCCATACACCAGAAGGTTGCAGGCTTGATTCCCGGTAAGGGCACATACGTAGGTTGTATGGACAGCTATACAGTGTATAAATCTGCCTTTACCTTGGATTGGTTGGTGCAGTGTTTTTGCATCTGTGGGACTTACTTTTTCATTCAGTATGAAATATATATAAACTGTACAATCTGTAAAGTTTTTGTAGAATATTTGACTGTGAAAACTGGTTTAAAAATAATATTTCTTAATACACACAAATAAAATGCAAAACATAAATTTATTTATTAATACCTTTTTAACCTTCCAATTCAGGGATTAGTTAACAATACCCGGTATGGTCCAGCCTTGCTGGAGGGAGTCCTTGTGGAGATGTCCTTTTTGATGGACCATATATCCAGGTTGTAGGCCATAATGGTCAGTGTCTTCATTTCCCAGAAGAGCTCTGTGGAAAGACTACTCTACAAGCTTGTGTGACTTTCAAGAGGCTTTGAAGTTCTTTGCAATAAGTTAGAAGGTCCCTTAATAAGACAGGTTCGCACATTCTCTGATCCAGTTTCATGGTAGGTCTTCTTATAACAATTTTAGAAGAGGACAATCGATGTTTAGCAAAAGGAATACATCTTAAATTAAGCAATACCAAGGAAAGGGCTTTAGGCGAAGGCAGATTAAAAGATTCAGTAAGTTTTACCAATTGAATTTTACTTATCTTGTCAGTTTGTTCTATAAAGCCAGAGGACTGAAGATGACAAGCACAATGGCAATCCTACAGTATCAGCCAAGTTTTGCAAACCTGGTGTCGAGTTTGCCTAGTGAAATGGGTTCCCCTTTCTTTACAGGACTCTGTGGGGATTTTCCAAAAAGGAAAAATCCTTTCTAAAAGTATTTCAGTAACTGCTATGGCTGTAACCCTTCGACATGGGAATGCTTCTACCCGATGAGAATACAGATGGATCATCATTAATACATTTTTACCCTTGAGGGAGGGCAACTGAATTGAAATTCACTTTCCAAACATCAGCTAGGCCTCATTAGTCTTATTTACTCCTTTTGTAAAGAGAGATTTCCTTTATAGTTTCCTACTAAAAACATACCAATAGTAAAGAAAAAAAATTTTGTCCTTTTAACAGAGAGAGATGCTCAAATTCCAATTCTGTATTAGCATACTTTAAGTGAAATAAATCTGTTCCAGTCTTAGTTTGGCCATAAGTAAGATTTCTTTTTCAAGATGCCATTTCTATGAACCTTCTACAACTTACACAAACTTTATGTAACTTCCATAAACCTTTATCTTTTGTCCTATTTCCTTGTTGCCTTTACTTTAGAACAAAATTACTTCCTTTTTCTTCAATAAAAATATATTTCCATTCCTCATACGTTCTTTTACCACATACACATATATATTTTTTTACATATATACTTTTAGAGAGAGTGGAAGAGAGGGAGGGAAGGGAAGAGAGGGAAAGAGACAGAGAAGCATCGATGTGAGAGACACACATCGATTGGTTGCCTTCTACATGGGCCCTGACTAGGGCCGGGGATTGAACCTGCAACCGAGGTATGTGCCCAGGAATCAAACCCATGCTCTGACCACTGAGCCACACGTCTTATTCTTTATGTGCAATCATTTTCAATCACCATTACATTCTAAGCAGGTTTTATCACAAGTATCTGGATCTTAAACTAAGGCATCTTGTGCCCCTCTAACCTTGTAAAATGACACATTAAGATCTCCGCCTTATTACCCTGGTTTCCCATCTGGTCTGCTAGCTCCTTAACGTAGGTTTTCTTTACTAAAGATTAGTCCTAGCTCATGTGCACTTTGAAAGCAATTGCATTAGTTTCTGTTATTCTCCAATTTGTATGAGCACTCAATTGTTTTAAGCCAATTAAATAAGGCCTTTTTATATCTAACGATGTATCTACAAGAGACATACATAGACACGTATAAACACACACACAGCACAGTAATACAAAACCCAAAAGAAAACCTACAGATCCAAAAGTAAAGAGAATGGCCCCAAAGGTCTTAAAAAGGGCAGATTTTCCTGGGGGAAAGATTGAAAAATGGCTCTAGAAGCAAAGCTGAGCATCAGATAGCTGCTGCCCATCTGGAGACAAAGATGGTGAGGGGGGGAAGGTAGAGGGTAGGTAGGGTGGTAGGCAAGGATGGGGGACTGGAAAGGACCTTCTAGGGTTGTTTTAGTAGATGTGGTTTTCGAATCGCAAGTGCAAGGGTAAAGGAAAAGTTTCCCAAGGATCTCCCATTTGTTCTAGTTTCGTCAGCACCAGTTTCCTTTTTTAAGGAATTTATCTAATTTAGAATTATTTTTTTTTTCCTAAGGAAGGTGATAGCAGCCTCTTGATTTCACTTAGAGCTCTTAAGGTACCAGTTGTTGATTTTTTTTTTTTTTTAAAGAAAAAAGCTTCCCACTGTTTCTGGGAGGCACAGTATTTTCTTTGTTCTAATTGAGCACACAAATAAACAAGCTTTGGGGTCACAAAGAAACACTATCTTGGCCAACAAAGCATCACTCTGTGTAATCAGTACACACCTATCATGACAACTAAAATATGAAATAGTGACAGTAGCACCAAATGCTGGCAAACGTGAAGAAACAATCATTCAGATGTTGCTGGTGGAAGCATAAAATGGTACAGCCACTCTGGAAAAATTTTATGGATTGTTTTAAAACTAAACATTCAACTACCATATGACTCAGTAATTGCAAACCTGGGTATTTACTTATCCCAGAGGAATGAAAATTATGTTCATGCAAAAACCTGTACATGAATGCTTTCTTTATAAGTAGCCAAAAACTGGAAATAGCCCAGATGCCGCTCAATGGGTGAATGGTTTAACAAACGGTGGCACAAGCATAATATACAATACCACTCATTTACTTCCTTCAATACTATCCCTCCAAACAACTTCATGACCTACTATGCAAATCCAGGGTGAAAGTCATTTTAAAGCAACCCATTGCATAACATTAGAAGAAATAGTCAATAAAGGACCCACATTTTTCTACAAAATTTTATCAAACACAAGTCAAAAGTCATCAGAAACCAGGCCTAGAACTGGTATTTTTTTGCCATTTGAACAAAGACTACTTTATTAGGAAAATATGTTTTATTGACACTTTTTTTGGTATAGATTTGAACTCAACCATGTTAAACCCTCTCTAAAGGAAGTAGTCTTTCATATATAATTTTTACTTTTCCAGAATGTTTTCTAATTTTAGAAGTTAAGTTATATCTTTACTATTTATAAAATAATAGTAAAGATATAAAATGTAATCATTTGCTGCCATCTAGTGGAACTACTAAATTTTGCACGGAAACACATTTTAACTCTAACATGGTTGTTCCACTTCATTACCTTCATCTGTTGCTTCTGTTACACAAACTTGTGGTTGTAAAAGTAAAACTTCCTCATATTTGATTCAAAATTCTTAACATACAAGGATCAAGTATAAAGGACAAAATAAAAGAGAGGGAAGAGAGAAAAAGTTGTCTGAAGACACTTATTGATAGTTATCCATAAACTGACTAGAGGGAAGGGTCACAAATCACATTCCATCTAAATTTACCCTCAGAAGACTTGGTTCTCATGCAAATCGACACTGTAGCCCCATTCCCAGCTTACTCCTATTCTAAAGAACACGTGCTTTTACTGCCAGACTTTTCCTCCTGTGTACTTATGTCATGTGCAGTATGTCAAATATGTCTGGTTATATTAATTACATTCTTTTTGAACATAACAAAAAAGTCCTGGTGGTCTATGAGAACTGAGAAACCAAATTATGGGTGTGCCATATGGTCACTGATCACTGATGGGAGGACAAATGTGTAGCAAACTCTATGTTGCCATAGCATTGATTATGTTGTCTTGGCTACATGACAGCCATTGCAGTACAGATGAGTCTCCTACCAAAAGCACATATGATTCTCTGCCTGAACTTTCTCAGCTAAGGCTTTTTTCTTCAAGGTTACATTCTAAAAGAACATTATACTGGAGGACTGCATGTACTGCGAAATGAGCATACAGTCCTATTTCTGTCACCAGGATTTATTTGCCCACTCATCATAGCCCCCTTGAGTCTGGCTACAGAATATTACATGGTATCCACTCATCACGGGAGTCAGACAAAGGTTCGTACTAGCAAGACAGGCTCCCAAAAAACATGGCAGTGGGCAGGACAGGGGTGAGGGTGAGTGTGTGCGTGTGTGTGTGTGACTGAGGGTCTGTCCATTTGTGTGAGGACTTGGGGACAGGCAGTTCGGGCTCTCCTGGCGGGGAAGCCAGCCGCTGCCTGGCCTGTGTGGCCCCCTGCCAGAAGTCAGGGGCGGGAACTGCACTGTTAGCCAGGGAGGGGGCTGTATCACCACCCCCCCGGCCCCAGGCACTACCAGAACCAAGGGCCCGGTGGAGACTGAAGGAGCTGTGGATCTGTGGGTAAGCCCAGAGTACCTGGGGCAGAGAGAGGTAGCCTGGACAGCAAAGTCTGAGGCTGAAACCCCCCAAGGGAATGGAGGTGAACATCTTTTATAGTGTTTCTCTGCCTCACAGGGGATGGTATGGTACAGAAATTCACTCACCAGTTTTTGCCAAATTTGCATTGGTGCCCACAGTCTCCTAGGAAAGACTGCAAGGCTTCCTGGTCCTCATGTGAAACCCCCAGGTTTCACATGCTATGAGTTTTAGGAGACTCAGAGATGACTCTGAAGAGGGGGCAGGTGTGACAACCTCAAGTGCTTCTGAGAGCAGCATGAATTTTTCCCTTGTTCTCAAGGGATACCAGTACTTTTGAAGGGAATGTCTTCCCCAGGTCTTGCAAAGGGCCATATGCCTTAATGCCCACAATTCCATGGGTAATCGTCACTGGCGGTAGGACCATAGGAGTTCAAGGAAACCATGATTGCTACCGAAACACTGGCCTAATAGGGATTGGAGATGAGTACAGCCAACTAGATGGAATGTGCCTCTTTCTAAACGTGCATCCAGAAACGTTTCTGTGAAAAAGACTACAGAATCAGTGTGTACAAACCCGAGGATCTCCAGGCCTAAGTCACTGTCATTGAAAATAATAGGTTTTCTGGATTTCTGTTGGCCTCAGATGTTCAAGTCAGAGCCATTAGTGCCCAGGCAGGAAATCAAAGATAAAGAAAAGGGGTATTTATACTATAGGGATGTGGGTTTTGTGACCCAGCCAGCATTCCTATTAATTTGGGTGAAAGTCCTTCATTGTTTGCTATATTTGCTGTCACTGAAGCAAGATTAGCCCTCCCTCCGAGGGCACAAGAACATGGATTGAATATAGAGTTGCTAAACCTATTTTCCAAAAACAGTTGGACATACAGTTGAACCATTTCTAAAGAACTTTAATTAGTAGATGGCATATTTCAAATATAGTATTTGATGAGTCTTGACATATGCATGAAAGTGAAACTATCACTATAGTCATAATACTGACCATATCTGACACTGTATTTACCTCATGTCCTTTTATCTCTGTCTCCCTGTCCTTCACAGCTCTCCAAGTAACCACTGATTTACTTTCCATGTTAATAGATAACTTTGCATTTCCTAGAATTTATAAGATGGGAACCAAAGTATTTTTTTCACTTTTCTTTATGTTGCATAAATACTTGGGAGATTCATTAATGATATATATTAATAACTCCACATTTTTTTGCTGAGAAATAATCTTTGAATACTAATAGTTTAGCCATTCCTTTGTTTATGGACATTGGGTTGTTTCTAATTTTTGGCTATTTAAAACAAAGCTGGTATAAACATTTATGAATAATTCTTTATATGGATTTATGTTTCATTTACCTTTGTCAGTAACTCATAATGCAAAGTTTGAGTTGTAAGGTAGGTGAATGTTTAACTTTAAAAAATTAGCAAGTTGCACCCTGGCCAGTATGCTCCGTGGTTAGAGCATTGGCCCATGCAACCAAAGGGTCGTGGACTCAATTCCCAGTCAAGGGCACATACCTGGATTACAGGTTCCATCCCCAGCCCCGGTTGGGGCACCTGCAGGAGGCAACCAATCGATGTCTCTCTCTCACATCGATGTTTCTCTCTCTCTCACATCGATGTTTCTCTCTCTCTCTCTCCCTTCCACTCTCTTTGAAAAGCAATGGAAAAAATATCCTCGGGTGAGAAGTAAAAAAAAAAAAAGTGACAGGTAAGTAGTAGATGGAGATGTGGAAAAAGAAGTATTGAAAAAAATCATAGAAGATCACCAAGAATCCCTAAACAAGGGGAAGTCAAAAGATTGCAGATTTAAAGGAAAGGGAAAGGGAAATAAAGCTGCCCAGACTGGGTCTGCTAGAGGAAAAGTACAGTTTCAGAGCAAGAAGACTCAATTGACAGAGATGATGAATGTGATAAAAATGGTGTGGCTGGACCAGTAAAAAGAGCAAGAGAAGAAACAAAGAACCACCTGCATCAAAACAGCAGGAAACAAAAATGGTGCCGGAGACCAGTAGTTTAGTAAGCAATTTTTTTAAGTAAACAAATTTATTTTTTAAATCTATCTTTATTGTTGAAAGTATTATAGATCCTCCTCCCCCCACACACAAATTTTTAAATAATTTTAATTTGGGTTTCAGCTGCTTTTGTCTTTGGAGGCTTTAAAAAAAAAACACAACACACAAATTAAATCCACTTCAATGACTGCCCGTAAGAAAGGAAAATTTTTGTTTAATTTTTTTGATATATAGTTCTGTGTTATTTCAGATGACTCAAATATCAAATGAAAGGTGTGGGGCTCACTGTGGGGCAGGGGCAGGCAGGTGGTTGGGTGATGGTGGGGCCCACAGTGGGCTGCAGAGGTGGAGGGGCCTGGGGGCCAGGGTGCAGAGGAGGGGCTCAGAGGGGCTGCTCCCCCCTAGTCCCCGCCAGCTCTCTCCAGGCTGGGCTGCAGCCACTCAGGGCCTCGGTCCCCTTCCAGCTGCAGCAGCCACACCAGCGACAGGAGAGGGGTGGCTGTGCAGCCAGTGTCCCGTTGTTCAGTGGTTCCAGAAAAGCCAGAGTGCAGGCCTCAGCCACCCTAGGTCTGAAGTACATTCTCCCTGGACACTATCCTCAGCTCGTACCTTCTGGGCCAGTGGCCACGAGATGCTGATGGGGCCTTCACCTACTGTACCAATGACAAGGCCACCCAGACTCCCCTGTCCTAGCAAGAGCTTAAAGAAGAGTGGGCCAGCTCCTGTACACACATGCACTCAGTGTCCTGGGGCAGCACAGACCACTGCAAAGAGATTACCAAGCTGAAGCAACAACTGCAGAGGACAAAGCTGAGCCGCAGTGGGAAAGAGAAGGAACAGGGATTCCCACTCCGAGGGGACCATGCTGTGTGGGAAACACTGAGGGCGTCCCCTCCCAGCTTCCCCTCAGGGTCCCCTGTCTTTCGACTCAGCCCCTGCCTGCACAGGAGCCTGGAAGGGCTCAACTAAGAGCTGAAGGTGTTTGTGAAGGAGCAGGGTGAAGAGGAGCTGCTGCAGATCCTTGATATCCCTGACAGGCACTGTGCCCCAGTTCCCCCCCAAGTGGCAGCTGTGATCACCCCCTCCTCCTGGAGCCTGGCAACCTCGCTAGCTCTCCCTCCATGCCCCTGGCATTGCCCCAGCCTTCTGGTCAGACCAACCGTAAGGAACATCGGGATGCAGTCAAGGAGCCGGCATCCATCCCCAACAACAAAGCCTCCCCTCCAGGCCACCACAGCCTTCCTTGAAGATGGCAGCCCATCTCCAGACCTTGTGTTTGCCTGCTCCCCTCAGCCCAATCACAGCTACGTCTTCAAACGAAAGCCCCTGGAAGGCTGTGAGAGTGCGTGTGTTTAAAGAGACCACGTCTCCAGGTCCTGACCTGGCCTTCCTGACTTCCTATCCTGACTAAATCTGTTTCAACTCCACCGGCTTGGCCTTCTGCCCTGTCAGCTTGATGAAGCTCCTCTTCCCCAGCATGGGCGCCATCTTCTATAACTGTTCCGCAAGCCCGGGGTCCCCCCTTCCTCCTGTCAGCCCCAGGCCACCGCCTCAGAAGGACCCAGAGGCCTCCAAGGCCTTCTCGCTGCCATTCCGGCCATGGCAGCACACCCCACCATCAGAAGAGCCTGTGCTTTTCCAGAGCTCCCTGGTGGTCTGAGGGCTCCACCCCCACCACTTTCCAAGGAGACAGTACCTTGGTGGCAGGCCCCTCCTTACCTCCCCTGAGGAGGGGGGAATCAAGGAGCCCTTCCCTCTCAGCCTTCGTCCACTTTCATTTATGTGTCAAAGCCCTGGGTCCTCTTTCTGAAGGATGCAGCCCCCTCTGAGTGGGAGGGGACCTGCCTTCTCCACTAGCAGCTGAGCAGCTCACAAGTCACACCTGTGTTCTTGCCACCTTTTTCACTTGATGGAAAGCTCATCCAGAAGGTCCCGGGTCCCCCACTCCTGGGTGTGAGTCCAAAGGACTGTATATGGGGCCCTGTCCTTGTCATGGAGCAAGCTGGCCATAATCAGTGGAGAGGGGACACCACAGATTTCCTTCCCTCTCCTCCAGACACAGAAGAGGAGACCAGAAGATAGATACCCCCATCCTCTCAGCCTCCGTCCCCATGCTTCCCTCTCATTGGAGGAGCTGACCAAAGCAGCCCTAACCGCCATAACACTTGAGCAATCCAGCTGCTGGCAGAGGGAGAATCCTAGCATTATCCCAAGTGGCATTTTCATCTCGCTTTCATCCTAAGATTGTCTAAGAGCTGGCATTCCTCCAGGTGGCAAGTGGTGACTCTATACCCTCCACCTGTCCCAGGACTGGGTTGGATTAGAAAAACGCCCATTTTTCTTGTATTGATGTAGAAACTCTATTTTCACCCCAAGGAGACTATTTTTGCAGCTGTTTGAAGTTTGTATATTTTCCATACTGCAGAGCTTCAGAAAACTGAAGCATGTTAATATTCAAGTTTTCTTATCCTGTGTTTAGAAGTTGCTGTTTTTTTGCAGATCTTAGTGTTAATAGACCAAATAAGTAAGTATTCCCAGCAAAAAACAACAACAAAACACATCAAAAGAAAGGCTCTTGTACTAAATAGCCTTTATAATATGAGAATGTATTAATACAAACTAATAAAATATATACCATATATGCCCTGCCGGGCATGGCTCAGTGGTTGAGCATCAATCTAGGATACAGGAGATCGAGGTTCAATTCCTGGTCAGGGCACATGCCCGGGTTGCGGGCTTGATCCCCAGCAGGGGGCGTGCAGGAGGCAGCCAATTAATGACAATACTGTCATCACTGATGTTTCTATCTCTCTCTCCCTCCCCTCCCTTCCTCTCTCTGAAATCAATAAAGATATATTTAAATAAATAAGTAAATAAAATAAAACATATACCACATAAAAACCACTGGTATCCTAAAAAAAATCAAAAGGACAGGCCCACAGATGCATTTGTGTCAGTAAGTTTCAGAGTTGATCCTGACATATTGAAAGCCTTTGAGAACAGCCGCATCTTGTATAGTGACCTGGGCTTGCCAAAGGAACTCACTCTGAGGGAGCCATGTGAAGTGTGCTGTCAGCATGGAGAGAGAAACAATACACTCACTGTTGCCAGCTTTGAAAATGAGGATGAGAGCAAGGATGAGATCTCTAAGTCACCAGGGCCCTTGAGAAGGTAACCTCTGATTATTATTCTGGATCCTCTTCTTTGGATGAAGAAACAAGTAAGGAAGCAGAAGTGAAACCCACTTTGGTGACTGCAGCCCTAAGCCCTGTGAACCAGATTTCAGAACTGAAAGTCACACCTTTTCTAATGTGGCACCCTTTGCCCAGAAAAAAGCCAGGAATTTAATGAGGGAATGGCCATCAGAGTCACTACAAATTCAAAAGGACTGAAATCATATCAAGGATCTTCTCAGATCACAATGGCATAAAACTAGAGAACAACTACAATAAAAATACCCCAAAACATTCAAACACATGGAGGCTAAATAGCATGTTATTAAACAATGAATGGGTTATCAATAAGATCAAGAAAGAAAGAAAAAACTTCCTGGAAACAAATGAAAATAAACAGACAGCAATCCAAAATCTGTGGGACACAGCAAAAGCAGTCCTGAGAAGGAAGTTCATAGTACTACAGACGTCCATCAAGAAACAACAAAAATGTCTAATAAACTATCTAAACCTACAACTTAAAGAATTAGAACCAGAAAAGCCAAGAGTAACTAGACGGAAGGAAATAATAAAGATCAGAGCAGAAATAAATGACATAGAGACTTAAAAAAAAAATACAAAAGATCAATGAAACCAAGAGCTGGTTCTTTGAAAAGATAAACAAGATTGATGAACCTTTAGCCAGACTCACCAAGAAACAAAGAGAGAGGACCCAAATAAATAAAATCAGAAACGTAAGAGGTGAAGTTACAACTGGCATCACAGAAATACAAAGGATTGTAAGCAAATACTATGAACAACTAACTATATGCCAACAAGCTGGACAACCTGGATGAAATGGAAAGATTCCTAGAAGCATACAATCTTCCAAAACTCAATCAGGAAGAGTCAGAAAACCTGAACAGGCCAATAACAACTGATGAAATTGAAGCAGTAATCAAAAAACTCCCAGCAAACAAAATCCCTGGCCCAGGGATTCACAGGGGAATTTTACCAAATATTCAAAGAAGAATTAATACCTATTCTCCTCAAATTATTTCAAAAAATCCAAGAGGAAGGAACACTTCCAAACTCTTCATGAGGCCAGGATCAGTCTAATTCCAAAACCAGATAAAGACACTACAAAGAAAGAAAATTACAGGTCAATATCCCGGCTGAACATAGATGCTAAAGTCCTCAGCAAAATATTAGCAAATCGGATCCAGCAACATATTAAAAAGATCATACACCATGACCAAGTGGAATTTATTCCAGGGATTCAAGGCTGGTATAATACTCGCAAACCAATAAATGTGATACATCACATAAACAAATTGGAAGACAAAAAACCACATGATCACATCAATAGAAGCAGAAAAAGCATTTGACAAAATCCAACACTCATTTCTGATAAAAACTCTCAGAAAAGTGGGAATAGAGGGATCATACCTCAACATAATAAAGGCCACATATGACAAACCTACAGCCAACATCATTCTCAATGGACAAAAACTAAAACCATTTCCCCTAAAACCAGGAACAAGACAGGATTGTCCACTTTCGCCACTTTTATTCAACACAGTACTAGAAGTTTTAGCCACACTGATCAGACAATAAGGAAAAATAAAAGGCATCCTTCTTTCTGAGTGCATGTCATTTACCTCCTTCAGGATGCAAACTGTCATTATTCACAGTTGACATGATACTGTACATAGAAAACCCTAAAGACTCCACCAAAAAACTACTAGATTTAATAAATGAATTCTGCAATGTAGCAGGAAACAAAATTAACACCCAGAAATTGATGGCATTTTTATACCCTTATAATAAACTCTCAGAGAGAGAAACTGAAAAAACAATCCCATTGCCCAGCCGGCATGGCTCAGTGGTTGGGCATCAACCTATGATCCAGGAGGTCCTGGATCGATTCCCGGTCAGGGTTTGATCCCCAGTGGGGGGCGTGCAGGAGGCAGCCAATCAATGACTCTCTCATCATTGATGTATCTCTCTCTCTGAAATCAATCAATCAATAAATAATGAAAAAAATTCCCATTTACCATTGTAACAAAAAAATTAAGATACTGAGGAATAAACTTAACCAAGGAGGTAAAAGGCCTGTACTCCAAAAACTACAGAATGTTGAAAAAAGAGACAGAAGATATAAACAAGTGGAGGAATATACTGTGTTCCTGGATTGATAAAATCAACAACACTTAAATGTCCATACTACCTAAAGCAATCTATAGATTCAATGCAATCACTATTAAAATACCAATGGCATATTTCACAGATCTAGAACAAACACTCCAAAAATTATATAGAACCAAAAAAGACTGCAAATAGCTGTAGCAATCTTGAGAAAGAACAACAAAGTTGGAGGGATCACAATACCAGGTATCAAGCCATACTACAAAGCCACTGTAATCAAAACAGCCTGATACTGGCACAAGTACAGGCATATAGATCACTGGAACAGAACAGAGAACCCAGAAATTGACCCAAGCCATTATGCTCAATTAATATTTGATAAAGGAGGCAAGAGCATATGATGGAGTAAAGACAGTCTCTTTAATAAATGGTGTTGGGATAATTGGACAGGTACATGTAAAAAAATGAAACTAGACCACCAACTCACACCATTCACAAGAATAAACTCAAAATGGATAAAAGACTTAAATTTAAGTTGTGAAACCATAAAAATCCTAGAAGAAAACACAGGCAGCAAAATCTTAGACATCATACTTAGCAAAATTTTCACAGATACAATGCCTAGGATAAGAGAAACAAAGTAAAAATTAAACAATGGAGACAACATCAAAATAAAAAGCTTCTGCACAACAAAAGAAACCAGCATCAAAATGAAAAGGGAGCCCACTGTATGGGAGAACATATTTGCCAATGATACATCTGATAAGGGGTTAATTTCCAAAATATATAAAGTACTCATACAACTCAACAAAAGGAAGACAAACAATCCAATCAAAAAATGGGCAGAGGACCTAAAAGACACTTCTCCAAAGAGGACATACAAATGCCAAGAGACATACGAAAAAATGCTCAATGTCACTAATCATCAGAGAGATACAAATTAAAACCACAATGAGATACCACCTTACACCTGTCAGAATGGCTACCATCAATAAATCAACAAACAGTAAGGGCTGGGGAGGATGTGGAAGAAAAGGGGACCCTAGTGCACTGTTGGCGGGAATGCAGACTGGTACAGCCACTATGGAAAACAGCATGGTGTTTCCTCAAAAAATTGAAAATGGAACTGCCATTTGACCCAGTGATCCCACTTCTAGGAATATATCCTAAGAA
Organism: Miniopterus schreibersii; assembly: GCF_964146895.1. Classification (NCBI taxonomy): domain Eukaryota; kingdom Metazoa; phylum Chordata; class Mammalia; order Chiroptera; family Miniopteridae; genus Miniopterus; species Miniopterus schreibersii. The sequence goes on along the minus strand of NC_138104.1, from coordinate 93,882,084 downwards.
ACCCGAAACACCAATCAGAAAGAATATATGCATCCCTATGTTCATAGCAATTTATAATAGCTAAGATCTGGAAACAGCCCAAGTGCCCATCAGTAGATGAGTGGATAAAAAAGCTGTGGAACATTTACACCATGGAATACTATACAGCTGTAAAAAAGAAGGCTCTCTTACCCTTTGAGACAGCATGGAGGGACCTGGAAAATATTATGCTAAGCGAAATAAGCCGGTCAGAGAAAGACAAGTATCACATGATCTCATTCATATGTGGAATCTAATAATCAAAATAAAGTTATGAACAAAATAGATCCAGAGACATGGAAGCATGCAACAGATAAAATTCTCAGAGGGAAGGTGTGGGGAGGGAAGAGATCAAAGAACTTACATGCAGGTATCCATAACCCATGGACACAGACAGTAGAAGGCCTGGGGAGGGGACAAGAGTGAGGAGGAGGAGGGTCAATAGGAGAAAAAAGGGACATCTGCAATACTTTCAACAATAAAGATAACTTTTTCAAAAATTAAATGAAAAATTAAAATCAATGGAAAAAATATCCTAGGGTATGGTAATTAACCAAAAAAAAAGTTCATACTCGTAGTAGTAAAATTAGATGGGTGAAACCATCAAACTTATTTTACAGAGAAGTCACTGAGAATAATCTTTCTAAAAAATATATGCACTTGGGTAGGATGGCTCACAAGCAGATCTACTTCTCAGAGCACTATGAGTACCAGCATCTGACCTAAATGGGAGGTACCTGCAGGGGAATTGCCACATTTAGAGCCCAAAATGACTGAAAAGAGAAAGGGCTGGGCAGAAATGTGGAGCTGCATGTACTAGATAAATAGTCTGAAGACCACAAATCTCAGCAAGGGGATCTAAGTCACCTGCTCCTGCTCCTCCTGTCATTAGCAATCCAGTTACGGCCCAACTGGCTTGGAATGTGGGGTAGGTCACAGATGATCAGGTGATCTCCACTCCTTTTCCCCCAGGCCAGCTGGAAGGGCCAAGAAGCCAAGCGCATATATTCCCATTGGGCATTTTCCCAAACATATTGTTACTGTCACTCTTTTCTACCCACAGTATTTATGGCTCTCAGTACATTTCTGCATAACCTACTGCCCCTTGTCACCAAATACTTTATTAGTGAGTTCTGCTACTTCACTTAGGTTCTGTTCCATACTTGGCTAGTCGACCTATGGGATCACACCTGTATTTTTCCAAAAGGGCATCGTGACCTTAGCAGTTTCCAGGAAAGGGAGTTTACAATCCTACAGAGTCAATCTGCCAAAAGCAGGTGGGGCAAAGCTCCATGTAATTTTTCCTGTCCTACTATAAGACAATCTGGTCAACTTTTGTAGCCATTTTGTAGCACCAACAACTGTTTCCTCAGGAACATGGAATATTTTAGTTTGAGAACTACAGCAGTGCTTCTTTGGTTACACATGGGATACAGTGTGTAAAACCACCTACATTGTTTCAAGTATCATAACTGGCAGGCAGTCCTGAATTTTGTTGAGGATCCTAAGTTTCCCTTGCTGGTGGGCATCCAAAGCCATAGAAAATAACACCTTCAACTTGCCAATCAATAAGACATCATAATAAATTGGAAGTATTGAAAATAAGAGAGATTTTTCTGATACCATGTGAACATTCACAATTCAACATGTAGCACATTTCAATACCAGTTATACATTAGTACACAGAGTATACAATAAATCAGCTTGCAGGCCTTTCAATAACAAAACCATCTTTAACTTTTTATCTTTTCACTACAAGTTCTATCAGCTGCATTCAGACACTTTTTGCAGAAACACAGACCACAGATATTTTTACACAGACACTTACAATACCAGCTTCCTGAAGATCATCTACTCTCCTCAGTTGGCAGCCCAGGAAATAATGTGGAGGGAAACATGCAGGGGGAACAACTGGCAGTAGTAAGCACTAATGTGCATGTACTTTCAGCCATTCTCTGGGACAAAAAAAAAAAAAATGCTTTGAACAATAATTAGGCACCATTTGGACAGACTATTTCAATCCAATCTCTAGCTACCTAATCCTCCAAACTGTTTCAACATCCACTATTGCATCCCAGAGAACCTATCTTACTCCTAAACTGGCCCACACACCCTGCAGGAGGTTGGACAGGGGAGGACCCTTATGCTACCCCTCACCAAACATGTAGAGAAGGGTGTACTAGCAGACCCCAGGGAGCCACACCTCTCATAACCTGGCCTGTACTGCTCGACCAATCCTGGGGAGCCTTGATCTCTCCTAACCTGCTCTTATTGTGCTATCAGATCAGAAGGGTCTCATCTCACCCACTGATTAACCAGGGTCAACCCAGGTGCTATGGATCCCAGGTGCCTTATCCATTCTAACATGGACTGCACATTCCCCTAGTGGGGAGATCCTACTGACCCTCTCCCCCACCTAGACTACAGGGTGCATTGCCAGATGCAAGGAAATCTACCTTAGGCACAAAACTGGCCAGAGGGGCTCTTGTCTAATAAAAGGGCTTCAATCACTTTTTGGCCACACACTGAAAACCAATTTTGTCATCTCCTACACAGAGACATGTAAGGCCAAGGCCAGGGCCCAAATTATTATTCCACTAAAAACAGAAAAGACTTTTACATTCTGATACTTTAATACTTAAAAAGAGTAAAACAAAGAATGAGGCAAAAGGGCCACCCCTCCCCCATCCTGTCCTGCACACCAAAATGACAGGGCAACCAAAGGGGACTGATGACCTCAACATGAGTTGTAGGATATGCCCTTGTGGGGGAGCCACTGCTAGACTGCAGGGAAACAGTTTTCTATTCTGCAGATCTACACTCAAGTGAGAGCATGACAGAAATCTCTGGATCTCAACAGAGCCTGAGGGGATGAGAAAATTGCCTCATGAGGCTGGGGGTTGGGCCAGGTGACCCAAGCACATCATTTCAGAAAGCTTTATTCGTGTTCCCTGGACTCATACAGAAATAATAGCTGACGCTGGATCAGCCCCTGCCAGTAAAAACAGAAGGGGGCTGACATGAAAGAGAATTGTAATTCCCCCAGCAGCACAAGAAAGGAATGTGTTTTCCAAAGTTTACATGTAGACCCTGAAAAGGGTGGGTATTTTTTCCACCCTCACAAAGGAGGGACAAAGATTACTTCCCCCATGCCTCAAGCAACTGACAAATACCTTTAGAAAGCTTGACATATGTCCCCTGGAGTTAGAGTCAGTGGAACCATTGTATACTCACAGCAATGAAGTTGAGAGCCTGAGGCAGAAACTAACTGGTTCTAAAGGTACAAGAGAGAACTGATTTGGAGCAAACAGCATTTCTAAAATCTGCTGAAAGAATGGCTGACTGTTTCTTCCATGGTTGACATATGGAGTCTGTGAAAGTGAATGGACTAAGATTGTCTTAAAAGGAAAGCACGCAAGAGAAGCACCTGGAGAGACAGAAAACCCCAACAGAGGAGAGTAGAGCAAAAGCCTCGGCATTTAGGAGAGTTTAATGTCCAGACAGAAGCTGCACCCACGGACCCCTCAGATAAAGGCAGACAGGCATTAGTATATGACATATAGGAAGAGAATCTAGGGATGGAGATGCCCTACAGAGGAAGGTCTGTGTTCCCAAGGTCAATGTGTGCACCCTGAGAAAGCAATAATGGTGGGCATTTTCTCTACCCTCATGAGGACAAGACAAGGATTACCTCCTCCTGACCTTAATCAAATAAAAACAAGCTTGAGAAAGCTTGACTTCTGTCTTCTTCAGTTAGCTGGACACCAGAACTAATGTCTGACTCATGCAAATAAACTCAAGCATCAAAGGCTAAAATGCCTGGTCAGGTGATACAATAAGGCTGGGTTGAATGAACAGGAACTGCACTTCCAGCACATGCAGAGAGGCACTGTGATCTCCGCAGTCAACATGAGAGCCCTGTAAAAAATGAGTGTACTCCGCTGTCTAAAAAGGAAAGCACAAAGGGAGAGCACTCAGAGAAGCAATGCCCTTAACAGAAATGTGGGTCACAAGAGTCTAGGGGGTGAGGGAGAGGTTAGTGGCCAGTTAGAGGAAAGGCACCTGAGGAGACAGGAGTCAACCATCTGAGGTCTCTTTAGGAAGTTCAAAATGTGCCCGTGCGAGTGTCCGCTCTGGATTTCCTCTGTTCACATTACAACTCTGCAACCTTGCCCAGTGTGATCCCCGCATGCACTCCTCTCCCTGAGGACCACACCCGGAGTGGTGGCCAACAAGGGGAGGACAGAGATGAAGAGAGGACGGAGAGGAGAAGCACTATTCATCCTACACGCACATTCACGTGTCACTAGGAGACTGCAAAACCCACGAAGGCGCCAGTTTGGGTAGGCAGAAGTTAACCAACACTCAGGAACGCAGGGTTTTCATTATTATAGTACACTAGGCTTCTAACTGCTTCGAAGTGACCACAGGGTGGTTGGGTGTTTATAATTTGGCTATGAGACCTTCCAGAGATTTTCTATCAGACTAAGGAAGAGCAGATCCCCAAAGCAGTTTTCATGCATAGACAGAAAGGGACTATAGTTAGTTTCTCTTTGCGTTCATCAAAAGATACTCAACTGCTGATAAAGGCCTCCTCTGGAAGAAAATCCATCTTTTGGAAAAGTTTCTGCTTTCCCTCCAACAAATGTAATACAACAATATCAAAAAGAGCTCTAATACATTCTTAGAACGGGCTGGGCAAATGTGAACAGATAACTTTTGAAAAGGTCACTGCAGGAGAGTCGGGGTCAGGGTGCTCTGTGCGTGGCAGCAGGAGCGGGTGGTAGTGGCAGTAACAGCCAGAATCAAGGTGGAGGCCCAGGAGAACTGTCTACTGGTCTCCATGGACAGGCATGCAAAGGCCAACTCAAGTCCCAAGCCCAGAGGACCCTGCTGCCCCAGACCAGCCAGCCACCAGCCACAGGCTCCTCTCTGGTGGCAGTGGCTGCATGGAGAGCCCCATTCCTCCACCTCCCCTGCCTACTCCACCTCCCCTAGCCTTCCTCATCTCTGCTCCCAGCCGGCAGGGCTGTGGCCCTCCTCCATGCCTGCCACCATGGCAGAGGCATGGGGTGGCATGGCGGAAATCTAGCCTGGGGACTTAATGGGGCCTAGCTTGGTTCCATCTTCTCCCCCTGCAGCCTCGGCTGCTGCAGGCACCCCAGCCCGCTTGGGGCCTCCATGTCTCTCCTGTGATCATACCAACATGTCCCAGGGGTTAGAATGGAACAAACTGAAGGCCTGATGAAAGAAAGGGAAAGTCAAGGATGCTGGAACAGAATAGATTTCTCTCTTTCATGCAAGGGGTCATGGGAAACACAATTCAGCAACCACTTCAACTCATCCACCAACATCCTTCAGGAGGATGACTTTGATAACAATAGTGACATTGTTGAAGATTATGGCCATGCACCATACGAAGCTACATTGCAGCAAGGCTTTCAGTACCCACCTACAACAGATCTTCCTCCACTCACAAATGGCTATCCACCATCAATCAGCATGTATGAAATGCAAATCAAACACCAGTCTTACAATCAGTATCCCAATGGATTGGCCAATGGCTTTGATGCAGTTAGAAACTTTAGCCCCATTGACTATTACCATTCAGAAATTCCAAACACAAGACCACACGAAATTCTGGAAAAACCTTCTCCTCCAACAGCCACCACCTCCTCCTTCGGTACCACAAACTGTGATTCCGAAGACTGGCTCACCTGAAAGTAAACTAAAAATAACCAAAACTTTCCAGAATGGCAGGGAACTGTTTGAGACCTTTTAAATGAAGTACAGGCAAGTGAGCACACAAAGTCAAAGCATGAAAGCAGAAAAGAAAAGAGGGAAAAAAGTAACAAGCATGACTCATCTAGATCTGGAGAGTGCAAGTCACACAAAATCCCCAAATTGGAATCAGAGGAACAAAGTAGACTAAATGAGAGGGTCAACCCTATTTCTGAAAAACCAAGAAAAGATTCAGTGCTAAAAAAGAAAACCTTGATTTAGCCAATACTATCTTTTGTTCCAAGAACAGAAGTGTCCGCTGGTATTAAGTTCCAGATTGGCGATCTTGTTTGGTTTAAGTTGGGAACCTATCGTTGGTGGCCTTCTGTGGTTTCAAGAGATCCCCAGCTTGAGGTTCATACCAAAATTAATATCATGTCTAATTTTTTAGCAACAAACCAGAGAGGGCATGGGTTCATGAAAAATGGGTAGAAGAGCCCAGCCGGGCATGGCTCAGCAGTTGAGCATCAACCTAGGATTCAGGAGATCACGGTTCGAGTCCCAGTCAGGGCACATGCTCAGGTTTCGGGCTCGATCCCCAGCAGGGGGAGTGCAGGAGGCAGCCGGTCAATGACTCTCTCATCATTATGTTTCTCTCTCTCTCTCCCTCTCCCTTCCTCTCTCTGAAATCAATAAAGATACATTTTTTTAAAACTGGATAGGAGAGTATAAAGGTCATAAACAGTATGAAGCATTACTGACTGAAGCAACCAAACAAGCCAGCAATCACTCTGAGAAACAAAAGATTACAAAATCCTGACCACAGAGAGAATGTGCTCAAAGGGATGCTAGCATTGCCCATCCAGAAAAAATGCTGAAAATGACCCAAGAGGAAAGAATAAAACAATATACTTTTATCTATATTGGCATCTATACAGTGGTACTTCGGCTTTCGAACGTCTCCATGGACGAACATTTCAGTTTACGAACACTGTAAACCCGGGAAGAATTGCTTCGGTTTTCAAACACGCCTTGGAAGTCGAATATTCCACACGACTTCCACTGAGGGCAAGATCCTGAGGCCCAGCTGTTGGCTATGGATCCCTTGGTTTTCGAACATTTCAGAACCTGAACGGTCTCCCGGAATAGATCACATTCGAAAACCGAGGTCCCACTGTACTTTTTATCCCAGGTGAAAAAGAATATTGCCTCCAAAGCCAAAGTTAAAACCAAAAAACGGAGACCAAGATCAGTGCTGAATATTCAGCCAGAACAGACCAATGCAGGTGAGGTGGCCTTCTCACTATCAAGTACTGAGATTTGGAGACACAGCCAGAGTGTGGAAGAGGAAGAACCACTTCCCGTTAAAACAGCCTGGAAAACGGCAGCAGCCAGGAAATCTTTACCAGCTTCTATTACAATGCACAAAGGGAGCTTGCATTTGCAGAAGTGCAACATGTCTCCAGTTGTGAAAATGGAACAAGTGTTTGCTCTTCAGAATGCTACAGGAGATGGGAAATTTATCAGCTTATTCAATGAAGAGAATTGATAACAAAATGGAAATAAGTGTCAGAGGACAAGACAGACTTATAATGTCTACACCAAACCAGAGAAATGAAAAGGCAACTCAGAATGGGTCATCTCCTAAGCAACATCTGGTTCTGCAGGCACAGAAAAGCAGCAACAGAAAAGATCAATTAGAACTGGTTTGGAATCAGAGAAATCCACTGAGGTTGTGTCAAAGAAGATCAAAAAGAAGCAGATTAAGAGTTCCTCAGGCTATAGTGAAGACTGGGTTACAGAAAGGGTCAGTGGGCCGGGGACTCTTTCTCTGTCAGATTCAGTGACAGCTCCATTTCCTCAGCAACTCAGGAAACTGTACAATTTCATCCCAGAAACTCTAGACTTGGAGTCTCATGCAAGATTCCTTTGTTGGCAGCTCGATAAACAGTTTGCTTCCAGTTTTGATTTTGCCAATCATCATTATTGGCATTTTCTTGAATGATTTCTTTTTCAAGACTCTGAATAATTGCTTTAACATTCAAGCTACTTTTTTTTTTTTGGTCTGAGCTGGATAGGTACAGCTTAAATCACAGGTCCAGCCTAAAATCTACCGTTTAACTTATACTGATCAATTTCAACGTGTACTGTTTTTGTTTTTTGTTTTTAAATAAAGCATCATTAATGCACATCTGCAGAGTTTTGCCAAACAGCCCAAACTGTACATATTACAATCATTAAAGGCTCTTTTTTAATATTAGTGCTGTTATCATGGAGAATAGCATCACAGCTATCTTTGGCAGGCTGTCATTTTTCTAGCAAAAAAAAAAAAAAAAGTCACTGCATCTGTGAAGCAAAAGATAACATCCCACATCACAGCTATGATGCTCAAATGAGAACATTCCATTTCAGCCTACAGGATATCACCTGTATATTTCCAATAGAACACTGTGACCTTAACAGCCTCCATGAGGAAGCAGTTTAAAATTCCATGGGATCAATCTGTCAAAAGTTTCTGAGAGCTCAAAATCTTGGGCCAGGGGCCAACATGAAGACAATCGACTTTAAGGCGCCTCCACTGCCATGTGCACAAACTGGGGCTTGGGCTGCCTGGCCTGGCCAGAAGCCCTTAGAGCCTGGAGGACTGATATGTTGCTTTATGAATGGCAAAAGGAACATAACTGTGAGAAACTGGTGTTCATCAAAATAAAGTGCTACCTACACTGCCAGCCAGACTGACTAGGTGCATGAAACTGCAGTGAAATCAATAACTCACAAATACTAAGACTTTTTAAGGGGCCTTTAAATTTATAAAACAGGCTTCCTGGGACAACCCAGTAGGCTAAACACCCAGGCAGAAACAAAATCACACTGGAAGTGATTCAATATGGAAATTTTCTCTGAGAACCACCAGGAGAGTTTTGGCCCAGAGATATCTGAAGACAGTCACATAAGGGGGGGGGGGGGTCCCGGCACCCCAACAACTCCTACAAGGATAAGAGAAAGGAATACTAGCTTCCCTCACTTTACACCAGCACAACTTCCCAATATTCTCCCATAACCTCTTTTCTCTCACTCTGCCACATTCCCCTTTTTCATTACTTTCCCTCACTCCTCTCCTATTCTCATTATGAAAAGAGATGTCTGGAAGAACCAAGAGCTTCTCTGGCTCAGGTCAGAGCCCTCCAGTCCTACAAGAGGACTTTCTTAAGGGTACCTGGGCATGGAGTCCTAATGGAATCTATTTCCCCAATATCATATTACATATGTATATTTTCCTAAAGTATATACACCTACAAAACACCCTGAGCCTTAATTAGGTTTTCCTCCCTCCCTTTTTATAATCAACTTCTATTTACAAAATATAAAACTCTTAAAAAGAGCCCGGCCAGCATGGCTCAGCAGTTGAGCAACAACCTGGGATCCAGGAGATCGCGGTTTGATTCCCGGTCAGGGTACACGCCCTGGTTGCGGGCTTGACCCCCAGTCGGGGGCGTGCAGGAGGCAGCCGATCAGTGACAACTCTCTCACCATTGATGTTTCTCTCTCTCCCCCTCTCCTTTCCTCTCTCTGAAATCAATAAACATACATATATTTTTTTTAAAAAAACTCTTAAAAAGAAAAATAGTTGTAAATCTTGGCAACCATGTATTATATGCCAGTTTCTTCAGTATGACACCAACAGCACAAGCAATCAAAGTAGAAGTAATTAAACTGGAAATTCATCAAAACTTAAGAACTTTTGTGTCAAAGGAGAGTACCAACAAAGTGAAAAGACAATCCACAAAATGGGAAAATATATTTGCAAATTATATATCTAATAAAGTTGTAGTATCCATAATATACAAAGAACTCTTAAAACTCCAGAATCAAAAGACAACCAAATTAGCCCTGGCTGGTGTGGCTCAGTTGGATGGGCATTGTCCCATGCACTGAAGGGTTGCTGGTTCAATTCCCAGTCAGGGTCCATGCCTGGGTTGTGGGCTCGATCCCTCAGTAGGGGGTGTGCAGGAGGCAGCTGATCAATGCTTTGCTCTTACATCCATGTTTCTCTCTCTCTCCATCTCCCTTTCTCTAAAAATCAATTAAAAATATTTTAAAAAAAGGACAACCAAATTAAACAATGGGAAACATGAACAGACATTTCTCTCAAGAAGATATACAAATGACCAAAATGCACATGAAAAGATGCTCAACATCATTACTTATTAGGCAAATGCATATCAAAACCACAATGATATACCACTTCATACCTGCTAGGATGGCTATAATCAAAAACAAAGACATTAACAAGTGTTGGAGAGGATTTGGAAAAATCAGAACCCTTGTATATTACCAGCATGCAATGGTGCAGTCACTGTGGAAAACACTTTGACAAGTCCTCAAAAAGTCAAGCATAGAGTTACCTTACGGTCCAAAATTTCCAGTATAGGTATATACCCAAGAGAATTGAAAACATATGTTCCCACAAAAATTTATCTTCAAGTGTTCATAGAAGCATTATTCGTAATAACCAAAAAGTGGAATCAACCCAAATGTCCATCAGTTGATAAATGGATAAACAAAATGCAATGGATAAACAAAATCCATTATATCTTTACAATGGAATATTATTTGCCTATAAAAAAGAATGAAAGCAGAAAATAGAGAATTTTTAGAGCAGTAAAAATATTCTGTATGATATTATAATGATGAATATACAAGGCGGGGGGAAAATTCACAGTAATGAGTATGCAAAACAGTTTATTCTTGTATTATTATTAACTACTGTATTATTTTCCATATGAACAACTGTAAACCTACTTTTGCCCCACCCTGTATGTCAGTATACATTCATCCAAACTCATGGAATGTACACCACCAAAAGTGAACCGTAAGGCAAACTATGGACTTTGGGTGATAATGATGTGTCAATGTAGGCTCATCCTTGGCGAAAAATGTACCACTGTGGACTGGCCAGTGTTGCTCAGTGGTTAAGCATTGACCCATGAACCAGGAGGTCACAGATTGATTCCATCAGGGCAAATGGTCGGGTTGTGGCCTCAATCCATAGTAGGGTGTTTGCAGGAGGCAGCCGATTGAGGAGTCTCTCTCACATAAATGTTTCTATCTCACTGTCTCTCGTCCTTCCACTCTCTCTGAAAAGCAATGGAAAAAAATATCCTCAGGTGAGGAATAAAAAAAAAAAAAGGAATAAATAATTGACTCAAACATTATGATATATAAAAGAAGTCATTTAAAAAACCACATATTGTATGTTTCCATTTGTAGCAAATGTCCACAATAGGCAAATCCTTAGAGTCAAGAGTAGATTAACGGTTGTCAGGTGATGGGCAATAGGCAGAACTAAGAGTGGCTGCTAAGTATGGGTATCATTTTGAGGTGGTGGAAATATTCTGAAATGGGAAAGTAGCACTGGTTCCATAACAATGAATGTGCTAAAAAACACTGGAACTGTACACTCTAAAATGGTGATGTTTATATATATGAACTGTATTTCAAAAAAACTTCAAAATTAGACAATAATGAACATTTATCAAACTCACTGTTTGTGTGGGTCATGAATTCAGGAACTGCTAAGCTGGGTGGTTCTAGCCCAGGGTGTCCAGAGAAGATGGACAGCTGAGATGTCACCAGGGCTGCAGTCATCAGAATTGACTGGAGCTGCAAGATCTGGTTCCAAAGAGGTACAGTCACAAGGCTGGCAAGTTGGTGCTGGCAGTTCATGGGAGGCCTCAGTTTTTTCCCACATGGGCTTCTCCAGGGGCTGCTTGAGTATCCCTATGACTTGGTGAATGACCTCTCCTAGAATAGGAGATAAGTGCTGCTACCTCAAGCAAATGACAAAAAAGTTTCAGAAAGCCTGTGTCTCCTTGTAGATTGAGGACCATAAGAACTAGTGTCTGACTCACACAAGTAAAGTCTAGAGGCTGGGGTTGGAACTGTCCGTGACAGAAGAATCAATAAAATGACAGCCTTAGATGTAAACTGAAGTACCAGCAAATGCAGAAAAATCTGTGTTTCCGGTGAACAGACATAGACCCTACAAAAGACAGTAGGCTGAGATTGTCATAAAAGGAAAAAGAGCCAAGCAGGCCACCCAGGGAAGCAGATGAACCCAATACAGGGATGGGTCACAAAAGGCCTAGGGACTGGGGGGGAGTCTAAATGACTATTCAGAAGAACTAAAAAACATATGTTCACATAAAAACTTGTACATGAATGTTCATAGCATTATTAATCATAAGTCTAAAAGTATAAACAACCCGACTGCCCATCAATTTATGAATATGTAAACAAAAACTGATATATCCATACAACGGAATATTATTCAGCCATAAAAAAGAGTGGAGTACCAATACATTCCACAACGTGAATTAACCTTAAAACTATTAAACTTAAGTGAAAGAAGCCAGACACACAAGGACAAATATTGTATGATTTTACTTATGTGAGGCACCTAGAGTAGTCAAATTCAGAGACAATAAGTACAATGGTGGTTTCCAGGGGTTGGGAGGAGGGGGCATGCAGAGCAATTATTTAGTGGGTATAGTTTCAGTTTGGGAAGATGAAAACTTCTGGGGAACAATGATAGTGGTAAGTGCACAACAATGTGTGAACTTAATGCCATTTGAATATACACTTAAAAATGGCTAAAATGGTATTATGTTATGTATATTTTACCACAAAAAGGAAGTACCAATACATACTACAACATAAACAAACCTTGAAAACATCAAAGTGAAAGAAACTAGACACAATAGGACCCATATTGTATGACTCTATTGGTATGAAATGTCCACCATAGGCAGATCTATATATAAAGAAAACATTCATTTTTGCCAGGGGCTAGGGGAAAGGGAGGAATTAAGTGCTAACAGGCATGAGGTTTCATTTTGGCGGTGATAGAAACATTCTGGGATTAGATAGCCGTGACCACACAGCAGAACACTATGACTATACTAACCACCACTGAATTACACATTTTGAAAGGATAAATTATATGTTTAGTGAATTTCAGCTCAAAAAAATGTTTGGACGAAAGGTCTTCCCCCAGAATGAGTAATCCATGTGCAAGACAGACAGAAACGATCATTTTTTATGATTTGGCCTCAGAAGTCACAAAGCATTCCTCCTGTCATAGGCACTAGAAGCGAGTCCCTACGTCTGACCCAGATTCCAAGTTAGGTTTTACACTTATATCATGAAACTCGTATCATTTCAGTTTCACATGGGGAAGGTGTTAAGGTCCCCCATCTGCAGATGAGGCTCAGAGAGGTTAAATACCCTTCCCAAGGCCACAAGGCCAAGAGGTGGCAGAACTCAGACTGGAACCTAGAAATGGCTGACTCCACAACCTGTGCTCTTAACCTCCATCAGCAATGGTTTTTCACTTGACACATCATTTGTGAAGCCACAGACACTTGGGACCCCCGCCCCCCAGGATGTCTTAAATCATTTCTGGAGCTTGGTCCATACACTAGAATGTTTTTAAGCTCCCCAGGTGTTTCTCAGGTGCATTCTATATATAGAACCACCCCTCTGTGCCTGATGGTTTTATATTATTAATATGGGTAGTTGACTCCAGCTGGACGGTGAGTGCCTTGGGGGCAGGGCCCCTGCCTAAGTTTCCTGTGACTGCCACTGTGACAGCATAATGCCTGCCTGCAGGAGGCAGGCACTCAGAAAATATCATTGGACAGAATTCAGAGCAAACTGCCACCCAGAATGTCAGTTGCCAAGGGGTTCCGGTGGAACTGAGGGGCAAACAGTTGGTGCCTGGGAGCTGGCCTATCTGGCCACTCTCTCCAGTGGGCAGGAGGTTCACTGGGGCCCACTTGGTGGGCAACCCCTGCTGCCAACTGGGGCACCTCGGCTCAGCCCAGAGCAGAGGTGTTAGGAAATAACTCTCTCCCAAGCTTCCTCTCCCAGTTCCCAAACTTAGAGGCCTAGCATAGGGCCTAGAATTCACAGAGGCTTGGTGGCTGTTTGTTCAACAGTCAGTCCATTAATATGGATCGCAGAAGCCGATCTCGCAGCAGATGCGTGAGCCGAATCCCTGGGACTCAGTCCCGAGCCCCCAGTGCCCCACTCCCCTTGCATGTGGAACAGGAGGCCAGTGAAGGAGGAGAATGGGAGCAGCGAGAGCTCCCTCCTCAGATGACTGAGATCTACACGTCCCTGGAAAGTGAGGAGTTGGCAGACACTGTTATGGGTAAGAACATGCTCTCCCCTTCTCAGCAAAAGGGAGGTGGCTTCATATTTTTCTTCCTATGCCCACAGGAAACAGGGGTCAGAAAACAGAAAGCAACACTTATATTGGGCAGGACTGGGCTGAGGGATAAGTTTGGAAAGGGCAGGTGTCCTATCTGTCACAGGAGCAACTTGAAACTGAGACAGGCTGTTGGGAACATTAGGTGTTATTTACAAAACCAAGTACTTACAGTAGCAAATCCCCTGTGCCAGGAGCCTTGGGAAACATGCGAATTTGACACTGATTTCGACCTCAGGGAGCTGACAATCTAATAGAGAAAAGTCAAACTGTTAGGATAGCTTCTGTGGGATTCAGAAAGATGGCAAGGGCCCAGGAAGATAGAAGGGATTCTGGGGACATAGAGGCCGCCCGCCGATGGTTCCTGTCTTTCTGGTGTGTGCTTGGGTCTTTTTCTCTCCCACCCCCAGTCTTCCCCTACCATCCTAGCAAACAGGTGAGTGATGGGGTAACTGTCAGAAGATGGAACAACACTGATGGCAGAAAAGGGTTTCCTGGGAACTTAACCAACTCTTGATTTTCAAAAACAAGACATACCTTGAGGCAGACAGTCTTGAGTCATCAAACTGTGACTTCCCGGCTTGAAAAGTTCCTTTCCCGCTGGAAAGGTATTGAGATACTGCTTTTCAGGTTAGACCTTCCTTCCCCAAGTTCTCCTGGGACTTAAAAGGGCTCCGGCCGGAGAGGGGAGTCAGAGCACTGTTCACCCAGCTCGCTGCAACGAAAAGGTAAATAGGTGTTAAAGGTATAAAAGGCATCCATTTCAAAGGCGGAAGGGTTCGTTGCAGCTTCGGGGAGGAGGCAGGCTGGTGTGAGGCCTTTTGGGGGAGTATAAATCAGCGCTGAGCGCGAAGCCTCTCACCCGTAATGGCGGCCGGCGTGACTCCCGTAATGGCGGCTGGCCAGTCGCAGCGACCTGGGGAGGCCAGGCTCCAAGGAAGCCTCATGGAAGAGATGGGCCTAGAAGGGCGAGCAGGGCCTAAAACAATGCTGAGAGCGGGCGGGAAGGAGGGCGGGAGAGCAAGAGACCAGCCATAGTCGACGCCACTACCGGGTCCTCCGCAAGCTAGGCTTCCTTAGGTGGCCTGGCCTGTCCCCAGCGCGCATGCGCAAGCAGTGGGCGTGGGGCGGCGTGGGGCGGCGTGGGGCGGCGTGGGGCGGCGTGGGGCGGCGTGGGGCGGCGTGGGGCGGCGTGGGGCGGCGTGGGGCGGCGTGGGGCGGCGTGGGGCGGCGTGGGGCAGCGGACGTATAATGGGCAGGGCTTGGGTGAGGGGTGAGTTTGGAACGGGAAGGTTTCCTATCTGCCTGAAAGGGCTGTCACTGGAATAAGGATGTAAGTCCGTGAGAACAGCCTGAAGCTGAGGCAGGCTGTGGGGAGTGTTAGGTGTCACAGATCAAGCGCTTAGGGTAGCAAATGCCACGTGCTGGGTGCCTTGGGAAACATGAATTCGACGTCCATTTAGATCCCAGCGAGCCCGTCCACGCATGGCTCAGCGGTTGAGCATCGACCTAGGATCCAGGCGATCAGGTTTCCATTCCCCGGTCAGGGCACATGCCCGGGTTGCGGCCTCCATCCCCAGCAGGGGGCGCGCAGGAGGCAGCCGATCAATGACTCTCTCATCACTGATGTTTCTCTCTCTCCCTCTCCTTTGCTCTGTCTGAAATCAATGAAGATATATTTAAATAAATAAATAGATCCCAGCGAGCTGACAGGCTAATAGACTTGCGGGGGATTCAGAAAGATGACAGGAGCTGCCCGGAGGATAGAAGGGATTCCGGCTCTTGTAATGTGATAGGGTCACTGTCAGAAGATGTAACAGTACTGTGCTGGGAGAAGTCGGGTCTTCTGGGAACTTTTCAAGGCTTGACTGAAAAAACAAAGATGCCTGGAGACAGGCTGAAGTCACCTAAGTTAGACCTTTCTTCTCCAAGTTTCTCAGGACTTAAAGAGGCTGCAACTAGAGGGGGTAGTCATGGCACTGTTCACACAGGTCACTTCAAGGAAAAAGCTGTAGGAAGCAGAAGATGCGCGCGGTTCAAAGGCAGATAGGTTAGTTTCACTTTGTTAGAGGGGGTGGTGGGCGGTGTTGAGGCTCTGTGGGCGAGATGGGCGTGGAAACGGCGCCGAGGACGCGAGCGAGTGAGGCCGGTTACTGGCCACGCCAGAAAAGCCGCTTTCGCAGAGTTGGGCTGAGCGCCCGGCCCGGCCCGCGCCCAAGGCGCAGGCGCAAAAGCGGGCAGGGGCGCGCAGGCCACGTGGCGGGGCTTGGCGGGCCGGCGCGGGGCGGGGGGGGGGGAGCCAGGAACTCGGAGAGCAGGGGGGCGGGGGCGAGGGCGGGGGGGGGGGCGAAGGGCGGAGCAGGTCTCGCGAGGCCGCGCCCTGGCTGTCCGGCGCGCGATCGCAGCTGCCTGGCGGCGGGAGAAGCAGCGCTAGCGCCTAGGGACGTGTGTCTGCACTCGCGCGGTCATGGAGGCGCCGGGGCCGCTGCCTGCCGCGAGGACTCCGGCCCCCAGCCGGAGCCCCAGGCCGCTGCTGCTGCCGCTCCTGCTGCTCCTGCTGCTAGCCCAGGCTCTGCGGGGCTGGGAGGCAGAGGAGAGGCCCCGCACCCGTGAAGAGGAATGCCACTTCTACGCGGGGGGACAAGTGTACCCGGGGGAGGCGTCCCGAGTTTCGGTCGCCGACCACTCCCTGCACCTCAGCAAAGCCAAGAGTAGGTGGTGCCCCGCCAAGGGGGCTTGACCCGCGGCCGAGGGAGGCGGGAAGCGGGGAGGGCTAGGAGACACGTGTGCCCCGCTTAGGGTACCGGGGAGCGTGACTTGGGCGGCGCCCCCTGCGCTGCCTCCGTCCCGAAGCAGATCTGCCTCTTTCCTGGGGGGTGGCGAGGGAGGAGGGTTCCAGCTGAGAGAAAGGGATGGTTTCCACTGATCAGATTTGGGAACTAGTGGTTACCCCAAAAGCCGCAGAAGAGAGAAAGAGGGTGGCCCAGGTCCCGGACTTGCAGGCATCAGAGGATGTTGTGCAAACTGAAACACTTCCTCAAACATCACAAAGTGGCTGCAGCATATCACGTCTGTTTCCAAGTGCTCTTCCAGGGATGGATCGGTTAAGTTGAATAATCATAGAAAGTTTGATTAAACAGAAAAGTGGCTAAACAAAGTGTGCAGGAGAGCAAACGTTTCACCTTTCTATTTTTCTTTTTATTTCCATCTTATAAAGACTTTTAAAAGCCCTTCCCACAAACCTATATAATTAATGGATATTCTTTGTTTCTCATAGAAAATAACTTATTACAAAGTGTACTTTGGAGGCTCTTTGGAGAGAGAGGAGGAAAAAAGAGGTTCAAAGTAATGTATTTTGGTTGATGATAAACCTCATGGCAAATTTGTGTCCTGCCAGTTTGGCTTTTGATTATTTGCACTTCTGTCCAGTGTACACAGCTAATGGCCACTTTCACAAAGGACACGTCAGACTGAGAGACTGAGAAAGTTGCGGCCTGCTGCATCTAGATGTTAAGATTAGCCGAAAAGAAGTAGCCGGGGATTAAAGGATAAATACTGTCCCGTGCTTGCTTTTAAGTAACCTGCTTTTCCTACAGATCACTGGCATCCTGAAGATGATGGTTCAGTTACACCGTGTTCTGTGCCTATATTCAGTGAAAAAAGTGTGCTTCACAATTATGAATCCCGGGTGTTGAGTGGAATGTTATGATTTAGGATGGAGTGGGAGTAATAAATAAGAAAAACTGTTTTGCCTTCTTAAACATTTGCAGTTCATTCCTACTGAACGTTCACTACTTTTGGATTTTTGTTTCTAAAAAGCCAGCCTTGCACTTTGTTTTATTTTATTGTTTTTAAACAGCATATGCTTATTTCACAGGAGGCCTTAGCTGAGCTCTCCACTCGGGATCTCACAAGGCTGCAGTCAAGGTGCTGGCTGAGCTGCATCCCTTTCTGGAGCTTGGCATTCTCTTCCAAATTCACATGGTGGCGGACAGAATTCAGTTCCTTGTGATTAAGGACAGGGTCCCTCTTTTTCCCCTGTCACCTGGTGCCATGCTTAATTCCTAAGAACCAGCCACTCACAGTTTCTTTCTTCAACAGCATGGCAGCTGATTTTGTTAAGGCCAGCAAGAGAATCTTTCTTAGCTTCGAGTCCCAGCACTTTTAAAATCACAGTATTTCAAAGTGTCATTAGTTTTACTTGCCTGGGAAGATATTTTGAAATGTGTCAACCAGTTAAGTGTTCACTTGCATTACATTGTATTTCCCATAAGAAACAAATTCCATCCAGGTGTGCTCATGAAAGCAAAATATAGCGGTAACAGATTTCCCTTTACCAGAAAACTTTTTCAAATTTTAGGTATTTGCTACATTTCTGTCACATATAGGCTTATCTAGAATTAAAGATACGAGAACTTCTATTCATAAAGTGGATTATTATAGAGCCATTAAGGCCATACTTTCAAATAATTTTTAGTAACATGAAAAATGTTCATGATTTACTGTTGCTTTTTTTTAAAGGAATGCAACATGATCCAAATTTGTGTTTAAAGAGAAGATGAGAAGGAAAGACATCAGAATGTTAACAGTAAATTAATGGGGTTTTGAGAAGAGGAGGTTTAAATATCCTTCTTTATACTGCTTTGCATTTGCCAGAATCTGTTATGATTTATATTCAAGATTTTAATAGATGCAGGGTTGCTTTGGGGATTCCATTTATAGATCTTAACAAAGTGACTGCATTCTTTTTTTGCTCTATAAACTGATGACAGTTTTTTCTTTGAACTAACACTATAATTTTTAAATCAAGAACCCAAATTTCTCAAACTCAGAATTTTGAGAACAAAATTTATTTCTCAGATTTGGTTTTCCCAATGTGCTAAAACCATTAAGGAGTGTCATTGTAACAGATCATTATAATTCCAACCACAGTCTATTTAATGTATCCTGTTAATCTCTCCCTTTGAGTAGCATTTTCAGTAATGTATATAAAGCATATATAGTTCAGTACCCTTCTACTATCTAATTCCCCCTCTTGGCCTTTACCTAATCAGATCGGGATATTTATATGAGGTAGGCTGCTGATTCAAGATAAGTAATCACACGTTATATATTAACTTCACAGAGAAATTCATCTTAAGTTTATGTCTCTTTTCAGAATGACCATAAATGCTGGGTGTTATAACCCTTATTTTCTAGGAACCATAGTCAAACTTGGAAGCAAGTATTGACTTCAATATATGTAATGGTTCTGAAAGTTTAAGTGCTATCTGAATGTAACAGAAGATCAAGGTATATTATTATCAAAGCATGTTGGCTAGAATTACAGCATGCCCTTACAAGAGAGCACCAACTATTGAATTTCCATCAGGTCACTTGAAACCTTTTCAAGGGGGTCTCCTTTCAAAGCCCTCTAGGAAAATAATCCCATGGTCTGGGATTGTACACTTCTGGCCTGATGTATTTGCAAATTTCCTACTCCTTGAGTGTGTCAGCAGGTCCTCCATGAGTATGTGAGAAACTGGACAGATGTTTAAATTAGTACACCTGAAAGGCTGCCATTAGGAAAAGGAACATCTAATTATTTGAAATGTCGGAAGTTCAGCTTGGAGGGGCTATAGTGAAGTACCCGGTAGGGTTTAGTGCAGGGATGGAATGTAAGGGGCGGGGGTGGTGGCTGTGAGCATGAATAGAATAAAAAGTATTGTCACTAACCTCCAACTGAATTACAGCATGCCCTGAAATTGAGCATTTCTTACCTTTATAAATATTAGCAACAAACCACATTAGCTTCAGCAGTACTTGCTTGTACCTGTTGCCAATAGAACCACAGATATTTTCAAGCCACATTGTGGTTGTTGGTTGTTGCAGGGACCCTGAAACATCATTTACACTCTTTAGTATTTTGGGTAGTTATTAGATCACTGCTAGATCCTGCATTTTTAAAGTATTAATAAAAAGGAACATGTATTACTACATCACCAATAAAGGTTTTTTTATATTTTGATAATTGCATTTCAATATAATTGTTTCCCTTTGTAATTATATATATTTTATTTTATACATTCAATAACACTACTCTGGGAAGTCTGTAAGCTCCACCAGACTGCTGTGGAGATCCAAAGTTTCAGAAGCCTTGATTTTTAGTGATTTCCTAAAGCTGTTCTGTCATCCCACCGACTTTCTCAGTGGTATAAAACATCCTATATCTTTCTTTCTTAGTTTCCAAGCCAGCACCTTATTGGGAAGGAACTGCTGTGATAAATGGAGAATTTAAGGAGCTCAAGTTAACTGATTATCGTGGAAAATACCTGGTCTTTTTCTTCTACCCACTTGATTTGTAAGTAATACATGTACACAGCAGCTAGTAAAACCTCAGTTATTATCAGTCATTAATTGAAAACATCAAACAGTTAGAAATATTTTATTTAGCTCTTGGTCCTCAAAAGGCAGACTAAGGTGAAGAATATTTCCAAGAAGGTGACATCTACCACGTATTTCAGAATCATAACCCTTTGACTGCAGTACTTTACACTTATATCTCCATGATTGTGTTATAACATAATCATTAGACAAAAATACAGTTATATTCATTAAGCTACACCTACTCAAGCAAGAAAATGGACTGGCAATATTTTAGAAAGCACTTAAGAGCAAGACTTACATCACAAATCTAATGTATCCTTCCCTGTTAAATAGAAAATTAACAAGCCCCTTTTCTCTGGTGATGCCTTTTATGGTTTTACTGTTTTTACTCTTTGCTGCATCTGTTGCTTTCCTGTGATTTGAACATTTGCCTGAAAATATTGCATATGCTTAACGAATAGTACCTACTAATATAAATTATGGTTATTGTGGGAGCTTTTTCTCTTTAACTCTGACAGTGAGCACTTTTGTAGATACAAAGTTGACTCAAAGTAAAGGCTCTTGCAGCTTTAGTCACACCGAGGATTTAATTTTATTTTGAGTGTTTTTCAAATTCCATAAAAGCAAAAAGATACCAAAATGAGAGTTATCCCAACTTTTATCTTCTATTTGAATTTTTTGGAGGGTCACAAAGTAAGTAGAAGATTCTTCTATCTTTGTCACTGTATATTATAAGTCCCTTTTCTGTTAAGACTAATCTAGAACTAGGTAAATAAAATTTAAACTTGCAGGGAGGTTACACTTAAACTCATCTCCATAGGTTGTCTCTAGGCCAGAGATTTGCAAACATTTTCTGTACAGGGCCAGATAGTACATATTTTAGTCATAGTCTTGTGGTGATCTTTATTCTAACTACTCAAATTTACCATCATAGCACAAAAACTACCATAATAAACGAATGAGTGTGTGTTCAATTGAAAGTGTATTTACAAAAAATAAGATAGGCTAGATTTGGCCTGTGGCTGAAAGTTTGCTAACCCCTAGTCTATCTAAATAGGAAGAATTCTCGTAAAAATTAATACATCGAGACTAAAGTCATGAATCTACACAATACATAATCTTTTAAATTATCTTGACTAGCTAAAATGTATAATATACTCTAATTTCCAATAGAAACCAGAAGTTGAAATTTTAACATATAAAAATTATGGGCCTTCTAAATTCATGTTGTTATAAAACCAAAAAGTTAAAACATGTAAAATATATGACACTAAACCTGAATTTTTAAATTAGTCTGACATAGCAGGTAAAAACGCGTTCTTTCCAGTGTTATTTAAAACTCCATGATGAATAAGACATAGCTAACTGTGCATGATGCTAGCAGTGGTGTTCTGCAGCAAGGCGCTAAGATCGCTCCTTCCTGTTGTTTCCCTGGAATGCCAGACTGGGCCTGGTTAGAGAAGGAAGAATCCTCAGGCATTGCCACAGTCTACAAGGATGAAAGTCACACACATAACCCACCAGTTTTCCCCCGACCTTTTTCTCTGTCTTCACTAAGAAGTCGGGCAAAATGTGTCTCTAGATACCATTTGGGATAATAGGAAGAAAGGCAGGGGGTGACCATTCCTACCTTTTGGAAAATATTAAAAATATATATTATAGGCCAGGTTCCAGGGATGTAATCTAGTTTAGAACTTTGTGATTGCATATGACAGCCCTCCACTTGAACAACTGAAACATTTGAAAAGTCTATGTTGGGGTGTGGTAGGAACTTGTCCCCTAAATCTACATTTTTCAAACTTTCTTGGCCATGACACACAATGGGAAATAAATTTTTCATTGCTGCCCCATACATGTACACATACGTACAGGGCAACATTCAGTCTTCACGCACCAGTGCAGCCACGCTGTCCTGAAACACTGAAAAGCTTCCATACCAGGCGGTCAGTAGCCACTTTCTCAACCCCTCCCCAAGTTGCCCTCCCACCTGGTCCTGTTCCAAAACCTCCAGCACTGAAGCCAACTTTGAGTTAAGGTTGTTAAATATTTTTACTATCTCTCCTGAACACACACACATATATGCACTGCTATGTACATGTCTCATAACTTACCCTTACTGTGAATGATGTATCTTCATATTTTCTATTTCACTATTTTAAAATGCTGTTTGGAACTCAGTAAATTGGCTTAAGTACAGTGGAACCTCAGTTCTCGAACTTAATTCGTTCCATAAGCCTGTTCAAGAAGCGATTTGTTTGAAAACTGAATCATTTTTTCCCATTAGAAATAATGTAAATTGAATTAATCCCTTCCAGACCCCCAAATGATTCCGTTTTACCCTTTCTTATATACAGTACCTATCTAATGTACTGTTTAATATATAAACAAACACTTATTTTCTGAAATTTACCGAACCACCCCCTACTAACCTTAAACGAGTCACTTCCAGGAGTGTGTTTCAGGAGGTCAGCATGTGGCATCTTCACTTTTCCACATATTATTGCCTCCAGAATGCTGTCACCGGCTAACTGCTTTTCATTTACGCAAAGCAACAGTTTTTCCACCTCTTCAATTGCCTCTGATCACTGTTTCCTTCACAGCATTAGCAACATTAGCACTCTTGGTGGCCTCTTTATGTTTTAAAATTGTGCTAATCATCCATTTCGCCAGCAACAATAGCATCCTCTCCTTTGTTGCCCGAGAGATGCTTTTTGTCACGCCGAGGTATCAGCATGAAAGGGCCGGCAAGTCGAAAACCAAAGTCTGGTTCGACAACGGGGACATTTTTTCCCTAAACAACTTGGTCGAGAACCAAATTGTTCAAGATGGGAGACATTCAAGAACCGAGGTTTGACTGTAATTCCTACCCCGGTATGAAAAATACTACCCTAAGGTAATATTCTCTAATCAAGAAGCGGAGGGGGCGGGAGGGCATGTCCTCCCTCCAAATAGAGATCGATGCATCGGGCTCTAAGGCTGGTATAAGAATGTAAAAAACAGTGATGTGTCAGATTTGTACAGATCTTTTGAAAGCTGTAAAGCATTTTAGACTACTCAATCTTGAGAAGGTTCATATAGGAAATTGTTCTTAATGTGTATTTTTATATACTAAATGTGTTTGTAAAGACTATGTCGTTTGAAACTCCACATATATGAGTATTTTGAGAATACTGAGTATATTTTTTTTACTTTCAGCACTTTTGTGTGTCCAACTGAAATTATCGCCTTTGGTGATAGAATTGAAGAATTTCGATCTATAAACACTGAAGTGGTGGCATGCTCCGTCGATTCGCAGTTTACCCATTTGGCCTGGTTGGTATCTTACACTTACATTTGTAGGGAAAAAATGGATTTACTTTGAAATTATGGGCAGACAACTCTTAACATGATAGGAATATAGTTATTTATCAGACAATTCAGAAGTAGATTTGTCTGAGAACTGCTAGTTCAATGAAGTTACATAAAAATGCTTAAGGATTTTATAGGACATTTCAAAATTATGGGGGAAAGTTCAGTGAAAAAGATGTAATACCCATAGCAAAAACTACTGAATTATATGATTATTTTATTAAGACAAATTTTGGGTAACCTTAATCTAGAGAAAAAAAATCTTTAAAATACCATTTCTCTGTTGCCTAGTATTAGGCCAAACTCAAAATAGCTTTTATAATTACTTTTCAAGAAGCAATGATGTTTAAATTAATTTTAGAAATAATTTTAATTAATTGTTTCACCTAATTAATAGCAAAGAATTGCAAGTTAAAATGACAAGAGATCCCATTTTTTCCCTGTCTGATTGGCCAACATATTCAAATATTGAAAAATGTAACGCAGTGATGACAAAGGTGGGAAGAAATGGCACTCTCATACACACAGACGGCTCAGCATTCCTGGAGAGGAGTTAGGCAACATGTTTCAGAATCTGAAATGTGTGTGTTGCTGTGAGTTTTTAATTATGTCCACAATTTTGTGCACAAAATTTTATGCACAATAAAGACTTCAGAATTATATTGGTTTTAAAACTTAGTATTAAATTCATTAAAGTAACAAATTCAAAACAAGTTTTTCTCCATTTACAATTATATGTATACATATAAATATATGTGCATGTATATGTATATAAAACTAAAATTTTAATTGGTTCAGGAGCTACAATTTAAATTTAACTTACATTCCCATAAGTAATTCTCTTAAGTATTTTAAAAAGCAGTTATATGTTTTATTTGATTTCCTGTAAGTATCTCAATTTTCAGACATACCCTCCCAAGAACTTAAGTAATTCTTGCAAATCTAATAAATAGATTTGGTATGTCTTAAGTCCTTTTAAAATGTTTCCCTACTATTTATAAACTGAATAAAATTTCAGCTTACACATTTTAAATTGGAATCACAAAGTAAATGTTATTCTAATGTGTCAAATTATCTTAAACACTATAAATATATCAATATATAAATATGTACAGATTATTTCGCAATGTAAAAATTTTAAAACTATGGGTTGAATTTGCTTTATCACTTCTATAGTAATTCTAAATCTCCATAGGATTAAAACAAATCATATAAGAGAAAACATTTATGTTATCCAAAAATTCCATTTTGGGGATATATTCTCAGCTGGATAGATTTCATATCAATCAGAGATTTCTACTTGGATGTCAGAACTGGGTTCGCAGACATCTGGAGCAGAATTTTCCTGTCTTATAGCTGCTGTGTCGGTGCCCTCCAATTGGGGCACCAGCCCACATCCCCTGGTTTCAACTTAAAACATACTTAAGTCTGAAGACTAATGTGTCTGAGATTATAGCTGACTTCCTTCACTGCTGCAAGTGGACTTTGCATTTCTTGGTCTCTCAGAATATTAAAATACCCAGTTGTATTCCGCCTACCTCTCAAGGAATTGTCTTGTGATCACAATTCTAAGGTTATGCTTATGACAGTGCATATCCTTTACGCATCAGTTCCACTTCTAGAAATTAATCAAACAAGTGTACAATGTTAAGAATACAAGGATGTTCCCAGCAGTGTTTATAAAAGCAAAAAAAAAGGAAACAATTTAAATGTATGTCAGTAGAGATTAGTAAAATATTGTATGTCTATACATTGAAAATGTGATGTGTATCTCCATATTTAGCATTTAAAGGATATGAATATATTGTTAAGTGGGACAAAAGGCAAGAAAATAGAATGTATATTAGCCTGGTTTTTTTTTAGAGAAAGAATGAGTGTGTTGCATTCGTTCATGTGTGTGCACATGCAGAGAAAGAGGGCTGTTTTGATATATGCCATTTACTTAACTCTGAGAGGTAAATGTTCTGTTTGTTACAGGATTAACACCCCACGAAGACAAGGAGGACTTGGGCCAATAAAGATTCCACTTCTTTCAGATCTGACCCATCAGATCTCCAAGGACTATGGCGTATATCTGGAAGACTCAGGCCACACTCTTAGGTACCTTTTCAGTGGTTTTACATTATGACCAATGCAAATACATTTGTAACCCTCCTGGAAATGGAGTTAGAAGATACAAGTTTTGATCAAGAAATATTATTTGCTCTATTTGCAAAAATGTTGTAGATACTTTTTTAAATAATTAGTGAGTGCCCTACTTAAACTATGTGAGTGTCACGGACTGTTAGAGCTGGAAGATTATGTAGAGGTCTTTTACCAACCCTGTCATTTTACAGATAAACAGATTTATAGAGTTCCATGAACTCTCTTTCTGTGCATGCGCGCGCACATGAACTTAGCCAAAGATACATAATTAATTAATTGGCAGTCCCCAAACTCCTTGTCCATTTCTTTCTGCTCTTCTCCAAACTGACTCCAATAATGGTTTTCCTAAATACAAGTATCATAGTATTAGCAAACCTGTGCCTTTGGAGTAGGAAAAATTAAGGAAATATTTTACCCAACAGCTCTCACTGGGTTACTTGAGCTAATAAATGCTAACAGAATTTTTTGGAAAAAGAGGGCAATTTTAGCTTAAAACAACTGTAATTTTGTTATAGTTGTATTATTTCCTTTTCAATGCTAATAGTTTCTTTTTAAATGTGTCATGTGAAAGTGTATTTTATAATCATGTTTTTAATAACAGCCTTATTGAGATATATCATGTACCCCAATATAAAGCATACAATTCAGTAGTTTTTTAGTATATTGAGAGAGTTTTGCAACAATCACCACAATCAATTTTAGAACATTTTTCTTACTCCAAAAACAAACCTCATACCCATTAGCAGTTACTCCCCCATTTCCCCAGTTTTCTGGTTCCCAAGCCTGCCTGCCGTCTTGATTTAATCCCTTGTTGCAGTGACGCACATCTTTATAGCTTCCTAGTAAAATGTCATTGAAAGGTAAAATGGTTTGAAACCTTACATTTCAGAAAATATTTTTATTCTACTCTCATGTTGATTAATAATTTGGCTGGGTACAGAGTTGTAGATAGAAAGGCATTTTCCTGCAAACATTCAAAAGCATTGCCCTGCTATTTTTAGTTTTTGGGGTGGTTAGCGAGATGTCTGTTGCGATTTTAATTTCTGATTATCTATAAGAATGACCTGTCTCTTCTCTGTGGAAGAGACATACATGTATGTTACACCAAGTATGCCAAATGTATTAGTCTCAAAGTCTACCAAAGAAGCAATTAAAACAAAAAACAAGCTAGAATTTGCTACCAAAGAAAAGGCAGATTTGTTTTTGTGTGGTGTGTGTTGGTATAATGTATATTACAAAGCAAAACAAAATTTTAGATCAGGCTCACTTATTTCAGAACAGACTTGATCATCATTGACAACAGTTTTCAACTGTAAAAGTAGCTACATCAAATGAACACCCATGTGAATAAAAATTAAGCAAGTTGACCTGATCCAAGGAGAGTGAGCCCTAGTTACTTCAGACATCAAGTTGCTTGTTCAAAAAATGTATTATAGGAGAAGCAGGAATACTTTAGTAATGTTTAGTATGATTATGAAACAAGATTTCATAAAATAGATATAGTCCATATATTTCTAACATTATTTGTAACACTTGTACATAAGCAGTTAGCCCCGGTACCTGTGATCTTTTTCTAATCCAAAAAAGTACTGGGTTGAAATCCATATTGACTTAAATAGACAATGAAGTCCTTTGAAAACTTTTGTCTCTAGCCTACTTGAACTCCTGCAGTGCCACCCCCATCTCAGTACCAGGTCTTTTTGGCCAAACTGCTTCATTATCCTGAGGCCATAGAAGTGAATGACACATACAGAGATTTAGAGGGAAAGGTGACTTTGCTTATATTGGTGACCTTGTCTTTTTGCAACATTGAAAAAGGAAATAAAAAAATCCTAAACAGCCAGTGATGAGAAAGATGGGCCACTCCTTCAGTCAAAGGAGAACTCTGCTCTGTAGTTCCATCATTTCATCTTCAGTGCAGTAAAATCCCAAACCTAGTATGCGTGAAGGTTCAACTGTAAATACTACAGGACATTTCACAGACAAAAACAAAATTTTAAAGCTCCTGGGGGTGGGAGGAGGTAGAAGAGGGTAAAGGAGGAAAATGGTGATGGAAGGAGACTTGACTTGGGGTGGTGAACACACAATACAATGTACGGATGATGGGTTATAGAATTGTACACCTGAAACCTATATAATTTTATTAACCTATGTCATCCCAATAAATTCAGTAATTTTTTAAATTTAAAGCTCCCACTTAACAGTTGTAATCCCAAATTATATAGTAGATAAGTGTGGGTATGGGGGGGGGGGGTGCGTGTACCAGTCAGGTAGGTAGTGTGTTGTTGGTTCTGTATAACAGTCCTTTGTGGATGGTACAGGGATTCACATTAACAAATATTTGTCTTAACTAAGAGGAAATAGCCTCACCCCTACCACTCTTGTGTTTTATAGAGGCCTCTTCATTATTGATGACAAAGGGATCCTAAGACAGATTACCCTGAATGACCTTCCTGTGGGTAGATCGGTGGATGAGACGCTGCGTTTGGTTCAAGCATTCCAGTACACCGATAAACATGGAGAAGGTACTCTCTCTTTCCAAACGTCATAGCCCTTTGAGTTTTTTTAGTTTGAGAAGAGGCAGCAGCATAATTAGTTTGGTTTCTGATCCTGTAAGTAATTTGGATAGTTCCAAAGTCATCTGATTGTTTTCAAATTATTAGCTGATCTTTTAACAAACTATTACTAATATATTCTACTTACTGAATTAAAAGATGCAAAAAATATTCATTATTTGCACAGTCCTTTTAGGTAAGCTCAAAGAGAAAAGTTTCTGTTGCTACAGTTTTTCAAATTATGTTTTTATAAACTTAAAATGTGCCAGTCTGGCAATATTTAATAATGTGGGTTTTAGTTGCATGTTTACATTGATTTAGATTTTTTTCCTCAAGGTAATTCAGTAATCATCAAGGTTATTCAGTATCATACTAATAATCTATTAGTTCATCCTTTCACTCCAAATTTTCCTGGTAGCTAAATGGGAAAGGTCAGATTTTCATAAAATAAAACGTGTTTTATATTCCTTTCAAATGTGTAACTTGGTACCTGGGTCAAGGTGCATTCTAAGTCAAAGGGAAATCAAATCCTACTTTCTGAATAGTTTTTTATATAAGTATTTTAAATATGTATATTTTTTATTTCACAGAGAGGAAGGGAGAGGGAGAAATAGAAACATCAATGATGAGAGAGTCATTGATCAGCTGCCTCCTGCACGCCCCCGACTGGGGATGGAGCCCGCAACCCGGGCCTGTGCCCTGACCGGGAATCGAATTGCGATCTCCTGGATCCTAGGTTGACGCTCAACCACCGAGCCACGCCGGCCGGGCTGAATAATTTTAAAGTCTCATTTGACAAACAGCAAACCATGGCATCAGTACTAAATACTACCGGAAGCAGCAAATAAGCTTATTGTAAGCTTATGTAAATTCGGAGAAATTGTTGCCATGCCCAGCCCTTTCGGTTCACCAGATTCCCAAAGTTTCCAGCTTTCTTAGAGGAACACTCAATTTGTTTCTTGTACTGTAAATGTAATTAAACATAATTGACAAAAATGAAAATAGATTAACTGCCTACTGCTAAGTTCCATGACTAAATTTCCTTGGTGCAAGCTAACAGAAGTCAAGTGTCCAGTGGCCTAGAAATGTTCTCATTAATATAGGCTCCATTTTCAATTTCATTTGGGCAAAGAAAAGCCAAGAGTTGCTGAAGAGAACTGAACTCTGTTTTTAAACTGTCTTTTGCCAATTTTTGTTCCTTTCAGTCTGCCCTGCTGGCTGGAAACCTGGTAGTGAAACAGTAAGTCAAACTGATTTTTCTGTTAAGGGGATATCTGGGGCCAAACAAAAATGCCAACTTTAAGATCATCTGTAATAGCACTTTCTCGATTTTGTAAATGAAGCAAACATTGCTGGGCAGAAATCAGAAGGTACAGGCATTCTTTGAACTGTAGGGAGAGTAGGTAAAACTGGGGAAAGCAGAAGATGGGACTTCATGCTGTGAATTTTAAAGCCAAATATCCAGCAGAATAGACCATTAAAAACAACAACAAAAGGGAGTAGTGGAGACTTGGTAGAATAAAGTCAGAGGGCTAAGATCATATATGGAATTTCTCCCTATATTGTGGCAAAGAAAACAGTCACAAGCATAACTTTTCTACATACAGTAAAAAACTTTTGAGAAAAACCTGGCTTCGCTGACATCGAAGCTAATGATTCCTTATCCTTTGAGAGAAGATTGGAACAAGTGTATTCTTTCATAGGGAGACTGTATAATTTGTAGACAGTCCTGAAGTAGTCTCTGGCCAAAATACAATTTGGAAACTTGCTTGAAACTTTTCTAATAAACATGTTCTAAAAATCAAGTTTTACACAGACTGTAGTTAGGAAAATTACTAGAGCGTTAGAGGAAGAAATCATTATCTTAGGATAGAAGAAAAATATAGACTCTTAAGACTTTCTTCCTTAGCAAACCAAAAAAAGACCAAAACAAACAAAAAAACCCAGTTATCATTAGCCATAGACGATGAGAGGTAGAAATTCACTCTGAAACCTCACTCAGATTAGGTAAAGTAACATTTCAGTGATTTTAAACCAGTTTTGATGAGTATGCAAAAGAGCTTAGCCCTTGTGGGTCAAGGTTAATGTTACGATACAATATTCATCTCTACATAGATCTAATGGATAGCAAGTGGATCTGAAGTTAAGCGTTAAAGGGACTTTGAGCACTAAGCACTCTGAGTTATAAATCAGTCATTAGGTTAATTTACAGTGATTGGCTGTGAGGCTTGCAGATAGAAATATGAGTCAGAAGCTGCAGGCATCACCCGAGAAGCCTTAAAAAGCATTTCTGGATAAGGTCTTCCAGCTCTTCCCCCTGGAGCTGCAGCAGAACCAAAGGTGACTGATGCGTAACATCCCCTTCAGTCACAGGCATGAGCGGAAGGAACAGATGCAAAAGGCGAGGAAGCCTGAACTAGTCCAAGAGCTACAACTGGAGGGGAGAAGGAAAGAAAGTAGCAGGAGGGGGGCTGTAGGATCAGAAAGGGTCAGCGGTAGTGTTTCTTTAAGATAGATGACTCTCATCTCCAGATCCCTCAGTTTCCCCTGTATGTTGTACAGGCCTGATTTGTCAGCTCTCCTCTCCAGTGCATGTCATTCTCCAGGCCAGAACCTTTTAGTGGCTCCCAGCACTCACAGGACAAAGTCCAGATACTCGGGCACAACCTTCAAGTCTTTGCATTCTTTGTTTCCACTGGTCTCTCCCAGGTCACCTTCCCTGTGCTCCCACCAAGCCACGACTCATCTTTCCCCCAAGCAAGCCCTGCTTTTCACACCTTCGTGCCTTCTCAGGTCTGTCTTTCTAGAGCCTGGAATACCTGTCCCCTTCTCTAAATTCTCCTCTTTCAAGACCAACTTAAATGCCACCTCCGCTCTGAGACTGTCCCTAATGCCATCTCAGCCTCCATTGTGTCATACACAATCGTATTGTGCATTGCATCAAAACAGCCATGTACATGGACATCTTTCCCATGTGCTCGTATGAGCCTCAAAGGCGAGGCCCGTGGTAATTATCCTACATCCTGCACAGCCCAGCACACTATTGGCACAAAGTACCTAAAAATTGAATTTAAATGCAGACAGATTGTAAACTGGCAGAGCATACTCGTTGAAGTGTGATGCCTGGAAAATTAGGTAATGTTTACTTTATACTAAAAAAAATTATGAAGAAAACACATATAGAACTATCATAAGCTGATTACAAGAGTTTTTTTATATGTAGGGATAGATGTACTTTACCTATAACTATCAAGTAACATAGTTAATGTGAGTTTGATTATTATGGAAATTTCAAAAAAAGTCTAGTAGGTTTCTAAGGCTGTGATCTAGTTGGGAGCATTTTTGTTTGTTTGTTTGGAGTGTTTGTTCATTCACTAAATAGTTATTGAAGGTAATACTCCATGTTGTATTCGAGTATTTTTTACCTTTGCAGTTTGAGATTAAAAGGGTGCATTCAGGACCACCAAAAAATCCATTCGAACACATTGCCCCTTCTTCAGGTTGTTGGGGCATCCCAGCGTTTTAGAAAAACATTAACATCTGTAGCCATGCTCTCTTAATGTGTTTGGTTTAATTAGATCAAACCTGAAGATGCCATGAAAGCCTGGTGGCCGAGAGAAGAGCTGTAAGTAAATTCCGGGGTGCTTGAGTACAGATGTTAATTCATTAACAAGTGATTTTCCTTTTGGGACAGCTGAGATTAGTAGGTAGGACAAATCCAGTGTTTCCCACATACATGTGATATAATTTGGTGCACAAACATAGTCCTGTCTTCTTTAGTCAAGAGATGGGCAACTACTATCAGACTACTAATGATGTACTTTGGCTTTTAAAAGGAATAATCCGCTTTTTTCTTTTAATAGATAATCCCAGATCCAGCTGGAAAACTGAAGTATTTCGACAAACTGAACTGAAAATACTTCCTCAGGGTATGATGCTTGAATGCTCTCAATAAAGGGCATCGTATTGTTACCACATCATGTCACCGCAGTTGTTTCTTGGAGAATATAAAACATCCACGTCAGGGTCCAAAGATACTCAGTGTTGAAGTTAGACACTGATGCCCAAAGTAGGCAGTTTCTCTCCGGACTCGGCCATGTCCAATTGACTGAAGCGGGGAACAATGACTAACATTTCCCCAGCGCTGCTGTGTGCCGGGCGTTCTGTTAGGCAGGTTCGGTGCATTGTTTCACTTAATCCTCACGGCAGCTCTCCGGGCTCTTGACTTTACAGATGGGGAAAGGGAAGCTCAGGTAAACTACTTCCCCAGAGTCACGCAGCTGGCTAGAAAGGTAGCATCAGCCTTTGAACCCCAGGCAGGCTCCTAGTTTCTGGGCTCCTAACACTCTGTAGCTCACCTCTCTGTACCACTGAGGGGGGCAGGAAAGAACAGGTTGTGAGCACATCGTCTTCCACGGTACCTGGAAGGGACAGCTGAGCCCAGAGCTCCCTGCTCTGTACAACACAAAGCCATTTGGACACACACCCCCTTTTTCTAAATTCATGTTTTCAACTCATACCAAATGTATAAGTAATGACTTACATATTTAAATATAATTTAACAAAAGTTGAATCACTAAACATATGTAGCTAGCTCTTCACAAATGACCACATATAAAGCTGAACTCCAATCCTATTTCATCACCCCTTTGCCACCCCAATATGGCAGTGACTTTTGCAATTATCTTTAGGTGTGCCATGTAAGTATGTTCTAAATGCTAGCTTACGGTCGAGATTTTAGAAGCCAACCTATTAGTAAAGTTGAAAACTGTTAGTGCTTTGGTGTTCCAATAGGGTTGTAATGATCTTGTCAATACTTCCAATACAGCTGGAATCCTACTCTCAGATTTCCTCATTCCAGTCTGAAGAGTACATATTTTTTACTCATGGAATAAGCCTGTATCTTCTTGATTAATGGTTTCCATTCTTTGGAGCTTTTTTCACATGCGCATTTTAGGTGTGTTTACAAGGACAGCTACTTTTATATCTATTGCAAAAAGCCAGTCATTACTGTTTCATTGACCATGCAGCAGCTATTGGTCAGCTACTCTAAACACTTCATATATATCAGTAACCAAAGACAACTTTCTGCCCTTAAGGAGCTTAGTATTTGATTACTGAAGCAGGTGTTGATAGTGTAGTAATTTCTGGGGACCTGCAAATAAGTGAAAGTACATCCTGACTCTCCGCTTTCATATTAATTGGGTAATGTAAATAGCCATGAATAAAACAGCACTAAATGCACTCCTTCTCAGTGCCTTTTATCAACTCTCCCTTCACACAGCTGATTTCTGAATGCCCACAGGTCCAAAATTATATCCTGAAGGTGATCTCATGTGGCCATTTACAGAACACTGGAAAAAGAGTGTCCAGAAAGGATAGTCCCCCTACTGAAGAGGATGGGCTCTGGGCCTGACAGGGTCACAGCTACAGGAGACCTGTTCCCAGAACATACTGACCTACCTACTGTAATCTAGAGCAGTGCTTCTCACCAGGGACAGTTTGCCCCCAGGGGACATGTTAAATGTCTCGAGATGCTTCTGGTTGTCACATCTGTGAGGGGCTACTGGAATCTAGTGGGTGCAGACCAGGAGTGCTGCTGAACATCGTACAGTGCACAGGACAGCCCCACAACAAAGACTTATCTGGCCAAGATGTCAATAGTGGTTAGGCTGGGAAACCCCTCTAGAGACAGCTGCCAACAGATTAAAGAAAGGAGACCAGTGCAGCTTAGTAGCTGCCCCTGCAGGAGAACAGACCATGCCATGACCTCTGGACCTTATCCAAAGTAACAGGTCAACAGGTGACTTGCAGTTTCTATGAAATCACTAGAGAATGTCTTTTCAGTGTACAAATATATATTTATATACATATATGTCATCTATAATACCATGCTTCGCCCTCCAAGCTCTGATCTCTGTTGAATATTTCCCAGTTAAGCCTCGCCAGTGTGCTGAGCTTTACAGTGACTGCAGTGGACTGCTCTTCCAGGGATTTCTTAGTCCCAAGAGTTTCATGTAAGAAATCAGTCCCACCCTAGCCAGTTTGGCTCAGTGGTTAGAGTGTCAGTCCGTGGAGCGAAGGGTCCCTGGTTCGATTCTGGCCAAGGGCACGTAACTCAGTTGCAGGCTCAGTCCCCAGCCCCGGTCAGCGCACAAACGGGAGGCAACCAATCGATGTGTCTCTCTCACATCAGTGTTTCTCTCTCCCTCTCTCTCTCTCCCCCTTCCACACTCTCTGAAAAGCAGTGGAAAGAAATAGCTCGGGTGAGGATTAAAAAATAGAGAGAAATCAGTCCCAACTCCCGTCATTTCTTCTGTCCATGGGCATATCTAATCCTACATCCTAAACTTTCCACCTGTCAGTAGACTTCCAGGTTGTATATTTTGTTCTCATATTAACCACTATTTTACTAATTAATGATACTCTACTCTAGGCCCCCGTCTGATATCGCAGAGTGCATCGTTGCATCTCATTACCCATGAACCTTCTGATGCTATGTCAATGAAATATCTTTGAATAGACTTATTAATATATGACGGGATAAAATGTGTACCTCAGGTAAACTGCCCCATGAAGGTCTCCATGTCAGGGGAGATATATATGCTTGTGTGCATGTACATTCATAGACATACACATAGACACACACACTTCTACAAACTCAATAAAATTTTTACCTAGCTTTTAAAGGGAAGGAAAATGTTTAGTGTAGTGTTCAGTATTAGATACCAAAGCAACTTTTACCAATTCCATTATTAACATAATATCACAATTTTGGCATAATGTGGTACACTTATGTAAAATCCTGAAAATATAGTGCTTTTTTGTTTTTGTTTTTGTTTTTTTAGGGCTTTGGGCCTGTCCTGTTGCTCCTTTGGAGGCGGACGGAGAACTGACCCCTAAAAATATAGTTTTAAAGATCCACCTTCCTGAGGCTCAACCTTACAATTTTTTTCAATTAAAAAATTCAAAAGCCAAGTGAAACACCCAAATTCACCTACATCATGCATCTGTTCATAAAGAAAATATTTATTACCTACATGTGTGCAAGGTACTTTGCTAGGCAATGTGGATAAAAAGACATGACACAATCTCTTCCATCAAGAAGCCCACAGTCTCCCAAATGAAAGCATGAAGAAAGCAATACGGTGTAATAAATGCTAGAAACACTGTCACTGTGGTGGCTCCAAAGCGAGCATGAGCAACAAGGAAAAACTGGGCTGAGGGAAGGGGTCACAGAGAAGGGGAGTATAAACCCATTTCCTGTTCCTCCACTGGAGGCCGCATGGCCTGTGAGTGCGCCGTCCTCACGCAAAAAGACTGTACCTGAGGCCCAACTTCAAGAGACGGAGCACTGACTGGTTGTCTTCTCATGATAATCTGCTGGGAGATGGCACATGCTCTAGAGCTGACTGCTAGGGTCAGGGGTCCAGGGTGTGGCCAAGGTGCGAGGGAAGGTAAGAACTGAGCTGGCAGGTGTGGTTTCCTTAACTTCAAATTCTGGTCATTTGTGTGGGTCACCAACAGGATCTGCAAGTTTTCTATTAAAGGGAGTGCGCTGCATTGTACCCCAAAGGCCACGAGATGGCGCCCGGCGCACTAGAATCCCTCAGCCACCTGCCAAGCACTGAGCCCCCTCTCAGGCTAAACCAAAAGAGCAACTACCTCGAGAACATTTTTGTGTGTTTTTTAACCAATCTTAATTTAGAAAAACATTACTAAAAATTTCAGACCAATTCAAAACTAAGTACAACTCAAGCAGGCATCTTAATTTGTACTGGGTGTACCCCCACCAATGACCCTGACCCAGTTAGAAGTGCATTGTACATCGTGACCTAGTTAGTACACAGGTAAATGTGTGTGTGCACATGCACGTGCCTAACAAGCTTCACACAAAACCATCACCATGCATGACCCATTCGGAACTATTAGTTTTGTAGTGCTGGTCACAACCCACTAAATTTCATAACCCACTAATGGATCATGACCCCTAGTTTGAAATATACACTTTCCTTACAAATACATAAGATATAAACTTGTATGTAAATATATATAAAATCAGGATACAATAAACGCCTACTACATCAATACCCTGTCATCTGTAATTTTCATTTTACTTCCATTATGGTTCCGTTGTCTTAGCCATATTATTCCCTCTACTAAAGTACAATTTCTGTGACACAAAAATCAAGGTATCCCTACCCTTTCTTTGGTTGCTACAATCCTTTCTCTGGGTATTAATTTCTCAGCGCCTCTGGATTACTAAACAGTTTTCAGAATGGCCTGTTTTCTTGAGGTTCCTTTTATATTTAGCATGCAAATCTTTTTTAAAAATATATTTTTATTAATTTCAGAGAGAGGAAGAGAGAGGGAGAGATAGAAACATCAATGATGAGAGTCATTGATCGGCTGCCTCCTGCACGCCCCCCACTGGGGATGGAGCCCTCATCCCGGGCATGTGCCCTGACCGGGAATCGAACCCCGAACTTCTGGATCATAGGTCGATGCCCAATCACTGACCCATGCCAGCTGCGCTAGCATACAAATCTGAAATAGGCTATGATTTTTCTAAAGATGATATTTAGTGAAATATTTTAATTCAACCAAACAGTTGAATCACATGAAGGAACGTAGGCCTAAATCAGGAGACTGGGGGGTGAGAAAAATGCCCCTACTTTTACGGGGAAAGAAACAGAGGCCCTGAAGCGATGAATCCCCCCACTCTACCCCTTGAACTAGCTGCTTGCAGCTGTAGGCCAACTGCACGGCTTCTCCCACATCACTCTGCCTGGGAGAAACCCAGCCGCTGGACCAAAGTACCCCCAAATCCACCTCAGAGTGAGCCCCTTAGATCAAAATAATCTCATGATACAACAGTTTCATGAAGCAATGTGATTTATCAAAGACCCTTAAATCCATTTTGAATTTACCAAATCCTTATTTTTAATTCCTCTCTCCTGTTACCTATTTTATAGTAATTCATTATTTGTTGCCAAAGGATGGGCAGAAAACATTCACAAGTCAATTTAAAGAGTCAATCACAAATGTAGCAAAATTTTTATTCTAAGAGAGTTTTTAAAATGCCAAAAATATTTCCGCCAGTCTTATCTATTACGGTTGAGACTCAACTGTGTTCTGAGATATACGGGGTGTCCCAAAAAAATGTATACACACTTTAACAGCTTATAGCTGTTAAATGAAAATGAAATTTATTTTACTAAACACTGCCTTTATAATTATTCAGTGTGTATACATTTTTGGGAACACCATATATATATTCATACCATATATATAAAATCATTAATTAACCCTTTATCATAACAGCTGAGAATATATGTATAAAATGTAGCAAAGGGCCAAGATTCCAGATCTAGTCTGGACTTACCCCACCTATAGTTAGTTACAGGGTGGGCTTTGGGAAGTTACTTTCCCTCTCTAAGCCTCACCTGCCTCATCTGCAAAGTGTGGGTAATAATGGTATTGGCCTCAAAGGATGATTGTAAGAATTAAATGAAAAAGTACAGTTTTAAATTTTATTTGTTGATTTTAGAGAGAGGAAAGGAGGGAGGGAGAGAGAGAAACATCGATTTGCTGCCCCACTTGTCCATGCACTCATTGGTTGATTCTTGTATGTGCCCTAACTGGGGAGGAACCCGCAACCTTGGCATATCGGGACAATGCTCTAACCAGGGCCAGGGAGACAGAGTATATTTTAATGTCATTAGCACAGTGCCTGACACATAGTAACAATCTAGAATGTTTTAGCCATATATAAAAATTCTTATTTTATGATAACTACATCTTATAACTGATTTTCTGCCACACACTAAACTAACAAGTTGACAATGGGGTTCTATAACCAAATAAAGAATCCCTAAGTGCTTCCAAATACTTTCATGTTAAAGCACAAAGCACTGATTCTGAACTTCAGGCTCTTGTCCACAGAGAGAAATGGAGGCAAATATCTTATAAAAACTAACCTTCACCATCCTCCTGATGCACTTCCTTTCACCTCCCTTTTCTCATCTGCAAAGAAGTAAAGTGCTAAAAGATTATTACTCGGAATTTCTTGCACAGTTAAATGCATTCATTGTTCAAAGTTAATTTTCTACATCAACAGTGACAGCAAGTATCCAAAATTCGTCTTTAAGAGACATAATCTTAATATCTCATTCTCCATAGCAAAAGAATTCAAATGATTCACTCCTTAGACAATATACTATACTGCCCTTTCATGTCACAAAAAAGAATAAAGGGTGTGATCCCAGCTTTGTAAAATTTATAAAAACTCCTAGTGTTTTCGATTTATTTGTAGGTATTAACGAAAAGAAAAAGGTCCATGGTCAACTTAAACAGGTGTTCTAAGGGCCCTACTTCTCAGTCTTTTGTAAGCTAATATCCATTATAACATGTCAGAGGAGGGTTATCCTAGGCAGTGTTTCCCAATGTGACTTGTCGATAAAACGTTTGTAAAAGAGCATTTGACCGGCACCGGTGTCAAAGGAGTTCATGCAGGAAAGAGAGCTGGACGCTTGCAATGACAACCCCTTGCCATCAGCTCTAGACGCCACTGCTTTTTGAAACTTTTTTCTTACCAGCACCTCTCAGTCATCCAAACTGTAGCCTTTTCCCAGTGCTCGTGTTTGTCAGCTTCCACAGCACCACTGATCATTCCCTCCACAAAAGTGGCTTTGAGAGGCAGGAGGACGACGCATTTATGACTTGAGGATGTGTCTGGTTGCTCTGGGAGCTCCTGAACCACCACTGACGAAATCCCACCAACCTAACAGAGAGGTCTGGGCAGCCCCCACCCATGCCAGCCCCACCCCAGGATGCAGTAGGTCTCCTAACTGAACTGCACTCAACACATTCACACACCTCCCCAGAGCCCCTCCCTTCACCCCTTCCTGGCAGGGGCCCCACTGGGTTGCGGGCAGATGTGCAAACGCTGTGCTGAGGGGCCCCGTGAAGGTCAGGCCCCGAGTCAGGCTGGACCCTGGGAGTCGCCCCACTCGACTCAGCGCAGCTCTGTGTTCCCATCACTGACTATGCCGGAAATGCTCCTTCACAGGAACTGCGATTTCTATAAATACTAAACTAACACGATTTTCTTTAAAAGCACGCCAGTTAATTCTGAGGCAGAGTCAAGTTTGTGACCACTGATCGGGAACCCACACTAAACCTGCTTCCTTCCTGGGGACCTTTTCTGAGATGACTTTTTCCTTCCGTGCAGCCTGGTCTTTGTCTCTTTTGACCTTGATCAACTTCCTGGACTTTGTCTCTTCTGACCTTGATCAGCTTCCTGCCCCATCAAGGAAGAAGCTGTGTCCTGGCTATAGACTCATGCAAATACCTCCCTCTGGTGACACTGATTGGGTACAGCCTCCCTAGGTGACACTGTGACATCGGATGTGGCCTCTCTTGCTATATCCCTAGAAAGAAGTACAGGGTGCTGGCCAAGGGTACCCTGGCCCCACGCAACCTCGTTCTAAATCCCAGCACCACCACTTACTAGCGGCCGAGTTACTTAACCTCTCTGAGCTTCAGTTTCCTGAGTGACCTAACCCTCTGCAGGGGGTTACAGAACCTACCTCCTACTGTAGATGGAAGAAAGAAATGAGCTAACACATGGCAAGTGCTCCACAAGCACAAGCAGCTGTTACACTATGGTCATCGCTTTTAATCAGATGTATCCCGCCCCGCCCCAGCAGAGGGTGCCAGGAGCTGTCTAGGGAAAGAATGAGCCCACGTCCAGTTTCCTCATCTGGCTCATCTCTGGACACCTCCGCTCACAGCTTTAGATCTGAGGTTTCCCACAGGTCTTTCGCGATGCCACAGCTTTCGACAAATCCCCTCACCCCAACTTTTCATTAACCCTCTACTATCAACGAAAGCTGGAAAGCAGAGGGAGACAGGACACTGAGGCATCGCGGAGGGCTGCTGGGGCCTAGGCGACGTGGCACCGCAGCGAGGGCCGGGCGGAAAGAATGCCCTCCGAATGCCCTGGCGAGAAGCCATGGACACGCCGACAGGCTGTGACATGTGCAATGAAAACTGTTTTCAGTGGTGCAAATAGGCATCTGTCCTTTCTTCAGCAGACAGGAAGCAACACAGTGGGTTCAAGAGTTAAATCGCTTTGAAAGGGTTTATTAATTTCATAACTCTCTCTCCCTCTGCCCCGCCCAGCCACTCTCCTATTTTGCTTTTCTAATCATCCTAAGAGCTGAATACATTCTTTTTCTTTACGGAGGATGAGCATAGACGCTAAAACCAATACACGTGCTGAGGCCTCCAGCAGGCACCACGTCCCTGGGGAACGCCGGTCTCCAGCAAGCGCGGTTTCCCTGGCACTCCGCAAGTTACTCCTTCCTCAAGGTCGCCGGTGCACTCGTGGAGTTAAAATGCCGCTGCCCATCTAAGTACAACATGGACTCTGAAACACAAGAGAGGTAACCGTGAAGAAACCTGCAGCCCCCGGGACAGCACGGGACAAACACAAGCCGACTCGGGAACTCTGGGGCAGCAATGAAAACGCAAAGCTGCTGCGCGGCCAGCGCTGCGGGGCCAGCACAGTGCAAGGCTGAGGCGCGGGCCTCGACTCCCGCCCCTTTCCTTTGGCTGGACCAGTCCTTGACCTCCAGGGGCTGCTTGCAGCTGGCACGTGCCCTTCAGCCAACAGCCAGGTGGGCAGAGCAGCCAGAGCCTCTTCGGGGCTGCAGAGCCTGAAAAGCGCCATCTCCCAGAGATGTGCTCTGAGCTGAGGCATCAGTGCGCTTCCTGCAACAGTCTGAAAGGAGGAAAATGTGTTTTACAAGTTCCTCCCTTTTCAGGGACGAGCAATCAGGCTGCTTACCTCCATACGTTCGGGGGAAAACCAAGGGCACCTCGTTCTCGGACATGAAGGTGAAATGAAAGACATTGGTGGTCGTGTGCTCTCTATTGTGCAGAGAGGCCACTTCGCTGTGGACTCTGACTTGCATGTACTTGCCTTGAGTAAAGCAAACCTAAGAGATCACAGATACGAATCAGCCGATGGCATTGGGAAGGGGGAACAGGCAGCCAGTCACAAGAGAAGCAGTAGCTTTAGGACAGCAAAACTTCTCTTCTAGGCCCAAATGATCACGAACTGTATGTCATCTCATCACACACCTACCTGAGCGGACAGAAACAGCAACGATCCCACCTCGACAGGTTTCTGAAACATGATGTCATCCACTGCTACTACAAACGGTCGGGAACCACTATTGGGAAAGGTGGAGTTGGGGGTCAAGTGTGAAATTCAGATGATCTGTTTTTCCCCTAACAACTGGCTGAAGCAAAATTTAAATGGTCAAAGAATAAACCTAGAGAAGTGGGAATAATCATGCCAGCAAGGAATGGTAAGGCGTGCCACTGCGACCAGATCAGTGCCAAAGTCACTGCAACTTGTCCCTTCAGCACAGCACCACCTCCTCTCGATAGGTCTTTACAGGCAGACCTCAGAGATATTGCAGATTTGGTTCCAGGCCACCGCAATAAAGTAAGCACTGAAAGAAAGCGAGTCGTAACCTTCTTGCTGGTGGAGGGTCTTGCCTTCAATCCGTAAAGAACACATCTGGGACGCGCAATAAAGCGGGCGCAATAAAACGAGGCGCGCCTGTAATGTACTAACTTATCTAGTCAGAGGGACAGCCTTCAAAAGCGAGGATCAAACTCAGCTGGTATCAGTGAGATATTTATTTAAAACAGAACAAATTCCCCAATACGCTCAGACTGGTCAAAAATGTTTCATTTCAGTGGGGTAGTAAAAACTGCTTCTCAGAATTTAAGACTACCTTAAATCTGACTTACCCAAAGTTACAAGCTGTAGCCCATCCAAGTTCATATGCTTTCCTCATAAGGAAACCACCAAAGATCCGATTGAAAATGTTTCTCTCCTATGGGACATAAAATAAATAGTAAGAAATACAAGCTCATGGCCACCCTCATATACAGAACAAAGGAATTAACAATGCCAAAGAACAGAGGCTAGTTTAAAGATATCAAATCTCAGATGACTATCATGGATGCAAGTTATCCTAGTTAGAAGATTTTTTCACCAAATCACAATACCTGTGGGTGGCAAATTTCCAAGCTCTTCAGTTTCGAGTGCTCCATCCACACTGCATTAGGGGGCAAAACTCGACTTTGAAAACTTATAGTCCTGTGCAAACAGAGATTTGGTAAACCCTGTTACAGCCATGGTTTCACTGTTGAAAAGTGAAATATTTGCAAACAATTTCCAGTATGTTCAGGCCAGCCTGGTTCTGGAGAAGGCCAAGGTTTAAATGCTCTCCCAACATGGA
The DNA here is from genome assembly GCF_964146895.1 of Miniopterus schreibersii. NCBI lineage: Eukaryota > Metazoa > Chordata > Mammalia > Chiroptera > Miniopteridae > Miniopterus > Miniopterus schreibersii. The sequence goes on along the minus strand of NC_138104.1, from coordinate 93,839,335 downwards.
ATCTCACCAGCCTAACTTACTTTTGATCCAGCGTGTTAAGAAACATCTCATGTATGGTCATCCTCTCCTCGGCACTAGGAGCCATTTTCAGTAACGACATGGAGCTAAAGGCAACCCTTCTCCCCTTGTTCACTGAAACATGGGACAATAAAGAGCAGCGGTCAGGAAGGTCGCAGTGCACACTGGGGTTCCTGACCTGGGCTGCCTGAGACCCTACACAGACAGTATTTCCAGACTGAAACAATCCCACTGGAAACTGTCCATACATCTCACAAAAACTTTCCGTGACCCTTTGCACTCACATGGAAACTGCATCAGCTCACTGTAAGACCACTTATAATCATCCTGACCTAGGGCCCCAACCAGCAGTTATTTCATTAAGCTATATTTTCCATTTCATTAAAAATGAGAAAAAATTACTTCAATTAATAAATATTGGCTGATCAATAAAACTGTTCAAAGTATGGACTTCACAGAACAAAAAATAAGGTATTTTTAATTTCAATAAATTCTTGGAATGAGCAAAACACCTGACTGGTATGAGGAGTCCATACGTACTCTTAAATAATCTCCTGTGCAATACAGTTAATGTGCTTTTATTTTTTTAGTTAAATTTTATTTTTTATTTTTAGAGAGAAAGAAAGGGAGGAGAGAAAGAGAAACATCAATATGAGAACATAACATCAATCGGATGCCTCCTGCACAGCCCCTACCTGGAACCAAACCAGCAACCTTTCGGTGCATGGAATGACACCCAACCAACTGAGTCACACCGGCCAGGACAAGAAGTTAATTTTTAAATTGCCTATAATTCCATCCCAGGGAAAACTATTAAAATTTTGGCATATTTCATCAGTCTTTTTCTATGTATTTTTAAATATAGCTCAGATATTACTATATATAAAGTACTATATCCAAATTTTTCAACATAACATTATATTAAAATTCTGTTTTCTCACATCAATATAAACCCTCTTTGTAAACATAATTTTAAACAGTAATGTGCTTTTAAAAGTTTATCTTATTATAGCCCGGCCAGGCTTGGCTCAGTGGCTGAGCATCAACCTAGGATCCAGGAGATCGAGGTTTGATTCCCAGTCAGGGCACAGGCCCGGGTTTCGGGCTCCATCCCCAGCTGAGGGCTTGCAGGAGGCAGCCGATCAATGACTCTCTCCCATCATTGCTGTTTCTCTCTCTCTCCCTCTCCCTTCCTCTCTATGAAATCAATAAAGATATATATATTTTAAAGTTTATCTTATTATAAACAAATTAATATACATTCTCCTTGTCTAAAGAGCGCTTCTTCCTCAGGGCCTTCGAGGATGAGTGGATTCACAAATGCCGACCTACAGAAAAGAAGAGAGTACAGTTTCAAATGTTGCTGTCTAACAAAAACAGAAGATAAACAACTACCCGCCAGTTTTCAGGTCCTTGCTAACTGTTCACACAAGAACTCCGGAACACTGAGGGGAGGCTTCTGGTTACAGACTTATCTGCCCAGAAGGAAGTTCATGTTATCAAAAGGACATGGCTTGCCAAAGTGTTTCACCCGATCCTAATCATGAGGAAATAGTCAAAATAGGTTGTAGAACATTCTACAATACAACTGGCCTGGACCCTTCGAAAACACCAATGTCTTAAAAGACAGAAAACGGCAGGGGACTACTTTAAAGAAACATGGTGACCAATTGCAATACATGATCCTTGATGAGATCCTGCCTTAGAGGAAGAAGTTATGAAGGATATTTGAGGGACAACTGGCAAAGTTTGAACATGGATCATATATTAGATAATACAGTCATAGCACTTAAATTTCTTGGGTATAATAAAAGCACTGAGGTTATGTAGAATTACCTTACTCTTAGGAGATACATGCTGAGCTCTTTATGGGTGAAATAGGCTCAAACCTGCAAATGATTCAGGGGAGGAAATGTGTATATGTGTGTATTTATAGAGAGGGCAGGAAAATAGGCTGGTGGTAAAATGTTAATTGGTGTATTTAAGTGAAGGGTGTATATAAGTGTTCATTGCACTATTCTATTTCCCTATAGGTGTCAAACTTTTTAAAATAAAAAACTGAGCTAAAAGGAAGATAGTATTTCACTGTGGTAGAATCCAAAAGTTTGATGAAACAACGACGGAAACAAAAGAACCAAAATGGCAGCTTGGAAAACTGAACTACACGAGCTGGGAGAGGAAGTTTAATACCTCTCCCCACCCACCCCCAGTGCTGGGAAAGGAGCCTCAGGCCAGGCACCGGGAGAGTGAGCAGGTTAGCTGGGGCTGGTGGGACGACTTGGGAGTAGATGGGTGCATTCTTTGCTCAGGCCAGTCACCAAGGGATTTTTCAGTCTTAACACAATTTTCCATGTCAGCTTTCCACACAGCAGAAGTGACTTCTCATTGCAGACTCCTCACTCACGTTTCTAATACAAATTAGACTTCCCAGAGGCCTCTAGACTCTGTACAAACAGCAATCCTGTAACATTCCCTCCCACCCCACTCCCACAAGCACAATTAGATGGCTTTTCTCACTTTGAAGGCCGTGGGTGTAACTGTTGTTAGGAACCAAGAATTCCATTTAAGAGAAAAAGATAAAGCATAAAGCCAAATAAGTTAAAGCCTGTACGGTTAAACTTGACTTGAAAATGACACTATAAACTCATGAGGTTGTTTGTTTATTTGCTTTATAACATACATCCAAGCTCTGTCCACTGAAAAGGCCTAGATACAATGATAAACTAGTAACAACGCACATTTCTAGTGCCCAAGTTTTGTTCTCTAAATACCAGTTCCCACTAAAATGAACCCCAGGGCTCCTTGGAGAAATGGCTGATTCCATGCCTGGGGCAGGAAACATGTAAGATGAGCCCAAAATACCTCATTGCACCAGAGAGCAGGCAGGTATCAAAGACTAAAGCGGAAAAGTCAAAAGAGCTTATCACAGGAGCCAGCTGAAAGGAGCTCCCACTGACCAGACAGTACACTCTGAGCAGCAAGAGCAATGGCTGCAACTCATGGAAATACATTTTGATATTAAAATCCATTAATTCACAATGATACTTTTTATTTTTATTATTTTTTAATTTAGTATATCTTGGAGATCATTCCATACCAGTAAGTATAGAACTGTGCATGTTTTATTTTTGTTTATGCTTTTATTGATTTCAGAGAGAGGAAGGGAGAGGGCGAGAGAGAGAAACATCAACGATAAGAGAGAGTCATCGATCAGCTGCCTCTTGCATGTCCCCTACCAGGGATGGAGCCCGCAACCCGGGCATGTGCCCTGACCGGGAATCGAACCTTGATCTCCTGGATCATAGGTCGATGCTCAACCGCTGAGCCACGCCAGCCGGGCTACAATGATACTTTTTATAAAAGCCAAAAAAATAGTTGGGACACTCAACTATTCTGGATTTAAACAGCCTTTAGAGACTGTACAACTCTGTGATCTGTGACTAAAAGCCATAAAATTAACCAACAAAACAGCCTTACAAGACATAAAAGTCAAATGTAATATGTGGACCTTGTTTGCATCCTAATTTGAAAAAATCATTAAAAAGATATTTGGGGAAAATTGAATCTGAACTATTAGAATATACTAAGGATTTACTAGCATTTTTGTTAGGTATGCTACTGGTAGTGTAGTTATTTAAGAAAATGTCCTCATTTTTAAAGAGACGCCTACACCAAAGTATTTAGAGGTGAAATGTCATTATGTCTGGGATTTGCTTTAAAACATTATAAAGAAAATAACAGACTTAGAAACAACAGGTGAAACAAATATGACAAAACTGTTCAGACTCATGTCTACGTGATGGGCACATAGACATTCATTATGTTTTTCTCTCCGGTGTTCTGTATGTTTGAAATTTTCCAAAATAAAGAATTAGGAAAAAAAAATAACAGTTACCCCTTATTTTCAGAATCACGAGCCACCATTACAAAAGTTGCTTCCAAAACAGGAGAAAATTCACTGCCATGTAACTAAAGAACAAAGGAAAGAAAATGCAGATGTAAGAAATGCATTTCCTGGGAAGATCTACGACAATTCTAACAGACAGTGTGCGTGCTTTGAGAAGGGCTGCCATTCGAAAAAGAGAAGCTGTGGTACCTTTACACCATGGGACACTATGCGGCGGTGAAAGGGGTCTCATCCACTGAGACAGCATGGAGGGACATGCAGAGTATTATGCTAAGCGAAATAAGCCAGTCGGAGAAAGACAAGTATCACAGGATCTCACTTATATGCGGAATCTAATGAAACAAAATAAACTAATGAACGAATAGTTCCAGAGACATGGAAGCATGCAACAGATTGAGGGATCTCAGAGGGAAGGGGGTGCGGAAAGAGATTAACCAAAGAACTTACATGCATATGTGCATAACCCATGAGCACAGACAATAGTGCAGTGAGGCCTGGGGCGAGGCAGGAGTCGGGTGGAGGGGACCAGTAGGGGGGAAATGAGGGACGTCTGTAATACTCTCAACAATAAAGATAAATTTTTTAAAAAAGAAAGTAAAAGAGAAGAAGTGCATTCGTGAACCACCAGCTGCTGAGTTGTCAGGCACAGAATTACGCTCTGGGTGGGGATGGCAGTGTGACCAGGAGCCTGTGGTCTAGCAAGAGAAAGATACCCAAAATCCCAAATGGTGCACTGAATGAAATGCTGGAATGGACATGAATTACAGGCTCTGGAGCTGTGCATGACAGGAACCCAACGGCAGGGGTCACAGAGGGACCTTCTGCATCATTTCACTGTCCCGCTTCATGCAGAACTCGGGCTCCCTTCAGGCCTACCTGTCCTCACAATGGCACACAGAGCCAGGCGGGCGTCCCGCTGCTCTCATAGATATTAGCAATGCCAAGGACCTTCGGTGTGCCAGCTACCAGCACATGTTTGTGATTCCTTAGCCGAGCACAGGGGCTCCCAAGGGGTAAGATCCGTGGTAATTCTGTGGATTAAGCTAAATACTCACAATGCACAAGTCTCTGACGTTTGAAGGTGTTTCTTGATCTCATAGAAGTCTGTACGTCCAGGACAATCACATCATAAAGTCCTATCATAACCTGAGGGTACATTCAGCTCCTTCCTCAACACTAGTCATCACTAATGCCTGTTCAGGCCCTATTACCTCCCCCCACAACTTTCTTCTAGCATCTGCTCTAAGCCTGTTGGCCCTGTGTAGAAAGAGCCTTCCGCCACAGAACCCAGGCTCCTCTCCCGTTGTTCCCAAGTGCTCCCTCATACCCACTCCTTTCTCCCTAGCCACGGCTAACAACTCAGAGGTCCTAGAAGGACCATGCTGCCCAATACCTCCACTCCATGTCTTTGCCTGATGCCTTCCGCACTGCTGCATTCGTCACAAACCACTCCTCCCCGGCCCACAGAGCAAATACTCAGCCCTACTCCCCAGGCACAGCTAATCATTCTCTCCTTTGTTTGCCAGCTAAATGGAAACAATGTCCTCTCCTGACAGTGGTTCTCACTCCCATAGGGGGCATTTGGAAATGTGTAGGGCTGATCTGGGTTGTCAAATAACTCGAGAGACATTACTAGCAGGATGGGGGCAAGCAAAGAGCTGAACACTTCACAATGCAGGGGACAGTCCTGCAGAACAAAGAATTTCCCCACATACAATGCGAATAGTGTCCCTGTTGAGAAATGCTGCATAATACTTACTATCCTATGCCACAATCATTTATTTACGTGGCTGCCTCTCTGCTACACTATGAGTTCCTTGAGTTCCTTGAGGACAAAGACCATTTTCATTCACATTTGTACCCCAAGCACTTAGTACAAAGACTGACAGATAACAGATACCTGATCAATGACTGCCAATGTACAAATCGAGGCAGTAATTATTGAGGACTACCAGAATGTAAACGCCAAGAAAATGGAACTGTTTTGCTCACGGCTGTATACCTAGCACAGAAAGGGCGTGCAATAAGGAATGTTAAATAAGTGAATGTGAGGAAGTGGGCTTGGTGACTCACACCCAGATCCTGTTGTTGAGAAGCATATGGTCTAGTGGAAGAGAAAACATGTTCCTACGCAGCTCTGAGGAGCAGAGATTAGCAGGTCAGAGAACGGGTACTGAGGAAGGCCTCCTGGGGGGAACAGGTACTGTGAGCTGGGAGGACCGGGAAAGGATTCAAGCATGGCGTGACCAGGGAGCACAAGTGGAATGTGGATGTGCAGAGCCAGAACACAAGGCTTTCAGGCAAAGAAAAAAGCGTAAGCAACGATACTCAGCCACTTGCTCGCTGTTTACATTATGACTTATTAAAACGAACAGCTACTGGCGCCAAGCATTGGGAATGCAAAAAGGAACAACTCCCTGCTCTTAGGACGCTCAGTGTCCAGGAGTGAGCTCTAAGAAGGTATATAAATGATGCTGGAGGGAATCTCGGCCGAAAGGTCCACTGGAGCTAGTTTAAGGAGGACCTTGGAATCCTAACCAGCCAAAGTTTAGATTTGAATGCACAGATAACGGTCAAGGTTTTGGAAAAGGACAGTGATGTGATTTAAGATCAGCTCTGGAAGATCTAGCTGATAAAAATGTACAAAATGAACAGAGGGTGAGACAAAGCTAGAGGTAGGCAGACTAATCAAAAGACAGTTCAGGTACTCACACCAGAGGCAGTGAGGGCTTGAATGGAACACGGGCCAAGGGCAAGGGGGAGAAAGGACCCTGGTGAGTTGCTGAAGGTGGTGAATTTGCAAGACTTGGCAGAAGGCTGCAAATGAAAGGGAAAAACTTAAGCTGTCGCAAAGGTCTGGAGCTGAGAAACCAGGAGGCTGGCAACGGGGAAAAGCCAAAGGAAGGTCAGGATTAGAAAGGAAGCTGACACACTCAATTCGAAACACACTGGAGCGGAGGCAGCAAGAGCCCATGTAGGGGGAAATATAACAGGTACTCAGAAAGGTAGGTCTGAAGGTCAAGCCCAGAACAGAGATTTGGGACCATCTCCATAGCAACAGAAAGAAATTAAAATTATTGTCACCACTAGATTAGTGGTCACTGTGTGACAGGCAATGTACCAAGTTCTTCATATGGGTGGGCTGTTTCCCATTTCACCTGTACCACACCATGTAATGTGGTACTATTACTGTTTCCACGTTGCACTTGAGAAAACAGAGGCTCGGAGAAGTAAGTGATTTACCCACGGTCGTGTGGCTAATAAGCAGCAGAGTTGGGATTTGAACCTTAGTGCACCCAAACCAGAGGCACCGATCGCCAAGCTCCTTTCCGGAATGGAAAGGATCACTCAAGTAACAAGTTATGCAAAACAGCCAATGAGAAATGCAAATTTAAAACAAAAGTTTGTGACAAAGGAAGGGATGGGGGGAATAAATGGTGATGGAAGGAGACCTGACTTGGGGGGGGACACACACAATACAGTGTGCAGATGGGTTGTGGAATTGTGCACCTGAAACCTCTCTAATTTTGGTAACCAGTGCCACCCCAATAAATTCAACAAAAAAGAAAAACAAATAAAAGTTGTACTTGCCTGATACTGATTTTCATTGGCTCTGTCCCCTCAATAATTCCTGTATCTCTTTTGCAACCTACTTGTCCAAGATTCAAACTGTCAAGATCCGCTAGGAAGCTGGTCCTATGCCAGCAATCTGTTGCGCGTGGCACTGAGCAGGCTAGAAATCAACCATGAGGGTTTAAAAAGTATGTGGGCAAATCACACAGCATCCCCAACGGCTTTATTGTGTTTTGTTTTAAAAACGGTATTACTATCAGCTAGAGCTACAAAGCAGGTACAGAAGCCAACCGCTTACATAGAGCGTCAAATACAAAACCACTTAACTCTTTTGACAAATAACTTGAATTACTGCAGAGCAAGCTTCAGACTTTTTCCCAAAGGTGAAGTGTTTTATAATTCCCTAACGGAAAAAACAGTACCTGAAAAACAGGCCTGCTGAATACCCTGGCATAACCGAATAAATCATTCTTAAGTAAGTTTTCATAACGAAATCTTGGACATACGCTGAATTATTTGATTTCTGTGCCATTATCCTCTTTGAGGTAGTTTTTCTTGTCAAATATTTTCATTTCTTTGTAATAGCTATTCTGTGTTTCGCTCATTAGAGGGGCCATTCCTAACTGCTCTAATAGTCTGTGTGACTGTTCTGAGTTGAACTGTATCCCCCAAAAAGATATGTCTAAGTCCTAACCCTTGGTATCTATAAAGGTGACTTTATTTGGAAATAGGGTCGTTGCAGATATATTCAGTTAAGATGAGGTCATACTGGAGTAGGGTGGGCCCTAATCCAATATTACTGATGTCCTAATAAAAAGAGAAGAGGCACGGAGACACAGACACACAAAAGGAAACGCCATGTAACAATGGAGGCAGAAATTGAAGTGCTACAGCTACAAGCCAAGGAATGCCAAGGACTGGCAGCAAACTACCAGGAGCTGGGCAGAAGCAAGGAAAGACTTTCCCCTCCAGGTTTCAGAGATAGCATGGTCCTGCAGAGACCTCGATCTTGGACTTCTAGCCGCCAAAATGTGAGACAATTAAGTTCTGTTGCTTTATGCCCCCTGCTTTATGGTACTTCATTACGGCAGCCCTGGGAAACTAACACAGTGACCGACCCCATTCGTGCCTAACGTAACTCAGACTTCTGCTAAACTCTCTGGGCAAAAGCAGAAACAAGTACCTTAACACGGAGCTGAGATGATCTGAAAGTAATAAATGCTAAACATAAGCACCCAGTAATCTGTCAGTCTTTGTCCAGGAGGGGGCTGTTGGTAACCCACCATCCGCGTGGTGTGCGCTCACACTGGCTTTTCTCGAAGAGGTGAGCTGCAAACCTGCGCGTGGGCACCTGGGCAAGTGAGCTTTTCCTTCGCTAAGACTAGCGGGCTGCACCGGACAAGGGAGCCAGCGCTGGGCGCTACGCACCTGGAACATCTGCATCTTCACCTCCATGGAGGTCTTCCCAACCCAGCTCACGTGGCCGCTCAGCTTGATGTCCTGTTCCGGGCTTAAGCTCTTCTTACACATGTCTGCGAAACACAAAACCAACCTGACCACCCGGCCGGGAGGGCTCAGCGGCTTGAGCGTTGGCCTAGGATCCAGGAAATCACAGTCCGATTCCTGGTCAGGGCACAGGCCCGGGTTGTGGGCTCGATCCCCAGCAGGGGGTGTGCAGGAGGCAGCCGATCAATGACTCTCTCATCACTGATTTTCTCTCTCTTCCTCTCTCTGAAATCAATAAAGATATATTTAAAAAAACACACACACACAAAAAAAACCAACCTGACTTCACCCCATGCCCCAAAGTTTCCATGCTACAAATGGCCAATTTCATTTGAAATGTTGGTAAATTCCACTACATTTCTTTTTTGTCTTCCAAAAATAATGACTTTTTTGACATACAAAAGAAATTTATAATATCTTTTTTTCAAAAAAAAAAAAATGTAGACAATGCAAAGAATATAAAAAATAAAACTGGAACCACACAAAATCCTTCCACCAGAAGATAATTTCAATAAATATTTTGGTATATAGCATTCTAGACATTTCCACATGCATTTATACATAAAAATGCCCCCAGAAAATTCTAATCTCAATAACATCTTGTAATTAAATTGGTAGTTACAGGATAGTCATGGGGATGTAAAGTACAGCATAGGGAATATAGCCAATAATACTGTAATAACTGTGTGTGGTGCCAGGTGGGTACAATATTTATCGGGATGATCACTTAGGAAGTTTTATAATGTCTAATCACTGTGGTGTACACCTGAAACTAATATATTATAAGTCAACTGTAATTGAAAAATAAAACACGATTTAAATTTTTTAAAAATTATACCTCGTAATTATTAAGAATTCTAAGTATGCATAGAATATAATATTGCTTACCAATTTTGTCCACCAGGGCTGTAACTATTGATAAAGGAGACATCTTAGCTGAATGAATTTTGGTGTGCATGTAGCAAATAAGAACTGTAGGAAAACAGAAGAGAGCCAAATAAAGGCAAAGTAAAATTATTTTTCAACATCTACAATTCACTCCCTGAAATCTATAAAAAGTCTTATCTTGTTTTGAAGACCCACACCCACCCCCCCATTCCACTGGTGGTCTTATCCTAGGACCCAAGACTTTCACACATTGAAGAGATCTGGGGATCCTCTAATCTAACTGCCCGATCAGTTTTAGATTTGGTGAGGTAATGGAAGCCCAAAGGCCAGGCCCACCAGGTGGCTTGTCACCACTCCACAGAGACACAGTGCCTAAGTCAGAAAAAGACCCCAGCACATGAGTCTGGTGGCATCAAAAGTCTTCAGAAAAGAAAAACAATCACAGGGACTCAGCCACCTGTTTTCCTCCTGACTCTTTCTTAATCATGAAGCAATTAATTCGCTTTATCAACTCGTTGAAAGTTGTATTATACTTCTGTGTCTAATGGCCTCCCCACTTCCCCCATGATTCATTCAAATGTGTATCATCAGCCCTGAGGACTGGATTAGTGCTCAATAAGTATTTACTCCATGACAATAAATTCTTCCATCCATGCTCCTGCAAAAAGGATGTATTGGGGGAATGAGAGGCTAAAGGCAAAGAAACTCCCTTTCAAAGCCTTTGTGGTACCCAGAAAAGAAACCATATACATCTGACCTATGGCAATAGTAGTGGAAATGAAGAGAACAGAAAAGATCCGAGAGCTTAAGGAGGAGGGACACTTGACAAGACTTGACTAAAGCCAGGTTTCCAGCTGGCGTGAATGAAGATGGTGCACCGCCTGCTGAAAAGGAGGGTGCGAGAAGGGGAGAAGGGGCTGTCTGCTGCGTGCTATATTCGAGAAGCCTGTCTGAATGAAGACATCCGGGAGATAGGACAAACTGGTCTGGGACTCAGAAAAGCAAGCCAGGAGATGTGCCTTCCTAAGTATTCCCCAAACTGAGACCAACTAAAGCATGGGGAGTAAATGAGATAATTTCTAGAGAATACAGAGATAACCAAAAAAAGGGCGGAAGGCAAAACCCTGAGGATAACTGACATTTAAGGGATCAACAGCGACAGAGGAGCCTACATGGAAGACTAGGAAGGAGCAACTGGAAGGGCAGGAGAAACTGGCACCAATGCCCAAGGACAAGGCGACAACAGAAGCAGCTGCAAAGGGGCTGAAGAGCCCTGAAGAGCACCCAGTAGATCATGCAATCAGGGAGCCAGTGGAGAGCTTGGCAGGAGCAGTTCAATGGCAGAGGAGCAGAAGCCAGAACATGGCAGGTTGGGAAATACCAGGAGGTCAAGGGTAGAGGCAATGACAATAGTATGGGGAAGGCCTGGGGGTGGGGCAGATGTGGGGTGGAGGGGATCAATGGGGGGGGAACGTCTGTAATACTTTCAACAATAAAGAGAAATTTAAAAATAAATAAATAAAAATTTTGTTTAACAAAAAAGGGTAGAGGCAATGAGAGCAAATGCATTTTGTCTAGTTCTTTCCAGAAAGTTAGCTCCGAAGTGAGGGAGAGAGTGTTACAGGGAAGGGGATTGTGCCTGTTTTTCATTTTAAGATAAAAGAGACTTAAATATATGATAAAGCAAGTTCCTTGAAGACATGGAAAGAATAGAATCAAGTAAACAGGGGAAGGTGATTGGCATCAACAGGGGGTACTGAGGAGAAAGCCAGGGAGTGGCAGGGGAGTTTGCATATTTAGGGACACTTAAGTAAATCAAAGTCAAGTATGTGTGTGTATAATTTTTTTAAAGGCCAATAAGAAATTTTAACCCGGTTTATCTAATCTGAAGACAAAAGTAGCTAGGTGTAAGGCTAACAGTGGACCTACGTCTATATTTTTAAAGTTATCAGAGCCTTTTTAAAGCCCTTTCCCATAGTTCAGTCTACAAGGCATTAGGCAGGAGCAAGCAGCGTGGCCCAGAGTAGGGTGCTGAAAGCCAAGGGGGGTCAGGAGAACACGCAGAAAGGCAACAAGAGTAATGGCCCAGCAGTGTACCCTGAGCACAAGGAGGAGGGTGACCTGCAGAGGGGACCTGGCATGGAATAGAACCCCAGTGAGGTGAGGGGAGCGTCCATGAGGGGCTAGGGGTGGCAAAGGTATGAAATTGGCTACATCCAGTGGAACTGATCAAGTAAGTAGATGTATTAAGAATAATGGAGCCAGTTGGAAAAGGAACTTATAAATATGAAAGGGGAAGAAAAAAGAATGAAATTGTGGTGCTGAATTGGAACTATCAATGTGAACTCGTGGTTTCCAGACAGAGAGACAGACAGATAAACACAGAGGTAAATGTGTGCATGTGCATATATTCTCCAGCTCATTCATTGAAAGGGCATGGGAGCAGTCATACCCCACCAGCAAGGACCACTCAGCTCCCAGCACCCAGATCATGGTTCCTAAATATCATTCTCCAGCCCAGCCGGTGTGGCTCAGCGGTTGAGCATCGGCCTATGGTCCAGGAGATCATGGTTCAATTCCTGGTCAGGCCACATGCCTGGGTTTTGGGCTCAATCCCCAGTAGGGGGTGTGCAAGAGGCAGCCGATCGATGATGTTTCTCTCTCATGGATGTTTCTCTCTCTCTACCCCTCTCCCTTTCTCTCTCTTTAAAAATCAATCAATCAATCAACCAATCAATCAATATTATTCTCCATTAAAAAGAACCAGGGCTCCTTGGAGATTTGACTGATTCCAGGACTAGAGCAGGGAAAGTACAAATGAACCTAGAACATCTTGCCATGCCAGAAAGACAGGAAGTGCTCAAAAAAAGATAGGACACATCAAAAGAAAAACCAAAAACCAAAAAAGCCAGCTTGAAGGGACTAGGGCAGTCCTGGGACAATTTGAATATCAAAATAGATGATAGTAACACATTAAAACCTATTCAATAAAATAGGAAGCCCTGATGTTGATTTTAAAGTGGTAAGTTGAAAGTCTGATGAGGAATAGGATATTTACAAGGTCCCAAAGTACCTCCCTACAAGGTATCTATTAGTTACAAAGGGGAAAAGAATAACTTTATAGCAAAGAAGCCTGGCAGACACCACCTTCAACAAGGAATCAAAGTTAACATCACAGTCGTGGGGCAAATAAAAATTATGCACCACTCGACAAGATGCAATAAGAACACGGCATCCCTTTGTGACATTCCTGCCAGAGATGCATGTTGGGGAAGCATCAAACAAACCCAGACGGAGAGAAATCCGACAAAAGACGTGACCTATAACCTTCAAACGTGTCAAGGTCATGAAAGTCAGAGAAGACTGAGGAACTATTCCTGACATGACAACTACATGCAACATGTGATACAGAGCTGGATCCTTCCCCTATAAAGTCCCACTGGCAAAAGTTGAATGGGGTCTGAGGACTGGACGGTCTAATGTACCAGTGTTAATGTCCTGCCATCAAGGGTTGCACTGGGGTTCTGCAGGAGAAGGTCCTTGTTTGTAGGAAACAGACATGAAAATATTGGGGGGAGGGTGCATGCCAGCAACATACTCTCACAAGATTCAGGGAAGAACAATTCTTTGTACTTGTTTGCAACTTTTCTATAAATTTGACTTTTAAAAAAGTTAGTAGAAAGGGGGATTAATCAGATTCTAATTGTTCAGTAGGAATCTACATTTTCAGGAAAGATTATGACAATTCAGAGGTAGCAGCCCTTCTTTTTCTGCTCTTTTACAATATCCTCACCTGTGCAAGTTAAAGAATAAAAAATCCCTTTCTAGCCATAGGCTTCAACATATAGCTCAAAGTTTCTATTTAGAAATACTAAATAATACCAGTACCTCCTAAGCTGTCAAGGTCCTCAAGAATCCTGCCAAATCTGTGAAACAAAGAAAACAGGGATTAAATGAAAATCATGATGATAGCCCAGTAAAAATAAATAACATACTTTGGGGTGATGAAAATGTTTTATAATTAATTGTGGTGATGGTTGGACAGCTCTGGGAATATACTCAAAACCACAGAATTCCACATTTTCAATAAGTAAATGGTATGGTGTGTGAATTATATCGCAAAGTTGCAATAAAGAAAGGAAATGAAATAAAGACAAATAAATAACACAAATAAAAATAGTGCTGTTACCTTACGGTATTTTGAACAGTCAAATATTTCTCTCTTAGTTCAGGCTGACTGCCCAAAGGCAAGAGAACTTCGACATAACTGTCCTTCATTTTCCTAGGTGGCAGTGCTTCCTGTGACTTCGCCAAAATACTATGAAGTAATTTTCTTTCCTCCATTGCTTTCACATGGTCTCTGAGAAGAAAGGGTGAAAGCTTCATGAAACACAGGAGCAGTGCTGTCCCACAATTCCAGGGACATACAGGCCAAATAAGCACCATCCAAGGAGGAGAGCAAAGGTCTGGCCCTACTTCATCTCCTCTCCCTTCCCTCCCTTTGCACCTGCTACTTGGTGAAATGAAAATTTTTGGTTAAAATTTCTTAGGCTAGTAGATAAGAAAAGCATACTTGTAAGTGTTATGGACATACCCAAATGAACCATATATTCACCCTCACCAAAAAGTGTATTTAAGCCCGGCCGGGCGTGGCTCAGCAGTTGCGCATCAACCTAGGATCCAGGCGATCGGGGTTTGATTCCTGGTCAGGGCACATGCCCACATTGTGGGCTCGATCCCCAGCGGGGGACGTGCAGGAGGCAGCTGATCAATGACTCTCTCATCATTGATGTTTCTCTCCCTCTCCCTTCCTCTCTCTCTGAAACCAATAAAGATATTTTTTTAAAAAAAGTATTAAAAAAAGTGTATTCAAATCATAGAATATTTGAAATCAAATTAAAAATACAGAGATGGACACAATAAGGTACATACACATATGGGTTAAGGAACAGGGCACTGAATTCCATATTCCCATTTCTCACCTTGACAGTGCTCATATTCTCCCTCCCTCTCCCCCTCCCCCCACTTCAATTTCAGGAAAAAGAGAGGGGGGAAAATGGAGTACATCCAAGAGAAGTATAGAAGGCAGAGCAAAAGGAAAGAGCAAGAGAACACAAGCAGACAGAAAGAAAACGATGAAACAGTTAAGGTGGAAGAGGAGAGACAAGGGAATAGGAAACTAAAATGTTGACAATAGCATTAAATAAGATGTCTCTTTAAGCTTCACTTGTGAAGTATTTATTATTGCCGGAAAGGTTTAGCCTGCAAAAAACACAGGGGATAGAGGAACGAGTTAAATGGCACCAGGTGAATCCAGAATGTGGCCCATTCTACAAGACAAATGGCTTAGCCTCTTTTTTTCCTTTAATCCTCTCCCGAGGATATTTTTTCCATTGCTTTTCAGAAAGAATGGAAGGGAAAGACAGACACAGAGAGGGGGGGGGGGGGGACATCAATGTGAGAGAGACACATCGATTGGTTGCCTCCTGCACTCACCCTGACCAGGACCAGGGATCGAGACTGCAACCGAGGTACATGCCCTCGGTCGGAATCGAACCCGGGACCCTTCAGTCCACAGGCCGACACTCTAACCACTGAGCCAAACTGGCTAGGGCTTGGCCTCTTTAAAGTCAAGCTCATGGTGATAAAAGGGAGAGAGGGATAACTCTATTATTCTAGATTAGGGGAGACTAAAGAGTCGTAACCACCAAATACAATATATAATCCTTTATTGGATCTTGATGTTTTTTAAAAAGCTAGACTCACGTGTAAAACCAGGCATTCTGGGGAAGTGATTTTAGAAAAACAAAGAAAAGCTATAAAAGACATCTGGGGGGAAAAGACATTTGAGGAACAGTTGAGGAATTATGAATATAAATGCATAATATACTATTAGGAAATTACTATCAATTTCTGTATGTAACGTCTTGCTTGTTGGAGGTACATGACTACTGATTTTCTTACATAGGAGAATATGTTTATTTATTGGAGATGTGTGCTGAAGTGTCATGATAACTACAATTAACTTAGAAACAGTTCAGCAAATATGTGTATACTGGCAAATCTGGAAGAAGGTTAGTAAGCATCCAATCCAGATGGTGGGGACATAGGTATTCTTTTTCCTAGGTTTCAGTAAATTGAAATTTTCCTATAAAGAAGTCATTAGATGATTTTTATACCAATAGATTATTTTTATTTATTTGAGAGAGAGAGAGAGAAAAACATCAATTTGTTGTTCCACTTATGTATAAATTAACTGGTTGATTCTTGTATGTGCCCTGACCGGGGATCAAACCTGCAACCTTGGTGTATTGGGATGACACTCTAACCAACTGAGCTTCCCAGCCAGGGCGCCAACAATAGATTATTGTATGTCTAGTGATCACTTGTACTTTTTATCTCATTTTAGCCTCAAAATTCTGTGTACCAAGTGGAATGTTATCCTATTTTACAGCAGGAAAATACTGAAAGAGAAAGACTTATGGGAACCTGGTTAATTGTGAGGTAACAAGAAGCAATAAAGGAGTCAGGCTGCATGAAATAGAAAAACCGGGAAACTTGGGTTCAAGTCCCAAACCCTGATAATTGTTCAATCTCTCTGGGTTTCCATTTAATCATATGCAAAAACAGGGATAGGAACATGTACCGTAAGCCTTTCACAAGTCTTATTCAGAACCAGGAAGGTAATATACCTGAATGCACTTTGAAAAATGTGGAATACATGTAAACGACATTATTTTACGACGACAATGCATCAACTGATGAATACGTTGGAATGTTGATCTTCTCCCTCAAGTGAAAAAGCCTCTCAACCCATTTTCGTACACAGGGCCCCCCCATCCCTACAATGAGGCCTTCAACTGAGCCTAAGTACAGCCCAGCACACCACTTCAGGGATGAAAGAGTGAATACATGAGTGCATACCTCCAGTTTGTGGATACTCCTACTATCTCCCGCAACTTATCTCGAACTGAAACAAAAATAGAGAGGTTACCCCTAGAAACAAAGAAATATCAGAACTGAAATAAGGCATAAGAACTGTGAAAAGTGATTCATGCCCTCAAAAGCTTTAAAGAGCCCAGCTGACATGGCTCAGCAGTTGAGCATCAACCTAGGATCCAGGAGATCGCGGTTCGCTTCTTGGTCAGGGCCCATGCCCGGGTTGCGGGCTCGATCCCCAGCAGGGGGCGTACAGGAGGCAGCCGATCAATGACTCTCATCATTGATGTTTCTATCTCTTTCCCTCTGCCCCCTCTCCCTTTTCTCTGAAATCAATAAAGATATATATTTTTTAAAAAGAAAACTTTAAAACCCCTGAATTTCCAGTTAATGCCACAAAAATAGTTCAAAGAAGGGTTCAGGCCTCTGCTTCCTGAAAATGTGAAACCACTATTGTCTCCTTAATGCAGAAAAGAGTACCCTTGTGCCAATCACTAGGGTTTACATAAGCAAAAGAAAAAAGGTGACTCCGGCTCTTCATGGGATGGGGCTATATCAGTGCCAGTAGGAGTCCCTTTATGATGGAGATATTATGAACAGAATCCCCACCCATCTTCTTTAGGCAGTAGATCAAATTACTTAGTTCAGGGACTAAAAATAATATCCAAATCTGAACACCATTCTAATTGATTTCTCATATATTTACATTATCCTAATTGTTAGAAAAGCTTAAGCCAGAAAAATGAATCAAAGATGTAAATCAAGGAAAGGAAAGAATGCAATTTAATTTTAGTTAACACCCACTGCCCAAAGGTGGAAGAAAGAATTAGCGTAAAAAAAAATTAAGCACTTAGTTGATACTAATTACCACACACCATGGTTCACGTGTATAGGTGAAGACGCTATATGAATAAAGGGAAAATAAATGAGATTAGCGGTAGTAATTCAAAACTAAAAAATAAGTCTACAGGATTTCAAATGTGTTTGTTGAGTTTATGAGGTTTTTTTCTAGAAACTAAAAATTTATATTCTAGTTACAAGAAATTAATGGTCCTTCAATAACTAACTGATCAGAACTAAATATGGTTAGATTAACATGAAAAACATGGTTGATTTTTCTGTCAAACAATTGTTATATGCCATAAATTTGGTGCAAGCTCTAATTACAAATAAATCATAGAGAACTAAAAAAATAATTAGTAAATTTAGTCTTCTTTCTGATATTTTTTCCTCCTGAGTTCCTTAAATAAAAGAATGAACAGAAAGTACTTGGAACACTATATAGACTATTGATGCTCGCTAACATAAAATGATTATTACTAGTTTAGTCAGTGTAAGAGGAAAGGCCAGGGCTGAGGGCCAAGAAGTAAAGTAGAATTTTAAATTACATTTATACATATATATTTATGTGGCCCCTTTAAAGAAGCCACAATTTTAATTACAATGAGTACTACTAAATTGATAAAGACATCCATAATTTGCATATCAGGTTAATAATTGAAATTAACTTCAATTAAACATGGATTAAACAGGGCCCCTCTAACAAAGTTGTGTACTAGGAGCGTTTAGTTGGTACAATTGAAGTGCCCATTCCTTACTTATGCACTAGATTTCTTTTTTCCGTGTCTTCCTCTTCAGTACCTACACACTGGAAGTAGAAATCATTTAACTAAAAGAACTCAGTCCTCGAGGTTCCCAGGAACCAAAGCTCAAATTCTGAATGTGATCTCTACCCACAGCTATCCTGGTCATTTTTTAATGAGGAGTTTATGAAAGATCTGTTAGCATACCTCATTTGCCCTAAAGTATCTATCTATATGCCTCCCACATAAAACAGGGTTTTAACCACATAAGCCTAAAAAGTAAACCTCCATGCTTGCCTTCATGAATGTGGAAGACTCTCTGTTTTTCAGGATTCTGTAATCCTTGAGTCAGTCCTCTGCCAGGAGTAAGCAGCCCCCTGTTCAAGGTAGAAAGCCTACAAAACAAGAATAAACACATTTAGAGGAGATTCCATGGCTTCTTCCCTGGCAACCCCAAAGACCTGTGCCTCCTCCCAGAGCAGTTGGCCGTCCCACATCCTTAGCACATAGTCATGCGCTGAATAACAACATTTCGGTCAACGACAGACCGAATATACGACAGTGATATAGCATATAGCCTAAGAGTGTAGTAGGCTATCCCATCTAGGTTTGTGTTGTGTAAGTTCACTCTATAATGTTTGCACAACGACATGATCACCTAACGAGGCATTTCTCAGAATTGCCCGTCGTTAAGCAGTGCATGACTATAGTGTATATTGTCTTGCAGGGGTCTGTACTTTTTTCTCAAGTGTATGCATATTTGCATATGAGGCTACTCCATAAATCATCTCCAACTAGAGTAAACATTTTTTTAATTTTTCAATTACAATTTACATTCAATACTATTTAGTATTAGTTTCCGGTGTATAGCATAGTAGTTAGACAATCATATACTTTCTAAAGTGTTCCCCCTGCTATTTCTAGTACCCACCTGGCTGATACATAGTTATTACAACAATATTGACTATATTAGCTTTGCTGTACTTTACATCCTGTGACTACTTTGTTACTACCAATTTGTACTTCTCGGTCCCTTCACCCTTACCACCCAGTCCCCCAAACCCCCTCCCCTCTGGCAACCACCAGTCTCAGAGTAAACATTTCTTTTTTTCTTTTTAAAAATATTTTTATTAATTTTAGAGAGTGAGGAAAGGAGTGGGGGTGGGGGGGAGAGAGGAGGGGGACATCAATGTGAGAGCAAATCCCAGCTGCTTCCTGCATGTTCCCTACTGGGGGCCGAGCCTGCAGCTGGGGCATGTGCCCTGACCAGGAATCGAACCAGCAACCTTTTGATACACAGGACAACACCCAACCAACTGAGCCACACTGGCCAGGGCTCAGAGTAAACACTTCTTGAGAGCAGAGAGCAATTAGGTAACTACAAAATACATAAAAGATATCAACCATGTTTAATGGATTTGTTCTTGCTTTCTATTTTATTAGCTTCAGAAGCCCAGAATCGATTTGGTAGTGAGTAAATAAATTACAAACATTTATTTTGTTCATTATCACACCGTGTTTCCTCAATAGATAAGCTAAACCCAATTATAAATTAATAGACTTTGAAAACAGAATTAACCCTTTCCAGACTCAAAGACAGTATTTATTGCACTTAGGCAGAAATTTCCTGATCCCCAATGAATTAAAATAAAAGCTATTTATCCAAATGTGCCTACCCTATTCTTCCAAAATAAGTTATTTAAGCTGGCTGACTCCTAACCATATACTATCATCTCACTAGTAACACACATATAATATCAGAGATTGACAAATTGATCTGTTAAGAGCACAGGTGAAGAAGGTAAGAGATTGAAGAGGTCAAGAACCCTAAACACAGTGGTTCCTCGGTTTTCGAACGTCTCCATGGATGAGCATTTCAGGTTACAAATGCTGTAAACCCAGAAGGAAATGCTTCAGTTTTCGAACCCACCTCGGGAGTCGAACATGCCTCACGGCTTCCACTCAGAGCAAGATCCTGAGGCCCAGCTGTCGGCTGTTGATCCCTCGGTTTCCGAATGTTTCAGAACTAGAATGGTCTCCCGGAATGGATCACGTTCGAAAACCGAGGTAGCACTGTACTGTTACTCATTCTAGCTCAAGTTACTAGTGAATTCTTACTACCTAATGCCAGAACAAGTGATGACTAACCCCCCCAACAGAAAGTATATTTTGAATTTTCTTTAGAGCCCAACTTCACTATAGATTCCTCTTCAGAATTATATACAGCATTCAGGAAAAGTCTCTGAGTAAAAATATTTGGTAAGATCTACATGTAACTCCTAGCTATCCAGTCATCACACTAGCTGTGATACAATCCCTGCTGGTACACTAAGATCAGAACACTCGCTGCAGTGTTTGGGGTTTTGGTTTTGTGTTTACTCTTTAATCAAATAGCTAATAAGCCTCTCTATCTTATATATTTTGGATTTATTTTTATCACAATAAACTTTCCATTTCTGTACTTGTATATGTATATTAACATTTCAGTCTTCTAAACTCTTGACCTTCTAATTTGCATTTTCTCAGAACATGATCTGAATTTTCTTTTGTTCTCACTATTTCACTTTATGTATTTTCTGTAGGTTCAAATCCCTTATTGAAGGAAACAGTCCTTCAGTCTGCCTTCTCAGAAACTAGCATTCTGTAACTGAATGTATTGTGTTTTAAATAGCACACTGGAGAAAGCGAATATTGTAACAGTGGTGAATTGTAACCCACCCCGCCATTCTTTTGACAGTTTCTATAAATGCTGACTCTGGCTAATATGTAGCTTATAGGCAAACAGCATGTTTGTGTAAGAATCCTGGGAACTAACTTCAGAAGGTATAGACTCTGACCTTCAGCCATCCCAACTCTAGGTGAATTGCTGACCTTCAACCGTAAAACCAGGGTGACGAAAACCAGAATGACGTACACCAGGCCATCACTTGACCAGAACGAACCGTGCTGGTCTACACATAGAGAACTTTTCAACCCCTTTCCTTGACCTCTTTGTTCTGCTACCCCTCTCCCTCCTTATAGAAACCACCGCCTGTACTGAGATGTGAAGATGGGCTTTGGACACTTGAATAAACCTCTTTCCTTTCACCCCACCCCACCCCGGCACCCATCTCACAAGTCTGGCTTTTGTGGCAGCAGGTACTATTAGCTGAAAGAGAAAAAAAAACAAAAACAAAAACAAAAACAAAAACAAAAAAAACCCATGCCCTCAATATGTTAATCAGCGATTACAACGAATGCTGTAGATGCTCCCAATATAAGACATGAGACCTGACTCTGCGTAGCTAAATATTTTGAATACTCATCACGAACTAACAGGAGGTATATAACCATCTCACATATTTGGGTAAATATACATATATACAAGCACTGTTGTCTGTTACCCTAAGAAGCAGTATTTTCTGAAGAGTGATGAAAACTATCCCACCCTGCCTGAGAGGTAGTATAGTACGGAGGTTAAGGGCCTGAATATGCTGTTTGTTAGCAGAGTGACCTTGGGCAAGTTATCTAATCTCTCTGAGCTTCAGTTTCCTCATCTGTAAGATGAGGATATTAATAGTACCTATCCCATAGGACTACCATAAGGATAAAGAAGTTAACACATGCTAAACCCTTAGGAGTGTGCCTGATACACTAACAAGTCCTCAAAAAACCATCAGCTATTACTATTGCAGAAAGTCATGCTCCTCCACAGCCTCCCCTAAAAGTCAGAAAGGAGCAGAAATTTAGAAAGCATAAGCTAGGCACCAAGATGGGCCATCTCTGAGTGGTGAATCGAATGGAGATAGTGAAGGGAGTTGATGAGTACAGAGAAACACTTGGGCCAAATTATTTGGAAAACTGTGGACCTGCAGCCCTGTTCTTTGCACACTGCCTTTAAAAATTTGGAAATATATCCCTGTAACAGAACCAAGGCAAAATTTGAGCACTTTTTAAAAACTTGTTGACTATACTAATCATATATTGGTATAACAAATTTCTATTGCCCTGTGAACATTCAGTTTATGATAACTTTCAATTTAGTATTCTATCTACTGATAATCTAATGAAAACTGGCATATACTATTTCGGGAGGTTCACAGACAACCCCCTTTTGATACCCCCACAAGCCCTTACATTTAAAAATCCTGATTCAGACAAACCTCCTGAAGAACCCGAGGTTCAAAGAAATTAGATGACTTTTCCCAGTGCCAGTCAACTAGATAGAGCCCAGTTCTTCTGACCCTGCTCCCATACATACATGCGTGTACACACACACACACACACACACACACACACACACACATGCAGTTGCTCTTTTCACAGTCTCAGCTACTTCCTTTATATATGCAGCAGGGAAGTGGAGGGAGAGGGAGATTGATTAATCACTACCAACACCTGGGTACCCCAGGATAACTGGCTTATTCCCTGATAAGCCTTCAGGAGTTGCAGAGCAAAACCTCTAAGCCTTTAGAAGAAACTCTCAAGAGGCTTCGGGGACACTCAGGCCCTAGCTCTTCCTGACTAAACCTTTCCAATGAAAGGAGACCAAGGAGCCCAACCTTTCCATGGCTTGCTTAGGGAGTCACAGAAGTCACCTAAACGTCTGAACAGAAGTATCTTGGCTCTGTTCTGGGTCCCAAACTTAGGGTGGGTGTCTAGGAAGAATTTTTAGTACAGTAACAGGCAATGCCACTCATGTCCTTCACTCTGGGAATGCCTCAATTCAGAGACTAAACAAATTCAGGTGGCTCGTTTGTGAGTGGAAAGAAAAGAAGCTACAAAGGTTGCCCACCAGTCAAATAACCTAATCATCTAGGATAGCCCGTATTTATTGATGCACTCTTTCATTAGACACTAAGGGAGTACCTTCTTAAGGTTCAACAAGACTCACAAGAAAGAAACGCAAGTTTATAGGCATTCAGTTCAAAGAAAGAGGACTTCCAAACTGGGGGAGAGGAGATCAAGAAAGATTTCCTGGGATACGGCACATGAGCAAGACTGTGGAGCTTGTAGAGGGCCTTTCATATTGTGTCCAATGCAAGCTAAAGCCAACTGTGGTCCTTTCAACCTGACTTTCAACCTGTCTTCAAATAGTGTAACAAAGTGTTTTTATTTTTTAAGTGCTATAAACAAGAGATACACACAGAAAGAGAACCTTTCTCAATTGACAGAAAGGTCCACAGGAACAATGAGAGAGAACCAGGACCCCCAAGATAATTGGTGGGGATCAGTGTCAGAACCACTGTGGGCACACCAGAGGGACCAGGTCACCTGTAGCTGGATGATTCCAGAAGCTAGAACAGTGGGGAGCCCCCTGGGACACAGCCAAGCAGGAAGAATTTGAACAGCTGGAGTGATACAGTGAAGGGGGTTGGGAGAGAGCCAGATATGCCCACGAATCTAAAGCCTTAGGCCTTAACTGGGCAAGCTGGGATGGTGACTTATACAAAATAGCACCCTCTTCGTCCAACTGACCCAACCAAAGCCCCCCACCCTTGCCTTGCTGCTCATTAAAGGTAAAGTTCCAATCAGCACCAGGGGGCCTCGTCATACAATCCTGAGCGCCCAGTAGGGACCCTACAATCCCTGCGCACATTACAACACACTTAAGTCTGAGTCCAAGTAGGCCAAGCACTGAACCCTAAAAATGTCCTCCAAACGAGGGCAAAGGACTGGAAAAGTAATGTGGAACTCCAAATACCAGCTTTCTGACAAGGGGCTACCCCCAAACCACACCCCTGATGAGCAGACGTAAAGGAATTTCAGGGAACACCCAACTTCCTTCCTTCCAGTGCAGCTTCGATTTTAATGTCACACTCAAAGCCAGAAGCTGCTCGGGCGAGGAGCGCGGTGCCCCACCCCAGGCCGGCTGGCCAGGGTCCCGGCGTGGTCGCGGCAGGCGGGCGCCCGTTCCCACGCAGCCTCACTTTCTGCCCCAAAGCCCCCGCATTAGTCCCGCCGCCGCCAGCCCGGTCCATCCGCCCGGGCCCGCTAGCAGTGCCGAAGGCAGGCGTAGGCGCCCCCGGGCCGGCGCCACGTCAGGCCCCCCAGCCACCTACCGAAGCGCCACACGCCTCATTGCGCTCTGCCGCTGCGCAGGTGACCAGAGACCCGGGCCCCACGCGCCCGTGGGCAGAGGGAAGTAGGAGCAATGGAGACTGCGACAGCGCACGCCACAGCGAGACCAAAGCGTGCTGCCCACGACCGCACCCTGACAGCCAGGCCTCCGGAGGGGGAACCCCCCTGCACCCACGCTGCCGGGGGGCGGGGCCTCGCTGCCTGGGCCGGGCCGCGCTGCCTGGGCCGGGGCCTCCTGCGCCTGCAGCTCAGCTCATTGGCCAGAAACTGGAGCCGTTTCGGTGGAGCTTCCCACTCAATAGGCAGTGCAGCGCTTTTCTAACTAGGGGGCCGGCTCAACCCTGCCATTGTTGGTGAAATACAGCGGGGAGCGGTCAGGGTGTGACGTGGGGGCGCAGTGCTGCCAGGGCCTTAGAGCTGGTCTCCGTTACCCCTCTTCGCTGAAGGCTGCGCGACTTTGACTGCAGCGCCTCGGCTCCAGGTCCAGGGTTCTTGCCCTTAGCTGTACCTTGGCATCTTCTGGGCAGTTTTCCAAACTACTGAAGCTTGGGCCCCACCCCCTGGAGACTGATTTAGTCAGTCAGGGGTGGGGCCTGGTCTTCCAGAAGTGTAAAGGCGCCGCAGGTTATGCTAAAGGAAGCAAAGGTTGAGAACCACTGACCGAAAGGGGAAAAAATCGTTTCTCTTCTAATCTAGGTCTGCCCCCTAGTGGTGGGGAGTTGGAGATCTTCAAGGTCACAGAGAAATACAAGGTCACAGCTTTAAGATGATTTTACCCTAGGATTTTAGTCTCCATTTCATTCAATGAATTCTTGTGTTTTTTTTATTGTTCAAAATATTATCTATGTCCCCTTTTTTCTCCCATTGCCCCACCCCTCGCACGCACTCCCCTCCCCAGGCCATCAACGAATGCTTATTGAGCTGTTTGCAGTGAGCCAGATATCATTTCAGATGCTGGGGATGCAACAAAGCATAAAAATTCCTGCCTTTGGGGCGCTTACATTCCAGGAAAGGAAAATAAGTCAACAAGCAAGTTAGCAAATAACATTTCAAATGTAGTAGAGCGGTCTAAAGAGGAAATAAAATGAGGTAATGAGGGGACCTTTCAAGATGGTAATTTCCTAGGAGACAGGGTCCATATTGTGTGTTTCTTCTGATACCTCACGCTTAGCAAAAATGTGCCAATTTTAATTAAGCTGGCTTTTTATTATTTTTTAAAATATGTTTTTGTTAGGTGGGCCAGGTACAGGAACCCAAGAACAGAAACTCACCAGGGCAGGAAGCCCCAGATGCCTAAGGGCAAGGGGCAAAAATAAGAACCTGGGACCCCTGATCGTTTTCTCCCTAAAGATTACATCTCGGCCTCAGTTGTATTTCAGCTCCAGGCCCAGATAAGCAGACCAGTGGTGCTGTGGCTGCCTCAGGACCAGCTACATTGACTAATGACCCCCTGCCCTGGCATGGACCAATCAATGGAGACCACAACCCTGAAAGAGCACACCTGGAAAGCTGATGAATATTCTATGAATATTCTAAGATTCATGCCTGCAAGAAAGAGATAAATATGCTCAGGACAAAGGACCCAGATGGAGTTCCCCCACCAGGGGAGCATGCCTGCATCATCTCCATCCCTCTGAGGGGACCCCACAAGACTTGCAGCCAGGGGAGCAATGGGCAGTGGCAGCTGGTCCAGGGCTTACCCCCTGAACCTGTCTCCAAGGCCCCCTTCTCTCTCCAACTTCTCAGTGAGCCAAAGTAGCCCAGCCTAGGTTCTCCTGTTGTGTCTTCTATGCTCTTTCTTGCTTTACTATCCCAAGTGTATTTTTGCTGCCATCATAGATCCAATACCATTTGGCTCAGTGCTGTGTAGCCCTTTCCTTTGGACATCCCCAGCCCTTCCAATAAATTTAATTTTTTTTATTCACCCATCTGAGATGGCTATTTAGCCTACCCGTGCACCACCACTGATTGTTAACCTTTCAGTTTTTATTGATTTCAGAGAGAGGAGGGGAAAGGGAAAGATAGAAACATCAATGAGAGAGAGAAATCACTCGCTGCCTCCTGCACGCCCCCTACTGGGGATCCAGCCGGCAACCCAGGCACGTGCCGGGGAATAGATCTGGGGACTTCCTGGTTCATGGGTTGATGTTCAACCAACTGAGCCACACTGGCCCAGGTGAGCTGGCTTTTTAAAAAGTAATTTCATAAATTACAAATGAAACATGGTCTTTGGCTTTCTCTTTCCGCTCCACCTATTTTTCCATAAATTACAAATGAAACATGGTCTTTGGCTTTCTCTTTCCACTCCACCTATTTTTCCTTTTTATCAGTCCAGCATCCAGAATACTCTCCTTGTGGCCTGCAGGGATGTCTCATTTATTTTTGGTCATACTGTCTGCACCTATTCAGGGATGGGTTTGCTTTGCTTTGTGTCAGCTATACTCTACCACACCTTTATACTCTATACTCTTTATACTCTACCACACCCAATACAGTGCAATAAATATTTTATCGAATTATGCTCTTCATATTTTGGTTGGTTTGTTTGTTTTGGTTAATCCTCACCTGAGGATTTTTTTTCCATTGCTTTTTCAGAGAGTGGAGGGATGGAAGGAGAGAGAGAGAGAAACATCGATGTGAGAGAGCCACATTGACTGGTTGCCTCCTGCATGCGCCCCAGTTATGTGCCCTTGACAAGAAATCGAACCCAGGACCCTGTGGTGTGAGGGCTGGCACTCTAACCACTGAGCCACACCAGCCAGAGCTTGTTTCTCTTGTTTTTATTTGAACTTTTAGGCTGAGGCAATGGGAGGTTCAGAGAGAAAAACTAAGTTCAAGAGAATTTTCCAGGTTACACAGATGGCATAATAATGGGTAGGGAAAGCTTATAATTTGGAGGCAATCAAGTCACCTTCCAGCCAGACACATTCTCATCAGTGTATAAACAGTGTCAGTTTGGACTGGGACAGCTGGGAGCAGGGACTCAATGCCACGAAGATACCTTTTCTCCAGCGCTTGCCTTTGCTTTCCTCTGCACACTGGCTTCATCTCTTTTTTTTCTTTTCTTTTCCCCTGTATAATGGCTTTCTCCACATGGCAAAAGAAGCTCCTGAACTTTACATCTTACAACCACAGCCACATGCATAGAGATTGGCCCAAAAATCTGCATCCCAAGTACAAAAAGTCCTGAGAAGAGATCCATTGGCCCAAATGGCCCTGGACTGGTTGGCTACGGCAGCAGGGAAAGGCCTTATGATTGGCTCATTTGACTTATCAGAAACTCCCTCACCCAGAACCCCATGGCCAGGTCCAAATCTACTAATATGGCTATTTCCGTAAGTAGCCACTCAGATGGGGTTAGGGAGCTCCAAGCAACCAATCTTATACATGTCTACTGCAGATGTTGTTCAAAGAGGGAAACGTGATCTCATCACTTAACTCCTCAGTTCTAACCTAGGGAACCCCAGCTAAAACCTAGCCAGCCCAGCCCTCATCCATGTGTCTACAATGATCTCAATTGGTAGCATGCAGAAAGTTCTTAAAACAGCTCAGCAACCCTGATTCCTCTGCGTGTGTGTGTGTGTGTGTGGTGGTGGTGGTGGTATTATAAAGCACATATGCTGTACCAGATTTTGAATAGCAGGGATTGGAAGACAAAGTAGTCACAAAATCAGACCAGGAAACATATAGCACTTGTGTAGTGGTGAGAATCACTGTCCTTAAGAACAGATTCTCCACTCCATCTTCATTGTTCCCTGTTATGTTCCATTTGTTCTATTCTGATATGGTGCCAGGAAAATAGAGCTGGCATCGAATGTATCATTAAAGTAAACTAAAAGGCACCTAATCATACTTGGACAGATACATAAGCTATGATCAATGTCATTATTACAAGTAGAAGAATAAAATCAAATAAAACCTAACACTACGTGTCATCAATTCCATTTAGAATCATAAGTGAAAAGTATCTACTAACCATCTTACCTTGGGTTGCTGAACCATATATACTTTTAGATATCTAATTCAAGCAGGAAACGTTCTTGGAAAACTAGGTCATCAACTTTCAAACAAACTTATTCATGCTATAATTGCACTAAGAATGAGAAACCTGGAATACTACGCAGCTGTAAAGAAGAAGGATCTCTTACCCTTTGGGACAGTATGGATGGACCTGGAGAATATTATTCTAAGTGAAATAAGCCAGGCAGAGAAAGACAAATATCACATGATCTCGCTTATACGTGGAATCTAAAGAACTTAATAAACTGATGAACAGAATAGATTCAATGACATGGAAGCATAGATGAGACTGAGGAATGTCAGAGGGATGGAGGAGGGCAGGTGGGTGGAGGGGGAGAGAGCAACCAAAGAATTTATGTGCATTTATACACAACCCAAGGACACAGACAATGGTGAGGAGAGGGACTGGGGAGGGGGAAGGAACGGGGTGGAACGGGTGATTGGGGAGAAAAAGGGACATCTGTAATATTTTAAACAATAATAAAATTAAAAACAAACAAACAAAAAAGAATGAGAAACCACTGTTAAAAAAAATTATCTTGCCCTGGCTGGCGTGGCTAAGTTGGTTGATCATCATTTCAGGCACCAAGTGATCTTTGGGTTTCCCGCTCCATCCCCAGCAGGGGGTTGTGCAGGAGGTAGCCAATCGATGTTTCTCTCTCATCACTGATGTTCCTCTCTCTCTCCCCCTCTCCCTTCCTCTCTTTCTCTAAAATCAATAAAAAGATATTTTTAAAAAGTTGTCTTATTTCCAAGGTTATAGAGATTATACAAAAGGATATAGAATAAAGTTGGGAGGGGAGAAGAGGAAACAATGGAAAGGTATTTCCCCTCTAAACCTTAAAGAAAAAACTGGAAAGATCTAATTGATCCCACACAAAATCCTTATTCTCTTTATTTGGTCTTTATTTTTTTCCTTTGACTCAAACTGGCCTCTCACCCAGTGCCCTGACTCACCCACCTCCCTTCTCCCTTGCTTAATCATAAAGCTCTCAGGACAATGAGGTTCTGGTCAGCATCCAGTACTCTTAGGAACAAGGTCCTGGGTCTGTTGATTCCTGAGATAGAGTTAAAAATATCTTGGCCTCAGTTGTGTTTTTGCTCTGAACCTAGGAAAGCAGAACAATCTCACAGAAAAAATTCTTACGAAACTGAATAGAGCAACTCCATGGCTGACATCAGCACCATATGCAATGATAAACTACCCAACCAATCAGTACAGACCATGACCCTAACTCTATTAGTCTCCATAATTAATGATTTTTTTCCGTACATAATCCACCCCCTAGAAGCCATCAAGGAACCAGGTCTTGGAGACATGAGCTACCAGTGACTCCAAGCATGGCGCCATCTCCTTAATAAGCCCTCACTTTCTTGGCTGCAAACTCCTGTTTATGTCTTATTGGGCTTTGATGTGCACAGGCAAACGGACCCCTTCAGTCTGGTAACAAGACTTTGGAAACTCTCAAAGAGTGAGTATTTTCACTGTCATGGCAATCTGTTTGTTTGCATAAATTCAATAAGAAACTGTTCTCTTTGTAACAGGACACAGTTGGAAACTAGCTATATTACAAGGCTTTGAAAAGAATGTCATATTTGAGAGAGACATACATAGGCTCAAACACAACCAGAAAGCTATAAGGAATTAAGATTGACTTTGGAAGCCAATAAAATACCCTTGGAAAACAGCCTGGTACCACCCTGGCTTGTGTGGCTCAGTTGACTGGGTGTCGTCCTAGATGTGCACCTAGACATCATGGGTTCAATTCCGGTCAGGACACTTCAAAAAATAAAATAAATAAACAAAATAAATAAATGCTTATAATTTAATATTTCCTTCTAGTATCTCTTTCACACATATTAATAAGTTTAAACATTCCAAATAGTGTGAACATGCACTCTTGGGGTAGTAACTGGAGAAAGCTGTGTGGCTCTCTGTCTCTGACACTGGCTCCCTGGGTTGAATGCCTTGCTGAATTCTCCATGATTCAGGTACCAGACCTAGATATGCAGGTCAGAAACCTGATTTGTCACTAAAGTTGAATCTGTATCCCTAGCAGGATTCACATCAACCAAAAGACTGATAAATGAAATGAGAATATAAATTTCTTAACTCATAATGAGATGTGGAATTGCTTGGGGGCTAGAGAAACCCAATTATAATCAGAAAATTTACTGATGAGTAGGGAACCACTTGCATTCTGCTAAGATACATTTACTAGAATTTAAGCACCACGAGGGCAAAGATTTTTGTCTGATTTTCAATTGCTATCATTACTGTGGAGACTACCACAACACCTGAAACCATAAAAACCTGTCCAATAAATGAGATGTCTAAGAAAATGTTAAGTAAGGAGAGACTGATGTATACAGCTCCTCAATATGCAAAGGGCCATTTCAAGAGTTAACCACTGGAGTTCTTGGATCAGGGTATCTTGCCCCAGTACAGGGCCAAACAGCAAGTGTTAATTTTGGCCTCTGGGGTTCTTTTTCTATGCTTCCAGGACCAATGCAAGTAGACACCTTTAGGTGCCTCCCCTACCCAACTCAAGACATTAAGGGAAGACTTCTGGGGTATTCTGCGAAAGATGCTGCTTCCCAGATAAAAAGACAGAGCCTCATCAGGAGAATAATTTTTGCTACTGGCAGAGTGGACAGGTTTTATAAGCCCAGATCCTTGATAGCACGTTAATTGCTGAACTAGCCCTGGAACTGGCTGCCTCCCAGCTTCTAACAGTGCTTTTTAAAGTTTCTATGGCTTTGGCTTAAGTTACTGCAAGTATGGTATTCTGTTAGCTGTAGCTAAAAGCATTCCTAAATGATACAGTAATCAAGCTTGTTATAATAAGGCAGGATAGTAAGAAGCTAGGGAAATTCCTTGACAAGTTGAATAAGGGAAACTGAGACAAATTAAACAAGGCCAAACAATTTGAGCAATTTACAGCCAGCTAATAAATGACAAGGTTTTACCTTCCTTAACCAAAAGCACTTAGAAACAAATGGCTTACACATTCCAGAATTGTCTGGGGCAGAAGTCCCTCTTCAATAACATTCTTTAAAAATAAAACCAGAGAGGAAGAAGATGGCGGCATAG
Organism: Miniopterus schreibersii; assembly: GCF_964146895.1. Classification (NCBI taxonomy): domain Eukaryota; kingdom Metazoa; phylum Chordata; class Mammalia; order Chiroptera; family Miniopteridae; genus Miniopterus; species Miniopterus schreibersii. Next base: position 93,807,747 of record NC_138104.1, on the reverse strand, counting down.
AGAACAGCTGCACCCGCCGCCTCCCGCAACCACATCAAAATCACAACTAAAATACAGAACCACCATCACTCAGAGCCTCCTGAGATCCGGCTGAACAGAAGCCCCACAACCAGGGAACTGAGGAAGCACTGAGACCGGGAGGAGGGGGAGACGCAGGCGGGGTGGGGCTGGATCCCCGACCAGGGCACGGGCCCACGCCCGGTGCCGCGGGGTAACCCGGGAGGGAATCTCGGAGGTGGGGGTTTCCCGGAGGAGTGAGGAGTCCCCCCCACAGCAGGCCCCAGCCCAGGGCTCCAGGGCTGGGAAGAGACGTCCCCACAACTCCGGGCTGTGAAACCAGCGGGGACTGTCGCTGAGGGTCACGGAGGCTGCGGGAGCCCCAGGCTTTCCTCTCAAAGGGCCGCGCACAGACTCACTTGGACGCTCCCTCTGAGCCCAGCGCCGGGCAGCAGCCTGAAAGGACCTGGGACACTCGGGGGGGAACTAACCTGCCTGAGATCCGGGCGAGAGTCGGAGGGCGGCTTCCTCCCAGGCAGAAGGGCTGGCGGAGGCCATGGCTCCTGTGGCAAGTCCTCCCCACACAGCCGGCAGGCAGGCGCCATGTTTGAATCACCAGCACCTGACTCTCACCTTTGGCTCCGCCCCATGATTCCCGGAGGCCCCGCCCCTCCCACCTGCAGCTCATCCAGGCCATTTCCAGGGGCTTTTCTATGCAAGTGGCCTCTCGAGCCTCAGGCTTAGACTTTCCTAAAATCTCTCAAACAAGCAGCAGCGGGCCCCATACGGCTTGATCAGCAGCCCCAGGCCTGGCACTAGCGGCAGCCTGCATTGGCTCATGGCTTGGCCTCTCCTGGACACCTCCAAGCCCAGCACAAGGAGCAGCCAACTACGGTTTGCTGTGTAGCTCATGCTGGGTGGCCCTGGGCAAGGCACTGGGACAGGCTGACTTTGCACCTCCCGGGAGTCCCCAGACACAGTGCACCTGGGGGTCAGACTCGACCACGCTGGATTACAACCCTACCACATCCACAAGAGACACACTCAAGGGGCCCACTTGGTGAACACCAAAACTCCACTGAAGCAAATCCTGCTCCATAGGGGTGTCTCCAGCACAGCAGCTCTTTGGCTGCAGCTGCAGCTGCTCCTCACAGCCAATTGGTCTGGGGGTCAATTCCTCCCAGTGATGCCAACAACAACCAAGGCTCAACTACAACAGGACAGTGCACACAGCCCACACAGGGGAGCCCCTAGAAGGCCCAGCTCAGGTGACTGGGGAGGCCCAGCCACTGCACCCTACAGGACACCTACTAGACAAAGCCACTCTACCAATTCCGGGAGACACAGCAGTTCTACCTAATACATAGAAACAAACACCAGGAAGCAGCCAAAATGTGGAGGCAAAGAAACATGTCACAAAGGAAAGAACAGAAGAAATCTCTAGAAAAGGAACTAAATGAAATAGATCCAAGCAAGTTAACAGATACAGAGTTCAGAATAATGGTTATAAGGATGCTCAAGAATATTAGTAAGAGTATGATGAAAATAATTGAGAAAACCGATGACATAATAAAGGACCAATTTGAAATGAAGGTACATGAACTGAAATGAAGAATAATTTACAGGGAATCAACAGTAGAGGACACTGAGAATCAAATCAGCAATTGGAACATGAAGAAACAAAAAACACCCAACCAGAAGAGAAAAAAGAATCCAGAAATATGAAGATAGCATAAGGAGCCTCTGGGACAACTTCAAGAGGCCAAACATTCATATTATTGGGATGCCAGAAGGGGAAGAAAGAGAGCAATAAATTGAAAACCTATTTGAAAAAATAATTACAGAAAAACTTCTCCTACCTGGGGAAAGAAATAGACTTACAAGTCCAGGAAGCACAGAGGGTCCCAAACAAGAGGAACTCAAAGAGGCCCACAGCAAGACACATCATAATTAAAATGCCAAAGGTTAAAGACCAAGAGAGAATCTTAAAAGCAGCACGAGAAAAGCAGTTACTTACGTACAAGGGAGCACCCATATGACTGTCAGCTGATTTCTCAACAGAAACTTTGCAGGCCAGAAGGGAGTGGCAAGAAATATTCGAAGTGATGAAAAACATGGAACTACAACCAAGATTACTCTACCCAGCAAAGCTATCATTTAGAATTGAAGGTCAGATAAAGAGCTTCTCAGACAAGGAAAAGCTAAAGGAGTTTATCACCACCAAACCAGCAGTACAGGAAATGTTGAAGGGTCTTCTTTAAGAAGAAGCTAATGAACAAAAGAATCTGACGAACTAAATAGATCCAGAGACATTGACGCATGTAACAGATGATCATATTTCGAGGGAAGAGGGAAGGGGGGGTGGAGGGTGGGAAGAGATTAACCAAAGAAGTTATATGCATATACGCATAACCCATGGACACAGACAATGACGGGGTGAAGGCCTGGGGAGGGGGTGGGAGTGAGGTGGAGGGGGTCAATAAGGGGCAAAAAAATGGGACACCTGTAATACTTTCAATGATAAAGATAAATTAAAAATGAATAAATAAATAAATAAATAAAACCAGAAAATAACTCTGGCCCCTTTATACACACATTATAATGAATCAACATATTAAAGAACACACCTGAGAAGCTAATGAATATTCTGTTAAGACCCTCACGTAAGACCTTCCCTAGGATTCCAGCCAGCCAAGGAAAGATAAAAAAGCCTCAAGACAAAGGATCCACGGCATGCTCTCCCTACTGGGAGCACACCTGAACCTTTCCCTTCCCAGACTTCTTCCACCACAGACATACAACTCCTGAACTCAAAGTTTCCCCAGGAGACTTGCAACCAGGGGAGCAGAGGGCAGCAGCAGCTCGACCCGGGCTTACCCCCTGAACCTGTCTCCAAGATCCCCTTTTCTCTGATTTTCTCTCTCCCATTCCTTCTTCTACCTTAAGTCTTCCCTTTGTTTCACTGCCCCCACCTTTAATAAACATACTCTCAGAATCACCTGGACCAGTGTTGTGAAATCTTTCCTGCATGAAGTTAAGAACCTACACACTACCAGCAGGCTCTAGGCAGATCCACCCCAGGCCCAGACCCCATCAGGTAACAATAAGATATACCTTCTCTCTTTAGATATGTTAATACATTCAGCCAGTTTATAGTCAAATATTAACTAGTGTGGGATACAGTTTGAATATCTCTGCTTTATTTTAAGTTTCACTTTCAGGAGCTATCCTAATTTCACTCATTTCTAATTCCATTACCCAAATCATGCAGCACCCCAACTGTGACAGCACTGAACACGTCAGGTCTCCTTTCGTAACACTCCTTTGCCTATCTGCTACTTCTTTCACATCTTCCCAAGTCATGCCAGGTTGCAGCCATTTCTGAGCCAAAACAACCTTATATCATCGTAAACAGAACTGATTTCAATGCTGATATTTTCATCAACAAAAGCTATTGAATTCTATTTGTGGAAGTCTGGATATCATGTTTATTTATTCTTTAGCTCATTCTAATTTAGAGAGGTAAATAGAAGATGTTTTAGGTTTCCCCCTTGGTGATTACTTTCCTCATAGATCTAAGATTTCAGAAACAACAGTAGTCCTACACTTCTGTCTGTCCTATCTGTTCTTTGTTCCTCTTTTCTTGTCTTCCCTTGGATTATTATTTTTTTTATCCTCACCTGAAGATATGTTTTTTACTGATTTTTTAGAGAGGAAGGGAGAGACGGAGAGAGAGGGAGAGAGAGAGTGATGTGAGAGAGAAACATCGATTGACATCCTTCTGTACATGCCCCAACTGGGGATCAAACCTGCAACCTAGGTATGTGCCCTAATTGGAAACTGAACTCACAACCGTTTGGTGTATGGGACAACACTCCAACCAATGGAGCCACCTGGTCAGGGCCCCTTGGATTATTTTTTATGAATCCCTTTTACCTCCTCTATTGACTTATTAGCTATACCTTTTTTCAGTATACATCTTTAAATTATTAGTCTACCTTTAAAAATTATATCATTTAACATATAATGTAAGACTATTTTTTAAAAATTGATTTTAAAAAGAGAGGGAAAAGGGGAGGGGGGAGAGAGAGAGATCTGTTGTTCCACTTATTTATGCATTCATTGGTTGATTCTTGTATGTGCCCTGACTGGGGATTGAACCTGCAACGTTGGCGTATCCAGATGATAGTCTAACCAACCGAGATACCTGGCCAGAGCCTATAATGTAAGAATCTTATAACAATACACTTTTCACCCCACCTCCCCATTCTTCGTGCTGTTATGCTCATAAATTTCATAATATAATGGTATTATTCTCACATGAAGCAGTTAATTTATAAAGACATTACAACCAAGAAAAATGGCTTTTATACTCACCCACATATTCACCATTTCTGGTACTCTTCATTCCTTTATGTCCATATGGTATCACTTTCCCTCAGCCTGCCGAACCTCCCTTAACATTTCTTGTAGAACAAGTTCCGTGGTGATGAATTCTCTTGGCTTTAGCTTATCTGAAATGTCTTTATTTTGCCTTCATCTTTGAAGGACTTTTCACCAGATATAGAATTCTAGGCTGACAGTGTTTTTCCTTCCATGCTTTAAAAATTTTGTTCCATGCCTTAGCTGGTTTTGCTCAGTGGTTAGAGCATCAACCCATGAACTGAAGGGTCCCAGGTTTGATTCCGGCCAAGGGCACGTACCTTGGTTGCAGGCTCGTTGGGGTAGTGCAGGAGGCAATCAATCAATATGTCTCTCTCACATCGGTGTTTCTGTCTCTCTCTCTGCTTTCCACTCTCTCTGAAAAGCAATAGAAAAAATATCCTGGGGTAAAGATTAAAAAAAAAATGTTCTACCATTGTCTGGTTTGCATTGTTTTTAATAAAAAACCAGTGATCAGTCTCATCTTTAAATTTTTCTCTTTATCACTGGTTTTCAGAAATTTGATTCTGCAGTGCCTTGGTGTGATTTTCTTTATGTTTATGCTACTTGGGTCTCCCTGGAATTCTCGAATATTTTCATTTGTAGTTTTCAGTGAATTTGAAACAGTCTGAAATTGAGTAAAAGAATTACAAGATTGTAAATTGTGTTTCATTGCTATACATTGCTGAATGTAAATGGATACTTAACCACAATGCACAATCCTTTCACAGCTTTTCATTTTTAACCATGGCTTCAAAGATTAGGTACTGAAAGAAAGTTTGGGAAATTGTTCTATCTGCTGCCCTGTCCAGAGTCTAAGCACCATAATGGCATAATTTCCTTCTATCTGGAATAACTGTAAAATATCTGTTTATAAAAAGAGAGAGAAGGAAAAAACATTGTGCGAATTAATATATTCCACATAATGGCCTTTTCATCATTTTCTATTTTTACTAAACCTACTTCTTGTAAAAAAAAAAAATCTCCAGGTGTGGTTTATAGCTGAATGTTAACCAGGTCACAGATGAGGCCCACCTCTAAAGTAAGTCAGGGTTGTAAATAACTTATTCTAGGTGGTGTGTCCTGGATTGGACCTTGTCCACGTGATGTCTGGCCACGCAGACAAAACACTATGGGCCGAGTGCAATAGGCATTGCAATAGTGATTACCCAGCCTCTGTGATGACTCCTGATCCTATGACCATTGGGGCAGGGCCCCTTGGTTGGAAAATATTAACAGAATCACTGCACATTTATTTTTCATGAGGAAGGTCAAAGTTTCATGACATAGGTCAATGAATAAGAGAATGACCCTGTGTAAGGACAGGATAAAAATAGATTTAGGGGAAAATCCTTCTCTCTCCCCATCGAACCATTCACAATTATTCTTCCTAATCCAAAAATTGTTATAACCCTTATATTACCAGGTAGAAAGAAGGGAATAAACATTGAAAGGGTATTTACTATATTCTAAGCACTCTACAAAGGACTTTACAGCAGCATTTAATATTCATAACCCTAGGAGGAGGAAACTATTAACTCCATTTTACAGATAAGCACCCCGAGATTCCAAAACCTGTCCAAAATCACACAGCTGATAACTGGCAGTGCTGGGATTTGCACCTAGGTCTGCCTGGCCTCAAAAATCCCTGCTTTTCTGCCACACAAGTACACTCAGCTCCACCAACCAAAAAGTACTTACTGAGTCAACTACCCTTTGGCTCCATGACAATAGATGACTTGTCTAAATCACTTGCTTGGATGAGAAAACCCATTCTTTGGGTCAGATGGTGAAGTGTGCATGCTGTCTGTGAGAGAAGATCATAAATGAAGAGCAGAGGACCATTTTCAAAATACTAGGAAAGCACTTATCTCAGAGAGAATGACCATATTGTGATGCCCCAGGTTCACTGACTAGATGTCCAGAGAGGAATCCTCCATGAGCAGAAAGTCCTACCGCCTCTAGAAGTCTTCTGTGGAGTCTGGGTGGGGGCAGCTCCCTGCAGCCTCTTTGGGTGGCAGGGATCTCTTAGATGTTGACTGTTTACTTGCCTCAGGCTGTAGGCGTTCCTGATCCACACTGCAGAGTCCTACTTATCAGTCCCATTCTTGGTGTGGGGGCAGGGCTGCAAGGCAGAGAAGGAAGACTTGAGAAGAGGAACATATTGTGAAGACTGGAGCCGTCAAGAGCAAGCATTCTTGTAATTAAACAGGGTCTGTGCTAGAGAAACTTAATTTGTGAAAAGGGGACCAATATGTTGAATATTTAGTTTTTTGCCTAAGCCCCAGCCTTAGGACAGCATTTTATAAAATCTGTTTTTAAACTTTCCATTTTTGCCAGATCTATGAGGGCTGTAATTACAGAGTGGTATAGTAAACGATCTCTTGCCTAAGAGTCAGGAGATCTCAGTTGTCGTTCTGACTCTGCTACTTTCTGGCTGTGTGACCTTGGGCAAGTGCTTTACCCTCTCTGGGCTTCAGTTTTCTTATATGAGGAATTTGGACTAGAGAAGCACTAACATCTATGCTTCTATGATAACAGAAATCTCAACAATACAGATTGAAGGGCTTTGAAGGAAAAAAAATCCTTATTCTTCCAGATTATATTTATCCAGGACAGCTTTTTAAAAATATATATATATCTTTATTGATTTCAGAGAGAGGAACGGAGAGGGAGAGAGAGATAGAAACATCAATGAGAGAGTCATTCATTGGCTGCCTCCTGCACGCCCCCTGCTGAGGATCGAGCCGGCAACCCGGGCATGTGCCCTGACCGGGAATCGAACCAGGATCTCCTGGATCCTAGGTCGATGCTCAACCGCTGAGCCACACCTGGCTGGGCCAGGCCAGCTTTCTTTAAGTGGCTGATTTCATTCCCAGTTTTCCCTGAAGCTCTGAATGGAACTGTATAGTTAACCCTTTTTTAAGTATAACAACAAATATCTTTTCAATTTAATAGAATCTAGATGACACAGCAGGACATATGTAAAAAAATAAGTACAGTACAGTGGGACCTCGGCGTTCGAATGTGATCCGTTCCGGAGACTGTTCGGGTTCTGAAACGTTTGGAAACCGAGGGATCCACAGCCGACAGCTGGGCCTCAGGATCCTGCCCTCAGCGGGAGCCGCGGGGCATGTTCGACTTCTGAGGCGGGTTCGAAAACCGAAGCATTTCCTTCTGGGTTTACGGCGTTCGTAACCTGAAATGCTCGCCTACAGAGATGATCGAAACTGAGGTACCACTGTAATAATACATGGTAATTGAGACTAAATGAGCACAGTTGGTTGGAGCGTCGTCCCAATACACCAAGGTTTTGGGTTCCATCCCTGGTCAGGGGCACACACAAGAATGAACCAATGAATGCATAAATAAGTGGAACAACAAACTGATCTCTCTCTCTCTTCCTCTCTCTCTGCAAAATCAATTTTTAAAAAGACTAAATGAAATCACATCTGTAAAATGCCAAGCAAGGCATGCCACTCATAGTAGGCACTAAGAGATGCCAGTGGCATATTTCGCTTCTTCCTCTCCTTTAGCAGCCTCCTACAATTAATCTTTTAAGGAGACCTTAAAATGTATTATAAGGTCTTTTCAATCCTGTGGTCTCGGTCCCCTTTTGACCTTCTGGCACCCTTCTCCCACCTCCATGAGCCCCCAATAAAGCAACTGCAGTGTATCTTCCTTTTAAATGGTGCGGTTTTCTGGCAACCTCCCTAGATAAAATCTCTGCCCCAGGAATCCCATTGACTTGACCTGCTGAATAGAATTAATACATATGAGCAATTAAAGGTTGGCTGACATCTGACAATGATGATGGTTTTGATTTTGGAAGAGTCGACCTAATGCTATCTTTTCCGCACTTCTCAAGTGTCTATTCTCAAATGTCTACTGAAGCCATATCATCCTGACAATAAGAACAGAGGAGAAACTTAACATTTTTTCTTATCAGTGACACTGAACTTAACGAAAGGTAGTGTAAAATTATTGGGCTACCACCTCAAAAGAGGTGGTAGGAAACACACCACAGATTTCCTACATATTTCTGAGGAGCTAAACCCTGATCCATGAGCTGAATATCCCCTCTGGACATGACTTCAGAAGGGGAGAAAGGGAGGGCTGCCTGGAGAAGGTAGGTTGTATTGAATGGGTGACTGACTGTGCCTGCCCCTCACTTCTGATTGCTCCTGTGCTTTATGTCCAGGAGGCTGAATCCCTTCCAACCATAACTGGAACTGTAAGGGCCTGTGATGTTGAACTATAGGTCCCTGGAGGGCAGGAACCGTGCCATATTTATTTCAGCATCGCCCAAGCACAGTGCTTGGAGGGAAACAGACCTTAATAAATATTTGTTGAATAAGAAGTAGGCTTTTACTGCCCTTTGAATACAGACAAACTTCAAGGTGGCCCCTATGATCCTGTCACCTGGTGTTTACGCCTCTGTGTGATCCTCTCTGCTTGAGTGTGCACAGGACCTGTGACTTGCTTTTAATCAACAGAATATGCTGAAGGTGATAGGGTGCCACTCCCATGATCATGTTACATTATATAAAACTCTCTGTTACCAGGCAACAAAAGCAAAAAATAGACAAATAAGGTTCCATCAAACTTTAAAATTTTCAGGCATCAAAGGAAACAATCAACAGAATCAAAAAGCAACCTACTAAATGGAAGAAAATATTTGCAAATCACGTATCTGACAAGACGTCAATATCCAGAGTACAAAAAGAACTCCTATAGCTCAACAACAACAACAAAATCCTGATTTTAAAATGGGCAAAGGACTTGAATAGACAGCTCTCTGAAGAAGACATACAAATGGCCAACAAGCATATAGAAAGATGTTCAAAGGGGGGGTAGTAAAGGGTAAAGGGGGTCAAATGTATGGTGATGGAAGATGATTTGACTTTGGGTGGTGGGCACACAATGCAATATGAAGATCATGTATCATAGAAATGGACACTTGAAACCTATATAATCTTATTAACCAGTGTCACCCCAATAGATTTAATAAAAAAGATGCTCAACATCACTAATCATCAGAGAAATGCAAATCAAAATCACAATGGGATATCACTTCACACCTATTGGAATGAACACTATCCAAAACCAAAAACAAACCCAGAATACAAGTACTCGTGCAGATGTGGAGAAAAGGGAACCCTAGTGCACCGTTGGTGGGATTGTAAAATGCTGTAGCCTCTATAGAAAACAGTATAAAGGTTCCTCAAAAAGTTAAAAATAGAACTCCCATATGATCAGCAATCCCACCTCCGAGTGTAAATCCAAAAGAATTGAAAGCAGGACCTTGAAGAGATATTTGCATACCTATACTCATTACACCATTATTCACAATAACCAGAAGGCGGAAGGAATCGAAATGCCCACCGATGGGTGAATGGAAAAAGAAATGGGATATAAACATATAGTGGAATATTATTCAGCCTTGAAAAAGGAAATTCATGTCATAGGCTATAACATGGATAAGTCCTGAGGACATTATACTAAGTGAAATAAGCCAGTCATAGAAAGACACTCTGATTCCACTTATATGAGGTCTCCGAAGCACATACTCAAACTCAGAGACAGAATGGTGGTCACCAGGGGCTGAGGGAGGGGGAAATGGGGAACTGTGTAATGCGTACATATAGTTTCAGTTTTGCAAATTCTAGAGATCTGTTGCACAATAATATGCATTTAGTTAACACTACTATACACTTACAGTAGTATAAGTTGGTAAAATAGTTAAGATGGTAAATTTTGTTATGTGGGGTTTTTTTCCCTACAGAAAGAGACTGTATCTTGCTAGCAGACTACTCTAAAGACTCTCCTTGCTGGCTTGATGAAGTAAATGGCCATACTGGGTAAGCCAAGGTGACAAGGAACTGCAGGCAGCTTTTAAAAACAACAGACAGCCTCAGCCGACAGACAGCAAGAAGCCAAGGCCCTCAGTCAAGGAAATGAATTCTGCCAAGGCCCACAACTTGAGCTTGCAAGTGGATTCTTCCTTGATCACACTCCCACATGAGAATGCAGCCTGGCTGACACCTCAGGCAGAGGCCCGAGCTAAGCCGTGCCGGGACTCCTGACCTCCAGAAAGCACAATAATAAACATATATAAGCTAAGCCACTAGACATGCATTACTTTATATGACAACAGATGATTGATTAATACAAAAGAGACTTTATAAGACAACTGTTACCGAGCTAAAGGTTTGTTCACCTGAGTGCATCAAAGCATAATCAAAGGCGAACAGGAGTTCGCAGCAAAGAAAGTAAAATGGCACCAAACCTGGAGTCACAGGTGAGCTATTGCTCTAAGACCTGGCTCCCCAGTAGCTTCTAGGGGATGGGTTACCTAGAGAAAAATCACTAATTATGATAACTAAGGGAATTAGGGTCATGGTCTCTACTGGGTGGTTGGTACTAGGGCAGGAGCAGTCGATTAGTGCATCTGGTCCTGATGTCAGCCATGGCATTGCTTTGTCTGGTTTTACCACTTTTCTGGGCCTGGAGCTGAAACACAACTGAGGCCTAGATGTTATCTCTAGTTTGATCTGAAAAACTCTGCCTCTGGGATCAACGGACCCAAGGCTTTGCTCTTAGATTATTTGATACTGATCAGAACCTCATTGTCCTGAGGGCTTAATGATTAAGGGAGGGGCTGTGCAAAGGAGAAGAGAGCAGGTGACTCAGGTGCTGGAAAGAAAGGAGAAAACGTCATACAGTATGCTTTTAAGTAACTGCCTTGCTGTTGTGGAACCTTGAAACAAAAGGTGTTCATGGTAGAGACCAATGACCTTTGATTGGGTCAACAAGACCAACCTTAAGTCATAAACACTCATAGCCTTGGAATATGTCCATGTCTTTGCCTAAAAATCACTCAGCCTGCCTGTAGATCTGCTTTCCAGGGGGCAATCTCTGTGGATTTCAGAAAATTGCCAATGTGCTGGCCTCCTCAGAAGGAAGAAGACAGGAAGACTAGACAGGAAAAAGAGGCATGATCATAACTGTTAAACTTCACCCAAGGGGTCTCTGGTCTGTCTCTGCCATAATTTTTTGTGATCCTCAGTAAGACCCCGAAGGATTGCAATTGTAACAGCCTGGTATAGATTTAGGCCAGAGTAGCAAGTAGATTTCATTTTATAAACAGATTGGGGCAGTTTGGGATGACTCCTTACAACAGCGGAATGTCTCTGCCCCAGTCTACCGGTACAGCTTTTCACTCTTTGGTTTGCTGTAGGCATTCCTTGTCTGAGGGTCAGAAATGAGCAGAGCGGGGCACACCCATGGGAATGCAAGTATGATCACCCCTATTTCTGCATGTTCCCAAACAGCATTTACCACCCCAACCTTTTCTGGCCAAGGAGTTTCTTATCCCCACTTCTTTCTGTGGTAAGTGGAATGGAGACTTTCCGACCATTTGGCTCCCTTTTCTTTACAAGTGTGTGCAGTGGTTGTGGTTGGCAGGGGTTGGGAGGTGAGATAGTCAAAGTAGGCAACAGTGGTAGTTGGGAGGATCCAGGCAGAGCCAGAAACTCAAATGTGGTCCGTCTTCTCTGGCAGGTCAAAGTCATTGTCCTAGACTTCCATATCTCCCCAGATATGCCAGCAGAAAGGAAAGGACTTTCTTTTTTATTAAATTTATTGAGGTAACATTAGTTAATAACATTGTATAAATTTCAGGTGTACAACTTTATAATACAACATCTGTACACTCTCTTATGTGCTCACCACCCAAAGACTAGTCTTCGGGAAAGGACTTTTTCGGTGCCAATGAGAAAAGACTCCGATTGGCATGTCTTGGGTCACAATACTGACCAAGAGGGTGGCATGTGGATTGGCAGCCCCCTACCAAGGAGAATCATCTAGTTGGGTGTAGGGGTAAATAATTTTTCAAAAGCAGAAAATGCCCAGATCTTTTCTCTCCCTCAATATGTATTTCAAACTGTACCACGGGTCCTGGTTCCTGTCATCCCTGTGCTTCCTACAGTGAGCAGGGAATTCCTCTTTTGCCTCAGCTAGTTAGAGGCAGGTGTCATCACTTACAAACAGGGGTCCTGATTAATACCTTACACTTTACGGTCCAGCCTCTTTTCAAAAAGAATATATTTTTATTTTTTTTAGAGAGAGGAAGGGAGAGGGAGAGAGAGAGAAAGAAACATCAGTGATGAGAGAGTCATCATTGGACAGCTGCCTGCACACCCCCCACTGGGGCTCGAGCCCGCAACCCAGGCATGTGCCCTGACCAGGAATCGAACCACGATCTCCCAGATTCTAGGTCAATGCTCAACTACTGAGCCATGCCCAGCCAGACCAGGATACTGACTTTTTTAGAGTGGAAGGGAGGGGGAGAGAGAGAAACATCAATGTGAGAGACACATCGATTGGTGGCCTCCCACACGTGCCCCAACCGAGGCCGGGGAATAAACCTGCAGCCCAGGTACATGCCCGTGACCTGGAATCGCACCTGTGATCCTTCGGTTCGAAGCAGATGCTCTAACCACTGAGCAACACCGGCCAGGGCCATTTGTGACCTTTTAAAAAATGTCTTTGTTGATTTCAGAGAAAGGAAGGGAAAGGGAGAGGGAGAGAGAGAGACAAACATCAATGATGAGAGAGTCATTGATCGGCTGCCTCCTGCACGCCCCCCACTGGGGATGGAGTCCGCAACCCGGGCATGTGCCCTAACTGGGAATCGAACCGTGATCTCCTGGATCCTAGGTCGATGCTCAACCACTGAGCCATGCCGGCCGGGTGATTTTTAATTCACTATAGTGTATATGCCAACTAAATATCAGCCCTGCATGAATATGTACATAAAAACAGACTGGAAGGAAACCAATGTATTAACAGGGATTATTCTCATTATCTTGTTTGTATTTTCTGTGCTTTAGTTTTCTTAATCCGTATGCATTACTTTAATAGACAGAAAAATAAGTGACACCTTTCGTGATAGTTTAATAGGCAGGCCGGACAGTTTCACTTTGGCACCAAAATCAACAGAATTCCTTCTTCCCCAGCTCTTCCACTTCCTAGCTTTGACAACTCTGTAACCCCTCTGAGCTTCCCCTTTTCTCAGCTGTAAAGACGGAGCTAACCTGACACATTCTGCAAAGCTTGTAAGGACGAAATGAGACAACGAATGTAAAACATCGAGGAAGCGCCTTGACATTTCCCTTCCTCTTCCTCTCCCCCTATTCAAACCTAGTTACTAGAATTCTTTCTCATAAAGGTTAAATTCCACTGTAGCAAACTACACACAAATCTCTAAAAGTAAACTGCATGCCCTGAGGGCTGGTTTCAAAACTTAGTCCACTACACCCTGACCTGTTTGGCAAGGCTGGTTGAGCACTGTCCCATGCCCCAAAGGTCACCAGTTCCATTCTCCATCAGGGCACATGCCTGGGTTGCAGGCTCCATCCCCAGTAAGGGGCGTACAGGAGGCAGCAGATTGATGTTTTTTCTCATGTTGATGTTTTCTCTCTCTTTTTCTCTCTCTCAAAAAAATCAATAAAAATATATATTTAAAAAACTTAAGTCCTCCTTTATAACCCCCAAATACCTAGCACAAGATTCAATAAATATTTGTTGATTTGTTATTTATTAACCAAAATAAAGTTTCCCAAATACTAGGTAGTTAATCCCTTCTTTATACCATTTCAAATATATACATTCCAGTATCTATTATCCATTGCATCTATCTGTTTACAACAGTGGAAAAGCCTAGCTGACTCACTGCCATGAAGAAAATTAAAGTTTCCTAGGGTTCTAAACTCCTACCCCTGCACAAACACAACCACAATGAACTTTTTTTAGCCATCTGTTTTCAGGACAGCTCTTCTTGTCATAATGACAAAGCAAAGCATAAGAGCATGAAAGACTGGGAAAAGAAAGTAAAAGAAAAAATATTATAATGCATTGTAATGAAACAATCCATTTCTGGAAAACTGAGCAACCCAGATAGAAAATGACTTGGTTTTGCTTCAACTAGGCAGCTGTCATTACGTCTTAGTCACAGAGGCCTAATTTACAGTTATCTGTAAATGTGTAGCAAGCTCTCCTAAGCCCTCCTGCGTGTTAGACCAAAGCAGTGGAGGGGAGGGCCTATGAATGGTCATCCGTGTGTCACGGTGTCAGGAAAGACAACACCTGCAGTAGTTTAGGCAATTGAGAAGTAATGACATTTTAAAAGATCATTGAGAAAGACATTTCATAAAGTTCCACAGTGACTCACTATGCATGACATCCCCAGAAGGTTCTCGTAACTGAGAACCTACTTTTGCTTTCTTTTCTACCTATGAGATATTCTTAGCAAAGACAGAAAGCCACTTGTTGATGTTTGGGGGTGAGGATCATTTGGTGATAGTTCAACCTCTCATTTTACAGACTGAAAGCACTGCAGGCCCCTTTCATGCTTCCTCTCTCACTCATCCAGAATCCCAGACAGGGCAGCCAAAGTAAGACCCTCAGGAGGGCCTGTCTGGGAAGGTGGGTTGTACAAGAAAAACTTATCTGCAAGAGGCTCGAATACTTGTCCCAGTGAGTACAATCCAGAAGGAGCTATATTCTAATCCAACTGTCCTCAAACATTTTGCTCTCGGGACATTTAAAAATTATTGAATGCAAAAATACTTATCTTTGACCTTTTCAGAAAACATAGGAACACACAACACGTTCCTTTAGTCGCCAGAGCAATGATGTCATCATACATCCTGTAAATTTATAATTATTTCAAAATAAAAAATAAAGGGGAAAAAGGAAGTGCAGATGGAGCTGGCAGGAATTAAAAAAGCCCTCAACAGCAGTGGAATTCTGCAGTCAGATTTCGCC
Source organism: Miniopterus schreibersii (assembly GCF_964146895.1). Taxonomy (NCBI): domain Eukaryota; kingdom Metazoa; phylum Chordata; class Mammalia; order Chiroptera; family Miniopteridae; genus Miniopterus; species Miniopterus schreibersii. Next base: position 93,792,498 of record NC_138104.1, on the reverse strand, counting down.
AATGTGCTGAAAGAAAGTAACTTCTAACCTCAAATTCTATAAGCAGTGAAATAAATCCCTCAAGAATTTTAAGGTGAATTAAACGCACATTTATACAAGCAACAACAGAAAACGTTACAAAAGCAGACCTTCACTCAAGGAAATTACGAAGAGTGGACCTGGGGCGGGAGGGTTCCCACAAGGAAGATCAAAGATTTAAGAAGGAAAAAAGTATAAAAGAAAACATTCTCTTAGCTCTAAAAAGTACAGGTACCGTATAGGAGGAAAACAATTACTGAGAAATCCAAATAGATTACCTTAGCAAATTCTAGAAAGCACGGAACATACAAGAAGCCATTCCTTTAGTCATCTGAGCGATGACTTAATCACACATCAGGTTGCCTCTGGAAAATTTTAGTGACACTGAAAAAGGTAAATGACGTCTTCCTATTATTACGAAACTCGTTTTGACACAGACTCCCTGAAAGGATCTTGGAACCCGAAGGGTCCCCCAGACCACACTTTTACAACCGCTGACCGAATCCCCCCATCGCCCAAGGCCAGGTTTCCTGAGTTGCCTTCCCTGACGGGACAAGGAGGAAACAGCAAAGTCACTCGCTGGTCCGGGCCAGCGGGGAAAGCCCCTCTTCCTTTTGCAAAGGTGACCAGGGACGCCGAGGCTCCGAGGCCGGGCTTCCGGGAAGGCTCCGCAAGGCGCCGCTGGGGGGCGCCGCCGGAGAAGCGGCCGCGCGCCCCGCCGCCCGCGCCCGCGCCCTGAGGGTTCACACGGCGCCGGAAGCGAGGGCGGCGCCCGGAAGAGGGGGCAGGGCGGTCGCCGCCTCATTGGACGAGGTGCTTCACGTCACGACCCGGGGCGGTGCTTCTACGCGCTTAAAGGCCGGTGGGCCGCGGCGCAGACGTATTCGCCGACGCGCTCTGGTCACGTCTTTCAGTTGTTCGCCGAGGCTTCCCGGGTCATGGTGCCAGCCTGACTGAGAAGCGGTCGCTCCCGGGAAACGAATGAAGAACCACTTTCTCCTGTTGTTCAAGTACAGGGGCCTGGTCCGCAAAGGGAAGAAAAGCAAAAGACGAAAATGGCCAATTTCGTGATCCGCCCTGCCACCGCCGCCGACTGCAGTGACATCCTGCGGCTGATCAAGGTTAGCGGGGGGCCAGGGGGACGGGGGCGAGGTGGGAGGGGGCGGCTGCGTTCCCGGCGGGTCTGAGAGCCTCGGGCAGGTTCCCCTTCCACCCGTCGTCCCCCCCCCCCCCCAGCCCCGGCCGCGCCTCGGCTCTGGGTGGACTGCGGGGTGAATCACCGCCCCGCCCCACCCCCAACCCCTTCCCTTTGGCCAGCCGGGGCCTCACTCAGGTTCCCGCATCTTTCCTTTTCTCCTATGTGCATCGCCTTAGGAACTGGCTAAATATGAATATATGGAGGAACAAGTAATAATAACTGAAAAAGGTAACCAACAGTGGCGGGGCGGGGCGGGTGGGGGAGGGGAAGCGCCGGGTGCCTGTTACCCTCACCGGGGCTGACACTGCCTGTCCCCGCTGCCCTTTCTCGCAGATCTGCTGGAGGATGGTTTCGGAGAGCATCCCTTCTACCACTGCCTGGTGGCAGAAGTATCCAAGGAGCACATCACTCCGGAAGGTAACCGCCCTCCCCCTCCAGAAGCCAGAGAGATCTAGTGTATAAACGTAGTGTCTGCCGTGTAGAGCTACTGACAACACAGGCTAGGTTACTGAGAAGTGGCCAGAAATAATAGCCAGGCAGTGTTCAAACTAATGAGGAAATAAAATAGATGTACTACACCTCGGGCGGGTTAAAAGAGCTGTTTAAGTAAGTATCAGAGTGCCGTGGAGACACGGAAGAACTTGAGCTGTTTAAAAGTAAGTATCAGAATGCAGTGGAGACCCGAAAGACTTAGGTATGTCATTTGTTCTAATTCAGTTTCATAAATGGTTCTTGTTTGACCCTGTGGTAACCTTTTTTTTTTATTATTTTGTAATTCTGTTAAATCACGTTTTCTTCTTAATTTGTCCCAATCTTCAGGTTACAGTCTCTAGCTTCGCCATGTACATGGCCCTTCCGTGTACATGGATGGGCGGGGAGGTAACTAAAAGATCCTTTACACAATAAAGTAGATGATCATGATAAAAATGAGGTAAGGCCCTATTATCACACGGTAGATATTAAACACGGTAGATCAGAAACTCTATTCGACTTGCTTCCTGTGTTTGCAAAGGACTATAAAGTGGCAAGAAAGTTTAATTTGAAACCTTTGCCCCCATTTGGAATTCTAGACACCCAATAAAAGGGAGTCTGATTTTTTTATTTTTTTGCTGGTCCCTATTAACTGGTCAGAAAACAGAACTAAAAGGGGAAGTTGTTTGGGTAGGTGCTTAAGTTGTTGTTTTTTCTGAAGTCTGATCCCCAAGCTAGAAGAAATGAGCAGAAAACGTAAGGGATGAAGCCTTTTTTAGAGAGATATGGCTATTACATAATTAACACCTGTTTCTGGATACCTCTGCTGCTTCTGGCTTAAAAACTGGGGAGAGCAAATTGAAAATGTTTTCATTGGAAGGCAAGTTCTGAAATTAAATGTTGCACTTTTGGCCTAATGTCCTGACCTTAAGGAAGCAGAGTTTCTAAACGACAAATATTTACTATTCTGAACTGCCGTGTAAGCCTTATCCCCAAGTCACCAGTATATCAATAGGATGTAAATAATGTGTGGCTAAAGTTTAAGACTCTAGCGGTTTTGTTCTGGCAAGTAATGAAAGCGTTCTCGCTAATACATGCATGTATATTTTTTAAAACCTATGGTAGGCTTCGGATTTTGCAACTACAACTTTTATGAATCCATTTCGCCCGTAGCTCATATGATGCTCTGATTACAGGACACAGCATCGTTGGTTTTGCCATGTACTATTTTACCTATGACCCATGGATTGGAAAACTCTTGTATCTTGAGGACTTCTTCGTAATGAGTGATTTTAGAGGTATGGTTGATTGCAGAAGGGTGGCTCTAAAGAGAAATCAGGGCTTGAAGTCCTCCAAGTGACGTTTTTTAAATGGTACTTCTCTTTTTTTTAGGTTTTGGGATAGGATCAGAAATTCTGAAGAATCTAAGCCAGGTATGTCTTGGTTTTTGCTTTCTGGTTCTGTAAGGGTTACTAGATTATTTTAATGACTGAATCAAAACTGGGTCCTGGCCCTAGCTGGTTTGGCTCAGTAGTTAGAGTGTCAGCCTTTGGACTGAAGGGTCTCAGGTTCCATTCAGGCCAAGGACATGTGCCTCGGTTGCAAGTTGGATCCCGGCCCTGGTTGGGGCTCATGCGGGAGGCAACCAGTCGATGTGTCTCTCTCACATCGATGTTTCTCTCTTTCTCCCCCTTCCACTCTCTCTGAAAAACAGTGGAAAAAAATATCCTCAGGTGAGGATTAAAAAAACAAAAATTAAGAAAAAACAAATAAAAAAAACTAGGTCCTGGAAAGCAGGTAAAATGTCACTGAGCTGGTGTTTTACTCTCCCCCATATATGACAGGTTGCGATGAAATGTCGCTGCAGCAGCATGCACTTCCTGGTAGCAGAATGGAATAAACCATCTATCAACTTCTACAAAAAAAGAGGTGCCTCTGACCTGTCCAGTGAGGAGGGATGGAGACTCTTCAAGATCGACAAGGAGTACTTGCTAAAGATGGCAGCAGAGGAGTGAGGGGTGCGGAGTGCTCGTGTACGCTACACCTTCCATTGTATTTTAGAAAAAATCCTCAACTTACCTTCTTTCTATCATGTTTGTAGTGAAATAAGAGAATGAGCACCCATTCCAAAGCTTTATTACCAGTGGCGTCGTTGCATGTTTGAAATGTGGCCACGTTAAGATGGCAGTGCAGTTTGGAGTCAGATTGATCCTTGAACATCTTTTGATAACACAGCAGGGTGGTATAATCTTAATGTATATGAAAAAACTTCATTCTTGTGAGTCATTTAAATGTGTACAATGTACACACTGGTACTTAGAGTTTCTGTTTTGATTCTTTTTTAATAAACTACCCTTTGATTTCATTGTTTGGTGTAAGCATTTTTACTAATCCTTTGTTTCTTAAGGCAGTTTTCTCACTGTTGAGTTCGCAATAAAAATGGCCAAGAGACATAACCTAAAACTCTGTGATTGTTTAAATAAATCTGGAAAGGAGCTAGTTGATTTCCAAGCTTTTATATGTACCAACACCTGTAAGATAACTTTGTATTCATAACACTGTACATTTCACCTGTGGGATTTTCAAGAGTGTAGAAACAGACGCCTGCCATAAATAAGCCCATACATGACACAAGTAAGGAGTGGGATTCTGAAACATTGGGAAAAAACATCTCGCCCATGGCAATCTCATCCTACACAAAATACTGTTCAGAAGGAAAAGTGGATCACTTTGCTAATCAGGCAAGAACCAAAAATGCCTACATTTTTGCTGGACATTTGCAAACAGGCTGGAGTTGGACACAAGTACAATAAGGGAAATCAGCATCCCATGTGGAGGGCAGTTTGTTAAAACAATGGGGTTCTAGGATTCGTGCTTAAAACCATGGGGGTGGGGGGGAGTAAGTTTCTCAAGGACTAAACATGAAATTCAGAAAGGGCACGAAGAGAGAGTTTCAGATAGGTGAGCTCCTTTTATCACTCATTACACTGACCTAAATTCCCAAACCCACTAATTACCACAATGAGGAAAATCATGGTTGATAAGAACAACTGTGCTGATTTTCAAGATTAATGTTTTCCAAAGGAAGTTGACAGCTACCTGAAAAACAGGACTCCCGTGTTCTCCAGGAAATAAATACTGGGCTCCTCGGTGGAAGCGGGGTTTTGCCCTGCACCCCTTTGTTTCAGTGTCTGTTACGGCTTCCTAAATGAGAAGGCAGCTGCTTAAACAAGTGCAGTCACGCATTGGACTCAATACAGGGGAGATCTGGGATGTACTGGCGGCTCCGCGGCCACCGAAACAGGCCTACGGAGCCCATCACAGCCAGGGGCCTGCTAGGTGGCGAGTGGACAGTGGAGACGCTGGCTAGCGAACATGCAAAGGGTTAACAGCACAAGGAGCCCATGGGGAACGAAAACATTTTGAAAATTATGTTTTGGAAAGTGAGCCTCTGAGGAAAACAACTACACGCTGGCTGTGGTTAAATATGTGAATAACTTAGATTAGCCAAGCAACTTACAATAATAACTCTGTTTTCTCATTGTTGGAGCTTAACCCCAAAGGCCCAGTGTTGTCACCACAAAAGCTTTTGTGACGTTCTTGAGTCCATTTTAAAGAAGTCCCTTAGGTTTGATATTAGAAACTGAAACACCGCAGCCTCAGCTCGCTAAATGTTCACCTCCATCACAAGACCCCTCTTTAAAAGCTGAACGATAAAACAAATCCATAAAGCTTGAAATCACCAGGCAAGTAAGAAAACATGTTCTGGGAAAATGACATGAAAGGAAATATTAAACAATGATAAGCCTGGAAAAGGAGAAAAGTCCATGTAAGCAACACCTCTGTAAAGATAACCTTAAAATCACTGTTTTGCTAAAACAGTATCCTTGACATAACCATTTGGGAAGAATAGTACTTCAGGCCCAAGGGCTTGCCATAAGGATGTTCGGGGGTTTTCTCTGTTGTTGTTTTTCAATAACTGTTATTTGCTAAGTTTATTCTAGCCCTTAAAAATCCGTATAAAATCAGGGGGGAGGAGGGACTGGATGAAAGAAGGGAAGGGGATTAGCCAAAGAAGATATATGCTCAGCCCAGGGACACAGGCGACAGTGTGGCCATGGCAGAGGGGAGGGGGGCGGGGCTGGGTGGAAGTGGGCAAAGGGGGAAAGTCCGGACGTCTGTAATAGTGTCAACAATAAAAATAAAGTAAAAAAACAAAGCCGATGAATCAAAAAAACCCCATAAAATCAAAATATTTGCTACAGTTCGCCCCTTATCCATGGAGGATACTTCCAAGACCCCCGGTGGCTGCCTGAAACCACAGACAGTACCAGGCCCTAAATATACTGGGGGTTTTTCTGTACATACATACCTATGATAAAGTTTAATTTCTAAATTAGACACATAAGAGACTAACAACAATAAAACAGAACAATTATACTATATTGTAATAAAAGTTATGTGAATGTGACCTCTATTTCTGTCTCTCAAAACTTCTTACTGTGCTGTACCCACCTTTTCACTTCAATGAAGCACTTTGTGGCTTCTCTTTGGCACATCCGAATCATCAGCATCACTATTCTTGCACTTTGGGGCCATTAGTAGGTGAAATAAGGGTGACTCGAACACAAGCACTGCGATACTGTGACAGTCCCTCTGATCACCCTGATGGCTACTAGGTGCCTGAAGGGTGGGGAGCATCCATAGAATGGAGATGCAGGACAAAGGGATGATTCATGTCCTGGGTGGGACAGAGCGGGGCTGGGAGAGATTTCATTATGCTACTCAGAACCATGTCAATTTAAAATTTATGAATTGTGCACTTGTGGAACTTTCCATTTAATATTTCTAGACCGTGGTTGACTGTGTGTAACTGAAACAGTGGAAAGCAAAACCTTGGATAAGGGGGACTTGCTGTACTATTTAAAAAGGGAAGTAGCTGGGTTTGTCCGAGAATAGGCTTGTGACATCCTGCTACAGATCTGACTAAAGGTCCATAGTAGAGCCATGGTCTGTCATTGTCCCAACCATAGCCTGAGATCATCAAATGCTTAGATTTCATGGGACAGCCTTTCCAGGGAAGGGAAGTAGAGGCTTTTTCAAAGAAATGCAGAAGCAACAACTCAGAAGAAACCTAATGATTTACGAATGCCTTATAGCCACTGTACCCTATCCCGTGAGTCCCAGCAGGGCCTAGATGGATGTCACTTATCATTGCTTCTTGAAGCAAGTGGCTGCTCAGTAGCAACTGATGGAGCTGGCCATGCCCTGGGCAACCATCTACCATCCTCCTGACTGTGGCAGGAACCAGACATTATATTTAGTGCTTTCTCTATATTATTTTCTCGTCTAGTTCTCACAAACATCCTATGACGTAGGTACTATTATTAGCTTCATCTTATAATGAGAACCTGAACCTCAGGGAAGGGAAGTTGTCTGAGGGCACACAACTAGGCCTGGGAATCAAACTCCAGACCAAGTTTCTCAAAGCCCTGGGCATTCACTGTCATATTTTCAGAAAACCTCATATTCTCTAGAAGAATGATTAAATTTGGTGTTCTTTTGGATTATAAGCATTTTCTGGATCATCAAAATCAGTAGTTCTCCATACTGGCTGCATGTTAGAATCACCTAGAAAGCTTTTACGAAATACGAATGCCCCACCCCAGAGACTCATTTCATTACGTTTTAATGAGTATTCCAAAGCGAGGCCAGGGTTGCCAGCTCCTCATCCAGAAAATCACATCGTAGCCCAATCCTAGTCAGAACTATAAGTACAACCATGCTGTTTACCTTGGCACCATGTTACTGACAGTGAGCTCTTGCCAAACAAGGACAAACTGGAGTGACATCATACTGCATGAAGGAGAACCTTCTGGAGAGCTTTGAGAGGAAAATGGTGGGAGAATTGTGCCATCCCACTGGGCACAGCGCCGAAACATCTGCCCCAGCCATCAGTACCATTGCCTTTGCCAGCAGCAAGCTCATTTCAGCCAAACACCCTCCCTCACATTAAATCAGTGGTGTTCATTTTGATGTTATTAGTTTGGTAGTTTTGTTTGTTTTGGATTTATAAATATATATTGGTTTTACAGTTCGACAGGAGTTATGAACATAAAATGTTCACATCTAGTTGGATGTCTGCAGTGAGGAATATAATAAGAATAATTTCAATCACCACTGGGGGTCTGTGAGAATTCTTTCTTTTAAAAGTGGTCCATGTTACTCAAGTTATTGCCGTGACCATAATGCAATACTGCCTGCTTCTGCTTGGTTTAAAAAAAAACAAAAAACCAGCATGGAACAGACTGACGAATCTCAGAGGGAAGGCGGGGGTGGGGGTGGCAGGAACAGATTAACCTAAGAACTTATATGCATATGTGCATAACCCAGGGACACAGACAATAGTGTGGGGAAGGTCTGGGGGGGGGGTAGAAGGGGTCAATGGGGGGAAAAAGAGGACATCGGTAATACTTTCAACAATAAAGATACTTTTTTTTTTTAAAAGCCAAAGATGTCAGAGGTAAGATTTTGCCAATTGGGCCCCAACTTGATCAAGTTCAGGTTTGATTTTCAGCAAGAGTATTTCATAGATGCTTTGTTTCCCATTAAGGGGCATATAGTGTCTGGATGTCTCTTTTTGCGATGCTAACAGCCATTCCCATGGATATCTAGGCCGTCCGATTCATTAGGAGTTCCAAAGTGATGATATATTTCTATCATTCCTTCTCCACTAGCTGAACTACTTCTATAAAGGGAACATCCCCCATCTTGTATTTTGTTACCTTAAAGCACAGTTTACCTAGCAAAGGCTGGACAGATGCTTGAGTCTTCCCTTCTATTTACTAAGTGTCAAAAGACTGAACCAGCTTCTCCAGAGTCTTCCAATTAGGCTCACCCCTCCCCCAAGTATCGTTTTCATTAACTCATGGACTTTAAACACTTCCTGTGCCCTAACTCATTTTCATGATATTTCTTATGGGAGCTCAGATTGCCCATACTGTTCAAGGAGATCTTCTCCAAGTCCTTTGGACCTGAAGCCTTTGTTAGCTTCCTCGCTTTTAAGATGTCCCTGGTTTGCCCAGCCGGGCGTGGCTCAGCGGTTGAGCATCGCCCTAGGACCCAGGAGATCGCGGTTTGATCCTGGGTCAGGGCACATGCCTGGGTTGCGGGCTCGAGCCCCAGCAGGGGGTGTGCAGGAGGTGGCTGATCGATGACTCTCATCATTGATGGTTCTCTCTCTCTCTCTCTCCCTTCCTCTCTCTGAAATCAATAAAGATATATTAAAAAAAAAAAAAAAGATGTCCCAGGTTCATCTGGTACTGCCCTGCCCAAGACCAGACGTCAGTGTCTAGGTAATCCTGAGCTTCAGAGTTTCCCAAGGAAGCAACATTTTCTGGGAACAAGCGGTGTTCACAGGTCCCTGTTTTGATGACACAGGCGCAGCACGGGCTCTCCCTTCCAGCTTAGCTCAGGGAGGCATCCACCAGCCGCGGGCCAGGCCTGACTCCTTCCACCTGTGGCTTATCCTGCTTTCTTTCATCTAGTATATCAATAAAAACAACAGCATGGTTTCGGAACAGCGAAATCCACAACGACAATGGTCCTTGTTTGCAGAGACACGAGGCCCAGGGGCAGTTTGGGTCTGGAGGAAAGAACACCCCACATGGAGTCAAAGGAAACTGAATGACAACCTGGCTCCTCTTCATTTATGGGAATAAAAATAAACTTCATTGGTGGGATTAAAATTAAACTGCCTGAGAGTTGCTACAAGGATTAAATGAAATTATGACCATGGATGTACAGGGTGTACATTACGTATTAATATATACTACATGATATATATACTGATAGGAACCCTATGTACCACATGCCCTGGTGATTTTATTTCATTGATCTCATAACGATAGTGTAGGGTATTTGATGGGTGGCAGAATATACCATCCCAAAATATGCCACTTTGGCATAAGGATTCTTTTGAGCTAAGGGCACTTGAAAACAGCAGATGCAAAAGGGCTCTCCAATCTCTTTCAGAAAACAGGAGATAAAGCTCCCACGTGAAAAGATGGGCTCCCTGGCCCAGGAGAAAAGAAACATTCTTCGATCAAAGGGGAGTTAAGACCAAGAGAATTCTGAATAGAGCTTGTTAGAATAATCCTTTCTTTAGCCTCCCCATATATTTTAGTGACTTTTACACAATTGCCTCTCTTTGTTCAACCTAGTATAATAACATTTAGGCTTCGCCACTTGTTTGGGTCTTCATTTCCTTATAAGGCAGGGGTGGGGACTGTCCGGCCCATGTGGCCTGGCCCTGCCAAGACCTCACCAAAGAGAAGCAGTTCCAGCCATCACATTAGGGGTGAGTTAATTTAATGTTTGACCAAACATAGCAGGCTAATTTTCAAGTTGATAATTTTGTATGGCCCACAAATATCCAAATGGTCCTTCGCAGAAAAAAGGTTCCCCACCCCTGTTTATAAGGTCCCTCATGTCATGTAAAACTTATACTGAATAGATTTGTATGCTTTTCTCCTGTTAGTCTGTTTTCTGTTAATTAAATTCTCAGGCCCAGCCAAAGACCCCAAGAGAATAAAGGTAGTTTTGCCTTCTGCACGTATACCAGTGGTGTGCCTAAACCAGCGGAAGGTGGGGGTGGGGAAGCCTAGATTTGTAGGACTTGCTGGCTAGCACAGTGTAAACACTTCCACCAAGGCTGATGGTTTTAGCGACTGGCTTGCAAAATTCCCAAATATTTAACAATAGGCTCTTTCAAACTAGCAGGAGCCAGCTTCAGCACACCACAGAATCAAGCCCATTCTGAAATGAGGAAACAGGCTTAGAGAAGTTGAGCAACTCGGATTCACTGCAGGGGCTGCTGGGCTGGGCTGGGCTGGGCTGGGCTGACCACCAGATCTGTGCCCACAAACGTGCATTCTCTACCACACACCTGCCCTTTCTCTAAGCAGTTGCTCCACACTCTCTGACCTCGGACTGACTTATTTACTTACCCTTTGCCATAACAATATGAACAAAAATATTGACCTTGACTGGCCTACTCTTGGGAGCAGGGACCCCATGTCCCATAATCTTTATACCCTGAGGGCCTTGTTCCAGGCTTGGCTCACAGTGCGCGCTTAGTAAACATTCATGAAATAAGTGGAATGACTTGGGGTGGGGAACACAATACAGTGTGTAGATGACGTGATGTAGAATTGTGCACCTGAAACCTGTATAATTTTGTTAACCAGTGTCACCCCAACAAATTCAATAAAAAGGGGGGATTTAGAAAAATAAATGGAATAAACCAGCCCCAGTTTTAGGGAGAAACCGAGCTAGAATCAACTCTAATATTATTCTTTACTTGTAACAGGCACCCATTTTGAGTCGCAATTTGATTGGAAAAACAGGAAGGCTAATAATTATAAAGCACTTTCTACACCCCGCGCGTCATACATGGCTTATGTCATTAGTCCTTAAAACAAAGTCATGGATTTGTGCATGAGAAAGCCAGGGTAGGGGGCAAAGCAGCCCGTTCCATGTTTTACAACCAGAGGTGACGAATGGGGCTGAGATTTGAACTGGACAGCGAGATCCACACACACCTCCTGAACCACAACTCTGTAGTTCAACCAGACACAGTGGCCTTGAGTCATCGACACTGGTGGTGCTCTGGGGCTGACTGTGCCTTTGTCACCTGGAAAAGGTCTTCCCTGTGCTTAGGTTAGGGTTGGAGGAACCAGAGGGGATGTGGGCTTCCTCCCACCTGCTCCCGCCTCACTTCTCAGCCGGCTCTGCGAGGAAACTCAACTCCTCCACAGAAGACCAGCTTCAAGGCAAGGAGGGGGTTCGGCAGCCACCCCGCCTCACTTTCTCTTCCTCAAGTTCTATTGAGCTGTGTTACTAGAAACTAAAATTAGCTTCTCCGAAATTTTCCACACGGGCCTCCAAGGAGTTGAAAAACAAAAATCATTTTCCAGTTTTTCTGGCTTCAAGCCTGATTCCAGGACGCAATCCAACCCTGCTCACCATCCAAATGCCTGTCAGCCAGCCCGTCGCTGTGGACTCTGGCACACCATACCGAGGCAGTCTTATGCAATGTTGTTAAAGTGTTATGTTATAATTATACCCCGGCCTTGTTTCCTGCCCATCACGCAGATGCTTATCCACCAGCAGGGTTAGCTGACAATCGCTCTAAACAAGCCTGGACAAAAGGAATAATAGCGGTAACCCTGAGGAACTCCTGAAAGCACATACAGCTAATGTTCCAGAATGTTCTGCCACTTCAGTGTTCTCTTATAGTCCAGTCAAAAATATCAGGTAGCATTTCTACCTCTCCTGGTCTGCCTTTGACCTCTCCTTGTGATCTCTTGCCCAGAACAGTCACTCAACTCCTCTGTATCTTTTTTCATTTTTTATTATTTTTTAAAAATCCTCACCTGAGGATATTTTCTCCATTGCTTTTCAGAGAGTAGAAGGGAGAGAGAGAGGGGGGAGAGAGAAACATCGATGTGAGAGACACATTGACTGGCTGCCTCCTTGTCAACTGGGGCTGGGGATCAGGCCTGCAACTGAGGCACGTGCCCTTGGCTGGAATCAAACCTGGGACCCTGCAGTCCGACGGCCAACGCTCTGTATCTTACAACACGCTGCCTTGCCCCGGCCGGTTTGGCTCAGTGGTTAGAGCATCAGCCCGTGGACTGAAGTGTCCCGGGTTCGGTTCCAGACAAGGGCACGTACCTTGGTTGCAGGCTCGATCCCTGGCCCAGTCAGGGCGTGTGTGGGAGACAACCAATCGATGTGTCTCTCTCACATCGATGTTTCTCTCTCTCCCTTCCACTGTCTCTGAAAAGCAATGGAAAAGATATCCTCAGGTGAGGATTAAAAAAATGAAAAAACAAAATAAAATAAAATAAAATAAAATAAAATAAAATAAAATAAAATAAAATAAAATAAAATAAAATAAAATAAAATAAAATAAAATAAAAAGCACGCAGCCTTAAAACACAAAATTGAAGCATGAAACACTGGGGGAAATTCTTACAATCCCTGAGTCCCGGATCCTAACACCACCCCACCTCCCAGGGGAGCTAAAATGTACGTGGAGTGGTGCGCGCAGGTAGCGTTACACCTGCAGAAGAGGGGCTGCCAGCCCACCGTCCTGCTGCTGCTCCCCTTCGAGGGCAGTGGAGGGGAGCAGAGTTTGCAACCCCCAAATATGCCTCTTTGGGATGTTGATTATTTTCAGCTAGTTATTTAAAAAAAATTTTTTTTAAACATATCTTTACTGATTTCAGAGAGAGGAAAGGAGGGGGGGAGAGAGAGAGAGATAGAAACATCAATGATGAGAGTCATTGATCGGCTGCCTAGCCCGCAACCCGGGCCTGTGCCCTGACCGGGAATCGAACCCTCATCTCCTGGATCCTAGGTCAATGCTCAACCGCTGAGCCACGCTGGCTGGGCCAGATGGTTATTTTTAAGAAACCAAGACTGAGGAAGGACCTCTGACTTTCTCCCTTCCCCTCAACTGCCTAAAAGAACTGAGCTAGAGGACCTGCTCCAGGAAAGGAGCTAGCGTTACAGACAAAATTAGTTTAACATGAACTAGCTGTGATAGTCAGGGTGGAACCTAATGGGGCTCATTTGATAGAAGTCCCCTGGTGTCCTGTTGTCAAAGGTGGCCCAGCAAACATTTGTTTACCAAACAATGGCTTTTCTGTCTCCACATGAATTGCCTTCCTCCCCTTTGAAGTCCCAAGCCACACGCCACCCCCTCCATCTCCTTAGCTCAAGACCTCAGCTGCCTGATTTGTCCTCTGGCCCCAGGTTCCTAAGGACTTAAATTCAGTTGTCTTCTGTTAACCTGTCTCATGTCATCTTAATTATTCGACCAGACGGAAGAACTAAGAAGACAAAGGGGAAATTTTCCCCTCCCTCACAGGAGGAAAGGGCTTGTGCCATGGTCACGGACACCCAAGATCACAGACACTGTGGTCTTGGGCCAGACCAGATGGAACTCGAGAGAAATGTTCCCACCAAAGTCAAGGGAAGTGGTGGGGAGGAAGCTCCTGAGGGTGGTGTGTGCGGTTTTCAGTCCTGCCTGTGATTGAAAAGATTTCTGAGCAGGTTTTAATTAACCTCCAGCTGAAACTTGCTAAGCAAGTTTTGCAACCCAGGTTATTGTGTTAGAATTTTTCCGGGTTGTATTGTCCTAGGTTTGAATTTCATTAAGTTTATTATTCTTTCTTACTACAACTCTGGGAAAAAGCAAAGTGTACATTTTCAAACCTAGGTATTTCCTGGTAATGATTTGTAGGAAAGAGTATCTTCCTGAGATTTGGATCAAGAAAGGAAGTGAAAATTGAAAGTTGACATTTACGAGTGATAAGACAAAACCAGGTTTGTTTGTTTTTTAAAAAGAACATTCTTTTCTTCAGTGAATATACACAGTCTTTTAGTTGAAATGATAATTATTTGAGACTTAGCTTTCAAAACAAACCCTTAGGTATCAAATGCTCCAACCAGTAGGGGACAAATTCAGAAAAGTTTCTGTTTCTGTCTGGTCTGTTTCATCAAGGCCTGCATTTCAGACTAAAGCGCCACATGATCTTTCTGCAGCAATAACCACTGAATAATAATCACTCTGTCCTCAAAGGAGCCACTGAGAAGAATGGGCTTTGAGGAAACTCTAAAAGACGTAGGACGCTGCTGCAGGGGCCTCTACCCCAGTCCTTAGAATAATCTCTTGATATGATCTCTGATAAGTCACTCTCTGTGGTCAGTTATATAAGCCTCTGCCCCAAGCATTACAGGAGTCACCTAGTTTAAGGCCTTCAAACTGGGAAACATTTGCCACTTGAGGTATATGAGAATTTTCCAGGGGACTGACTTTTAGGAACTCAGTTTCTGAACTTCAAATTCCATATATACTCTCTCTGTAAATAATCTGCCCGACAATGCCCGAGGTGAAGAGGTCAGGCTCGGTTCTGTTTGCCAACCTCCCCTTTCACAATTACCCTTCTCCCACTTGCCTAAAAAACAAACAAACAAACAAAAAGTGTAAGCCTTATCCACCCTGAATCTTAGCCAAGTGTGCTATCTTAAAGTGTAAAAACCTCTGGGCACCAAACCAAAGAATAATCCGGGAATGTACAGCTCCTGAGGGAACAGTTCCCTGAGAGTTAAGTCAGTGTTGCAGAGGAAAAATAATTTTCCCTCTACGCTTCTAGGTTCTTGGCTGAGACACTCACCTCACACCTGGTAATAAAAGACAGATTAATAGGAGAAAAGCAAACAGAAGTTTAATAACATGGGTACCTCCTGTGTACATGGGAGATACCCGGGAAAACTGAGCAACTCCCTAAATGGCCCCAGCCTCCACCTTAAATACTATCCCCAGCTAAAGACAAAAGAAGATGTTGGGGCGGGGAACCAGTTATAGGAGCTTACCAGGAAAAGCACAGTAAACAAGGGTAAGGTTGTTATGTAGATTTAAATCTTTGCCTTCTCCAGTGATAAGATCTTGTTTCTAGAGATTTAGAGTCACCTCCTCTTCCTGGTACAGATGGGGAGACACCCTGACAAATGGAGATTCCCTTATAAATGTCCATGTCTCTTACAAAGGGTAACTTCTACTCAAGTTTTCAGAGATTCTCCCATGTCTGCTGGTTCTTAAAAACAACCAGCTCAAGATAATCCTTATGCCAAAGAGCCTATTTTGGGGTTGCAAATTCTGATCCCCTTCACCAGCTTCTCAGATTGCTTAGGAGCACAAACTAAGGTTTTATTTTAAACTCCACAAAAAAAGAGGCTCCTGAGCAAGCCAATTCAAAGGTCCTCTTTTAGTAGAGATATAAGTGGTACAATAAAGGAACTACTGGTTAAAGAGTGTCAGCAGTCAGCTTGGGGGGCGGGGAACCAGAACTTTCCACAGAGAGATTGCTCAAGCATTTTATCAGGATGGTTGATTATCTCCCAGAAGAGGACCACAAATTACATTAGATAAAAAAGTTCTATCCCAGACAAGATTTGGGACAATTTTCTCTCTCAAGACCTGAAAAAGTATAGTGATAGAAATGGCAACTTACTTAATCCAGTGACAAACTGCTTTATCTGGGCATTACAAGTAGACGTGAAATAACATTTCACATTTATTTAAATTGAAAAATGAAGTTGGATTTTCATTAAGGAATTCCATTTCCCTTCTTTCAGCTTTTGGCTTAAATGTCACTTCCTCCAGGAAGCCCTCCCAGACCACCCTTCACGGCATTGTTTCCAGTTGTGATTTACTGTTTATTTATAAAATACTTTGCTTAAGATCTGCCTCTCCTATTAGAGCACAAGCTCCATGAGGGCAAGAATCATGTCAGCTTTAGGTCCACCATTGTATGGTGAGCAGGGAGAGGGCTAACATTTTGCACAATTCTTTAAAAGTTGGTTTGATTGGGCTGATTGGTTTGACAGTGGGGACTGGCTTTGCCATTAGGTTATAAAGCAGGCATTTTCCATTAGTTGAGTGAGCTAAAAGAGCTGTGCCAAGATTCTGAAGCAATAAGAACAGATTTAAAGTATGTGCATAATCACATTCTTTGCTATTCACCTATGATTTTACAAACATGTCAGTTTGAAATTGAGGGAACATTTAAAAATTTAAAAGACAAAATATAATGTGTGAGGGGCTACACAAGTGTTCAAAATTCTTTTAGGGCATATTCAAGCCAAAATGTTTGAATGAAACTGAAATGGTATAATCCTTACATGAATGCAGGACTCAGGCACTTCCACTGTTCCTGGGTGGTCATCAGTCAGCATCTGCTGAACACACTTGGTGATGGGGAAATTCCTACCAACACGGTAGCTCAAATCATTGCTGGGAAGCTCCACTTACGGAAAAGTTCAGCTGGCTTCCAGTCGGAAGCAGTCTCTTTGTTGTTCCCATTCACCCAACTATTTCCTTAACTCTGCCACTGGGGCTGGAATAGCCCCTCGCCCACTGAGTGGGCTTTTGATGATTCCAAGATAGACATGTTAGATATGCAGTCCTTCAATCATTCTTTATTTAACATAATTTCTTGAAGATCCCTGTTCCCCTTCGCCTAATTAACTCCTCCTCTTCCTCAGCAATCAGCTTAAACGTCACTCCCAGCACCTCTAAGCAATATGCCCATTTTTTGCACAGGGAAGGGGGAAGGCAGAGGGTAAAATACACAGCCTGTCCTCATATAGCCTGGCCTTTTTAATTTGTTTTTGTTTGTGTGGGTTTTTTTTGTAATCTTCACCCAAGGATATTTTTTTCCATTGATTTTTTAGAGAGAGTGGAAGGGAGGGGGAGAGCGAGAAACATCGATGTGATCGAGCCTGCAACCGAGGTACGTGCCCTTGGCTGGAATCGAACACGCGACCCTTCAGTCCAGGGACTGACGCTCTAACCACTGAGCCAAACCAGCCAGGGCAAGGGTGGCCTTTTTTTAAATTCTGAAGAAAGCCATCTTCCAGCACTTCCACCTACACCTCACTGGCCGGGATGTGCCACATGGCAACCCTTAGCAGTAAGGGAGGCTGGGAATTCTAGTATTCTGCTTTCCAGTTACTCTCATCAAGTCATGGGTATAAGGCGGGCAAAGTGATGAAGCATATATTGCAAGAATTACAAGCTATAATTTTAAAAGTAATTAGGGAGACTGCGAAGTAAATTAACCTATCAGCCAACAAAGTAGTTATTTAAACAAAACAAACCTTTGATGCTGCGCAAAACTGTGCAACTTTCTCATTGAGTTAAAGCAAAAATATAAACAGTTCACCACAAAATGCAGCCTCTCCAAAAAATAAAAAGTAGTATATATGCCTGGGCATTGCTTTGTTCTTAAAATTTTACAATGACTTCTCTTTCCACTTCCACCTCCAACTGCCCTACCCCTAAAAGTTAAATGGTCGTGACTTGTGTGTTTTCTAATCAGTACATAAGTCAGAAATTCCTAAAATACATTTTAAATTGTGGATCATGCCATTACATGACTTTTGCTATAAAGTAATTTTATTTTCTTAAGGGAAATGAATTTTAAAAACACTCACACACAAATGGTCACTCGATTTTGCTTCAGACCATTTCTTTTGGTGAATCAGCGAGATTTCTTCATCAAATTAGGTACTTGTCTGCTCTCTGGGACACTGGCAGTTTCATTTCCTGTTAAGGGAACAGTATCTTCAGAACTTAAACCTTTGCCTTTACTATTTGACAAACACAGAAAAATATAAAACACATGCATGCGTATTTGGGCAATAGCAAATATATTTTCAGGATTATTTTAAAGGTTTAGAAGGGGATTATTTGTCCTGACTGGAAAAAAAAAAAAAAAGACCTTTTAATGAGTATTTATATGGAAGATCTATTTTTGAAACCGTTCCAGCTGATGCTGTGAGATTCGAGCCCAACTTCTTTCTTTTTGAAAAACAGAATCACAGTATCATCACAATCTCCACACTGCCGCCTGGGCTCTTAGGGTGAAGTCTGGGGGGGGGGGGCAGGAGTCGGGGTCCCAATTCTCCCAGGATACGCTGCACCCAACATCCTAACAACTTTCAGGGAAGTTTTTCGTCCTTAGTGTTGTGTTTTAGAAAAAGTCCAAAAGAGGATATGGTGAGGAAGATGAGGAGAAAGAAAAAGCATTTAAAAATAGATTCACAGGACTTGCAGGCAGGGAAGGGGGAGGGCAAGGGGGGAGGGGCTGTGAGAAATCCCAGGCCCCACGCCGGCCGCAGGGCGGGCAGGTGAGCAACATGCCCAACGTTGTGGGAAGTGTCTGTATTGCACAGGGGTCGGTGTGACAGTGACATTAACCTCA
This sequence comes from Miniopterus schreibersii, assembly GCF_964146895.1. Lineage (NCBI taxonomy): Eukaryota > Metazoa > Chordata > Mammalia > Chiroptera > Miniopteridae > Miniopterus > Miniopterus schreibersii. Next base: position 93,773,973 of record NC_138104.1, on the reverse strand, counting down.
CATCATGTAGAGAGTGCAGGGGACTACATGGAGAGTTATTCGGTTTCTTTCTTTTGTGTGTGTGTTTTTTTTTTAATGGAAGTCTGGATTTTGAGTTTTCTGCCTGGAAAGCAAAAAATCAGAATTCCAAATACCGTGGCTTGTAGTAGCTACAATTTTGGCCCAGCCCACTCCCCATTTCTCTTTTTCGTTCGTTTGTAGAACTTCCCTTCCACCTAAATGGTCCTGGTGTCCTGGTAAGATTAGGAGTCCTTTTTAAAAAAATATGTTTTTATTGATTTTTAGAAAGAGAGGACAGGAGAGGGAGAGAGAGAGAAACATCAATGATGAGAGAATCATTGATCAGCTGCCCCCTGCACGCCCCCTGCTGGGGATTGAGCCCGCAGCCCGGGCATGTGCCCTGGCGGGGAATCGAACCGGTGACCTCTTGGTTCCTGGGTTGATGCTCAATCACTGAGCCACACTAGCTGGGCAAGATTATTAGTCTTGATGCCCTGCCCCTCTCCAAACTCCCCCAACCGGAGAGTTGGCTGAGGGCTGGGTACACCCATGTTCCACAGCTCCCACTGTTTCCAGATAGTCCACAGGCTGGAGGCGGAGACCTGGGGCTGTTGGCTGCAGTCTTCAGTGCCTCGAGGAGCACCTGCTGCAAAGTGCAGCTGAGGCCTGTGGGCTTCAGAGCCAAGCACTGAAGGAACGGCACAGTGATTTGAGACGCTTCCCCTTCCCGGCCTTCCTACTCAGTCTCCATCCTTGAACTCCCAGCTGAAGTTCCACCCCAGCCCGTAGGGGTCAGCCCCACTCAAACTCACACCACAGCCCCTGCTTATAGACGGCCTCATATTACTGAATCCATCCCACACCTACGTCCTAAATGGCCTTTTCTCCTGCCTGCCATCATGGACAGCACGACCCTGGCCTGTAGTAGAGTCATAGGTAAGACTTGATCAATTCAATTATTTTCCAGTGATAGAAAGTAAACTAAAACCAGAATGTTTTTGTACGAAGTGATCACACTAGGTGGTTGCTTAAGAAACAACATTTAGCCGGGCCAGCGTGGCTCAGTGGTTGAGCATCGACCTAGGATCCAGGAGATGGAGGTTCGATTCCCGGTCAGGGCACAGGCCTGGGTTGCGGGCTCCATCCCCAGTCGGGGGCGTGCAGGAGGCAGCCGATCAATGACTCTCTCGTCATTGATGCTTCCATCTCTCTCTCTCTCCCTCTCCCTCGCCCTTCCTCTCTCTGAAATCAATAAAGATATATTTAAAAAATAATAATAAAATAAAGACATTTAAAAAAAAAGAAACATTTACTGGTCATAACTTACGTTATCTCCTTTAATCTACACAACCAACTTATGAGGTGGGTGTTGAAGTTTATGACCTTGGAATTTTGAACTGAGTTATAAATTGCAACAAACGCAAGCACCTCTGACTCTAAATTCTGCATAAGAGAACAAACTGCCTATAACACCTCCTCTTCTCACACACACACACACACACACACACACACACACTTGCCTGTCAACGAGCACATGTAGCAAATTTGCACCATATTATTATTCCTGTTATCTGAGGGATAAAGGATGCTCAAGGACAAGGCCTTACATGCTAAATAAACTGGAACATATCATCTGCTTGACTTTCATCAAATAAATTTCCCCAGCAACAAACTGTGTGATGCAGAGTAGAGAAACTAACCACTCACGCAAATCACACGGTTTCTGAGAGACTTTGGCCAGCCTTGGTAACTGCCTCCGCAGGAGAGGCCTCCGTTCACGGAATGGAGGGAAGACAAGCCAGTTGTTTCACTGGAACCTTCCAGAACTGCAGCTGTGACCCGTAACAAAATAGCTGACCTGACTATCTTTTCAATTGTTTTGACTTCATTTATGTGTTTAAATCCAAAGTTGCAAATAACAGGAAATGAAGCACAAGGTTAGCCAGTTAACATCAAAGGTAGAAGGAGACCAGGAGGCTGGCTGTGAAAAAGAATTATAAGGGGCAACATTCCAGTGACAGTGAGTCACAAGCATTCAATACTCACTAGAACCACAAACAGCAAATTGTGTGGGAACCCTCAGTGGACACCCACAGTAGGAGAGGCCTAGAGCTCTTTGAAAAGTGTTAAGTGCCATACAAATGTGAGAAATAAACACATAAGCCATAATTAGGGCAAATATTCCTAAGATGGAAAAATGATTTTTTTTAAAGACAATGTTTTATATATATATATATATATATTTCAGAGAGAGGAAAGGAGAGGGAGAGATAGAGAGAGAAACATCAGTGATGAGAGTCATCGATCGGCTGCCTCCTGGGAATCGAGCCCGCAACCCAGGCATGTGCCCTGAACGGGAATCGAACCCCAATCTCCAGGATCCTGGGTGCTCAACTGCTGAGCCACGCCCGGCTGGGCCATTTGTTCTTTCTTGCAGAGAGAAAAATCCTTGAGGGATACTTGCTCTTATATTTATCAGACCATAAATGTCACAGATCATACAGATTATGTGGCACTTTAACTTTGAAATGAAAGTTTGTCATTTTTTATTTAAAATGCTAAGCTAAATAAGTCAGAAGGCAAAGGACAAGAACCATATGATTTCTCTCATATGGGGGATATAAAACAGAAAGCCACAAATGGACAAACAAACCAAACAAACTTATAGACACAGACCACAGAATGGTGGTTACCTGAAGCGCAACGGGGTGGAGGGAGGGTGAAGACGGTAAAAGGGGTCGGACATATGGTGACGGAGGAAGGCTAGACCTTGGGTGGTGGGCACACAACGGAATATACAGATGATAGATACAGAAGTGAACAGCTGAAACTTATATAATGTTATTAACCAATGTCACCCCAGTCAATTTAACTGAAAAATGGTAAATTTAGAGATCATGCTGCTGGGGGGAAAGCAGCAGCAATATGCTCTTTGTCTTCAGCACAGTGGTTGCCAGCCCTGAGGAGTTTTACAAAAATACTGATGCCTGGGTCCCCCAGGACAAAATAAATGTTTAAAATTAGACTGCTTAGGAGGCAGGATGCTGTATGTGTGCAGTGGTCTGGTGTAAGGGTGTCGCACAGCAATGCCTGCCATCAAACTCACTGCTAGCACTGTCTGACCCAACGCACATGCAGAGGCTTCGACTTCCATCTAGTTTTATTTCACCTGCCTAACAATTCAAGAGAGCTAGGAAAGAAAAAAGTGATCTCTATCTTTAAAAAGTGATCTTTACCTGAGAACTCCTTCTAGGAAAGGAAAGTGAGCTTTAACGAGAAAAGGCCAACATTAGTAAAAAGAAGTGAAAATCAGATTGACAATTTTCAAGAGTCCGATCTCAAAATGAAAGGCTCACTGCTGTGACTTGGCTATAACTTCGTTTTGATAGGAATTCTGCCCCACCTTTTTCTTCTGCATCTTCCAGAAACATTGGTGTTTCCTTGATGCACATACACATCAGAACCTGCGGAGATTAAGACTCACATATCTCTGCATTAAGGCTGAAAGAGGAAAAGAATGCAGTTTCCTCGAAAAGTTAAAAATAGAACCGCCACATGATCCAGCCATCCCACTTCTGGGTGTTTAGCAAAAAGAACTGAGAGCAGGGTCTCAGGTTGGTATCTGCACTGCCATGCTCACAGCAGCGCTATTCACAATGGCCAAGAGTAACAGCAACTCGAGTGTCCATCACGGATGAATGGACAAACAAAGGTTGTAAAAGGAAGAAAATCCTGCCACAGGCTACAACTGGGTGGACCTCAGGGGCATTACGCTAAGTGAAATAAGCCAGTCTCGAAAGACAAATACTATATGGTTTCATTTATATGAAGCGTCTAAAGTAGTCAATTCATAGAAACAGAAAGTAGAAAGCGGTTACCAAGAGCTGGCAGAAGGAGTAAACAGGGAGTTGTCATGCAGTGGGTATAGAGTTTTGGTTTTTCAAGATACAAAAAATTCTGAGGAGCTTTTCTACATCAGTGCGAATATATCTAATATTATTGAACTACATGTTTAAAAATGGTGAAGATGGTTTTGTTAGCCACTTTCCCTTGTGTATGTGTGTCCCCTGGGAGCATTACCTTCCTGGTTTATTCCTTGCTGTGGTTTCCATCTGTAGGCTAATCACTAGAGACAAAGCTCCTCTTTTCTTGAGTTGAAAACATTCCCCACATACTTTCTTTTGTTGGTTGGTTTGGCCATCTGGTAAACTACTCGCTTCACTATTTTTCCCATCCTGAACTAGATAACGACAAATCATCTGTATAACCTAAGAAATAAAACTTTTATTAAAATATTTCCTGTGTAACCTAATTGAATAATGAAATATAAAAGAGGGATGCCTGGCTGGCGTAGCTCAATAGCTGAGCGTCGACCTAAGATCCAGGAGGTCGCTGTTCGATTCCCAGTCAGGGCACAGGCCCCGGTTGTGGGCTCGACTCCCAGTCAGGGGCGTGCAGGAGGCAGCCGAGCAATGACTCTCTCATCATTGATGTTTTTATCTCTCCCTCTCCCTTCCTCTCTCTGAAATCAATAAAAACATATTTAAAAAAAATAAATATAAAAGAGGGAAAAAATAAACACTAAAGAAGAAGAGGGGGAAAATGGTTAAGATGGTAAATTCTATGTTTTTGCCACAATTTTTAAAAATCTTGGTTTCAATCTGGGTACCTTCAAGGAAGAAAATTTTGGAAAACGATTTGATCGCTCATGGAATCTCTGGGAAGTCTGAAGATCCAAACTTTGGCAGTAAGAACAAATAAGACTGGGAATCAGGAAATTGGGTGTTCCCTTGAAGTGTGAGAGTTTTGTGCGTCCCATTGACTGGGAAGCATCCAGTAATAAATCTTGGGCTTGTAAATTTCACAAAACGGAAAAACAAAAAACTAAGGAAGGCTGAGCTAAAGGAAGTCAAAGGGTTTAGGCAGCAGGTGCACTCCATTCTAAATTAGGACAGGAACAGTCAGTCATGCGATTACAGACTCAGAAACAATGAAAGGCAGAGGGATCAGCAGTTCGCCTAAAAGATACTCCATTGTGATAAGTATGTTGATCTAAGTCTGAGTCTGTTTTCATTGTATTAAAAAAAGTCTCCCTTTGGTGAGAACTAAAAACAAAATCTGATTCATATTGAATTTTTTCCCAAAAGTTACAAAGGGAAGTAATAATGCCAACTGTGAGAACTGAAGTGGAAATCAGATCTCAGCCCAACCAGAACCACCAACAGGGACAATAGACAATAACAGTGACTCTAATGAAATTCATTTCTCAGCTGAAGGCCCTGGGCCGATGTTTCTCTTGCTCTATTCTTAGTACTAAATCTAACTTTTTCCTTTTCAGGGAAACAGCTCTCTTCAGTTTGTAACAATAGATATTCACACTGCATTCCATATTTTCTGGGTTCACAGTGTTGCCTAAAATGTCATGACCTCCTCTCTTCCCCCACAACATATGACTGAGAGTTCCCCTTCGGTGCGGGTCACAGCTGTTTGCAGAACGAGAGTGTGTCGAGTTGGGGTAAGCAGCACAAATCTATGCGCAGGAGCAGTGGTGAGGAAGCGAGGGAAGGCTCCACAGCCGTGTCCTACTCAGTCAATGTTCGGGTGTCTTTATACACAACACATCAAAAGGAGCTAAAAGTTTGAAAGTGAAAGTGGTTGTTGCTTTATGACTGCTCAACAAATGCTAAGGGAGTGTGTGGTGGAATGAATTGGATCTCCTAGTAACCTTGCCAGCTATTGTCTTTCAGGCTGTTGTGGTAGCTGCCTACCAAATATCTACTCTCCAATTCTCTCTCAAATGAAAAGAATCCTTTTTTTTCTTTCTTTCTTTTCAGTTGGGGTACTGCTTCCAGGCTAAAAGACTACGTTTGTCTTTGTTAGACTCCATTGCAGCTAGGCTATGTTATAATCAACAAGTAAGCTGAAGCAATGGCTGGACGGTCTGGGAAGTCCTGGGAGAGAGGTGGCATGTGCTCCTTCCTCTCTTCTTCCGTTCTGTTGTTTGAGATTATGATGTGATGGCTGGAGCTCCAGCAGCCATATGAGACCATAAGGATAAGGACCATATCCTAGGGATGGCAGAGTGAAAAGCTGGAGGGAGCCTGGGTCCCTTATGAACATGGTGCTATCACATCAGCCCTGGACTGCTTACTTATAAACTTCTTTTATTTGAGAAATAAACTTCTGTCTTTTTAGCTACTAGTTTTGGGGGTCTCTATTACTCACAGCTAACTAATATAGCTGTGACCTCAGAAAATACAGAACTAGGGGAGCAGTCTCAACTTACGTCCTCTCTCCCCCTTCTCTACTCAAGACACGAAACTCAGTCTAGGAAGGGTTCCAATCCTCTGCCTCACAAAGGCATCCCAGCTTAGATTGTTTTCATGATATATTCCTGTATAACAGCAAAGGTAATTTAACTTGACTGGTAGTCTCCTAGCTCCTGACTCCTCTCCCCTGCTTCTAGAAGCCATGCTGCTTACCAAAGACTCCCCTTGGCCTATCTGCCTCCCTCACTCCTAACCTCTTCCAGGCCTGCCTTCTCCATTTGGCAAAATTGTCCAACACCCCCTTGCAATCTGATTAAACTGATTTCCAATAAGAGAGTGAATGACTGATACAGTAGCCCCACCTTATCTGAGGGGGACATGTTCCAAGACCCCTAGTGGAGGCCTGAAACCATGGATAGTACTGAATCCTATTAATATTATGTTTTTTTCTATGCATGCTTACCTATGACAGTTTAATTTATAAATTAGGTACAGTAAGAGCTTAACAACAATAACTAATAATAAAATAAAACAATTTTAAGAATATACTGTAATAAAAGTTACGTGAATGTGGTCTCTCTCAAAATATCTTATTGCACTGTGCTTACCCTTCTTGTGATGTGAGATAATATAGTGCCTGTGATGAGATGAAATGAGGTGGATGACGTGGGCACTGTAGTAGCATTAGTCTCCTAATGACTTTTTGATGATACATCAGAAAGAGAATCACCTGCTTCAGGTAACTCTGGCTCACTGAGCCACGACAATGTTGATAGCTGGATGCCAGGAACAGATGATGTTGCTGGGTGGGGATTCTCGAAAATTGGAGATTTTTTTGCCAAAACCTTTTGGAAGAACATTATAATCAGAAGTTGTTCTCTTTCTTTTTAACTCACTGAAGTGCTGCTGCAGAGGTTGTAATCCTGCGGTGATCATACGGGTGACCTTAATGCTGTGTTCCATCTGAGGACCTTATTCCATAATTTTTGTAAAATACGGGAGACTTGAACACAAGGACTGCGACACCACAAATCAATCTGATAACTGAGATGGTTACTAAGTGACTAATGGGTGGGGGTGTACACAGCATGGAAATGCTGGACAAAGGAATGATTCACATCCCGGGTGGGACAGAACAGATGGCGTGAGATCCAACATGTTATTCAGAACAGTGCGCAATTTAAAACTTAGGGGTTGTTTATTTCTGAAACTTTTTATTTAATATTTTTGGACCATGGTTGACTGTGTAACTGAAACCACAGTAAGAGAAACCACAGATAAGGGGGGACTGCTGTAGTCTTAATCTGGGGAGAAGGGTAGGAAGGCACGCATTATATAAATATGTAATTCAGAATGCATTTGTAATAGGTGGGGGAGAGTGAGGGTGGAACGTGGTTGTGAAACGTGTCCAGGTCACACAAACAGTGAGGCACATACCTGGGACATGAATCCAGGCCTTCTAGCTCCTGGTTCAGCATTCTCCCCTTCAAGCTAGGGGGTCAGGCACCTTGAGCACTCCACTTCAGAATCAGTATTATCAAGTCCAAGGTCACCACAAAGAGCACGTTGGAATCTGTTAGCAGAGCCCAAGCCACAGGAAGCCACAGGAGCGGGAAGCATGTGGAGAGGATCACAGGCTGAACTTTCAACCCAAAGGCGCTGAGTGGCACATGATGAGAAAGTGAAGCAGCTCACATTGTGTGCACATGACTTCTCTCATGTGGCTCTTTCAGGAAGGCTCCCTAGGCAGAGGTGGAACTGTCCAGAAGGTATTTCTATTGTTTCTTCTAGGGCTGAGTTTCTGTATGAGTCCTGTATCTTCTTAGGCGATATTGAGAAATAACAGTTTATACAGAAGTCTATTTTTTGATGTGCTAAAATTTATGTAACACAAAATTTATCATTTTAACAATTTTTAAGCATGCAACTCAGTGTCATAAATACATTCACACTGTTCTGCAGCCATCACCATCATCCAGCCACAGAACTCTTCATCTTCTCAAACGGAAAGCCTCACCTTATTAAACACTAACTCCTCACTCCCCTCCTTACAGCCCTGCAACCACCTGCCTACTTTCTGTCTCCATGAATCTGACTACTCTAGGTGCCTCATACAAGTGGAATCATACATTATTTATCCTTTTGTGTCTGGCTTCTTTCAATTAGCGTAATGTCTTCAAGGCTTATCTACATGGTAGCCTGTCAGAACTTCATTCATTTTTAAGGCTGAATACTGTCCCATTGTATAGATGGATATAGGAATTGTTTTTAAAGAAGAAATACATATGTACACCCCCATGTACATATATACATAAACAAAGCTACTGAACCTATCTGATACTGTAAGGGGTTCGAGTGTTGAGTGTATGGTTCATGGAATGAGTATACAAGGACCTGTTAGCCTTGCCATATATCAGGTGCCAGCGAAGAGAAAGGATACAATGCGGGCCCGTCCTCTAAGACAGCTCACAGTTGACCTGGGAAGCAGACACAAGTAGCTTTAATACAATATGATGAACATTATGGCAAAACAGAGGCAAAACGGATGACTTCCCCCTAGGAGGCAACAGAATGATTACACAAAGGTTGACCTTTAACTAAGCCTTTAAAAACAATGAAGACGGGGTATCTGGACTGGTGACCTCAATGGCAGGGCTGCAACTCTCCCAGGTGGGGGTGGGGTTCCAGTTACAATGGCTGCAAAACAAATTCTTCCCAGACTTGGAGGCATAAAAGCAACCATTATGTTTGTGGATTCTGTGAGTCGTCAGTTTTGTCATGGCACAGCAGGGACAGGTTGTCACTGCTCCTCTTGTCTCAGCTGGAAGACTTGAAGGCTAGCTCAGTCCCATGTTCACTAGTTGGTGCTGGCTGTTCTGCCCAGATCGTAGCTGGAATTGTCAATGGAACACCTGTATATGGCCTCTCCATGTGATCTGGGCTTCCTCACTGCATGGTGACTGGGCTCTGAGGGTGAGGCAACCAGGTGGAAGCCACATCGCCTTTTATGACCCAACCTCAGAAGTCATGCAGCATCACTTCTGCTGCATCTATTTCGATAAGCGTTAGTCACTAAGGTCAGCCCATATTCAAAGGGAGGAGAATTAGTCTCCACGTTTTGGTGGGAGGGATAACCAGGTTCTACAAGAACATGTAGAACCAGAAATATAGCTGTGGCCATATAGGATCATAACAGGTTTGGCGGTACATGCCCGAGGCTGAAACCATCTTGGGATAATAGCTAAAACCACCCTTTGGGACAACAGCTGGGCCCATGAGTATAAATCAGCTATATGAGTATGAAGAGTGGTAATAACCTTGGGCCACCACTCCAGACCTTACAATGATAATTTCAGTAGTGACCAGGTGGTAATGACCACATGTATGTCTTTCATTTAGGACTGACCAATTCAGACCTTGTAAACCCCTGGAGTTCTTGAATACAATTTGGGGGGTGGCTGTGTGTGTGTACGAGAGAGACAGAGAGAGAGAGAGAGAGAGAAAGAGAGAGAAAGAGAGAGAGAGAAATACTGGACTGCCTACTAATTTGCATATGTAGGTGTTCAAGCAATTAATTTGATTACAAGGAAGTGACAAGTGTACTTCCAAGCTGGTGAAGAGGTCATACCTGTTACAACTTTCATATACTAATTTGTGGGCTTGCCCGACCTCCCCCCCAATTAGAAGCTCTTCTGAGGACATAACTCGTCTTATCTGGTCTCCCCAAATGACTTACAAGCTTGGCCTTTGGAATCACACAACCCTTGATTTAAATCTCAACTCTTCCTAGTTGTGTGGCTTTAGATATATTATTTGATTGTGCCAGACTTGAGTGTCTTCATCTCAGAATTATTAAAAGAATTAAATGTGATTATTTTGCCTTGTACCTAAAAGGCACTCAACTAAATCTTAAGTTCCTTTCTTTCCCACTCAAAAATGTTGCATGGCCAGGCACTCTCGGACTCCCCACCCCACCCTTTTCCATTTAGCTTTTTAAATTTCCCTTGAGTCCTTTCTCTCACACACTCCTCTGATGGTGAATGCTCCAGAGACTTCCCCTGAGCCCTGCAGGTCTGCTTCCCCCAGGGGCACCTGGGAGTTTCACTCTTGCCCTGTTCCCACCATGGGAGAAGGGTTGGGGAGGTAAGAAGGGGCCCGGGGCTCCAGGACTAAGAGAGAAAGAGGAGCTGGCATGCCCCGGGGGTATCTGAGCTGGCGACCTCAGTGGCAGGGCTGAAACTCTCACAGGTGCAGGCTGGAGGCCGACTTACTAGAGCAAGTTAAATTCTTTTCATTTATGAATGAAACAAATATTGATTATATCTCACTAGGTCCCAAACACTATGCAAGAAGTTAAGGATACAGCAGTGAGGAGGAACAAAGTCTCTTAATTTTTGCAGATTTTGTAATTTATATTAATCATTATTATATTGTACGTGAGGGTAAGTTGGGGGCAAGGTGATATAGATAAAAGATAGAAAATATATAATATAGTGATAGTGCAACAAGGAAAATAAAACTACATTTATGCTGCCTGATCAGAGCCCACCCACCCAAAGATCAATTTAGGTCAAGACCTGGATGACAAGGGGCTAGCCTTGCCAAGGTCCAGAGCAGGGTTGCTCACCCCAGCACTACTGACTTTCGGGGCCAGGTCATTCTTTGTTGTGAGGCTGTCCCATGTGTTGGAGGAAGTTTAGCAGCATCAATGGAACTTGGCCCACAAGATGCCAGCAGCACCCACCCTCCCAAGCTGAGGCAGCCAAAAATGTCTCCAGATATTGTCAAGTGTGCCTAGAGGGTAGAATCACGTGATTGAGAACCACTGGGCTCAGGCAAAAGCACTGCTGGCAGAAGGAACAAGGCCTCCAGACTGCCCGGCCTCACCAGTTCTAGTTGTCCCTCCTTCTGCTGTATTTTGCCAACTGTGATAAGTGAAAATAGATCTTAGAGGAAAAAGGGTAAACCAGGAAGTGGGAGTACTTCCTATTTCAGCGCTTCGGTCACCGGCCGCTCCTCCCCCTCACCTCCTGAAACAGGGCCAGACGGGCTGGGAGTAGAGCAGGGCAGTGAGGCGGGCGCCGCAGGGCTGGGCCTGTGAAGGGGACGTCCCTGGAGGGCTCCCCTGCTGTCCACCACCTTTCTATCATTGAGGACCAGATTTTTAGTTGCTTTCAGCAGTTGTCTTAATCAGCAAGAAATAAATGTTAACAACTCTACCTCAGCTTTTTATCCTGTGGACTCATCATCTCGAAATATCATCAGCTTCCAAGAAATAGGTTAATGAAATTAAATAAGGTACAAAGAGAAACAACTGAGCCAATATCACTTGAACTCCCTAAGTGTGTGTGTGTGTGTGTGTGTGTGTGTGTGTGTGTGTGTATTTTAAATATATCTTTATTGATTTCAGAGGGAGGAAAGGAGAAGGAGACAGGTGAAACATCAATGATGAGAGTCACTGATCGGCTGCCTCCCGCACGCCCCCTGCTGGGGATGGAGCCCGCAACCCGGGCCTGTGCCCTGACCGGGAATCGAACCCCGATCTCCTGGATCCTAGGTCGATGCTCAACCGCTGAGCCACGCCCGACCAGGCTCTCTAAGTATATTTTGATTACATTTTTAAGAAATCCCACCATTCTCATTTCAGAGAGTATGTACAACACTGTATGAGACAGAACAGGGTGTCAGGGAAGAGTTCAGATCACAGGGTGCTGCTTGGGCAATGCAGGACAGTCTTTTTTTTTTTTTCTTCTCATCTTTTAAATTGTGATAAAAAATATCTAACATAAAATTTACCATCTTAACCATTTCCGAGTGTACAGCTCAATAGCGTTAAGTACAGGGTGGGGCAAAAGTATGTTTACAGTTGTGAGTATGTGAAAGTTTTATTTTGTATTATTATTTATTTTCCATAAGAATAACTGTAAACCTATTTTTTCCCACCCTATGCATTTACATTGTTATGCAACAAATCTCCAGAACTTTCTCATTTTGCAAATTTGAAACTGTACCCATTAAATAAGAACTCCCTGTCTCCACCTCCCCCCAGATCCTGGCAACCACCATTCTTTTTCTATGAATTTGACTAGTTTAGATACCTCGCACCTGTGGAATCACACCTTTTGTGACTGGCTTATTTCACTTAGCATAATGCCCTCAATGTTCATCCACATTGTAGCATGTGACAGGATTTTTTAAATTTTTGTTTTGGATTTCCTGCCTTTTTAAAGGCTAATACTCCATTGTACAGATATATATCACGTTTTGTTTATCCATTCATCTCTCAATGGACAATTGGGTTGCTTCTACCTTCTGGTTATTGTGAACAGTGCTGCTATGGACATGGGTTTGCAAATACACAGGCTTTTGAAAAACATCTTTATTAAGATATAATTCACAAACCTTGTTATTCACCCATTTAAAGAGTACAATTCAGTAGTTTTCCGTATATTCAGAGCTGTCCATCACAATTTTAGAATATTTTCATCTCCCCCAGAAGAAACCCATTGGCAGTCACTCCCCCTCCATGCCCCAACCCCTTATGGTCAGTTTTATGTGTCAACTTGGCTAGACTACAGTCCTCAAGTGTTCAAACACTAATCCAGGTACTTCTGTGAAGGTTATTTTGAGATGTGATCAAAATCCATAAGCAGTAAGTGGGCCCGACTCAATCAGTCGAAAGAAAGGCCTAAGATCAGAATTGAAATTTCCCTGAAGAAAAAATTCCACTTGTGGACGGCCTCAGCTTACGCCCGAGTCCCAGCCTGCTTTTCGTGATGGCCCGCCCTATGGATTTTGGACTTGCCTCGCTAACTCCCACAATCACCTAAGCCGACTCCTGGCAATAAACCTCTCAATATATATCCTACTTGCTGTTTTCTCTAGTTGGACCCCGATTGATACTTTTTACTCCACTCTACTCCCACCCTCCAGAATCCTAAGCAACCACTAATCTACTTTCTGTCTCTATGAATTGCCTATTCCAGACATTTCAAATAAATGGAATTTTACAATATGTGGTCTTACAACACAATATGTGACTGGCTTCTTCCACTTAGCATAATGCTATCAAGTATCAGCGATGTAGCAAGTATCAGTACTTCATTTCTCCTAACGACGGAATAATATTCCACTGCATGAAAATACATTTTGTTTATCCATTCATCTGCTGATGGACGTTTATTTGTTTCTACTGTTCGACTGTTTTGAATAATGAAGCAATGGAAATTTGGGTACAAGTTTTTATGCAGATCATGTTTTCATTCCTCTTCGGTATACACCTAGGAGTGGAATTTCTGGGTCATATCATAACTCTATGCTTAACATTTTGAGGAACTGCTGGGCTGTTTTCTCCGCATCCACACCAACACTTGTTATTGTCTGCCTTTTTCATTACAGCCATCCTAGCAGATGTGAAACGGTATCTCACTGTGGTTTTCATTTGCATGGCCCTAATGGCTAATGATGTTGGGCATCTTTTTCATGTGCTTATTGGCCACTTATATATTTTCTTTGGAAAAAGAAAAGGTCTGTTCAAATCTTTCGCCCAGTTTTAATTGACTTCTTTTTATTGTTGAGTTATAAAAATTCTTTATATATATGGATACCGTCTCTTATCAAATATTACTTGTAAATATTTTCCATACTAAGTGAGTTGTTTTTTAATTTTCTTGATAGTATTGTTTATAGCACAAAAGTTTTTGAATTCTGAGGTAGTACAACATCTCTATTTTGTTGCTTGTGCTTTTGGTGTTGTGACGAAGAAACCATTGCCAAATCCAAGGTCACGATTTACTCTTCACCAAGATTTATTCCTGTGTTGTCTTCTGAGAGTTCTAGCTTTAGCTCGTACATTTGGGTCTATGATCCCACACAGTCTTCTAAAAGTCTTACCTATTTGGTAGTGCTTTCCCAGGGAAATATCTGTGGCACCATCAAAAAAAAAACACCCCACAAACAATGAGACTATTGTGTTTAAAACAAAATATGTGATGTGTGCTCTTTAGCATTCTGATCTAGGCTGAGAACAATATTTGAAATGAGCCAGTGCTCTCTTTGTAGGACAAATAAATGCTTTCATAAGTACGTCACTTTTGAATGGAGTGAAGTTGATGACCTATTTACTTATGAACCAGCCCAAACAGCTTGCCTCCATAGCATGAGGGAAGGAAGAAAGACTCTATTGTGAGAATCAAAAAAAATCCAATCACTAATTTGGTCTAAACAATGGAGCTTCGAGTTTTCTGTGGCTTTCAAAAACTACTTTCTCTTTGCTCAAGGAAGATGAATAAAAACTGTTTTTTAATGTCTTGTGACTTGGAATTATTTAATGTAAATATAATAGTCTTTGTATTTATGTTTTTCCTCTAAAGCTGAGGGGAAGATGGCATAACATAATAAAACCAAACTCCATTTCAACATGCTGTTTCGGGGGGGTGCCCCTAACATTACTCACACATTCGGCGATTTGCTAAAATGATTCACAGGACTCAACATATAAAGGGTGTCCCCCAAAAAATGTAATCACACACTTTGAATAATTATAAAGGCAATGTTTATTAAAATACACTTCATTTTCAAAACTGAGCTATTGGCTGTTAAAGTGTGTATACATTTTTTGGGACACCCTGTAGTTTAGTTGCACTCATGGCTTAGGTTTTTAACAGCAAAGGGTATATGACAAGTCCAGCAAGGATAGAAAACACAGGCACAGTCTGCGCAAATCCATGCACAGGCTTCTGAGGCTCTCTACCTCCCAGCCTAGGAGGAGTATGTTCCTTTCTCAACAGAAAAAAACCGCAGCCACACATGGGCAATGCTCTGCCTAGAGGAGCCCATTAGAGGCTCAGCATCCAGGGCTTTTATTGGGGGCTGGTCACAAAAGCAGACCCTGCCCAGCAACTAGCAAAATTCCTGAATCCCAGGAGGAAATCAGGCGCTTGCCGTAAATCACATCATTGCACAATCTCTATGACCTGCACAGCAGCCACGGCACTCACTCATGCTCTAATTTATTTATTTTTAATATATCTTTATTGATTTCAGAGAAAGGAAGGGAGAAGGAGAAGGAGATGGAGACATCAATGCTGAGAGAGTCATTGATCGGCTGCCCCTGCTGAGGATGAGCCCGCAACCGGGGATGAGCCCTGACCCCAAATTGAACTGTGACCTCCTGGTTCATAGGGCAACGCTCAACTGCTGAGCCACACTGGCTGGGTTCACACTCTAATTTAAATACTACTTAAGGAAACATTCAAATTTGTCATTATTTCGGTGGGTTGAAGTTTATCCTATCTATGAATAAATAAGTATATTACAACAGTAATATATTATTATATTATGTTATATTATATATTATATTAGTTATATTATATTATATTAATTATGGCATGTGTAAGCTACTAAAAGATTTTTAAAGGACAGTGGTATACCTTATTATGCAAACAGATATTAATTTTAAATTAAACATATCTTTTCATTAAAGCAGGACCTACAGGATCTCAACCAGTATTACCCTTAGCCAGATGTTTAAATTCCTATGGAAAGAAAAAAAAAAAATTAAAAAAAAATTTCTATGGAAAGTAATAAGACATTAAATCTTGTCTATAGACAATAACATGAAGGAATGAGTTAGAGAAACACATCAAGGCCTCAAAAGCCCAACCCTGGGCTCATTCTTGCTGCACTTGCTGGGGATAGAGGTGTCCCAAGGGGAAAACAGTGATCATGCAAAGAGAGCGTGAGTTGGGGTCTAACTCAGTCAAAGTAAAACCATCCATCCAAAGCCAATGGCTCCTGTTTTATCAGACTTGTTTCCTCTGACTACTCTCTTTCCTTCTCTAAAAAAGTTAGTGTACAAAAAAAATATAAAAACCCACTGCCTAGGTACATTAAATTCATGTTTTAGATAAATATCCTTGGGTGCTTCTTTGCATAAGACCAATATTGGAATTGCTATCAAGTAGTTCATCTGTATGTCATGATGCTGCTGTCCTTTGTCTTCGTATCTGAATTGTAAACATATTTCTGCCCCCTGACCACCATAACAGAATATGCATTTAATGGGTACTTAATAAATCTGGGGGGCAGGGGAGCCACAGAGATTAAAGACCTTTATAGAATACCTAGCTCAACCACCTCTGGTTTTAGATTTGGAAGTCAGAAACACAGGGACACACACTCTCAGGTTGGTGGCAATTAAATAAATCCAATGCCTATGGGTACCTGCAAAGGCTCGACTGAAACCAAATCGTAATGAAAATCTGAACTTTAAAGAATTCACTCAGCATACATTTTGCAATGTAGACATTAGTGCATTAGGTCAGCGCTGTGGGTACACTAAGAAGAAAAATAGTTGCCCTGGCCTCAGGCGATTATAGTCTACTAGAGCTCAAGTGTGAACTAACAAGGGTAGAACATGTACAAGGAAATAAGAAGTCTAGAAAGTGATCCAGGAGTTTAGAGAGAAAAGGTTTTCATGTCTGGAAATTCAGTTCTTCACAAATATAAGAGTGATGGTGAATTCAAGATGGGTACAAGCAAGGTGAAAAGGTTTTACAAGCGTGTAGGCTTTCCCTAAATCTCACATCTTGATACTTGAAATGAGCAACAAGAGCAGAAGGTGACCCAGGGGAAAACAGCAATCACATAAAGAAATCTATTAGAAATAAGTTAAGCATCTTTAGGTCAATGAGACCACAAAGAGCCAGTAACACCAAGTGAGGAGTGGAAAACAGTGCCAGGTTTGCTTAACAGGAGAGAGGAGAGGTGCAGAAAGGACACTTTTTCCTCTACACCCTCAGCAACACAGGCAAGTGGGGTGCAGTGCAGGACAGGCCCTGGGATGCCGTGGCCAGTTCCAGTTCTGAAAGGCCTCTACAGGGCTAACAATGCACTAAGCAGTCTCTGCTTTTCTTCATGGAAACAACCTGATTTACAGCACCAGGGACCATGCCCCCAAACAGATCACAGCCTCCTTCCTGAGCAATGCTGTAACTGAGCGTTGCCTTCCTGAAGAAGGATTCAGAAAATGAATTAGACATACGACCCCCACATGCAACAGAGACAAAGATACACCATAACGTTCTAAAATTTAAAAAAATGGAAAGAAATGTATCATACTACATTCATTACAGGAAAGGGCCCATTTGACATGTGGAACCAAAGTTTACAAACTAAATGAGATTTTTAATACTAATTTCCTTGCTTTCCTTAGAATTTATTTTTAAATTTTTGGTCATTTTTATTGGTGTCAATGTTATACAGGCACAGGGTTTCAAGAGTCAAATAGAGCCCGGCCGGGCGTGGCTCAGCGGTTGAGCATCCACCTAGGATCCAGGCGATTGGGGTTCGATTCCTGGTCAGGGCACGTGCCCAGGTTGCGGGCTTGATCAATGACTCTCTCATCATTGATGTTTCTATCTCTCTCTCTCCCTCTCCCTTCCTCTCTCTGAAATCAATAAAAAAGATATATGAGAAAAAAGAAAAAAAGAAAAAAAGTCAAACAGAACAACAAGCAAAGCCCAGGGTACATAGAAGGAAGGAAATGATAAAAATCAGAGTGGAAATAAATAACATAGAGACTGAAAAAACAATATAAAAGATCAATGAAACCAAAAGCTGGTTCTTTGAAAAGACAAACAAGATTGAAAACTTTTAACCAGACTCATCAAGAAAAAAAAGAGAGAGGACCCAAATAATAAAATCAGAAATGGAAGAGGAGAAATAACAACTGATACCACAGAAATACAAAGGACTGTAAGCCAATACTATGAACAACTACAGTGGTGCCTCGGTTTTCAAACATCTCGGTTGACAAACATTTCAAGTTACGAACGCTGCAAACCTGGAAGGCAATGCTTCAGTTTTCAAACCCGCCTCGGAAGTCAAATATACTCCGTGGCTCCCGCTGAGGGCAAGATCCTGAGGCCCAGCTGTCGGCTGTGGATCCCTCAGTTTTCGAATGTTTCGGAACCCGAACAGTCTCCCAGGACGGATCATGTTCGAAAACTGAGGTGCCACTGTATATGCCAACAAATTGCATATGCCAACAAATTGGACAATCTGGACAAAATGGTCAAATTCCTAGAAACATACAATCTTCCAAAACTAAATCAGGAAAAATCAGAAAATCTGAATAGAAAGATTACAACTAATGAAATTGAAACAGTAATCAAAAAACTCCCAGCAAACAAAAGTACTGGACCAGATGACTTCACAGGCAAATTTTACCAAACATTCAAAGAAGAACTAACACCTGTCCTCCTCAAACTATTCCAAGAAATTCAAAAGAAGGGTAGACTTCCACGCTCATTTTATGAGGTCAGCATTACCCTAATTTCAAAACCAGATAAAGACACTACAAAGAAAGAATTACAGGCCAATATCCCTGATGAACATAGACGCTAAAATCCTCAACAAAATATTAGCAAGTCGGATCCAGCAATGCATTAAGATCATACACCATGAACAAGCGGGATTTATTCTGGGGATGCAAGGCAGGCACAATATTCACAAACCAATAAATGTGATACATCACATAAATAAAATGAATGATAAAATTCACATGATTATATCAATAGATGCAGAAAAAGCATTTGATAAAATCCAGCACCCATTTATGATAAAAACTCTCAGCAAGGTGGGAATAGAGGGATCATACCTCACATAATAAAGGCCATATATGAAAAACCTACAGTCAACATGATACTCAATGGGCAAAACCTAAAAGCGTTTCCCTTAAAATCAGGAACAAGACAGGGGTGTCCACTTTCACCACTTATTCAACATAGTACTGGAAGCCTAGCCACAGCAATCAGACAAGAAGAAAAAATAAAAGGCATCCAAATTGGAAAAGAGGAAGTAAAATTCTCACTATTCACAAGTAAGATATTGTACACAGAAAACCCTAAAGACTCCACCAAAAAACTACTAGATTTAATAAATGAATTTAGGAAAGTAGCAGGATACAAAATTAATATTCAGAAATTGGTGGCATTTTTATACACCAATAATAACAAACTACCAGAAAGAGAAACTAAGAAAACAATCCCATTTACTATTGCAACAACAAAAAAATAAGGTACCAGGAATAAATTTAACCACGGAGGTAAAAGATCTGTACTTGGAAAACTATAGGACATTAAAGAAAGAATCTGAGGAAGATACAAATAAGTGGAAGTATATACCATGTTCATGGATAGGAAGAATTAACATCATTAAAATGTTCATACTACCCAAAGCAATCTATAGATTCAACACAATTCCTATTAAAACACCAATGGCATATTTCACAGATCTAGAACAAATATTCCAAAAATTTATATGGAACAAAAAAACCCCAAATATCCTCAGCAATCTTGAGAAAGAATAATACAAAGTTGGAGGGATCACACTACCTAACATCAAACTATACTACAAGGCCACTGTAATCAAAACAGCCTGGTACTGGCATAAGAACAGACATATAGATCAGTGGAACAGGGCGGAGAGCCCAGAAATCAACCCATGCCTCTATGGTCAATTAATATTTAACAGAGGAGGCAAGACCATACAGTAGAGTAAAGACAGTCTCTTCAATAAACGGTGTTGGGAAAACTGGACAGGTACATGCAAAAAAGTGAAACCAGACCACGAACTTACACCATACACAAGAATAAACTCAAAACAGATAAAATACTTAAATGTAAGTTGCGAAACCATAAAAATCCTAAAAGAAAATATAGGCAGTAAAATCTCAGACATCTTTTGGAACAATATTTTTGCCAATATATCTCCCAGGGCAAGGGAAAAACAACAAAAATAAACAAATGGGACTACATCAAAGTAAAAGGCTTCTGCACGGCAAAGGAAACCATCAACAAAATGAAAAGGGAGCCCACTGTATGGGAGCACATATTTGTTAATGATACATCTGGTGAGGTGTTAACTTCCAAAATTTACAAAGAACTTACACAACTCAACAGCAGAAAAAAAAATCCAATTAGAAAATGGGCAAAGGACCTGAACAGACACTTCTCCAAAAAGGACATACAGATGGTCAAGAGACATATGAAAAAATGTTCAACGTCACTAATCATCAGAGATGCAAATTAAAACTACAATGAGGTATCACCTCACACCTGTCAGAATGGCTCCATCAACAAATAAACAAACAAGTATTGATGAGGGTGTGGAGAATGGGGACCCTAGTGCACTGCTGGTGGGAATGCAGACTGGTGCAGCCACTATGGGAAACATTGTGGAGATTCCTCAAAAAATTAAAAATGGAACTGCCTTTTGACCCAGCGATCCCACTTCTGGGAATATATCCGAAGAATCCTGAAATACCAATCAGAAAAAAAGTATGGATCCCTATGTTCATAGCAGTATTATTTACAACAGCAGCCCAAGTGCCCGTCAGTAGATGAGTAGATAAAAAAGCTGTGGGACATTTACACCATGAAATACTATGTGGTTGTAAAAAAAAAAAGGAAGGATCTTGTACCCTTTGGGACAGCATAGCGGGACCTGGAGAATGTTATGCTAAGTGAAATAAGCCAGTCAGAGAAAGACAAATACCATATGATCTCACTTGTATGTGGAATCTAATGAACAAAATACTGACGCGCAAAATGGAACTGGAGGCATGGATGCATGGCACAGAGATCAGAGGGGAGAGGAGTGGGGGTGACTGGATGAAAGAAGGTGACAGGATTAGCTAAAAATGATATGCACGGCCCATGGACACAGACAACAGTGTGGTCATTGCTAGGGGTGGGGGGTGGGGGCGTGGGTAGTGGGTGGAGGTGGGTAAAGGGGGGGGAAATGGGGGACATCTGTAATAGTGTCAACAATTTTTAAAAAGTCAAACAGTTATCACTAACTGTTGCAAAAAACAGAATGCCACTGCCTCCCTCTTCCCATCCCTTCCTCGTGTGCTAATGCCATCTTCAAAATTCCCCTCCTCTTGTATTCCTGGGGGTTCAGGAGAAAGTCATGTACGTATTCTTACACTATCATTACTTGAAGAGATACACTATCATGTAGAAGAGATACGGAAGATAAATTAGACAGCTCATATTTTCCCTGTAGTGAACAAAACATTTAAAACCATTCCTCCAACCACACTCAAATTTGGGGTAACAAAATCCCAGGACTCACTAGGACTTCACTTTTGAGTGTCCGGAGCAGTCTCTAAATCCTATTTCTCTCCATCTTTGCCTTTGTCTTTTTCTCCCACCTGTCCTGTCCTATCACTCCCAAGACAGGCCAGTGCCGAAGGATTGACTGAGTCTGCAAACACTGAGTCTGAAAACTATTTCACAGGTTGCGGGTGGGCAGGGAGAAGTCACTTCCTTTGCTACCCTTCTGCCTTCCAAAGCCCCAGCGAAAGTCCAACAACAAAGCTCTAGAGTTGGTTAAGAGCATAGTGGCCCTTAAATGTGAAATACAGGCGGCTCATTCGGCACTGCTCAGCAAACTAAATGTGAAATGCTGAAACGCTTGCCTTATGAAAACAAGCTTTTTCTCCCTCCAGAAATTTCCTTGGCTATCATTTCACAAACATAAATAAGCCTGAACTTCGGTCATGTGTGGAGTTTGAACTAACTGTACCTTTAGAACTATGAGCCGGCTAATTACTGACTTGAAATTTGAACCCTAACAGAAGGGAAACAAAACATCAGACAGGAGGTATGAAGGGCGAAAACCAGAACCTCAAGGAAGTTTCTTCCAAACAGTGGGGAATGAAACCATTATTTCAAATATTTACCTTAATTAAAATTAAGCCTTGGGTGGGAGTTTAGTCCCACAAATATATTGCTGGTCCCCCTGACAGTGGTTTTTGCATTAGACTGGGTGGGTGCATTGAATTAGGAGGTGAAAACTTTAGCGTACTGCATGGACACTACTAATGACAAGAAAATTGGTTTCTCTAAATGTCAAGCCTTCCCCAAAAGATGACAGGACAATGACGAGAACAGAATCTGTCTCTTTTCCCACTGAATTCAAGGACTCTGAATTTTATCTGTAAACTAATAAAAACCAGTAATACTACCTGGCCTACCTTTAACTGTCATTGACTGGGTAGTAAACCACAAACAAGCCCTATTTTTCCATCTGTGTATGTGAACACAGGCATTTGCCTTGACTCTGAATTTTCCTTAGGCCACCGGGACATAATGTCAATGACCCATCAGGGAAGTGCTGCTGGGCTGCGATCCAGCAGCGCACTTAGGACAAAAACTGCTGACCCAGTAGCCCAGGCACCTGCTACACCACTGCCCAGGTGGGGGGTCCTTCCTTCCTATTACTACTGTTTTGATTTGTCCCAAGAGGTGACACAGGCGACAAGATTGATGAAGACATTCTTTAGTGCTGCTACTCCCTTTTATCCCCACTGAAGCAATTGCTTTTAAATATTGATTTCCTACAAACTAATTTTTCTTAGGACTCCAATTACCACATTATCACTGAGACATTTGTCCCTTCAGATGAGCTGAAATCACTCTGCATGGTAGGGAACATTCCCTCCAAACTCCCTGAAGTTATTCGAATGGAACTATGTTGACCAGGTGACAGATAAACTGGATTGAGATTCATAGTTTTATTATAAGGAGAAATGGTCATAAGAAACAGAATAAAAAGTAGAAACGTGCCCTACACGGGTGTAACTCAGTGATTAGAGCATCGGCCCACATACTGAAGGGTCACAGGTTCGATTACCGGTCAAGGGCACGTACCTGGTTTGCAGGTTTGATCCCCAGCCCCGGTTGGGGCGCGTGAGGGAGGGAACCGATGGATGTGTCTCTCTCACATCAATGCTTCTCTCTCTCTCTTTCTTTCCCCCTCTCTCCCCCTTCCACTCTCTCTAAAAGTCAATGGAAAAAATATCCTCAGGTAAGGATTAACAACAACAAAAAGGGTAAACATTAAGTAGAGTATTTCTTCGGGAAAGAGAAAAGCAGTACAAACACACTGAGGTCAGGAGTAAGCCGAGGAAGAACAGGTGTAAAATAGCACTCTGAAAAGTAAAAAGAGCTGGAGAAATGCAACATATTATGATATGCAAATTTTATACTCCCTACAGTTGGGTGTTCATGGAAGGCATGCAAAAAGCATTAAATACAAAAGAAGGCAGTGCTGGACACAAAAACGACAAAAGGGAAAAACCATAGTATAAAGGGTAACTGAGTTACACTTGCTGGGAGGTGAGTCCCCTGCTGTCCTAGATACAGGCCAGGTACCACCAGGAGCCGGCTCTGTGACCTCAACCTCTACACCCACTTTGGAGGAGTTAAGAGGTTTGAAGGCCATGTTTCAATATTGAATAAATGGTTAAAAAGGGGAAGTAATACCTTACAGTTAGGAGGCACTCAAACACCTTTTTTTTAAATCCTCACCTGAGGATATTTTTAAAAAATCAAATTTATTATTTATTTTGTTCTGTTTTACTGGCATAAAGGTAATACATATCTTTTTTTTTTAATATGTCTTTATTGATTTCAGAGAGAGGAAGGGAGAGGGAGAGGGAGAGAGAGAGAGAGAGAGAGAAACATCAATGATGAGAGAGCCATTGATCGGCTGCCTCCTGCACACCCCCCACTGGGGATTGAGCCTACAACCCGGGCATGTGCCCTAACCGGGAATTGAACCCCGATCTCCTGGATCCTAGGTTGATGCTCAATTGCTGAGCCACACAGGCCAGGCCTGAGGATATTTTTCCCATCGCTTTTCAGAAAGAATGGTAGAGAAAGAAACATTGATGTGAGAGACGCATTAATTGGTTGCCTCCCACGTGCACGCCGACTGGGGCCAGGGATGGAGCCTGCAACTGAGGTATGTACCCTTGGCCAGAATCAAACCCGGGACCCTTCAGTCTGCGGGCCAACGCTCTAACCACTGAGCAAGACCAGACAGGGCTCAAACACCTTTTGATTACTGACCCTGAGCGTGCTGTGATGCGGACCGCTTCTTCATCATCTCTAGATCAGGCAATCTCAAGAACGAGGAAACTCATGGAATCTGTACTTTCTGGAGGTGATGCAGGAGCCAAGCCAATGGGAAAGGCTGGAAATAACAATATAATGAGATATTATAATTTAGGTACAGCTTTAATATATTGAAATGATTAGTATAGTAACACAAAAGTAATTCAGCGTAAAAGGAAGTAAAAGACTGCTGGGTCACTAGCAGGATTATTCTAGGCATCAAAGTGCTTCAACTCATTAATCCGGTAACAATGCTGGCACCATTGCTGCTATTTTGAATGTCAAATATATTTAATATTAACATGTGCACGGTCTATTTGCACATATATATATTTTAATATATCTTTATTGATTTCAGAGAGAGGAAGGGAGAGGGAGAGAGAAACATCAATGATGAGTCATTGATCGGCTGCCTCCTGCACGCCCCTGACTGGGGATGGAGCCCGAAACCCGGGCCTGTGCCTTGACTGGGAATCGAACCCCGATCGCCTGGATCCTAGGTCGATGCTCAACTGGTGAGCCACACCCGGCCGGACTCTATTTGCATATTACTGTCTTACCAACTGCTATCAATTCTGGAAGGTCAATAATTAGGAATTAAATTGACGTTACAGGAATATAAAAATGACTTTTAACTTCCAAATCGGATTGAAGTTTGGAAATTCTCAACTCTCTTTCACATACTGTTCCCCGCCCATCCTTCCTGGCTGGCTGACACGTCAAAAGAGGCGCCTGCCATTCCCACCAGCACTGGGAACATGGAGTTCAATAAGCTGTGCATTCGGGGCCACAAAGGCGAACATGAGGCCACCATACAAAGAACCCCCACACACAAGCACAGGGCATTCCCGTTCCCACACCAGCAGAAGACAAAGCCTACTTCATTAGGCTTCTCCCACTGGCACTGAAGTGGGAGCTCTGTACGGGCCCGAGGCAACACCACACGGGCTCCCATCGCTGTTTTCTTTGGTATGCCTGCTCATCAGTGCCAGGCAGGCTGTTACTTACAGGTTTTGTTCCCTGTGCTGGCTATCGGAGCGCTGTCTCTTGGCTCCAGAGCCGCTCTTGACTCGACTCTGTTTTGGGCACAGACTGCAGATTGCCAGCTGATACTGCTCTAAGGAGAGTTAATGGTTTTCACACACACTCCCACACACACAAACACATGTACATTCAGAGATATACACAATACATGTCACACATACATACACTCAGAGACATACCACATACACACCACACATACCCCACATACATGTATACTCAGAGGCACACATCATACACACACCACATACATGTGCACACATGCACTCAGATATACACACACACATACATGTATACTCAGAGATACACACAGGCACTAGATACACTTAAACTGTCATTCCATAATATCAGAATAGAAAAAAGCAGAGCGACTTTTTTTAACTTGGAACTTTAATTATGTACATAAATAGCAACATGAGAACAAGAAGTTCTAAGGCTTGTACATTCTGTAGGTGAAAAGATTTCAGATTAGTCCCTTTGTTATGTGGCATCACCCAAGGTAACAAAGAGGCCTAGTTTAGGTTTTCCTGAAGAAGAAAGCCAGTTGCTATATTCAATACTGACTTCTCTTCCATTCTTCTGTAGAAATACTGGTTTATTGTATGGAGTTTCCAATGTTCACCTACAACTGAAAGAAAAAAAATAAGTAAACTGTGCCAGAAAAAATAAAAACAACTCTACAATTTTGCAGTTTGAAAATTCTTTAGGTTTACATAGAGAAATCATAACAAATATTTACATTACCATTATATGACCATGAGGCTCATAAGGAGCAAGAGCAAAGTGTAATTATTCCCATTTTACAGACAGGTAAACTAAATGTCAGAAAGGTTTTGTGTTTCATCAATACTACATTCAGATTCTTGACTGGCTGTGTACCTGAGCTAATTAAACTGATGGATGGATTTATAAATAAAAAATAAATGCCTAGCCCTGGTCGGTATGGCTCAGTTGGTTGAGTGTTGTCCTGTGCACCAAAAGGTGGTGGGTCCAATTCCCAGTCAGGGAACATACCCAGGTTGCAGTTCGATCCCTGGTTGAGGTGCATGCAGGAGGCAACCAATCAATGTTTCTCTCTCACATCGATGTTTCTCTCTCTGTGTCTCTGTGTCTCCCACACTCCCTTACACTCTCTCTAAAAAAATCAATGGAAAAAATATCCTCGGGTGAAAATTAACAAAAAATTACTATAAACTGGAAACAACCTATATTAATAAGGATTCTATAGATCATGGTAGTCCATACTAGGAAATTATTATGCAGCTAAAGGAGGAACGAGGTAGATCTACAAGTACCAACAGGGAAGGATGTACACAATATATTAAGTGAAAAAAGGCAAGTTCATTCATTCCATATAGTTAAACACAGCACTGTCTATGAAGTATTCTTACCAAACAATTGAACCTAAATCTGATTAAGCCTTTAGATCCATCAGTTTATAGGAAATGCAGAGAAGAGAGGAACCAAGAGATAAACACAATGACACTAAATGGATGTGCTCAGCCACAGCCACAGCCACAGCATGGGAAATTCTAAAGGACAAATAAGCTGAGGTTTTCAACAAATAAACGCCAAGAGAAAAATGAGGGAGAAGGACCTATTACAGTTTAAAAGGGATTTAAGAGACCTATCAGTCAAATGCAGTGAGCTGATCTTGCTTAGATCCTGATTCAAACAAACCAAGTATAAAGGTTATTAATGAGACAATCAGGGAAGTCTGCATACTGTCTGGTTATTAGATGATATTAAGGAGTTAATGTTAATTTCTTCAGGTGTGATACTATTGTGATATTTGCCCTCATGGAGTTTCCAGTGTTCTCCTAAAATAATATAAGGACTATGATCGCATTCTGTCAAAAAAGCAAAAGCATGTATAGAGGCATATTCACCCACAGGGAAACCAGCTGGGATGATGTAACAGAATATTAAGAGATTACCTCCAGGAAAGGAAGAAAAGGCAAGTTTAAAACTATTTATCTAAAAAATTTTCTTTACATAAATATATATCACTTGTATAATTAAAAATACATCTCTAATAAAGATCTAAAAAAATAATGAAATCAAGGCTATGTATAAGTTGAACTCTGGCCCAGAATTTTTAATATGTTTTTACTGATTTCAGAGAGAGGAAGGGAGAGGGAGAGAGAGAGAAACATCAATGATGAGAGTCATTGCTGCCTCCTGCACGCCCCCGACTGGGGATCGAGCCAGAAACCAGGGCATGTGCCCTGACTGGAAATCGAACCAGGATCTCCTGGATCCTAGATCGATGCTCAACAGCTGAGCCATGCCATCTAGGCTGGCCCAGAATATTTTTCACACAGTTTCCCTTTATGCCATGTCTCATTGTCCTTGTACAGAAAGATAATTCAGTGAAAACTCTCTGGAGGACAAGTGTATCTTCCTCACTGCTCGCCCTCTAGTCTGTCTTCTAACTGCACATCGGATGCACATCTGGTCCCACTCGCCAGAGATGCCGATTCTGGGGTGGGGCCTAGGCCTCTGCCTTTTAACGAGCTCCCCAAGTAATTTGTTTGTATAACATAATTTGAGACCTGCTGACTTGGGGTGACTATATGAAGAGCTGTCATGTGAAAGCGGATCTGAATTTGTTTTCTGTGGACCCTGATGCAGGATCAGGACCACTGTGTAGGAGTTAAAAGGAGGCATATTTTTGCTTAGTATAAGAAACAGCTTCCTAAAAATCAGAACTATCCAAAGATGGCTGCCCTGTGAGGTGAGTTCTCTATCAGTGGAGGTGAAAAGTGGGAACACACACTTGAGGCTGGGAGTTGGGCGAGATGACCCTTCTCAGATTCAAAGATTATATGATTGTCTAGGTCTCCAAAATTAGGGAGAGAGCTTGAGAAAGAAAATCCTCAAACCTGGGGCTTTCATGAATTTTAAATCACAGCCATAATTTACAACAAATGTAACACTAATATAAAAATGTTTTATTATAAAAGAAAACTCATATTCATTGTGGAAAATTTAAAAATACAGAAAGTTATATAAAAGAAAAAATATAAAAATCATCTATAATTCTAATATAAAAAGATATATACAGTAGTCCCCCTTATCTGCAGGGGATACATTCCTAGACCCCCAGTGGATGCCTGAGATTGGGGATAGGACTGAACTCTATATATACTATGCTTTTTCCTAGATATGCATAGCTATGATAAAGTTTCATTTACACATTAGGCACAGTAAGAGACTGACAAGAACAATAACAAAATAGAACAATTAGAACAAAATACTGCAATAAAAGTTATGTGATCATAGTCTCTCCAATATCTTACTGTACTATAGGTACAGCACAGATAAGTAGGACCAAAGGATGATTCAAGTCCCGGGCAGGACAGAGCAGGATGGCACAAGATTTCATCACACTGCCCAGAATTTGTAAATTGTTTATTTCTGGAATTTTCCATTTAATATTTTTGGACCATAGTTGACCAAAAGTAACTGAAACCATGAAAACTGAAGTTGTGGATAAGGAGGAACTACTTAAATATTTTGCTGTATTTCCCGGTCTTTACCCTTTCTAAAAATGCATCATACTATCACCCTAGCTCAGTTGGTTAGAGCATCGTCTGGATATACCAATACTGTGGCTTTGATCCCCAGTCAGGGCACATACAGGAAGAAACCCATGAATGCATGGGTAAGTGGGACAACAAACTCATCTCTCTCTGTTTCTCTCTCTTCCTCTCTCTCAAATCAATCAATAAAATTTTTTTTTAAAAGTATCATACTATCCTGTTCTTCCTCCACTTAACAATCGTGTACATGTTCCCATGCAATTAAATATTATTAAAACATAGTAACATTCCTCTTTATGGATATACCATGATTGAGCCATTTGCCTGCAGTTGAATATTTAGATTGTTTCCAAATTCAATACAGTCTAATTACCAGGAAATCACAAGGGCTAGCATACAATTTTTAATATGCACACAAAATAATATTAATATAATCAGTGTTTTGTACGTAGGTACTCGATGAGTAAATATTAAACAAATGAATGAAAATAGTGAATTGAGTATGAGACCAGAAGAAATAAAACTCATTTTCTGACTTCATCTGATATCATCCTAAATTTCTCCAGCCTTAGGTTACTCAATCTTTACAGAATACTTACAACCATGAGCTCCCTGTGTCAATTACAATAACATCTCTATATAATTTTGAATTTCTCTACAACAGTCATACAGTCAACAAATGTGTAATGAATGACTATTAGATGAGTACAAGTGTACTAACTATAGTGAAGTTTGAA
The DNA here is from genome assembly GCF_964146895.1 of Miniopterus schreibersii. Classification (NCBI taxonomy): domain Eukaryota; kingdom Metazoa; phylum Chordata; class Mammalia; order Chiroptera; family Miniopteridae; genus Miniopterus; species Miniopterus schreibersii. The sequence goes on along the minus strand of NC_138104.1, from coordinate 93,744,412 downwards.
AAAAAGAAACCTAAGAAGTAATGGCATTTTTTTAATTGTTTGAAATCATAAATCACAACTGTCAAGTTCTGGCTTGTCCAAAAAACCCAGGTAAATCTCAGGAACAAACACAATTATATAAGTCATGGCACTTAAACCCAGAAATTAAAGATGGAATGAAACATTGTCCTGACCCTATGTTTCCATATAAAGTTGAAACTGCTATAATTAATTTATAGAATTAAATTAATTAAAGACAGCTCATTTTAGCTGGTGCTAACAATGCTAAAAATAACCACAGAGTTCTCCTATTCTTTACCTGATTCAAATGGGCAGAACATGGAGTATTCTACTTATTTCCAGGTGAATTCTTCACATTTCCTGGCTTGTAAAACAAAAAGTAAGAATATTAGTACAGTTTGAAAAGAAATAGTGAAACTTCTAAAGAAACAGAAGAACACCTCAAAGTGCCAGTCTTCAGCATTTGGCTGATATAAACACTAAATATTATTATAATGCAAAGTGACCCATTTCTCAGTAAACTTAAGGAATTACTAAGACTCCTGGAGGGCCCTGCTGCAGAGAGTGACTTAGGCACAGAGGAGAACAGGAAATAAAGCTCCATCAAATCTCACTATACAAAGTCAGGCCAACAGCTGATTCTGTTAAAAAAAATCAAATCAATAGTGAAAAGATTCCTTTACTACTTCATTCTATGGTCATTGTTAAAGGTTTTATAACTATGGGGATGCGTCCTGTAGGTGCTCTGCTCTGTGTATCATCCACCATAGGGGCCAAATCACAAAACATGTTTATTCTGAAAGAGCTTATAATCGGACCACACCCATTCTGCCTGACTGCCATCTGGGAACATATAATTAGGTCATGTCATCCATGAGAAGCGATGTAGGAAAGTTTCTAGTGGGCGAAGTTTATGTGCTACATGTTTAAGCCTTACTTTCTTTCCTCTATGTTTTTAAGACTTTAATTCTAAAAACACGTTAGTAAGACTTCACGTACATCAAGGATCTGAGCTCTCATGAGATGGCAACCTGAAAAACACTAAGCTACAGTTAAGAGGGCAATGGGGCTGTGATCTGTGGCTTAGACCTGGTGCAGGTTCTCCTATCCATGGGTGAAGGGGGGTGGTGAGAAAGCACAAACATGTGACTAATCCTGTAAGTTCCGAGCATGGTTTCTAGGCAGCTTCAGGCTTACTGGAGTGGTTGAGAAATGGCCTCTGAGCATGGGGATCAAACACCCTGGCGTGCCCAAGTTATACTGGTTTATACCCACTGTCCTAGCATAATTAATAGCGCCTCCTTTTGCTCTCTAGTGTATTCTAGTTGGGATGATAAATTACATGGTCACCCTATCTACAAACCATATCCACTTGAAGACTGAGTTCTGGAGAACAAGGCCATATGTACCCAGCCTACTTGTTGCTCTGAACAGGGTTCTACAGGACTCTCTGCCCGTGTGCCTTACTCTATTCTTCCTGAGACACTTTCTCTCTCTCTCTCTCTCTCTCTCTCTCACACACACACACACACACACACACACACAGCCCCAGAGGCCTTCCTGCTATTGCCCTTCCCACTTGCCAAGCTCATTCCTGGGATGAGACCTTTACAAAATGTACCCCTTGACCTAACCGACCAGTCCTGATTTCCGCCTGGCTAAATGCTACTCGTCCTTTAGATGGGCTCTCCCCTGCCCGCTGCCCTTTGATTTAGAGAAGAACCTTTCATTCATCTTCACAGCACCCACGAGCTTCCTGACCTGTGTAAATCTTTCACTCACGTCTGAATCCTTCACTAATACATAAGCCTCATGAGGGCACAATATCCCTAGTGTCTTCTAACACACGGCATTCAAACATTTGTATGAAAAAAGCTTGGGCATGTAATTAATGAAGAACAAAAGGAGTTAAAAAGACCTTATGGAGCCCTGGCCGGTTTGGCTCAGTGGTTAGAGCGTTGGCCTGTGGACTGAAGGGTCTCGGGTTCGATACCAGCCAAGGGCACGTACCTCAGTTGCAGGCTCGATCCCCGGCCCCGGTTGAGGCGTGTGCCAGAGGCAACCAACAATGTGTGTGTGTCTCTCTCTCACTCTCCCTTCCACTCTCTCTGAAAAGTGATGGAAAAAATATCCTTGGGTGAGGGTAAAAAAAAATGAGGCTCATGGAGGTGAGATAACCATGTCCAACAATTGGGTCTGTCATAAAAACTATGTGGTTCTCTACCGAGCTAAACATACTTTAGGTCTGAATTACCTTAACATAATGCTTGTCAAATATTTCTAGTGACATTCTTATATATTCTACTATCTATACTTGCCAGCATCTTAATCTCAAAAATATACAATGCTAAAATCATAAGCTTTTTTATCTTTTGGACATTAAGAAAATGGGCACATAAAAACATTCTTCTGGTTGAGGAAAACAACTCTGTTGCTAGGAAAATTTTCTTGTTTGGTTACATATCACTTATAGTATAACAAAACATGACTTTCAAGTATCTCACTAAAGAAATATTGAGCCCATCCACTGTACTACAAACCAGATCTCTCTTGGCAGAAACCTCCATGATCTCAGAAAAAACAACCTTCTGACTTCAAAAGACAGTTTGTGATTTAGCACAAGCCATTTTCAGAAAAATAATTTTATTTAAAATATTTTACAACTCGATCATTCTCCTTATACTCTAATTTAAATACATATCGGGTTTCATTGTTTTTTAGTAATCAATACACTTATTTAACCCAACATATCTAAAATATTATTTCAACATATAACCAATGTAAAAATAATGAGACAGTTCACACTCTTTTTATTTCTAGTGTGTCTTCTACATTTGCTGCGGTGTGGATTTATGCTTATAGCACACCTCGATTCCGATTAGCTACAGTTCAAGTACTCAACAGCTAGTGGCTGCCACAGCGAACTACACAGGGCGAGAGGAGTACACTAAACAGCACTGGGATGGTTAGTTTTATGTGTCAACTGAGCTACCCTACAGCAGAAGACTCACAGCAGAAAAGTCGTGTTTGTCCACAAACATGAATGATAATTTTTATTAGCAAAACTGAAACGTTTGTTTTAATCAAAACATTTCTTTCTAATTAGCATGCGCCGCCATGTGAAGAGGGGTTTCCAGCCAAACCCTGCGTACAGCAGTCCGCGGAACTATCTGAGTCTCTCGCCAGATGAATTACTCTGATCAATGACTTAACTTTTCCAAAATGCAGTTTCCTCATTTGGAAACTGGGATAAAAACAGAACCTTCCTCATGGACTCTTCAGGGGCAGAGTTCGGCGGCGCCCAGGGCCAAGTTCACAGCAAGTGCTCAACAAACATTATCTTTCCTAGGTGGCAGGCTGCTTTAGCTTTTTGGATGAGGAAATAAAAGGACAGAGGAGATTAAAGCTGGCTGCAGACGGAGTGGACCTACCTCGACACTCTCCCAGGACCAAACAGGAATTACAACTAAAATACAGAAAAATCACCCTGAATAATCAACTGCAACTGCAGAAGAGCTGGGGAACACCCTCATAACCAAGGAGGAAAAGGGGAGACCGCACAGAGACTGGTAGGAAGTGTGGAGGCGCGAGAGCACTGGCTGGGCTCCCACAGGCAGCAGCTGAAGGTCCCGGGGGAGATCTCAGCCAGGGGGGTTCCCACTGAGGACTCTGGGGCCTAAACCCCACACTGGGCTTCCCAGCCAAGAGCACCAGAACTGAGAAAGGTGCCCACATAACATCTGGCTGTGAAAAGCAGCCGGGTTTCTATCTGCCAGGGAGAGACGGCTGGAAACACAGGTTCCCTCTTAAAGGGCTAATGCACAAAGTTTCCTGTGCAGCCACTCACCTTGGGCTCCAGCAGAGGGAGGGAAGAATGGACTGGAGCAGTGTGAGGAGAATCCAGGGTTTTGGGCTCTGGAGACAGAGCTCAGAGGGCACCCCTCTGCATTCCTGTGCTGAGTCATTCTCCCATACCTTCCAAGAAGCTTTTGCCAGAGGGGGAAGCGATTGCCCCACCCTGCTGGAAAACCTCTCGCCCTACCCAGAGGAGTTTCTATAGCTCGAGGCTCATTAAGAGAATCAGATTAATTAGCCTACAGCCGGAGGCAGACTTCAGGGTCCTTTGAGTTTTTGCCTGATCTGATTCTGGACCTGGGCCTTGGAAAAGCAGACTTTGGTGTGCGTCTTGGTCCTGTCCAAATGCACCCAGCCCCAACAGAGAGGACCTCAAGCCGTGGGTTGTTGATAGCTCCAAACAGAGTACTCAAGGCTAGTCACAAACATCGTCTGACATTGGCCTGCACCAGAGACCCTCCAAAAAAACTGAGTCTCCTAGCAGGCCTACCTAATACATAGAAACAAACCCAAAGAGGCCACCAAAATGGGGAGACAAAAAAACAAGCCCCAAATGAAAGAACAAGAGAAGTCTCCAGAAAAAGAGCTAAATGAGACAGAGATAAGCAATCTATCAGATACAGAGTTCAGAATACTGATTGTAAGAATGCTCAACAGCATGAAGAAAAGATATGGAAACTATGAAGGGAATTAAGAATGACAGCAGAAACAAAGAATACATTGGAAGAAATAAACATCAGATTAGAGGAAGCTGAGGATCGGATCAGTGAATTAAGAGGACGGGGTAGAAAAAAATCACTCAATCAGAGATCCAAAAAGAAAAAGCAATTAACAAACCAGAGGACAGTTTAAGGGAGCTATGGGACAACATGAAATGTAACAATATTAGCAACACAGGAGTGCCAGAATAGGTAGAAAGTAAGCAAGGGTTAGAGAACCTGTTTGAAGAAATAATGGCAAAAAACTTCCCTAACCTGGTGAAGGAAAAAGTCACACAAATTCAGGAGGCACAGAGAGTCCCAAGCAAGAAGGACCCAAAGAGGCCCACACCCACACACATCATAATTAAAATGCCAAAAGTTCAAAACAGAGAATATTAAAGGAAGCTAGAAAAAAGCAATCTGTTACCTACAAAGGAGCTCCCATAATGCTGTCAGCTGACTTCTCATCAGAAACTCTACAGGCCAGAAGGGAATGCCATGAAGTATTCAAGGTAATGCAAAACAAGGATCTGAAACCAAGACTACTTTATCCAGCAAGACTATCATGGTGAAATAAAGATAGATGGTGAAATAAAGAGCTTCCCAGACAAAAAAAAAGCTAAAAGAGTTTATCACCACCAAACCAGCATTGCAGGAAATGTTAAAGGGACTGCTGTAATAATAAGAAATAGAGAGAGAAACAGGCATAAAGAATTAAAATGGCAATAAATAAGGAGCTATCCATAATAACTTTAAGGACTTTAAGGGACAGATCAACAGCAATAGAGTCATAGTTGTGGACTTTAACACACTACTGATTTCCACTGGATAGATCTTCCAGATAAAAAGATAACACAGAAACAGTGACTAAATCACTAGATCAGATGGATTTAACTGATATTTACAGAACATTTCACACCAAAGCTGCAGAATATACATTATTGTCAAGTGCACATGCATCATTCTCAAAGATAAGCCACATATGTTGGGACACAAAACCAGTCTCTACAAATTCAAGAAGATTGAAATCATATCAAGCATCTCAGATCACAAGAGCATGAAATTAGAAATCAACTACAGTAAACACACTCAAAAACATTCAAACACATGGAGGATAAATAACATGTTACTAAACAATGAATGGGTTTCCAACAAGAAACCCATTAAGAAAGAAATCAAAAACTTCCTAAAAACAAATGAAAATGAACACACAACAACCCCAAATCTATGGGACACAGTGAAAGCAGTCCTAAGAGGGAAGTTCATAGCACTGCAGGCCTACCTCAAAAGGCCAAAAAAAAATTTAGTAAACTATCTAACCCTACAACTTAAAGAATTAGGAAGCTCCCCTGTGAAGCCATCGGACCAGGGCTTTTGTTTGCTGGGAGTTTTTTTTATTACTGCTTCAATTTCATCAGTTGTTATTAGCCTATTCAGGTTTTCTGATTCTTCCTGATTCAGTTTTACATGATCTCATTCATATGTGGAATCTAATAAACAAAATAGACTGAGGAACAAAATAGATCCAGAGGCATAAAAGCATGGAACAGACTGATGAATCTCAGTGGGAAGGAAGGAGTGGGGGAGTGGGTAGGGAGAGATTAATCAAAGAACTTATATGCATATATGCATAACCCATGGTGAAGGCCTGGGAGCAGGGTGTATTCAGGGTGAAGGGGATCAATGGGGGAAAAAGGGGGAATATCTGTAATACTTTCAACAATAAAGATAAATTTTAAAAAATAAAAAATAAAAGGGTAAATGACCTGTTAAAGACTCCAGTGAAATTCCAGTTCACTAAATGTGGCAGGTAGAATAATGCTCCCCCTCCCCTGCAAGATGTCTGCATCCTAATCCTGGAACCTATGACTGTGTTACTTTATAGGGCAGAGGAGAATTAAGGTGGTAATGGAATTAAGGTTGCTAATCAGCTAACCTTACAATGGGAGATTATCTTGGATTATCTGGGTGGGTCCAATGGAATCACATACATTCCTATAGTCTAAAACAGAGGCAGAAGATGGGGTCAGAGAAATGGGAAATAAAAAGGACTCAACCTGCCTGGCTGGAGTGGCTCAGTTGGTTGAGAGTTGTCCCATGCACCGAAAGGCTGCCGGTTCAATTTCCAGTCAGGGAACATGCCCAGGTTGCAGATTTGATCCCATCAGGAAGCGTACAGAAAGCAACCAATAGATGTTTCTCCCTCACATCGATATTTTTCTCTCTCTCTCTTCCTCTCTATAATAAAAAGGACTCAAGTGAGGCTGGTGTGGCTCAGTGGTTGAGCATCAACCCATGCACCAAGAAGTTGCCAGTTGATTCCTGGTCAGGGCACGTGCCTGGGTTGCAGGCTTGTTCCCCAGTATGGGGCGTGCAGGAGGCAGCAGCCGATTGATGTTTCTCTCTCATTGATGTTTCCATCTTTCTCTTCCTCTCCCTTCCTCTCTAAGATCAATAAAATCATTTAAAAAAGGACTCAACCTGCAGTAATTGGCTTTTAAGATGGAGGAAGAGGGCTATGATCCCAGGAATTGTGCAACCTCTAGAAGCTGGGGAAAGTCCCTCAGCTGACAGAAAAACAGATCTTGGGCCTATAAGTGCAAGGAACTGAATTCTGTCAAAAACCTAAATGAGCAGGATTCTCCCCTAGACCCTCCAGAAGGGACTGCAGCCCTGCTGACACCTTGATTTAGCACCAGGTTTCTGACCTAGAGTCTAAGATAATAAATTTGTATTACTTTCAGCCAGTAAGTTTGGGGTCATTTGTTACGCAGTAATAAAAATCTAAAACATTGATAGGAGGACTCTTGATTAATGGGGATAAGCCCTATGGCTTCCTTTTCCATCAGATGTTATCTTGTCAGGCAGAAGTGAAAATGTGCAGTGTCATATGACATCTATCATGGCTAGCTTGCTAGTCTGTCCATTTTATGTGTTTCTCACATGGCTAATCTCACTTAATCCTCAAAACGGCCCCCATGAGCTACTTCCCCGATTTCCCAGAGCTCTGGAGCAGTTTGCAAAAGGTTTCCAGTCTTGTAAGAGGTGGGGCGGGGAGAGAGCCTGGCACACTCACTGTGGATTCCACTCTCTTGGTCTCCAGGTCCACCTTCTCTGATACCAAAAGTGTATACCTTTCAAAACAGATGATCATTTTTTTCAGGATTACTAAACTTTTAAAAAATATATATCTTTATTGATTTCAGAGAGGAAGGGAGAGGGGGAGGGGGAGGGAGAGAGAGAGAGAGACATCAATGATGACAGAGAGTCACTGATCGGCTGCCTCCTGCATGCCCTGACTGGGGATCGAGCCCGCAGCCCAGGCATGTGACCTGACCAGGAATTGAACCGGTGACCTCTTGGTTCATGGGTCAATGCTCAACCACTGAGCCACATCGGCCAGGCTCTTATTTTTGTTTTTATTTTATTGTGGTGAAAACACTTAATATAAGATCTACCCTCCTGACAAATTTTAAGTGCATAATACAGTAGTGTTAACTATAGACATAGTGTTGTACAGCAGATCTCTAGAAGGTAGTTATCTTATATACCCACTGAACAACTCCCCATTTCTCTCTGCCCCAGCCCCTGGCAACCGCCATTCTACTCTCAGCTTCTGCTGAGTTTGATTTTAGATACTTCATATAAGTGGAATTATGCAATATTTCTCCTGTGACTGGCTTATTTCAAAGATGATTATTTTAAATCATTTAAATAGCATAACTTATAGCTATACTGGAGTATGTTTAGAAGGCTAAAGAATTTCAAATAGAGGAAGAGAAAGCAGGACATATTTACACAGGGTGGTGGCTTCTGCTTCCCTTTAATATTCCCACTGAGGCAGCAAGGGCCTGAATACAACTATTAAAAACTCAGCTTCAGAAGTTCGACTCAGTTTTCAAGTTAGTAACGAGTTTATATATTTCCTTATATTTTCCTGCCCTTTAAAGAATTAAGATTTTTCTTTTTAGTTAGTGTTGGACTCTAACAGTCATTCTACAATTCTTTAATAGTAACTTGTAACTTCTTTTAAAAACCTAGTAAAAACTAAACATGACATTTACTGAGACATACTGCTGTGTTTGGCTAATTATAGGACAACTCCAAAAGAGCCATCTGTGATCCCTGGGCCTAACACCTACAACTGGCCTCCATCTCTGATACTCAGACTGGGACTATTCTGAAAGAGTTTCAAATTAGCAATGGACAGTCAATAAATAGTCCCATGCTTTTATTAAGCTCCTAGAGTCAAGGAATGAAAACCATAATGGAAAAAATCAACAAAGCAATTACATAAGAACTTCTGATAATCAAAAGATACCAAAACTGAAAAGACAAGCCTCAAATTGGGAGAAGACATTTGCAAATATGTGACCAAAAATATTAGTATCAAGGGAAAAAATAAAGAACTTTTATAAATCATTAAGAGAGGGACAAACAACCCATATAAAAAATGGCCAAAAAAAAAAAAAAAATGGCCAAAAGACATGAACAGACACTTCAAGAAGAAGAAATCAATAAACCCATGAAAAGATGCTCAACCTCACTAGTAATCAAGGAAATGTCCATTAAAACAACAATGAGAAATTCTGGGACCATTTTGTCATACCAGAAAATGAGGAAACGACCACAGATTACTTGGGTCGCATCAAAAGGACTAATAGCTTCCCCTGGCTGGTGTGGCTCAGTTAGTTGGAGCAGCATCCTGTGCACAGAAAGGTTGCCGGTTCAACTCCCAGTCGGGGCACATACCCAGGTTTTGGGTTCGATCCCTGGTCAGAGAGCATACAGGACACAACCGATCGATGTTCCTCTCTCACATCGATGTTTTTCTCTCTCTGCCCCACCCTCTAAAATCAATAAAAACATGTTTTTTAAAGTTAGAAAAAAAGACTCAGAGCCAACTTCTAATGGTAAAAATGGGACAATTTGAACTTTAATAAGGGTAAGAATTACAAAGCATTCAAACCCCAAAAGCTTAAATCTACAAATTCATAATGATATTTTAAAAAAACTGGTGACCTTCTGAGGGTGAGGGGGAACCAATTCATTACTTTTATAACTGGATAAATAAGATTTTTAAAAATCAAGCATTCGTCCTGTCTTTCCCATAACTGGGTAACTAACGAAACTGTAGATGAGGGAAAGTGGTTCCTTAGTAAAGTACTCCAGCTAATATGTGAAAATGAAATGATGGAAGTAGAAAAACACCATTTTCTAAGTCCAGTGAACCAATGGGTCTAGGCATTGAGCATCAACAGCCGCTAACACCAAAATAGCAAAGAAAAAACCAGACGTATGTGCCTACATAGACCTACTGCCTTGTCAACGGGATCAAACATAACCCTGATTAAGCAGCTTCTGGATCCAGCTGCCAATCTGCAGAAAATGCAGAGAAGAGAAGAGAGGAACTTGGTCAACTGCGCCCTGAGTGTGCAATTAGCAAAACCCAAACTGCTGGAAATTTTACAGGTCCAACAGGACAGGTTCTTTTAACAGATTCATTGTAAGGAAAATAAAAGAATAGAAGGGGAGCCTGTAGATTAAAAGTGACTTAAAAGGCAAAAAGAAGAAAAAAGAAACAGACATAAAAGATATATGAAGTCAGAAATAATAATAGGCAAGACTAAAGTGACAGGGATCAATACTTAGGTGAAAAAGCCACAGAGAAAGAGGAGGGAGTTATCAGTATAAAAGTCAGGAAGAGGGGTATTTTTAGACCGGGGAAGAGGGCTGTGACTGGGGTGGGCTACATTCAGGGGCTTCTGGGGTGGCTGGCAAGGTTCTAGTTTTTTGTCCTAGATGATGGATACAAGGGTGTTTACCCTATAATTCCCTCAGCTGTAAAAAAATTAAATTGTTGAAGGAAAGCACATTCTTGGGGTAACCGGAGAAATCGGAATGTGGACTGTACACTAGGTAATGTTCGTGTAAACAATGAAATGCTAACTTTCCTCAGTAAGATAATGAAACTGTGATTACATGAGACAATGTCCATGTGCTTTAGAAAGGCACACTGGGTGGGAAAGGCAATGATACCTGCACTAACCCAAATGGTTCAGAAAAATAAAAGTGTGCTTGAGCACTCATGTGTCCAATCTAGTAAAAGTGATGTGCAGACCCTCTGGATTAGGAATCTCAGCCTGGTAAAACTCTTAATAAACCATGGCACATGTACAAAAATGCCCACAGGTCTGTGTGCAACAATATAATGAAAACCACCCAACTAGCCATCAACATGGGCATTTTCCCAGAAAGAAATATTCTACAGCAGTGAAAATGAAGAAATTACAGCCACACCCAGCCAATAAACATAATGTTAAGGGAACAAAACAAGTTACAAATAGCACATATAGTAAGACTCCCTCTAGATAAACTCTATATATTGATTTATGTTTATATATATATTTAAATTATAAAGGCAAAAACAGGCAAGCTCAACTACAGTGTTTTAGAATATATACATATGTGGTTAAATTAAGAGAAAAATTTAAAGAAAAACGAATGAAAAACAAAATTCTGGATAGTAGTTCCCTCTGGGGAAATGGAGGGGCCCATGAAGAACTTAAAAAGCATTGGTAATTTCCTATTTTTAAGGGTGGATGGGTGATTGGTATATGTGTGGTTGTTTAATTGTTTGATTTTAAAATGTATATATACAATTGATACTTGAACAACACAGGTTTAAACTACGTGGGTCCACTTACATGCGATTTTTTCCAGTAAACACCTGAACTGTTTTGGATCCAAGGATGGGAATCCATGGATGCAGAGAGCCGACACTACGCATTGATCTATATACCATTTTACATAGAGGATCTGAACATCCACAGATTTTGGTATCCTCAGGGGGTCCTGGAACCAATCCCCCACAGATACCGAAGGACAACTAAGTTTTGGGCAAGTCAAAAGTTATACATTGATTTTCGACTAGGTTGGGGGTCGGCGCCCCTAATCCTAGTGTTGTTCACGGGTCACCTGTATATTATATGTTCTATGTTTGCTTTTTTAAAATCTTCACTTGAGGATATTTTTTCTATTGCTGTTCAGAGAGAGTGGAAGGGAGAGAGAGAGAGACAGACAGAGAGGGAAACATAGATGTGAGAGAGAAACATCAATTGGTTGCCTCCCACATATACCCCGACTGGGGCTGGGGATTGAGCCTGCAACTGAGTTACATGCCTTTGGCCAGAATCGAACCTGGGACCCTTCAGTCCAAGGGCCAACGCTCTAACCACTGAACCAAACTGGCTAGGGCTTATATGTTCTATTATCTCAAACAAAAACAAACCCTAGACCACCCTAGAATGACAATATTTCTGGACACACCCATCTTTGCTTCACAGTTCTGACAAAGAGTTCACTTTAGCTGAAGCACACAAATTTCTCTTAACTGACCAATGACAATGACTGACATGGAAGATAACCTCATCCAAACTTTATTGTTACAGGACTCAGTGCAAACATTTAGAATTCCTAAAATGGAAAAGGGATATGGCAGAACAGAAAAATGCCACAGACTTATTTAGGGTCTTTGAGAGTAATACAGCTCTATGGGAAATAATAAAATTGAGAACTGAGCCATCATTAATACCACTTAAAATTTCAGGGTCTTGTTTTACACAGAGTGTCCAAAAATTTCTTTGACTATTTGTGATCAATATCATGTACATCTGTTACATCATTATAGTACAAACAATTATGAATTACATTGCACCTAATAGAGATTGGTAATGGAATCCTGACTTTAAAACCAACTTCCAAACAAGCTTAGAAACAAATAAAACTTTCCTTCATAAAGTGTTCCCCAATTTCCATCAGAGAGAGTTTCCACCCTCGCCAGTTTAGCTCAGTGGTTAGAGTGTAGGCCCTTGGACTGAACAGTCCTGGGTTCATTTCTGGCCAAGGGCACTCACCTCAGTTGCAGGTTCGATCTCCGGCCTCAGTCGGGCCGCGTGTGGGAGGCAACCAATTGATGTGTCTGTCTCACATCGATGTCTCTCTGTCTTTCTGTCTGTCTCTGTCTGTCTGTCTGTCTCTCCCCCCCTTCCACTCTCTCTGAAAAGCAATGGAAAAAATATCCTCAGGTGAGAGAGAGAGAGAGAAAGACAGTTCCTGGGCCCTAAAAGATTCCTGTTCCAGGGTAGCTTAAATCTTTGTTCTCATTAATAAAACAAAAAAAAAACACAAAAAAACAAAACACTGAAACTGACAAAATCAAACAAAAGGAAGGTAGGGGAATCAATAAAAAACAATGGCATTTCCCTATAAATTAATTCCTGAATTCTAAGTATATCAAATCTGGAATTAATAGAGCCTTCTATTTTTCATTTAAAACTTGTGCTAAATGTTTATGTGCTCAGCACTGACTTTATTACCTATTGAGAACAGACAGCTGTCAAGAAAATTATGCTTTGAAAGTAAACAAATGGCAGAATGTAAGTTCTTCATGACTCTGGGGTTAGGAAGCGAGAGAAAGAAGTGTAGAGCAACCACAAGCTAATTAGACATCTTGACTGTCTCACTCCCCTTAACCATCTCACTCCCCAAACGCAAGCATATAAATTTGAGTAGCTTTAAAATCTGACATTTTCAAATTATCAAAAAAATGCTGGCCTGTTTGACTTGCATTCCAACCACAGTCCTGTTGCTTGTGCACTGGGCTGAATCAGAGCAGAAAAAACTATTTCCAAGCAAGAGGCTCCAGGGGCAACCTACCTGGCTTTGGAGTGCATGTGTCTGCCTGACAACACAGTGAACACTCAGAACTGAGGCTGGGTTTCACTTTCCACACTTCTTTCTAGGGCTGTGTAGAGCTTCCCTGACATTCTTTTATTTTCTTTCCCATATAAAAATCAGTGTGGACTTGCCCTGGCCAGTGTGGCTCAGTGGTCAGGGAGTTGGCTGGTGGACCAAAGGGTTTCAGGTTCGATTCGTGGTCAAGGGCACATACCTGGTTGCATGTTTGAATCCTGGCCCCAGTCAGGGTAAGTGAGGGAGGCAACCAATTGATGTGTCTCTCTCACATCGATGTTTCTCTCTCCCCCACTCCTCCCTCCCTTCCTTCCACTCTCTCTAAAAATCAATGGAAAAAATATCCTTGGGTAAGGATTCACACACACACACACACAAAAAAAAAATCAGTGTGGACTTAAGGAATTTTTTAAACAGGAAAGGAAGCTTCCAAAGAAAATGTCAGAGAAATGAAAGTAACACAATGAACGTTTACTCTTTAAAAGGGATTACCAAACGGCACTTGATATTAATACAGAACTTCCTACTCAAGAGCTAGTTTACATAGGCTCAGTAGAGACTAATTCCTTTAGAAACCAGTACAAAAATTAGTCAAGATTTCACTGGAAGTGGTGATGGCCAGAGGGAGGGGTGAGGGGGCTGGGCAGAGGTGGGACATCTGTAATAGTGTCAACATAAAGAAAACAAAGATAAAAAAAGATTTCACTGGAAGATTATTTATGTATTCAATGAGGAGGGCTTTTAATTTATTCTATAAATTACTTCCAGATTTCCAAGTTCTGGATTTTACCTTTGAGACAGTTATTTATATTTTTAAAAGAGTGTTGTGATTTGAGATAGGAGTCAAAATAAACTTCCTTCGGTTTACAATGTAGAAGGTATGTTAATATAAGCGTTCTAACTCTTCCTTAGCTAGCTATGCCTCTGAGCGCCGGGAGGAGACATGATGCCTGTTCTGTACTCAGTCCTCCAGATCAGGGAGAGAGAAAATTCCAGTAAACATGGGCAACATCCAATCATCAATGTGGCTGCGAGGAGAGATAAAAGGTGACACCGCCTTACAGTTTCGCAACTTCCTCCCTGTCACCTGTCCATCAGCCAGCACAGAGAACCTGGCCTGTAGCTGAATGAGTGAAAGAGCAAGGAGTCTTGGTTATTTGTCCTTTGTCGGGGAGCAAGGTATGTTCCCTTTGTATCCAGTTTTGATAAAACTTTCAGATAATATGCTACACTTTGAGCAAATTATAAATACAATACAGGGGCAATTATGGTCTAGGACTGCTGCGGAAGGCATTTTATGGTTACCACCTCTTCAGCCCTGCTGTTAAGAAGCAAGAGCACAGAAGTTCTCTGGCTCCTCCACTACGGTCATCGGTCGTCAGAGAATCTGAGCGAGAGGCGTGACAAATCAACAGAAAAGGCCAGCTTGAGCGATAGGGTTATCAAGAATTTCACAAAACCCTAGGAAACTACACATTTAAAGCAAAAGGAAGACAATGAAAAAGCTCTTTCTCACCTTCTGGAAGTTCTCCTTCCACAAATCTTCTACGACTATGTATCCTCGTAAACCCCAGTCATACAGTTTCTCCCCACTGACCTTGAAACAAAATACAAAAGATTCACTGCTGGTCCATATGTGACTGGTAAGGAACAGAATTCTCCACTATTCTTTTCCCTATTTCCAACAGAACTGTATTTAAACATATGATGGCTATAGAAGTCTGGAGACATACACATTAAAACTGTGCAACATGGGCAAATAAAAAACAGTAAAAACAGAATAAGAAACATAGTTTGGTCGTATGTAGTTATCATTTAAAATAATCTGCCACGAATCAGGTGTATATTCCAAACTTTCACAATTTCAAGGAAAAAAATGTAGGAGATAACTGCTGGTATGGGAAATTCCTGAAACGCAGATGCAGAAAGGCGACTTGTACCTACCACATCTAGCACATAACAGCCAACCAAGTCACATTCGCCAAGCTGAAAACCAATCATTCATTTTAGGGTTTAGATAAAAAAATGGTGAACCCAATGAAGATGCTCCCAGTCTTCCCAGGTCCCCAAAACATAAAGTCTTCGAGTTGCTACAGGGATTTTGCCTCCTGACCCCAAATCCTTTCTACAACATCCTAAGATATAGGCGCCAGGGTCAAAGAATATTTGGGGGTCAGGTACCTTAAAAGGAACCTGTCCACCTGTGGCTAGCTAGCTTTAGTGGTTGGAAACTTTTTTCAAAGTATTGAGCTTTCTTTAAAAACCACGCTTCCAGTAATTTGCATTCATTGGTCCTATTTATGACAAAGAATGCTGATTACTCTTCCACATGACAGTAACGCAAATTTCTGAAGTTATTCTTTTATTCCTAATTTTTATAATAATTTATCCATATATAACATATTAGTTTACAAAACACATTCACATGAATTATCTCCATTCTATATAACAACCCTGTGTGGTAGGTAAGTAGGCAAAGATGATAAGGAAATATTCAGAGGCCAAGTGACTTGTCTAAGGTCATGGCGCTAGTAAAGCCAGCGCTTGTTGTAACCTGTTGGTTTCTTACAAGTCATATTCTTCCAGTTGCTCCAACTGTTCTTAAAATAAGGTGAGATTCTTGGACCCATAGGGAGCCATTTTGAGCATTCACCACATATATAAAATTGTTTTTGGTGTTATAAATTTCTGAGAGGAAAATAACATTCACTATCATTTTAAAGGTTTTCTACGGTACTTTTATCCAAACACTACTGAACAGAAAACAGAATGTATGTGATTAAGGGGCTTGTCCAAAGTGAGAGTATTCATTAAAAAACCACAAGAATTTAAACTGTGAAACAGGAACCAAATGATACTAAAACAATATCAGAAAATCCTTTTCAATCACTGATGCTTGTTTTGTTTTACTGTGGCAAAATACACGTAACATAACATAATATCTACAATTTTAACCATTTTAGGTGTACAATTCAATGGCATTAAATAATACATTCACAATGTTATGCAACCATCATTACTATCCATTTCTAGAACACTTTCACCATCCCAAAGAGATCATTAATGTTTTATACCTAGTGAAAATAAAGTTAATTGTTTTGTTCTGGCTTACCCTAGGTACAAAATAAATGACAAAACTCCTTCCCACTGACTTTAAAAATAAATTAGAATGCAACTCAGATTTGTATCCTACTATCTTGGTTGTGAACACCAAAGATCTTTTTCAACATATGCTATGGCATATAAGATTTTAAAAAGACCTACTCAAGGGGCAGCCACCTGTGCTTCTCAATCAGCTGCCAGGCCCACCCTATCCATTTATTGTTTAAACTATAGGAGGCTGACATGATGTTAGATTATTTTTATGATCTAGAGCAGGCAGAATGATCCTGTTCCTGAGCTGGGGCTGAAACAGGCAAAACAGTGTCTGCTTCCAGGGCTGCTACAAACAACATCAAGACCATGCTAGAGGGATCTTACTGGAATTTGCCACCAAAGCCATCAATTTCCCATAGCTAGAGCCACTAGGGTCCCATCTACAACTGTAGCATGATCCAGGAATCTAGACTCAATCCTGCCATGAGGACTCCAGGGAGCTCAGTGTCATGTCAGCCTGGCTCAGAGCCCTCAGAGCCCAATTGTGGTGACAGCACTGCTCCTCCTCCTCCACAAGTCTTTGTGTGATATGGAAGTTCTGGCAACTGGTCCCTTTCTCTATCAGCTGTCCAGGAACTCAAAACCTAGAGCCTGCTTTGCTCTTGCCAGTTTTCCATGGGATTCTATGCCTAGAGTCCCACTAAGTTCAGTCAGGAGGTCTGGGTTGGGGCCTGAGAATTTGCATTTCTTTTTTTAACTTAAAAAAATTTATTACTTATTTTTATCCAAAAGAATGTGTTTCTGCCCGGCCAGCATGGCTCAGTGGTTGAGCATTGACCTATGAACCAGGAGGTCACAGTTGGATTCCTGGTCAGAGAACATGCCCGGGTTGAGGGCTCGATCCCCGGTAGGGGTTGTGCAGGAGGCAGCCAATCAATGACTCTCTCATCATTGATGTTTCTATCTCTCGCTCCTTCTCCTTTCCTCTTCTGAAATCTATAAAAACATATTTTTAAAAAATCTTTATTAAAAGAAAACACAAAAGAATGTGTTTATCACAAAAATGTGATGACTACACCACCAACAGCAGCAAAGTCTGCAGAGCTACACTGTGTTCCCTGGATATTTCCATGTCCCAAAGGCCATGTAGGAGGAAAAGAGTAAAAGAAAAAATACTTAAAACAAATCCAAAACCCATGATGACTTTGGGAAGAGACATGACAGGACAGTTTCTGTCTTCTGTATTTCAGCAGTATCAAGTACAATTTAACTTGAGTAAACCCTTCATATCAACTCCAGCACGTTAACTGTACCCTGACTGTCAGCAGCAGTCAGCACAGTGGACTCCTATTTTCAAAAATCAGTTAACATGGATTCAGTCCCAGCTGGCGTGGCTCAGCGGTTGAGCATCGGCCTGGGATCCAGGCGATCGGGGTTCGATTCCCGGTCAGGGCACGTGCCCGGGTTGTGGGCTCGATCAATGACTCTCTCATCATTGATGTTTCTATCTCTCTCTCTCCCTCTCCTTCCCTCTCTCTGAAATCAATAAAGATATATTTTTTAAAAAAAAAAGATGGATGCAGAAGCAACTTCACCTGGTTGTATATTAATAATCCAGTGCACTCAATCAGCAGAGATATTAAACGAAGTGGCAAGGAAAGCAGTACCTGGAGTGCCGGTTTTAAAGGTTGTATGGAGGGGAACGATCAGAATTAGTCAGCTGTCCTAAGCCAGACAGAGACCTCCATGTTTATGTAGGATCACTGCAATTTGTAGACAAAAGGCATTTTTCATTTGTCCACATGGTTGGTTCCTGCAGGTTCCATGAGAATTTGCATTTCTAACAAGTTCCCAGGTGATCCTGATGTTGCTGGTCCAAGGACCATACTTTGAGACCTGCTGGTTCAGTGGTTATGGACTGAATTACTTCCCCCCAAAATTCGTATGTTGAAACCCTAACCCACAGAGTAACTTTATTTAGAGATAGGGTCTTTTAAAGTCAAATGAAGTTAGAAGGGTGGGGCTCTAATCCAATATGACTGGTGTCACTGTATGGTGGGGATGAGATACCAGAGATGCACATGTACAGTGAAAAGGCCATGTGAAGACACAGTGAGAAGGTGGTCATCTGCAAGCCAAGGAGAGAGGCCTCAAGAGAAACCAATCTTGCTGACACCTTGATCTTGGACTTCCACCCTCCAAAACTGTGAGGAAATAAATTTCTGTCATTTAAGCCCCACGGTCTGTGATGTTTCGTTAAGGCAGCTCAAGCTGACTAAGACATCAGCTTTAACCATGTTGCCTGCCATTGTGTTCTACTTGCCAGGATGCCATCAAGCTAAGGCCTGAAGGGTGAGAAAGGAGCAGCCAAATGAGAGCCCCGAGAAGGGTGCTCCCAGCAGAGGGGCCTGCACTCCCTGAAGTACCCCAGCAAGGAAAGCGAGGCCAGCTCCAGGACCAGGGAGAAGACATGGAGGGCCAAGCACAGGCCTGGGCCTGCAACTCCAAGGAGGGCAGGTTGTGACCAGATACACCCAAACTGAGAATGGACCATAACTATCAACTTTGGAATTTGAGTCTCTGGACTTCCATGTCAATAGGCAAAAAAAGGTATCTTAAGTTTTCTTTTATTAATATTCAAATTAGTGTGCATTCTCTGAAGGCCCATATGACTGATATAACGCTGAATGCAGAACTAAAGTTCATAGTGGAGAAAGACATTTAAATCTGCTGTATTCATTTATATGTGCAAACAAATTTTAGTCTGGTGTTATAAAAGCTATAAAATAAAATTAAGCAATAAACCCATACATACCTAAGCTTGATAAGGACACCTTAACTTACTGGGTCTAACTTACCTGGACAAATACGATGGCTTGTTGTGGATAATAAAGAGAGGCAGCTAATCCCATGAAACCAGGTGGGTACACCAGCTTCTTTATTTTTGAACCTATTAATAAAAGGTTGTGGACACTGTTAAATGATTCCATCTTTACCATCACAATTTGCCTAACACTGAGTAAAACTTCTTCGGTCCTAGACTGACAGAGTGTGCCCAACAATATCAAACATATCAAAAAGGACCACCACATTTTCATACCTTCAGTGAGATAGAATTCATACAATTCACCTGTTCAAAGTGTTTTAAAGTGTATAATTCAGTGGCTTTAGGATATTCACAGAGGTGTGCAACCATCACCACAAGCAATTTGAGAAAATTTTCATCAACCCCAAAAGAAACCCCACATCCATCAGCAGTCACCCCCAATTCCTCTTGCCCCCAGCCCTAGGGAACCACTCATCTACTTTCTCTCTCTAATGATTTACCTACTCAGACATTTCATATAAATGGAATCATATAATATATGTTCTTTGCGACTGGCTTCTTTCATCAGCGCAATGTTTAAGAGAGCCACCATTTTCAAGGAAGCAGGAAAAAAGAATGTTTTGCAAAGAAAAAACACATTATTTTGGCTTCTAAGGTTTATGTTCTTTTATAGTAAACTGGCTTCCTATTTACCTACTGAACACAAGTATTCCTCTCTTCTCCTTTCTAATACTCCATGATAATAACAGTGTAAGAATAAGATACAGACAAGCCCACAGCAAAATGAAAATGTGTGGGGGGCACTGACAGGTAAGTATCAACCAATTTTCAGAAAATGGCGAGTGGATGGAAGCAAGAGGACACACAGCCTTTAAGTCCTGAGGAGGGAGGGGCTGCAGTGGAGGAGGGAACAGGATGTCCCAGAAGCCCAGAGATGGCAGGTACTAGGAAGGGTGCAGAGGGCAACCAGCGATCAAGACAGGGGTATAAATGCAAGTTCTGTGCATGGGCCAGCTGACTTTCTCCTTCCCCCACGCCAGTCCAGGGCAAAACTGCCTGTGGCCAGGCGGCTCTCCAGGCAAAAATTTAAAAACTGGATGGAGTATCTCTAAAGAAGTGCCATGGATTTCTGTTGAGAACTAAGATCACTGGTGTGTGTGCACTGCATGTAAGTGCCTGAGAGTAGAGCCTTCCTGACTCGGGCACTGAGGGTAGGCGCCTCCCATATTAAGGTCAGTTTCCATTCAGCTCACCCTGACATAGAACCTGCCTGCCAGCAAGCCCCATCTATGCTCCAAAAGTTCCTATTGTCATTTCAATTGCTTTGTTCTTAAACATGACTGTACAACCAAGGATCACTAGTCATTTGAGGAAAGCCTATAAATATAAAAGAGAAGATTGAGCCCTAGCCAGTTTTGCTCAGTGGTTAGAGCATCAGCCCTCAGACTGATGGTTCCTAGGTTTGATTCTGGCTAAGGGCATGTACCTTGGTTGCAGGCTTGACCCCCGGCCCCAGATGGGGCACATGCGGGAGGCAACCAATTGATGTGTCTTTGTAACATCGATGTTTCTCTCTCTTTCTCTTCCCCTGCCCCCCTCTCTCCCCCCCTCTCTCTGAAAAGCAATGTAAAAAATATCCTCAGGTAAAGATTTTAAAAAAAGAGAGAGAGAGAAGATCAAGATAAGCAAGAAGGAAAAAAATGACCCTATAGGAAACAAAAGTTAAAAACAAAACTAAACCTGTAATTATGTAATTAAGTATCATCGAATAAATTCAAGAAGCTACTACATTTAAAAAAAGAGTTCTACGAAAAAGGAACAATCAGAGAACAAAAATGAGGTCTTGGAAATGACCAAGTAAAAAAAATTAAAAAGAATAAAATAAAATAATCAAGAAAATATGAGACATATAGGGTTAGTTTAAACAGCTCAATTGCTAATTCATATGAGTTCAGGAAGGAAAAGGATGAGAGTAAATTTCCAAACAAATACAAGATAGATCTCTTCCTCCAGCTGAAGACTGCAAGCCACCAAAATGCTCAACCAGGAATGAAACTATATGTAATCACAGCACCATGGAAATTCAGAGCACTGCAGATTAAGAGATCTTCAAAGCTTCCAGGAAAAAAATGAATCACTTCCAAAGGAGCAAGCTTCCATGCTGGTTGCTGACTCACATCTGCAATTCCTGATGCTAGAAGAAGTGGCCTTCAAAGTTGTGATGGAAAACAAACTCTAGGCCCAACAGAACTATTACTTGGTATGAGGGCAAAAAGTAATTTTCAGACCTGCAAGGACCTGGAAAGTTTACCTCCAACATAGGCTTTTTTGAAAGTGACTTAAGCATGTAGTTCAACAGCATGGCAGAGCAAACCAAGGAAATGATGACATGGAACGAGAAAAGAGGGTCACACCCAAGAGAGCATGGAGCCCTGTCCCAAGACAACAGCTGTGCTGAGTATCAGTCCAGACTGAGAGGATATGCTGCCTCGGGAAAAGGGGAATTGAACAGGACGGAGAGCTGGGAGAAACCTGAGAATGAGGTTAAGAAAACAGGTAGTAGGTAAAACAGGAAAATACACTTGAAATGAACTTGATATGAGAAACAGTTTCCACTGAGAGGCACAGGTTTTTATATGGGATGCATATACAGCATGTCCCAAAAATGTATATACACTTTAACAGCTGATAGCTCAGTTTTGAAAATGAAATGTATTTTAATAAACACTGCCTTTATAATTATTCAAAGTGTATATATACATTTTTGGGACACCCTATAGATGCTAGTGCAATGTATGTTATTAACGCTTACACAGAATAATGTGTAAGTGCTGTTTATTGGTTTTTAACTTTAAACAGGCAAATCCCCAAAGATGGAATGGGGGTTGCAGAAAAGAATACAAATATTATCAATCTAGACTCTTAATAAATTAATGTTTCTCTCCCTGTCCTATTGCCTTGATTGAAAGGATATAATTACTCCCAAAGAGAAAAGCCTGCCACACCCCTGGGATCCCACCTGTACACGAAGCTTTCAGCACCTGGGCGGCTCACACAGCTGAGGACCAAGTGAAGGGCAGCAAGCCTGCCAGCCTGCCATTTCTCACTCCTCCAGAGAAAGCCGATATGCAGCAGCTCTCGGGCCTCCGGCTCCTACTGGTTCACACAATGAGCAGGGACCCCAGAATTTCAGGAAGGAAATGCAACCTCCTGCCTCCGTCATCTCCATGCCCACACCTCCCAAGAAGCCAGTGGTCTGAGCTGTAACTATCAGCATTGCCAGAGGGGAACCACTGGCTGCCAGGGCTGGGGGGAGTCACCAGAGGGCCACAAGAGCAAGCAACAACCACCTGCCAGACCTTGAGAGGCCTGGCCGGGCCCAGTTCTTCTGAATGATCATGCACTCACCTCTCTTGTCACCACCACAGCCATGGCCATCCTCATCAACTAAGGCAGACTATCTTAGCAGATATGCTCAAGAAACCCTATCATATGGTCCAGCAAACCTTCTTTTGGGTATATACCCAAAGGAAATGAAATCAGTATCTCGAAGAGTTATCTGTACTCCCAAGTTCATTGCAGCACTATTCACAATGGCCAATACATGGGAACAACCTAAGTGTCTGACAATGGATGAATGGATAAAGAAACAGAAAATAAGACTAGAGAGCTCATGTATAGCAGGGTACCTATAGTTAATAATATTGAATCCTGGATATTTACTAAGAGAAAAGATTTCAAGTCCTCTCATCACACACACACACACACAAAACTGTAATTCTGGGAGAAGATATGTTAATTAGTAGCCAAGATTCCAATACCCTGGCCTTGGGATCTTCATAAATTCTGAACACTATCTAAATAAGACAGGAATGCTTTTCTGGACAGCTTTACAGAAACGGGGGGGGGGGGGGGGGGAGAAGGCGGAATTGGTTCAACTATTTCTCAAGCTGATTAGGAAAAATGAACTCTAAATTTAATTCTTACACAGATGGGAGGAGGGCACAGAAACTCCAATAAGAGTTCATTCCACAGGTTGGGGAGTGGCACCAATAGTGCTTCTCCAGATTCTAACATTATGGTTAAGGCACGTACAGCAGAGATTTTTTAAACTGGAGGAATGGGTACCAAACTAGTCTCTACACTAATCTTTTATGGGGATCTGATTACAAGGTTCATAAACTTTCTATTTTAGGAATTTTAGTAAAGTCTGGATTTCACAATCAGTGAAAATTCAAGTAGTTCATAAGAGATCCATTTCATTATTGTGAAGGGTTTTACCATCCTTTATTTCCTATAAATGTTTTATAATCCAGAAGTATACTAATATTTAAGTTGGCATTTGTTAGCTTTTAAGTGTTTAAAATTTTTTATATCCTCAAGTACTGAAGCTATAACACATCAAAAAATTTAATAAAATGTCTATGAAATCACTGTTCTACTTACTGTGATTAATAGCCTGATCTTAATAGTCAAACATTTTAAATCAGTGTCTCAGATATCACAGACTTTGGTTAACAAACATTCTCTCTTTCTGTACCAAAGAACAACAGCAATTTGAACAAGTAAATGTGCCTATAAAGGATAACTAATTTCTTTTTTCAACCAAGAGTATACAACTTTGCATTTTATGTTTTTTACACTTTCCATGTATGCTTAAAATCAAATATCCTGAAGGAAACAACCATATCAATTATATATTAAGAAGGCCATACTCAGGATCCAACTCATTATTCTGAAAACTGATGAATGAAAAGAAAGAACCAACTATATATCTTCTCTCTCCCTTATGAGCTGTTTTTTAAAAACCCACAAAATTGTACCTACCTCTAGCCAAAAGGAGTCCAACGATGCCAGCAAAACCAATAACACCAAGTCTTGGAAAAAATCCAGGAGGTGCATTTTGAAGATATTCATAGCTGTCTACAATAGAATCAGATGAGGAAACAGTTCCATAAATTCCTCATTATAAAAAAAAATCTTAAATCTAACTAATATATATAGTATCAAATGCTTTTCAAATAATGTATTCTTGGCTTTCTGCTAATATGCTTCTTTTCAACACATTCTTTTTCTATGATAAACATGATTTACTATTCACATACCAAGTATCCAATTTTCAAGCATTCTGGCCTGACAACCTACTGACAGTATAGTAATGTCAGATTCCCTTCATATTCCTGAAGGCTACACACCTGACTCTACTCACACGGGGAGAAATACAAATACAGGGATCCCCTGCCATCCAAACTTGTTATCCAAACACAGAAACACAGAATACAGGAGTACCTCAGGGATACTGAAAGTTCGGTTTCAGACCACCATGATAAATCGAGTCACATGAATTTTTTGGTTTCCCATTGCCTGTAAAAATTATGTTTTTACTGTAGTGCAGCCTATTAAGTGTGCAGTAGCATTATGATGAAAAGAACAATGTACATACCTTAATTAAAACATACTTTTTTGCTAAAAAAAAAAAAAAATGCTAACCATCATCTGAGCCTTTTGGAAAAATGGCACCAACAGACTTGCTCAATGCAGGGTTGCCACAAATCTTCAATTTGTGTAAAAAAAAAAAAAGGC
The DNA here is from genome assembly GCF_964146895.1 of Miniopterus schreibersii. Taxonomy (NCBI): domain Eukaryota; kingdom Metazoa; phylum Chordata; class Mammalia; order Chiroptera; family Miniopteridae; genus Miniopterus; species Miniopterus schreibersii. Next base: position 93,719,596 of record NC_138104.1, on the reverse strand, counting down.
AATAAAGTGAAGCACAATAAAATGAGGTATGCCTGTAGATTTGGGTAAATCTATCGCTCTCTGACGCTTTGGGGCCTGCTTTCTGTAACTAAGGAACCAAATACATTAGACTCAGGGGGAAAGTATCCTTTGCTATCTGAACTCATTATTCCAACTCAAGAACAGAATAAATTTGGATAATGAAAGAAACTAGTAGTGCAAGTATATGCGGGAAATAGTCACTGCTGATAGTGATAAAATAAATAAAAATAAAGGCAACACGTAGGCCTATTGGCCATGTCTAAACATGCCTTATACCTCATTTGCATGATGCCACATCTCCTCTCCTCTCCACTGAGCCAATCCCACCAAATAACTGCCAGCTTAAGTCCTAATTGCACAGAAGAGCCTCTCCCACGCTCATCAGCCCACACCTCTCTTCCTCTAAAGTCCCATCATATTTCTTCTCTGTACCATAACTTGGCGCCTACTTCTACAGCAACTGTGTTTAATTAGCCAGGGGTGTATTTTGTCTCAACAAGGAGCACATACACTCCTTAATGGGGCACTGCTCAGACTTCTATGTTACTTTCCTCAGTGGTACCAGTGGGTGTTCATTCAACGGATAATTTATTAAAAATACTGCTAGGAGTTGATGAATACTGAAGGAATTAATGAATGGCTTTTAGCTAGGTCATGACTTAAAAAGCCTTCACATCTCTTTCTCAACCTCATCTTCAGTGCTCCCTATCTGCCTCCAGCTCCCAGTGCACCCAACACTGAGTCATACATCCAGGCCTGGATCGAGCTGTGCCCTCTGTGTGGAATGCCGCGCAGCCTTACCCCCATGTTTTGGTGTGGCTACCTCTGTTTCTTTGAGGCTTATCTCAGAAGCCCTTCCCTGACTGCTCCCATCTCCCTAATCTCTATTAAACTAATCTCCTTCCTCTGTACCTTTGATAGTGGTCTGTGACCATCTCTGTGTTTGCACTAATAATGAATAATTTATTATATGCAGCAGTGGTTGGGACCACTGTCTTAATCAGCCTTGATCTTCAATGCTTGCCGTTACGGTGACTTATGCAGAACTGAACTAATTGGAATACTCAATAATTCTCTCCCCCAGATAATACCAGGCACATGCCAGTTTTCCATTTCCTGGGTTCTTTGCGAAATGTGGTGATCATTTTAAATCCTACTATAGGGCTTGTGTTGTTGGTACTAATTCTTGTCTGGCATTTTACTTTGCCTTTAACCTGGTTTTAAGTTTCCATCTTTTTGCCTGGGTCATTTGAGACAATTTTCTACTTCCCTTTATCATTATTATTATTTTTAATCCCCACCCAAGGATATTTTTTTCCATTGCTTTTCAGAGAGAGTGGAAGGGGGAGAGAGAGAGAAACATCAATGTGAGAGAGACACATCGACTGGTTGCCTCCTACACAAGCCCCACCAGGGCCGGGGATTGAGCCTGCAACCGAGGCACGTGCCCTTGGCCGGAATCGAACCCGGGACCCTTCAGTCCTAGGGTCGACGCTTTAACCACTGAGCCAAACCGGCCAGGACATCTGCTTCCCTTTATTTCTGCCTATTACCATGGTGTTTTCAATTCTAGGCATACACACGGAGTAGTTGATAGGACAACCAGATGGCCTTGGTGAGCTGGGCCGAAGGGGGTAAATCACAAAGAAATGGGAAAGGAGATATGCTATAAGACCGCACTGAGGCTGAAGCCCAGATTCTGGTAACATGACTTGGCTGTGACTGCTAGGAAATGGACTGACTGCCTTGGCAGACAACACCACAACTCATAACGGAATGTTTCTTCTTAAGAGCTTTGCTCTTGGACTATGAGTCTAAGAGAAGAAAAAATGACATATTGCTAATAATGCCTACTGCTCTGAATCAATGGGAAATAACAGGTGACAATGAAGAGATCTCCTCAGTCACATATGACCAAATAAAAGATCAGGAGTTCTTTAGTTTCCTCAGATAAAAAATGAAGGTAATAGCCCTGGCCGGTGGGGCACAGTTTGTTGGAGCATGGTCCCATACACCAAAAGGTGGTGGATTCGATTCCAGGTCAGGGCACATACTCAGGTTGTGGGTTCAATCCCTGGTTGGGGTGCATACAAGAGGCAACCAACTGATGTTTCTCTCTCATACCAATGTTTCTCTCTCTGTCTCTCCCCCTTTCCACTCCCTCTAAAAATCGATGGAAAAAATATCCTCACTCCTTGGGTGAGGATTTAAAAAAATGAAGGTAATAAAGTACTTTTCAGGGTTGTTGTGGGGATTATACATAAATTAATATATTTTTATCCTCACCTGAGGATATGTTTTTATTGATTTTAGAGAGAGAAGAAGGGGGAGGAGGAGACAGAGACAGAGAGAGAGAGAGAGAAATATAAACGTGAGAGAGAAACATTGATCGGTTGCCTCCCGTATGTGCCCTAAATGGGGATTGAACCCACAACCTTTTGGTGCATGGGACAATGCTCCAACCAACTGAGCCACCTGGCCAGGCCATAAATTAATATTTTTAAAGTATTTAGACTTTAGTAGTTCCTGGTACATAATAAGCACTAAATAAGTGTTTATGAAATTAATAAAATTAAGATGTTACTTATTAACATGCATGAATAATTTAAAGAACTGGTAGACTATTAATATGACTGTCTTGAAATGAAAAATTTATTTATCTGGTAGTTTCAGGGCTATCAGCACATCAACACTCTATCATGATCTTTGCACAGAAGTAAACTATACTCATTTTATTTTATTCTGTCATGGAAACAAACACTTGTAAAAATAAGAGTTTGATTTGCCAAGATGTCCAAAAAGGGAAATAAAATGTTACCAGTTCCTGACTGAGATTAGTCAAAACATAGACTGTGAACCCAGTTTATGAGTCTATGAGATAAATGCTTATGAAAACAATCAAGGACAGTAAAAAACAATGAAGAACCTGGACAAAGGGGGGAAGTAGGGGACATCTGTAATACTGTCAACAATTAAAAAACAAAATGAAGGTGCACTTTCTCTCTCTTGAGCACACCCATGCCTTTACCCACCCCCTTCTTTCCCCAGGGCATGTCTGTCTGTCTGTCTGTCTGTCTGTCTCTCTCTCTCTCTCTCTGTCTCTCTCTCTCATATGCCTGAATCTTTCCCCCTGTCCTTCCCCCAGGCACATTCTCTCTGCCTTTCTTTTTCCAAAGCGCCAAGGGCCCTTCTTTTGCCTCTGTAACTCAGTTCCTGAGCCCATGCAGCCCAGCTGGCTCACCTTTTCTACCTCTGTGACTTTCTAAATAAACTTTCTTTTATAATTTGAAAAAAATAAGAACTAATGAAAATGTAAGAACACTACTAATTATGCAATAAGGCCTTTCCTAGGCACACCAACCCAGTTTCTTCCTGCCTTTAAACTTCTATAAAATGTATTAATAGCTGTGCAAAAGAGCTCTCCTGATTCTGAAAACCTATTGATGGGTCAGTGTGGGTTACCATGAGTTCGGGACATTGCACCTGGAATAGATTTAAAGAAAAAAATCCAGTATATCTGCACTTGCTAGCCCAAAAATACTAATGATCTTGAAGAGACTTACCTGAGTGTTTGGGTACATTAACCCTCTGAAATCTGATGAAAACAATAGATTGTCTTCCCAGAAAAATCTACAAAGCTCTAAGATTCTGCATATAATTTTAAGGAATTCACAGATCTCCTGAAGCCCATCCATGGAACCCCGGTTAGAGTCCGATGTTAATGAAGAAACTGATGATACTTCATTAAAAATCAACTTACCTAACCCCCACTTAACCAAACTTTGCATCTTGGGCTCAGTTTGGGAGTACATTTCCTAAAAAGGTGAAAAGAAAATGAATGAGTAGGATTTGCTGATTAGAAAGTAACAATAAACATATTTGTCTTTACTGAATAAATTATCATGTTATCAACACTTTTCAAACAAAAACATAGTGTCTATCTGGGTTTTTTGTGTTCTTTATTTTCTTTTGTAATCTCCCCTTCAGTGCAAATTGCTCACAGAATGGCTTATGATTGCCACAGGAAGCAAAGATTTCAAGTAGAGTGGTTTCAACAACCCAGCCTTGTCATTCTCTATTAAAATTGAAGAGAATGGACAAACAGTCCCCTCAATAATCAATCCTTTCCCTGTGAGATTAAATCTGTCTTTCATATTAAGTCTAATTCCTGATTGCCATGATTTTAGAGCTTATATCTAAAAACTGCTCATTTGAAGCAGGAATGACTAGCTTTACTGGAACAAAGGAGTCTATATATCTAAGTTTTGGAAAGACAGTTACCCTAGTCCTAAAGCAAATGAAGTGTTAATATTCCCTTAAAAACAGCAACAACAACAAAAAGGCTTTGGACATGAACATCAGATGATCCCAAAAACTACCTAGAAGGTAACCACCTTCAAGAAGTCTACAGCGAAGATGAGAAAAGAGACGTGTGGGTATCAGAAGTTATCAGAACCAGTTGCCACTTGGAAAAGGATTCGTTTTATATAATTTAGTTCAAGTCAGAACAAGTTATCCTAATACTTTTAAATGGACTTAAATAATAAATGCTAAATTTGGAGAGGGACATAAAAAACAAAAAAAACAACTGAATATCATTTCATTAAAATTCATTATTGATTTTTGCTCCCCATTAAAAAAAAAAAAAGCTACAGATTAATGTCGAGAGTGACTGCCCACTTCTTTTGCTGGCATAATCTTTTTACCATGAAAAAAATTAAATTAGTTCTTGAAGAAAGGGACTAGAATTAAAGATATTTCTATTCATGAAGACTTTATCCTACAGGAAAATAAAACCATTATAATCACACAAAATTTATTTAGAAGTAGTGCAAATAAACATGTTGATAACTATTTTATCATCTACAGAGGTATTTTGCTGCACTGACGAAAAAGTAAAAAACAAAAAGCAATCTTAGGTTGAAAGCTAGAGGCAAAGTACTTTCATAACAAAACAAAAAAAAGAGAGAGAGAAATAACAGTAGTCATGCCTACATGATACAAAAATATTTGCACAACTTTGCTGACCTTATCTTAACCACTAGCAGATGGCTTAAAAATCTTCTGGAACAAGAGAATAAAGTCTAAGTGTTTTACAACTCATTATGTATAGATGTTAGGTATTATATAACTCAATAATATGGTTATGATACTTAAGTATAATGGCCTAATTCATATTGTTGATAGTCTATGCTTACTATTTTCTTTCTAAATTGGTTAAGTACTGACATAGACAGCGGAAATTTAAAATTTTTAAATAAGTTCTGGATGAAAATTGAGTTTGTAAGTTTCAAGCAAAATAAATCTAGACCATGTCACACACATCTACATGCTTTTTACTAATTTTCCATCAATTTTCAAAATCAAGATCAAGTATAGCAAACATATGTATCAAAGCCCACGACAGCATTCTATAAATTGTAAACTTCGGTTTTAGATGTTAAAAATCACAGAAATGCCTTCATGAACATAATGACAAATGCCTGATCTAAAACCTGAGCAGTGACAGAATCCAATCTGTTTAAGTAGTTCTTGGGTTACTGGGGCAAACAGTTCAGTACTCAAATATGTAATTCTACCCTCTTTTAGTTATTTATCTTCATATTATAGCATTCAAAATGCTCTGTAACCATTACTGTTTAAAGTGGTACTGATTTGTGGAATCTCTAAGTGGGAGGGGACTTTCCAATCTTGACATAAATGGTTATATTGTGCTCTTTTCCTTCCTCTAGAGTTCCAGCTCCGTATCCTCTACTGGTAGACAATAGTGTTTTCATAGCTGTGACCAACAAGATACTACCAGCCCTCCACTCTAGTCATGGTGCTGCACCCACCCGGTGGGAGGGAAATTCTCTGTGCAGCTAGGGCAACAGCCATCGCCAGGGAGCTACGGCTCTCTGCCCCACCCCCCAGGGGTGACACTGATGAACATGTGTAAGTTAGGTACTCTTAACTTGGGGTGCTTTATCAAGCCTTTTTCTGAAAACATGCAGCTGATACACACTTTCCAGTACTGACTCTAAACGGAAATGTGTTCACTCCATTTTCAGAAGAGCTGTACCTGACACCAACTTGTATATGGCTCGCAATGCTGTCGGAGATGTGAGATGCTTTCTTCAAGTTGAGTCCTTGGCTCCTCCACATATTTAGACTGACCCTCCTCAGGAATGGAGTAGAGTGAAAGCTGGATACATTAAAAAACAAAACAAAAAAATAGAAGTGTCTATACAGCAATGAAACAACATCAATTACCAAAATTGTAAGCATTGTATTTCTAATAATTCATGAACTGCAGGGACTCTAAGGGTTACATGTACCCTAAACCTTGCTTCACAGGATCTCTGCACCTTACTTATTTCCTTAATCAATAAGGCCAAGGCCAAGAGGGCAGTGCTATGAGGTCTTCTACTGCCCCCCCCCCCCCCCCCCCCCCCCCCCCCCGCTGGTAGCAGACAAAGCAGCCTTCCTTTGTCTGTTTTGTATACTGAAATTTGATATTCTGCCTTAGATTTAGTTTGGAAAAAGAATAATATTACTCTAAAGGGTAGGTTGGAGGGGGTTAAAAATAAAAGCTTGAGAGTAACTGGAGAACATGTTACTTAGTTGAAATGATCAGTCTGATGCTAATCAAAGCAGGATAGCAGGTTTGTTTCCCACCCAGAGAAGAAACTCTTCACAGCCACTACTGGCTGCCTTCTTCACCCTCAAAAACTCTACTGCCCCAAGGCCTGAGAAGAAGAGACTAAAGGGCAAAAGAGAAGCTATTTAGTTTTATATAAACACCATTCAAGTAACCCTGCTCATGCCTGAAGGTAGACGTCTATGTCACTTTACTCACAGGCAACAGAAATCAAATATCCAAAATTATCAGTGGCAAGTACAGACAAAAAAAAAAAAAAAAAAAGATGTGAATGGAGAGAAGATTTCTTGTTTTATTTCTTTAGTATTCATTAAGCATCTACTTATAAGCCTCTAATCTGGCGAAGAAGCAAAATGAGGCCAGGTCTTTAATTTTTTTTTTTTTTTTTAAGAGAGAGGAAAAATCAATTTGTTTTCTTGGCTTGATAAGCAGTCTTGAATCAGGCAGATCACATAGAACCGAACTGTGCTTACAATCTACTGGTACACAGCAGATTCCCCAGTAAAAATCTAGGAAATATTATGCCCTATGCCAAGTACCATTAATTAAAGTTTATCTGTTGAAAAAGCCAGGTTAGTAACTTCACAAAGAATAATAAACTATAAGGAAATGTATTTCCTCCTATTAAACGTCCTCTAAAATGTCATATCTTCCTGATACACAAATTGTATACTTCCCATGGTAAGTAAATTGGATGCTCAAAATACATCCCAAGATGAACAGCATGTTACCTCATTAACCTTCACAGAAGTTTTCTGAGGTGAGTCCTTTTTCTGTGATGCATAGACTTTGAAGGTGAGCAGACTCAGGCTGGCTGGCCCCATGGACCTCTGAATTACCTGAAACACAGAAGCAATCTTAAGCCTTCGCTCAACATTATGAAATGAATGTGCACAACATGAGCATATTCATAACCTCAGCCACTCCTGCCCTGAAAGGCTTCCTGTGCTTTATGAGAAATAAATGTGTTCCTGAAGTTTTATGGAAGTCAGAACCTAAAAAACAGGTTCTCGTGGACTTAATTTTCACGTCACCTTTATCTTAATTTCCCAAAGACAGTAGTTTCTAAGTTTTTCGACTTAGCTTTTCAAATAAAATAAAAGAGATATAGATAGAGATAGATACAGATACAGATACAGATACAGATACAGATATAGGTATAGACACACACACACATCAACAAGGGAAGGAGTTTTTAATGATCTCACCTAGTAATTCATTGAATAGAGTGAAGGTTATTTCTGTAATTCTGCTAATCAAACTTTCAGAAGCTTCCCCTTTCCATTCCCATCCAAAGATGGTCTCTCTCAATTTCAGTTCTTAAACTCAGTCTCTTTCTGTGACTTGTTCTCCCTTACTGGGAGTCATTCATGCCCAGTGACTTTCAGATACACAGCTCTAGTCCAGAGCCTGAGTTACCAACTCACTCACCCTTTGATTTCTGGATATTTCCACTTGCATGGGACACAAGCTCCCCAGATCAAGCATGTCCAAAACTAACTCATCAGGACCTCATCTGTGCCTCCAAGTCCGCACTAGGCCTGATGGGTGGATGTGTGCTGTGAATCAAGTCAGGAAGCTTTTTCTCCATTATCCCCTACATTTACACAGCACTTGACCCAGACCTGTCCCACTTCCTCTACTTTCTCCCTCGGGAAAGGGTGCTACCACCCAACTAGAAAACCTAAGCAGAAACTCTGAGGTCATCCTTCACCGCCACCCCCATTCTATTGGTCGTCAAGTCCTCTTAATTCTGCCTATTGAATAATCTCAATTCACCCTCTCTATCTCCTCCTGTACAGTTCTCCCTTGGGCCCTCATTTCTTTCCTGGATTGTTTTAGCAGCATTCTAACTGCTCACCTGGCCTCTTGATGACTCAAACCACCACACTGTGAAAGAATGATCTTTGTAAACTACAAACCTGATTATTTTCTATCCTTATTTGAGATCCTCTGGAACTCATTACCTAGGACTTTCATGTGGGCCAAACAAGGCCCATTCCAATCTCACCCCAACCTTCTCTAACCTCATCTCTCTATCATTCTGCCTTCTCCCACAAAACTTAACTTCCTATATTTCTCCCAGGCTGTTTCCCAGCTTCGCGGGTGTGCACATGCTGAGTCCTCTGCCTATGCTTGCTTTGTCTTTCTGTACCACTGCCTAAGAGCAGGAAGATTCATTGCTTTCCTTATCTGTCCATTTATTTACGTCTATCAAGTTCTCCCTACTAGACTGAAAGCCCTTTCAGGATAGGGCCATGTCTTACTTGGTATTTCTAGTGCCCATGGCTGCCTAGCATGTAAGAAATGCTCAGGAACTGTTTACTGCCTGCCTAAATGGACAGAAGAGAGGTGAAAAGTAAGGAAGCAGCTGACCTGTTCTAAGTACTTCGGCATGACTTAGCATCACGGAAATCCCAGTGCTGAGATTTGCAGTGCCTGTACTGTGAAGACTAGGCTATTCTGTAATACCCACAAAACATACACAGAACAGAAGAAAAATGTCTGTTGAAATGTATGTCTGGACTGAGAGTGAAGGGATGGAAAAAAATTTTCCATGCAAATAGAAATGAAAAAAAAAAAAGCTGGGGTAGCAACACTCATATCAGACAAAGTAGACTTCAAATTGAAGGCCATAACAAGAGATAACAAAAGTCACATAATGCTGAAGAGATCTATCCAACAAGAGGATATAACCCTGGTAAACATATATGCACCCGATATAGGAACGTCTAAATATATTTTTTAAAAAACTTCTGGAGGACTTTAAGGGAGAGATCAACAGCAATGCAGTCATGGTAGGGGAATTTAACACCCCACTGACTTTACTGGATAGATCTTCCAGACAAAAAATCAACAAGGAAACAGTGATCCTACATGACACACTAGATCAAATGGATTTAATTGACAATAGACATTTACAGAACATTTTATCGCAAAGCTGCAGAATATGCATTCTCCTCAAGTACACATGGGACATTCTCAAAGACAGACCACATGTTAGGACACAAAACAAGTCTCTACAAGTTCAAGAAGATTGAAATCATATCAAGCATCTTCTCGGACATTTACACCATGGAATACAATGCAACCACAAAAAGAAGGATCTCTTACCCTTTGAGACAGCATGGTGTGACTTGGAGAGTATTATGCTAAGTGAAATAAGCCAGTAAGAGAAAGACAAGTATCACATGATCTTATTCATATGTGGAATCTAATGAACAAAATAAACCGATGAACCAAACAGATCCAGAGACAGAGAAGCATGGAACAGACTGACGCATCTCAGAAGGAAGGCGGGGGTGGGTAGGGTGGGTGGGGAGAGATTAACCAAAGAATTTATATGCATATATGCATAACCCAAGGACACAGAAAATAGTGTGGTGAAGGCCTGGGGGGGGGGGCAGGTGCAGGGTGGAGGGGATCAATGGGGGGGAAAAAGGAGGGACATCTGTAATATTTTCAACAATAAAGATAAAACAAACAAAAATAAATGCATGCCTGAAGTCACACACACACAAAGGAAATTCCCGTATTTCAGAAGCAAAGAGATAGAAGTTATTTTTTTTAAGTGGTTATTACTTTAACTGGTTTAAAAATAATTAACACATCCTGCAAGTATTATGTGTTCATCTTGAAAGGTCTTAATTTCAAGGAAATATTGCTACAAATTTCTTTTGCTTCCAGGGTGAAGTTTAGCCAGCTACTGCTGACCCAGTCAGTGTGGTCCCTCCCTGCACTAGGCTACTGGTATCTGGAGGTGTGAATTCGTGCTCTCTGCCCTCTGAGTCTGCCCATGACCTACTAACAGCACTGTTTGAGCTGAGGACTTTCCACTGAGCCAGCTGGTCCCACCCTGGACTTTGCTTCTGATGCCCTTCCTCATGGGCAATAGCTGGTAGCTACCCCCCTTTCATCCCCACCCAGGACTGGAGCTCCAGGCATTTTAGGTTCATGCTGACCCCAAGCTTCATCCTCGTTGGACATAATGCCTTACATTGACCTTCTTAAGTCTTGATTCCTGCCTTCAATCCTTAATCCTATGTACGTATTTCATTTTCCATCTCATGGCCTTCTCTCACTTTAATTCAGATTCCCACGTTTTATGTTTTTAATAATTATTCTCCTGTTCATCTTTTCTTTTCAATCTCAACTTTATTTTTAAAATTTAACAATTTATTGGATTCTTGATTATTAATTTCTACTTTATTTTTTCCTCTTTTCCACTGTTCTCATTTTAATATTGTGCTAAGCCTGCCCCTTTACTGCCCAAGTCATGTTCTCCTTCCACTCCTCCTGTTAGTCTACCCCCTAGCCTGCCCTCACTCCCCCTCAACGGCAAGAACTGTGCCACAGGTTGGTAGCACCCAACGAAGCCCCCTCCAGCAGTCACCCTTTTAGCTTCCTGCACGTTCTCAACAAATAAGCAAAACAAAGGTCATCCCGGGAGACTTGGGCGAATCTTCCCCAGGGCAGAGAGTACATGCTTTACTTCAGGGTTTTTCAGTCCCGACAGGACACTGTTGATATCTGCTGCTGGATCATTCTTTGCTGTGAGGCTGCCCTGTGCGTGCAGGGGGCTTAGCAGCATCCCTGGCCTCTACCCACTAGATGCCAGGAGTATCCCCTGGCATGAGTTCAAAATGTCTCCAGGCACTGCCAAAAGTCTCCTGGGGGGCATCCCCCAGCCCCATTGAGAAGTACTAATTTACTTAAATAAATATTATTTGCTGACATCTTTTACCATGCAGACTTTAAGAAACTCTGTATGTTCTAAACTCTATGGCTTCAAACCTAATACATAGTAACAGAAATCAGAGCAGTAAATGCCTGGGGGTAAAGTGTGGAAGGGGGGGGGGGTTGACTTACTGAGAAGGAGTACAAGGGAACTTTCTGAGATGAAAGAAATTATCTATATTTTGATTGGGGTGAGGGTTACAGAAGGTGTACAGAGACGTCAAAACTCAAATTGTTGTAAGATCTGTACAATTTAAAATCTGTGCATCTCACTGTATGCAAACTATATTTCTAAAAGGATCTATGCACACCTAAGTGGTGCCAAATCCATGCCAACATATGGGTGGCAACTTCAGGCCAATGGTCATTCCTAGGACAGAGTCAGCCACACACCTGACTGTGGTAAGGAGCAGGTGGTATTGAATGTGTGATGGAAACCACAGGAGGAGCCTGCGTAAAAGGTCCATAGGCAGACAAGCCTGATGCTTATGTGCTGCCCGACATCTTGAGGGGTTCACTTTCCTTTCTGGCATCAAAGGGGGCTCTTCCTGGGAAAAGACCACCCCATTCTGCCTGGGCTGGACCAGATGTTATCACAAATGGGAATTGTGGACACTGGACTCCTGCCGGGTGGCTATCATTACATTTCTTAGAGTTCATAATAAGTACTCAGGCTAACCCATTCAGTATCAGAATTTAAAAGGGGAAAGGCTTGCCTGGCCGGCATGACTCAGCAACTGAGCATCGACCTATGATCCAGGAGACTGTGGTTCAATTCCCGGTCAAGGCACATGCCTGGGTTTCCGGCTCAATCCCCAGTAGGGGGCGTGCAGGAGGCAGCCGATCAATGACTCATCATTGATGTTTTTCTCCCTCTCCCTCTCCCTTCCTCTCTCTGAAATCAATAAAGATACATTTTTTTAAAAAATAAAAAGGGAAAGGCTGTCAAAATGTACAGAGGTCACCCCCAGGTAAGTGTGAGGGCAACAGAGGCACTTTCTTCAATCTTTTGACTCCCCAAGGAAGTAAGAGAATACTGATCTGAAAGTTAAATGTTTTGAAGAAAGATTTAACCAGCTACCTCGATGTGGGTCATAATCACCAGAGCTCTAGGCTTTATCACCTTTTCTCCCATCGGTACTCCTGTTGGGTTGCCTTGTGAAACATGAACATAAAGCTGTTCTCTCTCCATGAGACCCATTATGGTACAACCAGATTAAAAATACCTCCTGGGAAGTGAGTTCTCCCCTGGAACTTTTTTGATGAAGGGCTGGAACCTCTAACGTGCACATGCCCATGGCCTAAGCACTCACTGTTCCAAGTGACAGTTCTTGAGAATCCTTGTTTGCCAGGCTCACTCTCTACCCCAGGGCAGGTGGTTTGGCTCAGCCACTGGGTACATACGTACCTTCCAAAGGCTCATTAGACATGTTGGACTTTGGACCAGATGAGTTTGGCTTGCAGGATCAAAGTCAAGCCCGCTAGGTTAAGAGCTGCATCTTCCATGAGTGCTAAGCTATAGCAACAGACTAACTAGATCCAGAAGCTGTGTTGCTCTATATCTAGCCTATCCTCTGGAGTGTACCCTTCAGTTACTAGATGCCTCTCCTAGAATTCAGCTGGTTGGGGGTCTCAAAGTAGGGACCCCAATGTATTGGTTTGTTTTTGTGTTGGTTTTGAATATAGGTGTAAGAAACCCATAGTTATAGGGAAAAATAAAATTTGGCTCAAACAAAGATGAGTTGGTGACCCTTATAGCTTTGCAAACCTCCTGGAGAGTGTCTCTTAGCTCCCTGGCTCACGTGGCTAAACTTTCTGTCTGATTCTGTTCCCTAGCAAAGTATCTCCACAGGGGGCTTAATTGTTAATGAAAACTGAACACCAGGTTTGGGAGTAGTTCTTGTTTTGCAATAAAAGTGCACTGCCCAGAATTCTGGCCCAGAAGTCTAGATCCAGGACCACTGTTGTTTTTTTTATAACTCTGACCAGGAATTGAACCTGCAATCTCTCTGTGCATAGGACGATGCTCCAACCAACTGAGCCACCCGGCCAGGGCTCCCGGACCTCTTTCTGATTGAGTCCCTGTAAAACTGCTTTAAAGACAAAAGCTTCAAGCTAAATAAAAGCTACCCTTTAGGATGTTTAATAATGCTGGGTCTCAAAACCCTAACAACTTGCTTTCTTTTTCAACTTTATGGAGAATCCAGTATACAGTCTCTCCCATTTTTAAGAAGGGTGGCCCTTTATTTTCCCACAATTCTAGAACTATTACCTTATTAGGTCTTTCATTTAAAATATATACCAGTTTCCTTCTTGATAAAATGTAAGCCTTGCTTTGCAGGACTGTGTACACGAGGCTTCAGAATCACCGGGGAATTTTTTAGAAGCAAAGATTCCCAGAGTATCTCATTCAGTAAACCTTAGAGGGGCCCAAGAACCTATTCCCATGTTCAGCAAAGTTTAGAAAACCACTACTGCACAGCAGATGCTTAGGGAACAGTTATTCCACTTAATTTGTATAAATACTCCAAACATACTTACTTTTAAAGACATCTGAAAGAGTAAAATGAAAACTGTCCCAAACATAAAAAGAAATAGTGACTGGCCACCAGCTAGAGAAGTTACAGGATTTAACATTCAAGAAAATCTTTAAACAAAACACAACTAATACCTCCTACCCCTAATTCCCTTTCTAACTACCACCCTATCCTTCCATCTCCCTCCACTGACAAATTTATTTTAAAAATAGACCACGGTTAGGAGGTAGAATAGTGGATACCCTTAGCAAGCTACTGAGTGACTAGAAGGGCCATGAGGGTGTGGGGGAAAAAGGGGCCACACACACACTAAACCTGAGGAGCTCGGGGAGGCCTTACAAATTCAGGGACCTAAAGTAACCACATAGGATGGTCTGAAATGAAAACCTCCTAACTAAAAGTGAGTCATGCCATGTAGTCATGTCCTTGGCCTAGATCTTCCCTGACAAAGGTCAATGTTAACCTTAACTGCGCCTGTCTATTGTCTTTTTGTATCTATGATAACAAATCTTTGGAATGTCAGGGTAATTTCTGTTTTCCAGACCCCTCAGGGCACAACCTTCTACCAGAGCACAGACCATAGAACCCCTCTTTGTCACCTTGTTCCAGGCATACCATCTCTATGTGCTGTAAATGTTAATTGTTAACGATCCTGTACCCACCAATGTAAAGTGTCTATTCGTGCTACTTTTTATCCAATCTCAAGGATTTCCCCACTTTGCTTTCTCCTGCCTCCCTAATCTATCACCAATGACTTTCATGTAACCCCCTTAAGTCCTCTCCTTGGATTCTGATGTAAAAAGTAAGAGGTAAAACTGCCATTTTGGGGAGCGTTTTCTCAATCTGCTGAGATCTGGCTTCCTGGCAATCGTCAGTTTGAAAATAAAATTGTAAAAATTCTCTACCGGTTTGGACGTTTCTTACATTGACAAGGGATTCTAGAGTGGTCGGTTTGTAAAAATTCACTTGTGATCTCTACACTTTTCTGTATGTGTTATATTTCAACACCAAGCTATAGAGACTGTTTTCTCTACTTTATTCCCTCCTCCCTTCACTATTCAAGGTGCCTAAAACCGCTCTTTCCAAGGCCTCCCAGTTATCTAAACTTCAGCGAACATCTGGCACCTTGCTTGCACCGTGAAACTGGTGGCCACCCCACCATCCTCAACCTCTCTCTTCCTCTGTTCCAAGGTTCTCCTCTAGCTCCATCCTACAAGCTCTGTAGGCCTTGTCTTCTTTTGTCTGGCTCTTCGAAGTTCATGAACCCCTGACCGTCTCCTCACACCCTCTCCTCTTCTCACTTTAAGCAATTTCGGTTAAATCTAAGTCTTGTTTCTAACTCCAACCCTACGCTACTGATGCCCACATTAGTATTCCCAGCCAGGGCCTCTCCTAAGCCTCAAGCTTGTATATCTAACTTTCCACGGGCATCTGCACCAAGTTTTTCAATTACTACCTCATAATGAATTTTCTTTCTCCAAAACCTACTTTTCTCTGAGTTTTCCTACCTCATTTAATGGCCCTACAAGCCACACAGTCAAAGGACAACTTCAAAGCAACTCTTTAATGAAAACAGACTTCAAAAACAATAAGATGTGGTCACTGCCTCCACAGCCTAATAAAGCGGATAAACAAATAATTACACCACCTGTGTAAGTGCACTAACAGACAAGGGGCAGGAGTGACAAAGAAAACGGAATAATGCCACAACAAGAAATTCTGGGAAACTGCAGAGAGAAGGCGGAATCAACAATTGGAAAGTTTCCGCCTGCCTTCCTGCCACCCTCCTTTCTATCTTTTCGCAGTCACCCAACAGGCTGATGTTAAGACTCAGCATCACTAGGAACAGGCTCAGTAAAGAGAAGTAACAAAAGAAACCAAAGGTTTGGAACGTGAGGATGATTTCTGACATACCACAATCTTTTCAGCTTGTGGTAGATTCGACTGCTATACAGAGCAAATAAAAGCAACCATAAACCATGGCTGCTACTTTAATTTCAAAAACATCCTAAATCAAAAAGTTCCCTTTTAATATTAAGGTCAAGTAGGATTTTTGACAATAATCCACTCAAAATAATTTGGTATCAAAAACTGCATAAATAAATCTAATGCCTTTTTTTTTAATCCTCACCTGAGGATATATTTTTATTGATTTTTAAAGAGAGAGGAAGGGGGGGAGAGAGAGAGAAACATCAATCAGTTGCTTCCTGTATGAGCCCCAACCGGGAATTGAGCCCGCAACCTTTTGGTGTACGGGACAATGCTCTAAACAACTGAGCCACACGGCCAGGGCAATCTAAAGCTTTAATTATTGCATTTTAGCTGTTATATAACCTGCACATTAAAATGTGCAGCTGTTTCCACAGTTATTGCATAAGATCATTTTTATATCTATCATTTTGTAAAATAAATGTATTTGGGGACATTTTAAAGTTAATGCCATTTAAAATTAGATATTCCCCTATTTACAGGAAATGAGGCACAATTATGTATCACCCACCATGCTACACCGGCTCTTTGATCTTCAATCAATCTTTTCTGCAATAATTTCCATTTTTCATTTAAAAACAAAATGCTTTTAATTGGATTCTTTTCAGTTATTTAATAAGTAAAAATCTGAAATGGATTTTTTTTAAAAAAGGTCTTTGAAAACTAACAATATATTTGAGGTTATTCTTGTTCTAAAAAAAAAAAGAACATAAAACAAAAATAAACATGTGAAAGAATTTAGGGTAAAACAAAATGATTCAAACAATCAACAATTATGCCCAGATCAGGCTACATCACTGTCCTTACTAATGTGTCATAAATTGAATTAAAAATAAAAAGAGAAACTAAATGAGTCCATATTCTTGATATACCAAAAAATGTGCCCTCACTCCCAAAAGGAGCATTCAGTAAAGTACCTATACAGTGGGACCTCGGTTTTTGAATGTGATCTGTTCCAGGAGATGGTTCCAACTCTGAAACGTTCAAAAACCACGGGATCCGCAGCCGACAGCTGGGCCTCAGGACCTTGCCCTCAGCGGGAGCCGCGGGGCATGTTCGACTTCCCAGGCGGGTTTGAAAACCGAAGCATTGCCTTCCGAATTTACAGCGCTCGTAACCGGAAATGTTTGTCCACCGAGACGCTTGAAAACCGAAGCACCACTGTATTTTATACGACAATCCTGTGTAATCTGGAGGGCCACACACCAAACTGGTAACAGAGGCTTTCTCTGAGAAGGGGGTTAGAGGGAAGCAGACAATGGAAACCTGATAATTACCTTAATTGTACTGTTTTGACTTTTTTCAAGGAATTTATTTCAGTGTTACTTAAACACTTTTTAAATAGGTATTTTCTCACCTCATACCCCTTAAAATAGTCAAAAGAACAACCAGAAAATAACAAGTGTTCACAAGGATAGAGAGAAACTGGAACCCTAGGGCACTGTTGGTGGGATTGTAAAATGGTGCAGCCATAAAGAAAAACACTACGCAGCTTCCTCAAAAAATTAAAAATAGAACTCCCATATGATCCAGTAATTCCACTTCTGGGTATTTATCCAGAGGATATATGTGCACAGCCATGTTCATAGCAATGTTATTTACAATAGCCAAAAAGTGGAAGCAAGCTCCAGACGGGTGGCTCGGCCGGTTGGAGCGTCTGTCGTCCCGTACACCAAAAGGCTGTGGGTTCGATTCTAGGTCAGGGAACATACCTAGGTTATGGGTTTGATCTCCAGTTGGAGGGTGTTAAAGAGGCAACCAATCAATGCTTCTCTGTCACACAGATGTTTCTCTCCCCCCTGCCACTTCCTCTCTCTAACATCAATAAAAATATATCTTTGGGTGAGGATTTTTTAAAAAGTGGAAGCAACCCAAGTGTCCATGGAAAGATGAACAGGTAAAGAAAATGTGGTATATACGTACAGTGGAATATTAGAACCCTGAGGACACTATGCTAAGTGAAGAAGCCAGCCATGAAACACAAATACTGAATAATTTCATCTATATGAGGTATTTAAGGTAGACAAATTCATAGAAACAGGAAGTAAATGGTGGTTACCAAGAGCTGGGGGAAGGAGGAAATGGGAGTTGTTTCATGGGTATAGAATTTCAGTTTGGCAACATGAAAAAGTTCTGGAGCTCTTTTCCACATCAGTGTAAATATAGTTAACACTACTGAACTGTACACTTAAAACGATTAAGATGCTAATTTTATATTATGTAACTTTTTAGCACCAAAAAAAACTAAAAAAAATGGTTAAGATGGTAAGAAAGAAAAAAAATCCATACAGCCAGAAAGAAAAATAAACAGTATGCCTCCTCAAAAAAAAGTATTTTTTCTTCAAAGTAGTAATCTTGATGGATCATATACTGAGTCAAAACTTATTGCAACTATTTATATAACAAATTAGTACACGAAATTTACTTTCAATATGTGATCCTATGGCTTCCATTTCTAAATGCCTTCAGATCAAATTTTCAGCTTGTAAGAAAATCTGTCTCAATATATCTGAAATAAAAATGAGAAAGATTAGAAAATGGTATCTGTTTAAAAAGGGGGAATTTGTGAGTTTTGTGTTTTTTTTTTTAATTTATCTTTATTGATTTCAGAGAGAGGAAAGGAGAGGGAGAGAGAGAGATAGAAACATCAATGATGAGTCATTGATGGAGCCCGCAACCCGGGCATGTGCCCTGACCGGGAATCGAACCCCGATCGCCTGGATGCTAGTCGACGCTCAACCGCTGAGCCACGCCCGGCCGGACATGTGAGTTTTTTTTAAAAAAACATCAAATTGAGGATATAACATATATAAGTATGCCCAGAAACAAGTCTGAAAAGATGTTAACAGTGGTTTTCTATAAATAGTGGGAGTCTCTAGTATTATCTGCATTTCCTGAAGTTTTTCCAATGAATATTGATTTGTGTTGTGATATGAAAAAAACAAAAATAGCTAGCTCCTGAGGATATTCTAAAGAATTTACCACAAAATATGAAGATAACGCCAAAAGAAGATGGGAAAAATGTTTTGATCAGTGATATTTTTGTAATAAGTATATTGCTCAGTGACTGTGTTTGGGAGAAATATATTGACAGAATAATTAAATCTGTCCTCTCAAAAAGACAGTTTTGATGGGCACTCATTTGAATGTACACATTCGGGAGCACTTATACTTCAACAACAATACAAACCACAATCACTTCAATCTGTTCCACACCAACATTTTTAGAGTTCAGACTTTAGCCGACAGAAAGAAAAAACTGTCTTCCAACTATGACAAACACAGAACTATTTCATGACAAACTTTCAACTCTGTACTGGAGTAACTGATACTTCCTAGCTCTTCCTCATCCACTATGAACACACTGTGATCTAAAGAGATGACTAAAGAAAAAACTGAGGCTGTTTTCAAGATTAACACTTATCTCTTTCTTACAGAAAATCAACTTCTATTTTATCTTTGGAGAGCAGAATTCACCAGAAAATGAGGTTGGCAAAGCAAAGAAACTACATTTCATCTATAATTGTTTCATTTCCTACTCATTAAAAAGTTATCAGATTTTGCAAAATTCACACAGAAAAGTCAAAAATATGACTGATAGATAGGGAGGAAACCTCAGGGCCAAAAACTGAGATAATTGTTTCTTCAGACAGGTTTTGACTCATCTGGTTGGGCTATACTGGTTTCATACGGTTGGAATACAGATGACGTGTAATTTACCACGTTTTGAATATTTTTGAACTTCCTCATCCAGACAGAAACCTACCACTGCTTACCTAAATCTCCAAAAAATATATATATTTTCTCTCTTGGAATGGCACCCCAAAATCCATTTGTTCTTTTCTGAGTTAAGGGAATATAGGTAGGGGAAAAAAAAAATCACAGGGGAATATTTACATCAAGACTTGCCTTTCAGCCCAGCTGGGCGTGGCTCAGCGGTTGAGCACTGACCTAGGATCCAGGAGATCCCAGTTCAATTCCCGGTCAGGGCACATGCCCAGGTTGTGGGCTTGATTCCCAGTTGGGGGCATGCAGGAGGCAGCCAATCAATGACTCTCATCATCGATGTTTCTATCTCTCTCTCCCTCTCCCTTCCTCTCTCTGAAATAAAAAAAATATTTTTAAAAAAGACTTGCCTTTCAAATGCTTCTATATTTTTCAAGCAACTAAAAAAAAAAATCTATATTTTCTAAGAGGAAGAGCTATTCTGTCAAAGTCTATCTAGGTTTCATTTCCTAATAGATCACTGTGTACACAGAGAAGGTTTCCTAATAGGTTTCATTTCCTAATAGACCACTATGTGCACAAAGAATGCCAAATTCACTGACGACAATTGCCTTCCGCCTCATGTTAGTCATGTGAGTAAAAATGGACTCACTATAATGCCTCAAGAATTCCCTCAAAGATGCTTAAATTGTAGGGGAAAATATCTTTATCGTCTTTCAAAATATGTGGCATTTAAAATAATATTTGAGTAAAATGAAGTCACAATATTTCTTTTCCAATTTACATATGATGTCCCTTTTCCATTTAGCAGTGCAATTCTCTCATCAGTTTGTGGGACCTCGGTTTTCGAACATGATCCATTCCGGAGACCGTTCAAGTTCTAAAACGTTCGAAAACCGAGGGATCCACAGCCGACAGGGAGGCCTCAGGATCTTGTCCTCAGCGGAAGCCAAGTGGCATGTTTGACTTCCCAAGCGTGTTCGAAAACTGAAGCATTTCCTTTTGGATTTACAGCAGTTCGTAAACCGAAATGTTCGTCCATGGAGACGTTAGAAAACCGAGGTACCGCTGTAACATATTATTCATGGTAAGAAAATTAATTTAAGAAAGTAAGATAGGCAATAAAGGCATCAAGACCAAACAGCCACAAAGAGTATATGAGGTACAGTGGAACCTCGGTTCTCAAGCTTAATTCATTCCAGATGGCTGTTCGAGAAGCGACTTGTTCGAAAACCAAATCATTTTTCCCCATTAGAAATAATATAAATTGAATTCATTCCAGACCCCCAAATGATTCCGTTTTATCCTTTCATATATACAGTACATGTCTAATGTACTGTTTAATCTATAAACAAACACTTCTTTTCTTAAATTTATCGCACCACCCCCTACTAGCCTTAAACGAATCACTCTCCGCACTCGTTCCAGGGGTGTCTTTCAGGTAAGCTTGCAGCATCCACTGCTTTCCATTTATCCAAATCAACAACAGTTTTTCTACCTCTTCAACTGCCTGTGATCAGTTTCTTTCACACCATTAGCAATATTAGCACTCTTGATGGCCTCTTTATGTTTTTAAATTGTTCTAATACTCCATTTTGCCAGCAACAAAAGCAAAAAAACAAAAAAACCACAAAAATATTCACAGCACAACTTCCTGAGTTGTTAACAATAGGCGGTTTAGAGGTAAACTGACTCATACTGGCACATTCTCCCCTTTGTTTGAGTACCAAATTGTTCGAGGTTTGATAGTAATAATGCCCTAGAGCCTAAGATAAGGTCACCTCAGGCTTCTCTGGGTAGGGAGCTCTGAGTACAGGTCACATCTCTGTCCTTAGTAAAGGAACTGATGCAGACCAGCTTTCACTTCTGGAGCCGAGGCATCTGAGGCTTCTCCCATCTCCAGCCCACATCTCTCTCATGAAAACTCCATACCCTTGGGTTCCATCTCAACTGAATATCGCTTCTTACTGTCCACAGATACGTCAACAACCCCAAACTCTTCAATATCAAATGATCATCTCCCCCCAAACCAAACTTGGCCTTCTTCCACTTTCCCATTTCAATGAATGGTTCTAACAGCCACTGAATTTTCCAAGCCAAAAGCTTAAACAGTATCCTTGAGTTGTCCTTCTCTCTCCTCTGCCACATCCAGTCAACTACCAAGTTTTGAATAAACACTTTCAGAAAGCCCCATGAATGTGCACCACCATACTACTGCTGTAAGTAAAAAGGAGAAAAACCACTACTGTAGCAGCCTCCTACAAGAGGCCAAGTAAAAGTGACTAACAGCTCGCATTTATCAATACTTACTTTGTACCAAGCACCATGCTAAACTTTAGGTCTGAGTTACTTTAATCCACACAATTTGAGGTTGGTGCTAGTCTCATCCTTGCTTTACAGATGGGGACATAGCTACAGAGAACTTTGGTATCTTGCCCACAGTAACACGGTAAGGTCTTAATGCTGTGCTGAATTCTCACTACCGTGTCCTTGCAAGCACTTTTCTGCTCTACTTGGAAGGCCTTTTCAACCTTCTGTCCAGCTTCAAAGGTCAGCGCAAGCACGGTCTCCTCTACAAAGTCTCCTGATGCCCCCTGCTGGTGCTTGTTCCTCTATGTCAATGGTTCTCAGAGTTGGCTGCAAGCTCTAAAACCTAGATGCCTAGATCCCAACCCTAGAGATTCTGATGGCATTGGTCTGGGGCATCAGGACTTATAAAAGCCCCCTAGATGGTTCTAACGTGCAGTCAAGGTTGAGACACACTGCTCTATATTTATATTTCCCCAACACTTTTCTATCAGAGCACTTACCCCACTGCATTGGAATGGGCTGTTTATGTATGTGCTGCTAACAGCATTGTGAGCTCCTGAAATGGAAGTTTCAGTCACCTGGGGTTTTTTTCAAAACTAGAAAGAGGTTCCTGGATCTCACTTATAAATTAAACCTGATTTGTGGCCAGGGCCCTGGAAACTATTTGTCTCTTGACTAATTCTGATATGCGGACAAATTTAGGGACTCTCTCCTAGGTAAGAACTGAGTCTTTTCATTTGTACCCACCAGGGTACAGCACAGTGCCCAGCCCATAGATGGAACATGGTAAGCATTTGTGTAATGAATGAAATCTAGTAATGTGAATCTGGGCTGGGTGCATGTACTCGATATCCACGCTTCCAGGGGCAGCACCCTGAAAAGCTGCTTCCTGCAATAAAATGCAAATACTGGGCGGCCCTTCAAAAGTGTTTTATAATCCACCAGTGCCCTCTGCTGACCTGAAGATGAATAGCTAAATCAAAACTGGTTACAGCTCAAGTATTTTAATTGTATATGCACATAACTAGTCACACACACTGTACTTTTTCCACCAACACCTATACTATCAGCTCCTTCACCCTTGGGTCCTAGGTGACCCAAGCTGATAATGCCTAAACCCAGATCAATCCTACTATTTGCTCTGTCCCCATTCCCAGGCTGCAATCATGATAGACCTGCCCTAGCAGCTCTCAGCAGAGCCCTCAAAGCTTCTCACCCACTTACACACGGAAGTCCAAAAAAAGAGACCAGTAGACTGACTTGATGGTAACATAATGGAGAACAAAAAGGAAAGATTTATAAGAATTATACTTCAATATACAAATGCTCAACCCAACTAAATTAAAGATGTGAAGAGCCACCCAAGTACTCAGAGGGGGTTGGCACCATCCAGATGAGAACCAGTGGTCTACTGTCACTCCCATCCTTCTCCTACCATCTCACAGGAGGGAGGGATTATCTCTCCTCCTTTTGAAGCTGAAGAATTCTCTCTTGTAAACGCTCCCTCCCCAATTCCTCCCTAGGCCATAAACACTGCTAAATCTTGAATACTGCCACAACCACAAAACTCTAGAATCCTGACCCAATGTGTCCCTCTAGTTAGCATATTCTCTCTCCTTCCCTTGACAGTCAAGCTTATCGATCATTGTGCACATTTACACATCTCTTGGTCACCAGCCATATAACCTAGCTTTCACTTCCATCAGTAAACCTAAACGTATCATGAAAACTTTCCAAATTGCCCAAATCAATGACCACTTCTCCAAACTCACCTAACTCATCTTTCTGTAATGGACACTGTTGGTTACATATCCAGTCTCCATTCGCCCACTGTGTTCATGAACTCATTTCTCCCATGTGATTAAGGTAAAGTGACCCTATCTGGAGATGATCCTGTGTCTAAGCCACGCAGAGCATGGCATTCCCTTAGCGATCACTAAAGGGTCATGGGCAGACTCCTGACCTAAGTTGGTCCAATCAGACTGAAGGAGTTTTGCCCTCTCTTGCTCTTGCTCTAGTGAATAGGAAAGCATGTGTTACAGGCAGTAATCTTGCAACATAGGGGAACCAAACTTATTGCTGAAAGCCAAGAAAAGAGACTGGGTCCTTGATGACATTGTTGACCCACACGAGTCCACCCTTCCTCTGGACTTTGTGAGATAATTTTCCTTACTATTTAAGCAACTGGGTTTTCCCAGCTGAAAGCATCCTAACACAGCCTATCCTTCTTGAAACTTTCCTCCCTTAATTTTCTAAACATCACTGTTTTGTGCTTCTACTTCTCGAAAGTTACTTCTCCAACATCTCTGGTGTCCCCTCTTCCTCTGCCTACTCCTTGTACTTTGGTGTTCTCCAAGGTCTCCTGCGTCTTTCTACTCCAACTACATGTTTGAATCATTTCAGCTCACTCTATCTTTCCCTTGACACAGCAGAACTGAGTTCCTGGCACTTCCCCCAATGGAATACCAGTGCTGATGTTCCCCAGCTCATTCACCTCAGGAACTCCTACTTGTCTTTCAAGTAAATTTAAATGTCTCCTTGGTGAAGCCTCTCCTGAAGTCCCCAGGGGTTCCTTGCCTTTTTGTGCCATGGACTTCTTTGGCAGTCTGGTGAGCCCTATGGACTCCTTCTCAAAGTAATGCTTCTAATTGCATAAAATACCAATTATATTGCAATAGCTACAAAAATATTTTTAAAACCCCCAATCTGACATAGTAATATGTGCTTCCTTATTAGCTCATTAAATAAAAAGATCGAACAGTAAGTCCTATAACTACTGTAATTTTGAAGTAGTGATGAGCATAAATGACATCTGCAACTGTAATGTGATGTGAAAATGTTTGACTTGCATTGGTTTTGGTGACAGGTACTGTTAATAGTATTGTGATTTGTTGCTATAGTAGCTTATTAAGTTAATGGCTCCCAGTGAACTACGCCTCCTCACACCCATGCTTTGATGAAGTACCCTATCACATTGACCCTGGTGTTGGCCATGTAACTTGTCTTGATATCAGCAAATGTAATGCAAGCAGATAAGTGTGTACATTGAAACTTGCCCTCTTGGAACCCAGTAATCATGTGAGGAAGCTCAACTTAGGCCCACTGAGGGGTACCAAGCCCCCAGACATGGGAGTAAGACCACCTTGTAGTGTAGCCACCAGCTGAATTCAGCCACTGGGGGATGCCAACAGAACTGCCCAGTTAACCTATAGATGATGAGAATAAATCATTGTTTTAAGGCACTGGCTTGCAGTGGCTCATTCTCCAGCAACAGATAACTGAGACAGTTACCTACATTCATGACTGAAGAAATTGCTAAATTTCAGTTGAAGGTTGGTGAAAATAAAAATTCTTTTTCCACCAGAGATCAGGGACTCCCTGGATTCTATCCAGACACTTCTGAGGGGCTGAGGACCACAGGTTAAGAAGCCCAGGTTAGGTAGGCAGAGTAGATCTGCTCTCCTTTTTACTACCACAGTACATTGTTGATACCTATATAAACTGATCACAGCATATCCTTTGTCGTTGCACCCTAAAGCTGAACTGAGTTTCTAGCACATAATAGGTGTTCAACACAAGCTAATCAAACGAATGAAAGTTGCTTATTGGATCTGTCATCCTGACTAAACTGTGAGCTGCCTGAAGACAAAATAAAAGTGAATGCTTAGATGGTATTTCTATGTGCCGGAGACCCTTCCAAGTGCTTTACACATATGAACTTATTTATTCCTTATAACAACCCTATGAGGCAGATGTTACTCCCCCAATTTCACCAACAGGAAACCAAGTACAAAGAGGTTAAGTGACTTGCTCAAGGTCACACAGCTAGAAAGTGGCAGTGCCAGGACTGGAAGGCAGAAATCTATGTCCTGATTTTATAGCCTGTACTGATGCACCCAAAGCACATTGCACGAACTCAAAAAAATTTCTTGGTATTTTTGAAATTGCATTAGCATTAGTTTATGGGTGTAATGCTTCTTGCAAACTAATTTCTGGCAGCTTGTGATTTGTTTTTCATGATAGAAACTACCATTTACTTTCTTAATAGAATAACAACTTTACGTTAAAATGCAGATTTTCGAACAAAGTCTTCACTGTACAAGTCGATTTCTTTCAAAGGACACGAATTCGCAAAATGTGAAGAAAGAGGTCGACTTGTCCATACTAAATAATGTTCACTAAGGAGGGGGGCAACGCTCCAGCTTCCCCCCTCGCCCAGCCGTTCCTAAGCCAGCAAACCCCACATCCTGCAGCAGCTCAAGAGGGCGGCCCTCCCCCATTCATACACTAGGTTCTGAAACCGGACCCGGCCAAGCAACCAAAGACGAACCCCCGCAGTGCCCCGAGATGGCCTCACCCTACCCACAAACCCAAGAGGGCACCAGCGGGGACAGGGTGGATACTTTCGGGGGTACTTTGATTTTTCAAAGTGTTTTATTCACGAGAAAACGACCCAAATGGCCCCACCCACCCGCCCCGGAGTCTCACGCCTCCGCCCGGCAGCCGCCGGCTCAAAGCGGACAGGTGAATGAACCGCGGGACCAAGATGCAGCCGGCCCGGAGGCGGGAAAAGCCTCAGGGCGAGTAGGGCCTAGTCCCCAGAGAGGCCCACGAGAGCGCGGGGAGGGCTCCGGGACACCGGGAGGGAGCGGTGACAGCAGTGACCCGGCTCCAAGCTCTCACCTTGAACATGTCGCTGGCAACGGCGGCTCTGGCGGGGTCACCCCGACCTAGACCCCGCCCACTACAGAGAGGCGGCTACGGCGGCCGGTTAGGGTCCTGATTCTTCCTACCGCGAACGGGCTGCGGGTGCGGGTGACCGCGGTACAGCCGAGTGGATCCCGCGAAAGCTTAGTTCGGAAGCGTGGGGCTAGAAGCGACGTCGCTAAGCTGCAGCGCGTCGCGCTTAGCGCGACGGGCGAAGCTAAGCCCCGCCTCCCGGAGGCTCCGCCCCTGCGCCGGCGGTTGCTAGGCGGCCAGAAAGCGCCAGTTCGGCGTGGGCGACACCAGGCGGAGCGAGGAGGGACGGCCGGCCGCCTCGCGGCGCTGAGAATCTGCTTTCGCCGGCCTGATTGGCAGCCCCGCGGCGTGGGCTGGGAATCCTCTGCGCGCCGCCGCCGGGCGGGGGCGCCCGATGGGCCTCGGGCGGCTCGGGAAGCCCCTGCGCCGGAAGCCGCTGACTTCGGGGCCTGGATTTTCCTCGCGAAAGGTTTTCAGAATTTTTCTTTACCGTTTCTGAGCTCTTAAACTAACCTGCTGCGGCCTTTAGTCCCTTGTTTTCTCTTTGATATACCGAAGTGTATGCCCCTCGCTGGGAATCAAATGTTGGTCCCTTAATTCTAGTAGAAATAAGTAATAAGGACAGTTATGTTATTAACGAGAATAGTAAGCACTAACGTGGCGTTTACGACGTGCCCAGCTCAGTCCTAAACCCCTTACACATGCTTATCTAATCTTTTCAACGACCAAAGTAGGTGGGCACGATTATTATTCCCGACCTAATAGATGAGGAAACTGAGGCACAGAGAAGTAATCTGTACAAGGCCACAAAGAAGGAAAGTGGGAGGCCAGAATCCAAAGCTAGGTAGTTTGCCTTTAAAGCCTGTGATCTCGCGTAATTGCTACAGTATGTCATAATGGGTGGGTGTTTCATATTTCATAATGTATTTCACTTCCTAACTCCATAGAAACTCATCCAGGCGGGCATCCGGAAGATTGGGGAGGTTTGTATGGTGGCCCTCTAGTGTCACTGCCCTCTAGTCAAAGGCCACTTGGAACACCACTGTGGTTGAACAAGTTGGGTTTATTTCTTATTGCTTCTAGGAAAACATACACTTTGGGAAACAGTGGGGCATCTCCGTAAGAGGGTGTTAGATGATTTATCTATTATAGCATTTGGGCTTCCTTGGGTGATTTGGGGGTGAGGTCAAGGAAGCGGGGCTTTGCTCTGGATTGGGTGTCCTTAGGAAGCCAGGGTAACACCAAACCCCAGCTGAGTGCCAGGCCAGCTCCCAGATGTTAAGGGCTGCTTTTCTCTTCAAGTGAATTGTATATTCCATGCCACCCCCATCTATATCCCTAAGGAGAAATATTGAGAAGACTCTGAAGGCTCTACATTAGAAGTGGAATGACATGTGTATATAAAAATGTGAAGCATAGTGATCAATTAGGACAGGAGTTCTTAATTCAGGAAGTATGTGAACTTGGACAGGGAAAAATTACAACTTTATTTTACTAACCTCCAACTGAACTTTAGCATTTCTTTCAATTATAGTGTAGGCAACAAACCACAGTAATATCAGCAGTACCTGTGACTTTGCTATAGAGAAAGCACAGATATCTTCATATCATGTTCTAGTCATGGACAATTTCTTGAGATAACATTTCTACTCATTACCACTTCACAAGTACAGTAGTGATTAGAGCTCTCATTTTATTTAATGCATAAAAACACATATTTCTATAATTTTGTTTTTGAAAATATTGCAACAATGATTTCAATATAATTGGAGTTTTTTGTAATCCTATATTTTATGTTATGCATTTTAAAAAATACTTTTTATTGATTTCAGAGAGAGGAAGGAAAAGGGAGGGAGTCATGATGAGAGAGAGTCATTGATCGGCTGCCTCCTGCACGCCCCCTTCTGGGGATTGAGCACACAATCAGGGCATGTGCCCTGACTAGGAATTGAACCATGACCTCCTGGTTCATGGGTCAATGCTTAACCACTGAGCCATGCCAGCCAGGCAATCTTATGCATTTTTAAAAGCATAGTTCTTGGAAGGAGTCTGTCCATAGGAGGTCCGTCCACACACCAAAAGAAAAGATAAAGAGCCTCTGCTTTAATAGAAGAGACTAAGCAGTGACTGCCACCAGCAAACATCAACTCATCCTAAGAATTTGAGAACTGCATCCAAATTAGAGTAATGCATCAAAGGATAGAAAAACAGAGATGGAATCAGATCATTTAGTACACACCTTCTCACTTTACCAAGGCGGGACCTATGTTACTGAGAGGTTAAGAAACTTGCCCAAAGTTTCAGTTATTCCATGACACAACCAGGGTGGAAAATTTTTAGACAAGCATGTAAACCCCCCCCCCCCGCTAGGCATTGGGGAGTCCCATAGTTAGCAAGATGCCTCCTGCCCTCAATAAGCTTGTTGGGGTGACAGCCAAGAAAACATATTATAATGCCATATGAGAAGTACTGTAAAAGGAAAACATATGCAGTATTATGGGACCTTGGAGACAGGAGTGAGCAATTCTGTAAGAGGTAGAAAACAAGAGAAGAGGCATCAATTAGCTGGGGTCTTCAAGGATGAATTGATGTTTGCTGGTGGCAGGGGAGTCATTCCAGGTAGAGGACATGGCATGACCAGTGGTCCAGAGCTGTAAAACATTGACTGATTTTGGCAAGAAGTTCTTGTTCTCCCAGATTGTAGAGAGGAATGTTGATGCAAGTTGATATTTTGAGATTTGAAAGAAAGAATGGAACTAGGTTGTGAAAAGGCTTGAACGGCATTCTTAGGAGTCTGGACTTCAGCTTAGAGGAAATGAGGTGTTCCTGAAAGATTTTAAGTTGGGGAGTGATAAGGTTGGATTATTGCTCTAAAAAGTTAACTCCAGCTGTAGCGTGGAGAATGAACAGGAGGAGAAATAGCCTGGAGACAGGAAGACCAGTTAGAAGGCGACTGGATAGATCCCCTTGTCTTTCCCACATTCCTCCTAATATTTTTAATACACAAAGACTGTAAACTGTAAGCAATATTAAGGGATACATAATGCCTTCCTTTTTAAGGGGTTCTGAAATTAGTGGAACACTTGAGTCTCATCCAAGCAGTGTAATAATATAGATTATGACCTCAAATGCTTAATTTATGTACTTTCAGAGTGCTTCATTATAAGAAAAATGAATCATTCCACAAAGGTAGCCATCACTGGTGTTCAGAAATCATTTCATCCAAGGTTGGTAAAAGGCCGCAAAATATCTTTGTCAAATACTGAAGAGACAAAGACAGTATCACTGTAAGTAGCCAGCCATCTTTCTCACCTTGTATCATTTTCTGCAACTAAATTGTTTACATACAGTATTTACCTAGCTAACATCAAACACTTCTTATTTTGTAAATTATAGGGGTTTTTGTGTGTTTTAAAATTACTTTCAAATTGAATAATTATTATAATTATAGTATTTCATAATTTACAAAGCATATTAATGCACATCTCTTTGATCCTGACAACCCTGTGAAGCAGTCTTATTATTACATTTTATAAGTGAGGAAGCCACAACTGGGAGAAGGTAAGTGGTTTGCAGAAGGCTAGACAGCTAATAAATGGCATTGGCTCAGATTCAAAGGCTTGTTTCCATACGCCAGGCCTTTTCTACTCTGCGCCTTGTAGTCTGCATTTTGCCAGCCAATGGTGAAGTTACACAACACCTCTCTTTGCGCTTTAGCCTGTAGTGGGTAATGATGGGGTTGGGGGGTTGGGGAGGGGGAGATCCCTGCTACCAGTTAGTGCTGGGACATGATCAAGGTAAAATAATTCCCTGACCTTGCTGGGATGACCCTGGTTCAAGCGTAGATCACAGAGGAGTTTCTTTTCCAGAACATGGTCATCTGCTCCCAGAAGAGAATTGGGCCTACTGTAAACTTCAGCGATTCCACATTCTATTTTCTTAGCACTGGAACCAGTTGGACGGTGTTTTTAAGAACTAACTGCAGCGGAATCATTTTAGGTCATGGATGTTTTTAGAAAACAAATTTGTCTCCTCACACGTTATTTATAATATATGTGCCTTTTGATGATAAAGTTTTAGCCAGGATGTTTTTTTAATCTCAAGAGAAATATTCTCAAGTATTTCATATCCTCATTCTAACTAGATTCTGCAAATGACCAGTTCCAATTACCACATCCAAATGTTCCTCATTAGGTCAGCCTTAGGGTGGGGGGTGGGGAGGTGCAGAAGGAGGAAGCATAAATTCAGAGTTCCCCAAGATTTTAGGAAAATGAAAGCGACTTCACAAATCTTAACCTCTTTTTCCCCCCTCTCAGAACTGATGAAGATATTTCAGCTCTAACAATACAAAGAGCCTGGCTATCTCATATGGACAAGACAATATTTCAACTCCTA
This sequence comes from Miniopterus schreibersii, assembly GCF_964146895.1. Taxonomy (NCBI): domain Eukaryota; kingdom Metazoa; phylum Chordata; class Mammalia; order Chiroptera; family Miniopteridae; genus Miniopterus; species Miniopterus schreibersii. Next base: position 93,688,501 of record NC_138104.1, on the reverse strand, counting down.
AAGCACACAATTTGTGCAGCCGTATGTATTTTGTTTTGTGTTTTCGCTGACAGATTTAATTACTTATCAAGCTAAAATATCTGTTAAGTAAGGATAAAGCATGTAACCTTTTTTTTTCTCTCCAATTTAAATCCAATATTATTGCATAGGGTTCTGAGATTGCTTCTTTGATTAGCCCTAAATGGATATTTCTGGATTTATTTTTAACATAGGTGACTGTTACTTCTTTTTCTGAAACCCACATGATATTTATTGTAAAATTCGGTTTCTTATTTGAAGATGTGAGACAGTGATCATCCAACAAGAAAAATCTCTGAATGAAAAGTGCCCTCACCTTCCACCCAGCAATTTCACTTCTAGGACTCTCTTCCGCAATATATGTACCATTTCACTGCAGCATTGTTTGTAACGGCAAAGAAAGTAAACCATATAATGTTCATCCATATGATGCTGGGTAAATAAGTGTTGGTGCTATCCTGGTGTTAAACCTCAAAGCTTTGCCTATGGTTCTGCAGTAGAAAGATGGCTAAGATATTGTGTTAATGAAACAGGCAAGTGCAGAAGAGTATGAATAATATGGTCCTCTTTGAGTAAAAAATGCATACCCCCCACACCCCCCAAAAAACAACTCTGGCAACCCTGGCAGAATATTAGGACTTCCTACATATAGTACCAAATATTCTCCTAATAAAATCACTCATTATGACAGTAGTCTATATTTAGTAATAGTCACATTAAGGGGATTTTAGCCCCTCTGAAAAAGTCATAAAATCTGAGCAGTGTGTATACTTCCTCACCATCTGACCCACAGACCCATTTGTGATGTCAGTGAAAACCCACCCAGGTCAACTTGGGACACTGCAGGTTCATTGTCCATTGTCTTCCCGTATGGAACTTGTATTTAACTATCGTAATACTGGTTTTGTTATTTTAGATTCTTTTAGTAACAGAAAGAAGGAAATGAATAATTTTTAAAAATCTGTTATCCTAATGCTTCAAGTTACTACCTTACATTAATAATGCTTTGTCATTTTAAAAGCCCTTTGGTGTACATTTTTATGTGATTGTCATAGGCATAAATGTTGGGCAGGGTCATATGGGGGGAGAAGTGGGGACTTCAAAGTCAAACAGATCAACATTTGAATCCTGGCTTCCCCACTTACTACCTGCATGCCTTTAGATAAGTTGCAGACACTGCCAGAGCCTCAGCCTGTTCATTTGTAAAATGGGAATGATAATATTCAAGGACTATTGCTGAGCCGTAAGGATTCAATGAGGTTATGCATATAAGGCACCTAACGCGGTATGTGGTATATGAAAAGTACTTAAAAGCTAGGAAGAGTACTATTATCGGCCTCATTTTACAATGATTCATTCAGTATCAAATGGTTGTTAAGCACCTGCTGTGGTCCAGGCCCTGTCCCACATGCTGGGAATACAGTGGGAAAGAAGGACACGGCGCCTACCTTTATTAAGCCTACAGTCGAGTAGGAGATAAAAAGTTTATAGTTAATTACAATACCTGGAGAGAACAGTGCCTGGGGTCTTGAGGAGGAACACACACCCGAACTGGGAGGCCAAAAGCATGAAGTCATTGGCTCCAGGCTACAAAATTTATCTTCTTAAGTCCTCATAACTTCTCAGTATATAATTCCAAAGCAAATGCGTTCTTATTTACATTTATTACGTGAAGCAACTGAGATGTAAGTGGAGAAGCCAAGACTAGAACCCAGGTCTTCAGAACTCCAAGTCTGGTGTACTGTTCACGTTATGCCGCCTCTGTTATTTTCAGCCAATTGCATCTGGGCAGGGTATCACCTTCCATTTATGGCACCATCATCTGTTTCAGGAATATTGTGTGACACATGAAATACTGAAGAATGTTTGCCCCTTAGAGGCCAAGCTTGTTAAAGATCCTAGCATGACGTGTAAAGTTAGATTCAGGTAATGTTTCTACGCTGATTTATTTCAAGAAGTACTTGGTTAATATGAAGAAATTTTAGAAATTTATTTTCTTAAGTCCTCATAACTTCTCAGTATATAATTCCAGAGCAAATGCGTTCTTATTTACATTTATTATGTGAAGAAACTGAGGCATGCATGACTCCTGGGCCAAACGCTGCCTTGAGAGTGGCTCTCACATCCCATGGTGTGTCCAGTCTGACACACATGAGAATAGTTGTGAGCACACACACATAAATGTGGCTCTTTCATCTTCTGTAACCTATTTCATTACCATTTTGTTCTGTGCTCTGGCATAGCCTTTACTCTGCATGCAAGAAACTATGTAAACTATCTTAAGCACACGGGGGAGAAGTAACTGGGCCCCAAACCTGATGCCAAATGACACATTTTTGGTCTTATTTCAGATTTAGTGGTGAAACATTTCCACCTTTTATTGTGTTTAAAATTTTTCTACATACTGGAGGCCATGGTTACAAGTATTTCAGCGGAAAAAATATGTTAAAGCCGTCAAGTAAGGTGATGTTTCACGATGTACATTTTATATTATTTAGCTTCCTATATATCTTAACATCATAACATAGATATGTAGTATCTGGATTGCATTTAAGTATACGGACTAAGTTATTTTACCATTAAACATCCCAGTAGGCAGTTAGTATTTTTTAAGCATATGTTTCAAAGCATCTCTGTTTATTAGCTAAAAAAGATTTGGAATAATTACTATATAAGACCGTAGAAAATATCCAATGGTATTCTTTGTATTACATTTTTGGTTTGTTAATACAGGGGTGGACAAAAGTAGGTTAATAATAATAATAATACAAGAATAAACGGTACTCACAACTATAAACCTACTTTTGCCCACCCCTGTAATGGACTAAAGTGGCCAGTTGGTCAGGGCTTTAAAATTATGCACAACATTTGATGCAGTTTTGTCTTAATGACATTTTATCATTGTTTCTTCAATTCTGGTAGCATATTTAGAAAACCAGCGCTGGATTATTGGAAATGAACTTTTAAAATGTTTATCCTTTTTCATATGCGTTCTTATACTTTTAAGTTTCATGATTATTCAACAAAATGTCTACAGCATAGGAATCCCCTGAGGATCTTGTTTAAACTGAACTTTCTGATTCAGTAGGTCTGGGATGGGGCCTCAGTCTACCCAGCTCCCAGGTGCTGCCACTGCTGCTGGTCCATGGATGACACTTTTTAAAAAATATATGTTTTTATTGATTTTTAGAGAGGAAGGGAGAGGGATAGAGAGATAGAAACATCGATGAGAGAGAAACATCATCGATCAGCTGCTTCCTGCACACCTCCTACTGGGGATCGAGCCCAAAACCTGGGCATGTGCCCTGACCAGGAATCGAACCAGTGACCTCTTGGTTCCTGGGTCAACACTCAGCCACTGAGCCATACCTGCCAGACAGTGAATCACACTTTTATTTATTTATTTATTTTTAAATGTCTTTATTGATTTCAGAGAGAGGAAGGGAGAGGGAGAGAGATAGAAACATCAATGATGAGGAGTCATTGATCCGCTGCCTCCTGCATGCCCCCCACTGGGGATCAAGCCCACAACCCAGGCATGTGCCCCGACTAGGAATCGAACCACGATCTCCTGGATCCTGGGTCGATGCTCAGCCTCTGAGCCACGCCGGCTTGGCTGGACCACACTTTTAATAGCAGGGATCTACAGCACAGGTTTTTCTCCTTTGGCCCTTATATAGGACTATAAATGAGTAAAAATAAATGTGTACACTCTCATATTTAGCCTTTTATAAACCATAAATCAAAGGTTATTTTCCTATAGCCTTCTGGAAGTGTTTTACATGAAAAGTATGGCCCATCTGAAATAATCAGTAATGGCATGAATTCAGGATAGAAGACCACACAGCCTGGCAGTTTCTGATCAGCTCTAGCCTGTGTGGCATTTATTCTCCAAAGAGTATTAGAAAAGGAAAAGAGACTGCTTTTCTCTGTTGTAAGGCTACGTCATAGAAAATGTAACTCAGTTTCAGAAATGTATCAAGTGGATTATGTGTTTTCATGTAGAATATGGTGTTTCAGAAACATTCATATTTGTTCATTTATATAGGATGACTTCAAATGCGAAAGTAAATGTTTATTCTACGTTCATACCACATTTATCTACAGAATGAGCTTGCTTAGAGTTCGCCTATAAAATAGCATCAGTTGCTGCTTTTCTGAGGTTACGTAATGGGGCCTTTCCAGGAACTGAAATTCTCCTGGGTCAGCTCCTGGAGGCCCCTACTGTCCCCAGGCTGGAGCAAACGAGAGCCTTGGACGCTGTGACTGGAAAGCGCTGTGTGTATATTAAAACTCATAAAAATGCTGTATAATAACTTAAAATTTTATTTAAATTACAAAGTAACTTTTTTAAAAGGAAATCCCGCAGAGATTTTTTTTAAAAAGGAAAGTATGCCTGCTCTGGCCAGTTTGGCTCAGTGGTTGGAGCGTCTGCCCATGGACTAAAGGGTCCTGGGTTGGATTCGGGCCAAGGGCACGTACCTCAGTTGCAGGCTCAATCCCCGGCCCAGGTTGGGACACATGTGGGAGGCAACCAATCGATGTCTCTCTCTCTCTCTCTCTCTCTCTCTCTCTCTCTCTCCAACTCTCTCTGGAAAGCAATGGGAAAAAATATATTCTTAGCTGAGGATAAAAAAAAAAAGGAGGAAAAAAAATATGCCCTTCTGCATTTCTTCTCTGTGCTGCAACTTTCACCCTGGAGTGATTACTGTTAACAGTTTGCTGTGTAGCCTTCATTTTTTGCCCATGAAAATACACACACAAATATATTTTTTAAATTTTTTGTTCTTATTGTTCATTCAGCTTGAATTTTTCACTAAACATTATAAGGGTTTTAAATGATTAGGACATACCCAGTTTGGAGAGGATGTTTAGGGTTCCTTTTTCCCTTTAGTTTAACTTCAAAACAAACTCTGGTAACACTTGGATTAATGGTTGATAGAAGTGGAATTTTTCTCACTATAAGTTTACTCAACTCCTTTGCTCTTTGAATGTAGAAACTGTGTCTTTAGCAAACTTATCCAACTTTCCTAAGTTTATTTATTTCTTAATATGAAAGAAATAAGTCAGTTTTAGTCCATTCAGATGTTTAATCTAAGTTCACTTACAAAGGAGGGGTGTTTCACAGATTGTTGTTGTTGTTCTAGCTTCTTTCTTGTTTTTATTGTCATTTCTAGTTTCATTTCCTTATCATTTTAAAAAATATGTCTTTATTGATTTCAGAGAGAGGAAGGGAGAGGGGGAGAGAGAGAGAGAAACATCAATGATGAGAGTCACTGATTGGCTGCCTCCCGAATGCCCCCTGCTGGGGATTGAGCCCGCAACCCGGGCATGTGCCCTGACTGGGAATCAAACCTTGATCTCCTGGATCACTGGTCGATGCTCAACCACTGAGCCACACTGGCTGGGCTCCTTATCATTTTCCAATGGCATATTTCATATATTCATACACACAGAAAAACAAAAAGCAAAAACAAGTGAAAGGATGTAGAATAGCTTAACAAACTTTGGAGGAGAAGAACAGATTCAGAAAATTTACATTACCTGATTTTAAGACCTAAAAAGCCACAGTAATCCCGGCAGTGTAGTGATAACATAAAGAGAGACATGCAGATCAATGAGATAGAATAGAGAATTCAGAAATAGACCTACACATAGACAATCAATTGATTTTCCTCAAAGGTGCCAAGGCAGTTCAAATGATGCTAGAACAATTGGATAGCCATGTGTACAAAAAAGAGATCTTGTTTCAGTTACCTACTTTGATGATCTATTTTCAGAGCAATGCTTATTTACAGAGGGTTGTCACTGTAGTTAGTCCACAAACTATATTTAGAATATTCTAAAGCCTTGCTACTCAAAGTGTGGTCTACAGACCCACAACACTGGCATCCCCTGGGACTTATTAACATGCAGACTCTCAGGCCCCACCCCAGACTCACTGAATCAGCATCTGCATTTTAACAAGACTCCCAGGTGATTGTGGGCACAATATATTTTGACGAGTACTGTCCTAAAGGTGCCCCCACCATGGCCTGGAAAACTTCTGGGTAACTGACAATTCTTTTTTTTTTTTTTTTTATCCTTACCAGAGGATTTTTTCCCCACTGCTTTTCAGAGAGAGTAGAAGTGAGAGAGAGAGAGAAACATCGATGTGAGAGAGACACCTTGATTGGTTGCCTCCTGCACGAGCCCCGGCTGGGGCCGGGGATGGAGCCCGCAACCAAGGTCTGTGCCCTTGACCAGAATCGAACCCGAAACCCTTCATTCCACAGGCCAGTGTTCTAACCGCTGAGCCAAACCAGCTAGGGCCTGACAATTTTTAAACATTAACATTCAGTAACTGTTATTTTAAATTGAAGATCCTGTTCTTTTTGAGGATTGTGCATTTATGTAAAAAGGAAAAAATTAGTAATAGCTGCCCTTATTGAACACCATCAAGTATGATGTTAAACATTTTATGTGCATTACTCTTTAATTCTCATAAACTCTAGAATGTATCCTGTTATTATCTTCATTTGAAAGAGACTAAGTATTAGTCCAGCCAGTGTGGTTCAGTGGTTGAGCATCCACCCATGAATCAAGAGGTCACCAGTTCGATGGCCGGTGGCCACATGCCTAGTTGCGGGCTTGGTCCCCCATGGGGGGCATGCAGGAGGCAGCCGATCAGTGATGTTTCTCTCTCATAGGTGTTTCTATCTCTCTCTCCCTCTCTCTAAAAATCAATAAAAACATATTTTTAAAAAACAATTTAAAGAGATTAAGTAACTTGTCTAAGGTCTCATGACTAGGAAGTGAAGGAAGTGACATCAAGACCCAGTGAGCCTGACTCCAGAGCCCATGCCGTTAACCACTGCTGAGTCAGGAAGCCCACTGAGTGCGCTCTCATATGGCCCCTGATAACATGTTCCTGTTTTCCTGTGAGGAAGCTGAAACTCGGAGAGGCTTGTCGGCACAACTGAGACTCGGACACTTCTCCATGTACTCTGCACATTTTGAGGCGCTTATGGTGGTTTTATTAATTCTGAGCCTGTGTATAATTGAACTGTTTCAAACCAAGAAACTTCTCATGCAGAGGTACTAGCTATCACTGCCTCCGTGAGGGAGAATTCCCAGCCGGGCGGGGAAGAGACTTGAGATGTTAGAGTAACTTGATAAGCCCAATTATGGATCTAGGCCAGCAAGGAGCCACAGGGCTGGGGGGGCTTCTGGGCCACATTGAGGCTGGGTATCAGGGGAGGTGTCAAATTTAGAGATGCCCCCTCTGACCCTTTGAGTCGCCCACTAAGAATGGAACCTGCCTCTTGAGCCCTAGTCTGACTGGCAGCTATCCTGGAATCCTTGCTTAGTACTCACCCTTCCCTTTCTTTTGGGGCTGCACTCTTCTTTCCAGCCCTTCCTATCCAGAAGCACTTTCCTGAACCAGCCACACGTAGTAGATGTATGGGAAAGAACATCTTGGCCACTGGAGGGCAAACTTTCTTCAAACCCCTGTCACAGGCGGCAGCAAGCCTGCCCCGTGCTACCAGGTGTAGGGATTTTCTGGCTGAGACACTGGGCTGGGCCTGACACAGCTGAGCCACACAGCCGAGGCACCGTACAAATAAACTAGGCTTCGGGAGACTGGGGGGGGCTGAGTGGAGTACAGTAGGGAGGAACTAACAAGAAATGCCTTTTTAAGTCACTTGTTCTAAAGTCAAATATAATTATATCTAAAGAAATGCTCGAAGCAGAAGTTAAATGGTTTTCCAGACCTGTTCAGTGTCTATGTGCTTTTACCTTTAGTGGCACTGTGGGAATCGTTCATTAGAACCCACAGAAAATTAATTGCAGGAAAGCATAATGGAGATATGTGCCAATGCTGCCTTTAGTTTAGCTGCATAGTGCAGAGAGAAGCTAATACAATGGAAAACCAAAACGGTCTGCCTAAAGGGCAGTTCCATCACATTTTCAGTAAACTATCTCTCCCTTTAGTGCATTAGAAATAAAACTACAACCATTTGAATACAGGGTAGGGCAAAAGTAGGTTTACAGTTCGTATGGAAAAGAATACAATAATTAATAAATAACAATACAAGAATAAACTGTGTTTCGCATACTCACAACTGTAAGCCTACTTTTGCCCCACCCTGTATTTTATTTTTCATATGTGTCTGTGTTGTAAGCTTTGAAACTTAAAAAATAAAAAAGGAATATTCTAGATAACAAAAGTGAGAATTGAAATAGAAAATACATCAAGGCTTGCTGTTGTATTGTATGGTGAGTAAAAAGAACAGATTCTGAGTTTCAGTCCTGTCTCAAAGACTCCTCTATGGCTTTGTATCAGCGACATATAACACAAGAGTTCCCGTACGTGCACCGACATCACATTGTGAGATACACAGGAAAAGAGAGACTGATCTGGAATGAAACGGTATTTGAATTTTCATCTACGCCAGTCTCCCTTCCCATAAGCATACCCTTTGTGGCCAGAAGCACAGACACGTAGTACAGATAGGTGCTAGAAGAGGCAGCACATACTTAGAGGGAGTGGGAAGGAGGGTGGGGAGTCCTTAAGGCTCTACTCAGTCCGTGTATAGCTCTTAGCCCAAGGAGAGATGTGCATGGAAGAGTTTGGCACAGATAGGGCCAGGCAGGATTTGAGCCTCAGCATGTTCTGTGATTTTTCCATCTTTGCTCTCTCACGTCCTTTCCTTGAGTACCAAATGTAAAAAACCCTTTGTTTGCCAATCTTTGGCTACTGAGAATGAAGTCTGAAGAAGAGGGAGGTCTGAGCAATCTGAAACGAACATGTCTGCATTTGGGGGCCATATATTAACTAACACGTAAAAGAGAGTTGGCCCAGTAACACCTTTTATTGCAATTCGTAGGCCAACCTATTTAATAACCAGATAAATTTTCTCTGCATGAACAGCACAAATGGCATTATAGGTTTGTTTGGTTTTTTTAAGGGAAAAGAATATTTTTCAGGGGGTAAAAAACATCTTTTAAAAACTGGTCCTCGCCCTGGCCAGGTAGCTCAGTTGGTTGGAGCAACCTCCCGAACACAGAAAGTTCGCAGGTTAGATTCCCAGTCAGGGCAAACACCTAGGTTGTGGGTTCGATCCCCAGTCAGGGCAGGTAGGGGAGGCAACCAATAGATGTTTCTCTCTTACATCGATATTTCTTTCTCTCTCTCTTCCTCTCTCTCTAAAATCTGTAATAACATCCTCGGATGAGAATTATTAAAAATTTAAAAGCTGGTCCTCCAAGGATTGTAGACTCAGCTACTCCTCTAGCTACATTGTAAAACTATGTAGACTCCCCCAGCTGGTTTTGCTCAGTGGTTAGAGTGTTGGCCTGAAGACAGAAGGGTGCTGGGTTCTATTCCAGCCAACGGCATGTAGCTCGGTTGCAGGCTCAATCCCTGGCCCTGGTTGGGGCACATGCGGGAGGCAACCAAGCAGTGTTTCTCTCACATTGATGTTTCTCCCTCTCCCTTCCACTCTCTCTGAAAAGCAATAGAAAAAGTATCCTTGGGTGAGCATTAAGAAATAATAATAATAGCCCGGCCGGGCGTGGCTCAGCGGTTGAGCATTGACCTAGGATCCAGGCAATCGGGGTTCAATTCCCGGTCAGGGCACATACCCGGGTTGCGGGCTCAATCAATGACTCTCTCATCATTGATGTTTCTGTCTCTCCCTCTCCTTTCCTCTCTCTGAAATCAATAAAGATATATTTTTTAAAAAAAGAAATAATAATAATAAACTGTAGATATGGTTATGGAAACAAATTTTAAGTGGTTTTCTAAATCCCTATATAATATTTTCTTTGTAAATACAGTTCACATATTGAATAGCAAGCTACTAGAAGAAAGGAAGAATATTTGGATCAGTGAAATAGTCAAAACCGCAGGATTCAGAATAAAAAAAAAATTAAAAAAAGAATATTTGATGTATTTCTCAGAAAAATATGTAAAGTGTATGCTGATAATTATTGCTATTATACTACTATTTTAAAAGTCTATTTTCTGTTTTCTTTATAGGCCTCAACTGATGCTTTCAAAATAATGGGGAGAAAGAAATTTTATGAACAAATTATGGAAGATGAACGTCTTTCCCAGAAGTTCAAAATAACTGATGAAATAGATATTGTCACCGTGCAAGATTACATGAAAGTAAGGAATTTAGATTTAGATATTGAAAACAAACAACAATAACAAAAAGCCTTCTGACTCTGTCCTCCAAGAATAATACCTTTTTTATTGTGGTAAAATATACACAGCATAGCCCTGCCCGGTGTGGCTCAGTTGGTTGGGTATCATCCCATGCGTCAAAAGGTTGCCAGTGCGATTCCCTGTCAGGGCACATTTCCAGATTGCGGGCTCAATCCCCAGTAGGGTGTGCAGGAGGCAGCCAGTTGATGTTGATGTTTCTCCTTCATCAATCAATCAGTCTCTCTCTCTCTCTCTCTCTCTCTCTCTCTCTCTCTCTCTCTCTCTCCCTCCCTCCCCCCTCCCCCTCCCCCTCTCCCTCTCTCTCTCTAAAATCAATAAAAAACATATTTTTTAAAAAAGCAGTGGGCCTTGGTGACAGGGCGGTAAGCTAAAGGAAGGTAACCAACATGGCACCTAGCTTTCTGGTTTGCATAACTGATAGGACAGCAGTGCTGAATCAGGGAACTTAAACTCGATACCTTAATAATAATCATAGCAAATGCTAATGTACAGTGATGCGCCACTTAGCAACAGGGATACATTCTGAGAAATGCATCATTAGGTGATTTGGGCATTGTGCAAACATCATAGAGTGCACTTACACAAACCTAGATGGTGTAGCTTGCTGCTACAATTTTATGTGTTGTACTTTCATATAACTGGCAGTGCGGTAAGTTTGTTTACAGCAGCATCACCACAAACACATGAGCAATGCATTGTGCTATGATGATATAGTGGCTACAGTGTCACTAGGTGAAAGGAGTTTTTCAGCTCTGCTATAATCTTATGGGACCACCATCATATATGTGGTCTGTCGTTGACCAAAACATCATTATGTGGTGCATGACTGTAATACCAACTCCTTTTATCCTCATAACAACCCTAAGAGATAGGTACTATTATTACCCCATTTCACACATTCCAAAGAACAAGGGATCCCAAAATTCTAGGTCATAATAACAATACATGGCCTTAACTGTTCACTCATCTGCTTCAGTGTGAAACATGAAATTAATAAAGTGCTTAGAGACTCCCAATTCTTTTTTCTTTATTCTAAAGCATTAACCTAGAAGATTAGGGCATTGGACCAGGAAATAAGTCGAGCTTGGGGGTGCCAACTATCTTTGCCAAGGACATGGGGCTCATACTTACAGATTGTGACTATGCCAAAGATTAGTGACATAAAAAGAAGTCCTCAGGTTGACATACTGGAAGAGAGAGAGATGGTGATTACTGATGCTTATTGAGCCCTTTATGGACAGCACAGATTTTAGCTCTTTATATGCATATTATCTCCTTTAATCTTCAAGTTTATAAATTATGTGACCCATTAACAGGTGAGAAAAATTGAGTTTAATGAGATTTTTAAAAGTTGCCCAAGGTCACATAGCTAATAAGTACAGAGCAGTGCTGAGATGTTTACCCATCTGACTAGTCCACTCTAGGGAAATAAAATATACAGGCAGTCCTCACTGTACACAGTAGTGCAGGACCATAAAAATGACCACGCACACTGAAATCATGCAAAGCAAATATTATAATCAATGGGGAAAATTGTGATTGTTCCATGCCTTCAAAAAAATCTCATCACAACATTAGAAGCTCTCTTGCTATCTGTTGTACATATATAGGAAAATGAAAAAAATAAAACCCAAAAGATTTAGTTAGTACACTATAAAACATTGAGAAGTAAAGTGTTCCATTTCTTTGTAAAAAACTTAAACTTATTAACTGTGAACATACTGAAAACCATTGAACTATACACTTTAAATAGGCGAATTGTAAGGGATGCAAATCTCAATAAAGCTACTAAAAACCAGTTGAGAGTAGTTTAAAGTGCTTGTCTTCTGTTCTTATACAACTTACAATACCAGTGAGCATCTTCTCTGTGCCTTGGCAAGTTGTCATACTTCTTTTTTAAGTTTGGATCACCCAGCAACATTTTATCCTTTGGACTTTAAAATTTTTTAATTGATTTGAGAGAGAGAGGAAGGGAGAGAGAGACAGAAACATCGATTTGTCGGGCCGCTCGTTTATGCATTCATTGGTTGCTGCTTGTATGTGCCCTGACCTCGGATTCAACCCGCAACCCTGGCGCGTGGGGATGATGCGCTGCCCAGCTGAGCCACCCGGCCAGGGCTTAGCCTTTGGACTTTAAGTGCTATGATATACCTCAGAGTCCTTTTACTGTGAAGTGTCTTTTTTGCCGGAGTTGCTTCCTCCGGGGCAGCTTGACCCTTTTTGTTCCAGCCACTTTCCTCATTTATGTTGGTAAGTTCACTGTCAGTCACCAGGCTCTTCGGGCTGCCTGTGTGCAGTCCCTTGAATGGTGGCAGCATCAACATCCCCGCAGTCACCTGTTTCTTCTGCAACTCCATTTACATTCTATTTGAATTTCACTTCCAGCATTACCACTTTTTGTTTCTTTTTTGGCTTTTCCCTCTTTTGATTGTTATTTTTCTTGTCACTGGGAGACAGAGAGGCAACACAGCTACATACTTTGCTGTCTGTGTGTGAAGTAAATAACAGATCCCCAGTAACCAGTCATTGACACACTTGGAAAGAAGGGACGTGATTGGTCACTAATCACCATCCACATCTGTTATTTATGTAGCGATCTGTGGACTGAGGAGCTAGCAGCAGAGTTTTCCTTTATGCAGTTGCTCGATTACACTGTGGTAACTGAAATTTGAACCATGTTGTTGGAGGACTGGGCTTATTCAACTAAATAGTGGTAATTGAAATTCATGCATGCCTAAATAGCACAAAGGGAGAACTATCTGCACGTGTGTGCGTGCGTGTGCACACCCTGACTGCCTAGCTGCTATTCCATTTCCCAGCATCATAGATCCCTCTTCTTTATTCCTCTCTCTTAGGTGACCATGTATGAGGTTCAATTGATTATACATATTTGCACTTTTAAAATTCCTAATCTTATGTTTTAAATATTTTTAAAAGAAAAGGGGGATTTCTATAAATATTTCAAATGAAAATAGTGAAATTTACCACTTAGCACCAGAGATGAGCTCATTATTTCTAAAAAGGCTTAGGCAAATGTCATCTCAACCCAAGCATGTCATGAAGGAGCACTACCAGGTATGCAGATCACATAGCTATTACCAGTTTTTAGGCTCATCCTGCGTTTAATTTCTCTGAGTTATATTTGCCATTAAAATGTTTATGCATTAAAGAAATATGTAGTGGGTGTGGTGCCGTGTGACAGGGATTCTGCCTTCCCAGAGAGGAGCTAAGATGTACACAGACAGCTAAAACATCAAGTAGTCAGTAATGAGAGTCATAGAAGAGAGATGCCAATAAAATTCAGAGATGCTCTTTAAAAAATATATATATATATATATATATATATATATATATATATATATATATATATATTTTTTTTTTTTTTTACTGATTTCAGAGAGAAGAAGGGAGAGGGGGAGAGAGAGAAACATCAATGATGAGAGAGTCATTCATCGGCTGCCTCCTGCACACCCCTGACTGGGGATCGAGCCCTCAACCCTGGCATGTGCCCTGACCAGGAATTGAACCTCGATCTCCTGGATCCTAGGTCTACGATCAAGTGCTGAGCCATGTCAGCCAGGCAAGGAATGCTTTTTGAATGAAGTGACATTTGAGTGGAACCTTGGGAAATGTGTCTAAAACCATTCTAGAGCACCCACAACCAATCATTCTTAATTGGTTTTTTTCCATATGCAGGGTGGGGCAAAAGTTGGTTTATACTTGTTCATATGGAAAATAATACAATAATTAAGAAATAATAGCCCAGCTGGGGTGGCTCAGTGGTTGAGCATTGACCTCTGAACCAGGAGGTCATGGTTCGATTTCTGGTCAGAGCACATGCCCAGGTTGCGGGCTAGATCCCCAGTCGGGGACATGCAGGAGGCAACTGATGGATGATGTTCCTCATCGATGTTTCTATCTCTCTATCCCTCTCCCTTCCTCTCTCTCTAAAAAACAATTTTTAAAATATTTTTTATAAAAGAAATAATAATACAAGAATAAACTGTGTTTCACGTACTCACAACTGTAAACCTACTTTTGTCCGACCCTGCAGTATTCCAGTCTTCTTGATAAGACCCCTGCATCTTCTGGTGGAAGAAATAACTGTTGGAGAAGATTAAGCCTCAGAAACATTCCCAGGACAATGATAATGTATGACATAGTTGATTATGCAGAGTCTGGAGTAATCTCAAACCGTCTGAAGAAAGAAATGAAGTATCTGTTACAGAGACCGCGAACAGAAGAGATGCGTCAGAACCAGCTGCGGATTGTTTCTGAAGTTAGGTAAAAGTGGTCCCTCACTGAGGCTACAATACAAGGCACATTTCTGAAAATGTTCCCATTCTGCCAAATAGCTCGCGGAAGATAATAATAGGGCATATGGGAAAAATAGGAGTGAGGCAGACTGCTCAAAACTTATGCAACTTTGTAAACAGAGCAGCAAAAAGGACCATTGCTGCCTGGGGGAGATAACTTGTACCAGCGGACAGGCAGTTCAGAATGGCTGGAGGCACCACGGCATATGTAAAAAATGTACAATAGGGTAGGGATGCTGGCAACTCTTTAATTAGAACAAGTAGTGGGCACTGAGATAGTGCAGATGGAAGTGGTTGCCTTTTTTTAAAAAAATATATATCTTTATTGATTTCAGGGAGAGGGAGAGAGAGAGAGAGACAGAAACATCAATGATGAGAGAGTCATTGATCGGCTGCCTCCTGCACCCCCCACTGGGGATCGAGCCCACAACCCGGGCATGTGCCCTCACCGGGAATCAAACCACTATCTCCTGGATCCTAGGGTGATGCTCAGCCGTTGAGCAACACCGGCCGGGCAGTGGTTGCCTCTTAAGTGGATATGAGAGGCAGTGCGACTTGCCAAGAAGCAAGAGCCACCCAAGGTGGGGAGCAGGATGGAGGACAGTAAGGGTGGGCTGTGGGGGTGGGGTGTCTCTCTGGGAAGAGAGCCCTAGGTGCAGGTGCTAACTGTTGTTTTTATAAACACAGCCAGAGGGCTCCCATTGCCCATGCTGCACAGAGCTAAGGACTTTTTCCTTTCTCCTGAAGGTTATGATTCTGCTGTTGCTATTCTGGCTCGCCTTGCCAAGGATAAATTGCAAATAAATTACAGTGGCATTATCCCCTTCTTTACCAATAGCATGTGAGCCAATTCACATTATAGAAACGTGTGTTGCAGCAAAACAGACTGTATTATGATCTGAAATAACATGAACAGAATATGCCTGCTCCAATTATATTTCTTTTTTCTTCCTATTACCGAGTCTCACCTAGCCCGTCTTGTTTACAGATTAAGCTTGCTTTCTTAAGAAAAAGAGATAAGGAGACTAAAGAGGACCCATTGGTAGTACATTTTCACACTGTCATATTTGAAATGAAAAATACTCCATTAGTACCTGAAGAAGACACTGGTGACCTGTTGTCACACAAACACACTGGGTTGTTGTTGTTTTTTCAGGAGTAGAGATGAGTGTTGCTGACCCAATAACATAATTTAGCCCATTTATTTTTATGAGCAAGACTATATGTTTGCCAGACAGATGGCCTGGTGTAGAGTGCAGTCTGTCATCATGAAATAGATTTTCTCTCACTCATCCATATAAACACTGAATATAGAACTTAACCCTATTACCACCAAGGTCAAATAAATGATGTCATTTTCTCTGCCACCATATATAACCCTAGACTCCTTGCTATTTGGACTTATGCTACTGATTATCCAAGAATGAGTTGCCTTATAGAGCCAAATAAATAGCCAAGTTCTAAATCAATTGAAGGGGGGGAAGGACTTTCCTAAAGGCTCCTTTGAATGTCGTCTTAGTTTGGGATTTCCCAGAAGCAAACCATGAGACAAGGATTTGAATATGAGTAGTTTACTTGGGAGGTGATCCCAGGAACCACTGATAAGACGGGGTAGAGAAGTGAAACAGGGAAGGGCAGGCAGCCAAAACAGTGTGTGTTAGCAAGCAGGTTCCCACTGTAGGTAACTGGAGCTGAATCTCTCCTGGGAATGCCTGAGCCAGTACAGAGCATGCAACTCAAGTTATCCCACAGGCGGCAAAGGAGTTGGGATATTTGCACACCAGCACCCATTGGTCACTGGTTAAGGGTTGCTTAGGAGAAGAGGTATTACTTCTCTGGCAGTTTCCCCGCACATGGGTTCTTGTTTTCACAAGAAAGCTCTCAGGCTGAGTGAGGTCAGTGCCAGCAGTTGGAAGTTGGGCCTATGTGCCCTGCAGTGGTAAGGCCAAGGGGCCTATCCTATGGGCATGGTACCAACTATGTCTGAGCCCAACACTGATTTTAGAAGTTTGGTTTTTTTTCAGCCATTATGAAATTTAATACCTTTTTGTGTTAGTATATGGTTTAAAAACAAGATTCAAATGGCTACTACATGGTATCTTCCAGGAAAACTGATACCACGTTTTAGAATTTTTATCATTATTATCATCAGTGTCTTCATGACACATAAAGAGCTGTGCTATGTAACTCAAGCAGAAATGAAAACTTTGGCCTAAAAATATATACACAGTATTGGTGCAAGTACTGAGATCTCTGATATATTTGCTAGAGGATGCTTTAATAAAAGGTGGAACTTGCTGTACATTTAACTTTTACTTTGTGCAATTTTTCTGTCTGTAATAAATATTTCCTAGGTACTCATCGCTGTCAAGTAGTCAACGTTTATATCGGCCCTGTCAACCGCAAAGTCTAGTTAAACATCTAGGTCTCCGGTCCAAGCAAGCGCAAATGAAAAATGAAAAAATGAGAAAAGCTCATGAGATGGAGAAAGGAGCAAACACTTCTGTGGGCACTGTAAGTTTAGCTTGTACTGAATTCATTGTTTTGACGGTATGCAAACTGCAAGTAATTCTATTAGTAATTCTAACCTACAAGTTCAAGGCTGAAACACCTTTGTTATATACCTTGAATAGTATGAAGCTACATTTCTCTTGGTAACGCATAGTTTTGAAATTCTTAAACCTGATTAATACCAGCTGTTTTGGCTTCACATCAGCATGAGCTGGCAAAAAATCCAACAACCCTGTGTATATTGACACTGATGAGTCAGCAGGTCTCTAATGGTGCTTTTCTCAGAGTGGAAGTCATTTCTATCTGAACTTCTTAAAAGCCATCCTGTGAATCTAATGAACAGAATAAACTGATGAACAAAATAGAGACAGAGACATGCATACATGGAACAGACTGACAGCTGTCAGAGGGAAGAGGGGCGGGGGCTGGGTGGAGGTGGGGGGGTGAGGACATCTGTAATAGTGTCAACAATAAAAATAAAGTTAAAAAACAGTAGTGTGTAAATTCTGCCTCGGTATACCCCTGCATCATAGGAATATTTATAATGAACATGTACTCATGCATTGCTTTGTAGTTTTTAAAAAATATGCTATAATTTTTTTTGAGGTGGAGCGAAATAGCAAAAGTTAAATATGAAAACAAAGTAGTAAAAAACAACTATAAAATACTTTCTGCTTTCATTTCTAATTCTACCTAGGGACCTCGGGCAGGCAGACCAGATACCAAGGAACAACGAACGGTTGTCTTCTCCACCCCATCTTTTGACATAGTGAAAATTAAGGAACTCAAGTCAGATGACAGATTGGGGAAAAACAAAGATGAACCGTTTGCGTGGCGTCAAGAATTGTATATTCATCGTTACCCACCATTTTAATGCGCAGCCAATTGAAAGAAGACCAAGTGATTGCCTGGTTGGCTTGTGCGCCTGTAAATGATGAGTATGAGTACTAAAGACCAGCACAACACAAACTCGGCCTCAGTGTGCTCTCTTAACCAAACGTGCGACAGAGTTTTAAGCCCTTTTTGTATTACCATGGGTACAAATATTTTTTGCTGGCAGAATTTTAACCTGAATAGATTATTTTAACTAGATGCCCTCAAACTAGCCATACACAGTTTTGTTCGAGAAATGATGAGTATATTAATCCCTGGCACTTTTATTCAATTTTGATTTTCCTTCATTTTTTAAAAGTATCTGAACAAGCCATGCATAGCATAAATATTAGAATTTGCAGAATATAAGGCTGCTCTGGAGTCAGCCTGCAGTGTCTTTTTTTTTTTTTTTTTTTTAGTAGCATATTGTTTTTATAGAACAGCTTGTGATTGACCTATTCTCAATTATAATACAATTAATAATGAATTTGTTGCTACATTCAGTGTGACACAGCATATGTAATCGTTACTGAGCATTGCAAACAGTCGGGACAGAATTTTGCATCTGCTCAAATGTTGTACTCTGGATATTTTCCAAGTATGAAGGCTGTTTTGTGTAGTATTTATCAATATCCTTTTAATTGATAAATTCTCATGCCTGATATAGTACAAAGTATTGATATTTTTGTGATCCAGTGTAGTGGATGATATCAAACTTTACCAGAGGCTGTGATAGTTAAACAAAGGACATTATTTATTTAACTTTAAAAATACAATTTTTGATATTGTTTAATGTTTAAAATATGGAGGTTGGTTGCTGCTTTAACTCAGGCCAAGCAGGCTATAAATGGATCTCATTCTCTGCTAAAACATTCCCTTAAATGATGAAGAATATTGGAGTCAATGTGTATGATTCTCACTAGAATATATTTAACATAAACATGTACTTTTTTAATTTTGGGAGTACGTTTATTAAAGCTGGGGACAGTGAAACAAGGAAAGGCTTAGGATAGAAGGAGCTTAAGGGGGCCTTGGGAACAGGCTCAAGGGGTTAGCCTGGGAGGAGCTGCCACTGCCCATTGCTCCCCTGGTTGCAAGTCTTGTGGGACCCTTAGAGTTTAGGAGATGCACACCTGTGGGGGAAGGGAAAGGTTCGGGCGTGCCCCTGGGAGGGAGAGCACTAAGCCTGTACTCTTCAATATTAATATATCCTCATTTGATCTCCAGAAATGGGACAGATAATCCCCTTGTTTTCAAAGCTTGTACTGGACACTGTTTGAATAGAAAACAGGTATTTACTGTATGAGTCATGCATATTCTCATTTATTAAATTATGAAGCAGTCCCCATTTCAATGAAATGCATATCAGATTCAGTCCACCCATAGTATGTACAATAGCAAAGCAAAGGGAAATTTCAGATAAGGTGAAAGAAAAGGACAGGAAGGGCAGACTCCATGTTTAAGGGCAGCCCCTTCTCACATTAGCTAGAACTTCATCCCATTGTAATCCCTAGCTACAAGGGAAGCTGGGAATGTACTCGTTTCCGGCAGTTATGTTCCACACTAAAACTCTGTTGTCATAAGAGAAAGGGATAATCGACATTAAGACATAGCTAGCACACAAAAAAGACATAACTAGCATCAGCTGCTGGAGAACATGCCTACTATTGATTCTTTCAACACACATTAAACACTGTAACCACATCACAGAAAATTATTTTAAAAGTAGGATTATACATAATCTCATCGCTATAATATAACAATTGTTTTAATTTGCTTATATGTTTCTAATCTGTCTAAATGCACACATATTTTCACATGATTGTAATCATAAGTAACATGGAGGGGGCAAGAGTAGGCTTACAGTTGTGAGTACATGAAACAGTTTATTCTAGTATTATGATTTATTATTATGTTATTTGTATTACAACTGTAAAACTACTTTTTTAAAAAAAATATATATCTTTATTGATTTCAGAGAGAGGAAGGGAGAGAGAAAGACAGATAGAAACATCAATGATGAGAGAGTCACTGATCGAGCCTGCAACCCGGGCATGTGCCCTGACTGGGAATCGAACCCCGATCGCCTGGATCCTAGGTCAACGCTCAACCGCTGAGCCAGGCCCGGCCAGGCTGTAAAACTACTTTTGCCCACCCCTATAGATTTATTTTTTCACTTAATATTGTCTCTTAAACATAGTCCATTTAAAAAATAATCTTAATGGCTACATGCTAGCCCATGGGGTTGATGAGGCATAATTTACTTGTATCATTGGATATGTCAGGGATTCTAAGTTTTCACTATTGTAGGTAATTAACACTACAGTAAACATCTTCATGCACAGTTTTCTTTCTTTGCTTATCTTTCTGTTATTTATTTTTAACTTAATTGCATTGTAATCAGAGAACATAATTTGTGTGATACTGATTCTGGGAAATTCGTTGAGACTGGCTCTCTAATCAAGTGTATGTTCAGCTTGGATAAATGTTTTCTGCACTGTTAAGGAAGAAAATGCCCAGGATAGAGAAAGAAAAATGGGCATTCTCTGTCACTGGTACAAGAGTCTGCACTTGTCCCTTTTTCAGCATTGCTCAGTGGCCTTATCACAGCCAATGAGGTTTATCCAAGGTGCAGTTATTACTAATTGAAAACTTTTCCCTATACGTGCCCTTTTATGATCAAGCTTGTTAATTGTATTATTTCTATTTTCTATGTGCTGCTAATTTGGGGGCTGTGTGACATCAGTTACTGAGAAGGGTATATGTTAAATTCTATGGTGGTGGACTTGTCAGTTTTTCCTCAGCATTCTGTCACTTTTTGCTCTTTGTTATTTGAAGATATCATTAGGGACATATAATTTCAGAATTAGCATCTCCTCCTGGTGAATTGAATCTGTTATCTTTATGTAGTTACCATCCTTGTTTCTAATAATGCATTTTGCCTTGAAGACTATTTTGTCCAATGTGAACAGAGCTCCTCTAGCTTTCTTCTGGGTAGGGTCTGCCTGGCATATGCTTTTGCATCTTTCTTTATTTTCAACCTTTTTATGTGTCAGAGGCTGGCTAGGTGCTCACTAATTCCATTTCCTCTTCCTAGGAGCACAGGACTACACTTCCCAGCTCTTTTTGCAATTCAGTTGGGGCCACCCAAGGAATACGGGCAGAAGTGATGTATGGCACTTCTAGGCTTGGCAACAATTTCATACATGATTTTCTGTGTGCTCTCTCCCCTGTTTACATGTCTAGAGGCAAAGAACTCCAAGGTGATAGAACTAGGATTGAAGGACCCCAGATTCCAATATCACTGATTGAAAGAGTGACAGCCAGAGGAGCAACCTGACCTGATGGGCTCTTATGTGAGCAAGAAATAAACTTTGTTGTGTGAAGCCCCAACGATTTTAGAGATTGTTTGTTACAGTAGCTAACATTAACTATTCTGACATAACATCTTTGTATTTTAGATTTTCTCTAGGATACAGCAAGTATCTGGACTGTTTTGCTTTGTTTTGCTCCAATTTGAAGACATCTTTGTTTTAACTGGTGAGTTTATACCATTTACACTTTACTATGATATTCATTGTTGATATATGGAATTATCTTTACCATTTTATTTTGTGCTATCTCTCCTGCTTTTTCTATGTCTTTCCCCCCTTTCCTGTTTTCTTGCAGATTGTTCTTTTGATTCCATATTTTCCCCTCTATTTTGGAAGTTATACACTCTTTCTATTCTTAGTGATTACTCTTAAATTTTAGCATGTACTTAAAATCTAAATCAAAAGAGCTCCACCCTGCCCCCTCCCCCCCCCAACTACCCAAGGGTGTTATGGTGCTAATCACCACTATCTATCTTAAAAGTTATTTATTGATTATTTCAGTACCATCTTGCTTTTCACCTCCAAATTAGACATTGTTGCTGTTTTATAAATCGCAAACTTCCTTCTGGGATCATTTTTTCTTTATCCTAATGTATACACTTAAAACCTCCTTTAGCCCAGCCGGGCGTGGCTCAGCGGTTGAGCATCGACCTAGGATCCAGGAGATCGCTGTTAGATTCCCGGTCAGGGCACATGCCCGGGTTGCGGGCTCGATCCCCAGCAGGGGGGCATGCAGGAGGCAGCCGATCATTGACTCTCATCATTGATGTTTCTCTCTCTCTCCCTCTCCCTCTCTCCCTCTGAAATCAATGGATATATTTTAAAAATAAATAAATAAAAGCACAGTTAGTATCACTTCCTAATTATTTTACTGCATTTTACTGTGATCTATGATCTTGATGTTGTGTTTACTGGACCTGTCTGATGCCATGTTGGTAACTTGAAAATATATGTATTTCTTGTTGTTTATTTCTTAAACTTTTTTATTGTTAACTATAGAAAACCATATAAAACAAGCATGCAGTTTAATGAATAATTGTAAGGCAAGACACCTTTGTAACTGCCATCCATGTCAGAAAAAGAACTATGGCCAACCAACCACCCCAAAAGCTCTCCATCTGCTCCCCCTCTCCTAAAAGCAACCATACTTCTGACTTGTACTGTAATCACTTCAGGACTTCATGGTTTCGTCACCTAAGCATGCATCCATAAACACTGTGGTTTAATTTCACCTATTATTTTTATATGGCTTTTACCTCTTTTTAATCTGTAGGTTCCCTGTCTGCCTCTTTTCTTTCCTTTTACAATTGTTGGAAAAACTGGATTGCTTATCTGTGGCATCTCCCATGATCTGGATTCTGCTGATTGCATTCCTCTGGGGTAGCTCAACATGTTCTTCTGCCTGCTGCATTTCCTGTAAATCAG
This sequence comes from Miniopterus schreibersii, assembly GCF_964146895.1. Taxonomy (NCBI): domain Eukaryota; kingdom Metazoa; phylum Chordata; class Mammalia; order Chiroptera; family Miniopteridae; genus Miniopterus; species Miniopterus schreibersii. Next base: position 93,665,768 of record NC_138104.1, on the reverse strand, counting down.
TAGGTGGACCTGGAGGCACATTCCTTACTATTAACAACAACAGTGACAACAAAAACACTAATTCAGCAAACATACATCGAGCACTTCTTACATGCCTGAATGAGATGTTATAAAAATACAAAGTAATTTTTAAGGCAACCGACAGAATCTTTTTGAGGGACAGATTGTTATAGTTCATGCTATAGCAGCTCGGTTGCCAACTCAGAAAGCATCGCCAAAAGTGTTAGACCTTATATGTGAAATATATATTAACTGATGAAGGGACTCCTGACAATAACATAGACAGAGTACAGCAATGCCTTCCGGAAGAAATTATCAACTACATAACCACTTGTATAGAAACCTGTTTTGCAAGGCTGGTTTTAATAATGGTACATTCACCAGTATCACTGGCAATGATTGCAGATTTCATAGGAACAGTTGGTAGGAACTCAGCAATAAAGTATTTTTAAAAAGAAGAGGAAATTTCAATACATATTTCTAAATAATCAGAACCTTAAGTTTTTTTAAAAAAGGACACAGAATAATAAGATTCTATAACTTTTTCCTATGATGAACCAATATTACAGTCTCCCTAACTAATGCTAATTATTACTAGAATAATATTGGCAACTTGAAGAAATGTTGATTTGCTTAAAAATCAAACGTGAAGGCTTCCTATTCATGAACAGAACTTGGCTAAAATACTTAAAGTGTGCTTTAATTTTAAATAGTTTTGTGGCTTATTCTCATAATGTACTAGTGAACATTTTATGTTATATATAATGTTTATAGAATTAATGAAGTTTTAGTAACAAGACTTACTTCACTTCTATTAATTATTTGCTTAAAAGTAAGGGGGGATGCTCAGATTTGTAGACCAGGAAGATATGAGAGAATGAAGATTGCCCCCAAACCAAAAATTTTCAACCCTACTCCATAAATTTACAGTATTATATTCAGCTATGATTCATAGAAACGACATTAAGTTTAAAATATTCATGTGTGTCATTTTTTTAAAGTTCTCCAAAAGTAAGTCATTTCCTCCTGTATTTTTGGAAAAGTGAATATTCATTTCTCCCTGGTAATATTAAATTATGACAATCTTTGGCATTAAAATTAACCTGTCAAATTATATTCTCTAACATTTGCAGAGGTATGAGGAACTTCTAAAAGTGAAATAATCAAGTTATGATAGTTATGGACCAGACTCAAAAACTAAATTCCAAAAATTACACCATTCCATCTCAGAATACTAAGACTCAGATACAACCTGAGCTTATTTTGGATCAATGATTATTACAGGTTTCTATAAATAAAAAACCTCCAGCATTAAAAGTTGTTGGGTCAGCATTTCCGGAAATCCGTGACTAATGCCATTATACTATCTGTTCCAGGGGGTTTGTTATGACATCATCTCTTGAGAAACTTTAAATATTAATCCATAGGTTATTCTCGGCATGCAGTCCATTACTTTTGTCTCATTCAGAGCGCCTTCTCATTTAGCACAAATAAGTCAGTGTACTTCTTTGAACATGCTTGGGAAAATAGGATCAGATGATGATACCGAGGTTTGCATTCATTTAAAGGGAATGAGAGACTACATGCTGCCCGTGCCTTTTGCCTTCACAGATTATTTCCAAAGGCGCAGCATCAAATGAGTATTATTTCTGAGAAGAATTTTACAGTGTCACCCCCAGGAATAGATTTCTGTCATTTGAGTAATTTTGGAATAAATGAAATCATGGTATTTATAGTTCCCTTCTAAAGTCATACCAGCCTTTATCCGGAGGGTAATTTCTCTCCCTGTCCCAAATGTGATTCCCCTCCCAGGCTGTGGCAGGTGCTGGAGGTGTGCCGCCCATATCCCTAACTTCCAGCTTACCAGCCCCTGACCACCTTTCCTTTTCTCTATAAAATTGTTTTCACATTTAGCAGCATTGTTAGGAAGACTCCTGCGATGTACTGATGGTAAACATCTTTATATTTTTTTATTTGGGGGGAATAATTGCCACATTTTATTAAGGGAGCTGAAATAACATTGCTTGTGCCATCTCAACCCCTCAGCCCATGTCGCATCCTTCTAAACCTGGGAAAGTGTGATTTCGTAAATTGTCAGTATAGACAGACATTCTAAGAACCACAGAGAGAAGAGTGGATGGATCAAGAGACAAATGCAAAACCTGGAAAAGGAATCAATATTGGAACCAACAGGTAAAACAGTTGCTTTGGTTTCTGTTTTTGCTTTTGGTAAGCAGACTGGCTTTTGTTTAGGGCATTGGCGGCTGGAGCTGGCTCCGCTGGTTTTTATGGGGCAGGCGGGAAGGGCCAAGGAATCCATGCCCCTCGGCAGTGGCAGTGGCTCTGGCTCTGCCTCTTCCTGCAAGAAGCTGGTGTACAAATATCCCAGCTCCTTCTGTCTTTTGTGGAATAACTGAGGTGTGCGTGTGTGCGGTACACTGGCCCTCGGAATTGCCCCGCCACGATTCAGTTCAGCCGCCCGGCTTGGTAATGCACTTGTTCTGTTGGCCGCCTTGCCTTCCTGTCTCACTTCCCCAGTAACTCCCGTGTGTGTGTGTTTGTTTGTTTAGGGTTTTTTTGTACCTTCTAAATAAACTACTTGCCCTGGAATCCTTGCCTCCGAGTCAGCCTCTGGGAAAACCAAAGACTCAGCAGCTCTTACTGCTTTGGTTTACTCTGTGTTGTTTCCTGGCTTTATAGTGCAGTGAAGAGAGCAACTGTCAGCTTTGTTAGGAAATGACTTTTTGGCTCCTTCTGAACCGACTCTCTTCTTTTTATACCGTGTCAAGAAAAACCATTTAATTCTTCGCTAACCCTCCAAGGAATGGAAGCCTCCAGGTGAATTTGGCTGCCTGGAGAGTGTTAAAAGGGGTCTCTGGTGTCTCTAAAGTCCAATCAAGTTTCTGGTCAGCCCTTAGTGATTTCAGGGTGTCTTCCAGCTTTAAAATTCTCTGAGTTTTAGCAACAATTCTATAGAAACTAGTCCAGAAAATTGAATAGGAGGGAGTACTTTCCAGCTCATTTTGAGGACAATATAATACCAAAACCAGACAAAAGCACTACAAAAAAGAAAACTGCAGAACGGCATGCATGAACTTACACACCAAAATTCTCAAAACAATTTAGCAGATGGAATTCAGCAATATATAAAAAGAAGTTTATAATAGGACCAAGTGAGGTCTATTCCAGGATATAAAGGTTCAATATTCAAAAATCAATCAGTGTAATCAATCATATCAACAGTAGAATAATTACATGATAATGTAATTGATGCAAAAAAGCATTTAACAAAATTAAATACCCATCCATAATAAACACTCTCAGCAAATTATGAATATAGTGGAACTTCCTCAACTTGATACCATGTCTTTTTTTCTTTTTCTTTTTTGTGACCTGAGTAGTCTAGAAAAGGAAATTACTGACATTTCAAAGGTATATTATCTTAGATGCAAATATGTTACCGGGCTGCTTCCGCACCAAGGGCTGGTCTTGCCCAGGCAAGGCCCAGGACCTTTCAGTGTCAGGCCACCTGCAGGTTATTGACTCATGCAGGGACGATTTCAAGACACACACAAGTCCAGGTGAAAGTGAGAGTACGTTTATTAAAGCCTGGGATAGTGAGGCAAAGGAAGGGCCCATGGAGACAGGATCCCAGGCAAGCCCCTGTGTGCAAGTCTCCTTGGGACCTTTAAAGCTTAAGAGAAAAGAAGCAAAGTACACATCTGAGAAAAAGGGAGGTCTGGGCGTGCTTAGAGAAGAGCTCCAGTCTTTTTAATTTAGCTATTCTTATAGGTGTGAAGTGGTATCTCATGTGGTTTAATACAGGGTGGGGCAAGAGCAGGTTACAGTTGTTCATATGGAAACTAATGCAATAATTAATAATAATACAAGAATAAACTGTGTTTTGTGTATTTATAACTGTAAACCTTCTTTTGCCCAACCCTGTTAGGCCTAATGATGGTGAACATCTTTTCATGAGTTTGCCATTCATGTACCTTCTTTTTTTTAATTCTTGCCTGAGGATATTTTTTCCATTGCTTTTCAGAGAGAGTGGAAGAGAGGGAGAGAGGGGGGAGGGAGAGAGAGAGAGAGAGAGAGAGAGAGAGAGGGGAACATCAATGTGAAAGACATCAATTGGTTGCTTCTCGTGTGCACCCCGGCCAGGGGTGGGGAGTGAACCCGCAACCCAGGTTTGTGCCCTTGACTGAAAATCGAACCAGAGACCCTTTGGTGCTTGGCCAATGCTCTAACCACTGAGCACGCCAGCCAAAGCTCACCTATCTTCTTTGGTGAAGTGTCTGGTCAAATCTTTTGCCCATATCTTTATTGGGTTGTTTGTTTTCTTGTTGTTGGATATTGAGAGTCCTTATGTACTCTGGATACAAGTCCTTTGTCGGGTATATTCTTTGCAGATTTTCTCCCAGTCTGTGGCTCATCTTTTTATTCTATCACAAGTGTCTTTTGAAGAACAGTTCTTAATTTCACTGAAGTCTAATTTATCAGTTTGTTTTTTAATGGATTATACTTTTGTTGTCCTAGCTAAGAAATCTTCACCTAACCCAAGGTCACAAAGATTTTCCCCTGTTTTCTTCTAGAAGCTTTATAGTTCTATGTTTTACATTTAGGTATATTTTACATTTTGAATTAATTTTGGTATGTGGTGAGCATATGGTATGAGGTATGGATCCAAGCTCATTTTTTTCCTGCATGTAGATATCCAATTACCCCATGACCATATTTTGAAAAGGGTATTCTTTTGCCACTGCATTGCCTTTGCACCCTTATAAAAAATAAGTTGTCTACATATGTGTGAATTTATTTCTGAACTCTCTATTCTGTTTCATTGATCTATTTGTCAGTTTTTTACTATAGAAAAAGAAGCCTGCTGGGACTTTGAGATTGCATTGAGTCTATAGATCAATGTGACAGGATTGACATCTTAATATTGAGTTTTCCAACCCATGAATTAAGTATATCTCTCCATTTTTTTAGGTCTTCTTTAATCAATCTCAGCAATACTTTGTCGTTTTCAGTGTACAGCTCTTTCACATCTTTTGGCAAATTTATCCCTAAGTATTTCATATTTTTATGCTATTGTAAATAAAATTGTTTTTCATATTTTTATTGGAAAGTTTACTCCTTGTCTTTGGTATTCTGCAGTTTTATTACTATGTGTTAAACTGTGGATTTCTTTTAATTACTCTGCTTGGAATTCTTGGGTTTCAGCATCTGAAGTGTCATTCATAATTTCTGAAACCCTCTCTGTTATTGCCTTTTTCTCTGCTACTGGCCTTTTTCTGGAACTCCACTTGGAACATACAGAGTATTTTGGACCTTCTCTATGCTCTAATTTCTCTTAACCTCTAATTAATATTTTCTATCATTCTGTCCTTTTGCCCTATATCGGTCATTTATTTAGATATATCTTCTAATTCTCTAATTTTCTCTTTAGTTCTGTCTGCTGTATAACATCCTTAGTGTTTCTAAGTTACTTTTTTACTTTATAAACTCCTGTATGATTTTCTTGCAAATCTACCTCATGATAACTTCTGTGCCCTTATTCTATCAACCCCATCTTAAGTTCTTTATATACAATAAACAGCATTGTTATATTTTTTATGTGAATGTCTCACTATCTATAGTTTTTTTTATGTGTGTGAGTGTGTGTGCCTGATTCTGAAGTGTGATATTTCTGCTGACCCTCACGGATTTAGCAATTTTTTTCTGAATTTGTAGTTCAGAAACATATGGTAATTCTATGAAGTCTATGAATGCATTCCTCCAAAGAAAACGTTTTGTTTTCTTCTGTCAGTTTTCTGCCAAGGACCACTTTGAACTCTGTCTTTGGCATAGGGTTGGTTTGGAGCCCCAGAGATCCTGGTTCAGATCTGGCCCACACCCATGTGAACTTGCTCATGCCTGGTTGTTCCCATGGAGCAAACTTCTCCCAGCACCATCTGCAGGGTGGGCTTTTCCAGTTGAACTTCTTAAGGCTGTTGCTCTTTGGCTCTCCTACCTTAATGCGAGGGTCTCCATCCTGACCTCTCCCACTGCTCAAGCTCTAGGCTTTGTCTCCCATCTCCCACAGCGATGGCTCATGAAAACCTGGCTCTAGGCCACCAGGAATCAGCAGCTACCTCCAGAGTAAATATGATATTTAGCTTTTGTGGGAGGATTTGTGCTTTCCTATCATTTCTATGCGCCCCCCTCCCTGGAATCTCCTTACTTTCTCATCACTACTCTGTATTAAAATATTAAAACTTACTTTTTGGCATTTAATGTGTTCTGAACTAGAAGGAGTTTCTCTAAACATCTAGTCCAGCATATTGTTGGAAACACAAGTCCTGGTGTTAAAATACAGTGGGACCTCAGTGTTTGAACGTGATCTGTTCCTGAAGCCCATTCGAGTTCGGAAACGTTAGAAAACCGAGGGATCCACAGCCGACAGCTGGGCCTCAGGATCTTGCCCTCCGTGGAAGCCGTGGGGCACGTTCGACTTCCGAGGCGGGTTCGAAAACTGAAGCACTTCCCTCTGGGTTTACGGCGTTCGTAACCCAAAATGTTTGTCCACGGAGACGTTCGAAAAACGAGGTACCACTGTATTAGTGTGTTTTCCTTCGCATTTTTACTATGCTGATATGCAGGGCCAGGCAAAAGTAGGCTTACAGTTGTGAGTTTGCAAAACAGAGTTTATTCTATTATTATTAATTATTGTATTATTATTATTATTGACCTACTTTTGCCCACCCCTATGTAATCGGTATAAGAAAACACCATGCATACTGCTTTATAACATGTTGTTGTGTCATTTAGCAATATATTTTGAATGTCTTTTTACATGAATAAATGTGTCAGTGATGCTGTGGGTGGGGTTACCCAGGAGACAGACTCCGAGACAAGATTTGAGTGCAGGAAATTTATTAAGAAGTGCTCTTAAGATCAACACCATTGGGTTGGGAATAAAGTAGGATTAGGCACAAGGGGAAGTTAGGCAATGGTGCAGTAGTTACAAGGGCTCCAACTGTGGAGGTGGGGACCCTGAAGAGTTGTCCCAGATTGAAGAAAGAAGGCTGAGCCTTTGTACTCCTATGGACTGCCTCCCAGGACAGGGACATGACATTGGGCCAGGCAGCCAACTTCCTGGAATTCCTGGAGATAGCTGGCAGGTGAAAACTGTCAGCATTTCGCACTCCTAGTGTCTGGGAATCCTGGGGGAGGCCTGGTGAGGCACATCACAGTATCCACCACAGTTAGGGATTCTTTGGGCTCCAAATAACAGAAAACCCAAACAACTCTTGCTTAACAACTAGTTAATTTTTTTCATTTACTATAAGATCTGCAGTAGATGATTATGGGCATTAACAGCATCTTTCCCTTTTATTAGGAAAGCAAAATCTTTCTCAAAACCCCCAGCAGACTTCTTACATTTCATTGGCCAGAACTGGATCACATGGCTGCTCCTGGGTGCAAGGGAAGCTTGGCAAGTGGGAACAGGACTGTCATGATTTTGTGCCTGGAGCAGTGAACATTGCTGCCCTAAACGGTATCTGGGTTCTGTTACTATAGAAGAGGGGAGACAACTTTACTCTTTTTTTTAAATATATTTTTATTGATTTCAGAGAGGAAGGGGGGGGGAGAGGGAGAGAGAGAGAGAGAGAGAGAGAGAGAGAGAGAGAGAGAAACATCAATGATGAGAGAGAGTCATTGATCAGCTGCCTTCTGCATGCCCCCTGCTGGGGATGGAGCCCAAAACCCGGGCATGTGCCCTGACTGCAAATCGAACCGCAATCTCCTGGATCCTAGGTCAATGCTCAACCGCTGAGCCACGCCGGCTGGGCAGGGGAGACAATTTTAGATATGCAACTAACATATCCTGCTACAAACAGACTTCTACAAAATTATTTTGAACAATTGGATATGGCTGTGACTCACTGAAACAGTCCCCATATTGCTGGACATTTTGATTGTTTCTAACGTTTTGCTATTATCCACTGTGCTGCAATGAGCATTCTTGCCTGCTCATATCCTCAATCATTTCTTCATGATGAAATGCCAAATATGTAATTTCTGGGCCAAGAGAATGTACCTTTTTAAGGATTTTGATCGAGATTACCAAGATGTGCCTAAGAAAGATTCTACAAATGTATGTTTCCAGGAGCCGTGAACAAAGAGGCCAGATTCCCCTAGATTCCTTATCGACACTGGATATGATCATTCTTATTAATTTTTGTCAGACTTATAGTCTAAAAAAAGCACCTTGTTTTAATTTGCATTTTGATTACTTCGTGTTTATCATATTGATTCATTTTTTGAAGCGTGATCCAAAAATACAGTTTGTATGGCTGCAGTGTTTTGGAAATCAGTGAGAGACTCTGCTTTGCTATTGTGCTGTAAAGCGAAAGCGTAATCACGGCAGGTCTACAATTAACCTGAGCTGCTTGGTTAAATTAAAGCTCCTGGCTGGCATGGCTCCTGGTCAAAGCATGAAGCATTGATGTATAGTGTGTCTATGCAACTATGAGTCCAAAGAGTTTCAGGGGAGTTTGACCCAGCCTGTCAACATTGCTTATTAATAACAATGCACTTGGAGAGTTGCACCTGGTCTGGGTGTGATAGTCACCAGCCCCCCGCCCAGGGTTCTGCAGGGCTATGCCTCGGTGACAAGCAAGATATAAACAACCTCAGCAGACTTCATTTTTGTCTTCCTGGTTCCGAAGTGTTCTGTGCGCACAGCACGGGCTCCCGGTCCACGGACATCTGGCCTGGCCCTTAGAGAAAGGGGACAATAGCAGCCTGCACGTGGCCTCTCCAGACCCCTGCTGTGAGTCATATGCTGCGATGTTTATTCTGATTTTCAGGCTCCTGCTATAGTGTGTCCTTTCCCTGTAATAAACTGCACATTTGAAAGCTTTGTCCTTTTGGGTCCCTTCTTCAACGACTGAACCCTGTTGAAGTGCCACTGTGAGTGGTGTGCAGCTGTATATTCAATTTTCATAAGTGCTCCATGGAAAAAAGGCATATTGTTCTAGCGCGCATGTTTCCTCCAGGAAGCCATTAAATAAGATGTTAATTGTATTATTGAGTCGCCTTCTTATCTTATTTTGGTTTTATACATTTCAATGCCGTTTTATTCCATGTCGTGTGTGTGTGTGTGTGGTTTTTTTGGTCTCAAATTCTAATTTAAGTATTTTGATGTTTGGTTTCCCTTCATGTGTGTCTGTTTTGCATATATTCCCAATTTTCTTACATAGATCTTTTTGTGCCATTTTGTGATTCTTTTAAATACCATAGCACTAATTTTTTTAAATCCAGTCTGGGAAAGTTTGTTTATTTTTATTTTTCTTGTTGTTGTTCATCCTCACCCAAGGATATTTTTTTCCACTGAAAGAGTGGAGGGGAGCGGGGGGAGAGAGACACACACACCATCAATAGGAGAGAGGCACATCAATTGGTTGCCTCCTGCACCTGCCCCGACTGGGCCGGGGATCGAGCCTGCAGCCCAGATACGTGCCCTTGACCGGGAATCAAACCCAAGGCCCTTCGGTGCCCAGGCAGATGCTCTAACCACTGAACCACACCGGCCAGGGATGGGAAAGCTTATTTTTAAATATGGGAGTAGCATCCATTTATATTTCTCATTATAACTAACTCATTTAGCTTATCATGTTTCATCATTTTCTTTGCCATTTCTTTTGCTTTATGATTGGTTTCTCTCCTATGAGGATTTTCTTTGCTTGTATCCTCTGTGCTTTGGAAGGCACATATACACCTTTTAGAATCGTAAGTATGACCTTTAAACATTCTGCGGATCTGGGGAAAGACACGTACAAGGTCTTTTGTTTTTTTAATCCTCACCTGAGCACATGCTTAGAGAGAGGAAGGGGAAGAGAAATGGACAGACAGACAGACAGTCGCTGTGAGAGAGAAACATCAATCAGAACCCTCAACCTGGGCACGTGCCCTGATCAGGAATCAAACTGGTGGCAACCTTTTCGGTGCACGAGAAGACTCTGAACCAACTGAGCCCCTCCAGGTGGGCTGTACAGAGTTTTTTGATAGCAATAAAGCTTTCAGAGACTACTGAGTCATGGCAAAAGGACTCAGGAGCCTACTTAAAGTTCCAGCTAGTCACAGTTGGGATAATTTGAGCATCAGTAAAGATAACTGCATGGATTAAACACATCAAATAAGTTTGAATCCTTGAGTTCATATTACAAAAAAAACACACCCTACTATTTACCTTTCTTTTAAAAAATACTTTATTGTGCCCAGCAAGTGTGGCTCAGCAGTTGAGCATCGACCTAGGATCCAGGAGATCGCGGTTTGATTCCCGGTCAGGGCACAAGCCAGGTTGCGGGCTCGATCCCCGGCAGGGGGCGTGCAGGAGGCAACCGATCAGTGACTCTCATCATTGATGTTTCTCTCTCTCTCCCTCTCCTTTCCTCTCTCTGAAATCAATAAAGACATATTTAATAATAATAATACTTCATTGTTTTCCTACAGAAGAGTTTATGGCACCAGCGACATTCAGAAAACTTCTAAAAAAATATTTGAGAACAAAAATTTAAAAAGCATTTATTCTGTTGCCTATATTTCTTACGTTATCAGAATTTTAAAACTGAAATGTTAATGTTCTAGTTCCTCCTGATTCAGCCAAGTTGAGCTCACTTTTACTTTCCTCCATCTTCTCTTTGTTAAGAAAATCTTAGGTTTAGATGGAGATTAATCACTTAGACTTTTAAAAACTAACTTTGTGGTTTCCACATGATCTCATTTTTGTATTGTTTTTTGATCTCTTGTTATTGTGGTGTATATTTTTATTAAATTTTTTAAAGAAGTGGGTGTTGGCCCGGCTGGGGTGGCTCAGCAGTTGAGCATCAGCCCAGGATCCAAGAGATTACGGTTCGATTCCTGGTCAGGGCACATGCCCGGGCTGTGGGCTTGATCCCTAGTGGGGGGTGTGCAGGAGGCAGCCAATCAGTGACTCTCATCATTGATGCTTCTGTCTCTCTCTCCTTTTCCCTTCCTCTTTCTGAAATCAATAAAAACATATATTGGAAAAAAAACCAAAAACATTGATGTTTATCTCTCCCCCTCTCCCTTCCTCTCTGAAAAAAAAAAAAGTTAGAAGTGGGTGTTGGTATGGTTTGAACCCTGGGTGCATGGAAGAGCAGTTCACAGCATGGCCTCAGAAGATCAGATTGCCGAGGCTCCGTCCTAACTCTGAAGTAAGTTTGCTCTGGCCTTCAGTTTTCTCAGGTACAATAAGGATAATAAGAGTTCCTGTCTTACAGGGTTGTTCACGAAATGAATGACTCTCTCTGTATATATAGAGCACTTAGAGCAGTGCCTGTCACACAGTGCGCGTTTAATATTTGTTAGCTATTATTGTGAAAAACGTGGCGTGTACAAATCTTTGCTTACAATCTCTTTCTCTCAAGACGTCTAGCTGTGTCTCCGTTTTCTTCTGAAAGCTGATGTTGCAGAGAAGTCTGAAACCAAACGGTCTTTGTTGCCTTATAGCATAGTGGTTAAGAGCGCTCATTGAACTGCCTTGGTTTGAATCCTCGCCTCCTCAATGTATACTGGATGTATGACCTTGGGCAAGTCACTAGGCCTCTCCAATCCTTGCTCTCATCATCTGTACAGTGGGGCAACTCATAGACCTCACCGTCGTCGCGGACCCTTTGCATTTGTTGGCCAAACCTCTCTTTTATTTGTTTATTTTCTCTCTCCACCCTTTTAATTCTGCCCTGGCCAGTTATCTTGCTCCATTCTCTTGGCCACCGTGATGGACCCAAGGGCGATCACATAGCATAAAGACAACTGGAGACCTTCTATAGTGAAACCAGGAGAGACTCCATCTCTTTCTTCTGGGGTTACTGAGCCAGGATAATGTGAGCCGGAGCTGCCTGTGCCACGTCTGGAGGAAGCCTGTCTGCCCCCAGAAGGATGGAAAGAGCTGAGGCAGCTGGAGAGCAAAGGGATCCTGGCCACATGGTTCGAGTCCCTGAATCTGGTCACCTTAAAGGTCAGCACTACCCTGTATTGGGATGCTCTGAGGCCCAAGGAGAGAATTCACGTAAAGCTTCAAGTAAGTGTGCAGAACATGCTGATTTGTTTTCTCCTGTCTTGGTGATTGTAGGTTGTCTTCTTTTGTAGATAAAACTTGTTGCCATATGTGTGTAGATAGTGAATTTTCCCTGAAATGGGGTAAGTTCTTTCAGTCTACAAAAGGAGATCTCCCTTAAACCTAGAAACACCTTTTTCTAAAAGATCTTTCATGCCCTGACCGGGTAGCTCAATTGGTTAGAGCATTGTCCAGATACGCCAAGGTTGTGGGTTCAATCCCCAGTCAGGGCCCATACAAGAATCAGCCAATGACTGCAGAAATAAGTGGAGCAACAAATCGATGTTTCTCTCTTCCCCTCCCCTCTTCTCTCTCTAAAATCATTAAGTAAAAGTTTCAAAAATAAAACACTTTTCATCATGTAGCTCTTGGCTGGGAACATCACGCACCTGTAATTTGTTGTTCTTTGTCCTCGTATGTGTCATCTCTCTCATCACTTTCTCTCTCCTCCACATCTGAACATTGAGTTCCTGGGGGCATGGACGTGGGCGATCCAGTGTCAATGCCAAGAGCTGCCGACTCCTTGTTGTCTTCTCAGCCCTCCTGGGCCATGTCATGCCCACAAGAGGACTCTAAGCCACTGACTGCCACAGGCCAGCTCCCAAAGGGTTTCTGCTTGTCCTTGTCCCACTGCCTTTCTAGCAGCAGTGCCAACAGGTATTTGCGCTACAGAATTTCTCAGCAACAGACTTCATGCAGAGTCAGGGTGGGGGGCAACAGCTCTGCAGGGGTGCAGAGAGCCCCGCTTCCTCAGCATGGCCCTGGAGCTCCTTGGAAGTGCAGGCCCTGGGGCCCCATCCTGCATCAGAAGGAGCATTTTCACAGCATCCCCAGGGGGCCTGTGTGCCCATTAAAGTTCAAGAAGCTCTGCTCCAGAGCCCAGGCTCAGTCTGAACCTTTTACTCATAATCTTTTTTTTTTTTTGGTTCTCTCACAAAATCATCGTTTTCAGCAAAAACCTTCCCCGACTGACTCACTAGACCAGACCATGTAATGCTGTCACTTGACCACTTCCTTAATTTTCATGTGAATTTTCCCTCAATACAGTGCTATGACCATAGAGGGGGGCTCCACTGCCAGGGCACCTAGGAGTCCTGTGCACAGTTCACACTTTATAGAAACTTTGATTAAGTCCACTTGCTCTCTTTACGTCCTTGGCTTGCAAGAATTCCAGAACTTGCCATAGTTGTGTCCAGCAGCTTGTGTTTTGCTCTCTCTGTAAGAGCTCCATGAACTGATCACTTTCTCCTGAGTTTATAAAGTTAGCTCAGTTTGTTTCCACTCACTAACCCTGATATATTTTCCCTCTCCAATATTGGATCAATACTGCCCAGCCCCAAACAGCAAAATATCAACGGCTAACACTGGTTACCCCGCACTGTCAACATGGTTACTCTCACGCCGTTCTCACCACAACTCAACAAGGTCGGTTAGAATAGTCCCACCTGTCATTTGAGGACACTCAGGCTGCAGTAGTTGGGATTTTTCTCTTTTTCTAGGAGACTTACAATTTCATGGCGCATTACTTGTACTCTGATGGGGACATGGAGATCCAGTATGCTATTCACTCTGCTTTTGTGTGTCTTTGTGTGTTCTCATAAGGAAAGGGTACATAAAGCCCAAAAAAACAAGTGCTACCTGTATAGCGGGTGACTGTCCCTTCCAACGTCTCTCCTGAGCTTCAGCCAGGCCTGTGTGTCCTGCGATGTTTTCAGCCCTTCCCTCTGAACACCTCGCAGGCATGTAAGATGCAATGAGCCTGAACCTGCGCTCTTGCTGTCCCCTCCCCAAACTCTTCTACCCATTTCTCCGGTGGTAATTGATGCCAACGTCATAGGCTTCATGTGTCCAGAATGGACCCGGGAATTGTTTGGGGTCGTCCATTCCCCTATCCCATCCAGTGCCTCCTGTACCCAGTTCATACCGAAGCTCTGCCAGTCGTCACCTCCAGAGCATGTGCGAACTCCCTTCACGTCTGTCTGTCGTGTCAGCCACCACTGCTGTCCAGGTCATCACCACCCTTCACACTGCCCTGGCCCCCTCCGCGAGCTTTCCTATTCCAACCTTACCCCGCTCCAGGCACCAGACAACCTTTTAAAACCAGCTACCTGCTTAGAAGCCCTCGGTAACTTTCCATTTCCCGCAGAATAACACAGTAACTCCTCACCCAGCCTCAGACGGCCCTGCCCTGCCCTGCCCTGCCCTGCCCTGCCCTGCCCTGCCCTGCCCTGCCCTGCCCTGCCCTGCCCTGCCCTGCCCTGCCCTGCCCTGCCCTGCCCTGCGAGGCCTGGCCCCAGGGGCTCTCTGGTCACACTCTGTACCACTTTCCCCACCTGCCCTGCCTCGAACAGGGGCCCTGGCCCTCGCTCAGTCTCCGCTGCACATGCTTTGCTGCCACTCAGCCCTGGCCTCTCTCTCTGCGTCGTTTCTCTCTCGGCCACCCTTTCTCTCTCCCACTCTCTACTGCTTCTTTAGAGACCTTCTCTACCCACAAGATGGGAACTTGCTTCCCCCATGTGGCTGTCCTTGCAGAGCCGGTTCCCAGTGGAGGCAACAACCGGAGCGATTTGCAGTCGTTAATTTGTGTTTGAGGGTTGACTGACTGCCTCTCGCGCTGAGGATGGATACTGTGAAAGCCTTTAGGTCCAGCGCCCAGCACGGAGACTGGCACACAGTAGGCGTGCATGAAGCATGTGGTGAAGAGCTGGATCTGTTATTTTCATCTGCGCTCTGGAGAAGCAGCTCAAGGGCGCCTGTCACACCAGCAGGGGCATTTTCTACACCATCTTTCCTGTGCCCTACTGACTGCATATGGATTTTAATTCTGCTGCTGCCTTTGGGACACTCTTAGTCTTTCTTTGAGTCAACTACCTTTTCAACTTCTGCTCTTCATCTGCCTATGACCTTTTGCTTCTTGTGCAGTTTTTGAAGACGCCTAATAATTTTCACTTTTTCTTCTGGCTCTGAAAGCAAATAATTTTCCACAAGTATAATTCCTTTCTCTGAGTCTTCCGTTTCTTTTATCCCATAGTCTTTGCTTGCAGACTCCAGGTTGTCCTTTCTCTTAATTCATAAACAGGGGAAGACCCCACAGACTCAGCATGTCAGAGAAACATGTGGGTCGCCTTTAGTCCCGGCTTCTATCTGTCTGGATAGCAGTTCCACCCCCTTGATCAATCTGCAACCGGACGGGGCTAGTAGATGGGCACAACTTCTGGTCTACACTGCAGCTTCTAGTGGGCTTTCTGCTGTACCCCTCTGTGCTCTGGTGGTTATGCCCTCCTCTCATCGTCTCCTTCTCTGGTACTGGAAGCCAGTGGCAGTGACACAGCTCTTCCTATGCCTGCGGCCACCTATAGCTAGAGTAGTGAGGGACAATACGCCTAACCACGGCCAGTCTGCCCTTCCCTCCGGCCTAGTTGACTGCCGTGGCAGTCCTTTTTCAATGTAAAAACGTTGGGGGGGGGTCGGTGAGCGCTGTTGGCAAGAGGGGGTGAGAGATGGGGGCACTGAGGCGTTTTGAGAAAAGGGGCAAAACTCAGGAACAAAACTGCCTCCTCACAGTAGAGCTCCTCGCGATCAAGAGCGGTGACTGCCCAGTCCTCGGGCTAGTAAAGACCTGGATCTCTGAGTCGGGATGCGGCGGGTGCAGCCAGAGCACTGCACCTTTAAAAACTCTTTCTCCGGTTGCTCTCTCATGAGGAAAGCCTGGGTACTCTGGAGGCCTTATTCTCAAACTCCACCTGCCTTAGGGTTCTTTGCAAGGCTGCTCACAATTTTACATTATGCTGCCTGTCACTCTATTTTTTTAAATATATTTTTATTGATTTCAGAGGGAGGAAGGGAGGGAGAAAGAGAGAGAAACATCAATGATGAGGGAGTCATTGACCGGCTGCCTCCTGCACGCCCCCTGCTGGGGATGGAGCCCGCAACCCAGGAATGTGCCCTGACCGGGAATCGAACCTCGATCTCCTGGATCCTAGGTCAATGCTCAACTGCTGAGCCACGCCAGCCGGGCAATCTCTCAGTCTTTTTAATGGGTTTTTATTCTTTTCCTGTAAGGTCATGGGGATATTTTAGTGAAAAGTTCTGAAGAGTTACCCTGGGAGGCTGTAAGATCCAATTTTTCTCTTATCCTCTTTCAACAAAGAAATCTGCAGATCCACAGAATATTCATGAATGATTTTTTTTTTTTTTTTTTTTTTTTTGCTTAACATCTGCTCCCATAGCTCTGTCAGTGAGGAATTCATCATTCCCAAAGCATTCCATATGCTTTTCCACTCTGCATTTACCCATGCAATTTCCCCTGGCACAAATCCTCTTCAGTTTTTGGCCTTTAGCTACTCAAGAACAGGATGTTTCTATCCTGCTCATGTTTTGAGCCTGAGGACACTATGACTCCATGTTTGTGAGTAAAAACACCCTAATCAGAATCATGCCCGCATGGATGATATTTTATGAAGAACATATTTTCCTGAGAAAATTCAAATCAATTTAATTTCTTGATATCAATTTTCTATATAATTCAGGTTAAATGTTTCTAGTATTATTTTATTTTATTGAAATTTTCTTTTGCTTTAAAATTTTTTTCCAATTACAGTTTACTTGCAGTGTTATTTTGTATTGGCTTCAGGTGGACAGCATAGTGGGTAGACAATCACATAGTTTACAAAATGTTCCCCCTGATATTTCTGGTACCCACCTGGTGCCATACATATTTATTGCTATATTATTGACTACATTCCCTATGCTGTACTTTACATTCCCATAACTATTCTGTAACTACCAATTTGTGAAGGTATTAAGAATTACTGAAATTATTTTCATCTGGATAATGTTTATTCATAAAAATGTCACCATGAAGACTTGTTTTAAGATTTGTCCAAAATTTTTTTTTAAATTTTAACCTCTTACAAGTGACTTTACTTTTATGGCAATTATGTCTACCAGTTTCCTGTGGCGCAAATTTTTTGGGCCTCAGTTTTGTCAAGATTTTATTCTTCCACCTGGCCGGCATGGCTCAGCGGTTGGGCATCGACCTAGGATCCAGGAGATCAAGGTTCGATTCCTGGTTGGGGCACATGCCCAGGTTGCGAGCACAATCCCCAGCAGGGGGTGTGCAGGAGGCAGCCGATCAGTGACTCTCTCTCATCATTGATGTTTCTCTCTCTCCCTCTCCCTTCCTCTCTCTGAAATCAATAAAGACTTTAAAAAAAAAAAAAAAGATTTGATTCTTCTGATAGTTTTGAGTCAGTAACAAATGTAGCAGATAGCAGTGGTGGCCCCCCAAGGCCCGCTGGCACCCACTGTTCAGTACACAAGAGTTGGCCTCTGAGTGCAGAGACCTGCAATTCCCCACGTGGGCTTTCTCTCAGCCTGGACACCCTGGGCCAGAAGTGCTGGGCGTTAGTGTGCCAATGACAGATGGCAGTTGGAGCATAAACACCCCAGCTCCTCGTCCTCTGGTGGGATTACTCTGAGGTATGTTCTACACCTTTTTCACCCAGTTGTCCTGGAGAGGGGATTGAACCCATTCGCCCCCAGTGGAAAACTACTTGATGATGTACCTTTACTGGCTCACTGAGTCCCTGTTTTTCTCCCCCACTCCCCGCTGAGGCTTTCTGGAATGGCCTCTCAAAAAAATTACTTAAATTCTCAAAGGATCTGAATAGACACTTCTCCAAAGAGGATATACAGATGGCCAAGAGACACATGAAAAAATGATCAAGGTAACTAATCATCAGAGAAATACAAATTAAAACCACAATGAGATATCACCTCACACCTGTCAGAATGGCTCCATCAACAAATCAACAAACAACAAGTGCTGGCGAGGTTGTGGAGATAAGGGGACCCTGGTGCACTGCTGGTGGGAATGCAGACTGGGGCAGCCACTATGGAAAGCAGTATGGAGTTACCTCAAAAAATTAAAAATGGATCTGCCTTTTGACCCAGCAATTCCACTTCTGAGAACATACCCTAAGAAACCCAAAATACTAAACAAAAAGAATATAGGGTGTCCCCAAAAAATGTATACACACTTTGAATAATTATTAATTCCAGTGGGTTAAATATGAAAAGAAAGAGACATCAATTGAGCTATCAGCTGTTAAGTGTGTATGCATTTTTTGGGACACCCTGTATATGACCCCTATGTTCCTAGCAGCATTATTTACAATAGCCAAGATCTGGAAACAGCCCAAGTGCCCATCAGTAGATGAGTGGATAAAAAAGCTGTGGGACATTTACACTGTGGAATACTATGCAGCTATGAAGAAGAATCTCTCACCCTTTGAGACAGCATGGAGGGAACTGGAAAATATTATGCTAAGTGAGATAAGCCAGGCAGAGAAGGACAAACATCACATGATCTCACTCATAGGTGGAATCTAATGAACAAACTAAACTGACCAACAAAATAGAAGCAGAGGCATAAATACATGGAACAGACTGACAGCTGTCAGAGGGGAGGGGGTGGGTGGGTGGGAGGAACTGGAAGAAAGAAGGTAAAGAGATTAACCAAAGAACATATATGCACAGCCCATGGACACAGAAAACAGTGTGGTGAAGGCCAGAGGAGGAGGGCAAAGCGGGGGGGGGGGGGGGGGGGCATGGGGGACATCTGTAATAGTGTCAACAATAAAAATAAACAGAAATAGAAATAGAAATTAAAAATTACATTTTCATCCTCATCTTGGAGTCAGCTTCTGGGGAGCCTAACCTAAGACTACATGTTTCATTGTATAGTTTTTGCCATTGCCAATTTTACTGTGTTATTTTTATGGAGTCTAAATCTTCCATGCTCAGTATTTTATATAAATTTTTTAATGAGTTAAAATAGTTCTTCACCCATTTCTTTTCATTTATAACCAATTTTACTAGGTGCTGTTTTATGTTATTTCCACCAGTGATAGGTTGGACCTGGGTGCATGCCTGGGTCAGAACCTCCTCCCTTGTGTGACTCCTGTGCTTTTTGCCCAGCCTTTCTTGACGACCTTTTTCTATGTTCACCACCTGGAGAAATCCTACTTAATGTCCATCACCAAGTAGAAATGCCAATTCTTCCATGAACCTTCTCCTGATTGTCATCAGTAGTAATTATAACTTTCTGAGCTCCTGCAGCACCCTGCTTTTTCCTCTATCTCTTGCCTTCTTTGTTGCTTGCCTTAAGTGATTTTTAGTTACTTATAATTACTCATTAGACTGAGAGCAGAATGGATCTTAAAAGTTCGAATGCATGTTTCCATTACAGAAATCGCTCATACCCCAGATCTAAGGAGAATACTATTAACTTTTGAATAGGATTTCTTTTGACCCTGTAATGTATACCATGCCTTTCTCAATATCTTTATCAGCCGTTCCTATCTCTTAAATATATTTGATTCTTTTTTTAATATGTTCTTTATTGATTTCAGAGAGAGGGAGAGAGAGAGAAACATCAATGATGAGAGTCATTGATCGGCTGTCTCCTGCACGCCCCCTGCTGGGGATGGAGCCCGCAACCCGGGCATGTGCCCTGACTGGGAATCAAACCTCGATCTCCTGGATCCGAGGTCGATGCTCAACTGCTGAGGCCCACCAGCCAGGCTGATTCTTGATCATTTTTGCTCCAAGAGTATAATTTCCATCCCTTTGTTTTCTCTAAATTGTGCTATTGGCCTTCCACATTTAATGAAATTTGATTACATGATTTTTGAAAATTGCCCCAATAATTAAAGATACCTAGTCATCTTTTGGGATACTATAGTCACGTGCGGCAAAAACAGTTGATGAGGAACCCTTCCAAATCCATAATAAAACAAAATATTGAAAATGTGTGAACGACCTGAACAGGAATTCATAGAACATACTGACAAATAGACGTGAAAAATTACTCAACACTCACTATAATCAAAAAATAAAAATACAACTTTGTATAGGGAGTGGTGAAAAAGAAATTTATATTCACTGCTGATGTGGGTCTAATATTATACAACTTTCCTGAAGCTTAATCTAGAAATATTTGTCGGGGACTTTACATAGCTCATTTTTATTCCAGCTTTAGAAAACTACATTCAAGAAACAATCAGTGAGACACAAGATGGCGGCGTAGGGAACAGCTGCACCCGCCGCCTCCCGCAACCACATCAAAATTAAACAAAAATACAGAACCACCATCGCTCAGAACCTCCTGAAATCTGGCTAAACAGAAGCCCCACAACCAGGGAACTGAGGAAGCACCGAGACCGGTAGGAGGGGGAGACGCGGGCGGGTCGGGGCTGAATCCCGGAGACAGGCCGCAGGCCCACACCCGGTGCCGCGGGGAAACCCGGGAGGGCATCTCAGCGGCGGAGGTTTCCCGAAGGAGTGAGGGGTCCCTGCCCCACAGCAGGCCCCCAGCCCAGGGCTCCAGGGCAGGGAAGAGACGTCCCCCCAGCTTTAGGCTGTGAAACCAGCGGGGACTGTCCCTGAGGGTCACGGAGGCTGCGGGAGCCCCAGGCTTTCCTCCCAAAGGGCCCGGGACGGACTCACTCGGACGCTCCCTCCGAGCCCAGCGCCGGGCAGCAGCCTGAAAGGACCTGGGACACTCGGGGAGGGACTAACCTGCCTGAAATCGGGCGAGAGGCAGAGGGGCGGCTTCCTCCCAGGCAGAAGGGCTGGCGGAGGCCATGGCTCCTGTGGTGAGTCCTCCCCACACAGCCGGCAGGCAGGCGCCATGTTTGAATCGCCAGCACCTGACTCACCTTTGGCCCCGCCCCGTGACTCCCGGAGGCCCCGCCCCTCCCCACCTGCAGCTCATCCAGGCCATTTCCAGGGGCTTTTCTGTGCAAGTGGCCTCTCGAGCCTCATGTTTAGGACTTTCCTAAAATCTCTCAAACAAGCAGCAGCTGCCCCATGCGGCTTGATAAGTGGCCCCAGGCCTGGCACTAGCGGCAGCTGCATTGGCTCATAGCTGGGCCTCTCCTGGGCACCTTCAAGCCCAGCACAAGGAGCAGCCAACTACGGTTTGCTGTGTAGCTCATGCTGGGTGGCCCTGGGCAAGGCACTGGCACAGGCTGACTTTGCATCTCCCTGGAGGCCCCAGAGACAGTGTACCTGGTGGTCAGACTCAACCACGCTGGATTACAACCCTACCACATCCACGAGTGACACACTCAAGGGACGCACATGGTGAACACCAAGGATCCACTGAAGTAAAGCCTGCTCCATAGGGGTGTCTCCAGCACAGCAGCTCTTAGGCTGTAGCTGCAGCTGGTCCTCACAGCTGATTTCCCTGGGCCTCAGTTCTCCCAGTGATGCCAACAGCAACCAAGGCTCAACTACAACAGGACAGTGCACACAGCCCACACAGGGAAGCATCTAGAAGGCCCAGCTCAGGTGACTGGGGAGGCCCAGCCACTGGACCCTACAGGACACCTGCTACACAAAGCCACTCTACAAATTCCAGGAGACACAGCAACTCTACCTAATACATAGAAACAAACACCTGGAAGCAGCGAAAATGTGGAGGGAAAGAAACATGTCACAAAGGAAAGAACAGAAGAAATCTCTAGAAGAGGAACTAAATGAAATAGATCCAAGCAAGCTAACAGATACACAGTTCAGAATTTTGTTTATAAGGATGTTTAAGCATATTATTAGGGAAATAACTGAGAAAATCGATGACATAATAAAGTACCAATTTGAAATGAAGGCTACACAAACTGAAATGAAGAATAATTTACAGGGAATAAACAGTAGAGTAGAGGATGCTGAGAATCAAATCAGCAATTTGGAACATGAGGAAACAAAAAGCACCCAACCAGAAGAGCAAAAAGAAAAAAGAATCCAGAAATACGAAGATAGTATAAGGAGCCTCTGGGACAATTCAAGAGGCCTAACATTTGTATTATTGGGGTGCCAGAAGGAGAGGAAAGAGACCAAGAAATTGAAAACCTATTTGAAAAAATAATGACAGAAAACTTCCCCTACCTGGGGAAAGAAATAGACTTACAAGTCCAGGAAGCACAGAGAGTCCCAAACAAGAGGAACCCAAAGAGAACCACAGCGAGACACATCATAATTAAAATGCCAAAGGTTAAAAACAAAGAGAGAATCTTAAAAGCAGCAAGAGAAAAGCAGTTAGTTACCTACGAGAGAGCACCCATACGACAGTCAGCTGATTTCTCAACAGAAACCTTGCAGGCCAGAAGGGGGTGGTAAGAAATATTCAAAGTGATGAAAAACATGGAACTACAACCAAGATTGCTCTACCCAGCAAAGCTATCATTTAGAATTGAAGGTCAGATAAAGAGCTTCACAGATAAGAAAAAGCTAAAGGAGTTCATCACCACCAGACCAGCACTACAGGAAAAGTTGAAGGGTCTTCTTTAAGAAGAAGCTAATGAACAAAAGAATCTAACAAACTAAATAGATCCAGAGACATTGACACATGCAACAGAAGATCATATTTCAGAGGAAAGAGGGAAGGGGGGTGGAAGGTGGGAAGAGATTAACCAAAGAAGTTATATGCATATATGCATAACCCATGGACACAGTCAATAACGGAGTGAAGGCCTGGAGAGGGGGTGGGAGCAAAGTGGAGGGGGTCAATTGGTGGGGAAAAATTGGACACCTGTAATACTCTCAACAATAAAGATAAATTTTAAAAAAATAATTGTACTAGATCCTAAAAAAACAAACAAAAACAATCAGAAGTATAGATAATATGTAATTCAAATGAAAGACCTACTTTAAAATGTAGTTATGTCTCACAGTAGGGGCATGATTAGATAAATTATGATACAGCCATATTATAGAACACTAAGCAATCACTAAAAAGATTATTTTCAGCCCTGGCTGCTGTGGCTCAATTGATTAGGCATCATCCCATGAACCGAAAGGCTGCCTGTTCGGTTGCGGGATCGATCCTCTGTCAGGGCACGTGTGGGAGGCAACCATTCCATGTGTCTGTCTCACGTGGATGTTTCTCTCTCTTTCTCTCCCCAGCAACCCTCCAGGGCCAGGCATTCTTCATTGTATTAATAAGAAAACAAGCTCCAAAAGGTCAGGAATCTTATCCCAGAACAAGTGGCACTGCCCTGTCTGGAACACAGGTCTGTTTGCTTCTGAGGCCAAGGCCTTCCCATTACAGCTGCCAGAGGTACAAGGAGCATACAGTCAGCCCTGTGGCCCAGCTTGGGTTGTTGGAGAAGTCGGTGTGGAGTTGTGAAAATGCTAAGGTATCTGCATGAAGGAAACATAGCCTAGGAAACTGAATGGTACTGAAAAAAGTGTAAGACACGGGAAAAGACCTGACAGCACAATTCTGAGGTTTGCCCTGTATAATCAAAGAAAGCTGAAAATAAATGTAAGGATCTTGTCCTTTTGACATAGGTGTTGAAGAGTTCTTATGATTCGTGTCATCAATGGTGGATTCCCAGTTTTAAAACGAGACTTCGATTTCAGTTGTTACTTATGCAAATGTCTGTGGCATGTATTTTTGCTAGTTCCAATGGTCTTTGCCTCTGCTAACAGAGACAATTCTAGATTAAAAGAGACCTAATAACCAAATGCGCTGACAACCCTTAGTGAAATCCTGAAAAGCAGCTAAAAGAAAACAAAACAGAAAAAACCATTTTGGGACAACTAAGAAAATCAGAAAATGGAGTGGATATTACAAGACATTAAGGAACACCGGTTAATTTCAACATGGTGTTATGGTTGAGTAGAGAATACCCTCCCTCTTGGGAGATGAGATGCTTGCCGAAGTCGTTGGGAATGAAGCATCGTGATGTCTACAACTTTCTTGGGAACGGTTTACACCCCCTCTACCTATCTAGCCAAAGCCAATGTGGCAGAACAGTAACCACTATGAACCTACAAGATGTTTATGAGGGATCATTCACTATTCTTTCAGCTTTTTTGTAGGCTTAGAAAGTCTCATAATAACAAAGCTTAGAAGATTGAAAGCTAAAAGTAAACAGTGACTGTCAGTATTGTGCCTTTCCTATAGAAATGTGGAATGCTCTTACTTTTCTACCTCTGACTTGCATGACTCCAGGCTCACAGGTTTCTGAAGAGTGCTGGTAATCTAGGGTGTTGACTGCTGCTAGAGCCTCTGGGGAAGAGATTATGTCACAGTGTCTTCAGCAGGCAGGATCCTATTGAAAATGGGAGTTTAAAAATTCAGTCATACTTGCTTAAGTAAAAGGGAGATGAAAACAAAAGGACAGGATTGGAAATTAACTGTGGAGTAAACAGAAAGGAAGCCATGAAATGGGAATTGCTATCTTGACTTGTAAAAGGAGAAAACCTTTTTTAATAAATTGGATACAAAAGAGAAACCAAATGATGAGCAGAAATCGAACAGGGAGGATCAGAGAAGTCAGAAAAATGGGTGGAATCTAAGGGACAAAGTAAACTGACGAACGAGATAGGCCCACAGACATGGAAGCGTGAAGCAGACCCACAGATCTCAGAGGGAAGGCGGGTAGTGGGGTGGGAGAGATCAACCAAAGAACTTATAAGCATATATGCATAGCCCATGGACCCCACCCTGGGTGGGGTGGGAGATGGGGGGAAGGGGGGAAATGGGAAACACCTGCAATACTCTCAACAGTAAAATTAATTTTAAAATATATAAATAAAATAAAATGAAAGGAGAAAAGGTTAGGAGCAGGAAAGAAACAAGGGAAAACACTAAGATTTGGGGCTTGAAAGTTCTAATTCTCAAATTCAGAATTTACTCAAAATGTGACAAATGTCATCAGTAAGCCTTCGTTCCTCAGAAGTTAGTTTTAGGGTTAAACCTTTGGTTTGGCTTTCTTTCTGCCCTACCGTACTTACAGATAAAATTAAAATATTTACATGATTGAGAGTATTTCCATAAATAGAAAAAATTCCTCCTGAGTTATAAATCCTAAAACTTAGTTGTACTGTCTAAATATTAGTATAATCAGATAATAAGGGGTCTTAAGTTTTTTTAAATTACATTTCCTACCTTTTAGGGCTGTGCACTTATTTACTCTCAGTGGTGCTCTATTACCGTTGCACCAAAATTGGAAGGAAATTGGACTTTCGAAGCACATTTATTTTTGAATTAAATAGTTTTCACTTTGTAGAAAAGATGAAAGGCTAGAGCACTAACCAAGTTGTGCTGAAACTCTTGGGGTCTTCTCTCCCCCATTTACTCTGGTCACTTGACTTCTGAGGTTCTGAGACTGGCCTGCTAGGGGAAGAGAAGCTGGGTAAGCCCTTGTTAAACTTTGTCTCTACCATGTGGCATTGGACTGCAATTAGAGTACTTCTGAGAGGATTTGTGCTTAGCAGGAACTGACTTTTTACAGCCTTATCCCTGGTCATTAACTCAGTTTTTCAGGACAAAGGGATTAATTAAAAGCACTTTGCACCTACCTTTTGTGTTTCACAGAAATCAATATAAGCTTCAGTTCGGAGCATGGTTTTATAAATAGACTTCTAATACCAGGTAGGTGCTTTGGCAACACAACATGCAAAGACTGCTCCACATTTTCCTGAGCATCATTATATGAAATGTAGCTGTAGTTCCAAAGATCTCATTTGTTTTAGCACTCAAGCCCGGCGATAGTAACTTCGTTGTTTCTGGATATTTCTTTTCAGAAGATTGGATCACGGAGAAAGGGTGATAAAACCGACAGCCAGGACTCCGTCTTCCACGTGACAGCTTATACATTTCTAAACTTCGGTTAGCATTTTTGGATGTAGGAAGGGCCCAAGGGGAGGTGTCTGTTCATGCACCTGACTCCCTTCCTCAAGGGAAATCTCTAAACTGGATCCTGTTCACTGCCTAAGACCTGGGATCTGGAGTTCAGGGATGAGGCCCACCCCGGCACTTATTTCTCTGGTTTAGTGTAAGTATGCTGGGTAATTACAAATCATTTGGAGAGGTGAAACAGCTGATAATATCTTAAATTGGCTGATGCAAGCCAAAATAATTTTTGACTCTAGCCAGTTTTAGTAGACTTTTAAAATATATCTTTATTGATTTCAGAGAGAGGAAAGGAGAGACGGACAGAAACATCAATGATGAGAGAGTCATTGGGGATCGAGCCCGCAACCCGGGCTTGTGCCCTGACCGGGAATCGAACCCCGATCACCTGGATCCTAGGTCGATGCTCAACCGCTGAGCCACGCCTGGCCGGGCGAGTTTTAGTAGACTTTTAAATTGCAGATTTTTAATCAAATACAGGTAGTAAGCTCTTTGGATATACATGTTTTAATTATATTGCCAGTTTCATTTTCATTCTCTCAAAATTAAGAGTGTATATAGAGATTACCTTTAAAGGTTAAAACCTTAATGAATGGGTTATGTAACATTTTGACAGTGAAGGGAGAGACAGGGACTTTTTTGCTCAGTGGTAATGGCTAGCTATTATTTCTTTGACTTAATATGTATTTAGAGGAACCACATTTAAAATCAGTATCTCACAAGACAGCTCTTTTCATCCTGTGAAAGTATAAGAAAAGTAGTTCAGACCATGAAAGAAATGGCGTTCTTTCCGTATCTTTCTTTTGAGAGCACTTGCTATGCAGGTAGTTGAACTGTTGTGTGAGGAGTGAGCGATGGCAGAAATGCTTTCTCTACGAAAAGGTGAGCCACTCGCTTCTCTGTGGGTAGCTCCCCTCATTAATGCATTTAAAATGTTCTATTCACACAGAAGGTTCTCAGCCCTCCGTCTTCTGTTCTGAAGCAGAGTATCTGTACTTTGTGTAGGGTTATCAGAGGCATTAATTCTACGTTCCTATCATGGAAGAAACTAGGAATGCATATTGATACCGTGTGTGGGGTTTAGAGGAGAATCGCAGCCGTACATAGCTCTGGGAAAAGGGCAAGTAGATCTAGAACTTCTGGCCTTGTCAGGGAGAAGTAGGAGCTAAATTTCTTTGCTTTGAAGATTTTTTATGGTATAAGCAGCTATGTCAAATGGCACAACTTCCCCTACCAGGGGCTTAGAGGTAGAACTGACTGGATACAGATATGTAGCTTCGATTTGGACTTTAACAGAGTTGAAGTGAACCTTGGACACTCTGCAACCCAGGTTTCAAAGCAGCACAGTTGAGTGAATGGAGAAGAGGAGAGAGGGACCAGGAGATTGGGTATAAAGGTGGGAAGGTGGCTCTGAGCAGCAGTTAACCTGGCCCAGTTTGATGGGATCTGCGAGAAGAGCCTGGGGTTAGATGGTGGAGGCCAGGGCAGGCCATTCTCTTAGACCTTGTGACACTGGAATCCCTCTCCGGTGCTCCTGACAGGTGGGCACACTTGGACTACCTGCAGTGGCAGGACGCTCCCTGACTCGGGAGGTAGACAGTCCCTGACTTGAGAAAATATGTACCATAGTAGTTGTTTTTTTAAACGTAGTCCCTGTAAAAAAGCTAAATACAGACCTATCTGGAACCTGAAAAGGGCAAGTTTCACCCGAATGGAGAGCATGGGATTGTCTAATCTTTTAGTTCTGTCCACGATTTTATTAATTCTACAGCCTATCCTATCCCGCATTGTTAGTTCATATTGAGGCTAGAGTCAGGGAAAGCTTTACATTGGGAGTTCGTGGATCTTTAGAGTATCCGATAAAAGCTGTGGGCGTCTCACCACGTCACCCTGCCCCCCAAACGCATTAACACAGTTATTGCTGCTGTTCAGGTGGTTCACGGGTCTTCAGTGGTTCTCGTTGCTTGATGATTAGACTTTGGCGATTACTTTGCTGAAGTCATAGGTTCCCTCCTCCTCTACCAGTGCTGTTTCATAGTCAAAGTTAAACCAGAAACGGTCAGCTTTGCATTATTTAGCGGCTCTCCTAGTGTGTAGTGCCTTCTTATTTGCAAGCGCTACTTTTAAAATTTTTTTAACAATCCAAGATCAGCCTCAAGCTAACCAGTCTGTAGTTGAGGACTGATCAGTGTTTCTCTCTCACAGTGATGTCTGTCTGTCTGTCCCTCCCTTCCTCTAAGCATGTCCTCAGGTGAGGATTTAAAAAAGACCTTGTACGTTTCTTTCCCCACATGCACAGAATGCTTAAAGGTCATACGGTGGGACTCGGTTTTCTAACGTGATCCGTTCGGGAGCCCATTCGGGTTCGGAAATGTTCGGAAACTGAGGGATCCACAGCCGACAGCTGGGCCTCAGGATCTTGCCCTCAGCGGGAGCCCGGGGACATGTTCGACTTCCAAGGCATGTTCGAAAACCGAAGCATTGCCTTCTGGGTCTATGGCATTTGTAACCCGAAATGTTCATCCATGGAGCCGTTCAAAAACTGAGGCACCATTATACTTACAATTCTAAAAGGTGTACATGTGCCTTCCAAAGCAAAGAAGATACAAGCAAAGAAAATCCTCATAGGAGAGAAACCAATCATAAAGCAAA
The DNA here is from genome assembly GCF_964146895.1 of Miniopterus schreibersii. NCBI lineage: Eukaryota > Metazoa > Chordata > Mammalia > Chiroptera > Miniopteridae > Miniopterus > Miniopterus schreibersii. Next base: position 93,637,278 of record NC_138104.1, on the reverse strand, counting down.
AGAAATGGCAAAGAAAATGATGAAACGTGATAAGCTAAATGAATTAGTTATAATGAGAAATATAAATGGATGCTACTCCCATATTTAAAAATAAGCTTTCCCATCCCTGGCCGGTGTGGTTCAGTGGTTAGAGCATCTGCCTGGGCACCGAAGGGCCTTGGGTTTGATTCCCGGTCAAGGGCACATATCTGGGCTGCAGGCTCGATCCCCGGCCCAGTCGGGGCAGGTGCAGGAGGCAACCAATTGATGTGCCTCTTATATAGTTGTTCCTGTTTCTTTCTGTCTCTCTCCCTCCCTCCCTCCATCCCTCCCACTCTTTCTAAAAATCAATGGGGAAAAATACCTTCAGGTGAGGATTAACAACAAAAAAATCAATAAAATATTTTTTTTAAAAGTGAGCCTTATATGCATATATGCATAACTCATAGGCACAGACAATAGTGTGGATGAAGGCCTGAGGGAGGGAGATGCAGGGTGGAGGGGATCAATGGGGGGGAAAAGGGGGACAGCTGTAATATTTTCAACAATAAAGGTAAGTTTGGTGAAAAAAAGTGAACCACAATCGACTCACTTTCAAAACATATATCTAGCACAGCCAGCAGGGCTCATGGTTGAGCGTCGACCTATATGAGCCAGGAAGTCAGTTCGATTCCCAGTCGGAAAACATGCTGGGGTTGCGGCTCAATCCCCAGCGGGGGGCGTGCGGGAGGCAGCTGATCAATGACTCTCATCATTGATGTTTCTCTCTCTCTCCCTCCCTTCCTCTCTCTGAAATCAATAAAAATATATTTTTAAAAAATGAAAAAAATATTTGTTATTTTCAAAGAAACTGAAATGACTTGTGAAATTGTTTCTAATAAAATTTTATGTGAAACACAGGACACAAAGCTATAATATACTGCTCTCCTAACACTCTGATCCTTCAGAGACAGTTTTCTGTTGACTCCTTATTTCTCTGGGTATGTCGGCCACGATGACATACAGGTTTCTCTACACTCCACTCTTATTTCTTTGCACGTCTCAAAATTTTTTTTGGAAACTTGACATTTTAGATAATATATTGTAGCAACTCTAGATTCTTTGTGGTTTTTTCTATTTTTTTTGGTGTGCTGTTTGTTTAGTGATTTGCCTGGAGGAATTCTCTGCCGTTTCTTCTCCCCCCCACACCCCCATGGCCACTGATATCGCTGAAGGGCTTGTTTTTAAAAATTCTTTTGTTTCAGCTTAGATTCCAAGGCAACACCCAAGTCAGCATAGCTTAGGGCCAGCCAGTGATTGGTCAGAAGTTACACCTAAACACCTTGAGGCAGTAAGGCTTCCTGCTACCCTTTGCTGATAAATCAGTTTGGCCTGGGGAGTGCATTCAAAGTTCAGTTTCCAAGTCTGTTCCAGATATGATTTAGTGTTTGGCAGGCCTCATACCCAGCCAGGGGCAAGTACTGTGCTATGGCCCTCTTAGCTCTTAGGTCTCCCCATCGGTGCACACGGCCTTGGCCGTGAGCACGGCCTTCTGGACCCCCAGGGATAAAGTAGGCCGTCTCATTTCCAGGACCTCCTGTTAAATTTCTGGCTGGTCTGCCAGTCTATCAAACACAATCACCATTGAGACCTCAGGCTAGCAGCAGTGTGGGCCACGATGACATGCGGGTTTCTCCACACTCCACTCCAAATAAAGGCAAACCCCTGCGATGGCCCTGGTAGAACTTCTGTGTCACAGAGCCCGGGGGAAGGGGAGTTGGGATGGAAACAGCCCCAGTCAAAAACACCAGATTCCCACAGTTCTTATTGAGTATCTAGTACATTTTTTTGAATAAACGCTTCTCAATTTGTATGCCTTCGGTCAATTTTCAGTCTCTACCCTTTTTGACAAGTTTGTTCAGTTTTATCATTGCTTTTTAGGGAGATTTGCTGAGCCCCTTACTTGGCCATTCTGGAAGTCCTGCTCCTTAAACCGTACAAGTTGTACAAATAATTATACAAATTCACCCAACTCCTAGGGAGAGAAGGTGGCACCTTCCTTGAGATGTGAAATCCCCAGTAATGTCACTTTGGCTAAATGTTGACTTCAGCTTGGAAACTGGGCCTGCAGGAGGAAGTCCTATTTTGTGGACCAGAGTGCCCGTCTTAGTGATCCTCTCTACTTGTCTTTTACCTACTCCTCAGCCTGGCTTTTTCAAGAACACTCATGGATCATATATATTCCACGTAAAAAAGAGTTCAGTGGTCAAATGTTTGGTTTACTCTGAGCTAAACAAAATCATGAGTTAATGTCAGGATTTCTCAGAGCCTTTAATATGCTGTTTGTTGAGATGTTCTAAGAAAAAATTCATGCAGTGTTTCTCAAGATCATTGTGACAACTGCCACAGAGCATTTCATGGGATTAATGATTTACTTTTGGTCTATTTCACTTGAAATTTTCAGCCTGGATCAGAAATACTGAGATGTTAAGGGGAGAAGTATCTGTTGACAACTATGATAGCTACATGCATCAGCCTCCAGACACGGGAGCAGTGGTAGTGAGAATGAATGGGGGTATTCCTCAGGGAGGTCCATTTTGGCAGACAGTCAAGCTCTCTAATACAGCTGCCCCTCCTCACCAGGAGCATTTCATTGGTGACCTTCCAAGTTTCTGGGTTCTATTTTTATTAAGGAGGACTTACCATGTGCCAGACATTAAGTCAGACTCTTGGAAAATCAAGATAAAAAGACACAGTACCTGCCCTCAAAGAGTACAGTTAAAGGTGGGACAGAGAAGACAATTAAGGAGTGGGGATCTAGGTATCCATGAGGTGCTATGGTAAGACCAAGGACAGTTAATCTGGCCCAAAGTGTTAAAGACAACTTGACAGAGGCCATGATGCCCAGGCTGGCTCTTGAAGGCCAAGAAAGGCTTAGCCAGGAAAGGGAGAGGGGAAGAGCATGTGCAAAGGCAGGGAGGCTGGAGAAAATGTGGTGTATTCAGGGAACTCCAAGTAGTTTGCATTGCTAGAATATGGGGTATAAAAGAGACCGAACAGGTAACAAAGGGAGTAAAATATGAAGGACCTTGTGGCACGTGAGGGAGCTTGGATCTTAGTCTCAAGATGAAGGGTAAAGATTATTGAAGGCTGTTGGGTCTCAGGATCAGAATTACATTTTGAAAGCTCCCTCTGGCAGCAGTGTAGAAAATGGATTGCAGGGGTAGATCAGAAAGAAAGCTCCCAGAGGCCAGCAAGAATGACAAGGGCTGAATGAGGGAAGGATGAGGAGAGGGGAGGACAGGTAAGAGTTTAAACTGATAGGGCTGGATGAACCAAGGTGTTGGGGTTAAGGGGGAGAGAGGCATTAATAGACAATTGCCAGGGTTTCAACTTGAACAGTCCCAGGCAATGGCAGAACCACATCGTAACACAGGAAATGCAGGACAAGGGGCAGGGTTTTTGGAAGGAGATAATGTATTCAGGTTTGCACTTGTTCAGTTTAAAATTCTGATAAAACATGCGAGAACTGTTTGATGGTTGGAACTCTGAGTTGAGAAATGGAGATATGACAAGTAGCCGAATAGAAGTTGTAGGTGAAGCCACAGGTGTGGATGAGACTGGGCAAGGAGAGAGCATACGGAGAAAGCAGCACAGACAGAAGCCCTGGGGAACCATTATTAACACCTCCCTCTTCCAAATGCCTATAGCGTCTGTCTGGAACTCACCTGGAATTTGTCACATGCTGCAATAAACATTTAGAACTCAGTGCCTATTGTGTAAAAAATGTGTCATAATAGCCCTGGCTGGTTTGGCTGAGTGGCTAGAGTCAGCCTGCGGACTGAAGGGTCCCAGGTTCGATTCCAGCCAAGGGCATGTACCTCAGTTGCAGGATCAATTCTCAGTCCCAGTGGGGGGGGGGTGCAGGACGCAACCAATCGATGCCTCTCTCACATTGATGTTTCTCTCCCTCTCTCTCTCTCTAAAAAGCAATAGAAAAATATCCTCTGGTGAGGATTTAAAAATAAAACCAAAAAAAAAGTGTCATGACAGATACTAGGGTACAAAGGAATAAAAGAAGGTCCTTTCATCCAGAGAGACTATGATCTGGTTGTGGAAAATGAATTATACCCAGCTATTATGCAAAATGAAATAAGAACTACAAATGTATTGAGTGTAAAAGAGGCAAGTAATTCAATGGGAGAGAACAGGCTGCAGGAGGGGAAGAGAGCATTTGAGCTGGGCTTTGAAAAACAGTGTATTTTGCAAGCAGGGAAGGGGGGAAAGCAAGTAATTTGAGGCTGGAAATTAACAAAGATCACAACAGAATGGAGTGTAGGAAGTGACAGAGGGGGAGACTGGAAAGGTAGCTTGAGGCCAGGGTCCAGGAAATCCTGCGGAGGTGTCTCAGGAGTCCATTTTAAAGGAGGCACACAAGGGCCTATGTAAATCCAAGAGCTTGCGGTGTAGCAGATTCATTCCTGCCCACTTCCTATTTTTAGAAATGCCTTTAAGAACAATGAATCCAAAATGCTAAAGGAAATCTAAAAATTACCAAACTAAGGCTTGAGGCTTGCAAATGCTTTCTCTCAAGTCTATATTTCCATTCTGCCAAACTCTGTGTTAGTGGGACTTTAATTACTTGGCTTCACTGTAAAATTTCCATAGCACTTAAGTGTAAATAATGTCATTCTGATGCTCTCATGTGAATCTGTGGCTGAGAGCAGCAGCAATCACGTTTGTGTGGCATTTCCTTGGCACGCTGAAGGAAAATAAAACGGATACCACTAATCGAGTCATGAGGGACTTTGAAAGTGATGGGTTATATAAAGGTAGTAAATAATAAGAGATAAAGAAGTATATTTTAAAGATGAAAAATATTTTATTTAAACTTTTCTTCATAAACACTTTTAACATTTTTTTCAATTTAAAAACAGAATGGATAGCATAAACATGTTTGAGTAGATTATATTCACGGCTTGGGAAAAATTACCTGACAAAAATGTAAAGGCTTTCAAAACAGATATAAAAGGCAAACCTTAAATTATTCTAAGATTTTTAAATCGGCCCTAGGATTATTTGACTGTTGGCCCAAAATGTACCTAAAGGTCAAAACGTTTTTCTAATAGACAAAGTATGCCCAAGAGGTATAGGGCATATGCATGTTAGGTAGAAAATAACCTCTCTGATCACCTCACTGGAACACTCCTTCAGAAAGCAAACTCCTAATCCTTACTGATATACTGATTAATAAGGTTTTTAATGCAGTTGTTCCCAAAGACGTGAAAAGAAAATCCAGGAATTTTAGGGGAACAAACAAAGTTGATGGCATTGTCTCAATGTTACTCATGTAATATTGAAGTTATACTAGTATACTGAAAGGATATGACTTCCATGAGTTTACCTACTCCGGGCTGTCTATTGAGTATTTAACTTTATAAACTCTCGATAAACTAATTTTTGAGGAATTTTGTTTTTAAGGTAAATCTCTTTTTAGAAGATATTTATTCCCAAACCAACTCTAATCCAATCGAACAAATGTATGATCCCTAAAAATGTTCAGAGTACAAAAAAAAAAAAAAATCAAAAATGTATAATAGGCAAACAAAAAATGGCACTAGCAGTTTTACTGCTATATAGCCCTCAATTATATCTAATTTCACTATTATCTATGCTGTGTTTCACTTCAATCTAAAACTTTAAATTATGTATTCTCAAAAGAGCTAGTCTTTTTTGAGAGATAGCTTATAAACTGAAATAACAATTTATATTATAAACTGAAATGTTATGACCTACAACCACATATACATATATAAAAATAGTCCCACTGAACGTTTGACATGTTTAGATTATGCAGCTCAAATAATTTGTTATAAAATATTTTAAAGCTTAGTTTCTTGTAATTAAGACAAAACTCTCCATTTTTACCACTTCTCCCCATACAAATGTGTGTCCTTTACTATGACTCGAGCAGGCTTCCCAGAATGAGGTGTCCAAAGGTGCTGCTTTAGAAAAGATAAGTGAAGGGCTCAGTCAATATTTCACAAATTATAGTAACACTCACACAGAGCAGGGTAATGAGGACACAGAGAAAGCTGTCTCAAGAAAAGTTAATAATTCTATTAGTTAAGCTTTGCTTTTAAAAAACCAGTAGTATTTCTTCCGATATAAAACCTTCAATGAGACAATCTTGAGTTTTATGAAAAGGTTGTAGTGCAAGAATTTTCTTTAAGCAGATTAAAATCAAAACTTAGGTCAAAGACATAGAAGAGAACAAACATTTCTAATTAAGATGCAACTAATGAAGATCAGCTAATTTTTGTAAAGTCTGATTATTTAAAATGTAAAGTGAAAATTAACACACAAAGATCCCAACAGTTGCACTGAATAGTTTCAAATCTCTTACTGAATTTTTTAAGAACTACTATCTTGAACACATACAATGTATATAAACAAAAACGATTCCAAATGAAGCACACACAAAATAAACTTGAAAAAAAAAATCTATGAAAATTTTTTCCATAGTTTAGTATAACAAAAATAAATCTCTTTCAGCAATTAAACCATAACTTGAAAAGGGAATGTAAGTTATCATGGATTTAAAAGAACCTAAATTAGAGCTACATATAAACAGAAGAATTTTCTCATACATTCATAAAGAACCCAAGCAATAGCAACTATTCTTAAAGCTCAAAACTGATTACAGCTAACATCAGGTCAGACATGACTTAAGTGTGAAGCTGAACCCAGAGTTAGTTCAAGTTAAGATTTCACAAATTTTCCAAAACGTTAACCTTGACCTTGGCCTTCTGGCTTTAGAATGGAAGACCAAGAATTTCAACTGTGTGCCCAGATCTTACCTTGATTAGGGCTATGAAGTCATATCTAGCAATTAAAGAGAACCACCACTGGAGTGTAAACGCCTGATGAGGGGTACCCTGTCTCGGTCTTTTCCAGCAAAAGACAATGGCGAGGAAAATAATGAAGACATTATTGTTACTTTCTTTAGAGCAAGACAGCAGACATACAGAACACTAAACCAACTAATATATTAGAAGAAGAATTAAATGACTAAGCTAATCCTAGTTTTCAGAAGTAAAATCATTAGAAATGACTTTTTAAATGTAGAAAAAGTCTTTTACCCATATTCCCATAGGAAAGGATATCGAGTTTCATTTCTAAGAACAGAAAGTAAATGATAGAATCATCTAATAAAAATTTAAGTCTCATATACAAAAGAACACTAATTTGATTTCTAAAACCAATGCCAATGTTTTTCTTTTTCCAAAACTACTTGTGTGCCTGATTGTTTCTTAAACCCAAACACCTCCAGTTTTGGAATATTAAAATCAGAGTTTTTTTAAAAATAGTTGTCTCATTTAACTGCAAAAAACAAAACAAAAGTCTTCACATTTCCATGACTTCACTCTATCTCATGTTCAGTGGTGGCAGCAGCAAAAAAAAAAAAGAAAAAAAAAAAGAGAAACTAGAAAATGTATACAACAGCCATACAGAAGGCATTGCAATATTGCACCAACATCCTAAGACCTGGCAGGGCTCGCCAGTGTAGATCTAGTCTGTGTCAGCTACAGGCTCTACTCAGGGAAAAACGGCATCCACGTGAATGAGCCATTCCCTGGCTATTCTTGCTTAACTTTTCCAATTGTACGTTTTCCCTTCAAGTTGAAAGGTGCGGCTATAACCCTAAAACACTTATAAATGCTTACAGTTATTCTCAATCCATTCTCAACTTTGAGGTTACTGTCCTTCATGCTAGTAGCTTTCAGAAAATAAAACAAAAGCTAAGGGCTTACATCCCCAGTGCCGCTAAGTTTTCTGTCCTAAATAAACAAGTAGATATGATCAGTAAGATTATAATCCTATTCCTTACCTCTAAGTCAAAACTGAGCTCAGATTTTCCACAAGTTGCTACTTTCCATTCAATAACAGATGCAGCAGCCTTATTGAATGTAAAGAATGGAAGTTGCACTTACTTTCAAGGGGCCTTTATTTAGGAGTCTGGTATTACCTAAATTCTCTTTAAAAGTGCTTGCACGCTGCAGGGCCAGGGCTTGTCATATACCATTCCAATTCTCACTAAAAACAGGGCAACATTAAACAGACTGCGAAGAAAAACATGTTCAAAAAGAAGACATACATCGATAAGGAACACTAATGTTTACTTTTGAAAATAAAATATAAAATGTTTTCATAAATCCATACGTTTCAGGAATATAAGGAGTTCGAATGTTCAAATATTGCTGAATCAGTATGGACTGAAGATAGGCTACTTTGACACCAAATGAGGACTCCAGTTATTTTAACTTTCTAAAAATGTTAATACATGAAAAGACGTTACATCTAAAATTCAACAAGTATGGCAAACCGTGTGTGTGCAAGTGCACTAGCTTAAAAATATAGAATCCTAACCACGCATAAAAGAGGATGTGCCTTATATATTCATAAGATGTATGCACATATGGGTACGCTTTCACTAACACAATGCAGATAAGAGAAGGCAGCTTAGAAATAGTGTTTTGAATATAAAAAGTTAACTTTGTAGAAAATTTATATTTTTGCATTTTCAGCAAAAAGCCATGCAAAAAGGGCAAGAGTTTTAAACTTAAACAATAAAACCAAAAGGTCTAACGGACTGAAATAAATGTTCAAAAAGATTTCAGATCGAGATAGGAACTGAAATTACATCAAGTGACACTTATCAGGTCTTCTCTTAGAAGATGCATGACTCCTACACTAACATCTGAGAGAAATGTTTAAAGCATAAAATCAGCTTCCCAGATAAGTGTATCATTCTACTGAACTGATTCAGGAAGTAGTTTCAAGAGCTAGTGCTTAGAACTAACTTATTGCATGAGTTTGAGGCCACCAAAAAGAAAAAGAAAAAAGGATGCTAGCACAGAATGAAAATTTTTTACGCTATTAGACCAATGGCTTTGATAGTAAAACTGGTGAGGTTTTTCTTTATGTTTTTAACTACTCTGTCACAAACAAATTTCTTGTTTTGCTCTGAAGTGAGAAAGATGTCGTTAGTTGCAACGTCTGACCTCGTCCAGTATGTATTCTGGAAAATGCAGGTTGCACACTTGTAAACCATCCAGCTTGCAGGGCATCCGTGGGTACTCGTCCTCCTTCCACTTGTTTTCATCCGGATCAAAAGTGAGAATGGAATCGCTGTAATGACCGTTGTAGCAAAGGCCTCCAAGAACCATTATTTGTTTGTCCAGCACGGTCACACCATGGCCACTTCTACCAATTGGCATGGACGCCAAGATGGTCCACTGATCAGTCTCTGGGTTGTATACTTCTGTGGAAGGGCAGCCCTGAGATTCAAAAGAGGCCCTCAAGATCACACAGACTCCACCGAAGACGTAGAGCTTGCCATTGTAGGAAATCATCTTGTGAAAGCATCTCGCGTAATTCATTTTGCTCTTATTTTCCCAGCAGTTGGTAACAACTTGGGTTCTTCTGGTCCGTTGTTCTATGGTCCCTTCTTTACTGGGGTCAAAGACACACACTTGTTTGGAGGTGGACGATGAGGTGATTCCACCGGTGATATACAGCTTGTTATTGAGCACTGTCCCTTCGTGTCCATATTTGTTAACTGGGTAAGGGTCCACAAATTCCCATTTATCATTGGTGATATCGTATCTCTCTGTTGAATAGAAAGTCTCATCTCTGGTTCTGCCTGCTACGGCGTAAATAAACTTCCCAATAACACCAACTGCAAATTCTGAACGTGGTACAGACATGTCTGCCATCCGGAGCCAAGTGTTGTGTCTGGGGTCATACCTGAACACTTTGGAAGAAGCATGGAATTCACCATCTGGACCCAGTTCTTCCCCGCCCAACAAGAACACAAAGTTATTGATAATAGCAAGGCAGTCCGGGCGCAGAGGTACTTGGGGGCCCTCTAGTTCCCACCAGACTCTTGGTTTCTGTAAGAGAAGTATTTTACTGTTAACCATGCTATGTCCAATCATTCCTCGGAATACTGTAGTTTGGGGTTTGGCAGAGCGGATGCGGCTTGATTTCATGTCCAACAAAGGCTGCTGGTGAATGTTCTGAAAGTAATTCAATGCTTGGTCAACTTCATAGCGCAGCTGTCGAGAGTATCTATAAAATTCTGATGTCTTAACCTAAGAAAAAAGTAAAATAATTTAACCAAAAGAAAGAACATCAATGGCAAATAAAACATCAAAGCCCACTAAGATGGTTAGTATAAGATTTTGGGCTTACTTTCCTAAAACTGCTTTTCCTGTTAAGATCACAAACTTTTTTAAAGCTTTTAACGTATCTGTTTTTGCAATCTACAGTTGTTTAAAAAGTAAACAAGTTACTTTCCAGGCACAAACTAAATTCTTGTAACAAAATGTATTAACCACCTATTATATGTCAGGTCCTGGGCTACAAGTGGTGGCTATGAGGAAAAATACAGATTTCACAGTAGAGAAAAACATGACCATGACTTTCTCAACCACAAGAAACAGTGTAAGAACAACCATGACTGAATAACTTGGGGAATTAAGTTAGTGAGTTAGCAAGAATGTAAATATACACGAAATTCTCAGTACGTTTTTCACATAAAGACTTGGTGTGATTTCATCAACTACTATAGTAATAATTCAGTTGACAAGAAAAGGTCAGTTTTTTTTCATTTTATTTTTGGAGCTAGAACTAATTAAGATGATTACTAAGATCTTACGAAGCATGCTTTTAAGTACTGTGCTTGTGCTACGGAGAGATTTAAAAAAATAAGGGTTAAGATATGTTACGTTTCTGCAGAGAACTTAGAAAATATTTGGGGAAATGAAAACAAATACACATTTACCAGTAAGTAAATGAGGCAGTTGATGGTTAGGTATGAAGCTGTATAGCACATCTGTGAGTGCTAGAGAACTTTAGATACAAAAGATTACCAAACTGGCCCCCAATGCTCAAAGGGGTACTTTGTAAAAGTAGTAAGAAGCTGAAGACCAAGCAGAAAAAGCCTGTGTCATATTTATAAAAAGAAGAGAGTCTTGTCATTTTTTTGCAAATTATAAGAGAAAGTTTATGTAGAAAGTTACAGAGGTATAAAAGTGAGTTGTATGAGAAATGGGCTAAGAAAACAATTTACAGAGGAAAAAGGCGGCCCTGGAGCTTAGGAAAGAGAAAGGCCAAGGTAATGTGCCTGGGGGGAAGAAGAGGGGGAAGGGAAAGGCACCAGTGCTCCAGAGAGGGAAAGCACTATAAAAAATGGATCTCCTAAAACCATCAAAGGTAGACTTGATTAGTGAAAGAATTTTTTTCAATTTCCATTCATTTCTTCTAGGAATTGACTAACAGTGTGCCTCACTCTTTTTTCTCATATTTTTCTTATTAATTTATAAGGGCTAAAAGGCAGTAACACCCTGGAAATCAACAAGAAACAAACCTCAAATTAAATATTTAAGTGCCTACTGTGCACAGCCAGTGGTGTGAGAGCTACACAGGTTTGAAGTACTAGATTCTTGTCCAGCATAGTAATTAAGCACCACCTCAAACAGCTTGTTTGGTAATTAAGAATCTGATTTAGGAAATATCCGACTTTGGCACTCATAAATTGTGCAATCTTGGGTTAAAATTCATCATCCTTAAGGCTGTTTCTTCATCTGTATTACTAGGTAACAATAGTACCTACACCCCATAACCCTAAGACAGGAGACAAGCAAGATAATATATGTGAAAGGACTTAGTATGGTGTCTGTCATGTACAAAAAGTAATAGCAGTTACCAGCTATTTTACTGACCAGAGTACATCTGTGGAAGTGTCACTCAGCTTAAGTCAATGCATCTGATGATGTGCTTCCCCGTCTGTGTAAAAATTCAGTCTTTCAGAAAGTAAAGGAGAAATGAGAGAAACTGTTACTTTGGATCTAATCCTCACCAGTAAAACATGATTAGTAACATACCTGTAGAAGGAAGCTTTAGAGAAAGCAGTCCTGTTTTTTGGAGATCAAGAAAGGAAGGAAGAAAAATGATGCACATATTGGACAGGCAGATTTCAAGTTTTTCAAATAAAAATTAGGATCAATTCCAAGATCAGAAACTCTGTAAAGGCTCTCAAAAGCTTGGAGGCTCTGAAAAGCATGATGCTGACTGCATAATTGCAAAACATACTGATGAGGGGGGAAAAAGAGAAAAGTATCTAAAAAATCTGATATGCTGCACAGAGCTTTCTGGAATTCAGATGTTAAAAAATCACTTATGACAGATGGTTAAAAAAAAAAAGAAGTATTAGTGAAATAGAGCTGTAAAAAAATTATGAACAAGGCTAATGCCTCTGAATGAACTGTGATTTTTATAAAGGACCAGATATTGAATAAATGGCATTTTAGAGGTTAAAGTAAAAAGTAGAGGAAAAAGTGAAGTCTCCCCTGGATGCGGTGGTTAATGTAATATTAACAAAGACAAACAGCCTTACTCCTATTTTATTTCCATTCTCAGCTAAGAATGTTTTATTCTTTCCAATCTGAAGATCAAATACAATGACTAAGAAGAAACTTAAATCCAAGATGACTGAGAAAAAAAAGAAAAACCAGCTAGATATCCTCACTGAGTTCAGGTCATTTGATCTCACAAATCACATCCTGGGATCCTAAGAGGCTTCACAGATAAGGCTGCTTAATTGCTTTCTGTAATCTGTGTGGAATCCTAAAGAATGGGAGAGGATAGGAGCCAGACATATTTCTCAGCTACAGACTGGTTAGCTTGAGGCTGATCTTGGATTGTTAAAAAAAAAATTTTTAAAGTACGCTTGCAAATAAGAAGGCACTACACACTAGGAGAGCCGCTAAATAATGCAAAGCTGACCGTTTCTGGTTTAACTTTGACTATGAAACAGCACTGGTAGAGGAGGAGGGAACCTATGACTTCAGCAAAGTAATCGCCAAAGTCTAATCATCAAGCAACGAGAACCACTGAAGACCCGTGAACCACCTGAACAGCAGCAATAACTGTGTTAATGCGTTTGGGGGGCAGGGTGACGTGGTGAGACGCCCACAGCTTTTATCGGATACTCTAAAGATCCACGAACTCCCAATGTAAAGCTTTCCCTGACTCTAGCCTCAATATGAACTAACAATGCGGGATAGGATAGGCTGTAGAATTAATAAAATCGTGGACAGAACTAAAAGATTAGACAATCCCATGCTCTCCATTCGGGTGAAACTTGCCCTTTTCAGGTTCCAGATAGGTCTGTATTTAGCTTTTTTACAGGGACTACGTTTAAAAAAACAACTACTATGGTACATATTTTCTCAAGTCAGGGACTGTCTACCTCCCGAGTCAGGGAGCGTCCTGCCACTGCAGGTAGTCCAAGTGTGCCCACCTGTCAGGAGCACCGGAGAGGGATTCCAGTGTCACAAGGTCTAAGAGAATGGCCTGCCCTGGCCTCCACCATCTAACCCCAGGCTCTTCTCGCAGATCCCATCAAACTGGGCCAGGTTAACTGCTGCTCAGAGCCACCTTCCCACCTTTATACCCAATCTCCTGGTCCCTCTCTCCTCTTCTCCATTCACTCAACTGTGCTGCTTTGAAACCTGGGTTGCAGAGTGTCCAAGGTTCACTTCAACTCTGTTAAAGTCCAAATCGAAGCTACTACATATCTGTATCCAGTCAGTTCTACCTCTAAGCCCCTGGTAGGGGAAGTTGTGCCATTTGACATAGCTGCTTATACCATAAAAAATCTTCAAAGCAAAGAAATTTAGCTCCTACTTCTCCCTGACAAGGCCAGAAGTTCTAGATCTACTTGCCCTTTTCCCAGAGCTATGTACGGCTGCGATTCTCCTCTAAACCCCACACACGGTATCAATATGCATTCCTAGTTTCTTCCATGATAGGAACGTAGAATTAATGCCTCTGATAACCCTACACAAAGTACAGATACTCTGCTTCAGAACAGAAGACGGAGGGCTGAGAACCTTCTGTGTGAATAGAACATTTTAAATGCATTAATGAGGGGAGCTACCCACAGAGAAGCGAGTGGCTCACCTTTTCGTAGAGAAAGCATTTCTGCCATCGCTCACTCCTCACACAACAGTTCAACTACCTGCATAGCAAGTGCTCTCAAAAGAAAGATACGGAAAGAACGCCATTTCTTTCATGGTCTGAACTACTTTTCTTATACTTTCACAGGATGAAAAGAGCTGTCTTGTGAGATATTGATTTTAAATGTGGTTCCTCTAAATACATATTAAGTCAAAGAAATAATAGCTAGCCATTACCACTGAGCAAAAAAGTCCCTGTCTCTCCCTTCACTGTCAAAATGTTACATAACCCATTCATTAAGGTTTTAACCTTTAAAGGTAATCTCTATATACACTCTTAATTTTGAGAGAATGAAAATGAAACTGGCAATATAATTAAAACATGTATATCCAAAGAGCTTACTACCTGTATTTGATTAAAAATCTGCAATTTAAAAGTCTACTAAAACTCGCCCGGCCAGGCGTGGCTCAGCGGTTGAGCATCGACCTAGGATCCAGGTGATCGGGGTTCGATTCCCGGTCAGGGCACAAGCCCGGGTTGCGGGCTCGATCCCCAATGACTCTCTCATCATTGATGTTTCTGTCTGTCTCTCCTTTCCTCTCTCTGAAATCAATAAAGATATATTTTAAAAGTCTACTAAAACTGGCTAGAGTCAAAAATTATTTTGGCTTGCATCAGCCAATTTAAGATATTATCAGCTGTTTCACCTCTCCAAATGATTTGTAATTACCCAGCATACTTACACTAAACCAGAGAAATAAGTGCCGGGGTGGGCCTCATCCCTGAACTCCAGATCCCAGGTCTTAGGCAGTGAACAGGATCCAGTTTAGAGATTTCCCTTGAGGAAGGGAGTCAGGTGCATGAACAGACACCTCCCCTTGGGCCCTTCCTACATCCAAAAATGCTAACCGAAGTTTAGAAATGTATAAGCTGTCACGTGGAAGACGGAGTCCTGGCTGTCGGTTTTATCACCCTTTCTCCGTGATCCAATCTTCTGAAAAGAAATATCCAGAAACAACGAAGTTACTATCGCCGGGCTTGAGTGCTAAAACAAATGAGATCTTTGGAACTACAGCTACATTTCATATAATGATGCTCAGGAAAATGTGGAGCAGTCTTTGCATGTTGTGTTGCCAAAGCACCTACCTGGTATTAGAAGTCTATTTATAAAACCATGCTCCGAACTGAAGCTTATATTGATTTCTGTGAAACACAAAAGGTAGGTGCAAAGTGCTTTTAATTAATCCCTTTGTCCTGAAAAACTGAGTTAATGACCAGGGATAAGGCTGTAAAAAGTCAGTTCCTGCTAAGCACAAATCCTCTCAGAAGTACTCTAATTGCAGTCCAATGCCACATGGTAGAGACAAAGTTTAACAAGGGCTTACCCAGCTTCTCTTCCCCTAGCAGGCCAGTCTCAGAACCTCAGAAGTCAAGTGACCAGAGTAAATGGGGGAGAGAAGACCCCAAGAGTTTCAGCACAACTTGGTTAGTGCTCTAGCCTTTCATCTTTTCTACAAAGTGAAAACTATTTAATTCAAAAATAAATGTGCTTCGAAAGTCCAATTTCCTTCCAATTTTGGTGCAACGGTAATAGAGCACCACTGAGAGTAAATAAGTGCACAGCCCTAAAAGGTAGGAAATGTAATTTAAAAAAACTTAAGACCCCTTATTATCTGATTATACTAATATTTAGACAGTACAACTAAGTTTTAGGATTTATAACTCAGGAGGAATTTTTTCTATTTATGGAAATACTCTCAATCATGTAAATATTTTAATTTTATCTGTAAGTACGGTAGGGCAGAAAGAAAGCCAAACCAAAGGTTTAACCCTAAAACTAACTTCTGAGGAACGAAGGCTTACTGATGACATTTGTCACATTTTGAGTAAATTCTGAATTTGAGAATTAGAACTTTCAAGCCCCAAATCTTAGTGTTTTCCCTTGTTTCTTTCCTGCTCCTAACCTTTTCTCCTTTCATTTTATTTTATTTATATATTTTAAAATTAATTTTACTGTTGAGAGTATTGCAGGTGTTTCCCATTTCCCCCCTTCCCCCCATCTCCCACCCCACCCAGGGTGGGGTCCATGGGCTATGCATATATGCTTATAAGTTCTTTGGTTGATCTCTCCCACCCCACTACCCGCCTTCCCTCTGAGATCTGTGGGTCTGCTTCACGCTTCCATGTCTGTGGGCCTATCTCGTTCGTCAGTTTACTTTGTCCCTTAGATTCCACCCATTTTTCTGACTTCTCTGATCCTCCCTGTTCGATTTCTGCTCATCATTTGGTTTCTCTTTTGTATCCAATTTATTAAAAAAGGTTTTCTCCTTTTACAAGTCAAGATAGCAATTCCCATTTCATGGCTTCCTTTCTGTTTACTCCACAGTTAATTTCCAATCCTGTCCTTTTGTTTTCATCTCCCTTTTACTTAAGCAAGTATGACTGAATTTTTAAACTCCCATTTTCAATAGGATCCTGCCTGCTGAAGACACTGTGACATAATCTCTTCCCCAGAGGCTCTAGCAGCAGTCAACACCCTAGATTACCAGCACTCTTCAGAAACCTGTGAGCCTGGAGTCATGCAAGTCAGAGGTAGAAAAGTAAGAGCATTCCACATTTCTATAGGAAAGGCACAATACTGACAGTCACTGTTTACTTTTAGCTTTCAATCTTCTAAGCTTTGTTATTATGAGACTTTCTAAGCCTACAAAAAAGCTGAAAGAATAGTGAATGATCCCTCATAAACATCTTGTAGGTTCATAGTGGTTACTGTTCTGCCACATTGGCTTTGGCTAGATAGGTAGAGGGGGTGTAAACCGTTCCCAAGAAAGTTGTAGACATCACGATGCTTCATTCCCAACGACTTCGGCAAGCATCTCATCTCCCAAGAGGGAGGGTATTCTCTACTCAACCATAACACCATGTTGAAATTAACCGGTGTTCCTTAATGTCTTGTAATATCCACTCCATTTTCTGATTTTCTTAGTTGTCCCAAAATGGTTTTTTCTGTTTTGTTTTCTTTTAGCTGCTTTTCAGGATTTCACTAAGGGTTGTCAGCGCATTTGGTTATTAGGTCTCTTTTAATCTAGAATTGTCTCTGTTAGCAGAGGCAAAGACCATTGGAACTAGCAAAAATACATGCCACAGACATTTGCATAAGTAACAACTGAAATCGAAGTCTCGTTTTAAAACTGGGAATCCACCATTGATGACACGAATCATAAGAACTCTTCAACACCTATGTCAAAAGGACAAGATCCTTACATTTATTTTCAGCTTTCTTTGATTATACAGGGCAAACCTCAGAATTGTGCTGTCAGGTCTTTTCCCGTGTCTTACACTTTTTTCAGTACCATTCAGTTTCCTAGGCTATGTTTCCTTCATGCAGATACCTTAGCATTTTCACAACTCCACACCGACTTCTCCAACAACCCAAGCTGGGCCACAGGGCTGACTGTATGCTCCTTGTACCTCTGGCAGCTGTAATGGGAAGGCCTTGGCCTCAGAAGCAAACAGACCTGTGTTCCAGACAGGGCAGTGCCACTTGTTCTGGGATAAGATTCCTGACCTTTTGGAGCTTGTTTTCTTATTAATACAATGGAGATAGCCTGGCCCTGGTGGGTGTTGCTCAATGGTTAAATTGCTGGCCAGTGCAGGGAAGGGTGGCAGGATGAATCCTGGGCCCCATCTGGACGTCTGTGGGGAGCTACCAATAAATGTGTCTCTCTCACATTGTTCTCTTTTTCTCTCTCTCTCTTCCCTCTCTCTCTCCCCTCCCACTCTAAAAAATCAATGGAAAAAATATTCTCCAGTCAGGATTAACAACAAAAAAATGAAGATAGCCTGTAGACTCTACCTATGTGCACAGCACTTGGTGCATTGCCTGGCATATATAAGATGTTCAGATAATTAGAATCATTGCCTCTAAAGAACTCGATGATGTGTTTTCAGCTGGGAAGAAAATCCAGAAGATCAGGGGGAAAGATACTGCAGAAAAATAAACCCAAAGATTTCAGCATAGCTAAAGGGCATGATTCAGGTCCCTGGAATCAGTGGGGGCTATTCCTTGCGGAGAGGTAGAATGCCCCCTCCCCTGACTATGCTCAGATGTGATGGCTACTACCAAAGGAAGAATTAAAATCTCCATGGGTTCCTTCACCAAGCTTTTCATTTTGCTGGGCCAAGGAAAGGATCCTGACAAAGAAATGCTACGCTATACTCACACTATCTTCATCAGCCACTACAGAGAATAGTTAGGTAGGTAAATTAATTTAACTCTAAACTGTACAGGACATTTCTAAAGGCTCAATTCCAGGGTAGGGGTTAAATATGTGAGAAGAGCTCTTTATTGTATACTAAGTTTCTAAAGAACAACTCATTTCTTGAACTTCTAGAGGAGCACTGTGCAACAGAAGTATAATCAGAGCCACAAATGTGAGCCAAAGATGTAATTTTAAACTTTCTAGTAGCCACATTTTAAAAAGTAAAAAGGTAAGACCTGGCCTGTGTGGCTAAGTGGTTAGAACACTGGTCCGCGAACCGAAGGGTCACAGGGGTGATTCCTGATCAAGGGCACCTGCCTCAGTTGCAGGTTCGATCCCATCCCCGAACCCGTCAGGGCACGTGAGGGAGGCAATCAATCAATGTGTCTCTCTCTCCTTCTCTTCCTCCTTTCCACTCTCTCTAAAAATCAATGAAAAAAATATCCTCGAGTCCTAGCCAGTTTTGCTTAGTGGTTAGAGCGTCAGCCTGAGGACTGAAGGGTCCGGGGTTCGATTCTGGCCAAGGGTGCGTACCTCGGTTGCAGGCTCGGTCCCTGGCCCGTTGGAGTGTGTGCAGGAGGCAACTGAACGATGTGTCTCTCTCACATCTCTCTCTTCCCCCGCTTCCACTCTGAAAAGCAATGGGAAAAATATCCTCAGGTGAGGATTAAAAAAAAAGAAGACGAAAAATATTCTTGAGTGAAGAGTAACAAAAAAATTTTAAAAAGGTGAAATTGATTTTAATATATTTTATTTGACTCAATATATCCAAAATGTCATTTGAACATGTAACCAATATAAAAATTACTAATAAGGTAATTTACATCTATTTTGTCATCTTAATCTTTGAAATCTCTATTCAGACTTGTCACATTTCAACTATTCAATAGCCACAAGCAGGGACCATATTGACCAGCACAGTTGTAGAATCACAGATATACACTAATTTTTGTTTAAGAATGAATAATCTTAATTTTGACACTATAACTAGCTTTAATCACAATAAATTAAATTCAATGTCTCTAAGTTTTTAAAAAAGGGATGGAAATTTTATGAATCTAAAAGAAACAGAATAGTATAAATAAAATTTTGATCATTTTTGTCATAGGATTAGGCTAGTTAGCCTCCTAATACAAAAAAGAGTGATAAATTTTAGGTTTGGTCAGAGCTTTCCAAGACTTACTACGGCATTGCAAGAATAGTTTCCTACAATTGTTCCTGAAAGGAGCACGATGCTGAAAAGATGTGTTAACAAGAAATATAAGGAATAGAGGAACTAAGTTAACACCTACACAAGGAAATAATCTGATAAATCCAGAATGTGGAACATACTAAGACAATAGGTGATTTATCTCAAAAAACAAAAAAAGGTGGGGGCCCCTTTTAGATTAAGAAAGTTAGACAGACATGATAACCAAAAGCAATGCATAAACCATGACTGGATTCTAGGGAAATTTGGAGACAACTAAGAAAATTTGATTATGGACTAGCTATTAGATGATATCAGGGTCTTATTGTGAATTTTCCCAGTGGGATGGTATTGAACTTGGGTAGAAAAAAAGTCCTTATTCAGAGGAGCAGCACGTTAGGTATTTAGGAGTGAGATGTCATGATGTTTGTAACTTATTTTCAAAGATTCAGCAAAGAAAAATCTATATAAGGCAAATATGGTAAAATGTTAACAGTTCTTGGATCTAGGCAAAAGCTATACAAGTATTCATTATACTATTCCTTTAACTTTTTGTATGTTTGAACATCCTCATCATAAATGAGAAAAAGAGACAACTGTAAATTAAAAGAAATCTAATAACCAAATGCGCTGTACAAACCTTGATTAAATCCTAAAATAAGGCTTAAAAAAAAAAAAAAAAAAGACATTTTGGGACAACTAAGAAAATCAGAAAATGGAGTTCATATTACACGACACTAAGGACACTAAGGAACGACTGTTAGTACCCTCACTCTTGGGAAATGAGAAGCTTGCTGAAGTAGTTAGGAATGAAGCATTATGTCTAAAACCTTCTTTGAAATGGTTTAGCAAAAAACAAAAATTTTACTTAAAGGTGCACCCTCTACCTACCTAGCTGGGTAAAGCCAATGTGGCATAACAGTAACAACTATTAACCTACAAGATGTTCACGAGTAATCATTTTACTATTCCTTCAGCTTTTTGTATGTTTAGAAAGTCTCATAAAACAAAGCTTCAAAAAATTTAAAGCTAAAAGTAAAAAGTGTGTATCAATATTCCATTTTCCTAAATTTCAGCAAACAGGATAAAACCACAAATCAACCTGCCTACCCTTTTCCCTACATAGATTCTCATGCTAAAAAAGAACCAGCACCGATATAACCTATCTTTATTTCTGGGCCCTTTCTGGCACTGAGCGTATATATGGGTATTAAAGTGGACTTGTTTGAGACCTGCAGTGGGCTGAGCACAGAAGAAATAGATGAACCCTATTTTCAAGCTCAAAATATAAGGTTGGGCAACAGTAGGTTTACAGTTGTTCATATGGAAAATAATAAATTAATAAATAATAATACGAGAATATACTCTTGTGTTTTGTGTACTCATGATTGTAAGCTACTTTTACCCCACCCTATATTATGGTATAAAATAGTCAAAATTCTTACTTCCTAACCAAATTTTCCATTTTAGTTTGGTTTCTGGAGTTTTATTACTAGAAATAAGGTCTCAAATCTAGCTACCTTGACGTTCTGCAACATTTAGAATGCCACAGATTCCTTTGGTAAACATTAACACTAACACACTAAGACAAGAATCACTGACTACCTTGCATTTATCTTACCAGTATTACTAAAATGAAGATTTCTCTGTGGCCAGGGCCTTGTTAAGTTTTCCTAAGAAATTAACTCAAGAAGGAAGCCTTAACAATGTTTTCATTCTGATGAGATTCCCAATACCTGACCAGTGAGTAATAACCACCTCCTCCTATGCTGTATATGCAAACAATTCATCAGAAGATACAACTGATGTTTTATACTATTTACAAAACTATCCGATGGTATTAACTTGCAGCCAGTGTCACTACTGACCAGCTTGAACTGATAATTGGAATATAAAAAAGGTTCTGTAGCTCAGCACTTAAAAATCACTTACTGCTATCAATTATCCATCATATTGTCCTACAAAAGGGAAAATTTTATTTTCTATTTCACAAGTACTTCCACTTAGTTGGAGGGTTTTGTTTGTTTTAGTAGTGGGAAAGCATTTGTATTTAATGTATAAAGACAAAACAGGATTCCCCCAGGGAAAGAGAGCAATAAAAACAGTAGAAGGAAAAAAAAATCAAAACAGAGACAAATGAGTTACATAGTTGGTGTAGGGCCGATTATCACTGAACAGAAATAATTAAGAAATCTATTTTTTAGTTTCAATTATTTCTGCCGCATCAGTACATTCTGAGAATAAAGTTAAAAACCCCATAAAATTGAGCTCTCAACTAAAAGTGTAAGTTAATGATATTTTAGAAGGAAAAGAACATGTCAGGCTGCTGAGTATTATTTGAAGGCACAAATCTGTTTATTATTCAAATGGTGTAAATGGCCATCTTTTGCAAATACTGTATTTTTATCACCAGGTTTAGTAACTAAAGCTTAAGAACTATTTAACATGAAGGGTGTCGACCAAAGCTTTACTTGTGCTTTCTAGAAAGAAGAAAAGATGCAAGAGATAAACAGAGCCCCAGAGGTAACCATGTGATTAGAAACCAATTAAGTTAAGCAATTACTGAAACTGCTTTCTCTCCTTTGGGCAAGAAAGGATCACAAGTGAGACTCTGATATAAAAATGAAAAATGCTTACATGCAAAAAGGCCACAGCTGTTTTGGAGAGACTGTTTTTAAGATAGCAGAACTATTACATGGTAAAATGTGCACAGTTTGATCAATGTAGGTAAAGGACTTATAATCTATTTGTTTAGAAATATCAAAACGGTTGCAGACATAAACATCATTTTCATGGTTAAATTTAGTTAGTATTCCGAGTGAAATGGGGAAAAATAGAACTAAGAGCAGGGGGAGAAATCACCACTAGGACCTACTGGTTTTCAAGAGCTATTTTATGTTTCCTTACTACATTTCAAAAGAATATGAAACTGTATTAATGCATCATTCAGAATTATAAAACGCATCAACTCTAATTTCAGCATGTATTACTTAAACTAATTTATTAAAAAGAGAACTAGCCTCACACAGTTCAGATTTAATTACTTTGTGAAGAAAGAAAAGCTAAAGCAAACTTGTAATATTTTGGGCTAAATAATTATGCTTCAACTTTAAAAGTACTTTTAAAATGAAACCAACCCACCACTTACCTGGTTCTTCTTTCACGTACAAAATGTATTTTTAAAAACCTAAATGCACAAGCTTAAACAAATTAAACTTCTTACACATAAAACTATTCTTATCAACTATTCATTCTCTTTTTGGCTCCTGACCAAGCCTGGGAATCTTATCTACAAAGACACACTGCCTTAACTAAATGAGTACCATCTATTGTTTTCAAATGCACTAACCTTCTCAAAAACACTGGATGGGGTCATCAAGCAAAACCTGATGTTCTGAATAATGGTATCGGTATGTCTCCAGCGTCTTCTATCATGCCGCAGCCAAGACTGCACAGCCTCGTACAGCTCTATCTCTGGGAACCTGCTCAGATGATCATTATCCAAATAAGACATGAGCTTCTCAAAACTCAGATAAGACAGGAAGTCAGGTCTGGACATGAGTGGCACAAAGTTGTCTAGCAGAAAGGATTCCAGCTTCTCCCTAACTCCCTCAATATTTACACCGAAATCATCTAAGAGTCTCATGATTTCTGCACAGTTTTCTAAGCAGATTTTTGCTAACAGGAAAGAGCAGCAGAACTTCACCACTTCTATAAGTTGAACATACATGGCAGCCTGAAGAATCTCATGAACAGTATTCATACTCAGTTCTATAGTCCCATAGTACATAAACTGAAGGACGTGGCTGAAACCAGTAGCAGTTAGACCTTTTAAATGAATTTTGTCCTGATCACGCTCCCTCATGTCTGCAGTAAACATAATTCTGAAGTAATCACTCTGGGTAGCCAAGAGTGCTTTATGGGCCTGGAACTGATGATCTTCAATAACCAGAGTGACATCAAGAAGCAGTCCCTCCTCATACAGTGCTCTGAACCCAGCAGAGACACTGGTGTCATGGATGGATGAACAGAATCCTTCCATGTCCCCTGCCATGAAACACCTGGAAAAAAAGTAATCAAAGAAAACTGTGTTAATCATTTCCATGCATTCTGAAGACATTAACTTACAGCTTAAACAATTTTTTATAATTATCTTAATTCCACTGCCTAAGTCCTAAATGTTCAAGCCCTTTGTGAGAAGATAACCTAAAGATTTGCAGGCTAATGTTTTTGGCTTCCCTATCTGGGGGAAAAATTTATTAAATATCTACCAAAAAAGGTGAATTGTTAACTTATAAACAATAATATGCCTATCTCATTGATTTTACACTGTTCACCAAATATATCTAAACATGTCCCCAAATTAACAATACAAAGAGGATTTATCAAATACTAAATTATTGAGAAAAAGAGACAGAAATTAAACCAAAAAGTACACTGTTGACCTTGAAAACTCCTAGAACTGTACCCAAAGGAAAGAATCAGATAAATATGCCAAATTATACACACAAGATTTTTCTTTCTAACCTTATTTATAATAAAAAGTTGGAAAGTATTCAAAAGCCCAATAATAGGTTATTAAATAAATATGGTACAGTCCTATAATGGATTACTATAACAACTAAAAATGATAGCAGCAATCTACCTATTCTGACCAAGGATGTTTATTAGGTATCGTTGTGTTGAAAAAAGCAAGCAACTGCAATATACACAGTATATTCTCAAAAATTAAATACACATGTATATGTTTAGATTGAGAAAAAGTCCAGAGGAATATATACCAAAATTATGTCCCTGGGTAGTGGGAATTCAAGAATTACTGAGGTTTAACTTTTCCTTTTTACTTACCTCGTTAACCTTATTTTTCAAAATGATCATTGCTTATATATTTAAAATATGAATATGTAATTTTAAAGGAAATTAAACCACATTTTCGCATATCAGAGAAATGAAGCCAAGATAGTGAAATTATAATAGATCTCTTAAGTAAAGCCAAATAAACAAATTCAGCCTATTAGAGACTGTTTAGGAAGTAATTTTCTCCTTTTCACACAACCCCACCCCAGGCCATCTATCCTGTCAATTCTCATCCTCATACAGCTCTGAGACCCTCCGCAACCACCCATCCTCCCACCCCCTAACTCCCTCTCAACCCTTTCCACTGTGCCCAGTGGAACCATGATTCAGTGTAAACAAACTCCCCTATAGGCTCATGCTGGTCACATCAAGTTTTCTCTGCAGTCTGATTTAAATAAGAAAAGTACTTTCCTATAGCTTACAAACCTACCTTCTAAACCTTCTCTTATCTTTCTGCTGTCCTTTTTCTAAAACACAGCCTTTCAGATAAAAAGTCCATCATCTATTTCTCCTTGTCACTTATCTATCATATACTTATATCCTGATCAATCTCTCCCACACTTCCTGACGACTTAGGCACCTGGCCAAGTCATTCCCTACACCTCTTCAATGCTCATATAAGCTTACTCACCCAAAAACCAAGAATCAAAGTTCTGACCACTTCATCCCACTATCTCCCCCCTTCCTGTTTTAAAACCTTATTCCCAAACCTGCTGGACCTCACAACAATCCAGAAGGGGTCCACATTTAAAACCTTAACTTCCCAACTCTCTGGCTTTACCTTTTCCTATTCACTTGACCAATCATCTCCAAACTTTACCTCTGTCCTTCTCCTCCTCAAGCTTAGACCTTCTGGCATGAGACCCAATTTCCCAAGCTCTTGCCTTCTGGTTATCTGGACCATGAGCCCTCCAGAGAAGCAACTGGCACTGCAGTTACCTGCTCTACCTCCTTTTTTTTTTAAAAAATCCTCATCCAGGGATATTTTTCCCATTGCTTTTCAGAGAGGGTGGGGAGAGGGAGGGAGGGGGGGAGGGGGGGAGAGGGGGAGAGGGGGAGAGGGAGGGAGGGAGGGAGGGAGATCCATGGATCGGTTGCCTCCCGCACACACCCCGACTGGGCCGGGAATCGACCCTGCAACCGAGGTACGTATCCTTGGCCCGAATCAAACCCAGGACCCTGCAGTCCTCGGGCTGATGCTCTAACCACTGAGCCAAACCAGCCAGGGCTCTAGCTCCTTCCTGAAACTGTCACTGCCAATCTTACCACTCTACCACCAATGGCTCCCCTTTATTTACCAAAAGAGCATCTCTGTGTGCTGGGCACAATGTTGGGTATGGAGGTATGTGCCTTTCAAGAATCATCTCTGCACCCTGGATCTGGCAGGGCCTCCTGTTGCCGAGACTGAGAAGGCAGCTTGCACGGACACGCTACAGGTGCTACCTCTCCGCTCTTGTGAGTAGGCTATCACTAGATTTTACTGCTTTGCTTCATCGATTTGTCTATGATACCCTGTATTTAACTTCTTGACATGTTAACCCATGTATTCAGTAGTTATCCCAGTCTGGTGTCATCTAAAAAAATAACTTAAAAAAATCTGAAAGGATCATATACAAAAATGTTAAAAAAGGTTACCTTGGGATGGCAGAGTATCAGGAAGTTTTACCTTCCCCCCCCCTTTCCTCATTTGTTTTTTAATCTATCTGCAATGAAAGTATATTATTGTTTTATAAAAGTTCATTTTTTTAAAAATCTAAAAAAAAATTCCTTACTTGCCAAATCCAATAGTTACACCCTAGTCCCTATTTCTCAGAACCCTTCTGCAGCACAGCATAATGTACTCCCTCAGCTCATCGCTCTCTCAGCTTCATGACACAATTTTCCCAATTCTTTTCCTACTCTTGGGCTGCTTGTTTCTCAGTCTCCCTAAACTCAGTTTCCTTGAGCTACCAGATTCCTTGAGCTACTTCTTAAAACACTGGTGTGCCCCAGGATTCTTGTCTTACACTTTTTCCCTTCTCATCTAAGCACTGTGTCTCCCTAAATGATCTCAACAGCCTCTATCCTTATACCAGTACTCTAAATAGCAAATCGCCTATGAGGCGCTTCTGGATGCCCCACAGGAATCTCAAAATCATTATGTCTAAACGTAATCATAATTCTACCCTCCCCCAATCAGTTCTTTCTTTTGTATTTCCCCCTTATCAAGAGGTATTCTAGGTGTCCCTAACTGACCTTTAACTCTTAATGATTGTAGCACATCTTACTTACCTAAGACAGCAAAGTATTCACAAGATGAAATTAATAACAATATTAATTTTTATTAGTACTCCATTAATCCAAAAGCTAGAGGTAGAGCACAAGAGAGCTATCTATAATTTGGAAAAAAGATATGAAATATTTTAGACACTGTAATAAATTCTTGGGAGAACTACTTACTAACACACTCAAGATTAAAGCAAGCTGTCTGATTTTTTTTCCTGAATTGTTTTAAAAATAAAATTTAATGAGCTTAGGCCCTAGCCAGTTTGGCTCAGTGGTTAGAATGTTAGCCCCTGGAATGACAGGCCCCCACTTTGATTCCAGACAAGGGCTCGATCCCCGGCCCAGGTCGGGGTGCATGCGGTGGCAACGATCAATGTGTCTGAGACACGTCAATGTTTCTCTCTCTCCCCCTTCCACACTCTCTCTGAGAAGCAATGGAAAAAATATCCTCAGGTGAGGATTAAAAAAAAACAAACTTTAATGTGCTTAGAATTTTCCAAGTGATATGAGGCATATGTAACACAAATGAGTACTGGGAACAAAATGAATACCATACAGTGTAGTGTCTGAATAATCACACATTATGGTTAGTGGAGGACTATCAACATCACACTAATTATCAATTTTCAAAATAATTAGAATAAAGTAATGAATTAAACTGGATGAAAAATTTGATATTTCATTATCTTTCTCAGCACCATTACGGATACCAATTATCACTCTGACTCTTCAAGATGTATTGGTCACATTTTATGGAGATTTAATAATAGAAGGCTGCACATCAGTGTTCATATACTTGAGAGTAGACTGCTTTGTGTTCCATTAATCTGTTATTTCGACAATGCCTAATACCATATATTTCACTTCTTATCAAAGTAACCCTTTGTATTCAACAGTTATCACTATCTCATAAGGTCTCAAACAGCTAATACTCACTTTTCTGGAAAAAAAGTTTCATCTAAGGGAAATTTTTAAAAAGATACAATATGCAGCGCCTGGCCAGGTGGATGGGATGGACCGTCCTCCCATACACCAAAAAGCTGTGGGGTTGATTTGTCAGAGCACATACCTAGCCTGCAGGTTTGATCCCCGATCAGGGTGTGTACAGGAGACAACTGATGGATGTTTCTCTCTCACATCGATGTTTCTCTCTGCTTTCCTCTCTAAAATCAATACAAATATATCCTCAGATGAGGATTTTTAAAAGAGACACTGTGCTTTCTCAAAAAAAAAAAGGCAATCTAGGTTCCAGATGCCTATGGAGGAAACATCATAGGGCAAAGAAGCAAGAAGAGAGAGGGAGGAGGAGGATTGGTAATCTGTGAGTCAAAAGATCCTATGTAAACAGTACCCGCTCTCCTCTGGGCACCCACAGCCCGCCGGGGGGGGGGGGGGGTGTTGCTAGCAGACAGGTTTTCCACCCTGTTATCCTGTCCCCAATCACATATGGTCAGGCCCAGGTGGGAAATATGAATCAAGATGAACGTTCTTTTGTCAAAAATTTAAGGAGAGAAATTAAGACGGAGAGAGAGAGGCATGCGCTGTGTACAACTGGAACTGGAACATATCAAAGAGCAGCTGTGGACACCAACTTCTGCCTGCCACGTGAACTGTGTATCAGAGAAAGTCAGTCACCCCTCCCAAGTCAGCGCTGTCCCCCCTTCTCCCCCTGCTCTAGCATCTTCTCCCCTCAGGATTCCGAGTCGTAGGTTCTCCAGACCTGACTCACCACCGAGAATGAAGGGGGCAAGGTCGTTGCCACCTAGGTTAGCGATGAGTGTCTCCCCAGTGATGGGCTCCTCACAAGATACCTCTGCACAAGATGGTGGAAGCACCAGATGGCAGTTGCACAAAATGGGCTGCACATCATGTGGCAAATGCACAAGATGGGCTCTGCACAAGATGGGCTCCACACCACATGGCAGATGCACAAGATGAGCCCGGCACATGACAGATGCACAAGATGACAGATGCACAAAATGGCAGAAGTAAAGAAGCAGAAGGCATTCTTAGAATCAGGCATTTCTTCAAAGAGCGCTAGTTCCTTTTATGGGAAAACAGTATTAGAAACCATCACTTTGGCCCGGCAGGGCGTGGCTCAGCGGTTAAGCATTGACCTGGGATCCAGGAGACAAGGTTCGATTCCCGGTCAGGGCACATGCCCGGGTTGCGGGCTCCATCCCCAGCAGGGGGGTGCGGGAGGCAGCCGATCAATGACTCTCTGGTCATTGATGTTTCTCTCCCTTTCTCTCCCCCTCTCCCTTCCTCTCTCCGAAATCAATAAATATATTTAAAAAAAGAGAAGCCATCACTTTTACACCAGCATAAAGTTAAAAAATCATACATCTAACTATGGTAAGCTGGGGACCATGAGAATGAGTGAGTGAGTGTGTGTGTGTGTGGGGGGGGGGGCGTGATACTGCTCATTTAAAAACTTGGGTTGTTAGTTTTCTTCTTGAGTTAATAAAATAATTTTTAATAGAAAAAAAAAAAAGTCACCTCAAAGAATAAGGCCAAGTTGCAAGGACAGGGAGTGATCCCTAACGCCTTCATTTTATTTTATTTTATTTTTAATTTTTTAATATATCTTTATTGATTTCAGAGAGAGGAAAGGAGAGGGAGAGAGATAGATAGAAACATCAATGATGAGAGAGTCATTGATCGAGCCCACAACCCGGACATGTGCCCTGACTGGGAATCGAACCCCAATCGCCTGGATCCTAGGTCGACGCTCAACTGCTGAGCCACGGCCGGCCGGGCCCTAACGCCTTCATTTTAAAAGTTCCTAGGCCGGCCTGGCTGGACATGGCTCAGCAGTTGAGCATCAACCTAGGATCCAGGAGATCAGGGTTCGATTCCCAGTCAGAGCACATGCCCAGGTTGTGGGCTGCAGCCGACCAATGACTCTCTCATCATTGATGTTTATCTCTCTCTCTCTCTCTCCCTCTCCCTTCCTCTCAGAAATCAATAGCTATATTTAAAAAAAATAAAAGTTCCTAGGCCTACCTCTATTTCTTCCTTTAGGTTCTGAAAGAAATCCTTACATTCTCAGAATAAAGTCTCCCTTTTTACTACCTTAGGTAGGTTTTCCCTAACTAATACAGTTTAAGAACAGAAATAGCTATACTTTCTAGGTCTAATATTTTCATCTGTAAAATGAGAGCATTCAACATGATCTCTAAAATTTTTAATCATAAAATTCTCATTTAATCAATTTTATATGGTTTTACAGCTGTATAATGCATATATAGATATGCAGAGTAAATAAACTATAGCTATTTTTCAAGTCTTAGCAATGCACTTGTGAAGTTTATCTGATCTAAACTGACTTCTAAAACTATTTTTTTTGTTGTTTTTATAATTGATTTTAGGGAGGAAGGGAGAGAGGGAGAAAGAGAAACATTGTGAAACATGGATCGTCGCCTCCCGTATGCACCCTGACCTGGACTGAACCTGCAACCTGGGTATGTACCCTGACCTGGAATCAAACCAGTCCATCTTTTGGTGCAAGGGATGATACTCAACGGAGCCACACCAGCCAGCTGGGACATATGCAATAACTTTTCTACATGAAAAAGCTTGGTGCATCTATCAACAAAGACTAACAGCTTTAGAGTAGCAGCAGTATTTTATACGTTTATGGGAAGCATGTGTTCAAGTAGAAAGTGACAAAATACTCAGTGATTAATTGACCAACGTAAGTCTCTGAATGGAAGTAGTGAGTAAGAGTACAGGTCTGGAGTCAGCTACCTTTGAATCCTGGTTCTACCTCATATTTTAGCTCTGTGGCCTTGGGGCAAGCTACTTAGCCTCTCTGTGTTCTACCGCCCTTATCTGTGAAAAGGGAATACTAATATTAATCGAACCTGCCTCATAGGTGACTGTGAGGATTAAATGAGTTAATACATGTAAAGCCTTAGAACCGTATATGCCCTTAAGTTCACCATAACATTAGGGCTTATTATTAGACCCCTTCATGGAGCTACTGAAACCAATATAATAAATGTGACCCTTTAACGGTTCAGTTAACTCTGGAGAAACCCTTCTTCCTAGCAACAGCACTTAGAACCCGAGCTCACCTTCTCAGTAAAGTCTCTGACCCAGGTCAACACTAACTAAACTAATGAAGATACTAAGGTCCACAAGTGAAAATTTCTTCCAGGTCATACGACGAGTTAAAAATAGAGCTAAACTAGAATCTGATTTGCAAAAAAACCCCACAAAATACTATGGTTAGAAAGAGTAAAACCTTTGAAATCAGAGAGCTTACTAGTACTTTATCATCTGTGCGTGTGTGACCTGGAGAAATTCAACTTCCTGACCTCAGTTTCCATCCATTTATTAGGAATAATCATCATCATCTTGAGTTGGGGTGGTAATTAAATAAGTTAATGTAAGTTAAATGTCTAGCTCAGACCAAGGTACCCACCCAGAGGTCAATCAACACTGGCGTGCCTTGCCCAAAGCTTGCCTAATGCTCATCACCCCACAAGACCAGAGGAACTTGACACCCCTCCAATTCCTCTCTATAGGCCCCATGCCTCCCTAGGGCTTATCACAATGCAAGTCTATAAGAGATTAGGACATGTACTAGTAGTCAAAACACAACCTCATTTTGCAGTGACATTGGCTTCCATTTTTTCTCATCACGCAACTATAATTTTCTAGCTTTTCTGGGCTCCTTAGGCTTTTCTGCCCTAACCAGAGTAACTACTCTCCTCTATGTGCTGTTCAACATGGAAGCCAATGTGGCTAGTTCAAATTGAAAAATGGACAAGATTTGGAATACTTAGTCCAAAAAAGTAAAATATCTCATTATACAAATTTAATACTGAAAACATGTTGAAATAGTATTTTGGATATACTGGGTTAAATAAAATATATTAAAATGAATCTCACTTGTTTTTTATTTTTTTTAAACTATGAGAAAACTTAAATTTACATATAAGGCTGGGATTATACTCTGTAGGACAGCACAGATCTGTAACATCAATGTTTAAGACATCAAACAACCAAACTTACAAATGAATACATGAAACAAAACCAACTTGTTCACAATACACAACCTGGAAGCTACAAAGAAAAGAAAAAAAAGTGAAGCAAATAAAAAATAATAGGTAGAAAAATGAAAGTGTAAGAAGAATACAGAGGAAAATATACAAAACCTTAAGCATAAGAATTCTCTAAATGAATAGTTATAGTAATTTAAGGAATAAATATAAACACTAATTGTAAAATGAAACAAAACTCAAATAAGAACTCTATAAATCACCCTGGCCGCTGTTGCTCAGTGGTTACAGCATTGGCCCATGCACTGAATGGTCCTGGATGATTCCCGGTCAAGGGCAGGTACCTGGGTTGCAGGTTCGATCTGATCCCTGGCCCCCAGTCATGTGGGAAGTAACCAATTGATCAATTGATGTCTCTCTCTCTCCCCCGTCCCTCCTTTCCACTCCCTCTGAAATGCAATGGAAAAAATATCCTCAGGTGAGGATTAACAAAAAAAAAAAAAAAAAAGAACTCTATAAATCAATGAGGGCTAAAGGGGGATCCATTAAGGGACTTTGAGAAAAGATATTTACCAACATACAAAATGTTTAATGTACAGAAATTCTGTATCCTCGCTTTTCAGAACAGATCATCAGATTAAGAGAAATCACTGTTTATAAACCTGTATATGTAAGTATTCTATACTTGGTCTTCAGAATTTGAAATAGTATGTTTTTTAAAAGGGTTAACCAAGTCAAATTAAACTAAATCACAAAGTATACTTATACTAGTAGGAAAGAAATACAGAAGAGTTTTTCTTATTCCATAAACTTGGAACTGACTAGAGAAAGAAGAAAGTCTCACATTTTTCTATGCATAAAAACGATTAATATAGTGATTCTCAAAGTGTGGTCTAGGTACAACTAAGGTACTAGTCCCCTAAAAGGACTTTGCAGCAAGGTCAAAACTATTTTCATAATAATTTTAAAAGTTATTTGTCTTGCCCGGCCAGGCGTGGCTCAGCAGCTGAGCATAGACCTAGGATCCAGGAGATCAAGGACACATGCCCAGGCTTCAGGCTCGGTCCCCAGTGGGGGGCGTGCAGGAGGCAGCCGATCAATGATGACTCTCTCATCATTGTTTCTCTCTTCCTTCCTCTCTCTTAAATCAATAAAGATATATATATATTTTAAAAAGTTATTTGTCTTTTTCTCTTATTCCAACTTCCAGAGGCTGTGTGATACTAACAGACTGAATGCAGAAGCGGTAAGAAGCCCATTGTCTTTCATTCAGCCAGATATTAAAGAGATTTGCAAAAATGTAAAATAACGCCACTCTTCTCACCAGGTTTTTATTCTTTTGGAGAAGTCATTTTTCATAAAAATGTTTAGATAAATGAGTAGGGTTTTTTAAAATGAATTACAATTTTTTTTTAATTTCCCAGATTAAATTTCTATTATGGTAAATATAGATACAACCCACATACACAAAAGCTCGCTGGGATCCCAATAATTTTTAAGAGTATAACGAGGTCCGGAGACCAAAAGGTCTGAGTACCACTGACAGTTACAATGATAAGGGATAAATGACAACACACACACACTTACACCAAACTACCTCTGCCCTGGAAGACTATTACTGCTATTTATATCACAGAAATTTCTAACAGTTCAAACTCTCTAGTGACCACTAAAGAAAAAAGTCTGGTGGGGGTAAAATTGGACAGGAAATTAAAGGCAAAGAAATTAAATGCTTCCTTTTCAGTTAGAAGGCTGCCATTCTGATTTGAAGGTAAAATTCTAGACAATAGAAGATGTTTCAAAATTAACTAACCTCCATGTTTATACCATAAGCAGTAATTTAATGCTTTCACAGTCCCCCACAGCTGCTTGAAAATTCATACAAAACCCTGAGCTATCCAGTAGGAAAGATAGATTCTCAGAGATTGATACACTTATCTTTGATGAAAATTTTTAATTATTTCATATTACCTTTATTCTCAGACTTCTTAGCTTACCCAAGCTGATGTCTATGCATAAAATGCCATGCTTGTATACTAAAAAGGCAATGCAAGAATTACTACAGTTAAAAATAGAATTAATTTCTGAGTCATAAAATTTCTTACAATTTTGGTAACCTATATAGTAAAATTTTTAAATTCAACAATCTCAAAGAGGCCAACGTCTCAATCTAAAAGGACATAAAAATTTGAAAATAGACTAACTTTAATAGCTCTGTTAGCAGTCATTTTACCCTCAGATATACTACTCAAATACAGAAATATGTTTAATATGGGGGGAAAGGCTGTGTAAATTAACTTGAATTTGTTTAATACTGGAAATTCTCCCTTGTCCATCTAAATGTTTTTATAACTCAAGACCAAATTGCAAATGACCGTTTACTAAGCTTTTAGGAAGGCTCTGGGTCCTTCAGCCTCCAGGTTGGCACCTATTATCCAAATTACTTCACTTTTCAGGTATGTTTAGCATTTAGTCGTCCTATAATACATGAAACCTTGTAAGAAAAAACCACTCCTGCTTCAATGCCATTTTTTCATCAGAAGATTTTAATTTAATGCTCCTCTGCTCATTCCTCACTACAAGTAAAAGTAATCCAAGGGTGATGTCATGGAAAACAGCTTCCCTAGCCTTTAGAGCTTGGATCCAGTGAGAATTCTAGGAAAAACCTCTACTGGGGAATAAAACCCCAAATCTTCTAAGTTACACCCTAACTTGAAATCATTGACACCATAATGTTAACATTTCAGTCCTCCACAAGAATTAAATCTTTTTGAAGGTCTCAATGTTATGACATGGATATCCTGCAAATCTTTAAATGATGCAAAATCATTAACTAAATTCAATAATCTTATCAGAGACATCAAATAAATTTCCTATTTGTTCTTATTTGCTTCAATAATTTAGCCAGATGAGTTTTAAGGCTCTTATACTAAAAAGAGAACATCTGAGGAAATATCTTGTCTTTTCTAGTTTCTTTACTCCAAAAGTTAAAATTTCTAATTCTGAAAAGGCCTTCCACTTTTGGACCCAGCAGCAGCACATCATTTACCTACAGCAAAGAGGAACTATGAGAGCCCCTCCAATGAATGATTCCTAGAAACATCATTAATAATTACCTCCCATCACTCTCCTCCCTGTTCACCATGCTCCAGATACACTGGCTTCTTTGCTTTTTCTTGAAAACCAGCCACATGCCCAACTTTTGGCCTCTGCACTTACTACTCCCTCTGTCTGGACCACTCCATCCCTAGATATACATGGCTCCCTTCAGGTCTTTCCTCCAGTGTCACCTGTGAAGCCTTCCCCAAACCCCTTCAAGTAAAAAACCTCCTAGCCTTGGCCGGTGTCACTCAGTTGATTGAACGTCACCCTATGCACCGAAAGGTGGCAGGTTTGATCCCTAGGCGGGGTGCATATAGGAGGTGTTTTTCTCTGTCCCCCTCTCCCTTCTCTCTAAAATCAATTAAAATATATAAAAAATAAAATTTAAAAACCTCCTATATGCCCCATCAACCAGAAAACCCCCACTTTCTTTTTCTGTTTAATTTCTCCTTAGTATAGTAAGTGAAGATATAGGCTTATTTTCCTTAGTTTACTTTTTTGCTGTTTGGTTTTCCCTTTTTTAAAAATTTTGTTTCATTGACTGTTGTATTCCCAGAACTCAGAAAGAACAGCACTTGGCACATAAGTGCTTAATAAATATTTGTTGGATGAATAGATAAATTTAATCCTCACAACCCTCTATGTTCTGTAACTATCCCTGATTTAAAGAGGAGAAAAATCAAAGCTCAGAGGTTAAGTAAGTTGTCCAAGGCTATAATTCTCAATAAGTAATAGAGTTGAGGTCTGCCTGACTTCAGAGCCTTCGCGTTTAACCAACTATCCTACAATGCTTTACCAATGACTATCTTTCATTTCTCTTCAATAAAAAAACCCTGACACAAGATACAGCATTCCAATTCAGAGGAGATATATGCTAATAAATTAATTCAACCCCTCACTAAAGATGCATTCTCCTCACAGTTTGTTATTCACTCTCACAACATTTAAAATGGGAAAGGGCAACCGTGACAACAGGCCAGCTACATAATTTTAGGGGCGCAGGGCAAAATGAAAATGTGGGGCCCCTTGTTCAAAGCAGGAAGAAAGTGTCATTAAAGATACTAAGACATACAGCTTTCTCCTTTCTTCTAAGGTCTCTTCTCCACTTGTCACGGTGGTTTTTTTATTTGCTGATTAATTCGTTCTAAGAAAATTTAAAAATTTAAATTATTAGCATGAATTTTACGGTTCACCTTTATACTGTACAATGCCAATTTTACACAGATTATTAAACCAAGTTTGAGACCCATCTGAACACCCATGAAGCCAAGCTA
The DNA here is from genome assembly GCF_964146895.1 of Miniopterus schreibersii. Taxonomy (NCBI): domain Eukaryota; kingdom Metazoa; phylum Chordata; class Mammalia; order Chiroptera; family Miniopteridae; genus Miniopterus; species Miniopterus schreibersii. Next base: position 93,601,334 of record NC_138104.1, on the reverse strand, counting down.
GCCCTGGTTCCAAGACTTTAGCCCCTGATAACACAAATCAAAACAGAGAGGTCAAACCTTAAAATTCCCAATGAAGCAGTGATTTTCCAAAATTTTACCTTCAGGACAAGCGATAAGTCCAATGTATAAAACCTAACACTTTAAAATAGGCTCTTCCTTTGGCGAATTTCATCCTGCCCGCCTTTCATTATTCTGCCTTTTTACAAATCACAAAAGCATCCTCTGAAAGACAACTGGTATTGGGTTATAAATTGAATTAAAACATCTCAGAAAAAAACTGGGAAAACCATTTGTTGGCTAAAAATAATATACCAAAAAAAATGCTTCTTTCACTTTTTGTGGACCCTTTTGAAAGCCAAACCATACCACATTTTGGGGGTAAGAATGATCCCATACTGATGTTGCACATATATATTACAAATTCTGACAAATAAGTGCAATTTCAGACCACAAATATTTACTATCTTATTATCTCTCCCCCAAATTAATCAGCAATAAAAAGTGCAAATTAACACTTTACCATTGGAAAACTGTTTCTAAGCACCTAAATGTGATTAAAAAAGAGAATTAAATCCTATAAAATTATTATTGTCAAAAAGTTGACATTTTCTATACATTTCTAGACATATTAAGCATTACAGAAACCCAAATGCATTTAGAAGCTCTTCAAAAACAATTTTCACATTAGTAGAGATATTCAGGCATCCTATTCCCTAGATATAAAAAAATAGGCATTAAAATTAGAATATTTATGTTAAAAGCATTTTCTGAATTACAATTTAATCAGATTAACAAAAGAAAACATCAACTGGGAAAATATAAGACTAAACAAATGTAAGGTGTTAAATAATATTGCAAGTAAGAAAAAGGAAATAAGCGGCCTAGAAAAATGAAAAGTAAAGCATTACAATAACATTAAATTTGAATTAAAGAATACCGTTATTTAAATAAGCAGTTAGCATTTTGTAGGAAGAAGGCCAAGCAACGTGACTATTATATATCTAGTCGATTCACAGCACTGCTTCGACATTCCGTACTTATTGCTTATACTCATAATACAGAAATAAAGAGGCAGCAACAGTTAGCCACTACAGCATTAACCACTCTGGCAAAGGTTACTCAAAAAATTGCCTTGCATTTTTATTTCTCCACTCTACAGATTATTTTCATATATATGGCCTCATAGTCCCTCACTACCCTGTGCTGTGACTAGATTTCATAGATAAGAAACCAAAGCTCGGTAAGCGATTTTCTCAGAGTCACCCAGTCAACCCAGACCTTCTGATTCCACGTTTTATACCTCGCATTCCGTATAGTTCTATTTCAGGCATAAATAGGATTTTTAAAGGGAAAGAACGGGTTAGGGAGAAAATAATCATGGTACCTGCAGCTGTGTGCTGCAAAAAATGGCTGAATTATGCTTCTTCCTTTTTTTCCCCGTCTCTGGAAAAAATTAAAATTCAAACAATTTAAGTAAACTCAAAGACAAATTAAGTCCCGGCGTGTACCCAAGGTTTGAGTCGGGTCTGTGCAGAAAGGACTCCAGAATGGGTGCCGAGCGCGGGGCCGCGGCCGAAGCCCGGGCTCCCGCAGGCCGGAGGGCCGGGGGCAGCTACGTACCTCGGGGGTCGGTCCAACGTCTAGTAGACGGCAGTTTGCATCAGGAAGAAGCGGGCCGGCGGCCGGACGGTGGGCGGTCGGGCGCCGGGGCGGCACTCGGCAGGCTCCTGGAACGTCTAGAAGGGGCCGCTCCCGGGCCGGGCCGGGCCGCTCCGGCGGGGGGCGAGTCGGCGCGCCTGCTGCCCCCTCGGAACCAGTCCTGGGAAAGGAGACAGCGCTGAGTCGCGAGTCGAGACAGTCGAGCTGGTCGGGAGGCGGCGCGGCGTCGGGGCCGGCCCGGCCTTGCCAATGCCTGGGGCACAAGGCACCCGGCGGGGCTCGGCGGGAGGACCGACTCCGGACCGCGGGCGGGGAAAGGGGCTGAGGGGCGGCGGGCAGCGGCAGAAGCGCTGGAGGTGGCGGCGTCGACGACGGCGTCTCCGGGCTTCTGCCCCAAAGCGCGCCGAGCCTCAGGATCACCCACGCCGGGGGTGGAGGAAGGCGGGCGAGGGGCGGGAAAGGGGCGGGGCGAGTGGGGCCACGAGCCAGGGGCTGCTCCTGGCCGCGCGCCCCCTGCGGGCGGCGAGAGCTGCCCGGGGCCCGCCCAGGGAGGCGGGGCCGCTGGAAGGGGGCTCTGCGCGCTGTCGTTGCAACGCGGAAGCCTGCCACGTGGGTAGGGAGGTCGGAGGGTGGGAATAGGTGGCCGGGAGGCCCCGGAGGAGCCCCAGGCCCCCGCCGGTGCCTCAAGGGGGCCCGCGTGCGGGCGGCGGCCCGGCGGGTGTTTACCTTCCCCCTGGTCGAGCGCCAATGCCGCCATCTTTCAGCCCGCGCGCGTCACTTCCGGCGCCGCGGGAGCGGGAGCGGGTGTGGGAGTGGGGTGGGGGCAGGGCTGTCCCACGCTCGCGGGGCCCCACGTTCCAGCCGGCCACGCCAACGGGCCCCCACTGCGGGGCGCGGGGGGCCCCGCGCTGTGGCTGCGAGCGCTGGCCGACGCGGCTGCCCTCGCCGTCGGGGCGCGGAACGCTGGGCTGCGCTCGTGGCCGCGTAGCGGTGGCCGTTGGTCCGCGCGAGCGGTGGGCTCGGGCCACTGCGGTGCGCCCGCTCTCGACAAGTTGAGGGTTAAGAAAATGTCTTTGCATCTAGCATTCAGTGGGGGCGGGGGAGCCGGGAGCGACGTGGAGGGAGCGTTACCGTCTCTACCTGTGTGATAAAAGTGACTACATCTGCACCAAATGACATCATTTTTTAGTAAGGCAACTTGCAGGGGATAATTGCGTCACAGCTCCACTTGGCTTATAAGGCAATAATTACACGACTCAGAAGTACGTTTCCCAGAGGTGGGAAAATTCATAGAAAACGGCGTGTCTGCACCACACACAGAAATGCCGGATCTAAAAATGCTGTTCTGTTCCTATTTGCGTCAAAATTAGATGGCAAGAAGCAAAGGGCAGTGATTTTTGAGGGTTGTTCTTTTTTTAAAAAACAATCAGCTATAGAACTGTACCTTAATGCTTTTTAAATAACGCCTTTTCTTGATTTAGAATATAAAAATACATTCTAGGACTGTTTTGTGAGTGCATTGTGAAATCTCCTTTTGGGGAAAAAAGTAGATGACAGAAATACACGGTTGGAGGCCAGTGGTTCAACTCACCTTAAATTGTCATCCATTGCCCATTTCTGATCCTAAACTGTGGAATTTCTCCTCCCCCCACCCCCCTGCCGCCATTTTCTCTCTAGACCAATATCCCGATGTACTTTCAGTGAAATACATATGTTGCTAAAACGATCTTTATCTCTGTAGCAAACTTAAACACGTTCTGTTCCCAAAGAGGCCGAAATAGCACACGGTGTACTCTCTTGCTGAAGTAGACAGACTACTTCGTGAGGGGAAAAAAGAGAGAAGCACCTTCATCTTCTAGAAATAGGGAAATAAGCTTCCCTTTTCCCATTCAAACTATAAAACAAGCTTTAAAAAACGATAAGCCATAAAATAAATTTTAAAATGGCATACATTCAACCTTGAACATTTGCGTTTTCATACATTATTCCTGAATGTCTAAAAGCGCTGAATTTTTATTTTTGTACGTTAGCTAACAGACATACACTTTGAGCTATACATTACATAGTGTGGCACTAAACTGTCTAGAAAGAGGCCTCTGTGCTTGATTCAGTCAGGAACTGGTATGTGTCTGTTTTGTGCAGCAGGGATATACCTACAGTGATGTCATGAGTCTTATTATGACATTACACCATCTCCTGTGGTATTTCATTATGTCCAAATGTACTTTTTGAATATACTTTACTGTTTCTGAAACCGGGCTGCGTCTTTCCACCAATCTATATATTTACTATGTAGGGCCCACCCCTGAAAAAATAGTGATCTTTAATCGATGATGCCTCTCTCATTTTTTATAAAAAGGAATGTTTTATAGCAGGGTCTGGTGCAATAAGAAGCATTGTGCTTCTCCAACGCCAAGCAAAGTAAAACCAAGTCATGTAAATAAACGAACTCATCCAGGTAATTCAATTACTTTCCCTACCAATTACTGGAACAATGGGAGCACCTAAGTACCTTGAGTACATTTTTTTCACACTGGTAGAGCTCCCCATAGGGCAGATAGAAGCTGTCTCTTCCTAGCCCTCTAACTTAAGTATACAGTCCTGAAATCCGGTATCTAGCAGTCCCAGATGTCCGGAGGCAGGTTAGAGACGTGGTAGTGGAGTTGGAAGGAAGTTCCTACCCAGGAGTTCTGAGGATTTAGGATACTGTGTACCTTCCCCCACTTTTCAAAAAAAGAAGTTGAGGCTTTTCAGAAATTCAGTCTGTGGTAATTATCTTGGTAATCAGGTTTCATGTAACTAGCCCCCACCACAGTCTCTGGGAATCTAACAGTTGTATCTTCAGCAAACTCTAATAAAGCTGCATATGCATTCTTTCCTCTCTTGAAAACTGTTTGCCAAGTGCTCTATAGCTTGAGGGTTTTTATGGCATCTTGTGGAGTCTAGGCTATCTCAGTCCCTCAGGGTCTAACTTCTGTGGATCCACACCAAGATCTGCACACTGACACATTCCAACAGGATGGTGGCTGTTGTCCTAAGCATTATTTTCTCGTCCCTAACCCAGATGGAGCCTTCAAAATGCAATCTGAGCCCTAGCTGGTTTGCTCAGTGGTTAGAGTGTCAGCCTGCAGACTGAAGAGTGCTGGGTTCGATTCCAGTCAAAGGGCAGGTACCTGGGTTGCAGGCTCAATCCCTAGCCCTGGTTGGGGTGCGTGCGGGAGGTGGCAAATCGATGTGTCTCTCACATCGATGTTTCTCTCCACTCTCTCTGAAGAGCAATGGAAAAAATATCCTTGGGTCAAGATTTAATAAATAAATAAAAACAAAATGCAATCTGAGGGTCCCCAAATTTTCCAGGTTTTCAAGTTTGTTTTAACAGCCAGATAGAATAACTTGATTTTTTAAAATTTTATTTATTGGTTTTAGAGAGAGAGAAACACCGATTCGTTGTCCCCCTTATCCCTGCATTCATTGGTTGATTCTTATATGTGCCCTGACTGGGGATCAAACCCGCAACCTTGGTGTATCCAGACGATGCTCTAACGAACTGAGCTACACAGCCAAGGCAACTTGAACTTTTATGTTGCATGACTAATAGGAAATCGGTGTCTTCATGAATGTTGGGGAATTCCTGGCTAATAATGCACACATCTTGGTCATTGCTGGTCAACTGTCACTTGTAGTGGATCCTCTTAGCTGGCCTCATTACCTCTGGCTGTCTTGTCTGCCACCACCTCTCCACATTTCTCCAGCTCTCTCTCTCTCTCTCTGCACTTCCTGACCAACAACCTTGACTCTCCACTTCCCTAGCAAAGCAAAAACCTAAAGCTGTCACAAGGAAACTTCCATCTCTTTAAACAGGTCATGGCTTCTAGAGATCCCTACACAGGGGTGTCCTCTCCCATTATCTCTAAGTCAGATCTGTGGTCATTTGGTGGGAACCCTTACCTGAGCATACCACTTGTTTCTCTCTACCCCAAGGACATGAACTCTCAAACCCAACCCTGGGCCCTGCTAGAAGAATACCAAATCCCTAAATATATAAAAGCGATGTAAGTGCAAAATAAACAAAAACCCTTCAAAGGGCACCCCCCCCCCCCGCCCATGAAACAGCACGTCTTAAGTATTTACATTTGTGTTATTTCACTAATGTGCAAAGCTACCTCAAGGAAAATGAATTGATAACATGACATATCCACAAGGCCAAGAGGACTCAGCTATGTGATTCTTTCTGGCACCAAATGTTTTTTCCCATTTCTTTTCCATCCTTAAAGCCCAAACAATTCTCTGCTGGCCATTGTTAGAATAACTGCTTTGACCTGGGGCCAGTCAACAAGGATTCAGAAACATTCAGGTTCCACTCGGAGTTCCTAATAAATTGTGATAGGATTAGACAGTATGGGGGGGCCATGTGAGCTAGTACAAAGGCGGGATGTAGCCGGAGCTTGGGAGGGTCAAGCACGGCTTCTCAGAGGCATTCTTCTCTATGTTCAGTCCAAAGTTCAGGAAGCAAGGAAGAGAGTAAAAGGTACCCACAGGGCGGTGCTTTCTAGGCCTGGAAGAGGCAGGAAGGCACCTCTGTTTAGAGAACCACTGAGAGTTTAGTAGGGTTACAGTGTAGGACACAAGAAGGGAAGAGGGAAAAGCAGCAGAAAATTAGGAAGGCTGTGGGATATAGACAGTGGCAGTCAAGGCTTCTCCCCTCCTCTGTTGCTCTCACCCCATGCTCTTTCTGCTGTACCATGTTATACTGATTAACAGCAAATGATCTTCACACTGTTGCATTTCTCACTCCCACTTAATTCCATAAATTTTTCATTTGTAATCTACTATACTAATATACTTTCTCATGCCATAAATATTTACGAGTGCCTACTATGTGCCAAATCCTGTTCTAAGCACTGGGAATCTTATCAGCGACCATACATTAAAAAATCCATGCCTTCTTAAAATTTACATAAATCAGGCAATAATGAAAATAAATAAACAAATTATATGGCCTGTTAGAATGTGACAAATGCTATGGGAAATAATAGAGCAGGATGGTAAAGGGGATTGGGAGTGTCAAGGGGGAGGGTTGTTCCAATGCTGACTGGGAAGACTTGGGTAGGAGGTATCCTCTGAGCCTTGACTTAAAGGAGATGAGGGGCCACACTGTGTAAAGACTTGTAGGCTATTGTAAAGTCTTTGGCCCCTGAGAAATTGGAACCATTGAAGGTTTTGAGAAGAGGAGCAGTTTGATTAACAGTCAGGCTGCTGTGTAAATAATAGAATTTAGGCATAATGTAATGTACATGATGACTGTAGTTAACACTGCTGTGTGGTATATTTGAAAGTTGCTAAGGTAGTAGATCCTAGAAGTTCTCATCACAAGAAAAAAAACCTTTTTTTTCTTGTATCTGTGTGAGATGACAGATGTTAACTAGACTTACTATGGCAATCATTTCACAATATATGTAAGTCAAATTATGCTGTACACCTTAAATTATACAGTGCTGTATGTCAATTATATCTCAATAAAACTGAAAGAAAAAAACACTGGAAAGATTACACAAAAAATATAGGCTGTTAAGAAAGGAATTTAGGCAGATGTGGGGAAGCAGGGTGCTAGGTAAGGAGACTATTCCACCAGTGGAGTGGAATGGAGGCTACAGTGGAGGCTGGGACAAGTGGCCAGACTCTGAAAATATTTTCAAGGAAGAGCCAACAGGACTTCCTGAATGTATGGAGAAAGGAAACAGAGGTGTCAAGGATGTCACCCAGGTTTCTGGCCTGAGCGACTGGAAGGCCAGTCACTTCCTGTGATCTGGAAGACTTCAAGAGGAGCAGGTTTGAAGGGGTGGGGGGAAAGGAGAAGATGCAACGACTGGGCCCTGGGCTGTGCCAAGGGTAGGAAGCCATCCAGGAGAACATAGGGGACTAGTATAGGAGACCAGAGTGCCATGTACTGTATCCTGGAGAGGCAGGTACTAAATATCCATCATCAATAAAATATGCAATGAATGTCACCATTTTAACTAAATATACTTACATTGAAATACAGTGTAGACAAAGCCCCCTTGAAAGTGAAAACACTAAAAAGAACAAAAATTTTTAATCTTCACCAGAGGATATTTTTTCTACTGCTTTTCAGAGAGAGCAGAAAGGAGAGAGAGAAACGGGGGCCAGGGATCGAGCCTGCAACTGAGGTATGTGCCCTTGGCTGGAATGGAACCCCGGATCTTCAGTCTGCGACTGACTCTCTAACCACTGGGAAAAACTGGCCAAGGCCAAATTTTAAAAGTTTTTTATTGAATTTATTGGGGCGACATGGGTTAATAAAATTATATAGGTTTCAAATGTACAGTTCCATAATATCTCATCTGTATATTGTATTGTGTGTTCACCACCCCAAGTCCAGTCTCCTTCCATCCCCATGTACCCCCCTTTCCCCTCTTCTACCTGCCCACCCCCTTTCCTTCTGGTAATCACCGTACTGCTGTCTGTGTCTATGAGTTTATTTTCCTTTGCTTAATCCCTTCACCTGTTTAACCCATCCCCCCAGCCCCCGCCCCTCTGACAGCTGTCAGTCTGTCCTCTGTATCTATGAACACATTTTTAAAAAAGTTAATCCTTTTTGTGCTCCTTATGAACCAATGAAAAATAATACTATGCTTCAGAAACCTCAACATGCAAGCCACATATCCATGAGGTGCTGATGAGAATTCCAAGAGGCTGAGTGTAAGTAGAGGGAGGACTGGGAACTGGGGCACACCAAACTTCGGGAGTCACCCGGGAGAAGGTGGGAACTGTCCGGGAGACAGGAGTGGCCAGTGAGATAAGAGTAAAACAAAGAGTGCGGTATGCTAAGCCAGATAGAACAGTACAGTAAGTTGTTCAGCACCTACTATCAATCAAACATGAAATTAATATCACTATTGTAATGAAATGTATTTACTTTGAAACACGAAGTGGACAATGCCCCCTTGTAAATGAAAATGCTAAAAAGAACACTTTCCCACAGAGTTAATCATTTTTATGTTCTTTCTGAACAAGTAAAAAGCAACATTATACTTTAGAAGCCTCAAGATACAAGCCACATATTCATAAGTACTGCATCTCAGTAGATGTGCGTGCAAACACACACATCCTAAGTGTGAGCGCCAGAGCTGAGGTGAGTGGGAGCAGTGAAGAGCTACTATATGGTGTTTGCACCATGAAGGAAGTGGGCGAGGGGGGAGGCCTCCGGTAATTAGCGTTGCCAGAAGCATAGCTTTAGGGCTTGGGGACTGTGGCTAAGGATAGAGACGGGATTGAATCTAGGCTCTGAAGTTATTTATTAGTTCTAAAACGAAATTCTTTTAAAAAAGTGATCGCATAGCTCTCGGGACAAAATGTCTTTGTCCTGATACAGGGCAGAGAGGGACTTTAGGTAAGTCAGTTCTGGCAGCCTCAGCTTGGGGCTGGTGGCTTTAGTGGAAGCAGGGGAAGTGCACGTGAACAGCGGGGGGCCCAGGCTTGGCTTCAAGGCCGGCTGGACTCCACCCTGTCCAGAGACTTGGGAGAAGAGCTGCACTGTCATGGTGAGGGGCGTTGCAATGCTAAGCACAGGTGAGGCAGAAAGCCTTCTGGGACTAGAAGTGTCAACACTTTCAAGATGGTGATTCTCCTCAAGTTGATCTATAGATTCAAAACAATCCCAAGCAAAAACCCAGCAGGCTTTTATGCAGAAATTCATAAGCCGATCCTAAAGTTTATACGGAAATGCAAAGGTTCTAGAAAAGCCAAAACAATTTTGAAAAAGGACATCGTTAAAGGACTTACACTTTCCAATTTCAAAATGTACTATATAAAACTACAGAAATCAAGACAGTGTGGTACTGGCATAAGGATAGACATATAGATCAGTGGAACTGAGAGTCCAGAAATAAACCCTTTTATGGTCAAGTTATTTTCAAGAAAGTACTAAGGCAATTCAATAGGGAAGGGATTGTCTTTTCAACAAATAGTGCTGGGACAATTGGATATCCACATGCAAAAAGATGGAGTTAAACCCTTACCTTATGCTATGTACAAAAATTAACTCAAAATAGATCATAGGCCCAAATACAAGAGGTAAAACTAGAAACCTTTCAGAAGAAAACACGAATAAATCTTTGTGACCTTGGGTTAGGCAAAGTGTTCCTTTTTTTTTTTTTAATTATATATTTATTGATTTCAGAGAGAGGAAGAGGGAGGGGGGGAGAGAGATCAGTGATGAGAGAGTCATTGATCTGCTGCCTTCTGCACGGCCCCCACTGGGGATGGAGCCCACAACCCAGGCATGTGCCCTGACCGGGAATCGAACCAAGATCTCCTGGATCCTAAGTCGATGCTGAACCGCTGAGTCACTTGCCAGCTGGGTGGGCAAAGTGTTCTTAAATACAAGGTGTCCCAAACAAATGTATACACCCTGTAACAGCTCATAGCTCAATTTTGAAAATGAAATGTATTTTAATAAACACTGCCTTTATAATTATTCAATGTGTGTGTATACATTTTGGGGGGACACCCTATATGATACCAAAAGCACGATTCATAGCCCTGACCCATGTGGCTCAGTTGGTTGAGCATTGTTCCATGGACCAAAAGGTTGCTAGTTCAATTCCCATTCAGGGCACATACCTAGGTTGTAGGTTCGGTCTATAGTCGGGGTACATACTGGAGGCACCCGATTGGTGTTTCTCACTCACATCTATGTTTCCCTCTCCCTTCCTCTGTCTCTAAAGTCCATAAAAATATATTTTTTAAAGAAAGCACGATTCGCCTTGGTTGGTGTGGCTCAGTGGTTAGAATGTTGGCCTGTGTACCCAAGGGTTGCTGTTTCGATTCCTGGTCAAGGGCACGTACCTGGGTTGCAGGTTTGATACTGGCCCTGGTCAGGGTGCGTGTGGGAGGCAACCAATTGATGTTTCTCTCTCCCTCCCTCCTTCCCTGCCACTCTCTCTAAAAATTAATGAAAACAATATCCTCAGGTGAGGATTAACAACAACATAGAAAGCACGATTCATAAAAGAAGAAATCAATTGGACTTCAAAGTTTAAGACTTTTGCCCTTTCTTCAAAGACACCGTTAAGAAAATGAAAAAACAAGCTACAGACTGGGAGAAAACATTTACAAATCATGTATCTGAAAAAGACTTGTGTCCAGAATATTTAAAAACTCTTGCACCTCAATGAGATAACCCAATTTAAAAATGGGTTTGAATACATATTTTACCAAAGAAGAGAGATGAATGACTGACAAGTGCATGAAAAGATGCTCAACAATATTAGTCACTGGAGAAATGCAAATGAAAACCACATCTACTAGAATATCTGTAGTAAAAAGATGAGGCGATATCGAGCTGTGGTATTGTGATAGTGTGATATCAAGTTGGTGAGGATGTGGAGCAGCTGCAGCCCTCATACATTGCTGGTGGGAATGCAAAAGTTTGGCTGTTCCTTAAAATGTCACAGATTTATCATAGGACTCAGCAGTTGCACAACTAGATACGTACCAAGATAAATGAAAACATGTTTTCATAAAAACTTGTACACAAAGATTCATAGCAGCACCAAAAAGTGGAAACGATCCAACTATTCATCAACTGGTGAATGGGTCAACCACATGTGGTATGTCCATAAAATGGAATTATAGTCAACAGTAAAAGGGAATGAACTACTACTGATAGATGCTACAATGTTGATGAACCTCCAAACCATTACGCTGAGAGAAGCCAGAAGCAAAACACCACATATTGTATGATTCCATTTATATAAAATGTCCAGAAAAGGCAAATGTATAGAAACAAAAAGACCATTAATGGTTGCCTGGGGCCAGAGATAGAAATGGGGATTGACTGCAAGTGGATACTTGGGATCTCTTTGGGAATAATGGAAATGTTCAAAATCTGGATTGTGATGATAGTTGCACAACTCTGTAAATTTACTAAAACTCATTTAATTGTATCCTTAAAATGGGTGAATTTTATGGTATGCAAAATTTACCTCAATAAAGCCCATTTTCTAAAAAAAGCATGCTCGTCATTAATTGCCTATGAATTTTGGCTCTGCTACTTACTAGCTGTGGAATCATGGGGCTGTTATCTAATCTTTTTAGGACTCAAGTTTCCTCACCTGTCAAATGGTAATAATAGTATATATCTCAAAAAAAAAGTATATACCTCATCAGATTGTTGTAAGAATTAAATAAAGGCAATACTTGTTAAGTCAGTGCCAATGTTTGTTAACTACTATTATTCTTATTTTTAAAAAAAAATATAGCTTTATTGATTTGAGAGAGAGGAAGGAAGAGGGAGAGAGAGAAAGATCAATGATGAGAGAGTCATTCATCAGCTGCCTCCTGCATGCCCCCCACTGAAACCCGGGCATGTGCTCTGACCGGGAATCGAACCTCGATCTCCTGGATCATAGGTTGATGCTCAACCGCTGAGTCACACCGGCCTGGCTATTATTCTTATTAATGACATTATTTCCTGTGACATTTCTACTTCCAAAAGTTTCTGACAATGAAGCATATATTTTATTATCAATGCATTATATATATGTTTTAAATGTTTTTATTGATTTTTAGAGAGAGAGAGGAAGGAAGACGGAGAGAGAAACATCCATGTGATCAATCAGTTGCCTCCTACATGCACCCCAACCAGGGATGGAACTTGCAGCCTGGCTATGTGCCCTGACCTGGAATCAAACTGACAACCTTTCAGTACAGGGTACAATGCTCAACCAACTGAGCCACACCCACCAGGGCATGAATTTTATGTTTATTGATATAATTCACATACCATAAGATTCACCCTTTAAACTGTATAATTCACCGGTTTTTAGTATATTCACAAAGTAGTGTAACCATCACCACTAATTCCACATTTGTATCACCTCAGTGGGTTTTCTGAATTGGCTGGTACAACTATTTACAGTGTAAGATAAATTCTAAATTTATAAACTTATAAGTCCCTAAATTCAGAACTAAATGCCGCCACCTAAATACAATATGTTGTACAGTTTCTACCATCACTTAACCAAATGAATGCATTTATTGAAATATATCTTCCTATTTCAGGTAAACCGTTGTACCTAAAATTTATGAAAACATATTCATTATAATCTTCCTTAAGTATTCAATGAACACAGCTACCTAAATTCTTATTCATCTCTCCTTACATATTTTCTGACTAGAAATGAATACCTGTTCATGACAGAAAATTTGTAAAGCATAGAAATCCGTGGGGGAGAAACAAAATTTGCATTATTTTTAACACTGGATGAGAAAAGGGTTAAGTCTCAACAATCTTTAACTTTTTAAATATCGGTTTATTGGTAATCTCCCCATTAAAGAAGTGGGTTTTCTTGGAGCAGCTTTTTAAAACAGCTCTTTGGGCGGTCTTACTGACACCCGGCTTCCATCCCGGCTAGCTCCATTCTAGCGCCACCCCGACCACCTCCCTAAGAACGAGTTCACTTCGCTTTTCCCGTCCCTGAGCCGAACCTCCGCGCGAGGGCGCCCGCCCCGCCGTCTGCCGGGTGACGCGCGGCGCCGCGAACGTGGCCAACTCTGCGCACGGCCTCCTCCGGGCCAAGAGCTCCGTCACGGGTGGGCGGGACCTCAAGCCGACCCCGCCTTGTTAAATTACGGAAATGGGCAAAAAAGTCCGTTCCCACAGTCTGTGCTCACACCCTAGCTAAGGTTCCCAGGTCCTGGGAACCCCTTCCGGTCGTCCCCCACGGGAAACCGGAAATGGTTTCTCCCAAGCCAGCGCGCGCATTGTCAGTTTCACCCGCCTAGCAAGGGTCCTTTTCTGGGGCTGCCCTCAGCGTTGCCTGCACAAATAACCAACATGTCTGCCACGACTAGATCCCCAGACTCCGCCTCGTGTTTTCTAGTCATCCTGCTGGCAGGTACTACGTGAACCCAAGCAGAAAGAAGTCCAAACAGTGAGGCCCTGCGGCACTGATCGTCCTCCTTTCCAGGCTCGGGCCCAAGCTTGCCTTCCGGCCAGCGCTCCGCCTCCTCCCCCGCCTTGCGAGCAGTCAGGGGGTTGCCGAGGCGACTTCCTTCCTCTCCCAACAAGATGGCGGGGGGCGAGGGTGGCGTGACTCTCGGGCAGCCGCATCTTTCTCGGCAGGATCTCGCTACCTTGGTAAGGTTTGGATCTGGGGGGATGCGGAGTGAACTCCGGAGCGGGGGAGACAGGGCCTCCCGGGTGGCGTTGAGAAGAGGCAGTGAGTGCTGGGCTGTCAGCGTGGTTAGCTCCGGAGCCGGACGTTCTAAGCCGCGCGCTGGCGCCGCCGCCGGCATCTGGGCAAGTCCACGAGCTGGACGCGGGGAGTGAGATCGGGGGACCTAAATGTCATTAAGGTTTTCACCTTTGAAAGTTTGTCCTCCGTTCTAATGCTGTCAAGGTTGGGCCGCCTCTGGCTTCTACATCTCCTCTTTTGAATGGAGGTATATAGTCTCGTGTAACGATGGACTTTTAGAGCTTCCCAGTCATCAGGAAAAGGGCTTCAGAAGTAGGAGAGAGCTATTCACGTGGTGGCGAGCTGTAGGTCAGATGGAGAGCCAAGGGAAAAGTTGTGATTTGCCTTATGTATAGTGATTAAAAATAAAAGTAAAATGTTTGTTTCCAGGATGTTACCAAATTGACACCACTTTCTCACGAAGTTATCAGCAGACAAGCCACAATTAATATAGGTAAGATAAGAATAACTTCTTGGAGACCTGAGTTGCTTGATCTCTGGCAGGTGATTTTACCCTCTCTCTTTGTGTGATTACCTGAGTTATATGAGGATGCAGATATTCAAATAGATGTTCAGTGCTTGTGAGCAAAGCACCTCTTAGGTTTCTTTGGGAAACACGTGTTGCCCCTGCCTAGCTTACAGACTAGATGAGAAAAGATACAGCCATATGAGAAGTTAAATAGCATGAGGCCATATGTAGTTATGTAGCACTTTAAGGAAGAAGTAAAAATGCGGCTGTGCTTGCCACACAGGCTTATTGCAAGGGCAGAGTTTTTGAAAGTTTTATCTGATATATAGGCTATTATTAAATAGAGGTGTGTTTTTTTTCTTAATTGACGCCTAGAACTTTAGAGGAGAAGTTATGTCGACTGAGTGTAAATTTGGGGTATTTGAGTCTGTACAAACAGCACAGTAAAACCTAGTTAAAAGTAAGGCTCTACAGTCAGGCTATTAAAGAGTTATAACATGTATGCCACCCTTGACATCATTACTGTAATTAAACCTGGGTGGTTTTCTCATTTTCGTGGATTCCTTTTGGTTAAGCTCATCATACCTATTTATTTCACTCTGGGAATGCTGAAAAGTTTCTGAATATACAAGGTATTATGTATTTTTTATTGAGTGTTTGTTTTATTTTTTAATTTTTATTTACTGATTTGAGAGAGAGAGAAACATTGATTTATTATTTTACTTACTTATGCATTCATTGGTTGCTTCCTGTATGTGCCCTGACCAGGATCAAACCCACAACCTTGGCGTGTTAGGATGATGCTCCAACCAACTGAGCTACCCATTGAGGGCCTTGCCTTGAGTGTTTATTTTAAATGAAGGCAGTCTTTTCTGTGATTAAAAGCATGAGATGAATAGCTTTTAGTATCTTGAGTATAGCTTTTTTTTTTTTTTTTTTAATCATCCTCACTCGGTATTTTTTCCATTGATTTTTAAAGAGAGTGGAGTGGGGGGAGAAAGACACACATCGATTGGTTGCCTCCTGCACACACCCTGACAGGAGCTGGAGATCAAACCTGCAACCCAGGTTCGTGCGCTTGACCAGGAATCAAATCCAAGACCCTTTGGCAAGTGGGCTCACGCTCTAGCCACTAAGCTGCATCGGCCAGGGCTGAGTATGGTTTTTTAGTAAGGTTATCAGTTACATGGAAAGCTCTTTTCAGTCCTGTCTCAGAATAAGTTTTTAGTAGAAAAGAATACGTAGGAGAAAAAATTGAAGTCACTGTTGGTTGTATGTTGATATTTTATGAGTTATGCCTTTGGGTTTTCTACTCTAACACTGTGTGAAAAAAATATTTGGTGCAATTGAGTGCACGGGAATTAATTTTTTGAATTTTGTTTGTAGGTACAATTGGTCATGTAGCTCATGGGAAATCCACAGTTGTAAAAGCTATTTCTGGAGTTCACACTGTCAGGTTCAAAAATGAACTGGAAAGAAATATTACAATCAAGCTTGGATATGCTAATGCTAAGGTGAGCTATGTACTGTGTAACTAGAGATTAACTTTAATTGGAATGTGCAGATAACAAATCTAAATCTTTTCATTGAAACTTTTAGATCTATAAACTTGATGATCCCAGTTGTCCTCGGCCAGAATGTTATAGATCCTGTGGAAGTAGTACACCTGATGAGTTTCCTACAGATATTCCGGGGACCAAAGGAAACTTCAAATTAGTCAGGTGACCTCTTTGGTGCTAAAAATACTTATACTTCATATTTTATTGTCTTGTGGTTGGTGCTTTTTGAAATGTGTAACTGGGATATTAAACATTGAACCTAATTGTTAAATAGTTTCATTATTATTATTTTTTTAATCCTCCCCCAAGGATATATTTTCCATTGATGTTTTTAGGGAAGGGAGGGAGGAAGGAAAGGAAGGAGAGAGGGATAGAGGGAAAGAGAAAGAGAACACTGGTGTGAGAGAGACACATTGATTGGTTGCCTGACAGGGCTGGGGTTCGAGTCTACAACCGATGTACGTGCCCTTGGCTGGGAATTGAACCCAAGACCCTTCTGTCTTGGGCTGACACTCTAACCACTGAGCATTGGCCAGGGCAGTAATATTTTTATTACCTATTCATATGTAATATGCATATTCCACATTTAAAGTGACTTAATTTTGGGAATACTATAACTTGCATCTTGGAAGTATTGATTGATCTTAGGACTGATTGTTACTTCTCCGTTGTTAGACATGTTTCCTTTGTTGATTGTCCTGGCCATGATATTTTGATGGCTACTATGCTGAACGGTGCAGCAGTGATGGATGCAGCTCTTCTGTTGATAGGTAAATATCAGAATTGGTTTGGACAAGTCAATGTGGAACAAATCCAAGATGAAATATTTAAAGGGCAGCTAAGGCCTTTAAGGGCCATATCTATTACCTAAGGGTGACATGAATGGAAACTAACATGAAATCCTGGGTGACATCCCTGCCTACCAGCTATCACAAAATACTAAACAAGTTAGACCTAGGGCTGATGTCTTGTGAGAATTCATATGGTAGTATATATTTTTAAAAGTCAGTAGTTATTTTCCCTACTCACATCACATGAAGTGATTTATTTTAATTTTAAATTTACATGTAAAAGTACATGTATTTTTTAATTTTTTTTTGTCTCTGAGTTGTCCACTGCAACACTGATGTATAATATTTTAAATCTCATTCTTGGTAAGTATTGAAGTCTAGACCTGAATTGAGGTTTTCAAGGCTAGGGTTGTACTATCTTCCGTATGTGAGCTGTTGAGATATTTGAAAGTATGCCAAGCGGATATAGTATAGGACACCTGAACGTCACTGCATAGAGAAGATGATCGTTGGAGTGCCCAACAAAACATGCCTATTTCTTTATAATATACTGTTGGTTATTGTCACAATTAGCATTCTTCCCTCCCTTTGTGGGGAGTAGCCTCTGATAGTTGAAATTCATAGACTGTATTAAATGTCTTTCCCTCTTAATCACTCTGCCTCTCAGGAGCTTGACTAGGCCGGAACATTTCTAATACTAGATAGAGCCTTATGCCTGAGCAAAAGCTGAGGGCAGACTCGGAGGTGCCAAACTTGCTGATTCCAAACTCATTGCTTAGGATCAGCAATGGGAGCAAAAGGATGTGATATCCAGGACTTTTGCCTTGAATTGGGCTGGGGCATTCAAATGTTTCCTTTATTAGATACCAGCCAATTTTTTTGGTAGTAAAATACACATAAAATTTATCATCTTAGCCATTGGAAGTGTACAGTTCAGTGACAGTAAGTACACTGACAGTGTTGTACAAGCATCACCACTATCTAGTTCCAGAACATCTTCATTACCCCAGAAGGAAACCCTAAGCCCATTAAGCAGTCACTCTATTCCCCCTTCCCCCAGCCCAGCCCAGCCCAGCCCAGCCCCTGGCAACCACTAATCTCCTTTCTCTTACGGATTTGTCTCTTCTGGCAAGTATTTCTACTTAATTCTCATGCATTTTTTTTCTTCTTCTTTTAGCTGGTAATGAGTCTTGTCCTCAGCCCCAGACTTCTGAACACCTGGCTGCTATAGAAATCATGAAACTGAAGCATATTTTGATTCTACAAAATAAAATTGATTTGGTAAAAGAAAGCCAGGCTAAAGAACAGTACGAACAGATCCTTGCATTTGTACAAGGTAAGAAGCCATAATATCTAGTAACATCCATGGATCACTTTGAGAGCCATTTAATCCAGCTACCAGATGTTAAATTAACTCTTAATATAACAGATTATCTAAAACAGAGTAAACTTAGGGGTCTTAAGCCTACCTACCACTAGTGAAATTGATATTTCTAAGTTTGATAGACTAAAGTATATTTTTGCTGGTTGAAAGTTAGAAGTAAAATTGTATTCTGGAAACAAACAATCAGTTTAAAACAAATCCTCCTCAGGGATAATAAAATGAATGAAAACATTTTTAAAAATAGGTCTTAAACTATTCTTACTGAGTAGCTACTTTGAGGATTGGAAATGACATTTATTTAATCTTCATGGTCCCTTTCTCAGCGTAGTGGTTTTCATTTCAGGGAAGATGTGATGCATCTTATTATTATTTTAAATATATCTTTATTGATTTCAGAGAGGAAGGGAGAGGGAGAGAGATGGAAACATCAGTGATGAGACAGTCATTGATCGGCTGCCTCCTGCACGCCCCCTACTGCGGATCGAACCCGCAACCCGAGCATGTGCTGTGACTGGGAATCGAACTGCGATCTCCTGGATCCTTAGGCCGATGCTCAACCGCTGAGCCACACTGGCCGGGCAGTACATCTTATTGTTGACATTGGCTTCTCTCTCAGCCTTGTTTTTCTTGTTAGAAAGGTTGGCTTCCCATGAACCCAGTTCTATCATAATGAAAAAGAATAAGTCATATTGATTAAAATCTATTTCTGTTTGTTCCATTTCTTTGACCAGCCTGTTTGACATATAATTAATAAGGAGCAAATATTATATGTGCAGCAGTCTTTGATTAGCAAAGAGTCTGTAATTTTATCTTGACGTTTATTAGAAGGTTAATTACATGTTACTAGAAATCTTTCAACTAGTAAAATGCTCTTTCCCAGGAGTGTTAGTATTTTATTCCTTTAAACAGTTTTAGCATTTTAGTATATTAAATATATTTTAACATATTTTTCCCTTAAAGGGAATAGTATTCATTTTCAGGAGTAAAAGCAAACAGATTATTGCCACCTTTCTAAACAGAATTATCCCTTTCAACTGGTTGCTAGCATTGGTGTGGGGATGTATAAGCATCTGTTTTAGTCATCTTAACAGTTTTCTGTAACATGTATAGAGCAAGTTGTGTAACATTGAAGAATTCTGATTTTTCTGAATTTTGTCATGAAGGTACAGTAGCAGAAGGTGCTCCTATTATTCCAATTTCTGCTCAGCTGAAATACAATATTGAAGTTGTCTGTGAGTACATAGTAAAGAAGATCCCAGTACCCCCAAGAGATTTTACTTCAGAACCCCGACTTATTGGTAAGTAATAGAATTTGTCTTTAACTCTTTTTTAAAATACATTTTTATTAATTTCAGAGAGAGGAAGGGAGAGGGAGAGAGAGATAGAAACATCAATGATGAGAGAGAAATTGCCTCCTGCACACCCCCTGCTGGGGATCAAGCCTGAAAGTCTGGCATGTGCCCTGACTGGGAATCGAACCGCTATCTCCTGGATCCTAGGTTGATGCTCAACCGATGAGCCACGCCGGCTGGGCTGTCTTTTAACTCTTAATTGGATCTTTTCTACAATGCTGATTCCCCCTTCAGAGTGTTTATTACTGTTTCCTCTTTCTGCAGCGGTAATAAAATTATAATGGCCATAAAATTTTTTGGGGTTTTTTTTTTTTTTTTTGGAAATTGATCAATTTTGAGACTGTATTGACAATGCTAGATTGCATTACTGAATCAGAGACAGAGTTCTGAATACAGAAGGAACTTTTAACCTTTTTGTGCTTAGTACGTGGTATGTTATGTGATCAAGATGGAATAACACAGTATTCTCTCTGGAATTATGTTGTCAAGAACAGGATGTTAGAACTCATACAAATGATTTCATTGTACCCTTAATGAAGATTTTCATGTCCCTTTCACTTTTACTTAAGTTTATAATATCAATATTGATATCATCTGATCATCTAAGCTTGTGTTTCCACACAGAGATCTAGGAGCCTTTTCAGAACAGACATTTGAGCCCTTTTGGGCCTTCACCCAGGACCCACCTGTGTGTTGTGGGAAGTGTTCTCTTGGGTGATTGTGATGCGTGCCCGTTAAGGGACTGCTTTCAGGACCTAGTTGCAGGTCGTGTAGTTCTAGAGTTGTTTTGTAGTTTTAAAACTTAATTTTTATTTCCGAAGTCATATAGAGGTATGTAAAGAAAAAGAAAGGCCATAATCTCCTTGTCTCCCACTTCTAGCCCCTTAGCCCTGCAGTAACCAAAGTTAACAGTTGGTGAATGATCTCCCATACCTCTCTTTGTTCATATCATCACGTATAAACATACACGTTTTTTGTTTTAGTTTTTCTTTGTGGAAGTGGGATCATACTGTATGTGTTATTTTAGTAACTAGTTTTTCCCCCCCTAATAGTATATGAGAGTTATCCTTCCAGATCATTACATATGGTTCTACATTCTTTAAGAGTTGCATGACATTCCATAGAATTGATGTACCCTAAAATGCCTCCCGTCAATGAACTTTTACGTTATTTCTACTTTTCAGTCCTAAGTAAGGCTACAGTAAATTTAGTTGGAGTAATATGAGATTTTGTCACAAAGTCACCCCTATAGTCTAAATCTTATGTGTCTACTATTTTAGGAAAGTTAACTTAGAAAATAATATTTCATCTAAAGTTAAAATGTACAGAATTGGGGCTTTAATTTGTTTTTTTGGTTTTTTTTAAGTCATTAGGTCCTTTGATGTCAACAAACCTGGCTGTGAAGTTGATGACCTTAAGGGGGGTGTAGCTGGTGGTAGTATTCTCAAAGGAGTGCTAAAGGTAAATTGGATTTTGGTTATTGTGTTTTGTTTTTTAATTGGGGTAACATTGGTTAGTAACACTAAATTTCAGGTTTTTAGAACTTTATAATACAACGTCTGTATACTCCATATATAATTCATTGGTGTGCTCACCACCCAACATCTACTGGTTGTTGTGTTTTTGTTTTGTTTGTTTTTTCCTGGTCTTTTTTTCTTAGTAGGTTTTTGTTTATTTCAATTACAGTTAACATTCAGGTATTATTCTGTTTTAGTTTCGGGTGTACAGCATAGTGGTTAGAACATCATGTACTTTGCCCAGCTGGTGTGGCTCAGTGGTTGAGCATTGACCCATGAACCAGGAGGTCACTGTTCGATTCTGGTCGGGGCACATGCCTGGGTTGCGGGCTTGATCCTCAGTAGGGGTTGTGGAAAAGGCAGCTGATTGATGATTGTCTCTCATCATTGATGTTTCTATTTCTCTATCCCTCTCCCTTCATCTCTCTGAAATCAATAAAAAAACCAAACCATATTTAAAACAATAAATCTTTGCAGTAAACAAAATTGGTTTTAAATAAAAGAAAATTGCCCTAGCTGGTTTGGCTCAGTGGTTAGAGTGTCGGCCCAGACTGAAGGGTCTCATGTTCTCTTCCGGCCAAGGGC
The DNA here is from genome assembly GCF_964146895.1 of Miniopterus schreibersii. NCBI lineage: Eukaryota > Metazoa > Chordata > Mammalia > Chiroptera > Miniopteridae > Miniopterus > Miniopterus schreibersii. The sequence goes on along the minus strand of NC_138104.1, from coordinate 93,579,758 downwards.
ATGTACCTGGGTTGCAGACTTGATCCCGGCCCCGGTTGGGACGTGTGCAGGAGGCTACCAATCAGTGTGAGAGAGACATATCGATTGGTTGCGTCCTGCACTGGCCCGGACCGGGGCCGGGGATCAAGCCTGCAACCCAGGTACGTGCTCTTCGCCGGAATCAAACCCGGGATCCTTCAGTCTGAGGGCCAACACTCGAACCCCTGAGCCAAGCTGTCTGGGGATACTTCCCTGATCTTAATCACGAAAAGAGTACGAATCTTTCAAATTGAAAAATGAAAATTCTGAAGACATGAAACTTTTTTAAAAATGTACTTATTGATTTTAGAGAGAGAAAGGGAATGAGAGACATCAGTTTGTTGTTCCACTTATCCCTGCATTCATTGGTTGATTCTTATATGTGCCCTGACTGAGATCAAACCCGCAGTCTTGGTGTATGTGGACAATGTTCCAACCAACTGAACTGCATAGCCGGGGCAAAAGTTTTTTTCCTTGGTGTCTAGTACTTGAAATAGATGTCTTTTTATACTATTATGTTTTTTGGATGTGTCTGATCTCTAACTTTATAGGTTGCTGGTGAGTATGGAGCACATTTTTTGTGGGGATAGGCTTATGTGGTAGGTGGTTAGAAACAGTTGGATGGTTCTGGTTTGGAAGATCTCTTTCACATTTTTTTAATAAAGAAGTTTATTGATTTTTAGAGAGAGAAGAAGGTAAAGGGAGAGAAGCGTCGATGTGAGAGTGCAGCATCCATTGGCTGCCTCCTGCACAGCCCCTACTGGGGATCAAGCCCACAACCGGGCATGTGCCCTTGACCCGGAATTGAACCAGCAACCTCTTGGTGCATAGATTGACGCCCAACCAACTCAGCCACACTGGCCAGGGTGATTTTTTTTTATTATGATCTTTGAAATAGAGAAAGGATTGCCTTTTCAGTTTTTTGGTCTTCCTATTAGGACTTTTTAAGTTTATTTATTTTTAAATTAGTTAACTTATTTTTGTTGTTGTTGAAAGTTAACAAATGTCCCTGTTTTTCCCCCTGTTGATTCCCTCCACCTGGCATCCACCCCTGCCCCCCAGGACTTTTTATGTGTAAATAGGAATTATGTTGTCCCTAACTCTAATTGCAGTAATTCTAATTACTAATTTATATTTTTACAGGTGGGCCAGGAGATAGAAGTCAGACCTGGCATTGTTTCCAAAGACAGTGAAGGAAAACTCATGTGTAAACCAATCTTTTCCAAAATTGTGTCACTGTTTGCGGAACATAATGATCTTCAGTATGCTGCTCCAGGAGGTCTTATTGGTAGGATTTTCCTGTCATCCCTATGCTTTTCATTTGTGGGTATTCATGGTACTTTTCACGGGAAATGGGTTACCCAAACAGATATGTTACAGATTTTTTTTTTTTTAATCCTCACTGAGGATACGTTCTTCATTAATTCTAGAGAGAGAGAGGGGGGAAGGGAGAGGCAGAGAGAGAAAAACATTGATCGGTTGTCTCCTGTACACGCCCCAACTGGATTGAACCTGAAACCTACACGTGGTTAAACTGTTGATTTCAGGTCATAAGATGATTTCATGTGTTTTTCAAAAAATTATTTTTAAGCATAAAAAAGAATACTTTTTGTCTTAGTATATTAAGCAGTTCCTTTTTAGCAGTAATAATAAGTTTTATGACCTAGTATGTAAAAACACCTAACTGTACCTGGGCTGGTAGTGCATCTACATAGTTTGGGGAGTAGACAGTGGTTGGTTTTATGTATGTTTTGCAAATGGGACGTTACCCACAAATGTCAGTTGAATCATGTCAGATCATATTTACACTGAGGTGGAAATGAAAGAAGGTAACTTCCATTGTATACTAACTACTGAGGTAATTTATGGATTTTCTGGTCCCTTACAATTTGGTGTATTACCAGGTATCCATAGAAAAGCAAGGCTAAGTGAGAATTAGTCAGAGGTATTGTCCCTTTGGATTAAAGAAGAAATGGTGAAGGAATTTGACTTTTGGTTCCATGGATTTTGGTTATATAATTCATTTTTCTGCTTTATCCTGTAACTAAGACTTTACTGTAAATGATTTTTTTTTTTAATAAACAAGGAAACTCCAGAAAAGTTTTAAAAAATTTAACATAAAGATAGAGAGAATGATATAATGATAACTCCCATGTAGCCACCATCCGGCTTCAACAATTACCAATACTTTCCCAATCTTGCTTCCTCTTTATCTCTCTTTCCCTCTCCTTGAAAGACACACTGCTAAAATATTTTGAAGTGGATCCTAGGAATCATGTATGAAATCTTTAAGCTATTTTTTTGATCAGCCTCCCAGGCGAAAAATGACAGGCAGATACTCTGCACGCTGCCCATGAATTTTGAATCTTTTCAGCCTTCGTTAAGGATAGTCAGACTCATTTTTGAGTTAGGCTATTATCTCTGCCCTTTGTTTAGAATTTAAATCAAGAGAATCTTTTTGTTTTCAAATGCCCAGATAACCTGTGAGTTTACAATTCTATTTCTTTGGCTAAAACGGGTATTTTGTCACCCCTATGTAGCTATTACATGACTGTGAAAATATAAGTGTACTAAAATGTATAGGTATGTGCTGCACTTGTTTGGGTACGTTTTGGGGTAAACAGCTTTGTAGGGAAAAAAGTTGGAATATATATACACACACACATACATATTTATATCTCATTTTATATCAGGAGTTGGAACAAAAATCGACCCCACTTTGTGCCGGGCTGACAGAATGGTGGGGCAAGTGCTTGGTGCAGTTGGAGCTTTACCTGAGATCTTCACCGAATTGGAAATCTCCTATTTCCTGCTTCGACGGCTTCTGGGCGTCCGCACTGAAGGAGACAAAAAAGCAGCAAAAGTAAGTGCTTTCCGCAATTCCTGTTTCCAGAACAGTAACAGTGACATGGGGTTCAAAAAAGAAGAAGCGAATAAATTTGACTTCTTGAAAATTGAGAATTTTGGTATCGCAATCAGTTTAAAGTGAAACCAAGCAAAACAGGGAAAAGTATGTCACGTACGACAGTGATATAGTCATCCACTTGATTTTTTTAAAAAGTCTCAGTAAGATTACATTGGCAGAAATGGAAAGTTGTTGGCAAGGATTTAAGAAAATAAGCAGTAATTTTTGGAAAGCATTTTCTCTATTTTGGGGCTTATTTCCCCCCAATTTATTTCCCTAGGTGCAAAAGTTGTCTAAGAATGAAGTGCTCATGGTGAACATAGGATCCCTGTCGACTGGAGGAAGAGTGAGTGCAGTCAAGGCCGATTTGGGCAAAATCGTTTTGACTAATCCTGTGTGCACAGAAGTAGGAGAAAAAATTGCCCTTAGCCGAAGAGTTGAGAAACACTGGCGGTAAGTTATTAGCCTTTGTTGCTGACACAATCAATTTCCTTAAGTTCTTGGTACTGTACATGCACACTTTTCCTTGAACACAACAATTACTGTGTCTTTAACTCTCAACTATTTATTTGGATGACTTTCAAATCTGTATTTCTAGCCCTGGTTTGTGATAGACACCTATGTAAAACCAATGAATTTGGTTCAATATTTTCCTTGTCTTTGGCTTTTTAAAACTTTCATTTGGAAATCAATTCAAACTTAACAGGAAAATTACAAGAGTTGAACACAGAACTCCTATATTCCCCTCTCCCAAATGCACAATTTATTTGCGCGTGTGTGTGTGTGTATACACATATATATAAATATTTTTCTGAACCGTTTGAGTAGGTTGTATATAATCATGCCCCTTGATCTCTTAATACTTCAGTGTATATTTCCTGAAAACAAAGATATTCTATTATATAACCAACTTAAAGAAGTTAACATTGATGAGGTACTGAAATCTACAGTCCATATTCCAGTTTTATTGCTTGTCCCAATAATGTCCTCTATGTCCCTCCAGCCTGGGGTCTAAAAATTAGACTGCATTTCATTTAGTTTTCATGTTTCTTTGATCTCTAATCTGAATTTCCTCAGCCTTTCTTTGTCTTGACATTGACAGCTTTGAAGAATACAAGCTAGTTACTTTATAGACTATTCCTTAATTTAGGTTTATCTGATGTTTCTTAAGATTAGATTCAGGTTTTGTACTCTTGGCTGGAATACTTACATAGGTGGTGATGTCTCCTCGGGGAATCACTAAAATTATTCAAAGAAATGAGAGCATCTGAATGATTCTTACATTCTTTGGAATTAGCCCATGTGGTTTTAACCCGTGTGTAGGTGGGTTTTGTGCTAGAAGTTACAGTTGAGGTAGCAATCCAGCCTGGGTATTGATTAGAGCAGACATTGGAAGAGGGAGCAGAGGTCCCTCTGCTGTTGAGAGTAATCTGCCAATAGACTAGCTAGTCCTTTAGTTGTTCTTGTAATTTCCTTTAGCTAAAGCCATTGTGATGTGCTGAGGTGCTTGAATGGTTAAAAAAAAAAAAAAAGGCATAGAGAATGGGATTTTAAGAAAATAATCAGACTGGGGGTTCTGTATCAGCACGGTTCCTTAGGTGGATGGGAAGGTTCTTGGCGGTTCTGAAGGAGCAGGTATATTTTGATAGAGTGAAGATGAGGATATTTTTAGTAGCAACTTTTTTTCCTTTTTCTGTCATTCATTCATTCAGACTAGAGCCCATCTCTGGGCCTAAGAATCTGAGACGATAGTGTGAGCTTTCTTTGTGGAGGAGCAGGTTTTGGAAACATTCAGATTGAGCAGATAGGCAAGTAAAACCAGTTATGTCAAATGATTGTGTGGTGATGATAATGAAATAGACAAAACCTCACAGCTTCTAATTTTGTTTTCATTTTGCAGTTTAATTGGTTGGGGTCAAATAAGAAGAGGAGTGACAATCAAGCCAACAGTAGATGATGACTGAAGAATTTGGATCAAGTGGGATTTTCTATTACTAAATTAGTGCTATATTTTCAAAGCAGTGCCGCAGAGTGAATTTCACCTTGATAGCAGTCATTCGCACTTTTTTGGTGATGCAAATGTAACATCTAGTACTGAAATAGGGTTTACAAAAAATGCAGAAATTATTGGATTGAATCTACCAGAAATGAATCATTCCCAAATAATGTCTCAAGTATATATTACTGATAGTTTGAAATGAAACTACTTGCTGCAGTTAGCTTTTGCTGTAGCATGTGTACAACCGAATGTGTTTGAAATAAAATTTTTCTTCTTATTTTCATGATTCATCTTTGAGTAGCTCCAGACTTGAAAGGATTGTTGCATCACTAAAAACACAGATACAAATTCTTGAAGACCAGCTTCCCCTTGCCTCATATTTTATGTTGCTTTATCTTTGAAATTTTGAGTAAAAAGAAATGAATAGGTTCAAATAAAATTATCCTTCAGAGCATGAGTGCTGTTTCCGTGGACACACCTTTCTCTCCTCTCTCTTCCTGGACTGGAACGCAGGAAACTAGAGCCAGAAGTTCTCAGCCTCTTCCTATGAAACCCCACAATTGTTTCTGTTGGTTGACACCTGAAATCCAACAGCCTTCTTCTGCTGGGAAATACTGTTACACCAGGTGATTCTAGATGAGTAACTAAGATCTTCCCAGGCCTTATTTTATGAGATTCTAATACTAGTAATTGCTTTTTGGTGTTTTTGTTTTTTTAAAAAATGTTTTCATTGATTTCAGAGGGAGAGGGAGAGACGTAGAAACATCAGTGATGATAGAGTCATTGATTGGCTGCCTCCTGCATGTCCCCTACCAGGGACTGAGCCCACAACCCGGGCATGTGCCCTGCCTGGGAATCGTACTGTGACCTCCTGGTTCATGGGTCGATGCTTAACCACAGAGCCAGGTTGGCTGGGCTTGTGTGTGTTTTATTTAATCTTAGTAATCTTTGGAACTTTAAAGAGATAAAGTATGTTAGAAAGCAAGGGGTGGGCCCTTTGATTTTTAACTTACTCTCCATGTTCCTGCACTTTTCCTGTGCTGTGCTTTTTAATTTTTACTTAATTTTTGTTCATAAGATTCTGTTAGAGCAGTGGTTCTCAACTCTGACATTAGAATTGCTAGAGAAACTTTAAAAAAGATAGATGCCCCACAGAGATTCTGATTTAATTGGCTTGGGGTGGAGCCCAGGCATTGATGTTTTTAAAAACTCCCCAGTGTTGAGAAACAAGTTTAGAGAGTTGAGAAGTAGATGTATCAGATAACACACAATCTTACTGAGTTTTGGTAGTCTGATAACACTCATTTGTTTTTCTTAAATTTGCATTTAATGTGGGATTTGATAGTATGCTTTTCGGGGCACTGAAGTTGCTGCCTCAGAAGTTTAGAAGCAGCGGCTAAGTTATATAAATTATAAGGTTTGTTTTATTTTTTAATCCTTAAGGATATTTTTTCATTGCTTTTCAGTGGAAAAAATATGCTCGGTTGAGAATTAACCAAAATATATATATATATATATATCTTGGGAATGGAAGCAGCAACATTTACAAGGTCTAAGACTGTTACCTAAAAATACAACCCAGAAACTGAAAAACTTGAACTGCTAAGAGAATTCAGTGAGGTGACAGAGTTCAAGATAAACTTGCAGCCCGGCCGGGCGTGGCTCAGCGGTTGAGCATCGACCTAGGATCCAGGACATCGTGGTTCGATTCCCGGTCAGGGCACGTGCCCGGGTTGCGGGCTCCATCCCCAGCAGGGGGTGTGCAGGAGGCAGCAGATCAGTGACTCTCTCATCATTGATGTTTCTCTCTCTCTCCCTCTCCCTTCCTCTCTGAAATCAATAAAGATACCGTTTAAAAAAAAAGAAACATGAAAAATTACATTTATAAATAATTTACTAATTAGTTTACAACACACACAAATACACAAATAAGTATCAATGGGTATAAACTATGCAGGTATAAATTGAACAAGAATAAGTAAGGTGTATATGAACACAACTAACATTTGCTGAAGGACAAAAAAGGAGGCATGCATGGTGAGAAAACAGGCACTATTCTAAGATGGGAGTAAATATAGTACAGGTGACTGCCATTTCTCTAAACTCACTGCAATCTGAATAAAAATTTCAATAAGACTTTTAAAGAACTTGTTCAGCTGATATGAAAGATTTGGAAAGGTAAATTCACAAGAATAGTAAATAAACTTTGAAAAGGGATTATGATGGGAGAGTTGACATACATTTTCGAACATGTAAAGCGGCAATATAAGAAGTATGGTATTAATGCAGAAATAGATCAATTATTTGAATAAACTATAACCAGATATAACATTTTATTTCTTAAAATACATTTTTTGATTATTAGGAAGGGAGAGAGAGAAACATCAATCACTTGCCTCCTGCATGAACCCCAACCTGGGACTGAACCCACAACCTGGGTTTGCACCCTCACCAGGAATTGAACTGGCGACCTTTTGGTGCACAGGACGGTGCTCAACCAACTGAGCCACACCAGCCAGGGCACCAGACATAAAATTTTAAAAATACTATCAGCATTTTTTTTAAGCGAAAGCCAACATTTGTTGAAGGAGAGACCAAAGCTCCTGCCACAGTGAGTGGGGTCCTGAACAGGCAGCCGTATCAGTGGCTTTTTATGTGAGTGAGGAAAAAGATTTCTCTAGTCCAAATGGCTAGCCATTTGGGGATAAAGATATTTTATTGAAAATCTTATGTAAGATTTCATTTCATCGAGACAAAATTAAGAACGAAGGTGTAGATTATTTTAGTAACTCGGATGGACAAAGCAAAACAAACCAAAAAGTCAAAGGAAAAGTTGGCAGATCCGATACACAAAAGTTCAGAACTTAAGGCCAAAGATGGTACAGATTTAAAAGATGACAGGTTGAGAGAAAATACTGAAAACTTACCTGACGTGAAAACCTAATATTCCTAATACAAATCAGTAGAATAAAAATAGAATAGAGCCCTAGCCAGTTGGGCTCAGTGGTTAGAGCGTTGACCCGAAGACTGAAGGGTCTCGGGTTCGATTCCCGCCAAGGGCACGTACCTCGGTTGGAGGCTCGATCCCCGGGTGCATGTGGGAGGCAACCAATCGGTGTGTCTCTGTCACATCGATGTTTCTCTCTGCCCCTTCCACTCTCGGAAAGGCAATGGAAAAAATATCCTCAGGTGAGGATTTAAAAAATAAAATAAAAATAGAATAGAAATGGAACAATATATATTGCATCACTTTAGGTGGCTGAAGACTAGCAGCAAGAGGACTCGTGTGGACTCCTGCGACACTGGTTGGATTTGGGCAAATAGAGAAGTTAGTGGCAGTGAAGTGGTCCCACAGGCAGGAGCAGCATCTCACCTCCGTGGGGTTTTCTTAGTGCCTCAGACTCCACAGCAGGAGGGTTTATTGGATCAAGAACATGAGTGTCGTGCTGGGCCATTGTACTTTCATCCTCAGAGATCATATCATCGTTCAGGAAGAACTTAGACAAATACTCCTCTCAGTGCTTCCATTTAAGGGAACGTTTGCAAGCATTTGGCATCCGGGTGATCACACAAGGCACCGTTACTGAATGATGTGTCTGACTGCAGCTTTTTGGCAGCAGAGAAAATCCATCTCACAAATACGTACACGCTAGTTATAGAAGAAATACAAATGCCCAGTACACATTTGTGAAGTGCTCGGCCTGTCTAGTAATAAGGACCGTGAAAACTAACAATGCGATTCAGTTTCACCCATTCAAATTGGTGAAGCGTAAAACGATTCATAGCAATCAGTGTTGGTGAGTATATATTGATTGGTGAGAACTATAAACTGGTACGTTCCTTAAAGAGAACAGTTTGATTATATCAAGACTTAAACTATCTCACCCTTCAACCCAGAATCCCATATCTGGGAATGTATCATAAAGAAATATTTGCTCATAATATTTATTCCAGCATCGCTTATTATAGCAACAATTTAAAGACACTTAATGTTAGTCAAAAGGGAATGATTAAGTATATTTTGTGATCTATTTATTCTATTATGAAATAAGCCACCTTTGATTCCGCCCTGGTTAAAATTGAAGGTGAAAATACTGGTCCCAAAAGTATTTTATGAAAATCACTGGAGAGAAAATGATCCCTTTGACTTCAAGTGCTTTGAGAATTCATACTGCAGTATTTGTTGCTCTGTTAGAGTCACAAGTTTATTTTCTCAAACAAGTTTATAGGAAAAAAGCTAAGACCAGCAAGTGAATTCATGCCTCCTACATAGTAGTGAAGTTACACATTCAAGTTTATCACTATTGGGCTGGTATATCCATTACTATCTATATTCCTACAGTAAATACTTTCTATCCATCCAATATAATTTCCTATTACAAACATACAGTGAGTAATGTATTTCCCACAACAAACATGTAAGAGTTAGCAGGAATCATAACTTTAGGTATTATACTCCCAAGGAGTTAACAGTAAATCCTTTATAATTAATATTTATGTCAAGAATATTATTATAGGAGGTTCAACTAACCAGGAAAACATTCTAGTGATGGAAAGATACAGACTATGTATAGCTCAAACTTAAACAAGACCTTTAGCCTTTGCAAATTCTCTTGACTCTTGGGGACCTTGTGATTTATAAATCATCCTTAACCTTCTCCAAAGGGTTGTAAAAATACAACAAAACCTGTTAGTCCAGTGGTTTGCATCCTCAAAAGCACCAAGTCAGCAAGCTTCAGTTTGCCTCAAAAAGTTTCTCATCAGCTGCTATTATGACTCATGGGCTATTTTTTCAAAAATTTATTACCTTTTCAAAAGACCAATTTTTGGCTTTGTTGAGTCTCTATTGTACTTTGTATTTCATTGATTTCCTATCATTATTTCCTTCTCCTTCCTTTGGGTTTATTGTGCTAATTTTTACTAAGTAATTAATTAGTTAATTTTCTTTTAGCTTTTCTCCTTTCTAATATAAACACTGAAGGCCAAGTATTTCCCACTTGGGACTTTTATGCAGAATCCAACAAGGTTTTATTTATTTATTTAGGTGTAATCTATATTCAATAAAATTCACAAATCTCAAGTGCTCAGTTTGGCGAGTTTCGATTATTTCATACACCCATGTCTCCATTAGCTCAACCAAGAGATAGAATATTTCCATCACCCCAGAAAATTTCCTCATGCTCCTACAATATGTAGTGTTTTGGCATCTGAATTCTTCCACATAGGATGTTTTTGAGATTCATCCATGTTGTAGCATGTATTAATACAGTGGTACCTCAGTTTTTGAATGTCTCCGTGGACGAACATTTTGGGTTACAAACGCTGTAAACCGGGCAGGAAATGCTTCAGTTTTCGAACCCGCCTCGGGAGTCAAACATGCCCCGCAGCCTCGGCTGAGGGCAAGATCCTGAGGCCCAGCTGTCAGCTGTGGATCCCTCCGTTTTTGAACATTTCAGAACTCGAATGGTCTCCGGAACGGATCACGTTAGAAAACCGAGGCACCACTGTAGGTTTTTGTTTTTTTTTTATTGCTGAATAGTATTCCACTGTAAAGACATACCACATTTTGTTTATCCGTTCACCAACTGGTGGACACTAGGATTGTTTCCACTTTTTTGGCTATTAAGAATAATGCTGCTATGAGCATTAGCATTCAAGTCTGTGTAGACATGTTTTCATTTCTCTTTGAGTAGATTCCTAGGACTGGAATGTTAGGTTGCATGGCAAGTCTGTGTTCTACTTTTTAAGAAACTGCTAACCTGTTTTCCAAAGTGGCTGTACCATTTTATATCCCCATCAGTAATGTGTAAGAGTTCCAGTTTCTCCACATCCTTTCTGAAACTTGGTATTGTCTGTTTTCTTTTATAATACTAATTTTAGTGGATATGTAGTGGTATCTCATTGCGGTTTTAATTTGCTTTTTCCTAATGACTAATGATGTTGAGCATCTTTTTCGTGGGCTTATTAGCCATTCATATTTCTTTGGCGAAATGTGCATTCAAATCTTTTGCCCATTTCTAACTGGGTTCTTTGTTTTATTGTTGGGTTGTAAGAGTTCTTTATGTATTCTCAAAAGTCCCTTATCCAGATATATGATTTGCAGATATTTTCTCCTGTCTGTGGCTTGGCTTCTCCTTTTCTCAATGGTATCTTTTGAAGTGCAGTTTTTAATTTTGATGAAGTCTAACTTATCTTTTTTCTTTTATGGATAATGCTTTTGGTGCTGTATCTAAGAACTCTCTACCTACCCCAAAGAAGATTTTCCTCCTATGTTTTCTTCTAGATGTTTTATTTTACTTATTTATTTACTTTTTAATTCTCACTTGAGGATATATTTTTTCTCCCATAGCTTTTCAGAGAGAGTAGAAGGGAGAGAGAGGGGAGTGGAGAGAGAGAGAGAAACATTGATGTGAGAGAGACATGATTGGTTGCCTCCCGCACGAGCCCCACAGGGCTGGGGACTGAGCCTGCAACTGCAGTGTGTGCCCTTGGCCGGAATTGAACCCCGACTCTTCAATCTCCCAGCCAACGCTCTAACCACTGAGCCAAACCGGCTAGGGCTAGATGTTTTTTAATTTTAACTCTTACATTTAGTCTATGAACTATTTTGAGTTGATTTTTTTATGGTGTGAGGCAAAGGTCTAAGTTGATTTTTTTAATGTATGGATATCCAATTTACCCAAGCTAATCATTGGAAAGACTATCCTTTCTTCAGTGGATTGTTTTGGCACCTTTATCGAAAATCAATTGAAATAGATGTAAAGGTCGATTTCTTGAAATCTTTGCTACTGATCTGTATGCCACATTGTCTTGGCTTTAAAATATGATTTTATTGATTTTGGAGAGGAAGGGGGCGGGAGAGAGAGATATCAGCTGCCTCCTGCCCGCCCCTCGCTGGGGACTGAGCCTGAAACCCGTGTATGTGCCCTGACTGGAACAGTGCAGGGGACCTCCTGGTGCATGGGTCCATGCTCAACCGCTGAGCCACACCGGTGGGGCTACTGTGGCTTTAAAGTAAGACTTTATTTATTTATTTATTTGTCCACACAATGTTTTTATTTTTATTTAACTATAAGCAAACAGCAGAATTAACAACATTCAGCAACTCCAGACCAGCTTTTCTTACACCAGTGAACAGTGATCAATCCACAGGCACACACTTGGGGATTTCTGATCACCTCTCACCCAGCCCTGCAGCTCATCTAGACAGCTGCGCCTCACCAGGAAAGTGACTCTCCCTATTGCTTTTTCCGGTACTGATCTTTAAAGGAGCCAGAGCAGGATTCTGACACCAAGTAACCAATCCAAGATGTACCATATATTGGGGGTTAGTGGACATGCCAGCCTCTGGCTGGCTGGTGAGAAACACGGTGGTGAAAACACATCTCAGAATATGCCACCATGCACAATTCTGGACTCCGTCTCACAAAGGCAGAGGCAATGAATCTATTTTCTTTTTTTTTTTTTTGTCTCTCTTAAAGGGTTTTTTGATGCTCTGCTCTATTACTTTAGACCTATTTTTCTTACCTATTTTTTTTTATCCTTTAAATTTTGGGTTGCTGTTCTTATATTGACAATCTGATGACCCCATCATAGTACCAAAATATCTCCCAAAATGGAGTTCAGATTTGATCAGAATATAAACCAGGGCGTGTGACCCTTTCCAATTATAAAGGATAGGCAGAAGGAAAAGTCACCCTAAACCGCTATCTGCTCAGGTCTCGCCTCTGAGACTGGGAACAGGGAAGCAGAGAAATCTACATGCATCGCTGAACTTGAGAACACTGCTTGGGGCCCCCAGGGCGATTTCCGTTTCCTGGCTCTCCCCTACTTCCCAGACAGCTGCTCCTAGAGCTTGGGCACATAATCATCCCATTCCGCCTGGTAACACGTGCCGGCCACTGGGGACTGGGCTCGTACTTTTTGCGGACAGATGCCCCCTTGAATTTGCCAGGGTGGCCTCCAGATCGGTTGCTCAGAATGGGCTCGTCACACTTCAGCGGACTGTCCTGCTCATAAACCAGCCAGAAGTAGCTGTGAAGTCCTGTGCCCTTTTGGAGGCCCAGAGCCCACATAATCAGAGAGGACTGTGCCACTGCTGATGTCCTCGCCCTTCATGCTGACCACCAGAAAGTGCTGCCATTGCCTATATTTGGGGTCCTTTCTGCCGGGAGCATCCGGGTCTGTGAAGACCACGGAGTAGAGTTTGCCTAGATCAAGGCCACCCCTCGCAACACTGGTGGGCCGGTTCTTAACCCGGGTGGGCGTCAGCAGTTTCCCCAGCTAGCTCGTCGACTTCCACTCCGGCGTATTTGACCTGCAGCGGTGCTGCGGCGGCTCATCCACCTCCTGCAGGCTCAAGGGCCGGGACCACTTCCCGAAGGCCACCGGCACACGGGGCGGAGCGGGCGGCCGCCGGCAGAGCCGCGGGAGACCAGGCGCCGGAAAGTAAGATTTTATATCGGGTACTAGAAATCCTCCGACTTTTCTTTTCTCAACATTGTTTTTCCTACTCTAAGTCCTTTGAATTGCCATAGAAATGTGAGGTTCGGCTTGGGAGTTTCGCGCAAAAGAGCCTGCTGGGCTGTGGATGGGGCTCGCGTTAGATCTGTAGATCCAGGCGGCGGCCTGGGCCTGGGCCGGGCGCGGCGGCGGCGGCGGCGGCGGCGGCGGGCCCCGAGCGGATCTAAGATGGCAGCGGCGGCGGGGCGGGCGCGGGCGCGGGCGCGGGCTTGTGGGGGTGGCGGGCCCGGGCGGCGCGGGGCCCTGCGCGGCCGGGTCGGGGTTCCCTGGCGCCGGCCTCCCCGCCATCGAGGCCGGGAACGGCGGGATCCCGGGCCCGGGGAGCTGCAGGCGCTGCCCCTGGAGGGGCCCCGGCCGCGGCAGGCATCGCCCTCTGCAGCCATGAAGAGAGGTGTGTATGTGTGTGTGTGTGTGTGTGTGTGTGTGTGTGTGTGCGCGCGCGCGCGCGCGCACGAGTGCTCGGTGTCCCGCGTGACGGGGTGCAGCCGCGTGGGCAAGCGGCCCTTCACCCTGGGCTGCAGCGGCGTCCGCGCCCGCTTCGCCACACCCGGCGATCTGTCCCTTCCGTATCCCCCCGGAGACCTGCCGGGGCCGTAGCCCCGAGCGGCCGGTGCGCCGCGAGTCAGGGAGGAGTCGTCCTCCGGGCAGGATTTCCAGGTTCATGGGCCCCTGTGCCAGCAGCAGGGCAGGGTGCAGGACTCCGTGCGGGTGGGCACCTACCGGCGTGCCAGGCTGCCAGGCTGCGGCACCACACGGACCACAGCGTCCTGCATGTGGGCCGTGGCTCTGCCATCCGGTCGCTCTAAACGGCCCCGGGCTGGAGCAGGGAAGATCTGCGCAGTGGCACCGCGGCCCAGCTCGCTGAGGGCTGGGCGAAGAGCCATAGCCTCGCCGACCGCACGGTGGGCAGCCCGGGAAGGTGGAAGAGGCCTCGCTCCCTGGTCCGATGGACGTCATCATCTCGGAGCCCATGGGCTATGTGCTCTTGAAGAGCACGTGCTCCAGAGCCACCAACACGCCAACAAGTACCGAGGCCTGGTGGAAGCATGTTCCCTACCGTTGACGATGTCCACGGATGAACAGCTCTGTGGAGCAGTTCCCTAAGGCCAACTTCTGGTACCAGCCATCCTTCCATGGACTGGACCTGAGGGCCCTCCAAGGCGCCTCCAAGATGAATATTTCTGGAAGCCTGTACTGGACACATTTGGCATCCGGATCCTGATGGCCAAGTCTGTCAAGTACACTGTGAACTTCTTAGAAGCCGAAGATGGGGATTTGCACAGGATAGAAATCCCGTGCAGATTCCACATGCTGCATTCTGGGTTGGTTCACCCTCTGGCTTCCTGGTTTGACGTTTTGTTCACTGGCTCCATAATGAGTGTGTGGCTTGTCCATGGCCCTGACGGAGCCCCTGACCCACTGGCACCAGGTCCGCTGCCTGTTCCAGTCACCACTGTTCACCAAGGCTGGGAACACAGTCTCAGGCCATTTGTTGCCTCCAGAAGACTAAACTATGACATCAGCATTGTGGCCCAGGTAGACCAGATGGGTTCCAAATCCAGTAACCTACTGGATCTTAAAAACCCCTTCTTTAGATACACGGACAGGTCACCCTCACCCCCTCCTGGCTCCCACCATACATCCCCCACTCAGAGAATGCTTACAACCTCAGCAGTGGGCTGGCCCGGGTGGGATGCTGACTGCCTGCCACCTGAGCAGTGTTATGGCAGGCAGCTCCAGTGTGGGCCACAACAACCTGACTCTTTTAGGGTCCTCAGCACCCAGGGCAGCAGTGACCGCGCCGCGGCTCCGGTGCTCACTAGGGCAGTCAACAACAGCCAGTTCACCATGGGCAGCCCTGCCATCTTGATGGCTTCGCCTATGTCCGTCCCAACCAACACCATGCACTAAGGAAGTTAGGCCCCTCCAAGAAACCAAGTGAAGACTCTGCCCACTCACCCCTCCGCCCAGGCTGCTTTCACCCGTGTATTGGAGAAGCTCAAACACTGGTCAAGGTCTTCTTTGCCTATGGAAACTTGGACACTTTTTTACACAATGTTGCTGCTGCTTCCCCCCCCCCACCTCCCACCCACATCTCGGCTCTGAGTGTGCTCACTGCCATGTTTTACACAAGATCATGCCGTGGGAGCCCTGTTCCCCCCTCCTGCCCTCTCCACCCTGACCTGGGCCTGACATCTAACAAAACAGACGTGTCCAGGCCTGACAGCTGCAGGCCCTGTGGGTGTGTGGCAGGGAGCAACTGTGGCCCTGCCCATTTCCCCGGCGCCGCCCCCCCTTGCCTGTCTCCAGTGGGAAGGCAGTCCTAGCCAGGCAGGGCCTCCCCAGGCGTTGGTCACAATGGGCGTGACATGCTGCTTATTTTATTTTTTTACAAAACGAACCAGTGTCAATCCACAGGCCCTCTGAGAAACCAGGCCAGCTGGGCTGAGCCAGCAGCCCCTCTCCCCCAACTCAGAGGCTTCAGTGGTCAGGGGTGGCCCTGCCAGGACTTCAGGACAGGGTGGGGCCAGGCCTGTGCAGCCCCATAGCCCCCTCCCACAGAAGGCTTCACCTCACACTTAAATGTACAGCCCACCCCAGCTGTTGGGCAGGCCTTGCCTCTTGCTGCTGTCCTCTCCCTGAAGCCCTCTGGACCCTCCTCCCCAACCCCTGCCAAGGAGGCCCTGGGGCCGGGAGGGGAGTAGGGTCAGTGTCAGCCGCTGGGGGCAGACGCAGAGAAACCTCAAGGGTCTGTCGTGAAAGGCATCCCTTTTCCTTACAGCTGACATTAGGCCTGTGTATTTCCCTCAGTATTTATATTCCCAGAATAAACCCCATTCGGTCATGGCGTATGATTCTTTTTATATGTTGCTTAATTCAGTTGGTTTATGTTTTGTTAAAGATTCTTGCATTTATGTTAATGAGGGATGTTGAGTTTTAGTTTTCTTATGATGGTTTTGCTTGGTATTGGTAAGGGGTAACACTTGCCTCACAGAATTAATTGGGCAGTGTTCTGTTGTCCGCGATTTTCTGAGTTTGTGAAGGACTGGTAATATTTCTTCTTTATTTGATAGACTTCCCCAGTTTTCCAGTGAAGCCACCTGGACTTGAGCTATTTTTTAGGGCAAGATTTCAAATTAGTAATTCGATGTCTTGCTATAGGTGTACTCGGATTTTCTGTTGCTTTTGGGGTTCATTTTGATAACTGTGTCTTTTCAGGAATTTGTCCATTTCATCTAAGTTGTCTAATGTGTGGGCATGAAATTGTTCACACAAACCCTTTTTAATCCCTTTAACTTCTGTAGTGTGGGTTGTGATGTGCCCTCTTTCATTCCTGATTTTGGTAATTTGTGTCTTCTCTCTTTTTTTTTTTTTTTTTGTCTTTTCAAAGAACTGACTTTTCCTTTTTTGTATTTTCTTTTTTGTTTTTCCGTTTTCTGTTTCATTGTTTTCAGTTCTAATCTTTATTATGTCTTATCTTGCTTTGGGAGTAGTTTGCTCTCCTTTTGCTAGTTTCCTAAAGCAGAAGCACAGGTTATTGATTGGACATTTTCTTTTTTCATAAAGATATTTAAAGCTATAAATGTCCCTCTAAGCACCATTTTCTCTGTATTCCATCTGATTTTAAAAATTAAACTTTTTATTATGAGATAATTGTGAACTCACATGCTGTTCTAAGAAATCATATGGAGAGGTCCCATGTACCCTTTACACAGTCTCCCCCAATGGTAATATCTTACAAAACTGTGATACTATGTCACAACCAGCCAAGATACTGACATTGACACAGTCAAGATGCAGGACTTTTCCATCACCAAGGATTCCTTGTGTTGCCCTCATGTAGCCACGCCTGCTTTCCTCCTGCTTCCCTCCCCCCCTCAGTCCTTAACCCCAGACAACCACTAATATGTTTTTCATTTCTATGATTTTGTCATTTCAAGAATGTTATATAAATGGAATCTTACCTTTTGGGACTGGCTCTTTTTTTTTTTCTTTCCCCACTCAGCATAGTACTCTGGAGATTCATCCAAGTTGTTTTATGTATCAATAGTTCAATAGTTTGCCCAGCAGTCGTGGCTCAGCGGTTGAGCATAGACTTAGGATCCAGGAGATCCCTGGTTCAATTCCCAGTCAGGGGGTGTGCAGGAGGCAGCCAATCCATGACTCTCTCATCATTGATGTTTCTCTCTCTCTCTCCCTCTCCCTTCCTCTCTCTGAAATCAATAAAGATATATTTTTAAAAAATAGTTCAATAGTTCATTCCCTTTTATTACTGAATAGTATTCCTTGGCATGGATATATCATACTTTGTTTAACCGTTCACCCATTGAAGGACATCTTGGTTGTTTCCAGTTATTGCCTATTACAGTTAAAGCTGCTGTAACCATTTATGTACAAGTTTTTGAGTGAACTTAAGTTTTCATTTCACCAGAATAAATGCCTAGGAGTGCAAATGCTGAGTCGTGTGGCGATTGCATGTTTAGTTTTTCAAGAAACTGCCAAAGTGTTTTTCAGAATGGCTGTACTATTTTACATTCCACCAGCAATGTATCAGTTTTTCCATATCGTTGCCAGCATTTGATGTTGGCATTGTTTTTTTTTTATTTTAGCCATTGTGATAGGTGTGTGGTGATATCTCATTGTGTGTGTTATTTTAAAAATACATCTTTATTGATTTCAGAGAAAGGGAGAGAGAGAGATAGAAACATCAATGATGAGAGAGTCATTGATCGGCTGCCTCCTGCATGCCCCCGCAGCCCCCACTGGGGATGGATCCCGCAGCCTGGGCCTGTGCCCGGACTGGGAATTGAACCACCATCTCCTAGATCCTACCTAGGTCGATGCTCAACTGCTGAGCCACGGCGGTCCAGCTGTCATTGTGGTTTTAATTTGCATCTCTAATGACTAATGATATACGTGGGCTTTTTGCCATCTGTATAGCCTCGTTGGTAAAATGTCTTTTCCTCATTTTGTAACTGGATTATTTGCAGTTGAGTGTTGAGATACTAAATCTTTGTCAGATATGTGATTTGCAAGGATTTTCTCCCAGTCTATAGCTTGACTTTTCTTCCTCTAAATAAGGTATCTCACAGAGCAAAATGTCACATTTTGATGGAGTTCAACTTACCGATTTTTCCTTTTATGGTACTTTTCATGTTAAGTCTAAGAACACTTCCTGGCCCTAGGTCCTTCCTAAAGATTTTATCCAATTGTTTTTTCCCCTAAAAGTTTTATAGCTTTATCTTTTACATTTAAGTCCACAATCCATTTTGAGTTCATTTTTGTATCAGGTGTGAGGTTCAGGTTGAGGTTCATTTTTTTTGCCTCATGGATGTTCAATTGATCCTGCACCATTTGGTGAAAAGGCTCTCCTTCCTCCATTGAGTTACTTTTTGCATCTTTGTAAAAAATCAGTTGTGTGTATTTGTGTGGGTCTATTTCTGGTTTCTCTGTTCTGTTCGTTGATCTGTGTCTATACCTCTGCAAAAATTACACAATCTGGAATTACTGTAGCTATGTAATAAATCATGAAATCAGGTAGACTGATTTTTTTTACTTTTTTCAAAATTAATTTTACTATTCTAGTTCCTTTTCCTTTCTATGTAAGTTTTAGGATAAGCTTGTCTACATCTATAAAAATATTGCTGAGATTTTGATAGGAATTGCATTAAACCAGTTTAGGAATTTGGGGAGAACTGACATCTTTTCCATGTTGAGTCTCCCAATCCACAAACACAGAAAGTCCCTCCATTTATTTAGATCTTGTTATATTTCTTTCATCAGTGTTTTATAGTTTTTAAGCATACAAGTCCTATACATGTTTTGTTAAATTTATGCCTAAGTATTTTATTTATTTGACTGCTTATAAGTGGTATTGTATTTTAAATTTTGGTGTCCATGTGTTCATTGCTAATATGTAGAAATAGACCCCAGCTGACGTGGCTCAGCGATTGAGAGTCCACCCATGAACCAGGAGATCACCATTTGATTCCCGGTCAGGGCACATGCCCCGGTTGTGGGCTCGATCCGCAGTGGGGGGCGTGCAGGAGGCAGCCGATCAATGACTCTCTCATCATTGATGTTTCTATCCCTCTCTCCCTCTCCTTTCCTCTCTCTGAAATCAACAAAAACATATTTTAAAAAAAGAAATACAGTGATTTTATCCACTTACCTTGTATTCTGTAACATTGTCAAAATTATTAGTTCTAGGAGTTATTTTATAGATTTTTTTACATAGACATTCATGTCATCTGCAAATAGAGACAGTCTTATTTCTTTTCAGTCAAGATTCATTTTATTTTATTATTTCATTTCATTTCATTTCATTTTGTTTTGTTTCATTTTGTTTTGTTTCATTTCATTTCATTTCATTTCATTTCATTTCATTTCATTTCATTTCATTTCATTTCATTTCATTTCATTTCATTTCATTTCATTTCATTTCATTTCATTTCATATTTCTTTGCCTTGTTGCACGGGCAAGGACTTTCGGTACTATATTGAATAAGGTTGTGAGAGTAGATATCCTTGCCTTTTTCCTGTTCCTTGGGGGAAAACAGTCAGTTTTTCACCAATAAGTATAAGGTAAGCTGTAAGCATTTTTTTGTAGTTTTTATTTATCAAGTTCAAGTTACCATCTATCCCTAGTTTTCTGAGAATTTTTATTGGGAATCAGTGTTGAATTTTGTCAAATGCTTTTTTGCATCAATTGAAATAATTATGTAATTTTTCTTCTTTAATTTGTTGATAGGATGCTTGAATATTGAACTAGATTTGCATCCAGGGAATAAACCTCACTTGATCATGGTGTATGACTCTTAAAAATTTTTTTTTATTGTGATCAAATGCACATAGCATAAAACTTACTATTTTAGCCCTTTGAGAGTGTACAGTTGTCACTAAGCGTATTCACAGTGTTGTGCAATCATCACCACTATCTAATTCCAGAGCATTTCGTCATTCCAGAGGAAACCTCATACTCATTAAGCAACCACTCCTCATTCCCTCTCTCCCCGAGCTCTGGCGACTGCTAATCTGCTTTTCGTTTCTATGGATTTGCCAACTCTGCATATTTCATATAAATGGAATTATACAGTGTGTGGTCTTTTGCGTCTGGTTTCTTTCACTTAGCACAATGTTTCTGAGGTTCATCCATGTCATAGCACGTGTCAGTACTCCATGCCTTTCTATGCCTGAATAATATGCCATATTTTGTTTATCCGTTCATCTGTTGATGAACGTTTGGGTTATTTCCATCTTTTGGCTGTTGTGAGCAGTGGTGCTCTGAACATTCATGTACAAATTTTTGTTTCACCACCTGGTTTCAATTCTTTTGGGTATATACCTGGAAGTGGAATTACTGGGTCATATGGTAATTCAATGTTTTAGCTTTTTGAGGTACAGCCAAACTCTTCTAAAGTGGCTACACCCTTTTACATTCCCACCAGGAATGTGTGAGGGTTCCAGTTTTTCATACCCTCACCAGTGCTTTTTATTTTATGTTTTGTTGGTGGTGTTATGGTCATCCTAGTGGGTATGAAGTGGTATCTTATTGTGACTTTGATTTTCGTTTCCTTAATGATTAATGATGTTGAGCATCTTTTCATGCGCTTGTTAACCATGTGTATATCTTTTTTTAAATTGTTATTCTCACGTGAGGATATTTTTTCCATTGCTTTTCAGAGAGAGTGGAAGGGAGAGACACAGAGAGAGAAACATCGATGTGAGAGAGACACATCGATTGGTTGCCTCCCCCATGCGCCTGGACCAGGGCCGGGGATGGAGCCTGCAACCGAGGTACATGCCCTTAGCCGGAATCGAACCCAGGACCCTTCAGACCAGCCACTGAGCCAAACTGGCCAGGGCCCTAATGTTGTTGTGGTCTTTTTTTGTGTGTGCACTCTCTCCTCTCTTTTTGATAATCGGAATTCCTGGAGTTTTTCTATTTGTAGTAGTTTTGTCAGAGAACAATATTTGGTTTTATTGTTTACCATTTTATTTTCTATCATTAATTTCTGTTCTTGTAGTTTTATACCGTAGTATCCTGAATATGTAACTCATTTATTTTAAGGCTTTCCTATTTTCGTTTTTGCAACTTTTAAAAAAATTAAGCCCCTTTCCCAGGAGCGGCCCCTGGGCCCATCCTGTTCCTTGAGACTCAGAATGTTGCTTATTTTATTTTATTTTTTGTTGAGATATTATATATATATATATATATATATATATATATATATATATATATATATATGTAATTTATTTTTATTGTTGAAAATATTACAGATGTCCCCTTTTTTGCCATATTGGCCCCCTCTGCTCCTCTCCTGCCTTCTCCCTAGGCCTTCACCACACTATTGTCTGTGTCCATGGGTTATGCACATATGCATATAAGTCCTTTCATTAATATCTTCCTGCCCCCCTCCCTTCCCTCTGAGATTCGTCAGTCTGTTGCATGCCTTCATGTCTCTGGACCTGTTTTGTTCATCAGTTTATTTCATTCTTTAGATCCACATATGAGTGAGATCATGTGATACTTGTCTTTCTCTGCCTGGCTTATTTCACTTAGCATAACACTCTCCAGGTCCCTCCATGCTGTCTCAAAGGGTAAGATATCCTTCTTTCTTACAGCCGCGTAGTATTCCATGGTGTACACAGCTTTTTTATCCACTCATCTGCTGATGGGCACTTGGGCTGGTTCCAGATCTTGGCTATTGTAAATAACACTGCTAGGGACATAGGGGTGCATGTTTTCTTTCTGATTGGTGTTTCAGGCTTCTTAGGATATATACATACTGTTAAACTTGCCCATTTAAAGTGCATGATTCAGCAGTACTTAGTACATTCACAAAGTTGTGCAACCATCACCACTACCTAATTCCAAAACCTGAAGCCCCATACTCATTTAGGTAGTCATTCCCAATCCCAGACCCTGGCAACCACTCATCTACTTTCTGTCTCTATGGATCTCAATATTCTAGACATTTAATATATATGGAATCATACAATATATAGCCTTTTACACTTGGCTTCTTTCATTTAGCATAATTTTTTCAAGGTTCATCCACGTTGAAGTCTTATCAGTACTTGTATCAATTTTCTAGGGCTGCCATAACAAACTGTCACAAAATGGGTGATTTAAACAACGGAAACTTACTGTCTCACAGTTCTGAAGCCTAGAAGCCTGAGATAAAGGTGTCAGTAAGGACGGTTGCTCCGGAAGGCTGTGAGGGAGGATCTGTTCCAGGCCTCTTGCCTAGCTTCTGGTGGTTTGCTGGCAATCTTTGGTGTTCCTTGGCTTGTAGGGGGAAAGCATTTAGACTTTCTGCATCAAGTATGTTAGTTGTGTGTTTTTCATAGATGCTCTCTTGTCCCAGTTTTAATGGGCGAAAATTGACTATGGGGTTCAGGTGTTCCCAGTGTGATCGCTCCATTATGAAATTCCCCTTTTACGTCTCATTTAGAGGTTTTAACCTGCAGTGACAAATGTAACCTAAATCCATAACTTCATTCGTGGTGGCAAAATGTTGATTTTCTAATTCTCTCTGGGTTTTTTTTGGCAAATTTTTTTTTGGACTAGAATTCTTCCATGAAGAACAAACTTCCTCCATTAACTGTTTTGTAACCTTGGAGTCCTGCAGCAGTCTCTGCTTTATGTCCTTGGTTAGGAGGGTTCTCTCCAGCTAGTCTTCGGTTGATTATTCAGGATGCTTTTTCTATATTTTAGCTGTAATTCCAGTTTGGTCCTGGGAGAGTGTCAGTGTAGCTTCCACTTAATCCACCGCCATCGTGGAATCTCTCTCATTGGCTGCTGCTTGTATGTGCCCTGACCCGGGATCAAACCCTCAACCTTGGTGTATCGAGACCACACTCTAACCAGCTGACTGTATTCTTTGTTTCTGATTGGCTCTTTTTTACTGTTTCTCTCTCCTTTTTTCATGCTTACTATCTTTGTTGCAGTTCTCACTAAGTTTCTTGTACATCCTTATAACCTTGTTTTGAGCTCTATATCTGGTAGATTGCTTGCCTCTATTTCATTTAGCTCTTTTTCTGGAGATTTCTCCTGTTCTTTCATTTGGGGGATATTTCTCTGTCTCCCAATTTTGGCTGCCTCCCTGTATTTTTTTCTGTGTATTAGGTAGATCTGCTATCTCTCCTTGTCTTGGTATGAGGCCTTATGTAGTAGGTGTGTTGTGGGCTCATGGCACAGTCTCTGTGATCACCTGAGCTGGGTGCTCCAGGAATGTCTCTTGTGTGGGTTATGTGAGCCCTCCTGTTGTAGTTGAGTCTTGATTGCTATTGGTCCATCAGTGGGTGAACTGGCTCTTAGGCTGGCTGAAGATGAGGATTGACCCCAACCATAATGTACCAGCTGCTCTGCAGAGGCTGACCCCACAAAGCGGAATTCACCTCAACAGGGTCTTGTGTCTGCCTAGATCTCCCTTTGGGTATGCTGCTTGTGGAACTAATTGTGTGGTGTGCGCTGATGTGGTCTGAAGCCTACCACTAGGTGTGTTGGTTCTGGGGCCTCTTGGGAAGGACTCCATTGCAGCAGGTCAATGTTAGGTGCTGCCTGTGACTGGCCCTTGGCTACCTGTTTGGAGCTACAAAGGAATCCACAGTTTGTGGCTACCTCTGCTGGGCCTGGGTGTGCATGGGAGGGGCAAGCTGCGTACCAAGGCCTGCTTCCACCAGCACAAAGCCTGGAGGCAGATCAGCAAACAAAGATCCCAAAGATCCACCTTCACCTGTGGCTTCCTGTTAGTCTCAGTGAAATAGCCTCTGGTGATATGTGAGTTGCATGAGGTAGGTTCTCTGTGAGTCACCAGGTAGGGGCATGTGCTGTTCACCTGACTGATACAGATTCAAATTCTGCGCCAGTGCTGGGGCTGAGGCCACTTAGCAAAAGTCCCAGAGTACACCAAGGTCAGCTGCCAACCTCTGGGTGCCCCCGGATCTTTGTAGTGGGGCGGGGTCTCATGGAATTATCAGGGTGAGACCAGCAGAGTTCATCAGGCCCAAACAGACCAAGATTTGGCCATGTGAATGGAGGTCTGTACACAAGAACGGTGGCGCTGGTCAGGCATGTGAGGAAAAAATGGCACCTGCCCTAGAGCCACACAATTCAGTCTCTCCCTAATTCTGCCTAGACCTCCTCAAGACCTTTTCTAGAAAATCTTCACTGCAAGCCCAGGCTGGCCACAGCCAAGTGACAATTCTGCAGGGCAAGAGGTTGGCAGGGAGGGGCCACTGGGAGTTGGGAAGGTGGGGCTAGTGGATTTCCTGGGGGGGTAAGCTGCAGTCCAGTGAGTAGTAGGGGGAATAGTCCCCACCCCAGAGCCACACAACTCAGTCTCTGACACCTCCTGAGTTTGCCTTCAAGAGCCCTCCAATAAATTTTACACCACAGGCCCAGCAGCTGACTCCTCTCCAGGGCTTGAGCTCCGCAGGGTGGGGCAACTGGGAGTTGGGTGGGTGGGGCTATTATATTCCCCCAAGCTGTTGCCATATGGAGGGGAGTGCTCAACTCAGGAAAGATTACGTCTGTGGGAGTGTGGGAGAGGGACTCAGCACAGGGCCCCTGTTGGCTGTCCCTTCAGCTCTCTCCCTGGAGCCACACAACCCAGTCTCTCCTAGCACGACTCCAGTCTTCTGTGAGCCACCTTCCCTCCTCTGGAGCCCAGGGTGAGTGACTGAGAATGAGATTTTGTGCTCTGGTCCTTTAAGAGGGCGCCTGGGTTTCTAGCAGACTCCTGTCTCTCCCTGATGGACAGAATCCCCGCTGATTTTTCACAGCCAGATATTATGTGGGCTTCTCTTCCCCGGCTCTGGTGTTCTGGGCTGGAGAGCCCTGCTGGGGTTGAGGCTCCACGCTCCTGGCGGTGGGGGGAAGGGAGGGAAATCTTTGCAGCTGAGATATCCCTCTGGATTCTAAGCTACCGCACCTGGGGTGGGTGCGGGGCCAGTCCTTTCCACATCTCCACTCTTCCTACCAGTCTCGATATGGCTTCTTCTGTAAATCCTTGGTTATAAGACTTTTGTTCAGCTAGTCTTCAGTTAGTTATTTAGGTTGATTTTTCTATATTTTAGCTGTACTTCCAGTTTCGTCCTAG
The DNA here is from genome assembly GCF_964146895.1 of Miniopterus schreibersii. Classification (NCBI taxonomy): domain Eukaryota; kingdom Metazoa; phylum Chordata; class Mammalia; order Chiroptera; family Miniopteridae; genus Miniopterus; species Miniopterus schreibersii. The sequence continues at coordinate 93,554,206 of NC_138104.1, read as the reverse complement.
GCAGTGAGTGTGACCTCTACCTACTCAGCCGCCATCTTGGATCATCTGTGAAGGTATTTTTTAATTGTGATTAACATTTAAGTTAATGGTAAAACAGATTATCCTCAAAATTATGGGTGGGCCTTATCCAATCAGTTGAAGGCCTTAAGTGAAAAAACTGATGCCCCCCGAGGAAAGAAGAATTCTGCCTTTGGACTTGACACTGCAGTTTTTCCCTGGGTCTCTAGCCTGCTGGCCTGCCCTGAAGATTTTGGACTTCCCAGCCCCACAATTTTGCGTGTGTATGTGTGTGTGTACAGTACTTACAAACTTCCAGAATGCTCCCTAGAGGGCAATATTGTCCCTGTTGAGCCCGTAGCACTTTAGAGACAATTGCTGTGTCTCTTGGGGTTGCTTTTTGACCAGAGACTTGAGTGGGTTGTGAAATCCGGGCTGTAGAGCTCCAGTTTCCCATGGTCTCAAAGGCTAGACTAATCCCCTTTTATAGACAAAATGACATGGATTCCAAAATTTTAAAGTAGGGGTTGTAGCTCTGGCTGGTGTGACTCAGTGGTTAGAGCATTGGCCCGCACACCAAAGGGTCGCAGGTTCAATTCCAAGTCAAGGGCGCACATACCTGGGTTGTGGGTTCGCTCCCCATCCCCTATCAGGGCGTGTGCAGGAGGCAACCAGTTGATGTGTCTCACTTACATCAATGTTCCTTTTTCTTCCCTCCCTCCCTCCCTCCCTTCCTCCCTCCCTTCCTCCCTCCCTCCCTCCCTTCCTCCCTCTCTCTGAAAAGCAATGGAAAAATATCCTCAGGTGAGGATTAACAAAAAAACCCCCACAAATAAATAAAGTAGGGGTTGTACCCACTGTTTACATAATCCTCATTTTTCTATATATAAAAATATATAAATATTATATATCATATATAAATATATGATATCACATATAAATATATTTATAATCATATAAATATATATGTGATGTTTCATGTTATATATAAAATACAGGTCTTATTTTTTTATTTATCTATTTATTTTAATACATTTTTATTGATTTCAGAGAGAGATAGAAACATCAATAAGAAGAGAGAGTCATTGATCGGCTGCCTCCTGCACCCCCCCCCCCCCCCCCCCCCCCGCACTGGGGATCGAGCCGGAAACCCAGGCATGTGCCCTGACGGGGAATTGAACCTTGATCTCCTGGATCATAGATTGATACTCAACCGCTGAGCCATGCCGGCTGAGCTAAAGTAAGGGTTTTATATATATTATATATAACACATATATATTATATATATAACACATATTATATAGCTGTTAATATGTCTACTGTTGGGCTTATCTAGTGAATTTTTTATGTTATATATTGTATTTTTACCCTCTAAAATTTCCATTTGGTTATTTTTATAGTTTATTTTTACTCCGCTGAGAACTATATTTTCATTTATCTAAAGGGCGTGTTTACCTCACAGAGCATAATTCTAACAGTCTTAACGTTTGTTAATTTCAACATCTGAGTTATCTTGGATTTGGTATCTGTTGAATGTCTTTTCCCTTGGGAATTAGTTACATTTTCTTGATTCTTTGTATGTCAAGTAATTTTGGGTTGTATACTGGATATTTTGAATCTTACATTGTAAGAATCTGGGTCCTGTTAAAAGTCCTCTGGTGGATGACATTTTTTTTAAAAGCAGGCAGTCAGCCTGGTTAGGTTCAGGCTATAAGCTCTAACTTACCTTCTGTGTGCAGTGGTCCCCATGTCAGTTCAAAGCCTTTGCTCTGATACTTTGGGCTTATCCCACATATGCTCTACTCAGGGGTTAGGTTAAGGGGTGTTTTATATAATAGTTTAGTTCTCAAAGTCTTTGCTATGTTGCTTTGGGTCTGTCCCATGCATGCTCAGCTCAGAGGTAAGCCTGGGATTTGTGCTAGTTCATACACAGAATTAACCTCTTCTCCAGCAATCTCCTTTTTGTGATTTCTTCCACACTTCCAACTTTCAGGGGCACCTTTTCTTAGTTGCCTGGCCAGAGTATAGGGCTCCTTGGAGGTTTTCTCATTGTACTGCCTAAGCAAGCTCTGCTGGAGATTTCTCCTCTGATCAATGTTGGGAGAGAAAGTAGCTAAAATATGAGTAACTCACCCCTGTATGACTCACTTCTTGGAGTTTTTACTTCCCTTCTCAATCCACCTGATTTTGCTTACATATCAGACTTCTCAGGTAGTTGCTTTTTATCCCCCCCCCCCGAGGTTGTAGTTGTTCTAACAGTTTTAATGTTAAAAAGAGATAGACTGTAGTTGGCTTATTCCATCTTGGCTAGCACCAGAAATCAGCACATCAATATCTCTATTAGTGAGAGTCTGTGAGTGGTAAACTCTTCTTTGTATGTCAGTAAATGTCTCTATTTTGCCTTTATAATGGTAATTTACCTAGATATAAAATGCTAGGTTCATAATAATTCCCTCTTTTCACTTTGAAAATATCATTCCACTGTCTTCTGGCATCAGTTGGTGGCTGAAGCAAAGTCTGTCGGTTATCTAATTTTCATTTCTTAGTGGTAATACCTTTTTTCTCTTGTGGCTTTTAAGATTCCCTTTACCAGTAACGTCTTACAGTTTCACTCCAGTGTGTCAAAAAAAAAAAAAAAAAAGTGTCCACAAACTTCCATAATGCTCCCTAGAGGGCAGTATTGTCCCTGTTGAGCCCAATAGCACTTCAGAGACAACTCTCTTGACTGAGGTTGCTGTTTGGCCAAAGACTGGGTGGGTTGTGAGATCTGGGTGTAGAACTCTAGCTTCTCATAATCTCGAAGGTTAGACTAATCCTTTTGTAGACAAAATGACATGGATTCCAAAATTTTAAAGTAGGGGTTGTACCCACAGTCTACATAATCCTCATTTCTGGATTTGTAGCCTATTTCTTTCATTGATTCATGGAAATCAGCCTTCATAAAGGTTTTTGCTAACTTCCTTCATCCTTCATTGCTTTGTATTTTGTATTACTTTTAAGATATTTAAATATATTTCAGAGTAATTTAAAGCCACTTAAGGTCATTCATTAGATCCCTTGCACTCCTTCCTTCCTTCTACTGATTATCTATTTATTTATTTAACATTTAATGGAGTTGATATGCCAGGTTCTACTCTAGACCTGAGGACAGAGAGATAAATAAAACCCAGACCTTTTTCTCAAGGTTCCCTCAACCTCTTCAATGCATTAATAATCTAGAAAAAACAGTTTCCTGACAGAACAGAGTTTTAAGGAACACGTGAAGTTGTGTCAGAAAATTCTTTGACTTACATAACTTAATCTCTTCCTTAGGGGGTATGATATTTTTGGTCAGGAGAACTTAATGGTTGTTTCTTAAGCTTCTATAAAACCTGTTCTACTTTCTATGAAATATATTACAGTAATGTTTATTGACCCATGTACAAGGTGGTTGTGAGATATTTTACAATATTTATTGTCAAGTCTCATTCAATAGAGAAAAATTGTTACTGAAAATAGTACTTTTGGGAAATGTTATTTGTCAGGTTGAATTATTTGTTCTATAACATCTTGTGTTAAACCTGAAAGTGATAAACGTATTAAAAATGAACCTGAGTATTTTTTCTTTTATCAGTATTAATAACATCATTAAATATTTGAAGACATTTAGTTTTTGAGCAGAAATAATACAATTATCAATGTAGTTGTATAATTTTATTTTTTTATTTTTATTTATTTTTTGTTAATCCTCACCCAAGGACATTTTTTTCCATTAATTTTTTAGAGAGAGTGGAAGGAAGGGAGGGAGGGAGTGGGAGAGAGAGAGAGAGAAACATTGATGTGAGAGAGACACATTGATTGATTACCTCCTGCACCAACTCCGACCAGGCTGGGGATGGAACCTGCAACCCAGGTATGAGGAATCAAACCCGTGACCCTTTGAGTCTTGTGCCAATGTGCTAACCACTGAGCTGTAGTTATATAATTTTAAAAATTAAATAAGTATTTGTTACTAAATATTAAAAAAAGAAGTGGTTGGTTTAGATTAGGGATATCTTTGTTCATCATAAGTGGTTGTCCAGAGCTTGGACTTCGAATTTCTATTTCATATATTTATTAAAAATACAAAGAATCAAACTATGTATTTAACATAAGTGTGCCTTGTTTGGGGAAATAAACATTGTTAGTGAGAAGCAAATAATTTGTATGGTAATTTGGCCTAAATCAAATTTCTATTAATTGAATGTTGTTCCAAAATTTATTAGAGAAACTTATACATGAAAAAATTCACTTTAAACCATGAAGTACTATATTAAGAAAGAAATATTACAATAATAAGTTAAAGAAATCCTAGGGCTAAAATTATTATGAAGTTATTTCATAGACTTAGTTTACTTAAATGAGCAAGGCCATAGGAGAAAAAATATTAATGAATAAATGTCCCCCTTCAAAGAGGGGAAGAATGAAAAAATATAAAGGAGAGGAGAGCCCTTATTTTCAGATTTATTCACAATTTGGTGTGCAGTCCTCCAGGGGAGAGGACCAGTAGTTCCATTATTTGTAAAAATATTGGGATAAAATCCAAGAAATCAAAGAAAACACTATAATATTAAAATTGAATTGCAAATATTCATATAAACCCATGATTAAATAGTACATAGCTGTCTATTGCTACGTAACAATATTAACACAAACTTAGAGGCTTAACACAAGACACACTTATTCTTTCTCTTTCTGTGGGTCGGGGGTCTGGGCATGACTTAGCTAGATACTCTGCTTCAGGGACTAACAAAGCTTCAGTCGAGGTGTCTGCCTAGGCTCCAGTCACATCTGCTTCCAAGCTCACGTGGTTGTTGGCAGCTTTTCATTCCTTGCAGGCTGCTGGACTGAGGGCCTCAGTTTCTTGCTGGCTCTCAGCCAGAGGCTGCCCTCGGTTCCTTGCCAACTGGCCCTCTCGATAGGCAGCTCACAGCATGGCAGGGGGGATCTTTAAAGGCAGCAAGGGACATAGTGTCCTTGCAAGATCGGCGATAGTCATACATACTATAATCCTATACCGTATGTAACCACGTGCATCCTGTCACCTTTGCCATACACTAGTGACTAGAAGCAAGTCATGGTTCCTCCCACTTTCAGGAGGAGGGGGGCACACAGAAGCATAAACACAGGAGGCAGAGATCATGGGGGCCACCCTAGAGTCTGTCTGCCACAGTATGTGTATTTTTCTAGTTCTGTTGAAATGGTCTAAAAGCAGTGTCACCATTCACTGTAATGTTCAAATAATGAACACTCCTAGTACTCAGGTTGTGGTATCTGAAAACCATTCCCCAGTAAAGGGAAGCTGGGCCTTTTGGAGAAACAGCTTATTCTTGGGCTGGGATAGAAAAAGTACAAGGAAAGCCAGGGATATTTTGTTGGGCTAGAAATCAGTAAAGTTCTCAAAAATCAGTGGAATCATGTTCCACTGGTCGGAGTCATGACACTTAGAACATTATAAAGACTCATGGTGGCAGTGAATTGAAACAGATGGAATCTATGAAAATATATTATTTAGTAATGATGCTCAGAATAAAGTCTGAAAATGTTTATTTGTCACCATTTGAGGCAGCTATTAAATCAACTACTTACTATGTAATTTGGCAATTAATAGTGAAGAATTAAGCATTTTTTTCTGCCTTTCCAGTAGAATCTGTATTTCTTGTAACCAAATATCCCCAATAGATAAGGGGAGCTCTACTTCACAGATGAATGCCAATTAGTAAATGTAGAGAGATGATAGATTTTAAAACGTCATAAACGTTAATGGAGGCTCTAGGGGAGAACCCGTTGCTTGCCCTTTCCAGCCCCTGGGGAGGTTGCTAGCATTCCTTGGCCCTGCCTGCATTGCTCCAGGATCTGCTTCTATCATCACTTCACCTTCTCTGCCTTCTGACTCTCCTGCTTTCCTTTATAAAGACCCTTGTAATTGCATGGGGTCCACGTGGATAATCAAGGATAATCTCCCGATCTCAAGATCCTAGCCCTGGCTGGGTAGCTCAGTTGGTTAGGACATTGCGCCAATATGCCAAGGTTGTGGGTTCAGTTCCTGGTCAGGGCACATACAAGAATCAACCAATGAATACATAAATAAGTGGAACAACAAATCCATGCTCCTCTCACTCTCTAAAATCAATAAGAACAAAGATCCTTACTTAGTCACATCTGCGGAGTCCCTTTTGCCATGTAAAAGGTTCAAGGGATTAGGTCATGGACATCTTTGAGGGGGGCCATTATTCTGTCTACCACAGTATGTGATGTTTTTACTTTTTATCTTTTGTGTATATTTTGTAATTTTATATAATGTGCCTGTATTACTTAAAATGTATAAGTTAATGACCTAGCCGGTTTGGCTCAGTGGTTAGAGTGTCGGCCCATGGACTAAAGGGTCCGGGTTCAATTCCGGCCAAGGGCATGTACCTCAGTTGTAGGCTTGATCCCCGGCCCTGGTTGGGGCACGTGTAGGAGGCAACCCATCGATGTGTCTCTCATACCAATGTCTCTCTCTCTCTCTCCTTTCCACACTCTCTGAAAAGCAATGGAAAAAATATCCTCAAGTGAGGATTTAAAAAAAAAGTATAAGTTAAAAGTGGAAAAAATGTTACAGGCTAATACCAAGTGTCATGAAATATGGTTATTTTCAAACTTTTATCTGGCTCCATATGAAGCTTGAGCTTCACATCCAGTTATTTTCTTGGTTTTTATTTATACTAAATCAGAACATTCAAATTCACAACTGTATGTTGCCAGAAATGGCAGCCAGTGTTCAGTAACTGGGTCAGAGACTTTAGTATATTGGATTGAACAAGGACCCGTAAATTGAGGAGCCATTTCTTCTGTTTTGTGTTGCCCCCAGACATTAAGTGGGTGAAATATCAAGTTCAAATTCTGCAAGGAAGAGTGCTTCACCTTAGGAGAGTGGGTCTCACTCAGGGCAGTACCACCCAAGGGTGTGCTTTGAAAACAGGTGGAGCTACTTCAGTTGTTACAGTGATTGACAGGAATCCCCTGGCAGAGATTTCCTGGCAGTTAATGGGCAGGAGCCAAGAATGTCTTATGTTCTTCAATGCATGTGACATTGTTACAAGGACAGATTTTCCTTCCTCTTACATAATTTTCAGTGTCCCCCTAGACATTCATATATATGTAAAACCTATTTGTAATTGTCAGAGCCTAAACCGAACCTCATTTTGCACATAAACTCCAAGTACTTTCTTCTTTTTCTAAAATTGATTTTTAAAAAAATAAGGAATGCTTTCACAAATTTGCATGTCATTTTAGCACAGGGGCCATGCTTATCTTCTCTGTGTAATTCCAATTTTAGTATATTGCTGCTGAAGCGAGCATAACTCACAGTACTTTTTGCACAGTTTTAATATCCTGGAATTTTCCAGGAACGGAACTACTGTGTAAATTGAAAGGAGTGTGTGTTGTTTTGTTTGGAACTTTACCAAGAATGGTTTAATGGTTTAGAAAATCACACCAATGACATCAATGCCATTTATGGGCTGTGCTGGATAGCTTCCATTTGCCCTTCCAGATTCACTCCCCTCCCCTCTGCCTGCTCTGTGCCCCGGGAAGGGACTGTATCAACAGGTTTCTTGGCCCTCCAGCTTCTGAGCGGGTTCACTCAGAAAGCAAAGACAGGAGATCTGGAACGTGAAAGAAGAGGGGTGTGTGCCACTTAAAATGACAGGTAATAGGTGCTTTCTGACTCACTGAAATATAAAATTGGATGTGACAACAGCATTCCATTAGAAAATGATAACGTTATATATATGATTGTGTCCCAGCTAGTCAGAAGGCACAAGTAAACTGTATGAAGTGTTTTAAACTCCCCTGGTATTAATTGTGACAAGCTAAAGAAAAGTTTAGATATCCTTAAAACGTTCATCATTTTTTTGTGCCATTACTGAGATTTATTTTGCTTATGTTAGACTAATATTATTAAAATCCTATGAAAAGATAAACATAATTGAAAGGGAACCACCATCTTAGGAAATAAATAAAAGACAATACCATTAACAATTTTCTATAGAATTTTCATTTGAAAAAACCCTTTCTCATATAATATTTCCATTAATAATGGGAAAAGAAAGATGAATAAATCTTAAAAAAAACCTCCCATGGTACTTGCTTACTTCTTTCTTAACCCACATTTATGGCTTCCAGAGAGTTCTCTGTGATTGGACAACAGAAAAGCACAGGCCTGGTGTATGCACAGTTTGCTGGCACTGGCTGAAAGTGGATGGCTGCATTCTAGCCCCTGAAAGACAGCGGTGAAGGAAAATGTCCCTAGAAGCAAAACCTTAAGCAGTACGTCTTATTGTTCACGTCACGTGGAAGGAAAGATGGCCTATTTTCTCCCCAGGCGTAATAATGTTGGGAGATGCAATCTGTCACAGCCCCGAGTATCCCCGCTGTTCTTGTCTTGTAGGCCAAGAATGCAAGGCCTGAAGCTCTTTACCTGGGCCACCATCTCTCAAGGCTGTATTTGCAGGGCGCTGCCTTGAGAGAAGGGGTGCTATCTCCTTCTGTGACAGAGAGCAGGTTTCCTATAAAAGATGTGAGTTCAGCCCTGGCCAGTGTGTCTTGGTGGGGCATCATCCCATATACCGAATGGTGGTCGGATTGATTCCTGGTCAAAGCCAATCCATGTTTGCTCTCACATCAATGTTTCTCTCTCCCTCTCTCTCTAAAAATCAATAAAAATATGCCCTAGCCAGTTTGGCTCAGCGGTTAGAGTGTCGATCCGTGGACTGAAGAGTCCCAGGTTCAATTCCAGCCAAGGACACGTACCTCAGTTGCAGGCTCGGTCCCAGTTGGGGCATGTTTAGGAGGCAACCAATCGATGTGTCTCTCTCACATCGATGTTTCTCTCTGTCTCTCCCTCTCCCTTCCACTCTCTCTGAAAAAGCAATGGAAAAAATATCTTCAAGTGAGGATTAAAAAACAAAACAAAAACAAAACAATAAAAATCAATAAAAATATATTTTAAAAAAATATGTGAATTCCCCAAGGCCAGTATTGCTCAGCTGTGATGCAAATCCACATTGGACACATAGTGTGTCCATCTGGGCCCCTCGGCATGGCCTGTGTGGGACTTGGGGAACTGGGGAACCCATGCAAATATGCTGATGATGCTCATACTGCTTACTGTGCTGCTAGCTCCCAGGGAATCAAAACAGGCTAACTTGTTAGCTTGTAAGTAAGAGAAAGCCCTGTACCCTGACAAATATTCGTTACACACTTTGCAGTTGATTTTACAGCTGTTTGGATATTTTGTGACTCGTACCTGATTTTGCCTTGAGGGGTGTGACTCAGAATTATTCCTCTGTAGTTTTGATCCCTTAGGGAAAAATTTTTGTCATTTTTATGTCTGAATGACTTATTTTTTTCTTTGTTCAGGCAAAACTCCACTGGCAGAGGTATCATTGCACATCTGTTGGAAAAAACAGATACGCTTTAATGAGTTCATGAAACTATTTGACAAGTTTCATAGCAAATAGTACTAAGGACCAGGGGTGAATGGATTGCCAATATAATAAATCAGAAATTCAAATATTCATTGTCACTTTTTTCTGTTCTCACTATAGGTGGATAACATTACATGGTCATTTTCCATTGTTTATAATTCTGTTTTGCCCCTTTCCTTTCCATAGTAAGTTTTAATCTTCTTAGATCTGTCTCTATTTCCCTCAGTTCTAAATAATGGCATTTCACCATTTGATCTGGAAACCCACAGGCCCTTCTAACTGCTGAAGTAAGAAATCCCAGCAGTAGCCTTGCCAGTATGGCTCAGTTGGAGCGTTGTCCCCTGCACCAAAAGGTTGTGTTTTAGATCCTGGGGAACACCAGGATCCTCTCTCTTGGAAGGAAGGGAGGGAGGGAGGAAGGAAGGAAAGAAAGAAATCAGCAACAGAATAAGATCATTTTCTTGTTTCTTAAAATGTCCTTGAAAATGTTATGTTTAGCCCTGGCTGGCATGGCTCAGTGGATAGAGCCTGCGCACCAGAGGGTGTTGGGTTCGATTCCTGGTCAGGGCAAATACCTGGGCTGCTGGTCTGATCCCCACCCCCAGTCAGGCGAGTGTGGGAGGCAACCGATGTTTCTCTCTCTCTCTGCCTCCCTCCTCCCCCTCCCTTCCACTCTTTCTAAAAATCAATGGGGAAAATATCCTCACTCTTCGAGTGAGAATTTAAAAACAGAAAAGAAAAGAAAAGAAAAGAAAAGAAAAGAAAAGAAAAGAAAAGAAAAGAAAAGAAAAGAAAAGAAAAGGAAAGAAAAAAGGTTATGTCTGACAAAGGAGTCATGTAAGACATTCAGAAATCAGAACTTATGGCTTGTTCTGTGAACGTAACCTTGGCCTTAAAAAGCTGGTGATTCCTAAAAAGCTATGAATACCTATGAGTTTTAAGAGCTAAGTTAATTGAAAATTTATGTGCACATAAAAACTTGTATGCAAATGTTTATAGCAGCTTTATTAATCAAAAACTGGAAAAGACCAGATGTCCTTCAGCAGGTAAATGATAAACAAACTGGTACCTGCATACAATGGAACACTAGTCCGCGATAAGAAGGGAAGATCTATTGATTCACTCAGCAACGTGAATGAATCTTTTTTTAGTGGTAAAATGTATATAACATAAGCATAGATGAATCATTTTTTGTTGTTGATTTTTTAAACCCTCACCTGAGGATATTTTTTCCATTGCTTTTCAGAAAGAATAGAAGGGGGGGGAGAGAGAGAGAGAGAGAGAGAGAGAGAGAGAGAGAGAGATTGGTTGCCTCCCTGCAGGGGCCCCAGTCGAGCCTGCAACCGAGGTATGTGCCCTTGGCCGAAATCAAACCTGGGACCCTTCAGTCCACGGGCCGACGCTCCAACCACTGAGCAACGGGCTAGGGCCACATGGATGAATCTTAAATGCATTTTGTCAAATGAAAGAAGCCAGACTCCAAAGACCCAAAAGTATTACATGATTCCATTAATGTGACATTTTGGAAATGGCAAAGCTATAGGGATGTGTATTAGTTTCCTGTCACTGCTGTAAAACATTACCACAAACTTGGTGGCTTACAACAACACAAATGCACTTTCTTACAGTTCTGGAGACCAGGAATCTGAAATCAGTTTCACTAGGCTGGAGTCAAAGTGTTGCAGGGCTGGTTCCTTCTGGAGGCCCGAGGGGAAAATTCGTTTCCTTCACTTTTCTAGCTTCTGGGAGCCACCTGCGTTCATTCCTTAGTTCTTGACTTTCCCCACATCACTCCAACCTCTGGCTTCCATCCTCATGTCTCCTCCTACCTCCTTTGACTTTCTTACAGCTCTCTCTTAAGGACCCTTGTGATTACATTTAAGACCCACCTGGATAATCCAGGATAATCTCCCCATCGTGAGATCCTTAACTTAATCACATCTGCAAAGTCCCTTTTGCAGGGATGTAACATACGTCGGTTGTTGGGATTAGGACCTGGATCTTTTGGGGTCATTATTCAGTCTCCCATAGGACACAGGGCAGAAAGTAGATCATTGGTTGCCAGGGATCGGGATGGGGGGGGGAAGGGGAGGAGGAAGAGAAGGATCGATGAGTACATAATGCGTTGCACAAGGGTGGCGATGGACATATGTCTCTACAGTGGTCAAAACCTGTAAGATGATACACCACCAAGAATGAACTTTACTCTGTGCCAATTTAAAAAAATCAACCTGGTTGTCAGTGATACCAAGATGGAATGCAGAGTGTGACAAATGAATCTAATCATGTTAAAAAAATGTGTGCTGTAAGGTCAGAAGAGGGTAGGGAAACTTTGAAAGAGAGTTTTCAAGCTCAGAGATACAGAGAACAGATTGATGGTTGCCAGAGGCAGGGATTGGGGGTGGGGGAAATGGGTGAAGGTGGTCAAAGTTACAAACTTTTGCTTATAAAAAGAATAAATCATGGGGATGTAATGTACAGCATGGCAACTATAGTTAATAATACTGTATTGCATATATGAAAGCTGCTAAGAGAATCCTAAAACACCAATCAGAAAGAATATATGCAGCCCTATGTTCATAGCAGCATTATTTACAATAGCTAAGATCTGGAAACAGCCCAAGTGCCCATCAGTAGATGAGTGGATAAAAAAGCTGTGGGACATTTACACCATGGAATACTACGCAGCTGTAAAGAAGAAGGAGCTCTTACACTTTTTTACAGTATGGAGGGACCTGGAGAGTATTATGCTGAGTGAAATAAGCCAGGCAGAGAAAGACAAACATCACATGATCTCACTCATATGTGGAATCTAATGAACAAAAAACCTGATGAACAAAATGGAACCAGAAGCTTGGATACATGGAACAGACTGACAGATGCCAGAGGGGAGGGGTGGGGGTGACTGGATAAAGAGGGTGAAGGGATTAGCTAAAGAACATAAATGCATATCCTATGGACATAGACAAGAGTTTGGTAAAGGGGGGGGGAGGAGGCAGTGGGTGGAGGTGGGCAAGGGGGGGGAATGGGGGACATCTGCAATAGTGTCAACATTAAACATTTAAAAAAATAATTCTGTAACTATGTACGATAACGGATGTTAGACTTATTGTGGTGATCATTTCACATATAAAACCATCAAACCGTTATGTTGTATACCTGACACTAATATAATGTTATATGTCACTTATAGCTAAATAAAAAAGACAGTGCTTTGACTGGATAACCTAAGGCTAAGGACAAAAAGAACTGTACATAAATACTGTATTCTAGTTGGTAGATGCAGAAATATAGCTATGTACGTATACGTGGGGTAGTATACTTAGATATATTTCCTGGTTCTGACTATTGAGATGCCCCAGAAGCAGTGACACCTCAGCAGCAAAGAGCACACATCCAGATCTTTGTTTCTAAATACCATTCTCAATAAATGGAACCAGGGCCCCTTGAAGAAATGGCTGATTCTGGGGCCGGGGCAGGGAAGAGACGTGGAGCCTGCACCTGGCCTCTCCAGACCCCTGCTGTGAGTCACATGCTGCGATGTTTATTCTGATTTTCAGGCTCTTGCTATAATGTGTCCTTTCCCTTTAACAAACTACATTTCAAAGCTTTGTCCTTTTGGGTCCCTTCTTCAGCAACTGAACCCTGTTTAAGTGCCACTGTGAGTGCAGCTGTATATTCTAGTCTTATAAATGTTCCATGGGCACTAGGGAAAAAAAAGGGATATTGTCTAGTATGCATGTTTGTTTCCAGAAAGCTATTAAGCAAGATTTATTAGTCATATTATTAAATGATCCTCTATCCTTCATATTTTGGCTTTATAAATGTCAATGTCACTTTTTAATGTCAAATTCTACTAATGTAAATATTTACATTTTTTATTTCTCTTAATGTGCATTTGTTTTATGTTTCCCCTTTCTTTACCTTAATTTTTTTTGTTTTGTGATTTATTTAAATAATATGAAATTCACATTTTAAAATATATTTTTTAAATTTATTTTTAATTATAGTTGACATACAGTATTATATTAACATAGTGATTCAACATTTATATACCTTACAAAGTGATCACCACAATAAGCCTAGTAACCATCTGTCCCTGTACATAGTTACTACAATATTGTTGACTCTATTTCCTATGCTGTATATTACATCCCCATGACTTATTTTATAACTGGAAGTGTGTACTTAATCCCGTCACCTTTTCTGTACAAACCCCCATCTTCCCTCCCCTCTGGCAACCATCAGTTTGTTCTCTGTATCTATGAGTTTGTTTCTTGGTTTGTTTTTTAGATTCCACATATAAGTGAAATTATATGGTATTTGTCTTTCTCTGTCTGACTTATTTCACTTAACATAATATTCTCTAGGTCCATCCATGTTGTCCAATATAAGATTGAATTCTTAATCCAATCTGTGAATCTTCATTTTTAATAGGGGAGTAGATTCCTTTTATATTTATCATGATCACTAATACATTTGTTTCATTATTTATGTCATATTTTTCTATGCTATTTTTAGTGTTTCCTTATCATTTTTATTTATTTTATGATTTAAATTTTTTTTTCCCCCTTTGACTGTTTGCTTTTATCTAATTCATTTCTTTGGAAGGCATATATACTTTTTGATACTGCTCAGTGTGACTTTAAGCTTTTCAAAAGCATTCTGTGGATCTGGGGGAGGGAATGTACACAGTATTTTTTTTTTTTAAATCCTCACCTGAGGAGTGAGAATATTTTTTCCATTGATATTTATTTATTTATTTATTTAATCTTCACCCGAGGATATTTTTGTGTTGCTTTTCAGAGAGAGTGGAAGGGAGGGAGAAAGAGAGCTAGAAACATCAATGTGAGAGAGACACATCAATTAGTTACCTCCAATGCACATGCCCGGACTGGGGCCGAGCCTGCAACCCTTTCCCTTGGCTGAAATCAAATCCGGGACCCATCAGTCCACAGGCCTATGCTCTAACCACTGAGCCAAACCTGCTAGGGCTCCATTAACTTTTAGAGAGAGTAGAAGGGAGGGGGGAGGAGGAGAGAGAGTAGAGAGAGAGAGACGTCAATGTGAGAAAGACACATCGATTGGTTGCCTTCCACACATGCCCTGACTGGGGGGCGGGGATCCAACCTGCACCCCAGGTACATGCCCTTGACTGGGGTTCGAACCTGAGACCCTCCAGTGCACAGGCCAACACACCACTGAGCCATGCTGGCCAGAGCTGTACATAGTCTTTTAATAGCAAGAAAGCAGTGAACGACTGTCAGGGTCATGTCAAAAGGAGTCAGGAGCCAACTTAAAGAAGTTTCCATTAGCCATAGTTGGGATAATTTGAGCACCAATAAAAATAATTGCAGTGGATTGAAACACATGAAAAATGTTTGAATCATGAGTTTAAAATGCTACCAAACATATTTTTCACTTTAAAAAAAAAAACCAAACCCATTGAGGTAACTGACTTCCAAAATGTTGGGGTCAGGAGGGTAGTAGAGATACTCTCCCCAGTAAAAGAACCATTTAACTGGTGAAAATTATTTTAAAAACCCAACCATTTAAAGTCTCTGGAATTTGTTCCAAGGACATACAGCGAATAGAAACATTCATTCAAGAAAATCTCCTGCTAGACCTTGTAAGAACAATGGGAGTGTGTACCATTTGAGCCCCAGTCTGTTTCCCACTGCCCAGCTCAGTGTGATGGAAACTCTATTCTTGGAAGATGCAGCCAAGAAGATGGGGCTCCCTCTTCCTGCCAGCTGCGAGTCTTAGACTATGGGTTCACTCCAGGAAGGACAAACCAGCAGCATCTCTCATCTCTCATCAGCTCTGTGTTGCAGAAGCTTCATCCAGGCAGGTGCAGGGCAGAGGATTGGAGCTCCCTCCCCTGCCCACTCTCCACAATAGGACAAAAATTCTACTACACGTGCGACAGGCTGTGGTACTGGGTCCCGCCTGATCGCCCCTGTTCCAGCTTGCTCACAGGGCAGAGGTTCCATATTGGAAGAGGCAAGAGAAGACCCAGGCCGATTATCCCTGCCCAGTTCCCCTCTTGTAAAACAGATGTGTCACTCTGGGAGAAGTGGGACACCATCTTCCCCTCCCCCCAGCTCAGGTGTAGTAGTGCAGAGGTTCTCTTAGAACTTACAACAGGGCCTGTCACACGGTATGTGTTTAATATTTGTTAGCTATTATTGTGAAAGAGTTTGGCAGAGTGTATGAATCTTTGATTATAATCTTTTTCTCTAAAAAAGTCTAGCCGCTGCTCCATTTTCTTCTTTTTTATCTTTATTGTTGAAAGTATTACAGCTGTCCCCTTTTTTTTCCCCATTAACTCCCTCCCCTCTGCTCATGCCCCCTCCCCAAGCCTTCATCACATTACTTTCTGTGTCCGTGGGTTACGCATATGACGGTCTGTTGCATGCTTCAACGTCTTTGGGTCTATTTTGTTCATCAGTTTATTTTGTCCATTAGCTTCTTTTTTTAAAAAAAAAAAATATTTTTTTAATTGATTTCAGAGAGAGAAAGGGAGAGGGAGAGAGAAATAGAAACATCAATGATGAAACAGAGTCATTGATCTGCTGCCTCCTGCACGCTCCCTGCTGGGGATCAAGCCTGCAACCCAGGTAAGTGCCCTGACCAGGAATTGAACCACGATCTCCTGGATCATAGCTCAACTGCTGAGTCACTGCCGGCCAGGCCATTAGCTTCGTCTTAAAGAAGACCCTTCAGCATTTCCTGTAATACTGGTTTGGTGGTGATGAACTCCTTTAGCTTTTTCTTGTCTGAGAAGCTCTTTATCGGACCTTCAATTCTAAATGATAGCTTTGCTGGGTAGAGTAATCTTGGTTGTAGTTCCATGTTTTTCATCACTTTGAATATTTCTTGCCACTCCCTTCTGGTCTGCAAAGTTTCTGTTGAGAAATCAGATGACAGTCGTATGGGTGCTTCCTTGTAGGGAACTAATTGCTTTTCTCTTGCTGCTTTTAAGATTCTCTCTTTGTCTTTAACCTTTCGCATTTTAATTATGATATGTCTTGCTGAGGGCCTCTTTGGGTTCATCTTGTTTGGGACTCTCTATACTTCCTGGGGTTGTAAGTCTATTTTTTTCACCAGGTAGGGGAAGTTTTCTATCACTTTTTCAAATAGATTTTCAATTTCTTGCTCCCTCTTTTCCTTCCATCATCCCCATTATGCGATTGTTGGTTTGCTTGAAGTTGTCCCAGAGGCTTCATACACTATCTTCATATTTTTGGATTCTTTTCTGTTTTTGCTCTTCTGATGGGGTGTTTTTTGCTTCCTCATAGTCCAAAGCACTGATTTGATTCTTGGCGTCCTCTACTCTACTGTTGATTCCCTGTAAATTATTCTTTGTTTCAGTTAGCATATGCTTCATTTCTGACTGTTGTTTTTTTTATGTTGTTGATGTTTTCACTAATTTCCTTGAAATTCTCATTAAATTCCTTGAAATTCTCACTAAATTCCTTGAACTTCTTATTAAGTTCCTTGAGCATCCTCATGACCATTGTTTTGAACTCTGTATCTATTAGTTTGCTTGCTCTCATTTCATTTAATTCTTTTTCTGGAGATTTCTTCTGTTCTTTTATTTGTAACATGTTTCTTTGTCTCTGCATTTTGCCTGCTTCCCTGTGTTTGTTTCTATGTATTAGGTAGAGCTGCTATGTCTCCTGGAATTGGTAGAGTGGCCTTGTGCAGTAGGTGTCCTGTAGGGCCCAGTGGCTCAGCCTCCCTAGTCACCTGAACTGGGCACCCTAGGTACTCTCTGTGTGGGCTGTGTTCACTGTCCTGTTGTAGTTGAACCTTGATTGCTGTTGGTGTAACTTGGAGGAATTGACCCCCAGGCCAATCATCTGTGAGGACCAGCTATGACTACAACAGAAGAGCTGCTATGCAGGAAATGCCCCTATGGAGCAGGATTTGCTTCAGTGGGGCTTTGGTGCTCAGCGAGGCCACCTCTTGAGTGTGTCACTCGTGGATGTGGTAGGGTTGTAATCTGGCATGGTCTGAACTTTACCACTGGTGCATTGTCTCTGGGGTCTCCTGGGAGGTACACAGTGCGCTACTGCCTGTGCCTGGCCCAGGGCCACCCAGCATGAGCTATACAGCAAACCATAATTGGCTGCTACTTGTGTTGCGCTTGGAGGTGCCCAGGAGAGACCAAGCTATGAACCAAAGTGGGATACTGCTAGTGCCGGGCCTGAGGCCACTTATCAAGAAGTATGGGGAACACTGAGGCCAGCTTCTACTTAAGAGATTTTAAGAAAATCCCAGGCACGAGGCAAGAGAGGCCAGTTACATGGAAAAGCCACTGGAAGTGGTTTGGATGAGCCTGCAAGTAGGGAGGGGCGGGGTCTCAGGGAATTACCAGGGCGGGGTGAAAAGTGTGAGCCAGGTTGATGGAGATTCAGATATGGTGCTAGCTCCGTCTGGGAAGGCTCATCAAAGGAGCAATGGCCTCTGCCAGCACTTCTGACTTGGAGAAAGCTGCCCCTTCAGCTATCGCCCTGATTCCAGGCAAGTTAATTCCTCCCCAAATGTCCCAGGTGCCTTTCAAGGTGCTGCCCAGCACTAGAGCCCAGAGGGAGTGAGTCTGAGTGAGTCCGTGCTGGGCCCTTTAAGAGGAACTGCCTGGGACTCCCACAGCCTCCCCGTCCCTCAGCCACAGTCCTCTCTGGTTTTTATAGCCTGAAATTGTGGGGCTTCTCTTCCCAGCCCTGGAGCCCTGGGCTGGGGGGCCTGTTGTGGGGCTGGGACCCCTCACTCCTCCGGGAAACCCCCACTGCCCAGATGTCCTCCCGGGTTTAAACTGCCCTATGTGGGTGTCAGACCAGCTGGTTCTGCAATTCTGCCTCGAGTCTCCACCCCTCTTGATGTGCTTTTTTAATGCCCTAGTTATAGGACTTTCGTTCAGCTAGATTTCAGGTAGTTCTGAATGATGGTTGTTCTGTATTTTAGTTGTAATTTTGGTGTGGTGGTGGGAGGAAGTGAGTACCATGTTTACCTATGCCGCCATCTTGACCGAAACTCGCTCCATTTTCTTCTGAAAGCTGATGTTGCAGAGACGTCTGAAACCAAACGGTCTTTGTTGCCTTATAGCATAGTGGTTAAGAGTGCTCATCGAACTGCCTTGGTTTGAATCCTCGCCTCCTCAATGTATACTGGATGTATGACCTTGGGCAAGTCACTAGGCCTCTCCAATCCTTGCTCTCATCATCTGTACAGTGGGGCAACTCATAGACCTCCCTGTCGCGGACCCTTTGCATTTGTTGGCCAAACCTCTCTTTTATTTGTTTATTTTCTCTCTCCACCCTTTTAATTCTGCCCTGGCCAGTTATCTTGCTCCATTCTCTTGGCCACCATCATGGACCCAAGGGCGAGCACATAGCATAAAGACAACTGGAGACCTTCTATAGTGAAACCAGGAGAGACTCCATCTCTTTCTTCTGGGGTTACTGAGCCAGGATAATGTGAGCCGGAGCTGCCTGTGCCACGTCTGGAGGAAGCCTGTCTGCCCCCAGAAGGATGGAAAGAGCTGAGGCAGCTGGAGAGCAAAGGGATCCTGGCCACATGGTTCGAGTCCCTGAATCTGGTCACCTTATTGTTATCATTATAGTTAGCTAGTTATTAATATTAATAATAAGAAGAGAGCAAAGGGAAGACCAGACATTATAAGCATGGCCATCTGGGCAGCTTCACCAGGAAGCTACAACTGCACACTCCCCAGGAAACCACTGGTCTGTTCCCTGCAGATCACTGGGGGAAGGGATGGAACAAAGGGGGAGATGGGCGGATGTGCAGTGAAGACAGGGTGACGTAGGGAAGGTGCTTGCCTGTCAGTGTAGCTTGAAAAAAGGATCATTTGCTAGAAGGGTGGACCCCAATGCAAGTCTGAGATAATGTGGGAATATAGTTTTCTCTCTTTTGTGCTCTTGCACACTTGCTCCTCTCTCGGTCCGTGACCTGCACTTACCCATCCTCTCATCATAGCCATGTGGCCTTAGCAGCCGCATGGCTCAGGGCCCTGCAGACTCTACATGCAGGATGCAGGATGCTGGACTGGACTGTGCTTTAACATGGAGTGGGAACTCTGGACACTGGCCTTTATTCTGGCCCTGCTGAAGACAAGATTGGACTTTTTCCATGGTGGAATGAAGGGAAATGCGCCATTGGGGACCCAGGGGTTTAATTCTGTGAAAATAAAGATCACTCATCCTCCTGTGCAAGTGCAAATCTCAGGAAATTCATTTCCATGCAACATCGCAAGAACACCTCCACTGGTAACAGGCGGGGATGCAGAGGACACCCCACCAATAACATGATGAGATCTAAAGGAGAGAATGCATGTAAAGCACCGAGTAGTGTGCAGAACAAGTGATTTGTTTTCTCTTGTCTTGGTGATTGCAGCTTGTCTTTTTTTTGTAGCTAAAAATTGTTGCCAAGTGTGTGTAGATAGTGAATTTTCCCTGAAATGGGGTAAGTTCTTTCAATCTACACAGAGATTTCCCTTAAATTTAGAAACCTTTTTCTAAAACATCTTTCATCATGTAGCTCTTGGCCGGGAACATCACGCACCTGTAATTTGTTGTTCTTTGTCCTCGTATGTGTCATCTCTCTCATCACTTTCTCTCTCCTCCACATCTGAACATTGAGTTCCTGGGGGCATGGACGTGGGCGATCCAGTGTCAATGCCAGGAGCTGCCGACTCGTTGTCTTCTCAGCCCTCCTGGGCCATGTCATGCCCACAGGAGGACTCTAAGCCACTGGCTGCCACAGGCCAGCCCCCAAAGGGTTTCTGCTTATCCATGTCCCACTGCCTTTCTAGCAGCAGTGCCAACAGGTATTTGCGCTACAGAATTTCTCAGCAACAGACTTCATGCAGAGTCAGGGTGGGGGGCAACAGCTCTGCAGGGGTGCAGAGAGCCCCGCTTCCTCAGCATGGCCCTGGAGCTCCTTGGAAGTGCAGGCCCTGGGGCCCCATCCTGCATCAGAAGGAGCATTTTCACAGCATCCCCAGGGGGCCTGTGTGCCCATTAAAGTTCGAGAAGCTCTGCTCCAGAGCCCAGGCTCAGTTTGAACCTTTTACTGATAATTCTTTTCTTTGGTTCTCTCACAAAAATCATTCTTTTCAGCAAAAACCTTCCCCAAGTGACTCCTCACCAGACCAGACCATGTAATGCTGTCACTTGACCACTTCCTTAATTTTCATGTGAATTTTCCCTCAATACAGTGCTATGACCATAGAGGGGGGCTCCATTGCCGGGGCACCTAGGAGTCCTGTGCACAGTTCACACTTTATAGAAACCTTGATTTCAGTCAGTCAGATTCCTGCTGTGTCCTTGGCTTGCCTCACCTTTTTGAGAATTACGAAACTTTCCACATTTCTGCCAGCTGCTTCTTCCTGTTTTGCTCTCAATTTGGGTTGTTTCTATTTGCTTGATGTCTGTATGCAAAAACAAATAAAAAACATTTGTGGTTCATGTAAACACAGAGCACAATTCAAATTTATTCCATATGAGATTCTCTGACGGATTGTTGTGTCCTTAACTGGTGAGAACATTTTTGCCTTAAACTGTAATGTTTAATTATCGCTCCTTTGAGCATATTTATTTAACCATTTTGGGGTGAAAAGTCATTGTAATACTGAAAATAATTGCAATAATGAAAAATCATTAAAAAGGAGTCTTTGTTTAAAATATGGTAGAATTTTCAAGAGCTGCTTTAACAAATATTACTAACTGAGAGGTCACTCTGTAAGATAGTTATGCTCTTGGCAAAAATTAAAAAGTATGAGCACATCAAGAATTGGCGAAGGAATGGGAAGTTGGGAATTCTCTTTTGCTGGAGGGAATGTATATTAGTATAGTCATTTTGGAGAGTTATATTGAAAATGTGCCATATCCAGCAATTTTACTCCTTTATACTCCAAGAGAAACTCTTGTAAATGTGAGCAAAGAGGCACTTACCAGGATGTCCTAATATTTCTTATAGTATCATTGGTATGTGCCAGGCATGTGTATCACCTGGGCTCCTGGTTAAATTGCAGATTCCTGAGCTTTATCCCAGACCTACAAAAAACCCCAGCATTTGTAGGATTCGAGGCCCAGAAATCTGCATCTTTAGCAAGGCAAATTTGAAAACCATTGCAGTTTTCTTAATTTCTAGTTTTATTGATTTTATTGCTTATTTATATTAATTGTTTTGAAAATAAGTGGTTATAAGGTCCAAAGAAAAGTGAGAAAGGAAGCAACTAATATCTGTAGCACTTGCCCCACTCCAAAGATGCTTTGAAATTTGAAGGTATTTTTTAATCTTTGTATATTTATTGTTTTTTTTCTTAGCCTTGCTATGGAAAATTTCAAATATACTGTTATTGGAGCAATGCATGGATGGTCTTTTTCCGTTGCTAGTGGGCTTGGGGTTCTTGGAATAAGCATTTCTGAAGGCCCCCATGGGAGGGTGAGATGTGGTAGAAAGTTTTGTTTGCGTGGAATTAAATCCCTCGGTTTGCAAAGTCCTATTTCCTTAATCCAGTCCTGGAAGAGGTGCAGCTGGGGATTCAGTAGAGCGAGAAGCAACATCCAGAGTTTCCGTTCCATGGTGGAGCTGGGTCCTGGTTAGCATCAGGCTAGTTGCAGTCCGTTAGTCCACAGTGTAGGGTCCACATGGCTGTGGGCCATGTGGGTGAGTGCAGGGGAGCCAAGAGAGTGCGCCCCCTGCAACAAGAGTCCCAAGAGTCCCCAAAACACAAGAGAGCAAAAGCAAGAGCACAAGAGTGAGAACTCCTTTGTTTAGGAGATTAAATATTTTAAATCTTTCCACTCTTGCAGTGGCCACGCCTACTCTGGCTATGACCTGTTCCCAGGTGAGACTGACAGGCAAGAACCTTCCCTATGTCACCCAGACTTTACTGGGCATGCTGTTCTTCCCCTATCCAGTCCCTGCCCCCAGTGATCTGCGGGGAGTGTTAAACTGCAGCTTCCTGGCAAACCTGTACAAATGGCATGCCCATTAATATTCGGCCTTCCCTTTGCTCCTTCCCAGTTATTCATAACTAGGGTTAACTACAATGGTATCAGTATAACCAGAGGGAAAGGGGGGCGGGGGGACTTAGAAGAGGGTAAGGGGGATAAATGGTAATGGAAAGTGATGGGATGGTCAACACACAATACAATGTACAGATGTTGAGTTATAGAGTTGTGAACCTGAAGCCTATATAATTTTATTCACCAGTGTCACCCCAATAAATTCAATAAAAAAGTAAAAAAACAACAAAAAAAGAAAATTTCAAATATACACAAAACTAGAATAATACATGAACCCCTCATGTGCCCATCATCCAGCTTCAACAATTGTCTGCTCATGGCCAGTCTTGTTTCAGTTACATCCCCCACCCACTGCACCCTCAACCCCTGTTCTGCCGGGACTCTCCCATATTATTTTGAAGGCCATCTCTGATAGCATACCATTTTATCTGTAAATAGTTTGATAATGTATCTCTAAACCATATGGACTTTTTTAAAGATATAATCACACTATCATTATACCTGAACCAAATTAACAATAATTTGTTTATATCAGCCTATATCTTGTCATTGTTGACAACAATCCAATTAGTGTTCCCATTTCAATTGTCTCATCATTTATTTACACTTGCTTGAATCAAGATGGAAATAAAGTTAATATACAGCAATTGATTGATATGCCTTTTAAGTCTTTTCTCATCTATTGGTTTCCCCTCCAATTCTTTTCTCTTAATTTATTTGTTGAAGAAAGCAGGTCCCAGAATTTCCCACCATCTTGATTTAGTTGATTGCATCCTTGTGGTTTCATTGATATGCTTCTCTGTCCCCTGTATTTCCTGTAAATTGGCAGTTAGAGCTAGAGGGTTGATCAGGTTCAGGTTTGATTTTTCTCGGCTAGTGGTGTTAATGGGTTGGAGAGGGCCTCATCTCCCCTGCTTGCTAGCGGGGGTGGAATTCTTGTGATATCCAGAGAAAAGGAACTTTCTAAGACTGGCATGGGAGGCTGAGATGTAGTAGAAAGCTTTATTTCTGTGGAATTACATCCCTGGGTTTCCAGAGCCCCATTTCCTTTAGTCCAGTTATAAAAGAAGTATAGCTGGGGCTTCACTAGAGCTAAAATCAGAGCCAGTGTCCAGAGTTTCCTTCCCATGTTGGAGCAGGGTCCAGTCCGGCACTGGGCTAGCTTAGCTTGTGTTTCCTGCTGCAGCCCATCAGTCCATTGTGTGTGGGGCCAATGCAAGGAAGCGGAGCAAAAAAAGAGCCCCACAAGCCAGGAGTGAAGCACAAGAGAGCAACAAGAGAGGAAGCTCTCTTGTTTAGGGGATTATGTATACTGGCCAACCGTCTCTGTTCCCAGGTTCACGTGACTGACAGGCAAGTACCTTCCCTGTGTCCCCCCAACTTTACTGGGCATGCATCTGTTTTCCCTTTGTTGGATCCCTTCCCCCAGTGTTTTGCAGGGAATAGGTTGGTGGTTCCCTGGGGAGCGCAAAGTTGCAGCTTCTTAGTGAAGCTGCCCAAATGACGTTTATACTGTCTGGCCTTCCCCCTTTGCTCCTTTCCTATTATTAAAACTAACTAATTAAAATGGTATCAGTCGTATTGTGTACTTCCATCATGAGGCATATGCCTGGTGGTCACTCTGCTTAGCAGTCATTGATGGTTGTTGCCTAGATCCATTGAGTCATTAGGGGTTGCAAAATGGTGATATTCTAACTCTATCAAGCCTTCATGTATTAGTTGAAATACTTCTATTAAAAGAAAATTCCCTACATCAACTATGTGTTTAGCCTGAGGAGCAGTTTATACGGGATACGTGCCTGATCTTTCCCTTTACTAGTTTTCAAAATAATGAATTGATTCTCTAGCATTCTCCAAAGGTGATCATTAAAAAAAAATCAAGACATAATTCACATGCCATAAAATCCACCCTTCCGAAGTATACAATTCACTAATTTCTAGTGTATTCACAAAGCTGTGCAACCATCACCAGTAGTCAATCATTTAAAAAATACTTTTATTGATATTTGAGAGAGAAGAAGGAAGAGGGAGAGAAAGAGAAACATCGATGTGAGAGTGAAACATCAATCAGCTGTCTCCTGCATACCCCTTACTGGCAATTGAGCCTGCAACCCGAGCACATGCCCTGACTGAGAATCAAACCAGCAACCTTTAGGTGCAAGGGACGACGCCCAACCAACTGAGCCACACCAGCCAGGGCTAGTTAATCATTTTTAAAAATCCCATTATAAACTCACCAACCTACTTGATGCGTTTCAATCCATAGCAATTATTCTTTTGACATTCAAAATTTTCAATCTTAGCCAACTGGCAACTCTTTAAACTGGCTCCTGAGACCTTTTGACACACCCCTAGTAAGCTTTTTGTTATGAGAAGATATCCCTGGTTCATCGTGTTCTTTTCGGCTCTAGCCCAGGATTCAGTCATTTCTCTCAGAACTGTGGTTCCTCTAGTAGAAAATTGTATATAGAGGCAACAATCTGGACACCCAGCATGCTCATTATTACTGGTCATTGTTTCTAGGCCTCACATATTGATTTTCACCTCTTCAGTGGAGCTAGTTTGTTTGCTGTGTCCTGTGATTTATAATCCATGAAGAACTTGGCTGTTGGTGATTTTCAGGAATTAAACAATGTCTTATTCAACTAATGACTCGTGTGAAAAATACTGTTTGAAAATCACCTAATTGTCAGTCATTGTTTATTTTAAAATTATTTCCCTTGGGGAGAGTGTGTGGCTTAAAGACTCAGATTAAAAATTCTTACTTCGCCTTAATTATAGCCAGCTGAATTCCAACATGATGCAACTTGCTCATGTTAAGATAGGTGCATATAAGATGACTTAAGTGTCAAGTATCAGATAAACGGTTAATTTTTATGGGGTGTTCAATAAAATTAGGGCCTTCTTAGGGGAAATTATTTTTTAACCTTTGGGATATAAATTAATTACCACAACATTATTCAAGGTCTATATTTTCTCATAAACCAATAACTTACTGCCTCCTATTTGGATTTCCAGCAGTCAGTGATGTGGAGTGAAAATCAACAGTGTTTTTTCTTCTTTTTTCTAACAGCTTCTTTTCTGACTAATCTTTCTCAGGAAAAATGATTGAAAGGCCTTGTATTATTTCTGGCTCAAGGACCTATAAACATGTCAGGGATTTTTTGTTAAGTTATTAAAACACTGTCAACCCCTTGAGTAGATGCTTTTAACTATCCGATATACATTAACAGCTCTGAAGGAACAAATAAATATTAGCATCTAACCAAAATCCCTTGACTGCTTTGTAACCAACTATTTTGTATTCGCAGCACATGCCTTTGAAGTGTTCTGCTCTCAATCTCCCTAAATCAAATTTCCCTTTATTGTGTTTATTTAAGTGAGAAAATGGAAGCACTTTAGAATGTTTTTATTCTGCCATAGGTAACCTACTTATTCAGAGTTCCCCAAGGGCAAGAACATCTTTTTTTCCCCTGTGCCCAGAATTCTATAGGTCATTAATACTAAAACAATGAACAAGTGTATCAGTGCAAGTAGGCTGTAGTAGGTCCTCTAAGTGCAAGGTGTCAGGTTAATCACCCTGTGCTTCATTACCAAACTCTTTCAGTGATCTTAGGCGTCCTCAAGGTCCTACTGTGAATATTTTCATCAACTTTATTTTGTACTTTATTATAACACTGGATGATTTCTAAATTTTTAAAATTGATTTGAGAAAGGGAGAGAGAGAGAGAGACAGACAGACGTAGATTTGTTGTTCCACTTATTTATGCATTCATTGGTTGATGTTTGTATGTATCCTGACCAGGGATCGAACCCGCAACCTTGGCATATTGGGAGGGCGCCCTAACCGAGTTATACAGCCAGGACAACATAGAATGATTTCTGATCTCTACTGTTCACACTTCCTTTGTGCCTTCACTTTATCATAAGTATTTTATATTAAGGGTATTTCTAGTGAAATGATTTTTATCATACACTGTTCTTTACAGCTTTCCATAAATGGATTTGAAATAGAAGTTACGTTCCCTTTTTTGAAAATGAAAAAAAAGTATAGTTGACCTCATCTGCATAATCATCTATGGAATAATTTTTGTTGGACTTCAGTAAAAGTTTATGTAATGTAACTAATAGAAATAGGCTTTCCTTTCCTTGTTTCCCATCAAAGTTAACAGTCTTTATGCACGAAAAGTAATGGCAAAGGGCTCTTTAAAAGTATTGATACCTAAACTACTTCTGGTCTTTTAAGTTGAGGAAACCTTTTTTTCATTTGTGCTCCTTGACAGTCTTTTAAGTGCTTTATACTGGTGGACTTAGAAGTATTTGATGATAATTATGGAAGAACTAACAAGGATGCTGACATTAGGTTTTTGTGTTCATGCTGCTTACAGTTGCATGGCTGATGAGACCCCATTCTTGACATACCATAGCATTAAATGGAGGTACTTGGAAGGTACCGAAACGCTGGTAGTCAGTTTTTTGAAGTTACATTAGTGTGAGTATACAAGCTATTTCTCATTTTTTCTCACTTAGTTTTATTTACCTTTCTGTGAGTAGAGTCTATATCCTAGCCTGATGGGGTTTTCAAAAATGATAAAGACATGCTGTTTATCATTTTTGAAAGGAAATTTAATCACTTGAAAAAAATCAGAGCTGAAGCCTTGAGGGGAAAATCGCCATCCAGTACATTCTCAGAGATTTCTTCTTATTGTATCTTTGGTTTGTAAGATGTCCGAAGGAAAGGACAACTTGCATTCTGGGAGTTTAAAAAAGTTATGACAGGAAACAAATATATGGCTTCTGTATTTAAAGAGATTTTACACTAGGATGCTATTTGTTTTGAAAATTTTGTGTTCTGTACTGTTTAAAATGTTTTTATCTAACATTTAGTGAACTGAAGAAATGAAGCACGTCAGATTCCTGATTAAAGACCACACTATTTACCATTTAATTAGTAACTTTTCAACATAGTTTGGGTCCCAAGTTCAGTGTGGAAAAGCCTAACAATTTAAACTAATGAAAACGCAAAATACACGTTTTGGGGTTGATAAATGCTTTGTTTAATCAAATACATATTACCCCTTCTCTCCAGTCTTTTTTTTTTTTTTTTTTAAGAGGTTTAAGGAAGTTTGTAAAAAAAGGAAAAAAATCCGTACCCAATTCTGTTACCTCTCTCCGTATTTATTAGAGAATGTGAAAAACTGTTAACTTATGAAACAATTACACAAAGGTTCCATTTCCTAGGCTCCCAAAATCTGAAACACAGATATATAGAAAATATACATTAAAAATTCCTGTTCATTGCAATGTGCGAAACCAGTTTCAAAATGTAACTAACCCTTTTCCTCATTTTTTTTTTCGACCCGCGTAAACTAATAAAATCAGTTGGGCTTTCTTGCTGAATGCTTTTTAAAAAAAATTAAAATAAATGGTTCAGTAGTTGCTCTAGGATCACCCTTCTACCCCTCCTCTTGCCCACATACCCACTAGGA
Source organism: Miniopterus schreibersii (assembly GCF_964146895.1). Classification (NCBI taxonomy): domain Eukaryota; kingdom Metazoa; phylum Chordata; class Mammalia; order Chiroptera; family Miniopteridae; genus Miniopterus; species Miniopterus schreibersii. Next base: position 93,526,171 of record NC_138104.1, on the reverse strand, counting down.
CTGCCAAGCCTATTTTCATTTTATTTCAAAGAATTTTTTTTTTTTTTTTTTTAAAGCGAAAGCAGGGGACGGCGGGGTTTGCTAAATTTATCTTCTTCTCCAGCCACGGGGATGAAGAAAACACATTTACTGCGGGCGGGGGTCTGAGGGCCTGCAAACAACTCGAGCAGGCGCCTCGGCCAGGACGGGCGCGGACAGGCAGTAGGTCTCCGGGGAGGGCCCGGGGGGCGGCCGCGGCCCACGGGAGACGGTGGGGGGCGGCCTGGCCGGGCCGGGCCCCGCGCGGGCTTTACGGCCAAGGCGGCGGCGGCGGCGCGTGTGTGGCGGCGGCGGGAGGGAGCGGGGAGGAGGTGGAAAGAAGGGGGGCGCTGTCACGGAGGCTCCGGCCCCCGAGACCCCGCCGCAGTGAGGCCACTGGGCGCCCCGGCCGCGGGGCGCTTGCTTCACCGACCCGGGGCTCCAGGGGGACCCACCGGGCGGAGGAGGGGGCCTCTCTACCCTTCCGCATTTTCCTGGGTCTCTCTCCCGGGCGGTGACGTGACGTGCTGACGGCGGGCCCGTGCCGGGGAGCTGGGCCGCTTTTTGTCAGCTCCGAGCTCGGCCCCTCCTCCCTCCCTCCGCCCGCCCCACCAGCCGGAGCCCGGCCCAGTGCTCCAGAGAAAGGCCGGCCTGCAGCACCCGCCACCGTCGCCGCCCGCCCGCCCGCACGCCCGTCCGGTGAGTTCCGGGCGCTGCCGCGGCCGCGGGGCCTAGGGCGCGCGCAGCGGCCTGGTCCCGGCCTGGTCGGCGGCCCGCAAGGCGCCCTTCCGCGCTAGGCCGGGCGGCGTGGCGCGCGGCGCCAAGCAGGCCCCGAGGAGGCCGCAGTTAGGCCCGGGGAGGAGCCCGGCTGCCCCGAGCGGCGGCGGAGGCGCGCTCAGTGAGCGGGCGGGGGTTGGGGGAGGGTCGCCCGGTGGCCTGGGAGGCGGTTGAGGGGCCGCGGGTCGACGCCGCGGCCGGCCTGGGGCACCGCGGAGGGGCGAGGCCTGGCCGGGAGGCGAAGGCTGCAGGCGTGAGGTGAAGGCCGCAGGCCGACCGGGCCGATTTTCGCTATGTAAATATCGGCGGGGGGGAGGGACGGGGGACAAGATGGCGGCGGCTCGGCGCCTGCTGCAGGGGACGATTGAAGGGGTTGCCGGGAGGGGGAGCCGCCATCTTGAAGGCGGTGTCGGAAGAGAAAATTCCGCTACAGCCCGTGAGGGGGGGTTGGAGGGCGGGCTGCGGCGGCGGCGGCCCCGGTGACGGGCCCCGGAGGCCTGGCACGGCTGCGTGTACTCGCGGAGGGGGCGTGCTCTCTCCCCACGGCGGCCATTGCCCTCGCCGCCATGATAGGCTCCAGGCGCTCGGAGGCAGCGCCACCTTCCTGCCCTGCCTCGCGCAGGCCCGTGACGGACTGTTGCTTCCGCTGCATTTTAACTGAACTGCGCAGGCGGCCATCGCCGCCTCCCGGGCGCTTGGCCATCTGGTCCCTTAGCGTCCCCAGCCCCGCGCCTTTCCCTGGCTCTTTTAACCACCCAAGGGCGGCCGGGGCGGATGGCAGCTCAAGACATTTTATTATCGGCCAAGCTGTTGGGGCGCCCTCGATGTGGTTGTTTTCCAGCAATCATTGACGTCTCCAGTGTCTAAATAAAGCAAGAGAAATACAATTGGTTAGGAAGGAAGTTCTCACCACTCTTTATCCAATAGGGGAAAAAGTGAAAATGCACATCACGAAAACGGAGGAATAACATTTTAAAGGAGCCTTTTGAGCTCATTTACTTGGAAAAAATTTTTTTGAAAAAGGTGCATTTAAGCTATTAGTGATCTGTTGGAAATATTTCCTTTTTTTTTTTTTTTTTTTTTTTGGTCCCAGGAGTAAGGGCAGAAAGTTTTATTTTCTTACTGAAGGACAACATAATGTGATGCGGTATTTTTTGTTCATGTACCTATCATGGTATGTAGGAGTCTTTATTTGATTTGAAAAATTCGAAGGTGTAATTCCATCCTTTAAAGTACTTTCGCTTGCATACTGTACAACTCTCCAGTAAACTCGGAGCCCAGTCACAGCGATACCTTGTGCTGGGTGCTTAGAACGATTAAAACGGTTCTTGCAATGTAGTGTGGCTGCAAGAAGTTAGTTGTTTAATGGTAGATGAGACGAGGTGAAGTGCACTGAAGTGCTGCGAGAAAAGTACAAGCAATTACTGAGGTTTCAGAGGAAGGCAAGGTTTCCTTTTGGAGCATCTGGGGAGTGTTCCTGACATTTTGAGGTTACTGAATGATGGATAGGACTTTATTAGGCACTGGTGGAGGTGGGGAAAGGACATTTCAAGGGTGAATATTCTACGGAAAACAGCAAGTATTTACAGTTTGGCTGGGGTAGGTAGGGGAGTGGTGGGAATTCTGGCCAGAAAAGGTAGATGGTGGAAGAGCTTGCTTGCCAGGTGTTAAGGCTTATACCCAATGGGGGAGCACAGGGAGCCCTCAAGTAACCAGGCTTTATATTCGATTAGTACCATTAGACTAGGAAAAGTTCAAAGTTGAGAAATAATGAGAATAGTAAGTTGATCAGTGTTTTCACTACTGGGGTGATTAAGAAGAATATTCAGAAGTTAAGCCAATTTTGCTACTTTTTCAATGATGTATTAGATAGCTGCTCCTTTTTTTTATCCTAACTTCTCATTTCAGATAACCTTTTGCTCAGTTATTATAATTTCTCTAGTAAACAAATAGGGAGGTGTTTCTAACTTTCCATTTACCAGATGAAAAATACAGGACTAGTGTCGTGGATTACTTTACTAAAATGAGGAATGAACCTGTAAGCATTCCCGTGGTAATTTTGTAAGAAATCAGTTTTGAGAAGTAGATTAGAGAGAGGAGCCAGTTACTAAAAAGGCAGTAGCCTTCAGATGGCTGTTTGCAATCCCTGTTCTTCCCCCCTGGTGAGAGTAACAGAGTTTTTGTTTGAGAGAATAATGAAGGCTGTTTGCTAAGTGAAGCCTCGTCATGTTGTGCTTACATCTTTGCCTATTATAGATGCACATGTGGGGAATGTGTGTCCTAGAATTTTATGATATAAAATACAAGTATTCACTAGAAATTTGTTTCAGTTTTCCCATTCCTAGACTGCTGCAGGTCAGAGTATTGATGCTCCGTGAGAGGACGAGAGGGAACTGGAGATTCTCGTGATTGTCGTAGAGGGCCATGATTTAGAGAAACAGTGCATTGTAAATGGAGGCCCACTGGAAGCAAGTTGCTAAGGGGGGCTGGGTTGTCGAGGTGGTAAGAGTAAACGTACACTTAGAAGAACCAGTTGCTTTCTATCTGGACAGCTGGGAAAGACATAGAAAATTGCTGCACACACAGTACAGCAAGAGTGGACGTTCAAGATAGAGATTGTTACACTCAAGTTGAATAATGAAGAAGACAGGTAAGTGCATAGTTTAGAAGGATTTCTATTCCAAACAGTTACATATAAAATGCTTTTTGCGTGAAAGAGTAGACCTTGATCTGGAAAACTGACTGGTGGGAAACCTTATTATCCTATCATCTTGGATAAATGAAGTGTTAGTTTTTAAGTTATGTGGATGTTTCAGATAGGTGCAAGTTTCCTTTTTTAAAAACATGCTCACAATACATTAAAACAATTTTTTTCCACATTGCTTTTTGTAAGTGCTTTCTCTCTAACACCATCTGTGCTTGTATTGTCACTGATGACCTTTTTTTTTTATTATCTATGTGTGTGCACTCACGATTCCAGACTTTTTTACTCTTAAGCTCTTCAACCCACCCTTGAAACCCCTTAGCATTGTCAGAGATTACCTAATCTTTTACTTAAGTCAGGGTAGATGATCATCTGATCATTTGCGGTTCCTTCCTTCCACGTCATGCTCTTCCTCTGTCTCTACCTAGGCTTTCCCTCCCTCTTGTTCTTTCCCTGCAGGAAGAATTGGCCTCCTTCAGGCCCAGCTGCTCTGCCTGTGCACCCCACCCATCCCAAGGGACTAAGCTGTCCGTGAATCTTGCTCTTGCATCATTGCCTTCTAAACTCCACTGGTGCCTTTCCCTCTCCTTGTAAACGTTCCTAGGTTTGCTCATTGTGCAGAAAACCTCACCTGCCTTTTTTCTTTCACCAGTACTTTTATTTCTTTTCATCCCACTTATTCCTAAATTGGGTAACTGTTCCACAGCATGTCACCGGGTGTGTCATATAAAAGTGTTCCCTGTCTTCTATCATGAGATTTCCCTCAAGGTCACTCCTCTATCCTTTTTTCTCAAATCTTTTCCCCTGGTTTCAGTGTTTCATACCATGCCCTTTCTTTTAGTTTCTTATCTAGCATTTTCAGTTGCCTACTGACCATCTCCACCCAGGTGCCCGGCTCTCTCAACATGGCTGAAACCAGATTTATCTGGCACATAGTAAATAGATATCCAATACTATTTATTGAAAAAAAATGTTTTTTTAACCCAGAGCCTTTGAAATAACATCTGCTTTTGGCTTTCTTTTTCTTAATGGCATCATTATTTTCCTAGGCTTATTTCTTCTCTGTCTCAATAAAGCAATATGGACATCTTTAATTTATTAGCATTTAATCTATTATGTTTTAATCCTCATCTGAGGATATGTGTTTTTTTAAAAAAAAATTGATTTTAGAGAGGGAGGGAGAAGGGGAGAGAGAAACATTGATGTGAGAGAGAAGCATTAATCTATTGCCTCCTGTACTCACCCTGAATGGGGATAGAACTTGCAACCTAGGAATGTGCCCTGAATAGGAATCGAACCCATGACACTTCGGTGCATAGGATGATGCTCCAACCAACTGAACCACACCGGTGGGCCAGGGATAATCTATTATATTTTAACTGTGTTTATATTTTTGTCATCTTTTCTAAACTCGTTGTAGAAACAGTTTTATTCTTGTCCCCAAGCAGTACCTGGCATATGGTCATTATCTCCAGAAACAATTATTTCAATTATTGGGTACAGAGAGTTTTATGTAGTTGAATAGTTTTCAACTATTTAAGCCGTCTAGTCAGTGTGTCCTTTGACCAAGGGGTCTACATATTAAGGTACACCACATAAGTTGAGTAACCCCCACCCCATTGTTTAACTATTTGGGGTTAATGTAGCCAGTGTAATTCTTATTCATGTGAAATTGTTTTTTCAAACAATGTTTTATAAAATCCAGGTATCTTATAACTATGTTTACTCAAAGGGAGGTCCACTTTAAATTATAAAATATTTCAGAATTACAAGTATCAAATTACAAATATTTCAGAGAAGCAGGTATCACCCAGATTTAACAGATCTTACTGTTTTATTATATATTAGCTTCATAACATTTTTTGTTTGTGTAAAGAACGAAAATCTCATAGATTCAGTTAGAGTACCCCTCATTTTATTCCTGTCTTTTCTTTGCAAGAAGAAATCATTGTCCCAATATGTGTGTATCAGAAACAAGTGCATATTGCTTTGCATGTTTTCACTTTACATAAACAGTATCATACTGTTTGTCATTTTTTTCACTTAGCACTGTGTCTTTTGAGATTTATCCATGTTGTATGTGGGTCTAGTTTAGTGGTTCTCAAAGTGTGCTCCAGGAGTTCCCAGGGATCTCTTAAGATTCTTCCAGCCGCATTCTTCTGTACATTGCATGGGTACTGTACAGAGGCTATATGACACATGATGTTATAAATTGAACACAAGCAGCTAAGGAAATCCAGCTGACCTCTATTAAGCTTGTTTTTAAAGAGGTTTGCAAAAATGGAAAACAATGTTACTCTTTTCACTATTATTTTTTCCTGAAAATAGTTATTTTAAAATAGGTGTTATTTATGTTTACATACAGTGGGTTTATTATCTTTACAAACTTATAAATATTTTTAAAATGTGTCATTTAATTCCTAATGTGAATATAGATAGAACCCATGTAAACAAAAACTCTTTGAGGGTCTCAATTTTTAAGACTGTGAAGGGATCTTGAGACCAAGAAGTTTGAAAAATATTGATCTAGTTCATTCATTTTACTTGTATTTCAGCGTATAAGTATATTGTGGTTCATTTATTATGGTGGGGCCATTTGTTTTGCAATTTTCTGTAATTCCAAACAGTGCTGCTGTGAACATCCTTGTTAATGTACAGGGTTCTTCTCTCTTGGGATTGTAGTCGAATTGCTACATTCAAGAGTCTGCATTTGTCACGTTTACTGGGAATTGCCAAATTCTCAAATTTGACACTCCCACCAGCTGTGTATGATGAGCCTCTGTTTCTCCAGACCAGTGCCAAAAGATTACACTTCATAATGTTTTCCAATCTCTTGGGTATAAAGGCTACCTCATTGCAGATTTCATTTTGCATTTCTTAAATTACTAGTGAGGTTGAGCTTTGTCCCCACACATTTATTGGCCATTTGAGTTTTCTATGACTTGCTTATGCCTATCCCTTGTCCATTTTTCATTGGGCTTTTGCCTTTTTCTCACTGGCTTATGGATAGTTTTATATGCTGAATATTAGTAATTTGTAATTATACACACTGAAAATACCACTTGCTAGTCTGTGGCTTATCTTTTAACTTTGTTTATGGAATATTTTTTTATGTAGGACTTCTTGATTAGAAGGTAGTCAGTTTTCTCAGGTTTTTTCATTTATGGCTTATGTTTTTTTTCCTTACCCTCCAAGGTTATAACAGTACTGTGCTTTTTCACATTTAGGTCATTAATTCACCTGGAACTTTTTTTCTCTTGTGTGACATAGGGATCTTATTTTAATTTTTAAAATTTTTATTTTTATTGACTTTAGAGAGAGGAAGGGGGAGAGAGAGAAACATCAAAGTGAGAGAGAAGCATCCATCAGTTGCCTCCTGCATGTGCCCTGACCAGGTATTAAACCTGTACCTTGGGTATATGCCCTGGCTGGGAATTGAACCTGCCACCTTTTGGTGTACAGGACAATGCTCCAACCAACTCTACTTGGTAGTACAAAACATGTTTATTTCTGATTTCATTTTTATAGTGACAAAATAGAAAGAAAAATATCCAGTTAAAACTGTCTGTTGAGCAGTTACTAATCACCTAAGTCAAAATAAGGTGAGGACCCTGGCCGGTGTGGCTCAGCTGGTTGAGGATTGTCCCATGCACCAGAAGGTCACCGGTTTGATTCCCAGTCAGGGCACATGCCCAGGTTTCGGGTTTGATCCCCAGTAGGGGGCTTGCAGGAAGCAGCTGATTGATGTTTCTCTCTCACTGATGTTTCTCTCTCCCTCTCCCTCCCTTCTTCTCTCTAAAATCAATTAAAAATTTAAAAAAAAATAAAGTGAAGAGACCTCCATTTGGGCCATAATATATTAGGAAATGGATATGATGTACAATGATGGGAATATAGCAGATAAGTTTGTTATGGTGCTTGGGTGAATTTTTTAGAGCACACTAAATATTGGGGAACTGCTGAAGCTTTCTGAGCAGGAAAGTGCTGTGATCAGAGCAGTGCTTTGGAGGATTAGTCTCCCTCATTACTTGGCACCGGCCCTTACTTGTAGTAAGGTCCCTAGTCATTTGTTGTGGGAGTGGCAGAAAGGAGTGAAAGACCAGTTGAGAGGTTATTTTTGTCCCCCGGGGATCAGGAAATATGAAGCTCAGAGTGAGCGGTGACAGTGGGAATAAAAAGGGACAGATTCCTGAGAAGTTGCGGACAGGGAATGGACAAGGTCTGACAACCTGACTGAATATAAGCAGAGAAGAAGGAAAAGTCCATAGTGATCATGTCAGGAGAAGCAGGGCTTTATCCTGATGAAAGTGCTCAGCAGACAGTTGGTGGGGGTGCTAGGTGCTGAGTGTGTGTATTTGGGGAATCATCTTTGTATTGGTGGTAGTTGAAACCATGGAATAAAGAGAAAGCAGAAAAGGAAAGGGTTGAGTGCACCACCCTGGGCAAAGCTGCAGTAATGGGTGAGGGGAGGCAGAGTAAACAGCAGTTGGGGAGGTGGGAGGAAAGCTAGAATTCAGTTTAAAGAAACGGAGGAAGGACAACATTTCAAAATTGAGGGGGTTAATGATCAGTCCCAGCCCCAAGAGAAAAGCTGAGAGGGACGAATGCCAACAAAAGAAGCTGTTGTGCAGGTTGAGAATTCTTAGAGCTGATGGGCTTGGGTTTATGTGGGGAAATTTGGGGAGGGGCATTTAATACCTTAATGAATCGCATTTATTGCCTTCTTAATGGGCTTACTTTCATGTTAGTAGTGTGTCGTTATGCTTAGAAGCTTAATTCACGTTTATCATTTTGTAATTACATTTTTTTAAAGGTGAAAAAGAATTCTGGCTAGAGGTGATTTTGATGGGGAGAGAGCAGCAACTTACTCAGCATGTACCCTTTCCATTTTTCATAGTTGAATATGTTTTTCTTTATTGGTCCTTTAAATTTGAAGCAGTTTGAATAAATAACATGAAACATGCTCTTTCTTGAAAATGAATAGAGTATGGCTCAGAATTGACATGTTGAAAATCCATTTACTGATCCTGAGTTTCTCATGGATATTTCTTTAAGGAATATACACATACACACAAATATATATGTTTAGCATCTGAAAATAAGCATATATAGATAACCATGTTTTGTAGCAAACAAGTATAATCAGAAAAAAAGAAAAAAGGATAAATTGCTGTGGAAATTCACAGGAGAGAGAGAGAGTTTAAGCTTTTTCTTTTTTGGAGGGGAAGGGGATTTTGGGGAAAGGTGTTCCATCCAGGTGGAAGAAACCTTGAGTCAGATACAGAGTTTGGGGTCTTATGGGGACATTGGGCATTTTTGTTTGGTTGAAGTGTGTGTGTGGGGGGGGATGCTTGAAAAAAAGTTAGGGAAGATGATGGAAAGATAGTTAGGGGCCCGAACTTAGAAAACGGCAGGAGTTTGAACTTTATTTGGAGGTATCAGGGAGCCATTAAACTTAATTTTTGAACAGAGGAATGACATCACCTAGCTGATGCATTATAAAAATGACTCATTTGAAATTTTAATAACCTTGCAGTGCTTAGTTATCAACAAAATGATAAAGGTGAAAGAAAGATGTGTCTAATAGTACCATTTAGGTTGGATTAGAAAGTGAAAAAGTAAAGATAAAGACACCAATGAGGGAGGAGGTTTATGTAATACTTACAGTATGAGTAAACCACGATCCTTGATGTCTGTTCTTCTGAAACAGTCATTAGTATTAAGTAGTATATTATTTTATTGTCTAAGTTCTTTGTGTTGTAAGTTTTGGATTAAGTAGAAAACGGAGCCCTAGCTGGTTTGGCTCAGTGGTTAGAGCATCAGCCTGTGTGGCCAAGGGCATGTATCTTGGTTGCAGGCTTGATTCCCCAGCCCTGGTTGGAGTGCATTTGGGAAGCAACCAGTTGATGTGTCTCTCTCACATTGATGTTTCTCTATCGCGGGCTCCCTCCCTCCCTCCCTCCCTCTCTCACAAAAGCAATGGAAAAAATATTCTTGGGTGAGGATTAAAAAAAAGGAAAAAGAAAACAGAGCATTAAGGTCATTGTGATGTCTTGTAAAAACTCAAGGCAGACAAGGTTTTATAGCTGGACCTCAGAAAGGTGTAGAACCAGGAGCTCAAAAGCTATTGGTAGGCCTACCTTCCCTGCTCCCTGCTCCCCCTACTCTGTTTCTCAGGAATTCACTGGATTCTTTTTTATTTGTAAACTTTATCTCACTAGTCTAAGCCATAGTTGGAAAATGGCCTTTCTCGGCTCTTATTCCTGCCACCAGGAAAGAGAGACTGAGTGGCCCTTGCTCATGGTTTCAGTTCTGAGGGACATGACTTTGATTTTGTTGTGCTCAAAGATGAACTTATTTTTACCATTTTATAGCTAGTGCCAATCAACTACATGGCCAGGAGAGTATAAATACACTGTGGGAATTTACTTCTCTAGATCGGAGGGTTAGTTAAGAGATGTCATTATAAGTTAGGCAGAAATCCCAAAGGGTGTTTACTATAATTATGCACTTCGCGTTTTTACTGATGTTTAATGTATTGGTTGAAAGCAGACTACATTAAATTTAGAGAAGTAATACGAAAATCATGCAGAAATTTCCCCCCAGTAAGGTACTGCGTGTGTTTAAGTTGAACCTTAATAAAACCAGTTACCTTTGTGGAAAGTATGGGGTGTATGGACTGAGAGGAAATGAGTGCTGAGGTGCTGGAAATATTCTATATCTTGATCTGGATAGTGTAGTGATTATTCAGGTTTAAGCATGTGTCAAAATTCATCAAAAAGCATGCACTTGATGTATGCAAGCAGTATCTCGATTAAATAAAGTCTAGGCAAAATTGACTTGTTTGATTTATCTGCCTTGTCTTATAGAGGTCTATATATCATTGGAAATCAAGTTCCCTTTTATTTTAGATACATATATATATATATATATATATATATATATATATATTTGAATATATCTTTATTGATTTCAGAGAGGAAGGGAGTGGGAGAGAGAAACGTCAATGACGAGAGAGTAGATAGATATGTTTTTGATAGATGTTCATCTGTCACATGATTTTGAGCGTTTCAGAAATGTAAATATCATGGTGCATTTTAAATATATGATATAAAAAAAGTAATACTTGGTTTACTTTTTTTCCTAATTTAGGAGCTGTGACTGATGAAAATTAAAGGCCATGGATGAAGATGGACTTGAATTACAACCACAAGAGCCAAACTCATTTTTTGATGCAACAGGTATAACTACTTGGGTTGTTCCACTTTCCAACTACAGATTTGGATTTGGTTATCAAGTGGACAAATTCCCAGACTCTCACATTGATATTCACACTTAGGTATCTTGTGTCAAGTCTACAAATGTTAAAGTGAGCACATTATTCCCCTCCTTAAAAATTTGGTTTCCTCACAACCAACTCTTACATTCTTGTCAGTAAGAGCAGCAGTATCCAGACCTCAGTGTTGTCTTCAGCTACTCTCATCTTGCCCAGTTATAGCGCTAGGTCCTGTTAGTTCTCTCTTTGAAAATGTTGCTTACATCTACTTTCTACCACATAGACAAGCTGTATCATTTCATTCCTAGTCTGCAATAACTTTTAAATTATTTTTCTTATCTTAGTGTCTCTCTTTTGTAAAAAAAAAAAATAAATATTTTTACTGATTTTAGAGAGAGAAGAAGGGAGAGGAGAGAGACATATCGATGTAAGAGGGAAACATTAATCAGTTGCTTCCCACACACACCCAGACTGGGGATTGAACATGCAGCCTGGGCATGTGCCCTACTGGGAATCAAACTTGCAACGATTTGGTACATGAGACGATGCTCAACCGACTGAGCCACACACTAGCCAGGGCCTTAGTCTGTTTTATTTAGCCCACCAACCAGAGCACTCGTCGTAAAATAACATATGGATCATTTCCTTATCTAACAGGTAAAGTATAAACCTAAGGGCCTCTGCATTCTGACCCCATCCTACTTTTACAGCCCTGTCTTTCACAAATTGACAAGAGGTGCCTTTTGCTTCAGGAAGACAGTCTTACCTCCCTAAACTGTACAAGGAAAATTAAATTCATGAAGTTCTAAAAATAGAAAAAAATTATTCACAGTTTTAGGTTATCCATGGTTCCAATTATATAACATCGTAAAGTGATTATGCTAGGTTTTATGATGCGAGATGGTTTTATATGACACTAGCTAGCTACCCTTATAAATAAAATATTAATGAGTTTTCCATTGGACTTAAAATGATCATATTGCAGTATATTAAAGTAGCAATTAACTACATCAGGAAATTAAGTATTAGTGGTTTTTTATTTTAACTTTAATCTCTAAATCCAGTGTGTGTGTGTTGGGGGGTTATGTGTATGTGTATTTTTCTTAGCAGTTTGGAATAAATAGTCTTTGACTCAAGTTTGGTAATTTCAGTTTGATAATAAATGCAAAGTTATAATTCTTCTTTCATTAGAATATGTATAATTAATGTGTTTGAAAGAGAGATGAAGCTCTTTGAGGAAAAATGTATAGTATATGCCAGCTTACTCTTGTCACGAGCAAGCCTGGGTCATGAGCTAAGTAGTAGATTGAAGGGCTATTTCATTTTAGCCCTGGTTGTTAACACTTATGGTGTTTGTTTATCTTTGAGCAAGTCACTTAATCTGCCAGGGCCTCCATTTTCATTTGTCTTAATAATAATGAAACCTCTCATTACAGTTTTTCAGAACACTTCCCATACATTTCCCATTTGATCATCACAACAGTCCTGTGAGGTATGCATGGCAGATACTACTGTCCTCATTTTACTGATGAGGAAACCGAAACTCAGAGGTTAAATGACTTGCCCAAGGTCACAAAACTAATAAGTGTCCAAACCCTTTTCTCTGGTTTAGATTTTTTAACTATTGCTCTTGCCACTAAATGCTTTCATCTTTATATCTGCAAAATGGAGATTACAGTGATCTATTGTTTGATGTTAATATTGAGAATATTGAAAACAAATGAGTATAAAAGCATTTAGTAGAAGTTCTATAGAAAATAAAGCAAACATACTTTTTATAGATGTAATTAAAATAGATATTAATTGGCTTTAACATTTTCTACATTTTTAAAGGTTTTTTGGCCCTTGTTGATCATTTGCGTTTGTTAAACAAAGCCATGTGTCTCTGTGAGGGCCTGGCCAGTGATACACAGTCACTGAGTTAGGCAGCTGCTTGGATTCAACCTGATTTGAGTCATATCCAGAAACACTAATTGAATGAATTACTTTTTAGCTAAGATTTTTATAAAACCTCATTTGCTTTTCTCTGGACTAGGAGCCAAGATACCAGATTTGATTTGTTTTATCTTATGTTGTGTGTTTTGGCAAGGATATCTGATTTGGAGTCCCATTTGTGGCATTTATTCAGAGTAATATTTACTGAGCACCATAATCTGTACAAACTGTGTGATCTTGGTGAAGTCATTTAATCTCACTGGGCTTTAATTGATTCAACCCTCTACCTTTATTCTTAACTGCAGAGTGGACTAGAGTAGTGTTTCTTATACTCTGAGGAACTACTTGGGGCATTGGGGTATGGGGCAATGCAAGGAGGCTGGATGGAGGCAGAGTACCCAGATGAACTTGGGGCAGGCCCTGCTCCAACTAACCTCACCCTCCACTGCTCCAGAGCAGCTTCACTTTATTCATCTTATCCATTCACAGAGGCTCCTTAACCAGTTGCCTTTCCTCTTTAGCTGTGGCTTTCTAGCCCTCTTCCCCATTGTTGACACTATTACAGATGTTCCCCATTTTATCCCCTTCACCCCCCTCCACCCAGCCCTTGCCCTAGCCCTCTTTTATTTATGCCCCAGTCCTTTTATATTCTAGATTTAGGATAATTTCTAAATTTCCATAGTAATAATGTAGGATATTGATGGGGTATTGTATCACAACAAAGGGGGAGAGAGGAGAAAAACAGAAGGGAAATAAAAGGAATACGTGGGAGAGATGGAAAGAAGATAAAGTACGAGTTTAGGAGGGAGAGATGGAGCAAGATGGAAGAGAAATGAAAAACATAATGAAGGAAAATGGTATATTTGCCACCTGAAGTTGCTTTACTTATTAATTTTTGTAATCCTTCTTTAAGTACCTACACGTATGGGTTTAATCTTAGTGAGCCTAGAATTTTACTTTCATGAATATTTTTCTTTTGTGACTGCTTCAATTTCTTGGTTTTTCTATTTTCTTATCTATTAATTGATTTGGGATGCGTATAAAAGTTCTTGTATTAAAGTTTTTCATTTCTGATATTCAAAAATAGATTCCTTTTTATTTTTTAATCTATCTGAATGTTTGAGAAAACCAAGAAGCTAGTCTGTTTTCCTGGTAGAAATTAAATAACATTTACATTAGTTGAGGTAGTCGTGCATGCCTACCTGAAATTGTGATTTTAATTTTTTTTTTTCAAGGAACTGATGCTGCACACATGGATGGTGATCAAATTGTTGTGGAAGTACAAGAAACCGTTTTTGTTTCAGATGTTGTGGATTCAGACATAACTGTGCATAACTTTGTTCCCGATGACCCAGACTCAGTTGTAATCCAAGATGTTATCGAGGACGTTGTTATAGAAGATGTTCAGTGCCCAGATATCATGGAAGAAGCAGATGTATCTGAAACAGTCATCATTCCTGAGCAAGTGCTGGACTCAGATGTAACCGAAGAAGTTTCTTTAGAACATTGCACAGTCCCAGATGATGTTTTAGCTTCTGATATTACTTCGTCAATGTCTATACCAGAACACGTCTTGACAGGTGAATCTATACATGTGTCTGACGTTGGACACGTTGAACATGTGGTTCATGATAGTGTAGTTGAGGCAGAAATTGTCACTGATCCTCTGACAACTGATGTAGTTTCAGAAGAAGTATTGGTAGCAGATTGTGCCTCTGAAGCAGTCATAGATGCCAATGGGATCCCTGTGGACCAGCAAGATGATGACAAGAACAACTGTGAGGACTACCTTATGATTTCCTGTAAGTCTTGGGGTATAGTGGTTCTCGAAGGTATTTTTGAAGGCTATCTTTCCTAACTTACATCAGAGGTGAAATTTTCTTGACTTCTATAAAAGTAAATTTCATAGATCTTCCTGCATTGTTTTTTCAGTTTGGAGCCTGTAAGATAACTCAAAATTAAGAAAAGTAAAATTGTACAGAGTAAAGAGTCATTTCTCTCTAAAGATGCAATAGAAAGATGAGATTTCTTCAGTCTAGAAAGACAAAGACGGAAAGGAATAGAAATGAATTTTGTGAAGTCATGAAGTATGTGATTAGACTGTTAGCAGCCTTTATTAGAATTAGGAATCCTATTGAAACATAAAGGGTTCAAATTGGAAAAAATGTATAACCATACTACTTACATTCTTGTATATGCATATATGTTACTACTTATGTAATACTTAAGTGCTTATGTAAAATGCTATTTATATAACAGATAGCATGGAAAAGAGCTCTGGCATAGCACTGAAACAAATGACTCTAAAACATGATTTTCAAGTATGATGGACTCGTTAGGTTATTGAACAAAAGTAAGGTGTTTTGGAACACACCTCTAATTGTTTAACTTAATGTGTGGGAGGATAGCTGGGTCTTGCATATATTTCTTGGTACCACTTTCAGAGATAAAGTCCTCAGTTGGATAGACCACAGTTCTGACCCAGTATGGAAATTATTATGCCTTAGGAACTAAACGTCAAACAAATAAAGACCCACAGACTATTCGCTTACATAAATTTACAAGACTCTTTCTCTGCTTGAATACCTATTATAATACAGGACTTTAATATAACATAAATTGGAGTCCATTTTAGGAAATACCTTTTAAAACTTTTTAAGATTTTGGAAATCAGAGAATTCTTTGTGTAAACAGGAAGAAAACGCCTTCATTCAACATGTTTATTGGGCCCTCTACTACCACGTGTCAGACATTGTAGGTAGTGCAGGTATGGATATGTGCTACATAAAAAAATACATAAAACCATTGTCCTTGGAGAGGTTATGGTCTGCTGCGGGAGAGAATGATAGGTTGCACTGTGATGGAGAGATATGACTAAATTGCTGTGGCGACAGGATGGAGCTGCTGACCTTTGAACTCAAGGATGAGTTCTTGTTTTACAAGATGAAGAAGAGCATGGGTGGAAGGGAGACATTCTAGGCAAATTGTATAGTATGTAAAAAAAGGTCCTGGCCTTTGTTAGGAATGATGGGAACTTGACAATGTACTTGTGTATCTTTGTGCACTTTCTGTTTAATTCCTTAGAATAAGTTTCTAGAAATAGAATTGCTGGACCAAAGGGTATACACGTTTACAAATCTGGTTAAATTGTTTCAGTATTTTGCCTAATGTAACTTCCCCTACCAAGTTTATGAGAATGTCCATTTTCCTACACCCTGGCCAACATGATATGATTTTCCTTTTTAGTTTTTGCCAGTTTGACGGGAAAATATGGTATCCTGTTTCAAGTTTGAATTTATTTAAGGAAGATAATCCTGGTGGTAACATGGAATAAGAATAGGTGAGGGAGAGATTAATGGCAGAGAATAGTTGAAATGGTTCATGTGTGAGATAAAGAAGATCCTAAGTACCTTTACAGTAATGGAGACAGAGAAGGGGAGCTGGATTCAAAAGAGATTAGGAAGAAAAATGGATGAAATTTGGTAATAGAATAGGGGTGAGTATTTGAGAGAAGGACCCCAAGTTTCTACCTTGGGAGATGGGGTGCCTGGTCTCATGGCATTACCTGAGAGGAGGAAATTGGAGAGCTAGGGACAGAAACTAAAAGGTGTGTTTGAATGTTGGGAGCTGTTTTCTCTGTGCAACTAATTCACCTAATATAGATCTTCAGAGGCTGGGTGGAAGGCTGAAGGATAATGGCAAAAGGTGGAAAAGCCTTCGTTTTATGGGAATGGGCAAGAAGCTAAGAACTTAGAAAGTAGATTGCTGAATTGCATTGAGGGGCCAACTGAAATGGGAATTTTTTAGGTTTGTATGTAAGATGCACTATTAAAAGCTATTTTTAAATACACTGCCAGTGGTTCTGTTGCAAGACCAGGCAACCCAGGGGCAAGGCTGGAGAAAGTAGGGCGTTGGGTTCATTGTGCTCTACGAAGGGAAGAGGATGTGGTAAAATACTCGAGAAACCACTCTTCTCCCTGGCTTCTCTTTCCATTTTCTGCCCTTCCTGTCTTCTTAAACTTGGTTGCTAAGGCGTAAAATGCATGGCTTTGTTTTGGCCTTTAGTTGCACACTATCTCTTGCCTTTATTACTCTTTTAGGAAGTTCAACCTTCCGACAAAGTCATCAAAAAACCCAGAAGTCAACCTAGTGACAGTTGACATAGTGTATCAGATTCTTGTATTAGAGCCCAGACTTGTGAAATTTTCATTAAAAATCTTATTTATAGTCATCTTTCTTTTAGGCCCTGGATTTCTGCTAATTTATATAGATTTTTATTTTTATTTTTACAATGGAAGGGAAGTGGGGGAAGAGACCAAGAGAGAGAAACATCGATGTGAGAGACACATCAATTGGTTGCCTCCTGCACACGCCCCAATGGGGCCGGGGGATCAAGCCTGCAACCTGCAACCAGGGCACATGCCCTTGACTGGGGATGAAACCCATGATCCTTCAGTCTGCAGGCCAACGCTCTAACCACTGAGAGCCAAACCAGCCAGGGCTGATTTATATAGATTTTAACACTCCGGAAAAAATAAATGCAAATGGACACAAGCTGCTATTGTAGTGTATACAAATTTTAAATGTTGATGAGGTTCAGTTTATCTCTATTTTTTTTGTTGCTTGTGCTTTTAGTGTCATATTAAGAAATTGTTGCTTGCCCTGGCCAGGTAGCTCAGTTGCTTAGAGTGTTGTCCCAATATGCCAAGGTTGCGGGTTCTATCCCTGGTCAGGACATATACAAGAATCGACCAATGAGTGCATAAATAAGTGGAACTACAAATCGATGTCTCTGTTTCTGTTTCTCTGTCTCTAATCAATAAATAAAAGAGTTTTTTTAAAAAGTTGTTGCTTAATCTAAGGTCATGTGGATTTACACCTGTTTTTCCTTCTAAAAGTTTTATAGCTTTAGCTCTTACATTTAGGCCTTTGATTCATTTTGAGTTTATTTTTTTTATATGCTGTGAAGTTAGGAGCTAACTTTACTCTGTGGCATATGGATATTCAGTTGTCCCAATACCATTTGTTGAAATAACTGTTCTTTACCCATTGAATATTCTTGGCACCCTTATTGAAAAAAATTTTTTTAATTTTATTTATTGATTTTTTTTTTTTTTTAGAGGGGGAAGAAGGGAGAGACAGACAGAGACATCACTTTTTTGTTACACTTATTTATGCATTCATTGGTTGATTCTTGTATGTGCCCTGACCAGGGCTGGAACCTGCAACCTTGGCATATCAGGATGATGCTCTCACCAGCTAAGCTACCCGGCCAGGGCCTTATTGAAAATAATCGATGGTAAATGTGAGGGGTTAATTTCTGGACTCTTAATTATATTCTGCAGATCTGTATGTCCATTCTTATACTAGTTTCATGCTGTCAGAATTTTGCAAATTTACTACCCTAAGTATTAAAGTCTAAAACAAAGTCCAGGCAAAAATGCATAGTTCAGTTTTAAAAGGATTAGCAGAATTAATAAGTGGTGGCAATATAATGCATTCTTGTGGAAGACCAAGGGTACTTGGATATATGTGCCTACCTTTTATAGTAACATCAGAGGAAACAACTAATATGCCTCTGGGAGCATGGGGTTACCTTCTGCCAAAAACCTTGGCCAGACAGCCTCTATTCTAACATAAACCAGTATGATGCTTCATTTCTAACACACATTTTAATAAAATACTGCTTTCAGTTATTTTAAACAGTTATAAAAAAGACAAATTAACAAAAATTATAGCAAGTAATTTAAGCTTAGGACTCTTTAAACTAGTTTGGTTAAGTGAAAGTATGCCACCATTTTTAACATGTTGATTATAAAATTGGAAATTTTACTTAGTACAGACCATAACTCTAATAAAACTTTTGATGACAGTACTATAGCTGTGTTCTCTCCACTTAGTTGTTTTTATATTCTAAGGCCAATGACTTTTTCATTAGGATAAAATTGTGTTCAAAACACCATTTTCTACATTCTGCTTTTATAAAAGCTGAATGTTAATAAATCATTAGGTTGGTAAGTCCTTAACTAGTGCTTATTAAACTTCTAGTCTGGTGGCATATATATAATTTAAGTCCATTTGAATTAATATTTCAAAGGAAGAGCTCAGGTGGTAATTTGTGCTGAATGCTTTTAGACTCATCAGATCCATCTTCTAATGAGCCTTGAGTCAATTGGCATTTCTATCAGAAGACGTAATTAAGTTTGTTTGGTGAAGTTTGTTAATAAAACTCTCTTTTCAGGGGAAAAATGTTTAGGATTGTTATCCAGTCAATTTGATCATTATCAAGACAATATGGACAATTTTTCAAATTTTTAAAACTTAAGATTTTTTATCCGAAGAAAGATTTTTTAGTCGGTGACTTGTAACAAGTTGGTAATAATAAAAATAGGTAATAATAAACCTTTAATAAATAGTATCTGTTTATTAAGCCAGAACTTAATATATATATTCCTTACAACAACTCTATAATGTTGGTGTTATCGCCATTTTACAGATTGGGCAACTGAGGCTGTTTATGTAACTTGTCCAAGGTTACACATCCAGCTAGCATTAGGGTGAAGATTTGAAATCAAATGTTTTATTTCAAAGTGTTTACTCCAAAAAGAAAAAGAAAAGAAGAAAACAAAAAACAAAAGCAAGAAAAGAAAACAAAAAAAAAAGGAAAACAAAGTGTTTCCTCCACTCTCATATTGCCCTTTGTGTTTGTGTGCGCTTATATGTATATGTGTGTAAAGTTAATACTACAAAGCAGCAGAGTTTGGGATAAATAGTGATTACTGGTAGATGGAGGAGGCAAACAGAATTTCAGTGATTACTAAAATTTACAATATTATTGAATACCCAGTTTCAGCAATGTTAGGAAGTAATTTGGGGAGGAGGTTTAAACATTTTCTTAGTTGCTCCTTATAGTAGAAGCCACCCAGACAGCCTCCACACCCTAATCCATTGTTTTCTACCTAAAAAATTATTTCTTTTCAAATTTATGTTTGTGTGAGAAAAGGAATCCTATCTAAACCATTATTTTTACCCTTGCTCATGTTTACTTATGTCTTCATTCAAAAACATTTATTAAACAGCCATGATAAGCTAGGAACCTTGCTAGCTATTAGAGATAAACAGTGAAAATTTCTGGCTTTTTAAGAGTTCACAGTTTTGGAGAGAATACAAACAGAAACAGGTAATTACAGTTGAGTGTGAAAAGATGTATAACAGGATATACAAAGTATTTTGGAAGCACTAAGGGAGAAAATGTTGGGAAGTTTTTGGTACACTTGAGTGAGCTAAATGCTATGAAAGCATAAACCAAATTCTGTGGGAGCTTGGTTGAAGATATAACTAAATTTATTTCATATCTCCTGTTCATTTTCCTCCCTCTATTTTGAAGCAAATCTCACATATTCATAAGTATTTCTCAAAGGGATTTTTAAAAAACCCAAGCCATTATTATATCTTTAAAAAATAATTTGGGCTGAACTCAATTTGAAGGATAAATAAAATGTTCAGTGGGTGGCTGAGGAGGGAGGAACGGCAGAGAACATACTTAGAGGCCGAAGATGTGAAAGGTCTTTGAGTGTTCAGAGACTTTTTCTTTGGGGTGTAAATGTCTTTGGTGAGGAGAAGAGGAAATGGTGAGAAGTAAGAGTGGCAGGATAGGGCACAAATCAAAGGCCCTGGAATACAGTAAGACTGCTTTACCTTTCCAATGGGAGCTGTTAGTGTTGTAGACAGATTAACAGTAACATGTTGAGATTGATAGTTTGCAGAGGTAATCTCTGGCAGTACTGAGAGCAGACAAGGGAAGAGTAAAATCAGAAACAAGTATGCTGTGGGAGGTGGTTGTAGTAGTCCAGGTAAGAAACAGATGATGATAGTTTGAAATAAGGTTCTATCTCAGTAGATTTTGGCAGAAAGTGCTTCATGACATATTTAGGAAGTGGAATTTGGATTAATTTTAGGGTGGAGGGTTTGAAGCTCCCTTTCTCGTTTCTGGCTTGTGCATCTGGGCAGATGGCAAACACATTACTAGAGGAGGAGCACATTTAGACACACAGGAGATCTGTCTACAGGGTTGCTGCATGCAGCTGTCAGCTGTCCAGCTACAGTGTGAATAGCACCCTTGCAGATATGGAGCATTATGGCCCTGGCCGCCTAGTTGAGGTGTTTTGACCAGTTGGTCTGATGTAGCTCCTACTTAAGCACAATTTTGGTCATAGTAGGCATCCAATAAAAAGTGGTTCAGGGAATGAACGAATAAATAAATCCAAACCCCTGTGTTTAGTGTATGAACTCTGAGGATCAGTCTAATGGTTTAGAATTGAATGATTCTAGGGGCTATTAGCATAGGAGACATGGTAAAATACCTGTTTATTTCTTTGTTCTACAGGCTGACTGTTGTATATATGTCACCATTATTTTTATATATGCACTCTATCAATTTCATTTTGTATCTTGAAACCATTTGGTAAGCCACAGAGTGAAATTTTAGAATTTTAAAAATACATATCTACATGGGGATATTTCTGAAATGCAAGAAAAGTCTAATTTAATGAACTAAGAATATTTTAGAGAAGATGTGTTAAACAAGCTTTAAGCTTGTTCTGATAAAATTCAGATGGTTTCTCTTAATCCGATTAAAGTTATTGTGTCTTTACTGTAGGTACTCAGATTTATTTAGAAATCAATACTAAAGTTAATGAATTGAGAGTTTTCAGTTTAATGTTCAATCTGATGTCAGTTAGATTTATACCAAGAATAAAGTGCTCAAATAAGGCAAAGATGTATAGTCCTCCCCTCTCCTCACCATAAAAAAGGTTGGATAAAAGGTCTAGCTACGTCTTGAAGGCCTTAGAAGCAGTTGGCACTTCAGATTGGCCTTGTGACTCATTTACTGGCAATTTACTTGAGACCTAGACAAAATCCAACAGCTTGGCCTTTGAACAGATCTGTGATTACTTTGTGGGATAATGGGGGTTGGGGAGGGGAGAGAGAACATGCCCCTCCTTTCAGTACCTTAAGGAAGCAACATGGGGTATGGAAGCACCGCCTGCAGCTTAGAGTCAGCCAGCCTTCCATTTGGATACCAGCCCTGCTGCTCACTATTGTGAGCTCTAGGAATCTGGGCAAGTTACAGACTTCTCTTGGGCCTTAGTTTCCTTATTTGTGAAATGGCAGCAATACTACCTGATCTGTAGGGCGGTTATGAGAATTAGAGATCACGTATAGCAGGCATCCAGCACAGAGTATGGCTTTCAGTATGTGCTAGCCATTGTTACCGTGTACACAGAGTTCGTTGACGGCATCCATTGGGCTAGCAAAACTAACTGCACTAGCTTCACTTAAGACCTTCCTGTTGTCCCGTTTGGGAATTCTTGGGTAGAGAGGCACAGGGTGGGACTGTAATAGTCATTCCTTTCTTTTCCCCTTGAATTTGTAGTATTAAGAAATCAGCTTTTGGTTAACTAGGTTTATTTAGTTAACTATGTTTTAGACCAATTCAGTGCAACTGGGCAAATATTTTTTCATTAATTGTATCTAGACACCAATGCTGGAGATCACTAACCTAGGACAGGCACTTGAATGGCTCTGATCCTTTAATTTCTTCATCCACAGAGTGATGCTAACTTCATTTACCTTTGAACCTTTCCAGGAAAGTTTCAAGAATGAAAGGAAATCAGATTGTAACCAAATCTTTCAAATCTTTTATAGGCTATATAGTAAAAATAGATGGAACTTTAACCCCAGAAAGAGGGTTCCTGAAGAGCAACATAAAAAAGGGAAGTCTAAAAGTAATCTTTTCTTTAAAAAAAAAAAATCTTTATTGATTTTAGAGAGAGGAAAGGAGAGGGAGAGAGAGATGGAAACATCAATGATGAGAGTCATTGATCGAGCTTATAACCGGTGTATGTGCCCTGACCAGGAATCGAACCTCGATCTCCTGGATCCTAGGTGGATGCTCAACCACTGAGCCACGCCTGGCCGGGCAGTAATCTTTTAAGTGTATTTATGTACTAGAACATTTGCTGGCTTGGCAAATGCTTCCTTCAAGTTACTTAGTCTTTTACCTGCTCCAGTATCACATTTGTGAAGTGGAAATAAAACACCTAAGTTATGGGGTTGTTATTAAAATATAGGGAAGCCACTTACCACAGTGTCTGGGACATAACAGCTGCTCGTGAGCTCAGGTATCTTTTAGGAGGAACTACTTATCCATGGTATCGTCAGTATTAAGCAGCCACCCACCCACATAGAACCCTTAGGATGTTGAATAATATCACGTTTTTATTTTGTAGTTTTTCTTTTGATTGGATTTTGGGTTTAAAGGTTTAAAAAAAGTTGAAGTGATTAGGTAGTAAGACTATTGGTCTTGTCAGAGTAAGATAGACAGGCTCTTGGTTCAGAGAACCTAAGTGTTTCTCTGACAGCAATGCTGAGGTACAGTGTTATGAAAAGGCCTGGTTTCCCTCCTTGAAATCAATCCTAACGTTTATACCTGGGAATCTTGTTAAACCTTTAGAAAAGATTTGCGTATTTAGACTGTCCTTTGAAGTAACTTACTTAGGAAGTAAAATTGTCTTTTATTTTTGTTTATTTTGTTAATCCTCACTCGAGCAAATTTTTTCATTGATCTTTAGAGAGAGTGGAAGGGAGGTGTGTGTGGGGGGGTGTGTGTGGTGAGAGAGAGAAAGAGAAACATTGGTGTGAGAGAGAGACATTGATTGGTTGCCTCCTGCAAAAATTAAAATGAAATCTGTTTTGAAGCTTAGATAGGTAAGAATAACAAAACAGTATCACCTGTTATGTTATAAGGTTGTTGTGAGGAGTGAATGGTGTATTTTAAGGGCTTAGTGTCATGCTTGGCATGTGGTATGTGGTGGGTAAATATTTGGTGGTATTATTTATCACAACCACTGTCATTTCTTATTATATAGATTTTCTATCAAATGTTCTCCATATCAGCTTCGTTTTGCTGATTTTTAAGTTAGATCAGTGTTCCTTTAACAAGCAATTTGCTTGAAGTGGTGTACCCCCCCCCCCCGGCACCCCAAGTAATTTTTCTTTTCCAGGAACTACTGGGTTTTCAGAAGTCTTAATGAACTATATTTTTAGACTCCGTAGCACCTATTAGCATTGCAAATAATCATCCCTTAATTTTTGGTCTTCAGGGGATTTTACTGAAGCTCCCTTGAAGCAGTATGAAGTATGCCTATATTTTGCCATAGTTTTACTGTTACTAATGAGATCGTTGCTAAGTCTTTTTTTTTTTTTTTTTTCAGTTTTAAAGTTTAAAATGCTGGATGAGATACAAAGATTATGAATCCATAAGACTTGAGAAAACTGATGCAAATTTTATTTTTTAAAAGAGAAAAAACTAGGAAGGAAATTTACTAACAATGATGGAATCTCTGGTTGGTGGGACTATTGGTGATATTTTAAAATACTAAATTATATACAGTGAACATACATTTCTTAAAAAATCAGAAGATGAAAATAAAGGTCTGGGTTCTAAAGACAGGTGCCTCCTTACTCTGTCTCCCACTTCTCACTGGTTCACCTATTTGGGCAAGGCATGTACCATCTCAGAGCCTTTATTTCTTTATCTGGAGAAGATGAGAATCAGGTATGTTAAAATACATAGAAATGCTAAGGAAATTGTAAAATGCCATGCAAATGATAGTTATTAGAAGTAGTCTTAATTTTCAGAAATTATGCTCTTCTATTTTAGAAAGGCCTTATTCTAAAGCTCTAGTTCTTCTTCCATTAGAAGGCAGTTATGCAGAAATCATACATACAATGACTCAATTTTATCTAAGCCTTTTTCTGTTTTTAGAAATTCATTTTTAATGGTAGCGTTAATATCAGGGTGAAATTTTGAGTTAACAGGACCATCAAAGTATTTTTTTAAACAAATAACTTCTGTAATAATTCATATTTGGAATAATTTCATAGGTTAGTGGGGCAAATTCTCAAGGTGAAAATCTGAAGGTGAATTCTGCTTTTGTCAAATGATAGAATAGCACTGCTTGGCTCAGGTAAGCCTGTATATTTGAAATGTGTTTCCCACACATTTATGAAAGCAAACAGAAAAGTCTCTTAGTTGAAGTTATAGGTAAATACATGACATTTTGCAAGCTAAAAAAAAAAAAGATTAGCTTTTCTAGTCATCAAAGGTTTATGAGTACCGACAAACTAGTGTATGCAAAAACAGGTAGCCTGACCTTGTTCTTTGTAAACACAAGGGCATTTGATCTTTTAGTACTTGTTAGAATCAGTTTGGACAAACCTTGCCAAAAGAGGCCAAGCTTCATCAACAACATCACCTATCAGAGATGAATTCTCTGAGGACGTAATTTACTCAGGACTTTCCTGCTAGTTTGGTGAGATCGCCATCCTTCTAATGTTATCTCAGCTGAAAATTCCAAGGCCACCTTTAAGAAAATAATATTGGTTCAGTCAGCTCGGGTATGTTATAAAAATAGTTAGCTTTGAAAAAGGGCAGGTACACATCAGGCTAGAAATAAGGACATAATGCTGATTCTTTCCCCCTACAAACCATTTTTATAAAACAGTCAAGACACTTGAATTTAGATAGTTACATTCAGAGTTCAGAGAACCTCTGTTTTTTTAAACCTCAGATTTGAACCAACTGGTCTCTTTGACCCTTCATATCATTAAGCTTGTCCTGGATCAGCTCATTTTCTCTAGCTTCTTAAGCTCTTAACCCAATCTGCCATTCTCTCCCCTGGTAACCAAGTCCTTTCCTCCTATTTCCTATCCACAGTTGAAGCCACCAGCCATGAATTCCTCCAGCTTTGTGCATTACAACCTTTCCCCTTTCCTTAAACACAGCATAGCTATGTTCTCATCCATGTTTACCTTCTTATGTCTTAGAAGGATAGCATATTTCTCCTATTTAAGGAAAATTATTACTTCTTTTTAAAAAAAACATACTTTGGTATGTTTTTATTGATTTCAGAGAGAGGAAGGGAGAGAGAGATAGGAACATCAGTGATGAGAGAGAATCGTCGATTGGCTTCCTCCTGCACGCTCCCCATGGGGGATTGAGCCTGAAACCCGGGCGTGTTTCCTGACTGGGAATCAAACCGTGGTTTATGGGTCGATGCTCAACTGCTGAGCCACAGTTGCCAGGCTTTTAAAATATATTTTTATTGATTTTTTTTTTTTTTTTTTTTAGAGAGAGAGAGAAACATAGATTGGCTGCCTCCTGCATGCCCCTTACTGGGGATCGAGCCTGCAACCTGGGCATGTGCCCTGACTGGGAATCGAACCGGAGACCTTTTGGTGCATAGGATAATGCTCAACCAACTGAGCAACACCAGCTAGGGTTCCTTTATCTTTGCACCTAATTTCATCTCCCTTTTTCTCTGAGATCTTGATCCAGAAATCTCATACTATGTCTGGCTTCAGCCTCTAACTTTCTCTCTTGTATTTTCTGTATTTGTCTAGGTAAAATCATTTCATTTTATGTGGCTCAAGTTAGAGATTATATTTGTAAAAAAGACTTTGGAAAATTAACATTTAAATACCTACTAATATTATTTATAATATGTTTCCTGCCTTTTTAGTGGATGATGCTAGCAAAATAGAACACGGCGGTTCCTCTGGAATGACCTTGGATGCAGAGTCGGAAATCGATCCTTGTAAAGTGGATGGCAGTTGCCCTGAAGTCATCAAGGTGTACATTTTTAAAGCTGACCCTGGAGAGGATGACTTAGGTAAGAGGTCACCTTCAGGATATTACTCATCCTGATCCAAACACTTCAACCTGATTACTTTTGGGTGAGAACATGTGAAACCTTTTCTGAAGATAACTTTTAAGCAAGGTTTCCAGTGTAGCAGTAGAAAAGTATGTAAAATGTGATAAGTGAAAGAGGTAGAAATGAAGTTTTCTCATAAATGCTTGGAGCTGTCATCTTCCCTGATAGGTGGCACCGTAGACATTGTGGAGAGTGAGCCTGAGAATGACCATGGAGTTGAACTACTTGATCAGAATAGCAGTATTCGTGTGCCAAGGGAAAAGATGGTTTATATGACTGTCAATGACTCTCAGCAAGAAGATGAAGATTTAAGTAAGTAGGTGGCCTTTTTGTGGGAGAAAAATGTTATGCTCTTGTAGCTCTCTTGATTTTTATTTTAAATATGGCCAGTGTTTAAAGGAAACAAGTAGCATTATTGTAGAGATTATTATACTGCTATATTCCAAGGGAAACATCGATGATTCATTAGTATTCTAAGAACTTGGCTTTGAAAGTGAATAGTGTCAACACTGAAAAAAAATGAATTATGGTGAAAACCAAGAAATGAATGACTCATTCAGATATTTGAGTGCTTACTATGTGAAAGCTGTGTTCTAGGTATATAACATTTGAACCTTCTTTCTACTTGTCTATTAATTGAATTCAAATGGCAGTATCTTTCCTGTGGTCTCTGTAGACCTGCTCACAAAAGTTTATATTATTTTCTACTTAGATGTTGCTGAAATCGCTGATGAAGTGTATATGGAAGTGATTGTAGGAGAAGAGGATGCTGCTGCTGCAGCAGCAGCGGCAGCTGCCGCACATGAACAGCAAATCGATGACAATGAAATCAAAACCTTCATGCCAATAGCATGGGCAGCAGCTTACGGTAAGTTGCATAGCCGCTCTTAGGATTGAATTGGTTCTTGAATGTGAATTCATGATTAAAAAAGGTTTCTGTGGTCTTAGGTTTCAAAAATCTGGAATGCCAGTACCCTGTAATAGTTATTTAATTTGAACAGGAGTAGAGGAAGATTATAAAGTCTTTTTGTCTTTATTTTTAACAGAATTTTCTTTCATGTGTATAGCATGTAGAAGGAAGTATTGCAAGAAGCACACAGGCTTTCAAGCTGAAACTTTCATCTTGATTATATCTGCCCCATGCCTTTAAAGTTTTGGGAGACAAGGGAGTCCATGGGGCAAAATGCTGACATGTGTTTTTCAGATTTGGAAGCGAGGCCATTTCTTTTGGTCTCGCTATAATAAATGTCATGAAACCCATTACCTAGAATGGGGAATTTCTGTCATTCATGAGTATCATGGCTTACTTTTCGTTGTTGTAGTTAATAAAGGATCCCTAATTCTTTATAATTTATAATACAGTATAATTTTGTTTTTTAATACGCATCGTTAGGTAATAATTCTGATGGAATTGAAAACCGGAATGGCACTGCAAGTGCCCTCTTGCACATAGATGAGTCTGCTGGGCTCGGCAGACTGGCTAAACAAAAACCAAAGAAAAGGAGAAGACCTGATTCCAGGCAGTACCAAACAGGTGAGGGCACATGAGTTCCACAGCGCAGCGTGCTTTGCGAGCTCTCAAGATGCAACTAGTATGTATCTGCAGAGGTGTTGTGATGGCATTTTAGCTGCTAGACCACATGTAGCTTTCGTGTATCAAAGTTGAAAATATAATTTTAAGAATTCAGTGATATTCATGAATGATTTTCTTGTATAAAAAGAAGTAGGGAATGGATTGAATGTGGATGAAAATAATTCAGAACTCGGGTGATTTTTATGTGGAAATTAAAAGAAATCCCTCAAATATGTTACAAGCATTAACTTTTAAAAAATTAATATACTTAAAGAATCTGATTATGTCAGCGTAAAGGAGGCATAATTTACAGAGCAGCAGGACAGGTGCTTCAGTTTATGTGACATACTCCTGTCTATTCTCAGATGCCTATTTAAGCTTTAGTGTAAATAGACATAAATCATGTTTTTTGGAATAGCCAAAGCAGAAGTTGTGATGATGCTGCTTTATTTTTATGAATAATTTCCCGCTGATTTCTAAATTGATAATAGCTTTAATCACTAGTTGATAGAAGTTACATACTTACTCATTTATTTTTTTAAACCGGAGGGAGTGTGGTTGGTGCACTCGTACTGATTGAAATTGGTTGATGTATCTCCAATGCTGAAAAGCCGTAAAAGGGATGTTAAGTAGCAAATAGCTTAACTTAGGAGTACTTGCCCAGTAGTGTTCAGAACACACCCTTTAAATTCTCGAAGAAACCAAAACAGAACTTGGTTTGAGCTCTCATGCACCTTTCTTTTCCTTTCTTAGCAATAATAATTGGCCCCGATGGACATCCCTTGACTGTCTATCCTTGCATGATTTGTGGGAAAAAGTTTAAGTCCAGAGGCTTTTTGAAAAGGCACATGAAAAACCATCCTGAACACCTTGCCAAGAAGAAGTACCGCTGTACTGACTGTGATTACACTACCAATAAGAAGATAAGTTTACACAACCACCTGGAGAGCCACAAGCTGACCAGCAAGACAGAGAAGGCCATCGAATGTGATGAATGTGGGAAGCACTTCTCTCACGCAGGGGCTCTGTTTACTCACAAAATGGTGCATAAAGAGAAAGGAGCCAACAAGATGTATAAGTGTAAATTCTGTGATTACGAAACAGCCGAACAAGGGCTATTGAATCGCCACCTTTTGGCGGTGCACAGCAAGAACTTCCCTCATATTTGTGTGGAGTGCGGTAAAGGCTTCCGTCACCCGTCAGAGCTCAAAAAGCACATGCGCATCCACACCGGGGAGAAGCCGTACCAGTGCCAGTACTGCGAATACAGGTCTGCAGACTCCTCTAACTTGAAAACGCACGTAAAAACTAAGCATAGCAAAGAGATGCCATTCAAGTGTGACATTTGTCTCATGACTTTCTCAGATACCAAAGAGGTGCAGCAACATGCCCTTATTCACCAAGAAAGCAAAACGCACCAGTGTCTGCACTGCGACCACAAGAGTTCCAACTCGAGTGATTTGAAGCGACACGTAATTTCAGTTCACACGAAGGACTACCCCCATAAGTGTGACATGTGCGACAAAGGCTTCCACAGGCCTTCAGAACTCAAGAAACACGTGGCCGCCCACAAGGGTAAAAAAATGCACCAGTGCAGACATTGTGACTTTAAGATCTCAGATCCATTTGTGCTAAGTCGCCATATTCTCTCGGTTCACACAAAAGATATTCCGTTCAGGTGTAAGAGGTGCAAAAAGGGATTTAAACAACCGAATGAGCTTAAAAAGCATATGAAGACACACAGTGGCAGGAAAGTGTATCAGTGCGAGTACTGTGAGTATAGCACTACAGATGCCTCGGGCTTTAAACGGCATGTTATCTCCATCCACACGAAAGACTACCCTCACCGTTGCGAGTACTGCAAGAAGGGGTTCCGGAGACCTTCGGAGAAGAACCAGCACATAATGCGGCATCATAAAGACATGGGCCTGCCCTAAACTGCTTCTGTAGACGTTTGCAGAGATGCTGGCCTTGAAGCAGAAAAGTCATTTTAAAGCCAACCAGTCTCGTTCACATACAATACTGTATATTGATTTATTCTGTGTACAAATAGAATATTGCTTCTAGTTGACTTTGTATTTTTTTAAAATTTTGTTCAATAGCGTGTTCTGAATTCTATTCAGTTTGTTTAATCAGTGGGGAAAAGCAGCAACAAGCAAGTTGCTTTTAATGAAGTAATCCTTGCTCTGTACTGAAATTTTCTCTTTTTAGTTTTATATTTATTTAAGTATTAACCTTGCTTACCTTGATGGTACTCTTCTAAGACCATTTAACTTAAAGTTAGGGTAAGTTTAGATTGAGTCAACATTACTTTCAGAGTAACTATTTTCCTCCCCATAAACTTCTCACAATAAAATTGTCAGAGACATCTACTAACGTCAGTGGGAGATTGAACAGTCCCGTCCAGTTAGGCTAACGTGGGAGTCATGTACTTGTCTTGCTTCATCTTTTCAGACCACGTGACAACGGAAGTTTCCATTTGAGCTTTTGCATCCCTGGCATTGCTGAGCAAAGAACAGTGGGTGGGTTTGTGTTTACTTTTCATTTTGTTTAGCGGACAAAATATATCTTCGGGGGGCTTTCTTTGGAGTATTTACATCTTTTGTCAGCATAGCAAAGTTTTAGAAGACTTTATTGAAAAATTTTGCTTGATCCTGTTGTATTTTGATTATTCTGTCTGTGCTGCTTTGTCTTGGAATGGTTGTGTGCTACAAATGAGACTTGCTGAGGACTGCATTTTGGAATCTCCTAGAGGTAATTTGTGGCTCATAGGATCTTTTGCAACTTTATATATGTAAATGTACCCTGAATTATGTATATGCACATATATATATAAAACATGTATCTGTGTGTATTGCTTATTTTACATATTTATACACACAACCCCAAGTAGTAGTTGTTTAAAATCTATAATGAAAAGTATTACATTTACGATAACATGAAAGATGCAGGGATGTGGGAGAGCATTTTGTGAAGCATGCTCTTCAGAGAGACTACTCAGGTGAAGAATGGGAAGGACGATAAGGACACTAGTATTTTTAAAGAATAAAGGTATTTTCTTTTAAATATCTTTGGTAACTGCAAAATAGAAGTTAAGATGTTTCTAGATAGAATGTTTTCCTACAACTTCAGCTTCATGCCTTTATATTTTTCTGAAAAGCTAATAAACACCCAGACAGACCTTCCTCGGTTCTCTCCGAGAAGCCCCTGGGGGAGCTCGGTGTCACCAAGGGAAGGAGACTAACGGAGCTACGGCTCCACGTACCAGAGATCGGGTACTAACTATGATACACAGTTGGCAAATTCAGCCTACTCTTATTAGTTATAGTTCGGAAACTTTCAGAAACTTACCACTCAAGTTGGCTTTGATTGGAACATAAGATAAAGGTATGATTTAAGTGCATGAGGAAAATCTGAGGCCTTATTTGGAACATCACCACGTCTTTCACTGTTTGGTTTTTCTTTGTGAGTTGACTTTTTTTAAACAAGTAGTTCTGACTCAGATTTATAAATTCATAAAAGGAACGCAGTTAATTAGAATTTGGTTATGTTAAGATAAATTTTGGAGGACAGAAGACAGTTTTGGGGGTCCTTAAGTTGGCTGTCAGCACATACGAGTACCTGGCACATCGTGGGAGATTTAGGACTTTCTTCCCACTTGATAGCTGCCTTGCCGCTTCCTTATGGTGCTCCATCGTCTTTGTGCTTTTAGAGTTTTTACCTTTCATCTTTCTCTTTGCCGTTGATATCTGTATTCAAGAGTTTATAGCGTTAGAAATCTAAATATTGTGTGTTTGGCAAGCCTCTGAAGTGCTGGATTGATTTAGTCCAGTTCTAAGTCGAGTACTTTAAACTGGTATGAACTCCAACCTGAATGCCAGTCAAAACCAAGGCACGGACCTGTCCCAGTGGGAGCTCCTGTGCCCTCTTGGCCTCTGTAACGTGCTTTTTAAAAAAAAGTAACTTAAAATTGTGTGATTCATTGCCCTGCAGTACTATTCTTGAAAGCTCTGTCTGTTTTTTTGTGAGAACCTTTAAAATCTCCCTTGTTTTTTATTTTTCCCAGAGGTAATGTAAAACACTTAAGTGAAAGTAGAAATTTATTAATTTTAAAACATCCTATAAAATTAATACAGAAAATATAAATAATTGGTCATCTAACTATATTTTTTTAAATAAACTGAAAGAAAGAACACAGCATTTTACACACTTTATATTTCTCTTACATAGTCTGGAATCATACACAGTTCTTTTCTTTTTAAAGCACAATATTGAAACCTTTAAAAGGTATTTAAGGGTTTGGTCAAGTGAATATGATAAAATGTATTTGTCTGTATAAAGAAAAAATGAAATTGTAGTCACTGTTATGTACTGACATTAGTTACAACTTAGTTTTACTTCTTAAAACAATTTTGATTAGCAAAGCTAAAAAAAAATGGATGTTTCAGTTAAATGTTTTAAAGAGGTACAGATTTTTACAAGGACATAATATAAGTTATTGTTCTGTAGAAATATCCTATTAAATATTGTATGTCCCTCCCTCTGTACACTTTGTAAAAAAAGTAAAATACATAAAAAGAAAATCATATAGGGATGTGTGACATGATTGTAATTGTGTACTTGAGAACAACGTGCAAAAATAAAAAGCAGAATATTTTCCTGTTACTGAATGTTTAGTCTATTTGATACCAGTACTAAGTTAATGCTTTTTCTTAAAAAAAAAAAAAAAAAATGTACAGTTTTTGTAAACCTTAATAAACATCAAAAACAGTGGATTATTTTCTTTTTTTAATTTTTATTATTTTCATATCTCCATTTCTTAATTCCTTTTATGCAGCAGTGGACTTCAAAATGCTTGATTGCTTTGAATTTTGTGACTTGAATGCAAATACTGATAATATTTCGGCCGTTTGAGTTTGCAAGTAATATTTCAGAGAAGTTAAGAGGTGAGCCCTTTGGTGAGCATGTCCTTGAAGCTTATTTTTTTTCTTTTGTCTTCGTAAAGGATTTGTTTTATTGGCATCTCCAATTCCCTTGAGATAAATTTCCCTTGCATAAAGTGGCTTTTGAGAGCTCTTAAAGTTCATTTTAGTGTCAACCCATAGCACATTGGATCAGTAGGAGTTGTCCCCCTCTCCACAGCAGAAGCCCTGCCCTGGAGTTACCCCTCTGTGCCTAGTTTGGAGGGTTCTAGTGACACAGAGAATGGTCATTGTTATAATAAAAGTCAAGAGTTAGGTAAAGGTTATCAGGAGTCAAAAAATAAGATAGATTTGAGCCATTGATTTTTAAAGACGAGATCCTGCTCATCTTCAACTATGTAGGAATAAGTATATGCGTAACAGTTGAAACAGTAAATAATCAAAACTTGAGGTAAATGACCAAGAGGACATGGTGAATGTCACTGTCCAGAGCCATAAGTCGGACAAAAATCAGCACACTGAGAAACTTAGTTGTAATAGAAGACTTGACGGATGTCATACCAGTCTGTGATCCCAGGCAGTGTATTGCTCTGTTCTCTGGGAATCTTAGTATTAACAGTTTCCTTTATTTCCCACAAATTCTAGGGTTCATGTAAAGAAAAGCATGACGAGTCAAGATCTTAAAGGGGTACTGTTCCAGAGTAGTGGTTTTCAAGTGCTGCCAAATTTTCAGCCCCGCCCCAGACCCACTGAATCAGAAAACTGGGCGTGGGACCCAGTGATCTTGTGTCTTAACATGTCCACCAAGTGATTCTGATGCATGCTCAAGTTCGGGAAACACTGTTTTAGAGCACTTGAAGAACTTCAAAGACTAGAAGCACACATGCGTACACACCCCCAAAGCCAGAAATAAGCAGTTGAAGGTGAAATGGGACTCAAAATTTGTACCTGGGGTTTACCCCTTTTAAAGTGCGAGCCTGCCAGTCAGTAAGTAAATCCTTTAGTACACATGTAAGTAGCCTGCAGTTCATAAACCTTGTAGGGCTTCCCCTAAATTACACCTCAAAGGTGAATACGAATTCAGAGGAAGGTTCAGCAAGTAAAAGAGAAGGGCTGGGAAGCGTGTGTTTAATTAATTGGCCCAACGTTAAGTAATTCACATCTGAAAACCCATTTTGTCACATTCTATTGCTGTTGAGATAAAGTCAAAATTAAGTTTGCCCTTTTGGGTTTTGTCTTGTCTTTTGTGTATATATTGTTTGCCTTTTTCATAAAATCTTGGATTTGTTATATATTGTTCCTGTTATTTTTGACATCTATTGTAAATAAATTCCTATTTTGTTTTAAGCTACCCTAGTGGAGTGTTGGCTATAGACAGGGCACACACACACACACACACACACACACGGAAATGAGGAAACATAAATCACACGGTTAATAAATCCCCGACACAGTGTAAGCTGGAAGTGATGTGACCCCTTCCGTAGTTCAGCACTTCTAGCACCAATGGAAGGATCACTTGCATATAGGTGTAGCATCTGCACCTGCTCGGACTTTAAAAGTCACTTTCGTGACCTCTGAGATGGCGATTCTTAGTCTATTGTAAAGTTTGAAGTTAAACTCAGATTCTCCTTTACTTGGTTTTTCCTATTCCCTTGGCCTGTGTTACTTGCATTGGTGGCTTAGGCAAACACAAGGGGTTTGGCATTGTAGTGACCTGACCTTGTAAAGCCATTTGGATACTTCGCTACAGAAAGCCTGCCTAGGAATTGTAGCTGGCATTTATTCATTCACGATGCAAAAGACCGCAGAAATACCTAAATGCATTGATGAAAATAGAACAGCCAGAACTACAGCATTTGGCTTTCCAAGAGAGGCCAGTTTCTGCTTTCCTTCATGCTTGTGTTTGGCTTTAGAAGCAGAACCCGTTTCCTTTTGCCTGGGCTTCTTTGAAGTAAGGGGAGGTCTTGCAAAGCCATCTGTTGGGGTTTTGGAAGCTCTAATTATACCCGTCGTCCTCTTTGGGTTCTAACCACATTGAAAATAGACACAAGAAACCACCAGTTGGGTGTGTGACTTCATTTAGCAAAGCTGGGTTGGGAGATCCGGAGGCCGAATCTATTTCCCCCCAGTGTAGGCCTTGACTGATGCAGCCAGTCACTCGAAGGTGTGGGGCCCACGCCCCCCCTTTGTGAGCTAGAGGGAGGCTGCTTAGTTTCCCACCAGAGAAATGGAGCAAGTGGGCGAGAATGGCTGCAGCTTTCTCCCCAGCACTCCCAGGCTGGGACTCAGGGAAGGCCGAGAAGAGTTCCCTTATGCCATCCTCATGAAATAATAAGGGTTAGTCCAATTCTGGGTGGTCCTCTGGCATAAGCCCCCTAGCAAAGTATGAGGCTGTTTACCTTTAGCCTTACATACACGTGTTCCTTTTCCCCTGTTGACTTTTACTGTCCCCTCTTGGGGTAGTAGTTGTGACAGAATTTCAAAGATTTAGTTCCTGTTTCTCCCAGGCCAATATGCTTTAATTTTTCTTCAGAAAAATTACTTCTAAAGGACAAACTTATACAAAGGTGGAAATCTTGCAGATTATGTGTCGAGCCATTTTCAAACATCAAGTATTTCGATATCTATTGGTTGCCTTAGAATTTTTTAATGCACATTTTCTTTTGAGACTATGGAAAATTCAGAATGGTACAAAGGTAGGAGCAGGGTGGAGGGGGCCAACTTGGGGGGGAGGGAAGGGGGGCATCTGTAATACTTTCAACAGTAAAGATTAAACCTATTAATAAAAAAAGAAGGTAAAATACCTTCCCCCATCAATCCCATTACCTGAACATTATTACCCTTTTAAATATGTCTTTAGTGAGTTTTAACTGTTAGATTTTTAAATTGCAAAATACGTGTAACCAGTGTTGTACAATACAAAATAAGTTTAAGGACAAACGATGGTCTCACCCCCGCAATTCTCCAAGCCGATTTCCTTGACCTAATCATAGTTAACTGTGCCTTCCCTCCATGCTCATACAAACTGTACAGAGATAGATGCGGAAAGAGCGCAAGAGCAGGCTTGGCGGGGATTTCAAAATGTTTTGACTGAAATGAGATTATGCATCTTTGCAAATCACTTAATATACCCATCCGCCTGGAACAGTAGGCCCAGCTCCATCTCATTCTCTTATAGTTGAGTAACTTTTCCAGAAATTGGACCCACCACAATTCAGTCAACATTCCCCTTTTGATGGACATTCAGCTTGTTTACAGTTTTCTGCTGCTGCATGAATGCTGGAATAACTATTCATGTGCATATAATCCTTACATACCTGGGCTTTGATTTCTGTAGCATAGATTCCCCCAAGATGTGATTGCCAGGAAAAAGGACATGTGCTATTTAAGAAATGTTACTAGCCCGTTCTGCGTGGCTCAGCAGTTGAGCATCGACCTAGGATCCAGAAGATCAAGGTTGGATTCCCAGTCAGGGCACAGGCCCGGGTTGCGGGCTCGATCCGCAGCAGGGGCCGTGCAGGAGGCAGCGGATCAATGACTCTCATCATTGATGTTTCTATCTCTCTCCCCCTCTCCCTTTCTCTCTCTAAAATCAATAAAGACATATTTTTTTAAAAAAATAAAAAGCAAGAAAAAAAATGTTACTAGACATTAGCAGATTTTTTTTTGTTAGA
This sequence comes from Miniopterus schreibersii, assembly GCF_964146895.1. Lineage (NCBI taxonomy): Eukaryota > Metazoa > Chordata > Mammalia > Chiroptera > Miniopteridae > Miniopterus > Miniopterus schreibersii. The sequence goes on along the minus strand of NC_138104.1, from coordinate 93,489,511 downwards.
ATGTAAATTCCAGGAGTGCAGTGACTTTTATATGTTCATTGCTGTTCACCTAGAACAACATGGTGTGTAGCAGGTGCTAAGGACTTGTTGGGTGCTGAGGTGGTAGCAATTCACACTCCCCAGCAGTTTATGGGAGGGCCCTTCCCCTCAGTCTTACAAACACTGGTGTCAGAGCCAGTATCACAGGTAAGAAAACTGTCCCTCCCCACTCCGTCATTGTTTCAGGCCGCTTTGACCTGGCTCCTAGGGGAGTCGAGTAATTCATAGTCTAACAGCCCTTTGACTTTTCTCTTTGATGAATCACCTGTTCAAATCCTGTGCCTCATTTTCTCTTTAGAGTCTTTCGTACATTTGGCCTATTAGCTTTCTAATATATTTGCTGTACATTTTTCTAGTCTATGATTTATCCTGTTATTTGTTCATGTTGCCTTTTGATACACAAAAATCTTTAATATTTGTATAATCAAATATGTGTCTTTTTTCCCCTTTACGATTCCTGGGGCTTCTTGTCCTACTTAAAAAGGTCTTTTCTACCCCAAGGTTCTACAAATATATGGGTAGATTTTCTTCTGGTATTTTTATTAGTTTAATTTGTTGGAGCTTTTATACAATTAAAGTTATTTTGGTATATGTTGTTTGGTAGGAGGTCTAGTTTCTTTGTTCTCTTGGCACTGTTTATTAAGTAAGTCATCCTGTACTCCCTTAACTAAAATGACACTTTGTTGTGTGTTAAGTTCATATATCACCTTGGATTTATTGCCCAAGCCTGTTCTGTTTTACTGATCTGTTACTCTGGTGCCAATAGATTTACTCACAGTGCTCTGTGGTGAACTCCAATTTCTGGATGGAAAGTTCTTTTCTTTTTCATCATTTTCTTGACATTTATTTTTCCATAGGGACATTAAGACAATTTTACCCCATTTCCCTTAGAAGACCCACTGGGATTTTTGATTCAAATTGCATGAATTTTTACTATTAAATTGAACCTGACATTTTTAGCATATTGTTTTCATACCCATGTTCCTCCATTTATTCTGGTCTTGTTTTACATCCTTTAATAAAATGTTCACAGCTTTCTTCATATATATAGGTCTTGGACTTTCCATAGGTCCATTGTAATTTTTAGCCACCTAGATACTGCTAACATATAGAGAAAAGCTATTATATTTATATATTTTTTTCATGTACCCAGCTACTTGTCCATATTACCGTCCCAGTTCTAATTGTGCTTTAGTAGTGTTTTGAATTTCTATGTGTGCAGTCATGGCAAAAAGATGTCAGTTGATTCCTTTTTGTGTCTTATGTTAGCTAGAACTTCTAAAACAATGCTGAATAGTATACACTATAGCAGGCATTTCTGTGTTGTGCCTGCTCTAAAGGGCAATACTCTAGTTATGAACCACTTAGTATAAAGTTGGTTTTGGAAAATAGCATTTTCCAAGGTTAGATAGTTTTCTCCTATTAGTATTTTACTTAGAGATTTTATTAACAATGACTAATATTATCAAATGTTTTTTAGCCACTTATTAATATAATTACTTGATTTTTCTCTTTTTGTTGATGCGTTGAAGAGTATCGAATTACAGTGCTGGATATTCTAAAGTTAAACCATATTTTTGTCCTTATGATAAAAGCACCCTACTTAGGCAATTTTTGTTGTTCTTTCAAAATACTGAAGCTTAAATTGGCTAGTATTTTATTGAGAATTTTGTTCATAATTCTGGTGTTTTCTTGTTTTGTACTATTATGATGAGGTTTTAATATTAATGTAATTCTAGCTCCATAAAATAAGCTTGGAAACTTTTCTGGAATTTTCCATAGTCTGGAATGGTTTAAAAACCAGAGGCATTGCCTGGCTGGGTGTGGCTCAGCGGTTGAGCATCGACCTAGGATCCAGGAGATCAGGGTTCGATTCCTGGTCAGGGCGCAGGCCCGGGTTGCGGGCTCGATCCCCAGTGGGGGGCGTGCAGGAGGCAGCCGATCAACGACTCATCATTGATGTTTCTATCTCTCTCTTCCTCACTCTGAAATCAATAAAAGTTATATTTAAAACAACAACAACAAAACACCAGAGGCATTGTCTGATTTTTGAGGATTGGGCAGAATTCAGTTGTGAAAGCATTCAGGTCTGATGTCTCTTCATAAATGGTAGGTCTTTACTTTTCTGATCTCTTCTACATTAATCGGTCCATCAGCCGTTCTTCCTAAATAAATTTTGGAATCTCTATTTCCATTTTCTCTAGATCACTACATCTCACACATTAATGTGTACACAGATCACCTGGGGGATGTTGTGAAAGTGCTCATTCAGATTTAGTGGATCTGGGGTGTGGCCCGAGATTCTGCATTTCTTGCAAGCGCCCTTGAGATGCTGATGCTGCTGGTCCACGGACCATACATCCCCAGCCCTCTAAGAATTCAATGGTTCTTTTTTTAAAATTTTTTTTTTTAAATCTTCACCCGAGGATATTTTTTCCATTACTTTTCAGAGAGAGTGGAAGGGGGAGAGAGAGAGAGAAACATTGATGCCAGAGAGACACATCGATTAGTTGCCTCCTGCGTGTGCCCTGACAGAGGCTGGAGATTGAGCCTGCAACCGAGGTACGTGCCCCTGGCTGAAATTGAACCCGGGACCTTTCAGTCCGCAGGCCGGCGCTCTAACCACTGAGCCACACCAGCTAAGGCAGAAGTCAGTGGCTCTTAAATGTTAGAATCACATGGGGCAGCTTTGAACATCCAAGTGCCCAAGCCATACCCCAGACCAGTTAAATTAGAATCTCTGGGAGTGAGATTCAGGCATCAGTAATTTTCCAAGCTCCCCACATGATTATAATGTGTAGCCAAGGTTGAGAACCACTCTTCTAGATTTTCAATTTATTGTCATAAAGATGCACACAATATTCTCTTATAATTATTTTAATGTCTTGTATTTCTGGTTATATCTCCTTTCTTATCCTGAAAGTTTTAATTTTCTCTCTCATTTTTCTTTAAACAGGCTTTTGGAGATTTAGCTGTTTCATAGATATTATCAAAGAAGCAGCTCTCAATTTTGTTTATTTATATTTTTTGGTTTCTATTTAATTAGTTTTCCTCATGCATTGTTATTAATTTTCTTTTCCAATTTTCTTCTGGCTTATTTTGTTAATCTAGTTAAAATGTCTTATGTTTCATACATCATTTACTTTAATTTCTTTTAAAATGAACTAGAAAGCTGTGTATTTCCTTTAGTATATAAATAACTTTAGCTGTGTCCCATTGCATATTACTTGTTCTTTGTTCATAACTTTCTAGATAGTTCTACATACCAGTTAAAAATTATTTTTTAATTTTTCAATTACAGTTGACATACAATATTCTATTAGTTTCTGGTGTACAACTTAGTGTGATTAGACCTTACAAAATGACCATCCTGTCTACATATCAGTTTCGATTTCCTCTTTAAAATAGTGTTTAACTTCCAAGTAGTAAAAGTTTTATTAATCTCTTTAGTGCTGATCTCTAGTTTTATATAAGCTTGTTGATTATATTTTCTTTTTTGAAAATTTTGTGTTCTTTATTTTTACTTTTTAAAAATCCTCACCTGAGGATATGTTTTTACTGATTTTAGAGAGAGAGGAAGGAAGAGAGAGGGGGACAGAAGGGGGGAGAGACAGGAAGAGAGAGAGAGAGAGAGAAACTGATCAGTTGCTTCCCCTATGTGCCCCTACCTGGGATCGATCCTGCAACCTTTTGGCGTATGCTCCAACCACTTGAGCCAGCCGGCCAGGGCTGATTATGTTTTGAATTCCTCCATATCCTTGCTAATTTTTGACTACTTAATTGTTTTAATTATTGAAAAACTATTAACATCTTCCACCATAAGGGTGTTTTATGCAGTTTCCTTATATTTTGAGTCTTACTTTATGTCATTTGATTTCTATAGATATTCAACATATCGTCTTCATAAGTGTGCCTTTAACAGACCATCTGTTTATGTTCTCTTTACCATTTGATCTTTTTTTTTTTTCAATTTATCTTTATTGTTGAAAGTATTACAGGTGTCCCATTCCACCCCCCCCCCCAATTGACCCTCTCCACCTCGTTCCCACCCCCTCCTCAGGCCTTCACCCCATCATTGTCTGTGTCCATGGGTTATGCAGATCTGCATATAACTTCTTTGGTTAATCTCTTTCCACCCTCCACCCCCCCTTCCCTCTTACATGCGTCAGTATCTCTGGATCTATTTAGTTCATCAGATTCTTTTGTTCATTAGCTTCTTCTTAAAGAAGACCCTTCAACTTTTCCTGTAGTGCTGGTCTGGTGGTGATGAACTCCTTTAGCTTTTCCTTGTCTGAGAAGCTCTTTATCTGACCTTCAGTTCTAAATGATAGCTTTGCTGGGTAGAGCAATCTTGGTTGTAGTTCCATGTTTTTCATCACTTTGAATATTTCTTACCACCCCCTTCTGGCCTGCAAAGTTTCTGTTGAGAAATCAGCTGACAGTCATATGGGTGCTCCCTTGTAGGTAACTAACTGATTTTCTCTTGCTGCTTTTAAGATTCTCTCTTTGTCTGTAACCTTTGGCATTTTAATTATGCTGTGTCTTGCTGTGGGCCTCTTTGGGTTCCTCTTGATTGGGACCCTCTGTGCTTCCTGGCCTTGTAAGTCTATTTCTTTCCCCAGGTAGGGGAAGTTTTCTGTCATTAGTTTTTCAAATAGGTTTACAATTTCTTGCTCTCTTTTCTCTCTTGGCACCCCAATAATATGAATGTTGGGCCTCTTGAAGTTGTCCCAGAGGCTCCTTATGCTATCTTCATATTTCTGGATTCTTTTTTCTTTTTGCTCTTCTGGTTGAGTGTTTTTTGTTTCTTCATGTTCCAAATTGCTGATTTGATTCTCAGCGTCCTCTACTCTACTGTTGATTCCCTGTAAATTGTTTTTCATTTCAGTTTGTGTAGCATTCATTTCAAATTGGTCCTTTATTATGTCATCGATTTTCTCAATTATTTTCGTCATACTCTTACTAATATCCTTGAGCATCCATATAACCATTATTCTGAACTCTGTATCTGTTAACTTGCTTGGATCTATTTCATTTAGTTCCTTTTCTAGAGATTTCTTCTGTTCTTTCCTTTGTGACATGTTTCTTTGCCTCCACATTTTGGCTGCTTCCAGGTGTTTGTTTCTATATATTAGGTAGAGCTGCTATGTCTCCTGGAATTTGCAGAGTGGCTTTGTGTAGTAGGTGTCCTGTAGGGTCCAGTGGCTGGGCCTCCCCAGTCCCCTGAGCTGGGCCTGCTAGGTGCTCCCCTGTGTGGGCTGTGTGCACTGTCCTGTTGTAGTTGAGCCTTGGTTGCTATTGGCGTCCCTGGGAGGAATTGACCCACAGACCAATTGGCTGTGAGGACCAGCTGCAAGTACAGCCAGAGAGCTGCTGTGCTGGAGACACCCCTATGGAGCAGGATTTACTTCAGTGGGGCTTTGGTGTTCACCAAGTGCGCCCCTTGAGTGTGTCACTCGTGGATGTGGTAGGGGTGTAATCCAGCGTGGTCGAGTCTGACCACCAGGTGCACTGTCTCTGGGGCCTCCCGGGAGGTGCAAAGTCAGCCTGTGCCAGTGCCTTGCCCAGGGCCACCCAGCATGAGCTACACAGCAAACCGTAGCTGGCTGCTCCTTGTGCTGGGCTTGGAGGTGCCCAGGAGAGGCCCAGCTATGAGCCAGTGCAGCTGCCGCTAGTGCCAGGCCTGGGGCCGCCATCCAGCTGTATGGGGCAGCTGCTGCTTGTTTGAGAGATTTTAGGAAAGTCCTAAGCATGAGGCTCCAGAGGCCACTTGCACAGAAAAGCCCCTGGAAATGGCCTGGATGAGCTGCAGGTGGGGAGGGGCGGGGCCTCCGGGAATCACGGGGCGGGGCCAAAGGTGAGAGTCAGGCGCTGGCGATTCAAACATGGCGCCTGCCTGCCGGCTGCGCGGGGAGGACTCGCCACAGGAGCCATGGCCTCCGCCAGCCCTTCTGCCCGGGAGGAAGCCGCCCTCCGCCTCTCGCCCGGATCTCAGGCAGGTCAGTTCCTCCCCGAGTGTCCCGGGTCCTTTCAGGCTGCTCCCGGCGCTGGGCTCAGAGGGAGCGTCTGAGTGAGTCCGTGCCGGGCCCTTTGAGAGGAGCTGCTGGGGCTCCCGCAGCCTCCGTGACCCTCAGGGACAGTCCCCGCTGGTTTCACAGCCTGAAGTTGTGGTGACGCCTCTATCTGACCCTGGAGCCCTGGGCTGGGGCCTGCTGTGGGGCTGGGACCCCTCGCTCCTCCGGGAAACCCCCACCGCCGAGATCCCCTCCTGGGTTTCCCCGCGGCACCGGGTGTGGGCCCGCGGCCTGTCTCCGGGATCCAGCCCTGATCCGTCCGCGTCTCCCCCTCCTCCCGGTCTCGGTGCTGCCTCAGCTCCCTGGTTGCGGGGCTTCTGTGCAGCCGGGTCTCAGGAGGCTCTGAGCGATGGTGGTTCTGTATTTTAGTTGTGATTTTGATGTGGCTGCGGGAGGCGGCGGGTGCAGCTGTTACCTCGCCGCCATCTTGTTTCTCCTCACCATTTGATCTTGAATTCTGCGTTGTCTGGTGTGTTTTCTATTTCGACGATTCTTTCTTATCTCCTACATTACTAATATCGGTCACGTTATAACCTGTTTAGACATAAGCGCGCATTCCAGGATTTCACTGCTGCTGCTATTTCTCATGCGTTTCCCCTTTCCCCGCTTGACATCTCTGTGCTGCGTAAATTGTCCTTTGGTCGATGTCCCTTCATGTTTGTGCCCTTACGTCTGGTATGTGGGCGTATATTCTTTCTGAGGCCTCGACTCCCTCAAAATACCTACTTTTGCCTTGACAAATGACATCTTATTTGGGAGGGAGAAACTTTTGGTCACAGTCCCTTTTCTTTCCCAGTTTATAGATGTTTCACTTTTTTCAGACTTCGTCGTTGTGAGAAGTCTGAGGCTAGCCTTGCTTTCTCTTGCCTATGTTGCCTCTTCCTCTTTTTCCTGAAGTTTATATGATTTTTTTCCTTCATCTTTGGAATTCAGAAAGTTCACTAGGATCTTCCTAGGTGTGTGCGCACACGTGTGTTATTTTAATCGTATCTGGATTTGTTATTTGTTGAGCCCCTTCTTTCTGAGGCGTCAAGTCTCTCTTTAGCTGAAGGAAATTTTCTTATATTATGTGTGTAATTAATTATTATTTCGCCAACTGGTATTTTGCTTCTTTGGGCATCCCTATCATTCACATACAAGGTCTGGATTTGTCTTGTCGTCATAAAATAGCCCGGAGGAGAAAGAATCCCTTTAATCCCACACCCCAGTGTGTGACCATTATTGTGCTGAAAAATTTAAATGTTTGAAATCAATGTGTCTTGAAGAAAACAGCAAGAGAGTGGTAATGTTTATAAATGTGTAGCTTGTCCTGTTGGAGAAACAGTGCTCCTCAGTGATTTCTCTCTGGTAGAAGGAACTTCAGCCAGAAGTTTCCTGTCATAGAATAACAGCATTCTGGGTGCTCCCTTCTTTTTGAGATATTATAGACTTTATTCACGTTCTACCAATTGTCCTAATAATGTCCTTTATAGATACATTTATTTTTCCAGCCCAGTATCCAATTCTGGATTACACATTGCATTAGTCCCCCTCACCTTTATTTTTAAAGAATTTTTATTGATTTTTAGAGGGAGAGGAAGGGAGGGGGAGAGAAAGAGAATCATCGATGTGAGAGTGAAACATGGATCCACTGCCTCCTGCACGCCCCCTACTGGGGATCGAGCCCGCAACCCTGGCATGTGCCCTGACTGGGAATCGAACCACGATCTCCTGGATCCTAGGTCGATGCTCAACTGCTGAGCCACGCTGGCCTGGCCCTAACTGACTTTTATTCTATAAGAATTCTTCACTCACCCCCCCCTTTTTTTTCTGAAATTGATTTTTCAGAGAATCCAGGTCATTTGTAAAGTGAAGTGCCTCGCAGGTTGTATTGCCTGGCAGCTTCTGTGCGATGTCATTGAACTTGTTCTATCACTCTTATTTCTTGTACAGGGGCAGTTAGAGATCAAGCCCTGATTACATACATATTTGATTCCTTCCGCGAGACTTCATAGGTGGCACTTGGTGCTTCATGTTGTGTCACGTCGTTAGGCACAGAAGATCGGGTTTTCCCACTTTTGCTGATGCCAAGATTGTTGGGTAAATCTAGGTGCATATTCCGTCTACTTACTCACTTTATTTTGTGTCAATTGTTTTTTCCTATCCCATTGCCCCCCTTCTGTTAGTCTGCACATTAAAGGAGATTCTTTTACTATTTTAATAATAGTTACCCTGCCCAGCCGGACGTGGCTCAGTGGTTGAGCGTCGACCTAGGATCCAGGTGATCGGGGTTTGATTCCCGATCAGGGCACATGCCCGGGTTGCAGGCTGCAGCCGATCAATGACTCTCTCATCGTTGATGTTTCTCTCTCTCCCTCTCCCTCTCCTTTCCTCTCTATGAAATCAATAAAGATATATTTAAAAAAATAATAGTTACCCTGGACCTCGTGGTTTCATAAATTACCAAAGTCAAATGTTAATTGGTACTTCTACATGTCTCTGAGAAAATGTAAGGCCTATAGGACACCTAGACCACATTAGTTCCTCCAACTTAAATGCTACTGTCGTCATATATTCTAATTCTCTCTGTGCTTAAACACCCCTAAGACATTATTGTTTTTAATATATAAGTCAGTGTTCGTTTTTACCCACATCCTTACTGTTTTTGTTGTTCTTTTCTGCATCTCTGATCTTTTCTGTTACCATTTTTGTTCTGCCAGAACAATACTGTTTTAAAAAATATCTTCCATGTCTGAACTTTTTGAGTATATATGAAATATTCTTATTACTCTTTTAATGTTCTTGTCTACTAATTCTACCACCTGTGTCATTTGGGGGTTGGTTTGCTTGATCCCTTCCTCCCCATTTTCGTTTATGCATTCCAGCTTCTTTGCATGCCTAGTAATTTTTTTTTTAAATCCTCACCTGAGGATATGTTGTTGGTGTTTTTTTTTTAATTTTAGAGAGAGAAGAAGGGAGAGAGAGAGCGAGAGAAATATCGATCAGTTAGTGCCTCCTGTGTGCACCCCAACCAGGGATTGAACCCGCAACCTAGATATGTGTCCTGACCGGGAATTGAACCCGCAAAATTCGGTGCACAGGACAACACACCAACCAACTGAGCCACCCGGCCAGGGCAGCATGCCTAGTGATTTTTAATTGGACACCACACACTAAATTTTACGTTGTCAGATGATGGATAATTTTGTATTTCTTTTTACCCTTAATTTAATTTTTTCCATCACCATTTATCTAATTTTGTTTTTCTATAAACGCTCTTGAGCTTTATGCCATGACACAGTTAGGTTACTTGGAAAACAATCTGATCCTTTCAGGTCTTGCTTTTAAGATTTGTTAGACAGAACCAGAACAATGTTTAGTCTAGGGTTAATTGTCTCCACAGTTGACCCAAGATTCTTCTGAGTACTCTGCCAAATTCCCTGTGAATTCTGAGTTTGTCCAGTCTGTTTAGTGGGAACAGGCAGTATTCTTGGCCCTGTGGAAACTGGGTACCATTCCCTCTAATCTCTTCATTTGGTTCTTTCTCTTGCCTTGGGCATTTCGTAACATGCTTGTGCTGATCAGCACTCTGCCAAATACTCAAGGGGTACCCTCTGCAGATAGCTGGAGTTCTCTCCCTCTTTGCAGTTCTCTCCTCTCTGGAACTCATTCCTGCAGATTCTAGCTATTTTGATTTCCCCAGATTTTCAGCTATCTCCTTAATTTGGGGAGGTTGCCAGTGTATGCCTGGGTTCCCCTTCCCTGCACTGTGACCTCGAAACCGAAGGCAGTAACTTGGGGTGATCCTCAGGCTCACCTTGTTTGTCTCCCAGTTTCCCCCAATCACTGGCGTTTGTTGCCTAATGCCCAGTGTCTTGTAACCCAGTGTTTCACATATTTTTTTTTCATCTTTAGGTTGTTTCAATGGGAGGGTAAATTCGATCCTCTTACTCCATTTTGGCCATAATCCTCTTAATAATTTCTGATGGAGTGTTTGACATTGGGTATGAAAAATTACAGAGATAATTTGATTCTCTATAGAGTGTTTTTTCCTTATAGAATAGCTTTACTTTAGCTTCAGGCTGGCAGCTGAAAGCGAGGCAGTTCTTAATACGATCTGGGATGAAAGTGCCCTGAAGCTGGGAGGGAGTCTTTTTGAGGGCTTATCCATGTGCGATTCATCTTTATTCCTACTCTATGGCCCTTCTGAGACTCCAGTTGAAAATATGGAATGTTTATCAGGGCCTCTTTTCCTTGGTGGACCCTAAACTTTTCATTTCCCCCCTATCCCTTTGAGACTATTGGAAGCACTGCTCGGCTCAGTCTGTGAGTCATCGCTTCTGCTAAGCTTCTCAGCCTTTCAGCTGCTTTTTTAGAATCAGTAAACGCCTTGAAGAGAAAAGCAGCCAGAAGTGAATGTTGTTCTCATCTTTGTGTGTTTCTCATCTCTCTCTCTCTCTTTTTAAAAAAATCTTGGCTTTCCAAACCCTCATTGAATTGGCTCTGATACTTTCAAAGAGATTTTAAAAATACCATACCTAGTTTTTCTGGTTGTACTTGCTGAGAGTTGGTATGCAACAAGTCAGTCCACTATTGCCAGAAACAGAAAATCTAGGTTTCTTTTTTGTTGTTGTTATTTACCTCACTTTACTTCATCAAGGCGTTTAAAATTTTCATTCTATTCTATAATCACGATTTTCAGTCATTTAGTGTCAGTTCTAAATTTATATAGATCCGATGCTCCTGACCAGTCATTTCACTATTGCAGCACCATTTTTGAGATTTTTATTTTGATTCAGCATTTGCTTGGTTGGATTTTATTCTCAAAAATTTTTGTCTGGGAGCCTCCCTCCCCTGCTCCAACTGGCTTGGTATCCCTCCAGGTCTATTTGTGCAGCTGCTATCCTCAAATTATTTCCACTTGTTATTTTCCTGGTTACTTTTACTGTTTCTTTAATATTATGTCTTTCTCTTTCTAGGCTTCCTCAGTCACAGGCTGGAACACATTCTCCAAATTCCTGAAAAGGGTTTGGGAAGGTAAACTTTGAGTCTTTGCTTGTCTGAATGTGCCTGCGTGCTGTTCTCACTCTCGATAGTTGAAGCTATAGTCTTTCCTTTCTTACAGCGTTTAGAGGCAGTGATGAGAATTCTGAGAATAATATTATTCTAGTTCTTTTGAAGGCAGTATGTTTTTCCTCTTTAGAAATTCTAAGGATTTTTTTCTTTATTCTTGGTACCCTGATATTTCACCATAATAGGTTCAGATAAAAAATTTAAATTGATCCGACTTAGCATTTGATTCACTCTTTAAATATGAAAGCTGTGTCTTTTTTTTTTTTTACCTCTGGGGAATTTTCATTTCATTTCTTTTATTATTTTCTCCCCCCTATTGTCTTTAGCTACTCTGGAACTTTCATTAGACCAAGGCTGATACTTCTGGATGTGTCCTTGTTCTCTCTCTTTTTTTTCTTCTTTTTCTTTTTTTGTTCAAAATATTAGAGATGTCCCTTTTTCTCCCCAATGACCCATTCCACCCCTTCCCACCCCTGTGTCCTTGTTCTCTTAACTTTCACATGTTTAGCTCCTTTGTTCCCCTTTTACACTGTGTTCCAAGAAAATCACTCAGGAAAGCTTGTTCTACAGTTAGAGTTCTTGGATATTAAAATTTTTATATTAAAATTAGTTTGTTTCTTAACAGCTAATTCTTGTTTTATAAATGTGATAGCCTCTCTAATCTTTCTCCCAGGTATTAATAATTAATTTTAAGTCACTTTCTCTGTGCTGTATCTACTCTTAATAATTTTAATTTAAGTCAGGGCCTTATGTGATCCAGTTACTGCAAGGCATCCATCCAAAGAAATCTAGGTCAGCAGCCAACATCCATGATGAGTAATTTACAGCTCTACTTGGTCTCTTGAGAAAAACCAAAGAGGAAATGCATTTTTAATGCCTACCTAACATCTTAACTCTTCCTTCTCCTCGCTGCTGCTTGCCCAGTACTCTTTACACTGCTGGTAATAGATCTCTGAAAATCTCTCCCACTATCACTTTTCAACCCTCTCAAATCCCCTCTACTATGTAGTCCATACAGCTTCTCACCCCCCACCATCTTTGTTCTTTTTCTAATGTGGAATCTCTATGTTCTTTATTTATTTATTTTCTTTCTTTCTTTCTTTCTTTCTTTCTTTAAATATGTCTTTATTGATTTCAGAGAGAGGAAGGGAGAGGAGGAGAGAGAGAGAAACATCAGTGATGAGTCATTAATTGGCTGCCTCCTGCACGTCCCCTACTGGGCATTGAGGCCACAACCTGGGCATGTGCCCTGACCAGGAATTGAACCCCGATCTCCTGGATCCTAGGTTGACGCTCAACCGCTGAGCCATGCCGGCCGGGCAAGAGTCCCGGGGTTTAACAGTGGCACCTCCAGTTCAGTTTATGTCCTCCTGCTGGCATGAGCTCAGTCACTTTTTTGGCATCTTGGAGGCCAAGCCAGGCTGAGCCTGACTACATCGTGATTACTTCCCCCAAGTCCTCGAGCCATGGAGCGGCACGCCCCACGGTTCCTGCCCTATGTAATGTGAAAATGAGACCAGACATGGTGACCTTGGTCTCCTCAGATTAGCTTCAGTGGTGGAAATTCTGAAGATTGCCATGAAGTCTAAACTGGCTTAATAAATCTTGACTATAAATTAGGATCACAAATCCTTAATCTGGGTCAGAGGTTGTCAACTCTAGCTGCACATTAGACTCACCTGGGATTATTTTAAAAATTCCTCTGCTCAGGACTCAGCCCAAGCCAGCTGAACTTGGATGGCTGAGGGAAGGGTTGCAGGTATTAGTATTTTTGAAAAGTTCCCTAGACAACCCGATGTGCAGCCAAGGTTGAGAACCTCTGCTCCTGGTGCTTCCAGCCCTTCTAGCTTCTTCTGCAGGAGGTGCCTGCTGTCATAGTTGTTCCAGTCTGAAGAAGTCAGTAGTGGCCTTTGCCCCTTCTCCCCAACATGTGCTAATAAATTGGGCGTATGAGCCCTGGCCAGGTGGCTCAGGTGGTTAGAGCGTTGTCCCAATACACCAGGGTTGCAGGTTTGATCCCCAGTCAGGGCACATACAAAAATCAACCAATAAATGCAGAAATACATGGAACAACAAATCGATGCTTCTCTCTCACACACAAAAAACTCAATAAAAAATTTAAATAAAAAATTTTTTAAATAAAATAAATTGGGTGTATGAATTGCAGCCATTGTTCATTCTGCTATTCTCTCTAGGGTTATGAAACAGCTCTCAAAATCAAACAAACAAACTATTTGGTGACTTAGTTCCATGAACAACCCAAATATAGGAGTCACTTAATTAATGCTCCATTCTTTTATATATATATGAAGATATATTTTTACAACTACAGACATAAAAAAAAAAAAAGGAAAACAGCTTTAAACATGTAATATTTCTTTAGAAGAGCCTTCCTTGAAACTGTTTACTACAGTTATGCTATAAACAAAGTAAGAATTGCAGGGGAAAACAACCTAAAACTGGTATTAAATCTGTTTAATATCTTTAATAATTCTATTTCTAAATCCTTCCACAAATGGGCATTACAGTTCTTCAGTTTATTGCAAACACATCTTTTAAAAAAAAGTCAGCCCCAATGTTGCAGCTATAGTACAAATATTTAATTATTGGCACTATACTATAAAGCACAGAGAACATCTGCTTTAAATAAATGACAGCCAGGTTTTGCTCAGGATACTACTGCACACATACCATATAGGTGGTTTTACAGCAGATACTAGTTGCTCAAACTTCAGATGGCAAAATGCTGAATTGGGAGTTTGATATTGTCCAGCTAGTTGTTTCTCATCGCCCTGGAGAGTCTCGTGGCAGGTAATGCCGAGAAACCGCCTTGTCACCACCACTTCTTTCCTCCCAGGTGGCTCTGCTGTGGTGGAACACTTGTATCCTTAAGATGCAAGGCCTAGCAAAAAGCCTCCCACAAATCCGCAGGATATCACAGTGTTCTGTTGACAGACTCTGTTGCCTTTTCAAGTATGTTGTTGATTTCAGGTGCTGCCTTATTTGCTCGTTTCTTAATATGTCCTTTTGCGTTGTTTACACCTTTTTCAACTTTCTTCCAGCCAATCTGCATATGGCCACGGCGACTAGCAATCTGAAGAAGAAAGCCACCACCTCCTGTGGTTGCTGCAAGTTTTCCAACTTTCTGGAACAAAAATTCTGCACACCAGCCAGTAGCTCCACCCATTACAATCTGGGTGGCTACTGAGTATTTTTCTACCATAGGTCCAGACTGTGGCCAAAAATGCGATTCCACCAGTGGTGTCTTCTTGTATACTCAGTTAAATCCAGTGCTTCGTGAGAGTCATCATTGCTTTCATATTCTCGGGGAGGGGGTTCTGTGTCTGCATGATACTGCCAGTGAAGGTCGATACTCTATTCTTTTTTTTTTAATCCTCACTCGAGGATATTTTTTCCATTGCTTTTCAGAGAGAGTAGAAGGGAGGGAGAGAGAGAAAAACATCGATGTGAGAGAGACACATTGGTTGGTTGCCTCCCGCCCGCCGCGCATGGGAGAGAGCCTGCAATGGAGGTCCGTGCCCTTGGCTGGAATCAAACCCGGGACCCTTCAGTCTGCAGGCCCATGCTCTAACCACTGAGCCAAACCGGCCAGGGCCAATGCTCCATTCTTATAGTTTCCACTCCTGTCCCATTTCATTGGCTTCTCTAACCACAATTCAAACTCTTTTGATCTGGTGCCTTAAGAAGTACTTCTCAGTACTTGATCATGTTTCTGGTAGCAAGTATTCCATATCAGTGATTTCAAAGCCTATATTATTGCCAGCCTCACAGAGGCTGCTCATTCCCAGGGGGCTGATGGCACTGGGAGCCTAGGGTCTTGAGTAAATGCAGGAATGTCCGTAACAAGACCCCTGTTCCCATCCAGGAACAACTTTAATATCTTAAGAAACTGGACATCTGTGGAGGTTATGTTTTAAATGACATCTGATTTACAACTTCAGACTTTCTCAATTTGGAAGACTTACATAATGCCGCATATATTTGGCTTTCTTTCCAATATAGACAGTTCTAACAGCAGATTCTCCCCCAGACTTGCCACCCTGACTTCAGACCTCCCAAGGTCCCTCTCTTGGGCTATCTGGATGAATGGCAGATCTATCGTGGCTTGGGTCTGGGCAACTTCTGTTCTTTAACATCATTGTTCTAATAGTCTGACATTCATGGTGAAAATGTTTCCTTGTTCAGGTTTAACACATAAGTTTTACTCTAAAATCCAGCTGAAAAGCATACTTTAAAACCCAAAGATGGCTTATAGTGCCCCAAAATGTTGGCCAGGCCCCATGCTCCCTGCTTTATTGCGGAAGGGACAGGATGGTCAGTAACCACCCATGCATGACCTTTTCCTCTGTCTTCTGCTGGGGAGAAAGCCAAGTTTTATGTGACTGGAGAGGTAAAAGATGTAGCATACCCAAACCTTCAGCCAAGCAAGTACACAACATTGGTTCTTCACTTTATAATCTAAGCCATATGTAGTCTAAAGAACTTGGCAGTTTGTCCTGGTCCATTCAGCTCATCTTGTGCCCCTGTGTCCAGTCCTTCTGCCAGTAGAGAGCAACCTCCCTATTTTTATTTTCTGAAATTTATCTTTATTGTTGAAAGTATTACAGATGTCCCCTTTTTCCCCCCAATGATTCCTTCTACCCTGCATCCGCACCCCCCCCCCCCCCAGGTCTTCCCCACACTACTGTCTGTCTGTGTCCGTGGGTTATGCATATGTGCATCTAAGTTCTTTGGTTAATCTCTCCCCACCCCCACCCCCCTTCCCTCTGAGATCCCTCAGTCTGTTCTATGCTCCTATGTCTCTGGAGAGAACCAATCCAACATCTTTGCTCCTTCCCCATAGTTCTGGGTCTTTTTGTTAGCTCTGTCATGGGCTGTCAGTTTTACTGTATTCCATCCAGTTCCTCTCTTGGACTGGGGGAGGAGAAGCTGTAGGTGCTGAAGGTGGAAGTGGACATCATGGTGCTGTGACCATGGGAGAAAGTAACAGAGCAATCAGACATTTCTGTGGAAGATAACTTCTTGTTGGTGTATATTTTGAGCCGAATTATGCTGAAAGTTCATGTTTTTAAGAACATATTTTTTAAAAGCCTCCTGTTTAAAAACATCACAAGACTGAGGTAATCAGCCTTGTGATGTTTCAGCTCCTCAGGTGGGGTCGAAACACACACACACCCATACCCATACCCATACCCATACCCATACCCATACCCATACCCATCTCACACACACACCACCACCACCACCACCACCAGCCCCCATCCCTCCATAAATGCCAGAGGCAACTCTGGTGCCTTTCTGTGTTGGTTGAGCTTGGTGCCTGTCTTTCATGGCTGTGAATTTCCTCAGATATTCTGTGATCATTGCATGCTCATGTTTGTGCTGGAAACTTCCTGCTCGTCTGGCTGTGATGCTGGCTCTGATTACGGAGCTTGTTTTGAGGACTGTGGGGCTGGAGTGGAGCAGGGGATGTTTGGCTGCCTCTCTCTCTGTGGGGGATTGCTGGCTTCCTGGGGCAGTTTTAGGCACAGAATGCATGTTGCTGCTGCCCACTGCTTAACCCAAGCCCCTGGAGAACAAGGGGTGAAGGGTGGTCGAGGGGGAGAGCTCCACATGTAATCTTCAAATTAACCATCCAGAAGATTGCTCAGCCTCATGGGAATGTCCCTTCTGATCCACTAATAAGTCACATACTGTAGGTTGAAAAAAACTACTAGATGACCCTTCATATTTATAACAAACCAGAGATTTTAACTATAGGAAGAAAAGTTTAAAAATTCATTGATAGTATGGCCATTTTTGTTAGGCACAAATGGCCACATGTTGAATTTGTCAGTTGTGATGCTGACTCGAAGTGCTCTTAGTTGAAAATGACTGTTCTCTTAGTAATACTCAGATCCTGGCTCACGTGCAAAACCTTGACTCATTGCTATGATATAATTTGCCACCATACATGTCAAAATCTGCAACAAACTTTTACAAAGAAAATCACAGAAATCACTTAAAATTGTATTATTTTTCTTTGGAAATTAATCATTAAGATAGCATATGTGAGAATTCCCTCTTAACAAGGATATTTCATTGGCTGCTTAAGTCTCTTTATTCCCAGGGTAGGCTGTGTCAGAAGGTGCTGTTCTCAAGGGAATGGGTACCAGTTCACAGTGAAGGGTGCCACCTACTGGATTTACTAATATTCGCTCTACCAACCTAAACGCTGGGACAGGAGTCTTTTGGATACTATTTCCTCCATTCCTGGAGCACTCCCTCCCCCTCTCCCACTGGCTCAATTTAAAAGAATAATATATATATATTTGATTTTAGAGAGAGAAGAAGGGGGAGAGAGAGAGAGAGAAACATGCATTTGTTGTTCCACTTATTTATGCACTCATTGGTTGTTTCTTGTGTGTGCCCTGACCAAGGATTGAACTCACAACCTTGGTGTATGGGGACAATGCTCTGACCAGCTGAGCTACCCAGCCAAGGCCCACTGGGCCCATTTTAATGCAGCATAAGCAGAGCCCAGAATCCCCATGGGACTGTGGTGGCAGCTTCTGAACTGATTCCAGCGATGCTTGTCTCTCCTCGGGTGTGTGTGGCACTAATTACTTGCTTCTAGTAAAGAGAATATAACGAAAGAGATGGGCTGTCCCTTTTGAGACTGGGTTACAAAAGCCTGGGACTTGTATCTTCATCACAAACTGCCTCTCTCTCGGGCTTCTTGCTCACTTGGTGTGATGAAGCCAGCTGCCGGGCTGTGAGTTATACCCTGGACAGGTCCACGTGGTAAGGGCCTGAGGACAGCCTCCTGCTGACAACCACTGAGATCCTCAGCCCAACAGCTTGTGAGTGACACAGTTCTGCCAACAACCTCTGAGTGAGTTTGAAAGCAGGTCCTTCCCCTGTGGAGCCTTCAGATGAAACTGCAGCCCCAGTTGACATCTTAATTACAGCACCATGAGAGTTCCTGACCCACAGAAACTGAGAGAATAAGTGTTTTGAACTATCAAGTTTTGGGATAATTTGTTAGGCAGCAGTAGGTAACTAATTCAGGGGTCAATGCTGGCTCACTATTCTGATGGATATCAAAAGCTTCAGAAGTTTCCTTTTTGAATTTGGCTTAAGAAACCTCATAAAGACTTTCTACTACACTTGTCTGGTTAGCCTGTTAGACCTTGCATCACCAGGTGTGTACTTCTGGAAGCTTCTGGGGCCACTCAGACTATAGTCCTACAAAGAGGATGTCACAAAAGGCAGGTCTTTACCATACACCAGGCGAGTGAGCATTTTAAGGTACATCTACTTTCCAAAGTAACATGCATTATTTTTTATTATGAATTTTCAATTGTAAGAATAAAACATGAACACATTCTCCTGATGAAAATAGGGACATTGTAGATAAAGATAAAGTCCTCTTCAGCAGTAACCTGATCTAGGCCCCCCTCCTCCCCGCCTCTCCACTCTTTATTATGAGTTTGGAGTAAATCTTTCCAGAATTTAAAAAAATTATATAAACATGCATGTGCTTGTTTTTACAAAAATATCATTCACTTTTTTCACTCCTCCTTGCTTTTTCCCCCCCTTCACCCAGCCATCTCATCCAGTTTTGAAATCCCTGTTGATACATGTGGATCTAGTTCATTCTTGGCTATGAAATGAAAACCCCACATTTTACTTCTCTATCTCATATGATGGCCTTTAGGTTGTTTCCAGATTGTCACTGTTATACACTGTCCTGCAGTGAACATCACCTGCCCGTCTGTGCTGGAGTGTGTTTTCTAGGGCAGACGCCTCACAGGGGAGACGCTGGGTCATATAATATGCACACTTTAGTCTTAGCAACACTGCCAAAGTGCTTGACAAAATGGCCGTACCACTTGAAGTATGGAAAGTGCCCGTTTGCCCTAAGCCTTGCCAAAATATCATATTTTCCACTCTGGTGGATGGAAACGATTTCTAGTTGTTTAAGTTTGTATTCCCCTGGTTATTAGTGAGGTTGAAAACCTTTTCATGTATTTATTGGCAGGTTTTGTCTTTTTTTGGTAGGGCTCCTGTGAGAGCAGTTGTGTGTGTGTGTGTGTGTGTGTGTGTGGTGGGGGAGGGTGTGATCTGATCTTGGATGCCCGCTACCCAGGGAAGTTGCACACTAGCTGTGAGAACATCAGCTGCCCATTGCTGCGAACACTAGAACAGCCTGTGAGAAGCTGAGGTCAAGTGCAGCCCCTCTCTTTAGGTTGAGGAAGAGCCGCTGGTTGCAGCAAGGACAATAATCTAGAGAGCCCCTGGGGTTGTCTGGTGCATAAGCTGCTGGCCTCTCCCCCATACTACTACTGTGTGAAGTCAAACCCAAGGGGGTTATGTTATTGGCTTGGTTACTTGCTTCTGATAAATGCAAAACAGGTTGCTGCCACCCTATGGGGACAGGGCAGAGGATGGGTGGAAGACTACGGGATGCCTAACCAGGCAGGACACTGACAAGGGCATAGCCTCTCAGGGATTGAAGTTTGGGACACCTCCCGCAGCAAGGCAAGAGGCGTTAGGACTGTGTGATGGAGGAGGCAAACCTCACAACTAGTTGCAAAAACAAAGACTATAGATGCTCCTCAAATTCCCTTCCTTGCTAAATATGTATACATATTTTAAAGAATTTCTCATGTCTTGACTGACTCCTTTGTCAATATACATGAAGAGGGAGAAACTTGTTATTTAAACTGTAGGTTACAGAATCGTGATGGAATTTGAAGAGGAACAGATCTGATCCAAAGATCTCTATCTTGCAGCTGGACACGGAAACTTAGGAGACTTTGAGACTTTGGTGTGTCTCTTTTTGGGAAGTGTGAGTACATTTTATGTTGTAAGGGGGAAAAAATCACATTATTTTAGATAACAGAATTTTGGAAAGTATATATGGGAAGCTGGGCTATGTGAATAATGAGTGACCAAAGGAATGGACTGTTTTGTGAGGGAAAGGGGCCACCACCCAACGGCCATTCGTCCTTCCTAACAGCAAGCTTGATTACCTCTGGGCAATTCCCTAGGTGCGTACAATCTTGGTGGAATGATAAATTGAGGATCTGGCAGAACTCCTGCTACAGAAACTAAAGAGGCCCCTGAAGGCCCCATCTGCCAGATTCTTCCTCTAATCTTTGCAACAGAGCCAAAGTGTCAGCATGTTGCCTAAAGTATGTGAGGGTGACTCAGTCTCCTGGAACTTTTAATCTTTTAATCCTAAGCGAAGTGAAGCAAATGAATTCATTCATTCCAGGGGCTGTGCTGGGAAAGAGGTCAAGCTGCTCCAGTTATAGAGATTCTGGTACTCCTCGGTTCTGTTTTGTTCTATTGGATGACTATATTTCAATTAATTTATTGGTTCTCTGTCAACATCTGGGGCTATCTGAAATACTGCTGCTGGGAACATTTTTGCACTTCTCTTTTGGTGCACATGTTCACGGCATGCATTTCTCTTGGGCACATACCCAGGAGTAAAATTGCTGGGTCGTCACTGTAATAGAGATTAAACACGCATCTTTGCTAACTGGTATTTTTGTCTGCTTCCAGGACCATGCAGGGACCTTGGATGATCCATTTACACCCCCCCCCCCCCCCCCCGACCTATATGCTACTGTAGTTGTGTATATTAAGCCTCTCAAAACATTATTATTATCATTCTGTGCAGTCAATATTAATTTAGAACTGCCCACAGATCTACTTTTCTTACCCTTTATTCCTTCCTGAAAATCCAAACTTCCATCTGGGATCATTTTCCTTCTGCCTGAAGGACACGCTTTAGTGTTTCCTTTAAGGAAATTCTGCTGGTGATGAATTCCATCAGTCTGGTGTCTGAAAGTATTCTTTTTTCACCTTCATTTCAAAGGATATTTTCATTAAATATATAATTCGAGATAGGCAGTTATTTACTCTCAACACTATAAAAATATTTTATTTTCTTCTAACTTGTTCTGTTGAAAAATTCTTTTCCCCCCCAATTTTTATAGTAGTATGGACTCATGGATATTTATTTTATAAATATAACTTTAGCTTTGGCCAGTGTGACTCAGTTGGTTGGGCAGCATCCTGCGTACCGAAAGGTTCCCGGTTTGATTCCGGTCAGGGTACATTCCTGGGTTGCACGCTCAGTCCTCCAGTGGGGGTGTGTGCAGGAGGCAGTTGATCTCATATCACTCTCATATCTATGTTTCTCTCTTCCTCTCCTTCTTCCTTCCTCTCTCTCTAAAAATCAATAGAAAAACCTGTTAAAAAATATAACTTTAGATTATAGTTCAACACTACATTACTTATTTTGTTTTTCTTGCACAAATTGTGTCAGCTTTGGCCATCAGTAACTCCTTCCGGTTGTCTCCTGAGTTCTTCTGTGATACTCCCATGGTTTTGGTTTCAAGCATTTTCTTCCTTTCTGGCACTTCAAGATGCTCCAGGTTCATCTTGTATTTTCCCTGCCCTAGACCTAGAAACCACCTTTTCTTCAACAGGCCTGATTCCTTTCATTGGAGAATGGTATTGGAAGCTAGGAAGGGCCACTTTTTATACTTTTTCCTTCTTGTGGATATTTTTAATCATGCATTTTATTTCTTTAAATAAAGTAAGCACCCCCCCAACCCCCCCCAAGCAATCTCTATCTGAAGTTTTGGTAAGTCTGATTCTGCGGTCTGTTGTTTCAGCTGGTTCAACTCATGGTGACTTACTCTCCTATATGTTTGGTTGTTTTTTACTTTATACTGATGTCTGTACTTGAAAAATTATTTTGCAGATTCACTGAAGCCTAGGACAAAGCTGCTTTTCTCCAAAAAATGTTGCCTTTGCTTTTTCTCCTTGGGATAGCCTCAATCTGGAACCACTTTAGACCAGGTACACAGCTCTAATTTCCCAGAACTACTCAGGCAATGGGAACCTGAGCTGCAAGTTCACAGTCACAATTTCACAGGGAAGGATTTCTCCTTCCTCCATCTTTTCTTTCTTTTTTTTTCTTCCCTGCTCTAAATATCGCCACGCCAGTGAGGTCCCGGCTTAACATGGGAAAGGGCTCCGATTACAGGCATCCCTAGTTTTACTGCGTTTGGCTTTATTGCGCTTCACAGATGTTGTGTTTTTTTACGAGTCGAAGGCAAGACCCTCCGCCAGCAAACTGATTATGACTTGCTTTATTGTGATGATTTATTGAGGGGGCTCTGGAACGGAACCCGCAATATCTCCGAGGTCTGCCTGTGCTTTCCCTACCTTGGGCAGGCCCTGGCGTTGTTCTATGTTCAAATTTCCCCATTAAGTCACTAAAATTGAAGCACAAGTGTTCCTTATTAGCAAATCCCTTGGGATAAAAGGGATTCTGGGCTTTGAAACTGTTGTGTTCTGTAGGCTCCTGCTCTCTCTTGGCCTGGTATTTCCCTACTCTTTCATTAGCTTTTTTAATGCCCTTACAATTAAAAAAAAAAAAAAAAAGCCATATTTTTAGTTGTTTTCATTGGGATGCTTTGTACAAATAATACAGCTTATTCCCTGGAAAGAGCTTTTTTCAATCTAAGGACTCTGTCTTTCTTCGGTTCTGGAAATTCTTAGATATTATCTACTTAAATATTGCTACTTCCTGATTCTTTCTAGTTTCACTCTCTGGGACTTTCATTAAATGTGTTTTGGCGCCTTCAATCTATCCGCCTAGCCCTTAATTACTTTTTCATATTTTAAATCTTTGTGTGTCTGTGCTGCCTCTGAGTGATTGCAGAAGCTCTGTTTCCTAAATCACTGATTCACTTTTTGCGTCCGTTCTCTTGTTTATCTCATTCTTTTGGCCATTTGTCATTCCCTACCCCACTCTGTTCCATATTGCAAGGAACTGTGTATCCCACATTCTCTTCCCTTCCGGGGAGTTTGGCCAAAGGGAGGTTTTGAAAGATGCCTTGAGGGAGAGGGAGGGGAGAAACTGTGGTATTTCTCTCCCTCTGTCTTGGCTTTGGGCAATGTCTCTGGAAGCCACTGTGTCTCCTCTGAGCCTCCATCTCCCACCAGACAGCTGTACCTTCCACGGTCACAGATCCTGCTGTGACTCTAGTTCCCATCCGGTGGCTCTAAATGCTGGGGTCTGTCTAACCCTTTCAGTCATAGGGGTAGCAGCAGCTTCCTGCTGTTTTTAATCTCTGGGATGCCTCACCATCCCCCCTGTCTTCTCAGTTCCTGTCACCTGTGTCATACATTCCTTGTATTAAGTTTCTTTGTTGAAAATACCTAGAGAGATTTTTCTTTTCCTGACTAGACCCTGACTAATACACCATCTAAAAATTGTTTCAGTGTTTGAAAAAAAGTTTCCAAGATTTTCATCTGTTCTTGATTCATAGCCACCTGCTTTTGTTTGTTGATTTTAAATACATTTATTTAAAAACCCTTTCCAGATTGTTCTGTTATTTCTACTTGATTCTATGTGACTCTTACATGTTGGCTTCCTTTTGTGGTGTCGGGTTTCATTGTGGCCTTTGTAATTGTTGTTTTTTGAATGCTTATCTTTATGGAGGCTTTTCCTTTCCCACTCACTGTCCCAAGAAACTGGTTTTATGATAGTCTCCTGAAGACAAAATGGCTCCTGGCTTTTGCCCTATGGGCATGTCACAGTGCCAAACCTGGGGCTCATGTCAGATGTCTACCTGGTGGCTGGTTGTGCAAACCTCTGCTGTCTCACTCTATAGGAGGCAGGCACTTTGCTTCTAGAGATCGGTAGGACTTGTTGAGCCTTCAGACACAGCTCGGGGAGTGTGAGCTCAGTTCATCAGCTTCCCCACTGGGAGTGGGGGCGGCGGTGGTTCCTTATTTCTTGGTTGGAGTTGAAATTCCAGACTTGTGGTCAAAAGGTACAAATTTCCAGTCATAAGATAAATAAGTACTAGGGACGTAATGTATAATATGATGATGATAGTTAATACTGCTGTATGGTATCTTTGAAAGTTAAGAGAGAGGATACTAAAAGTTCTCATCACAAGGAAAACAATTTTCTTGGGGTTTTTTTTGTATCTCTATGAGATGATGGGTATTAACTTATTGTGGTGATCATTTCACAATATGTGTAAGGCAAGCCATCATGCTGTACACCTTAAACTCATACAATGCTGTTTGTCAATTATACCTCAGAAAAACTGAAAAAAATTAAAATAAAAAAGTGAAAACAACAAAAAAAGAAATTTCAGACTTTGATGTCTGGGTTATGTCCTTCCTGATCTCTATGGGCCCACAGGTTAAGCTTGCACTTACTGCTATGGGTTTCCACTCCTTTTCTGGTCCATGATTTTAAAAAGTCACGTCCCTGAGTAGTTCCTGAGAAACTGTATCTATCATTTTTACACTTGGAAACAGAGTGAAGGAAATTTAGCACATATTCACTCTGAGTCAACAGAGTTCTTAACCACAATATAGTCTTAAGCCTTGTGACTCCAAATGCGTTCTGTGGAATGTGTTTTAAACATTGTTTTATTGTTTTGAGAGAAAGAGATAGAGATAGAGATTTTTGTTGTTCCAGTTATTTATGCACTCATTGGTTGATTCTTGTATGTGCCCTGACTGCGGATCGAACCCACAAACTTGGCACATCAGGACAATGCTCTAATCAACTGAGCTACCCAACCAGGGCCATGTGCCGTGTGTTTTAAATGCAGAATCTCAGGCCCATCTGAGACCTGCAGAATCCCAAACTGCTCTTTGATAACATCCCCAGATGATTTGTATACATAGTGCAGTTTGAGGAACATTCCTTTAAAAGTCAGTTACTTTCCGTATAACCAACCAGGGCAAAATTAGACACTTAGAAGCTTTCGTTTCCTTGAACTCACCCTTCCTTCCCCCCTCTCCTACCACTGATATGTTGCTAGAGCTTGAATTTTAGTCACAGTTTGGTGCTACAGACCATCATTTTAAATAAGCAACAATAATTTAGATTTGTCACACATTTTGCTTGATTTCTTTGCTCTCTGTTGCTTCTTGTGTCCCATTACTTCTTTTAATTTCACTTTTCTCCTTGTTGAAGTTCTTTGGGAACATCTGATATGTTAACAGTTTTGCGTCCTTGTGATTTGAAAGTGTCCTGATTTTGCCCTCAGTCTTCAACAATATGGATATAGAATCCAAGTTCAAAGATATTTTCCCTCAGCACTTTGCCGATGTTACTCTATTCTCTTCTTGCACCCAGGGGAAAAAAAGAGAAACAGAAAGCTGTTTATTATAAAAATTTTTAATCTTACAGAAAAGTAGAGGAAATAATTTAATGAGCCCCTATGTATCTCTCACTTGACTTGGGCAATTATCAATATTTTTGCGTCCATTTCGCTGACAGGAACTCTTAAGTCAATCCTTCCTCATTTTTTTCAGATATTTTTGTTCTCGTACCTTTTAGGTAGCTCCTTATCTTTCTCCTTCTGAAAATTTGCCACAGTGTCTACATGTGCTTTTTAAAAAAACACTGATTAGCACACAGAGGTCTCTCTCTATCTAAGACTTGTGTTTGGGTTCAATTCCGGGAGTTTCTTGACTGTTACTGTTTTTCGAATGTTGCTTTATCTCCCTTTGAAAATAACTTTGAGCGGAACCTGGCAACTAGGGTTCTGTGTGTCTTGACGATTACAATTCTGTCCATTCTTTTCATACCTTTATCTCTTTGTGCTGCGTTCTGGGAGTTTCCCAATGCAACGCCTCAGCTTCTCGGCTCACCCTTCAGCTATGTACAGGCTGCCTGTTCACTGATGCATTCAACAGCTGCATTTTTAAAATTCCTCAGCTTTTAATATTTTGGGTTCCAGTGCTGGATTGCGGATTTCTCTCCTGTAGGGAGATTCTTCTGGGTACATCCTGAGTGGAGATGGCTTTCCAGTGGGCCAGCCACGCAGGAGCACAGTGGCCGCCAGCTTCCTTGGGTGAGGGTGTTAGTTGTAACTGACAGAATCCAAGAGCTACAAACAAGGAATTCTCTCTCTACTTTTTACTGAGGGATGAAATGAAGTAAAGGGCACCAGTGCACTCTCTACCTTGATTGACTTTGACATATGTATGCAGTCGTGTAATCACCACCCACATCAAAATTTAGATTATCCTCCAACCTCCTAGAAGTTCTTTGTGTCTCTTCCCAGTCAGCATTCTTCCCTTCCATCCCCTAGAGGTAACCATTTCCTCCGATTTCCATCACCACTGATTTGTTCCCCAGCAAACAAAACAACAAAACAAAACAAAACAGACGTACTAGAACAAGCACATAAGCAGAAAGGGAATTTATTAATGATAATTAGATAGTTCACAGATCTCTGAGAGGGCCAGTGTTGGGCTGAAATATTACTCGGCCAGGAGTGATGGTCAGACCACACCCCAGGTGCAGACCACTGAACGTCGACACCCAGCTTGCACCTTTGGTGCTGAGGACTGGATACCGGAGCCCCTGAATGCTAGAAGCCAGTGCCACCCTCTCCGGAAAGTGGACTCCCTGTGTTTCCTGCATCTTCGCATTACTCGCTTTTGAATCCACACCTTACTTCCATATGTCTGATAGATGAACCCTAGGTCAGGTGTGAACCTATCTGACAAAGTAAGCCTTTTGGCTTCTGCCGTGGAGGCAGGACCAACATAGGAGAGGGTTCCAAAGATGCTGGGAAGCCATAACCTTGACAAAATTCCCTGACAATAGGTTGTTTTAAGCTTGTTGTAAACATGATTTATGATGCTTGCAGAACAGCACTCGTGATGACTATATCTCAACTTACCAATTCTTTTGTTAACACGTTTGGATTATTTCTAGTTTTTCTTCTGATTTACTTTAAATAATGCTGTGGCATTATCAGACCTTTGGGGCTAGATAATTGTACTTTCGCCATTTCTTTTAATCCCAAAGAAATAACTAACTACACACCAAACCCCAGCCTGTTGTACAAAGGTACTTATTGCTTTGTTATTTCTAACAGGGGTGGGGAATGTTTTTTTCTGTCAAGGGCCATTTGGATATTTATAACATTATTCTCGGGCCATACAGAATGATCCACTTAAAAATTAGCTATGAAAAAATTTCCTAGATTTATTGAATTTCAAGTCCAGCCTGCGGTTGCCTTGGCAGGGCCAGACCAAATGATTTCGCGAGCAGTATATGGCCCACGGGCCGGACATTCCCCACCCCTGATTTATAACTACTGAAAACTGGCAATAACTCAAGCATCTAAAACCATGGAATGATGGACTGATTTGTGATATGATAACAAACTTCTAAGACTTCCCAGGATGGTATCAATTCTAGGTGTTAGGTCACATCGTCTCCATCTATTTGTGTATGCTCGGTCAGACCATGTGTCCAGTTGACATTGAAAAATGTGGTCACTGTGACTACATAACTTGATTATAATGGAATTTTCACAGTAAAAATAATGACTATATGTTCTACCTGGCTAATACGTGGAAAGGTACATAATGGTTTTGGAAAAAAGTCTCAATCTATTAGTGTTTGCATAATGTGAAGGATCATAAGGATGCCTTTTGTTTGGGGTTGTAAAGTTGTTCAAATGCCAAAAAATAAAAGGCAATTCCCTCGTGTCTATATGCGCCTCCCAGCAGCTGAGGGGCTTGCCCATAGATGGCACTCCTGGATAAGAGCAGATGGAAACTTCCAGGCTGCCTCCAAGCAGTGTTTGTCAAACTGTGGTGCACACGGACTGAGCTGGTTACAACACAGCTTGCTGGGCCCTTCCCTCAGAGGCTCTGATGTAGTAGGTCTCGGGTGGGGCCCGAGACTTGACTTTTCTAACAATTTCCCAGGTGAAACAGCTGCTGCTGCTTCGGGGACCGCACTTGAGTCGGCTGCCCTTGTGCGCGAGGAGCTGCTTGGAGCCTAGCCGTTAGAATGGGCCTTCTTTCCTCCTTCCCTGGCGCAGCCCCCCACGCGCCCTGCTGCCATGCCACCTGTGTCCACAGAGGAGCAGGGCGAGCCCCTCAGAGGTGGAGGGGACCTTCTTGACCCCATCTGAAGGGGGAAAATGGGCAGGATGGAGGGGTGCTCTTCATCTGCTGCTTTCTGGAGACGCCGCCGGACCTCAGGATGGGGTCCGACACTGGCCCACATGGCGAATGAGGGAGTGTCCAGTTCCCACCCGATGCACAGGATGCGGCACCTCCTCTCCTGCAGGGGCATCTTGGGGTCCTTTGCATGCTCCTCTTCCCTCCCTTCTGTGAACACTGATCTTACTGTGACCCTAAGCCTTTGGGTTAGCTCACTCCAGGCTTTGTGTGTCTTGTGCTCTAACTATTAAACTTGCCCCCAACTCATAGAAATTCAAGCAAAATTCAGCACTGTGAGTTTTAAAAAACTTGCCCCTCAAACTTCCAACCTCTCCCCCCATCTTCACTCTCTCAGCTGAGCTTAACCTTGCTTCCTCCTTCACGAGGAAAATGGAAAGAGCCAGAAGAGAACTTCCCAGTGCCCCAGCTACCTTCCCCCCCTGCATCTGGGCCCATATGTTCTTCCTCTCCGATAAGGGGGAGAGCTTGTTTATGCTGCTGGCCAAGAGTAGTCCCCTCTCAAGGCCAGGGCCGCCCCATGCCTCCTCTCTCTACTGCATCCCCAGTTTCTCCTACTTACTGGACCATTCCCACCAGCAAACACATGTGCTGTTATTTCTACTATATTAAGCAGTAGAGCTGCTTCTGTTCACCGTCCCCAAGTTCTCTGCTCCTAATCTCCCATGAGTCCACCCGATCAGGTGTTGTCCCCATCTCTCTACCAAAACTGCCCTAGTCACAGATGGCCCCCAACATTGCTAAGTCCAGTGATCACTTAGCCCTCAGTAGTAGCATTGGACACGTTGGACACTTTTTTTTTAAAATCACTCTTTCTCATCCTATTTCCTGGTTTCTCATCTTTCCAACTTCCAAGCATCGAAGCGCCTCACAGTTTAATCCTTAGACTTCTTGTGTATCTACTCTCCCTTTCTGGGTGACATCATTTAATGTCTCAGGGCTTTAAATGCCATCTGTACAGCTGGTAATGCTCCAATTTATATCTCCAGCCTGGATCTTGTTCACAAACTCCAGAACTGCCTTGACGTCTCCACTTAGAATATGTGTTAGCATCCCCACTTATCTGCCCAAATAGAGTCTTTGATGTATCCTGACCCCACTCCAAAGTAACCCTGCAAACTTCACTACCTCAGTTAATAGCAGCTTTGTTGGTTCAAGCCAAAATCCTTGGTGTCATCCTCGATCCCTCTCTTTCTCTCACAACTCCTATCCAGGCTGTCAGCAAATCTTCTCGGTCCCATCTTCAGACTATATGCAGAATTCAACGACTTGCCCTTGACCTTTCTCCCTGCCCCGGACAGCTACCTCGCCCATCCAGGCTCCCATCGTCTCTCACCTGGATTATGGAAATAGCCTCCCAAGTGGTCTCTTTGCTTCTGTTCTTGCCCACCTGCCATCCATTCTCAACACGGCAGCCAGTAATCTTGTTGAAACCTCTATCAGATCGTGTCATTCCCTTATTGAAACCTCCCCTCCATTTTATTCAGAATAACACCCAAGTCCTTATGAAGACCTACAAGGCTCCATGCGCTCTGCCCCCTCGAATCCTGACCCCTTGTCCATTTCTCTCCCCCTTGTTCACATGACTCTGGCAGTGTGCCTGGCGTACTCCCATTTCAAAGCCTTTGTGCTCACTCCACCCAGATTTTTCCTTCCCAGATATTTTTTGCATGGCTCACTCTCTCTCCTGCTGACAATTTTTTCTCAAAAGCCCCTTTCTTAGTAGACATTGAGCAAAGCAGATTACCCTCCATATTTTTGGCGTTTTGGTTTGCAAATTGGCTCCCCTAGACAGAGTGAAACGAGAGACAAAGGAGAGACCATAAGAAGAGGCAGACCACTCCCGATTGACAGGTCTGGGTATGACACTTGTCTTGGGTGCCACAAGACCAGCAGATCTCTGTACCCGCCCACCAAAACGTTACATAGAGGCCTTAAAAGGGTCATTCGGTAACATATTCAGCCAGCTAGTCTCAGCAACATATTACTCTCTTGAGGCTGTGTCCTTGAAACAGGTTCCTAGTGTGGGAACAGCGGACAGAACATACATTCCAAGGACAGGGGAGGAGGTGAGGAGCACCTAATTGCCAGGGCCAGCTTGAGGGTCAACTGGCAGTCATGTCCTTGCATTGACGTCTTCTAACAGGGTGGGACTCATTCAATCAATTGAAGACCTTAAGTGAGAAAGACTGAGGTTCTCCTCAGGAAGGAGTTCTGCCTCCAGACTGCCTTTGGACTCAAGACCGCAACATTAGCTCTTCCTGGGTCTTCAGCGTGTCCTGCCCTGCATATTCCAGACTTGCCAGCCTCCACACTCATGTGAGTCCATTCCTTAAAATCTCTCCATCTCTCATTTTCTCTCTCTTCATCTTGTTGGTTCTCTTTTTCTGGAGAACCTTGACTAGTACAGATTTTGCTTCCCTGGTCAGCTTATCTAGAATTTCAATATCCATCCCCTGACATGTCATACTCCCGTTCCGGCTTTATTTTCTCTTCTTAGCACATATCACTATCTAGAAATGCTCCATATTTTACTCATTTATCTTGTCTATTGTCTGTAAATGACTGGGGTGTAAATTATCAAGAAATGTATTAATTTTGGGGTTCTGGAGGATCCAGGGTGTATAATGACAATAGCAGTTATATTTTATCATATGTCCACCACATCGTTGGTGCTAAATAAGTACATGTTTTCCATCCATGGTTGGGAATCTGTGTATGTGGGTAGGGGAGACTTAAGTTACATGTGAATTTCCAACTGCATGGGTGGTTGGCACCCCTAACCCCCCACATTGTGGGTCACCTGTATTTGTTAAACAAATGAAGACATGAATAAATTAATGTTTGACTGATTGATTGAATGAGTGGATGGCTCAGAGTGAAGTGGCCCCCTAAAATGACACCCACCCAAATCTATAAAGCTTTTGACGATTTGTGAGCATGAGAAAATTCCTAACACTGTTGCTGTGATGAGGTAGGTGATTTTCTGCCATTGAATGAAGCATGTCATGACCTGTTGTGACTCTAATAGCTCAACTAAGTTACAGAATATTCCCTTTTGAAAGTCTCATCCTGAAGAGAGAGGGAAATGTTCCCAGAAAAACAATTGTTAAGCCTTCATTTCCTCTGCTTGGGGGTGGTTTTAGAATCTGTTTTTTATTTACTTGACTGAGGGGATTGAGAAAAGCCCATGGCGTCAGTGGACTGTATATCCCATCTGGGCGGGCCAGGTGTAAGCCTAAAACTTGAAATCTTAACAGGCTGCTTTAATCTGTGCTTCAAGCACTGTTCAAAGCACGTATTAACTCAATCCCTGTCACAACTCTAAGTGATAAGAACTGTTATCCTCACCATCCCCAATTCTCAGGCAGGAAGCCAGAGCCTAACAGCTTGCCTGAGGTCACACATCCATACTGAGATAGAGAGTTGAATCTACCCCCAGGGCTCCTGCTCTTAACTCTACCAGGAGGTTCATCAGGGTGTCATTGCTGAGGAAATGGGTTTGACAGTGCAGGCAGAAGTTCAGAGGATCTTGATTTTTTTGGTCCAGGGGTAGGGGGTGGGGGGAGGTATAGGAGTTGACTTAGAGAATAGTAAATTTGCCAATCAGGCATTTAACAAATATTTGCTGAGCATTCATTATATGTTTGAGAGAAAGGACAAAGCATTCATTCAAAGCAGTGTACTGGCCCCTTCTATGCACCGGACACCTCTGAGAACCAAAAGAGGGTGAAACAAGGCCCCTGATCTCAAGGAGCTTCCACCCTGCCACCTCTACCCACCAGCTTTTAGTGAGTTCCCTGGATTAAAGCAAGCAAAGCAGCTGGGGCCAAAATGACACTATTGAGGAATATGGCCCTGGACTACGATCATTCCCAGGCCAGAGCCAGGGAAAATTCTGAAGTTTTGGGGGTCCTATGTATCCCTCTTTTTCTGAGCGGCATCATGGCGTAATAGGAGGCCCACTGGATTAAAGGTCAAAACACCTGACTGTAGCCAGAGCTTCAGAGCTTATTATGTCCTATTGGGCAATTCATTTGGCTTCACTAAGAAGAATATCATCCACCAGCTACCTTCTCACAGGACTTTTGTGAGGACCATATGAGATGATGCTTGTGAAACCTCATCATACACCCAGGTTCTGTACAGCTTCTAGGGCTTCTCATTCTCATTGTCACCAGTATGAACTTCTCCACAAACTTCAGGGTATAGGTGCCTTGCGTCTCTTTTAGTTTTCCAAGTTCAATTAAGATGAACTCAGGACCACATGTGCCAGGTGGACAGTAAATCCAACATTAACCTTTTGAGCTCCTACATGTCCCTCCTGGCAGTCTGAGAACATTGTGGGCCTCACACAGTCCAGATGGAAGATCCCAGCTGACTGTCACCTGGTGGTATTGCTGCAGTGGCACTTGCTGCGTCCTGGTGTCACGAAGAGCATCAGTCTTCTGTGGCTGTTGCCCAATGCTATTAGCCTCGCTGCTGTGACATTCTCTGGGCCCAACTCCTTTCCTAGGCGTGTGTTGCACCCCTTAGTGATTTGTTCAACCCAGGATACTCGGCTCATGGCACACAGTCTTCCATAGGTCATAGTTCTTAGTGTCCAGTCCCATCAGCTACACAAGCTGGCCCTCTCCAGTGCCTGGATGCCTCAGAAGTGCTGGGCCAGGCTGGCCAGGTGTCCATGCCTTGTGAAACTCACAATCA
This sequence comes from Miniopterus schreibersii, assembly GCF_964146895.1. Lineage (NCBI taxonomy): Eukaryota > Metazoa > Chordata > Mammalia > Chiroptera > Miniopteridae > Miniopterus > Miniopterus schreibersii. Next base: position 93,456,587 of record NC_138104.1, on the reverse strand, counting down.
TTGCCCCTTTTCCAGTCCTGGGGATCTCAGTGGCTCTAGACGGCTCCTCCTCTATCCCCAAAGACAATGGAGGGGCCATACCCTACCTCAAGACTTTTAGATTGCCTTCTGTACTACCCCCCTCCACACACCCCAGCAGGCAGTTTCTCTCCTTTGACCCTTAAACACAAGAGACTGACTACCCCATTTTCTGGACACCAACACTTAGTTTCCTCCAAGACTCAGCCTTTTGAAACACAGTAAGCTTATTTATGTCACACAGCCTTCTCTTTCCCCTGCCCCTGTTTCAAGAATTATCTTCCCTGAGATGGCTAAGATTTTTCTTAATCATCACCCAAGGATATTTTTTCCATTGCTTTTCAGAGAGCATGGAAGGGAGAGAGAGACAGAGAGAAACACCGATGTGAGAGAGATACATAGATTGGTTGCCTGCTGGTAGGCAGGGGATCAAGCCTACAACCGAGGTCTGTTCCCTTGGCTGGAATTGAACCCAGTACCCTTCAGTCTGTAGGCTAATGCTCTAAACACTGAGCCAAACCAGCTAGGGCATAGCTAAGATTTTTCAATGCTGTTTAGTATACTCACAAATATGTAGAACCATTAGCATAGTCAACTTTAGAACATATTATTTTTAAAATCGTCCCCAAGGATATGTTTTCATTGATTTTAGAGAGAGAGGAAGGGGAGGAGAGAGAGAGAGAAAAAAACCCCCAAAACATTGATTAGTTGCCTCCCACATGCACACCGATTGGGGATCAAACCCACAACCTGGGTATGTGCCCTGACTGGGAATTGGACCCATAGCCCTTTGGTGCACAGGATGACGCTCCAACTGGGCCACACCAGCCAAGGCAACATTAGAACATTTTAATCACTTCACAAAGAAACCCCGTATCCTTTAGTTATCGTTCCCTTTCCCCCCCTTCTTTCCAGCTCCAATCAACAACTAATTTACTTTCTGCCTATAGGTTTGCCTCTTCTGGACACTTCATAGAAATGAAATTATACAATATATGGTTCTTGTGACTGGTTTCTTTTACTTAGTACAATGTATTGAAGGTTCATCCACATTGTAGCATATATCATTACTTCATTCCTTTATAAGGCCAAATAATATTCTATTATATGGCTATGCTACAGGCATCTGTTGATGAATATATATGTGTGTGTGTGTGTATGCGTGTGTGTGTGCGTGTGTGTGTATATATATATATCTCCATTCATTTGCTGATGGACATTTAGATTGTTTCTGCCCTCTGGCTCATCTGAATACTTGTGCTGTGAACATTCTTGTGCAAGTTTTTGAGTGGACATGTGTTTTCATCACATGCCAGGCGTTTTCACCCCTTAAGTATAGAGCTTTCTAAAATGCACTCTGCCCAACCCTGTGCTCCCAGACAGACTGTGAGAAGTCGTGTGCTGTTCACTTCAAGGCTCAGAGTCTTCACTGTATGACTGGATGTTGTTGCTCTCCCTTTGCTGGCAGGCTGTGGGCAAACCTCTCACAATTCAGGATTGATGTCCCTGCCTTTTGCACTTCCCTTTCAGCTAACTTCCTGTTATTTCTGTAAACCGGATAACAAAATTTGTCAGAATTATATGTAAAGAAAGCATGGATAGGCACTTTCTGCCTTCCCCTTCCCCCTTTACCCCCAAGCACATTGCCTTTCCCTCTCCTAAGCTCCAAGGGCCCAGTCTTTTGCTTCTGTAACTTGTATCCTGAGCCTGTGCAGCCCAGCTGGCTTACTTCTACTACCTCTGTAACTTTCTAAATAAACTTTCTCTTATAATTCTAAGAAAAAAGAAAGCATTGATAACTATTTAGCTCAATAAATTGTTGTTAAGAAAATGAATGGTGTGGAAGGTGACCTCTGGGGTGCCTCTTTCGCGGACCAACGTGCATGAAGGTCATGACAATAGTTGTAACATCGAGGCCTCTTTTGTCTCTGCTGGGGACCGCTGTGTTCCAGGGAGTTGAGGTTGTCAAGAGAGCACTTTTCAGAAAAGCACAGCATCACAGAATGCATTGTTTTGCGAACGGAAGAATTGTACAAAATTACAAAAGGCATTTGGGACAGGGAATCAGAGACCAGGATTCTGTAGATCGGCAAGAGCTATCAGGGACCTTGGGAAGTCAGCCACCTCTCCGGGCCTCTTTTCTGTTGTTTGTTTGTTTGTTTGTTTTTAGTTAAGTAATATTGGATTAATGGTTCTTAATTATTTTTTTGCAAGCTCCTTTCAAATTCAGATGAAGGAAATGAACTCCTCTCCTTAGTACACAAAAATCTGGGTATGGTTTTCATGGTCTGTCTGTAACCCATCCCCAGATCCCAAATTAAGACTCTAATATCATGCCCCAGATGCTCACCAGGATCACTTCCAATTTTGAGTGATGGAAATTCCAGAAATGACAATGTCTGATTTAGGGAGAATTTGAAAGGTATAGAGTCATTCCCAGAGCCCTTAAATTGTATGAGCTCAGGAAACTTCAGAAACCCCGTCTTAAATATAGTGTTTTAAGTTTAAAATGTGAAGTATGTTTTTCTACTGTGAACCCAGTTACAATTGTTGATTCCTTTGGGTAATTTTTATATAATGAAAAGGAATGTGCAGCATACAGGGTGGGGACAAAAACATGTTTACAGTTGTTCATGTGGAAAATAATACAATAGTTAATAAATAATACCGAATCAACTCTGTGTTTTGTGTACTCACAACTGTAAACCTGCTTTTGCCACACCCTATATTTTAAAACGATAATTTTATAATAAACTAGTTTACATATTGTGCCTAAAATCCCTAAATGATTCATTTACTTTTAAGGGGGGATGTTTCAGAACTGAGACATCTGAGTGAGACACTGTGAAGGTGACTGAGTGGCCCTCAATCCCACAGGCTTCTCTGTTCCTCTTCAATTTCTCCCAACCCGTCACCATCCCTCCCATTGTCCCCAGTGCTCCAAACTCCACCTCAGTCCATGTCTGAGCACCTTTCCAGATTCACAGAGCCATACTGCTGGAGATCTTAAGGTGCCCCCACCCACTGGGCCCGCAGATGTGACCTTACTGGTTCAGCAAACCAGTTGGTTTGTTTAAACCAATCAAGTTTGACCAATGGCACTACTCAGGCTGCCTTGACCTCAACTCACTTGACCTGACACCTTGAGCTCTGGGGGCAGAGCTCCTTGAAAGCTAGTGAGACATTTCCAAGAGCTTCCAGGAGAATCTGACGTATTTAAGGCAGAGGAAAGAAAGGCAATAGATAAATCTAGCGCTCAATGCTTCTGCAACTCCAACCAACAAATGGAAGCCACAGCTCTTCTCTCTGGACTATGGGAGTGAAGACAAGAAAACAAAGTAACTGCAGAGCAGTAAGTGCCTGTGACTGGAGCAGTTGCTCAGTACTAGGCATTCATCAGGGGAATAATGTGGAATTCAATAGAAATGTACATTACATCCATTGGGAGCCAGATGACTTCATCACAGCTAATGTTATTACAATGAATATAAAAGGAATTAATGATTCACCATTTAGTTACTTTCCTCCCTTCCCCCAACACCTTTTCTTTGGCTTTAACAAACTGGTCTGGAGCCAACTGTGACATCAGTTCAGTAATGACTTTAAGCACCATTTACGCTGTTATCGTGGCAATTGAAATTGTCACTTTCTATTAAAAGGTCTACCTCAGAATGGTTTTAAGTGAAAGCGTTCCACACTGACAGTGCAATTAAACAAGAAAAAAAAACACCCTTTCTTGGGATGTCAGTGCAAACGCATTTTAAATAGTGGTTCAGCAGCGCCTTGCTAATTTAAACTACAGTATTGCTTTCTATTAAAGAATAGAAACTGATTTAGGTTTTCCCCCCCTCCTCCCTGTACTGTGCGATAGTTTGAATGGGCACCATGTCCTAGTCAAAGCCTCGATGTGCCAATGAGGTCCCTGAACCTAGAGTGTACCCCTCCCCAAGGCAGGCATTAAACAGAAATAATTTCCCCGTGTGATGGGGAAGCATCACCTTTCACAGCATTGGCTTTTAAAATTGCCCTTTTCTGATGCCTTTTTCAAACTGTGGTCTACTTGCTCATCAGGGAGAGAATTGTGCATCACGGGGTGTGGGGGGAGGGACGGGGAGGACTGCTTTATCAAGATGACAACTTCCAGCCTCAAAAATGGACAGTCAACTCTAGAGAAAATTTAATGTGGAAAATAATTGGGAGGACAGGTGTGTGAGTCAGTCTCTATCTGTCTCTCTGTCTCTTTATCTCTGTCTCTGTCTCTCTCTGTGTCTCTTTCTCTCTCTTAGGTTTCTGAGTTTAGATCTCCAGGTGGCTTATGCATTTCCCTAACCTCTTCCTCAATTCAGCCGAGCGAAGACACTTCAGGTACCTTTGTTTTTTAATACATTTTAACACATAAATGATAACTGAGCACAAATGTTGAATGTGCCGGTACAAAATAACACATTTTATCTACTTCATCTGTCTTCTGGGCTCCCGTAGCCTCAACAGTCCATAATTCCCAGGCATTTGGCTTAGACAGATTCCAGCTCTCAGATGGAATAACACAATTACATTATTAGGTGTGGGTGCCTTAAATTAGAAGTTGAAGAATATTTGAACAGCGAGCACAGCTGGCATTTTCTTTTAATGGTCTTGAAGCGTTCCCAGCCTCTCTGACAGTCCCTATGTCATGAGCAATAGTCTTGTTCTGAAGCACATTAGCTTTACCAGAAGTAAACGAGGCGTAGCATTTAAGTTGCTTCTGTTACATTCTCAATTGATACAGCTATTGCTCTGAAGGACACCGAGATAGCATCTTGAGAAAAGTGTCCCAATGATGGTTGTAGAGATGCAATTTTTTATGTCTACACAATTACATTTCTAACTTCACCACATTCCACACTTGACTGACATGGAAAAGGTGATCGATGTAAACCCAGTCCTTAGGAGAATAATGCATAAGCTGCTGGGATCGAAACTCATTTTTATTTTACAAATCAGGCAAACTTTCTTTCAGTTCCATTTTCCTTCAGTCCCACTTTCTCCCTGTTAACACAACAGACATGTGTATTGAGCCCCAGGGCCGTTAGAAATAGAAGAAACGGCCTTAAGGAAGGCCAGGGACTACCTACTTCTGGGCTTCTTGGTGAGTGAGAAAAACAAATCCCTTGGTCCTCTGAAGCTACTATTTACTCAGGGATTCTGTTATTTGCAGTCCAGTACAATCCCTAACTAACACAATCCATTATTTCGAGCAAACCTTTCCCAGCTCTTCAGAGGCAGTGCTATTCCTATCCCTATTTTGTGAAAAGAAATTATTTTGTTGAAGATCACACAGCTAGTAAAGAGGCAGAACCCAGGGTTTGAATCACTAAGCCACAAAGCCAGAATATTAGCCAATACGCAGATGGCCCTTAAGGAAGCCGTTTTGCTAAATATATCTATTGCCCTATCTTACACAACATTGTTCCATAGGAACTTAAATCCTACACCCAAATCCAACCACTTACTTAGTATTCAAATACACTGCTGGGTCTGTTTTTATAGATTGAAGCATCACTGTTGGAAGATAATGCTTCATAAGTGAGCATAAGAACACAGAAACAGGCTGCTTCATCAATACAACATTTAATCAGAACTACATCACCATTTGAACTTGCCATATTAGCAATACAGTGAGATTGATCATGTAACAAAAGAATCTCTTCGTGCCTGAGTCATTTGCTTTGAAAAAAAAAATGACTCAAGGCATCAGCTGAAAATAATCCATCAAGCTTTCATGCTTAATATGTACTATTCTTTTCTTAATCCAGTTCTCCTCTTGGAAATAATTTGTCATGCTTTGATACTTAAAATATACTTATTGTTTCCTTGATCTAATTCTTTTCTTTATGTGGCATAAAAGTACTTCTCTTATCCCCTTCTTTCTCTTCCATATGGTGCTGGTTCAATGCCTGGGAGCCTCTGGGAATTAAAAAAACAGCCCAGCCCTAGCCTGTTTGGCTCAGTGGTTACAGCATTGACCTGTGGACTGAAGGGTCCCTGGGTTCAATTCTGATCAAAGGCATGTACCTCAGTGACAGGCTCCATCCCTGGCCCTGGTCGGGGTGCATGTGGGAGACAACCAATCCACATCAATGTTCCTCCCCTCCCTCCCTCCCTCCCTCCCTCCCTCCCTCCCTCCCTCCCTCCCTCCCTCCCTCCCTCCCTCCCTCCCTCCCTCCCTCTCTCTCTCCCTCCCTCCCTTCCACTCTCTCTGAAAAGCAATGGAAAAAATATCCTCTGGTGATGATTTAAAAAAAAAATATATCAGCCCAAAGCTTAGATCCTCCAGAGGTAAACTAGTCAGAAGGAGAAGTAGAAAAGACATCCAGGAGAGGGTATAAGCGTGCCCCAGTAGATAACTGGAATTCTCTAGCGGATATATTTTGCGGTGTCTACTTAGCCAAAAAGCCGGTGATTTCCCTTGTCACCAGGAATTGTCCTGCTCGACTCCCTCACCCTTGTCCCCACTGTTCAAGGTGATACCCTGTGGGAGGAGTGTTCATACATGTATTCCTATTCCAGTGGTTACAGATAATTGTCTGAGGTTGAGCACCTACCCAAGCTAGGGAATCAGAATCTCTTTCTAGAGGAAAATTGGAGGTTCAATTCTGTGAGACTCCAGCTCCATCTGGGATCTAGGACAGCAGAGATGTAAAAGCTCAGAAACCGTGAGTGGCAGGAATGAAGGAGAAAGCTGATCTGCAGAGAAAGAAAAAAGGAAAATTGTGCACAGAAAAGCAGGAGGGGGGGTGGCGGGGGGAGAGGGAGAAAACACGTAAGTGAGTATGAGGCTTGCCAAAGATTATTTGTCATGGACTAATTTATCTCTAATAGAACAAATTCTACTGAAAAGACAGGCAAATGTAAAATGGGTTGACTTACTATAGTGTGCACACTGCAACATGTGTACCCATACACAGCATACAGGTTTCAAAGGCTGTTCACAGTTGTGACTTTCAGAAAGCAGTGACTCTAATCCCGGCTGTACATTAGCATTTCCTGGAGAGCACTTTAAAAAAACCACTGTTGCCTGGCCGGCCGTGGCTCAGCAGTTGAGCATCGACCTAGGATCCAGGAGATCGGGATTCAATTCCCAGTCAGGGCACAGGCCCAGGCCCAGGCCCAGGTTGCGGGCTCGATCCCCAGCAGGGGGTGTGCAGGAGGTAGCCGATCAATGACTCTCTCATCACTGATGTTTCAACTCTCCCCCATCCTCTCTCTGAAATCAATAAAGATATATTTAAATAATAATAATAATAATAATAATAAAATAAAAAGACCACTGTCTGGTTTCACTCGAGACCACTGAATCAGAATCTTTGGGAAACAGTCCAGTTACCAGTATTTTTCCCCAAAGCTCTCCTCAGGTTAATCCAATGTACAGCTCTGGTGTAAAAACCTTTGGTAAAAAGCAATTTAAACCTGGCTCATGACATTTAAAAACAGCCATTTAGGTAAGCTGTTAACCTTCAAGCAGTGATTCTAAACTAAGCAATATCTTGTACCTAGAGGGCACGATTTGTCTTGATTTTCCTGCTTTTTCATACCGCAAGGGTATTAAATGTATCCATCATTCAATAGCAGTTTTGTTAGGTTTTTCTTTTTTTTGGTTTTAACCCTCACCCTAGGAGTGAGGATATTTTTTCCATTGATTTTTAGAGAGAGTGGAAGGGAGAGGGGGAGGAGGAGAGAGAGAGGGGAGAGAGAAACATTGATGGGACAGAGACATACCGATTAGTTGCCTCCCACATGCACCCTGACTGGGAGCTGTTTTGGAACTGATTCTGAAAATAAACAAAAAGCTGCCTATGGTTTCCCCACAGTTAAAAAGCACAGATTCTCTGCAACCCCGATACATGCCCTTGACCAGGAATGGAGCCCATTACCCTCCAGTGTACAGGGCGAGGCTCTAACCACTGAGCCACGCCAGCCAGGGCTCAATAGCAGTTTTTAAGAAGGAAATCTCCCTAAAGTAAAACCCGCCAGCCGATTTGTGTCCAATCTACCAGATGACTGATGACTTCATGTAGTACTTTTCAGATGATTGGTTTTACTTGAGATGGAACCATCACTAACCATGAAACATTTACAAGCTTTCCTCACCACTGTGTCAAATGGAAGCTTCTGGTTGGCCTCACTGTGGAACGCTCAGGGGCTTGCAGAGCAAGCTGTTTTCATGGTTGGGTGTCTCACATGGCTCGGCTTAGGTCAGGTCCACGTTCACGGGAACCTTGCCACTGCTGAACTATGAAATTTCCTGATGAAGGAAACAAGTCATTAACCAGCACCTACGCACAGCACACCATCTCGGGGAGTTTTTTTGATTTCTTTGGGAGAATTAAAAACAGAAGATGCTGCTGTTACAATTCCCCAAAATAAGATGACAAAACCAAGGATGAACATTTAACAGCTGTTTTGGAACTGATTCTTGAAATAAACAAAAAGCTGCCTATGGTTTCGCCACAGTTAAAAAGCACAGATTCTCTGTGATTCATATGCGGTCTATAGCATACAAGCTGAGCCAAAGAAACCATGCCAAGAAAAGACAATGACAAAGGGAGAGGCTTAATCATCATGACAGTTGCAATTATAATTAAATGTAAACTTGAGAAGGGGATTGCTTCATTCTGGTAAGAAAGCCAAGGTTTGGGGGAAGTCTAAGCGAGTGGACCAAAGGCTGTTGTTAAATTTCTCTCCCTACTTAAAGAATTTCCAACTTTAACTTATTAATATTTATAAATACGAGAAAAGAAAATATTATTTTAATAGCTAGTATTAGAATTCCTCTTAGACGGTCCCAGTTCCTTCTTTGGCTCCTTTTCTTTTCTTTTCTTTTCTTTTCTTTTCTTTTCTTTTCTTTTCTTTTCTTTTCTTTTCTTTTCTTTTCTTTTCTTTTCTTTTCTTTTCTTTTCTTTTCTTCTTTTCTCTTCTCTTCTCTTCTCTTCTCTTCTCTTCTCTTCTCTTCTCTTCTCTTCTCTTCTCTTCTCTTCTCTTCTCTTCTCTTCTCTTCTCTTTTCTTTTTTCTTTTCTTTTCTTTTCCTTTTTTCTCCTTTCTTCTCTCTCTCTCTCTCTCTCTCTCTCTCTCTCTCTCTCTCTCTCTCTCTCTCTCTCTCTCTCTCTCTCTCTCTCTTCCCCCCCTTGCTTCCTTCCTTCCTCCCACCCTCCCTGTTCTGTCTCCTCCTTCTCCCCCTCTCCCCCTCTCCCCCTCCCTTCCTCCCCCTTATCTGCCTGACTTCTTTGCATTTTTAAAAGAAGCCTGTTTAGAGTAGAAGCTGAGATGTCAAGGGGTATAAGTGTTAGCAGAACTGCCTGGCATGAGACAGGAAAGGAATTTATGTTTTGAACCAGAGGGGGCGGGGGAAGAGACAAGTAAAACTCAGAGAAAGTGGAGTGAGTGGGCAAGACAGCTGAAGGCTGGGGCATGTGCTGCGTAAGCCCCAAATCTTTAGTGAAGTTGTAAACGTACAGAATGCTGCGGGGGGGGGGGGGGGGGGGCGGTTGGCGATCTTGTGCAGCATCTGGTAAAGGGTCTGACCTTTGGCAAGGAAAGGAATCAGAACACACACGAGAACGACAAATTAAGACCATGAAGTAGAGATTGAGAATCTGCAGAAATTGTGAGGAGGGCTGTGGACTCTCATTGTGAAACTTGGGGTTTCGGCCAAGTTTACCTTAATCTCCCAAGGCCAGACAGGCTTCATCTGGGATATATTTGCAAGAACTGGGAGAAGTTTTTCATTTAAGCTATGTGGCTATGAGGCCCTGAGTGCTGTTTTTCCATCGAGTCCTGTGCACTGTATTTCTTGGTAGCAGCTTTATTGAGATATAATTCATATAACATACAATTCACTCATCTAAAGTGAGAATCAGTTTTGAGAAAAACCAATCTAAGATGAGGATTAATGAACATAAATGGGCTAATCCAAACTTGGTGAGCCAAGTAAATCTTGGGCTAACAATTTTTGAAAATGAGTTGCAATCGTGGTTTCAACAAAATGTTCCCAGTATAGGGAAGAAAATAATCTTTTCCAACTGAATTCCTGTAGTCACTCAGTATTAAAAGGAAAGATAACTAAAAGTCTGAAGCAGAGAGATATGAACATTTTTAGTACACAGCCTACCTGTAAGAACTGTGGAGGAGAATGCCGCATCTGGTGAGGTACCTGTGACACACAGGCGGGACTGACTTCTCACATGTGTATGGTACAGTATTTAGGCTAAAACACATCTGCGTGCCCCTGGAGCCCTGTTTGAATGGATGGTTGCCCAACGAGAGCCTCTTACCTCCAGGACCAGCCACAGCTGTCCTCGCACACAGTGATCCGCTTTGTAAAACATCCCATAAAACTTTAAAACATTGGGATGATTAGGAAGAAACTGCAAAATGTTGTATTCTGTCTCAGTCTCTTCATCCACATCAATGATTGAATCCAGAATTTTTACTGTGACCAGGCTCCAATCTCTCTTGTTAGTTACCTTGTAGACCTAGGGCGCCTTTACCTGTGGTGTCTATAATTTTCCAGGTATCCGTGGGGCCTGGAAGCGATTCAAATCCAAGCATTGGGGGATGTATTGAAACAATCCATACAGATGTTTCCTTATAGTTCTGGAGGTCAGAAGTCTGAAATAAGTGTTTCCTTGCCTTTTCCGGCTTCTAGAGGCCACCTACATCCCTTGGCTGTGGCTCCTTCTCCATCTTCAGAGCCAGCACACACCATTTTCAAATCTCTCGGATTCTGACCCTTCTGTGCACTGTATTTTTAAAAAATATATCTTTATTGATTTCAGAGAGAGGAAAGGAGAGGGAGAGAGAGAGATAGAAACATCAATGGTGAGAGAGAGTCATTGATCGGCTGCCTCCCGCACGCCTCCTGCTGGGGATCGAGCCCGAAATCCGGGCATGTGCCCTGACCGGGAATCGAACCTCAATCTCCTGGATCCTAGGTCGACGCTCAACTGCTGAGCCACGCTGACTGGGCTGTGCATTGTATTTTTAAAGTCATACCTGGAATGATCAAGCTTCTATGGGCTCTGTGAATCCCTAATGCACACTTCCCAATTCTGACTGCAGTAGGTGTCAGTCCAGTAGGGTAGACAATATCCATCATCCGACCAACCATCAGTCCATTCACCTACTAAATCAATACACATATTGAGCACTCTCTATATTTAAAGCACTGTACTAGGCACTTGGGGGCAAACAAATATGACATGACATAGATCCTGATCTCAAGAAGCTTAGTCCAGCAAAGACAACTGTAGTGGGTTGAATTGTGTCCCCCGCTCCATTAGGATAGGCCTTGGGTCCAATGACAGTGTCCTTATCAGAGACAGAGAAGGAGAAGACACAGAGAAAAGGTGGCCATGCGAAGGTGGAGACAGAGCGGGATTAGACTGGTGCTGCTACAAGCCAAGGAATGCCAAGGGTGGTCAGCAGCCACCAGAGGCTTTAGGGGGACCCAGCCCTTGATTTTGGACTTCTGGCCTCCTGAGCTATAAGAGAATACATTTCTATTGTTTTAAGCCACTTAGTTTGTAGTTGTTTGTTACAGCAGCTCTAGGGAACGAATGCTGCAACTTGTTCTGAAAAAGCTAGGGACAGTTATCAAAAGAAAGGAAGGTAGCAAGTGCTGTGAGGACGCAGCGAAGTCAGAAGCTTTGCGCGCCGTTGGTGAGAATGTAAAACGGTGCAGTCACTACGGAAAACAGTATGGCGAGTTCTCAAAAAATTAAAAACAGAACTCCCATATGATGTAGCAATCCCACCTCTGGGTATATATCCAAAAGAATTCAAAGCAGGACCTTGAAGAGATAGTTGCACACCTACGTTCATCACAGCACTGTCTACAATAGCCAAGAAGTGAAAGCAATCCACCCAAATGTCCATGAACAGGTGAATGGATAAAGAAAATGGAGAATATACATAATAATAGAGTATTATGCAGCCTTAAAAAGAAGGAAATTCTGACACATGCTACAATATGGGTGAACCTCGAGGGCGTTGTACTAAGCGAAAGATGCCAGTCATAAGAAGGCAAATGTGGTGTGATTCCACTTATACGAAGTATCTAGAGTAGTCAAAATCATAGAAACAAAAAGTTGAAAGGTGATTACCAAGAGCTGGAGGAATTGGTGTTTAATGGATGTACAGTTTTAATATTGCAAGATTTGTTGCACAACAGTGTGAATATACTCAACACTACTGAACTGTACACTTACAATGGTTGTGATGGCAAATTTAATGCTGTATTTTTTCTTTTAATCACACACACGCACACATGCACACACACATGGCTGAGTACCAGGCAGAAGGGGATAAATGCCACAGTAAAAGTATAGTAAGGCACCCTAGCTGGTTTGGCTCAGTGGTTAGAGCATTGGTCTGTGGACTGAAGGGTCCCCAGGTTCCATTCCGGTCAAGGGCACGTACCTTGGTTGCAGGTTTGATCCCCAGCAGAGGTCGGGGCACATGCAGGAGGCAACCAGTCGATGTGTTTCTCTCATATTGATGTTTCTCTCTCTCTCCCCCTCCCCTTCCACTCTCTCTGAGAAGCAATGGGAAAAATATCCTTGGGTAAGGATTTAAAAAAACACCAGTTGTTGAGTGTGGCAGCATTTGTGATGGACCTTCAGGGGGAAAAAATATAATAGTGATACTCACGGATGGTGGTGGACATTGAACAGTGAAAAGCACCCAGATGCAAATGACCGAGTACCTGAGATGAGTGTGGCGCCCAGGACTGCTGCTAGCCATTACGGTACCTCTGTGCAGAATAGAAAAAGATGTTGCTTTCTCCTGGGTGCGTGACTTGGGGATCGGAGTGTGACTGAGTTTCAGCTGATTACCCTTTGGCAGCTCACATTCTGCAGAATAGAATTGGCTGTCCTAGATCTGCATACCGAGATAAGAAGCTCAGTTTGGAGGGGAAAGATGATTTTAGTTTGGGCTATAGTGAGTTCCATGTGTGAGCAGAACATCCAGGCAGAAATAGGGAACAGAATTCTGATAATGTGGAGCCAGTGTTTGGAGGAAGTTTAGGATTAAAAGTGTACATTGGGGGAGTCACATTCATGGTGTTAAAACTTTCCTATAATAAATTGGTCACATGGTACCAATTAATTCCACATGTACTTCTTACAAAACATTGATATAGTGACCAAGGAGGCAGACAGCTCCCTCCGGTGGAAGTCTGAAAGCACTCCTTATCTATACCACTCACCCTCACTGAATAATTTTGAGCAAATACAATTCAAGAACATTCTGTTTGAACAGGTACCCGATCCTTGCTGCCTGGAGTGCCACATAAATCTTTGTTTAGCCCTGGTTGTGCTAGACACTGGTGCTCTCCTCTCCTCCCTGAAACTGTATTCCTGCTGAGTGTCTGGATCCAGCAAGAAATCATGCACACTGTTCACGCTACTCCACACTAAGGTGCTGAGGGTGGCTGGACCACGCAGAAATCCTGAGAAACCCAGTTACTCTCCCTTTATAGCCTAGAGCACAGCCAAGATTGGGCAGGCAGTGTTTTATCGCTCCTTTCCCCCAGGTCCCTCCAAGGAAGAGGGCCCCTCCCAAGAAGCAGCCTCAGCCAGCTCCATCTGACCACCCTGAGGGGAGAGAGGGAGAGCATGCACTTAGGGGAGGAGGAAGAGAACTTTGATCCTTCCACTCTCACACTGAATGTTCCTCCACATTCCACTCCCCCATTGTATCAGTTTCCCCTGAATCCAGCCAAGGACCCTCCCTGAACCTGAGGGCAGTGGGGACCAGCAGAGGGCTTGAAGACTGCTCGGTGCAAATTGCTTTACATTTAATACCTAACTCAATTCTCACAAACCATTCTACGAGTTAAGTACTATTTCTCTCTACTTTATAGTTGAGGAAAAGCTGAAGTTCAGAGGTTACATACTTTTCAACAGTCATGCCATTAGTAAGAAATGGACCTAAGCAGGCCTGTTTTTTTGCAATTGAGATGTAATTCACAAACCATAAAATTCAGTGGTTTTAGTATACTCACAAAGTTGTGCAAACACCGTCACTATCTAATTCTAAAACACTTCCATCACTCTAACGAGGAAGTCTGTACCCAGTCACTCCTTATTTCACTCTCTGCCCAGACTCTGGCACCCACCAATGTGCTTTCTGTCTCTATAGATTTGCCTGTTCTGGACATTTCATGCAAATGAAATCATACAGTATGTGGTCTTTTGTGACTGGCTTCTTTCACTTAGCAGTGTTTTCAGGGGTCATCCACATTGTAGCATGGATCAATACCTCGGCCTTTTTTTTGGCAGAATAACATTTCATTGTATGGATAGACCACATTCTGTGTATCCATTCATCAGTCGAAGTACATTTCAGTTGTTTTTACTTTTCGCCTATTATAAATAATGCTGCTATGAACACTCATGTACACATTTTTGTGCGAATGTAGGCTTTCAGTTCTGTTGGGTGTATACCTAGCAGTGGGATTGCTGAATCCTACGGGAACTCTATGTTTAATGTTTTGAGGAACTGCCAGACTGTTTTCCAAAGCAGCTGCATCATTTTACATTCCCACCAGCGATGGGTGAGTGTGCCAATTTCTCCACATGCTCACAAGCAAAACTGATTTTCAAACTCATTTTCTCCCTCCCTCCCTTTCTTCCTTAAACATACATTTATTGCTTACTATGTACCAGGCACCATGCCCAGCACCGGGGATTCAAAGATAAATATGCCAGTGCCTCGGTAGTCTAGGAGTCCTCGGTCCAGGGGAGACAGAACATATTTGTCTTTGCGTAGGGGTCCTTGCCTCCTGTGCTTTGCACGAGTGTTCCAGCTTCGGATGGCACTTCCTACATGTAAAATGTATGCTAATAATAAATTTGTGTTTACTTAGAATGACATTAAATAGCAAATCAAACTGCCATGACAAGTTGAGAGAGAGAGAGAGAAAGACTATGGAAGAAAAAAGAAAACTCTATATTTTAGTAGGTGGCGTGACACTCGTTTGCTGCTTTTCGAACAAGGAGTCCTTCGTTTTCCTTTTGCACTGGGCCCCACAAGTCCCGGCTCTGCACCTGGCTGAGCATCACAGCAGAGGGCACTACAATATTGCCGGGTAGGTCAGTGGGTTAGAGTCATCCTGATACACCAAAGTTGTAGTTTCGATCCCCGGTCAGGGCACACACAAGAGTCAACCAATGAATGCATAAATAAGTGGAGCAACAAATCAGTGTTTCTCTCTCTTTCTCTCCTTTTCTCTCTCTAAAAAATCAATAAATTAAAAAAAAAATTACATGGCAAAGGCTGTGAGTCTGGGGAGGGGTAAAGAATTGGGCTCTCTGTGCAATTCACCACACCCTGCATTCTATAGCCTGGGAAATTTTTTATTTTGTGGGGACAGAGGGAGTGGAGTCTCTCAAAACACTCATATCTTTGAAATTGCATCTCAAGAGTGATAAAGGATGACACTGGATTTAGTAGGAACCATTGACCATATGTAGATTCTGTTTAAAGTTTATAAATGAGATAATTTGGAGCCAATTGCTAGTTTATCTCTCAAGTTCAAACACAGGAAAGTCTTAGCTGGTCTTGCTCACTTCTGACATCCTTGGAAGAGTAGTTTTGCTAAGGAGACCATAAATTACTCTGATTAGATAGTCCCGTAGGCCCTGGGGGAAGCTAGATAGAAGCCATAGTAGACAGTCCCAGCCGGAAAATATCCTACTCCTGCCCTGTCCCACCACACTGATTTTCTCTTCTTTACGTAAAACGTCTTTGCTGTTATCTTCTTTGCATTCTTTGATCAGCTTTCTATTATTTTTATTATAAATGAACTTACAAATTTGGTGGAAAATTCAGACACGTGCCCAAGGTCACTTAGCTAGTAACCAGAAGACCCAAGACTAGAACGCATATCTTCAGGTTTTCCTTTTATTTAGAATGAGAGTTGCACTGTATGTTTATAGGCTATTAAATCATTTTTGTAAGTATCACTTTAGAGCAACATATTTTTATTGTTTGGTCTTTTTTTACTTTACTGAGATATATACCTCCATCTGGCCCCAAAAAGTTTAGTTTGCACAAAAACATTATCATGGGTCGTTTTTAAGACTTTGAGAAAGTTCTTCTCTGGCAATTCTATTAACCATTAGACAAGAAATTAGAGCAAGCAACCCACTGCCTGCTTAATTCAGCTCTTCAGAACAGTTTCACTTCGGAATATGTGCTTCCATCTCAGAAATGATTAGTGGATGGTTAAATTGCAAGAGGAGAGACAATGAACATTTTGAATGAAAGGGTATATAATGAGAGAGTTTGAAGTGGAAGAAAATTGCTCGCAAATAGAACAGGGTTTTGAACAAGAGACAGACTGGCCCAGCTATTTATATACATTACCAGTTTCAATCATTACATGGGCTCCTTTTCAGTTCCGGCAAGTGTTTCTTAACCTGCTGAATGCTTCAGTTATACTGCTGGAGTTATACTGCTAAAAATACAGGTACGTTGTCCACCTGGAGCTCCCTGGGAAGGTGTGCTGCCAATCCGATGGCTTAGGAGCCGGATAGAGCTAGTCTCTCTCCCTTCTCTCTTTTATTTCTCTTCTCGTTCCTGGGCCCAGAGTGGGGTGGGTCCATGGAGAGATGCATTTGCTGAGGACCTTCACCCGCAAAGATAGGACTTCCTCTCTGTGGCCTGGGAAAGCCAGGAACAGCTCTGGCTGATTGCTCATAGAAGCTCTAAGAGGCCAGGCACGTCACCCAGATAAACGCAGGCCAGGCAGGTCAGGTGTAAGGTTTTTCAACTTCTCCGGGACTTGATCCTGCTAGTGTGGTGGTCATAGAGATCAATGGAAACTTTCAGGGGCAAAACATTTTTTGCTCTGGCCGGGTGGCTCAGTTGGTTGGAGCATCATCCCAAAAGGTTGCGGGTTTGATTTCCGGTCAGGGCACATACCTAGGATGCAGGTTCAATCCCCGGTCCTGGGTGCATGCGAGAGACAACCGATTGGTGTTTCTCCCTCTCTCTCTCTTTCCCCTCCTTCCTCTCTGAAAATCAATAAAAACATATCCTTAGGTGAGGATAAAAAAACCTAGAAAAACAAAAAACATCTTTTTCATTTATCCATTAATCTCTCGCATACTGAAGAATTGTTTAACATCTGCCAGGCAGGAGACACCTATGGGGGCTGCTCAGTCATTCTGGCAAGTCCCCATGAGGATGGGCCGGTGCGTGAAGACTCCCCGTCTCCTGGTCTCTGGTGGACCATTTTGAGGTAGATTTTGTGCAGGCCCTCGGACAGTTGAGCTACTCTTGGTGAAAAGGAGAACTGCCCACAGTCAGCTACCTGAACTCACGATGTTGCCTAGGCACCTGCATTTGGAGAGAACTGAAGCTAAGTCCCAGTATTTGCATCTGTTCAGAAGAACTGGCTGAGAGTATAACCGACAGGAAGGCACCGGCAAAGGACACTGGCAGACACACCGCAGAAACAGCCTGTGTGAAACATATGACAGTAGACTCCTATGACCTCCTGGTGCATCTGTGAGCAACCAAAATCACTCCCTTGATGACCGATCCAGAGTTCAAGGATGGAATGCCCTGACTGCTGTGGACCTGGACCCCACAGGTTAATGTCCTGGGGGTTGACCTGGTCAGGAGAGATTGAAGACGTGAAAACAGCCTTGCTGGTAGCTGGGTCTTGATGCCTCCAACTGAAGATAAACAGCACTCACGAAAAATAAATACTGTCCAGAGAAGACCAGTCCATGACCACGTTTGGAACTAGACAGAAACAAGGCCGCTTCTCAATAAGGAAACTGATGAACAGTCCCCCTCCTTTGACTAACAAGATTCACTCCTGCTCCTTTACCAATCACAATTCTAGCCCCTTAATTTTCCCATCTCTCAAAGAAGAGAAAATGCCAAATTATTATATTCTCTCTGCCTCTTGACAGCATGGAATGCAGAACATGCCCCCGCTTCCTTAAGAATCCCTCAACACTTGCCCTGGCCAGGTAGCTCAGTTGGTTAGAGTGTCGTCCCGATATGCCAAGGTTGCAGGGTCAATCCTGGTTGGGGCACATAAAAGAACCAACCAATGGATGCAGAAATAAGTGGAACAACAAATCAGTGTCTCTCTCTCTCTCTCTCTCTCTCCCCCTTCTTCCTTCCTCCCCCCTCTAAAATCAATTTTAAAAAAAAAGAATCCCTCAACACCTGCCTAAATCCTGTAATTACCCCTTCCCTGGTCCCTCTTACTAAAATGCCACACGGTCCCTGGAGTGAGTTCCTGCTAGCTGCAGCAAGCTAACAGAGCTAATTTGATTTGATTACAGGTGTGCTAAGGAAAAGACACCAAACGTCACCATTTTCAAATGTCTGCCATTTCTTCTTCTTTCCTCTCTTCTCTTTGTCCTACATAAATCCTGTTTTTGCCTCTGTAAGATGGAATTGATCTACTAGTGGCTTCTTTTGTATACATGCAAAATAGCGTGTTAATAGATCCTTATTTATGTCTCTGAGTCAGTCTGCACTGTGGTAGATGGTTACTGAAGATGTGGCAGTAATAGCAGAGGTCCCCATTATGGCTCCATATAGTTGATGCCTTAAATTCAAAATCATGCATCTCTCTTTTTAAAATTCCCCTCAGCTATTTCTTCCAACTTGGGCTTCAGGTTTCCAACAAGTTGCTTAACTCTCCTCTGCAGTCCACCAGAACATAAACAAAAAACCCCCAAACCCTCAAACTCCAAAATAACATCAGAAAAGCTTCCCCATTTGACATCCTCAAAGATAGACCACATGTTAGGACACAAAACAAGTCTCTACAAGTTCAAGAAGACTGAAATAATATCAAGCATCTTCTCAGACATTTACTCCATGGAGTACTATGCAGCTGCAAAAAAGAAGGATCCCTTACCTTTTGAGACAGCATGGAGAGACCTGGAGAGCATTATGCTAAGCAAAATAAGCCAGGCAGAGAAAGACAAGTACCACATGATCTCACTCATATGTGGAATCTAATGAACAAAATAAACCAATGAACAAAATAGATTCAGAGACACAGAAGCATGGAACAGACTGAGGGATCTCAGAGGGAAGGCAGGGGTAGGGGAGTGGGCAGGGAGAGATTAATCTAAGAACTTATATGCATATGTGCATAACTCATGGACACAGACGATAGTGTGGGGAAGGCCTGGGGTAGGGGCCAGGTGCAGGGTGGAGGGGATCAGTGGGGGGGAAAAGGGACATCTGTAATATTTTCAACAATAAAGATTAAAATAAAAAGGAACTTCAGCTAACCCCCAGCTTTTCTTTTCCTCATGCATGTAGGAGAAGAGGGGCAGTAAAAAAAAGCTTTCCCCAGTTTATTAGGCAGAGCAATTTGCCTCGCTCAAGCCTCTATCTCAACACTCAGCTCATTTGCAGATCTAAAGGCTCATTGTGAATGAGAAATGGAAACTAATCCGAATGTCCAATAATAGGAGAAGAGTTAAGAATGAGTGGACTACCTTGCAACCTAGAAGAGGCAATTAAGGCAACCTAGAAACAAGGAAAATTGTGTATGAAACAATTGTTTATAAAAATTAAACATACTACAAGATAAGGTGAACAGCTTGACTACAACTAGGTAACAATCATCTATGTGTAGCTTGGGGCCTAAACTGGGTACTAGGAGGAATTTATACTAGGTATGACTTTTTAAAAAATTGAATTTATTGGGGTGATATTGGTTCACAAAACCATACAGGTTTCAAGCATACAACTCAACAAAACATCATCTACACAGTGCATCGTGCACCCATCACCCCGAGTCTCTTTCCATCCCCATTTCCCCCACCCCCTTTGCCTGCCTCCATCTACCCCACCCCATTTCCCTCTAGCTATCACCACACTGTCATCTGTGTTTCTGTGTTATATATATAATGTTTTTTAATCCCTTCATCTTTTTTTATCCAGCCCCACCCTCCTCCCGCTGATAGCTGTCAGTCTGTTCCATGCTTCCATGCCTCTGTTTCTGTTTTGTTCCTCAGTTTATTTTATTCATTAGATTCGACATGTGAGTAATATCATATAGTACTTGTCTTTCTCTGATGGACTTATTTCATTTAGCACAATCCTTTCCAGGTTATGACTTTGATGGCATGAGCGGTAGGCTCTATTTGAATGAGAAATAAAGGAACCTGATGGAAAGGACCAGGGTTTGGGAATACAGTGAAGTGAGTGAGGCGCTTGCACAAAATTTAACGAGTGCCAAACAAACAAAAAAGCTTCAGTAATCAAGATTTAAAATATTTTAATAAAATATTTTAAAAATCAGAATTAAGGCCCCTCCAAAATCCATGATGAACACAGTATCAAAGGTTGAAGCAAAGATTCGACCCTGCAATTGCATAACTCTGAGAGTGAGCACCGCACTTGCCTCGCCCTAGTCCTGGCCCTGGTAAGGACAGTGACCAGCCATGCAGGGCCGCTGGCTCTCTCCCACCTCTGGGACTGGGCCCCACTGAGATACAAGCCACTCCTTACTAACCCCCCAAAGAGGGAGAGTCTGAATGCACACACTGGGTTAGGGAATGGTTGACAGAGGGAAGATATTTCCACGTACATACAGCAGTCAGTCCCCTCTTGGCTGTGGTTTGGCTTTCTGAGGTTTCAGTTACCCACAGTCAACCACAGTCCAAAAAAATGAAATGCAAAATTCCAGAAACAAAAAGTTCGTGTTTTAAATTGTGCCCTGTTCTGAGTAGCATGATGAAATCTCACACCGTCTTGCTCAGGATGTGAATCATTCCTTTGGCCTCAAATCTCCACAAGGTAGATGCTCGTCTGTCAGTAGCTTCTCAGGTATAAGATCGACTATTGCTGTATCTTAGTGCTTGCGTTCAACTCACCCCTATTTTACGGAATATTGGTCCCAAAGCACAGGAGCAGTGATGCTGGCAATTTGGACATGCCAATGAGAAGCCGCAAAGTGCGCCCTTTAAGTTAAAAAAAAAGTGTATGTATAAGAAAAAACATAGTCTATATAGGGTTCGGTACTATCAGCGGTTTCAGGCATCCGCTGGAGATCATGGAAAATACTTCCTGCAGATAAGGGGGGACTACTGTAGTCCAATGTCAGATAGATCTTCCAGGGGCTCTAGTTGGAATAAGGAGCTATAGCAAATAAAAGTGATCACCATGCAATTCTCCATAAAGAGCCACTCTAAGAATGCAACCTAATTAGGTGACTCTTGGAGATTTTTTTTTAAAATATACCTTTATTGATTTCAGAGAGAGGAAAGGAGAGAGAGAGAGAGAAAAACATCAATGATGAGAGAGTCATTGATCGGCTGCCTCCTGCATGCCCCCTGCTGGGGATCGAGCCCACAACCCGGTCATGTGCACTGACCGGGAATCGAACCCCGATCACCTGGATCCTAGGTCGACGCTCAACCGCTGAGCCACGCCCGGCCGGACTTGGAGATTCTTAGAGTCATGCCTATCAGTCAGAAACAACAAAACACATCATTATAGCAACCTGGGGCCCTTGGGCACCACTATCCTTGTAGGAGCAAAAGTTCAAGGAGGTGCATTATGTCTATAAATAATATATGTGGGACAAACCAGAATCCCTCCCTCCCCAGGAGCCAGAAGGCAGGCAGTTGGAGATGATATTTCTGTATATTCTGTAGATTGGGGGCTGAGGTAGAGAGATCCAGTTTTGTAATTGTTGTAAACTGCCAGATGAAGGGTGACCTGTGGAAATATGCAAATATGCAAGGACTAGAGGGTAAAGACCCTGAACAAAAATGACTATATCAGAGAAATAGCATAATGGTTATAGAAAATCTTTTAAAATTTGCCCAGCCAGAGTGGCTCATTTGGTTGAGTGTTGTCCTGTACACTGAAAAGTTGTCAGTTTGATTCCCGATCAGGGCACATACCTGGGTTGCAGGTCTGGGCACTGCAACTGATTGATGTTTCTCTCTCTCTCTTTTCTCCCTTCCTCTCTCTAAGCATGTCCTCTGGTGAGGATTAAAGTTTTAAAAAATCTTTTAAAGTTTTTCTTAGTGTTTTAATGTAATGTTTGCAATTAATAAAAGGAAGCATGAAGAAAGTCTCACGGCCACAAAGTTACCTACGTGGAACATGGCACCATAGTCTGGAGTTCAGCAAACTTAAATGATAATATCTCACGTGATTATCTGAGCACGAAAGGTGTGAAAGGTTTTATCGAGATCAAGATCTTAGTTTTCCCATTGGTCATCTTATTAGAAAATGCTAGGTCAAGTTCCTATGAAGATACAGTGCCTGTAGGATGAGCAGGCATTGCTAAAATAAACATTCTGTATTAAAATTTAAAACTAAATAAGAGGGCTCCAGGCAGGGAGGGGCCTGTTAGCTAGATCTTCCCGTGTCCCATCGTTTCTAAGTCTCCCAGCAAGGATTTTCCTGCCAGGTGTCTTCTGCTCTTTCTCAACTACCTATAAATCGTCTATTCTCACTTCTGAAATCTAATACCCTGTTTTCCCCTTTCTCCTTTGTCCAAAATGTCTTATATGCCTCACTGTCTTGGGAATTTTCATGCCTACATGAATTCCCCATGTGCATGTATTAAGCTCTGATTTTTTTCCTATTAAAAAAAAACCTATGGCTAGTGATTCTGATGTGTAGCCAAGATTGAGAACCAATGAGACTAGTGCTGTCCAACAGAACTTTCTGCAGTGATGCAAAGGTTATACCTGCACTGTCCAATAGACTGGCCACTAGCCACATGTGGCTCTTGAGCACTGAAATGTGACTAATGTGGTGGAATTTTAAATTTCATTTAATTTTAAGTAATTTAAATTTAAATGTAAATAGCTTGGGACTCTGCTCTTTATGAGCTCACCAGGAGATTTTCCAGAGCAACATTTGGCAAACTTATTGGGGACATTGGCAAAATCCAGATTCTGATTCAGTAGGTCTGGGATGGGGTCTAAGAGTCCACATTTCTAATAGGTGTCTAAGGTCTGCCGATGCTGCTGGTCGGGGGACCATGCTTTGGGCAGCATGGCTATAGATTTTGGTTGGACTTTTGTGTGTTTTTAAAGTAAATTTAGAGTGGATTTACTCAAATGTTAACCATTTTCAAATGTTCTATTCAGTGAAATTTTTTCAAAATTTATTTTTTTAATTGCGGTAAAATTGACATATAACGTGGAAATTTAATGAGTATGCATTGATTTGATGCATTTATATATGGCAATATGATTCCCACCATAGTGTTAGCTAACACCTCTAGCATGTCACATAATTATTTTTGTGTGTGTGGTGAGAACATTTAAGATCTAGTCTCTTAGCAGTTTTGAAATCTATAATACAGCATTGTTGACTTGAATCACTATGCTGTGCATGAGATCTTCAAGACTTACTCATCTCTACCTGCGATAACCTTTGATAACGTCTCCTCAATTCCCCCACCAGGGCAAGAGGTGTCTGGGACATCAACGGACCTTTCATTTCCCTCCTCTTATTCAAATCTGGTCAGCTACTTTTTATCCTCATGCTCCAATTCCCTACACACTGGAAATGCCAGCGACACCTTAAAGACTAGAAATCCAAGGTAAGAGGCATCCTGATCATATTGTATTTTGTACAGTGCATTATTTTTCTTTCACAATTTACTGCCTGTTCTGGAAAAAAAGAGAGCCTGCGTGTGTATGTGTGTGTGTGTGTGTTGAGAATGATAGTCAATATGCATAGCAAAAGTGTTGTTTCAAAAATTTGCTAGTTGCCACAGATCGCCATGACTGGAAAATGCAGGCTCTGCACAGCTTATGGCACGGAAATGGGGTTTGATATGTATTTGTCAATGTTAAACAGTCGTATTTCCTATAGCTATTAGAAAAATTTCCTAAAATTATTGCTAACATTTGATAATAAGTGAAGATTCCCGGTTAGTAAATGGAAGAGAAAAGGGGATTTTTAGTGGGTCAGAAAGATTAAATTGTCTTAACATGGACTGAATTAAGTCTCAGGAAGTTAAATGGATAGTAATGGGCTCCCCTCCCCCCACACTGGGGTGCTCCATGTCACCCATACATCGGGTAGCTGCTTGTTTCTTAACAACACTCCAAGCCTACAAAACTCGTATTTAGATAAAAGAACCTAATTCTGCACTGTGCATCTCAGTTTCAGTCTGTTACAAATTGCAGATGCAGGAGAAAGGAAGGCTGTGTGGAAAGGCGGGCATCCCGCAGCCTGCTGCGGGGAAGGGAGTGTTGTCACTCAGGTCCTGTCTTCTTGGGCCCTGGGTGGAGAGTCTGACCACTGTTACTGGAGTCATCTTTACTTGTATATTGGTTGAGACTTCCAGAAATGACCATCATCCACTTTCCTGCTCTTTCTCTACTTCCTTGGCCACTCCTCAGCTGCCCATTCAAGCTTGTTCTCTTCCCAACCTGTAAAAGTTGGCATCTTTCAAGACTCAATCCTAGGCTTCCTTCTTTTTATATTTAGCTACGGTGTTGCTCAAGACATACACATTTTTGACACTTACTTCTTAAACTGTGCCTTCTGTTGTCCCACAGCGTCCCTCTGTGGTCTCTTACAGGTTCTTTCACTGTCAGTTCCTCCTTCCCTGATAATAATATCGCCGTTTCTGTTTTTTATGGAATTGACCTGCTATCTATTTCTTATACATTACCATATAGCGGGTTTTGTTTGGTTTTTAAACTCATTTTGACTTTTTTGATTTTTTGATAGAGTTAAGTCCGTTCACATTTCCTGAAATGACTGCTGTACAGTTATGCATCACTTCATGAATGGGATACATTCTGAGAAATGCGTTGCTATGTGATTTCGTCATTGTGTGAACATTATGGAGTGCACTTATACAAGCCTAGCTGGTATAGCCTACACACCTAGGCTAGCCAGTATGATCTTATGGAACCATCGTCGTATATGTGGTCTGTCGTTGACAGAAATGTCATTGTATAGTGTGTGACTATACTTGATTTTATTCCTTCCATATTGCATTTATGCTATATCATTTTACTTTGATGGTTCTTTTATCTTTTCCTTATTTTTGCTGGTTTTATTAAGTTGCTATCCATTCTATTTTTTGCCCTTGCTAATTTGGACATTCCCTTGTACTTTCCCATTCTTTTAATGGCAACTTATTTTCCTCTGATATTCTTAATTGTTTTTTAATCATCACCTGAGGATGTTAATAGATTTTTTTAGGGAGAGAGAAGAAGGAGGTAAGAGGGGGAGGGGGAGGAGGAGAGAAAGGGAGATATTGATGTGAGAGAGAAACATTAATCGGTTGCCTCCCTTACTCGAACCACAACTTAGGTAAGTGCCCTGACCAGGAATTGAACCTGCAACCTTTTGGGGTTGAGGACGATGCTCCAACCTACTGAACCACCCAGCCAGGGCTTCTCTGGTATTCTTTATCAATTGCATATTTTGTTACCATTATTTGAAAACAAGCCTCAACTATTTTCTTACCAAGACAGCATATTTCTCTTTGCATCCCCTACTGCAACAAGACTATTTTAACTTCCCTTCCACCTTCTTGCCCTAGTTGAGAAATTTCAAGTGCCCTTTCCCTACTCTACCTCTACCCAACACCTAGGTTTTTCTGAAATAGTTTAGTTCTAAATTATTATTAAAATTGCCTTGCAGTAACCTCTTTTATTTTAAGAATCTTTATCTAGTGCTCATATTACATATTCCAAGATATCCACTTACGATTGATTTAGATTAAACTACATGTTACTTATTTTTAGAAATATAATCATTATCCATTTAATTTAAACGTTAGTACTTGAGGCCTCTGTTTTTATTCATTTGTTGTTTGGTGAGAATGATTTCTTGAGTATTTTTCTCAAATAGGTCATGTGGTTGTTAAAATTTTTGATTCATAAAAAAAATTAAAGTTTTTTTTTTTTTACCCTGATGAATGAAATACTAACTGGGTATGAGATTCTTGGATTGCAGTCCTTTACTTTCAGTATCTCTAGATGTTATTTCAATATCTTCTAGCTTCTAGGACTTCCAGTGTTGTATAAGAGAAATCCAATATTCATCTTACTTTTTATTTGTAGATAACTGATTCTTCCTGATTGGAAACAAGAGTTCTATTCTTGAGATTTAGAATTTGACCAAGGTATACCTAAGTGTGTGTATCTGCTATTGGCACAATAATGCTATGTAACTAACTACCACAAAAATCTTGTTGGCATTAAACAGTAAGCACTTATTGGTCACTCGCATGTCTAGAAATCTAGGCTGGGCTTGACTCTTGAGATTCAGGTTGGGTTTAGGTCTGCTTGGTATATTTCTCATCTTACTCAGATCAGGAGCCTCAGAAAGCAGCAGCACAGGATGGTAAACCCACTATGCAGGTGTAATTCAAGCTTCTGCTTGTATCATATCCACTAACAGTCCACAGGCCAACGTGAAATCACATGGCCAATGTGAATGAAGTCCAGATATCGGGAAGTCCAACCTGCTCATTCATGTTAGATAAAGGGGAGGGAATCAATCTATTATAATGTATAGATTCTCATGGAACCTCTGGGACTTGGTGCATTTTTTCCTTTCTTTTGCTTTTTCCCACTGAAACACAGAAGTTTATGTGTCTTCACTAATGAAAGCATGGGACCAGATGATTTAACATGCAGATTTTGCAATTCCTTTAACTACCAGCTAAGCCAGCGTTAACTTCCTCATTTCAAGAGAATTTAATGGCTACATCTGTCTTCCAAGTTTCTTATCTTTTCTTTCTATGAGCTCCATACTCTTATATTTTTGAGATAGCATGCTTTGAGGTATTTCTTCCCCTTCACCCAGATTACTAACTCCCCTTTAATTCACCGAATGTATGTTTAAGTTTGGAATCACAGCATCTAGTCACAGGAAGTTTGTACGTGCGGGAAGAGGTGTGCCTGTGGAGGATGACCAGCTTATCCTGGCTTACCCAGGATGTCCTGGCTTTAGTGATGAAAGCTCCGCGTTCCTGGAACTCCCTCAGCCCCAGGCAAAACGTCACCCTGATGCTGTGTCTGAATCCCTTCAAATCCTAGTTTAATTTTTTAAGTTGTTATCTGTGTCCTCTATTAACCCGGTTTTGCTGGGTGCCTGTCCTGTTTGACCCTCTTCCTTCTGGCTGCTGGGATCTCTTAGATGTCTTGTTATTTTTCTTTATCTGCTATCCTGAGAACATCTGGGTCTTGCCTGTCATGCACGAGGACTGGGAATGGATTTAGTCATCAACTTGATTGGGGGTAAGGAAAACTTACAAGGCCAGGGTAGCAAGAGAAGGGAAGGCACAGGTCCCCTTCCTCCCGTCATCCGTTACAGGAGTGCCAGGGCCACCTCGCCCTCCTGGATACCCAGCGTGGGCCCATGTTCCGGTAGATAGGCTTGCTCTAGGTTACTCAGTATAATAAAGATAGTGTCTGCCTCTGGAGCAAAACTTGGCCAGGTTTACTTGCAGCACCCTTTTAAATACTGGGATTTCCTAAGTGTGTGTTCCTCCCCTGTGGCACACATCCACTTGTGCCCACCTCTGTGTTGTCCCTATGGGACTTGGGGCACAAGGGAACCAATGCAAACATTAAGTTCATGCTGCCTGTTGTGCTGTAATGAAATCATTTATATCTCTGACCCAATATTCTTGTATCTTCTGCTAGCATCCATGAAACTGAGGCAGACAAACTTGTTAGCTTGCAAGCAGGGAGAGTCTTACACCCTTCACAGTTTCTCAATAGAGCCCGTTAGAGGTGATGTCCCCTCCTGTCAAAAATATGAATTCAGCCCTGGCCGGTTTTCTCAGTGGTTAGAGCATCGGCCTGCGGACTGAGGGGTTGCGATTTGATTCCCAGTCAAGGGCACATACCTTGGTTGCAGGTTTGATCCCCGGCCCTAGTCGGGACTCTTGCAGGAGGTAACCAATCAATGTCTCTCTCTTTCAGGTTGATGTTTCTCTCTCTCTCTCCCTCCCTTCTACTCTCTAAAAATCAATGGAAAAAATATCCTCAGGTGAGGATTAAAAAAAAAAATCTGAGCTTGGCCAGGCATGGCTCAGCAGTTGAGCATTGACCTAGGATCCAGAAGACTGTGGTTCCATTCCCGGTCAGGGCACATGCCCGGGTTGTGGGCTCCATCCCCAGCAGGGGGCGTGCAGGAGGCAGCTGATCAATGACTCTCTCATCATTGATGTTTTTCTCTCTCTCCCTCTCCCTTCTCTCTCTGAAATCAATAAAGATATATTTTTTTAAAAAAGAAAAAGATATTTAACTAACTGAAATGCTACTAAGCCCCTGTCAGGGTTGTCCTCTCCCTTACCAGTAAGAATAAACTCAGCTTTCTCTAATGAATAGATGCTTATGGTGCTTTCAGGAGGCAGCACACAACTAAAACCAAAAACAATACTGGAATCAGTTAGAAGGTGGGCGAACTGGGAATGGGAACCTGGAGGCAGTCTGTCCATCAAGGAACCTAACATATTTCTGTTACTTTTAAGAAATAAAAGTTTCTTAGTAGCAAAAGTTTCCCTCAAATTTTCTCAAGGCAGAAATCTAGAATGAAATAATAGATTTTTAAAACTTATTTCTAAATGAGTACAAATTCTCCATGCACATGCACATACCTGGATTTCATGGGGTGGGCAATGCTTTTCTGTGTGGAATCTTCTTTCCATTACCTCCTTGGTCTGCGTTCTGCCTCTAACCTGGGACAGGGTGATAGCCACTAAAATCTTGAACCTTCTGCTATTTCCTATTTCTCTCTATTGTGTACTCATCTTTATATGCGTAACCTTCATTACCCCAGTGAGACTTCATCATAGCGGGAATCCAGCTAAAATTGCTGAAGTATAAAATTACATGAGTTTTGATAAGATCTATGTTCTAAAGAAGCCCTATATTTTCCCTTGGTATCTTTATTGTCCTAGGGCTACCTAGGGCCTAACACAGTACCAGGGACGTGGGTCACCTCCCTACATAGTTGTCAGAATCGGCACATTCTCTGGGATTTTACTTCAAGGGTAAATACTCTTTTGTCTTCATTAGCATGGCAGTTGCATCATAGTACCAACCTTGGTGGGATCGTGTGAAGAATACAAAGACCACAAAAGCTTATGTGAAACAAAGCTGAATTTATTTGCTTGCCAGGGAAGGGAGCGCCACATTACACAAGGCCAGCAAAGAGAGGAAGTACATCAAATGTGGTGAGAGCCTGAGTTCAGGTCTCTGGTTGGTTCCCAAGGCCGGGAGTAAACTCTTCTTTGCCACTGGTCACTGCACTGGTTTGCTTCTTAAAGTGAGGGTACCACGGCCAAAGATGTCCAGGATGGGCTGCAGGAGCTCGGACGGGCGCGGTGTCCCTCAGATGGTAGAGCTGAGGTGTTTGAAGTCGATCAAAAATCTTCGAGTGAGACTCACGGCTGCCTGCCCCTTCACTCATCTCCTTTGGAAATGCCAAACCAAATGTCCTTCTTTTTCGTTAGAGCGAAAGGCACAGAAACATACATGTGCACTCAGAAAAACAAATGTTATGTAGACAGGTTGCCCTTCAAAGTTGTAACGGAGCAAAACAGAAGAGACACGCAAATACATGTACACAACGTGCACTGCGACATTATACACAGCATCTCACAGGTGGAAGCAGCGCCAGTGCACATCAGTGGAGCGTGGATGGACACACGAGGCATATTCAAACAACCAGATGTTACCCAGACATTAAAAGGAATCAAGCCCAGCCGGGCATGGCTCAGCGGCTGAGCGTCAACCTAGGATCCAGGCGATCGGGGTTCGATTCCCAGTCAGGGCACATGCCCGGGTTGCAGGCTGCAGCCGATCAATGACTCTCTCATCATTGATGTTTCTCTCTCTCCCTCTCCCTTCCTCTCTCTGAAATCAATAAACATATATTTTTTAAAAAAAGAATTAAAAAAAAAAGGAATCAAGGGCTGATTGACACGTTACAACGTGGCCGAACCTCAAAACCATTATGCCAAGGAAAAGAGGCCAGACGAGAAAGGCCACACACTGTATGGTTCCCGTCACAGGAACCGTGTAGACTGGGGTGGTCCGTCCAGACAGCAGGCAACCTGCTGGTTTCTGGGGCTGGGGCGGGGTGGATGGGAACCAAGTGCTTCATGGTTACAGAGATGTCTTCGGGGTGACAAAATGTTTTTGAAATAGAGACGGTGGCATCACAACACTGTAAATTAGTAAATGCCACTGAACCGGACACCTCACACACGTTGTTTCTTCTCTCAGTTACATCTCAATACAAAGAAGGGGAAAAGCAAACAGAAAAGCTCAGGGATCTTTTGAGGCCACTGGAACGCCCCAGGAGGAGAGAAGGGCTGAGGGAGCAGGGCTGCGGGACAACGGATCACTGATCCTTGGAAGGGAAAACAAAGGAAAGAGGCCGGGTTCGGCTTCAGGCTCTAACATGGCTGCGAACATGGGAAAGGCAAACAGATACAACTCATTTCCAGATGCTTAGCTGTGTACTTTTCTGCAAATAAGCTAGGCTTCTAAAACTATAATTTTATAAAGAGAGGACACAAGACGTCCCAGAATTGCCTTTCCCAGGCCTTGGCTGCAGCCTGGAGGAGGAGAGCTGGGCTCAGTGGTGGGCACTGAGGCCACCGAGCCTTTGAAAGGGCTGGGACACCGGCCCGCCCACAGCTCTGCCTTAATCCATTTGGCACATCGGGAGGTCTCCCATGTCTCCATATAGGTGTGACGAACATCATTTTTGGTACTCTTAACACTTTTCACACACACATTTGTAAAAATTGATTCTCATACACTGTGCAAAAACCTTTTGAACTAAACAAATACCAAAGTACATTCTTCTGAAAGATGTTTCTAACATTTCATAGGTCCCTTCAGGATACATTCTGTACAGTGAAAACATTTAAAAGCTGTGACCTTCCTGTAGCCTGCTACAACACGGATGGACACCATGCTAAGTGCAAGAGGCCAGCCACAAGACAAGTACTGCATGACTGCACTCACAGGAAGTGTCTAAAGCAGTCAGGCTCAGGGAAGCAGACACTAGCCAGCCGGCTGCCAGGGAAGGGGCAGCTGGTGCTCATGGAGGCGCCAGGTTCACTTGACAAGATGGAACAATTCCAGGGACCTGTTGCACAACATGCAACTTTCAAGTGCTTAAGATGGTACATTTTATGTGATATGCTTCTTCACTCAGCAAAACTTTAAAAACCCATTCGTCTTGCTAAATTAACAGAATGTTAACTTTCTCCATATTGTAGATTTAGTTTCAGAAAAACAATAGGCTCCAGAGTCTGAGTCTAGTGTGGATTTGATATACTTTAGAACATTAAAATAGAAATCACTATGTAACAACAGCAACCAAAACAATGATACAAGCAAAACAATCCCAGGTTATTAAATCACCCAGTTTCTATGTAAAAACCACAGGTTGTGCTTCGGTATAAAATTTGCACATCTAAATTGAAAATACTGACACATTAAAATAAGCCAGACTGAAGCAAAAACTCAGAACTCACTCTAGTCGATGCCCTTGTTTTCAAAAGAGAATACAATGCAGGACTCAGGATTTGGGGGTGCCGGGCAGGCCCCCACTCTTTCTGCCTTTGGCCTGGCATGCTCCCTGCAGGCCCCCACCTGGCTGAGCTATTTGGGCTGCTGCTCTAGCCACAGCCCCTGGAAGCTGCAAGATTCTAAACTGTACCTGCTGGGGCTGCGGCTGCGGCTGGGGCTGGGGCTGCGGCTGCGGCTGCGGCTGCCGCTGGAAGGCAGAGGGGAGCTGGACCCTCTGCTGGAGAAGACTCTGCCCAGCTCTTGCTTTGGCACAGCCAGGCTGAGACAACACAGCTACCTGGGGCTGCAGAACACTTCCTACTCCCTTGAGGTTGATAACAGCAGCTTGCTGAGCAGACAAGGCTGTTTGCTGTCTGCTGGAACTCAGTGCACTTGAAGCCTGGGGCACTGGCTGTTGAAGGGGAGAAGTGGGGGGCTGCTGATCTTGTGGCTTTGGAATCACCTGACAAAGCAGCTGCTGCGGCTGCTGGACCTGCTGCTGGATGTTGGACATGTCCAAACCTTGTGGGACCCAGACTATACCTACGGGCTTGAGATCTGAAACATTTCCTACCACATACTGAACACTTGCTTGAGAAGGAGCCTGTGGTGCAGCCCGCCCTGCATTTTGTGGCTGGTGGCCTGAGGGCACCCTGCTGGGCTTGACTCTTGCAGGAGCGCTGGCCCCATGGGAAGACACCTGCACGGGGTTGGAACTTCTCACCAAGGCCTGGACTACGTGAACAGGGCCCATCAAATGGATGAGCTTGGGGCCAGTGGAGCTGGCCTTGACCGGGTTGGCCAGGGTCGTAAGTGCTGAGCTGGCAGTGGACAGGGTGGCTGCAGGACACGTGCTGACGTGGTTCATGTCCACAGACAATTTCTGGGCAAGACTTGGTGGCTCCGAAGCTGGGGCAGGAGATGGAGACTCACGAAAGCTGCTTGCCTGCTGTGGAGTAACACTTTTGCCTAAGGAACTGTATACTGAGTTGGAGAGAAGACCGATGGGTGGACGTGCGAGCTGGATTCCCGTCCCCAGTATTAAAGACCGAACTGACACGGCCTGAGGCTTCTTGGCTGCTTTCCCTGGAGAAAGGTGGCTCAGACTGGCGAAGCCACCGGAGCCCTGTGACACCCTGACTGGACAATTGGTGTTCTTCTGCACCAATGTCTTGGACTGACTGCGTACTTTCCTAGGGCCAGTCTTTGACCCAGAAATGGAACTATAGGAATGGTCATCTGTGGCGGAGTAGCAGTGAGACATCTTCCTCCCACATGTGACCTTTTTAGGTGACCATCCATTTCCAGAGATAAATGGATCATTAAGAGGCTGCATGAAGGGCAGCTTTTTCTCGAATGGATCATCATCTTCCCATTCAAATAGAGAACTATCTTTTACCTCCTGGGCTGGCCAGACTGTTGGTTGTGAGTCACCATACTCAATAGGCATCTCTTCTTCAACACCGTTTGCCAAATCCATTTCAGAGAGGGCCTCCAAGTCACGTGCCGCTTCATTCCACAGATCTATATAATCTTCCGCTTTGGAAATTTCGAGGTCATACGGCTGGCCTGCCTGCCTGTCTTTGCTTTCGTGGTCAGGGGCCCATGCCCTTAGCTCAGGAGGGGGTGGACTACAAGACAGCTCCTGCTGCCCGTTCTCGGAGGCTGCAGAATACCTCTGGAAGTTCCTTCTCATTTCGGGAGTGTTTGGGTTTTCCTTGTTATAGGGCAGCCTGTTTGCAGTGCAGGCCACGGATACAGAAGGATCGAGACACAGGGGCTCGTCTGTAGCTAAGATCATCTGGCTCTCAAGGGGAACTTTGTCTTCCTGGGTCCAAAGCTGGCCATCGCTGCTTATGGACTGCACATCGCAGGCTAGCGTCTGCACTGTGGGGCGCAAGAGAATATGCCTGCTCTGGTAACCCCGGGGTGCTGCACCGCTGCACTGCCTATAGTCCCGCACTTCTGCTATGACACAGCCACTGTGAAAAATGTTAACCTGAGACTTTTCCAGGAGATCCACCAAGTCAGGAGGCAGTTCTTCTGCATCTAAGTATTCAAGAAAGTCCCTTTCTTCATAAGGCAGTCGGATGGTCTCTGAATATGCCTTATTTTCTACCCTGAGCATCAGCGAATAGCCCTCCTCTCCCGCGTACAGGCTGACCACTAAATAGGGCAGGGACTCCCTCGTGACGAGCTTCTCTAACAGGTTCACATTGCGTGTTAATTCCTCCGCAACCTCGGGCTCTCTCCCACACTCTTCAACGTATATGTCATAGAGCTTCTCATGCAGGGATTCCCCCCCACGGGCCGCGCATTTCCTCTTAGCCCGTCTCTGCCGGATACTTTCAATAACACACTCCGCACGATCTAGGGCGCGTTCTAAAGCTTCACGCATTGCGGTGCAGAGCGGGGGCCCTAAAAGAAGAGAAAACGTCAGTGCGCTGGTGCCCGGAGCCTGTACCTCCTTGCACTCTGACGGAATCCGGCGAACTCCGCGCCTCCACAGAGCAGCGCCTGGCCTCACCTCAGAGCGCACCCCGAGGGACCCGCCGCCCCGAAAGCAATCCACAAAATACTCACGATTCGGGGGCCCGCCTGTCTGGGCAGCAGGCGTGCAGGGCCCGCGGCCCCGCAGCCCCTCGCCGTACGGCTTCGGGGACGCGCCGTCCATGCAGCGGCCGCGCAGGAGCCGCCGCCTCACCGCGCCTCGTGGTCCGCGGCCGCACCGGAAGTGGGAGCCCGCTCTCTGTGTGGGGCGCCTGAGGGGGCGTCCTCTGTGCGCATGCGTGCCGGCTCTCTGCAGGCAGGTGGCGGGCTTCAAGCCCTCGCCCCGCTGTCGCCTGTCCTCGCCACCAGGGGGCGGGGGCCCAAAGGCCGCACTTCCTGTTCTGGTGCCCACGCTGCTTGCTGGACGGCGGGGCCACGCGCGACCTTGTCTTCGCGTGTCCCCTTAAAAGCGAGCTCGCCAAAGCAGAAGCAACCGGCGACCACACGCACACTGTTTGGGTGCGGTTTGCATCCCCCCCCCCCCGCAGTTTTGGGGGGGACGCTGTTGCGGGGAAAGTCGTGGCCGGTGCATTTCTTTTCTCGGCGAGCGCTTCGTCAGGGACTGTTCGCTGTCCCTGGAGTCCCTTGTCCTCAGCGGCAGGGCTGCGCCTGGTGTCCACCAGTTTAACACGCCCCAGAGGGGCCGCGTCTGTGGCTCTTGCATTCGGGGGGCCCTGCTGAGGCACCGGGATGCTGCATGGAATCTTCCCCCGACCTCCTGCCTGACGGTTTTCATACAGATGGGCGCGCAGCAGGGCATCCTTGTCCGTAAGTACTCACCCTTGCTCTCCCTATGGCTTACATAAGGGCATTTTGTAATTTTTATAACGTATGTGGCAGGTAGGTTGTATCGTCTATGAATTACAGTCCAGGAGTAAAGGATTTCTTTAGGAAGGTGCTTTGCAGCTGAGAGGGCCGAGAACTCTTGTTCCAGGTGATGGCAGCAAATTTAATTGACTGCTGTAGCCGTAGACCATAGCTCCAGTCCCAGTGGCGGATTTGGAGTGACATGGCGCCTTAGAGAATGTACGGGACATTGTTTTCCATGACCTCAGTTGCTTTGAAATCTGCCAGCCTTTTTGGACAGGCTTTGAAAAGACTCTGTTGATGTTTAGATGCAGACAGGATGAGAGAGTGATATTTGTAGTGAAGTCTCACAAATGAGAAGAATCCCAGACAATTCGGTGCAACTCCTGAATTACAGGCTATAAAATAAATGTGCTCCTTTTAATCAGTAGCAATGATGATAATCACATACATAGTGGATACAGTTTACTGAAATAGGGTGAAAAACTCCTCGAGTGAGAGTTCCTTAAAGATGGCCCTTGTTCGGGAATCCTCAAGAATAATTTTCTCCCGGCCTATCAGCTGTCGGAGAGCAGATGTACCCTTGTGGAGTACTCAAGGGGGCTTGAAATCAGTTCAGTTTAACGCTCTTAGACATCTTCCCCTGACTCTCTTTCTTCCCCTCCGCATGCCCCGATTCAGGCGAAGCCTGAGACTGGGTAGCTAGATCACACTTTGGGTCCACCAGTCTAAATATCCAACTTTAATGGAGCCCGAGTTAATGAGGTGAGCGTGAGCTCCGGCTCCCATTCAGAGCACTGCCTTCTCCCCACTGGAGCAGATGAACTTAGCTGCTGACCAGACTCCTGCAGGCTTCTCACCAGCCATGGTCCCGTTCACCTTCTGTCCCCAGGAATTTGCTGAGTGTTGGGTCCGAACAGGGGCCAGTCTGTAGGAGTATTCCACTTAGGCGGAGAAGCTGATGAGAAAGGCAAAGCTCTGCCTTCCTGTTGGTCTGAACTAGGCACATTGTTGGATGAGAAGTGGCACAGTGGACCTGTGTTTGAGTCAGGTTACCCTCCTAAAATTGAAAGAAGCCCAAGACTTCTGCTGGCTGCTCCTGGCCGGCAGACCAGACCTTCTAGCTTCTTAGCATGGCACAGGAGGAAGGCCGGGCCTAGGGCGAGGCACGAGGGGGCCTAGGGCACTAGCACGAAGGAGACTCCAGCTCTCTGGGTTGTGTGAGTCCCATCAGGGTCAGTGCCTTAGATGCCTCGCCTTGTCCCAGGCCTGCAGCTAGGCCCCTCACTGCGCGGTGCCTGGCCCCTTCCCAGCCTCAGCTCTCTCTTCTGTCTTTCACGTTCCTGTGCATTGAACGTAGCCACCGTGCCACAGGCAGGCCAACTCTTTCAGGGCTCTGTGCCCTTGCAAAAGGCTGTTTCCTCTGCTGAGAGGTCCCTCTCTGCTTAGTCACCTGCGATCCCCACCTATCACCTCAGATATCCTTCCTGACTTCCAAGAAGCAAGGAGGCCTCCTTTTCTCTGCTCTCCTGCCAAAACACACTTATCACATGCCTTACAGAGCCAGGCTGCACACTGGAAAGGCATTGAGTGTTTGCGCGGTTTCTCCACACACAGTTCTGGATTCTCTGGGGGCAGAGATGATGTCTTTTCCATGTCTGTTTGGTCACCAACTTGGTTGTTACGTGGCCCGAGGCTGGCAGTATAGAATGAAGGAGTAATTGAGTCCACACTAAGTTTTCATTTCACTTGAGTATATACCTATGTTGTGCAATGTTGAATCATGTAGTAAGTATATGTTTAACTTTATAAGAAACTGCAAACTATTTTGAAAGTGGCTGTACCCCTTTGTATTTCCAACAACAACATATAGAGTCCCAGTTGCTCCATATTCTTGTCAGCAGTTAGTATTGTCAAGTTTGTTTTGAAGCATTTTAACAGGTATCTAGTATACCTGATTGTGGTTTTCATTTATATTTCCCTAATTACTAGTAATGCTGAGTATCTTTTTATGAGCTCATTTTCCATCCACATATGTTTGTTGACATATCTCTTTGAATATTTTGCCTATTTTTATTGGACTGTTTTCTTATTAGTGAGGTTTGAGATTCATTGATATGGTCTGTATATGTCATTCAGTAATACATGTTTGGCAAATATTTCCCCCTCATCTTTAGCTTATCTTTTCATTGTCCTAACAGTGCCTTTTCAAAGAGTAGAATTTCGTAGTATTGATGAAGTCCAATTTATCATTTTTTTCTTTTCTGGATTGGGCTTTTGGTGTCATATCTAAGAAACTGTTACCTAACTCATGGTCACAAAGATATTCTGCCATGTTTTCTTCTGGAAGTTTTGTAGTTTTAAGATTGTCCATTTTGAGTTCATTTTTGTATAAGGTGTGAGGTATAAGTCAAGATTCATTTTTTGTCCGTGGATATCCAAGTGTTCCAGCAACATTTGTTGAAGACTGTCCTTTCTCCATTGAATTGGCTTTGTGAAAAATCAAATGACCATAGATGTGAAGCCCTACTTCTGTACTCTGAATTTTGGTCCACTGATCTACTCATCTATCTTTGTGCCAGTGCCACTCTGTATTTGCAAAGTAATGTTGCCTAGCCGAGTTCTTTAGTCTTTCCATATACATTTTAGAATCACTGTGTCAATTTCTACAGATTTCTTCGCCTAAACCCTGGTTCCACTAATTATCTGTGCACCCTAGAGCAAATTACTAGACTCTTTTGTTCCCAGTTCTTTATTTATAAATGCTGGTGATGATGATGATGCCTACTTTATTTAGTTGTTTTGAAGTTTAAGTGACATATTCCATATAAACCATGTCCATAGAACAATGTCTGGCACATAGTAGGAACTCACTGAAGGTTAACCATTTTTTCCTTCGCCACCTCCCTCCTGATTGCTTTAAAACCCTTATATTTGATTTCTCAGGGATAGTAGGGAACTAATGAAGGGTTTGAAAAGAAAGAGTAACTTCTTTTATTTGTTTATTTTTTATTGAATTTATTGGGGTGACAGTTGTTTGCAAAACCATACAGGTTTCAAGTATACAACTCAATAAAACATCATCTGCACACTGCATCATGCGCCCATCGCCCAAAGCAAAGTTTCTTTCTGTCCCCATTTCCCCCCACTTTGCCTACCTCCGCCTAACCCTACCCTCTTCCCCTCTGGCTGTCACCACACTGTTGCCTGTGTCTGTGTGTTATGTATATATGTTTTTTGCTTAATCCTTTCACCTTTTTTCATCCAGTCCCCCAACCTCCTACCCTCTGACTGCTGTCTGTCTGTTCCATGTATCCATGTCTCTGTTTCTGTTTTATTCATTAGTTTATTTTGTTCGTTAGATGCCACATATAAGTGAGGTCATATGGTATTTGTCTTTCTCCAACGGCCTTATTTTGCTTAGCATGATAATCTCCAGGTCCATTCGTACTGTCCCAAAGGGTAAGAGTTCTTATTTATTTATTTATTAGTCCTCACCTGAGGATATTTTTTCCATTGCTTTTTAGAAAGAGTGGAAGGAAGGAAGGGAGGAGAAGGGGGGAGGGGAGAAACATCTATGTGAGAGAGACACATTGATTGGTTGACTCCTGCACATGCCTGGACCAGGGCCGGGGATCGAACCTGAGTCCCATGTACGTGCCCTTGACTGGGAATCAAGCCTGTGATCCTTAGGTGTGGTTGTAATTTGCATCTTTCTGATGACTAGTGACGTTGAGCATTTTTTTCATGTCTGTTGGCCATCTGTATGTCCTCTTTGTAGAAATTTCCATTTTAAAAATTGGTGTTGAGTTGTATAAGTTTTTTATATATTTTGGAAATTAACCTCTGATCAGATGTATCATTGGTGAATGTGTTCTCCCATTCAGTGGGTTTCCTTTTCATTTTGTCGATGGTTTCTTTTGCTGTGCAGAAGCTTTTTAGTGTGATGTAGTTCCATTTGTTTATTTTTTTCCTGTTTCCCTTGCCTGAGGAGACATATCTGCAAAAATATTGCTACGAGAGATGCCTGAGATTTTACTGCCTATGTTTTCTTCTAGGATTTTTATGGTTTCGTGACTTACATCTAAGTATTTTATCCATTTTGAGTTTATCCTTGTTATGGTATAAGGTGGCGGTCTAGTTTCATTTTTTAGCATGTATCTGTCCAATTTTCCTAACACCATTTATTGAAGAGACTTTCTTTACTCCATTGTATTCTCTTGCTTCCTTTATCAAATATTAATTGACCATAAAGGTGTGGGTTTATTTCTGGGGTCTCTGTTCTGTTCCATTGGTCTATATGCTTGTTCTTATGCCAGTACCAGGCTGTTTTGATTACAGTGGCCTTGTAGTATAGTTTGATATCCAGTATTGTGATACCTCCAACTTTGCTCTTCTTTTTCAAGATTGCTGAGACAACTCAGGGTCTTCTTTGGTTTCATGTAAATTTTTGGAATATTTGTTCTAGATCTGTGAAATATGCCATTGGTATTTTAATAGGAATTGCATTGAATCCATAAATTGCTTTGGGTAGTATGGACATTTTAATGATGTTAATTCTTCCAATCCATGAACACAGTATACACTTCCACTTATTTGTATCTTCCTCAATTTCTTTTTTCAGTGTCTTATAATTTTCTGAGTACAGGTCTTTTAACTCCTTGGTTGAATTTATTCTTAGGTACCTTATTTTTTGTTATAATAATAGATGGGATTGTTCCCTTGATTTCTCTTTCTGATAGTTCATTATTGCTGTATGAAAATGCAACTGATTTCTGGATATTTATTTTGTATCCTGCTACTTTACTGAACCGATCAGTTCTAGTAGTTTTTTGGTGGAATCTTTAGGGTTCTCTATATACAGTATGATGTCATCTGCAAATAATGACAGTGTTCCTTCCTCTTTTCCAGTTTGGATGCCTTTTATTTGTTTTTCTTGTCTGATCGCTGTGGCTAGGGCTTCCAGTACTATGCTGAATAAGTGGTGAAAGCGGACATCCCTGTCTTGTTCCTGATTTTAAAGGAAATGCTTTTAGGTTTTGCCCATTGAGTATGATGCTGGCTGTGGGTTTGCCATATATGGCCTTTATTACGTTGAGTAATGTTCCCTCTATTCCCACTTTGTTGAGAGTTTTTATCATAAATGGGTGCTGGATTTTATTGAATGCTTTTTCTGCATCTATTGATAGGATCATGTGATTTTCCCCCCTCATTTTATGTATGTGGTGTATCACGTTTATTGATTTGCTGATATCGTACCAACCCTGGAATAAATCCCACTTGATCATGGTGTATGAACTTTTTAATGTATTGCTGGACCCAGTTTGCTAATATTTTGTTGAGGATTTTAACATCTATGTTCATCATGTATATTGGCTTATAATTTTCTTTCTTGGCCTATAATTTGTAGTGTTTTTATCTGGTTTTGGAATTAAGATAATGCTGACCTCGTGAAGTGAGCTTAGGAATCTTTCCTCCTCTTGAATTTTTTGCAATAGCTGGAGAAAGAGAGGTGTTAGTTCTTTGAATGTTTGGTAAAATTCACCTGTGAAGCCACTTGGTTCAGGACTTTTGTTTGTTGGGAATTTTTTATTACTGCTTCAATTTCACTAGTTGTAATCTGTCAGTTCAGACTCTGATTCTTTCTGATTCAGTATTAGAAGCTGTATGTTTCTAGGAATTTATCCATTTCTTCCAGATTGTCCAATTTATTGGCATATAGTTGTTTGTAATATTTTCTTACAGTCCTTTGTATTTCTTTGGTTCCAGTTGTTACTTCTCCTCTTTCATTTTTCATTTTATTTATTTGGGTCTTCTCTCTTTTTTTTCTTGATGAGTCTGGTTAAATGTTTTTCAATTTTGTTTATCTTTTCAAAGAACCAGCTCTTGGTTTCATTGGTCCTTTGTATTTTTTTTTTTTTTCAGACTCTATTTCATTTCTTTCTCCTCTGATCTTTATTATTTCCTTTCTTCTACTCACTTTGGGATGTGTTTGTTGTTCTTTTTCAAGTTCCTCTAAATGTAAAGTTAGATTGTTTATTTGAGATTTTTCTTGTTTCTTGAGATAGGCCTGTAATGCTATGAATTTTCCTCTTAAGACTGCTATCCCTGTGTCCCATAGATTTTGGGTTGTTGTGTTCTCATTTTCATTTGTTTCAAGGTATATTTTTATTTCTTCCTTGATCTCATTGCTAACCCATTCATTGTTTAGTAACATGTTATTTAGCCTCAATGTCTTTGTGTGTTTTTCAGTTTTTTGTGTGTGTGATTGATTTCTAGTTTCATACCATTATGGTTCACAGAAGATGCTTGACATGATTTCAGTTTTCTTAAATTTATTGAGAATTGTTTTTTTTCCTAACGTGGTTTATCCTAGAAAATGTTCCATGCACACTTGGAAAGAATGTGTGTTCTGCTGCTTCAGAGTGAAAGGCCCTGAGGATATCAATTAAATCCAGCTGATCTAGTGGGTCTGTTCTCGGTATGTGGAGCTTGAGATGAGGCTCTTATCCTTGATTTTCTGGGTGGGTCCAATATAATCACTGAGAGGCAGGAGAGGCAGAGAGAGATTGGAAGAGGCTATGCTGCTGGCCTTGAAGATGGAGGAAAGGGCTATGAGCCAAGAAATGCAGACAGCCTTTTGAATCTGGAAAAGGCAAGGAAACAGATCCTCCCTAAAGTCTCCAAAAAGGAATGCAGCCTTGTCAAGACCTTAATTTTTGTGTAGCGAGATCCATTTCAGACTTCTGACTTCCAGAACTTTAAGATTATAAATTTGTGTTGTTTTAAGCCACTACATTAGCGGTAATTTGTTATAGCAGCTTTAGAAAGTGAATACATGTTTTATGTCATATCCGGTGCTGAGAATTAGGGAAGACCTGTATTCTGCTGCCTGCAGGACAAGGTTGCAGTACCCCATCCCTCTGTAACAAAAGAATGTTTGATGGAGCAGGCGATGTCTATTTATGTCATGGTTGTCTAATATCTGATTGATTTAAGGCGGGGGGGGGAAAGATGCATGCAGAAGATGCATGCAGCCTTTCCTAGAACATCTAAAGCCCTAATTCTTTAATTTAATTTAATAAAATGCTTTGTTTCCAAGATCTCAAATCTCAGAAATAAATAAGTAAGAAGCTTTGGGTCTTTGGGAAATGCAAAACAAACCCAACAAGGACAGTACAGTGGGTAGAACTCAGGCTCTGAAGCCAGGCAGGGCTGCTTCATATTCCTGGGTTTGCTCCAGTTATGTGAGCATTGGCAACTCCTAAAGCCTTTCTGAGTCCTTTACTCATCTGTACAACGGAGCCTATAGCACACTTTGAGAGATGAAGGCGAGCAAACACTCTGTACATATGAGCACTCAGTAAACTTATTCTATAAAGCTAAATGGAGCTGAAGAGCAGGCAATGTCCATTTATGTCATGGGGTAGTCCCTGCCTCTGGTTACATTCAGGGCAAGGAGATGGAGTTGTTGAGTGTAAGCTGTGAATTGAGGGCAGAGAGGAGTTGGCAGTGTATGTGCTGGGAAAGTGACTAGGCCAGTAGACCTGCAGAAATGGAGAAGCACACAGAAACAACCCTGTTAGCAAAATATGCCTCTTGCTTTTTTTTTTTCTTCCTAGAAGATGAGTTTCATTTTTCTCCTAGAATTAAAATGTGCTACCTAGAAGCCTATGGGCTTCCTAACATTTATATTAAATATGGCAGATATTCTAGCAAGGACTTTAGGAGTCACAGCTTCTGCTCCCTGCCCCTCTCCCCCTATTTCTTCCCAAGGTGAAGTGCTTATTCAGATGAGGCTTATAGTCCATCACAACCTCAATTAGCAGGCCCTCAAAACACTGGAAAGAGGAAAATCACAAGAAAATGAACAAGTCCAAAATGTATTCATATCCAACAGATTTATCATGCAGACGGCACTGAGGGTCAGGATCTGGAAGCAAAGCCAGATTCGCATCAGCATTCAAAGACTCGGTTACATCCACTATTCCATACCTGCTGAGGTTGGAGAGAAGACTCATGCTCTACTTAGGAAAGTTCCCAAGGACAAGAGCTTAAACCAAAGACCTTTTTCATATCCACAACACTCCAATATCGAAAGCAGTCCATAGATTGCATGAGTTTAGAAGTATGACCAAATGTATCCCAGAAAAGGAAAAGTATGCTCGGTGCTCAGAAAAATTAAATTATATATTGGTGTAAATATTATAATTTTATATAAATGCTAATATTTTATATGTAAACATTGTCCAAATAGTATATATTGTAAATATAATGATATAAGGGAAAAGAGTGAGCTTTGGTATATATAATTGTAATATTTATATAAATTTAATATTTATATATTTATATGTTAAATTATATGCATATTCAAGCTCACTATTTTATCTTACCCAAAGAAGTTTCCATAGACAAAGTATCTCCTATTTAGTCATCCTTCCATTTTGAAAAGAGTAAAAACTTAAAATATTTTTAAAAGGAAAAATTGTGTCATCAGATCCGTTTTAATAAGGCTGACTAATGTTACTAAGTATATAACACTGTCTAATACCAAATTACAGCTGAAATGCATTAGTAAGAAAAGATGATAACCCCAATTGTAATTTTAGTTTTGTCAGATATAAAAGCTACATATGACTCCTGGCCTACATTTTTCTGGAAATATCGTTTATTATCTGTTCATCTGTCTCAAAGAGTCAATGCCTTGTGCCATTGTCATTTTGATAACAACCTGGCCCTTACAAGGCCAAGGTACGAAGGTGTCATCTCTTGTAAAAACCTCTCACATTTGGTGTGACACTTTAAGTGTAACTGGAGTTAGCTTCTCTCTACTCTCATCAAAGGTGACTTTTTCTATTGTACTTGGAGAACTGGGGGTTTGTCATTCCT
The DNA here is from genome assembly GCF_964146895.1 of Miniopterus schreibersii. Taxonomy (NCBI): domain Eukaryota; kingdom Metazoa; phylum Chordata; class Mammalia; order Chiroptera; family Miniopteridae; genus Miniopterus; species Miniopterus schreibersii. The sequence continues at coordinate 93,412,748 of NC_138104.1, read as the reverse complement.
CTGCTCTGGAGTAATCCACTCGGCACAATTCCTGCTTCATGAGCTCCTGCTCTGGGCCACCATCAGCAGCCATGCCTTCCTCCATGTGGCGCTGCTATCTTGGAGCAGTGTGGGGTGACATGGGGTGGCCACACTCCCTGTAGTGGCCTACCTTCCATCCCCCGACAATAGTAGGTGAGAACATATTTAAGACTTTACTGCCTAGTTGGGGATAATTCAGTGGCATTACAAGGTAGAAAATACTTTTAACTGGATGCTAAAAATGACTCCTGTCATAGTCCAAAGGAAAAAAAAATCTAAGGACATTAAACACTTCATTGAAGAAAGGGGAGTCCTTTCGAAGGCACAGCCTTGCTTCCAGACTCACTTTCCTCTGTCCCTTCCAGTTTCTTCGGTATACAGTTTTCCCTCCACTGTCGGAAAACCCCACCCCTTACCTTTGGGGTTAGCCTCTGCTAGCACATATCACCTTCTGAGTAGATACTCTACGGGCCCCACTCAGATCCCCTTGGATCCCATTTACAGTTTCTACATGCTCCTCCCCTGGCTTCTTTGTGCTTTTGCTTCTAATGATCTGTATCTGCGACTCTTTTTGTAAAACTACTCTTAGGTTATAGGAACTGCTTTGAAGAATCAGAAAGAGGCAGGGACAGACAAGTACAGGAGTGTGAAAGCCCAGTTCCCTGTTAACTGTAGTCACCATGTTGTACATTACATCCCTAGTTTTTATTTATCTTTTAACTGGAAGTTTGTACCTTTTCACCACCTTCCTCCAATCCCATCTTCCCCCACTCCCTGCCTTTGGTAACCACAAATCTGATCTCTTGTTCTGTGAGTTTGGATTTTTTCTGTGGGGGAAAGGTTTAGATTCCACATGTAAGTGAGACTACATGGTATTTGTCTTTTTCTGACTAATCTCACTTACCATAGTGCCCTCAAGGTCCATCCATGTTGTTGCAAATTGCAGGATTTCCTTCTTGTCTCAGGAGATCAACTGTCCACAGACATCAAAATTTTGCACAGGAAGCTGAGGGTTAAAACTGCAGGAATACTATGCAGCTGTAAAGAAGAAGGATCCCTTACCCTTTGGGACAGCATGGATGGACCTGGAGAATATTATGCTAAGTGAAATAAGCCAGGCAGAGAAAGACAAGTATCACATAATCTCACTCATATGTGGAATCTAATGAACAAAATAAATTAACAAAATAGATACAGAGACACAGAAGCATAGAACAGACTGACGCTTCTCAGAGGGAAGGCAGAGGTGAGGGAGTGGGCGGGGAGAGATTAACCAAAGAATTTAGATACATATATGCATGACCCATGGACACAGACAATAGGGTGGTGAAAGCCTGGAGCAGGGAGTGGGTGCAGGGTGGAAGGGGTTAATGGGGGATAAGGGGGACATCTGTAATATTTTCAACAATAAAGATAAATTTTTTTAAAAAGTGCAGTAATCATTTCCAACTGCTCTGAGACTTGTAGAGGCAGGGACTTTTAGAGGGGTCATTCCAACTCCTAGAGCAGCGGTCAAGTGGCATTACCCTTGTGTCTCCCTCTTGTGGGAGGACAAAATGAGGCCCAGGAACTCTCCAAGGTCTAGATACAGAAGCAAATCTTTCTTCAACATAGCCTTGCGGCCAAATGGACAACAGGGGGTAGTGACCGCAAGTGATGGGAATGAATCTGAGGAGATGGCCATAATCAAGAAGAGCAAAAGGAAGATACAGAGCATTCTGATACATTTCTAGTAAGCTAGACAAAGACACTGAATCGTAGAAGCAGGCCTATCTGATATTCGTTCGTTCATTCATTTCTCATTCACTCAGGAAATATTTATTGATCATCTGGTATGTGCTGGATGCTAGGTGCTGGGTAAAAATGGAGCTTACACTATAGTGGAGGAGATAGACGTTAAGTAAATAACTATGAGGAGCAGAATAGCAAAAATGGTTAATAGAACGGAGTCAAACTATTTGGGTTCAAATTCCAGCTCTCCCACTTGCTAGTGTGTAATTCTGAGAAAGTTGCTTAGTCTCTCTGTGACTCAGTTTTCTAATCTATTAAGTAGGGTTAATAACAACACCATACTTACCTTCTTTGAGATGAACCAATTGTAACTACATACAAGATAGGTGAAGATTGAATGAAAAAAAGCCAAACACAGGAGTACACACTGTGTGACTCCATTTACATAAAGTTCAAAAACAGGCAAAATGAAATCACGTCATCAGAAGTTAGGATAGTAGTTACCCTTGGTGGAAGGTTATAGTGTGATTACTGGAAGGAGACATGAGCGGGGCTTTGGGGTGCAGGTGATACTTTCTTTTTAAAAAAATATGTCTTTATTGATTTCAGAGAGAGGAAAGGAGAGGGAGAGAGATAGAAACATCAATGATGAGAGAGTCATTGATTGGCTGCTTCCTGCCCCCCCCCCCCACTGGGGATTGAGCCCGCAATCCAGGCATGTGCCCTGACCGGGAATTGAACCCCGATCTCCTGGATCACAGGTTGATGCTCAACTGCTGAGCCACGCTGGCCAGGTGATACTTTATTTCTTGATTTGGGTGTTGGTTACATGAGTGTGCTTACTTTGGGAAAATTCACTGAACTGAACATTCACATGAACTTTTCTATATGTATGTAACATTTCCATAAAAAGTTAGGGGAGAAAACGACAGGAACGGAGTTGAAAGATTTAGATAAATAGAATTTTTATGTACAAATATGTTCTTTATAGTTTTATTTATCCCTATGAAAAATTAAAGACAGGCTCAAAGTCTGACAACTTTTTAAAAGATAAGGGGGGAGTAGGTGGGGAGAGATCAATCAAAGAATTTATACGCATAAATGCATAACCTAGGGACACAGACATTGGTATGGGGAAGGCCTGGGGGGGCGGATGCGGGGTGCAGGAGGTCAGTGGGGGAAAATGAGGACATCTGTAATACTTTCAACAATAAACATAAATTTAAAAAAAGATAACCATGGTGACTATAATGTGGAAAATTCTCACACTCTATTACTAATTGATTGAAACAACAGAGCATTTTGAATCTATACAACTTTATTTCTGTAACAATTAAAATCTGTTAAAAAATAATGACCTCATTGGATTATTGGGAGGATTAAATGGGATATGACATTTAACATGCGTACAAAAGTACTTAGCAGGTAGTAAATCTCAGTAGCGTTCACTGTTATTTTTATACAAATACATAATTGTAGACTGTGAGAAGAAATACAATGAAAACTGTGGTGCTGTACGAGCGGATGCAGGATCTGGGTTATGTTTTCAAAGCAAAGGATTCCTGTCATCCACGATGCCACGATGCTGATACAGACCTTTAACCACTAACAGGCCTTGTAGCCAGAGTCCAGAGCCACCAACCTTGGAACAAGTCACAAATGAGCACCCAAATAGAAAGGGCTGCAATTCACCAACAACCGCAATGATGCAGTAGCTGAACACAACTTGTTACAGTTTAAGAAGTCTTTGCACACTGAAGACCCATGTAGTCATAACAGTAAATCAGAGAGGGAGATAATGTGCCCATTCTTCAGACAAAGTGACTGAGATGTAATAACTTCTTTAATGTAACATGGAAAGGGGAAGGGCTCAGACTTGAGCTTCAGTTGGTTGAGTCATTTGTCCACATGTCTAACTTCAAAACCCACACTTCCCCCAATGCTCCACAATCTGGACCACCATAAATGGACACAGAAGACACTCTGCCTCCCATTCCTGTCCCTTGGAATCTGCAAGAAAAGGGCTAGAAGAAGACTGCAATCCAGTCTCTCCTTCTACTGGAGGACATCCTGGGAAGGAAAGAAAAGTGAGGCAGTCAAATCTCCTTGTACACATGCTAATGTCAGGCCTGCTGGCAAACACACTAATAATATTAACTAGTGGGAGAGTCTTTATCTATGGAATGCTTTTAGGAGGGTGTAATTGGTTTGTCTGGTGTTGCGTGTGGTAAATGAACCTGGAATATATATATTTGTGGGGCATGGCTCCCTGCACACTGAAGACCCATGTAGTCATAACAGTAAATCAGAGAGGGAGATAATGTGCCCATTCTTCAGACAAAGTGACTGAGATGTAATAACTTCTTTAATGTAACATGGAAAGGGGAAGGGCTCAGACTATCAGAGTATAAAATGAAGACATACCACTGTGGGAGTGACCTTCACTCATAATCTCAGAGAACTGCGTTTTCTGGGATTTGGTCATAGGAGAAACACATTAAGTCTCAGGGTGGGTGATGGAGGGTTAGCCCAAGATAAGACCAACAAGCAATGAATGTCTGCTCACCTTTCCCAGTCTTTGCTCCCTGTAATTCCAAGTTCTCTGGTTGATCCCTCTAATTAACTGCAGAAGAAGACGTGGGAAAGACCTAGACGTCAATAGGTAGGGAACAAACCAGTTTGCTAATTGTAAATTAGGTCAGTTATCTTACAATTAATTCAATTCTCTTCTTCCACTAGCATACCTTAATTTGGCCATGAGTTTTCCCTGTATGTGCATCTATGTCAAGATGTTGTAGGGAAAGGCAGGAGTTGGAATCCTTATAATTAGCCGGCATGCCCATTAATGTGCTTGGAAGGCTCCAAGGATGGTGTGCACAGAGTAATTTTTAAAATTTTTTGGGGGGGTAATTTTTTTTCTTTTTTTTTAAAAAATATGTTTTTATTGATTTTTAGAGAGAGGGAGAGGGAGAGAGAGATAGAAAGAAACATAGATGAGAGAGAAACATCATTGATCGGCTGCCTCCTGTACGCCACCTACTGGGGTTCGAGCCCAAAACCCCAACCAGGGCATGTGCCCTGAGAATCGAACCGGTGATCCCTTGGTTCCAGGGTCAAAACTCAACCACTGAGCGACACCGGCGGGGCACAGTAATTTTTTAAAAGCCCTCATCTTGTGGATTTAGGGGGCTCAAGTTAAGGGAAAGGCTGAGCCATGATGAGCACCGCCAGGCCAACTAATGCACCCTGGAATACAAGCACAGCCAGGTTCAGAGCCTCACCCAGTGCGCCTATAGCCCAGGTGACCTTGAGTCCTCCCGGTGGGAAGTAAGGAGTGGGTCACACCCTCCATTTTTGGCTGTGTTGGCTTTAATAGCTGACCAAAAAATCACATGAAGTTGCCTATTTCACTTGGGTAGAGTACAATTTTAATTCTCCATATGCCCAGATATATTACATGGCACATTTCTCTACATCATTAAGAATGAATGGCCCTGGCGAGGTAGCTGAGTTGGTTAGAGCATTGTCCTGATAGCCAAGGTTGCAGGTTCGATCTCTGGTCAGGGCACATACAAGAAGCAACCCATGAATGCATACATGGGTGGAACAGAAAATCCATTTTTCTTTCTCTCTGTCTCTCCCTCTTTCTCCTTTTCCCCCTCTCCCTCTTTCCCCTTCTCTCTCAAAAATCAATCAATAAATTTTTTTTTAAAGAATGAATGGCTGATTTCTCCCACTTACCTTCGATCATGGGTGTAGCAGATGCTTCCGGTGCCTTGCCCATCTCCCCTGTGTACCTGCCACTCTATACACATGGACATCTTACTGCAAGCACTTGTGACTCTCCGTATGAGAGCATTCTCGGGCCACTGCAGCATGGGTGGCTCTTGTATATGACACCATAGAATGACGGGGAATAATGTCCCCAGGACTTTCCTCAGTCAGTGAGAGGAGTGAATGAATAAACGCCTGAGTTTCACTGCCTCTGGGCTGAAACAACCTGAGGCCCATTCTGTACTTTCTCCCAGAGGCCCCCAGCAGGGACCAGTTGTGCATAGCAGTCTCCTAACCATGAACAGGCCTTTTATTGTCTTTTTCCCCCATCCCTGACTCAGCTCCCCCTTTCCTCAGCAGAGCTGCTCCACATGGCTCCCAAAATGATCTGTGCTCACATCGTCTTGTCAGGGTATGCTTCTGGGGAAACTCAACCTCAGCCATAGTCAGTGCAACAACTGAAGATCTAGTGCATCCCATAACAGTGGACAGATACACCTCTCTACCAAGGGACATGCACCCTGGGACGGCAGCCAAGAGCTGAATTTGGAACACACTCGTGGTTTATAGAGCAGGGCAGTTGAGTGGTTCTCATCTAGGGGACATTTGCCCCCCAGGGGACACTTGGCAATATCAGGAGTTATCATTTTGGTTATCACAAGTGGGGATGAGTGCTATGGCATTTAGTGGGCAACCCAGGATGCTGCTAAGCATGCCACAGTGCTCAGGACAGCCCCACAGCAAATGTCACTGGTGCCATGGTTCTGAACCCCTGGTACAGTGCAGCACCACCTCAGAAGGCCTGGCTCTGGGCACTGCACTAACCTCGAAGGAGAGGAGGAAATACTTACTTCACAAGGTGCTTATGAACCTTGAGTTGATGTAATTAAAGTGTGGAGTCAATTATAGCGGCGCCACAGTTCTCGAAAGTCTCCATGGACGAGCATTTCGGGTCACGAGCGCCGAAAGCCCGGAAGGAAATATTTTGGTTTTCGAACATGCCTCCGAGGTTGAACATGCCCCCCGGCTCCCACTGAGGGCAAGATCCCGAGGCCCAGCTGTCCACTGTGGATCCCTCATTTCCGAACTCGAACGGGCTCCTGGAACGAATCACATTAGAAACCGAGGCACCACTGTACTCCTTCGTTCTATACTGCCAGCCTCGGGCCACGTAACAACCAAGTTGGTGACCAAACAGACATGGAAAAGACATCATCTCTGCCCCCAGAGAATCCAGAACTGTGTGTGGAGAAACCGCGCAAACACTCAATGCCTTTCCAGTGTGCAGCCTGGCTCTGTAAGGCATGTGATAAGTGTGTTTTGGCAGGAGAGCAGAGAAAAGGAGGCCTCCTTGCTTCTTGGAAGTCAGGAAGGATATCTGAGGTGATAGGTGGGGATCGCAGGTGACTAAGCAGAGAGGGACCTCTCAGCAGAGGAAACAGCCTTTTGCAAGGGCACAGAGCCCTGAAAGAGTTGGCCTGCCTGTGGCACGGTGGCTACGTTCAATGCACAGGAACGTGAAAGACAGAAGAGAGAGCTGAGGCTGGGAAGGGGCCAGGCACCGCGCAGTGAGGGGCCTAGCTGCAGGCCTGGGACAAGGCGAGGCATCTAAGGCACTGACCCTGATGGGACTCACACAACCCAGAGAGCTGGAGTCTCCTTCGTGCTAGTGCCCTAGGCCCCCTCGTGCCTCGCCCTAGGCCCGGCCTTCCTCCTGTGCCATGCTAAGAAGCTAGAAGGTCTGGTCTGCCGGCCAGGAGCAGCCAGCAGAAGTCTTGGGCTTCTTTCAATTTTAGGAGGGTAACCTGACTCAAACACAGGTCCACTGTGCCACTTCTCATCCAACAATGTGCCTAGTTCAGACCAACAGGAAGGCAGAGCTTTGCCTTTCTCATCAGCTTCTCCGCCTAAGTGGAATACTCCTACAGACTGGCCCCTGTTCGGACCCAACACTCAGCAAATTCCTGGGGACAGAAGGTGAACGGGACCATGGCTGGTGAGAAGCCTGCAGGAGTCTGGTCAGCAGCTAAGTTCATCTGCTCCAGTGGGGAGAAGGCAGTGCTCTGAATGGGAGCCGGAGCTCACGCTCACCTCATTAACTCGGGCTCCATTAAAGTTGGATATTTAGACTGGTGGACCCAAAGTGTGATCTAGCTACCCAGTCTCAGGCTTCGCCTGAATCGGGGCATGCGGAGGGGAAGAAAGAGAGTCAGGGGAAGATGTCTAAGAGCGTTAAACTGAACTGATTTCAAGCCCCCTTGAGTACTCCACAAGGGTACATCTGCTCTCCGACAGCTGATAGGCCGGGAGAAAATTATTCTTGAGGATTCCCGAACAAGGGCCATCTTTAAGGAACTCTCACTCGAGGAGTTTTTCACCCTATTTCAGTAAACTGTATCCACTATGTATGTGATTATCATCATTGCTACTGATTAAAAGGAGCACATTTATTTTATAGCCTGTAATTCAGGAGTTGCACCGAATTGTCTGGGATTCTTCTCATTTGTGAGACTTCACTACAAATATCACTCTCTCATCCTGTCTGCATCTAAACATCAACAGAGTCTTTTCAAAGCCTGTCCAAAAAGGCTGGCAGATTTCAAAGCAACTGAGGTCATGGAAAACAATGTCCCGTACATTCTCTAAGGCGCCATGTCACTCCAAATCCGCCACTGGGACTGGAGCTATGGTCTACGGCTACAGCAGTCAATTAAATTTGCTGCCATCACCTGGAACAAGAGTTCTCGGCCCTCTCAGCTGCAAAGCACCTTCCTAAAGAAATCCTTTACTCCTGGACTGTAATTCATAGACGATACAACCTACCTGCCACATACGTTATAAAAATTACAAAATGCCCTTATGTAAGCCATAGGGAGAGCAAGGGTGAGTACTTACGGACAAGGATGCCCTGCTGCGCGCCCATCTGTATGAAAACCGTCAGGCAGGAGGTCGGGGGAAGATTCCATGCAGCATCCCGGTGCCTCAGCAGGGCCCCCCGAATGCAAGAGCCACAGACGCGGCCCCTCTGGGGCGTGTTAAACTGGTGGACACCAGGCGCAGCCCTGCCGCTGAGGACAAGGGACTCCAGGGACAGCGAACAGTCCCTGACGAAGCGCTCGCCGAGAAAAGAAATGCACCGGCCACGACTTTCCCCGCAACAGCGTCCCCCCCAAAACTGCGGGGGGGGGGGATGCAAACCGCACCCAAACAGTGTGCGTGTGGTCGCCGGTTGCTTCTGCTTTGGCGAGCTCGCTTTTAAGGGGACACGCGAAGACAAGGTCGCGCGTGGCCCCGCCGTCCAGCAAGCAGCGTGGGCACCAGAACAGGAAGTGCGGCCTTTGGGCCCCCGCCCCCTGGTGGCGAGGACAGGCGACAGCGGGGCGAGGGCTTGAAGCCCGCCACCTGCCTGCAGAGAGCCGGCACGCATGCGCACAGAGGACGCCCCCTCAGGCGCCCCACACAGAGAGCGGGCTCCCACTTCCGGTGCGGCCGCGGACCACGAGGCGCGGTGAGGCGGCGGCTCCTGCGCGGCCGCTGCATGGACGGCGCGTCCCCGAAGCCGTACGGCGAGGGGCTGCGGGGCCGCGGGCCCTGCACGCCTGCTGCCCAGACAGGCGGGCCCCCGAATCGTGAGTATTTTGTGGATTGCTTTCGGGGCGGCGGGTCCCTCGGGGTGCGCTCTGAGGTGAGGCCAGGCGCTGCTCTGTGGAGGCGCAGAGTTCGCCGGATTCCGTCAGAGTGCAAGGAGGTACAGGCTCCGGGCACCAGCGCACTGACGTTTTCTCTTCTTTTAGGGCCCCCGCTCTGCACCGCAATGCGTGAAGCTTTAGAACGCGCCCTAGATCGTGCGGAGTGTGTTATTGAAAGTATCCGGCAGAGACGGGCTAAGAGGAAATGCGCGGCCCGTGGGGGGGAATCCCTGCATGAGAAGCTCTATGACATATACGTTGAAGAGTGTGGGAGAGAGCCCGAGGTTGCGGAGGAATTAACACGCAATGTGAACCTGTTAGAGAAGCTCGTCACGAGGGAGTCCCTGCCCTATTTAGTGGTCAGCCTGTACGCGGGAGAGGAGGGCTATTCGCTGATGCTCAGGGTAGAAAATAAGGCATATTCAGAGACCATCCGACTGCCTTATGAAGAAAGGGACTTTCTTGAATACTTAGATGCAGAAGAACTGCCTCCTGACTTGGTGGATCTCCTGGAAAAGTCTCAGGTTAACATTTTTCACAGTGGCTGTGTCATAGCAGAAGTGCGGGACTATAGGCAGTGCAGCGGTGCAGCACCCCGGGGTTACCAGAGCAGGCATATTCTCTTGCGCCCCACGGTGCAGACGCCAGCCTGCGATGTGCAGTCCATAAGCAGCGATGGCCAGCTTTGGACCCAGGAAGACAAAGTTCCCCTTGAGAGCCAGATGATCTTAGCTACAGACGAGCCCCTGTGTCTCGATCCTTCTGTATCCGTGGCCTGCACTGCAAACAGGCTGCCCTATAACAAGGAAAACCCAAACACTCCCGAAATGAGAAGGAACTTCCAGAGGTATTCTGCAGCCTCCGAGAACGGGCAGCAGGAGCTGTCTTGTAGTCCACCCCCTCCTGAGCTAAGGGCATGGGCCCCTGACCACGAAAGCAAAGACAGTCAGGCAGGCCAGCCGTATGACCTCGAAATTTCCAAAGCGGAAGATTATATAGATCTGTGGAATGAAGCGGCACGTGACTTGGAGGCCCTCTCTGAAATGGATTTGGCAAACGGTGTTGAAGAAGAGATGCCTATTGAGTATGGTGACTCACAACCAACAGTCTGGCCAGCCCAGGAGGTAAAAGATAGTTCTCTATTTGAATGGGAAGATGATGATCCATTCGAGAAAAAGCTGCCCTTCATGCAGCCTCTTAATGATCCATTTATCTCTGGAAATGGATGGTCACCTAAAAAGGTCACATGTGGGAGGAAGATGTCTCACTGCTACTCCGCCACAGATGACCATTCCTATAGTTCCATTTCTGGGTCAAAGACTGGCCCTAGGAAAGTACGCAGTCAGTCCAAGACATTGGTGCAGAAGAACACCAATTGTCCAGTCAGGGTGTCACAGGGCTCCGGTGGCTTCGCCAGTCTGAGCCACCTTTCTCCAGGGAAAGCAGCCAAGAAGCCTCAGGCCGTGTCAGTTCGGTCTTTAATACTGGGGACGGGAATCCAGCTCGCACGTCCACCCATCGGTCTTCTCTCCAACTCAGTATACAGTTCCTTAGGCAAAAGTGTTACTCCACAGCAGGCAAGCAGCTTTCGTGAGTCTCCATCTCCTGCCCCAGCTTCGGAGCCACCAAGTCTTGCCCAGAAATTGTCTGTGGACATGAACCACGTCAGCACGTGTCCTGCAGCCACCCTGTCCACTGCCAGCTCAGCACTTACGACCCTGGCCAACCCGGTCAAGGCCAGCTCCACTGGCCCCAAGCTCATCCATTTGATGGGCCCTGTTCACGTAGTCCAGGCCTTGGTGAGAAGTTCCAACCCCGTGCAGGTGTCTTCCCATGGGGCCAGCGCTCCTGCAAGAGTCAAGCCCAGCAGGGTGCCCTCAGGCCACCAGCCACAAAATGCAGGGCGGGCTGCACCACAGGCTCCTTCTCAAGCAAGTGTTCAGTATGTGGTAGGAAACGTTTCAGATCTCAAGCCCGTAGGTATAGTCTGGGTCCCACAAGGTTTGGACATGTCCAACATCCAGCAGCAGGTCCAGCAGCCGCAGCAGCTGCTTTGTCAGGTGATTCCAAAGCCACAAGATCAGCAGCCCCCCACTTCTCCCCTTCAACAGCCAGTGCCCCAGGCTTCAAGTGCACTGAGTTCCAGCAGACAGCAAACAGCCTTGTCTGCTCAGCAAGCTGCTGTTATCAACCTCAAGGGAGTAGGAAGTGTTCTGCAGCCCCAGGTAGCTGTGTTGTCTCAGCCTGGCTGTGCCAAAGCAAGAGCTGGGCAGAGTCTTCTCCAGCAGAGGGTCCAGCTCCCCTCTGCCTTCCAGCGGCAGCCGCAGCCGCAGCCGCAGCCCCAGCCCCAGCCGCAGCCGCAGCCCCAGCAGGTACAGTTTAGAATCTTGCAGCTTCCAGGGGCTGTGGCTAGAGCAGCAGCCCAAATAGCTCAGCCAGGTGGGGGCCTGCAGGGAGCATGCCAGGCCAAAGGCAGAAAGAGTGGGGGCCTGCCCGGCACCCCCAAATCCTGAGTCCTGCATTGTATTCTCTTTTGAAAACAAGGGCATCGACTAGAGTGAGTTCTGAGTTTTTGCTTCAGTCTGGCTTATTTTAATGTGTCAGTATTTTCAATTTAGATGTGCAAATTTTATACCGAAGCACAACCTGTGGTTTTTACATAGAAACTGGGTGATTTAATAACCTGGGATTGTTTTGCTTGTATCATTGTTTTGGTTGCTGTTGTTACATAGTGATTTCTATTTTAATGTTCTAAAGTATATCAAATCCACACTAGACTCAGACTCTGGAGCCTATTGTTTTTCTGAAACTAAATCTACAATATGGAGAAAGTTAACATTCTGTTAATTTAGCAAGACGAATGGGTTTTTAAAGTTTTGCTGAGTGAAGAAGCATATCACATAAAATGTACCATCTTAAGCACTTGAAAGTTGCATGTTGTGCAACAGGTCCCTGGAATTGTTCCATCTTGTCAAGTGAACCTGGCGCCTCCATGAGCACCAGCTGCCCCTTCCCTGGCAGCCGGCTGGCTAGTGTCTGCTTCCCTGAGCCTGACTGCTTTAGACACTTCCTGTGAGTGCAGTCATGCAGTACTTGTCTTGTGGCTGGCCTCTTGCACTTAGCATGGTGTCCATCCGTGTTGTAGCAGGCTACAGGAAGGTCACAGCTTTTAAATGTTTTCACTGTACAGAATGTATCCTGAAGGGACCTATGAAATGTTAGAAACATCTTTCAGAAGAATGTACTTTGGTATTTGTTTAGTTCAAAAGGTTTTTGCACAGTGTATGAGAATCAATTTTTACAAATGTGTGTGTGAAAAGTGTTAAGAGTACCAAAAATGATGTTCGTCACACCTATATGGAGACATGGGAGACCTCCCGATGTGCCAAATGGATTAAGGCAGAGCTGTGGGCGGGCCGGTGTCCCAGCCCTTTCAAAGGCTCGGTGGCCTCAGTGCCCACCACTGAGCCCAGCTCTCCTCCTCCAGGCTGCAGCCAAGGCCTGGGAAAGGCATTTCTGGGACGTCTTGTGTCCTCTCTTTATAAAATTATAGTTTTAGAAGCCTAGCTTATTTGCAGAAAAGTACACAGCTAAGCATCTGGAAATGAGTTGTATCTGTTTGCCTTTCCCATGTTCGCAGCCATGTTAGAGCCTGAAGCCGAACCCGGCCTCTTTCCTTTGTTTTCCCTTCCAAGGATCAGTGATCCGTTGTCCCGCAGCCCTGCTCCCTCAGCCCTTCTCTCCTCCTGGGGCGTTCCAGTGGCCTCAAAAGATCCCTGAGCTTTTCTGTTTGCTTTTCCCCTTCTTTGTATTGAGATGTAACTGAGAGAAGAAACAACGTGTGTGAGGTGTCCGGTTCAGTGGCATTTACTAATTTACAGTGTTGTGATGCCACCGTCTCTATTTCAAAAACATTTTGTCACCCCGAAGACATCTCTGTAACCATGAAGCACTTGGTTCCCATCCACCCCGCCCCAGCCCCAGAAACCAGCAGGTTGCCTGCTGTCTGGACGGACCACCCCAGTCTACACGGTTCCTGTGACGGGAACCATACAGTGTGTGGCCTTTCTCGTCTGGCCTCTTTTCCTTGGCATAATGGTTTTGAGGTTCGGCCACGTTGTAACGTGTCAATCAGCCCTTGATTCCTTTTTTTTTTAATTCTTTTTTTAAAAAATATATGTTTATTGATTTCAGAGAGAGGAAGGGAGAGGGAGAGAGAGAAACATCAATGATGAGAGAGTCATTGATCGGCTGCAGCCTGCAACCCGGGCATGTGCCCTGACTGGGAATCGAACCCCGATCGCCTGGATCCTAGGTTGACGCTCAGCCGCTGAGCCATGCCCGGCTGGGCTTGATTCCTTTTAATGTCTGGGTAACATCTGGTTGTTTGAATATGCCTCGTGTGTCCATCCACGCTCCACTGATGTGCACTGGCGCTGCTTCCACCTGTGAGATGCTGTGTATAATGTCGCAGTGCACGTTGTGTACATGTATTTGCGTGTCTCTTCTGTTTTGCTCCGTTACAACTTTGAAGGGCAACCTGTCTACATAACATTTGTTTTTCTGAGTGCACATGTATGTTTCTGTGCCTTTCGCTCTAACGAAAAAGAAGGACATTTGGTTTGGCATTTCCAAAGGAGATGAGTGAAGGGGCAGGCAGCCGTGAGTCTCACTCGAAGATTTTTGATCGACTTCAAACACCTCAGCTCTACCATCTGAGGGACACCGCGCCCGTCCGAGCTCCTGCAGCCCATCCTGGACATCTTTGGCCGTGGTACCCTCACTTTAAGAAGCAAACCAGTGCAGTGACCAGTGGCAAAGAAGAGTTTACTCCCGGCCTTGGGAACCAACCAGAGACCTGAACTCAGGCTCTCACCACATTTGATGTACTTCCTCTCTTTGCTGGCCTTGTGTAATGTGGCGCTCCCTTCCCTGGCAAGCAAATAAATTCAGCTTTGTTTCACATAAGCTTTTGTGGTCTTTGTTTATATCTTCCTAATGATCCCACCAAGGTTGGTACTTGATGGAGAGTCCTCTTTTAGGCTGTTAAGTGGCTGTGTTTTGTGAATAAACTTTTCATTCATATTAGTATCATGAGAACCTGGATGCTTTTCCCTACCTGTGGCTTCATCATTCATAGTGAGGTGGTTGTGGGAAAGCACGTGGCCCCAGAATGTTCTGACAATGATCAGAAAAGGTGGTCCGGGAGATTATCATCCAGAAAAATCCAGGTGGGCCCAGTACAGCAGGACATGTCTGGCAGCATTGGGGTCTCTGTCACAGGGTGGGAGTTTGGGAACAGAATTATATTCCTTGGGGATACTTGCAAGTGAAGGGAGCATTCTGGTTCTAGGTCAGCACTGTCCAATAGAAATATAATGTGAGCCCCATTTGTTATTTAAAATCTCCCTTTAGCCTCATTTTAATAAGTAAAAGGAAACGAGAAATAACCCTTAATAATTTATTTAACCCAATGCAGGCATACATAGGAGATAGTGCAGGTTTGGTTCCAGACCCCTGCAATAAAGCAGTCATCACAATAAAGCGAGTCACACAAAATTTTTTGTTTTCGCAGAGCATATTAAAGTTATGTTTACTTGCCCTGGCCAGTTTTGCTCAGTGGTTGGAGCATCGGTCCGAGGACCAAAGGGTCGTGGGTTCAATTACTGGTCAAGGGCACATACCTGGGCTGTGGGTTCGCTCCCCGCCCCTGGTGGGGGCGAGTGCGGGAGGTAACCAGTCGATGTGGCTCTCTCACATTGATGTTTCTCTCCCCCCCCCCCGCCTTCTACTCTCTGAAAAAGCAATGGGAAAAATATCCTCAGGTGAGAATTAACAAACAAATAAATAAATAAATAAATATGAGTTATGTTTACACTATTTGTAAGCTATTAACTGTGCAATAGCATTGTGTCTAAAAAAAAGTGTACATATCTTAATTAAAAATACTTTTTGCTAAAAAATGCTCACCATCATCTAGCCTTCAGCTGGTGGAGGGTCTCATCTTGATGTTGATGAAAACACATTATCTGGGAAGTGCAAGAAGTCCAAGTGCAGTAAAACCAGGTATGCCTGTATATCCTAGATGATCATTTCCACTCGTAATTACTATTTTAACATTCTTAATGAGACATTTTACATTCTTTTATTTTTACAAAATCTTCCAAATCCAGACTCTTACAGCCTGTCTTAATTCAGGTGGGAAATTTTCATCAGAAATACTTGATCTGAATTTAGATTTTTGTAAAATTTACAGTTGAAAATGTAGATTCACCTTACAAACTTTCTTAGAAGTTTTCCGATAATGGAATCAACTACCCATTTCGAAATTTAAATGAGTTCAATTAAGTAAAAGTTAGTTCCTCAGTCTTACTAGCCATGTTTCAAGTGGTCAGTAGCTGCATGTGGCTTTGGTGTTGGACAGTGCATTTCTAGAGGGACAAAGGAGCAAAGCAGGTCCAAGAGAGAGCCTCAGACCTGAGCTGGGTACCAGTTTGTTTATATATATATATATATATAATTGATTTCAGAGAAAAGAAGGGAGAGGGAGAGAGAGATAGAAACATCGATGAGAGAGAAACATCGATTGGCTCCCTCCTGCACGCCCCCCACTGGGGATGGAGCCCACAACCCCGGCACGTGCCCTGACAGAATCGAACCAGTGACCTCTTAATTCATGAGTCAATGCTCAGCCACTGAGCCACAATGGCTGGGCAAGGGTACCAGTTCTTAAGAGGAGGCAGGGGCTGATCATCAGAGCACATAGTTGGAGTGGAAGTGAGGATGTGTGATGAAGTGATTCCATGTGCTAAGCTGGAGCTCCCAGAAGCCCTCATGGCTTGTGGTCACCTGGGCCTGGGCCTGCAGGTAGACAGCAAGGGGCCCTAGCCATGGAGCCAGGAGGGTGGTGGAGACTGGAAAACAAGGATCAGCTCTTTGCCAGGCTCTGCCCTGCCATATTCAAAACACCTAAGTAGAGGACACTAACTATCCTAACTAAAACTGAGCTGTCCTACCTGTACCCTGAGGAGCTTGGGACCCGAGGGGATGCGAGAGAGGAGACCCGCCACCTGCCCTTTCAGTCTTCTTTCACTCCTCCCTGCCCATTTCCTGGGTCTCTAACTCCTCAGCACAGCAAAAGCAGAGCAGCCATGAGTTGATAATATGAGAGCTGGGTGATGGGTACATGGAGGCTCATTATATTATTCTGTCTACCTTGGTATATACAGGGTGTCCCCCCAAAATGTGTACACACTTTGAATGATTATAAAGTCAGTGTTTACTAACATACAGTTCATTTTCAAAATTTAAAAGAATCTATAGAAATGAATACTTTTTTTGGTCAATGCCTGTTTTCAAACTGATGAATGTTCTGGTCCAGGCCCTGCTGATAACGCAAAGCAGTGGAATCGCAAACATCAGGAATCATTTCCTTCAGTATTTGTGCCCCCTCAATTCGTCAACTATTGCCAGTTTTGTACCGTAAACTTTATGTTTTATGTATCCCCATAAGAAAAGTCTAGTGGCGCTTTAGGATAAATTTTCTTTGTTCAAAGCTTAGCCTGGCTTCGCGCATTATTTCAAATCAGTTACACCTGAAATGGAGTGAAAATTAGGTGAGTTATCAGCTGTTAAAGTGTGTACACATTTTTGGGGGACACCCTATATTTGTAACTGGAGATGAATATATACACACATACACTTTATATACCCACTCTGGCATATATTTGTATATATACCCGCTTGAACAGTCAAATTCCCGATGTTCCTACAGCCCCACTGTACACCTTGCCCCATCCCAACTTTCATCTTGTGCCCGAAGTCCTGCCAGGCCCAGGCCCAGGCCCAGGCCCTTGGCTCGTCCTTCCTTTCCCTGCTTCACTCCCGTCATTGCAGGCAGCAAAGGGTGTGCGAGTTAATTGTTAAATTCAGTTCAACAAGTTCCTCATTAGGGACAAATTACCTGAGTTTGAAATCTGCTAATTTTCCAATCAGAGTGAGTGTTTGCACTTGTGATTTGGAAATAATTACCATATGGTAAAAGCAAAACCTATGTGGGGATTAAAGTAAAGGTGAGGGAGGACAGGAGCTTGTTTTGGCATCTGCCATGGAAACTCCCGTTAGCATTTGCAGATTAGTTGCGGTGCCTCTGGGGTTAGGGTGGGAAAGCTCACCTGTAGCACTGTTTGGCAAAGGCTGTTTACTTCCTGTACTAATACCCCAGAAAGGTAACCTTGGCCTTCAAGGAGAGCAGCGAGGTCTTCATAGGCCTGAATTAGGCCTGGAAAGAGTCTTTTGAATTTAACTTACTGCATCTAAAACTTCATCTACACTTTTGCTGAAATCTGTCCTTGGTCTGATCTAAAGCTTCTTCATGAATTACAGATAAAAACATTTCCTTGGGGCGGAAGTGGTGATTCTAAGTGTCCTTTGTGTGTGATCTCACAATGCGTGTGTTAGGGAAAGCTGTCTAAAAGAATCTGAAGGATTGAGGGATAGTAATCGCTGCAGAATACCACTGTGATTCGAAGTGCAGAAATCTGGGGTGTTCACCTTTAGTCATTTGTCCCAGTCCCGGTCCCTGCATCGCTAGTCCCAAAGCTTTGGAACTCCGTGGTGAAGAACCGTCAGGGTTTAAGGTTAGTTACAAGCCCATGCAGAAAGGCTCCTGAGACACTGCTTTTGAAATTTGGAGCCAAGAAAAACTGGTCTCCCCTGAGAAGATCGGATCCCTCCTCCTTTCTGATAACTGGAGTTGTACAAGTCCTCAGGTTTCCCTTTGCACCTCAGCTGCCAGGAAACTCAAAATGAAATTTGAAACTGAACTCACCAAGTTTGCGTTTATGGGTAGCACTTCGGCATTTCTTTTTCTTTTTCTTCTGATTTTTTTTTTTTTTTTTTTTGAGAAAGACAGAGACGGAGACATTGATCTGTTGCCTGCTGGACAGGCCCCAGCTGGGGATCAAACCCTCACCCTTCCTGTGCACAGGACAACGCTCCAACCAACTGAGCCACCTGGCCAGGGCTCAGCATTTCTTGCTTCTTAGTTTTCATTCCTATTTTACTAGTCCTTTTTGCTTGTCTTTTGTCATAGACTACTTCGCATCTTTTGTTAAAGGAAACGGGGGACAAATGCCCCCCTGCCTGGGTAAACACGTGCACAGATAAATAGTAGCTTCTACTGGTTTATATGCAGCGGGACCTCGGTTTTCGAACGCGACCCGTTCCGGGAGACGAAACCCGAGGCGCCGCTGTACGCTGCCTGTAATCTTTTAATAACCTTGCCCATTAGATGTTACCCTCTTACAAATGAAGAAACTGAAGCTCAGGTAGGACTTGCCTGAGGCCATGAAGCCCTCAAGTGGCACAGTTGGTACTTTCTCTCCTTCTGAAGTCCATGGTCTTAATTGAGTGGTGGACTGTCTACATGAAACTACTTTATTTTTCCAGTCACTGCTTTCAACCATGTGGCACCAAGCTCCTTTTCCCATTCTCTATGATACCTTGGCGGATCTCATAACTTTTGGGGGCCCTCTTGATTTTTAAACCTGATCAGTTCCAATTCCAATTTCAATATTCTATCCTCTGGCCTTGGGGGCAGAGAGAGAAGGGAGACAGAGATCTTCTGCGGATATGGTCCCTTTCCAGGTCTGATGCTGTGATCTGCTGAGGTGGGGGGGTGTCCTTGTACAGGGGGCCCTTGTTTTTCACCTGGGCTCCTCCTTCCCTGGGGCCTTGCTAAGACAAGAGCCACTCTGCCCGCTGACTCCCACCCCCATCTCCAGGTTGTCCCCTATCTCCCGGAGGACCTCTTAATAAGCCCTGTGCTCCTACATTTGGAGCCTCCGGAAGTGCTGAGGTCCTTTTTCCAACTCTGAAGGCTGTGGGGTCATGGATCAAGATGGGGGTGATCCCTGTTTTCCTTCCAGGCATCTCAGTGCTTTTGAGCCTCTCACGTTCATATATTTCTAGACCACGAGAGGGCACCAGACTCCACGTTCAGACACCACAGTGAGCGTGGCCTTCTCCCAAGAATTTCTTTGCAGACAGCTCCCGAGGCTGCAGGGTGGGCCTGCGGATCTGTGCAGCTCGGGCGAGAGTCCAGGAAGGAAACTGGAAGCCAACTTTCCTGCATTCAGACCTTCCCACTCTCCTCGAGCAGCTCCTTACACGCCTCTGGGCTTGGGGGAGCAGGGGACCAGCACTCCCCCGCACCCCTCTTCTCCCCATTCTGCCCCAAGAGAAGCAACCTCTCACTAGGAACCCTTGGCTCCCCTCCTACACCCCGGTCCTGTCGAATTCACATAGGGTGGTGGGTGGCGGTGGAGAACAGTCTGAGTCACAGGAGGGCCAGCTGTGCCACTGCTTAGCACGCCCTCTGAGAGGGCATGTGTGCTGGCTGGTTGTTCTTTCTAAAGGATGTGGGAGCACCGGATGCTTTTTATTTCCAGCTGTGGGCTTCAGCAACTCTGGGGCAACAGGAAAAGTCCTATCATACGCGGTTGCACACACAAGCACACATATTCACAGTGCTGGCCAGCCTTCCCCCATCCTTGTCAATGAAAAGGGCAGAGATCTGTAACACTTTCGACAATAAAGATAAATTAAAAATAATAATAAAAAATGGGTAGAGGCGTCTGGCTGGTGGAACAGTTTTTCGAAGGACTATTTTGGGTGAATTTTCTAAAGTGTTTCTTGTCAGACTTGAGTAGGAAGTCAGTGGGGAGCGTGGGGGGCAGTTTGGGAAATTGCACCCCTATAATCGCTAGGGGTGCATTCTTTGTTATGGAAAGTGACTCTCAGAATTGTGTAGGGTTATGCAAATGTATCTTCAAAACAAATCCCCCTGGGGGGCGCTAGCGGGGAGGAGGGTGTCAATGGGGGAAAAAGGGGACATCTGTAATACTTTCAACAATAAAGATAAATTAAAAGCAAAAAACAAACCACTGCATGTCCCGCCCCCACCCAGCAGGATTACTCTCGGGCTCTAGGCGGCTGCTGTATCCAACCTTCGGAGCTTCTGCCTGAAGAGGTGGAGAGGGAAGAGGGTGATTTTAAGAAGTATTATTTGGGCCTATGCATCTTCTTCATACTCTTTGAGAAACTAGTTATTTTGAATTTTTTTTTGGCATTGTTGGGAGAGTGGGGCGTCTGAAGTTGAGATTATGGGGGCCTCTGGTTATTGATCGTGAGTTGCTGCATGAGGTAGGTGGCGAACACAATCATTGGAAGAGAGGAGGGCAGGTGGGGGAACTGAAGGGCCAGGCTACTGGAAGGACCATCTGTGTGGATACTGAAATCACCAAGATTCTAATTCTTAGGGGACAGTGTTGGAGGAGGTGACAACGAATCAGGCCCTAGAATCTTGAGGCATGTGGGGGAGTTGACTTCCCGCAGTAGGAAAGAAGAGTGGTTTGGGTTTAGGGTCAACTAGATCAACATGTCCCTTAACACTGGTGTGGGAGACTTCTTCAATGTCACCTTTTAATTACTGAGAGTATGCTTGCATGCAAGGCCTTTTGCTAGGTCCCTGGAGGAAGAATAAGGCACGTTATCTGTCCTCGGAGGCATTAAAGTCTACTCAGAAAGAAAATTGTAACCATGTGAGGTGATGGGCATTAACTAAACTTATTGTGGTGATCATTTAGCGATACATATATATTATGCTACACGCCTAAAATGAGTACAGTTAGAAGTCAGTTATATCTCGTAAAGCTGGAAAAAATAAAGTCAACTCAGGGAGAAGGGAAATACACAAATGACTGTAAATCAAATAGGCTGGGGCAGATACCATTAAAGATGAATCTTGCTGGATGGAATAGGGGAAGGCCTCATGGAGGAGGTGATCTTTGGGTGGGTCGTGGCTTGGATTTCCACAGGCTGAGCTGGGATGGGAAGAGGGTGTTCTAGGCAGAGGAACAGTACTAGCAAAGGAATGGTGTGTACAGGACAGGGGCTGTCTACAGAGCGTGGGGGGGGTGCAGAGGCGAAGTGAAGGATCAGCTGAAATGACAGGTTGGCCCCATATCATGGATCTTCTCGGTAATTTAAATGAACCAGACTCCACTCTTTCAATAAGAAATCCAACAGAGTCACCAGGGGATTTATAATACTTTCATGCCTAAAGGGGGAGAAAGAAATTCCAAAGCTCTTGTTCCACTGAACAAAGAAATCAGACAGAAATATTTGTTGCTTTACAGAAAACAGAATTGACAGGTTAAGTATTATTATTACCAGAGCAACACATTATTAAATAAGATGATCAGTCAGAGTTGCAGACCTTTAGGTGTTCTAGGTTCCATTTCAGAGACATAGCAACAAACTCTGATATCTGAAGAGGTTTGCTTCTTTTTAAATAAAATTTAAAAAATATGTTTTTATTGATTCTAGAGAGAGAGGAAGGAAAAGGGGGAGGGAAACATTGATGTGAGAAAGAAACATCAACCAGTTGCCTCCCGTGTGCATCCCAGCAGGGGATCAAACCCACAACCTGGGCATGTGCCCGGACTGGAAATCGAACCCGGGACCTCTCAGTGCACGGGGTGATGCCTGGCCAACTGAGCCACACCGGCCAGGGTGAGATACATTTCTTTACAAATAACATTTCCAAGGGCACTTTTATATTAACAGAAAGCAAAACAGGATCATGGCCTTTCTCTCAAACCTCCGCACCGGCCCGGACAGTGCTACAGATACTTGAGTAAATGTCCCCAGTTCTAAGCTTATGACACGGAACAGGCTTTGTGCCTCACAACAGTGTCTGTCCTCTGAACCTGTAGGGGAAGAAGGAACATTTTCTTGTTATCTTTGTGAGATTCTTCACCAGCAGTTGGGGCTGGCAGTTTTAAGCTTAAGCTTTAAAATTCTAAGAAGTTTATATCATATAATATGGAAAAAGAATATAGAGAAGTTTAACAAATTAAAAGTGAGGTAGATAATATTAAGTTGAACCATATGAAATTGCTGATATTTGACTTTTATTGCCCAATTAACATGGCAATCTCATATAGCTCAATTCAATATTTACAGTTTCAGTCTTGAATGCCAGCTGAGAAATTTGAAGTTAATTTAGTAAATATTGGGGAGCCACTGTTGGGGAGAAATGCTATGACTGAAGCTGTGTTTTAGCACAACCTACCTGGCAGGAATGTGAAGGAGGGATTGGACAGGGAGACCTGTGGATTAAACCTTACTTTCATACCCATGGCACTTGAAATACACCCCTAGATTCACATGTACAATAGATCGATTGAGAAGCTAAATTAGCATTAACCTTTAAAGACTGAGAGTTTAAATTTCTCCCCAGTGACAGGCTACCATGGGTGGACTGTAAAGATGGGCTTTTCTGCTCCACTAGATCCAAGTCTTGGTGGACTGTTCTATCAAACAAGCAGACAAGCAGACAAGCAAACCCACTCACTCTTCTATCTACAGAAGGGGAAAGGAGGCATTGCCCATCCACAGCTCTCCCTGCTCACCTCCCAGCCACACAGATCCCACACTCTCCCTCAAATGACCCTCTTGAGAAACACAGATTTCTACCTACCCAGGGATACCATGAGTGGCTTTTACCATTTTTAATACTTTTTTGAGGATAAGGCGGACTGACAAAGGAATGAGCTCTCTTGAGGGCTTTTGGGGCAGGCTCCAAGTCACAGAGTAGGCTCAGGGGCAGGGAATTCTCTGATCTCATTGTTTCTCAAACTTTAGTGTGCATGGGAATCACTGGGGTCCTTATGAAAACGCAGATGGCTGAGGCCCAGCCTCTGAGTTTCTGAAACAGTAAGGGGGGGGGGGGGGGAATGTGCTGAGAATGTGCTGCTCTCACAAGTTCCCAGGTGAGGCTCACGCTCCTGGTGTCTGGGACCACACTGTGAGAGCCACTGCTCTGGTCTCTGGGGAAAGGTCTGAATATGCCAGCGGGAAGGATGCTCTGCTTCTGCAGAAAGAAAGAGAAGCCTGAAAGGTTAAACCAAAGGGGGGGGGATAGAAAGCTCAGGTAGCTGAAGTCCTCCAGATTGGCCTGCAGGAGTCAGCTCTGAGGATTAGCATTTCTAAAAAGTCCTTAGCTGCTGCTGCAGCTGCTGCTGGGCCAGGGACCACCCACACAAAGGACCGCAGTCTACATGCCAATCCGGTGGTGGCCCTCCAGGGTGGGTGTCCTATTTCCAGATTTAAACCTGAGCTATTTTTAGAGGAGCCCCATCAAACAATTGGGTTCTCTGGGAAGAATGCCAGTTGTTTCCCAGACTCAATACCTTTCTTAGTGAAATGGGTAGAAAAGACCGAGAAGGAGCCTGGGGGGTGGGGGAGCTGGGAGAGGAGAGCAATTGCATCGCCTAATAATCTCTTGCTAGAGACCCACTGGTTCCCAGTTCGCCAGATCTCCAAAGCTAAATATATATCCATGTGGGTATTTTAAGCAATAGAGAAAATATCAAAGGTGATGGTCTAGACACAGTGTTATTAGGATTTGTTTTGAAGCCTGCTGGCTATGTTTGCTACAGTAAAACCTTTAGAAAGAGAAAACCTACAACCATTGCACTTTGACCTGGACATTCTTGGAAACATGAGAGCCTGGGTTTTGTAAGAATCAACCTGTCTTCTGGAACACCATTTTCTTCATAAAAATACCATGTGTGCTTTCTTTGTTTCTGGGGAAGGAGTGCCAATTTCAAAATCACTTACTCTCGTTAAAAATGATGTTATCAAATATCTACTTAATAAGTAACTATAAAATTACACTTTATTATATCAAGGGTGCCCTTGGAGGCATCAACAACCGGTTTCTTATCAAAGCCAAAGAGGAGATAGTTATGGCACAGAGCGAGGGCTAGAATGGGTGGAGGTAGAAAGACATCTGTATTCGATCACATCTTGAAATTACGGGGTTGTTGGGAAATATTATCCAGTCTTCCTGAGAACTGCCAATATTGTAGTTGCTGTACTTTTTTTTTTGGTTTGTTTTTGAAGCAAAGCATAAGTATAGTCATAAGGAAAGAATCTGGGTCTTATTTTTTCAGTTCCCACCATGACTTTAGTGCAGTAGTCACTCATTGAGGTGATTAGGGGATTAAGCAACTATGGAGGGAAGGTTTGCTTTACAATCAGCAGCATGACCCACGGATTCCATTTGTCCCTGCTGCAGTCCTAGTGCTGTACCAAGGACCATGCCCCAAACTCCAAATCAGCCTCGACTAACTCAGGCTCCCTGGATTGCCTCCCATTTCCTATTGCAGCCTGTCTGTGGAGTTAGGAAGGGTTCCACTGCATAGAATTAAGTATGGCTGTATGAATGATAGTACAAGTTTGTCTTTTTAATCATCAGCTACATTGATTTCCTCAGCCATTATTCTTCTGAAAAATTGTCTTCAAAAAAGAACATCAGCCAGATGCCCCTTCTGGCCAAGATAAGGTCGAGCCTGCTTCCTGTGGTGACGGGTGGAGAACCTTTCCGTTGGTGGCATCAAGGTCAACGTTACTGAGACTCTACAGCGAAGGTTGGCACATTTGGCAAATAAAACTACGGAAGACCCAATTCAAGTGGAATTTTGAGTAAGTAACGAATAACTTTTTAGTATAACTATGTCCCACATATGGCTCCTCACATTTAAATAGATTAAAATGAAATAAAATGTAAAGTGCAAGTCCCTGGCGGCACTAGCCATGTGGTCAGATGCTCCCCGTGGCTAGTGGCTGCTGCACTGGGCCCTGAAGGTCAGCGCAGACTACAGGACATTCCCACGGGCAGGGAAGCCGTCGGACAGTGCTGCTTAAAGCAAACCGGGAGCTGATTGTCACCCGGCTGACAGCCCACCCGCTACGGTGCTGGGTTTCACCGTTCTTCAGCTCTCAGTTACTTTCATTCACTTGGTGAACACATGGATTATTGATTAGAGAGAGCAGGCATCAAGAATACTGGTTTAGCCCGGCTGGTGTGGCTTTCAGTGGAATCAGTGTAGTCCTATGAATCAAGAGGTCGCTGGTTCGATCCCCAGTCAGGGCATATACTGGAGTTTCGGGTTCGATCCCCAGTATGGGGCATGCGGGAGGCAGCCAGTCAATGACGCTTTCATCACTGATGTTTCTAGCTCTCTCTCTCCTTTTTCCTTTCTCTCTCTCTAAAAAAATTAATAAAAACATCAAAAAATATATATGTATTTTTTAAAAGTGCTGATTTAGTGAATAGAATGGGCTATTGAACTGTACACTTAAAAGTGGATGTTTAAAAAAAATGGAATGAGCTAATGAGGAGCCCTGGCCAGGTAGCTCAGTTGGTTAGAGCATCATCCCAATAAGCCAAGGCTTCCAGTTCCATCCTGGGTCAGGGCAGAATCAACCAATGAAGGCATAAATAAGCGAAACAACAAATCGATCTCTCTCTCTCTCTTTCTCCCATCCTCTCTCTCTAAAATCAAGAAAAAGATTTAAAATAGAATGAGCTAATGAGGGACATAAACATGATTATTCTGAATTCTGACCTCAGACCTTTAAGATATATTCATATTATCATTTCTTGATACATCAGGATATGTCTAGTTCTTCCAAACAGAAGTTAAAAGGAGAAAATTTTTATCCAATTTGGCTTTTCCTTTATTGGGAATAAAATTATCCAAACCCACAGTGTGTTATTTCTGGAGAAGTACTTGCAAATAGCAGCCAGAAAGTGCTCTGTCTCCTCTTTTTGAAACAAAACATGAAAATTATAATAATAAAGTAATTGATTTTTTTTAAAGTGTAAAATTCAAGAATTCCAAATATCAGGTCATGGAAGCAGTTTGCAGGGTTGTAACACATAGTTAAATTTCAATCTGCATATTAATACACATTTGGTTCCCAAACACAATATTAATATGTCATTTGAATTTGTAGATAAACCATGCTCTTTCTTGCATACTTAATTTAAAATAAATTAAACAGCATGCATCACTTGTTAAATGGGGAAGAGGCAAACTTTGTCTTTATATATTATGAATATTATTAAAGAATATATTAAAATGGAAATTATAAGGCAATCTTTAATAGTATACTGATCTAAATTCATTTTTTAAAACTTAAAGTTGCTTCCCCCTATATGCCATACTAAAAGAACACAATGATTTAGCATTTCCATGGGGGTTGACGAGGTTGCGGCCTTCTGTGAGTGCAGGTTATAAGGATGGAGACTGGAAGAGTGTGGGGTGGCTGCCCTGGAGAGGGTAGGGTAGGGTGGTGTGTGCCTGAGTGTGTGTTTTCTGCAAGTCAGGGCTTTTGTGCCACACCATTTGTAGTGCCAGTATTAGAAATCTGATTCAAACCAGTTTAAGCAAAAAGAGGGATTTATTGGCTCTGGGAACTAGCATGGCCAGAGGCTGAGCTTGTTGCAGGGACTCTCAGATGTCAAATGACATCATATGGGCTCTCTGTCACTCTGTCCTTTTAGCTCTGAGCTTCTCTGTGTTGGTCTCTGTCTCCTAGATATTCTTCCATGTAGTGGGGGGAGAGGGCAAAGCTCGCATGATCCCAGATTAGTTGACTCCAGAGAAAAGAGAGCTTCTCTCTTCTATCAGCCATGGATAGATGGACAAACAAATGATAGGAAGGAAGCAAGAAAGAAGAGAGAAAAGATCAGGGAAGAATCTCATTTAGCTCTACTTGGCTCACGGGCCCACCTCCAGTGACTGGGGAGATGGGGTATTATGACTGGCCAGACCTTGATGACATGCCACCTTTGTCATCGGGGGGAAAGAGAACCACACGAAGTGGGAGAAAGGCAGTTCTGCATGCTCAAGTGGCTTCTGTTGCCAGAAGGAAGGCAGAGGTGCTGGAGAAAGACAAGCGGCAGGCAATGCTCTGGTATGTCTTTGTGTAACGCAGGGGTCTCCAAAGTCTCCAGATCATAGCTTGGAAAAGAGCTTGAGCTCCTCAGCTGGAGATTCCCCTTTGTCCCTCGGGATCCCATGTGGAGAGTGGCTGCTTCTGGTTGGGTCCAGTCCACGGGGACACTGGCAGGAGATTGGGGACAGGAAGAGGGTGGGTGGGGTATTTATCCCCCAGCTCGCCCCCTGCCAGGTGGGGTTGGGCAGCAGCAGTTTTCCTCTAGCAAAGGCCACAGCCACCACCAGCTTTGGGGACTGCCCCCTCCCGCCTTCAGGCCTGGGTGTGGGGCGGCCTCCTCTGCTGCTTGCCCTGGGGTGCCTCACCACCCCTTTTTGTTTCCTCGAGCCCCACCCTCATGTAGCACATCTTTATTAAGCAACCCCCAATCCCAGTTTGGACTGTGCCATCTCTCCTGCACGGACCTGCCTGACACGCTGCCCATCCTTCCAGTCCCCCTGGATGCCCCTTTCTCAATACAGGGCTGGGCAAAAGTAGGTTTCTAGCTGTGAATGTGCCAACCAGTTTATTCTTGCGTTATTTATTTGTATCTCAACTGTAAATCTCCTTGCCCGCCCCTGTATTTCTGAAGGACCCCTTGAAGGCTTCTGTACCGAATGCGCACAGCCCCGGCCTGGGCAGGGCTGTCACCTCGGCCGGCCTGGGCCTGCAGAGCTTGGTGGGCGGTGGGCTTCGCTCTACAGCTTTGCTCCCAGCGGTGGACGCAAACCCTTCCTTTAATTCCCCAAACACAAACTCGTAATATTTAACGCAGATTTGCTGAAGGTGTAGGGATAGCACAAAGAAATGAAAAGGTAGAAAAGAATTGATATGCGTACATGCACAACCCAAGGACACGGACAACGGTGGGGAGAGGGACTGGGGAGGGGGGTGGGAAGGGGTGGAAGGGGTCATTGGGGAGAAAAAGGGACATCTGTAATATTTTAAACAAAAATAAAATTAAAAAGAAAAAGAAAAAGAAATGACAAGGTAGAAAAGCACAATAAAACTGAGGATGAAAGCTCTGGGCCCAGGACTCCCCTGGAGCCGTGGGCGCCTTAGGAACCGCTCTCTCCTTCCTGCGCCCGGAACCCCCCAACAGGCCAGTTTGCGTCTGGCCCGACACTTCGTCCCACCTCCCGGGACTGTGTAGGAGGTCACTTTAGTCGGCTCATCGGCTTTGGCAAGTTCTTTTGAGATGCAGATGGAATGGTGATGAGCACAATTGACTACTCAGATGTTAAGGAGTTTAATTGATTTTAAGAGAAGGAGCCACAGAACTGCTGCCGTGGAGTTGGCTGCTTACAGGTTAAAGAATGTCAGCTGTGTCGGAAGTAAGAAAACACATTTAAAATATGTTTAAAAAAAGCCTGGATCCCTCTGAGGCCCTGCCGGTGGACGCAGCCGAGGCCCTGGGGGAGAGTGTGTGGCGTGTGGATTTGTGTTAAGACCCCTCACAGTCCCGGGTCCTCTGGGGGCTGGGGGCGCAGGGGCGGTGGGTGCTGGCCAACAGGATGGCTGTGCTCGAATGCGCCTGGTGCACACAAGGCTCCCCAGGTACGGGGCCAGGCTGCAGCCTGAGCTTCGGGTGCCACAGGTGTTTCCGGGGACCCGGGGTGGCGGTGGGGGTGACAAAGAGGCTACTTCAACCCCACCCCCAGCCCACATCCCAGGCAGCATGTTAGCGTCCCTGTGAGTTAGAGCAGACACATTTCAGGAGCAATGGGTAGGAGCGAGGAGAGCTCATTTAGTCTTTTTGTTGTTGTTAATCCTCACTTGAGGATATTTTTTCCATTGATTTTTTTTTTTTTTTTTTAGAGGGAGTGGAAGGGAGGGAGGGGGAGAGGGAGAGAGACACACACAGAGACACATTGATGTTAGAGACACACATTGATTGGTTGCTTCCCGCACATGCCCCCACCTGGGCTGGGATCAAGCCCGCAACCCACACGCTCTAACCACTGAGCAACACTGGCCAGGGCTCATCTAGTCTTTTTTTCTTTTTTCTTAATTTTATTTTTGTTTAAAATATTACAGATGTCCCTTTTTCTCCCCAATGACCCGCTCCACCCCGTCCCCTCCCCCTCCCCCGTCCCTGGCCCCAGCATTGTCCATGTCCTTGGGTTGTGCATATCTGCATATAAATTCTTTGGTTACTCTCTTCCCCTCCACCCACCCGCCCTCCTCCATCCCTCTGACATTCGTCAGTCTGATCCATGCTTCCATGTCATTGTATCTATTCTGTTCATCAATTTATTAAGTTCTTTGGATTCCACATATGAGTGAGATCGTGTGATGTTTGCCTTTCGCTGCCTGGCTTATTTCACTCAGCATAATATTCTCCAGATCCCTCCATGCTGTGCCAAAGGGTACGAGCTCCTTCTTCTTTACAGCTGCGTAGTATTCCACGGTGTGAATGCACCACAGGTTTTTATCCACTCATCTACTGATGGGCACTTGGGCTGGTTCCAGATCTTGGCTATTGTAAATTGTGCTGCTATGAACATAGGGCTGCAGATATTCTTTCTGATTGGTGTTTCAGGGTTCTTAGGGTATATTCCTAGAAGTGGGGTCACTGGGTCAAAAGGCAGCTCCATTTTTTAATTTTTTGAGGACCCTCCATACTGTTTCCACAGGGGCTGCCCCAGTCTGCATTCCCTCCAGCAGTGCACCAGGGTCCCCTTTCTCCACACCCTCGCCAGCACGTGTCGTTTGTTGACTTGTTGATGGAGCCATTCTGGCAGGTGTGAGGTGATGCCTCATTGTGGTTTTAATTTGCATCTCTGATGATTAGCGAAGTTGAGCATTTTCTCCTGTGTCTCTTGGCCATCCGTATGTCCTCTTTGGAGAAGTGTTTATTCAGGTCCTTTGCCCATTTCTTAATTAAGTCGTTTGTCTTCCTCTTGCTGAGTAGTACGAGCTCTTTGTACCCTTTGGAAGTTAGCCCCTTATCAGATTCATCTTTGGTAAATATGTTTTCCCAGACCGTGGGGTTCCTTTGTATTTTGAGGCTGTTTTCTTTCGCTGTGCAGAAGCTTTTTAGTTTGATGTAGTCCCATATGTTTATTTTTTCTTTTGTTTCTCTTGCCCTAGGAGATATATCAGTGAAGATTCCACTATGTGGGATGTCTGTGACTTTGCTGCCTATGTTTTCTTCCAGGATTTTTATCATCTAGTCTTTAAGGAAAAAATCAGCTATTCTGGCCTCTGAGGGAGCACTTGCTGTCCCGATGATGGAAACGTCCTGTGTCTGTGCTGTTCCATTCCGGTAGTTACGAGCCACATGTGGCTATTGAGCACTTGAAATATGGCTAGGGGGACTGAGGAATTGAATTCTAATTTAATTGAATTTAATTTAAATCAATTTAAATTTAAATAGCCACATGTGGCTAAAGGCTACCAGATTGGACAACATAGCAAAGTGTACAAGACATATCTTGATTTAGGGCAGAGGACTGGGGCATTTATATAGGCTTGGGTTTTACTAACATTCACGAAATTAGGCCAATGTACACACAACTTGGTTGGATAGTATTTAAGATTTAGACAACCTCCAGGTCATGGCATGTGATGGTGACGGACCAGGAAGAAGGGGAAGAAGCCTGGGCCTGTAGCCAGAGGAGGTGGTTGAAGACAGACGAGCGAGGACTGGGCAGGAGGAAACTGGGGAAGAACGCGATCCATCAATACACAAGTACACACAAGGCATGCCCTGGCCTAGGGAGAGGCTGCAAGTGCGTGACGGGTTGATCCCACTCTCAAAGGACTTATGCCCTTTGACACTGAGACAAGATCTATCCACATAAAGCGCTTGGTGAGCAAGACAGCCCAGAATGTCAAAGTTATGCCAAACAAACAGATACAACGTGGACCAGAGAAGGGAGAGATCCAGGTCAGCCCCAGATTTTACAACCAGACTGCCCGGACTAACTGCTGGCTCTGCTACCTACTGGTTGTGTGACCTTGGGCAAGTCACTTAATATCTGTGCTCATTTTCCTCATCATAAAATGGAATACAGTCTGTGCTGATTAAGTGTTAGCTACTAGAGAAGGGGAGAAGCAATGGTCAATTAGGGAAGAGGGCATTAGCTTTCATGACCTGCATCCATGCAGGCACCGTCTGTAAATGTAACTGAAACTGCTTGTTACTGAGCAGAATTGCTATTTATGGTGTAACTAGCTATTTTTGAGTTCACTCACGTAGCAAAACCAGGAAAAAAATAAGTAAAAGAGGTTGTAGGTAAAAGTCCCCAGAAGTGGGCCCTGCGATGAGGATTCAGGTGCAAGCGATTTCTTAAGGAGGAGCGCCCACTGGGCGGTGAGAAGCTGGGTGCCTTGTCATCAGTCCCTTTCAGCAGTGGCTGAGGGCTGTTCTCTGGAACTTCTGGCTCAACCTGGATTTACGGTGAGCACCGTCTGCAGCTGGAGAAGGCCGCGGGCAGAGGTGCAGAGGCTGGCTGGTGAGTGCTGGGCCCACATGGGCAGGGCCCCTACAGCGTGTGCCAGGGTGGGTGGGAGCTGCTCATCTCGCAGACAAGGACAGTGTCTCACGCTAGATGGCCTGCTGCCTGCACAGTGTCTGCTAGAGGGTCTGCTGGTCTGCAGCTAGAGGGCAAGTTTTGTCCTGCCAGTCCTCGGTCCCTTAGCTGCAGGCTCAGATGCCTTCAGTGGGCCTGTGCGGCCTGGTCGGATTTCTGGGACAATCCCAGCTAAGGGACTGTAAATCCCTTACAGGTCCTCCAGTTCATGAGGTTCCAGAAGACTTGTGCTGCTGGTGCTCGGGAATTAATGTCCCAAGGTAAGAGGGAGGCAAGAGCTTCCACCTACCTTTGCCTGGTACATTTTTCTGTTCGCTCCATTGCCAGATCTTGGAGCCACGCCTGGATCTCTGAAAATCTACCCCTGCCCCCAGGCTGAGCCCAAGAGGAGAACTGTGAGACCCAGCCTGGAAATCTAGTGTTCCTTCTCTCTTTTTTTCCTCTGCTGTTTGGTATAAGTCATAATCAAGGACTACCTAAAAATGACTTCTCTTTTACTCCTATACCCGTCTAGAACATTTAGAGAAGGTAAGACTTTCTGGAGTCAAGACTGCCTTAGGTTTAAATTCTAGTTGTGATTTTTTAAAAAGATTTTTTGTTGATTTTTAGAGAGAGGGAGAGAGAGAAACATCGATGTGAGAGGGAAACATTGATGGGCTGCCTCCTGCATGCCCCCTACCCAGGATCGAGCCTGCAACCTGGACATGTGCCCTGATGGGGAATCGAACCGGCAACCTTTTGGTGCACTGACAAAGCCCCACCAACTGAGCCACACCGGCCAGGGCTGGTTGTGATATTTCTAAGTGGGAAAACTTGGGAAGTTACTACAATTCTCGGAGCCTTTTTCCTTGGGTATAAAATGAGGGTAATAATATCCTATAGATTAAGTATATAATAAAATCAGTTATTACAACTTTTATTAGTGGCAACCTTAGAGTTTGCTAGTGAAGGGCTTATATATGACATTTTATATGTGTATTTTGTTTCATTTATTTTACTTTTTATTTTTAGCTGACATTCACTCTCATAAGGGACTGTGCTTCTGGATATTTATAGGCGTGTTGCTTCTTGAACTACCTTTTCTCTCCGTTTCTTCCATAGTTTCACCTCTGGCTTTGACCATTTGCCACTGTCTTTTGTTTACTTTTCGTACCTTACGCTGCTGCTGAAGGTGTGAGGAGAACCAGTGCACTGAGACTAATTATCATCCATGAAGTGACAGAGGGAGTGATGGGCGACAGGAAAAAAACAAGGACAATTGACCTAGTCAAGAAAGGGATCCTCAGGCATGTCCCCAGAGTTTAAGAAGGAAGATTTTAAAAAATTATAAAAAACAATCTGGGCATGAGCTCATGGCCAGAGAGTCCAAAAGATAGAAATGAGCAGGAGAAAACAGTTGCTAAAAAACTGTTGGCGGTATATTACCGTGAAGGAAGCTGGAGAAGGGAGAAAATGCGGCAGATGTAAGGAAGCCACTGAGGCTGCAGAGGGCTCTTCAGTAGCTTTGGTTTTAAAGGGCTATGAGCAAAACCAGAGGCCTGGCATCATTAAAAATAAACACAAAGCCCCTCATACATGTCTTAGAATGGAAATCAAAAGTCTAGGATAAGGTCAATAATACTAGTTCGGACGGTACTGGTGATGGTAATAAAAAAGCTTTTATGTTGCATTTGAACCAGAAAGGAAACAAAGAAAGGGTAGGCTTGCTGTGGGTGTGCAGGGGCGTGAAGTGATACAAATTGCAGGGAGAGGAACCACCCAATTCCTCCTGTGTTTGCCCCTTTGCATTGTTGTTTACTAAGGGGAGTGCTCTTTAAACTGAAAGGTTGAAAGACTCTGGGTGAAACTGGAGGTAGGTGCAGAAACGGAAGAGAGTCCCTGGATGTTTTGAACAAGTTCAAGTCAGGCGATCTGCAGGTGGAAGCGGCTGTCATGGCCGGTAGTGTGTTTAGTTTTGTATGTCAGGTTTTCAAGGAAGCACGGACTCAGCAAAAAAGGGCCGGGAGAGGGGACCTGTGACATGGAGCATCTGAAAATCATGGCAATTGAAAGCCACAGACGGTGGGTGGGTTTAGCCGGGGGAAAGGGGAGACTTGGAAGCTGGACGTTCAGGGGAGCACCGTATGTGTGAAGGGGTGCCATTTGGAAAGGAGCTAGACTTTTCTTTGCTGGGGTAAAGAGCTGTTCTCAGCCCTGTGGGTTGACATTGCAGAGAAACTCAGTGCAGTTCAGCATTGAAACTTCCGAATGCTTGGAAGCAATCGCCACCTGCCACAAAGTAGTGATGTCTCCACAGCAGTCAGGTCCAAACTGAGACCATGAATTTTTCAAGGCCGCTGTGGACAGAATTTTCATACAGGGTCTGAGGTTAGCTTAGGATCTCAAGCATCAGTTCTTAGCCTGCTTTAGGCCATGGACTCCTTTGAGAATCTGATAAAAACTCTGGATCCTCTCTGTTCAGTTTCAAGGAGCTCGCTCTCCCTAAAGCAGGATCATGGTCCCCAGGTTAAGAAGCCCACAGCTAAAGAGATTCTTCTGTCTCTGAAATGGAGTGGTTCTAAGTCCTTTCCCTAGAAGTTGCATTTTCATGAGCCTATCCCCCGTGGTCTTTTGTAAACATTTTCCTGGCTGGATACCAAAGAAAGGAAAAAATGGACGGGTTTGTGCTAATTCATGAAGCCAGCTGAGTGTTCAGGCTGACCCAAGACTTGGTTGCCGAATGTATGATTTCTTTACGCCTTGTAGCAGTACTTTCTTTCGACACCTGTGTGTTTGACACTTGCCACACCCAATGCAGTGCCAAATCTCGAAGGTTTGGCTTTCTAAACCCAGAAAGGACTGATGCCAAGATGTTTTGTCTCTTGCTTCCAGCGGTGTCTGCATCAGGCCGAAGCCACGTGGTGATACACAGGAGCGCCACCAGATGGCGCCATCGGGAAAGCCTTGCTTCCCCAGTTGGCTTCCCAGCTCTGACGTCTGCTCTAAACATAGCCTGCCTGGTAAAAGGCTGGTGGAAGAGGGGAGATCATTTATTACGGGGGAGGCAAAGTACCAATGACAAGCCAGCCCTGGCCCTTTCCTGGGTTTTGGTGTACAGAGTCAAGCCTTGATTATTTCCTTTTGCTTCTTAATTGTCAGCTTTTGGAGCAGATGCAGAGATTTATAGTATACGTCAGCATTTCTTTCGTCCACTTACGTATATTTTCTGCCTCAGCTGGTGCTCTGTGTGATTTAGAAGCCGCCCATAATCTGGGGGAAGAGTCTGTTCTTCTTTTGGATTGTAAGCTCGCACATTCATTCTTTTATTGCGTCCGTCCTCTACTTGACTTCACGTAGGAATATTCAGTTTGCATGGAAACATCACCAAAGGCCTTTCTGGAAAGGGAGAGACTCGGTTGGATCAGCTCTGTCTGCTGTGAACGGCAGGCCAACTGGAAAGATCAAAGGGGAAAGGAGGGCCCGGAGCGGGCTGGGATGGGAAGCTGGGTTACGCCTGAAGCTGACATGTCTGTTCCATCTTCTCTCTTGCTCCTTCCAAGTTTTTCTTTAAAAAGTTTCCTAAAAACCCATGTTCAGGCCCTGGCCTGGTAACTCAGTTGGATAGAGCGTCATCCTGACAAGCTAAGGTTGTGGGTTCGATCCCCAGTCAGGGCATATACAAGAATCAACCAATGAGTGTGTGGATAAGTGGAAAGACAAATCGATGTTTCTCTCTCTCTCTCTCTCTCTCTCTCTCTCTCCCCCCCCCCCAAAAATAATTAAAAAAACAACATCCCATGTTCATGCTACATTAAGCCTCATGTTTCTATTTCTCATTTTATGGCTTGGGGAGGCACTTGCTAAGCTTAAGAGAGGAACCGATGTTGGTTCGAGTCCAGTTATCTATGTTGAGAAACAACCTTCTCATTGGCTTGTGGTCTTTGGCAGGCAGTTAGCAGAAATAATAAGCTCAGAACAGATGCCATTTTTCTTTGGGGCACAGCTTTGGCCAGCTCTCTTTTAATTTTTGTACCTACAAGTGGAAAATCTCCACTTTACTGAACCACGCACCCCATGGAAAAAATGTTTGAAATTACCCCATAGAAGAAAGTGGCCTTTCTAAGATTCATGAAAAGAGGTAGTGCAGAACCCCACCAAATTCAAAATGAGAGAGTCTTTTCTCCTTACACTTATTTTGAGGATAGTTCTGCTAGAAACCTGCATTTCTGAGCAAAGGCACGTGAAACAGAATTCCAAAGTGTGGGGACTCGGGCATGTTGTCATTGAGAGGGCATCTTCCTAGGCTGGGCTCAGTGCTGGGCGTTCCGGGCAATGAAGAGACTAAAGAGACACTGTTCCTCTCCTCCAGGAGCTTCCAACCTGGTGGGAAAGACAAACATGCAGGGACCCCATGTTACGCCTGGAATTATAGTTGAGTGCCAAGAGCAAAATAAAATCAAAGTACAGCTCTGCTTGGCTGGGCAGCGCTGCAGCAATTGCAAATCTGCTAAAATGCAGACTGTGAGCAAAGTGAAATTATCCTTTGTCCTCGAGAAGTAAGTAACTGGCTGGATGTGGGCCATTTTTTTTTTCTTTTTCATACTTTTCCGTTCTTTGTAGAATTTCTAAAATAAGCATGTTTAGTTTCTTTTGTTGTTTCCTTCCTAAAAGCGAGTGGGAGCCTGTTAAGAGGCAAATGTATACTTTTTTTGTAATACTCAAACTAATGTTAACAAAAGCAAACGCTTATTTTGTTGTTAGGGTGGTGCCAGGTGCTGTTCTGAGTGCTCTTCTGTATTAACTCATTTAACCCTCCCAGCCACCCCATGAGACAGGTACTGTTATTCAACCCATTTTATAGAGGAAGGAAGCAAGGCACAGACGTTAAGTAACCTGCCAGGGTTACACCAGGAGTTAAGCGGCTGAGCCGGCTAGCTCTAGAATCCAAGCTGCTTAGTTTACTGACCATTATAAAGGAAGAATTTTCCCTCCTCAATGAATTTCCCACTTAACTGAAGCTTGTCATCCTGTCTCAGCACTGGGCTGGAGAGTGACCCGGTCCTGGAGCAGGATGGCATAGGAAGGGAGGTGCTGGGATTGGAAAGTCAGGCCCAAATGGCTCAGTTCTCTGCAGGAACCTCCAAGGGCAAGTGTAGGCCAAAGAGTTTCCAGCTGGTTGGCCTAGGCTGGCCTAAAGGGTTCTGGGAATTAGCAAGTCTTTCTCCAGAAGAGCTGCTGACCCTGGGAGGGAGCATGGGCAAGGAGTTGTGACAGGTTAGCAGCGTATCCTGGAGAAAGGGATTGGGGCTTTGGGTTAGGGTTGAGGGTTCAGGTTAGGGTTGGAGTTACAGTTATGGTTAGAAAGCTGAGGCTAGAGTTAGGGGGTAGAGTTTGGTGTTTGGATTAGGATTAAGGGTCTGAGTAACCATTAGTTAGGATTTTGGTTAGTGTTAGAGGTTTGGATTCAGGTTAGCTGTTCAGAGTTAAAGTTTGGTTTAGGGTTAGAGGTTAGAGCTTAGGGTTAGGAGTTATGGTTAGTGTTAGGGTCAAGCAGGCAGTCAACATCCAGCTCTTTTTTTAAAAAAAAAAAATTCTTAAAATTGAGTTTGAGAGAGAGAGAAAGGGAAAGGGAGAGAGAGAGAAACATCAATGTGAGAGCCAAGCATCCATCGGCTGCCCCCTGCAAGGCCCCTGCTGGGGATCCTGGTGGCAGCCCAGGCATGTGCCCTGACCGGGAATCTAACTGGCAACCTTTCAGCGCACAGGACGATGCCCAGCTAACTGAGCCACACCAGCCAGGGCTCAACATCCAGCTCTTTTGAGTGGCTAAACGCTCTTGCCACTTGCTAGAGCCTGGGAGAAGACATAGGAATCCGAGGGCATGATTTTCAAGAGCAAAGCAAGACCCCAGGCCAAAGTGGACCTCAGGATTGCAGCCCCAATCAGGTCTTCATAGAAACAGAACAGGACCAAAGAAGACTCCCCGTGACAGGAGCTGGGCTTGGGAGTGGGGAGCGAGCCAGGACCAGGTCTGTTGAAGTCTGGGCCTGGGGGACCAGAGGTAGGGATTGGCGTCAAGGGTCCTGCAGTGCAGCTGCTGCGCAGGGCTGGGTGAGGCCGGAGCCGTGGGCTGGCTGGCTTTGACTCAGAAGTGGTATTCCCAAGTCTGCAGTGGGGGGCATCAGTGAACTTGTCCCAGTGCTGTCCTCCTGGGGACTGGCTTAGCCTGGTAAAGTGACCATGTGGCTAGGTCCAAAAAGCCCTGGCCACTGGATTTTTCTTTCTCACATTGCATGGCTCCTTGGTCTACACCCCCCTTGGGCAGCTGTAGTGGGGACAAGTGATCTCATCAGCTGCAACGTTCTCCTGGCCTGGTGGCCAACTGGTGGCGATTGTAGTGTTCTCCAGGGTCAAGGGAGTGCTGTGAGTTCTGATTCCCGCAAATACAGGCAGGGATTTTCAGGCCGAACGCTGAAAATCCCATGGATTTCTTATAAGGGGATGGCAAGAGAATGGAAATAAAGATGGATTTCTATACGTCTGGGCAGGTAAGGGCTTAAGGATTGCATTTTGGAGCATACTGGCAGTGGAGGGGGCTCACTTGAATTGGAAACCAAAGTCATACCCCAGTCGTAGAGTAAATACACTTGGGTGTGTAAATAGCTTTTTGAGACACTGGTTTCAGTTCTTTTATATATATACCCAGAGGTGGAATTGCTGGCTTATATGATGGTGCTATTTTTAACTTTTTGAGGCGTCTCCAAACTGCTTTCTACAGCAGTTGCACCATTTACAATCCCACCAACAGTGCACAACGGTTTCTCCACATCCTAGCTGACACTTGCTATTTTCTGGTTTTTATGAGGGTGGCCATCCTAATGGGCTGAGGTGATATCTCCTTGTGGTTTTCATTTGCATTTATCTGATGATTTGTGATGTTGAGCATCTTTTCATATGCTTTTTGACTATTTGTATATTATCTTTGGAAAAACGTCTAGTCAAGTCCTTTGCCCATTTTAAAATCAGGTTATTTGATTTTTGTTGTTGAGTTGTAGGAGTTCTTTATATATTCTGGATATTAACCCCTTATCAGATATATGATTTGCAAATATATCCTCCCGATCCTTAGGACTGCCTTTTACTCTGTTGGTTGCGTCCTTTGATACACAAAGGCTCTTAAGTTTGATGTAGTCCCATTTGTCTATTTTTTCTTTTGTCGCCTGTGCTGTTGCTGTCGCCAAATCCAACATCAGGAAGCTTTCCCCCTATGTTTTCTTCCAGAAGTTTTATAGTTCTGGGTTTACATTTAGCTCTCTAGTAAATTTTGAGTTAATTTTTGTATATATTGTAAGATAAGGGTCACACTTCATTCTTTTGCATATGGATATCCAGTTTCCCCAACACCATTTGTTGAAAGACTATCCTTTCTCTGTGGAGTGGTCTTGGCACCCTTGTCGAAGATTATTTAACTATACAGAGTGTCCCCCCAAAATGTATACACACTTTGAATATAATTATAAAGGCAGTGTTTATTAAAATACATTTTATTTAAAAAAATTATCTTTATTGTTGAAAGTATCATAGATGTCCCCCCCTTCCCCCCCCATTGACTCCCTCTGCCCCGCTCCCACCCCCTCCCCAGGCCTTTTCATTTAACAGCTACCAGCTGTTAAAGTGTGTATACATTTTTCTGGGACACCCTGTATATGTAAGGGTTCATTTCTGGGCTCTCTATTCTATCCCATTGATCTAGGTGTCTGCCTTTACGCTAGACCTCACTGTTTTGATTACTGTTGTTTTGTAATATGTTTTGAAATCAGCAAGTGTGACAAATTTGTCCTTTTGCAAAATTGTTTTGGCTATTTGAAGTCCCTTGAGCTTCTGTATGAATTTTAAGATTTTTTCCTATTCCTGCCAAAAGAAATGTCATTGGGATTTTGGTAGGGATTGCGTTGCATCTGTGGATCACTTTGGGTAGAGTTGACATCTTAACAATAGTAAGCCTTCCAATCCATGAACATGGATGTCTTCCTATTCATTTGTGTCTTCTACAGTTTCTTTCAGCAACGGCTTGTAGTTCTCTGTGTCTGAGGAAGTCGTTCACATCTTTGGTTAGGTTTATTCCTAAGTATTTTATTCCTTTCGGTGCTGCTGTAAATGGAAGCGTTTTCTTACTTTCCTCTTCAGATGGTTAGTGCACAGAAATGCAACTGATTTCCACCGACTCATTTTGTATCCTGCAACTGTGTTGAATTTGTTTATTAATTCTAACAGGTATTTGGTTTTCTTTTTTGCAGACTACTTAGGGTTTCCAAGTATAGCTTTTAAAAAAGGCAGCCTCACCATAAGAACAAAATATTAATGTATGACTGAAATGATGAGTCTTTAAACAGTTCTTGTGAAAGTAAGTTGAAACTCCACTAGAGAGGGAGTTTGTCCGAATTCCAGTAAACCTGAAATTCATGGCACCACCTATTTTCCCCCTGAGGGAAAAAGGAGTGGACTAATTGTATAATAGTTACCATTGTCCATTATATAATGGAAAGATGTGGGCAGACTTTGTCAATTAAGTCTGTTATAATCATGCATGTGACATTTTTGGTTTCAATGACATTTTTATTCCCTTGTCCTTCGAGGGAGATTTCTGATAACCACATATAGTTTTCATCATGCCAGTGCAGAATATAAAACACTGTGTTAGGGCTTCTGAATATTTTTTATTACACTGACTATATTGTACATGGTGTTTCAGTCTCACAATGACAAAGTTCACAATAAGAGATGGTGGTACGAATGAAAGAAAAGGTCTGACTCTGAGGTTCATCTGATAGATCAGTGTCAGGCATCTTCTAATGAGGCTCATAGACATATTGTGGAAGAAACAGCCAGAAAGATATTGGCAAAATCTCATTGCAAAATAGAAATCTTTATTTCAATAAATTCCTTGCCTATGAACATTCTTCAGTTTAGAGATTGTTGGCATGCTTGGAGGTAAATGCACTTGTGGAAGAACCAAAAACATTCTTATTTTGCTACTTCTACTTAAAAATATTCTGAGACATTGATTGTAAACCTTTTGGGAATTGTGACAACAGTATTGGGTTAATTTTAAATACGGGGGCGGGCAAAAGTAGGTACTTGAAACAGAGTTTATTCTCGTATTTGTTAATTATTGTATTATTTTCCATGTGAACAACAGCGAACCTACTTTTGCCCCACCCTCTATATCCTATTCTGAATCCATCAGAGTTCTTAGTTGCCAGCGTCAGAATCCACTCTCACTAAGCCCTGGCCGGCTAGCTCTGCTGATTGGAGTGTTGTCCAGATGCGCCAAGGTTGCGGGTTTGATCCCGTCAGGGCACATATAAGAAACAACCAATGAATGCAGAAATAAGTAGGACAACAAATCCATGTTTCTCTCTCTCTCTCTCTCTCTCTCTCTCTCTCTCTCTCTCAAATCAATAAATTAAAAAATGATTAAAGAATCCACTCTTATTAGTTTAAGGAGTTTATTCAAAATATTAGATAACTCGCAGAGTCTTGGGGAGGGCCAGAGAGCCAGGCTTGAAGGCTACACAGCTAGAGAGGCAGACAGAGCTCCCCAGGACTCCATGAGACCGTTGCAGAGGAACCTCTCTGACTCAGTGCTTATGACCCGAGGTACACCATTCAGCTCTGAATCCATGGCACCCAGCTCAATTTAATCAGCATTTAAACAGAACAAATGAATTTGGATTTCAAAACCTTACAACAGTCTTTAATGTGGAATAGACCATGAGATTTCCTTACCGATTGAGTCAGTTTGAGTCAGGCCAGCTGTTCATTTTCAAGATGAGGAATGGAGGCCTAAGAAGATGATATGACTTGTGCAAGATCTTTTGACTCTCGGGCCAGTATCGAGCATGAGGGTGCACTGGGGGTGAATCTGCTCCAGTCCGTCGAGAGCATTGAGTTCATGAGACATTGTCGGTACGCACGAATATCGCTGCTGGGCTCCCTTTGCTAATCTGTCACTGGAAGGATGAGTGTAGACCCTCTCCCCTCCCTTCGCCTGCCCCTGACTAACTCTGGCCCTTGGGCTCACCATGCAACCTCTCTGGCTTCAGTACCCTCATCTCCAAAATCCCTGGAGAACTGATCTTGAGCTTAATAATAATCCACTACGTGCTGCATGTGCGCTCTCTTGATCCTCACAACCACACTAGGAAGCGCATATTTCATTTGTTTCATTCTATAGATGAGGAAACTGGGCCTGAGCGGTTTGGAACCTCACCCGAAGGGGTCAGCATCAGAGCTGCCATTTGAGTAGAGCACATGCTCTTAAACCCTGTCTCTCCATCTTTATGGCAAATGCCAGCTTTAATCCTCTCTTGTTCTTTGATTCGACCTTGATGCCTCAGTGGGACTTGGGTACCCTGTTCCTGTAAGACCTATACTCGCCCATCGGACCGCACCCCTCCTGGTGTTGGCCCAGCGTGATGTGAGGACACTTGTCCCTGTCGAACAGGGAAGAGTGTGGGGCTTCACGAGGGGGTGGTTGGTAAGTGTTTTGAGCCTGTTTAGTAAAAGCTTGGTCTCGTGGGCTTCCATATGGGAAAATACTTATTTTTAGTAGGAGGGAGAAACTGATGAGCACTTGATCGCAAGAAGGGTTTCATTTTTAGATTTGGTGGTCTCTTAAACCAAGACCTATCATTTTGTTTAATGATTTCTAACCCCAATAGGCAGTATAACAAGTGAGCCTTGAAATCAGTTAGTCAACCAAAAGGCAAACATTTTGTAACCAGGAGATAGGGGAGCTTTACAGCCTTTAAACAATATAATCTGAGAGTACCCCCTGCCGTCTCACCAAATGGCAACATAAAATACGTGGGTTTTAATCATTACAGTGCGATAGCCAGAGCAACCAGCTGATAGGAAGCTCAGACCTAGTTTATTCCCAGGGGCAAAAGTAAGCTTAGAACCATGTGGTGTGTTTATTTTATTTATGTTTTTAAACCCACTGCGTGAGATTAACAATTCAAACACTATAAATATCACAGTCAAGTAACATCCTCTCCTAAAAATGATGTGCTGAACCCCCTGGAAGATACACACACAGGGCTCATGGAAGGGACGTTAAGTGCAGGGGCCTGGCTTCACAGCTCTTCTCATGCTCAAAGGGGCCAACAACACATGCTTTGGGCTAGACCCTAGGTCTGCTAACACCAATGCTGTTCCTCCATGGGTCATTCATTGCTTTAGACACTGTGACATCCCAATGTCCCAATATCTGTTAGGTCTCTCCTGCCTTCTCTCTCAAGGTACCTTGAACTTTCCCCCATAACCTTATCCATAATTTTTCATCGTTACTTCTCAGTGGTTGCCTCTCCCACCATAT
Source organism: Miniopterus schreibersii (assembly GCF_964146895.1). NCBI lineage: Eukaryota > Metazoa > Chordata > Mammalia > Chiroptera > Miniopteridae > Miniopterus > Miniopterus schreibersii. Next base: position 93,369,780 of record NC_138104.1, on the reverse strand, counting down.
CGTAAATTCCATGTAGCTGTACCCAGTACCTAATGCACAGTCTGGTACAGAGTAAGTCCTCAATCAATATTTGTGTGCTTTTGTGGAGACTGGGGAGGAATGGGTGAGACTCAACAAAACAATTCGGATAAGATTTGAAATCCTCTTTCTGATCTCTTCATACAGACACAGGAGATTTTGATTTTATATATCTGTGCTGCAGAGTTTGTGTGGCTTCTGAAGCTGATGTGAGGAAGTTCAGAATCGGTTCCCAGGGACTCTTTTTCCCTCACTGCACTCCTTGGCACAGGGGAGCCTTAAGTGGAATTGGGGCATCTGTGAAGTTTGTCTTCAGTCCTCTGATGACACTTTGGTCATGCCCAAGACCGTGTGTATATAGTACAATGGAAAAAAAAAAAGAAAAAAAAGTGGGATTTAGACTCAAAAATGTCTCAGCTCAAATCCTACTCCTACCGTTTACTGGCCGCATGGATTTAGCTCTCAAGGCAGCCATAAAGATGTTATTTCGTGCTTCAGGGGTGTAGTCGACTGAGGGCCCAGCCCCTCCCCCTCTGGACCTCCGGCTGCATTTGCACCCAGGCCTTGTTTCCCATGGGCTGCTCCCAGGCAATGGCAGGGCGCAGTCAGGGCTCTGGCACAGGCCATTGCTGGCACGTGCTGGGCTCCTCTACGTTGGCTTGAGGACTCCCCGTCGGCCTGGCTTGGATTTTCCTAGAGCTGCGCCTCTCTGGGACTCATCCTCGAAGTCCTGCTCCCTCCTGTCCCTCTCCCACAGGGACCAGACTGGCACCTGCCACCCACAGGCACACCCTGCGTTCCCGTGCGCCTTCCCTGAGCCTTTCGCAGGCATTTCCCCAGACATCTTTGCACGTCTAACCTCATCATGGCATCTATTTCTGGGAGGACCCAGTGCATTAACACAGGCTGCCTAGCCTCTCTCTGACTCACTGTCCTCGTCTCTTAAATGGGGACAACATAACCTCCCTTTAGGGTGACGATCCACATAGAGGCTTCAGAAACCCGCCCGGCATGGGCATCTTGTACACAAAAGCCACCACCAGTTCCCAGCTTTTTGCCTTCATCTTGCCCCTTCCTGCTCCGTCCTGTTCACTCTTTTTTTTTGTTTTGTTTTTGTTTTAATATGTCTTTATTAATTTCAGAGAGAGGAAGAGAGAGAGAGAGAAAGGTAGAAACATCAATGATGAGAGTCATTGATCGGCTGCCTCCTGCAGGCCCCCTGCTGGGGATGGAGCCCGCAACCCGGGCCTGTGCCCTGACCGGGAATCGAACCGCAGTCTCCTGGATCCTAGGTCGATGCTCAACCGCTGAGCCACACCGGCCAGGTGCATTCACTCTTTATTGAAGTACCTTGCAGCTCTCCCGTTCAGGTCTCAAGGGATCAACCAGCTTGGTGCCCCCCTGCATTCACCTGGGTTCATATACTACTGAACGTGAGTGCTCTGTGGCATAACCTCGAAGTCATTCTAACGACAGAACAACTTAAAGAAATAATGAAACGATGCTGTATCTTTGGCACCTTCCTGAGTCCCCTTCCTGCCTCTCTTTCTGTTCCTACCCCCACGGTGGTGGGAGGGCTAGCCCCTCCTGAAGCCTGCTGTCACTGAGATGGGGCAGTGAGGGCCCCTCATGCCTGCTCTGTATTTGGCTTCCTGTTCCTCTTGCCCGTGGGGTAGGTCCGCCCTGGGCAGCTGGGAGTAGGAGTGGTGAGGCTCCCGGTCTCATTGGCTCTGGGTGCTCTCCGTGCTGGTCTGGAATTTCCTTTTAAGAACTCCATTCCTGAATGGCAGTCCCCTCCCCTCCTGACCACATAGAGCAGGGCCTGCTTATCCCTCCAAGCGCACATGCTTCAAGCACAGCACATGGAAGATTCTGTTTGGTAGACAGGATGGCCTTAGTGTGGGCAGCTGATGGGCATTGTGAGTCCCTCACAATGTCTTCTTTGCCACCCAGACCTCGCTGGGCTGGCCCACAGTAACTCAAATGGCCTGATCTTCTAGGACAGACCTGGCGTTAATTCAGCTTGACTTCTGAATGGGGGCTAAACTGGGCGCCTTGGCTTTCTTCCCAGCTGACGCGAACCTTCTGAACCTTCGGCTGCCTCCCTGCGAACTTGCTGCCCTAGCCCCTCCTTTCGGCATTTTCTGGTGTGGCGTTGCCTATTGGAGTTCTAGCTGATGTTTTACAAATACCACCTTCCTCTGCAGAGCCCAAGAGCCCAGGAGAGCCTTGAAAATGGCCGGGAGCACCATGCAGTGGCCTCAAGGAGTGCAGAAGAGGCTGCCTTGCCGTGTCTCTGCCTTTGGTAGTAACGCTATTTCCAAGGCCTTCAGGAGCCCCAAGCATGGGCCATTGCCCTGCTGAGAGTTTGACAAGGGAAACGTTTAAAACCCAGGACTGCTGAGACAGAGAATAAATGCTGCATATTGTAAAAAGTCAAACCATAAACAAGCAGACATTGTGGCTTCCCCATCCATATGTTTTGCCCCATGCATGCCCGTGGCTCCCTCTTTCGAGCCCCTGTGCCTGCCCGTCTGAGGGCTTTCTTGGGCTCAGGCATGATAGGGGTAAATGCTCCAGCACTGGCTCTCCACCAGTGACGGCAGAAGCTGGCGATTACTACCCCACCTTCCTTTCCCCTAGGCTGGGGCCACTCTAGAGCAGGTTCTACACCAGTTGCCACTTGCCTCGGTTGATAACCTGCTCCCTAAGGAACCCTGTGTTGCTCTTTTCCTTCCCTTTCACAGCCCCACTCCCCTGCCAGTGCTTACTGGGCCCATCTCTCAATTAAACGGCTCACACTCAAATCCTCACCTCTAGGTCTGCTTCTGGGGGAACCCGGCCTAGAACAGTTCAAACACTAAACAGCATTCTCTGAAAAAGGCCCTTCACGCTGCTTCTAGCAACGAACTCCACATTTTTTGCTTGTGTGCTTTTATTAGCACACGCCCCATTAGAGTCATATGTGTTTATTTATAAATAATATATAATGGTGCCTCGGTTTTTGAACATGATCCATTCCGGAGCCCATTCGAGCTCTGAAACGTTCGCAAACCGAGGGATCCACAGCCCACAGCTGGGCCTCAGGGGCATGTTCGACTCCCGAGGCGGGTTCGAAAACCGAGGCACCATTGTACTATCATTAACCAGGTTAAGCCAGAGGCTATATCATGGGCAAGCTTTCTAGCCATATTTCCAATAAGTATCTGGGTCATTCTGAATTCTTTGGACAACCTCTTTTCAAATCTGAATAGACGGTTGTTGTTTTGACTTCAACTTTGATGGACAAAGAAGATTTTAGAAGGATGAGAAATGCAACATTCGCTGCATTGTCGGAAGGAGAAATCTATTATTTTCTGGTTCTTCAATTTTTTTGGCCTTATTAATATTATTTCCAAGCAGTTTTGTGTGTGTGTGTGGGGGGGGGGGATTCTTCAAAGTCACTTTTTTATTTTTGAGGGTTGGTTTCATTATAACTGGAGACTAGCATCGGTAGCCACATTTCAACCAGGCACAAAAAAAGACTTTGAGATGTTGCAGAATGCTGAAAGCAGATGACAGGGCTTGCCATTCCCTCAGATGAGGAACTCCCGCTCTGTCTTCAAAATAATTTGCATATCGCTCTGTCTTGTGACTGTCTGACCTCCCCATAAGTGGAAGGTGGTGGCATCAATCCACATATGACACACTACTTGAGTTTCTTTTCTCCCCCCCCGAAATACAGATGTTATTTTTATTGAGGTAAAGTCCACATAACAAAATTAACTGCTTTAAAATGTGCAGTTTTAGTGGCATTTAGTACATTCGCAGTGTTGTGTAACTCTATGTATATAGGTATCGGTGAAGGTATTTATATATTAGACATAGATACAGACATATATACTTCTATACATACACATATATATCTTTGGGTGTGATAATCTGTTAAAAGAGAGAGACATTGGCAAGAACCATCAGAGGTGTGGGTTTTCTGGGGACAGCGTGTAGAATCCTATTAGCAATCTGTGTTTTATGTCCTTGCTCCTGAGCTTGAGTTACCACCTTGCTTTGGGTTATATAGGCTTTTAACCTCTAATTCCAAGAATAAATAGTTAAGAAGGTAGGCTCTGCAGCCATATTAGCTAGGACCTAATCCCTCCTCATCACTCGCTAGTCCTGTGACCTCAGGCAGTTGCTTTATCTCTTTGAGCACATTTTATTACTTGTAAAAGTCAGATATAACAGCGTCTACCTCTCAGAATGCTCTAGGGATTAAATGAGCGGTCAGAGGAAAGTGTTCAATAAACATGATGTAGTATCACTGTGATCAGCGTGACTGTAACACTCAGCACCAGCATCTGAAGTGGCTTGTGATTTTTTTTTTTTTTGCCTCCAGTGTTTATTTTCTTATTCTTTGGCTCAATAATAAATCTAATAGAAGTTATCAGTTTTTCTCCCCCACCCCAGTGGATGGATGACCTTGACCACCCCTTGCAGTGTGTGCCTCTACACGGGAGGCCACTGGTTTGATTGCATCCGGTCCCCAGTCCTCTGTCTGGTCTTCCAGAGCCTCCCTGCCCTGCGGCCACCTCCCTGTACCTGCCCAGGACACTCTGCTCCAGGGAGCCCAGACTCTGCCCTCCTCTAGCCCTTTGTTTCTTGGTCCTGACATGTGCCCTCCTGTCTATTTGTACCCACTTTCGTTTTTCCTTTCCCGTGGCCTTCCTCCAGGCTATTCCAGCCCCGAATGATCTCACTCTGCTCCACATGCCTGGAGCATATCTGGCCCCCACCACGCATTAAAAGACCCTCCCCACCTACTTGCTGATCTCTGTAGTTGAGCTCTAACGGGTGCCCACAGGCCAGAGCTACTTGAGCGCAGAGAAGACGAAGAGCTAATTGGAGGTGACATGGTTTTTATTAGGTGGCGTCGGGTCCCACATCCCCAAACCAGCCCGTGGGCCTGAGGGTCATCTTGGGCTCCTAGCACAGACTGTGCTCTTCAGCTCTCCGAGCATCTGTCTCCTCTGGTGACTGGCTGGGGAGTTTAAACATTAATCGGTCTATGGCACAGAAATATAAGGAAGCCGTGAAGAAATTACTCTGACTTCCAGCGGAGAGGACAGAACAGTGCCAGGCTCAGGGTGACCTCACCCACATTTCTCATGGGTGAGGTCTTTTGTTCTGCCTTCCCAGGCTGAGTCAAGCGCATTCATAATACGACTTTTTTTTTTTTTTTAAAAGAAGCCCACATTTTCTTTAATTAGATCTCCCAAAGTGTAGAATTAACCCATGTTTTTTCTTTACAACTGTATTAAGATATATTTCACATACCATATAATTCACCCATTTTACATGTACAGTGGTATTTAGTATATTCAGAGTTGTGCAATCTGACCTTGTGATGGTCAGTTTTTTGTGTCAACTCGGCTAGGCTACAGTCCCCAGTTATTCAACTAAACACTAATCTAGGTACTTCTGTGAAGGTATTTTGTAGATGTAATTAAAGTCCATCCATAATCAGTTGACTTCGTAAGGGAAATTATTTTAGATAATCTGGGTGACCCTGATTCAACCAGGTGCAAGGGCTTAAGAGCAGAGCTAAGGTTTCCCAGAAGAAGAAATTCTGCCTGCACACTGCAGCTTTAGCTGGTGCCTGGGAGCTCCAGCAGGCTTTCTGGTGGCCTGCCCTATGGATTTCAGACTTGCCCAGCCAGTCCACTCTATTCCATAAGACAATTCTTTGCACTAAATCTCTTAATATATATCTTCTGTTGGTTGTATGTCTCTGGTTGAACTCTGACTGATACACACCCACTTTTAAAATATGAAAACAAAGTCCTACTTTCTACCAGAGCCCGCTTTTCTTTTCCAGGATCTCTTGCAGTCTTCTCCCTTTTTGCTATGTGTTCTTAAGGGCATTTCTACTTTCCTCCTGCTCCCAGAAACTAAGTCTTGGTTTTAATCTTGATTGTATACAGGTACAATCAAAGAGATTTTCACAACCACTAGAACAATTTGTTGGAACTCTGTTTGCAATTTTTCCTATTGTCATTTCCACTAAAATGTACATTCCACAGCGGGAAGGATCTTAGTCCGTTCTGCTTATTGAGCGATCTCAAGAGCCCAGAACTGTATCTACCACAGTAGATACTCACAAATATTTGCTGAATGAATGTCCACAATGATGTTGTAAACTCCTTGAGAGGAGGAGAGGTTCTCCTTTGACACCCCTCATGAGAGCCTAACAGTGCTAGGAACATAGAAGGTGCTTGTGGTAGATTGCAAAAATGGCCACAAATTTTTCTCCTGGAGTCTATTTCTCCATCTCTTAAATCTAGGCTTGGCTCTGTGAATTGCTTTGGTCAATAGGACATGTGTTACACGGAGAGACTTGAAGAGTACTTGGGTACTGGGGCTTGGAATTAGAACTCTAAGATGACCTTGAGCTAGCCTGCTAGTAGGTGAAAGGCTACATGGAGGAGAACCGAGGCATCCTACCTGGCAGTCTAGCAACCACCAGACACCTGAGAGACCATTCGAGGCCATCTAACGCCTGCCAGCCTATAAGCTGAACACGGACACATGAGCCAGCCCAGATCAGCAGCACTGCCCAATTAACCCATTGAATCATGAGCAAAATAAAAGTGTGTGTGGTTTTCAACTACTAAAATGAGGTTATTTGTTATACAGCAATAGATAACTGACACAGTGCTCAATAAATTCCCACGTTCAGATAAAGAAAGATATGTCATTTCAGTTCATAAATATTATGCACTTGCTATATGCTAGGCTTTGTGCTTGGCACTAAGAATATGAAGACTAGAAGATGTGGCTCCTGAAAGCCTCTTTAAATATGACACCAAGAGCACAAGTGACAAAAGAAAAAAAATAGATAAATTGGATTTCATCAAAATTGAAAACTTTTATCCTTCAAAGGACGCCATCAAGAGAGTGGAAAGACAAATCACACAATGGAAGAAAATATTACAAATCATTTATCTGATAAGAGTCTTGTACTTAGAATATATAAAGAACTCTTACAGCTTGATAATAAGTTAAATTACCCAATTAAAAAATTAGCAAAGGATCGGAACAGACATTTCTCCAAAGAAGATATACAAATGGCTGATAAACATATGAAAAGATGCTCATTACTATTAGTTATTAGAGAAATGCAAGTCAAAAGCCACGATGATATATTACTTTACATCTACTAGGATGGCTCATAATAAAAAAGACAATAGCAAGTGTTGACAAGGATATGGAGACATTGAAACCCTCCTACACTGCTGGAGGAAATATAAAATGGTGCTGCTTTGGAAAAACAGTTTGGCAGCTCTCCCAAAGATTAAATGCAGAGTTACCATATGACCCAGTCTGGACTGTATTCTGACACCAACAACCAATTCTCCAATTCTCCAGACATCAATTGGATGTCCAACGATTTAGTTTAGTTCTGACACTAACGACCTGGAGTTAGCATCAGATTCCATGTATTTAATTGTTCAGTCCCACAAGATTGCCCCCATTTCAGACACCCTTCACAAGTACCAGGCCACCAGTACTTCTGACTGGCTTTAAATCAGAGGTTCCCATGGCCCACTCCTCAAGTTCAGTAGTTTTCTAGAATGCCTTACAGAACTCAGGGAAATACTTTACTTATATTTACCAGTTTATTGTAAAGCACACAACTCAGAAACAGCCAGATGGAAGTGATGTACAGGGCATGGTCTGGAGTGGGGAGGGAGTGTGGAGCTTTCATGCCATCTCCAGGTGCACCACGCTCCCAGGAGTCCATGTGTTTACCAACCTAAAAACTCTGAATCTCATTGTTCATGAGTTTTTATAGAGTTCCATCTCCAGCACCACCTCCCCTTCCTAGAGGCCTGTGGGTGGGCCTTAAAGTTCTAGTCCTCAGATCACAGTATTTATAGTGCTCAACCCTATCCTATGGCTATCTAGGGGTCCCACCCAAAGTCACCTCATTAGCATAAATTCAGACGTGATTGAAAGGAGCCTATTATGACTAATGGCAACAGAAAGACACTCCTATCACTCAGGAAATTCCAAGGGTTTTAGGAGCTCTCTGCCAGGAACTATGGGCAAAGACCAAATATATTTTTGTATTATACTAAAATATATTTAGTATAATTATAGCAATTTCACTCCTAGATATATATCCAAGGAAATTGAAAACATGCATCCACACAAAAACTTCTACATGAATGTTCATAGCAGCATCATTCACAATAGTCAAAAAGTAGAACAAACCCAGTGTCTACCACCCGATGAATGGATAAGCAAAATATGGTATATCCATACAATGGGATATCATTTGGCAATAAAGGGGAATGAAGTTCTGATAAATGCTGTGACGCGGATGACCCTTGAAAACATTATGCTAAGGGAAAGAAGCCAGACACAAAAAACACATATCCTATGACACTATTGATATGTTTTTTACTAAAGCACAATGTACAAATATAAAAGTGCACATACCAAGCCTGGCCAGGTGGCTCAGTGGGTTGAGCACCCTCCCATACACCAAAAGTTCACCATTCGATTCCCAGGCAGGACCCATGCCCAGGTTGCGGGCTCGATCCCTGTCAGGGGCGTGCAGGAGGCAGCCGATTGATGTTTCACTCTCACATCAGCGTTTCTCTCTCTCTCTCCCTCTCTCTCCCTCCCTCCCTCTAAAATCAATTTTTAAAACATAAAACAAGTGCACATATTGTAAGTGTACAGGTGGACATATTTTCACAAACTGAACATATCTAGTAATCAGTACCCAGAACCAGGACATGAGCAGCACTTCAGAAGTTGCCCCATTTACAACTGAGTATCAAATTGGCAAGCCCACCCAGCCCTTGGGGGCAGGGCCCCTAATGATGTCAGAGACTGTCGCTTAATGTGCATTCCTGTCTCTGGTCTCTGTTCTCTCTTGCTTTCAGTGCTGTGGTGTCTGGTAACGTTAACCCTCGAGTTTCCACCTTTCAGGGAGCTTCAGTAGCCGAGTGGGTAACTGGCGAGTTGGGCTGGCATGGTGAGGGGCATGACCAGGCACGTGGCGCCCTCTGGCACACCCCACACGCCGACAGAGGCTGATAGGAGCCTAAACAGTTGTGAGAAAGGACCAGATGTTCTCAACTCGTGGATCTCAGACTTGGCTGCTTATTGGACTCCCTGGGGAGCTTTAAAATGTAATGATACTTTGAACAATAAAGATACATTTTTTTAAAAAAGTAATGATACCTGGGACCCACACCTCAGAGATTTCTATTTGATTGGCCTGGGCATGGGGATTTTTAAAAATACGTAAGTGAAAAAATAAAATAAAAATAAGAATACCTAAGTTTCCACTGTGTAACCAAGGCTGAGAACCTGCTGTCTAACGTCAGATCCTCTTTGGCTTGGGGGTGTGCTGCTCAGGGTCAACATTACTTGAGGATTGAATGCCCTGTCTCACCGACTCTGTCGTTGTTTTTTTGGTAACTCACATCAACTTTATTTTGGCTTTCCCTAGAGGGTTCGTGTAACACTATTTTGATAACATCCCACTCTCTCCATAGGTTGAACTGACAGTCTCTAAGGTGACTGTGGACATGCCGGCTCATTTAGCCTGAATGGGAATTAATATGTCTTAAAACAATGGGTTGCACAAGTCACTCCTTAAGCATATTTGCCCTGCATTTCTCTCTCCTGCCTCTGAGGTGCCTCGATTACAGCGTCCCTACTGGAGGAAATGAGGGGTTCAGATCTGTAAATTGCACAGGGGGGATTCACAAAGCCTGGCGCCCCGACCCATCTGAATTGCTCCCCAGCTGTTTCCTGCAGAGGACACAGCCCTTCGAAGGGGCCTCTGCAGCCAGGGGGCACTTTCCCAAACCGGAGCCTGGCTGGCATTCTTGAAAGATGATGACGGAAGGTTTCTTTTAATAAGTTACCTTCAAGAGGGAACAGGAAATGCCTGTTTTATGAGCCAAAACGAATGGGCTGAACAGAAACCAAACACTTCAAGTGGAAAAGGAAGGGAAAGGCATTTGAGCGAAGCAAGAAGAGAAGTGAGTCCGGGGTGAGGGGCACCCCGGGGGGAAGAGGTGTGTGGCTGACGCGGTGGGGGGACAGGGCTAGTGCGCCTGGTAGGCCTCTTGGGAGGTGGGAGCGGCACCTCCTTGGTGCTGAGGCACAGTGTCTGTGTGAGATGGGAAAAAACAGGGAAGCTACAAGTACAGATGTGGAAACATCTCCTGATTCCTGGGGAAATGTCAAGCTCTCCCAAATTTCACTTTCTTCAATTTTTAAAAAAATGTTTTTATTATTGATTTTAAAGAGTGGGAGAGAGAGAAACATGGATGTGAGAGGGCAACATCCCTTAGCTGCCTCTCACCCACCCTCCCCACTGGGCAGCCAGGGCCTGCGCCAACCCCAGAATCAACTGGCAGCCTCTCCATGCAGGGGATGGCACCCAACCCACTGAGCCGCACCGGCCAGGGCTCTCCTCAGTGTTTGCATGAGAATGCTGACGTGGGGCTGGAGTTCCCAGGAACCTCATCCTGTCCCCAGGATTGCTTGGTGGATCCTGGCCAGAAGGTCTGTTCCAACAGAGCTCAGAGCTGATGATACACTGTCCCACGTGATTTCAAAGCGGCGGTGGGTTCTGGCTTGTATTTATACAACCAACAGAAAGAATCTATTTTAGAGAAAACAGGCAAAGAAGGGAGCTGAAGGTAGCAATTTCATGGCCTGCTCTGTAATTCAGTCTGGTATTCTGTGCTGAAGAAGAAAATAGTCCCTGTGTTAACAGACAGTGGAGGGCGAGAGAAGGAGGGTTCAAGCATTTCGGACCCTGGTCCTGGAACTTTCAATGTGTTGGGAAGAAAGGAAACACTTTTGACTTTGCTCCCCCATTTTAACATCATAGAAAGGCACTGGTTATTTTCAGAGGAGACAGACGCACAGATTAACTTATAGATGGACAGATAGATGGATAAATATAATGGGGTGGGCAATGACAACAGAGAAGATGAGAGGAAACGAAAGTATTGGTCAAGAGCACGGGCTCTGAAGCCAGCCTGCTGCCTGGGATTGAGTCACAGCCGCCACTGAGTAATAATTGACCGTGGGCCAGTTATGCAACCTTTCTGTGCCCCAGCGACCTTATCTGTAAAATGGGATAATCAGAGTACATACCTCACGGAGCCTGGCATAAAGTAAGCCAATAAAAATTCACTTAAAAAATCATTATCATTAGCCTAACTTCCAGGATGCTATGAGAGAACAGTTGAAGAGGATCTATCCCAGCCTGAAGCAGTCAGAAGCCCCTCCCAGGCCAGGCGAGGCGGTGGCCTGGGCTGAGTCTCAAATGATGGAGAGAAATTGGCAGGAGAGGAGGGAGATGTTATTCCCATTTTAAGCAGAGGAGGGGGGTCTGTGGGTGAGAAACAGGGTGTTTGGAAGGAAGGCTTCCAGTGATTTGTATTTTCTGATTCAAAGTCCCCTCCACGTTTGCAAAATAGTTGAACACATATATGAAAGTCACAGTGTTTTATTTCCAGCTTAGAGGAAATGACTGGAGTGCGAGGAGGTCAAGAACATCTTGTGATGTCTCTGAGCTTCCCCGGGTCTTTAGTCTACAGTTTAGAAGTCATTGCTGAATCTGCTGTATTCTGGACGCAGGCCCTGCTTTCCTACCCAGACGGAGAGCCACGGAATGTTTTCCAACGGCATAACCGCGATGGAATTGATTAGTCAGCATCTATAGCAACCTCCTTTCAATGTGCCTTTATGTATAGCAGTGGCCACAAATCGAAAAACTACATTTTCCAGACTCCTCGGCAGCTTTGTAATTCAGGTCCATCAATCAAATGCAGTCACGTGAGACTAACCCAGCCTTCCCTTAAGTGAGGAGAGAGGCTGGTGGGAAGCTTCTGTTTGCATGTGCAGCTTACAACAGGCCTGCTGTGCCTCTGGAGCCAATGGGTCAGCAGTGGCTTCCAGAATCCCTAGATGACATCTGAGGTCTGCGAGTCTAGAGCCAGCTGCTGAGGGGCAGCTTGCCAGTTTGCTCACACAGCTCCCTCCTGAGGGTGGTGGTTTGCCATCTGCAGAACCACGTTAGCACATGTCTAGCGTCTGCTGTATCCCAGACCCAGATCCTGCCTTCTTTCCACCTCTAGCCCATGCGGGGTCAACCCCACTCTCCCTGTCTCCTTTCCCCCGGTGTGTGGCCCTTCATTAATGTCATCTGGTCTTCACTGCAGGTTTGGGAAGTGAATCCACACTGAGGTCTTGGTTACTTTCTTCCCAGAAGGCACCTGGGCTTTTTATGCAAACTTCCCCATACTGATACAAACCTGACCATTCCCCGGCCTTTAAACTTTTCATGTGTTTGTTTAACCACATAATTTGCTTTCCTTAGACACCTTGCCACGAAGTGATGCCACTTTGCAGAGGAAGAGAGATGTAGCCTGGGGGTGGTAGGGAGAGATGCTGATACAGCAGGCCCCATGACCGAGGTCAACTAACTGAAATGGAGAGGCAGGGCTTTCCAGGTAATTTATACTTTTTTAATTGGTTGATTGATTTTTAGAGAGAGAGAAGAAGGGGGAGAGAGAAACAGAGAGAGACAGAGGGGTTTGGGGAGAAACATCGATTTGTTACTCCACTTATTTAAGCATCATTGGTTGCTTCTTGTGTGTGCCCTGACCTGGGATTGAACCTGTAACCTTGGCGCACAGGACACGCTCTAACCAACTGAGCTACCTGGCCAGGGCTCCAGGTAATTGATTTTTATTAATTTATTTTATTTAAATTTTTAAAAATCCTCACCCAGGGATATTTTTTTCCATTGCTTTTCAGAGGGAATGGAAGAAAGAGAGAGAAAGAGATCGATTGGTTGCCTCCCACACACCCTGACCGGGGCTGGGGAATCAAGCCTGCAACTGAGGTCCATGCCCTTGGTGGAATCGAATCTGAGACCCTTCAGTCCATGGGCCGATGCTCTAACCACTGAGCCAAACCAGCCAGGGCTCCAGGTAACTTATAAAGAAAGCAAGTTGAAGCTGTCCTCTGAAGTAGAAAGAATAATCTTTCAGGATCTTGAAGCGCACACTTAAAAGTGAGATACAGAGGAAACTGTAAGCACTAGCCTGGGGTGCGGTGGCCTATGCCAGGCCGGGAGGAGTGTCTGCCAGTTCTAGACAGGGTCCCATGTGCAGTGTGTGGGCTGTGTTCTGCACTCAGACACTTAGCCGAGGACACGGAGCTGGAGCACAAATCCAGCCCATGCACCACTTGCCAAACTGTGTGCTCTGGGAAGAAGAGGTGGGTGCCTTTCAAAATCCGCGTTAAGGTGTAGGTGCAGCCCTAGTTCCAGCTGATGAGACAGAGAGGAGAGGCCCAGATGCCACCTGTGTCAAAGCCTTCCGACACCTGAAGAAAGTCCCCCTCCCCCCTGCTCCTGCCATGGCCCATGTGTGTAGAGCCATCTGCCCAACCCTCTGAAACAGCAGTTTGCCCTTTCATTACATAACCACAGAGAAGGGCAAGGTGGCATTGACTTTGTTATTGTTTCCTCTGCCAAGTGTTCCCATGCCATAAACTGCACGTTTTGAGCTCCGCAATCACTTTTTTTTGGACTTTGAAAATTGCTTAGGAATGAATTCTTCCTCTAGGGAGAGGGCGCGGGGAGGGAGGGGAGCAGCCAGAGAGGCGGAGACCCAGCCGCCTGGGAACTCGCGCTGCCAGTTTCCCTCCTGGAGTGACGAGCTGCGCCTGTTCTTCTGTTCCTTGCCCAGGGAACATGTTGGACAAGCCTAAAACTAGATCAGATTGCTCGCAGCAATGCTTTGAAGGTGCCTCCTGCTCTAATAGCAGCCCAGGCCACGTTTCTGGAACCACAACCACCAAAACCAGACAACAGGCCCGACCAGGCTGAGCTGCTGGGCGCTGGGGCCCTCGGCCGGCTGTTAACCCAGCGCAGCCTCGGGGAAGGGGCGGAGGGCACAGAGGGCGGCTGTGCCCTCAGCTTTGGGCGCAGCTCGTGCACACTGGGGCAAGAAAAGCACAAGCCCGCACAAGAGACTGCGGGAGGCAGGGAGGCAGCTTTGAGGAGTTGCAACCGTGAGTGTAAATCTCCGAAACCTCTTTTACAAAAGAAAAACACCAAAGCCTTTGTGTTGCTGATGGGCACAACTGCACATTGAGTAAGGTCCCTTTATCGGACCTTCTGCCATCTAAATGACTGAGTAAATTGTTAAGCCATTCATCAATCATTAATGGTGATTAAAATTACCAACTGATTTTTTTTCAGCATTAATTGAAAAAATGCACCAAAGTGAGCTAAAGTGCTGTGCATAAGCCTGTTTGCTCATCTGTAGCAGGTGCTTTGCTTTCCCAAGCCCAGTTCTCAGCATTTACTGGTTCATGCACCACCCGCCCAACTTTAGCAGCCAGCGCTGCTCAGCCCTGAGCCTCTGGACACCAGAGCAGCCCTCAAACAGTGCCTCGCCTCTCAGGTGACTGACTCAGAGACATGGATTCTCTCTGCTCCCCAGTTCCCCAGCAGGGTGATGCTCCAGTGGCGCACCCCTAAGTGGCTTCCTTCCCTTCTCTTCCTTGCCTCACTTCCCCATTACCCTACCGATGTTTCTAGAAATCTCCTGAATGAACTACTTGCAACGGAATCCTTATATCAATGCCTACTTCTGGGGGAACCCAAACTAAGATACCCTCCTAACTTTATCTGTTTTATTCAAGTTTGCTCTCATCCCTTGTTGAGGACAGTTTAACTGCCCTCTAAACTGTTCATTCTCAAACTCAATGCCAGGTTGGAGTGGCTCCTCCACCCAAACAATGTGTTTGATACAAGGTGCATCCAAGGTTTAACAATCCTTTTGTGATCTAAGGAACTTTCCCAATTCTTTGGTAGCCTGGAATTTCTTATAGTAAATATTTGTTCCGGTATATGAATCATAGATGGACTTTCACTTGGTAGATTATATATATGAGGAGGATCGTGTTTTAAATATATTAGGGGAATTCAGCACTCAAACTAATTCTCCTGTAAATCCTTTCATCAAACAAGCCCAAATTTATCGATTTCCTTAAAGTGAGCTACACTCACCTTGATTTAAGTGGGACTTTACCTATAGTCTCCCTGTTTTTTATGTTACTTCTACTAGTGCCTTTTAGCTTATTACCAAGGACCTAATACAGAACGATCTGAAATACAATATTGATGGTACAGAGCTTACAGGAAATTAGTTTTGTTCCCCAACATCACCTTAAGACTGCTGTAATATTTCTTTTTCTGTCATTAATTTGTTGAGGGAAGCTGGATGAATCACTGACTCTGCATTCTTCAGTTTTCCAGTGTATTGATCAATAAATTAATGCCTGAAGTTATATGAACTCAAGAAGGAATGGAACTGTATTCCTTTCTTAGAAATAAAATATTAGGGCTAATTTAGTATTAAAGCAATGTATACGCAGAGAAAACTAGACAAATTCAGAAAAGTAGAAGAGAAGCATCTGTATTTCTACTGCATGAAGAAACAGCATGCCATTTTAGTTTATTTTCTTTCAATCTTTCTGTGTACAAGTGTTATGTTTTCATTATGACCATGGTGTAAGCACGTTCCATGTTATTATCTCTTGCTGGATATCGGACATCATCTTAATAGTAACGTGAAATTCCAATGAGTAGATACACCTTAGTTTACTTATCCCGTTCCCTATGTTCAGACACTTTCCCCCTATTCTTGTGATTATAAGTATGCAAAGCAGGATTTTGTGTTAGAGTGTTTCCCCCCAAAACTGTTCATTCTCATGTGTGATGCGGAGTCCCCATGCTTCATAGGTAATGGATTTCTAGACCTTTCTTCCACAAATATTGAGTGCCTGCTCTGTGCTTGGCATCTGGAAGGGGAACACAGATCTGTAATCCACCAGTAACAGCAGCCCAATAAGAGAGTTCCACACAGGGTACAGTGGTACCTCAGTTTTCGTGGATGAGCATTTCGGTTTACGAACACTGCAAACCCAGAAGGCAATGCTTCGGTTTTCGAACATGCCTTGGAAGTTGAACATGCCCCTGGCTTCTGCTGAGGGCAAGATCCTGAGGCCCAGCCGTTGGCTGTGGGTCCCTCAGTTTTTGTACGTTTCAGAGCTTGGTCTCCGGAATGGGTCACGTTCGAAAACCAAGGCGCCACTGTAGTTTGAAAGCACAGAGGAGCAGGTCTCTAACTCTAGCTAGGGAAGGGTTTTAGAAGCATGAGTAAGGCTTTGCCGGACAGAAAAGATAAGAAAGTAAATCAGTGTAATGCCATAGCAATGGGAGGAAGGCAGCCGCAGTAGACAGGGTGGGTAGGGGAGGCCTCTCCGAAGAGGTGACATTAGAACTGAGACCTGAATGACAAGAAGTTTCCAGCCATTCGAGGACATGGTAGAAGAGTGTTTAAAGCAAAGGAACGACAAGCGCCAAGGAGACCTGAGTGATCTTGGCTTGTTCAAGGAAGAGCATGATGGGAATGACATGTGTGAAGGGGAGAGCAGTAGAGTTGACATCAGGGAATGGGAGAGGGAACGAAAGTGGGTCAAGTGAAAGGATTGCACGGTGAGTTTGAGAGTTCAGCTGATACTGGGGGACACAAATCGGGAGGGGTTTGTAGCAATAGAAGCAGAGAAGGCAGATGGTTAGGCTGATCTGTGGTTGGAGATTGCAGAACAATTGCAAAAAGACAGTGGGGCAAAGGAGTGGACTATCCCGGGGGTAGAGAGTTTGTAGTGTTGTACTCTAAGGGCTGAGCTGGACAAGAAAGGAGTGGAAGGTGAGAAGGTTGGGAAGAAGCAGGTGTGACAAACAGGGAGAAAGCAGAGGGCTGATCCATTAGAAAAAATCTAGTTGGAAGTCCTAGAGGGTTGACAGAGCATATGTGATAGAAACAAGCAGAGGAAAGCTAGAAGGACAAAGGGTTTCACTCTGAGAGTCTATACTGGGGTGAGTGTAAGACAGCATTGTTCAAACAGCTTTGGGTGATGTCAGGGTCCCTTGCAGAGGTAAAATGGAGACGATGGTTGAGGAGGTGATCAGGGAAGCGTGTAAAATGGGGCTTCATCAAATTAAAAACTTGTGTGCTTTGAAGAACACCATCAAGAATGTGAAAAGAGCCCTGGCCGGTGTGGCTCAGTTGGTTGGGCATTGGCCCATGCACCAGACGGTTGTCGGTTCAACTCCTGGTTAGAGCACTTGTCCGGGTTGCAGGCTCGATCCCCGGTAGGGGGAGTGCAGAAGGCAGCCGACTGATGTCTTGCTCTCACATCGATGTTTCTCTTTCTCCCTTTCCCATCCCCTCCCTCTCTAAAAAAAAAAAAAAAAAAAAAAAAAAAATCAATTAAAAAAAGAATGTGAAAACATAACCCACAGAATGGGAGAAAATATTTGCAAATTACTTGTGTGATAAGAGACTTATATCTAAAAGATATAAAGAACTCTTACAACTCAATGATGAAAAGATAACTAACCCAACTAAAAATAAGAAAATATCTGAATAGATATTTTTCCAAAGACTATATACAAATGGTCAGCAAGCATATGAAAAGATGCTCAACATCATTAGCCATCAAGGAAATGCAAACCAAAACCACAATGAGATACCATTTCACACCTACTAGAAAGGCTGTAATCAAAGAATCAGACAATAAACAAGTGTAGGCAAAGGTACGGAGAAATTGCAGCTCTCACGCGCTGCTGGTAGGAATGTAAAACGGTGTAGCTGTTTTACAAGATGGTCTGGCAGTTCCTTAAAATGTTAAAATTAGAGTTACCATCTGACCCAGCAATTTCTCTCCTAGGTATATACCCGAGAGAAATGAAAGCATATGTCAACACAAAAATTTATTTGCAAATGTTCATAGCAGCATTATCCAACAGCCAATAGTGGAAGCAATGCCAAATGTCCATCAGCTGGCAATGGATAAGCAAAATGTGGCGTATTCATACAATACGACTACATGGATGACCCTGGAAAACTTTATGCTAAGTGAATGGGGACAGTCACAAAAGACTACATATTACATGATATATGATATATGATTCTGTTTGTACAATAAGTCCAGAATAGGTAAATCTATAGAGACACAAAGTAGAATAGTGGTTGCTGAAAGTAGATTTAGGGGTTGGGGGTAATGGGGAGTGGCCAGCATTCTCTTAATGAAATTGAACAGAAGAAAAGACTAGAATAGAACCAAATATAGAATAGAATAGAATAGAATAGAATAGAATAGAATAGAATAGAATAGAATAGAATAGAATAGAATAGAATAGAATAGAATAGAATAGAATAGAACAGATCTTTACATCTCCACTCAGGTGCCATTGCCTCCGGCAGTCTTCCCTAACTAGGTCCAATTCCCCTCTCTTGGAACCTGCCCTTTGTAGCACTAAGCACAGTTGAAAGTTTGCATTTATTTGTATGATGATTGGATGGATGTTGGGATCCCAGGGTGTGGATATAAATCCATTGCATCTCCAGCACCTGGTGCAGTGCCTGGCACATAGCAGGTGATTTGTAAATATCTGGGAAGGGAGGGAGGGAAGGAGGAAGAAACTGGTAATTTGTGGGCCAAAGTTCTAGATGAAAAGAACAGAGTAACCTAGAGGGAAAGGAATAAAATAGGGGGCCGTAGATGAGATCCTTAAAATAAATGTCTCTAAGACAGTGTTTTCAAACTGCGGTCACAACACATTAGTGAGTTTGTGAAAATGATATACTAAGTTGAGGCCAGCATTTTAAAGTGAAATGAATAGAAAATATCAGAGTGTGTTGTACATACCAAGAGTAAAAATTTTCACGAAAGTTTTGTTTCAATTATAGACGTATATATGTATAGGTGTATTATGTTAAGATTTTCCTGTCAGTTTCAATTTAAACATTTAAGGGACACTCTTGTACCATACTCTCTGGTTCAAAGATTTGTGACTGTAATTTTTTCTGATGCATTGATCATTCTATGGATTGAGAATCACAAACTGTGAACACAAGACCTTTGATAGTTCTAATAATAGCATAGCCTTTAAAAAAAGTCAATCGTTAAGTATAAATTAAACATTAATTTAATTGTTCAAGTATAAATTGAACATGAATGGAATTTCTTAAGTACAAATAAGCATTAATGAGATCTCTTAAGAACAAATTATGAACAAAACAAATGAAATAGAAACAGACTCATAGAGAACAGACTGACAGTTGTTAGAGGGGAGGGGGTTGGGGGACTAGATGAAAAAGAAGGGATTAAGCAAGAAAAAACCCCTCAGAGACACAGACAGCAGTGTGGTGATTTCCAGAAGGAAAGGGGGGTGGGGCAGGTAGAAGAGGGTAAAGGGGGGTAAATGGTGACGGAAGGAGATGTGACTTGTGGTGAACACACAATACAATACATAGATGATGCATTATAGAATTGTGCGCCTAAAACCTATATAATTTTATTAACCAATGTCACCCCAATAAATTCAATACAAATTTTTTAAAGAGAATAAGTTAAACAACGGTTGTGATCTATATTAAAATGTTTTTCAGTCTCTAAAATATATCAACCATTATGATTATTTCTAATCATTTATGACTAAGAAACCCAGGAAGTTATGTGGTAAAAATGCATGTCCTTAATTTAATTTCTTTTACAAGTTATTTCAAAACAGTTTAATCCTAAGATTTCTTTCAGCACATGCAGCACGTCAAATGTACTTAGCAATCCTTTCACTGGGGAAGTGCGTTTGGTGGGCCTCTGGAGCCAGACAGGCCTGCAGGGAATCCTGGCCTTGTCACTCACTAGCTGTTTGACATTTGGCAAATTGCTATGTTGGGTTCTTGACTTCCTTGTTTGTAAAGCAGAGAAAAAAATATTAGGTGGAACCTTATGACATTGCCATTTGTAGAGGTCAAAAATGGTGAAATCATAGCAATTTCAGATGGTTCAACCTAATGATTACCTTACGGGATGGTTGTGAGGCTCAAACAAGATAACATTTAATACCTGGCATAGTGCTTACTAAATATTAGTATTCCCTTTGATAAAGGTGAAGTATATTAGTGTCAATGTTGAATTATCTCTTTTAAATTGGTAGCATATACATTGGTCCATGGCACATTATATACTTATTTAATTTGTATCTTCCCTTGTTCCAGAAAGAGTGTAAGCAGGCTGTTTTGCACATAGTTGGTACTAATTCACTATCTGGATGCTAGTGAATTAATGTTTCTGTTTCGTTTTGGCTCCTCGGTCAGTTATGAGCCATCACTTAGTACCTTATTGGAACCTGATGAAACCTAGAGAGCCCAGTTCAGACTGATCTTTTCAGAAAGTTTGTCACAAAGTCCTCTTTTGTACTTCTGTCACCTGGGCTTTTTCCTAGGGGCCAGCTCCATGCGGTGGTATCTGGGGACCGCTGAACAATAAGCTCTCCGGATGTGAGGGTTTGTGGGTGGCTGGGGACCTGATTTGTAGCACTTGCCAGCTCCGTAGTGTGAGTAATTCCATTGCCACGGCTCTCAGGCTGCCACCTTGATGTCACCGATGCAGAGCTGGGTAGACATGAGGGCAGCTGACTCCAAGACACACGAAACCCAAACCCTACCTGAGGGCGGTGCTCTGGACACTCAAACTGAGAGCATTTGTAGGATAGGTGATTTATATTGATGCTGCTAGTAATGTATTTTCACAATTACTGAACATTTTTGAAAAGCACTAAACAGAATAAGTGCAAAAAAATGGAACAAAAACAATAATTACAATATTTACCTCTATCCTAGATCTGTATGACACCTTCTCATTAAATTGCTCTCTTGATGAGACAACCTGCAGGGTTTTGTTCTTCCTTTCCCCCTTTGTCAACTTATTATTTTAATGACTAAAACACTAAGTAAGCGTTCCCAAGAAAACAACCACTATGTAATTTTATTTATTGACTCTCTTGATGCTCTTACTGACTCAGATCTTAGGGAACTCCTTTGTGGTGGGATTGGAAAAGCAAAGATAAAAAATCGTTTTAAAAATGTGAAAGCATGGCCCCGGCCAGTGTGGGTCAGTGGTTAGAGCATCCGCCCGGGCACAGGAGGGTCGCGCAGGTTCGAGTCCCGACAAGGGCACGTACCTGGGTTGCGGGCTCCATCCCCGCCCCAGTTGGGGCGCGTGTGGGGGGAAGCCAACTGATGTGTCTCTCTCAGATCCATGTCTCTCTCTCCCCCTCCCTCTTCCGCCCTCCTTTCTACTCTCTCTAAAACTCAATGGGAAAAAAAAAGTGAAAAAAATGTGAATCACAAGTAGGGGAATTGCTGAGGGTATGGACCCTTTTATGGATGATATATACAGTGGTGCCCCGGTTTCCCTACGTCTCCCTGGACGAGCATTTCGGGTTACGAGCGCTGTAAACCTGGAAGGCAATGCTTCGGTTTTCGAACCCGCCTCGGAAGTCGAACATGCCCTCGGCTCCCGCTCAGGGCGAGATCCCGAGGCCCAGCTGTGGGCTGCGGATCCCTCGGTTTGCGAACATTTCAGAGCTCGAATGGTCTCCTGGAATGGGTCCCATTAGAAAATGGAGGCACCACTGTATATTTGTCTTTTAGTATCTTTTATATGAAGGCATAATTGTCTCTAACGAGCTGCACGGGGCTGTGGCTTCACAATTTCAGGAGACTTAACAAGTGCACGCATCCGTGCAACCTTATCAAGAAGAGGAACTTAACCGCCGCCTCAGAAAAGGCCCCTGGGCTTCCTTCCAGCCAGTCCCTCCCTGCTCTGGTTTCCTCCCACATGGGTTTGCCTGTTCTAGAACATCATATAAATGGGCATCGGTGATATATTTTAAGAGTTTAAAAATGCTTCTGCGAATAAAAGTTGTGATCCTATATCAGAGGTACTAAATGGGAGGCGGTAGTTGGGGGGCGAGCTTCAGAATTCTATGGTGTTAATTTTTTGGTTGTCGCAATGATTGGGGGGCATTATCGGTATTTAAAGGGTGAAGCCCAATGATGCTAGAATTGGAAATTGTCCCATGTTCCAAGCGACCTTCTCATGTCCTGCTGAACCGTCACGTGGGTGAAAATTGCGCCCAATTTCCTAGAAATGCAAGCACAGTATGAGTTGAAGGATGCTGGCATTAGATTGTGCTCAGAACTTTCCTGGAGTTGTTTGCCATGTTGGGAAGTCCCAGCAAACGGACAGTACAGGGTTTGTAATTTGTCGTCACTCAAGCGCATCTGTGTCGGTCTGTGTCTCAAGCTGTCACTCACAGTGATGCTATGATTAGTATAAGCATCTGTCTACTTGCTTTTGCCTTCTAGCATCGCCATATTATTTTATTTCAAATTACTTTCCTTTATTTTTCCTTTCTGCTAGGCTATTACATTATTTTACAGTGATACATAGGGGTATGTGGTATCAGCGATGAATTTCTTTTCAGTTAGTACAGGGAGACTACTAAATATATGTATTATAAAAGGGATCGTTGAGTCTGAGGCCACAGATTTAAATAGCTATCCTTAGCATGATATAACAATACCATTTCTGTTTCCAAGGCCCCCAGAGTACCTGCCTCCTATGTGACATCAAAGAGTGGCCTGTCAGATTCCCTTGGCTTCAAGACTGTAAAAAGTTGTTTCTACTTTGCCCCAGTCACTGCCATTCACAGTCTAAATTAAATAACAATTTTGTCCATCATCTTGATCAGTGCTTCCAGGTTTGTCATTTGTACCTCGGAACATTTGGTGGCTTCTTGGAATAAGGACATAATCACAAGGTCCAGTGGATCAAATCTTTAAGGCAGTTGTAAAATGAAGTGAACCCCAATTTCCTTGGGTTTAGAATTTTCTGCTGAGAAACTTGGAGGTAGGCATTAGCAAGCATCTATTTCGTCTCATGCCATGCATCTTGGCAATAAACACCCTGGTAAGAAAATAAGCAGTTAGTGCTATGCACATAGTTACAAAAAATATAAATATATACTCCGAGCTGGATTCAAATATGAACCTGCAGATCATGTTGTCAACACAGTGAACGAGAAAAAAACGCATCATCAGTGAATAAACCTGTAATGAGTACGCAGGGTTAACCTCTGGCAACATCGCAAAGTAGCTGGCTTTGTTTCCAGCACCTTCCTGTCCTTCCTCGGTGCCCCTTTCTTCCCTCAGCACCTCCCACAACCACAAGCCTAAGGCTTTCAGTCAACATGCAATTAGCAATCATTTTCTTAGCTACTTCTACTGTATGCCAGGCAATGGGGTAGGCACGATGAAATCTTTTTCTGATTTTTAAAAATGGATGAGAGAGATTAGTTGTTCCACTTATTTATGAATTCATTGGTTGATTTTTTTTTAGATTTTTTTTTTTTTTTTTATTGATTTCAGAGAGAGGAAGGGAGAGGGAGAGAGAGAGAGAAACATCAATGATGAGAGTCATTGACCGGCTGCCTCCTACAGGCCCCTGACTGGGGATCGAGCCCACAACCCGGGCCTGTGCCCTGACCGGGAATCGAACTGTGTGAGCTCCTGGTTCATAGGTTGAGGCTCAACCACTGAGCCACACCGGCTGGGCTCATTGGTTGATTCTTGTATGTGCCTCGACTGGGGATTGAACTCGCAACCTTGGCGAATTGGGAAGATGCTCTAACCAACTGAGCCACCTGGCCAGGGCTCTTTTTCTGATCTTAAGGAGTCTCCCTGTCAGGAAGAAAGGGATCTGATCAACTTTTTTTTTTTTTTCTTACTAACCCTAGAATCTTTTAAAATCAGATGGGCTCTTTTTAGAGAGCAGAATAGTGGTTATCTTGGACAAGGGGGAGTGACTGGGAAGGGACATGAGGGCATCTGGGGAGTTGGTAATGTAGTTCATTTTTTATTGTGGTAAAATATATATAATAACATTTATTACCTTAACCGTTTCTAAGTGTGCAGTTCAGTAGTGTTAAGTATATTCACATTGTTGTAAAACATCTGCATCTTGCGAAACTGAAACTGTACCTACTAAACACCAACTCCCCATTCTCCCTCCTCCCAGGGCCTGGGGACCACCATTCTACTTCCTATTCCTATGAATTTGATTATTTCAGACACCTCATGTGCGTGGAATCGTTCAGTATTTATCCTTTTGTGCCTGGTTTGCTTTTCTTAGCATCATATCCTCAAGATGCATCCATATTGTTGCGTGTGACAGGATTTCATCCCTAATGTTATATTTCTTCTTCTGGGTGCTGGTGACTTGGGTATGTTCACTTTGGGAAAATTCACCCAGCTGTGCCCTTATGAATTGGAAACACTTCTGTATGCCTATTGGATTTCCAAAGAAGAGTTTACTTTTAAAAAGTCGATGAAGATAGAAATTTTAAATTGTTCCTGCCATTTCTGCTAAGGTGTTAGTAACCCACGGTGTTGCTGTTTCGCTGGGGTGTGTTGGAAGCCCCAGCTAGAGAAGGCAGTGCTTAAGTCAAAGGGGTGCTTGCTGAGGGCAGAACCCCCAAAGAGAGGGCTTCAGACAGGCCCTCTTCACATCTCACTGATAACACAGAGCTGAGCCCCTTTGCAGGGAAGCCTGGTGCTGACCATCGCAATCCCAAAGCACTAAAACATAATCCCCCCGCATGAAAGCAGACGGGGAGGAAAAAACTGTCCTTAAAGAAGAGCATGAGATTGGGAAGAGAGCCCATTAAAATGAAACTTTAGAAAGAACAAAGCAAAGTCGGAAGAAGAGAATCATGGAGGGTTGCCAGATTTAGCAAAAAAATAAATAAATAAATTAATTAATTAATACTGGATACCCAGTAAATTTTGAATTCCAGATAATCAATAAATAAGTTTTAAAAGTGTGACTATGTTTCTAGCAGTGCATGGGACATTCTTGTACTAAAAATATATTTGTTGTTTATCTGGAATTCAAATTTCACTGGCTGTCCTGCATTTTACCTGGCAATCTGAGGTGCAAGGAAAGAAGGAAGGAGATATATGGGCACCAACCCCCCAAGTTGAAAATCTATGTATAAATTTTGACTCTCCCCCAGAAATTTAACTACTAATAGCCTACTGTTGACCTGAAGCCATACCAATAACATAAACTGTTGATTAACACATATTTTGTATGTTATATGTATTATATACTATATTACAATAAAGTAAGCTAGAGAAAAGAAAATGTTATTAAGGAAATCATAAGGGCCCTGCTGGGTAGCTCAGTTGGTTAGAGTGTCATCCCGATACGCCAAGGTTGCGGGTTTGATCCCTGGTCAGGACACATACAGGAATCAACCAATGAATGCAGAAATAAGTGGGACAACAAATCTCTCTCTCTCTCTCAGAATCAATCAATCAAATCACAAGGAAGAGAAAATTACATTTATTGTATTTACCAAAAAACATCCCCGCACAGTCCAAATCCATATTGTTCAGGGGTCAACTGTAATCATAGAGAACAGGAAAAATGTCTTTTCAGTACAGGAAACTACCCCAAAGCCAGATTTTGGACAAGTACCTAGTATTGGATAACAGTCCCTGCCCTAAATGAGGGGAAGAACTTTCCACACTAGGAATCAGATTTTGCAGTTAACAAAGAATTAGGGGACTGCTCTTGAATGTCTCGCTAGGGGTTCAGAGTTTAAACAAAATCCTGTCTCATTCACTGTTTTCCAGAGAGCTGGGGAACAACAGCTACCTAGGGTAATGGTGTGTGGGCTGCAGGCAGGAAGACAAAGGACTTCTCCGGAAAGGCCTAGAGCCTGGTAGTGACTCCTCACAGTTGTCATCTGAAGAAATCCTTGGTGTGTGTTAGGAGGGATTGCCATGAAAAACGGTACATTAGCACTGGTGGAGAAAACAAATTCCTAAACACCCCACTCTCCTTACTCATCAAAGCAAAGGGGTCCAAGATTTACTCCAGGTGAATGGGGGCAGTTGTTTCGGCAGAGTTGGCCTTGCCACACAATTTCCAATTCCCTTTGAAGCCCTGTAGTTAAACCCTTCTAATCCTGAGTCAGCAGAAGGGATGGACAATCAGGCTGGACCAATAAAAGTGCTGAGGCTCATTGTTTAAAAGGAACAATTTTAAAAATCACAAGTATATAGTGAGGATTAAATAATTAATAAAATGACCCTTCACTGAGGTTCCGCAAGGCCTATTTTAAGGATTTTAAAATCAGAAGGGCAGTTGTATATATTTAAAGGCAATGTCCTTTAAACAGTTTGCCCCTAGGAATAGGTAAAGTACATATATGTTCTATGATCTTTTTACACCATTAATTGCTTAGTAAGCTTTTCTTTCATAGAGTGAAGTGAACTTTGACCTAGTTCAGGTTCAATTATTATAAAACCTTAAAACAATGAAGACTGCATTTATTACAGGGAAGCCGAGTCTATGACTGTTATCAGCTGGGTATGTAGAATCTTGATTGATACTTTTTATTGCCTTATGAAACTGTCAACAGCCCTGACCTGTATGTCCTCGAATGATTTCCTTAGGTGTCCACACCTCAGCTACTCATCTACGAAGTGACAGGTGATCTCTATCTTCTAAGCTCTAAACTTTCATGACTAGATTACACTAAGGGTGTGCCCATATAAGGGATAGATGGCTTCGAACAATTTGCCTAGACCTGTTCTTGGTAGTGATGTTTTTATTTTAATAAACAAAGGTAAGAAGACTATAGAAAAAGTGTTTTCAATTCCTTCTTGTCCCCTTAGAAATATCCCATGGGTAAAATAACCAGGACTTGGAAATAACAGAATATCCAGCCCTGGCTGTTTTTCTCAGTGGTTAGAGCATCGGCCCAGCAAAAAAAGGTCGCAGGTTTGATTCCTGGTCAAGAGCACATACCTGGGTTGCAGGTTCAATCCCTGGCCCCAGCTGATCCAGGCACATGTGAGAGGCAACCAATCAATGTGTCTCTCTCACATCAATGTTTCTCTCTCTCACTCTCTCCCCCTCCCTTCCACTCTCTCTAAAAATCAATGGATAAAATATCCTCCGGTGAGGATTACCATAAAACAACAACAAAACCCCAACAACCCCAGAATATCCATAAAGCAGTAACCTCTAGATGGGACCATGGATTAAAGAACTGAGAATTGGCCCAGCTGGGTGTGGCTCAGCGGTTGAGCATTGATCTAGGATCCAGGAGGTCACGGTTCAGTTCCTCGTCAGGGCACATGCCTGGGCTGTGGGCTAGATCTCTAGTAGGGGGCATGCAGGATCACTCTCTCATCATTGATGTTTCTATCTCTCTCTCCCTTTCCCTTCCTCTCTCTGAAATCAATAACAATATATTTAAAAAAAACAACTGAGAATTGGTTACTGCAAGGAGAGAAGATGCCATGAGAGAAAACACACCTGTCTTTGCTTCCACAAAAATCCAGATCATGTCTGTTGGGAACAAGAGATTCACTCCCAGTTAGGACATCCAGTGCTGCCAGAAGCAACATCTTCTGTTTGATTTCCACAACTGTCAGGAAAAGCACATAAGGGCAGCTGTACTGCAAGGCAAGACCGTGCCTGGGGCCAAGTGTTTCTCCCCCCCCCAGCTCTGAGGTGACCCGTCTGGAGGTAGCACTTGAGGACCAGGCGTTCTCAGTCTTAAGAATATTCATACCAATTAACTCACATGTTTAAGACGCAAATTATTTGTGTCATGAAACCCTTTTTTGCTACCACACTCATTGCCAAATACGTGTGCACTTTCTGAACGTTGTTTGACAAATTATGAATGTATCTACAGATGCTCCACCGCGGCTTCTTGCTAAAGCTTTTCCACCTGAGACACCTTGTGGCTACCCCCTCGGCCTGCTTCTGGACAAGGTGAGAGCTTGCGAGGGAGCCTTGGAGTTGGGAGAGTACACTCGCATCAAACAAGGTGAGGCCCCGTCACTGCCCCACCCCGGTCCACGGCTCTGCCTTCCTCACCGCGGGGACAGGGACCCGGACGTGTGTATGTGGACACTACGGAGTATCCATGCACACTTGAGGACCGGCTAATCGAAACGGATTTACAAAAGCATCTAGGAGAAAGAGTTGTGATGTGGGCAGTGTTGTGATGTGTGTGGAGTAAGGTGGTGTATGACATTTTGTAGCAGAGTTCAGGATTTGTTCCAGAAAACTTTGCAAAACTTTTATGCTCCTGGGCATGGAAGGTGTGTAGGCTGAATAATATCCCCTCCCCCCAAGATGTTGACATCCTAATTCCAGGAACCTGTGACTGTGTTCCCCCACCTGGGTGAAGGGACTGTGCAGATATGATTAAGGGTCACATGGGGATTAAGGATGAAGGTAGGGAGATGATCCTGGATTATCCAGAAGGGCCCAGTGTAATCGCCAGGGTTCTTGCAGGAGGGAGGCACGGGTGTCAGAAGGAGATGTGGTGATGGAAGCAGAGATCGGACTGGTGCAAGGCCAAGAGCCACGGAATGCAGGCCGCCTCTAGAAGTTGGGAAAGGTGAGGCAATGGCTTCTCCTTTAGAGCTTCCAGAAGGATGTACCCCTGCTGACTCCTTGATTACAGGACTTTTGACCTTGAGAGCTGTAAAAGAATAAATTTGTGTTGTATTATGCCCCTAAGTTTATGGCCATTCGTTACAGCAGCAACTAATACAGGAGGACTCAATAGGGTGCTTTCCTCTTGGGCTCCGGTCCTGGTTGTTCTGAGACTTGAACCATGAACTCACCCTCTGCTTCTCTCTCTTCCTTTCGTTCTCCTGGGGTTACTGGAGAGATTTTGTGGCTCCAGGGAGTCCGAATTAATCAACATTTCATTGCAACTGTTTCTTATCCAGTGTGTATGCCGTGTGCATCAGGAAAGGGGCCAGTCCTGTGACAAAGGACAGCAGGCTGTTAAGTAGGTGCCTTCAGGGAGAAGTTTAAGGTGAGGACAGTAAGTCTCTGGAAAAGCCAAAAGAGTTGCCCCGGCTCAAAGGCTTAAATAATGGGAAGAGAAAAGATTCCTGTGCTTTCTTTGCCTGCTGAACTTCAGCTTACATCTAATTCAGGTGGAACCCTGGGGCCCTGACGAGGAGGCAGCTGGGCACAGGCCTGGAAAGGGAACAGGTGTTCCTCAGGCCATGCTGCCAAATAAAACTTACCCAGGACAAAAGTGATTCTCACCGAAACCAGAGCGACGACAGGAACGCTGCGAAGGAAGAAACACAGTGAAAGGATGAAGTCACTTGGAGGGAAAGGCAGACAGGAACAAAAGGGTTATACAAGGAGTTATGCAAGGAGAAACAGAATACAGCTCTGGTTTATGAAATCCGCTCGAGTGCTGAAAAAAATCATTGGAGTAATTGGAGCGTAGTATCAGAGTTCTGCACTTGACTTTGAACACAAACACATTTTTTTTTTTTTTTTGGTCAATTTAGGGGTAGTTATTCCCCCCTGCACTATTTCCTTTGCCCTTCAGATTTGGAAATGATCCTCTTAAGTAAAACAAAATTATTTTCTCTCATTTTTCGGGAAAGGGCTTGGTCTAGCTCTTCCCTTGGGATCTGTTGAATAAGTTAGTACTTGCGGAATGATAGCCGCGGGCGACTACACTGCCATCGATAAATAATTGAGTACTGTAGTCAGGGTTCTTCTCATAGACTCATGATCTCCTTTTTAGAGATCAGCTGAAGTCCAGCCCTCTCACTTTACATATGAGGAACTGGGCATGGAGAGATGAAGCAATTTTCCCCAAACCACAGAGCTAGTTTGTGGCAGATGTAGGCCTGGAACTTCAAGGTCAGGTGTCTACTAGGCTATGCTGTCGTGTTTGAATGTATCGAAACAGCAGCGGCCCCCGTAACTGAAAGCTTCCTGAGGCCAGGAGGGTACCATCTCCAGGTCTCACAGCAAACCTTTGGGGGCGGCTTTAGCACTCCCATCTTGCCATGAGAAAACCAAAGCTCAGAGAGGTGAGATAACTCACCTAAGACCACATAGACAGTAGATAGCATGGCACTGCCTGGCCTTGCGGGGTGACCAAATGGGGACTACCAGTATCTGGGGCCGATCCTATACCTCAGCAGGGACAGGTGATGGCCTGGCCTGGGGTCATGGGGAATCCTAAAGGTCTGCAGCAACCAAAACGATCAACCCAACTCCTTGGCCATGGTGCCTAAATGTTGTACTTGGAGCTACTGCTAGGAAAGAACATAGTCTTGCCCGGCCGGGCATGGCTCAGCGGTTGAGCATTGACCTAGGATCCAGGAGATCAGGGTTCGATTCCCGGTCAGGGCATATGCTCGGGTTGCGGGCTCCATCAGTGACTCTCTCATCATTGATGTTTCTATCTCTCTCTATGCTTCTCCTTTCCTCTCTCTGAAATCAATAAAGATATATTTAAAAAAAAAAAAAAAAAGGAAAGAACACAGTCTTAAGGGAACGGGACACTGATGAGTTATGTTTTGTTGGGAAGGGAAACTATGAGAAGCAAGAACTTTTCAGGCCCAGTAGGATGGTACAGGTCAGATGGAGGCAGAGGGAAGAGAAGGGATCTCTGGAGAAAGAATGATACTTCCCAGCTCAGAATGGTGTCTGCAATGAGGCTGGGCCTTTGAGCCCCTGATTGGGCTGAGGTGTTCATGGAACTTGATAGCATACTTTTCTAGAACTTGGTCAGTATGCTCCGACTGTACTATTTTCAAAGGGGTTCGGTAGTTATATAAAATTGAATTAATAATAATCCTGGACTCAAGATACACAGGTCCATGCATGACTCTCTTTTAAAATAAATACATAAATAATACAAACACCCATGAACCCAACGCCCAAACCAAAAACTAGAGCATTCTGTGAAGCTGTCTGACAATCCCATTTTGAAGAGGAAGGTGTGGATTAACAAAATCTCTATTCATCCGTGGGAGTATAAATTGGTTTAATTGATTTGCATGATCTGTACTGAATCTATAAGCCTGTCCAAAAATAACATTCACATCAGCACTGGTTACTATTTATAGTAACAACTAACTAAATATAAAGATGGAAGGAAGGAGACACACACACACACAGATGAAAAAACAAGAAAGGACCTAAATGGCCCCTATGGCTACACATGTAGCATAAATAAACATTCGTAATATAATACTGAGCGCAGAAAGCTAGTTCCAGAAGGCTTCTTACAGCACAGTACTCTTATTATGAAGTTCCAAACAATAGAAATGAAGTAATCGAAGCATACATCTGTGTGTGATAAATTTGTTATAAAAGCCAGAGAAGGAAACAATTCTGGGTAGTGCACACAGCAGGCCGAAAGTGCTAGGGAAATGCCTCGCCCCCCCAGGTGCAACTCCCAGCCCCCTCCTCCCACAGGAATGGTGGACAGGCATCCCGGCTCCCTTGCCTCTCCGGCTAGGAGAACCCACCGTGTGTCTGGAGCGTCCAAGAGTTCCCCAGGGGGATGAAGCTGCAGTTACCTGCGGGCAACTTGCCCATTGCGAGCCCTCTGTTGACTGGCTTCCCTGCACCCCTTGTGTTGTTTTTTGGCAGCATCTCACAAATAAGCGACTTGCACATGGTCTGCTTTGGGGAAAAGCCCAAGCTAGCTTCACATCTAAGATGCTAATGGTGACACTTTTAGCTTGAACACAGAAGAGCCAGTTTTTGTGTGTGTGGTTTTGTTGTGTGTTTTTTTTAAATATCCCAGGATATTTTTTCCATTGCTTTTCAGAGAGAGTGGAAGGGAGAGAGAGGAACGTTGATGTGAAAGAGAAACATCTATTGGTTGCCTCCTGACCTGGGCCGGGGATCGTGCCTGCAACCGAAGTACTGCCCTTGGCCGGAATCGAACCCAGGACCCTTCAGTCTCAGGCCGATGCTCTAACCACTGAGCAAACCTGCCAGGGCTGGAAGAGCCAGTTTTGAGCACTGAAAGTAGGAGCTCATCTAGGTGCTTTCACCAATAATCTGGTATTATATGTCACCCAGTTGTGAGATAGGGGCCCCCGGGGCCTGAGCTTAAGTGTCCTGCCCTGCTCCCATTCTCTCCTTTGCATGTCCCCACCGCACCCTCAGATCCCACAGTTCATCACAGTCCCCAGCAGTCCCCGGGATCTCTGCTTGATCTGTGTTCTCCTAGCGACCCTGCCACTCGGCTCTCCCCTCTGCACAGCTGCTGTGAACGGCACAGCTCCTTCACCAGGATCCGCCAGGAAAAATCACCCCCAAGCCAGGAAAAATCACCCCCAAGCAAACATTTGGGAATGAAGTCCCGGTTACAAAATCGGTGGGGAGGGAGAGGACGGGGCGGCACACCCTCAGCCCTTTAAAAACTTCATTTTTCAATTACAATCTGCATTCAGTATTATTTGGTATTAGTTTCAGGTGTACAGCATAGTGATTAGACAAACATATACTTTATAAAGTGGTTCCCTGATATTTCCAGTAGCCAGCTGGCAGCGTACATAGTTATTACTATATTATTGACTATATTCCCTGTGCTGTACTTTACCCTCAGCCCTTCTTCGAGACCCGCCACCCCACCCCACCCCACCCCCTCCGATTTTCCCTTCAGTCTGCTCCCTCTCCCTGCCAAGATCAATGGGGGGGGGCATATCCATCTCTCCACAGCTCCAACCCCAAATTTGCATCTCCAAACCCATCAAGATGCTCTGCAAAAGGGAAATCATAGGGCTAACTGGCAACTTTTTCTTCCTACTGCATCTCAAACTATAGGCAAATACTTAACAGGAACCTTGGTTTTGAGTGGGGCAAGTCTAGCTCTTCAACAGCACCCACCCAAAACCTCTTTCCGAGTTATGGTTACATGAAAAGTGAGGCGATACTATATCACTCCTCACCAGTCATGCTTGTTAACTTGGCATCAAGGGCTAGGGAAGTAGAGGGGTTTTTGTTGTTGTTATCAATCCTTACCCGAGGAAAACTTTTCCATTGATTTCTTAGAGACAGTGGAAGGGGGAGGAGGAGAGAGATAAACATCGACGTGAGAGAGACACATCGATTGGTTGCCTCCCACATGCACCCCAACCAGGGCCGGAATTAAACCTGCAACCCAGGTACATGCCCCTTGCCCGGGAATTGAATCTGCGACCCTTTAGTAGTGCGTGGGCCGATGCTCTAACCACTGAGCCACGCCGGCCAGGGTAAGTTTTATTTTTTTAATGAGGCTTGTCCATGGGAAGCAATTTCAATTTTGGGGGACAGGTCTCCTCCCATTTTGGAGGCATCACTTCTTCTGCTTGTTTGGGGTTGCAAGTCGTGGCAGAGAGAAAAGCCTCGGCAACTGAATGACACCCTCAGCAGTTATCCAGTGTTACATTTACTGGCTCTGCCGTACTTCAGTAGCTGGCCTTGGGCAAGTTACATAACTTCTTTGAGCCTCAGTTTTCTCATCTGTAAATGGGTTGCTCATGTGTGCTTTGCAGGATGACTGCGCCTAACCCAGCTCTGGCACAAAGAAGCCCAGCAGCAAATCTTAGCTTCTTTTTCTATATAAACAGGAGTATAAGGGACACCCTGCAATATATCGAGCACAGAACCATCCACTAGAAATGTACTGTGAGCCACACAAAAAAGGGTAAAAGAACAAGCTGAAATTAATATTAATAATATCCTGGGTGGGCAAAAGTAGGTTTACATGCAGGTTATGATGATTGCCCGCCCTTGTATTTGACTTAACCAACTTAACCAATATATCAAAATGTTATCATTTCAACATGTAATCAATATAAAAATGAGCAATAAGAGAGTTTTTAGTTTTCTTTTTTCACACTAAGTCTGTGAACTCCAGCATGAATTTTATACTGATAACACATCTGTTTGGGCCAGCACCTTTCAAGTGCTCATAAGCCCCACGTGGCCAGTGCAGCCTTAGCTCTTCTAGTGGGATTGAATCTCTTTAAATTTCGAGATCTGGCCTTTTCAATTCTATTCAAGCACACATTTCAAATTGGGGAAGTGCTTGGCCCAGTCCTGTTCCTCTGATATCACTAATTTATGGTTGTCTCAGACCTCGGATAGAACATGAAACCGAGTATCTTAGAGCAGGCACCCCAATCTCTGTGAGAAATGGCTGTTTTTCTTTTCGTCAAAACTCTCAAGCCTTCAGAAAGTTAGGGTATGTAGAGGGAGGGGGAAGGTGACAGCAAAATTCCAGTGGCCCGTGGGGAGAGGCCTTCCTGGTGGCTACACACTCCTCGCTGATGGAAATCTTAGGGGCTTGGGAACTGACAAGTTTGCTGTCAGGTTTGCTGTTGGTGGTCATGATGGTCGGGTGGCGGGGAGGCTGCCCCTTTGCAAACAGCTTGGATGGGTGACGGCTGTCCTGGACTTGCTGATGTAAGAAACACTAAGTTTCCCCGATAATAGGTGGCACCTTAGATGTCAGAGTCCACTGCAAATAATGGTTTATGCTCAGTTAGTTATGGGTTCTAAGTAAATATTAATAGAAACTGATAAGATCAGTTTTGGATAAAAACAGAAGAGCAGTAGACTCTGACAAGGCTCTGTATAATTAACCTTCATCTTTTGGGGCAAAGGAGAGCTGAATAAGGCCATTCATGTTATCTATCTTTGCTTCATATTTTTGGAACTCACTCCCACCCAAGGACTCCAAGGGTTTCCTAAATGTCAGTCTAACCATGGTATCACTCAAAGCACTCTTTAGTGGTTCTTGTGTTGTTGGCATTTTGCTGTTTTCTTCCAGACTTTTTTTCTATAAAGTTTCTGTGATCTCTTCATAGCTGAGCTCAAATTTAATACATAATTTTGTATCTCACTTTTACAAACTTATAATGTTTGCATTTCCATGTTCTCAAATAGACTTCCTATAATATCCATTTTTATAATTACAGTTTTCTTTTTTCTAAATTTATCTTTATTGTTGAAAGTATTACAGATGTCCCCCCCTTCATTGATCCCCTCCACCCAGTATCCATCCCCCAGGCCTTCTCCATAATACATATTTTTAAAATAAGGTTTTATTGATTTCAGAGAGAAGAAGGGAGAGGGAGAGATAGAAACATCAATGATGAGAGTCATTGATCGGCTGCCTCCTGCGCGCCCCCTGCTGGGGATCGAGCCCGCAACCCGGGCCTGTGCCCTGACCGGGAATCGAACCGAGACCTCCTTGTTCATAGGTCGACACTCACCCGCTGAGCTAAGCTGGCCGGGCTCCCATAATATATTTTTAATGACAATACAATGGTCCATTGAGTGCACGTGCCAGGATTTATGTAATTAGTCTCCATTACTCTTTCCCTTCTTCTGGATATCATAGGATGTAATTTTATTCCATAACACTTGGGCACCAGAAACATTGCCTTGCTGTATTTTTTAAAATGAAATTAAATGTTGGCTTGGATTCCCACATGCACAGCTGACAAAACGCCCAACAGCGGCCATCACAGGGCTGCTTCCCGTGCGCATGTTTGGGGTGTCTGGAGAAAGCTTGGTGGGAATTAGGCTACATTCGACCCTATGCAATGCGTATCGACCCAAGCTGGCCTACCCCTTGAAGGAGCTGCACGGGCCTGTAACTGCAAGTGCAGGGGAGGTTGCAGGGTTGGTCTGATTCGGTCGCTTGACAACATCATCGAGGACTCAGTTTCTTCCCATGTCTGCTCTATTTTCCGCACAGTCAGCTTCACCCTGGTGCTAGATGGTTGTCAACTGACGCTACATGCTTTCTTGTGTACATTCAGAGATGGAGAGAGGGCAGAAAGACAGAAAGAAGAGAGAGAGACAGACACAGACAGAGACAGAGAGACTGATTCTTCCAGAAGCTTCCTCATAATAGCAAGCAAGTTTCTTTCACAGATGCCCCTAGGAAATGTCTCCTTCTTTCCCATATGCCCATCCCTGCACCAAGAGCCATGGCCAGTGGTCAGAATTAAGCTCATTAGTCTTTAGATTGAGAGATAGATCTGCAACTAAAGTGGGCTATTCCCCCCCCCAAAGCACAAATGTACTGCACGGGAAATAAACATAGTTGCCAATGGAAGTGGGAATGAATTTATAGAGATGACTAAAATGTCTCCTATCCCTTCCAACTTCTGTTTTCCGCCCTAGAAACCAAAGCACCCAGCTATACAAACACAGCTGATGAAATCCCCAAGGCACAGCAGTCCTAAGCCCACACCCAAAGACTCCCTCCGTTGTCTCGTAGGTGGGGGAAGATCAGCTACCCCTTTCTTTTGCTCCCCCAAGAGCAGCAAAAACAAATCACAGATTTACTTTCTCAATAAATTACCCTGCTACACCTTCTCTGTACTTAAAATTTTTTTCTGACCTCCTTTGGGGAGGAAGAAAGTGCTAAGACTGGAAACCCTCCTTAATTAGAAATGAAAGGACCAGTATGAATGGACTTCGAGAGGATTTGCACCATCCAAAATAGTTTGCTCAAAAAAATCAAGAATCGGGGCACTTGGGAGAGTAGAGCTACTGCTTCAAATCAAGCACACACATATCTGATGAAAGATAAATTTAGTAAAACTTTATTAAGTAACCCTCGCTCCTCTAGTTCACTCATCTTCACACTCTCAAATCCCACTCTTAAAATAAAAAAGTGAATGAGTCTTGGAAGCAGTTGAATGAATAAACAAGCTATGGTACATCCAGACAATGAAATATTATTCAGACCTAAAAATAAATGAGCTCTCTGAGCCACAGAAGACATGGAAGAAACTTTACTGCACATGGCAAAGCAAAAGAGGCCAAACTGAAGAGGCTATATACTGGGCGATCTCAACTATAAGACTTCTGGAAAAGACGAAAGTAGGCAGGCAGTGAAAAGATCAGTGATTGCCGGGGTCTGGTGGGAGCAGTGTATAGGCCGAGCACAGAGGGCTTTTAGGCAGCGAGACTATCCTGTGTGATACCCTAATCGTGGGTATATATCATTAAACATTTGTCCAAACCCCTAGTATGTGCCACACCAGGAGGGAATGTTAAGTGTGGATGTGTCAATGTAGGTTCGCTGATTGTCACAAATGTACGGCTCTGGTGCAGATGGTGATGGGGGGGAGGCTGTGGTGGACATGGGGGTATGCAGGAACTCCCTGTACTCTCAACTCAGTTTTTCTGTGAATTCTTTTAAATAATTAAGTCTATTTTTTAAAAAAATGCAGGCTGGTATTATGCTAGAACACAGAATTGAGAGTCAGGAGGCCTGGAGTCAGGGGTGATGTTTTCCCCTCGTATGTCCCACTCCACTTTGGATTTGGGCTTTTGGTCTGATGAGATTATGAATTAATAAAGTTTCCATTATGGCTTGCATCACTCAGAAGGCTGCCTGGCCTTTGCTCTCCACCGAGAGCTGATGGGAAGGAATGCAGTGTGGGGTAGGCTTTGGTGGCGGCGGTGGTTTTCATTTATCTGATAAGTATTTATAATATTTATTGTGAACCTAAATAGCGACTGGTACGCACGCTGGACAGTGGGGATGAGGCAGTGAGGAAGCCTGACTGGGGCCCGGCGGTCAGAGGAACAGAGGAATTAATCCACTTATACCAGTGTTTCGAGTGGAGCAGCGGGAAGCACGGAGAATCGGGAAAGCACGTGGCCAGGGGGACAATCACCGTCACGGTCAGGAAAGGCCTCCCCCGCCGTCTAAGGGCCCAGTGTGCCGAGGGCCCAGGCGTCAGCTGGAAGGCCCCGGGAGCCGGATTAGAGCGCGTGGGGCAGGGCGGCCCTTCTCGCCCGAGTGCGCGTCAGAGTGAGCTCACTGTCGCTGCAGAGCCGACCAGGAAGGCCTCAGCATCTGGCAGCCACCCGCTCCTTACAGCAAACTGAGTTCCCGTGGGTCAGGAGCCCGGAGGCGCTGGGCTGAGTGCTCTGGCTCAGTCCCGCTCTCACGGGGCTATAGTCAAGGTGCAGGACAGGGGAGGGACCTGCTTCCAAAGGGGCCTGCTTCCGAGCTCACTCTTTTCTGTTTTTTTAATTCAAAAGCACTTGTATGTAATGAACTTCCCTCCCCGCGGCTTCGAGTTACCAGGATACAGGCCCCGCCAACACCCTTAATCTTCTCCCATCTCTTCTGCTGAGAACTTGGCCTTGGCAGCCGCAGGCTGCGGTGGCACTTTTCCCTCCCCCGGACTCTGTCGCGGCCCGATGGCACCACGTCAGCGATAGGAGCAGCTCCAGCCTTGTTTTTGGCAGCATTCACGTGTCTGCTCCCTGACCAAGGTCCACAGTTTATCAAGGTTGACAGTTGGGCAGAAGCTCTGATTCCTCGTTACGTGGTCACGCCTGGCAGCAGCTGTCCCACAGGAACCTGGGGGAGACCTGTCAAAGCTGAGCCCGTGATGACGCGAGCCACCAGCGTGACCGCGGCCTCCCGGGGCTCCCTGCGCCTGCCAATGCAGCCGGGCCCTGGCTCACGCGCCCCGAAGTTTCTGGGTCTCCCTCAGCCCGGATGGCCTATTGGTGGCCGAGATGCAAGAGCCCGAGCTCACTCTTGTGGGCTTCTCCACAGAGCTGCTTCGCAGCAGGACAGGTGGCTTCTCAGACAGAACAAAAGACAGAGGATATGAAACTCAAGTCGGAAGCCATAGTCTTTATTTAAATGTTCACTTTATTATTATCGGTTTTGTAATACTTGTCCTTTAAAGGTTCAGCAGTTATTCTGTGGTTATAAAATATTTTTATTGATATAATATTTTTTCATATTGTTTGAATATATTTTATGTTGCAGTCAAAAGGTACTGATTTTTCCCAGTTTTACCGAGATATAATTGATATGTAACGCTGTATAAGTTTAAAGTGTACACCATAATGATTTGATAGATATATAGGGTGCCCTACCACAATGTATATACACTTTAACAGCTGATAGCTCAATTTTGAAAATGAAATGTATTTTAATAAACACTGCCTTTATGATTATTCAAAGTGTGCAAGTACATTTTTTGGTGACACCCTATATATACTGTGAAATGATTACCACAATAAATTTGGTTAACATCCATCAGCTCCCATAGTTACAAATATTTTTTCCCTTGTGATGACAACTTTTAAGATCTGCTCTCTTAGCAACTTTTAAACCTCTCCGTTATAAGATAAATAAGTTCTGGGGGTGTAATGTGCAACATGACTATAACCAACAATAGCCTATTGTAGAATTGACTTAATTTTTTAGAACAGTTTCACATTTAGAGCAAAACTGAGAAGATAGTACACAAGTTC
Organism: Miniopterus schreibersii; assembly: GCF_964146895.1. Classification (NCBI taxonomy): domain Eukaryota; kingdom Metazoa; phylum Chordata; class Mammalia; order Chiroptera; family Miniopteridae; genus Miniopterus; species Miniopterus schreibersii. The sequence goes on along the minus strand of NC_138104.1, from coordinate 93,330,636 downwards.
CCATACTTGAATTAACTTGGTACATTTGTTACAATTCAGGAACAAATGCTGATACATGACTATTAAACAAATTTGGTTCAAAGTCCATCCTTTATTCGGAATTTCTTAGTTTTTATGTAATGTCCTTCTATCTGTTCCAGAATCCCATCCACGATAGCACCTTATATTTAGTCGACATGTTTTCTTAGGCTTCTCTTGGCTGTGATAGTTTCCTTATTTTTAATGACCTTGATAGTTTTGAGGAATTGCTGGTCAGGTATTTTGTAGGACCGAAGTTGTTTTATAACCTACTCTTTGAAGCGAGATCTCATCACTCTGACCATTCTTAGAAGCAAGTACAACTAAATCTCTTGAGGGGAGGAATATCAAAGAATTTGTGGCTATATCTGTAAAACCCTCATAGCTTGCCAGACCTCACCGCCAGTTCCTGTTGCTGTAGCTCTGGGGTGGGGTCCAAGAGTTTGTTTTCTAACAAGTTCCCAGCTCACACTCCTACTGCTGGTCCAGGGATCCTCCTTTGAAAGCCACTGGAAGTGGGGCCTCTGGGCAAGACAGTGTGTACAGGAATCCAAAAAAGCTCATTAAGATCTATTTATTACTCTCAAGACCTGTCTCTTATAAGTACAACCCGCACTGAAATCAACCCACTGATTTGGCTTCTGGATTTTGCCAATTAACACAAAACTATTAGCTAAAAGTATATGTGTTGCTGTGTAAAACAGGTACAACAATGTCTTGTGTTTATATTAGACAGGATTTATTTCATTTGATTGTCAAAAATGCCAGGAAGAGAAATCAGATATCTTTATCTGACAGAAGTAATTGGGACACAAAGTCTAAGTGATTGTTTAAGGTTGTGCAGATAGTTAATGATAGAACCAAGCTTAGGACTGGGTCATTTGAACACAATTTCTATTATAATTGTTCCCTAAGATTTGCCACCTTTTGGACAATCATTAATAAAACTACCCACATGACAGTTGAGGTCATCAAATCAACAGAATACATAGATTTAAAGTAGCATTTTGTTTGGTGGAAAGGAAGGAGTTAAGCAAGTGATTTTCAAACTCAGAAAGATCAGCAGTATTTGCAGCTTACATTGGGAAAATCTTCCTCTTCAATATTCAAATTCTTCCTGCTCGGTGACTCCCATAATAGCCACCAAGTACACTCTGCCTCCAGGTAGCATCTGGGAAGGTCACTGGAGGAACCACGGGCCACAGGTCTTCTTGGCTGCCCATGCACACCAACAGGATTGCTTAGTTCTGCTGGCAAAGCTCCTGGCTAAAGAGGTTACCAGTATGTCTCTTGTAGGCTTTGGTTTGAATGGAAAAGACACAGCAGTCTATATACCATACCACCACCAAGATGACTTGAAAATCTAGAGGTGGGGAAGACCATTGGATGCCGTTGAGTGTATGCATTACTGTTAAGTTCAGAGTAGAGATGCAGTTGAATTGAGCTCATAAATACCCATTGAAGGCACAAAAGCGAAGTAGCTACACACCAATAATTCTATTCAGTGAGAAAACTAGTCTAATCAGACCAAAGGAGTGGTTTCTAGCTAGTTTTACCTTTCCTTAGAGAACATTCTGCCTTTCATTTTAATTGATGTTTACATGTTGCCAAAAATAAAATAAGGCCTTGGTGGAAATGGTTAAAGCAAGCAGTACTTCATACGTTCACATTAGGAAATAATGATTTCATATACTGAGCCCTGAGTTCAAGTTCACTCTTTTTTTTATTAATTAATTAATTTTAATCCTCACCTGAGGATATTTTTTCCATTGCTTTTCAGAGAAAGTAGAAGGGAGAGAGAGAGAGAAAAACATTGATGTGAGAGAGACACATCAATGCCCTGACCCCGCAGGGGATGGGGCCTGCAACCGAGGTACAGGCCCTTGGTCAGACTCGAACAGGGACCCTTCAGTCTGCAGGCCGAGGCTCTAACCACTGATCCAAACCGGCCAGGGTCAAGTTCACTCTTATATAGACAAAGAATACCAATACATAGTGTAAGCCTAGACTTCTGTGCCGAAGTAGTGGTGCTGGTGGTGGGGAAGCAAGAAACAGCCAGGGAGCTGTCCTAGGGTGGTGGCAGTGATGAGGGGGTATGAAAGATAGTGCCAATCACCTTAAATTTGACCCTTTCCAACGGTAGTAGAGGTGGGGGAATGAAGCAGTCAGAGATCTTACAGTTAACCCTGCGCAGTGGTGTTAGGGGGAGTGCACAGGGGGCGGAGGGGGGGAGGTCAGTGACCTTAAATTGTATCCTGTCCAGTGGTGGTGGTGGTGGTGAAACAGTGACTTAACAATTAATTTTATCTAAAGGTGTTGGCCCGGGTGGGAGGGGTGGTGGTGGTGGTTGCGGAGCGGGGGGTGGGGGTGGGGGGCAGCGGGGCACGAAACAGAGCCAGTGACCTAACAGTCCCGTCCAAAGGTGTTCGCAAGAGTGGGGGTGGGGAGGGGAGGGGCGCGGGGGGACCACGAAACAATGAGTCAGTGACGTTCCAGTTAATCCTGCCCAATAGCGGGGGGCGGGCGAGAAACAGAAGCAGTGAGTTTACTTTTGATTCTGCCCAGAGGCGGTGGCGGTGATGGAGAGCCCGAGCCGGCCGCTGCGGCTCAGTGGCGACCAGCGCCCGAGAGGCGGAGTATGAGGGTGTAAGCAGCACCTCCACGCGCGGCTGCCAGTCCGGGGGCTCCCGGAAGAGGCACCTCCGCCAGCGGCCGCAGCGGCGGGAGGATCAGGTTGCTTACGTGGGCCCCAGCCTCCTCCCAGCCCCCTCCCAGCCCCCGCACCTCCGCCGCCTCTCGGCCGCCGAGGACCCAGTGGGGGGCGGGACCCTCCGTCGCGGCACTAGCCCGCCCGGCCGCGACCAGGAGCCGCGGAGGAAGGACCCGGCGCCCAGCGGCCGAAGAACGCGAAGGCGGCGGCGGCCAATCAGCGGCCGGCGCGAGCGGCCCCGCGCCCCTTCGGCCCCGGCTCCCCGCGGGCGCCGCGTACGTGCGGCAGCCGGCTCCGCCCCCGTAGGCGGGGCCTGGGGAAGCCGCGGGCGGCGAGCAGGGGCCGGGGAGGTGCTGCTGCTGCCGCCGCTGCTGCTGCTGTTGCTGCGGCGGCTGCACCCCCCGGGCGCCGAGGCCGAGGCCGAGGCCGGACTGCGCGCTCGGCGAACGTGCCGGATCTGCGCCTCTCGGCTGCACCCGCGCCTGCGGCCGCCTGAGCGTCTCGGCTGGTGTGTGCGCTGCCCCGGCGAGGATGCGGCTGTTCCGGTGGCTGCTGAAGCAGCCGGTGCCCAAGCAGATTGAGCGCTACTCGCGCTTCTCCCCGTCGCCGCTCTCCATCAAGCAGTTTCTGGACTTCGGTAAGTGCGGGGCCTCGGGCCCCCACGGTGGCCACGGTCCCCGCAGCCCCGGGGTGCGGGGCTGCTGTCTTCCGGGCCCTCCGCCGTCGCGGGTCTCCGCAGCCTAAGTCATGGGAACCGCGGGCCGGGCTCCGGGATGCCCGGGGGCTCTCCCGGGGGCTCAGATTTCGGGGCGCGCAGGGACAAGGCCTGGCACACCGGTCGGGGGCCTACCCGTAGACCCAGAACCTCATCCCAGGCGGGACTCCCCCCCCAAACCTGCATGTTTAGCTTCAAATCTACTTGACACAGACCTCCCCGCCCTTAAAACTTCCCAGCGGAATGTGGGTGGCTTTTTAACGTTTTTATTTTTAGATTTTTTTTTTTTTTTTTTTTTGGTTGGGTAAGAGCTGTTTAGAAACACCTTGAGGTCGTCTAAATTATGCAATGGCATTTTGTTCCTTTCCTGCTGTAAGGTGCTGGCGTGTGGCTGGAGCGGCCGGATTCGAACTGCCTTCTCAGTGTTATGTTAAACAGTTAGAGGCCTGGGCTGCGTTTGCCTTAGATGCTGGGGAAGAGGGGACCTGGGGGCCCCTAGCATCGGAGCAGGGTCCCGTACAACCCGGGCCTCGGGGCCAGCACCTTTGGTTGCGCCTCAACTTTTGTGTCCCACCCACCTTCTCCCCAGTCGCTTGGGCTGGTGGGCAGTTCCGCGGGGCGAGGTGGGAGCCCGGGGCCCGGCCCGCAGCCCGCCCGAGGCCTGGCTGGGATGGGCATAGATTCCACCACCTTATGCTAATTGGATCGTGTTTCCCCAGAGTGGTGCCCTTTCAACCGCCGGGCGAATACTAAATGCTGAATGCGAGGGGGCTGGTTGTGAAACACCTGGAAGTAAATCAAAAGTACTAACCCAGGTATCAGAATGGAAGTTGGCATCCTTGGAGGGAAATTAAATGGAGCAGCAAAGATGTTCTAAGCTCCCAAGGGAAATAACCCATTATTCACGTTTGTTCATTTCATGAATTTTATGTAAATGCCAAGGGATGGTGTCAGATGGGCATAAAACTAAAGTTGTGGAGTAGCTAGAATGCTCCGGGAGGACCCAGTATGCAAAATGTGGTGTCCATGCTGAAGTTGGAATAGAAGCGAGGAATAGGGTAAAGTGGAAACCAAATTAAATTTTAAGAAGCCAGTTTGCCAGAGAATGATGAGGAAAATCGAAGTTCAATGAGGTGTTGACTTTTGCATCTTAAACTTCGCTCCCCGAAGCTTTGCAGTTGTTTTACTCTACCATCTCTGGCTACTTGTGAGAATTTTCGAGGTTTGAGGCAGCTTCTGGCTTCATTGTTTAGAAAGAAAATGTCACTGTTGCTATAAATAGCATGTTTGCTATTTCTTAATTTATGGTTTAGAGAAGAATCTGAAGGTACCAACCTTTCATTAGGGTAAACTGAGCCAGGCTGATTCACAATAAGGAACAAAAGGATGCCCTAGCTGGTTTGGCTCTGTGGGTAGAGTGTGGGCCCTGGACTGAAGTGTCACAGGTTCGATTCCAGTTCCATTCTGGCCTAGCGGGGGCGAGAGTGCTGGAGCAACCAATCGATGTTTCTCTCTCTCTCTGTGTCTCCCCTTCCCTTCCACTCTCTCTAAAAAAAAATCAATGGAAAAGATATCCTCGGGTGAGCAGTAACAACAACAACAACAACAAAGAACATAAGGAACCCAGAAACTCCCAGTTCCCGCTTCCCCCTCAGATTGAAACAAAGCCCTAACAGCTTGGGGGAATTTTGCTTGATTTATTTTTAAAGCAGCTAGTATCTACTCATGTTAATAGGTGTCTTGGCAGGATGGTATTTGAGTAGGAAAACCACAGTGGGGGATAGTGTTATCGTGGAAAACCCATGGGACCAGTGTCTGGAAATGAATGTTTTAATTCTTGCTCTGCCACTAACTCATCAGTGTGGCCTTGGCTAAGTGACTGAACCTCACTGGGGTTCATTTTCCTCATTAATAAAATGTGTGGATTATATCAGGTAATCTCTAAATCACAGCTCCAAAACTCTGTGGTAGTAATTTCAAAGGAAAAGTGATGAGCTTTTGAAAAGAAAATTACCAAATTTTTTGATAGACATTTCCCATAAAAGGCCTCTCACCTGTTTTGGGAGGGATGGAGGGATACACTAGGATACTGGAAGAAGCCTGATAATTGAAGTTTTTTCCTTATAAGGAATTTCACAGAAGAGCCATGTAGAATTGTACAGTAGTGGAATTTCTTAGGAACTACAAGCTTGTTTGTAATACACAGAAGAGAGTTGTTACACAAAGGCCATCTCAAAGAATACCTTTCTCGTAGTTGTAGCTCCTGATAGAAGTTCCATTTTGGTAAGTGATGTGGGAGTTTTATCATTTAGAATGGGTGTGGGGGTATTTTTAAGGTGAGGGGGGAGAAGAGGAGAGAGGCTTTCTGCCAAGTACCCTACAATTAGAGAGAGCTGCAGGGGAGGCCACCTCAGTACTTCAAGGACTAGGAGGGGAGGGGCAAATGAGTTGGCCAGGTGGGGACTGTGGCAAACTCCCGGGTATATGCCGGCTGCAGAAGGGGCAGCTAGCTGATTGGCACCAGTTCAATATATTGTATTTATTTTTATTTATTTTATTTTTTCATCACCATTTATCCCCTCTATGCCCCCTTCACCTCCCGCCACCCCCCTTCCCTCCCACCGTCACCACACTGTTGTTCATGTCCACGAGTCCAGTTCATTATATTTTAAAAGACCTGTGGCTCAAATGCAATAGATTCATGGGCCCTGTTCACCCACAGGCTGCCACTGTGTTAACTTTATGAACTTCCCCCTGGCTACTTTACAAACGGGACATAAATGTTTGACTAGAGTAACTAGACAGGGACCAGAGGACGGATATACAGGGAATTCTATGCTTCTGTATTTATTTGTTAGAACCACATCAACAAGTACACTGTCCTTTCTGTGCCACTGGAATAGCTTTATTATACCAGTGCATTCCTTGTTTCAGAGTGAAAACTAAAACTGGTTGGGACTTCAGAAGCAATGCTTTTACTTTATTTTATTTTTTTATTAAATTTTTTTTGGGTGACATTGGTTGAAACCTATATGATCTTATTAAGCAGTGCTTTTATTTTAAAGGAGTATTTCTCAGTCTCAGCACTCTTGACATTTGGGGACAGGTCACTGTCCTGGGGGTGCTGTCCTGTGCATTTACTGAAGTAGCGTTCCTGGCCTCTACCCACTAGATCCAGCAGCAACTTTCCCCCCAAGTCGTGACAACCAAACAGATCTCCTGACCGTGCCATGTCCCGTGGGGGAGAAAAATCAGCCTCTTTGAGGACCACTGCTGTGCAGTATTTAGATCAATGGTCCACATGCCTGGGCCCCATCACCCCAACTTCTAATATTAATGGTCTGGGAGTGGGGTGCAGGGTATTGGTATTTTTTAGAAGATCTCCAGTTCTAAAGCATAACCAGGGTTGAAAACCACTAATTAGATGATTTGGATCTAGATTCTGTCTCCCTTTCATCTGTGTGCCTTTTTTTTTTTTTTTTTCTATGCCCTTTAAAATGATGAAAGTTTCTTGAACTCAGCCTGTATTTGAAATACGGCCTTCCACACAGCAAAGCGTAGCAAGAATAGCAAGTGGTCTAAATGGATCATGAGTTTATAATGGCAGTAGTGCCTTCTAAAGGATGGGGATTTGAAAAATGAAATTTTCTTTTTGGTCTGAGATTCTAGTCCACATGGTTCCAAAATCAAAAGGTACGAAAGGACATAGAGAAGTCAGTTTCCCACTTTTGTCAGCTAGCCCCCCTGTTTGTGCCCTTGCTTATAGTTTTGTCTGTACTTGCTTTTTAAACTTAATTCCTTTAGAGAGCTTTCCATAGCTGTATCGGCAGAAAGTTTTTCTTTTTTTATGGCTTCTGAGAATTTATTTATATGACTGTGCTATACAATTCACTAGCCAACTCCCTGTTGATGGCTGGTAGGTTGTTTTGAATCTTTGCTATGACAACCAGTGCTACAGTGAATTACTGTGCGCATTTCATGCGTGTGTTAGTGTGTACATATAGGACAAATTCCTAAACATGGGATTGCTGACATCAAAGGGCACGTGCATTTGAAACTTTGATAAACATTGTCAACCTGCTTTCTTAGAGGTGGCCTGTTTATCCTCACCAGAGGTTTGAGGGGCCTGTTTTCCTACACATTCACCACATTGTGGTCAAACTTTGGATAAGTGGAAAATGGTATCTAGATTGCGTTTTTTTCTCTCCTTGAGCAAACATTCGTTTAATTTAGTTTTTTATTATGGAAAATTTTTGTGTGTGTTAATTCTCACCCAAGGATATTTTTCCATTGATTTTAGATAGAGTAGAAGGGAGGGAGTGGGGGGGGGAGAGAGAGAGAGAGAGAGAGAGAGAGAGGGAGAGAGCGAAATGGTTGCCTCCTGCACGTGCCCCGACCAGAGCCAGGGATCAAACCTGCAACCCAGGTACATGCCCTTGACCAGGAATCGAACCTTCTCCTCTTCAGTGTGTGGGCCAAAGCTCTAACCACTGAGCAACACTGGCCAGGGCTATTATGGAAAACTTTTAGCACATGCAGAAGTAGAGAGAATAGTATGATGAGTTCCTGGATTCATACTGCTGTTTATCTGTAGATGTTGCGTGTCTGAGCAGTCTGTTAGACTTCCTTATCAATGTCATGCTTGTTTCGGAAAAAAATTAATTTTTTTCTATATTAAGACCAATTTATCCTTCAAATGATCTGTTCTTTAAAGATTTGTTAGAATCCCCCAATGAAACCTTTAAAAAAAAAATATATATATATATATATATATATTTATTGATTTCAGAGAGACAAAGGGAGAGGGAGAGAGAGGAACATCAATGATGGGAGTCATCGATCAGCCACCTCCTGCACGCCCCCTGCTGGGGCTCGAGCCCGCAACCCCGGCATGTGCCCTGACCGGGATTTGAACCAAGATCTCCTGGATCATAGGTCGATGCTCAACCGCTGAGCCATGCAGGCCGGGCCCCTAATGAGACCTTTTAAACCTAGTGTGTTTGGGGAGCTATTGTTCTTTGACAGTTTTCAGTATTGATCTGTATAGATTTTCTGTTTCTTCTAGAGTCCATTTTGATAAATTTCTCTAGAAAATTATCCTAGTCATTGAGATTTTAAGTCAGTTTGCATCGCTGAGATAGTAGTCTATCAGTCTTAATTTTCTCTGTGGCTCTTTCCCCTTTATTTCTTTTATATTTGTCCTCTCCTCTCCCCTTTCCTGATTAGATTAGATGGTTGTTTATATGATTGGATTCGTTGATTAGTTTTATGACTTTTGTTTCTAGTTCATTAATGTCTACCTTGACTTTCTTTTCCGCCCTGTTGTTTATCTCAGTATGTAGGGCTACAGTTTTATAGCCCTAATTTTCTTTATGCTTAATTCTGTTGCATTGTGATCAGAGAATGTTGGCTGAATCATTATTTAATTTACTGATGTTTATTTTGTAGCCCAGTATTTGGTTCTTTCTTGTGAATGTTCTTTGGGCAACAGAAAGGTTATGCTCTTTTCTCAGGTTACAGAGTTTGATATATCAAATCTAGCACATTAATTATGTTAAGTTTTCTCTACTTTTACTTTTTAAAATCTACTTGACCTGTCATGGCCTGAGAGAAGTTGAACTCTCCTAATAATAGGAGTCTATTTCTTCATATATTGCCTATGGTTTTTGCTTTATGCCTGTTAATAATATATTTGCTGCTTAGATATTAACTGCCATGTCCTCATTTTGAGATGTACTATTTAGTGATAGAGTGCTGTCCTTTTACTAGTTTAATGCTTTTTGGCCTGGATTCAACCTTATTTGACACTGAGATCTATCTAGATTCCCTATTTTCCTCTTGTTTATATTTTCTGGTAGAGCATTGCCATCATTTTATTTTCAGAATTACTTTGCTTTCAAAATTGCCTTGAAATATAGTATAAAGTTAGGTTTTGCTTTGTGAATCAAACTTTTTCTTTTATGTGGTTAAGTTTAACCGATTTATATTCATTGATATGACAGATCTGTCATTTGTTATGATAAGCATCTATAATTTTCTTTTGCTTCTTTAAAAAGTATGTTTTTATTGATTTCAGAGAGATGAAGGGAGAGGGAGAGAAAGATAGAAACATCAATGATGGGAGAGAATCATCGCCCAGCCGGTATGGCTCAGTGGTTGAGCGTCAACCTATGAACCTAGAGGTCATGGTTCGATTCACAGTTCTTTTGCTCTTTTTAATGCCTTAATTTTCTTTTTTCTCTTTTAAATCCTCACCTGAGGATACTTTTTCCATTGATTTTTAGAGAGAGAGAGTAGAAGGGAGGGGAAGGGGGAGGGAGGAAGAGAGAGAGAGAGAGAGAGAGAGAGAGCAATGTGAGAGAGACACATGGGTTGGTTGCCTCTGGCACTCACCCTGACAAGGGCTGGGATCAAACCTGCAACCCAGGTATGTGCCCTTGACTTGGAATCAAACCTGAGACCCTTTGATGTGCAGGCTGATGCTCTAACCACTGAGGACACTGGCCAGGGCTAATGCCTTAATTTTCTACTATATTGTATATCTTATTTGCTTTATTATATTTCTTTTAATAATTAGGTTTGAATTTTTGGTTCTAGTGATTGTCTCTATAATTATTTATTTCTTTAGCCTTCTTTGTCCTGTATGATCAGCACTAGCCCCTCGAGCCTATAGAGCTCTTAAAATATGGCTAGTGTGGCTGAGAAACTGAATTGATTTCATTGTAATTTAAATTTAAAACTGATACTTGATTCGGTTAATTGGAAAACTTTTTTTTTTAGCCTCACCCGAGGATATTTTGTCCATTGATTTTTTTAGAGAGAGTGGAGGTGAGGGAGGGAGGAAGAGAGAGAAAACGAGAAACATCGATGTGAGAGAGACATCGATTGGTTGCCTCCCACATGCACACGAACAGGGGCCAGGGATCGAGCCTGCACCTGAGGTACGTGCCCTTGACTGGGAATCGAACCCAAGACCCTTCAGTCTGCGCGCCGATGCTCTTAACCACTGAGCCAAACCGACCAAGGCTAATTAGAAAACTTTTAAGTGTGTTTGGAACAATTTGGATATGTGACTCTATCTTAACTATAAATTTGATGAAACCTAATTATGGGTCAGTTATTTCTGATAGAAATTTAACTTTGAATTGAGATTGTAAGTATAAGGTATACACTGGATTTCATGGACTTACTTTAAAAATAGTAAAATACCTTAATATATTTTTGTTATGATTCCATGTTGAAATGATAATCTTTTGGATATGTTGGAGTAAATAAATGTCAAAAATTTCACCTGTTCCTTTTATGTTACTGTGGCTGCTTAGAAGTTTAAAATTACATATTTGGTTGACATTATATTTCTATTGGACAGGGCAGCTTCAGGTGGTATATCTTAATTTTTATTAGAAGTAATAGGAACATAACATTTTAATGGTCAGAATAAACATTTATTGATTTTATTTCTCAATATAACTTTTCCATTTTTGTTTCGTTTGTTTGTTTTTCCCTGAAACCTGTTACTCTCGGGATTTGAGGACCAATTTATTGTCCTTGGCAGTTAATGTTTTCGTAGTTCTTTGCAAAAGTTTGAGGTCTTTCTATTAAGTAGTTGTTAAGAATTAAATGTTCTCTTAGTGATAAAAGAAAAGGAGAACTTGGACTGGTACGACAAATTAAAATAGAACCTTCTGAATCATGAATGAGTTCATAGGAAATGATTCACGTTTTCATTTAGACGTGCTTTTTCATCATTGAGTTTTACCCTGTCTGCTTCTGGCTCCTTCATTAATGCATCTTTATCCCTCCTGCAAACTTAACTTCATATTTGTTTTATTTTCCAGTTCCTTTGCACTTAGTTTTTTGCATAGCTGCACTTTTTGTACTAAAGGCATTTGTACCTGGCTTTTCTTATTTCATTTTATTCTAAACTGTTTGTTTGCCGAGGGCAGGGCCTTGCTTCCCTGTAACCTTTTACAGCCCCCTTAGAATGTTTTGCTCTCTGCAGAGTGGGCGCCCCATAAATGGTGATCACTGACCCCGTGGAAAGGTTATTAAACATTCTGCCACTTTAACTGAGGCAGTTGATAGACGTTTAAACTTCTGTAATGTCCCCACATTTAAATGTAGCATCTCCCAAATGAAACCACCAGAAAGCCGGTTGTCTGACCACCTGGCCTTCTTTTCACAGAAGAGATTTCTACCGGAATCACACTGGTTCTGTGAACCTCTGAGCCTTTAGCTATTATAAGGCAGCAGCCAGTTTCCCAGTTTTTACTATTCTTGAGGTTCAAGGGCCCAGCCGCCTGTTTTCCTTTAGAAAGTATTTTAAGATTCTGATACCCCCTAAGAGGTTGACTCCAGTTCCAAATGACTGCGCTTCGAAAAGCCTGGAGTCTTTAAGTCATTATGTTCCTTGGAGCAGGGAAGGCCAGTGATTTTGTTTCTGGAGAATATTAAAAAGTAGTTTTGTTTTTAATTGTGTTAGGAAAAGGGAAAAACAATCATTTTCTGTTTCCGGGTGATTTTATTTTGTACCTTTACATATATGCACGAGACACACCTTTTCTGTAAGTGGTAGAGTTTTTCTACTGTGAGGAGCTGCCAAGAATTAGACTAACCTGTTGGGAGACAGAAGCCAACTACTCAGAATTAAAGGGCAAGAGAACAATTTCATTTAGCTTAATGCATCTTGACCAGTATCTCAGTTGCAAGAAAGAATTGGCCTTTTGGGCCTTATTGATCTGGTAGGGCTGGATTTCAACATAACCTGGTTTTATCAGGCTCTGGGCACTAACAGCGTAGCTCTGGTTTCGTTCCATGTCTTTGCCCTTTTGTGTGCTTTTGAAGGGGAGACACGGACACACTTACTGACCTAGTGTTGACTGAGTGGTTTCCTCCCATTAAGCGTTGGGAAATTGATCATACCATTGGCAAGATTTGGGAAACGTTGGTTTTGTAAAATCAGAAAATACCACCACTTTTCTTCCTTTCTTTTTTTAATCCTCACCTGAGGATATACTTTTATTGCTTTGATATAGAGAGGAAAGGAGAGGGATAAAGAGAGAAACATCAATGTGAGAGCGATACATCGATTGGCTGCCTGCCCCCTGCACACTCCCTACTGGGAATCAAACCCACAACCTTTTGGTGCATGGGGTGATGCCCAATCAACTGAGCCACACGGGCCAGGGCTTACAGCTCCACTCTACAGGGCTGTCAGGAAAGTCTTTAAGTGTACCAGTTTCTCCACAGCCCTGCCAAAACGAGGTTTTAGGATTTTAATTGTGTAATAGGTAACATAGAAGCTAAAAGTTGTATTTTTTCCCCCATGTGGGTTTATTCTCAGCATTTTGTTGTGTGTAAAGTACCCTTGAGCATTTAGTAACTGGAACCCGGAGTTGAATCATTGGCATGAACTCCTTGTCTATCTGGCTTAGTGAGCTATTGTGCTATGTATTGTTACCCACTGTGTTCCCTTCTTTGGTAAGGTAATTATCAAGGCATACAATTAAAGGCATTTGCAAAGAATATCACCTATAATTCTTCCATCCATTTTTTTTTTTTTTTTTGCAGTAGCCTTCCAGTTTTTGCCCACATACAGTGGTGCCTCGGTTTTCGAATGTCTGCATGGACGAACATTTCTAGTTATGAACGCCGTAAGCCCAGAAGGCAGTGCTTCGGTTTTCGAACACACCTCGGAAGTCGAACATGCCCCACGGCTCCTGCTGAGGGCAAGATCCTGAGGCCTAGCTGTGGGCTGTGGATCCCTCGGTTTTCGAACGTTTCAGAGCTCGAACGGTCTCCCGTAACTGATTATATTAAAAAACCGAGGTACCACTGTATTTACATAGGTTAACACTGAAGGTTGGTTTCCTTTTTTTTTAGTGCACAGCCCAAGTTTTTATACACTCAGTCACTTACAGTGCTTTTATCATAGTCAGGCTTATCACCTAAATCCTTCCAGAATTTATTGCTATTTCTGATGGGACTTTTTGCCCAAGCCCAAAAGCTATGAACATAGAGCTGTATGTCAAAATGTATGAGTCCTATGAGTTTGTGGAACGCTTTCCTGCTGCCCCTACCTGTTTGTGTATTAGGGGTGGTTTCTCGGAATGTGTGAGGTGTTAACGGAATTGTCCTTTATCCAAAGTGGCCTTGGAGGCTTTCTGGATGGGGGACACAAGTGGAAGAACAAATGTAAATGTGTGTACTACTCTTTTCCTTGATTTCCAGCTCCTTTCCTTGGCTGTTTACTCCTATTGGTGCTCCAGAATTGCTCCAGGATGTATATTACTAGGCAAGGCTGGTGTAGGACAAACCAAAACCTTCTCCTCTTTCATTCATTCAGGGGGAGCTTGAGCTTAGAGATCATCTATTCAAACTCCCCAGTTTCACAAATGGCAAAGTAGAAGCCACGAGTAACGAAGACACTGCCCAAGCCATCAGCTAGATGTTGATGTAGCATCTTGGCCACGCCTTCCAAAGTGAACCAGAAATTATTCTTTTTAGGAGGCGAAGGCAACCTACCTTTGTGTACCAGTCTCTAGCAGATAACAGTAGTGGGAAGATGCAGCATCCAGGGGAAATAGACGTTTCCATTTCTTGGATGAAGACTCTAAAGCTTAGATGATTTTAAGTATCTTGACTAAGCAAAGTTAGGGGCAAAACCACAGTTAAAATTCAGGTACATTGAGCTTTTAAACCTATGCATTTTTCATTCAGCGCAATATAACATTTCTTTCAACATAATATACCATTGGCCCAATACAATTCTTCCTAGCAAACAGAGGTTTAAGTAATGCTGAGGTGTTGTCTAAATTTGTTCTATTAGACAGTCAGGAAATCGCATAACCTAATGGTCATCTAGTGTTATTGTTTCTGAACTATTAGATGGATACCTACTTATTTATTTTCACGGAAACAGTTCTTATTCTGAGGACCACTGCCAGTCTTAGCCTGCCTATTGTCCTTTGGGATATGAGAAGCAGTGTATGTAGGTGGTACTCAAGTCTTGATTTGTGGTGCCTCCCACCAGTGGGAGTTTGGGCGAAACCCTTAATCCCACTACACTCCAGTGACCTCATCTACAAAATGGGATTGATATCATCTAATCATGGGCTCGTTGCACTGATGAAATTGAGACTGTGCAGCACAGCGCGTGGCACATGGTAGGTGCTCTGTGATGTTGGCTACGCTTTTATTATGGGAAATTAGTGACACAGCATTTCCTGGATGAAATCAGCTTCTTGTTAAGAATAAAAACTGCACAGGGTGCTCTTAATCTGCAGTGTTAATTATCTTAAAGGTTGTTGGCTGAAGGTCCCAGCTGTATAAACTGATCATTTTCCAAGAAACAGCACTTTCAGCTCATTTGTGCTTTGAGTGTAACTGACTTTGGATCCGTTTCCTTCGCTGTAATGGTTAACTTAACATTTTGCTTCAATTAACCTTGAAGATGAGTACACTGTGACCTTTACTTAACTGCCTGCTTCCATGACAACAAGACATCCTGTAACTCACCAATCCACCCTTAGGACTGGATCCTAACCCTCTCTGGAATTAGGCTGATAGGGATCTGTGTGGTGGCTTTGGCTAGGATTGTTACTTACATGCTCGTACAGGTCAGAGCTCTGTTTGTGATATCAGTTCTGAACAACACATCCGTGCCTGCTCTCTGCGCTCTGGCCAGACGCACCGTCTTGACAGTTACCGCCACCGTATCTATCGCCTTCCTCTACCTTGTGGCTCTTGCCCTAACGCCAAGGATATCCGTACCCCTAACAAATAGCATACAGAGTGCGGTGAACCGTCTGGTAAGAGAAATTTACCATTACCAGCAAGTGCTAGCTTGGACCACTGGATTTTATTTGCTATAGCAAGTTTATACTGAAACTTACTAGGTATTTTAATTTTCTGTTCTAGTCAGTAAATATTAAACACCTACAATGCGCCAGGGTAGTGCGCTTAATGGATTCCTCCATTTTCCTAGGAATCCTGGGACCTGCAGGATGTGGAACTTAGTGATTGGGGACAGTGGCAGAGGGGTTCCCCAAGCAGTGGGCACAAATTGTGGGCCCTCAACGAAATCCGTTTGCAACTTGCTTTGACCTTATCTGGCACACAGAGGGGCAGGTTTCTCAGTAGGTGTTTATGGGCATATATATTTCAAAAGACTAAACAAAAAAGATTTCTAAGGAGAGTGCAAGGCACTAGTGGAACCACCCCCTTTCCCTCAACACAGACACAGATGTCCTTTGGGGAAGGATCCGCAACCCTCTCCTACCTTAATTATAAGGACCTCACCACAGTCACTCTGTAAACTCTATTCCTATAACAACAACAAAATCATTACGTGAAGGTACACACCACAGGTCAATCACCATCAGGAAGGTCTGCATGTAGTAGCATGTTCTGTATGAGATTTGTGGGGATTTTTTTTTTTTTTTTTAGGAATAGATTGGCTCTAGTAGGTTTTTTTGTTTTTGTTTTTGTTTTTTAAATAGACTGGCTCTAGTTATAGGAAAACCTTTTCTGGAAGACTGTATTTTTCTTGAAAACACTTTAATGACCACTTATTTCCCCATGTAAATATACACTATTGTAATTTATTTTACAGTTCCTGTAGCGTTGGATGTTTAGGTTGTTTTCCCAAACCTTGTATTGGAAAAATTCCTGACCTTAGGAGAAGCTGTAAGAACAATACAGTTAACACTCCCATCTAGCATGTAGATTCACCAGTTAACTTTGCCACCCTGCAGGCCCTTGAATAATGTTGTTTCATTCTAACGTTGCTGAGACGCCACAGGAACCTAACCCTTGTCTGTATCAGCCTGTGGTAAAACTGGCCTCGTTATCTGTCGTTTCACCAAAAGTTGCAGAACCTATAAAGGCATTAAGTGAGGACTTACTATATTTGCTTTTATCTCTCCGCCACCCCATTCATCCTCCTGTGTGATACAGTTATCACACTGGAAAGCGAACTGGAAGTCTGAACCCAAGGGGCGCCTCCCCCCTGACCTGAACTTTATCAGGCGGGCAGCTACCCCCAGGCAAAGTGAAGGGCAAAGGGAGGCTCTTCTTTAACAACCCTGGGTAAACTCATTAAGGAGCATTAGGAAAGCTGGGGTGATGTTAGGACCCCGCCAAAAAGCCCTATGCAGTCAGGTGTTTTGGGTGCTCACGTAGTCAGTCTCTAGGCTGCCTCAGTCTCAGGCATGACCGCCAGACACCCGAGGGAAGCCCCCAGCGAGAAAGAAGGAAACTAAGATAAATAAATGGCCCGAAAATGACCCCAGAGGAAACAAACAATAGAGGAATGCTTTAAAATGTAACGTGAGAAACAAATCATCTTCTACACCTCCTCACGGACACCTTAGGGCGGGTGTCATTTTCCAAAGATGGCCATGACGATGCTTTTCTATGATGGCCTTTGCCAGCCCTCCATGGAGAGGGGGAGCCTGACCCCCTTCCCCTGGACTCTGGGCAGGCTGTGGCTGCTTTGACCTGTTGAGTACGGCAGAAGGGGGCTAGCCGTGTGACTTCCGAGGCTGGCTCATAAAAGGTCCTATAGCTCCTACCTTGTTTACTGAACCCATACAAGATTCCAGCTAGCCCAAGGCCGCCATGCTGTGAGGAAGCCCACGGTCAGGCCACCCAGTGGCTCTCCGGTAGGCAGTGCTCGTAGGGTCAGACTTGTGAGTAGGAAGCCTTCAGATATTTCCAGCCCCTCCATCACCCCCACCCATGATCTAGCCACTTCCCCAGTGTTTGAGCTTTCCCAGGTGAGGTCCCAGATAAGCCATCCCTCCTGTGTTCTGTCTGAATCCCCGACCCACAGCATCTGTGAGCATAATAAAATTAGACATTGGGCCCAAAGAAGTAGTGTAACCTCTGGGTGCTGTTGGGGCCTTGAATGTGATGGGGAGTGAGGGGTGTGGGAAACACCCAGTCTTTGGCTCTGAAGTTGCTGGCTCGCCATTAGTAATAATGTTAGCAATAACACTGCTAGTAATAATAACAAGGTCTGGTCTGGAGTCGAGGGCAGCCTCAAGTTTGGTAGACTCCAAATCTGCTACCTGTTTTGATCTCTTTTGAAATTCAGGAATAACTTTTCCCAAACAAAGGAAAACTGTTGAACTTCTCAGGCAGTGAAATAATATTTCTGGACATGGAGTAAAACAAACATTTAAAAAGTATAAATGAAGCTAAAACAATATAAGGGATTCTTTTTAAGGATATGTACAATCATTGGATAGCTCTCCATTCACACTTCATGTTTCTCTGAAGGACTATTCAATTACTCATTGTTTAGCCGTGGTAAGTCCAAGAATTAACTACTTATGATTCCAAAATTCACTGTTTTCAAAAGACGGAAATCTTACAACTGGAGAGAAATCGAAGAGCTGCCCTTAAAATACTACTTTCTCAGTTATAGTTTATCCACTTTAACATGATTAATGGTAAAAATACCTTGGAAATGCAGACATTTAATTGACAGTATTTAGAAAAAGCAACATCATCTGAATGAGCTGATCATTCTGTTGGGCTTTGGTGCCTTGCTAGTAAATTTCCCGTTTCTTGCTCTCCTTTCCTCCCTGATCCCATTGCTCCTACTCCCAAACCATCCCCCATCAGGTATTAAAACTGGAAGATGTGGAGCCTTCAAGTAATCCAGACAGGAACTGCACGTGGCTCTGAAGTTTCCCAGCCCCCTGCTTTAATTATGAGATAAAGCATAAGGTCACCTCGTTAACTGAAGAAATAATTGTTTTTTCTGCTTCCTGTAAACTAGTCGAAAAGAGGATTAAAGATTCACCAGAAATACAGGCCACTGTGGAAACCAGGTATAAAGAATCATAAACCTGAACTGTTCTTGTTGCTCTCAGAAAGCCAGTCAAGTGCTCCTTTCTTATGGTGGCCACCACCGAGAGGGCTCCCTGGGTTAAATCGAAAGTCATTGGTGTTTCTACGTCTAACTCATTCTGTATTTTGGTGAATGGAAAGCTGTTTGGAACCTTTCTAGGCAAAGCAAATCATACCTTTTGCAAATGCAGTCTTTTCAATGAAAGGGCAGAGTATGGAAAGCAAGCAGAAAGCTGAGGAGAGTGGAAGGGTCAGCCAATGAGGAAGACCTGGAGAAATGCACGTGAGCGTGTGAAAGCCGGTGACCACTGTGTTCGCTGAAGTCACACTGCCACGTCCTTCACCCTCTCCTTTGTCATCTTCTGAACTGCTACTAGGGAATAACTTAATTGGCAAATTTGAGTAAGATGAAGTATTTGGAGAAATGCAGAATAAAACTAGAAAATCAAAATTAAGGAATGTAGAAAAGCTGCAGAATTCAAACCCAGCCCAGCTGGGCGTGGCTCAGTGGTTGAGCGTCGACCTAGGATCCAGGTGATCGGGGTTCGATTCCCGGTCAGGGCACATGCCCGGGTTGAGGGCTCCATCTCCAGTCAGGGGCGTGCAGGAGGCAGCCGGTCAATGACTCTCATCATTGATGTTTCTCTCTCTCCCTCTCCTTTGCTCTCTCTGAAATCAATAAAGATTTTTTTTTTTTTTTAAAAAAGAATTCAAACCCAAGTCTACCTCCAGCACTTGATCTTGGTTTTACTTTCCTGTGGGACCGCCGCCTTGTATCTGAATTCTGATGTCCAAAAAACACTTAAAAAAATTGAAGTTCTTTTTTCATAACTTTGGTGACAAAACTCATTGCATGGCAAAACCTTGACTCAACCTGACTTGAGATCATGGGGTCACGGTCTTTGGCCTTTGTCCTGCTCAGTATAAATATGTATAGATCTCACTGCAGATACGTTATATGTGTATAATAGACCATATTACACATGGATCTACGCACTCCTTTTTACCTTCCTAAAATCTGGAAACCTTTAAATTCGGAAACCAACTTGCCCTGTGGGTTTCCAGAACAGATGTGGACCTGACCTCCCCTTGCCACCTGGTGCCTGTCAGCCTGCACTGTCACTTCCCATCGCCCTCCTTCTTCACCCTACCTACGTGCTCTAATTTGCTGCTCCGAATATGTTGTGGAAGGGAGAGGGGGAGGGGGGGAGAGAGAGACATTGATATGAGAGAGAAACATCGATCAGTTACCTCCCACACATACCCCGACTGGGGATGGAACCCCCAACATAGGTATGTGCCCTGATCGGGAATCGAACTTGCAGGCTTTCGGTGCACAGGACAACACTCCAATCACCCGAGCCATGCGGTGAGGCTGGAGCACGTTTCTGTCTTCAGAGCTTATATTCTTTCTATCAGGTCCTCCATCCCCCAACCACCATTGAGTTTACAGCAGGGCTGGGGGATTTGGGGCAGACCCCTTTGTCATGGAACTACTCAGGTCACGTGGCAGCCAGGGAAGGGGCTCAGGTTTCCTCTTTCAGGGTGCGTGGACCTTTTCTCTCCCTGTGTCCTAGTTATGTAAATTTGATGCACAACCAGCTCAGAGTCCCTGACCTGTCTTTATTTATTTATTTTTTTGTTAATCTTCACCCGAGGATACTTTTTTCATTGATTTTTAGAGAGAGGAGAGAGGGAGGAAGGGAGGGGAGGAGGGAGGCGGGGGGGAGGGAGGGAGGGAGAGAGAGAGAGAGAGAGAGAGAGAGACACTGATGTGAGAGACACATCGACTGGTTGCCTCCTGAACATGCCCTGACCTGGCCGGGGATGAAACCTGCAACCCAGCTACGTGCCCTTGCCTGGGAATTGAACCCGTGGCCCTTTAGTGTGCAGGCTGACGCTTTAGCCGCTGAGCGACCCCGGCCAGGGCGTGACCTCGGTCTTTAGAGTCAACACAGTGTCCTGCCCTCTCAGACATGCCTTGGTGAATCACTCTGCTTCTGAGAGCACCTGTGACCTGGTTTCCTTGACACATCCCAAGTCCTATGTCTCAGTCAGAGATGGGGTCTGTGACTCCTTCCCTGAGTGGCAGAGTGGTCCCTAAAGAAACGCAGCACATAGCAGGTGAATATTTGTGGAATGAATGGATCTGTTGCCTTCTGGAACCCCCTCTGAACAGGAGTCGATTTATACGTTCTCTTACTTTTGTACTTGGCAGTTTTCCCACAGTGTTTATGGGAAAACAAATTCCGATGATATCTCAGGTCACTTTTAGATTGCCACCGGCAACACTAGGGACGGATTTGTGTTAAGGAAAAAAACTGCTTCCAAGGTGGCCTCTGGGAATAAATGTTCTTTTGCTATCCTGATTAAATTATTTTCTTAAATTTGCTACTTCAGAGGATAAAAATTTAACTAGAGGTTGCAGGATTACTTAATTTTCTCTTCCCTACCAGTAACTGCTGCCATGGGAGCATTTATTGTTCCATCTGTCAGATCGTCAATTTTTCAATGTATCCGTTTTTCATCTCTGGATAGGGAGAGACAATGCGTGTGAGAAAACGTCCTACATGTTTCTGCGGAAGGAGCTTCCCGTGCGCCTGGCCAACACCATGAGAGAAGTTAACCTTCTGCCGGATAATTTGCTGAACCGGCCTTCGGTGGGACTGGTCCAGAGTTGGTAAGTAAATGACGTGGCTTCGTGGGTCTTCCCGCGACGCTCTGAACCTGCGGCCTTGGCACCATCCTCCCCGAAAGCGCGCAGCGCCCGTGCGGGAACCAGTCACTCGGGGTAGCCGGGTTTGCCAGGCAATTAGGCTTTTCTTAACTGACATTTTAAAGTTGTCCTAATGAAAATACTTCTAAGCTGTACGAGACACTTTCCTGACCTTTCAAATTTTATTTTTCTGCTTGTAAATGTGATGGCTCATTTTAAAAACCAGAAAGTACGGAAGAGTAGAGGAGCAGCAGTGCGGTGACCATGCGCGCAGGTCTGCAGTCCTCTAGATGGGGGTGCTGCTTCGATAGAGTCGCAGCCAGGCTCCTTTTGTTTTCCTTTCCTTTTTTTTTTAGAAAAATTTCTTTTTTTAAAATTTTAATATGTTTTTATCGATTTCAAAGAGAGGGGGAGATAGAGAAGCATCAGTGATGAGAGAGTCATTGATGGGCTGCCTCCTGCATGCCCCCTACTGGGGATCGAGCCCAAAACCTGGGCATGTGCCCTGCCCTCGAGTCAAACCACGATCTCCTGGTTCATGGGTTGATGCTCAACCACTGAGCAACACCAGCCAGCTTGTTTTCCTTTTAAAGAAGTTCCTTGAAGGCAGTACTTCTTTTATTTTTATTTTTTATTTATTTTTTTTAATTTTTTTTTTTTTAGTTTTATTTTTGTTTAAAATATTACAGATGCCCCTTTTTCTCCCCAATCACCCGCTCCATCCCATCCCCTCCCCCTCCCCAGTCCCTCTCCCCACCATTGTCCGTGTCCTTGGGTTGTGCATATCTGCATATAAATTCTTTGGTTACTCTCTCCCCCTCCACCCACCCGCCCTCCTCCATCCCTCTGACATTCCTCAGTCTGATCTATGCTTCCATGTCATTGTATCTATTCTGTTCATCAGTTTATTAAGTTCTTTAGATTCCACATATAAGCGAGATCATGTGATGTTTGTCTTTCGCTGCCTGGCTTATTTCACTCAGCATAATATTCTCCAGATCCCTCCATGCTGTCCTAGAGGGTAGGAGATCCTTCTTTACAGCTGCGTAGTATTCCACGGTGTAAATGTCCTCAGGTTTTTACCCACTCATCTACTGGTGGGCACTTGGGCTGTTTCCAGATCTTAGCTACTGTAAACTGTGCTGCTGTGAACATCGGGGTACATATATTCTTCCTGATTAATGTTTTAGGATTCTTAGGATACATTCCTAGGAGTGGAATCACTGGGTCAAATGGCAGCTCCATTTCTAATTTTTTGAGGAACCTCCATACTGTTTCCATAGTGGCTGCCCCAGTCTGCATTCCCACCAGCAGTGCACTAGGGTCCCCTTTCTCCACACCCTCGCCAGCACATGTCATTTGCTGATTTGTTGATGGAGCCATTCTGACAGGTGTGGGTGACACCTCATTGTGGTTTTAATTTGCATCTCTGATGATTAGCGAAGTTGAGCATTTTCTCATGTGTCTCTTGGCCATCTGTATGTCCTCTTTGGAGAAGTGTCTATTTAAGTTCTTTGCCCATTTCTTAATTGGGCTGTTTATTTTCCTTTTGCTGAGTACTATGGGCTCTTTGTACACTTTGGAAATTAGCCCCTTATCAGATTCATCCTTGGCAAATATGTTTTCCCATACCGTGGCATTCCTTTGTATTTTGAGGCTGTTTTCTTTTGCTGTGCAGAAGCTTTTTAGTTTGATGTAGTCCCATATGTTTATTTTTTCCTTTGTTTCTCTTGCCCTAGGAGATGTATCAGTGAAAAGTCCACTACGTGGGATGTCTGTGACTTTACTGCCTATGTTTTCTTCCAGGATTTTTATGGTTTCGTGACTTACATTTAAGTCTTTTTTCCATTTTGAGTTTATTTTTGTGTATGGTGGTCAAGTTTCATTCTTTTGCATGTATCTGTCCAATTTTCCCAGCACCACTTATTGAAGAGACTGTCTTTACTCCATTGGATACTCTTGGAAGGCAGTATCTTTTAGAGCAACTTAAGTCATTTATAGGGACCTCAGATTGGAAAAGTATCAGTACCTGCTATGCTGCATTTGCCCTGTGAGAAGTATGAAAAATCTTAGCAAGTATAACTTAAAGTTCAATCAGGTACAGCTCTGATGCATAAAGCATGTGTTATTTAACTGAGGAAGTTGAATTTGTGAGTCAACTATCTACTAGGTAAGCAGGCTGAGGTTGGTGAGTGATAGGATGTAGGAGAGTTGGTGTACTTTTAGGAAGGGATTTGCATATATTCAAGATCATTTGCAGGCCTCCTCTGGGTTAGAAAAGCAAGGTAGAAGTCACCACAGAGAAAGCTGGAGGAGTTTGGGAGGCCAGATGCAAAGAGTGCTCTCAAGGTGGGATAGAGGACGTGCTGTGGGAGCCTGGAGGCCGGACCAGTGCCACCTGTGGTTTCGCACTGCCCCTTGACGGGTGGCTGGAAATGACAGGGAGAAGGAGAGCATTTTAGGGGAAGGGAATGATGTGGACAGATATAAGGAGCATGGGACTATTAATTAATTTGCATTTAGAGGCTCACGGGAGGCCAGGCTACTGAGAGAATGGCCATTCAATAGTCATTCCTCAGTATACAGGGCTGGGCAAAAGTCGGTTTACAGTTGTTCCTATAATACAATAATTACTACATAAAAATACAGAAATAAATTCTGTTTCATGTACTCACAACCATAAACTTACTTTTGCCCACCCCAGTATTAATTATAATAAATTCCTAGGGCTGAGAATGAATCGTCTGAGAAACACTCTGTTGGGTAGTCTGAGAGATACAGTGTCTAATCCCTGTCCCAGGCAGACAGTAGCTCCTCACTGTGGAGGCACAGGGGCCCTGGAACCCAGAGGAGATGGTGACCATGGCTTTGAGCTCACAGTCAGGTGCTTTCTACCCTAAATGCATAGCTTGTTTCAGAAAGAGCAACAAGTTTGCACAAGACTTCTTCAGCACTACTGGGGGCTACTTTGGTGGGGGTTCTACGCAGGCTAGATGACTTCCAAGTCCGCTGGTCCGGGTGGCAGTGACAGTCAAGCCTTTACTATCACTTATGTAAAAGTTACTTCAGGGACCTCAAAGTGAGCTGCTGGCAAAGCATAGGCTCAAATTACGGTGCCAACTCTTTTTGTGTCTCCTCACCATTCCCCGTCCATGGCCATTCCAAACACACACACACACACACACCATTTCCCCCTTTTCTTAAACATCCAATTTTGAAATAATTTCAGACTTAAAGGGTTTGCAAGACCAGTAGCAAGAATTCCCATTATGAACCTTCATAGACATTCACTAACTATTAACATTTGCCATCATTTGTCCTACTGTTCTCATTCATATTCTCTCTCTCTGTGTGTAGATATATATGGTATACCACACACACACACACGGTACGCACACATATATATATATATAATACACACACGTTATTTTTCCCCCTGAACCATTGCATTAATGGTAGACATCATGCCTCTTTACCCCCAAATAATTTAGTAGGTATCTACTTAGAACAACTCTTAGAAAACCACAGTGTGATGGTGAAATTTGGGACTTTAACATTGATCCAGTAATATTTTTCTAATATGTAGAACTTGTTCTCATTTCATTAATTGCCCTAATAGTGTTCTTTTTTTTTTTTCTTCTTTTTTTTTTTTTTTTTGTAGAACACCCTCCCCCCCACCCAGTTTAGGATCCATTGCAGGATCATGCATTGTGTTTAGTTGTCATTTCTTTTCCCTCTTAAAAGGGGCCCTGTAGGGTGGTTTGACCTGATGATTTTACCAATATCTAATCCATAGCCTTATCTGCCCAGAGACTTTTAAAAAAATACCCCTGGAAATGAACATACTTTAGTATTATGCATTGTCACAAGGCTGATTAATAAAACGTCATTTCTGTCTATTTATGTGCTTAGCAGTCATTTTTAGTTGCTTAAGTAGCCTCATCCTCTATCAGAGCTGGCTGGTAGGATTAGTGTAATTAATTGTTGGAAATAATTAGAATAAGAGATAATTTTTTCAGGACATGTTAAGACCCAAAGCAAAGATCACACACCTCAGAGTAATTGAAATCTCTGCATCCCCACCGGATCCAGCAGGTCCTGTGTGTATGTAGCTGCTGCAGTAATGTGCCTCTCCGAATCCCATTTTTCTCTGTTCTCTAGATCTTTATGTTGGACACATTATGTCTTATACTGACCCTGATTGAAATATGGAGCTATTCTTAATCCTGAAGCTGTTTTTGAGGGCTCAAGGGAGTTTAACTTTGAGAAGGAACCTTCTTTATTTCTAGTTTCTGAGTTCTTAGCGCACACTTCATTGTCAAACACGTGCTTCTTACAATTTATATGCCCTTTTTTGGGTAATCAAACTATAGACTTGGTGTGCCAGTTGGATATGTTTGTAAGTAGGAGAAAATCCAACCAAACCTGACTTAATTAATTAGCTTGTGTAACTGTAAGATCCAGCCATAGGATGAGATTGTGGTGTTGCTTTCAGAGATGCATAAGCTTATCAAGGCCCTGCTTTCCGTGGTGGCTTCATTTGCAGGCTGGATTTCCTCCTGGTGACAGAATAGCTGCAGCAGTGCCAGGCTTCACATCCACATAGCAAACTGTACAAAAGCAGAGCAAGTTGATTTCTCTTCCAGAGACCTCTAGCAAGCCCTTCTTATTTTACTGGTCGGAATTTTGACAGTGTGCCCACTCCTGAGCCAATCCCAGTGTCCGGGGATATGTGATGCGGTAACAGGCTTAGACTTGGACTATCAGACTAGTTAGGAATCTACGACAAGAGAAATAGTATTACCCAGAGAAGAGTAGAGCCACCCAGGAGATTTGCATGACATTGGCTTCTCCTGAAGCGCTTGGGCTGCGTGGAGGGAGGGGAGGAGATGTTATCTGAGTGCAAATTTGAGATACTCTAAGGAAGAGGGAAAGGAGAAATGGGCATCGGGTAGACCGATAACACAGTAACTCTTCTTTTTCAGGTATATGCAGAGCTTCCTTGAACTTTTGGAGTATGAAAATAAGAGCCCTGAGGATCCAAAGGTCTTAGATAAGTAAGTAAGGTACCAAACTCACCTGAAAGTAACAAATTCTAGGTAAAAATGGTTTGGAGAAATGGAGCTCATGTCAGTAAGAACCAAGAAGTATAATTTGGACGAAAACATTAGGTTTCTTAATGGGTAACGACTCAACATTGCCTTTTTTCCCCCAAATTGAGTTAAAAATTTAACATAGTACAAAAGGAATAATAGCATTTAAATTATGGTTCATGATCTAATTCTTTTAAGAATTTTTATTCAATTTATTGGGGTGACATCGTTGAATAAAATCACATAGGCTTCGAGTATTTAATTCTGTAATACAGCATCAGCACAGTGCATTGAGTGCCCACCACCCAAAGTCAAGGCTCCTTCCCTCACCGTATATTTGACCCCTTTACTCTTTACTACCCCCCCTTCCCTCTGGCAACCACCACACTGTGGTCTGTGTCTGAGTTTTTGCTCATTTGTCTGTCTTGTTTGTTTATTTGTTGTTTTCAGTTTTATATCCCACATATGAGTGGAAACATATGGTTCTTGACTTTTTCCATCTGATTTATTTCGCTTAGCATGATATGATCTAATTCTTTTTTGCTTACGGGGAACTGGCGCGGGCCCTCGCTCTAGATGTGCGGCGAATGTTCCACCTAGTGGTCGCTTTAAGAATGCAGTGGGCTCTGTGTGTGCACGAACCTATCTATCTACTCAGTCCTTTGCAGTATTTTTTAAACACTGATTTATTTCGACGCACAAATCCTTTACTTTTACAGCTTAAAATAACCCAGATACAAATTTCATACAGTTAACTAACTAGGCTGTTTGTGACAGTGATGAAATTTTTTATCTTTTTATTGCATTATGACACATCTTAAGATTAGTAATCCTGACCACTGATGAAGTTCTCGCATTACATATTGTTACCTTCAGTCTGAGTTGGTGACATTATACAAAGACATTTATTTAATATAGTAATTGCATCATTCATTGGGATGTGCTTTACATTAAAGTGACTACTTCCTGGTTATAGTAATTAACTACCACAGGCAGTTCGAAGTTTCGCGTGATGAATTAGATTCACGGACTTGTAGTCTGTATTACATATGGATTAAGTGGTTTAGTAATACGTGATGCAAAAGAGATGTTTGAAATTAACCCACTAAAAGCATTTAAAACATTTTGTGTGACACTGAAGCTTATCTTAATGCTCTAATTATCTTTTGCAAAAATACTTTTACATATGTAAATATTTTTACACATTGACGGTCTAACCCCTGTCATCCCCACCCCTGGGCCCAGCAGTCCTCCTGCAGTTGGCTCTTCTTTACAAATCAGCCCTACAGTCTTCTAAGTCTGCTCCTCCTGCTTGCCCTTCTGTGGTCATTTAGCCACTTGAGGAAGGACCAGCGAAGAGCCGAAATCTTTTCCTCTAATATCAGGACCAAGACAAGGATGTCCCCCCTTGCCACTCCTATTCAACATAAGTACTGGAAGTCCTTCATTTATTTCTCTCTTGCCTTCTGACTGATTGGTGAGAGCTCTCCGAGTTCTTGATTGGCCCAGCACCCATTTCTTCCACTGTACCAATAAGCTATTACACAATCTTTTCAGTCCTGTACAGTTTAAAAATTTTTCCAATGCGATATTACATTTGAACTCAGAAAAACAATAATGGTTTTATTTTAGAGAAGCAGAAACGAGTGTGATTTTTATATGACAGCCTCAATTCTTTTGCTGCTATTATGCACGAAGGCTGCTAAATTCTCATGCTGATGGGAGAGATTTCTGGTTTTCATTTTCAATTAGCCAGAAAATACAAACCCTGGCTCTGAGTGTGGCTTTTTCCCCCAAGAGAAATGAAGTATCCTTTTCACATTCCTTTTGTCGTGTTTCATATACACATGAGTGAATGCATATGGCAAGCCTGTTGTGCTGAGGAGTTTCTTTCTAAGTAGAAACCTGGTGCACATAATTATGAGACTGAACACCCTACATATAGGTAGGTGTTCCATTAAAAGAACTAGACAAACAGCAGTTATATAAAACCTTAGCTCGAGGACTTTGACCCAGCCCTCTCAATTCACAGATAAGGAAACTGAGGTCACAGGCATGAGGTGACTTGCCCAAGACCATAACATCAGTTAGCAGAGCTGGATCTGGAGATCACATTTCCTTTCCCACAGGACGTTGTTCTTGACCGTGCACCATGCTGCTAGAACTGCTGGTTCGAGCCATGAGTAGCTAGGCCAGGTTTAGTTATAAATTAAAATGTAAAGGGAAAAAGCCCTTGACCTATTTTATTCTTCGCTGGGTGTTTTGTGTAATGAATCTGTGAAGTGTGGAAGGGAGGCATTGGGTTAGAGCCCCAGATGCAGTGTTTTCCTTACTATCAGCTCTTGCTGTCATTCGAGGCTTTGAAATTAAATGAATCCAATCCAGAAACTTTGTTTTCTCAGAAGTCATTAGTGAGTAAGTGTTTGGCTGATATCCTAAAAATTAAGACTGGCCTCTCTCTAGCTTCAAACTTTAGGATATAGATTCGTGGAATTATGTGATCTTAAATTTCTGCTGTGTGGTTCCCAGAGTCCCGTCTCGGTTTCTGGAACAGGTTGTCAGTCCGATGCGATTTATGGCGTGGGCCTGCTTTGGAAACTGCCAAGTGCTGGATCCAGTGTGCATAAGATCATGGTGATAATAGCTCGCACTCAGTGAGATTCGGAAACGCGCCCGGGCTCACGCAGCCGGTTAGGATAGTTGGATTTTAGAGGCCTGGGGCTCATGGTGAAGGAAGGAGTGAAAGTGAGTCATTTTACTCCTGGTAGTGGCCTTTTTCGTTCAGTGAGAGGTTAGATAGCAGTCACGGGCAGGGAACTCATTTAAGTAAGGTGAACGTAGCTTAGAGGACAAGCACATTTATGTAATATTAAAGTTTGGAAGAGCCCAGAAGGCTGGGGGAGTAGTCTGAGAATTGAACCATGAAAGCAAGTCTCCTCCCTTCAGGTAAGTTGAGACATTTCTCTACTATAATGAATTGTTTCACTTGAGTGCTATTTAATTTATAAATATGTTAGAAGGAGCATTATGTAAAGGACAAATTGTCCATCATGAAATTTCTGGTAAATAATTATGACCTCCTAATTTCAGAGTTGATCTTTGCTGTGTGTATGCATTTGTTACAGATGTATTTCATCTCTGGGAAAAATAAGGCTGTTCAGATAAGTAAAAAGAAAGTCACTCCACATTTCCATTGCCAGGGGACAACCACTGTTAACATTTTCCTTCCATCCCTACTTTTAACTAGGCTGCATATATATGTAATATTTTTTACAAAAACAACAGATCTGCACCATCATTCAGTTTCACAATGGTCGGCCTACAGATAAGTCATGGGATTTGAACTCCTATCTTTGGGGTTTAGAATGGTTTGTAGTTTTTTTACAACTACGAACAGTGCTCTGAAGACCAGCTCTTAAATACAGCTGTTGCACTGTTTTAATTTGTTTTTCTTTTATTATTTGTGAAGGTGAAGTTTTTGGCATTTGCATTTCCTCCGGTAAATTTCCCTTTGACACCAGATCCCTTGGCTAGTTTTCCATTAAGGGGCTCATCTCTTTCGTTATTAAGGATAGTAACTCTTGTAAATAGACTCTTCCCAGTTTCTCCCTTTGTTTTAAAAAAAAGTGTTTTTATTGATTTTAGAAAGAGGGGAAGGGAGAGGGGTAGAGATGGAAACATCGGTGAGAGGAAAGACACAGATTGGCTGCCCCCTGCACCCCCCCCCAGGATTAAACCCGCAGCCCGGGCATGTGCCCTGACCGGGAATCGAACCAGCGACCTCTTGGTTCATGGGTCAGCGCTCAACCACTGAGCCACACCAGCTGGCCCCTTTGTAATTTTTGACAGAACTGCTGCAATTCTACCTCGTCGTATAATTTGTTTCTTCGTGTTTTCTGCTTCTAGTTGTTAAGCTTAGAACAGCCTTCTTTCCTCCAAGGTTAGATACTTACCTGATTTTCTTTTATCTTCTCTGTGACTTTGCCCTTTTGTATTTAAACCTCTTAACCCACTTTTTGGCTTAAGGCTTGAACTTGGGTTGTGACAATTGTTAGCCAGCTATCCCAAGCAGTCTGATTGCTTGCCTACTGACTTTATCGATATGCTCAATTTTTATACAGGCAGACTCATTCACCCTTGGTCCTGGTTCCAAGCTTTTTATTTTGGTTCCACTGATTGGTCTTTCTCTTCCACCCTTAATGTATTTTCCCTCTGCATCCCTGCAGTTAGTACACCATAATACTTGAATAGGTTTGTTTTAACTGCCTTTATTCTATCTACATTTCATCACTATATTTTATTGCTGTGAGAAATATATTTCAAAATTTTCTCTTCAAAAGTTTGACATTATTTATGCATGGAAACTATTACTTTGAGACCCCATAATAAATCCTTGCAAAGTTTTTTTTGGATTGTCCTCCTGTTGTCAGAAGAAATAATAGGCTTTGCAGTTATTTATTCAGCAAGTATTTATAGAACCTGCATTATATGTAAACATTTATCCAGAAAGTCAGTGGATTCTTTTAAAAGGTATTTGAGCATTTTTTTCTTTACTGGGATCGTTTACTTATTGTGTCTCTAAAAGAAGAATTTCTGTAGAAAGTTTCAAGCAAAAACTCGGGTAATACTTTAGTTTCCCGTGAGTTCTTCCTTGTAGCCTGTATTGATTATGATGTCTCTGCCTATAAAAATGCCAGAAGGTAAGTAGCCCGAAGACGGAGCTGGGAAGGTTATGCATCAGCCATGAGATATAAGGACTGACCACTTTTGTTTCCCTCCCACACAGCTTTCTACAAGTTCTGGTTAAAGTCCGAAATAGACACAATGATGTGGTTCCTACAATGGCACAAGGAGTGATTGAATACAAGGAGAAGTTTGGGTTCGATCCGTTCATTAGCAGTAACATCCAGTATTTTCTGGACCGCTTCTATACCAACCGCATCTCCTTCCGAATGCTTATTAACCAGCACAGTAAGTTGGGGTTTGGGTCCAGGTTTGAACTGGTAACCAGAATGATTTTTCCCAAATGTTTTCCTGTTATGGATCTGCATTTTTTAAAAACTGACTTATGTTTTTATTTATTTATTATTATTATTATTATTATTATTATTATTATTTAATTCTCAGCCGAGGATATTTTTTCCATTGCTTTTTAGAGTAGAAGGGAGAGAGAGAGAAACATTGATGGGAGAGAGACACATTGATTGGTTGCCTCCTACACGGGCCCCTACTGGGGCCAGGGGTCGAGCTTGCAACCAAGGCCGAATCGAACCCGGGACCCACTGAACCAAACCGGCTAGGGCGGATCTGCATTTTTGTCTGTAGAAATTTCATTCCTAGTTGAGTTTTTTCTAAGTCAATCCTATCTATTAAAAAGCTGTTCATTCATATTCTTTGTTCACAGAAGTCATTGAAAGGCTTTCTGATGCTCCTCTGAGACGGGGCACTGCCTGCCGTTTAAGCCTCTGCTGTTCCATCCCTGGTGGGGGCGAAGGTCCAGCTTTAATGGCAGCCGCAGCCACCTCCGAACACTTTCATATGTCTCTCAGAGAATGTTCTAGTCTTTATCCAGGATGTTAGGTGGTTTCCCTTTTGGTTTTAAAAACATTGATCCTGGGAATATTGAATTGGCACGTTGACAATATGAGCAATTGATCTTTTAGGTCACAGTGATCAGTGAAATCATGTTAAGCGAATTGCCCAACCATAATCTTGCCTTGAGAGTTTTAGTCCACTCTCCAGGCTGATAAGCAGATAAGAAAAAAAAACAGTAACTAAAATTCTCTCCACAAAAAAATATTTTGGGCTTGTTTTCAGCTTTGTCTCTTTGCCCGATTTCATAATTCTTATGAAAAAGCATCCACACGTCTAGAGTCTAAATCATCCTCTGTGCTGAATCAGAAAGTGGGCAGTGTATCTTTATTTTACTAATTTTATTTATTTAGATAAATGAATGTTGCGTAACTATTAAATGTGGGCTGGACCCCCTGGCAGCTGGACAAGGAGACACCCGATTGGCAGTGTTGCTCTAACATCAACAGACGCAAAGCAGACTCATGGTCCTTGGTTCATCCTAGCTCGATGCCTGTGTTGGTGGCCAGCTGTTTCATGCCTGGGGCACATAAAAAAATAAATGTGGGTTGGGTCTAAATGTATAGCTTTTAAAAATAGAGATGTGTGCTGTATACCTGAAACTAATATAATATTGAATGTCAACTGTAATAGAATAAAATCACATTAGTTACAAGGAAAACATATAACTCTTCAAAACAATAACCAGAGCATATCATCCCAGTGATATCACAATACAGGTAATTCTTTTATTCAAAAAAGAAGTGTATGACAATTTACAGGAAAAATAAAGGGGAAAAAAGAACCTAAATACTGTTTAACTAAACTACTTAAATAACTGCAATTTCTTTCTGACCTAAATATGTGTGTCTGTGTATATGTGTGCATGTTTTTAGGTCATGGACTAAGCTTGTCACTTCTGCTTTTCTTTCACTTAACCAGTTAATGCAACAATTAATAAATAGTAATACAAGAATGAACTGTGTTTCACGTACTCACAACTATAAATCTGCCTCTGTCCCACCCTGTATTCTGTTACTTTAAGCCACTGTGGATGCTAAAATGATTCTTACGGATACAAGAATCCTTTATTTTCCTCTGCTTGGCCGTCCCAGCCTGCTTTGTTTATCATCTCTCCCTTCCCTTTTGTGTTTGTTTAGCACTTCTGTTTGGTGGTGACACTAATCCTGCTCATCCTAAACACATCGGAAGTATCGATCCCACCTGCAATGTGGCTGACGTCGTGAAAGGTAAGGAGACCACTGTAATGTTAGCGATTGTAGCTCAGATAGGATTGTGGTGCAATCAAGGCAGCTTGGAGACAGGGCTCTATTGCTAAGTTGTTTGCAGGCCACTCTGGGCCCAAGCTACTTAACCCAAATATGAAATGTTCTTTCCAGGCAGTTCAGGAAAAGATGCATAATTCGTAAAGCTCGAAATAGCAGTTTCTACTTCATGGACTAGGGTTTTACTTGTAGTTCTGTCTTAAACCATAAACATTTGTCAGCTTAAGTAAGATTCTAAAGTTTGATCGCCACCGTTATCTGAAAATATCAGAGGATGCAAATCCTTTTTAGAAAATTTGGCTGAATTCACGTGTTTGTAAAATGTGAGCATCTTTCTGATGTGCACCCAGGCTTTAGAACCTACGTCGCATGTGGGTTTCAAGGGGTCGCTGGACTTTGAGCTAGACACTGTCCCGGTAGCCTTGGGGTAGAACAGAGCCCTACAGCCCTAAGTCCCTCGTCCCCGGGCAGAGGAATGGCAGTTTCCTTGCTCTTCATTTAAGGTAGATGCTGGCTTCAGGAAGCCTTCCTGGTTGCAAGTGATCCACCAGGTTCCTGGGCCTCTTCTTCAGTTGTCTTCAGCAGAACGGTGACTGTGCAGCCTCAGATCCTCAAACTGTCCTTTCCCAAGATTATATCTCCTATTGTGGCCCTCCTCTTCCTCCTCTAAACACACACAAGTTTTCATGACCACAACTCTCCCAGTCTTCGTTAAGGATCTCTGTAGCTCTTACTTTTTCTGAACTGTGTAGCTAAGTCAGTGGGGTGTGTGCAGCTTCTGCGCTGGAGGGACAGAGCACACCTTCAGCAGCCATAGCTAAGGATAGTCTGTGCTATTGTTTACCCTGGGCATTCTTAAACCCAGGGTAAGGGAGGACGACCCAGGCCTAGGGGCCTTTGCTCAGCCTGGAATTGCCAAGCTGATCTGGCCTCTGTTTAATGAGGAAACATTTACGCAAGTTACTTCCGTTATAACATGAATAGGCCCAGCCTCAGCTCCCTAAGAATCCTATAGGTTGCTCTCTCACAAGAGAGCCCTGTGGTCGATCATGACTTCTACAGGC
This sequence comes from Miniopterus schreibersii, assembly GCF_964146895.1. Classification (NCBI taxonomy): domain Eukaryota; kingdom Metazoa; phylum Chordata; class Mammalia; order Chiroptera; family Miniopteridae; genus Miniopterus; species Miniopterus schreibersii. The sequence goes on along the minus strand of NC_138104.1, from coordinate 93,296,604 downwards.
CCCCTGTAGCAGGATTGGCCTTGCCATAGTTGTGCGTTCGTTAGACCCTAGCCCAATGGCTTTTATGAATCAGAAAGCCAGGTTCATAGTTGACTGCCTGTAAAAAAAGGCAAACATTCATAATGCAAAAGGCCATTTTTATACACTGCACGTGTGCCTTTTCTCTTGAACTGCAAGCAATTTGAGGTCAGAGTTTGTGTCTTACAATTGTTTTTTTGTTTGTTAATCCTCACAGGAGGATATTTTTTCCATTGATTTTCAGAGAGAGTGGAAGGGAGGGAGGGAGAGAGAGAGAGAAACATCGATGTGAGACACACACATCGATTGGTTGGCTCCCGCATGCCGGGCCTGGGGATGGAAGCTGCAACCCAGGTACGTACATTTGACTGGGCATCGAACCTGCGACCCTTTGGACCCCAGGCCAACGCTCTGATCACTCACTGAGCCACACCAGCCAGGGTTTATACTTGCTTTGTAACTTACATAGAATTTAGTATATGCCATCTATTTATTTATTTATTTATTTATTTATTTTTTAGTATATGCCTTTTAGATGGTCAATAAGTATTCCTTGGTTTGATAAACTTGAAACTTTTTGAAAATTTACTTCTTTAAAAACAGCTTTATTGCGATATATTTCATACACATACTATACAATTCACCCATTTAAAGTGTACAATTCAGTGGTTTTCAGAATATGCACAGAGTTGTGCAGCCAGTGCCACAATCCACTCTTAGAACATTTTCATGACCTCAAAAAGACACCCTCATACCCATTAGCAGTCACTCCCAACTACCCCTCTCCCCAGCACTAGGCAACCACTCATCTGCTTTCTGTCTCTATGGATTTGCCTGCTCTGGACATTTCACGTGAATGGAATCATACAGTATGTGGTCTTTTGTGTCTGGCTTCTTTCACTTAGCATAGTGTTTTCAAGGGTCATCCAGGTTGTTGCAGGCATTAGTACTTCATTCTTTGTTTTAGCTGAATAATATTCCATTGAATGGATAGACCACATTTTGTTCGTTCATCGGCTGACGGACAGTTGGGTTAGCTGGGTGACTTTGGACATGTTATGTGACCTCTTTGGGCCTCAGTTTCTTCATCTATAAAATGGTTCTACTGGTAATTCACCTGTATCATAGGGTTAAGTGAGTTACTATATGTAGAGCTCCTCAAGCACCCAGTCAGGGCTGTAGACAGGTTTACTAGCAGTGATCCTTGGCTATCACACAAGTCGTGGGGCTTCTCATTTATACCACTGATTATATAACAGGTTGGTGCCTTTACTTTTGTTTCTGGCATAGAGTATAAAATATTTTTAGAACTCATTTAGGACATTTATGAGGCAACTGGATATTTGACATTCAAGAAATATTGTTAATTTTTTAGGTGCGATATTGGCATTGTGGTTGTGATTTTTTAAAGGAGTAGTCCTAGCTTTGTGAGAGGTATTTTGAAATATTACTCATGATATAAAATGACATGTGGGATTTACTTTAAATTATACAGAGGGAGGGCAGTGGAAAAGATTTGGCACATGTTGAAAACTGTTGAAGCTAGTCATGGGTATATGAGGATTTTTTATTCTGTGCTGTCCTTTTTTTAAAATAATTTTTATTGATTATAAAAATTTTTATTGAGAGAGAGAAACATCAAGGATGAGAGTCATTGATCGGCTGCCTCCTGCACGCCCCCTGCTGGAGATGGAGCCCACAACCCAGGCATGTGCCCTGACCGGGAATCGAACCATCTCCTGCATCCTAGGTCGATGCTCAGCCGCTGAGCCACGGCGACCAGGCTGCGCTCTGTCCTTTTGCATGTGTTTGCAACTCTTAATAATAAAATTATAAAAATGTACTCATTTTTATCACCTTACTGTTTCTTCACAAATAAAGTCTTTCATTAATTTTTAGAGCGATTTTAACCGTGACTTGTACAGCTAGGCCAGCAACAGGGAGCTCTAGGCAGTGTTGGCCCCCCCGCAGAGCAGAGGCGTGGGAGAGGGCCAGGGGGAGCCTGCTTCCACCTGCCCCTGAAGACGAAAAGAAGCTCGTTTTGCAGCGCTTGCTGCCTGCACCGCTCTTACTGGACTTACTGCCTGGCCTTGACATGAGCTGCACTTCTGTTGGCCTCGCCACCTGGGGTGTAAAGTTAGAAGGGCCTAGAATTGCTCCTGCCCATGTTTGCGTCACTCCTCTTAGGGACAGAAATGCCGTACCAGGAACTAGCTGCAGATCATGTGCAGAGCAGTTCGGTCAGTGACTGAAAGACAGAAACTGGAAGTGTGCGTCCACAGCCTGCCTCGCAGCTTCCCGCGTCCTTTGTCCACCGGAGCCGTGATTGTGACCGTGGGCCAGGCCCCCTCGGCCCCCTTCCTGGGCTCACTCGCAGCCTGATCTCCACCCTTCCTCCTGCCCCTTTGGAGTTCTCACCCAGGGAGACCACTGGTGTTCAGTGAACAGAGTTTACTCTGTCCTCTCACTTAGTCATTTCTACCACTCATTTGGCGTAACTTGAAGTCTGGCTTCCTGGTGAGACTGTGTGCACGAGAAGTCACCCCCAGGTCCCTCTGCCACTCGGAATGCCACTTCCCCCAACACATGCGCCTACATGCACATTCCTACCCCCCACTCCCAGAGGAAGGAGGAAGGGCTGGCATGTCCCCTGCTCCCCACTGCATCTTCCAAACCATGTTTTTCATTTCTTAACATCTTCCTCCGTTAAGGTAAACAACAGTGGAGGGTGGTTTCAGATCCTGAAACGGCATAAACACCTCACGCAGCATCCACACAATCAGCTCCTCTGCCGCCCTTCGTTCCCTTCTTAAATCACACCTACTGATTCCCGCAGCACGCTCAGCACGCTCGGCTTGTATATATTTTCTAGGCTGCTGTTGTGTCCCATCTGGTGAGGTGTATGGTTACTAAGGGTCACTTATTTGTCCTCAGACCATTGCTATAAGTTACACCACCTGTCGTGACTACATAATTTATTAAAATGTGGTACAAACTGAAGAAATATGAGTATAAAAGAGAGCCTTACTTTCATTAAAATCAAGTTGAATGCTTTGGAAAGACTTGATAAAGAAGTCTCTTGCCCTAGGTGGTTCGGCTCAGGGGTTAGAGCTTCAGCCCTTGGACTGAAGGATCTCGGATTGGATTCCGGTCAAGGGCATGCACCTCGGTTGCAGGCTCGATCCCTGGCCAGGTCGGAGTGCATGTGGGAGGCAACCAATCGATGCGTCTCTCACATGGATGTTTCTTTCTCTCCCCCCCCCTCCACTCTCTCTAAAAAAATCAATGGAAAAAATATCCTTGGGTGAAGATTAAAAAAAAAGAGAAGAGCCTCTTAAAAATGTAATGAAATGACTGTGAACAAGATAGCTATGGGGTTACAGGGCAGCACTGAGTAAAAATCTTAGAAGGAGTCTGCACCCAGATTGCTACACAGTTATCTTTAAGTTCATTACACTTTAAAGAAATAGGAATTGGGATATTCATAGGTGTATGTGGTATTATTTATCTAAGACAGATGGCCTGGAACCCCAAACCCACCCATATTCAAAGAAGAGGCTTTGGCTTAATATGAAAAGATTGCCTGAGAAATAAATGGTGTATTTGCATGTGCATCTTAAGTCATGTTTATGATAGGAGTCATATTTCATGCTTTCCCCACTTTATCTAATATGTTTTTTCTAACCCTCACCCAAGGATATTTTTTTCCATTTCATTTTACAGAGAGTGGAATAGAGAGACGGGGGGGGGGGGGGAAGATTGATGTGAGAGAGACACATGGACTGGTTGCTTCCCGCACACACCCCGACCAGAGTTGGGGATGGAGCCTGCAACCCAGGAGCTTGCCCTTGGCCAGAATTGAACCTGGGACCCTTCTGTCCACGGGCCGACGCTCTAACCATGGAGCAAGACTGGCTAGGGCTTTACCCAACATTTTTGTCAATCATCCAACTCCTGTTCCCAGTTGGGTCAATGAAGGGGACTAATCCCATGTTAAAAAATAACAAAAAAGTGCTCATTGAAGAAAAGAGAAAATGTGGGAAAAGAGAGAAGAGAATAAAAATGACCTGTTTTCATAACCCGGTGAGAACATTGCTTTATACATTTGAATTCCTAGCAGATTTACAGATCAGTATAAAACTGTGAATGATGTGAGTAATCTTCATCTCTCCGAAATCCATAGTCTTTGTGTATGTCCCCATGTCCAGCACTCACGCCCATCACACACGACCTTCCTGAGTGAATTCAGTACCTCACGGTAGTAGCTTCTATTCTGCCGTCAGTATTGTTGGAGTCCTTCCTATGTCTGATCTGCTATACACATAATCTCTAGATTCAAATGATTTTTTTTCCAGCCAGGTATATATAATCTTTATTTTTCAATGGGGCCTTAAGTGAGTTACCTTTCCTGCCATGGCAAAATGGGCTGGGCCCCCTAGCAAGAAACCTGAAGGTCTCTCTCCTCCCTGTAGACTAAAGCAAATTTTAACAGTCAGCTTTCTGTCTCATTCCCCATGGGCCCTACTCTTAATTTTGTGAGCGTCCGAATACCCGAGCAGATGCTCTTTCTGGCTCAAAATAAGACTGTCAGAGGACAAACAAGGCAGAGAGCACCAGTGGTCAAAAGTCCAGAAAGTTCCTCCATTTCTTTTAGCAAAAAGGTACTGGAGTCGCCACCCCAAAAGGCCCTGGAGCAACACTCAGAAGGTCCCAGAAGGCCCAGGCCGCTCCAGCTCTTCTCTCCTGCACATGCCGTCAGGGAGAGGAAGAAACGCGCCTCAGTTTCCTTGGCTTCTTAGTCGAGTCCTAACCGCTCCCTTCCCCTTTTTAGAGTAGCTGGTATTTTTCACTAGCTTTTAACCTTCTCCCTATATGCTCTGAGATTTCTTTTAATCTTTTAACTTGGCATCTCTATCTCTAATACTCTTCCCTTTTGTTTTAGGAAGCTTAGTATAGAGGGAATTGGGCTTCTGAGTTGTTGTTTTTAAATGTTTTTATTGATTTCAGAAAGAGGAAAGGAGAGGGAGAAAGAGATAGAAACATCAGTGATGAGAGAGTCATTGATCAGCTGCCTCCTGCACGCCCCGGACTGGGGATCCGCCCACAACCTGGGCATGTGCCCTGACCGGGAATCGAACCCCGATTTCCTGGTTCATGAGTTGATGCTCAACCACTGAGCCACGCTGGCTGGGCGGGCTTCTGGGCTTTAATGACAGCTCTACTATTGATCTTCTCATTAGTGAAGATCCTGCATGGTTTAAGGTAGGCAGATGTCTAGCCCAGATGACCCATGTGTGGTGCGCACATGCGTGCTTGCCTCTGCGTGCACATGTGTGTTTTACTGCCTTAGGAAGCCTTAATGAACTAACAGTGATTCCATGCTCAGGTCTCTTGAGACAGACTATAGAAAAGTTTTATGGAGAAGGGTAGAGACAATATTTTTATTTTTGACTAGCCAGTTGTATAAATGTGTAAAAGTGGGGTGCATTGTGCACAGCGTTAATTGAATGCGCAGAACACTGAAGCGTGCCTCCTCGCCGCTGATTTAGCACGTTAATATCTACCTTTACACATCTGCAAATTATAGACTCATGGTGGTGAATGCTGGAATTAGTGTTGTAAAGCAGCTTCTATTATCCTCTGGGAGGTGCCTTCCATTGTGACCCTTTGCCTCCTTTCTTTGTAAGAAACCAGGAAACAAAATGGAAAATCCTGTGGTAAGATAATTTTAAAGGTACAAACTTAAATAGTTGGTGCGAAAGTCACCCCTCGCAGTGGCGGTAGCTTGCCCGTGTCGTTCCTATGCGCTATTATGCTTAGCATAATGGCATCCAAATGGTATCCTGGCAGTGTGTCATTATTTTGGCTCAGAAATAATGCCTCGTGCCCTCACGTAGGGCTCTTCAGGTTGCCAGTAAGAGACCCACTCATGCCCGCTCAGGGAACAGACTGACTGAAAGAACCTGGAAGGTCCCGTGGTAGTCCAAGGGCGGGAAGCACTGCACAGTTGGAGCCATAGAAATTGGAACTGGGAAGCAGAAAACGGCTGTTTTCTGTGTAGCCTTGCGGCTGGCTTGTCAAGCCCCGGCCCCTCTGCCTCTCTCCGGCCTGTAGGCTGGCGGGCTTTTTAGGTGAGCGCTGGCCACGGCAGGCCTCCCCGATGACGGCCGTCAGGGCATCTTGTCTGCTGCCCTGCCTGAGTCTCCGTCCTACCTTCTCCAAAGATGAATTGCATTGGCTCAGCCTATGTTTCTGCCCAAGACTACAGGTTGCCCTTACGTTACATGCTCTGCCCCCCACTCCTCCAGTAGGCTGTGGTTTGGAGGGCGAGAGAGGGCCCAGTACTTAAAAAATACCTGGTGGACCCGGCCGGCGTGGCTCGGCGGTTGAGCATCGACCTAGGATCCAGGAGATCGCAGCTCAATTCCCGGTCAGGGCACAGGCCCGGGTTGCGGGCTCGATCCCCGGTCGGGGGCGTGCAGGAGGCAGCCGATCAGTGACTCTCTCATCATTGATGTTTCTCTCTCTCTCCCTCTCCCTTCCTCTCTCTGAAATCAATAAAGATATTTAAAAAAACGAAAAACACCTGGTGGGTCCTACTCGGGATGCACTTTGGGTGGAAGGGTGCTGATAGACATACCTCATTAGAATTGCTTTGTAACTTACAAGCGTTTCTGAAAAGCACATCTGTGACTTTGCGATGCTTTGTGGCCATTTACGTCACCTTATTCTGGCAGTGGCTTCTTAAACTTGAGCTTTACGGTTTCCTATATCCTCTTAGACCCAAGTTAGGGACCTTGGCACCTTCATGATTGTTTTTTCAGCACTCACCCTTGCCTAGCCTTTTATAAGATATTTGTAAACAAACAATTATGTGTATTCATGATAGAGGCCCATATTTGATAGCAGACTTCTGTGGTGGATTTTGAATAGGAAAATCTTCTAATAAAATATTAATAAAATAACCTCCATAATGTATTAAATTTTCCTGTGTGCTTTTTCTTTTTCTTTCTTTTTTCAAAATATCTTTATTGATTTCAGAGCGTGCAAGGGAGAGGGAGAGAGAGACAGAAACATCAATGATGAGAGAGAGTCATTGATTGGCTGGGGATCTAGCCTGCAACCCGGGCATGTGCCCTGACCGGAAATCGGACCTCAATCTGCTGGATCCTAGGTCGATGCTCTCACTGAGCCACGCCTGGCCAGGCCTGTGTGCTTTTCCTTAAACTAATTCCTGGCTAGGTCTGATCTATTGGGCTAGTTGCTCAGTGAACCTTCACCCTACTCTTTATGACTTGGCCTATTAAATAAATAATTAGTCTTGCATGTTTACAGATTGAGTATTCTAGCCTGGGGAAGTGCGTATGTGCCACACCCACAGTTTTGTTAGTTACTTTATGATCAATATCTTATTGCCCTTGAAAACGGATCCTTAAAACAATGAATGGCATTTATGTTTAGTGGCAGTAGTAAGCATTTCTTCATATTTCCTTTTAAAGATTGGTGGTAAATACTGGCTCAGATATATTGCAAATAAAAGTAATTTGGTAAATTACCATATTTTAAAATGTTGGTTTCTAATAAAAAATAGAAGTATTGTTTGAATGTTTTTTTAAATTAATTTTTAGAAAGAGAGGAAGGGAGAGGGATAGAGAGAGAGAGAAACATCAATGAGAGAAGCATCATCGATCAGCTGCCTTCTGCTCCTGGGCATGTGCCCTGACTGGGAATCGAACCATGACCTCTTGGTTCCTAGGTCGACGCTCAACCACTGAGCCACACAGGCCAGGCAAAAATTCTTATTTGAAAGCTTGTTACAAGTAGAACTTACATTTTACTCTAGAATAAAAGAAATGAAATTATAAGCCAGTAGTTGAATTTTGGTTATGTTGGTGATATTTTAAAGCTTTTTTCATTTTTATGTTAGTTCACTGAAACAAGTGAAATAGAAATTTGAGTTTATATGTGCTGTTATACACCCCAATACCCCATGGTCATTCATGTCCCGAGAGAGGCAGTGACAGAATTAGCATGGCCCAGCCTTGACTTAGCTGGCAAGTGGTCCCCAAATCTAGCTTCTCTTCAGGATTACTTGCTGAGTTTTTTAAAATGTAGATTCCCAGGCCTCAACACAGATCTACTGCATCAGAATCTCCAGGGGTTCATTTTATAATCTGTTTTTTAAAAAAAACTTGGTAGCGAATTCCACATGCATGCAGGTTTGAGAACCACGCAAGGTCTCTAGTTCCTAGTGTGACAAAAAAGAACATCTCTCACCCTGGCCTGATGGCTCTGTCTCATACACCGAAAGGTTGTGGGTTCGATTGCCAGTGAGGGCACCTACCTACGTCGCAGATTTGATCCCTGGTCAGGTCACATACAAGAGGCAACCAATCGATGTTTCTCACATCGATCTCTCTTTCTCCCCCCAACTTCCTCTCGCTCTCAGAATTAATTTTAAAAAAATCTCAAGTGAGGATTAAAAAAAAGGAAATCTCTTTTCAATATAATCGATTGCACCTCGAGAACTTTCTCATGGACAAGAGGATTGTTCCATTTATCAAATGCTTGCTAGGTGTGTATTGTGTCTAAGGCATTATGGTGTGCTGTGGGAATTTAAAAATATGCATATGAATATAGATTTTACTATTACTGCCCCCAAATAGTTGACTGACTGATGTATGTGAGTTTCATTGTGGTGTCGAGTTTTTCAAGGATCATAATGCAATTTTTAATTACAGCATTGATACACTATAATTTGTCATGATGCTTTAAAAATTCTTACTCACATGTGGTTTTAGGAACCACACTAAGTCTTCGAGTCCTAAGTTGGCTGCTTCTATCTGGGCTCTACCATCTCTTCCACATGTTGCATTTGCATGATATTTTTTTTTTTCTTTTTTAATATGTTTTTATTGATTTCAGAGAGGGGAAGGGAGAGGGAGAGAGAGAGAAACATCAATGATGAGAGTCATTGATCAGCTGCCTCCTGCACGCCCCCGACTGGGGATCGAGCCCACAACCCGGGCATGTGCCCTGACCGGGAATCGAACTGTGACCTCCTGGTTCATAGGTTGACACTCAACTCCTGAGCCACATCGCTGGGCATACTTTTTTCTTAATAATGCCATTATAATCTCATGCCACTGGGCAAGCAAATGCCAGGAGGAGCTAGCACATTTAGTGGGCTCTTTTCCTGTTATAGTGAATGGAAGACTGGTGTCAAAAACACCTTTAAATGTGTTCTATAGTTGGAGGAGCTGTTTTGTAGAGGTGTGTTGGCTTCATGTATGGGTACCGAAGCATCATTTTTGGACTTCAGTATTTGTTGGTTTAAGTAATGTAGCCCTGGAGGTTCTTGGTCAGCTTTGTGCTATCATGTCACTAGGTGGAGATGTAGCATTGTTTGCTGGTGTAGCCAAAGCAGAAAGAGTACATCTTGATTTCTTTTTACAAAAGTACTTTGCAGATATTTGATGAGGTTTATTATACCCTAGGAAAAAACTGCAAATGTAATATAATTCTACATTTTAATTTTTTTAGGGTTTCAATTAAGCCCTTCTTTAATGTCTATTTTCACACTGACCAATTCTTTTTTTTCTCTCCTCTTTCTAACGTTTCCTCATGATTTCATCTTGTCAGTTATTCTAATGTCTCTGTCTGTGGTTCTTTACAGTGGTTTAATTCTAAAAGTTTAATAATCAGAATTTTTATTCTGAGGTCAAATATTATATAAAATTTTTATTTGGTAGCAATGAGGTCAGTGGACCAAAATGTACAGTCTGAACACACCTGAATCTTATCTTTGTATTATTTTAGGTTGATACATCAAATTTTAACATATTTAAATTCTATAGAGCTTATTTCCCCCCCTTTCTTCCTTTCCTTCCTTCCCTCTTTCATCTTTTTGTTTGTTTGTTTTATTTTTTAAATATGTTTTTGTTTATTTCAGAGAGAGGAAGGGAGAGGGAGAGAGAGAGAGAAACATCAATGATGAGAGTCACTGACCGGCCGCCTCCCGCACACCTCTGACTGGGGATCGAGCCCGCAACCCGGGCCTGTGCCCTGACCGGGAATCGAACCGTGGCCTCCTGGTTCATACGTCAACGCTCAACCACTGAGCCACGCCGGCCAGGCTTACCTCTTGAATCTTAAACAAGTATCTGCACAGTATTGATGTAGGTGATGTCAGAGAAGTATGTGCCTGTCTCCAAAGAGCTGATACCCAGTTGAGAACGTTGCAAACATGCCATGAATTGTTTTAAAGTAATTTGAATATCTGACCTTTAGAAATTGTAAAGGTGAAGCTTTAAAAAAAAAAACTCCCTATAACTTCTCACTTTGGAAAACAATCTGGCTGTTCCGCGAACGTTTAAACATAGAGCTACCATATGATCAAGCAGTTTTCCTCTGATAGGTATCTACCCAAGAGAAATGCAAACGTGTGTTCACAAAACACTTGGACGTGAATGTTCGTTGCGGGTTATTCCGAATAGCCCAAAGTGGAAACAATCCAAGTGTCTGCCCATCAAGATGTGGTATATTTGTACAATGTAATATTATTCAGCAATAAAAAGGAATAAAATTCTGACAGGTTACAACATGGATGATCTTTGAAAACATCATGCTGAGTGAAAGAAGCCAGACTCCAAAGATCACATATTATAAGATTCCACTTTTATGAAACATCCAGAATAAGAAATCTAATGACCCAAAGTAGATCCGTGGTTGCCTAGGGCTGGGGTGGAGGGAGTGACTGTTGCTTACAGAGTTTCTTTTTGGGGCAGTGAAAATATACAGTTGATTGTGGTGGTGGCTGACAATTCAGCAAATACACGAAAAACCATGGAGTTGTATGTACACTTTAAATGGATGACTTGTATAGCATGTCAATAAAGTCTTTTTTTGAAAAGTAAATTATCAGAAGGCTTCAAATTTATTAAACCGAGGAATAGTTATTGACCACCTCACAGGCATATACTAAGTTCTATGTAAGTTATAAAACACGTGTAAGATACAAACCCTGACCTCAAATTTCTTCCAGTTCAAGAGAAAAGGCACATGCGCAGTGGATAATAATGTACTTTTGATTTCTGAAATTGTTCCCCATCTTTTGGGATGGAACCTAAATTCTGCCTTCCAGCTATCTCTGTGATGGCCCCCATCTTCTTACCCTATGTCTTTTTCTCTCTCCTTTCAAAAGCGAACTGTTGCTCCTCAGGCTTTGATGAATATCAGCCCCAACCTGGTTACCTTTAACTAACTTAAAGGACGTTTTAAAGCCACGGTAGCATCTCCAATAACTTAGAGTGTGTGGTTCGTGGAAACGAATTCATTCAGCAAACACTGATGTTTCAATTACAGATAATTGACAAATCTTAAGACTGTCAGCATTATTATCTTTTTAGTTACAGCAAATAACATTTTGCTATAATTTAGTCAGGTTGCATGGTGTTCATAAATATATTCTTGAGTTTATAGATTTACATGAAAAATGCCTTTTAGGAATATTTAAAAGTTAAACAAATGTGTGTTTGGTATAGAGCAGACCATATCATCATTAATGCAGTATTTTGATGTTCTTGTGGTCATTAAAACTTTAAAGAAAGGGAAATTTTGGTTCATAGTATTTCTATTAAAGCCAAAGGTAAAAAAGGCACTAGTTGTTTAATTCTAAATCTCAGGTTAGAAATTGTCCTTGTTTGCTTCTCTATTATGTCTGTCTATGTGTCTGTGTATCTATCTATGTATCTATCTATGTATCTGCTAGTGCAGCAGCTAAACTTTCTTTCTTTCTTTGCAGATGCGTATGAAACCGCCAAGATGTTATGTGAACAGTATTACATGGTCGCTCCAGAGTTGGAAATTGAAGAATTCAATGGTAAAAGAATAATTTTAACCTTAAGTACAAACAAGTTGACCAAAAAACTGATTACACCGGAGCTATATTTCATCGAAATCCTAAAATTATGCTGATTAAAAAAATCCTTTTTTAAAAAAGACTTTTTTTTATTGATTTCAGAGAGAGGAAGGGAGAGAGAGAAGGAGAGAGAGATAGAAACATCAATGATGAGAGAGTCATTTATCGGCTGCCTCCTGCACGCCCCCCACTGGAGATTGAACCCCCAACCTGGGCATGTGCCCTGACCGGGAATCGAGCCCTGACCTCCTGGTTCATAGGTCGACGCTCAACCACCGAGCCACACTGGCCAGGCTAAAAAATCTTTTATAGATTTTTCAAACCTTTTCTCTATCTGTGGTCAACGAGGTATATTGTTGTAAGGAGTTTTTGTATAGGAATGTGTAATCTGTTAGAACTCAAAGTTCTTGGAGCAGAAGTCATCCAGTAGAAAATGCACAAAGGTATGAATAGGCAGTTCTCAAAATAGCAAATGCAAAGAGTCTATAATCCTATGGAAAAGTGTTTAACTTTATTAAAGAAGTACAAACAAAAGCACAGAGAAATGCCGTTTTTGTCTTTCAAAATGGCAATGATTAAAACATTTTATTGCCTCAAATTGGTGCCCAGAAAAATGCTGTCTTGCCAGTACTTACACATTTCTGGTATAAGTTTCAGTCGGTGCAGCCTTTCTCAAATGATGCTACCAGTATTCTTTCTCTTTGACCCAGTAAGTTAAATTAGTAATAGTCGTATTCTTTGGTCCAGTAAATTAAAGTTCAGAAAAGTTATTATAAAGAAATAGAGATATGCACAATTGTATGTACAAGAGTGGTGATCACAGTGGTTTCCTTACAGAGAAAAATGAGAAGATCAAGTTCTCTACAACAGGGTATTTAAGTAAATTGTGGGCCACTCATAAGATAGAATACTGTGCAGCCCTTTAAAACAACACTTTAAAAGAGTCTTTTAAACACACACTATAAAAGTTTGTACTAGTGCAAGTTCACTGGGAAATACTTTGAAGGATTTCTAGCACCTAGATAGGGATGACAGCTGTGTGGATAGTGGGGTTAGAGCTGACTTTTATATTAATCGTATGAGTCTGTTTCTGTGTTACTTTTTTAAAAATTTGTAAGTTACCAAAAAAAAGACATATTCATTGTAAAGATACAAACAATACAAAAATATAGAGTAAAAGTGAGTCTCTGCTACTCTCTCGGTCCCATACAGAGCTTTGTTTTTTTACATAAATGGGGTTGAAACTGTTCATGTTCTGTGATGTGTTTCTCACTTCGCTCTGAAGATCTTTGCCTGTATTGTCATTTAGAGATTATCCATAGTGCAGACTGCCATAATGTATTTAATCACTTCCCAGCGAAGGGGTGTGTGTGTGTGTGTGGAGGGTGGGTAAATTTGTGAACACGTGGAAAGTACTTCTGTACGTTAGATTCCTGGAAGTAGAATGACTGAGTCCTAGAGTATGGGCATTTACAATGAAAGATAAGCCAAATTCCCTCTCAAAATATATCAAAACTGTATTTCTCTTACAATGAGATCGAAATGTGAAAAGACTTCAGGCTGCTGCTGTAGGATATTTGCCCTACATTCTACTAGAAGGCATGGAATCAAAGCTGCTTTCAGAGTCCGTTGGCTTCTCTAAGACCTGTGCCCTGTTTTGCATCACTGCACTGTGAGGACCGAGGGCTTGGCTTGAGCATCCCCGAGGGGAAGCACCTAAATATTCTCTCTCTCTTCCTCCTGGCCAGGCGGGGCCTCACCTCACTGTCCCGCCTTCTGTTTGTCAAACATGGAGCTTAAATTCCCAGATAGTGACCAGTTGCTCTTTCACACGAGGGGGCCTCGGTCACCGAAGGCCAGAGCGGCACGCGGGTTCCTGCTGCGCCCGGTGACAGCTGTGTCAGCGAGCGCCTTCCAGCGAGGCTGTCGTGCTGGGCAGCGCACCCCGCCCGAAGAAGAGCTTTATCACTCTTTTTGGCACTGCCTCCTGCGTGATTTTTTAAGCCCTTTTTCCCATCATTAAGATAAACGAATGCTGGTGGTTATAGGCAGCCTCTAGTTTTCTGGTGCTTTTAGTTAATGTATTTATGATTTATAGTTATGATTTCTTGAATGTCAAAGCTCTTTGCAGGCCCAGTTAAAGACTGTGCTTTATCTCTAATAAGCTCTGTGTTAGAGATGCAGGTCCGATGGAGGCTGGTCCTGAACACCTTAAGTAGACGCTGGTGCTTCAGAATGAGAGAGAGTGTGCGTGCCCCCCACAGCGTGATGGCTGTTCGCAGGGCGGGTCGGATCAGATCCAGATACGTACAGATTTATTTTCAGAGCCTGTGTGAACTAGCATAGCATCGCCTTGCAGGATGCTCCCGCTGCCCAACGGGTGCCTTTAACAACTGTCAGTGACTGCAGCGCAGCCGCCCTCGCTGTGCACTTCAGAAGGGTAAGGCTGCCATTAACCCAAAAGAACAGTCCGTTGCTGCCTGAGAATGTAAGTTCTGTCAGTTTGACATATCACCTTTTTCCCCCTGAATTTTTGTGTGTTTTTTACTTTTCCAGTGTAGACCCCTGAGAAAGTGGTAAGTAGGGCTATGTAGAACATACCGTGTGAATGCCACACTACTTACCAGTCCTCACCAGAATTCTGAATATTGGGGGCTAGCTAGAGTAAACTTCCTCTGTTATCCTTTCTGTGACACATTTAACAGGAGCCTTAAAAGTAACAGAATTTTATTGACCTCATATGAGGTGTCAAATATTTCTGACTGGCCAGCTGTGGCAACCCCTGTGGGTTCCTCCAAAGACAAGTGGCCATTTCATCACACTTGTTCTCATCTCCCTTGAGAAATCAGTTGGCAAAAATTCAGCAAATATTTCTTTATATATATATATATATATATATATATATATATATATACACACACATGTATGTATATGTATGTGTATATGTATGTATACATATATGTTTTTATTTCAAAAAGTTCAGGAAGGGAGAGGGAGGGAGAGAAAATCAATGATGAGAGAGTCATTGATCGGCTGCCTCCTGCACGCCCCCTGCTGGGGATGGAGCCCGCAACCCGGCCATGTGCCCTGACTGGGAATCGAACCTCTATCTCTTGGATCCTAGGTTGATGCTCAACCGCTGAGCCACACCGGCTGGGCACAAAGAAACATTTCTAATTGACCTTTTCTGCATCCATAGTATGGTAAGGCAGCAGGGCTCAGGGGAAAGATGGGAGCTTTGTAGCTTAGCCAGGCAGTAGAAATTCTGATTCTAACATTTACACGTGGGCCTTAGACAAGTCACTTCTCGTCTGATAGTCGGCTTCCTCCTCCAGAGGCACACCCTGTGCGCAATAAAAGGATAATGTTTGTAGGGCCTCAAATGTAGCACGTGGCACGTACTGGGTATTTTAGAAAGGGTGGCTATTGGAAGCCAGGGTTGACTTGGGAAAGATAAGACTTGTATGGTTACTACTTGGCATTTTTCATCATTTCTAGTTTAGTCTTTCCTGTCAAGAGGTTGATTGCTAGCTTTAGGTTTGGTGGGAAACAGAAATTGCAATTTATGCTATGTATATTTTGTCATAAGAGGTTTCATAGAAAGGGTATATATCTACCCTGGGATCGTTGACCTCTAGTTTTTCAATATTGGATACTTTTGTGGATATTTTCAGGCAAATGGTTCTATAAAAAAGTCGAAAAACCATTACTGGTAGCTCCATTAATACTTCATTAAGTCTTGAGCATGAAAACCTTGGAAAATTTTTTCCATTGACTTTTTAAAATGTACTCTTAGATGGAAAATTCATATTCCATTTGTGTCTTATTTAGAAAGTTAACAAATATCTATTAGGAGCCCACTACAGAAAAGCCACTGGGTCCGGGATTAGGGAAGGGTCATGGACAACACATTTGGCATGGTTTTAGGAGGAAGGAAAGACATTTAAATTATAATGTTCCCAAACAAAAGTACAAGTAATTGAGCAAGTCTTCAGAAGGCTCCTAGAGATTGTTGACTGAACTGGAAAAAACCCCACAATAAAACAATTAAAGGTATTTTAATCTCCCTGAGATTTGGAGTGAAAAGCTTTAATTCAGAAGGCTGTTTATGTTACTAATCATGCCTTTTGGGACAAGATAAACTAAACATTTACTCCTGGAGCTCCGTTAAAATGACGATAATGGAATACGGAGAAAAACAGCAAAGAAACCAGGAGGTTCATCAGTGGACCACTGATCCCGCCTCCTGCCAGAGGGTACAAGGCGGCAGTATGCCGAGGAACGGGACAGAGCAGGAGAAGCCACAGAGGAGGCGGCAGCGATGGCGTCTGCTGCCAGCTGTTATCCTGGAGGGACTCTGGGGGCAGAACCAGAAGGTGCGAAGGACTGAAATGGGGAGCGGCAAGGTAGGGGTTAGGTGAAAGCCAGTGTAAGGTAGAGCATGGAGGGGCGATGGGGAGCCCTTGACTGCCTGCGCTTCGCCTACAGCCAGTCACAAGCATTTTCCCCTGGGCAAAGTCCAAACCAGGGTACTTTCTTCAAGAACAGCCTGGAAAAAACAACTGGGCTGTTCATGTAAGTGTTGTTAGCCCCAAGTAAAGCCCTCTTCGTTCGAGCTTTTGGAGGACTCTCCCGTCAGAGGCCAGCTTACGACCTGCTCATCCTACAGCCAGTTGGAAGTCTTGACCAGTACACAGAGCTCCAAGTGAGCCTTCCCAGTTAGGGAAGGGCCCCGGGGGGAAGGAGCGGCAGGTACCCCATATGATGAGCCCATTCTTCAACAAGCACACCGCAGCCCAGCTGTATCAGACCTCGGGTGAAAGCCAGCAGCGTGGACGAAAACGTGACTGGTGGTAAACTTCTCAGCCGCACTGCCATGGCCCGAAGGCCACCCCCCTTTCCAGATTCTGGGAGAGAATGATTTTGAATCAGGAATTCTGTACCCAGCCCAACCTTGGACCAGGGGAGTCAGAGGAGTAAGGGTTGAGAAATGTATCTCCCATGCACACCTTGCTGAGGTAGGTTACCTGGTGGGCTTGAGGGTGCGCTTAATAGGAATAGAAGAGACAATGAAAACATGCTAGAACTTCAGTCAAAAACAATTTGAGGAGGATGGCTCCGCAGCGCGTTTGGAAAGCAGTTGGCTCTAGTCTGAAAAGTCTTTAAGAGTGGAGTAGGTACCGTGCGATAGGATAGGAAGCTGAATGAGCTTAGTGCTATGGGGAGGAAAGCATATGTTTCTTGTCCAGTTAGCCAAGAGAAAGGGTAGTTAGAAGCTCCGGGAAGTACATAAAACTGCATCTGAAAGACGTGGTCCAAATATTCCGGCGACTTAAAAGGGGTGGTCTGATTTTGAGCAGGTGGGGGACAATGACGAGAATCCACTTCACCTGGAGACTGAACCTTCCTCAAGTGATGCGCGAGTCATGTCATTGGATGCACAGGGAAGGAAATGTTGTGGCTGCTCTGCAGTGATCAGCGTTTACCTAGTTATGATGTTACCTACACTGTAGGCAAAGTACAGGAGAGTTCCTTAGGGTCACAAAATAGAAGGTAATTATCAGCCAAAGGACTAAAGAAAAACTAGTAATGAGTGGCTGCCCCTAGGCGCAGTCTCCGGGGCGAGATGGGAAAGCGGGGAGGGACTTGTTCTTTTCTTCTTTTTAACAAACTTTAAAATCATTTCTATATATTACCTTAATAATTTTAAAAGTAACTGATCATCAAAGGATTTAGAATCAAAAGCACCTCTTCTGCCCGGCCAGTGTGGCTAAGTGGTTCAGCATCAACCTGGTCAGGGCACATGCCCAAGTTTCAGGCTCGATTCCCAGCAGGGGGCGTGCAGGAGGCAGCCGATCAATGACTCTCTTTTATCATTGATATTCTCTCTCTCCCTCTCCCTTCCTCTCTCAAATCAATAAAAACATTTAACAACAACAACAAAACCACCTCTTCTGCTATGGTGGGCAAGTCACATAGCCTCTGCAAAACCTGTGTCCTCACTAATAATAAAGCCACCCACCCCTTGAGCCACACAGTGTTGCTATGAGGATTCAATTGGGTAATGCATGTTCAAGCTCTTTGTAAACTGCTAAGAACCAAACGCATGTTCTCTCTATACTGTTAATCATGTTCTTTATTAGAGGAAGTGCTTAGGTTGCAATTATAACATGGGTGACTGTGTCTGTGTTCTACTTGAGAAAGTTCGCATGGTTTTGGTCTCGAGTGATTTCAGGTCATGAGGACTACACTTTCTAGTTCTTCGTGCTTGACAATGGAATTTGATATTTCTCAGATTTCCCCCAGAAAATCTCTGACACAAGGAGAAAGCACTGTAGGTCTCAGCGGGGTGTGGGGGGAGGGGGGTGCTAGCTGCTAGTAGAAAAAAGTTAGTGAACCTTACATTCTCCTCTATAATGTGCCTTGTTTGTCATCATTTAACATTGCTGTTTAGTCCAATTCACCAAAAAGATGGGCCCCTGTTCCTCTGTGGCTTCACATTCCCCCTGCTGACCACTGCTGCCTCCCACTATGAGAAGCACCGGGCGGTATTCGGGTGGCCTCTCTAATGCTCCGAACAGTATGACGTGGGTGATGATGCCCCAATTTCACTCAACTAAGTTCCAAAGCAACTGATTACTTTGCTCAGGTACACATAGCTGGTAAGTAAAAGAACTGGATCCCGCCCCAAAGTTGCTGGGCCCCAGAAGCATTTGCTCGGCCCTGCCTTTGGAGTGGAAGCCTAAACGAGGCCTTTGTGGAGTTCAGTTTTCATGTGCTCGGAAAATAGAATGCAAACATGTTGCCTTTCTCTGAGTTCCTGCCCTTATTCATCCCCGGTTTTGTCTCTGTTTTCAGCCAAAGCCCCAGGCAAACCCATTCAGGTAGTTTATGTGCCCTCGCATCTGTTTCACATGCTGTTTGAGCTGTTTAAGGTGAGTGGAATTTAACATGGACAGGAGCCTTTATTTGAAATCACTTTGATTCGGGGCATAATGGGTTCATTAGGTTAGCATAAGAAAAAGGTTTTGCATAACCTTTTTTTCAAATTCTATTTCTGATATCCTGTGGGTTTTATAATTTGTACACTGGGAGACGACAAATGGCCGTGTACAGTGTAGTTTGCGTGAATATTAGTACATATTGATTTTGAAGCTTAATTGTACTTCAGTGATTTGATGTAAAATCCATACTGTTTTTCCTTCAGTTAGGAGATTAGAGATGCTTTTTAGTTTCCAAACCTGGCAAGGCTCTATTGATGGTAGCCAGATCAAAATAATAAAAAACATTTTTACTCATATTTATGCTTCTGAACATTAACCTTGCTGGTGCATTAGTAGTCGGTCTAGTCCTGGGAGCTGCCGTAACCCTTCTACATATTGGAGCCCATTCAGAAGATCTGACAGAGGCAGAGGAGAGAGATGCGGGAGGGCTAGGCCAAGAAGGACCCCCGCACACACACAAGAGTCATTAGACTCTGTCCCGCGGAAGCTGTTGCTTTTGTTAACCGGTAGCTAACAGCATCTACAGTAGCAGGATTACAGGCACAAGGCGCTTGGGCTAGAATTTCCCTTCTTCCGATATGTGCGAAACCCTAAATTGAACACCTGAGAATCAGTCACGCTGATTTGCTTCCCACAGTGACACTGTGATGTAGCACTTGGAGGCTGAGATGGGCGTTCAGTTGTGAACTTGCTCACCGGCTGTGGCTTTTTCAGAACTTCTTTCCCACTGACGGGCCTTCTGCTTTTTCTCCCAGCCAAGTGGTTAATTTCTGGCGGAGCGGGTTTCTCGCCGCCTTTAGAGGGAAGGGGTTCTGTAGCTGCAGACCCATGGGTAGGGTTTCAGGTGCACCGGTGAGCCCCTGCGGCCCCCTTACATGGGATACAAACACTCGTCTTGGTTGAGAGTTGAATGGTTTGAACACCCTAAAGCCAAACAAAAAGGAAAAAGGAAGTAATGAATAGATGTGGCAGATGGGCCTCAAAGTGGATGAAAAACAAGGCATCAGGAAGTGAGTGTTTCCTTGATCCAAGCGCACATTTAGCTCAATTCTTTAGAGGGGGAAAAACACACCGTATAAATACTGCTAATATTTCCCCCACAAAAGAAGTGTGCATAAGTAATCTCATCTCGTGCGAGTTTCTTTTTTTAAACTGTGGTTTGTGAGTCAGTGGTTTGCTAAAGAAAAGGTCTTATTATTTCAGAACTCCATGAGAGCAACAGTCGAACTGTACGAAGATAGGAAAGAGGCCCACCCAGCGGTTAAAACCCTCGTTACTCTGGGCAAAGAAGACTTGTCTATTAAGGTACCTGCTTTATTTGCACATATGCTTTAATTGTCAATTCATTTCATAGTATGAGGCATTGAGGAATCAGAGGGAAGGGCCGAAACTGACATGTACTGAACGTTGGATTTGTAAGCACTGCGTTAGATCTTTGGCTTAAGTTAGCTCATTTAACTTCATCAGCACCCTGTTTCTCAGGGAGCAAAAACGGAGTCTCAAACCCATGCCTGTGGGCTCCCACGGCACTTTTCTGCCTCCTTTTTTTTACACTGTTCATGAAGGGACCATATTTCATTGGGGGTTTAAAGCCCGTGTACGTTTTAGAGTAATCTCATATGGATGGACTTTATTTAATAAACTTGTTGCCAAAAGTGAAATAAAATTAAAAAAAACAAACAAACTTGTTGCCTCGTATTAAGTATAGAATGGCTCCTCCTCTTCTTTCTCCCCCATTACAGATCAGTGACTTAGGTGGTGGCGTCCCCCTCCGAAAAATAGATCGTCTTTTTAACTACATGTATTCAACTGCTCCCAGACCAAGCCTGGAGCCTACAAGAGCTGCCCCTCTGGTAAGCGTCTTAAGCTGCTGCTTCTGGAAAGACCCTTAACGTGCGCAGGGACTCTGATGGGGCTGGGCGTGAGCCTTGTTGCATTGGAACGTTTCCTGCGTGGTTTGGAGGAGGGAGAATTTTATGTCACCGCTACTTCTTTGTGAATCCTTTGGACTTAGATTTCTTCTCTGATTTGTGTCTGAGACACACTCAGAGCTCAGTGCCACACTCAGAGCTCAGTGCCTTACTCCCAGATGCAGAGAAAAGGCATTTCCCCCGTGGTTACGAGTGCTCCAGGAGTGCCATTTACCACCCGGGGCTACCCTTGGAGGGGGTGGAAGTTCAGACCCGGGTGAGGAAAGGAACAGCGCAGGGTGCCTGGCTGCAGTGTGGTCCTGGCACTTTGGCGTGCGTGCCCTAGACGGCCAAATCACCCTGGGCCCTTGAACTTCCCTGCCAAATTTGTTTATATAATTAAAATGTTAAATTGTGAACACATTCCATTTTTTATATTAAATAACATAAGCAGGAAACGTATAGGTGGCGTATGCATTTTCCGAGCCCTTTCTGTCTCACTCTGGAAATAACCTTCAGCCCTATTAAGTCAGTGAGAAAAGCCTGGTTACCATGGCAGCATTGAGATCCTGGTAGGGCCACACTTTCTTCCCCTGCTGAGTGTTTCTAATTGACAAACAACAATTGAACCCTTTGTCATTAAACACAGCAACATCTATCAGTCTGCAAAATGGTTCAGGGTATAAATTAAGCTTCATTTTCAAGTCCTACCTGACGGGTAAGCACGTAAGATTATATTTTATTTGTATGAATAAAATCTAACACTCTGCATTGTTTATTCGAGACAGAGTTTATTAACTCAGCATGTTGAAAACAGAGAGGGAGTCACGTCAGATTCAAGAAAATTCACGAAAGATCAATTTTGAAAGGCATTGCCTTGACCAGGCTCTGGTAACTACTTAAATAAATGTCAAAAGGAGGAAAAAGCCCAGCCGGCTTGGCTCAGCAGTGGAGCATCAGCGTATGATCCGGGAGATCGCGGTTCGATTCCCAGTCAGGGCACAAGCCCGGGTTGCGGGCTCCATCCCCAGCAGGGGGCGTGCAGGAGGCAGCTGATCAATGACTCTCATCATTGATGTTTCTCTCTCTCTCCCTCTCCCTTCCTCTCTCTGAAATCAATAAAAACATATTTTTAAAAAAGGGGGGGACCCACTATGAGCAAATCTAGAGTCCCAGTTATTTAAAAAGAATATAGTTAGACTATTCCAGGTGTCAAAATAGCATCCTGGGGATAGCTGGTATGTCCTAGTTATTTGTTAGTGAAACTGAACACAGGAAGTAAGAGACCTTAAGAAATATCTGTGTGCGCCCTCCCATTTTCCAGGTGAGGCAAGAAGCTTAGTACCTTGCCCAAAGTCACCGAGCTGGCCCAGCACTGGCCACGTCTGCGTTCTTTCCCGTGTACCTGTGGCCTCTCCTTGGGAGGAAATCTGCCCACTGACGTCCCTCCCAGTTAGTAACTGCCTCGGCTTTAAAGGGGCCTGTGGGCCTGCACTGCTAGAAAACCTAATGTCCTCACCAAGCACCCTACTGTGTTCCAGCTCCGTGATGCCACACACGCACTTCTTTCTCAGAAATGCCCTCCTAGGCAGCCCCTGTTGATCTTTTGGCATCCTGGGAAAGCTTTCTGAACCTCCTCGCATCAGGACTGCGCTGGCCCCGGGCGTCCTCGGCGGGTCCCCACAGACCCGAGGAGGGTCTGGGCCTTGCTGGAAGGACAAGGCTGATGGCCTCCGCCGCTTCCTGGAGTGCGCTGGTTTTTCCGCTGTGGTGATCTCAGTCACCATTATGGATATTTTGTCTTCCCTGCTGGCCATGTTGCCCTTAAATGACAGGGTTCACTCCTCTGTCACACCCAGCCCCTTGAGTTGGGCCTACCCTGAGGAAGAAATCTAGGAAAGAGTGTAGAAATCCATGTAACTTGGTAGAATTGCTGTTTTGTAGTAGCTATAATAGCAATCTCCATATATTTAGTTTCATTACGTCTTATGACGTAAGTTTTTTTGTTATTATTATTACGTTTTCCGATGAGCAGACAGTCTCACAGAGGTGCAGTAAATTGCTCAGACTTGCACGAAAGGTAGGTTTCAGCGTAGGTGTATCTGAGCCTAAAGCCCGTGCGGCTGCCGCTCAGAGTGCGTCACCCCCCGCCTCCTTTGTTACCCGTGGCAGTGGGCTTACTCGGAGGGACCCAAGCTTGCGGTTCAGCCTCTCCCCCTCCCCCAGCATCGCTGACGTCACTCTCAGTTCTTGTTAATACCCGAGACCCCCCCCCCCCCCCCAACAACCTGTTACTGGCAGGCAGGGTTCTACGATGCAGAGATATAGGCAGGTACTGGAATTCTTTTCTTGTCTCTAAAAATACGTAGACTGCCGCATATCCGTACCTTGTGGTGTTCCCAGAACCTTAGGAAGTGGCCGCTCAGAAGTTGTTTTCTTTTCAGTGCGTAGCCTTGGTCCGGGTAGGTTTGCACTACTGTGCTATTTAATTTCATTCTCTCTCCACAGAGCAAGGGGATCTGATAATGAAACTTCGGAGTGACGTGGTTTTAGTTTTGTTGCCAGTTCAAATTCCACTTGATCTGGGGATTTGCTTTAAAAAATGTGCTTTCAAGTGCTAAGAAAGCCTTAGTCAAAAATTGCAGTATTTCTGTTATTTTCCATGCCTATGAGAAGTGTTTTTATGGAGTGCAAATAAATTGTTCTCCACAGATGAGCATATACATCATTGTAGAGGTTGAATCAATAGTTTGTTTTCTTTAAATCCGAATCAAGAATTTATTTTAATCTTGAACGATCCTCATACCAAACGTGTTAGCGAGTGTGCCTGTCTCACTGAATTCATTTTCTTTCCTCTGTAGGCTGGATTTGGCTATGGCTTGCCAATTTCTCGCCTGTATGCTAGATATTTCCAAGGAGATCTGAAACTGTATTCTATGGAAGGCGTGGGTACAGATGCTGTAATTTATTTGAAGGTACTGCATTTTGTTTCTGTTAGTATGAAGGCATCTATGCTTTCAAGCTATAAGTTCTAATAACTAATAGATAATAGACCATAGCACCTATCATCTCTTATATTCAGTTCAGTTTTACTTCAGTTTTATGTGAAAATCATGTTATGTCCCACCCTTAATTTTCTACTCAGATATAGCAAAATATGAAATATGGAGCTATAAGGAGTAAAGTAATTGATTTTTAAAACTATAATTCAAAGTTGTGGTTTTCAAAAGATTGAAAGGCTTCATCTAGAAAGAGCCAGATGATCATAACCTGGAGTCTTAAATGTAAGTCACGAAACCATAAAAATCCTGGAAGAAAACATAGGCAGTAAAGTCACAGACATCCCACGTAGTGGACTTTTCACTGATACATCTCCTAGGGCAAGAGAAACAAAGGAAAAAATAAACATATGGGACTACATCAAACTAAAAAGCTTCTGCACAGCGAAAGAAAACAGCCTCAAAATTCAAAGGAATCCCATGGGCTGGGAAAACATATTTGCCAAGGATGAATCTGATAAGGGGCTAACTTCCAAAGTGTACAAAGAACTCATAGCACTCAGCAAGAGGTAGTCTTTTGCTTTAAAAACTTGCTGGCTTTCCCAGCGTCCCAAGAGTTCAGTGATCATAACATGGTTATAAAAAAGGCTGATCCAGTAACAAGGTTCTCTAACACAGGCTTTCTCATTCGTTGGTGCTGTTAGACTTTTCTTCATTTCTAAACTCTAGAATATGCGATGTTATTTTTTGAGTAGGTAACATAGGCACATACTACAAACTTCGAATGCTACAAAAGGGAAAAGTCTCTCCCCCTCTGGCCTCAGTCACCCTGTTCTGTTTCCCAGACGTAACCACAGGTGCCAACTTCTCGTGGATCCTCTTGGAAAAATGTAATTTTTTTCATACAAATGATTATTTCAGCACTTTCCTTCTTTTTTTTTTTTTTTTTTTTACTTTCTAGTATATCTTGGAGATCTTTACCTATGTGTAATATATTACATCCTAACTTAACCAGTTATTTGGAGTGTTTATCTTAATGCCAGTGCATTCGAATGGCGTGATATTTGATAACACTTTATGAGTTATGTTTGTAAATCTAGTATGTATGAGACTTTATTTCTTTCTGGGCCCTTTGGGAGAACAGGTGCCCAGTGAACAACAGTGCTTGGTCTAAGACCATATAGTCAAAAGTGTCTCAAAGCATTATTAACTGGATTCAAATGCTCTTTATTCTGGTCAGTACTGGCTTTGAATGAGTGGATGTTTTTATTCCTTTCAAAAAGCTTTCATTTCACCCTGGCTGGTGTGGCTCAGTGGTCGGAGCGTTGGCCTGCGGACTGAAGGGTCCCAGGTTTGATTTCAGCCAAGGGCACATACTTCGGTTGCAGGCTTCATACAGGAGGCAACCAATCGATATCTCTCACATCGATGCTTCTCTCTCTCTCTCTCTCTCTCTCTGAAAAGCAATGGGGGGAAAATATCCTCGTGTGAGGATTAAAAAAGAAATTTTAATATAATTCAAAAAATATGCATTAAGGTTTGTAATGTTTTAAATACTAAAATTTGGACTCGTATTTCATGTGAGACAAATGACACTGTGGCCCTTTGGTGTGTATTCTTTTATTAGGCTCTTTCGAGTGAATCCTTCGAGAGGCTTCCAGTGTTCAATAAGTCAGCTTGGCGCCACTACAAGACCACACCTGAAGCCGATGATTGGAGCAACCCCAGCAGAGAGCCCAGAGACGCTTCTAAATACAAGGCAAAACAGTAATAGTTTACTTCCCTTTCTATTCTGGAGTATCTGATTTTCCCCAGAATGTGCCAGTCAGACAATTGATACTTCCAGCTAGATCTTCTTTGTGGTTTTATCACTGGAAAAGCAAAGCGAGCCCTGGCCGGTGTGGCTGTTGGTTGGGCATCGTCCGTGCACCAAGCGGTTGCCTGTTCGATTCCCAGTCAGGGCACATGCCTGGGTTGCGGGCTCCGCGCAGGACGCAGCCGATCTATGTTTCTCACTCACATCGATGTTTCTCTCTCTCTCTCCCTCTCCCTCTCCCTTCCTCTGTCTCTAAAATCAATAAAAACATTTAAAAAAAAGAAAAGCAGAGTGATCCCTAAGGAAATATTGGAGCAGCTTTCTCACCCCAGACAGAAAAGAGAGCAAGAATTGGGTAACCAGAGGAGCCCTTCAAATAGGGGCCCTGCGCTTCCAGGAGCCCTTGCACTGTGGAGGTCTCAGCAGTTAGTGGTTTATCCTGCCATGAATTATATTTAAAAAGTGATTGAGTTGGCAGTTTATCATCATCTACAGAGCCTGACAGAAAAAAAGTTAGGGAAATTCTGTGGGTTGAAACTGAAAAAATAAAGAAGTTAAAATTATCAATCAAGATAAACAAAATGTGGTATATCCACACAGTGGAATATTATTATTCACCCTTTAAAAGGAATGAAGTTCTGACACACAGATAAACCTGAAATCATTATGCTAAGTGAAATAAGCCAGACCCCAAAGGACAAATACTACATGATTGCACTTATATGAGTTACCTAGTGTAGTCAGATTCATAGAAATGGAAATTAGAATGGTGGTTGCCAGGGCAGGGGGGATGGGGAGTAGTTTAATGGGGAGAGAGCTTCAGCTGGGAAAGATGAGAACGTTCTGGAGATCAGTTGCACAACAGTGTGAATGCACTGAACACTACTGAACCGGAGGCTTAAAAAGAACCAATCATGTTGGTACTTTTTATTCAAATTGAACATTGCAGTGTTTCTCCCTAATATAGTTTAAGTATATATTTCTTCTTACCCTGAAAACTTTGTCTTAACATAACGCAACAGGAAGGTGTTTGTCTGCAGATATAGTTTATATAGCTTTGTACTTTTGTACCATTATGGTAGCATTGGTCTTTCTGGTGAGGGATATAAAGGGTATCTATACTGACATATTATTTTTTTCGATGGAAGTATTGTGATGGACCTCTGAGCAATATTGTGGGACTGGTCACTTACCTCAAATGATGACATTTAGAGGAGCTTGGTTCGTGCATGTGAGTGCAAGCACACACGTGGGCATGCATGTGTATACACACACACACACGTGGGCATGCATGTGTGCGCGCGCACACACACACACACACACACACACACACACCCCTGGCCAAGATTAAGCTAAATCACCTTGAAACACCTGGATCTGTTTCCCTTGATTCCAGTTTCAGTCTGTATGTTAGCCAAGTAGCATGTTGGGCATCCATGTAACGAATTAATTCAAACCATTGCTCTGATGGGCGAGTTGTTTGGGTGGTACAGAAGCAGTTTTTAGAAATGATAACGTCCATTTGGATTGTAAAAAGATGGCTTTAATCGAATATTGTTTTAAAGGCAATTTTAAAACTAAATAGTTTAGCAGGTTGTATACTAATTAAGTATGAGTCTTAATTTTTAATATAGTGTTAGACTAACATATTTGAGCCAAAAGCAATTTTTAAAATTCTAAAATGGTTAGCCCAACAATTAAAATTGTTCAGTTATACAAGTAGGATAATTGGTGTTGGTCTTTGGAAACTATTTAGTAAGTATGGTAAATTCACTAGGTGAATGAGAAGTTCTAAGAAAACTTATTCTCTAATCAGATTTTTAACAACAGTTTTATTGAGATGTAATTCATATACCATAAAATTCATCTGTTTAAAGTGTACGATTCAGTGGTATTTAGTGTTTCACAGAGTTGTGTGACCCTCACGCTATCTAATTTTAGAACATTTTCATCCCCCCAGAAAGAACCCCTGCACCTGTTAGCAGTCATTCCTCATTTCTAATCAGGTTTTTGCCTGAGAGTAAAGAACTGTTTTAAAGTATATATAAGTAATTAAATGGTAATTCTTTTGCTGCAGTAACCATAGGGAATGATTCTGAGATAAGGCAAGGGGTCTTTGAATTACCACCATAACTGAATACTTTGAGTAAGTCTTGGTTGAAATAGAGAAGCTTATACTCCTGAACTCACTATGGATATTCCCGTTATTTTCTTTGTAGAGACAAGATCAAGACTAATAGAACTTTCTAGAGAACTGAATGCTTTGGTCCTCTCTGTGAAGAAAGATCATCTTCTGCAAGTCAACCTCTGAACTCCTTTCCTCTGCCAACTCTGAGCGTGACACCGTAGTTTTTCCAGTACTGGACCTTTTTCAGAGAAACTGTCATGTAGCTACTTCAGACCTTCCAACTAAAGTAGTAAACTGCGTACCTTTTCCTTGTATGTTGTGATTTGGTTGGTGCCTGTCATAGGAGAGCACAGAGCCTCGGGGGCGCTCTTGTGTCCTCATGCCTCTCTCCTCATTGTCATAGAGTCCAGTGTCTACAGTGTCCCCGGGGTCCTAAGCTCCTTCCTCATTCCACATACAGCAGATCTGTACTGTTGCGCTTGGTGACCAAATACCATGTTTGTCCCAAACCACCGACTGAGGCCTGGGGAGCCTGGGACTGAAGCCGTCAGCTGAGCGCCTTGATTCAGCCCCAGGGCCCCCCTCTCTCACGCCCCCCTCCTCGCTCTCTGAGAGTCTGGCCTTCTGCCATCTGCTTGTGTTCTCATTGTGAGGTGCGTGTACTTTTGCATTCCGTCTTCAATGCATTGGTTTATTTTTAAATTCACTTGTATACCTCTCTTCTGTCCATTAAACCATTCTAAAAGTTGTCTTGGGATTTTTCACTTAACTGCTTGGTTTCAAAGATGTTAAGTGAAAACTACCTTCTGGCCACTGTCAAGTTTGTAAAGAGCGGGATGTGGAGCTCTTATGCTTGTGTAGACTCTTTACTAATCTAACTCTGTTCCTTTGTCATGTGATATTCCTTCGTGGTTTTCTAAGGAATTGCAGGTCCTCATGTGATGTACCTCACTAGCTGTAAAACAGTCTACCATAGGGAAAAGTTCTTTCTGGTTTATTTTGGAAAATGCCCTAGGTCTTCGTAATTTTCATTCTCATGACTTTTCGCCAGTTTTAGAGTTGCTGATCTGATTTTCCCAATCCTTTGCTTTTTGCTGGAAGTTGGAATTGGCAGAGGACTGGGGGCGAGGGAAAGGGAGCTGTTGCTATTTGCCCATAGAAATGGCAGCCATCCGAGAGTCCTGATGACAGCCCGCCACTTATGTAGCTCCGTGGGATGTGCTGCTTTCGTTTCATCGTGTGGTAGTTCCCTTCATTGTCAGAAAGACCTCAGTCCTCTCTTCAGTCCTTAGAAGGATCTCATGAGAGAAGGCATAATCAGGTAAAAGAAAGGCAACGTACTTCCAAGTCAGGGGCGACGAGTTGGTCCTTATGGAGGCCGAGTCAGTGTCTTGGGGACGGGGCTTTTCCATATGATTTTTTCTTTGTGTAAAACAATGTAAAAACAGTGCTTCTTTACATTAAAAATCCCTGGCTTCCTTATAAACGTTAACAAGTATATGAGCGTCTTGCTAGGCCCCTGTTTCCAACATGTTCCTTTACTCTTTCAGGAATGGTGCCCCGTAGGGGGAGGCAGCAGGTTCCAGAAGTGCCCCCCCCGTTTGAGGCATGCCCAGTGATCATTGCGCGCTTACAGCAAGCTCCATGTGAGGGTTGAAGATGGAAAGTAGGGTGTGGGAAACTCCTACCACGTTCCTCCCTTCACAGCTTTTTCAAAAGTAAAGATTTCTTGCAATGGCTTAGTGACTTAATTGGTAGTCCTTTACTGATAAGCTTTCTGGTTCACTCGTGTCCGTCTGACCCCAGTACACTCCTGCCTCCTGTTTGTTTTCTGCGTTAAGAATTTAACTTCGCTCCCAAAGGAACCATAAGAAGTTTCAGGAACATCTGGCCTCTGTTTAGTGGCCCCAAGTATTCATTTATTGTTTTTGGTGGCTGCGCATGATTCTTTGAACTTAGGTGCATCCCTCCGGCTGTTTGATGGGTTTGTCTCTAAGCAAATAGTCAAGCATCTACATATAAGTTGTAATATAAATAGCCAGTTGACCCCTTTTCCGCGAAATTGGTTTAGTTCCTCCAGTTCCTCTGCCTTTCATTGACTTGATTTTAAGTATTTGGAGACTGTGTCTACTACTTGGAACAGTGCCTGGCACATAGTAGGTGCTTAATAAATACTAGTTGAACGAAGGGATGAAAACAGAGACATTTACCTGGGTTGGAGGGCAACATTTTTCTAAATGCTTAAACTATCTGTTTCCAAATTAAAACTCATTCCGTTCAGGAGCTGTGGAGGTACTGAGATCCTCTTTGTAGTGCTGAGCAGGGACTTCAGAATGTAGAGAAATGGAAGAAAGGAAGCAGGGGTAGGTCCACGGAAGGCTCCGATCCCTTCTTTGTCTTTGAATGTTCATTTTGACGCCTTGCTGCAGTGGGTCTTCCATCCGTGGCTTTATAGCCTTGCCTGTAGATTCCAAAGGACTTTGGCCTACCGCACCCTCGGTCCCGCCATGCCGAGGTGGCCCGTGCAGGCGTTGGCTCGGGCTTGCGTGAGGCCCAGAGCGGTGCGCTGTTTGCCAAGGTGGCGTGGCGCCTGAACGCAGGACCAAGGTGAGGAGATGGATGTTATTCCTCGGCCTGTACCCTCAGCAGCGCGCCAGGTGATTAGCATTATTCGTTTTGAGGCATTTTGGGGGTGTACCAACTCTCCAGGGGAAGATGTACACCAAAGTTTTTCTCTGATGCAAGAGAATTCCTTTCAAGAGAGGTTCTCTTCTGTGTGTTTTCATTTTGGCAGGGTTAGTTAGAGGAGACAATCGAATGGATTCGGCAGCTTTTACCTAGGAAGACAGGCACCTTAAAGTGTATAGCGGTAGGCAGTTAGTAGAGTTATTTAGAATTAATTTTATGTTTGAATGAACTCAGTGCTTACTGCTGGCCCTTCGTACAAAGACCTCTCATTCGAGAGTTGATGCTTTTATCTTTTAGGGGACCCGATGCCGCTGCGTTTAGCTTTTCTTGCATATTTACAAATGGCCTGCTGTTGCTGTTCCTTATGTTCGGTAACTTGGCTGGCTCTCAGATTCTTGGGTCACATCCTTTGTCCCTCGGTTCTTTGAAGCCCTCACTTTATTGTCTTGTAGAAGTGTCTGGTGGTGCTGAGAGGGCTGAGTCCAGACAGATCTTTCCTCCCCTTTGGAAGATGGCCCGCTGGTTTGTCCTGGGTGCTTGTGATCTTTCTGTGTATCCTTGAATTCAGGAGCTTCATTCGAGCATATCTCAGAGCTGACAGTTATCTGTTGGCCCTGTCTGGCTCTCAGTGAGCGTTAGGTATTGACGTGCGTGCGGGCCTCACTGTATTTCTCGCGGGTTTATTTGTTCCCTTTAACAGGTTGTCCCAGGCCTGACTCCCTGTTGTCTGTCCTTCGCATTTATCTTGCCCTCGATCGCTGTCACCTTGTGTCGCCTCCTGCTGTGTGGTTTCTTTCCGTTTCCCGTAGCGTCGATGCCTGGCCTTGGTGCTTGAAATGCGGCTTTCACGGCCGTCCCGGTTTGATTTTTTTACCCGTTTCTTTCCATAGCTCAGCCAGCTTTTTTCTCTCATCATGTCGACCTCTTGGGCTCCTTAGTTTTTCGTTTCTTTGGAGGCCGAGCTGTGTCGTCTACATTTTTGTGGTTTCTGAAATCCTTCGGTTTGCGGAGCGTGTTCACCTGCCTTTTGTTCCTTTCATTCCGCGTCTCCCGTGTTGTTTTGCTCTGTTGTTGTTGCACAAGTGTCGCGATGGCCTTTTCTGCTGCTTGTTTTGCATTGCAGGGGACCCGTCCTGCCTGCCCGGGGAGAGGCTGGGTAAAGCCTCCTTGCCTCCTTCTCCAGGGTGAAGGGCTTGAATGAGCTGAGGCCACCCCTTGCTGGGCGTGTTGTGCTTCTCATAGTGCTCTCTACGCGTGGCCAAGGGGGAGAAGCAGAGCCTCCTTGGGCCCTGTCATCTGGGCGCGCCTTCCGTGGACACGGGGTCCTCTGCCCAGGGTGGCCACGCCCCGTGGGGGAGAGGGTTCCCCTTGACTTTCCCGCTTCCATTAGGCGTGGCGCTAGCAGGAGTGGGGGGTTCCTGCCCGGGCTCTGCCGGGTGACACCTGCAGCACGTCCTCGAATGGCAGCTGCCTTATAGCATTAGTGAGATGCCGTAGGAACTTAGTTCTTGTTTATATCAATTAGCCTGTGGGAAAATTGGTTTTCATACACATTGTTTCACTTAAAACCAAAGAGCCCATCCATGACGCTAAGTGAGGACTTGGCGTGGGCAGCGTTTGTGCGATTGGCTTCTGAGTTACTCTCTCTCTGCACTGGGTGCAAATGCTGCACCTGAGATCTCAACCTCCCCGCTTCGGTTGCTGCTGGGAATGCGCCCACGTAGGATGCACCCAGTTCTCCTGCCTGCCACCTGTCCTTCTCCAAGTCAAGAAGAAAGGAGTGGTAGAGAGCCCTTTGGAACGCGCTCATGAACAGCCCAGCAACTGCGTCTTGCCTGACAAATTCGAGAATCTTCCTTTGATGAGTCCCCAATTTCATTGAATCTGTCAGACCCTCCCCTGGAGTCTTTGGAGTGGTGGTAGCTTTTATTAGATTCATTACAGACAGCTTTTTCAGTTTTTGGCTGTGTGTATTGAAGGGCAGGAGCACTTAGCTAAACATGCATTTATTCTGCCATCTCTCCCAGTGGCGCAGGTGCTTAAACATTAACTTTGAAGATAATGTTCTTCATAATCACAGTCGGTGTTAGTAAGCACAAGGACCCAATATCACTGGCAGGAGAGAAGCATTAACAGCTTGATTGATAAAGGATTTTTGTTTATTGTTCTTAGTGGAAAGATAACTTTTAACTCAGGTTACATTGATCAGAGATACCAGTACCTTCTGGCTTGAAAGTAAGGGACATGGGACATTTTAATGAATGTAAGATGCTATCAGCCATGGACATTTATTAGTTTATTAAATGTAATAGAATATTTCAGACAAACACCTAATCGGAGTCATCAAGAGAATTATAATCTATTTCTTACTAACACTTCGCTAGTCTAGCTGCCCCACTGAGGGTAGTTACCCTGTGAGAGCTTTACTATGATACAGGTTTGCTTACCTGTCTTTTCAATCAACTCATTTTATAATTTGGTTCATTAAGAAATAGAAAAGTTAAAGGCATCATCAGGATTATTTCTGTGATATACATTTAGATGGTTTGTAGGTCCGGGGCCTACTGTAGAAACACACAAGGGACTGTTTCAAAAGAGCACGGACAGGTGGATCACAGGGCGGGGTTTTATTTGGCCTGTTTGTGGGGTCTCCTTTCCTGGGTGGCCAGCATATTCTACGAGGCAGTCTTTTCTCACCTTCAGGCCCAGCCTGGCATAGTGACCAAGGAGTGTGCGTGGCAGCCTGGCTCCCTTTAGTTGGGGACTAATCAGACTACTCTGTGCAGTGCCTTCACCTAAGGTCAGAGTCATCGCCCTGGTTCTGTCCTGGTGTGAAATGGAGACTTAAATATGTGCCCACATGTAAGAGACAAAGGAAATTAAAGTGGTAGACAGAGAAGTAATGTCAAGGAAAGTCATGTTCATTCCTCCATTTAAATACTAGTGAGCATCTACGGTCTGCTAGCAACTGTGCTGAGTGCTGGGCACGTGCAGTGGTCTAAGCAGACGGAAGTCCCTGCCTCAGGGAGCGCAAGTTCTAGTAGAGGAGACAGACAAGACATAAAATGAAGGAAGTTTCTAGTATACTTGGGAGACAAGTGCTATAGAGAAAAATAAAGGGAGATACAGGGGCCCAGTGGAGGGCACCATCCCTGTAAATATTTTCATTGTGGACAGATGCATTCCTTAGATGAGGAGGTGTTGGTGATCCCTGAGGTCTTTCACCTTTGTATCTTTTTTTTAAAATCCTCACCCGAGGATATGTTTTCTTGAAATTGATTTCTAGAGAGAAAGGAAGGGAGAGAGAGAGAAGCATCAGTCAGTTGCTTGCCATGCACGCCCCAACCAGGATCAAGCCTGGAACCTTCTGTTGTGTGGGACAACGCTCCAACCGGCTGGGCCACCTGCCAGGGCACCTTCGTATCTTTTTATCTGAATTTGGAGTCTGTCTTCTGTGCCTGGCTCTGTGTGTGGCTCTGCAGGGACCTGGCCAGTGCCTGGCGCTGTGGCTTTGGGTGGAGAGCAGACTGAGCCTATTGCATTTCTTTCTTCTTTTTTTTAAAATAAATCTGTATAGTTAAGACAAAAACTGACAGTGTGATATGAAGTTTACATTTGAACAAAGTTTTCACAGAAACCTACCACATACCTAAAAAGATTTTACAACTGAATTCTAGATGCAAGTCTCGATGATGTCAAGAACTGATGGAGATCATGAGTCAGGACAGCTTTTTGGGTAGTAGTTAATTAGGTTTAAAAAAGAATTTTTGTTTTGTGTTTAATCTTCTCCTGAGACCAGGGCTTTTGAAATAATCCAACTCTCGAAGAGTTTTGATGAACTTGTGCTGTCAGGGACTGAACCCTGCCACCAGTGGTTTCAGGGTTCAAAGTTCAAGAAACAGAGAGGCTCCAAGACTTTCCGCCCTAAGAGCATGGGCCCTTCTCTTTACGCTCACACCTCCTGTGCCACCCTCTTCCCCTCCCCGAATACCTCAGCCAGTAGTTGGGGTGCACAAGCTAATATTTATAGCTTCATAATTGGAAAAGAAAGGCTCTTCTTGTCAGTTCAAACATTAGCACCTCTAAGACAGAAAATCTGCCTATGTATACGCTCCAATAAAAGACTTCCCCTCCTCAGCCAGTTTCCACCCCCAAATGGCAGCTTTGGTAACTTATCAACTGGCTTAAGCTCAGGTGGGGACCACCTTGGCTTGTGTCAGGCATTCACAGCTTTTTTTTTTTTTTTGGCTTTGCAAACTTGATGCTTTGTTTAATCTAATAATTAATGTATAGTTGAAATTATACCTAAATACTGAAAAGAAAAACCATAATTTTGTTTCAACACTTTCTGATATAACTATAATTTTGTTTCAATTACAGTTAACATACACTATTATATTAGTTTCAGGTGTATAACCCAGTGATTGGACATTATATAACTTACTAAGTGATCACCCTGATAAATTTCATACCCATCTGGCACCATACATAGTTATTACAGTATTATTAACTACATTCCTTACACTGTACTTGACATCCCTGTGACTGTTCTGTAACTACCAATTTTTACTTCTTAATCCCTTCACCTTTTCACCCATCCCCCCAGTCACCCCATCTTTCAAAATCCCTGTCCCCTAAGCCCCCTCTCCTCTGGCAACTACCAGTTTCCTCTCTGTGTCTATCAGTCTTTTTCAATTTTGTTTGTTCATTTATTTTGTTCTTTAGATCCCACATATAAGTGCGATCATATGCTATTTGTCTTTCTCTGCCTGGCTTATTTCACTTAGCATAGCACTCTCCAAGTCCATCCATGCTGTCCCAAATGGTAAGATTTCATTCTTTTTCTAAGACTGAGTAGTATTCCATTGTGTATATACCACAGCTTATTTATGCAGTTGTCTGTTGATGGGCGCTTAGGTTGCTTCCATAACTTAGCTATTGTAAATAATGCTGCAGTGAACATAGAGGTGCATATATTCTTTCAAATTAGTGTTTTGGGTTTTTTTTTTGTTATATATACCCAGAAGTGGAATTGCTGGGTTATAAGGCAGCTCCACTTTTAACTTTTTGAGGTAGCTCCATACTACTTTCCACAGTGGCTGCCCCAGCCTGCATCCCCACCAGCAGTGCAGGAGGGCCCCCTTTTCCACACCCTCGCCAGCACTTGTTGTTTGTTGGTTTGTTGATGGAGCCATTCTGACAGGTGTGAGGTGGTATCTCATTGTGGCTTTAATTTGCATCTCTGATGATTAGTGACCTTGAGCATCTTTTCATATGTCTCTTGGCCATCTGTATGTCCTCTTTGGAGAAGTGTCTGTTCAGGTCCTCTGTCCCTTTTTTAATTGGATTGGGGTTATTTTGGTGTTGAGTTGTGTAAGTTCTTTATAAATTTTGGGAATTAACCCCTTATCAGATGTATCATTGGTAAATATGTTTTCCCATTTAGTAGGTTTTCTCTTCAATATTTTAATGGTTTCCTTTTCTGTGCAAAAATAGTTTGTTTTAGTCCTGTTTGTTTATTTTTTCTTTTGTTTTCTTTGCCTGAGAAGATATAAAGAAAAAATATTACTATCTTTTCTTCTAGGATTTTTATGGTTTCAAGTCTTACATTTATGTCTTTAATCCGTTTTAAGTTTATTCTTGTTTATGGTGTAAGGAGGTGTAGTTTCAGTTGGGGGGGCATGTATCTGTCCAATTTCCCCTGCAACATTTATTGAATAGACTGTCTTTACCCCACCATATATTCTTGCCTCCTTTGTCAAATATTAATTAACCATATAGTCCTTGGTTTATTTCTGGGCTCTCTATTCTGTTCCATTGATCTATGTGTCAGTTTTTATACCAATACCATGCTGTTTTGGTTACTATGGGCTTGTAGTATAGTTTAATATTGGGTAGCGTGATACCTCCAACTCTGTTCTTTCTCAATATTACTGAGGCTATTGGGTGTGGGGGTTTTTGTTTTTACTAAAATAATTCGTTGCTCTTTTGAAAAATAAATTAACATTTATAATAGAATACCAAATTAGATTTAATCTAATGTATTAACAAAGCATAGTATACTCTATTAAACAAGGACTTCTAACTCACTGTATAACTAAATAAAAAGTAAGTCAATTAAATACTTGGTTTAGTTAGGGGCAAACATTGGTCACTGCCATTTAATCCTATAAATTTATGCCGTTTCACCTTTAAGGGGAAACAGCATAGGGGTCTCCCTGCTCTTCCCACTAGAAATGTACTGGAAAGTGACAAGCCTAGGGCGGAAGAAAGGCTGCTATTGCAAGTTGGAGCTGAAGTAAAAATTCTATTTTCAGTGCCTTGGAGGAGTGGAAGGGGTGTGTGTTATATTCACTAGGCCTACATGGAAGATACTTTGATCATAAAACAGCCCAGGGTAAGATTTAATTGTGGAATGTGGTGAGCATGGTCATGTCCTAATTCTTTCTGGGAATTTGGAAGTGTTGCTGGTCATGTAACCATATTCAGGGTTGAGAGATGCTAATGCTGTGCCTTCCTCAGATGCCATAGTGGTTCCTACCCTAGGAGTAGAGGTAGGGAGGTATTGTCAACTTCAGAAGATGGCTCCATATAAATTTTTGGATTATTTAGCTCTGCAAAATACGCCATTGACATTTTGACAGGGATTGTGTTGAATCTATAGATTGCTTTGGGTAGTATGGACATTTTAATGATATTAATTCTTCCTATCCATGAACACATATGCTTCCATTTATTTGTATCTTCCTCTATTTCTTTCTTCAGTGTCTTACAATTTTCTGAGTACAGGTCTTTTACCTCCTTGGTTGAATTTATTCCAAGGTATTTTATATTTTTGGTGCAATTGTAAATGGCATTGTTTCTTAGTTTCTCTTTCTGATAGTTCATTATTGGTGTATAAAAATGCCGCTGATTTCTGGATATTTATTTTGTATCCTGCTACTTTACTGAATTCACTTATCAGTTCTAGTAGTTTTTTGGTGGAATCATCCGGGTTCTCTATATACAGTATCATGTCATCTGCAAATAATGACAGTTTTGCTTCTTCCTTTCCAATTTGGTTGCCTTTTATTTCTTCCTGTCCAATCGCTGTGGCCAGGGCTTCCAGTACTATGTTGAATAAGGGATGAAAGCGGACATCCCTGTCTTGTTCCCAATCTTAATGGGTAATTTTTGCCCATTGAGTATGATGTTGGCTGTAAGTTTGTCATATATGGCCTTTATTATGTTGAGGTATGTTCCCTCTATTCTCACTTTGCTGAGAGTTTTTATCAAAAATGGGTGTTGGATTTTGTCAAATGCTTTTTCTGCATAATTGATAAGATCATGTGATTGTTGTCTTTCCATTTGTTTCTGTGATGTATCACATTTATTGATTTGTGAATATTGTGCCAGCCTTGCCTCCCTGGAATAAATCGCACTTAGTCATGGTGTATGATCTTTTTAATGTATTGCTGGATTCAATTTGCTAATATTTTGTTGAGGATTTTTGCGTCTATGTTCATCAGGGATATTGGCTTATAATTTTCTTTCTTTGTAGTGTCTGTCTGGTTTTGGAATTAGGATAATGCTGGCCTCATAAAATGAACTTAGGCCCAGCCAGGCGTGGCTCAGCGGTTGAGCATCGACCTAGGATCCAGGCGATCGGGGTTCATGCCCAGGTTGTGGGCTCTATCAATAACTCTCTTATCATTGATGTTTCTCTCTCTCTCTCCCCCTCTCCTTTCCTCTCTCTGAAATCAATAAAGGTATATTTAAAAAAAAAAAAATGAACTTAGGAGTCTTTCCTCCTCTTGAATTTTTTGAAAAGTTTGAAAAGGACAGGTGTTAATTCTTCTTTGAATGTTTAGTAAAATTCACCTGTCAGGCATTCATAGCTTTTAGGCAGTCTCTCACATTCCTCGTTTAAATTGCCAATGACATTTTTGGACAAGATAAACTATTCTGGACACAGAACCGAATCATTAGTTGTTCTTGCCATTTGTTCTTTTCATTGTTTCACCATTTTCCCATCCAGGCCCCACATTTTAACAAAAACAACCTTACCCACCTCCCTTTTTTCCCTGCCATCCCTCCCACTCCCAAATAATACACCAGTAATAGCCAAAAACTACACACGCGCTACGCCATAAAAATGCAGTGAAGCCCCGTTGGGGAGAAGACTGTGGTTGTGGAGACGCCCTTTGGAGATCTGTGGTGGCCTTTTGCTCCGCCGCACCCGTTCTGCCAGTTTGTTCTTCGTTAGGGCCCTTCGCTTTTCCCAGCCTGGTGCGGAATGGGCTGCCTTGAAACAGCCTCCTCCCCCGGCTGGGACGGGCGTGGGTGGCTTTAAGGCAGGGGCTGCCGCGGGCACAGGGGCACCCGGGCTCCTCGACGGCCGCGCCCAGACCAGCTCGGCCTCACGGGGTGGCTGCATTTCCTCGGACGCGCGCTCCCCACTGGCGCCCGCAGCTCCAGTGCCCCGGCTCCAAGCCCGGGCCAAGGCTCGCGGCTTCCTGAC
Source organism: Miniopterus schreibersii (assembly GCF_964146895.1). Lineage (NCBI taxonomy): Eukaryota > Metazoa > Chordata > Mammalia > Chiroptera > Miniopteridae > Miniopterus > Miniopterus schreibersii. The sequence continues at coordinate 93,257,621 of NC_138104.1, read as the reverse complement.
TCTTCTGTGCCCTGTGCCTTGCTGTCCCCTCCTTAGCTGCAGGGTCCAGCCGCTTGGCGCCGGCCTCCGTCGGTGCGCCCTCCTCGCGCTGGCCTTGGCCGCGGGTGGGCGCAGTGCAGCTTCTCACCCAGAGCCCCTCCCGCTCTGCGGGCGCCCCCGTCCCCTTTCCGACGCCGCAGCCCCGGCCTCTCCCCACCACATCCTCCTCGCCCTCCTCGCCTAGCGCCTCCACTTCTTGTTTTGTTTTCCCCATAGTGCTGCCAGCTTTCTGGTATAAAGGGCGCCACCGCCGTCTGTGGCGGTCCCCGCTCCCTGGGAGGAAACAGCAAAGCCGTGGGGGACACTTCCATTCTCTGACACCTGCCTCTCTAGTCGCCGCGGAGGGTAGAGCTAAGTGATGGAGAAAGAGATGGGATGCTGGGATGCCTTTAATCATTCCAATTTCCCATCTTTAAATGGACTTATTTGCATATAAATAAAAGCACCTTAGGGCGTCACTACTGAAAGTCTGCAAATAAATGTCTGATACAGTTTAGTGCCTGCAGGAGAAGAAAGCCTGCCCCTTTCTCGAATTAATATCCTCGCGGTGGTGGTGAACCCCTAACAGCATTTGCCTTCCCGGCTGCGCCTCCCTCCCCGTCCAGCGGCGGCGGCTGTGCGGGGCCAGCGCGCTCCCCACCTGAAGGGGCCTCTGCGGTGTCGGGCGGGGTCTGCACGCATTGAAATGACAAGCTTCGGAGGCTGATGTCTGGAGTCCCATGGTCTAGCCAGTTTGGACTGTTGGGAATATTTTTTTGGTGGGATTTTTTTTAAATGTTAGAGATCTGAGTAGTAGATTTGTGGTAATTCTGGATCCAGGAAACTTAACAGTGAAAAGAGTATGAACTTAACCTGAAAAATATTTCTCTGTTCTATAAATCTCTCAGCGACATTTGGATTAATCAAGCATAATTAAATGTAGTTAGATTTTTGTCAGATTGTAGTTCAAAATAATATTCATATTTGGAGAGGCTAATATATTCTGTAGAAATTTTATTAAGCACTTTAGTTAAGCAAACACTAAGAACAAAATCAGCCTCAGGAAGGTTAATTACTAAAAAAGCACAAAGTATAGTAGATTATGTAAATCATTTAAATTTTGAATACCGTGGTTTGAGCTTTAATTTGCATAAAGAGGTATTTGGGATTTTTTTTCACATATTTTCCAAAAGTTCTAATCATTTTAGGAGTTCGTCAGGTTCACTGAAGTTTTTCACATTGTAATTCCCAAAGTGAAGAATACAGTGCTATTCTTAATTTTTTTTAAAAAATATCTTTATTGATTTCAGAGAGAGGAAGAGAGAGGGAGAGAGAGATAGAAACATCAATGATGAGAGTCATTGATCGGCTGCCTCCTGCAGGCCCCCTGCTGGGGATCGAGCCCGCAACCTGGGCCTGTGCCCTGACCAGGAATCGAACTGCGATCTCCTGGATCCTAGGTCGATGCTCAGCCACTGAGCCACACCGGCCAGGCGACAGTGCTGTTCTTTAAATTGCAACTAATCATTGTGGGATTCCACTAAGTTTGTTTCAATTGTAAGAACTCTATTTTTATTTCTGTACCTTTAAAAAAGTGATCTTGAGACGTATTAGGAGAGAAAATGTATATAAAAGAAAGAATGTATGTGAAAGCATCCCTCTGTGCCTGACCTTTCGAGAAATGAAATGAAACTTTTAAAGAAAGGCAAAACATAAGAGTTTTAGCCTATAATCATAAATCTTTATTTTTAGCAATTTCTTTAAAGGGAGAAGTAAAGAGATCAAATTGGTTTTATATGTTATATTTTTTTGTACTCAAAAGAATTACGTTTTCACTACCCTTGCATGTCTCAGGGAATAGCCTTTGATAAGAATCCCCATGGAAATTTCTGAAACTCTATCATTATGTGTTCACATCTGATAGTCCTTGTCTATATTTCTAGAGTTAGAGTTTTGAAAGTATTATCATCTCAGGAATACAAGAAACTTGAGCCTCGCCTTTATCACCACTCATATTCTGTGGACTTTCGGCTGCTCTCATGAGAAAAGACACCTACCTAACTGTCCGTTGTTCAGTAGATATAAAAGATCTCTTTCTCGCGCATACCTGAGATTTTCATAGGCAGAAAACCCCTGCAATTCCATTTTCTTTGGCAATTTTGCTTCTTGGCTTTTCAGCAAGGATTCTGTTTTGCATTGGAATTGAATCCATTTGGGATGATAGCATTTCACTTGAAAGGACATTCTATTAAATAATTCTAACTTTTGCCAACCTAAAAGTGACCTGCTGATTTGAATGCTGTGCAGACCTTTTGCCAACAGCCTAATAAGACAGCACAAATGTCAAAGATCATATGTGCCCTGAGCGGTGTGTTAGCGAAGGAAAGCGATGTCTAACCCTGGCGCAGGCGGGTTCGCAGCTCTTCGCTTCACCTTTGCCTTCCGAACCAGGCGAGGCGGCCGCCTTAGAATGGAATGCATATTAATAGCAACTACTGCATGCTTTCAAATAGTCTCACCTCCAGACTCTTTTTCAGAGAAATTACAAAGGCTCTTAGCATTCAGTTGTAGCTCTGTCTTGGCTCTGCGCATATGTTAGGCATCAAAAAGGCAGTCACCAGAGCTCAACCTGATTGGAAGTCAAAGGCATCGGCCATTTAGCCACCCGTGCTAAGTGCAGTGTGTGAGAGGAGTTTGCCAGAGCAGGTGAGATGAGTATGAATTGTTATATTGTTGTGTATAATACATCGTGGCACTCCTTTCTTGTAAATTCCATTTTTTGTCATTTGAACGTTTATAACCATGAGAAACCTCAGTCTGCGTTTTAAAAGGCACTATATTTACATTAAGAACTGGCTGGGGCCTTTATCTAAAAAAACCTGCTGAGGTTACTCTTGCACACGTTTACCTAGGACAGATGTTTTAAGAGAATTACAGTGCAAGTCTCTGACTACAGGGATCCGAAACCACTGGCGGTGGCCTGCCCGCGAGGAGGGGCCGGGCTGCGCGCTGGCCGGAGCTGCGGCAGGTTTGGCCTGGCTGGCCAGCTCGCCTGGAAGGTGAAAGAGAAAGGCCTGGCCAGGCTCCTCTGTCTGTTCCCTTTTTCTCTAGCTGCCTGTGCTGCTCTTCCTGGGGAAAGCATCCCATAAAATCCTTTCGGTTCTCACTTCTCAGTTTTAAAAGTTCCCGTTAGAGCCGCCATGTGACTTGGACCGATAAGTTGTGCACATACTTAAACTTCTTTTTTAGACTAGACCAAGCCAGATGTATCTTGACTCTGAGCAGGCGGCCAGGGCGAGGTGTACCTAGGCAATGCCAAGTACTGGCTGTTTAAAACACTGAAGTTGACGTTGCTCAGTGGTGGGGGAATCGCCTGCGTTTCTGTTGTGGTCGCTGTTACAGTTCTCATGCTCTCATGCTGCTCCGCCCTAGATCTGAATGAAGGCTGCCCTCTGATTAAAAACCGTAGCTGTGCCCGAGCCCGTCCTGCACACGGGGACAGGTTTCAGGAGCGTGGAACCCTCCACTTGAGCATCTGGCTAACCCCAGTCTCTGCCGAGTTCTGCCTGTTAGAATCGCATGAGGCTGTGATTGCTGCTCCGGGTGAATGTACACATCACACCATCTGTGCTCGAAGTTCACATCCTCGCAGGGTACACAAGTGCTGGCAGCCGAAATCTTTGCCAGATTTAGAATACAAGTGGTGAATACTTGAGAAATTCTTAAACCAAATAAGAGAAGTGAACATGGAGTAAAATATACCATCGTGAACATATCTAACACTGTGTTTAAATGTAAAATTACTTGCTTGGCCAATTTTTCATTGTAACTCCCTAGCTCATAAAAGCAGAGTCTAAACAGGGAACGATAATGGATTTGACAAGAGAAGAAAGCTAACTTGTGTATGAAATACAAGTTCATTACAATGTTTGTACCCGTAAGTCCCAATCTGATCTGGTTTCCTTTGAGCATCTGTCAGCCTAGTCACAGTGATGAATGTGCGCGTGTGTCCAGTGTTCATGAGCTGTCTTGTGGCTCATGGAGTGAAGCCTGGTCCCCCTGTGCTCTGTGCTGTTTTGTGGCCTGGCTGGTCCACACTGTCATGAATGAAGGATGACTTTGGGTTGAGCTAATTTGTCACGCCACGTTCTGTGGAGAAAGGTGTTTTGTTGTTGTGACTGTTGGAAAAACATGACCAGAGAAGTGTGTGGCTCAGATAATGTTCCCCATAAGCTGTGGAGCCATCTGTGGTGTGTGTCATAGCCAAACTAGTCCTGCAGCGCGTGGACAATTCTGTATCACAATCATCGAACAATAAAATGGTAGTTGTGATTCATTGTGCTTTGGTGTGGTCTTTTCCTGAGCTCGGGTCAGCAGTCTCATCCCTCTCACCTGGAAGCTTTGCCTTCTACTGGCTCGGTTTCTGAAATTCAATGTGTGATCAATCACCTTTGCAAGTTGTTGGGAATGCACAAAGGATACTTAAATTATGGTCAATCAAAGGAAAAATAGGTTATTTGGATTCTCTGTAGCAGGGAACATTGAGCTGACCTTTTTGGGGGACATCCTATTGGCAAAATAAAGAAGCTGCTTAACAGTAAATTGTTACAGTGGTATTTTTTCAAAATATGATCCATGGATCGTGGAAAGGGGACCATATAATGTATTGCCCAAGCCAGGACACCTTTGACAGTGAGAAAGAGCGCTTTATGATGCAAACAGATGTAAACCAGACTGTCTTAGGCAAATGGGGTTTGACTGGCCATAGACCACGTAGACCAGAATGACCTGATGTGCTGATTGCATGCAGATTCCTAGGCTATGCCTCAGCTCTGCTGATTGTGATTCTTGGGGGCGGAGGCCTAGGAATCTATATTTTAACAAATGCCCTAGGGATATTCTTTAAAAAGTATAAGTTGTGCCCTGGCCGAGTGGCTCAGTTGGTTGGAGCGTTGTCCAGATATGCCAAGGTTATGGGTTCAATCCCTAGTCAAGGCACATACAAGAATCAATCAGTGAATGCATAAATAAGTGGAACAACAAATCGATGTCTCTTTCTCTCTGCCCCCTCCCTAGAAAATTCAATTTAAAAAAGTGTAAGTTGTGCCTGACCAGCGTGGCTGAATGGTTGAGCATCAACCCATGAACCAGGAGGTCATGGTTTGATTCCCAGTCAGGGCACATGCCCTCCAGCAGGGGGCGTGCAGGAGGCAGCTGATCAATGACTCATCATTGATGTTTCTATCTCTCTCTCTCCCTCTCCCTTCCTCTCTCTGAAATCACTAAAAACATATTTACCAAAAAAAAAAATGTAAGTTATGAACTGCTGCTGTATGGAATATGCAAAAGATAAACAACTTGAAATTTCCCATTACAGGGCTATTGATGCCATGGTCTCTTCTGTGAAAGTGGCGCAGCACTGACACCAGGACCCAGTGCCTCCAAAGACACTTGGCCGCAGCTCTGTGCTTCCTGAATGTAGTCTTCACATTTCCCAATGCGTTGTCCTTGCTATTCTTTTACTAAACATTTGGTGGTGAAGGGGTGTCTTTTTTTCAATTTGAGAGCCCTGTAACTACTGTGTTGCGTATTTATCACTAAAAAACAAAATTTGAGCAAATCTGAGGCAAGAAACTTGGGCTTATACGATTCTCGGGGGGTGTTAATGTCAGGAAACCAGCACATTTGCCTTGGTTCAGCTGCCAGCTAGCTGTTAACTGTGCCTTAGTTTCCTTATCAATAAAATGAGGGAGTTGACTACGTGGTTCCGCAGTTCCTTCCAGGTCTGACGTTTTATAGCACTCCTTAGGCGCGCTCTCTGGACCATGCCCGTGCCTTCCCCTTCCCCTTCCCTCTTCTTCCACCCCAGGCACGCTGTCTTTGCCTTTTTCTCTCCTAAGTTCCAAAGGCCTGTCTTTTGTCTCTGTAACTCAGTTCCTGAGCCCATGCAGCCCAGCTGGCTCACCTTTTCTACCTCTGTGACTTTCTAAATAAACTTTCTCTTATAATTGGAAAAAATAAAACCTAAAATGGAAAGCAGTTACTAATCGACAGCTTTCATGTTGTGATATATTTTGCCCAGAAAATACAAAACCAGTGACTCTTAAAAGTAACACTTTTTTAAAGTATGTTTTTATTGATGTCAGAGAGAGGAAGGGAGAGGGAGAGAGAGAAACATCAATGGTGAGAGCGAGTCATTGATCGGCTGCCTCCTGCACGCCCCCTGCTGGGGATGGAGCTCGCAACCCGGCCATGTGCCCTGACTGGGAACCGAACCACAATCTCCTGGTTCACAGGTCGACACTCAACCACTGCGCCACCCCGGCTGGGCTAATAACACTGGTTTTAGTTAGAATTTTACAATTATCCATGTGTATTTTGCCAAAAGGCAGCGCTGTGCTGAAACAGCATTCACAAGTGGGGAATAGCATTCTTGTAGCAGCCACTCCTGCCCTGTTCTGAAATTCATAAGGTAAGTACGGTTTAGACTCACAAAGAGACCCTCCAACTCAAGAGTCTGTGTTTCCACCAACCTGCCAGAGAGCATTGCACTTTAGTGGACGGTTTTACTTCCATGCCCTTCCTTTCTAATTCTTCCCAGTGACTTAACAAATGCACGTTTACAAATGATTATCTGCTGATGTCAGCTGCGCGCCTCAGAATTACACAAGAGTAAGTCGTAAGGCGGCGTGCAGGAGGGTTGCCCTGGAAGGGTTGCTGTAGACCATTGTCCGCCACTAGAGCCATGCTGTACAATATGGTCGCCACCAGCCACCTGAACACTTAAAACGTGGCTAGTTCAACCGAGGGACTGATTTTTCATTTTGTGTATTAATTTAAATTCAAATAGCCACCTGTGGCTAACGGCTGCCGTACTGGACAGTGAAGCTGTCCACAGCCATTACATACTGTTGAGGCTTTTTTTTTTACTAACATTGAGCATCGCTTTTCACCTGTCACTGGGCTGGCTGCTTAACAGTACTCTTGTCATTTCTAGATGTTGTTCTTAAACGAATCCTTTGCCCTCTGCCCATTGCTGACACTTTCGTCAACATTAATAGTCTCTCTTGGGATAAGAAAATAACAATATGGTATTTAGACCTTTGCCCGTCACAGCCGCATGGCAGATCAATTACCTTTGCTGGAAAAGGCATTGGTCGTTGACCTGTCTGGATCCAGCTCTCTCAGAGGCACACTTGGTTCCCTGAGTTGAAATATTAACTACAGCCCAGAGGGTCTCAACCTGGCCACACTGGAATCTGAGCCCTGGGCTCCATTTCAGATCCATTCCATCAGGCTGTCTCTAGAAAGTCTTTTTAGACAAAGAGTTCCCTGTGAGCTTCTAACGTGTGACAGGGTCGAAAACCACTGATAAAGCCCAAACTACAGCCAGCCTTTGAGAATAGCTTGAGTGCTGGCAGCAGCAAATACGGTCTTCTTGGCACAGAGCAGGCCTAGGATCCTTGCCATTTTTTTTTTTTTAAATCCTCACTCAAGGTTATTTTTCCCATTGCTTTTCAGAGAGAGTGGAAGGGGGGGGAGAGAGAGAGAGGGAGAGAGAAACATCAATGTGAGAGAGACACATCGGTTGGTTGCCTCCTGCACCTGGGCCAGGAATCGAGCCTGCAACCCAGGTACGTGCCCTTGACCGGAATCGAACCCGGGACCATTCAGTCCCCGGGCCGAAGCACTAACCACTGAGAAAAATCAGCCAGGGGCTCCCTTACCATCTTATTGATGTTCTGTTTAACAGATAATTGGAAAATACTTAAAAGTGAGGAAAGGCCTTGTCGATTTGGATTTGCAGCAACTGAGCAGCCTTGCCATTTCCTTCTGTGCAAGAAACTCTGAGCTAAGCGAATGAACTTGTATTGTTTGCTGGCATTCCTGTCCAAACAGAATTTGCCAGTCCTCAAACAAAATAAACATGTTAATGACTTCAGCAACAGTGATGGATGCAGAAGCTTTCCACAGTTCCTTAGCAACCACTAAATATAATAGTGTAATTATTTCTGTTGTTAAAGATGACTGTTGTCAGCTTAGCACAATAATTGGAACAGAACTTCCCATAAGAAAACTGCTCTTTTCCTAGGCCTTCAACTGATAACAAAATGACAGTTTATGAGGGCAAATAATGCCCCATTATTCAGGTGAGAGAGGCCCACCAGACACCCTGCAATCAAAGAATCTGGGATGAAGCCTTCAATGACCGTCACATCCATAAAGCAGCTCTGTCCAAATGGGAGAGTTTCAACTGTTGCAGGCAAGGCCCACACCTGCTTATTAAGGCCTTCAAGGAAAGTGTGTGCTACGCCGTTTGACTTTGGTAGCTCCCCCAGAGCCTTATTGTTCCTGGGCCTAGCTAAGGGGTGACAACGTCAGTCTCCTCCACTCAGCAATTCTCAATGAGTGGTTTCTAATAGAAAAATCTCCTTTTAAGAATCCACTTTTCCTATTTTCTCCCATTCTGGGTAAGAGTTGGCAGTCTTTGCATTTTGGGAAAGTTAGAGCACCCCACCCCAAAGTGAATAATAAAATAATGTGAAGTTATTTAGTAAAATCATCACAAAATTCTATTTGGCAGTATCGAAAACATGGACGGTTCCTCAAGAGCTCAGTAAGGTCAAAGGTCAGGAGAGGCCAGAGCTGAGAATCAAGCTACTGAACTGGATTTGTGGTGGAGGGCAGGGATTGTGTCCTCCTATTCTTTGGAGAATAGGCCTGAGAGCCAGAAACTATTCCAGAGCTCCTTTCAGCAGGAACATGCTAATCCTCACCCGAGGATGTTTTTTCCATTGATTTTTAGAGAGTGGAAGAGGGGGAGAGGGAGAGAAACACTGATGTGAGAAAGACACATCAGTCGGTTGCCTCCTGCACGTGTCCTGACCGGGGATCAAACCTGCAACCAAGGTACATGCCCTTGCCCCTAGGAGTTGAATCCCTAACCCTTTGGTTCATGGGCCGACGCTCTAACCACTGAGCAGAACTGGCCAGGGCTACTTCTTGTCTTCTTGGTGTAGCCAAATGTAGACTGGAGGATATGTACAGAGAACGGGGGGAGAGGAGCCCTTAAACTTCTTTCTCTACCAGCCATGGTTCTGTGTTCATGAGTTGAGGACACGACACTTCCTCTGGACCCATTCGCATGTTCATTTGGGTCCGATATCTGCCATTATACCTGTTCTGTGCTTCTCTCGTTAAGACTCGAGAGAAACATTTCAGCAGATTCATCATGAGTAGGTGTAGGAATGTTTAAAGGAAAAACAAATCTCTTTATCTGCATGAGGGTTACTGTTACTCAACTGTGTCAGGACCTGGAAAAAGGCTCAGGGGGTGATGACCACTATCTTCAGTCATCTCATGGTACACAGAGAAATGTCCCACCCCCACAGGATGTCCACATCCTAATCCTCAGAACCCGGGAATGTGTTGTATTACACAGCAAGAAGGAATGAATGTTGCTGATGAATTTTAAATAGGGCTAGTTTCCTGAATTATCCAGGTGGGCCCAATGTAATCACAAGGGTCCACATAAGTAGAGGAGAGAGGCAGAACTGTCACATAATGTGATGTGAGAAGCACTGACTGGCCATCGCTGGCTCTGAAGATGGAAGGGGGCCACGAGCCAAGGAATTCAGGCAACTTCTAGAAGCTGGGAAATGCAAGAAAATGGATTCTCCCCCAGAGCGTCTGTAATTTTAGCCCAGTAAGATCCATTTTGGACTTCTGACACCCAGAACTGTAAAATAATAAGTCTGTGTTGTTTTAAGCCACTAAATTTGTCACAGCAATAGGAAACTAATACACACCTATTCGACATCTTTCATCTATCCTTAATCCCTAGGTACCTGACACAGAAGCCAGCAGGCAAAGCAGCTTGCCTCCGTGGTGTTAATGTTGATTTGTGGTTGGGCTAGTAAATGGTATCTTGCCGACATCTGTCCAGTGGAATATGATTCCAGATGAGAGAGACTGGTTATCTCCTCAAGCCATGTAATGAGTCAGGTCCTGCCGCATGCATAGCAGATGATGACAGGTTTTCTCTGAACTGGGAAATTTTAGAGTGACAAGGTCATAAACAGGTGAAAGGTCTCCGTGGAAAGGGTAAAGTATCCCAATTCTTTCAGGTATGGATTCATTCTTGGAAAGTGGAAGGTTATATTTCAAATATTTTACTTATGTCTGAAGTCTGCTTTTATTAATATAGTTCAGTAACCGCACAAGTCAGTTCCTTTCCCTGCCTCCCAAGACAGATAATGAAGGGAAGGAGCATAAACATTGCTTCTAGGAGACAATACAAGCCAACCCTACTCTGGACATTTCTCTTCACATTTCCCACATTTGGTCACCTGTGGCTGAGATTCAGCTAATGTGGTGGGGTGTTCTAGAATATAAACTATGGCAGTTCGCGAGGGCCTGAACTACAGATTAGTTAGCACCTACAGATATGCATGCCTCTAGTAACATTTTCAAATTCTGTTGGTTATCTATTGGTTTTTACTTGATGGTTTCTTAAAGAATTTGAGCACGGGATGTACTTTGGTGCTTATGAGTTGTCACGTTTTGTTTGAAAAGCATCTCCGTGGGAGCCTTCTTTTTAAATTTTTTAAATATGTCTTTATTGATTTCAGAGAGAGGAAGGGAGAGGGAGAGAGAGAGAAACATCAATGATGAGAGAGTCACTGATCGGCTGCCTCCTGCACGTGCCCGACTGGGGATGGAGCCCGCAACCCGGGCACGTGCCCTGCGATCACCTGGATCCTAGGTCGGTGATCAACTGCTGAGCCACGCCGGCTGGGCTTTGTTTTTTTAACCTAACAGCCCCTGCTGAATACCTAGAGAAGAGGCTTAAACATTCAACCTCAGTAGCCAATAAGAACTCCAATACAAGAGGACTGTGTGTGTGTGAGCATTTTTGATAGTGTACCTGTTTCTCTCAGGTGTATTTATTAACAAAGGCTATTTCTCTTTGGGGCAAATGTCAGAGTTCTTAAACATGAGGTTTGTTATGCCTCACAACTGATTGTTTTGCCCCTGAAAACATTTCTGAGGTATCACGGGAGTCAACAAAACTCCAAATACAGCCTGTCAGAATGCTTTTGATCTGTGTGGCAGAGCCAAGTAATATGATCTGTGACTAACAGGTGTTCTGTTTTTAAAGGAATTCCTTTGCTGACTACAGGCCTGGCGTTATGTCTTCTAGAGTCTGGGTTAATGTTAGAACTGATGTCATTTCAAAGAGCTAAACCTCAGCAGATGGAGTTAATAGAAGGCCCTAGATTCGGCTAGTGGAGGGCATGGGCGCAATTCTCGGAACATGGGCAGGATGTGTGTGTGGGGTGGGGGGTCTGCCTTAATTGTTGACATTTGGGATCCTGATTTAATGCCTCCACCCCCGTGTATCAGCTTCCAGCTGACCCAAGGAGCTTGTTTCCAAAGATGGAAAAGTGATGGAAATGGCAGGGCCCCACATTTCCACGCAGGTGGAAAGCATTCACCAGGTGTGAGAAAGCTGGGTGGAGCCGGAGACTCTGTAGCGTCTCACGGGTGAAGGCAGCCGTGGATGTTGGCAGTTGTGAAGGCCCCAGGCGACCTCTCCAGTCCCCGCTCAGTGAGAGGTAAGCACAGTCACTCGGTGACAACCTCATAGCTGGAGAAGCTTCGGGACAATGCAGGCTGCCTCTTAAATGTAGAGACTTTACAGGCAAAGGAGACCTCAGAGACCATACGTCCAACCCGGCATTCTACAAAAGCAGACGCTGAGGTCAGAGAAGTGAGGTGGTTTGGCCAAGGGCACAGAGCAAGTTGGTGGGGGATCCTGCAAGGAAGGCAGAGCCCCGACGGGGCTCCCCACATGACCTCCCCCGCGGGAGGGTCTGTTCCTAAGTAGCTTTTAAGTCGGGTGCAGGCCCTTTGGCAGCTCCACGACTGTGCCCCGTGCTGCACAGCGCAGCCTGGTCCTTAAGTGCTGGGGACACAGCCGGGCAGAGCCGGGACAGCTGCTATCCCTGTATTTTTGCACACTTTTGAGAAACACAACAGGCAAAAGTGTATTTCTGTATCCCTTTATGTATAAACAGGTGGGAGCAGGAGTGTGTTGGGAGCGGGAGGGGCGGGGTAGGGGTAAGGGCCGATTCCAGTAGTTTGCGTGATTCAGCACCAGAGCAAATGCTTGGGCAGGAGGTCGAACTTGAACCCAGGTACGTCATCGTCATCTTGTGTTATATGTACAGCGCAGTCTCAAGTGGTATGCTTTTCTTATGGCTTTGTCCTGGAACACGTTACAGTGACACAACAGAAATCTCAAGTCTAGAGGGGAGAAGCTATAAGTGCCTCATGAGCTCATGGCCAAGACTGGTGCGGAACGGGTGCGTGAGGCACAGCAATGCCTCTGCCCCGCTCGGGCTCGTCTAACTCAGCTGGGTCTGCGCCCCCGGCTTGCGTCCTGCCCTGGGGTACAGCTGGGTGCGCAAGTGGGGCCTGACGGAGAGAAAACAGATCCGCGCTCTTTCCGTCCCCCCCTCCAAGGACGCTCAGTAGCTGCAGCCCCGCAGCTAAGTCTCTTCCCCACAGAGCAGGTCAGAAGGTGGGCCGCGGTCTTGGGGTCACTCTTCTTGAGGTTGATCCCCTTTTCCTTCGGAAGGTCCTGGCACACGGGAGCTGGCTTCCCACAAACGGGCCCTTCGATGTGACCATGACATTACAAGTCCCCCGTGGGTTTAGCAGGTGGAAGGGTGAACATCTGCGTTCAGGGTCCCCAGGAGGAGGGTGTGGCAGCTACTGCAGAAGTGCTGAAATGGGGAAGCCGGGGGGCAGGGGATCCACATCCCGTATGGGTACCCATGGACTTTGGGGGTCCGTGAAAGGAAGCCTGCCTCCTTCAGCTGTTGGGGGGACTGTGTAACACTTGAAAGCGGAGAGGAACTACTTTCCCACCCGCCCTCCTTCATTTAACCTGCCCCGTTCCACAACCCTAAGGGCTGTGTTCTCATGGTCAGTCCGAAGCTTCCTTCCCTTTCTGGAGCAAAAGAATCCTCCCTTGCTTTTTGTCCTTTCTGCTGACCTCCTCCCGCTTGCATCATACTTTGTACATCTCTCACTGCAGCCTCCGCCCACAGTTGGCCATTACTGTTGACTGGCCGGTCCAGAGCAACCCCATCTCCTCCTGGGAAGGGGGTGGCCAAGAGAAACTGAGGGCCAGAAAGCATCAAGTATTGGGTTGCAGAATCCCCCCCCTCCTCAGTCTTGTAGCCTTAGGAGGTGTTCTTAGAGGTCAGGAGGGGACAATAGGTGAGATTTAGAACCCACCTGTGGGTCTTTTGGGCCCATCTCTGGAATATCCCAGGCATTGGGCATTTCCCATAATTGGCAGCTATGATGGCACTGAGTCTGAGTCACATAAATGGCACCTGTCAGTAGGGGCTATAAGGCCTCCAAACTTGCAGTCAGCCTGATACATCAACAACCGCACACTATTTGCTCCAGAGCAGGGTTCAGGAAACAGTGGATCTGTCTGCCCTGGGCGTCTCTCCAGGCACCTCTCTTCCCTGTTTCTCACCTTGCCTCGCCCAGCTGGTCTCCTCATCTTTTCACTGCCATGTCACCCAGCTGCAGCAGCAGGCATACAGTTTGCCCTGAGTGCATGACTGAAGAGAGACCAGATGGGCCTTGCTTTCTCTGCAGAGCAATGCTCTAGGCCTGGACTGCAAAAAGAACATTTCTTCTCACATGCCATGTTCCTGACAGCTCCCTGTCCCACATGAGTGTTCGGCAGAGTTCTGGAGGAAGTGCCAGGAACAAGCCGGCTCAGCCTCACGCTTTCACTTCCCAGTAAACACCACTCATCTCCAGGTGGGCAGGGAGGTAGTTCAACCCCAACACAAGGGGGAAAGGCATGCCGCCTCCTTCACTGGTTGTCCCACTTGTCACCTAGAAGGTCTGTTTCTTTCACAAGAGATGCTGGGCTCTGTCTCTGGCTTTACTGGGACAGCCAGGCGATGCTGCTCCTACCCAACAGTGTGGTTCTACATCTTGACTACCTGCTCACTTCCTTCCTTTGATGAGGGCACTGACTTCAAACAGCCTCCCTTCACTCAAAACTCTGGTGGGAGGCCATGAGAACAACATGCTAATTTCCTGGTTGGCCCAAGACATTTCTACAGGAATCCAGGGTGAGCTTTTGACAAAGTGCCCAGGTCACAAGGAAACCAGAGAGCCCTTGAGACCGAGGATTTCAGCAGGGTTATTGGAGTGACAGCAGGAGAGGAGTATATTGTAAAATGCCACCACTATGTTTTTGGGGTTGTATATGGTCTGTACCGTGGATGGCATGTTGCAGGTAGCACCCCCTGTTGGTATACTATGCGGTTGGTACATCAGACTGTTACTTGAGGTCTATGAAACTGTTCACTGGTCCTTTAAGGAGAAGCTTCAGGACAATTTACCACCTGCTAAGCCTGGAGCCAGAGCAGAGCAGCTGCACTTGCCTTTGCTATAGGATGTTTTTCTTTATTGCGTTTCCCACAAATTAAGGTAATTTGGGGAAGACAATGAAAAACCCATGATGAAAAAGTACCACCACGGGCCCGTTAGGCCTTACGTGGCGCTGTCCTTGACAAAACTGTCCCTTGAATAAGAAGTTAAGGGTCACAGTAGATGACCTTTCCTATATCTGGCCTAAAGCGAGGCTTTGTGTAGGCGCCACATTTCTGGAACTGGGAAGAACGGATGCGTCGCGGTGCTGGGCCTCGGCGGCTGAACTGCGAAGGTTGGCGCTTGCCTTTGACTCAGCTGTTTCTCTTGGGGACAGGTTAATCGTGGCAGAGCTTGGGTGGCAGGGGGCAACGTGCAGGGCCCCTGGGAGCCGGCAGTAGCGGGTTGAGGGAACAGCCGCTTCCACGGGTGTGTACTTGGGGAGGTGTGAGGACCAAAGCAGAAGGCACCCCACGGGGGCAGGCCTCCGGGGAGCTCTGCACCTCTCCTTGGCAAGGTCAAAGGTGAGCGGCCCTAAGTGACGCTACGAAGGTTTGTACAGGTTGTCCGGCTGGAGACCTCCATGCAGAGTCCGGGCGCGGGGCTGAGCGGAGGCTGAGGGACAGCTGGTCCCAGGGCCTCCCCTTAGCGGGCCGCAGCTCCCGCGCTGTCACCCTGCAGGCGCCACCCAGGCTTCCCGGGGTCCCCGCCCTCCTCCCGGCCTTTACTTCTCGTCTTCATCCCCCTCACTCAGGCTGCTGATGGAGGCGGAGGCGGCTTTGGGTGAGGAGGGCGGGGAGGTTTTGATGGGGAGCCACGAGAAGGTGGGCGACGGGGAGCGCGAAGGGGACCGGCTCCTGGTGGGGCTGCTCACGGGGCTCTGCTTCGGGGACAAGGCCTGCAGCATCCGGCTGCTCCTCTCCTGGAACATCTGCTTCTGGAGAGAAATCGGAGAGAAAGCGTGTGTCAGTCGGCCGTCTGCGATGGCAGCGGGACAAAGGAAAGGCAGGAAGGGGGGCCCCCAGCGCGTGCGCCCCCAGGACGGCCAGCACTCGGGGGGAGCTGCGTGCGATTGGGGCGCAGCGACCTGCAACACACCCGAGCACCAGCACTGCTGGCTCCTGGCAGCTCCTGCGGGCCCTCTCCCTCCGTCTACGAAATCTAAGCAAATGCCTCTATTTACCAGGCAAAGAGCAATGTCACAGGTACCGGAAGGGTAGAAGGAAAGAAAACAAAAGTCCCTGTCCTCGTGGCTACTGGAGGAATGGCACAAACATGGCTATCGGGAAGACCAACAAAAGATGTACTATGGGAGCGGAACCAGAGTCTGTGAGAAAAAGCAAATAATACTGATGAGAGAGGGCCCGGCCGGTGTGGCTCAGCGGTTGAGCATCAACCCATGAACCAAGACATCACCAGTTAATTCCCCTTCAGGGCACAGGCCCAGGTTTGGGGCTCGATCCCCAGTCGGGGGCATGCAGGAGGCAGCTGATCAATGACTCTGATCATTGATGTTTCTTTCCCTCTCCTTTCCTCTCTCTGAAATCAATAAAGATATATTAAAAAATAAATAAAAGATGAGAGAGGGATGTGAGCCTGCGGACACGTGGGCAGCAATTGCAAATAGGATGCTCTTGGGAGGCTCCCTGACAAGGTGCTATTTGAGCAAAGCCCTGAAAGAGATGAGGGAGGAGGCACATTCCAGGCAGAGAACACAAAGGAGGGCTCATGTAGTTCACGTCCAAGGAGGAGCAAAGAGGCCATGGTGGCTGGAGTGGAGTCTGGTGGCTGAGGGGCATGGACGGGGGAGGTGAGGGAAGGTCACCAGAAAAGTCACAGTGAACTGTATCATGTAGGGCCATGCGAGAATTTCAGCCTTGACTCTGAGGAGGAGAGAAACCTCTGGAGAGATCCTTTGCCTCTGGAGTTCTGAGCAAAAGAGGAACAAACTGGCTTTGGGTTTAAAAGGACCACTCTGTGGTGCTGGGAGTGGGCTTCAGCAGGGCAGGGGAGGGGCAGGGAGACGATCTGGAGCCGTCTGCAACGAGAATCCAAGGCTGTGCTGGGCCAGGGAGATGGCCATGAGGATGGTCGGGGTCCCATTATGTTCTTTTGCCATCGTTTTATTAAGGTATCATTTACTTAAAGTAAAACTTTCTACTCTGTGAGTTTTGATAAATGCCTACGGTTGTGTGATTACACCACAAACAAATGATAGGAATGTTTCATCAGCGCCTGGGGACCCTTTCTAGTCACCCCTCCCTCGCCGCTGGTGACAGGTCTGGTTTCTGTCGTGCGGCTTGGAAATGTCATCTCTGTGGAATCGCGCAGTATGTGGCCTGGCTGCTTGCTGAGGGCAGGGCCCACAGGACCCGCTGACAGTGGGAAGTGGGCTGTGGGGGAAGAGGGAGCGAGTGACTCGTTTCTAGCCCGTGAAACAGAAGCTGGCGATGCCATTTGTTGGCGCAGGGGACTGGGAGGTGCGGGAGGTTTGGGTGCTGAGACGGATTTTCCCGTCTGGGACCTCAGGCGATTGTTGCCTGGTGCTTTGGGAACCGGGCCCTTCCCTCACACTGCCCTTCTGGGGAGCCCGGGCCTGGCCCCGAGCCCTGCGTGCCAGGCCTCCCAGAGCTGCCAGTGCACCTACCCTCCTGCCCCTCCCCCTGCTCTCTGCCCTCATTTCTCGCCTTTGTTCCCCCCCAGACAGCCCCCAGCAGCTCTGCCCCGTCTTCTAGCCTCAGCCGGCCCTGAGAACCAGTCCTCCTTGAGCTGTTTTAGACTCTGCTTGTTTGAGTTCTTCATTTTACAAACCACTGCTGAGCCCTTGGGGACCAGGTGCCGTGCAGGAGGTGGTCACGTCTGAGCTGGGGCTTCAGTGCTACCCGGGAAGAGGGGTCAGGCGGGGAGGGAGCCCGTGGGGTGCAGGGCTCGCCGTCCAAGCCGAGGGACACGTGGGGGTACTCAGGACCACTGCTTGCCTGGCATGACCAGAAGCCCGAGTGCATGTCGAGTGGCGGTAGCCTGGGACTGGAGCACCAGGAGGAGATTAGATTTTTTTATTCCCAGTAGCCCCTGGAAGAGTTTAGTCAAGGGAGGGGTATGATCAGATTGGTGTTTTAGAAATATCTTTGGGTGTGAGCATAAAAGCAAGGAAAGAAGCCATACCGGGGAAAAAAATTAGTGTTTGGCTATATAAAAATTTCTGAACCTCAAAGAAGCCACCATGAAATGGGTAAAAAGCAAAAGAAAAAAAAATGGAAAAATTTTGCAACATTTAACTACAAATGATAGATCTTGGTACATAAACAAAGCTTAAAAATCACGAAAAAGAAGGTAAAAAACTTCACAGAAAAATGAGCATATGGCATATACACGCAATTCACAGAAGACTAAAAATGAACCATAAAAATGTTCAGCATCACTAGTAAACAAACAAATGCAAAATGATTGAAGTAAGAATTTTTAATAGATCAGACTATTAAAGATGTTTTAATCTTCCGGCTACAGTTGACATACGGCGCTCCAGAAGGTTAAAGTGCACAGTTCTGTGTTGTGATGTCTTTGGTGTTAGCATGCTTAGATTTCTTTATCATGTTCTTTTGTGCGATTACTGCAGGTTTTCCCCTGTGGCTACCATGAGGCTTACGTAGAATATGTTAACATTATAACACCCTATTTTGAACTGATAACTTCAATGAAATCCCTAATCTTTATGCTCTCACTTTTCCTCACCCTGACATTTTAAGTTATTGGTGTTACAGTTAGCGTTTTTTAATTGTGTAAACAATAACAGATTATTGCAATTCTGGTTATTTTTACTACATTTGTTTTCTAACTTTGAAATTAGAGTTGTAAGTGAATGATGCATCATTAGCACATTACAGAATCTCAATTTGACTATATATTTACTATTACCAGTGAATTTTATGCTACCTTCTCTTGGTGTTTTTTTTGGAGGGGGCGTTCAACAGGAGATGGAGGGGAGGATGCAGGGTTGTAATTTAAATTTTGTTCCATTTCTCTAGCTTATTTCACTAGAGAGTATAAAAACCTCTAGATCCATCCATGTGGTCACAAATATGGCAGCAGGACAGGCCTAGGGCCTGCATGGTTTGTGTTTGGGGACCCGAACCAGGCAAGACTGTGCACTGAATTCCGTGACTAGACGGGGCCCTCGGTTTTGTTCTGCAGATAGGGGGAGACAAGGGCCGCTGTAGCAGGGCTGTTGGATGGGCTGTGCCGCGTCCCGTGTGCTCTGCTGAGGCTCCCTGGCGGGACAGGCTGAAAGCCGCATTCGGCAGCGGGCAGAGCTATCAAGCGGTGTCCCTGCCTGGGCACAGGGGGACATCTAGCTCTGAAGCCAGAATCGGTCCACTCCGAGTGCTGCTGCGCTACCCAGATTTCCAGGGCCTATGGCCGGGCTTTCTGACTGGGCCCGGGGATGACTCAGCTCCCTTGCCTGGCAGAGGCAAACCAGGCTCTAGGCTCATAAAAATCTTTGTGTATCTGAGTGGGGCCAGCCTGCACCCCGCTGAGGTGCCTGCTCAGACTGCACCGGCCTTGGCCCCGCAGGGAGCAAATCTGCTGGTTGGGGCCGCCACTTGCGAGCTGCAGGCAGGAACCTGGTCTGCCAAGGTCGAGGTGCTGATGGCTTCACGCCCCCCCACTTCTCTGTCACAGTGAGATTCCCAGTGGTCAAGTGCTGCAGATTCCCCTGAGGGGCAAGGCTGCCGTGGTGGCTCCCAAGAAGTGACCTGCAATGAAGGGGCAGCTCAGCCCACCCTGGGCTCTTTCCCTGCTGAAGGAATCAGACTCAGGGGACCCCTGGGCGCGGGGCTGCGCCTGCCTGGGGGGCAGGCGGTTGGTTAGCATGTAGCCTCTCCTGTACCCCTCTAATGTGGTGTGTCAGGGTTTCTGTGGTGCAGGGAGTGCTTGAGCCTCACCCACATGTCTGGGATCCTCCCAGGGGTGTCTTGTCCATGGAGAGTTGTTAATTCTTGTAAGGGGGAGCAAAATCAACAACGACCTATGTTGCCATCCTGGCGACGTCCCTCCTAAGATTTTTTAAAGTTTGTAGTAGCCAGTGTTGGTGAGAGTTCAGTAGAAAGACCACACTCCCGCTACTGCTAGTGGAAGGGTAAAACTGCCCTCGTAAGGGGTAATTTGGAAATAGGTGCCAAAACTTTTTTCCTGAGGAGATAATCGGAGATGTAAGTAAATATTTATTGTGTACATAGATATTCAGTGCGGCGTCATAACAGACAAAAGTGAAAACTCCCTAAAGAGGTGAGAGAAGTCTTGCCCGTCCTTAAAGAGTATTTAATAATGTGAGAAAATGTTCATGAGCTATTACAAAGTAAAAATGACTCAAGAACACTATGTTCTGCATGATCCCAATTTTGTAAGAGGTAACGTATACAGGGGTGGGGCAAAAGGAACTTTACAGTTGTTCGTATAGAAAATAATACAATAATTAATAAATAATAATACAAGAATAAACCCTGTGTTTTGCATACTCACAACTGTAAACCTACTTTTGCCCCACCCTATATATGTACATGAGAAAAAGATTGGGGTAATAGCCCCAGAATATTAATGGTGACAACTCTGGGTGATGAGATTGCAGGCAACTTTTAGTCTCTTTATTTTATTATCCTTAATTGGTACATTTATAAAAATATAGATTAATGGTCCTGTGCTTAAATGTTCTTGTGGTTGTGTGCCAGCTTCCATAAAACATAAGTAATCATAAGGAGTTCCTCAACAAATATACTCCAGATAGAAGCAAAAAGATCAACAGAAATGACTGACAAGGGCCACTGCAGACAGAATTCCTTATATAATTAAAACTTGCTAGAAAATGGACTTTGACAGTATTTACAATACACCAGCATTTGTGGAGGCTGAATGTCACAAGCATTTTAGTCTCCTTTTATTTTTTATTTTCTAATAGTTCTATAATGAACATATATTACTTTTATCATCATAAAAAAGCAATAATTGTAGGGAGAAAGAAGACCGAGGCGAGATTAGGCTGAAGGGCATTGCTATAATGACGTAAGTGAGAAAATAATAAGGCCTCAGGTATGTCATCAATTCCCCCCAGGGCTAATTTTCCCCTTACAAGCTCTAGCCTATTACTTTTTAGAATCTCAAGTCTCCTCTAGCAGATAGAATAGAGATGCTGATTGCTAAGATCCTTTCCAGATTTAAAATTCCACAATTCTACAAATACACCAGTTATTCACCTTCCATTAAAGGTATTGATAACTCTGCCAAAAGACCCAACTCCTCTCAAAGTCAAACCAAAAAACATGCTATAGATGAAGCCTATTTATGAGACAAAATCAAATGCCAAAAGGATAGGATGGCCTATTATTAACAGTAACATTAAAAAAAAATTCCTTGGCTCAGCTGGCATGGCTCAGTGTTTGAGCATCAACCTAGGATCCAGGCGATCGGGGTTCGATTCCCGGTCAGGGCACAGGCCCGGGTTGCGGGCTCGATCCCCAGCAGGGGGCGTGCAGGAGGCAGCCAATCAATGATTCTCTCATCACTGATGTTTCTCTCTCTCTCCCTCTCCCTTCCTCTCTCTGAAATCAATAAAGATATATATTTTTAAAAATTCCTTGAACTTCTAGCATGTACTTTAAAATATGTATTTTTATTACTGTAATCTTTAAGTGTATTTTTTGTGGCAGCCATTAGCCCTCCTGCTGTTAATGGATTGTCAGCATTTCCATTAGAAGCCCACTTTCTACAGAATCTACAACTTGTCTACTGTAGTTTGACTCAAGCTCGTAACTGAGAATATTTTGCCCAAGGGGAAGGAATCATTTGAATCCTTAATGATAAACAATGGTGTCGCACTTCATAAAATGCCATATCCATGCAGAATAACTCTGGGTCTCGATTGCAAGCTCTCTGTGACTGGTGCATTTTGAAGGACGGTTCCCCTACAAAGAAGCTGAATTAAACCAGGTCAGGAGACAGTTTGTAATGAGCTTCCTGGGAAGAAAAGCACTTTAGAAATATAACTAATAATGAAGACCCTGGCATGGCATTTCCAAAGAGAAAAGGTATTTAAATTCAGTCTTTTACTGTATCAAGAGGTTTCCATTTATAAAGTTTTCTCCCAAGAAAATGATTCCATTTATAGTCCTGTCCATATGAAAGTATTTTCCCCTCCTACAAAGTTTTCCCTTTTGAGAAGTTCTTAACATCTACTGAGGCAGTAAATGTCATGACAAATGTCTTTAAAGGTTTCAGGATTTCAGATATATTCCGGAGTATCTGCCCAAAAAGAAATGAAAAATATCCTGGTTACATCTAGTTGGACATCTGGGAAACAATGGAACTTAAGGAGAGGGTTTCAGTTGTGTCCAAATCAGTAAACAACTAACGCCCACAGTGCCTGGCATGTGCCTGCCAGGCACTGTTAAAGGGCTGTAAGTATAAAACAATTTAACCCTCCCAACAACCCTAGTAGGTGGCTGAGAGGCAAAGGCACTTACCTAAGGCTACCCAGCCAGGAAGCGAGCCTCTTCTCATTACCAACTCTGTGTAATTAGCCACTTTCATAGCAAGAAGCTTTCCATGTTTATTCATGTTTTACTTGTGCATTTGTTGGAAGACACATTTTTGAAACTACTGTCAAAAAGACTCAAGTGGGAAATCTAATTCAAATCCACAAGCTGAATTTTAGATTTCTTTTCACAAAATGAAAATGGTCTTAAAAATGAGCCATGCCATTAGGATGGCTATTGTAAAAATATTAAAAAACAAGTATTAGGATACTAGAGAAAAAAACAACCCTTGTGCGTTACAGTGAGAATGTAAAATGGTGCAGCCACTGAGGAAAACAAAAAAAAATTAGAATTACCATATGACATAGCAATTCCACTTTGGGGTATATACCCAAAAGCATTGAAAGCAGGAACTTAAACAGATATTTGTACATCCATGCGTATATCAGCACCATTCACAATAGCCAAAAGGTGGAAACAATCCAAATGTCTACAAATGGGTGAAGAGATAAAATGTAGTAGATATAAACAATATCCCATTATATATGTACACACACACAAGCAATGGGATATTTTTTTTTTCTGCTAGCATGGTTAGAGTATTTCCATGATAGAAGTTGAAAAGAAACATTTTGTTTATTACAAAGTATTATGGAGGGTTTTCCTGGCATGAAAAGTCTGCAAATTGATCAAAGATTCCTCCTTTCAACAAATATTTACTGATAGCACACTCTGTATGGTTCAGGCATTAATCTAAGCCTTAAGGATACAGGAGTAAACAATAGAGAAAAAGTCTACGCCCACATTTATTTTTTTAATTGAAGTATAATTGACATTTTAGTTTCAGGTGTATAACATGATTCAGTATTTGTATATATTATGAAATGATCACCACAATAAGACTAGTTAACATCCATCACCACACAAAGTTACACAATTTTGTGATGAGAACTTTTAAGATCTACTCTCTTAGCAATTTTTAAATATGTAACACAGTGTTAAATACAGTCACCATGCTGTACATTACATCCCCAAGGCTTATTTATTTTATAACTGGAAGTTTCTACCTTTTGGATTCCCTTCACTCATTTTACCCACACCTCTACCCCCTGCATCTGGCAACCACCAGGGGACCTCACATCATATAAATCGGTCCTTTCCAAAAAGCAAACACACCATCAAAGTCTTTTTGTTATAGGTAATCTCATATATCAGATGGCAAAGGCCTGTTTGGTTGGCAGACTGCTTGGATTGGGGCAGAGGGAATTTGTGGTCCAGGATGAACTAGAAACTTGCACCTGATTTAAGGTCATTCTCTCCTGGTGCTCCAAGGAAAGTCTATGTTCATGTGGTAAAATAGAATAGATCTACTTTCACTTCAAACAGGAAATGATTCTCTGTGTTCAGTTAATGAAGGTACATGTGGCAGATCATTCAAAATGATACATGATGTTTTTTAAAAGCAGCATATGTGGTTCAGGTACTAATGTTTAAATAGAATGTGTCTGCTCTGGGAATTCAGATACTTCAAACAAAAACAACAAACTCTCGCTAGGAAGGCTCTACCCCAAAACCTTAACCCTGGAAGCTGAGTCAGCCTCCCTCAGCCCTGGCTCCTTCCCCTTAATGCCTTGGAAGTAAACTGTGTGTCCTCCAACATGGCAGCAAAGCTTCAAAATTTAGCTTCTTTAAAGCCCCTCCTTTGATATAGAGTGTCTTTCAAAGAGAACACCCCATTCAAAGAGAGGCAATACCAAATCTCTGTTGGGAAGGCTTCCCTTTGTAGCTCTGCTTGGGTTACAAGCTATCTTTCAAGCATGAGTCAAGACTGGTTGCAAGAATTAAGCACATACAGTCATGTATCACTGAGTGCAGTTATCCAAACCTAGATGGTCTAGCCTACTACACGTAGGTGCTATGGTATAGCCTATTGCTCCTAGGCTTCGGGCCTGTGCACAGCATGTCACAGCAAAACACCAGATTAATCAAGTACAAGAGAAAATAATGTAATCAAGAGGGTGGAGATGTGGAATTGGCAGGTCCCACACCCATGGTGTGACTTGGCATGGTGAGCACACAATACAGTATAAAGATGATGTGTTACAGAATTGTATACCTTAAACCTATATAATTTTATTAACCAATGTAACCCCAATACATTCAATAAAAAAATTGGGAAGGAGGAGGGATACCTTAGCTGCAGAGGTACCCCCTGAGGAGCAAGGGCTCCCCAGCCCAGGGTTCCAGTGCTGGCCAGAGGAGTCCCCATAACATCTGGCTGCGAAAGCCAGAGGAGGTTGTGTCCGAGTGGGGCAGAGGGCTACTGGAGACGGAGGCATCCTCTGAGGGGCCTGTGCATGGACTCACTCCCTCACAAACTCACCTGCTCTGGGCTCCAGTGCAGGGGCAGCAGCTCACCAGGTGACAGGGCCATATGGGAGGAACCGAATTGACTAGCTTCAGGACGGGGGCTGGAGGGGCAGGGGGCAGGACAGCTCTCTCCTTTGTTGAGCCCTCCCCCAACCCAGCTAGCAAAGAGAACAGAAACAAACTCATAGATTCAGAGAACAAATTGATGGCTGCCAGATGGAGGATAGGAGAAAAAAGGTGGAAGGGATTAGTAAGTGTAAATCGCCAATTATAAAAGTAGTCGCGAGGATGAAGGGTACAGCACACGGAATAGTTAGGAATACTGCAAAAACTGGTGTTGAATGGGCACGAGACTTATTGTGGCGATCACTTTGTAGGGCATAGAAATATCTAATCACTGTCATACACCTGAAACTAATATCGTATGTCAACTGTTATTGAAAATTTTCTAAAACAAAATTTTAAAGACTATAGCTTTTGTCTTAGTCACTCTTTGTCACTCACTCTGGGAGAAGGAAGCTGTTGTGTCATGAGGACACTTGGGCAGTCTTGTGGAATGGCCCATGTGGTGTGGGACTGAGGCCAGCTAAGTCACATGAGTGAGTGTGAAAGAGAACCTTCTAGCCCTACCTAGATGGCTGCAGCTCCAGCTGATGTCTTGACCGCAACTTCATGAGACCCTGAGTCACAACCATCTAGCTAAGCTGCTTCCTGGTTCCTGACCTTCACAAAATGTGTGAGATAAGGAATGTTTGTTGTTTTTAAGTCACTGAATTTTGGGGTAATTCGTTACACGCCAATAGATAACGCATACAGCCATGGACACTGTGATCTTTGCTTATGAAGAAGGCTGCCAGTACCTTTCCTGAATTTTATGACCTGGCCTAAAGTACCATTTTGGCAACTGGCTTTGCCACAAAGCCTTGAGAGGTTTTAGTAGGCTTCAGTTTCTCCACAATGCCACACCCTGAAGTGAAGCAAAGTGACTGCATCCTGTAGACATTCCTATCACAAAGGACACAGTGCTGGCTGGGAGAAAGAGGCTTGGCCCCAGGCTCTGTCCCAGTAGCTCCAAAGTCCTGTGAGACCACAGGAAAGTTTCACAATTTTCCCAGGCCTTTGTTTCTTTATAACACAGCTATAATAAGTACCTTCTTATGTGGCTAAAATGGCTATAGAATCCTCTAAAGGACTTTGGAAAAAGAGTTTAACCTACTATACAGCTTCTAGACGTAACAACATCATCACCATGATCACTACCACCACTCAGATGGAATGCAAGGGTTTATATTTTGTATTGTGGTTTTGATATCAATCATGAGGTTACTTGGGGAGACCTAAAGACTCTACACCGTGAGGAACAAACACAACTATTCCCTGAAGACAGGTGGGCAGCATAAATGTGTGAGTCAGGTTAGAGGAGGTATCAGGGAGGAACAATGGGGAATGGCATGAACACCGCAACCAGAGAGTTCGTGCTCTCCCTAAAAGAAATTTTAAAACATTGTTGAGGGCCAACCAAACCAAGTCTGCCTGCTAAATGTCATCCACCAAACATCAAGTTGGAACCAAGCTTTGTATCAGATCAATGTAGATCGATACAGATACGGAAGTTTCAAGCCTCAGCATATCCTTTGCAAATGCTGGAAGGTTCTATGACTAGGTCTTCATTACACATCCACCCATCTATTCATTCGATCCAGAAACATTTATGGTGTACCCACTATCAGCTAAATACTACGCCTCCTACCACTCCTGTTATACCGAATTTTGTGCCTTAAATCCTATTTTCTGCCTTTTCAAGTTTGGGTTATTTGTATCAGTACTGTATTTTCACATAATGCAGATCCTCTATTTTAAGAAACGAGTTCCAGTCCCAAATGCACAAATAAAGAATTATTATAATAATAGCATATTCATGAAAAGCAAATTACTTATCTTGGCGTTTAACATCCTTGTAACTATTCCTGTACTTTTAATGTCAACAGAAAAAAAGTAATGTCTAAGTCTGGCTGATACGGTAAATTAATGTTAATAACAGTTTTGACACTAATAGCAAGTTTTAAAGAGAAAAACCTCCAGTCTCTACGCTGGGTTTCATTTCTTAAAAATCCCCTCAGCTCGCTGTCACCAGACCCCCCCCCCCCCCGAACAATTCCAGCTACTATTTCACCTTCATTGGAGCCTGGAATGACTAGGGTCTACGAAGTTTCTATGAAATTATATTCCTTCCCTGCATTTGCTCACTCCAGATGGAGAAAACACCCACCCCCTTGAGTTACAATACCAGAGCTGCTCAGCAGAGACACATTTCTGAATCCCTATAAGCAAATGAATACCTACATGGTTTCATTAAAAAGCCACTAGCTGTTTCTTCAGAGCCTGAAAATTAGCTGTGCAAATGTGAACTATTAAATTACACACTAGGTTAATAGGAAACTTCAGATTTTCTGTTATAGAGACCATGGAACACCAGAGAACATGAATTAAACTGACGTGAGCGAAAATTTTAACATGCCCAGGGGAAATGAAAAGGAGCCTGGCCTGGTGTGGCTCAGCAGTTGAGCATCGACCTATGAACCAGGAGATCACGGTTCGATTCCTGGTCATGGCACATGCCCAGGTTGCGGGCTCAATCTCTAGCTGAGGGCGTGCAGGAGGCAGCCGATCTCTCATCACTGATGTTTCTATCTCTCTCTCCTTTCCTCTCTCTGAAATCAATAAAAACATACACTAAAAAAAAAAAAAAGGAATCCAACCCTTGGCTCCTCCACTCATGCCATCTCTTTCTAGAAGTCAGCAGGGGTTCAAGCAGCCTCTTGTGGACTCAGCCAACAGGACATGGTTGGCCTACAATATCCTCCCTATAATCAGTTGGAGGCCACTAGGCTTTCAGCAAAGCATCTCCTCCAACTTCTCAAGCATTGTTCTTTTTCTATTACTAATTGAGTGTTTTACTTTTAGATAATCCTATAATGAACCAACTCAAATGAGCAGAGAGGCAGGAGTGACAACCCATCAATAAAATAATTAAGCCGAAGTAGATTTTGTTAGAGACTTCTCATGTCATAATAAGAAATCTAGGCTATTTAAAATCAGGGAAATTAAATAGAATCACTCCTTTTTGTTTTAAGAGGAAAGTTAGCTGTAAAAGTATGTCTTTCATAGAACCCTCATGAACTCTGCTGACAATACTGGTTATTTACTCTGGAAGTGCATATAACAGAAAATACCAAGGGTGTACAAGGTGGTTTCCAGAATTTTCTTTTCCCATCTCATAGTTTTCATTTAGAATTTTCTATAGAATTTAGGTAAGAGACCCTTGACATTTTCTCAGTTTTAAGATTCAGATTGTGGCCTCAGTTCCCAAAGACTTTTGTCCAACGTATACATGCCATGGAAAAACGGAGAAATCAGGGCGTGATGGGCACAGACGCAGGGCCAAATTCTACCTCCTCTCTCTCCCAACCAGTGAAAGAGGAGAGCTCCTGGCAACAAAAGCTCTTTTGTATCCCCCTCCCCTGGTCGATCCAAGAGCCGGTTAGCCTTGTCTTACAACACAAGTTCCATGATGCGTCTGACTCAGTTCACCCTTAACCTCCGAGCTTTGCATCATCTCGAACTGGGAGCCTGGGATGAGCTACAGAAACAACCTCTGCAGTAATAACATTCAACGATTACTAAATGGCTTCAAGCTCTGGATAAGAAATCAAAACAGAGGCCAGAGCTGCCTTTAGGTACTATTGGGTAAAGCAGGAACTAAATAAGGAAATGATGTGAACTTGAAGTCATTCAGGCCGATTGATGCCCAAAATGGAGGCCACATATTGGACCGAGATAAGAGACACCCTTGAGTGGTGACATGAAGAGGACACACTGAAACACCCGTCACTGCAGGCCAAGTGAAATAATTACATACCCATGCTCCATCAGGGCCAAACAGTTCTAAGAAGTTGCCAATGAATTCCCTTGATTTCTCTTCCCACTTTTGAATTAGATCATGACTCTTTTCTTCCACTCTGTTAACAAATTCCTTCGATCTTTCCTCCACGTTCTTAACCTTTTCTTTCATCTTGTCTACCTGGTTTTGAAAGCGGTATTTCTTCTCCTGGTCAAAAATTAAAGGAGAGAAAAATGGATTTATCTGAGAGGGCATGAGAGAGAGAAGTCATTCACACTAATGGTTATACTTTATCTCAACTTGTGTTTGTTCTTAACCTGAAGAGTCAGGATTTCCCAAGAGCTGGATTGATGGGAAGGCACATCTCTTATTAGAAAATCACTTGTCATTGGTCTTGCTGGATATGTAAAGTGAAGCAGAAGTAGTTTTAATATTTTCTTTCTTGTAAATGTCTTATTTGAATTCACTTATATAGGAGGATAACCAAAAATATATACTTGCTCTCTATTGTGGGTAGATACTGGGCAAATACACCCCACAATTCTGTTGGGACTTAGACAGAAGTATAAACTGTACATAGAATGGCCACTCAGAGGCTGTCCGAGTCTTCTATTCTACTGGGACATTGTTAAAACCAATATCGGTTGAAATAGTGGGTCATTTGCTGGACCTTAGAATCCATGTGTTATACTAAAATTAAGCGAATTGAATTGCATTGATTTCCTTGGTGGCGAAGAAAGCTCTTATCCTGATAGCTTCTCTTGAGCGGGACTTTGTTTTGCTATGGCCTTTGTGCAGCAGCACTAACATCTATGGGCCTGGAAGGCATGGTAAGGCAGGCAAGTCACATGGCACCTCTGAACCTCAGTCTCCTCATCTGTAAAATGGGGTCATTATCATCCCTACACTATCAGGTCACTGTAACAGATAAGGTGACACACGGAACGTGCTCTGGCACGGCCTGGCATTTAGTAGAAGCTCGGTGTGTGTGGTCTGTTACATTACTGTTCAGCAGTATTGGCATTTCATCCCATTACCTGAGGGGAGTGGCATGAAAACCATGAAAACAGCATGAGACAGAGGGTCCTCCCCTCCGTGAAATCATGATACATTTTTCCTAAATAGGTAATAATCATTTTTCTTCACTATATGGGACTGCAGTTCATTTCATAGTTCAGATTTTCTTGCACCTGGAATATTACAATACTGTGTCAGGATTCCCTGATTTAGACTTTGCAAACTTCACTGCTGCCTCGGGGCAGGGCGTGAGCTATACTCCAGCCGCTCAGCTATTTTTACTATGTGCTGCCCCTGAGAGCACGGAGTATTAGAATGAGCACTGGGCTGGGAGTCACGAGGCTGGGAGGCCGCTGTGGCCTCCACCTCTGCTTTGCTTGAGGGACCTTGGTCAGGTTCCCTCTGAACTCAGCTTTCCTCATTTCTAAGTGGAGGGACTTGGACCGGGTGACTGACCCTCGGCAGGCTCCTGCCACCTCTGAGGTTCTGTGATTCGTCTACGTGCCCATCCAACACATTTGCCTTCATCTCTGGGCTGCGGCCCGCTCTGTCCTCACAGGAAGGCCATGAGAGCGTCCATGCTGATTACACAGTTCCCTGAGCTAAGTGGCTTATCCAAAGGCCTCTTGAGGGAGTGAGCGAGAACTTTTGGAAATGGCTCTACATGCTTGGATGGTGGAGTGAATTCAGTTTAAAAGAATGGTTTAATTTATTGAAATAACCAGGGCTTTATTCTCTATGAGACACCAAATAATCACTTTGGCTGAATTCTTTTCAGCCACTTATTCTGGTGCCTCTTGAACCTGACATTTTCCATTTTGTTGCCTGGCTTGCATGAGGCCCCAGAGCCTGGACCACCGACACCCCCCTCTCGTGAGGACAACTAATAATCCCTGATTTACAATTAATGAGCCCCTCCTCATTGTGAAGGTACCAGTGCGATTGGTGTAAGCTGCCGGATAACTATGGCTGCACGTAATTCTAAGCATCTAGCTTTGTAGAAAAATCCCTCTTTGAAAGTATAGTATCTATTTGGGGGTGGGTAGTGAAATTCTATATGGATGGAGAGTCTTGTTTTATCAACTACATGGGCTCCTCAGCCTAGACAAAGACAGTTGACCAGACTTGCTAACATCGCCTCCAGCAACTGGCCTGCCCTCTTTGCTTTTACCATCAGCCTGTTTTGGTTGTTTTAAAGACTGTTTGAACAGTTGCTCTATTATTAAACTAACAGCAGCTCTGTGGGAATAATATGGCAGAAATACCCAAGGAAGCCAAAGATTTTAGGCTTTATTTAAGCAGCTGTAATTTCTCTGGACAATAAAAAATGGCTGTTAAGGTGTCTAGTGAGCATCTGTAAGGCCTTAATAAACTGAAAATTTTCAAATGTTAGAACAAGAAAGCATTTCCTCTGGGTTTAGCTTTCCATTGCCCCTGCCCTCCTTCCTGCCCTTTGAATAGAAGAGAATTCTTGCCTTTCCTGAGGGCAGATCTCCCAGAAACCCTTGACCCGAGTCAGAGAGCTCTAAAGAGGGAGGTTGGAGCAAAGGGAGGGACGTGAGGCAGCTCCTTTAAAAAATGTGAAGCTCACTACCTGTGTGCCTTGGTTAACTTACGTTACCCCTTTGGACATTGGTTTCTACATCTGTAAAATGGGGTTAATGATATATCATTGGGTTGTTATGTGGACTGAATGAGATGATATGTGTAAAAACATCAAGAGCACTGCCTGGCATATAGTTAGTGCTCATGAAACAGTGGCAGTGGTGCGATGTGGTGGTCCTCAGAGGGTATGAGGTGGGACACTTACATTTATAAAGCTGACATTCAGTTCCTTTGCCGTGTACCCTCTCTGGAGGTTGCGACGGGCATAAACATCATAGTCCCGGACAATTCTGGTGATGATGTCTGATGTTGAGATGCCCTCCGTTCTCTGCGTTGGAACGAACATTCCTGTTCACATAGGAAAGAGGAGATAGGGAGACACCGTTAAGATGAAGTTGGTTGGCCCATCTTCTTTAACCCTCTTTCCAGGGCAAAGCTGCAGCTCCTGGGTGTGTCTGAGGTTTTCCCGTCTGGCCCCAGCTGACTTTTCCAGGCTCAGTTCCGTAGGCTCCTTCCCCGCCTGGCCCTGCTCCCTGGATGTCCCGCGCACTCGCCCGGCTCCTAGCGTTTGCTCATACCCAGCCCTTCCTTTCTGCCTTGAACCCTCCTTCCCTGCTGCATCAGCCACAGCATTCCCGTCCATGGTACAGCATCCAGCTTCAAGGCTATGCCCCTGGGAAACCTTTCCTGACACCACCGGGCAGAACCCAGGACACTTAGGACGTGCACTGCCTGTCTCCTTGTAGAAAGAGAACACTCTGAAAGCACAGATTATGCCTTGACTGCCTTTGCCTCCCCAGCACCAAGCTCAGTGCCTGTGTCTAGCGCACAGAAGGTGCTCAGTGAGTGTAAATTAGGTGAGGAAGTGATTGGGGAGTAACAGTGGAGTCAATGAAGCAGTCAGACCCCGGCAACTCCCCATCTCCAAAGAAGGCTGTGTCCCGTTACACTGAAGGACAAGCAGAAAAAGTGCTTTGTCTTTGTTGTCTCTAATCTAAAGACATGCTCGTGGGGTGCTAGGTAACTTTATCTCCCTAAGATTGTTCTGCTCCAGATGGGGATTTCGCCACTCAAAGGCCCTTTCATCTAGAATCCATGGGACTGGGTAAAAAAAAGCAGAGGGTGCCCAATTCCAATAGAACTGCCTCAAAGCCCTCAGATATATTTGGGTGGACCAACACAGGGCTAAAAAGAGGTCACAAATGTTATCAGAGACGAGAATCTGGTTCGTGCTGACAGTTGTCCACTGAAATGCTCTATTGGCAATTGGGATCTTCCTACCCAGTATGATTATGGCTACTCTGAGACATCAGGCACGGGACGGCATGAATGGATGGAGCCTGGGAACGAGGGTGCTCGGTTCTTGGTTTGTAGACTTGGGCAAGTTTCACGGGCATCAGAAGGCAAGTTACTTAACCTCAGTGTTCAAAGCTGAGAAATGAGGTGGCTAGACAGGTGACCTTGGGCTCATCCATGCCACTTCCCTCTCCCTCCCTCCTTATACCCAATTTTCTTCCAGTCACCAATCTACTTAGTAGATGTCTCCCCAACTGACCCACGTTTCTCCATTCTCCATCTAAGCCAACCTAACACCATGTTTTTCAAAGATTACAGCAAGAGCCTCAACACCAGTCTCCAGCGATACCTTTTTATTATTTTTTTGGTCCCCTCAATTCACTCTCCATATAGCAAGCTTGCAGAGTGTTCTTTCAGAATGCAAGTCATATGCCTGCCCAACATCCTTCATTGGCTTTCTACTGTCCTCTGGTTTTAGATTCAAATCCTTAACCTGGCTCTGCAGCAGCTTTCATTATATTTTCCCTGTACTTCTCTCAGGTCTCATCTCAGATCTTCCCCACTCCCTTCACTCCCCAAGCCCAGTCCCTGTGCTACACAGCTGCGGGGTGGGGGGGGGCATGGGACACCATTCTCATTGCAGCCTATGGCGCTGGGCAACAGGCTGACCCTGCCCTGGAGCAGCCACACTGAACTTCAGTGTCTTGATAGGACTGGCCCCCCTCCCCTTACTCTGCCACAAACACACACTACCTGGTTAACTCTCGGTCATCCATTGGTTTTCTCCTTCAGTGTCACTTCCTCGAGGAAATCTCTCAACTCCCAACTGGGTCCTCCTGCTTGTTATTTCCCTACCAAGGTCCAACTGCTCTTTTCCTTCAAATGGTCTAAGGCCTTTATAAAACAACTTGTTTAATAACTGCATTCCCCACTTGACTATAAGCTACATGAGGGAAGGAATTGATTGTATCTTACTCTCTTCTACATTCTCAGCACCAGGTGGCAAGTAGGCACCATAGGAACATTTGTTGAATGAATCATGAGATAAATATTGATCTCTAAGTGCCTTCCCAAATCCAATTTTCTCTGAATCTATCAACAAGGGTGAATTTTCTAGTCTTCTGGCCCCTCCTAGGGTGTCCCTTTGGAGCTTTCTTTTCATATTATCTGCACATTCACAGTATCAGCAGCTGGGTGGCACTGCTGATGTTAGAGACAAAGCATCCAGTTTCTAATATTCTGTGGCTCAGAGGATGGAGTTGAGGTTGCCACTAGACCAAAAACTTCTTTCATCACCTTCTAAAAAAGTGGACCCCAGAAAACCAAATGGAAGGCAGAGGATGCAAACATCTAAATGCATGGCCATAAATAGCACCCAAGTGACCCAGCTGTGCAGGGCGCTTTGGTGGGTGGGGAACTCTGAGTGGTCCCAAGCCGGGGAGGGGTCCTCACCTTGGTGGGAGCAGCAGGGAGCCTTCTGGTGAGAAGTATGGCTCATCTTTCAGCAGACAGGTACTGCACTCTACCCCTGCCTGCTAAAATGTTAAGAAGATTCTCTAGCTATTAATGGACTTTAGCAAGTCACTTGGACACTGGTGACAGGAGCTCACCCTTCCTTTGAAGCCATAGGGTGAGGTCTCTGTGGCTGAGTAACTGAAAGTTGGCCTTGGGGAGAGATTTGCTTTGGCTGGATGGGAGGTAGGTCTCTGAAAGAAGCCAAGCCCTCTGCTGATATAAATGAGGCACCCGGCTCCCTCCACATCCTAATTATCACTCTGCTAAAAATATTCAGTAATGAGCATGATCAGAGAACCTTTTTTATCATGCTTTTCAGAATTGCAGCATTTGGTTATGGAGCTATTTTAAGAAGCAGCAAAGCACATGTTAATGAAGGAAACTTTCAACAGTAGTCGGCGATGTTAGAGTGCGGATGAGGAACGTGGACCTTACAGCCCGCTTCATTTAAGCCCCGTCTTTTCACGCAGCCTTGCTGCAGGATTTGGACATGGAGCTCTGACAAGCAGAGCAGAGTGCCATAAAGTTGAACGCATGCCCTTGATACCTCTGGCTTCATTTGCAGTGATTTCTGACTTTCAAAATACACTTTAAGTATAAAAGCCACATGTGGATGTTCAGGCCACTTTAGAGCATCTTTCTCCCACGATGAATACTCTGGCCTCCTCTACCTGGGCCCTAAGCATCTCTCTGCTGTGGCCCTTCCTTGGTGAGGACTTGGCAGAGCAGATTAGTGGACCACAAGAAAGGGTTCCTGTGCATATGAAAAGTCACACAGTCTTATGCCTGTGCCCCCAGGGCAAGTAAAATACCACCTGACTATTAATTTGGAGATGGGGATTTTGGCGAATTAAACATGGGCACAGTTCCCATTCCCTAAAATCTGGCCTGGCCTTCGTGACTTGCTTGTAACAAATTGAATGTAGCATAAGTGATACCTGGTGACTTCCAAGGCTAGGTCAGAAGAAGTTTGTGGCTTCTATCGAGATGGCCAGCCCTCCGGATGCCTCCTCCTAGGACACACAGTCTTGGAACCTATGCTGTGAGAAGCCCACACAACACACAGGGGCCGTGTGTAGGTGCTCCAGTGTCAAGCCCAACTGAGCTCTCTGTAGGTGGGCAGCCTCTGTTGCCAGCCACAAAAGTACTCCATCTGGGATCTCCAGCCCAGTTGGGCCTTCAGATAACTGCAGCCCCGGCCAGCATCTGACAACAACCATTTGAGAGACCCCAAGCAAGAACCACCCAGGGAAACCCTTGGTGATATCCTGAACAAATCATGAACACAAAGTCATGAACAAAATAAAGGGGCTCCTTTAAGTCACTAACTGTGGGAGCAATTTCTTATGCAACAATAGGGTGCTGGATTGCTTGGAGTTAGAAAAATGTTGGAGCTGTTCCTACACCTAAACAACTGGAGTTGAGGTTTGACTCCCTAAAATCAGGAAAGCAACTTTTCCTTAGCTCACTAGAGGTCATTTACCCAGAAGTAAAACCACCACCAAATGCTTGTCCCTACTCTACATTGAAGCTGAGGAACTGTCACCCCAGGAAATATTTATTCAGTTAACCCTGGGCATAACCCCGGTGAACCAGAATCCCTGGTCTAGATTCTCGCTACTCTAGGTGAGTTCTATAGACCTGCAGCTTCTAACAACCTCGGAGCTCATCAGAAATGAGGATCTTAGGTCCCACCAGGCCCACTGAATCCAAACCTGCAGTTTAAAAAGATCCACTGGTATAACTGATGCATCAGTCAGTCTCTCCCCATCCCAGACATGTTCCTCAGCAGCCTCAAAAGTCTGAAGTGTATGGAACTCCTTACAAACAAGATTGAGATTTGAGAATGTCAGGCCACCCATTCTTACCCAATGCTCCCGACCACAGAGGGAGCCCTTTCTAAGAGCATGGGACAGAACTGACCACCAGCCCTGCTGGGGGTGGCATGGAGTTTCCCCATCGCAAGGGAAGGTCGATGGAGCTAAGGATTCAGTAGACTGCATTTAGCTTTTGACTTGTAAAACAGGCTCTTGTGAAGGCTCATTTCAAAAACAATAGTTCTGAAAGGTAAGGCCTTCACCTGAAAGAGCCAGGCTTTGAGGAGCACAAAAAGGGTTTTCTAAATCCCACAAGCATCCCTTTAATTGTTAAGAACCAAAGGCTCAGTGGATTCAGGGTACAGAATGTTTTACCATAAGCCCAGGAGTGGGGAAGACATGAAATTGAAAAGGGGGCAGTTTCCTGCCTCCAGAAAGAAGAAAAGCCCCTCCTGGGATTGAGGGAAAGAGCCCAGAGAGGGATCAGGATCAGGAGGCAAGCAGCAAAGCCAGAGAACATGAGCAGGGCTTGTCCCTTGCACCCCCAACTCAGGTTCAAACCCTAGTGGCAGGGAAAAGACCCCTCAAGAAAGCCCAGAGCAGAGGGCTGACACCCTGTTTACCTCCAGGAACTTTGGGAGGAAGTGGTCTCACAGAGGCCCTGTGCCAGTGTGGGGATGGTGGGACCAACATGGGTTCAGTTCCAGTGGCGCCCAGGAACAGGGAAGATGGCTCTGGTGGCAAGTGTCAGCAATGGGGGCAGCTCAAGTGTAATGTGAGGTGTATTAGACTTCTTGAAATCCATAAGTAAAGCATATGGTAGTTGACTAGAGTATCTGGGTCGTGCCAGATAATGGCTTAACGTCTGTAGGAAGGTGTGCACGGATGCACCTGCAGCTCCCATCTATCCATGACATGGACGGTAGAAAGTAAAATAGCAGAAAATAAACCAAGGCATTAAGAATCTCCTTCTGCACCTACCTTCAGCTAAAATACCAAGTCCAGCCTACCCCTTCCTTACTCTGCTCCAAGACTCTCATGCAGCAATTGGCTGATGGGAGGTTTGTGGCGATGGGCTCATGAAGGAAGGGAGGTGGGGCAGCTGAGCAATCCAGGTTACTATACTGCCCCTCCATCTCGGACACCTCCATTTTCAGGGTCAAGGGTCATCTGACCCTATAAGAGGATAGAAGTAATGACCTTCCCCCCATCTGTCTTTTTAAGTAATCCAAATGGATATAATCTGGGGAGGCAGGGCATTTTAAAAATCCCAGCAATGATCATTTTAACTCTTAGGTGATTATTTTGAACTCTGTGACACTGACTAAAAACCTCCGCTCAGAAAAATGACAAGTATTGGATAGTGAGTGTGCAGCAGAGGCTATTTGCCCAGGAAAGCACCGATGATTTGCGATTTATATTCTCCTGCCTGTTAGAATTAGAGCAAGAAAAATGCAAATTCATAGATATAATTTTAAAGATCTTTCATTTGGATCATAGTCATTTTGGAAACAAGCCAAACAGCAAGCCCTTCCATCTCTCACTGAGATTCTGCTGGGCTGTGAGACTGGTGCTTTGGAGTATATACTGTACTCACTCTATTGTGATCTGGAACCAAACCTGAAATATCTCTGAACTGTGCTTGTAATTTTGTGGTCAGCATCTCCTTCAATAAAGGGGTAGGTGAGGGACGGACTCAGAGTCAAGATACCAATGCAAGCAAATTAGAAGCAAAGGTCCATATAATTCAGACCAAAATGTCACCCCTGTATCTAAATAATCTGAACAAGTCCACACGATAGAAGTGTGCCAAATTATCCAAAAGGCTCCATTCCCCACGTGTTGGGAAAAGGCCTTGCAGACAGGGCTTCCATCTTAGGCTAACTCCCCATCATTCTCCATAAAAGTACTCTTGTTCCGGGGGCATTAATGTGTCCTACAAATGTACCAGGCACATGTGCTGGCGATGCAAAAATGGATGAGATATGGCCCTGGCCTGTGGCACTTCATTCTAGCTAGGGACACACACCAAGAAACCATCAGGATGACATGAGAAGGGAGCTGAAAGGGAGGTCCATGTGCAATGAGTGTCCAAGGGGGGCGGCGAGGAGGGGTATGTCTAAGCTGGCTCCTCAGCTGGGCCTGGAATGGGCATAGAAGCTCAGAGGAAGGGAGTTCCCAGCCCAGAGGACAGCGGTGCAAAGGAGCTAAACAAGGTGTGCCTGGACTGTATGGCCTGTGGAAGGTGGTGCGTAGAGCCCAGGCTGATGAGATGCAGAAGCTGGACAGGGCCGAGGGAGAGAAACTGATGAAAGCCAGGAGCGGTCAGAGAGACCAGAGGGAAATCAGAAGGTCCCAGAAGCACTGGACAGGAGTATCTAAGAAAGGAGAATGGTCAGCATGGTCATTATGCCCAGAGGAGGACTGAAATGAGGTCGCTGGATTTGGTGGTTTGAAGGTCATTGCAGAACTGGGGGAGGGTGGACATAAGTCAGAGTGCAGGTGGCCGAGGAATGACAGGGAGGCGCGCCGCAACTTGCCTAGAAGGGGAGGGCTGAGCAAGGATGTGACCGGGGAAGGAGGGAAGAGGGAGAGCAGGGGAAGGATTTGTGCTTGTTTCATTTGTTCTTGGAGACTTCCATGTGATGGCACACTGAGCATCAGCTACTGGAGAGAGCGCCCTGGATAGCGAAGAGAGGAGAAGTGAGAGAGAACAGGCTCCAGGGAAGGGAGAAGGCAGGTTCCGATAAAGAGGTTAGCCTGGTACTGAAACCGTGCCCTCTTCCTCAGGATGCAGGAGAGGAGGCAAGAATTCATGAGTTACGGGTAAATCAGGGGGAGAGGTGCAGCACATGAAGGAGTAAATTCACCAAGGAGCCCTGGGAATCCCGCTGAGGCTGGAAACAAGAGATCTGTCACGCAGCCCCAGCAGCATAGGAGTAGAGAGATACTGATGAAGGAATTAACTCCAGGGAGTCTGCAGTAGAAGGAAACCCGCCTCTCTGTCCCCCACCCCATAACTCCCTTGAGTTGTTGACCAGAGTCTCCGACCTTAACAGAAATGCTTAGTGACAAATGGGACAACTTCCAAAGCTCAGGCACCATGTCTCCCCTCCACGCCAACACTTAACAGTTTGGGGTAGAAAATATTTTACCTGACTCTACAAATACCTATGCATTCTTTTTTGGCCCCTGCATGTTGTACCTGAGGATATTATTATTATGTGACAAAATGATATATGGCAGGACCGACTTTGCAGACAAGGAGTCCAGGCTGCTAATTAGTCAGTTATCTGTCTTCTGGAAGGAACTTTCTTGGGAGTATAAAATAATTTCACTGTGAGGCCTTCATTGTGAATGCGGAAAATGATTGCCCTTTACACTCTAGGGTCCTGGGATTTTAGTCTGATGAACTCTAAAATCCAGCCTCAAACTGGAAGTTGAGTACTTAGGGGTTCCGGTTAATTCCTATATAAATACCTAACTGGTGTCTGCACCTTTTAGCACATGTGAACAGAGGCTACTTGGGAGACCTCTGAAATTCCAACTTGTATGTCTACGCTGGAGGCCTAGGGCAGATGTCTCATTAAACCTGATTGTTGTGTCACAGTAGGGAGGGGAGCCCAGATCTCCTCACCTGCTTCCTTTATGTGCTTGTAAACATCATCAGAGCCAGCAGAGGAGTATGGAATGTCATCATGGGCCACAAAGTCAATCTGTTAGAGAGAGAAGAGTGACGTCACCACTGGGGAAGGGGATGTGCATGTCTGCGATTTGAAAATGCCTTTTGAAATAAAGCAGCTGTAACAAAGCAGTTGAAATAAGCAGTTTATAATGGGGATTGGAATTCTTGACTGAAAGCTATTTCCAACTGTCTCCATTTCCATGAGATAATGGGAACTAGATTGGTTTCTCTCCTTTGCTGGTCCCTCTTTCTCCAACCTCTGATAGTAGGTTTTCTTGGCCTTCTGTTTTTCTGCCTCTAAACATTGTCCTTCAGATAATTAATTTGTGCTTCAGGTCTTAGTCACCCCTGCTATGATGGGGAAGCCAAGTGTCCATTTCCATCCCACTGATGGCAATAGGCCCTCAAGTCCTATCTTATACAGTGTTATGGAAATGAATTTAGTCTGGTGAATGACTTTAGTTTCTTTTCTCATTTGATTTCCATAACCACCTTGTGAGGTACATAAGGCACATACTATTATTTCAGTTGGGACATGAGGCTGCTGAATCTGGAAAACTTGTCAGATTTGCCCAAAGTCACCCTTTTCTCTTTCAATACCCCTCGCTGTCACTTTAAAATCCACCTGCCTGGAATTTACTTCATCCTGAAAACTGGTACGTCCTTCCAATGGCACCTCCATTTTTCCAGGTCACCTAGGCCCCAAACACCTGGGTCCTTACTTCCTCTCTGTTGCTACCACACTAACCCAGGGTCCTGTCACCTGGATTATTGATACCAACTTGTACCTGACCTTCCTCACTGCGTGCTCCTCTCCAAGCCATTCCTCTGTCACATGGGGGATCCTCCTTAAACAGAATTTTCTCTTTGTCATCTCTGTGCCTGCTGATCTTCACTAGTTCGGTTTCCTACTATATCAAGTAAAACCTCCTTGCCTAGCTTTCTTTCAAAGCCCCTTATAACACACCTACACTCCACCTTGAGAGGTAGTTTGGAGTAGCAGTTTAATTTGCCTGGAAATGATTCCTGACCCCCACCACTTACAAGCTATATAACTTATA
The DNA here is from genome assembly GCF_964146895.1 of Miniopterus schreibersii. NCBI lineage: Eukaryota > Metazoa > Chordata > Mammalia > Chiroptera > Miniopteridae > Miniopterus > Miniopterus schreibersii. Next base: position 93,217,338 of record NC_138104.1, on the reverse strand, counting down.
AATTGGTGGTAAAGATTAAATCAGGATTTCTCAACCTCTGTATCGCTGACATTTTGACCTAATAATTCTTTTTTGGGGGGGTCTGTCCTGTGCACTGTAGGATGCTTAGTAGTACCCCTAGCATTTACCCACTAGATGCCAGTAGCACCCCTCTAGTTGCGACAGCCACAACTCTTTCCATACATTGCCAAATGTCCCTTGGGGGCAAACTCACCCCCACTTGAGAATCACTGGATTGAATGATATAATTATGTCAAAGTGTTTAAAAATAACTGGTACACAGTACTCAATCAATGTCATTTATTATTATTCCATTCTTGGCACTCAAACTTAGCTCCTCCTCCTGTCCAGTGTATAATAATAACAATAACAATAACAACAACTTCTCAGGGTACCCATGAAATTGAATACAATTTGTGTAAGAGCAAAGCACTTAGCACAGGGCTGGGCATGTGGCAGATACTCGGTGAGTGGCAGCCATCAGCACCATCATGAGTGCCTCCCTAAGGCTGGGCACAGGTTGAATATACCATAGATGCTTAGTGAAATGTGTTAGTGATTGCTGGAAGGAAATCATATTGAAGTTCTTCCTTTCTCTTTTATTCTTGCTGGGAAATTGTCTCCTCTGCTCTTACCGGTGCACATTTATCAGTGTTCTCTATTCTCTTCTACATCGTGAATTTAAAAATAGACAAGAAAACTCTTAGAACAGCTTAATCTTATTTTTTTGTGCTGCTTATAAAAGGAAAGAATAGCTCCTAATGTGCGGCTGGTAGGGAGATACAAAGCACATAATTTGATGCAAATCAAAAGAATTCTCGTGTTTTCAACTAATACAAATCTTATATCAGTAGGAGTCTCCGGGTCACAAAATCATAGGCATAAAGTTCTTTCCTTAAAGGCTGACCCCTGCCCTTCTGGATAAGATGTGTGTTCATTTGTTCCACGAAAAAAGATGCCTGTGAATCTATAAGCACAAATAATGAAAGTGGTGATGGTGGTGATAGCATTTTTGGAGCTCTTGCTATGAGCCAGCCAGTGTTCCAAGGGTTTCACTTAGATGAACTCTTTAGATTCTCCAAACAGCCCATGAGGAAAGCATCAGCATCAGCCCATTTTACAGTTTAGCTAAGTGAGATCTATATTTTGCTCAGGGTTAGGGCAGGAAGAGGCCGTAGTTGGACCTGGTGGGGTCTAGCTCCAGAGCCCACACTGAAGAAGTAAGAGGCTATCAAGTCCCCAGGATTGGGCAGGAAAGAGGGGCTCCATCAAGTGACACCAAATGACAGTTCCTGAAGTTACCTCTTTTAGAAACTGGAAGAGCCTTTGGGCTTTCTGGTGTTGGCTGCAGAGCCAGACTCCCTAATTCTGTTACTTAGAGAACAGGGAAGAGTAAGTACCTTGTGTTTTTCCAAAAACTCCGGGGTGAGTGTCCATGGAGCATCTCTGATGACTTCGTCCACATAGCGGCAGTGTCTGAGAGCCTCATATCGCTCTGCTTCATTCATCACGGTGAAACCTTTGAATTTGTGGGTAAGGTCATCGCTGCAAACTGAAAGAGGCAAGTGCATTGGATGCTGTTAGCTGGCCCAGGCCCTGCCCACAGCCAGCCAGTGCAGACATGGCTTCTTCCGCTAGACAAAAGCTCAGTCTCGCTAGGTGCTTTGCATAACCGAACTCAGTTTTTCACGGGAACAAAGGATCAGGAGAGCGAAGCAAGCGGAAGCCCACCAGCAATCAGAATTTCATTTTGCTGCTAATTACAAGTGCATTCTCCACTGTGGCTTTTATGAAAATTATCCTCCACACTGCTAATGTGACTTTCATTATCTTTTTATTTCCCTCTCCCATCCTTCAGTGAAAATTACTATTTAGAAACAAAATGATCAAATGACGAGACAGAGAAGGGAGCGAGAGGAGAGGCATCAAGAGGCGTGAATTACAGAAGGTTTTGAACAATCAGTTCCAATTCCTTTGCTAGATCATTGTACTTAATAGCCCAAGTGCAGCTCGCGTGCACGTGTGCGTGCACAAGCATACTTCTGTTCCCTGGACTGAGGACCAGTCCCTACACATCCGGCCACACCATCAGGAGGAGAAAGCCATGAACTACAAGGTCTGCTCTAGCAGAGCTCCCCCTTCCCACATCTCTTATCCTCTCTCGATCTCAGGTTCGTTCTGAACCCTCAAATGGGGACAGTAATAACCACCACTATCAGCCTTAGAAGGAACTTGTTGAGGATTTACATAAAAGTGCTTTGAAACAAATGGAACAATAAATACTACTCATTAGCCTATCCAGAATGTATATATTTTAATCTTCACCTGAGTGAGGATATTTTTTCCATTGATTTTTAGGGGGGGGGGGGGAGAGAAACATCGATGTAAGAGAGAGACATTGGTTGCCTTCTGCACACACCGACCAAGAGCGGGGATCGTACCTGCAACCCAGGCACGTGCCCCTGACTGGAAATCGAACCCGCAACCCTCTGGCTTGCAGGCCAACACTCCAACCACTGAGCCACGCTGGCCAGGGCCAGAGTATATTTTTGTTGGCAAAAGCAGCTTTCTGGAGCTTTACTACACATCACAAAGAAATGTGATGGTGGGTAGAGTCCCTGTTTACCAGTATATCCCAGGAAGGGTCTTGCTGCAGTGGGTCAGACTACCTCGACTGCTTCTTAAGATGACGTGTGTTTTTTCTTTAAGGCATTATGAACACACAATAAATTTACAAATTCTAAGTGTATAAGACATGTTTTAAAAACAAAAATATGAGCCCTGGCTGGGTGGCTCGGTTAGAGCATCGTCCCATACACCAAAAGGCTGTGGGTTCCATTCCCAGGTAGAGCACATACCTAGGTTGCAGGTTCGATCCCTGGTTGGGGAGTGTACTGCAGGCAATAGATTGATGTTTCTCACATCAATGCTTCTCTCTCTCTCTCTCTCTCTTTCTTCCTCTCTCTAAAATCGATAAAACATATCCTCGGGTAAGGATTTAAAAAAAAAAAAGGTGATCATTTTCTTGGAACCAAATTATGACCCATATCCAGAACCAAATCTGGCCACAGAGCCAGTACAGCCAATGGCCACGCCCAGGATCCCTTGGAAAAGCTCCTATTGCAGCCCTCACACACTCCACATCCAGACCATCAGCAAAACAGTGCAGCTAGAAGTCGTGTTCTTACCACCTCACCGTTCCCTTGCAGCCCATTCGCATGTCTCCCATGGATTACTGCAGTGGCGTCCTAACTGGTCTGATTCTGGCCTTGCGCACCTCCTGTTCTCATCAGCCAGAATGATCCTGCTGAGACCCGTTAGCCTGTGTCATTCCCAGCCTCAGAACTCTTCCCATCGCCCCCAGAGTAAAAGCTAAACTCCTCCCATGGCTACAGGCTCCTCCTCCAAGATCCACACCTCCACCCACTCCTTGCCACTTTGGCTGCATCTTTTATGTCCTCCCAGCCCCTGGCTTCCTTGCTGTTATCTGAAGCCACCGGGAATACTCTTCTGTAGGTCAGGGCTTCACGTTTTCTGTTCCCCAAACCTGGAATAGTGTGTTCCAATTATCTATAGGGCTCACTCCCTGTCCTCCCTCAGGTCTTCCCCGACCACTCTATTCTAAATTGCAATCCTGCCACCACCACTGGAAGTCCCCATCCCTTCCCCACTTCTTGCCATGGCCCTCATCATCATATAATTGTCTTAGTTAATTTTGTTTATGGTTGTATGTTCCTCTACTAAAATATAAGCTCCACAGGGACTTTTGTCTGTTTCATTTTCTGATGGTCCATAGTAGGCTCTTAACAAATATTTACTGAATGAATTAACAGTGCCTGATACACACACACACACTAAATGTTTACTGTGATTTAAAGTAATAGATGTATATTTATCTGCAGGCACATTTCAACACCATACATGCAAATAAGAGGCTAGTGTGTCTCTAGATACACATGTGTATGCCTATATATCTTCCATACATACTTCCTGAGATGCTGTGTAGAATACAATACAATAGAGAAAGCAGTGTAGTTTACTGTAACACCATCAGCCATGTGGCTGACTTGAAAACCTTGATGAGTATCAGAACCACCTAAGCAGCTTGTTAACTATAAAGATGAGCAGGCCCCACACCCCAAGATTTTGACTTAGTGGGGGCTATGGTCTGAATGTGTCCCTCCCAAATTCATATGGTGACATCTTAACTCCCAAAGGTAATGATACCAGAAGTTGGCCCTTCAGAGGTACATAGGTCATGAGGGTGGGTTAGTGCCTTATAAAAGAGGCTCCAGAGAGCTCCCTAGAACCTTCCACCATGTAAGAAAACGGAGAAGACGCCAGCTGTGAATCGGGAAGAGGGTCCTCCCAGAAGAAGGCCATGTTAGCGCCTTGATCTTGGGCTTCCCAGACTCCAGAACTGTGAGAAAGAAACTCCGGTTGTTTTTAAGCTACCCAGTCTGTGGTATCTTGTTGTAGCAGCCTGAATGAACTAAGACGGTGGGTCTGGAGTGGGGTCCAGGGAGCTCTATTTTTCACAAGTTTCAGGGAAGATTCTGATGCATAAAACATTTGAAAGCTCCTGAAGCATGTTATGAACATCTTGAGTAAAGAGCCCAGGCTGTTTCTGAATCACCCATCACGCCCAGCTGTCGGTAGGGAGGCAGGGAGTAGGGCCATAATGACTATGTTATGTATTGATTCACTGACTGTGTTAGCTTTCAACTCCATAAATAGGAATCATTTATGGGCCAAGCTATACAATTTAAAAATTGATCTAAGACTTTAAATGTTCTTTTAGGACCCTACTAAAATACTACCTCAAGAACCATATTGAGCAGAAATAGATTTCAGATCTATCGATTTTTTATTTTAAACAACGTAAAACTAGGCCGGGTTATATTCCATCCCTCTTTTGAACCTGCACTTGAGCAATTTGGTATAACTTCTAGAGGACCAAGATAATGGCCTCCTGACAGAGCACAGAGAAAACAAATATCCTGTTTATGCCAATACAGGGTCCTATTTTCATATCCTAGGAGTGACCTCAAGAAGCAGCTGAACATGCTGACCAGTTATTGTCTCAACATTAATTACACCCAGAGCAGCACTGTTGTCCTTGAGTCTTGGCAAATGCACTCTGACAGCCAGATGGAGAACTCGGAGCCATGGTGTTCCACGGATGAATTCACTGAGCTATCTGGGAGCTCACACTGCAGCTAACCTATCCTGACAACTCACTGGCCTCAAAATAAAACATAACCAGTACCCCTAGGCTTATCGGGTGATCACTTCATAAGTTATATAAATGTCTAATCACTATATTGTACCCCTGAAACAAATATAATATTATATGCAATTGAAGTGTAATTGAAAATTTATTTTTTTTTTGGAAATTTTTTTAAATTAAAAAAATATTAGCAGTACTCCTCAGGAGAAAAAATATAACATAGGGGTTGAACTTTGGATTTGGTTTGGGTTCTAATCCCAGCTCTACTACTTATTACTGGGAAAGTTACTCAAACTCTAAGCCTCAGTTGTCTGTCTTTAAAACATGGCAAAGTTTTGAGAATTAAATTTGATCATCTGTATGAGCAGAGAGCAATGCTCAATGTTTGTCATTTATTAATAGTAGAAATACAGGACCATTAATGGCAATATTCATTTTTGTTTGGAGCTGTCTTTTCCCTGCCCCCACTCCAAGGAGGTACCCAGCCTCTTGGTACAAACTCCCCCACAAAATATGTGAAGTTTAAGTTGCTGGCAGACAGCCTGCTCTTCTGACTAGTTTCCTCAAAGCCAGAATCTTTGGTGGAATTCTCTAAGGAAGAAGACTCCTCCAAACGAGGGTGAGGCCAAAGATCTGAGGATCCCACAAGCAGCAGATGCCAGCAGCAGAGCCTCTGAGGAAGAGGGACATGCTGCCTTGAGCACTGGAGTTCCACCTGGGCACAGACAATAGGTGCCTCACCTTGCACAGTGGGCCTGCTTCCTTCTAGTAATTTTGTGGGCTTGGATGGTGAAGGCAGTGCAAAAACAGTGCTGGGCTGAAGATTGGAAGCCCCTCTCCTGTTTCTGTAAATATTTTGAAATTTTGTTTGTCTCTGGGGAGCTGAAGAGAGCCCAACAAAGACTGAAACTGAATTTCCTATCAGTCAGGCAAGATGAAGTCTCAGAGGAATATTTGATTTCAATTAAAATATAATAGAGCATAAACCCACATCTATGGAGCAATATTTATGTCTACTATAATAGGAGTAGTATTAGGTTTATTGTTGTTTTTTATTACTCACCTGTGAGGCAGAAATGGGTATTTGGTGACTCAAATTTTTAAACAATTTTTTAAAGAAAACCTAATATAAATTTTAATTTCTTGATTTGCTTTTAAATGATATTTCAATCTTAAATTTATTGAGACTTGTTTTGTGTCCTAATATGTGGTCTATCCTAGAAAATGTTCCATATGTACTTGAGAAGACTGTATATTCTGCTGCTTTGGGGTGAAATGTTCTGAAGATATCAATTAAATCCATCTCATCTAGTGTGTCATTTAAGGCTGCTGTTTCCTTGTTGATTTTCTCTCTGGAAGATCTATCCATTGATGTCAATAGGGTGTTAAAATCCCCTACAATGACTATATTATATTACTGTCAATTTCTCCCTTTATGTCCATCAAGATTTCCTTTATATATTTAGGTGCTCCTATGTTGGGTACATAAATGTTGACCAGAGTTATATCCTCTTGTTGGATTGCCCCTTTTATCATTATGTAGTGTCCTTCTTTGTCTCTTAATATAGCCTTTGTTTTAAAGTCTATTTTGTCAGATAGAATTACTGCTAGCCCAGCTTTTTTTTCCCCTTTCCATTTGCATGAAATATTTTTTCCATCACTTTATTTTTAGACTGCGAGCACCTTTCATTATGAGGTGGATTTATTGTAGGCAGCATATATATGGGTCTTGTTTTCTTATCCATTCAGCTACCCTATGTCTTTTGATTGGAGCATTTAAGCCACTTACATTTAAAGTGATTATTGATAAGTACATATTTATTGCCATTTTATTCTTTTAATTATCTTCCTCTGGTCTTCCTCTTTCTCTTCCCCTTCCTCTTCCCCTTTCCTTTCCCCCTCTCCTCCTCCTTCAAGCAGGTCCTTTAACATTTCTTGTAATATGGTTTGGTGGTAAACTGTATTACAAGCTTTTTCTTCTCTGGGAAGCTCTTTATTTCTCCCTCAATTTTAAATGATAGTCTTGCTGGGAAAGTAGTCTTGGTTGTACGTCTTTGCTTTTTATCACTGGGACTATTTCATGCCAATCCCTTGTGGCCCAAAATGTTTCTGTTGAGCAATCAACTGACAGTCTTATGGGAGCTCCCTTGTAGGTAACTGTTTTTCTCTTGTGGCTTTTAAGATTCTTGCTTTGTATTTAACCTTTGCCATTTTAATTATAATGTGTCTTGGTGTGGGCCTCTTTGGGTTCATTTTGTTTGGGACTCTCTGTGCTTCTTGGACTTATGTGTCTTTTTCCTTCACCAGCTTAGAGAAATTTTCGGTCATTATTTCTTCAAATGGGGTCTCAATCCCTTGCTCTCTTCTCCTTCTGGTACTGCTGTGATGCAGATGTTGCTATGCTTCATGTTGTCTCGAAGGTCCCTTAAACTATTCTCACTTAAAAAAAATTTTTTTTTCTTTTTGCTGCTTTGATTGGTTGTTTTTTCTACCTTGTCTTCCAAATCACTGACTTGATCCTCTGCTTCATCCAACCTACTGTTTATTTCAGATATTGTATTATTTCTAACTGATCCTTTTTTATGGTTTCTATGCCCCTTTTCATGCTGTTGAGCATCCTTATAACCATTACTTTAACTCCATACCTGCTAAATTGCTTGCCTCCATTTCATTTAGCTCTTTTTCTGGAGATTTCTTATGTTTCTTTCATTTGGGTCCTATTTCTTTGTCTCCCCATTTGGCTGCCTCTTTGTGTTTGTTTCTATGTATTAGATAATCTGCTATGACTCCCAGTCTTTGTGGGGTGGTCTTATGTAGTATGTTTCCTGTGGGGTCCAGTGGCACAGTCTCCTTGATCCCCTGAGCTCAGTGCTCCAGGAATGTCCCTTGTGTAGGTTATGTGGGCCCTCCTGTTATAATTGAATCTTGATTTCTGTTGGCCTGTTTGTGCGTGGGATCGACTCTTAGGCTGGCTGTGAGGCTCAACCAAAGCATGTGAGCTGCTGTGCAGTTGCTGACCACACTAATTGGAATTCACCTCAGTAGGGTTTGGTGCCTGCCGAGATCTCCCTTTGGATATGCTGCTTGTGAAGCTTATTGGATCCTGCTCTGATAGTATCTGAAGCTGACCACTGGGTGTGTTGGTTCTGGGCCTCTGGGGGGGGGTACTCTGGTGCAGGCCAATGTAAGATGCTGCTTCTGGCCCTGGGCAACCTGTTTGTAGTTGCAAGCAATCCACAGTTTGTGGCTGCCTCTGCTTGGCATGGGTGTGCTTAGGAAGGGCCAAGCTGCACACCAAGGCTGGCTTTTACCAGCACTGGGCCTGGGGGCAGGTCATCAAAAGTCCCAAGGCACCCTGAGATTCACCTCTGCCTGCCTCCACCTGTCAGCTGCCTGTTAGGCTCAGTCACTGAAAGAATGTCTGGCTGTATTCTTCAGCAGGGCATAAGTTCCACAGGGTGAATAAACTGCTTTCAAGTAAAAGAGTAAGGGTTATAATTAAGAGTCATTTGATAAGTCTTAGTAAAGCCTTTTTGTTATACTTCCCAGAAAGGGAGAAAGCAAATAATTCTAATAGCTTGGTAACAAATCTTTTTAGGTCAGGTCATTTCTAATCCATTGCTTGCAAGAAATTTGAAAGGAGATCTCAATAAACTGTCACTTGATAGACCATTAAAATTATTTTTTATGACAATAATAAATTATTTTTGTGACATTTGGACAATAACTCATGAGTTCAATAATTGAGTGGCATCACTATAACAAACTTCTTTCATTCCCATCTAAATATTTGTGTAAACAAGATAGTTCAGCAAGGAAATATAGGAATCAAAACAATGTTAAACAATGTCTCATTCTAAAAATAATATATTCATCCACAAATAATGAGATCCCACTCATCTCATTTAACACCAAATAGGTTAAATGCCAAAGAAAACACCTCAAAAGACACCAGAGGGAGGAAAAACACCTGACCTATACAAGAGCAAGGTTAAAAATTACATTGGACTTCTCCACAGAAATGACACAAGCAAGAAGAGAATAGAGTGAAATATTTATAGTGTTGAGAGGAAACAACCCACCTGCCCACCTAGAATTCTGTACCCTACAAAATTATCCTTTAAAAGGAAAAGAGAGATAAAGATTTCCTCAAACAAAAACTGAATAAATTTGTTTCCAGTAGACCTAACTTGTAAAAAATGTTTTAAAAAGGTCTTCAGAGGGAAAAGAAAAATTCTTCAGAGAGAAGGAAAATGATGTAAGTCAGAAATTTGAATCTACATAAAGAAGAGTAGAGAATGAAAAGTTAAGATAACTTGTATTTGTCTTATTCTTAATTCATCTAACCGATAACGCTTTGTTCCAAACAATAACACCAACAATGTATTCAATTATGTATTAAATATATATGCTTAAATATATATGCTTACATATAAGCGAAATGAATGACAACAATAATTCAAGGGATGGGAGGGAGGAATTAGAAATATTTTGTTATTATAAGGAACTTGTACTACTGGTATAGTGTTATTTGAAAGTGAACTTGGATTAGTTAGAATGTATATTGCAAACCCTAGGACAACCACTAAAAAAGTGAAAAAAGAAGTATAATTGATATGCTAAGAAAGGAGAGAAAATAGAATCATATAAAATGTTCAGTTAGAACCACAAAAGGCAGAAAGTGTGTAAGACAAAGTAGAAACAAAGAACTAAGGCAACAAATTAAACAGAAAACAATATGGCAGATATTAGACCAACTATATCAATAATCACTTTGAGTGTCAGTGGTCTAAATTTACCCATTAAAAGACAGAGCTTGTCAGAATGATCATAAGCTAAGACCCAACTATATGTTGTCTTTAAGGAACCCACTTTAAATATAAAAACACAGATACATTAAAAGTAAAGGGATTGAGAAAGGTACACCATGCTAACAGTAATCAAAAGAAAGTGGGATTAGCTACATTAATTACATACGGAGCTGACTTCAGAGCACGGAAAGTTTTCAGGGATAAAGAGGGACTTTACATAATGATAAAGGGGTCAACGCTCCAAGAAGACGGAACAGTCCTTAATGTGTATGCACCTAACAACAGAGAGTCAAAATACATGAGCCAAAAACTAATAGAACTTCAAAGAGAAATAGATGAATCCACTATTATAGTTGGAGACTTGAATACTCCCCCATCAGAAATGGACAGATATGGCAGGCAGAAGATGAGTAGGGACATAAACTCAACAGCACCACCAAACAACCAGATATAATTGACATCTACTGACTACCTCAAACAAACACAGGAGAATACACATTCCTCTCAAACTCACATGGAACATTCACCACGATAGACTACATTTTGGACCATAAAACACATATTAACGATTTAAAAGAATAGAAATCATATGTCTGATTCCAAAGTACTTGTAGATTAAACAACACACTTCTAAATAACACCCAGGTCAAATAATAAATTTCAAGAATAATATTTAATTATTTTGAATTAAATGAAAACACACTTATCAAAATTTGTGGGATGTAGTGAAAACAGAGCTTAGGGGGAGATTTATAGCACTGAATATCTTATTAGAAAAAAGATTTAAAATCAATAATCTAAATCCCCACCTTAGGGAACTAGAAAAAGAAGAGCAAATTAAATCCAAAGTAAGCAGAAAAAAAGAAATAATAAAAATCAGAGCATAAATCGATGAAATTGAAAACTGGATTCAATAGAGAAAATCAATGAAATCAAAGGCTGGTTCTTTGAAAAGATCAATCAAATTGATAAGGCTCTAGCCAAGCTAAGAAAATAGAGAAAAGACACAAATTACAAATATCAGAAATTAAAGAGCAGACATTACTACAGATACTGTGGATGTTAAAATGATAATAAAGGAATATTATGAGCAACTCTCTGTCCACAAATTTGATAACCTAGATGAAATGGACCTATTCCTTGAAAGACACAAGCTGCCAAAACTCACACTAGAAAAAATCTGGACAATCTGAATACACATTTATCTATTAAAGAAATTAAATCAATATTCAATAACCTTCCAAAAGAGAAACCATCAGGCCCAGATGTGTTCACTAGTAAACATTTACAGAAGAAACTGCACCAGTTCTTTACAATCTCTTCCAGAAGACAGGAGCAGACAGAATAGCACCTAACTCATTCTGTGAGACCACAATCACCCTAAGACCAAAACCAAACAAAGACATTACAAGAAATAAAAACTTAGGCCAATAATCTCCTTTGCTATGGTTGCTAAGTTCAGGATTTCTTGTTGGAGCTCTTCTCCTCTTGTTTTAAGTCTTGGCTCTGAACTCCTGTGCATATTAACTTTTCTGAGTATTAAATCCTCTTTGCTTTTATGGAAAGCCTCCTGAAGATGTACAAATCAAGAAAATAACATATCACTGTAGCCTCCCTGTCTTCTCCACTTGTCCCAACATTATCATCTTGACTAGTGAAAAGAACTGCACAGAGAAGGTTCTATGTTCTGGCTCTTACTTCACTCGGGTCTCTGCACAAATGTCAACATTTCAGAGAGGCCTCCCCTGACCTCCCTACCTAAAACATCCCTCCTTCCCCCACTGGTCACTCTTTCCACTTCCCCTATTTTGTATTTCTTCATACTATTACTACTACTACTACATATTTACTTGTTCACTGGGCAGTGTCTGCCACCTCCTCAGACTCTAAGTTCTCTGAGGACATAGTCTTTGTTCATTGCTTCATCCTCCGTGTACAGAAGAATGCTTGGCACATAGTAGGATCTCAATAAATAGTTGTTAAATGAAGGGATCATTCAGTGAATCCGTGAAATTGTTGTTGCATAATGACGTAGAGAGCTGCTATTAACTTACTGCTTTCTCCAACTTACAAGAATGTACTGAAAGCTGCACATTTCCTTTGATCTTACCTTTGGTGTGATGACTCAGGGCCATGGCTAGTGTTCCCGTTAAGTGTGATGAACACCTAACCACCTCCAAATTTGAGCCACCAAAATGACCAAAGCCCAAATACTGCAGAGGTCTCCTCCGGCCCCAGCAGCTTAGGAACAGACTCCAGGTGGAAGTGCTCACTCAGGAAATGATCTTCTACTCAGTATAAAGGGAAATGAACAAGGGATGGGTTATGGGCCTGCCTTGGGTTCCCTCTGCATGACTTGTCCAGTAACCATTGCCTTTTATCATCTCCTCCTTTGGGAAAGAATTCCTTTCAATAACCACATGGTCACCATACTCAGCAAACCCTGCTGATAGTTTCCTCTTAAACATTCAAAAAGTAGTTTTAAATTTACAGAAGATAATGAAATACTTAAAAACACAGACACACAGTCTCTTACCAGCATCTTTATTTGCACAGTAGAGGTCTAAGAGTTGATGGTGCCTGGTTCATGTAATGCCACAAAAACTGGTGATGGTGAAGGGATATGCTGCTTTCAGAAGCCACAGAGGTGAGATAAAGGTCTCCCTGCTCAGGCACTATCCCTTCTACCCAATTAGAAATCTGCGGGCCTTCTGGAGAAGGGAAATGTCATTCCTCATATAACCACCCTTCTCTTCCCACATGCTTATGAAGTAAGTCAGTCTCTTCATTGTGAACCATAATTACTTGGGTATAGAAATCTCTATTTCTTTAACACACTGTGTATAAATTCAACTAACTGGGGCTGTTGTTAGCCACTAATGTTAGCATAACATCATTGTCAGGGCTGTGGGTCGCACAGATGAAATAGACAATGACCTTGTTTACCCTTAACCATTCTGAACCCCTTTCAGCTCTCCAAGATTTGGCATCCAAATAATATTGCTTTTTTTCCTAACCCTCTAGAAAATTTTAGAAACATAAAGTGGACCATGCCTCAAACACAAGAAGAGAAGCATTAATGGAAAACATGAAGCAGTTACCTTGTCTCTCTCTGGGGATCAGAGATGTAATTTCCCCTATGGTTTTATTATTATTATTATTATTATTATTATTATTATTATTAATCCTCACCTGAGGATATTTTTTCCATTGCTTTTCAGAGAGAGAGAGAGAGAGAGAGCAGTGTGAGAGAGACACATTAATGGTTGCCTCCCGCACGCTCCCTGACCAGGGCCGGGGATTGAGCCTGCAACCAAGGTACGTGCCCCTGGCTGGAATCAAACCCAGCACCCTTCCATCTGCGGGCTGACGCTCTAACCAATTAGACTAACTGGATAGGGCTTCCCCTATAGTTTTTTAAACGTCATTTTAAATTTCAGGTAGCGAACATGTGAACCAATATGGGCTAAATTGGGAGTGTTAACAATGTGTGATTTTAATGAGGAAACTCTGAAAGGGGTCCTTTTCAGGAAGCACACTGTAAAGGAGTTTTCTAGACAAAGAGAAAATGCACTTCTTACCTCCTACCAACAAGTAGCTGTTGGGAAACAGTGTTTTTGCTTGCATAAGTGCCCTTGCATGGCCTGAGTGGAAGAGGTCAAATATTCCATCCGCATACACTCTGACAGGCCTGTCCACTGTGGGAGGGAGAAAACATTGTCAACAGAACTACAGAGTAAGGGATCCCAGTTACCCGATTCTTCCATCAGTACGGCACTGTGGGAAGGTTTGCCTGGACAAAATACAAGGTCTACATACCATCAATTTCATATTAATGCAGGAAATTAACTTGACAAAGAGGTTCTTCTGAGGACATCGAAGCAGAGTAAAAACATAAAATTAAAACTGACCCAGAACATATATTTTTAATTAATAGGAAAGATAACCACAGAACACTGGGGAGTTCTCTTGACCCAGACTGGAGTCTCGGGTATCTGAGCCAGCACATTCAGACAGACCAGGCATACCCCGTGGGAATGTCAAGGCAGGAGTGACCGAGGAGCTCAGTGAAAGGGACAAATGGCTTCATCCCTGAGTCTGGCAGTCCTGAATGAAGACCCCTGAGTCCTGTTCCCAAAGGCAGTGTTGTGAAGGGGTAGCTCATACTGCTCTAAGAGACGGTTGTGCACCTTTATTTCCAACTCCAAGTCACACTGGTAGCCTGAAATCAACCTTGGGAGGAATATTTGCACCATAGAAATTGGCAAACACCACAAGAATTACAGAGAGAAAAAAAAAGATATAATACCCTAAGAGCAAAAGAAATAAGGAAGGCAATGAGAGTGAATGAGAGATGTCCAAAACATTTTGGAAAGCTGGTTGTCAAATGCTGAGTGCCTACAGGGAGCAAGACTCTGGGGTGGGGTATGTAGGCAACGGGACTGCTGGGTTGTATTTTTTATAAGCCTAAGAGTCTTACTGACTTTTTAAACTACATACATGCATTATGTTGATGCTATAGGAATACATTTAACAAAAGAAATCAATGCAAACTTCAGTTGAGTGATCTTTAAGACTTAGATTTAAACTTGTGATTATGTTTTGATGTAGTACAACCTCAGTCATTTGGAACAGAAATTAAAAGAAATGTTACATTAATAGATTTAGATGGTAAAGTGCTTCTAATAAATTAAATGTTTCTAATAAAAAAACAAACAAAACTTGAGGCTTTATGTCAGATAAGGAATTGCAATTATTTCCAATTATATACCATCCTGAACAAACAGAATTGCCTTTACAGGATTGTCCTGTGTTCTAAATAAGGCCCAGTAAATAGAAAATGCTGTGAGATAACAAACTGCCTAATGAGGGCTCCTTGGTTTCAATGCCCTATTCAATTCGAATTCAAATGAGGAAAATTTGTTTTAAGTTATAAACTCCAGAGGAAAGCAGATGGCAGTTTCGCAGAACTTTTTCTTATTGATTCAGAGGTGATCAAGATAAATGGATTCAGCAAGCAGGGAGGAGAGAAAAGTAAAGAAAGATGGCATAATTACTGAGAAAAAGGCCATTTAGTACATCTTTTAACAGCATTTGTGGAGTTGACTTTGCAATAAGCTCACTTTTACAACTGTAACGTGTCAGCAATTCCCAGACTGGGAAACTCTACAGGACCAAAAGCGGGGGGGGGGGGGGGGAAGGAATCCTACCTCTTTAACTAATAAACTTCAAGGAAAAAAAGAGAGAAATGGAAGAGGGACCTGCACATTAAAAGAAATTTAAAAGACATATCAGTGTATAGTAATGTATAGACATTATGTGGATTTGCATTCAAAAAAACTATAAATGATGATGTAAGACAATTGGGAATTGTAACATTGAATATTTGATAATACTAAAGAATTATTGGGAATTTTTAGGTGAGAATGATATAATAATGTTTTTAAAAAGGTTATTTTATATATATATATATATATATATACACACACACACACACACACACACAACTATTTATAGATGAAATGATAGAAGCCCTTATCATTCAAATAATTCAAGAACGAATAGTTGGGGGTGTGCATGGGCAAGAATGGCCATGGGTTGGTGGCTGTTAGGTATGGGTAACAGACTCATGAGGGTTCATCATATTGTTTTACTTTTGTATATGTCTGAAATTCTCCATAGTAAAATTTTTAATAGAATGTGGCTTTTTAAAGTTAGTTTGTATATTTATTTGTTTTAATCTTTTGTTTGAGGTTTCTCTGGGCATTCTTTTAGGTATCTTGGGACTCTCCAGAACATCTATGTTGGGAAACACTGGCCTGTGAAGCTGGGGCAGGGCGTTGGCTATTATCATAAGTCAGAGCACAGCTATTCCATGGCTGTGGTGTAGAGACTGTAAGGCTCCCGATGATTTCTGCCTCCTGGTGTTCACACCTTTGTTATCCCCCTCCCTTTGAAGTGGGAGTGGGACCTGTGACTTGCTTCTAATGAGCACAGCCTGGCAAAGATGATAAATGGCATTCCCATGATTATGTTACAGTATATAAGATTCCATATTGCTGGCAAACTCACTCTCCCTCGGTGGCTTTGAAGAAGCCAGTTGCCAGAGGGGACCAAGATGGTTGTGGCGTAACAGGAGACTGCATGCCCTTGCTCCCAGCCACCAACTGGATTTATAGCTAAAATACTGTGTGGTCAGCTTGAAAAAAAACAAGAGAACTGTAGCTGATTAGACACATTATATCTGGGAAGCACTGAAGAAACAATGTAGAGGATGGTAAGAGAAGGGGAATTGCGGAAAGAAAGAGGCCCCTGGAGCTGGTGCTCCACTGGGAGGCCCGAGTGATACTGGCTGCGAAGCTCCCTCCCCTCGGAGTGTGGGCTCGCATTCCCATGCAGGGATCCCAAACCCAGAGCAGCAGGGAGTGGAGGAGAGCCCACGTGGCATTGGACAGAGGGAACCAGGGGAACTGTCTGCCTAGGAGGCTGGGACCCTATCTTCCCAGTGAAAGAGTGTGCCTATTGCTAGCAGCCCCAGCAGGAGAGGTTTGCCCAGGGCTCTGGCTGCTGGAAAGGCTGCGCTGCAGTGTTTGGCTCCAAACAAGGGCCTGAGGACTGCACCCAGCAGTGACTTTGAGGGGCCGTCTACTTTCCTAAAAGGCATTGTGCAGAGCCCCAGACAGTGACTAAACTGTGTGGCATGGGGAATGGGGAGAGGAGTCTCCCACTTGGAGTGTGGGGTTGGAGCCCCTCCCCCACCTGTGGAGCTGCACAAACTGCTCCACCCAGTGCAGTTGGTGGCTGGGCAGATGCGGGGATTTTTTTACCTGCATTGTGGAGAGTTGGGAGCACTGGTGGAGCTGGGATTCTCGCCCCACGCCCCTCCACTTTACTGAGACCAGCCGTGTGGAGATAGCTGAGTCCTATGAGTAGCTGACTTTGTAACCCCTTCTGCTTGGACCTCAGAGAGTAGGGATTTTTGGACAGTATGGTCCAGGAAGATTCCTACTGGGGAGAAAGATGAGTGAAAGCTGGGCTTTGTGACTACATTGTGGCGAAACTGATCTGAGCTCCCTGTGAGTTCAACCAGCCATTACGGGAAGGAGAGGCAGAGCCTGACTCCCCCTCGTGCAGGCTGGGAACACTATCCCCAACAGGAGGTGGTTTAGATCAGCTCTCTGAAGCCCCGGATAACCCTGCTGGGTGCAGTTTGGTGGAGGTCTGAAGAACAGTTCAGAGCAGGACATTCCAAAAGTGAGACCCTCAGAGGATACTGTCTAGGACCAGGAAAAAATGCTTAGACCCCTCCTGTGGGCTGGGTTGGCAACATTCTCAAGCAGAGACTCTTTTGATCAATCCCACTAAGCCCAGGGCAGCTGAAACTGCTCCTGCAGAAGAGACAGCAGGTTGTACCCAACCTGAACCTGCACCAGGCCATCTTAGGGGGAACTACAGCTGGAGTCCCTGGTAGAGACTGAGGAGTCTGGCTTTGAAGCAGAGATTAATTTCCCCTCATTGAGTGCCTGATGGCATAATCTCTAAGCAGGCCCACTAGCTCTAGCTAGGTTACCTGGCTCCACCCTAAAGACTCTCTTGGGAAGACACTGGAGGAAGACAAGGCAACTTCAGTGGCTGGAGGCAGAGTAGCTGACAGGTGGAGGCAGACCTCAGAGAGCCTCAGATTGACCACTGCTAAAACAGGACACTGAGAGCCAAACTCGGGCAGCTCCTGACATTGGCTGACACAAAAATACCTCTTGGGAGGCCTGAAAGAAGCACACAAAACAGTGGGCCTCAGA
Source organism: Miniopterus schreibersii (assembly GCF_964146895.1). NCBI lineage: Eukaryota > Metazoa > Chordata > Mammalia > Chiroptera > Miniopteridae > Miniopterus > Miniopterus schreibersii. The sequence goes on along the minus strand of NC_138104.1, from coordinate 93,199,498 downwards.
CAAAATAAGCTGCCCAAACTTCACTTGGCTGGCTTTTTCTTTTTTCAACATTTTTATTTTTTTCCCTTTTTTGCTTTGGCATTATTATTAAGATTTTTTCTCTTTTCTCTTCTTTCTTATTGGCCCCCTTCCTTTTCTTACTTCTATTCTTTCTTTTGCTTTGCCTTCCTCTCTCTGCTCTTTACTTTTGCACATTTTCTCTTTGTCTTGTCTTTTTCTGCCGTTTTCCTTTTCCTGCTCTCTTATTTTTTTGCTCTCCCTCCTTTCCTTTCAGAATCTTTTTTTCTGCCCCTTTTCTCAAGTATTTTTAAAATTTTTTTTATTATACTATTAGTAATATTATCTTTTCCTCTCTTATTATTCTTGTTCTCTTTTCTTTTGTGGTTTTTTTTTCTGTTGTTATTGGGATATTTTATATGTTTTTGTTTCCCGTTTGTTTTGTTTGGCCATGTCAGCACCTGTAAAACATCTTGTATACCATGGTTGTGGCTGAGCCTTACAGTTAGTCAGCCTGAGAGGAGCCCACCAATGAACAGGAAAACAATCAAGAGCCAGTTACAACAGGAGAGTCCAAATAACCCACAAAAGGATCACTTCTAGAACATCAAGCCCAGTAGTACGAGGAGACTGCACCACTGGGTCCCAGAGGACATTTACCACAAAAGCCCACCCCACAAAGACTGGGAGTCATAGCAAGTATATCTAATACATGGATACGAACTCAAAGAGAAAACTAAAATGGGGAGACAACCCAGCCGGCATGGCTTAGTGGCTGAATGTCAACCCATGTACCAGGAGATCATGGTTTGATTCCCGGTCAGGGCACATGGCCAGTTGCGGGCTTGCAGGAGGCAACCAATCAATGACTCTCTCATCATTGATGTTTCTATCTCCCTCACTCTCCCTTCCTCTCTGAAATCAATGAAAACGTATTAAAAATAAAATAAAAGGGAGAGACAAAGAAACAATACCCAAATTAAAGAAAAGGAAGATTGCCAGAAAAAGACCTAAATGAGATGGAGGTAAGCATATTATCAGACATAGAGTTCATAGTAATGGTTATACAGATGCTCAAGGAACCTAGTGAGAACTACAAGAAACTTAACAAGAACTACATCAGCATGAAAAAGCACATAGAAACTATGAATAAGAACCTGGCAGAAATGAAGAATACTATATCTGACATCAAGAATACTCTGGAAGGAATTAAAAGCAGGCTCAAAGAAATGAATTAGAAGACAAGGTAGAAAAAAACAATCAGAGCAGCAAAAGAAAAAATACTTAAAAAGCATGAGTACAATTTAAGTGAAGTTTGGGACATGAAACAGAACATTTGTGTCATAGGAGTACCAGAGGGAGAAGAAAGTGAGCAAGGGATAGAGAACCTGTTTGAAGAAATAATGACAGAACACTTTCCTAAGCTGGTGAAGGAAAAAGTCACACAAGTTCAGGAATCACAGAGGGTACCAATCAAGATAAACCCAAAGAGATCCACTCCAAGACACATCATAATTAAAATGGCAAATGTCAAAGACAAAGAGAGAATCTTAAGGGCAACAAGAAAGAGACAGTCATAAGGCTATCAGCTGATTTCTTAACAGAAACACTACAGGCCAGAAGGGAATGGCATGAAGTATTTAAAGTAATGAAAAGCAAGGATCTAAAACCAAGACTACTCTATCCAGCAAGGCTATCATTCAAAATTGAAGGTGAAATAAAGAGCTTCATAGACAAAAAAAGGTTAAAGGAGTTTATCACCACCAAACCTGCAATGCAAGAAATGTTAAAGGGGCGGCTATAAGAAGAAGAAATCGAGAGAGAGAGGAACATAGCCATAAAGAATAAAAATGGCAATAAGTAAGTACCTATCAATAATAACCTTAAATGTAAATAGATTAAATGCTCCAATCAAAAGACATAAGGTAGCTGAATGGATAAGAAAACATGACATATATATGCTGTCTACAAGAGACCTACTTCAGAACAAACAACTCACACAGGATGAAAATAAAGGGATGGAAAAAATTTTTCCATACAAATGGAAATGAAAAAAAGCAGGAGTAGCAATACTTATATCTGACAAAACAGACTTCAAAGCAAAGGTCATACCAAGGCCACTCCATAATACTAAAGGGATCGATCCAACTAGAGGATATAACCCTGGTAAACATATATGCTCCCAATATAGAAGCACCTAAATATATTAAAAAGCTCTTGGAGGACTTTAAGGGAGAGATCAACAGCAATACAGTCATAGTAGAGGACTTTAACACCCTCACTGACATCACTGGATAGATCTTCCAGACAAAAAATCAACAAGAAAACAGCAACCTTAACACACTAGATCAGATGGATTTAATTGACATTTACAGAACATTTCACACCAAAGCTGCAGGATATACATTCTTCTCAAGTGTACATGGGGCATTCTTAAAGATAGACCACATATTAGGGCACAGAATAAGTCTTTACAAGTTCAAAAAGATTGAAATCATATCAAACAAGTGAAAGTATATTCCATGTTCATGGATTGGAATACTTAACATAATTAAAATGTCCATACTATGCAAAGCAATATATAGATTCAACACAACCCCTATTAAAATACTAACAGCATATTTCACAGATCTAGAACAAGTAATCCAAAAACTTATATGGAACTAAAAAAGACCCCAAGTAGCTGCAGCAACCTTGAGAAAGAAGAACAAAGTTGGAGGGATCACAATACCAGATATCAAATTACCTACAAAGCTATTGTAATCCAAACAGCCTGGTACTGGCACAAGAATGGGTATATTGATAAATGGAACAGAAGAGAGAACACAGAAATAGACCCAAGCCATCACACTCAATATTTGACAAAGGAGGCAAGAGCATACAATGGAGTAAAGACAGTCTTCAATAAATGGTATGAGGAAAATTGGACAGGTACATGCAAAAAAAAAAAAAGAAACTAGGCCACCAACTTTTACAAGAATAAACTCAAAATGAATAAATGTCATAATTGTAAGTTGTGAAACCATAAAAATCTTAGAAAAAACAGCAAAATCTTAGACATCTCATGTAGCAGAATTTTCACTGATACATCTCCTAGGGCAAGAGAAACAAAGGAAAAAATAAATGGAACTATATCAAACTAAAAAGCTTCTGCACAGCAAAAAACAAAAATACCATCCTCAAAATGCAAAGGGAACCCACTGTATGGGAGAACATATTTGCCAATGATACATCTGATAAGGGACTAATTTCCAAAATATATAAAGAACTCATACAACTCAACAAAAGGAAAACAATCCAATTAGAAAACTGGCAAAGGATCCCACTTCTAGGAATATATCCTAATAATCCTGAAACACCAATCAGAAAGAATATACACACCCCTATGTTCATAGCAGCACAATCTACAATAGCCAAGATCTAGAAACAGCCCAAGTGCCCATCAGTAGATGAGTGGATAAAAAAGCTGTGGGACATTTACACCATGACATACTATGCAGCTGTAAAAAAGAAGGATCTCTTACCCTTTGGGACAGCATGGAGGGACCTGGAGAATATTATGCTAAGTGAAATAAGCCAGTGAGAGAAAGATAAGTATCACATGATCTCATTTATATGTGGAATCTAATGAACAGAATAAACTGACGAACAAAACAGGTCCAGAGGCATGGAAGCATGGCACAGACTGATGGATCTCAGAGGGAAGGGGGTAAAGGGGTGAGGTGGAAAGAGATTAACCAAAGAACTTATATGCAAAATGCATAGCCCATGGACACAGACTATAGTGTGGTGAAAGCCTGGGATGGGGTGGGAACCAGGTGGAGGGGGGCAATGGGGCAAAAATGGGGTATATCTGTAATACTTTCAACAATAAAATTTTTTTTTAAAAAAAGCAAGCTGCCATGTTGTGAAAGAGCCAATAGAGAGGGCCACATGGCAAGGAACTGCAGGTGTCCTCTAGGAGCTGAAGGTGACCTCTGCCTGACAACCAGCAAGAAGCTAGATCCTTGGTCTTATAGTTGCAAGGAAATAAAATCTTCCAATAACCTGAGTGAGTGCAAAAGTAGAACTATCACCAGTCAACCCTCCAGACAAGAACTGAGCCTTGGATGACACCGTGAATGCAGCCTCAAGATACCCTGAGCAGAGGCCTCAGCTTAGTTACGCTCGGACTTCTGAACCATGGAAATCATGACCTAACAAATGTGCGTTTTTATTTTTTAACCAAGAAAAAATTTTAACAAGAGGTAAGATTGGGGGAGTCAGGGCTTAGTGTATGTAGGCCCAGTACACGTTAGACATGTCCTTGTCAGACTAGTCCAGTGCCTTGGCTCTTTTGTACACCTCGTTGGCTGCAGCTGCCATAGGAGTTGGATGGTTGACGGCACTGCCCAGTGCAATGGCTAAGCGAAGATTCTTCTGAATGTATTTCAGGTAGAAATCAGGCTTAACGTTTTCTTGAAGGATATTTTGGCACTTCTGCTCCAGGAAGAGGCTGGCCAATTGTCCTTGATTGAGGATGTCCAGGAATGTCTGCTGGGACTGGCCTGTTCTTTGGACCAGGGTCAGCCCCTCATCGATGGTGGCAGTGAAGCTCCCCTGGATCATGTTCACAATCAGCATCATCTTGGCTGCACTGCCAACCTCTCCCAGAAAGAAGGAGGTTTTCCCCATTGCTTGGAAGCAGCTGCTGCAGTCCTCATATAATTCTCTGTCTCCGGCTGCTAAGATCATCAACATCCCATCATTAGACTGCTGCTGGTTCCCTGAGACCGGGGCTTCCAGAAAGCGGCCCCCCCTGGACATAATCATCTGTGCCAGCTTGGTGACTGTGTCAGCATCCACTGTCGACAAGTCCACATAGCACTTGCCAGGGCGGATCCCTTGCAGCACACCACTGGGACCCAGCACCAGATCCTTGGCCGCCTCTGGGTCCTGCACACAGGCAAAGGTGATGTCACAAGTTGAAACTACTTCAGCGGGGGTTCTTTCTAGGCGGACCTCCTCTTTCTCTGTGGCCCCGTTCCAGACAGTCACCATGTGACCCGTTTTTATCAAGTTGGAGACGATGCCACTTCCCATAGGGCCGAGGCCCAAAAATCCTATCTTTTTGTCTGTCGGTATGATGCTGCTATTCACAGCCGTGCTGTCTGCGGCCTGGATGGAGGTGGCCCCCATCTCGTCACATATTTTCAACTTCTTCGTGATTGTCTGGTAATAGGTAGCTGGCTTCTCGCTTTGGCTGAACAGTGAGTGCTGGAAAGGAGGGTCTGTATCTTGAACAGGCTCACTGGCAGCGGGCTCCCACTCAAATGAGGCCTTGGTTTGGGCCGTCACCCCCTTCATCGTAGCAGGCTCGGGAATGGCGAGATCCTTCTCATGCTGTGGGGCCGCACCCCGCTCCTGGGGACTCTGCTCTTGGGCTCTCTTCAGAAGGGACTTGGGGCCTCTCTCTGAAGAGCCTGATGACACCCTTTTCTTTCCTCGTCGCCTTTTCCCCCTCATCTTCCCGTCAGATAGGCCAAGCTCGCGCTTCTCGTCGCTTGAGTCGGGCCTGCTTTTCCCCTCACAGGAACCCTGCCGAGCCTCGTCATCGTCATCGTCATCGTCACCGTCACCCGCGTGGCTGTGGAATGACGCGCGGCCTGCCTGGCCGAGAGTCCCCAGGAACTCCTCCACGTCCTCCACAGCCTGCTGGAACAGCCGTCCCCTGTTCTTCTTGACCATCTCTTCCTTGTGCGCATGATACGGCCTCAAGTGTCCCAGTTCGATCCAGGCGTGGTCCTCCATCCCGAAAAACTTCACGAAGTACCATCGCTTTCCGCGAGGCTTCTTCAGCTCCTTGGGTGGATGAATGATCTTCGCGGGCCAAGGAGGGTACTGGCCGAGCTGCCCCCACACCAGATCGCCGAGCCGCAGACTCACGGGCGCCATCTCAGTGTAACGGCCACGCCGCACTGGCCGCTGGGAACCTTACGTCGGCCTGGCGTCCCCCAGGGCTGCGGGCCTGGGCACGTGACGGGCGGCTCAACCCGAGGTGGCCCTGGCGCTGCTCATTCGAGGGCCGCGGGCCACATAGCGGGCCGGCTCAAATGTGCATTGTTTTAAGCCGCTAGGTCTGTGGCAATATATTATGGAGCATAGAAAATGAATACAGTGTCATTATACATTTTCTGCCCACCCACAGATTATAACATTTTTGAGGCATTTCAAGTAAATTCCTGTTTATCCTGAATGGTTACAGTAAGTATATCAGGTAACATATGACGTTGTGGTAAAATGCATGTCTGGGTACCACACACTGATAACCACATTTTAAATAATTTAAACATAACAAACTATGAATAACACCAAAATGATGCTAAATACTTGCTTGAGGATCATGGATACAAACAATGAACATTGTACAGTGTTGCGGGGAAAATGTGATTGTCTTAACTTGCTGGACCTTACATTCCAAATGTTTGTAAGTTATTCAGCGCTTAGAAGTAAATGAAATGATGAAGGGGGCTATGCTTACCTCACATCTCACACCATATACACAAATTAACTCAAAAGGGATCATAGGCCTAAATGTGAGAGCTATAACTATAAAACCTCTAGAAGGAAAAAAAAAAAAAACCAGGAAAAAATATCAACGAATTTGGCAGAAATTTCTTAAATAGGACTCACTATAAACCAAAAAAAATGATAAATTGTACCTTAATTAAATCTTACGCTCTTCAAAGGATATTTTTACAAAAATGAAAAAGCAAGTCATAGGGAGAAAGTATTTGCAAAAAATATATATCAGATATAGTACTTGTATCTAGAATATATAAAGAGCTCTCAAAACTCAATAATAAGACAACTCATTTTTAAAAGGGCAAAAAATGAACAGACATTTCACCAATGAAAATAAATATATGGATAGCAAATAAGCTCATGAAATGATGCTCAATATCGTTACTCATCAGGCAGATGCAAATTAAAGCCAGAATGATATACCACTTCACACCGTTATAATAGCTCAAAATTTTTAACAAAATATTGACCATACCTACCAAGTATTGATGAGGATATAGAGCCACTGGAACTCTTATACATTGCTGGTGGAAATGTAAAATGGTACAATTGTTTTGGAAAGCAGTTTGGCAGTGGGTTAAAAAGTGAAGAGTACACCTACCTTACGTCCAGACAGGAGGCAATCACCAACTACATTATATCTAAATTCCCAATTTTGTGGGGTGTGTTGTGACGTTTCTTGTTATTGCTTCATATTCAGGCAACAACAAAAGCGTGATTATTCATTTTAAATAATGGCTATTAGCAACCTACATTTAAATAATGGCTTAAAAGTACATATGATTTACAAAGCCCATATATTTTGCTTGATCTTCCCATCAACTGTGAGATAGGTAGGGGAGAGTGGACTTACTATCCTCATTTCATAGAGGGGCAAATGGAAGCTCAGCAAAGTTAGGCAGCTTACCCAAAGTCATGCAACCAAACTATGACTAAACACCCAGAAATTATGGTACCTAGTACTATTTTTGTGTACAACTGATGTGCAAAAAGAGGTGGCATAAAAATTGACCTTTTAAAATCTAATAGTTATATTTTATGAAGTTTACATAGTTTTATATAAACTTTATAATTTCCCTCTACTTATAGCCAGCAATACTATTTTCAATAAATTATGACTGATGTTTGCTTTTAAAATTACAATTAAATTTAAGAAAAAAGAGTACATTGAAGAAAAATGAAATAAATTATAGTACAGGGAGCACACAAATGAAGCAAAATTCATTAAGGTAGCTTTTGAAAAATGAATTTGGAAACTCTACACACTGTGAAAACATAATAATATAAATCCTACTTCTGAGAAGGAAAATAGGAAATTGGAACTGAGTTTCCCTTTGAGAAAAACCTCAGCTTTAATGAAAAGGAGCCTATGAAACAATCACTTGGACTTTTCCTTTACTGCAAGACAGAGGAACGATTCTCTCTGTCTCAGGACACATACTAAACCCTGTAGATTCACAGCTCCACAGGTGGAATAGTTGCGGTAAGGTCAAAGGTACTGATTCCCACTGTTCTACTGTTTGTCACGATGTTTCATCATCCCTGTGACCTCACTGATGAGGTCCAGGAGCTCAGAGCTATGACCAGAGTTTGTCATTACCTCTTTTAGAATTTATATGCTAGCCCTGTTTGGGCAGACCTAAGATTGTGAAACGCATTGTAGGCAATTGTATTAAGTCATAAAATAGGGCTAGTGAAGGAGTTAGTGAAAGATTTCAGTTATAACTATAATCTTGAAGCACATGATAAACCTCAAGTGTGGGTCTGTTTTGTCTTTTTGATGGAATGCTCAAGACAGTGCCACAAAAGGTAATTGCTTACTGCTCTTGAAAATCACCGAACACTTCAAAAAAGTAATGTGTTGTGTTTTTGGGTTTTTCTTTAAAAAGTAGTCCAACAGCAAGATTTTTAAAAATGCTCTGAGCTTTTCTGGTAACAGTAAAATGCTCCAACAATTATTTAGGATAATCTCCCTGTTACTCCCTCCAACCACTACCAAGTTATTCTAAAGCAGCCGTTCTTGCAGTGTGTTCCCAGGACAGGCAGCATCAGCATCCACTGGGAACTTGTTAGAAATGAAATTCTTGAGCCCCACCCCAGACCTACCTCATTAGAAACTCTGAGGACGGAGCCTAGCAGATTGTTTTAACAAGTCTTCCAGGGGGATTCTAAGTATGCTGAAATTTGAGGGCCACTGCTCTAATAAAACAATGGTTATCAGAGCGAGGTCTGATATGTGCATTCCAGGTAATCAAAGAACTAACGCTCTGTCACACTAGAACACTGATGTTAAAAGTTCTAAATAAAGGGATTTCCAAAGGAAGTTCCCCAGCCAGGTACCCATCAACATCACAAATTCTCTTAACTTCCCAAGGTCATCGCCTGAGATAAGAGGGGACAATTTCCCTGCTAAGACTGGGAGTTCACCTTTCCTCCATCTCACTCTTCCTGTAGTGACCCGTGTTCCACAGAGTCCACCACCTTGTTCCAGCTCCCTTCTCTGGGTTTAAGCGGCCTGGTGGTGAGGCACTGTGCAGGTGCCAGGTCTCACCCAATTAGTTTGATGCTGGCTCCAAAGCATTAGACCAGCTCTTTCTGATTCTATTTCCAGAGGACAAGCTCCTTCTCTTGTCTCCAACTTCCATTCCTTCATTCACCCACCGAGGAAATATTTACTGAGCACACAGTACTTGACAAGTACACTTCAATGTTGTTTCATTATAACTGATGAGATGCCATAGGAACCTAACTCTTGTTTATATCAATTAGCCTATGGTAAGCCTGGATTCATTGTATATCATTTCACTTCAAGTCGCAGAACCTATTGACCTCAAGTCCCTGACAACTCACTTTTCGGTTTTCCAAGTCTCACTTGCCTCATCTGTAGAAAGGATACAAAAATACCCATCACACACAGTTTTTGCAAAGACTAAATGAGACAGAGTACACGAAAGAGCCCCTGGCAGATTTAGAGTAGGTTGAAATTCCCTTTCCTTTCCCTAGAAAAGCAGGGTCCTTTTCTGCTCTGGTCTAAAGCTTATCCTTTAAATTTATATCAAATCTGTTCTCGTCATAACTACCTGGACTTACTTCCTTTGCATCTTTTGGATTTACCTGGGCTGTTCATTAAAAATGTGGATGCTGGGGCCTCATCCCAGATTTACGGGTGGGGGAGAGAGAGCAGGAAATATGCCTCTTTAACAAATTTACCAGGTGATTCCTTGCACACTGAAGACTGGAAACAACTGGTTTAGCTGCTCTGAACTACTGCCCCAAGCTATTTCTTGCCTTTCTCAAAAGAAGTAACAAAAAAAGCTTACTCATTTGGCCTGCTCTCCTCATTTCACTCTCTCCAAGCTACAGTAAGTCCTCACTTAACATTGTCAATAGGTTCTGCGACTTTGCCCTGGCCAGTTTGGCTCAGTGGTTAGAGCATCGGCCCATGGACTAAAGGGTCCCGGGTTCGATTCCAGTCAGGGGCACGTACCTCGGTTGCAGGCTCATCCCCGGCCCCCCAGTTGGGGTGCATGCATGTGGGAGGTACCAATCAATGTGTCTCTCTCACATCGTTGTCTCTCCCTTCCTCTCTCCCTCTCTCTCTCTTCCACTCTGAAAAGCAATGGAAAAAAAAATATCCTTGGGTAAGTATTAAAAAAAAAAAAAAAGGTTCTGTGACTTTAAGTGAAACGATGTACAATGAAACCAATTTTACCATAGGCTAACTGATATAAACAAGAGTTAGGTTCTTATGGCATCTCATCAATATTGTAAGGAAACAACATTGGGCAAAATGACATTATTCGAGGACCTACTGTACTCTGAAAGAGGAGGCAGGGTGTCACGGTTGAGAGATCAAGCTTGAACACAAAGAGGTTTGAGATCAAATCCCAGCTTCACTACTTACCAAAGTGTGGTCCCTCAGGAGCAGAATCACCTGGGAACTTGTTAGACAGGCAAGTTCTTAGGCCACACCCCAGTTGCACTGAATCAGAAACATTGGGGGTGAGGCCCAGACATCTGTGCTTTAATAAGCCCTCCAGTGATTCTGATGCACGCTCAAGTGTGAGAACCACTGCTGCTTACTACCTGAATAACCCTGGGCAGGTGCACAGCTTCTCTAAAACCTTCATTTCCTCATCTGTGCAATCCTAAAAGTACTAACCACACAGAGTTGTGACAGTGAAATAACACAATACATATAAAGAACTTAATAACAGTAAACATTTAATAAATATTCACTGTTATTATTATTAAGAAAGTGTCCTTTATCCCATGGATTCTATTAAACTTGGGATGTTTGTTTTTGAGGTATTACATGTTTTAAAAATTCTTGCAGCACATCAGTGTGCATGGCACACTGGTTGAAAATCGCTGCCCCAAGCACATGCATGCATGCTACTGGTGAGTTTTATTTCTGGTTGTCTTGTCTCTTTATAATGAAGCTCTTGGGAGACAGAGATCGCACCTTAGAGTTTTTGGTTTTTTTAAAATCTCTTCCCTATCCAGCTCTGGTATACACTAAAGGAGTGAATGGGCCCAGCTTGTGTGGCTCTGTGGTTGAGCATCGACCCATGAACCAGGAGGTCACGGCTCCATTCCCGGTCAGGGCACATGCCGGGGTTGCAGGCTCCATCCCCAGCAGGGGGCGTGCAGGAGGCAGCCAATCAATGACTCTCATCATTGATGTTTTTCTCTCTCTCTCTCTCTCCCCCTCTCCCTTCCTCGCTCTGAAATCAATAAAAACATATTTTTTAAAAAGGAGTGAATGAATGAACAAACTCCTAGAGCAGAGCCAAGGCTCTTTAAGGCACACTTGGAGAAACTTTCTAAAAACACAGACTTTTAAGAATGGTAATAATTATAGTAGCTTAGGTTTATATAAGCCTTCACAGTTTAAAAAAAAAAAAAAAAAGTTTTGGTATTTTTAACGGAGCCTAGTTGTCACAAAAACCTTGGGAAGCAGGTATTGTCCCTGTTCACACACGAGGACACATATTTAGATCATTCTTGTGACCAGTCCAAGGCTGTAGAACTAGCAAATGGTAGAGCTGGGGCTCCAACTCCGACATCCCACTGAATTTTTTCCTTGGCTGCTTTGGTTTGTTGAGTTTGTTACTGTTGCTGTCATCCCTGCGTTGTGCTACAATCTCTAAATTCAACTCATGGGAAAATGAGAGCTGCTAAAATGATGACGGGACTTTCTGCTACTTTGGATGTCAAGACAGGACCCATTCAGAGAAGAAAAACCACAGCCTCACCTGGCGTTCCTAGGCGGGCCTGAGCAATGGTCAGCTTTTCATGGGGTGCTTGGCATTGGCAGCTGATTTCATCTGCAAATGGGGCAGGAGCAGTCAGAGTCTAGAAGTGAGAAAAAGAAAGGGAATATAGTCTGACAAACTTTCCTTGGGCACTAACTTCCCCTGAAGTTTTATGTCTGTTGGCTACACAGGCATGATCAAAAAGTAGAATATATCCACTGAGTCTTTCAGAGAAATATTGTACTGTTAGAAATAAAAACAGGGACATTGTCATTGAAACCCTTTTTTGACTGCAGCCTCAGAAATAATACGAGCTCTTCAGTGTCTACTATAGGCCAGGTACCAGGTGACGTACTCTGGATATGCTAATTCTTTTAGGCCTCACAACAGTCTGTGATGGCTAGATCCTTCTATCCTTCTATAGTATAGGATAATGCCATCTCCAATTCACAGGAAAGGAAACTGAGGCTCAGCAGGATTAAGAAATATGCTAAGTCATGCCCTTGGAAAGTCACAATGCTCAGTTTTGAACATTTCACAACCAGCAAGGGCAGACTTCAAGCATTAAGACTTACCCACACCCTGGGGTACTCAGTTGGAAGGAATGCCATACTCAGCAGTGTGGCAGACATCTGTGTTTCACACACACCAGCCTGGCCAATCACGAGCTCTGACGTCTCTTCGCTGCAAAGGCCAAAGACGTTATCTGTTCCCTGGGAGGGCCTAAAAGCATAGCATTTCTGGCGGGCTGCCGATAAACTGTTCCTGTGGTAGCTCCAACAGCCACGGCTGCAGGCCCCGCCCCAGGCAGCTGGGGCTGAGGCTCTGGGGAGTGCTGTGAGAGAGATGTAGTCGCTTGGAAGCCTGCCCAGGAAGTGGCTCTGAATATTTTAGTCAGCCTCTTAAAATGAAAATGTCACTCTCTCCAGACAGAGGGAGACAAGTGTTTTTGTAACTGGGCAAATGCGATCCGGAGTTGTCCATTTGTAGTCTTTGAACTATGTCATTACCATGGTCATCACTACATCTACTTTGATATTTTTAAAGCTGAAGTCATTGCAAACATTACTCGTGTTGTCGCATAGATTGTTTCTTAGAGATAGACACAGGTGTTCCTCAAACTGGGAAGACTCAACTGAAGAATGATTCATACATTTGAAGAGGGGCTGTGACCCACTTCTGCTCTTCATTTATTCATTCACTCATTCATTCACTTATTCACACACTCATTCAAATATGTCAGGCATTTTCTTAAATCTGGGGATACAAGTAGGGATAAGACCAGTCCCCGTTCTCCTCCAGGACTCCGGAGGAGTCCCCGTTCTCTGTGCTGCCAAGAACCCATCCTGTCCCATTCCCACCCCTCCTCCCCATTGTAGCACCTTCCGCCCTGGAAACTGGAGTCCTGCCTCAGAGTTGCTTGGAGACCTCCCAATTGCCTGAGACTCTTAACCCCCACCATCCCATTCAGGATTCTGAAAGCAGACCAAGACTTGGGACATGGATTCAGAAAACTTGAGTCTGTTATTGGTTCCTTTTCAGGTGACCTTCTGGGCCATGGTGGGCCAGGGCAACATTTGAAATATGCCAAAGGGGTATAGTGACAAGAGCAGAGGCTCCATAGCCACAAAACTGGCATTGAAATCCCCTTTCCAGCACTTACAGGCTGTGTATTCTAATTTGGCTCTTTTGGTTGAAATAAACTGACACCCACTAGAGTTAGCTCAAGAGATGAAGGATTTTTTTAGGGATACTCTGGCACAGAATTGGGGGGGCAGCCCCTGGCCCCAGAAAGCTCTGCACCAACCTGGCTGCTCTCTGCATGTGACTCTTTCTGTCCCACACCCATTTACCCTCTGTCTTTCCACTATGTTAAAGTCTCTGCTTGCCTTCTACTCCCCCATAAACTTTGGTGTGAATGGGGGCCATGAAAGGCCTCCCCTGCCTCCCTTCCCAACACTCATTAAGCAGCTTCTGATTGAGCCTTTCAGCCCCAGCCCCTGTTCCTACCAACTTACTGCTTCTTTCCATGTTTCCCAATTCAAAGTCCCAAGGGAGAATCAGATTGGCCAAGTTCATGCATTCAAACCAGGCCACGACCAAAACCGGCCTGCGTTGAATCAGGTGCCCACCAGCTGTGGCTGGTGAGGGGCGGAGGAGTGGCAAGGGAGGTCATGGGTTGCCTGTCACTACCACTTTAGCAGGCGCTGTTGTTGGGGCAAGAAATGTATTTGACCTTGTGTGCTCTTAAAAGGAAGTTCCTTAACTTAGTTGAATCTCAGTTTCACCTATGAAATGGACACCAATCTTGCAGGGCTGATGCAGAAAATAGAGAGAATTATGTCAAGTGCCTGGTACTCAATAAATTGTGGCCATTATTATTACTTTTCGTGTTCATTATTATACATCATAATACATAGTACTTTATATTATGACGTAATAGATAATGTAATTCCCCATAAAAACAAGCAAATAGACTCTGAATGAACTTCTAGGACACAGCCCAAACAGGTAAATGGATTAGCAAGTGGGGTTCTTAATGATTCACTAGCCTTTAATATATGTGGACATGCATCTTTTTCATATGATCTAAAATAAAGTATTATTTGGGGATATTTTATGTGCTAGTCCCAAAGCTTATTAAAGAGATAAGGTGTTGTCATTTTCTGAGATAGATGTACTCCAGAGGGTGTGAAACCTGGTAGTTAAAGCAGAGATAGAGACAGTTGTAAAGCAACAATAGTTACTCAAAGGTGAAGAAAAGGTTTATATGCACTGTGCATTTTGTTCGTAATTATTGTGGCCTGGAAGTAGGAAAAATGGAGAAGCAAAGAGACGGAAGGCACAGAGAATGCCTAAGTGTGCTTGTGTGTATGTGCATGTGTGTTTTATTATTATTAATCCTCACATGAGCATATTTTTTCCATTGCTTTTCGGGGGGGGGGGGGGAGATGGAGAGAGAGAGAAATATCGATGTGAGAGAGACACATCCACTGGTCGCCTCCCACAAGCAACCGGGGAGCCAGGAAGTGAACTTGCAACCCAGGTATGTGCCTTTGACCAGGAATCCACCCTGTGACCCTGCGGTGTGTGGGCCAATACTCTAACCACTGAGAACACCAGCCAGGGCCTGAGCATCTTTAACAGCAGTTGACATGGAGAAGGTGAATTCCTTGTTATGTACAAGGCACCGTACTTGGAATGGGGAGAAGGCAAAAATAAATGAGCCACAGCCTTGCTCTCCATAACACCGGTGGCCTTCCAAAATGAGGCAGAATGCTCCCTGGGTTGAAGGTCAAGCTCTGCATTCAGGAAGACCTTGGTTAAGGCCCAGCTACCACCAACTAGCCCTGTGATCTGAGGCAGTATTTTTAAAAAATATATTTTTATTGATTTCAGAGAGGGAGGGAGAGGGAGAGAGAGACGGAAACATCAATGATGAGAGTCATTGATCAGCTGCCTCCCGCACCCCCCACCCCCCGGGGATGGAGCCCTCAACCCGGGCATATGCCCTGACCAGGAATCGAACTGTGATCTCCTGGATCCTAGGTCGGTGCTCAACTGCTGAACCATGCCGGCAGGGCTGAACCAGTATTTTTTTAGTCTGAACACCCTATATCTACTCCTTCTCTGAGACAGAACAAATCACTTGATTTATAAGAATTCTATACTACTCAGGTTCTGTCTCATCCATCAATAAGGGGCAACCCAACCTTAGGATAATGGGATTAAGGTAGCCAGAGGCTTCAGAGAGGGGCAGAGACTGGTCTGCCCTGGCCTCCAGGCTCTTTACCAGCCTACAGGGGCCCCAGGCCCCCATGTGTTCCTCACCGTTTTCCAGAACCGAGATGGTTCCAGAGATCCTCTGGGGTAGGCATAAAGTTGAGGCTGGGTAATATAACATAATAGCTAAATCTTTGAGTGCATACTTAGTGCATGTATACCCATCTATGTGCTAAGCACTTTAACTGTATTAGCTCATTTCATTTGTACCACGACTAGATGAGGTAGGTTCTATCTCCACTGAATTGTACAGGACCTGTCTTCAAAAGTGGCACCAGTGGCAGCAAGAAGCAACAGCAGTGGTAGATCCCTCAGACTCAGTTACCTTTTTGGCTCCCTCTGGACTGAGGGAACTTTCAGGATTCTTAGACTATTAGGATGGAAGGGAATCACAAAGGAGATACTGGACTTACTGATAATTACAGAAGAGGGGGCAAACAATTAATTGAAAACACAAAAGCATGAGACCATTTTTTTTACCCAGACTTAGTGAAGTAGGTTAGACAACTTACATATAGTTACTGGCAAGCCTCAGCTTAGAGTCCAAATCATTCAGATCACATTGTCAAGTGTTTACTAGCACATTCTCTGTATTTCATTGAGCTGTTTGGAGGGTGAATGAATAGAGGAGATATATAAGAAAGAAAGGAACAGAACTGGCTTTGGAGTGGCAATCCTCAAAGGTGCAGGGTGGCTGTTTTAGAATGGGGGGAGGTATTAGTTTGAAAAGGCATATTTTATTTTATTTAATATGAAATTATTACTTGGGGAAAAACCCTACCCTATTCAACATATAAGTCATAGAAATTAAGCCTCTGAGCAGGTAGAGATCATCCGAGGATAGACTATGCCTCCCTAGGAAGCCATATTCCAAAGTCGGGGTTGGGGAGACACATGACATTTTTATATTTGGCAGAAGTGAGGATTTTAAAGGGTTCAGAAGCCCTTGCCCAGTGCCCCAGACATCACATGTGGAAGGGCCTTGCCAAGCCCCAGACTTGGAGCTAGACTGCAATATAACTTCTATCTACCTAATTTAAGATAGCCAGTCACTGCATATGGATGTGCTGCCTATGTGTCATGCAAGTCCTGGTTATATAAACTGCTCCATAGTAACACATCAAAGCCATATTCCCATCAGGCCTTTTAAAGGGGAAGACATTAGATATTGGGCATTTCATTGTCAGGATGTGTTTAACTGGACATTGTCAAATATTAAAACAAAAGCTATGAGGCACTATATAAAATGTACAATGCAAACATTACTTGAGCACAGAAAGTGGTGAGTAGAACCTGTACTTATGCAGTGTGCATCACTGACTGACAACTGGACCAATCAGACAGCAAGCTAGTCATCTAATCAGAACTCAGCATAGGGCTGCTGATGGTGATGGCTGACCACAGAATCGCTTGTTTAAACTAAGCTACAGTGAGGCCACCCAGTCAGACAGGCCTGAGTTCAAATCCTAGCTTCACCATTTAATATCCATTCGATATTTAAAAATTGGGTTTTTTGGAAAATTGCTGGTTCTTAACCCCTGTGATCTTCAGTACTCTCATCTGTAAAAGGGGAATAAAATGATCTACCTCACAGAGCTGTTGTGAGGAGTAAATGAAACGATGTATGTGTGATTAGTATCTTCGTTTTGCCTCTCTAGAACCCACTCTCTTCCTGTCTTTCTCTGCTCTCCTCCACATGGCTTCCTGTATGGACTGCACCAATGGGCTCTGTTGCCTTCCTGCTTCCAGCTGGGTTGGGTCCACGGGAAGCATGCAAAACACTGGAGGGCAGGACAAGAATGAACTCAGGGTATCTGTCTCCCTGGCTTCCTGCCTGCTAGGAAGCTGCATGTTGGTTCTGTCCTTTTACTGAAATCCACAGCTTCTGCGAGGGGGCCCTCTTTCTAGAGCACTCTGTGAAGTTCTGGTAATCAAAATCTCCTCTTGCCCCTTCGCACCTAAGGGAGCAACCCCCCAATGTTTCTAGGCCAAGGGTACATACTGTCCCCTGAGGTTTCCTTAAACCCTGCCCATGCCTTTATAGATAGTCCCTTTATTAGACTTCCTTCAAATTTCCTCTTTAGAGTGGGCCGTCGGGTCTTGACTGATACAGTATATGTAACAGTATGATGCCAAGCTCAATAAATATTAACTAGCAAATGTTGATGAAGCATGTTAGAAGTGCAGAGATTAACTGAAAAGTGAATTACCCATAGTTAATAATCATAACCATCTCAAGAATGCCTTCCAGTAGGACAGAATTTTACAATGATAGAACATTTTAATCAGGAGATGGAAAAGAGACACAAGCAGGATCTCAGAAAGACTCTACTTCTCCAAGGTAAGCCTTTTGCCTCAGGACTCACCGGAAATTACAAAAAGACATTACAGCCCAGCCGGCTGTGGCTTAGCGGTTGAGCATCGACCTAGGATCCAGGAGATCAGGGTTCCATTCCCCATCAGGGCACAACCCCGGGTTGCGGGCTCGACCTCCCGCTGAGGGCGTGCAGAAGGCAGCTGATCAATGACTCTCATCATTGATGTTTCTCTCTCTCCCCCTCTCTGAAATCAATAAAGATATATATATATTTTTAAAAAGACATTACAAAATCTCATCCCTCATTCTCATGCTGTTAGGATTGTATTTACTCATCTCTGAATATATTTTTTAGAGCCTGATTTTATTTGGGATCAGAATATTTTAGTCTTTTGAAGAGAGAGGAAAGAAAAAGCAGATCTTATAGCTGACCATAGGCCCAACAGTGAATCACTGGCTTCTTGGATATTATAATATTTATAGCCAGTCTCCCCCAATGACTATAGAAGCACCAAGAAAACAGGGACTTGGTCTGTTCTTTTCATTGCTATATCCCTACTTCCTAGGGCCATACGTGGCATAAAGAAGATCCTCCATAAACATTTGTTCAATGGGGGGAATTTAAAGTCATTGAAGAGAGAATGATTATTGATAAAGATTAAACTCAAATAAATATACTTATCACTTTTTCTTATCATCATCATAATATATATTATAAAAACTAGGGAAAATAAAGAGAATATAGCAAAATTCACCAAGAATTCTACTCCCCATTGTTAACACTTTCATATTTTTTTTCAGGCTTTCTGATATGTTAGCTATACATATTAACAACTTTAGAATCTTACTACTGCATAGATGGTTTTGTTCACTCAATATATCATGATTATTTTATCATGTCATTTAAATAGTCTTCAGCCTCACTATTTTTCTAATGAACAGACTATTTTTTTGGAGCAGTTTTAGGTTCACAGCAAAATGAGTAGAACGTACTGATATTTCCATATAACTCTCACTAATTTTGATAGCTGTAAAACAGTCCACAGAATAGGAAAACCATAATTTATTTAAATATTCCTCTGTTGTTGAATATTAGGTTTATGTTTTACTAATATAAATAATATTCTAAACATAATTCTAAGCCTCTGATTACTTCCCTAGGATAGATGCATAGGAGCTGAATTACTTAGATCAGGGGTGTGAACATTTTAAAGACAAATATTTGAAGAACATTTTAACATATATTGGTAAATTACCTTCTACAAAAGCTACATCATTTATACTCACATTACAATGTATGAAAGCACCTTTCTTGCTGCCATCTCAGTGGCTTTGAGTACTGTTGTTGTCAATTTTATAGACCAAAAAAATGGTATCACGCTGTTTCAATTTGCATTATTTTGATTACAGGAAAGATTGAACATTTTCCCAATGTTTATGAGTCATTTGTATTTTCTTCTGAAACTAAGCTGTCTTCTGCTCATTTTTCTATTGTTGAGAACAAGTATTTTGAAATTTGTTAAAAGCAAGACAATAGCACAGTTAAAAAATTATCTTAAATAGCTTTTTAAAAGTGCATTTTCCAACTTGACCTAGAGTCCCTTCATAAGAAGTTCATTTTTTTTAAACCAATGTGAGAACACCCGCATCTAGGTCAGGGGAGTAGTTACTGCCCTTCCAGCGATGAGGGATCAGAATTTTTATTAGGTCCTAGGGATACAGGCCTTCTTAAATCACTGACCACCCATAAGCCGTAACCCCCTCCCCGCAATGTGGCCACCTTCCAAAGGATTTCAAGTAGATGGAAGAGTCTCAGTACTATAAATAATACATTTCATTGATTCTAAAAGGTACAGTTTCCCTCACACTTTAACATCTCTGAGATTAGGAGAGGGTCTTACAAGAAATGTTGTCTTAAAATAGTGCTGGCAATTTTCTGACATTTTAACACCTCTAAAATGGAAGTTCATCTTATAGTTAATGGCATCTTAGATTCATGAAATGCACAGATGCTATTAACAATAGAAAATAATCATCCTTACCTAGAGATTAAAAATTCCATACCCTAAATCAATTTTTCCTTCAGCAACTGAGCTTAAGGAGTTTATAATGAATATCAATAACAATTTTATATCTTATTCATATCCCATCTCCTTCCCCAAAGTACTTGAGGTGACTTTAAAAAAAAAATAAAATTTGCAAGTTTAAAATGATAGTTGCAAGATATGGGGGTGGGGGTGAAATGAGCACACAGGAATGCCTGTGGTGGTCCTCTACATTTCAGAAAGGTGGGCTTTACGCTCCCAGCAGTCACGGCAAAGAGGAAGACAAAGTTAATACTGTCCTCAAGCGAAAAACAAAACAGCTATTAAGGAGAAGCACAGCATTTCCTGATGCCGAGTTTTATAGAAATTCCTCCCATGGTGCCTCCATAAGGGGCAGGCCAAGTGATGTGTAGTGACGCCCCATACTCAACAACAGCCCCGGATAAAGACGATCCTGTTTGTTATGTTTGTCTGGGTAGTGCCCTCCACGCAAGGATGAGCCCCACCTGGGCCTGAGTAACTACATTTGTAGATTATCTACTTGTATCATCTACTAAACCAGTACTTACAAGATCAGCAAATGGCTTAAAACAGTTCCTGCAATGAAACAGGAGAGCAGCCTGGCCCCACGTGGCTCAGCAGTTGAGCATCAACCTGGGATCCAGGAGATCGGGGTTCGATTCCCGGTCAGGGCACATGCCCAGGTTGTGGGCTCCATCCCCAGTAGGGGTTGTGCAGGAGGTAGCCGGTCAATGACTCTCATCATTGATGTTTCTCTCTCTCTCTCCCCCTCTCCCTTCCTCTCTCTGAAATCAATAAAAACATGTTTTTAAAAAAGAAACAAAAAAGAAATAGGAAAGCAAAGATAACACAAGAACAGGCGAACAGCAGGAAAGTGGCAGAAATGACCCTTCGACACCCTGCATGAGTTCTGCCTCTGCCACATTACCAGGTGTGAAAAATGACCACCTAATCAGAGCTGACAAGAAGCCCTCACAGGGTAGCTCAACTGGTTAGAGTGTTGTCCCGATACACCAAGGTTGTGGGTTCGATCCCCAGTCAGGGCACATACAAGAGTCAACCAATGAATGCATAAATAAGTGGGACAACAAATTGATGCTTCTCTCTCTCTCCTCATCAATCAATAAAAAAAAATTTAAAAAGAAGACAGCTGAATTGAAAAATATTACAAAGAAGACTATATTTGAAATATCTGCTACCATTAGCATTAAACCTTACCTGGAGCATATATTGGACCTTGAGATGTTAGCTAATCATAGCATGAAGCTATTGTAATTATTGTAAAAAGAAAGCATCCCAAACATGAAGACAAGTCTCTATGGCTTTTTCAGCAAGGTTTCAAGACATGTGATATTCAGTCCCATAGTTCAAAAAATACTGTTACATGTAATGATAAATGTTTAGAAGCCTTTTTCGAGTTTCCATGATTCAATAGAGAAAAACCTGCTCTTCATGCCACAGTAAAACTAGCTGCTCTAATGTGTAGAAAATTTGATGTCAAACTAAAATGCATTCCTTTGTCAGCAAATATATTTAGAAGACATATAGAAAACACTGCTGAAGGTGGGAAGAAACAAGCATTAGAATAAATTATGCAGTGTGGGAGGTTTGCTATACAGCTGGTTGGAAGCACAGATATTTCTAACATGTCTCAGCTTGAGGTATTTGCTAGATGCTATTTCAATAATAAAACCTTTTTTTTTCTGAGCCTCCAAAGAAAAGATATTCCAAAGATTTTCCAAAGAAAGATGCTCTAAAGATTGATTTTGCAAAATGGATAACTTCTTTAATAAAATATTTTACAGAAACACTCTGTATGTCTAACCACCAATGAGGTGATTGCTTTGTTCTTGGACCTACATCTCCCACCTATTTGAGAAATACCTGTCTCCTTCTCATGACCCTTCCTCTATTGGCTTTCTAAGTGTATTTCCTTGGGGTTCCATCCTGGAAGATTGTAGATTAATTTAACCAGATCTCATAAAGAGATAGGCAAATATAGGGAGGGTCCTAATAAACAGCTTTAATTATAGCTCTTCTACTTTTCTTCCCTTTAAAAATCTGATAGGATGGCTTGGGGCTGGTTGTTTTCTAGAATTTGCCCTAGAGCAGGATTATCCTGAGGCACTCTTGCTAGCTAACCAATTCCATTCACTTCCTTCTGAGTCTAGAAACTGACTTCCAGGCCAGACCATTGTTAGAAAAAGCATATAGACTGGGCATCATGGATTTTAATTCACAGATTACCTGACTAGGGTTTGACTAGTCCTAGAAATAAAGCAAATTTAGTTCAACGGCTCATATACACTCCCTTTGAGGCTGGATATATTGATGCCTGGAAGGCCTGAGCACATTAAAGCTCTGCTAGTGGCCAAGAGCTGTAATTTTAGGTAGGATCTGACACCAGAATTGTTTGGAAATGGGAAATCTGTTGTATATTGCACTCGCTCTCCATTATCACGATCAGAATATCTTTAAAGTTGGTACTAAAGCATAATATACATACAGAAACATGCAGAGATCCTAAGTGTGAGGCTCGATGAACTTTCACAAGCTAAACACATACAGCAGCCAGATCAAGTAACCAGCCTCCATCTTGCGCTCCTTCCACGATCCTGATTCCTAATATCACAGATTAGCTTTGCCTACTTTAAGAATCTTTTATACCCGGCCGAGCATGGCTCAGAGGTTGAGAGTCGACCTGGGATCCAGGCGATCAGGGCACATGCCTGGGTTGCGGGCTCGATCAATGACTCTCTCATCATTGATGTTTCTATCTCTCTCTCTCCCTCTCCTTTCCTCTCTCTGAAATCAATAAAGATATATTTATAAAAAAAAAGAAAAAAAGAAAAATCTTTTATAGAAATGGAATCGTGTAGTGTATATTCTTTTGTATCCGGCTTCTTTTGTTCAATGTTATGGCTGTGAGAGTCACCCATATTTTTTGCAGGTGGCTGTAGATTCTTCATTCTCATTGCTGTGTAGCATTGCATTGTGAGAATGTACCACAGTGTATCCATTCTACTTCTGCTAGGCATTTGGGTAGTTTCCAGTTTGGGGTTTTGAATATTTCTGCTAAGAATAGCCTAATATTGAGTTCTGTTGGCCATGTGGACAAATTTCCTAGGAGTAGAAGTGCTGGGTCAAAAATATTTACTTGGAATTTTTCAATTCACTACAAAGAGCCTAGACATCTGATTTGTTTACACTCCTGGACCTGAAAGCAGAACATGTGACGCGGGAGGGCTAAATACAACGTTTCTAAGTGCATCCAAGCACATCTGGCTCCTGAACCACCTGGGAGCTTGAGCAGCTGATTCTCTGCTCATTGACGCTGGAGGACTGTGTATAGTGGAAACGGGGGGCTTTAGAAGCCAGACAAACCTAATTTGAAATCCAGGCTTTATCAGTTTGTATTCGATCTTTGGGGAGTTACTTAATTCTTGGCTTCCTCACTTAGAAAGTGGGGAATAGTAATTCCTGTTTCACAGGTCTGCAGCCTGGTTTAATGAGATAACACACATAAGGTATTCAGCACAGTTTGCACTATAAATAGTTGTTCCAGTCCTCCATTTGCCCACAGGAAAAGAAAATGAGTGAGACCTCTAGCCAGTACTGAAAAATTAACCTTTTAACTAAACAATTTGGACATAAAACAGATTTTAGTATTATGTGACTGTGCCTCCCATCAGTATTAGGCACACTGGAAATGAAGCCCTGTGTGTGCCAGGAACAGGCTTTCGACATCATTTGGTTGGCAAGAGGCTGTACATATTGTTTTTGATGGTTCTATTAACCTATGATTATTGTTGTTATTTTTCTTAAATGCCAATCTAAATAACCCTCCGCATTCTTTTACATTGATGTCAGGTCCAATTGGCATGTTTTTGCAAAACAAAAATGCCAAGTCAGAGACTTTGGCGGGAGGGAGGCGGTTGTATGAAAATGAAGCCTGCTCTACGCGCTGGCCCCGCGTGGCCCCGCACATTATGACCCGGGCTCGCGCTACCGGGCTCGCTGCTTTGTTTTCTAATCCCTGTGTTTTCAAGCGCGCCTTCAAGATTGTTGAGAGCGAAACTGTCGCTTTATCCCCAAGCAGGGTCAGCTTCCCCAGCCTCCCCTACAGCCTGATTCATGCTGGGATAAAGAGGAAGGAGGAATGTTAAAACAATAATGCTATGGTCTGAGCCAGCAATGGGTAATCAGACCCTAGCAAGGTAGAGGCTCTTACCTGGAGATTATGGGAAGAAAATAGGCCTAGCTTGCAATGATTTAGTTTGTTCCTTCCTTCCTCGCTTTCTCCTTTTTATCCTGCCCCCGGTGATGAGACAAAATAAATCTTTTTCTGCATTTATTTCACTAAGGGGCATTGAGAAGCTTTGTATGAACACCAGCAAAGGATGCCAGAGTTTCAGGACTATGGCCTGACTCACTGCTGGACTTGAACCCCAAGCTTAGATGGATAGCATCAGTTAAAGAAGGCCCCTGTAGTTCAATGCCATACTGCCATGCCTCGAAGAAAACCCAATACAGGCAGACCTTGTTTTAGTGTGCTTTGCTTTATTGTGCTCCACAGATGTATTTTTTACAAATTGAAGGCAAGAGCCTCCACCAGCAAAAAGATAACTCACTTTATTGTGATACTCGCTTTATTATGGTGGTCTGGAACCAAGCCTGCCGTATCTCCAAGGTATACCTTCAGTATTATGAAATAGATAAATTGGGAGGCTATTGTTCATATTAAAAAGAGGTTCCTCCTAGGTTTCTTTGGACAGGAACTAGAACATTTGACATATGATTCAGAATACACTCAACCTTTCTGAGGGAGCATTTGAAGAACAAAGCAGACGACACCAGAAGTGGTTTATACAATAGTAATGCAAAGTTTCAAAGTATTTCGTGATTATTTGTTATTCATATTTAGCCAATGTGTCTTACTATAAGATCATTCAATCTGTTTTTACCCTAAATGGATAAAGCCAAAAGGAGGTGAGGAACCTTGTTTTTTGATAGGAGCATCAGGTCAATCAGAGTAGACTATGGTAGACAGTGTTCCATGGCTATGGAAGCTACATTTACAGCCTTGGAACTGGAAAAGATCATCTATCCAACCCATTGTGGGTGACAGACTTGAGGTTCAGAGAGAAGTGATTTGCTTAAGCCCACACAAAAATTCAATGGCAAAACTGAGGTTGAAATGAGACTGTGGGCTCCAGCAAGCAGAGACCAAGCTGCAGCATAGCTGTCTTGCCAGGCCCCAGCCCTTTCACTGTGAACTAGTCCAGTTCTCCCTGGAACTCCAGATCTGAATTTGCATTGACCTTCGGGGTGGTGTTGAGCCCCAGACACCATAAGGAAACAGATCCATTTCCTCTCATTACTACCACAACTCATCAGGAACCACTCAGCTGGTCTACCTTTCCCTACCTCCCCCCTAGCCTGGAGGCCTCTAGAGAGGAAATACCCCTGGGGCTGGACCCAGCTCCCCAGGCTATCCCATAATTACACTTCTGCTCCTGCCAGAAGCAAACCACCATGATTTTCCCTCCACCTTCACAGAGAAAACAGAGACTATCAGAGAGGCTTTCAACTTTCAATATCTTTCTACTTTTAACTCATTTCTTACCCAAAACATCCTTGCCAGCTTCCTCATTGCCACAGTGGGAGAGGTGTCTCTTTTCCTACCTGAAGCCAGTGCTTCCCTTTCTGCACTGGAGTCCAACCTCTCCAGCTCTTAGGGTCATTCCCTTCGACAATCTTCTCCTTCACTTTTGCCCTCTCCCACTGGCCCATTCCCATTAAGTACAAGTTGCTACCATCTTAAAAGAATGAGCCAACCAAAAGCTTTGGTATACTGGATGAATAGAAGGAAAGAAGGAGGGAAGGAAAGAAGGAAGGAAGGAAAGAAGTTAGAAAGGAGAAAAGTTAGCCTCTCTCAACCCTAAGCCCTGATTTATCCACCTTTAGGGTCCTATACATTCTATCTTCTTCCCCTCTCAGTCAGCTTCTACTTCCTGGCGTCCTAAAGGCTCCTCAACCTATTGCCATCTGGCCT
Organism: Miniopterus schreibersii; assembly: GCF_964146895.1. Lineage (NCBI taxonomy): Eukaryota > Metazoa > Chordata > Mammalia > Chiroptera > Miniopteridae > Miniopterus > Miniopterus schreibersii. The sequence continues at coordinate 93,173,458 of NC_138104.1, read as the reverse complement.
CTGCTTCCACCGCTTCACTGAAACATCACTGTTGACTTCTTTCTAAATGCAAAGGAGACTTTTCCTTATTATCTCATTTGATCTGTCTGTTGCATTTGGTTCTTTTTTAAAAATTTAATTTATTGGGGTGACATTGGTTAATAAACTTGTATAGGTTTCATGTGTACGCTTCTCTAACACATCATCTGCATACTGCACTGTGTGTTCACCACCCCAAGTCCAGTCTCCTTCCGTCACCATTTATCCCCCTTTCCCCTCTTCTACCTGCCCACCCCCTTTCCTTCTGGTAATCACCATACTGCTGTCTGTGTCTATGAGTTTATTTTCCTTTGCTTAATCCCTTCACCTTTTTCACCCAGTCTCCCAGCCCCCCTCCCCTGACAGCTGTCAGTCTGTTCTGCGTATCTATGAGTCTATTTCTATTTTGTCTGTTAGTTTATTTTGTCCATCCAGTTCTCTCCTTCTCCGCTGCCCCATCCATAACTTCAAACATTCTCAAACATTACTGCAACAGCCTCCTAACTAAAACAGGATAGTATAGAAAATGAGTGCAAAATATGAAGTAAAGCAAAGTGATTTTTTGTTATAAGTATTTGTATGTACTATGCAACATGCATTTATTACTGTGGCTTCTCAGAGCTCATGTTCCATAGGCCTGGGCAGGTGTCTGAGCTCCCTCTAAAGCCACATGTGGCTACTGCACACCTGAAACTGGCTAGCCTGAATTGAGATGTGTTGCAAGTGTAATGTACACACCAGATTTAAGACTTCATATGAAGAAAAGAATACAAAATACCACCCTAGCCAGTTTGGCTCAGTGGTAAGAGCATCGGTCCACAGACTGAGAGTCTCGGGTTCGATTCCGGCCAAGGGCACATACCTTGGTTGCAGGCTCAATCCCTAGCCCCGGTGGGGGCGCAGGAGGCAACCAATCGATGTGTCTCTCTCACATTAATGTTTCTCTCTCTCTCTCCCTTCCACTCTCTCTGAAAAGCAATGGAAAAAATATCCTCGGGTGAGGATTAAAAAAAAAAAATTTTTTAAAAAGAAGATACAATACCTTTATATTAAATAATATAAATTAATCATTTTTATATTGATTACATGTTGAAATAGTAATATTTTGGATATAGCAGGTTAAATAAAGTCAAACTTACAAAAACAGCTCTCTTAAAGGATTTCAGCATCCTGGCATGCTTCCACATGCCAACCTACTGCCTTCTGTTAAATGAAAATCTTCAAGGGCAGGGGCTTTGGATTACTTCTTTCATTTCTCTCCACAGGACCTGGTGCATTGCTCTACATGGATGTCGATAACCAGCTGGCTAACTGTGGATCCTGTTGATAGGGGACTGAGTTTTCTCTCAGTTATCTTCTAAAGACCTGCACCAAGGAATACTTTAAGTCCCCCTCACTGCCTGAATGAGGACACATGCATCCTGCTCATTTCCATATGTTCAGACACCAAAATAAAACAAAGAACCTACCTATCTTCTTATGTTTGATTTAGATTCATTTCTTCCATAAGGAGTTTAGCATTAAGCAAACAGTGGGTTGGAGAGGTAGTGAAAGAACAAATTTAAAAGACATAGAAGCATGGAAGAGACTGATGAATCTCAGAGGGGAGGGGGTGGGGATTTGAGGGGAGAGGTTAACCTAAAAATTTATGTGCACATATGCATAACCCATGGACACAGACAATAGTGCGGTGAAGGCCTGGGGGGGCGGGGTGGAGGGGGTCAATGGGGAACATCTCTAATACTGTCAACAATAAAGATAATTTTTTTAAAAACTACAAAAAAAAATAGAAGAAATGAATTGATTGATCTCATGCTCAATATGCTTGACTGTGATCAATCCACAAGAAATGAATGTTGCATTTGGACTGAGACCAGCAGGAAAATGTCTAATAATAACTGTGGGCAGAATTCCAGTTGACCACAGTAAATGCCCAAGGAAGCCCATGTTTGTTTACTTTCACTAACACAGCACATTAAGTGTCTCGCTTTTAAAATGTATGCAGCTCTGAGTGGCTAAGTAGATGGTAATACTAGTAAAGGAAGCCACTGATGTCCTTGGAAATCCGTCATCTTTTGGAGCACCAGCCGGTGAGCATCCTACCTCTCAGCTGACATAATGCACCTTCTGCAAGACAGCAGTCTCTTGGCACTGCTCCCCTTTGAAGTAAAGCCTGAAATGAACTCCTGCTAAAGTGGCATATTGAACCAGCCGTTTTTATTTCCAGGGCCTTCTCAGTTGATCTGTGGCACATCCATCTTCATGGAAGTGACTACTGCAGGCTAGAGTTACAACTTCCTTCTGACAGCAGAATGCACTCCTAGAAGAACCTGACCAAGGTTGTTAACCAAATCCTTAAGCAGACAGCTTCAGGGTGGCTAGGCCTTGTTAGAAGGGATTTATGGAACACCTGCTGGGCCCGCAGGGTTTGTCTAGGCAAAATCTGAGGGCTGGGGAGATGAGAAGGCACAGTCCTTGCCGGCAAGGACTCCTCGTCCCTCAGGAGTTGGGTCTTCAAGGAGGGCTGTTACATCATGTTGCCCAAGGCTACTCAGTTTCTCTGCTTGACTGTCAAGCTTATGAGTCACCTTGCATCATGTTGAAGCAAGAAAATAACAAAGAACAGAAACCAAATCAAGGATCGAGAATAAACATTGTAGTAACTGAAAGAAGAAACGTCTCAAACCCATGCAGCATGGCAAAGTAGCCAGTGCAATAAGATTATGTTCCCCAAATATAAGCTCCAGCATAAAACCTAGGCAATCTTCTGTTCTTTCATAATTTCTTTTTAATCTTTTTAAAATTATTTTTTATTTATTCTTATTGTTGACACTGTTACAGATGTCCCCATTCCCCCCCCCCCCTTTGCTCACCTCCACCCAGGGCCCCTCACCTCTGGCCATCACCGCACAGTTGTCTGTGCCTAATTTCTTTATTCAGTGTTATTTAATTCTACTTACTCCTCTCCTTTCTTATATTTTCTTCCAACGAAAAATAAGGCAGGTGGAAAGGCTACAGGTATACCTTTCAGAAAAAAATTCCCTCTTGAACATGATTCCATTGTATCCTCAGTATCCGTACCAATTTGCTGCTTGTAAGGATCTAAAATATAGATTGCTTTAAAATCCTCTTTACTTAGGTATGTCAGCTTCATTTCCTTAAAGAGCTATGCCAGGCTCTGTATTAGAGGCCAGAGATACAGTGATGACAAGAGAGGTCTCTACTAAACATACCCATGGCAAACTTTGACTCACTCCCAGGGAGTTCACCACCCTCCTTTCTGTCCCCACTATACCTGGTAACAAAACTCTTAGCATGCTGTGCCCTTATTAACCTGTATGGAAACTATGATTATGTTTCAGTCTCTTCTTGAATCTCTAGATCACAAAGTACTTGAGGTACTTTGAGCTCAGAGCTCAGCATGTAGTAGGTACTCAATCGATGAGGGCTGAGTTAAACTGGATCACAACAGAAAACCTCCCCTAAAAATAATATAGAGACAGACACATGTAGACACAAACACTGTACACATCTCGAGTGTCATGCCCAGTTCACTACAAAAAAGAGCATTTTGCACAACTGCTGAGATTTAAATAAAATCAATATTTACAAACAATAACATTCAGTGACATAAGTTCTGGGACTTATAATAAAGCTTTATAGCTCTTATATACTCAGAAATTTCCTTTTCCATTGTCCCTAAGTAAACTTAGAGTGAGTTTGGGGAGCCAGTGTGTGCCTCAGCTAATACAATGAGAACCACTTTGGTAATTGCTACTTTTTTAAAAATGATGTTTTTTACTGAGTCCCATTTTCTCTAAACTGTATGAATTCAAGTTTGGTGACAAGTAGGGGAAGGAGTTTGTCCTCTGCAGGGGAACCTCTCAAGTCTTTCATGCACTTTCCAGTTAGTTAAGCAACTCAGCAGCAACACAGTTGTGGCTGACAGTTGTGGCGCCAGTGACCCATGTGTCATTTTGGGCAATATGCTTGGGTGCTGGGAGAAACACAGAATTCATATTATTTGAAATATGAAGATATTAGCAAAGCTAAAGATCAACAGAAACTACTAAAAACCTTAAAAAGCAATGTGCATTTAGCATTTTCACTTGCCACTCACTCTCTTCATGAACAAACGTTGTTATTAAGTAGTTAGCATGTGCCTTCATTATTAAAGTAAAATCATTAGCAAAGGGAAGTTAGGCTCTGAAGTCTAAGTCAGAATTTAAAATATACCCCTACAGTGATCAAACTTTGCTCATAAGAAAAAAGGTGCTTCAAAAAATTTAGTGTAGTGGTTTATAAATTGGTTGCAGCCCCTTAAACAGAGCCGATTTCCAGTAGACCATGATAACGATGGACAACATGGAACATTTTTATCAAAAGTAGATCAAAGCAATCACTTTAACGGTGGAACTTCTGTACATCCTTCATACACACACACATACACAGATACACACACATATAGACACACACACACACTTTACGCCAGAACTGCCAAAAAGATGGGAAGGGAATGTATCTCACTTAAGAGTGTGTTATAGGGCCCAGATGGCATGGCTCAGTGGTTGAGCATTGACCTATGATCCAAGATATTGCAGTTCGATTCCCAGTCAGGGCACATGCCGGGATTGTGGGCTTGATCCCCAGCAGGGGGTGCGCAGGAAGCAGCCAATCAATGATTCTCTCTCATCATTGATGCTTCTCTCTCTTTCTCCCTTCCTCTCTCTGAAATCAACAAAGATATATTTAATATATATATATATATATTAAAGAGTATGTCATAGAGGAAAGAGCTTCTACTTTGCAGGTGTAGAGCTCTGGGTTCAAACCCAGATCTACCCTTCGAAGCAATGTGACTTTGGGGAAGTTGCTTACCCTCTCTGAACCTGTTTCCTCATTTCTAAAGCAGCGGGGAGATGGAAGTGTAACACTGCCAGCTTTGCATGGTTCTTGTGAGTTAACTCCAGGATGAGCTGTCACAAGTGAAAGTGAAAAGTACTTGAACTTTCTTCCTTCCCTTGATTTCCTCTGCCCACCCTCTCAGGCAGAAGCAAGCAAGGAGCAGAATAGCTAAAAGGCAAAGAGGGAAGGAAAGGAATTTGGCACAAGAGGCTGAACGGATATACAAACTGGAACTGGATGTTGCCTTTCTCTCCCCTGCCCTTTATCTACCTGTCAGGAAGTGTGACGCAAATTTGAACATTGGGTTTAACTTTTAAAACTATTTTTGGGTGATCTTGTAACAAGTTTTTAGTGGTCTTTTTTTTTTCTTTGCTAAACCATGAGGTATTTAGTGACTCAGAGATCCCTTGGTAACAAACTTAGTGGGATGGTTTGTATCCTGTGAGAACATAGGTACTACATTGTTTGTGTATGTCATTCAGTAAGAGGCTTAAAGTGCTGGAGAGCGGTTAATAGCAAATTGCCCTAACAAAATATACTTTAAAAAACAGAAGCAGAGTAAATAAAAGCCCACAGTGCTCTAATATCACTTCCTTTGTTTTCATGTATTAGGAAGTTGTTCTAAGCCTGCCTTTGAACCCCTATGAAGAAATAACAGTTCCAGGATGGGCTGGCTTTGGAATCTGTGAGCCTTCATTTTGGAGTTCACAGAAAATGCTACATCACAAAATCCTTTAAAAACAATAAAAATAAAAAAACCTCTTCCCAGGGTCAAACTCCACAGCCAATCAAAATATTGCACCTTTTAACTTGAGGGAAATGCTATAGCTCTAACTAGTGTATGGCTTGGATCTGAGGGTCCAAAGAGAGGTCTCCCCAAGTTCCACAAGACTTCAGATGAGGGAAAACCTACCACCCGTTTGGTGTTTTTGATTCCTTGAGGATACATGCTGAGGCGGTTGAGAAGCAGTTACTGAGAAGGAAGGAAGCTCTGAGTGCCCCGTTTGCACACTTACCGAAGGCACGCAGCCCCTTGCTAAGTAAACGTAGCTCCCCCAGCTTCCCAGACCTGAAGAGAAACCCTGACAGCACACCCAGAAATGCTTACAATTCATTTAAGATACACATTACTTCTAAATACATACTCGAGGGACTGTTTTACTTAGTTATTTTGAAATTTTCAAACGAATGGGGAAGTTTGCTTCCATGTCGTCTTCGTTTTTCCAAACCTGGCATTAGGCACCAACATTAGTTGAGGACTGAATCAGTCCTTAGAGAACTTAACGGACTCATCCCAAGCTTTGCGAAGCGAATACCATTTTTTTTTCCAATTGCACTGTAGGATTTTTTTAATCTTCAGACAAGAACACACTTAAAAGGAAAAAGGCAATCCCCTCCTCCCCAGGCAAGACAACACAGCAGAGCCCAAGCAGCCCGTCTCCTACCCAGCCGGTACAATAATGCTTTGTAAGCGGAGCGCAGCGCCGGTAGAGAAGCTAAATATAAACAGCTGAGAAGGATTAGGCGGCAGCTCCGTTCTCATTTACATGAAAATCCTCTAAGCATCTTTTCCCTCGCTGGCTGCGGGCGCATAGGGAACTCTTTTGTGCCATAGCCACGCATACATTTGCATCCTTTGTCTTTACTTACCAGTCGAGGCTGTGGGCATGTGTGCTCTATTTCCTCCATGGTTTCTGAAGGAGGCTCATTGGAAAGGGATTTTGGGATACCTGTTTCTGACTCAGCATCAGTGGTAAGTACTGGCATGGCCAGCGACTGCTCCCTCCAGTTCTACACCCTCTGTCAGCCTCCTCCCAGGCAGAGAATGTTTTCTTTGTCACGTCTTTTTCTCTTCCTTACCCATCCCCCTTCTTCGTCCCTTCTTTCGGTCTATCCTGGGGGAAGCAAGGAGGTTACCCCCCAACCCCTGCCCCTCTCGTACTGGGAGAAGCCGAGACGCAAGGCCTCAGTTTATCACTTGTGCAAGCTGATGGCACCGGAGCAGCGGTGCAGGATACAGTACCTGATTTGCATGGAGCTCGCTGATTGGCTACTGTCATCATAGTACCACTCCGCCTGGGAGCGGCCGAGCCCCATTGGCAGCCGGCAGTGCCCACGGGGCCTGAACTTGCCGCTTTTGTTTCTTTTCTTTAATTCCGTTGGAAAGGTCTGGGTCATCTCCTGGCAGGGGACTCCGGCTGCACTACTCAGATAAGATACAATACGCTTCCGGAGGCGGGGGCAGGACGCCTGAGAAAGAACATCGTAGACCTCCGCTAGAAAGACCATGTCCCTGGCCTGAGTGTACAGGAGCCACTCTGAAGACAAAGCCACTTTGGAGCCCAAACTCCCTGTGACCGCAATTGTCAGCTAGCCTCGGAGGGCCTCTCAGGGCATTTATTGTGGGCACCTGAGTGTTCACCCCCTTGACAGCAGCAAAAGCAGGGCGGATCCTCTGAGGCCTGGCTTCGCCTCCAGGAGCCTAGCCTTGGGGACAACTTTGGAAGGAGGTAGATTGTTTTTGATAACCTGCCTCTCACCTCTGACTGCCCTCTCCAGTTGCTTCCTCCCTCAGTCATACTCCCCCTGGTCCCCCTATTCTGTTTCCTCAGTAAAGTCACTGTTGTTTGCCATTCCATACATTGTTGCACATGCTGGTTTCCTCTGCTTCATGTTCTGGGCACCCAGCTCTCAGCAAATACTCATGGCAATCACAGAAACATCCCAGATGAGTGTCAAAGAGGAGGTGACTTAATGTGTAAATTGGCCAGGAATATCCCCCATTTTAAGAGGGACACACACTCAAAAAAACTTACGAAGGTATTCATTCTAGTGAAATGTCACACTTTTAATAACTTTCATAAAAGTCATGGTAATTGCTAGCATTCATTAAGCACAGACACAGTGCTAAGTACTTCACCTAGATCTTGTTTAGTCTTCATGACAACCCAAAGAAGTTGATCCCATTATACCCACTTTACAGGTGAGGAAATTACAATTTAGAGTATTTGCTCAGGGCCTCAAACTCATAAGCAATAGAGCTGTGATTGGAAGGATGGGGCATGGGCCAGGGATACAGCAGGTATAGAAAAAGCACCTAGTAGTAGTCCTCTTAAGACAAGTCCCCAGGCTTCCTGATCTTTCATTTTAATCTATTGTAGTGGTTTTCATCTAAGTGTGGTCCAGGACCAGCAGCACCAACATCAGCATCACCTGGAAACTTGTTAGAAGTACAAATGATTGCCCCTCCCTCCCCCAAGACTTGATTGAATAGGTCTGGGAAAGGGCCAGGATTCGAATTTCTAACAAGTTCCTCTGTGGCACTGGCACTGCAGGTCCAGGGACCATACTTTGAGACCCAGTAGTCCAAAAGATGGGACAAAAATACCTGCCTGCCTCCCTCACAGAATTTGGGAGATCAAATGAGATACCATGTGAAAACATTCTCTAAGTTAGAATGTGCTATACTAATGTAAGGAAGCATTGTTTTTTATTACTCTTCAAATAAGCAAAGAGAATTAGCCTTACAAGAGGAAGAAAATGGATTCTGCAGCGGAGACTGGCAGTTATAGATCCAAGCAATTTAAATCAGAATGATGTCACTTGACATCGCAGTTATTACAAATGCTTGAAAGAATGCTAGTGATGCAAGAATTCCAGTGACGCCTGAAAAAAGGTCTTCCCACCAATTCCTATCCTGGGAGCACAAAACACACTGAGCTGCAACTTTCGCTCTACCAAGCCCTTCAATTCATTTAGGAGCCCCCTTTCCATCCGTGATGATTGTTCGTCTAATCTCAATTTTTTTCTTTGCCTTAGAGCAGTGGCTCAATGGTGGTCCCCAAAGGAACAGCAGCAGCACCCCTGGGAACTTGTCAGAAATTTTCACTCCCCACCCCACACCTACTGAGTCAGAAGCCTAGGCGGTGGAGACCAGGACTCTGTGTTTTACTGAAACCTCCAGGTTTTGGAAACATTCTGCTACACACAAAAATTTGAGAACCACTGCCTAGAGTCACATGATCTCATTGGAAAGTACCTAACCCCCACTGTGTTCTGGGCCACTGAGCTGCCAGCTTGATTCCTAACTGGTCCTCCAATTCCCTCCCTAGAATGAGAGGCTCACCTGTTCACCTGCCTATTTAGCAGAGTCCTGATGTCCAGTGGAGTCCTTGTGAACCCCTCTTGCCCAAGAACCTAGACAATGCTCTTACCATCCCCACCCGCCTTTTCTGTCTCAAAGTGGGCAGATACCCACTTCCTCCCTTCCTCATCCTCCCAGTTCCATCAAACCAAGATGCTGTCTCTGCCTGGGATGAGTATCTTCATTGTGTCACCCAAGTCAGACCCTTACCTATCAGTGCCACTATGTTAAGTCCAAGTCACACTTGACACATATTCAGCCTACGTCCTTGAACCTTGCAATTTAGACTTCTGTCTCAAGGGTCAACTCTATAACTACAAGCAATTCCATTCCCACTAATCATACTCCCGACTTTTCTTGGCTTCCTCACCCCCCAGCCCCACAGTCCAGAGGTCAAATCTCAGTATGTACGCCTCACAGTCCCAACAGTTAGAAATAGACTTTCAGGCACTGCTCTTAGCGGGGTCCTCACCAGATCCACTCGCTCCAGGAACAGTCTTGGCTGCTACTGCAACCCGATTCAGGAACTTAATAATACCTGAATGCGTTATTTTAACTTGGGGACTTCATAATGCTGTTAAGATGATTAGCTGAGAATGGCCAGTTAGTTTCACACTATGGAATTAAATATTCCATAACCCTCTAGGGGTTATGTGAGGGGAAAGGGGATGACTATGAAGGATTACAGGGAGGTTACTGGGCGATGGGATTGTTCATATCCTGATTATGGTAATAGTTACACAAATCTATACCTGTATTAACATTGTTAAAAACTCCGTGGGGGACAGTTGTCAGTACCTAGTAATAGCCTTTAGAACACTCATACCCTTTGATTCAGGGATTCCCTTTGGGAACTTATCTCCAAGGAAATAATCAGAAAAGCACACAAATAATTATGTACAAAGATGCTTAATGCAGAATTACTTATAAAAGGCAAAAAAGATACAATTTACAGCAATATGAGGAATGGTTAAAATAAAAATAAAATACATTCATATAATATAGTATTATACATGCATTAAGAGCCATGCTTTTGAAGAAATTCTAATGCTATGGGAACATGTTAACATTATGTCAGGTGAGAAAAGTGGGCCCCAAAATACGTTCCCCCAAATGATCCCAGTTATGGTTATGTACATGCCTAGAAAAAAGTACTGGAGGCAAATACACCAAGATGCTAACAGTGGCATCTTTAAGCTATGGGATTATGGGGAATTTGTTTTCTTTTTTATATTTTCCTGTCTATTAACAAGCATTTTTAAATAAGAGCATAAGAGGGTATGGGGCAATAAATGGTGATGGGAAAAAATTAAATTAAAAAAAAATTAGAGCACATATTGCCCTTATAGTCTCCAAAAAAAAAAAAAAAAGAACATTATCCCTCCTCCCCAAAGGCATCGAGGGCTGGGTATAGGCTGGGGATGAGGCAAGCAGAGGTTGGCATGTGGGAAAATAGAAAGGTGCAGGGACACAGTGAGAAGAAATAAGAAAGCTGACACCGAGAAGCAAAGCTGTTGGTAGGGGGCTCCTCTCTCCAGTTAACAGAAAAAGAGGAAATCCACTGGAGGCAGGCTGTTCAGAAAATCCCCAGGCACTGCTTGGGGACAGGGTTCCTCAGTCTTGTAACCTCTGAAAGTAGGGCGCGGCAGGGGTGAGAACTTGTTAGCTCTGCTGCCCCTCACAAGCCCCACCATCCCTTTCTCTACCATTTACTCAGTACTTCTTACATTCTTAGCACCACCCCAGGGATTTACCATGGGCACTTCTTATCTGCACAACACCTGATTAGATAAAGCTGCCCCACTTTGCAGATGAGCAGACCAAGCCCTAGAACCCTTCACTTCAGCTTAGAAGAGGCCTACAAATGACATTCTTCCCACAAACAGTATTAACTTCAGCAACATCAAACTGTTGAAAATACCGTTCCGGGAGCAGAGGCTGCTTGACCCCTAACCCATCCCCTCCGGCCATATCCTCATGGTAAACACCTGGCCCGCTGCCATCAGCCAGCACCTGCATCTCTCTGCCTGAGGGTTCTCCGGCCATGGGTAAACCCCTTCCCCCACACCACCACGGATGCAGGCCCAACACCCCCAAGAGCTCTCAATCAATGGCCTATAGGAGTGAATGTACAAACACTCAAGTCCTCTACACGACTCCAGAGTTCCCCAGTGGCATTAATCTCTGCTCGCCTCGGTGGTAGCTGGCTTGACAGTGAACCCTTTCCTTGCCTCACTCACCCACCCTCCTGTGGGTGTTTCCTGGGCTCACCTCCCAAATCAACTACTTGAACTTGAATCCTTGTCTCAGCATCTGCTTCTGGGGGATCTCCAACTAAGGTGCTATTTCAGTGTCCCATCATGAAGTTTTAATATGGTCTGTTTATTATGGTAAAATACCTTTCATAGCATAACATGGTATACAAAAGTCTCCTTTTAAGTAGGCATTACATTTAAGCTTTTTCTTCTTTAAATACACCTTTGCCTTTCATTTTTCAATCTTTAATTTAGTCATGCTGCTAGCAGTCATATAATCACTGTATAAAAACAGTACATCAAGAGGAATCAAGATGGCGGCGGAGGTCACAGCTGAAGCCGCCGCCTCCCGCAACCACATCAAAATCACAACTAAAATACAGAACCACCATCGCTCAGAGCCTCCTGAGATCCGGCTGAACAGAAGCCCCACAACCAGGGAACTGAAGCAGCACCGAGACCGGTAGGAGGGGGAGACGCGGGCGGGTCGGGGCTGAATCCCGGAGACTCGGCCGCCGACCCACACCCGGTGCCTCGGGGAAACCCGGGAGGGAATCTCAGTGGCGGGTGTTTCCCGGAGGAGGGAAGGGTCCCAGCCCCACAGCAGGCCCCAGCCCAGGGCTCCAGGGCCGGGAAGAGACGTCCCCACAGCTCCAGGCTGTGAAACCAGCGGGGACAGTCGCTGAGGGTCACGGAGGCTGCGGGAGCCCCAGGCTTTCCTCTCAAAGGGCTGCGCTCGGACTCACTCGGACGCTCCCTCTGAGCCCAGCGCCGGGCAGCGGCCTGAAGGGACCCGGGACACTCGGGGAGGAACTAACCTGTCTGAAGTCGGGCAAGAGGTGGAGGGGCGGCTTCCTCCCAGGCAGAAGGGCTGGCGGAGGCCATGGCTCCTGTGGCGAGTACTCTGTGTACGCAGCCCGCAGGCAGGCGCCATATTTGAATCCCCAGCACATGACTCACACCTTTGGCCCCGCCCTGGTGTTTCCTGGAGGCCCCGCCCCTCCCCACCTGCAGCTCATCCAGGCCATTTCCAGGGGCTTTTCTGTGCAAGTGGCCTCTTGAGCCTCATGCTTAGGACTTTCCTAAAATCTCTCAAACAAGCAGCAGCCGGCCCCATACGGCTTGATCAGCGGCCCCAGGCCTGGCACTAGCGGCAGCTGCACTGGCTCATAGCTTGGCCTCTCCTGGGCACCTCCAAGCCCAGCACAAGGAGCAGCCAACTACGGTTTGCTGAGTAGCACATGCTGGGTGGCCCTGGGCAAGGCACTGGCACAGGCTGACTTTGCACCTCCCGGGAGGCCCCAGGGACAGTGCACCTGGTGGTCAGACTCCACCACGCTAGATTACAACCCTACCACATCCACGAGTGACACTCAAGGGGCGCACTTGGTGAACACCAAAGCCCCACTGAAGTAAATCCTGCTCCATAGGGGTGTCTCCAGCACAGCAGCTCTTTGGCTGTAGTTGCAGCTGGTCCTCATAGCTGATTGGCCTGGGGGTCAATTCCTCCCAGTGTCACCAACAGCAACCAAGGCTCAACTATAACAGGTCAGTGCACACAGCCCATACAAGGAGCACCTAGAAGGCTCAGCTCAGGTGACTGGAGAAGCTGAGCCACTGGACCCTACAGGACACCTACTACACAAAGCCACTCTATAAATTCCAGAAGACATAGCAGCTCTACCTAATACATAGAAACAAACACCAGGAAGGCAAAGAAATGTGGAGGCAAAGAAACATGTCACAAAGGAAAGAACAGAAGAAATCTCTAGAAGAGGAACTAAATGAAATAGATCCAAGCAAGCTAACAGATACAGAATTCAGAATTATGGTTATAAGGATGCACAGGCATATTATTATGAAAACAACTGGGAAAGTCAATGACATAATAAAATACCAATTTGAAATGAAGGCTACACAAACTGAAATGAAGAATAATTTACAGGGAATCAACTGTAGAGTAGAGGACACTGAGAATCAAATCAGCAATTTGGAACATGAGGAAACAAAAAACACCCAACCAGAAGAGCAAAAAGAAAAAAGAATCCAGATATATGAAGATAGTATAAGGAGTCTCTGGGACAATTTTAAGAGGAGAAGAAAGAGAGCAAGAAATTGAAAACCTATTTGAAAAAATAATTACATAAAACTTCCCCTACTTGGGGAAAGAAATAGACTTAGAAGTCCAGGAAGCCCAGAGGGTCCCAAACAAGAGGAACCCAAAGAGGCCCACAGCAAGACACAGCATAATTAAAATGCCAAAGGTTAAAGACAAAGAGAGAATCTTAAAAGCAGCAAGAGAAAAGCAGTTTGTTACCTACGAGGGAGCACCCATATGACTGTCAGCTGATTTCTCAACAGAAACTTTGCAGGACAGAAGGGAGAGGCAAGAAATATTCAAAGTGATGAAAAACATGGAGCTACAACCAAGATTGCTCTACCCAGCAAAACTATCATTTAGAACTGAAGGTCAGATAAAGAGCTTCACAGATAAGAAGAAGCTAAAGGAGTTCATCACCACCAGACCAGCACTACAGGAAATGTTGAAGGGTCTTCTTTAAGAAGAAGCTAATGAACAAAAGAATCTGACGAACTAAATAGATCCAGAGACATTGATGCATGCAACAGACGATCATATTTCAGAGGAAAGAGGGAAGGGGGGTGGAGGGTGGGAAGAGATTAACCAAAGAAGTTATATGCATATATGCATAACCCATGGACACAGTCAATAACAGGATGAAGGCTTGGGAAGGGTGTGGGAGCGAGGTGGAGGGGGTCAATTGGGGGGAAAAATGGGACACCAGTAATACTTTCAACAATAAAGATAAGTTTTAAAAAAATAGTACATCAAGCATAGTGAAAATTTTAAATAATTTAGCTAAAGTTTATATGCCCCTGCATATATTGCATGCTCTTAGTATGTATCAAGGCCACATGTAAAACGTCCCCCTTCCAAGTCCTTCCCCTTACCATCACTCTAGGCTCCACTGTTTCCTTCATGTCTCCTTTTTCTTCTTTACTCATCTTTTCTCACTGCCCCAGGTTCAGCACATAATGAAATTATCAAAAAGAAAGAAGAGATTGGAAAAGGAAATGCAAAGTTGGTCAAAGTAGTTCAGGTTACCTGGAAACCATTATTACCTTCAATGGAATTTTGTAACTTTCACGGCTCTATTGTGAGCCACTTGCCCAGTTTTCCACATGTGGCTTCCAGTGGTTTGGGCCTAAAACCTGATATAGTCCCAAAAAAAAACCCCAAATTCCACTATGCTGAGTAATGAAACCCATGCGTAAATCCTTTTCACCCACTCCAGGAAAATTATGGTAATAAATTTGTTTTCATTGTAAAGCATTGCACCCCTCACTTGATGCTTTTACACACTGAATTATATCATAATAGCACTCTGAGACTGACAACTGTTAATAATGAAAATTTTCAAATGAGTAAACAGATTTAGAGAGGTTAAATGACATGAGCAGGGTCACACAGTAAGTGGCAGAAGCATCACTTGAATCCAGGTCTCTTGAATCGAAGTTCACTCTATTTTCCACCAAACTACACTGCCTCACTCTTTTTTAATTGATATATTTTAGAGAGGGAGGAAGGGAGAGAGAGAGAGAGAGAGAGAGAGACATCGATTGGCTGCCTCTGGCATGCACCCAACTAGGGACTGAACCGCAACCTAGGTACGTGCCCTGACTGGGATGACGCTCCAACCGAGCCACACTGGCCAGGGCACTGCCTCACTCTTTGATATACTGTAGTTGGATTTGCTCTGTTAACGAGGTTGCTAATTCATGTTTATTTCATCATCTAAAATAGCCCCTTCACTCCTCTTCTACTGAATTCATGTAACATGAAGCACTCGTCTCTTGTATTTATGCGGTTCATTTCATATCTCTGAAACCATGGACCTTGACTCATTGTTGGGGCTTGAATTTACTTATGACAGAAAAACAAACAGAGATGCCTTCACTGGTGGGTCAAGATATAGGTCTGTGACCTATAAGGGCTATTAGGGAAAAAAATAATGGTCAGACATAAAAAGCTGTCAGAGCTTCAAAACTTAATTTTTTGAAAAACAAAATCAAGAAGAATGAAAGTACTTTAGTTTATTCTCCACGTGAATTTTCTTCTTTGTCCAGCTTCCATAATCACCAAAGAAGAATTGACTTTCACTCATTCATTTGACCAAAATTTATTGAGTTTAAGGATAGTTGTAAAGGGGCTCGGGAGCAACTGCACAGACCCAACATGACAAACCTACTGCATGAATACAAATGCTACTAATGAAATGCCATCTTACATCTTATATTTAAAGGAAATGAATATTTGATATGAGTCAGAGAGATGAGCAGTAAAGAGCTCCAGTTCTTAGCACTCAAAGACACCATTCCATTATCGTTGTGCCTGTGTTTGAGAAGGTCCTGAAAGAGATAAGTTGTTTTCATCAAAATAAGATGTATTTATCTAAATGCTGATGATAAAATCTGTATGATACATTTTGTTTTGCTGTAGCAAAACAGATATGATAACAGCTTTTTATTTTGCATAAATTAAAGTTGCCCTTAGCTGGAATAAATCATTCTTATTGACATTAGCAGCTGTGTAGTCAGTAAAGAATTATTGTTGCTATTACTTGGTGGTATTTATAAACACTTTTATTTTCTAAGTGCTTTACAATCACTTATTGTCTAATTAATATCTAATCATCTGTTTACAAGTAATAATCACACATGTAGTGCAGTATAATCAAAACTCCAAATGCAGCCGCCATCATAGTCAAGAATGTTGTGTAAATTTTGGTTCCTCCTTGATGGGCTTTGGGTCCAGACATACAGCTGAAACAGATGATACAAAAGAAAAAAAATGAATAAAGATTCCTCACGTGGATTTGAGCATAATTTGGATTCACAACTTTTGCGTGCCAAATATATTATCTGAATGTCAGTGGATAAGTAAGAACGTAGGTAATTTACAACACTTAATGGCTCAATTACACAGACATATAATATTTTTAATTTACTTAAGCCACAAAATTGGATAATAGTTTATAATAAATGTTCAAGGGCAGGCACCAGCTTAACATTGGAACTGTTAGTCACAATCACCATTTCGGTGATTTTCATGAAAGAGATCAAATGTGGCAAAGGTGGCTCAGGGACCTTGGAGGTTAATTTAACCAGGGCCAAGTCCAGACCAAGCTATGGCCAGAACAAACACCTGCCAGTCTTAATTATCCAGTGTAAGTGGATGTAGTGCTCTTGCCCTTCAGTCTCCCTAAGTGTTATTCTATAAGTAATTAAGGGAACTACGAAAGGCTTTTTTTAAGCAGGTAAATGACATGTATAGTAATCCAGATTTTCTCCCCCTGGGATAAATTTTCCTACATGTAGAATTGCTGAGTCAGAGTACTTGCATTTTTGGGGTTTTATATACGTATCTTCTGATACTGTTATCAAATTGTCCTCCAGAGTTGTTGACTAAATTTACACATCTGATATTCCTAAAGAGTTGTCTTTCTTGGCTACTGATCAGCCATAACCAGCTCTCTTCCTTGTGCTCTCCCACCAGGCAGTTTCCCGGTATGCAGCAAACACTGCAGAGTCCTGAGGAGCCTGCCTGGGACCTTCTCAATGTGATACAAAAGCGCTTGACTGACAAGTGAGTAATCAAGACCCTGAGGTTGGGATGGATACATTTATGAACAAATAAACTGTCATTACAATCCTTGGACTTTACTCGATTATGAAGGGCATGGAGTCCAAAGTGAAATCTTCATCTTGCAAAACCTGCACCCAGAACCTTTAAATATTGCTGTTGTAACAATTTATCATGAAGTTGTGGTTTAATACAACACACATTTATTATCTTAAAGTTCTGGGGGTCAAAAGTCTGAAATGGGTCTCAGTGGGCTAAAATCAATGTATCAGCAAGACTGCATTTCTTTGGGAGGTTCTAGGGGAAAATCCGTTTTCTTGCCTTTTCCAGCTTCTAGAGCTACCCGCATTACTTGGCTCATGGCCCTCTTCCTTCCATCTTCAAAGCCAGCAATTGCATCACTCCAGCCTCTGCCTGCTTCTGTAGTCACATCTTCTCCAACTCCCCTGCCTGCCTCTTTCACTTGAAAGGACCCTTGTGATCACATTGGGCCCATCTGGATAATCCAGGATACTCTCTCTCATCTCAAAATCTTTAACTTAATTACATCAGTAAAATCCCTTTTATTGTAAAATCACGCATGCCCAGGTTCTGGGAATTAGAATGTAGACATCTTTGGGGGCCATTATTCTGCCTACCACACCTCCTTAGCATGAGCTGGATCTGGTATCTCATTTCTAGATATTCGAACAATAAATACATTGTCTGAAATTTTAATACTTAGTCATTTATGAAACCCTACTCTGTGTCAGGCACAGGCACTGTACCAGGTTTGCAGATAAGAATCAGTACTTAGAGAGGTTAATTAATTTGTCCATGCTCAATGGCAGAGCTGAGTTTCAAACTCAGGCCTGTTGGACTCAAAGCCCCTGCTCCTGTTCATTGTATGCTGCCCCCGAAGCTCAACATTTCCCATGCTCTGTTCAGTTTGTTCTCTTTGGATAACCTTCATGTTGAAAGCTTTTCACTTAGTTTGACATTTAATGATACAACCTAGCTAGATAAAAACCTTTTATTAAGGCCCTATAAATCCCATATTTGACTCACTCATAGATGCCCGTAGACAATATCATCATGAAACACTCATTCAAGATCATGTCTCCACATCTTCTAATAAATCTCCCAAAGAGTAGCATTCAATGGGTTCTTCCTCCATTACACAGAAGTGGATTCACTAGGTTATGTTCTCTGTGGGTGAAATGTGAATCTCTGAATAATACCAGGTGGTGCCAGTGAGAAATGATCTTTCCAAAGGCCCACAAGTATATCAAATATCTTACTCTTGAAAAAATAGAGCCTAACACTTTAGGGGCCTAAGTTCAAGTCTTTGTCTCTCGTAGTCTCTGCTTCACTTTACAAGTTTCTCAGCCTTGGCTGCACATTAGAATCATGTGGGGAGCTTCCAAAACCACTGAGGCTTGGTTCCCACTTCCTAGAGAATCTGCCTTCATTGGCCTGGACACAGTATAAGGACTTTTAAAAACACTAACCTGAGCCTAGCCAGCGTGGCTCAGCTATTGAGCATCGACCTATGGTCCAGGAGGTCATGGTTAGATCCCCAGTCAGGGCACATGCCCAGGTTGAAGGCTCGGTCCCCAGGAGGGGGGGGGTGCTGGAGACAGCTGATCAATGACTCTTGTCATCGATGTTTCTACCTCCCTCTCCTTTCCTCCCTCCAAAATCAATAAAGACATACATTTAAAAAAAATACTGAACCAAAAAAAAAAGTTGAGAACCACTATGGTAAACAGAGATGATGAGAGACTTTATTAAGACATTGGTTTTGACCCCCAAACTATTAAGCTCTCTTTTTCCCCCAAATATCTCTATTTTGTTTGCATTGAAAGAAATAAACCCTATTAGTGTATGTGTTCCAAGAAGCTGGCTATGTAAAAACCTTCAAAATGTCCAAAAGTAAAGACTTTAAACATCTAGTCTACTTAAGTGCCAGGTAAGGGGCAATGTCGAATGACTGATTAATGGTGCTTGAGAGTAACTATATACCAGGGGTGAGGAACCTCTTTTCTGCCAAGGGCCACTTGGATATTTATAACATCATTTGCGGGCCATACAAAATTATCAACTTGAAAATTAGTTATGAAAAAAGCTCCTAGGTTTATTGAATTTTGAGTCCTGCCTGTGGTTGCCTTGGCAGGGCCAGACCAAATGATTTTTCAGGCTGTATACAGCCTGTGGGCCAGAAGTTCCCCGCCCCTGTTATATATAGTCAATGTGCTTTTACAGAAGCCCATCCTTGCTACAAGAAGAAATTCTTTTTAGTAAGCAAGTAAGCAAGCATGGGGAAGCACATTTTCATAGAAAAATAATTCTTTATTTCTGCAAAATAGTTTGGATAACATCACCATACCATTCAAGCAAGGGAACTCAAAAGGAGCAAATCCATTAGCATTAAACCATATGTGCAGTCCCAACACATATACTACTACTATCGCTCAAAACATTTTGGCATAATCCTTTTGAAATTTTCATCATGGCAACTTTATAAGACCACTTATGAAAATCGGTTATTATATAATCAAATAGGAATTTTAGGATCCAAAGAGGTATTAAACAGATTTATCAGTCACCTATTAGACTATCAATAGACTTTTGGTTGTTTCAAAAATATCAGAAATAGCCCAGCTGGCATGGCTCAGTGGTTGAGCAACAACCTATAAACCAGGAGGTCACGGTTCGATTCCTGGTCAGGGCACATGCCCGGTTGAGGGCTCGATCCCTGGTTGGGGGCATGCAGGAGGCAGCTGATCAATGACTTTCTCTCATTATTTATGTTTCTATCTCTCTCTCCCTTCCTCTCTCTGAAATCAATAAAAAAAATATGTCAGAAATAACCCTCAACAATGACTGTGCCCTCTGAGGATATCCAGTAAGAACAGAGGGGTGGCCTACTCTGGCAAGAAATTCCTGAAGGGCTAGAGATCTTAAGTTGTAGGGCAAAACTGTGAAGATAAAATACTCAAGTGAATATAGAACATATTATCTATTCTTTAGAAAGGATAGAAATTGTCAAAAGGACTCAGAACCCAACTCAGAGAGACTCATGCCAGCCAAAGATGGAAAGTTTAAGCATCAATGAGGATAAGAACTGAAATGGATTGAAATCCATCAAATATGTTTAAATCCATGAGTTCATAATAGTACAAAAAAAAAAAATCCCAAACAAACTAAAAACCTCAGTTGTCTGCATTGGATAATGCATTATCTTGAAAACTGGGAACTAGACGTAGAGAATCAAGCATTTATCTTACCATTCCCATACAAACTTTACCTTTGGGTGACCAAATAGTAAGAAGTGTATCATCTTAGAATGAGTAATGCAGAAGGTATGAAGGTAATGAAGAAAGTAATGAATTAGACTATCCCTATCTTATAACCCCTAATGAATGACTGGAGGTAGGCATCAGGCACCAACAATTGCTAACATTACAAAAAGACGGACAACTCCAAACGTTACATACTCCTGATAGAAGTAGCACCACATATAAAGTAGTTTGCCAGGTAAATAGAACCCGGCTGTGATGACATCTCTTGATCTCAGACCAATTTCCAGGAGCTGTAGAAGTATGTTAACACCACAGGAGTGCAGTCAACAAAATCCAAAATCCAGACCGTGTGAAGCTCTATAGGACAAACCTAGTTTCCGCAACCAAAATATTACAAGAAATCTATGGATTAAACAAGATATGAAAGACACAGCAGTTAACTGCAATGTATACACTATAGTATTAGAATTCTAATTCAAAACACTGTAAAAATACATTTATGAGACAATAAGAAATTTGAGCAATTTCTGGATGATATAAAATGATTATTATCAATTTGTTTTAGGTATAATAATGATATTGTGTTTATGTTTTTAAAAACCTTATTTTAGAAATATACACTGCAATATTTGCAGATTAAATATATTGTGTGGAAGTGGGAAGTGAATAGGAGTCTAGATGAGTGGTTCGAAACAAGGTGCAGTTTTGTCCCCCAAAGTACATTTAGCACGTCTGGAGACATTTTGGGTTGTCACATCTTGGGGGATGGTGCCCCAGGCATCTAATGAGTGGAGGCCATGTATGCTGCTAAACATCCTAAAATGCAAAGGAACAGTCCTCCACTATGAGGGAGTGTCTCTGCCCTGGCACACTGATGACCTTGAACATGTCCACATAGATCACACAAACAAAGACTCGCACTGCAGCTCATCTGAGTGTTGGCAGAACGCCTGTGATCTTCCTAGAACATGAGAGGTCTCCGGAGGCCTGTTAGGAGCTGCTGCAAGGCCATCTCTTGCTTACCTCCCTGTCTCCCTTGAGAGGCTGTCATGAGGCAGGTTTTTAAAATTTATCTTTGCTTTAGCCCGGGCCGATGTTTCTAAGTGGTTAGAGCATTGGCCTGCTCATGGAAGGGTCTTGGGTTCAATTCCCGGTCCAAGGGAACGTACCTGAGTTGCAGGTTCGATCCCTGGTCCCAGTTGGGGCACGTGAGGAGGCAACCAATCGATGTCTCTCTCACACATCGATGTCTCTCACTTTCTCTCTTCCCCTCCCTCCCTTCCACTCTCTAAAAATCAATGGAATAAAATATCCTCAGGTGAGGATTAACAAAAAAATTTTATCTTTGCATTATTATTTTAAAAGATTAGGGGAAGCCCTGGCCAGTGTGGCTCAGTTGGTTGTGTGTCGTCCCATGCACCCAGAGGTCACATGCCCGGGTTGTGGGCTCAATCCCCAGTCGGGGGCGTGCAGGAGGCAGCTGATCCATGTTCCACTTTCACATCAATGTTTCTCTTTCTCTCTCTAAAAATCAACAAAAACATGTTTAAAAAAAGATTAGAGGGATACAAAATTGTAAAAAGAACAAAGCCCTAAAGTCCTTATAACTAGTGATCACCAACACTGTCAACGTTTCATGCATTTTCTTCTAGTTTTTTTTCTGTGCTTAGGTTTTCCACCCTCAACTATGTTTTTCAAATAAAAAAGAAAGCAAGTGGAAAGTCTCCATCATAGGGACATTTTTGCTATGACTTTACTATGCCTCAGGGCACCTAAGATGATGGGAAAAGGCTTCGCTCCATCTATTCAAGTGTATTGGGAGGAAATGAAAATGTTTGGTGTGGTGAAGGGGACATATTGGGGAAACAGGTGGGAGGGCAAGGTTGCTTGCTTCAAATCTCAACCATCTATCAGTCAATTAAATATTATTGAGCTCCTATTATATGCCAGCACTAGGGATATGGTAGTGAACAGAACATATGACTCTTCTACTTAAATGGATTTAACAATCTGGGAAGGAAAGGTATTATTATTAGGAGTAACAATAATAACAATAGCAATAAGTGATATTCATGAAGAATCTACTATGTACTAGTTATTGTGTTAAGGCTTATTTTTTCTGTTAAATTTTTTTCTTTTTTATAAGTATGTGTGTGTTTTTATGGTTGATATACAAATACCACATGATTTCACTTATATGTGGAATCTAAAAAACACACAAAACAAATGAACAAAAAAACCAAAACAGACACAGACTCATAGACAGAGAACAAACCCATAGTTGCCAGAGGGGAGGCAGTTTCTAGTCACCTCCTGGCTTCTGCGGAGGTACAGGGCCTCCTGCCCTGACCCCTCAGCCCAGAGCGGCAGAATAGAAAAGCAATTAGTTGGGATCTATAGTGCGCCCCTCAGCCACTGGAGCTGAGGTCATCCAGCCTCCTTTATTTCCACGCTGTTCTTTTCGGTGTGTGGGACAAGGGCTACAGGAAGCTGGCACCATTGGCTACCTTTTTTCCACTGTCCACGTAAGGAGTAGACGGTCTGAATCCAAAGTGACTCAATGTACTTTTACCAGGCAAAGTAGTCTGGCCTTGGCTTTGGTCTTGCCTTGTATTGTGTGTGTTCTGGATACACATACAAACAAATTATCCAGGCCCAGATGTCAATAATGCCAAGGTTGAGAAGTTCTAGATGAAACGATATTGGTGATGAGTTGATCATGGTTGAAGCTAGGTGAGGAGTTCATGAACAGCACTAATGGGAAGACACTGTTTTGTCTAATTTTGCATACAGTTGCAATTGTCCATAATAAAAATTGTATTTTTAAGTATGATTT
The DNA here is from genome assembly GCF_964146895.1 of Miniopterus schreibersii. Classification (NCBI taxonomy): domain Eukaryota; kingdom Metazoa; phylum Chordata; class Mammalia; order Chiroptera; family Miniopteridae; genus Miniopterus; species Miniopterus schreibersii. Next base: position 93,150,354 of record NC_138104.1, on the reverse strand, counting down.
TAATTGGTTTTAGAGAGAGGAAGGGAGAGGGAGAGAGAAACATTGATGAGACAACCATGCATCGGCTGCCTCTTGCATGCCCCCTACTGGGGATGGAGACAGCAACCCGGGCATGTGCCCCAACCCAGAATCAACCGGTCACCTCTCAGTGCACCTGATGGTGCTCAACCAACTGAGCCACACCAGCCAGGGCTAAAAGTTGTATTTTTAAAAAACATAAAAATTGGTGACCTAGCTTTATTAAGTATCTATCGCTTTAAGTGCATATACTGAGGCAATATGCATAAATGCCCAAACTCTGCCATCAGACTTCTTTCTGGCTCCAGTGCCAAACTACAACTGTATCTTCTTGAGCAAATGACTTAGACTCTTTAAGCCTCAGTTTCCTCACCAACAAAATAAGGCTAATAATGTGCCTGAGGGTTTCATAGGAATTAAATATAAGTAAAGGGTTTAGCTGAGTGCCTTAAATAAATACCTTTATTAGACTTTCTTCCTTTGTTCTTTTTGTCTGCTACTGTTCAATACAGAAATGCAAAGGGCCCTTCTCGTTATCTGGATAAGTGACTTTGATCTAGTAATTTTCTTTTCAAATAATTCCCTGGAAAATGTAGATGGCCCTGGTATGGGATGTTTGGTTTCTCAGGGTTTAAAAGAGCAAACCGTGCCCTGGCCAGTTTGGCTCAGTGGTTAGAGCGTTGGCCCGCAAACTGAAGGGTCCCAGGTGAAAAAAGCCAGGCATAAAAAAACACATATTGTATGATTCCATTTATATGAAATGTCCAGAATAGGCAAATTCATACAGACAGAAAGTAGGGGTGTTGTGGGGGAATGGAAGCCCTTATCTCACCATGAAGATTTTGCAGCAAAGACTAGTAAAGGGAAAAGAAGAAATGGGAGACAGTTTTCATTTTGATCTGTGAATGTGCTATAGAAAATTGGAGTCCACTCCAATAAGTGGCATCTTGAAAGAACTAACTCTGTCACTCAATCAACAATTAACTATCAAAACCCTACTATGTATCAAACTCTCTGGGGGGCCCACAGAAGCGCTCCTTCCATGGAATCCTGGGAGACAGTGGAAGAAACAAGGGCTTTGGAATTAGATGTTGAGCTATTAAAATTTCAGTGTGAAAGTATTTTATGCTATCAATTTACTTTATGATCCAAAGGAACAGAGGAAGGTAAATCAGTATAAAATAATTTTATATATAATGGAAAAAAAATAGCAGAGGAGTTGCTAGAAAGACCTAGACTAACCACATTATTGCCTACCAGGGCACTTTAGGGGATCTCTGTTTTAATGAATAAATAAAAATGATGTGTAATCATCATATCAATTGCTTGCATCTAAGTGAGTGCTTCTGAAATTATTTGATGGTGCTTAAAAATCTTTGGTCTCTGAAGTGTGTTTAACGTCTCCTTGACTCTTATCTATATTACTAATTTGCAGATCAAAGTTAACTTGGTGCTATGCAAATGAGGAGACGTCAAATAAATGAAATTTTACTGTAAAATTTTAAATCCATATTACTTGTAACAGAACTGTAATATATTTTGAGAACACGTGTCATATCTAAAAGAGACATTACAGCTTAAAGCAGCGTTATCCAATGGAACTTTCTGCGATGATGGAATATTCTATATCTGCACTGTCTAGCTGTCAAAATAAGGTAGCCATGTGGCTACTGAGCACTTGAGATGTGGCTAGTGCAACTGAGGAACTAAATTTTAAATTCTATTTAACGAATTTAAATTTAAATAGCCATAAGTGGTTAGTGGCTACCTGATTTGACAGTGTAATTTTAAAGAAAAAGTGAAATTGGATTCCAAGAACCTGAATTCTAGCCCTACCCTTACTACCTTGGACAGTTTACTTAATTAACCTCTGTGAACTTTGATTTTCTTACTGAAAATGAGAGTATAAATAATATCTTTCTCACAGGAATTGGGGCAAGACGAATTAAGGTATGTTCAGGCTATTTCCAAATAAGTGCCAATCAAGTACCAAAGTTAAATATGTGGAAAGTGAATGAACAACTCTCTCATTTAAAGGGAATTTGAATTCCTCGAGAGGTAAAAATATTATTAAATTCACAATTATGCTCAGCATTCAGGTCCATGTAATGACAATGCTTATAACTGTCGGCTGGTAAACAGCACCATTAGCAATAACCAGAAATGGCCACGTGTCAGTGTGGGGGCAGCGATGTATAATGCACATAAGGGCTGGCAGTCAAAAAGTCCAATTTATAGAAGGTGAGGTCAGCTTGTATATTGAGAACTGGAAATTGTGATTAAAATGTTAATGCAACCACTTCTCTATTATTGTTACATTTAATAACGTAATCCATCTTGACTGCCAAGGAGGTTAAATGAACCCATTCCCTTTAACGGAAAAGCTGAGGCCTCAATTAGCAGAATAGGTTAGTGGTTAGGAACTTGAGCACTTTCATTGAATGTAATCACATGAAATAAGGCATGTAAAGTACTTAGCACAGGGCATGCTACCTAGTAAGGACTAAAAATGTCAGCTGTTATTATGACAGTAAGGGACTCGGGATGGTATTAGGAGACCCATGAGATTAGAATCCATTGGCTATTTTTCAATTCACAAAAGGTATGGGAGTACACAGTGATATTTGCACAGATGTAATTCTACATGATTGAATCTAGAAAGATCATTTCTTTCTTTTTTTTTTAATATATTTTTTAATTGATTTCAGAGAGAGGAAGGAAGAGGGAGAGAGACAGAAACATCAATGATGAGAGTCATTGATCGGCTGCCTCCTGAGCGCCCCCAGCTGGGGATCGAGCTCACAACCCGGGCCTGTGCCCTGACCAGGAATCGAACCGTGACCTCCTCGTTCATAGGTCAACGCTCAACCGCTGAGCCACGCTGGCTGGGAAGATCATTTCAGGTGCATACACCTGAACCAGTCAAAACCTGAATGTAGTTATTTGGATACCACTTCAAATCTATTTTTAGAATGAGGCATGAATGAATGAATGAATGAATGAATGAATGGCTAAAATGCCTCCTGGTTCCCCCATTAACTCAATAAAATGAGCTGGTAAAACTCATGAGTCTTCAACATACAAATTTCTCCAAATCTGAGATAATATGGAGGCGAATGGGAAAGGGACCGAGTGGGGTGAATGGTCTACCAATCGTAGCTCAAGTGCTGGTGGATATGGACCCCTACTACTCTCTGAGGCATATGGTGCTTTAACCAGCCATCCGCAGCCACTCCACGGGGTGTGGGAAGGTTCTGAAGGGGTCCTGGGGCAGAAAAGAGCAGGACCTGTGTCCTGAGGCCTGAGAAACCACTCAGGCAAGTGACATGAAACCAGCTTTACCATGAAGCAGAGAAATGACATCATTGCTGGGAAGCTTCCCCCGGTCCTAACCTCCTTTTCACACCACTCGGAACCCTTATTATTTTGTCCACCTCCTAAACTTTTTCATCCAGAACTCACTGGGCTTAACAAGGCTTCATAAAATGCACATTCCCCTAGGCGCCCCACCCCAAATAAAAAAAAAAATCATACAAGGTGGTCCCGCTTACGTGCTAGTTGCATTGCAAAGAATTCAGAAGTGGGTGTTGTAATGAGGATTTTGTGACCTTCCTTCTAGGAGAATTTCTAATTGTATAGATAATGAATATTTTGTTAAAACATTCTCCAATGCCCCCAGGCTCCCACACCATGCATGATTCTTCCCCTTTTGACTTGTTTTTGGTTTTTTTTTAGAAAGATAAATTTGTTCCTATCATCTAACTATCTGGTAGCTTGTGTACTCAATAAGGGACATAAAGAAATATTAGCCATATTTTTTCTTTTGTATCACCTTAAGACGACGGAGAGGGCAATATTTCCATTTTGAGTGTGACTCCAGGGATTAGCGCAGGCCCACTGCACTCGCAGACACATAGGAACTTTACACTTTGAAGCTACTTTGATATTCAAAGAGGCAAAACTCAGTAAGCAAGCATGTACAGTACCTTGCGCCAGAATCTGGGAGTGCAACCGCTCCCGATGTCCTCTTTCATGGTGCATTCCTGGTGGCCCACCATGTCTGGTCCTGACCTGCTTTCCCTCTTTCCTAATGTCCTCTCTTGGGAGTTCTTTTGAGTCACAGGGTGAAAGTTTTCTTTCTTTGCACTTACTGGAGCGCTTGGCTCAAGGTTAAGCTCAAAGCTAAGCTCAGAGGGCTAGTCGTGTCCCAGGGATTGAATAAGCAGAGATCCAAGTCGCCGGGGGTTCTCGCTTTATTTACCACAAGCCTTCTTTTGTCCCTCCTGGGCTGTTGTTCATTGACAATCGCTGCGCTCTGGACTGGCCCCATGATGGCCTGTTGTGCGGGGACAGGCAGGTTGTGGTGAAAGCTGCACTCGTGAAAAAGGCCATTGTTTAATGTACCCTGTCCCTCACTGGAGCTATGGCAACAAATTCCGTTGGTGAATTAACTATGTCATTGTATGCTGGCTCAACTGATTATGCTCCTGGAATGACAAACATTTTCTCTTTCTTTTTCAAGATAAAAAGTGGTCAAGACCTTGAAGTATTAACACACAACTCAGCACTTTATTTCAATAGGAGAATAAAGGTAGAGAAAATCTCTCACATGTGCTTAGATTCTAATAAGCATTTTCTCTTCCAAGGAGCTATTCTAAGAACCACTGATAAAAAACAACAACTGTGTACATTTCAACCATGTAGGATCTTCCCAATTTGTATTGAGGTAATTTCTCGTCAGATAACACTGTGTGGTAAAAAGAACTCTTTATTTATTTATTTTTAAAATGTTTTTATTGATTTCAGAGAGACGAAGGGAGAGGGAGAGAGAGAGAAACATCAGTGATGAGAGTCATTGATCGGCTGCCTCCTGCACGCCCCCTGCTGGGGATCGAGCCCGCAACCTGGGCATTTGCCCTGATCAGGAATCGAACTAGGATCTCCTGGATCCTAGGTCGATGCTCAACCACTGAGTCATGCTGGCAGGGCTAAAAGAACTCTTTAAATGTGCATGTGCTTGGTCCTTTCTGAGAAAAAAGATTCTTTTAAAATCTGGCTGCAGCAAAGTGCTATGGGAACTTTGGCTCCTGACTGTTACCGTATCATACTTCAGTTCAGAATGAAGACTGCTGTCCATCTAAATTCACATTAGCCTTGTAAAGATTTCCTATGTCCCATGCTAACAGGAAAACTCTCCATCGCTTTCTCACATATTCCAATCTCCAGGATGGTCACACTTGCTCTCTGATCAGCTGAAGGATCCTTTCAACCTTCGTGTCCATCCATCCTGCACTCTCTCTGTTCGGGTGCTGTCCCAGTTGCTAGGGGAATTCTGCCAGTGAATTCGCTGCTAGTTTCCTAGGGTGGCAGTGTGTAGTGTGCCAACTTGGTGAGCTTGAACCATGTTTCCAAGGATCCCCTTCCCTTAGGCCTCTGGGCAAGAGTTGGCCAAAAGAGGAATTTTCATAAGATTTGGAAGGCAAGAGTGAATTAGCAGCCATTACTTTCCAAAGGTTGTCATGATTGAGTGTGGCGATGAACAGAGGGTCCCAGCTGGTCCTCACTCTCCTTTACTCTGTGTCCACATCTTCCCAACTGCTGACCCTGTTGACCAACAATAGCCTCAGGCCGCCATCGGACATTTGTGCAGCCCCACAGAGGTGGGAGCAGCTTCCTGTGGGTTTCCACTTTGGCAGTTGGGTGTCCTGGGCTCCTGACTGCCGGGTAGGTGGTTTCTCCCATCCTCCAACTCCCCTCTAAGTCTCCCTCCCCCAGTGTCTCTCACAACGGGCCAGGTCTATATCCTATAATAAACCCCTTCCTCCACAGCTCAAAGTGGTTCTGCTTCCCTGACTGAACTAGGACTGATACACTTGTTTTTCCAAATGATATGAGGACTAATAGGAGAGAATCCTCAGCATGGGAAGAGTTTAGAGGGCAATAGGGAGAAAACCCCATGGAACCTGTGTCTAGAAGAGACTGAGAAACCCAAGAAAATAGATGCTATATTTTTATCGGATCTCTCTCCACAGTTCCTTATAGCCCTCACCCTGCAATGCTGCTTTTCAGATCTGAGCATTCTTGCAAGTACCTATTCCTTCTTCATTCCTATGCTTTCCTCTCATCCTCACTCTTATCCCCCATGGGTCATCCCCCCAAAGAGACTGGGGATGGCCCATCAGAGGTAAGCCACACCCCAGGGCTGGGTTCCAGATAGTAAACTAAAAGAGGAAATAACCCCAAGTCCTGGACACATTATTGCTTCCAGAGTGATTTACTGGAGCCATTGAAATGATGCCCCAACTTGACGCAGCACAGATCAACTCGAATGGGAGGTTTCTCTGAAACTAAACTGAAGCCTGGTTCAGCTGTCAGGAAGACATCATCCACCTCTCTTTGCACTGGTTCGCTCTTCTCAGTAATGGAAAAATCACTCTTGTGTCATCAAGGCTCAACGGTTCACAAGAGGCTTGTTTTGAAATTGCCTCTTGTTGTCATTTCTTAGAATAACAGTGCATTTTATTATATTTCCAAGCTTCTGTCTCACATCCAAAAGAAGAATCACTGCCAATCTATTTGCTCATTTAATTCCTGCTTAGAGTAGGTGATTATTTGTCACGAGCATGAGAAAGTTGAGAGGACAGGTTTTGATTAATTCTGACTGTAAAGTAAATAGAACTGAGTGAGGGCTACCAATACAATTACCCACTGTGTTCTTATCAGGTCAATAGATTAAGCTGTGTACCCTTGGATTATGAAGGTGTCTATTATCTGAACACGTATTGGTGGTTTTCTGGAATCTTCTCTATTTTTGAGAATCTCATGAATGAAAATGTCTCAGGGGATCCCTCTGAACAATTCCCAGGGGTCTACCACAAGAGGTGCTCCAGAGCTCTGAGAGTTGTGAGTGGAGCCTAGTCACGCAGGCCCACAGAGTTGGAAACTGGTCAGCAGCTGATCTCAGCTATACAGCACCTTGTGTGAATTTGACAAATGTATTCCTCTAGGCAGAAGCAGCCCCACTTGGTGAGCAGAGGGAAGGATGGATTTCAGCCCCTATTCTCCAACTCTGTGGCGAGCCCTTGCAGCCCCTTACCCTCAGAGAAAAAAAGCATTGTTGGGGAAGCAAACTGTGTCAGCCCCATCACAGGACTTTGGGGGATGAGTAGCCTCATGGCCCAGAAGGTATTCTACATTGGGAGGTGTGGATGATCTACTAGGCCTCAGCTCCAAGCTGGTAAAACCACCCTCCTTCCGCACGAATTCCTCAGCAGCATTCTGTTGACGACGTTCCTAGTACCTATATAGTAGGCAGGGATCACTGCCTTGGCTGCCACGTTTAAGAGGGCCCTGCTTGGGCTCTCCTCCTCTGAGGAGTCCATGTGGCCATGGGGACCACCATATGCACTCCTGGAGTTCCTCACCCCCCCCACCCTTCTAGAACACTTTGGAATTTTCTCCCCAAATGTCCTCAGTCTGCTTCCAGGGTCTACAGGGCCTCTTCCTCAGGGTCATCCTCCTTGGGGTAACTTTACTGCAGAGTTGTATATCCCTGGGTACAAGGGGTGGTCAAGCAGGGGCTTTTAGCAGGAAAATGTGAAGAGAATCTGGATATCTGGGCTGGCCCCATCCTGTGGTGTGGCACAGAGGAGGGGCTCTGGCTCTGGCATATATATGGGAGGGTTTTCCATGAGAAAAAATACATATATATTTATGAAAATTTGAAGCAGTACAAAACTCAGAAGCTCCACTTAGGTACAACAAACATGGATATGATGCTAAGCAACTCCAGTCCTTTCCATAAATTGAGTAAGATTTAAGTTTGACAGCATAGTAGTCCTTAAAGTCCAACAATCCTCAAATTTCAATATGGCCCTGTACATTGTTAAATAAGCAAAGCTAGAATCAGCTATAGAGTTTTTGTTTTTCAGAATATATCGAGTGAGATGGCAGTTACATGAAGTGATCTGAACAAAGGTGCATAAGCTTGAAAACAACACACAACACACTTCACATGGGTAAAATAGTGATGCCATAACCAACCCATACGGCCCACGGTTTCATTAAGATGACCAGAGTCACTAGAGCAGTGGTGAACATTCAGCCCGCAGGCCGTATATAGCCCATGAAATCATTTGGTCTGGCTCTGCCAAGGCCTCACCAAAGAAAAGCAGTTCCAGCCATTACATTAGGGTTGAGTTAATTAAATGTTTAACCAAACATAGCAGGCTAATTTTTAAGTCGATAATTTTGTATGGCCTGCAAATGATGTTATAAATATCCAAATGGCCCTTGGCAGAAAAAAAGCCCCCCACCCCTGCTCTAAGACGATGAAGAGGTGAATTTTCCCACAAATGTTAGAAGCAGGCCCAGCTAGAGGGATTTTAAATTACTGTAGAAATTAATGAATTGATTAGCCTTTTTGGTTAATTACAGTTAATTACAGGTAGTTTGTCATCAAAAGTCTGATCATCTCTGAAAGTATGAACAATATGATTTTCTGAATCTAAGCGGCAGGGGGGTTGATTTTGGACTGAGGTAAAACCATTTGCTCCACCTCTAGCATAGTTCTTAGTATAGAGCAGTTGCTTTGAAAATGGTTGTTAAGTGAGTAAACAAATCCCTGAAGCATTTTATGAGTGCCTCTCACTGGCTGTGTGTATGCTGAATAACTGGGCTTACAACATCTTTGACTGATGAATTCACCCAAGGCCCTTTTTTGGAGGGGGTCTTAGTCCTGAGATGAAGTCAGGGAGCAGATGAGGAGTTGGCAGCCTTTTGGTCCTGGAGAAAAGTGACTACCTGTGACCCCCCCCTGCCTTTGTGCTTTTTTTTTTTTTAATCCCCTGGAATTAGCTAGCAACAGTTGTGAAGAAGGAATGCAAAGTATTGACTTTGCATTTCTAAAGTATGCACTAAAATATAGTCCATCCATATGATGTCAAAATATATTCAAATTCAAGTACAGAATTTAGGTATTTTGCATATTATGTTGGCCATTGGATTTATTGAGCATCTACTTTGTGTCAAGCCCTCAACCAGGTGAAAAAATGAAGGCAATTACAGCAGTGCCAGCCTTGCCAGCCTTGATAGAATTGCAAATCAGTATATGAGGTGCTCTTAAATTGACTATTTCCCTGCTTTGTTTTGTTTTAATCCTCACTGAGGATTTTTGCCATTGATTCTTTTCTTTTTTTTAATCTATATATCCATTGATTCTTTTTAAAGAGAGTAGAGGGAAGTTGGGGGAGAGAGAGAACCTCCACACTAGCTCCAACCCAGGGCAGGAAGGGAGCCTCAAACAGAGGGCATGTACCTCGCGCTTGACCTTGACCGGTAATCAAACCTGCAACCCTTTGGTCTGTACGCTGACACTCTAACCACTGAGCCAAATTGGCTGAGGCTATTTCCCTGTTTCTAACAACTTATTTTACCACCTCCAAATTATCATCCTCTATCCCCCCTGCTTGTGCTTTGCCTTACTTCATACCTATCGTCCAGGGACATATTATGTTGATTGGTTTATTATCTATATATCCCAGGAGAATGAAAGGACAGGCACTTTGCTTCACTTCTGATATCACTAGTACCTAGAAGAGGGCCTGGCACATACTAAATGCTCGATAAGTATTTTGTTAGTGAAAAAATTAATTTGGTGTCAAAATTGCATGACTTACTTCTTGTTCAATTTGGCTTTCAGTGGCTAAGAGAATCGCAGAAAGCAAAGCAATCTGATTTGACAGTGGGAGGTACTCCTGAAAGAAATGGGGGCAGAGAAGTAATGCTGAGGATGGAGTTTGGATCTGGAAAATAGCTAGCGTCAAGGAAAATAGATGCATAGAGAAACTGTAGGGGGCAAGAAACTTTAGAATATATTAGCTTTCTTTTTAGGCACACAGGAGTTTTAATTTGCAGAAACTTGCTGAAAGAACCAAGCCCCAAGCAAAGACATACATGCATTCATCCACTGGGCCATTAACAAAACTTCTCTAAGATGTCAGAGTGACAAGCCAAGTAACAGAAATTGTTTTCTTCCCCCCACCTCATAACAATTATTTGAATGGATTGCTGGGGTTTTGCAGACATTTGTCTCCCTACCAGAAAAACCGATGTTCTGCCAGATGTATAGCCGACTTTGAGAAAAACTGAACATGATACATTTTGTAAGTTTCACTACATCTTTCCCATGGCTTTTTGCTGTTTGCCAGAAGCCATTTCCTGATGCAAAATTTCTGTGTTGGCCGGACAACCTGGCTTGTTGTTCTTTCTCCTTCTCCCTTTCCTCTCTTCCGTTCTCTCACAAACCAAGGCAAAAGAAAGTCCTTAGCCCAGCCAGTGTGGCTCAGCGGTTGAGCATCGCCCTAGGATCCAGGAGATGGAGGTTCAATTCCCGGTCAGGGCACATGCCCGGGTTGTGGGCTCGATCCCCAGCAGGAGGCGTGCAGGAGGCAGCCAATCAGTGACTCTCTCATCACTGATGTCTCTCTCTCTCTCTCCCTTCCTCTCTCTGAAATCAATAAAGGCATATTAAAAAAAAAAAGGGAGTGGTTACCTTTAACTGTAAATCTTCAAGAAGTTATTTTGTGGGAGGGGCCACAAGTTAAAGGATTTCTAAGAACTTCTTCACCTCCCAATATTCCTACTGTGGATAATGTATTTGCATAAATTGGTGATTATAAGAGAAACTCGCTTAGGCGTCTGCAGAGAAAAAGAGCAACGTATAATGTTTCCAACTTTTGATTTAAGAAGATGAACTCTAATGTCTTGAAATAAATCTAGGTAGTTAGGAAACTTTGTGCCAGGGTCTTGGAATTGAAGCCAAGACGCCAATTTAGAAATGGCTTTGCTTCTCTCCATGTCTTGAAATTAAACCAAGATGCCAATTTAAAAATGTTTTTGCCTGGCTGGGCATGCCTCAGCAGTTGAGCATCGGCTTAGGATACATAAGATCGCAGATTGATTCCCAGTCAGGGCACATGCCTGGGTTGTGGGCTCGATCCCCAGTCAGGGGCTTGCAGGAGGCAGCCAATCAATGACTCTCATCACTGATGTTTCTCTCTCTCTCCCTCCCTCACCCATCTTCTCTCTGAAATCAATAAAGATATATTTTTAAAAATAAAAAAATAAAAATAAATAAAAATGGTTTTGTTTCCAAACTCCATGCCAGGCTCCAAAAGAAAACAAAATGCTGGGTGGCTCAGTAGTAGTGTTCCAAACTCCTCTCTGCATAAGTGATAATTCAGCAGAAATGTCAAAGAAAGAGAATTATGTTCCCATAGTTGTGCGACCTGCCCTAGTTGAGTGAAGGGAAAGACGGTTACCTGTTTTGGGCTGACATTAAAGTCTTAGATGGCAACAAACAATTGGGAATTAAAATTTAAAAAACAATTCCAATTCAAAGCAGCATCAAAATGGGAAATACTTAAGAATAAACAGACCCACATATATGTGATAGATTGATTTTTTATAAAACGGCCAAGATAACTATATGGTAAAAAAATATTGCCTTTAAAAAGATCATGCCATTCATAGCAGTATTATTCAAACTAGCCCAAAGCTGGAAGCAACCCACATGCCTCTCCCCAACTTTTGAACCTCTTTTGTTTCCAGGATGATCTTTTGAAGTAGTACCGGCCTTTCATAAGAGTCTTAGGTAACCCAGATATCATTCAATTCATAGGAAACTACAATACTAAATGCTATAAGATGCTAAAGAGCTAAAGTCTTTAGAAAAGGTGGGAGATGAGCCCTCCTTCCTCATGGAAAGAGGTGTATCCAAGCATATGTGACCACATATTGTTCAGCCTGAAATTTATGTCCAGGGAAGCCATCCTGCAGATGACTCTAACAGGTTTAGCAATTCCTTGTCTGGACCCCTTGTTCTTGACTTTGGTTGCACATTGGAATCCCATCCTAAGAAATTATGATTTAATAGCTCGGCGAGGGGTGGGGGACACTGGAACTTTGAAAAACTGCTCATATGATTCTAATTTGCAGTCAAAGTTGAGAACTACTGCTCTAAACTTTTTTTTTAATCCTCACCTGAGGATACTTTTTTCCATTGCTTTTCAAAGAGAGTGGAAGGAAGAGAGAGAGAAAGAAACATCAATGTGAGAGAGACACATTGACTGGTTGCCTCCCGCACGCAGCCTGACTGGGCCAGGTGATCAAGCCTGCAACCCAGGTACATGCCCTTGGCTGGAATCGAACCTGGGACCCTTCAGTCTGTGGACCTACGCTCTAACCACTGAGACAAACTGGCCAGGGCTACTGCTCTAAAGTTTATGAACTTTATGGCCATATGTGAATCAAGAAACGCTCATGCTGCCATCCTCAGCTAAAATCCACTATTGACTGACTATATATGATTAGTGTTCTAACTCATAACTCTTTCTTAACTTTGCTTCAATACCTTTAATAATTCCCAGATGGATTCTGGTTTTCCATTCCCAAGTGTGAGTTCATGCTGCTGGTTTAGAAGGTTCTGAAGCATTAGTATAGCTATTTGTCTTTGGGACAGATTTTATTCACGCTGACACTGCATATTTACGTCATCATCCAGGGCTCAGTAATCACAAAAGATTTGCCCATTGGTCAATAATTCATGTTGAATCACTTTTGGGCATGGATGTAACATTGCTCTCTAGGGGGGGCGGTGCCGAGAACATTATACACTAGTGAGTTTAAGAAAAGGATTCAGATACCTTGGCCTTGGTGGCTAAAATTACTTCTACATAAAATGGTACTCGAAGATGGTTAATTCTCATTCTAAGTTCTTGGCTTAATTAGTGTTCTCTTGTTAAGATATACATGCAGATGTCTCTGTTTTTATTGTTTGTTAAACAGTAAATGAGATGCATACATTGTATGCTTTGTACCACACACAAGAATCTAAAGGCCTTTTTGGTCTTTCATAACATCGACATTCTGGAGGAGTCCATGCCAGATGTCTTTTGCCCTGTGCTTTGAATACATCTGATTATTTCTTCATGGTTCGATTCAGGTTAAACATTTTTTTTTGCATGAAGGCTATATAGGTGATGTTCCTTTTTCCAAGTGCATCATATCAGGAGGCATATGATTAATTGCCCCTTATTGGTGATGCTACTTTTGGTCATTTGGCTAGGATGGTGTACATACCTTTATGTGGAGGCACACAGCAACTGTGTTCACACTCTGAGACTCTGAGAAGCAAAGAATCAATGCAGACGCAGAGTGCGCCACTTTCCCAGGCTTCTGGGAAACCGGTCCAGCCACGCCTATCGTACCGCCCGCCCGCGTCTCTTTTCCGGGAAAATCACCTCTCAGAACCAGAGAGCCCTGTTCCAACCCACCCATATCTTTTCCCATCAGTACGGATGCGCCTGCGCAGAGGAGCTCCAGGCTGCTTCTTTCCAGCGCCCGACCGCTCCTTTTTCCTGCTCTCCTCGGCCCCGGCTCCGCTGCGGCGTTTTCCCCTCGGGGATCAACCGCAGGTCCCCAAACGCGCGCCCGCGGGAAGACCCGGGGCGGGGCACGGCGGCGCCGCACGTCAGGGGCCTTCCGGGCGGAAGTCCGCAGCCTCCGGAGCCGCTGATTGGCTTTCAGGCTGGCGCCTGTATCTGCCCCCGTTTCAGTTTCAGGCTGCTTGGCGGGGAATCGAGAGACTCCGGGACCATGGCGCCGGTGCACGGCGACGACTGTGAGCGGGGGCCACGCGGGGTCCCGGGTTGGGATTGCGGGGACCGTGGCATGATCGTGGGTGGTGGGGGCTAGAGGATGGGTCTCTCTAATTTTTCCCGAGGGAGGCGCGCTCCCGGGTCGCCCCGCGGCTCTGTTTGGGCGCGGACCTTGGTCGCCCGGGGCTGGGGCTTATCAGGCTTAGGACCGGGCTTCCCTGCAGGGCCCTTTGCTCCTGGCAGCCCCCCTGGGGGGCTTTTTAATTGGGAGGCTGTGTCACCTCGGTCCCGGCGGGTCCCCACACTAGCTTGCCTTTCTTTCTTTTTTCTTTTCTTTTCTTTTGGTGAGTCATGTCCCTCGATCCGGGCACACCTTTATCGAGACCGGCCCCCGTGGGGCACGGTTTTGACTGAAAGTATTTCACTGCTGCCACCCCAACTATTCGCTTGAGGGCTAGGATGTGTGCCATCCCCTTTATAGAAACTCCCAGGAAACTTGTTCTACCGTGTAAAGAAAACTTTCGGTGCTGTGACCAGAACATATAGAAGCATTTTTTTTCTTTTTAGCTACCGGGTTTCTATTTTATGCATTAATAATTTTTCTTTCAAATTCTATGGAAAGTTCTTCAAGTATTGCGTAGAAATAGTGTTCACAATCTAGTCATCTCTGATGAAGCTTAAAAAGAAAAGTATCAGTTCAGCAGCATTTGAGATGCCCTGTGTCACTCCGTTTTCAGTGGTAATCTTTCATTTAAAAAAAATAGAGTACAAAAATGCAAATAGCTTTGTCTGATTTCTGATTTTTTGAACAGTGCTCAACTAAAGTGTGACTTAACTTCAGGGAACTTCTAACTTAAAATCAGATGCCTCACTTTCTTAGCTGAAGCGTCACTTCTGTCACTCAAATGCATCGCTACTAATGAGAACTTGCTTCCTAATCAGCTTCCTTTGCATTCACCTAGATGTGAATCAGAGATTTCAATTGTTCTAGCCTTTTGTCTTTGAAGACAATTTATTTTGGAGAGTCTACTAGCCTGGATTACAAATGGGATGTAGGATGTGAGTACTCTGAACAGTCTTTGCAGCCCTACATCAGTGATTTGCCACTAAGCTGTTTCTTCACCCTAAAAACTGTACATCTGTGAACATCAAGAAATCACTCTTTGGAGGATACTGTGCAATCTTGAGACCCCTTTTAAGTCATGGTGTTGATTAAGTGTTGCTGGAGACTTGTGACTGGAATTTTTCCTTTAGAGCAGACTGAATGATTGTTGCCTGAAAGACTGTTGCATGCTAGTGTCTGTCTGCTTTTGGGGAGGGTGGGGGTACTTCAGATGCTAATTTTGAACCAAATATTTAAACTTTAGCAACTGGATTTTTTTTCATGCTTATTCTTTTCTTTTGCTAACTTATTACGTGAAGCATTGGAGACATATTCCAAAAAGGAAAATCTAGGCCTTCTCCCCTCGAGTGTTAGGTGGGGTACCTTTACAATGGCAGTGAAGAGTTGAAAGGTCTATTAACTAGCTGTTATATATGAAAAGAGATCAGGGAGAATTAATGATTAAATAAAGTATGTGCAATGGTTCATTCATTTGTTCATTCAGCGAGTATTTATTCTGTACCTACTAGGCATAGGCACTCTGCCAGGCTCTGGTGTTACAGCGGTAGGTAAGCTGGACATGCTTTTTGTCTTCATGGAGTTGAGATCGTAAATGCCTAATTATATGCAGTCCTATATTCAGGCTTCCCTGAGAAAACTGCTTTGCTTTATTTTTGTTTTCTAGACGATAGACCATGGTAATGCTAAGTATGTGGTGTGTGTGTGTGTGTGCCTGTGAGAGAGTGACTACCCTGCATCTACACACACACTCTCTCACTCACTCACTAAATGAGCTTCTCTTATATTGCTGAGTACACAGCTGAGTATCTTCATTTAACCCTTAACAACTGTATGAAGCAGGCATGATTATCCCCATTTCACAGATGAGGACCCTGAGGTAGTGCATTAGTCTGAGCCCTTAGGTGTAAGCTACAGGAACCAAGTCTAGTTAATTTTTTTAAAATAATTTTATTGACCATTGAAAGATAAAAATAATAATAATAAAGGAAACAATTAGCCATTGCCAGTTATTTTCCATTTGTGAAGTTCTAGCTAATTTAAACAGAAGAGGAATTTATTAGAATGCTATTGTGTTGTTCACAGAAACTCCAGGAGGACTGGAGAGTCAGCCTGGGGACTGCTTAGCCAGGAATAGTGATTAAAATCATGTCAAAAAACTGGTCCAGTGCGGAGGTCGCTGCCAACCATGGCCAAGTACTTGAGGTTATAGCTGTAGTTAACGTTGCTGGCACTGTTACTTAATCCTGCAGCTGTTGCTACTTATAGAATCTTCCCTTAGCCCACCCCCTTTCCTTTTGACACTGGCTTCTGATTTAAAGTCTGAGCAGGTGTTCCTAATTGGTGAAGCCTATTTTATATGCCCATGCCCTAGCTGCAAGGGTGTCTGGGAAAGAGCATCTGCCTTTTCAGCTTCTGTGGCAGGACATGGCCTCTGTGTCCCAAGACTTATAAGGGGGAAGTCTCACCAGCACGTCCAGACAGCTGGCCACTGCTGCTCAGAGAGGCAGTGGTCTCGTGTGGTCCAGTAAGTGGCAGAGCTGGCTGTGCAGCTTCTTCCTAACCTCTCATTCTCCTGCTCACACTACATGGTCATGTTTTACCTGCCACACTGGCTTCCTCTCGGTTTCTCAATACACTTTTCACCTTTATCCCTTTGTAATTTGGCTCATGCCTTTTCTTCTGCTTGTACCACTTTTTACCCTGTACCCCAGTAGTGAAATTCTACTCTTCCTGGGTCTGTGTTGGACAGTTTTTCCTGTGAAGCCTTCCCTGATTTCCCAGGGAACATTGGCAGCTCTTTTTTACATTTCCTCAGTATGCTCTTACCTCTTATATGGCACCCTGTTTATATGATGGTGGGAGGCTCAGTCCTTTTGCTTTACCTGACCGCGAACCCTTTGAGGACAGGCAACTCTGTCATATTTGTAATTGCACCCCAAGCCCTGTAGAGCCGCACATTGTTCCCTGTGGAATAAGTCCATTTGAAGACTATAGATTTTGTCAGATTAATCTAGAGGAGTCAAGGAATCTTGAAGGGAACACACTAAGGCGTGCTTTTCACTCATAGTGGTTATGTTCAGTAATCTCCGAAACTGTTTCATGTGGGCCTGCTCATGATTTTTTGAAATCATTTGAGTGACACCCAAGATTTTGTGGCTGTCATCATTAAGTGCCTACATTCCTTAATTTTTTACTTAATGCCTTTCTGAAAATGGATTTAAAAGTCAAATGTGAAAGTCAAACAATAGACTGAGGTGTTATAAAGAGATTCCATTTCCAGGAAGCTAGCAGAAATAAGAACTCTAATTATGCTTCACTTTTGAGATATAGTTTTCAATAGTTTATTGCCAGCATTTGGTACACGTTCTTTAAATTGCATCTTCTATTTCAGTCAAACACTTAGTCAAACCGCTTAATGTTGTTAAGAATTTTGCAGTGGGGTTGGAGCTTTTAGGATGCCTCTTATCAATACTTTTCCTTTTCTGTGCCTACTCCTTTTTATAAAATAATTAGCACCAAATACAATAAAATACTCAATTTCACAGGCATAGATGACAGTCATGCTGAGCCTAAACTCATGGCTGGCAGGCAGCACTGCTTCACTTGATTTGGTTATTTATCAGCTGGTATATGAAAGTCTTAATCCTGTGGATGAAATCTTTTCAGTATGTGTGTGAGGTGGTCAGTTTATAATGACCAAAAGCATGAATGATTCAGAAGTTGAATGAGTGAACACTGAAGCCCTCTGGTATTTCAGTAACTTTTGACAAAACATTTTAACCTTTGTAATTTTTCGTTACCATCCTATAACGTTATAACCAACTAAGTGAGACCTGTAAATCAGAATCTTTTCAGAGTCATCTTTGTTAAATTCTCCCAACCCCCAATGTATCCCTCTGAAATTCCAGATATATTATCTGAACCTCTGTTATGGCATGCATGACTTCTAAAGATTGTTTTAGAGTTACTTGCTGTTTATCTCCCATTTTAGATTTTAAGTTCTCTGAGTACGGGGACTGTATCTTTTTGATCTTTGTGTCTCTCAGAGCACCTAGTAGTCTGCAAAGAGCAGGTGCTCCTTAAATCTTGTCAAACGTTGATTAGAAGAGTGCAACTCTTTTATAACTACTAGGCCCCTCATTTGTAATGGAAAGGTTATGGACTAGCGGCTGATCTCCCTTCTATAGTGTCTCTAGGAGATATCAATTGAATTTGGAATTTTTCTCTTTTTGGAGGAAAAACATAACAGCTGCTTTAGTTGTTTCAACTATATCTCAGAGAAAATCTCTGAAGTCACAGGAGCTGTGGACTCAGCCATGAACTTTGTGAACTATAGTAAAACCTTGATATAATGAACTAACTCGGGCTAGGGGGTGTCTGTTAAATCTGAAAGTCTGTTATATAATAAAGTTTTCCAAATATGTATGTTAAAAAATTGACAAATTAGTTTACCTGTTTTTACTTATATAGACACGTTTGTGTAATTAAAATTATGTATGAAAAGTTTAATTTCACAGAAAAGTTTTCTTTATGTATTACTATAATCTTAAATGTATACAAAATAGGTCTAATAAATGAGTGCATTCACCAGTCACCTTGAGTAAATAAATGCACATGGCTGGGGTGTGGTGTAGTGCACATGGGAACATCTGCCTGCATGTGTTAAAACTGCTGCAGAAAGTCATGCCACTGGACAACAGAACCAGTTACCTCGAAGTGAGGTGTGATCACGTGCTGATCATTTGCCAGATGTTTATGGCAGTGACTGTTGGATTTAAATATGTAGACCATAGTTGTAGATATATAATATTTATTTATGTCAGCGAAATTACTACAGTGTTTTTCTATCATATGGCCTATTTGCTAAAATTTGTTAAAAATAACAGTGAATTAATAGCAAAAAATAACCCGTTAATTTAATTACAAGCAAGTCTTGGTTAAAAGCATTTTAAAATTAACAGGGTGTTAATTTTCACATATGACATATGGACCAGAAATTTTGTCTGTTAAATCTGAAGTCAATTAAATCGAGGTCTGCAAAACCAAGGGTTTACTGTACAGTTTAAATATATATATACATATATATATATATATATGTATATATATCTATCTTTGTTGATTTCAGAGAGAGGAAGGGAGAGGGAGAGAGAGAGAGAAACATCAGTGATGAGAGAGTCATTGATCAGCTGCCTCCTGCACGCCCCCTGCTGGGGATCGAGCCCGAAACCCGGGCCTGTGCCCTGACCGGGAATCGAACCGTGATCTCCTGGATCCTAGGTCGATGCTTAACCGCTGAGCCACACCAAGCCGGGCAAGGTTTTACTGTATTTACATATAAAAGTATTCATTTGTATAATATTGAAATTGTGTATTACTACTGGCTAGAACTATTCCTTTGTTTTTGAGGCAAGATGGCTGACAATTTTATAACATCTCATGTTAATTTGGCTTTTTTTCCAGCTGTGTCAGATTCAGGGAGTTTTGTAGCTTCTCGATCCCGGAGAGAAAAGAAATCAAAGAAAGGGCGCCAGGAAGCTCTAGAAAGATTGAAAAAGGCTAAAGCCGGTGAGAAGTATAAATATGAAGTAAGTAACCATTTTGCTGTTTTTTCTTCTTTCTGTGCTTCATCTAATTCATAGCCACTTGGCCCTTAAAGTTCCTGTAAGGCACTTTACAGATGCTTTCACAATTCTGAAATGAAAGTAGTTATATATATATATATATTTTTTTTTTTTTTTTTTCCTTCTTAAGCACACTGCATCTCTGGTAAGTCCCATGGCTTTGTTGGGGAACCATAGAGATGCTTTTACTTTACTCTTACGGTGTTGAGCAGTCTAGTTAAGCACTACTTATCCTTGAAGAGAATTGTTTTTCCTAATTTCACTTGCAAGGGGAGTGGCGGTGGGTACTTGGACCTTATTTCTGCTGTGCCTGATGTAAGATTGAATGTCATGCCATTTTGGCTGTTCTCCTGTACCCACTATTTATGACCTGAAGGTAAAAACAGAGTGGCTACTATCTGAACATGTCTAGCTTCACCTTCAACATATTTCCTGAGTATCTTAACTGCCTCAGGGCCAGAAAGTGATTAATTAATACTAGAAAATAACAACTAATATACTTTTTGCTAACAATATTCTAAGTGCTTTTACAAATATGTTCATTTATTTAATTCTTCCAACAACCATATGAAGTTAGATACTATGATTGAGAGCATTTTGCAGCTGAGATGTCTGAGGTCACAGTGGCAGAGCTTGATTTGAATCCAGGCTTCAGAATATGCATGTTTAACCCTGGCCTATACTGTATTGGGCAATTAAGCAAGCAGAAGAGGATTTTTGTCATTTGGCATCATTCATTCAATTAAGTGAGTCAGCCAGATCATAAAGGGCTGCTAAAAGGATTACAGTAAAGCATTTTTTAAAAATATATGTCTTTATTGATTTCAGAGAGGAAGGGAGAGGGAGAGAGAAAGATAGAAATGTCAATGATGAGAGAGAATCATTGACTGGCTGCCTCCTGCACGCCCCCTACTGGGGATCGAGCCCACAACCCAGGCGTGTGTCCTGACCAGGAATCAAACTGCGATCTCCTGGATCATAGGTCGATGCTCAATGGCTGAGCTACGCCAGCCAAGCAGGAGTAAAGTATTTTTTAATTGAATTTATTGGGGTGACATTGGTTTGCAAAACCATACAGGTTTCAAGTGTACAACTCAACAAAACGTCATCTGCACAGTGCATTGTGTGCCCATTGCTCCAAGCAAAGTCTCTTTCAGTCTCTATCGCCCTTTGCCCACCTTCACTACCGCCTACCCCCCTTTCCATCTGTGGGTATTTCTATAAAGGAGTTCTGTGGGGCATTTCAGATGTTGATGCAGTGTGATTGATTTCCCTTTAATCACTGATGTTAATCGCATGACTCTGAGAGTTCATGCTGACCAGTAGCAATGATTTTAGAGAGAAAGTCAAAATGACTTATTACTCAAAATGATTTTTAAGAAAAGTTTTCTGGTGTTTTGTTTTTTTACTCCTCGCCCGAGGATATTTTTTCCATTGCTCTTCAGAGAGAGTGGAAGGCAGGGGGAGAGAGAGAGAGAGAAACATCGATGTGAGAGAGACACATCAGTTTGTTGCCTCCCACGCTCACCCTGACCAAGGCCAGGGATCGAGCCTGCAACCGAGGCACATGCCCTGGCCGGAATCAAACTTAGGACCCTTCAGTCCATGGCCCGACACTCTAACCACTGAGCCAAACCAGCTGGGGCTCTGTATATAAGTGAGTTGCTTAAATAAGAGACAAAGTATGCCTCATAGACTTCAACCAACAAAAATTATCTTGTCCCCTCCCCAAATTGGTCAGTACAGAAATGTTAGTTGGATTAGTTTATGTTTGGGTTGTGAAGAACTTAATTTGGTAGGGCAGGTAGTTTCTGTTATCAAATGGTGGAAGGCCAAATCAGTATTTGTCAGCGATCCCTGTAGGATAGATTAAACAGGACGTTAAAGCTAAGCCTGGTCCTGTAATTATTATAGGCCTCGTAGGTGTGGCAGAAATCCAGTCAGCTCTGCCCAATGTGCTCTCAAAGCTCTGTGTCCAAGTGTGTTTTCTTAGGGTCTTAGCTCCTCAGGTGGAGTTAGTTGTCCCCCCCCCCACTTGATAAGGCAGAACTCTCAAGAGAAGGGGGGAATTTTTAAAGAGGCACCTGAGTTCTTGCTAACCAGCCCACCAAATTCCCACCTGGGAAGTTGATGGCCTGTGGCCACGGCGGCGCAGCAGCGGTGTGCCTCTGTTCTCTTTGTTGCTTTACCTGTGCTGAAGTGGCTGCTCTGTTCACGCCAGCAGTTCACGGTGCTCTGGTCCTCTAGCAGTCGGTCAGCCTCTGTGATTGGAGGACTTGCCCTCCAGGTAGCTCAGTGTTTTGGTTTTTTAATTGAAGTATAATTGTTATATAATGGTATATTAGCTTCCGTTGTAGAGCATGGTGATTTGACTTCATAGATATTACAAAATGATCACCACAGTAAGTCTAATAACTGTTCAACCAAATATAGTTCAAAAGGAAAAATCTTCCCCTCTGTCCCCCTCCAGAATTTAGCAAAACACTAGAAATGGTTTTTGAATGCGTTCCCCTTTGAATTTGTCATCACGCAAAGTTGATACGTGTTATTGTTTATATCCCCGTGCTGTGCCTACGCCCCATGACTGACTTATTTTATACCTGAAGCCTGTACCTCTTGGTTCACTTCACTGATTTTGCCCACCCCCCACCCGGCAACTATCAGTCTGTTCTCTGTAACTATGAGTCCGGTTTGGTTTTGTGTTTTAGATTCACGTGTAAGTGAAATCATATGGTATTTGTCTTTGTCTAACTTATTTCATGTAATATAACGCCTGTGAGGTCCATCCATGCTGCCCCAAATGACAAGATTTTATTCTTTTTATGGCTGAGTCATATTCCATTGTATGCATAGACCACCCCTTTTTTCATTTGTCTGTTGACAGACACTTAGGTTGCTTCCAGTAGCTCAGTGTTTGTGTCTCTGCAGTCTCAAGACCTGAGAAAGGTGGGGTATCGGCGGTAATTCAAACAGGGATCACTCAGAAACCATTTCTAGTGTGTCTAGTGTATAGTCCACCATTTCTAGTGGACTATAGTGTGTTTTGCTAACTTTTGGAGAGGGGTGAGGGGTGAGGTGTGTCCTTTTGAATTACATTTGGTTGGTTGAACAGTTATTATAATTATCTATTCTCAGGGCAACATGAGCTAGTGGAGAGGGAGGCGACATGCTTCACAGGTTTGCTAAGTACAGGAGAAACAGTCTGAAAATTATAAGTGGATAATCCCCAAAGCAGCTAACGAAGAATTGGCTATAATTCAGTTTGTTTTTTATGGAGTAGATGAGTAATTGATGGTGTGACAAGTGTATTATGCTAATGGAATCATTTAATATCTTATGTTAACACCCACCTAAAAGGAATACTAAGCTAATTGATGTCTATTTAAGGAAAACCCTGCAGTGGTGTTGAATGTCAGAACTCATGATTTGGTTGCAGCTACTCCTTCAGGCTGCCATTCCGATTTCAATTTTGACAATTTTTTCATCAGAATCTTTTAACACTTTCACTCCATTTGAAGCTTTCTCAAACTTGTCTGATGGCAGGTTGAGGACTTCACAAGTGTTTATGAAGAGGTCGATGAAGAACAGTATTCGAAGCTGGTTCAGGCACGCCAGGATGATGACTGGATCGTGGATGATGGTACGTGGGAGAAAATTGCCTGCCCTGCACTGTCTTAGTTGGCGTTTCATACTGCTTTGCATGGGGCAGACGTAGGGCTCAGTTAAGATCATAACTTTGGTTTGGATTTTCCTCAAATACAGTGTTTGAGGGCATGGAAGCAGAACAGTAGAACATTTATTGGGGCATTTTGGAGAATCCAGGCACATTCCTCAGGATATAGTATACACCCTTCAGGAAATGACCCTGTAAAACTGGGAGGAGCCGCGGACTTGTGCCCTGTCCCCATGTAAAGCGAGGATAGGAAAACTGGCTCCCAAATGGCTGTGAGGATAACATGAGGCTGTGTGCGTGAGGACTGCCTTGGGCAGTGGAAAGCACCACGCAAAGGGTGGTCCATGTGTGCTTACACCCCTTGTGGGAAGTTCGAGGTTCCTGCAGGTACGGTGTGACTTCTCGGGGGTGTGAATGCTGATGACAGGGAGGAGGTGTGGACTGCTCCTGTGACTATACTTATGTTTCTACTTCTGTGATTGGACTCAGCTCTATTATCAGCTTTCCCTCGTAGACTGAGGTGCTTTTCTGGGCTTGTGACCTTCATTTTTATATGTGTGATTCTTCCTGTAGAATAAAACTGCTGTAAATTACAGTATGTGGCAGACTTCGATCCTGTAGGCCAGATCATTTCCCTAGCTGACCTAGGTAGGTACAGGCATACATCAGAGAGATTGTGCGTCTGGTTCCAGACCACTGCAATAAAGTGAGTATCACAGTGAAGGGTCTTGCCTTCAATTTGTAAAGAAATGCAACATCGGTGAAGCGCAGTCAAGTGAAGCACAATGAAACATGTCTGTATAGTATATATCCTTTGGTTTTGATTCAGAAAACTTGTGTGGATGCTGTTCTATCTGAGACCTGTTTAAATAGGATTCTGCTTCACTTAAAAATGGCACAGGCCAGGAGAACATCTGAATGGGTATAAAAGTTACATATTTTTTTGTTTGGTCATGGCTAAAATATGGGCCACTTTTAGAAACTTGATCCCAATATTACATTTTGTTCCTGCAGATGGTGTCGGCTATGTGGAGGATGGCCGAGAGATTTTTGATGATGACCTTGAAGACGATGCTCTTGATACCCATGAAATAGGTACCTACAATTTGTTTTTCCAAGAGGGTCATTTTGAGTTTTAAAGAACTGTTTAAAATTTGAGATGACTTGGTACTTAGATACTGTTTCCTTTAAGGGAAGAGGACCTATCACAATTGTTTTTAGGTATAGAAAATGTTCTGTTATTGAGAGGAGCATAGTTGTGTAGAAAATTAAATGTAAAAAGCAAAAACACCACCAGGAAATGAAGTCTTATATCTCTATTGTCCAAAGAGTTTGGTCTTTCACTTATTTTGGAATTTTCAGTCTTGTAGTCATTTTAGACTTGCTGATTTTGATAAGTGATGTCTTTTAATTCCTGCTGAAGTGACGTACTTAGAATTTTAGCTCTTTGATAATAGTACAGTACTACAACAAGGTATAGAACTCAGAGTAATCAACTTGCTTTGTTTAATTGAAATTTAAAATGATAATGAATGGATGTGTCAGATTTTCTTAGCTGCACAATCACTGGCAAACATTTTATTTTTTTGAGTAAACAAGCCTGATTTAGTTTCTATCAGATGAGAAGGGAAAATTCTCTTCAGTATTGTTTTTTGGTTTAGTTCATTATCAGCAAACTATGGCCCACTCACAGCTGGTTTATTTTTAAGCAGCTTTATTGAGATATAATTCACATGCCATACAATTCCCTTTTTAAAGTATACATACATTTCAATGGTGTTTAGTATACTCACAGACTTGTGTAGCCTTCGTCAGTTTCCCATTTTCATTACTCCAGGAGGAAATCATGCCTGTTACTGTGTAGCCCTTGGGCTAAGTCTGGTTTTTACTTTTATTTTTTTGTTTGTTAATTCTGACCAGCGGATATTTTTTCTACTGCTTTTTAGAGAGAGTGGGAGGGGTGTGGGGGGGGAGAGAAACATCAATGTGAGAGAGACACATCAATTGATTGCCACCCGCACGTGCCTCGACTGGGGCGGGGATGAACTTGCAACCCAGGTATGTGCCCTTGACTGGGAATCGAACCCGAGACCCTTCAGTGTGCTGGCCGACGCTCTAACCACTAAGCAACATCGGCCAGGACCCAAAGATGTTTTTTCCATTGTTTTTTTTAGAGCGAGTGGAAGGGAGGGAGGGAAAGGGAGAGGGGTAGAAAGAGAGAAGCATCCATGTGGGAGAGACACATGGATGCATCGGTTGGTTGCCTCCTGTATGTGCCCTGACCCGGGCCGGGGATCGAACCTGCAACCGAGGCATGTGCCCTTGGCCTGAATCAAACCCAGGACCCTTCAATCCACGGGCCAACGCTCTAACCACTGAGCCAAACTGGCCAGGGGTAATTTTATTTTTTGAATATTGTAAAACATTTTTATGACTTAAAAATCAAAATGATATCAAGAGATTAAGAAAAGATCTTACTGTCATTATGCTCTCTACTTTTCTCTACCCATCTCCACAGGAACCAACTATTTTCAATAGTTTCTGATTATTCTTCCTGTGTTTCCTTTGACAGAAAATAAGCATGTGTATTTTTTTCATGTGCGACATTGTTCATTTATTCACTCATGGCTTAAATCAGACCATCTTCCTGGTTTCCGCCAACCCCTGTAACTCTAGCACTGGTGCCACTTGGTAGCAGAGGGGCTAACTGTGTGCTCCTAGCTTTTGCGAGTCCACGATGAAGAGAATGAAATGAAATGAGCCCATGTGCTTTTTCATCTCCCTGAACTAAGGAGGTCTGTCTTAGAGTCCTGGCTGTGCTGTTGATTGTGTCACCTTGAATGAGTCCCATCACCTCTCTGGACATTAGTTCTGTCAGCTATAAATTAGTAGGTTGGGCTCGACAAGGAAAATCTTTATTATTTTATTTTTATATAGCTGCATAGTATTCCATTGTATGGATGTACCTTGGCTTATTCAGATAGATTCCTTGAATGGACACTTAGATTTTCAATAATTTGCTATTACAAATAATACTGCATTGAATAACTGTGCGAATGGTGTTTTCCTCAGAGAAAATTCCTAGAAGTGGGATTACTGGCTCAGAGAGTAAATGCACATGAAGTTTTATGAGATATTGCCAAATTCTTCACCATAGGCATTGTCCCATTTTACACGCCCATTAACACTGTCCCAGTGTCTGTTCAGACCCCGTGGCCTCGCCAGTAGAGTGTGTTGTCAAGCTTTTGAATTTTTGTCACTAATGTGTGAGAAATGACATTTCATTGTGGTTTTCACTTGCATTTCTTTTACACATGAAGTTGGGCATTTTTTTCATGAAACTTAATAGCTGTTTATATAGACAGGCATACCTCAGAGGTATTGCAGGTTCTGTTCCAGTCCACCACAGTAAAGCGAGTATCGCACTAAAGCAAGTTGTAATCTTTTTGCTGGTGGAGGGTCTTGCCTTCAGTTTGTAAAAGTGCACCATCTGTGAAGTGCAGTAAAGTCAAACACAGTAAAATGAGGTCTGCCTGCACTTTTATGTGACCCATACGCTTGTGTTTATTACCCTCATTTCGTTTGGGGTTTGGGGCTTTTTTTTAATATCAGGGAAATTGGTCCTTTATCTGTGAAACATTGTCAGATTTTCTTCTGTTTTGTCTGTAAACTTGTTTCTGGTGTAATTGAATGTATTAACCTTTTTTTTAAAATGGATTTTGAATCATAGTTAGACTTTACCTACACTCATGTTACAAAGGACTTTGCCTTTTTTATTAAAGCCCTCATATAGTTTCATTTTAAAAATTTTGACCTGATCTGTGATCTATTTGGAACTGGTTACTTTCTTTACAAATGGGTAGCCAGCACTAATTAAAAAATGCATCGTGTCCCCAGTGATATGAGATGCCACCTTTATTACATGCTAAATTCCCGTAAGTAATTGGGTCTTTTTCTGGACTCTGCTTTCTGTTCTTTCCTGGTCGGTGTATCCCTGTGCCACCACCGCACTGTATTAACTACTCATGCTAGGTCGTTTTGAGGTAGAGACTGCTCCGGGATGACTCGGAAAGCGAGAGTAAAGTTGAGAGTCTTAGAAGAGTTCATAGGTGATTCACATACACGTGATCATAATAGAAAACATGGCACAAGTTGTTCTTTATTGTGCCAGTGTCTCCACTGTTCAGTGTTGATATAACATAATGAGTGTTTCCAGTTGCTGTTCATAAAATGGAAATTGGGGTGCTGCAATATCATAACTGGTAATCCTGGTTTTTCAAAGTGTAGTTTTCCTTTCAGATTCAGCATAGCTCTAAAAAGGTGACCTGATGAAGGCTGCTAAGCTAATCACCTGCTTCCCGATGAGCTTAATCTTTTTCTTTCTGTGGGGAAAACGGAACCTCCCCCCACCTTTTAAAAAGCTGCTTCTTCACACTAACAATAGCAATTAAACAGTCACACTTAATAACTCATCCAGATATTTTACGGGTATTTTCATCAGTTTTTGAAATAACATTCAGCCCAAGTTTTCCTGAATTCAGCTCGTTTTAGAGATTCTTCCCTCTGTACCTTGCATAAAATTTCGTGGTTTTGTATTTTGAATTCATAAGGTTTTTTCTTCTCAAATTCTCATATACGGAGAGCAGGTGACTGGGCTCTTTTTCATTTTGACTTTCGTCAGTGCATGTTTCTAAGTAATTTATATTCCAACAGGAAAAGGTGATAAAGCACGCAACAAAGAAAAGAGGACTGTAAAGAAGACTGTGGTGACAAAACCAAACAATATCAAGTCAATGTTCATTGCTAGTGCTGGGAAGAAAACTGTAGATGTGAGTTTTATGCTTTTCTTATGTTTTGCCTTTTGTGAAAATAATTTAATTTTTGATTATAGAGACAATAGGTGCTCTCTATATTTGAGCTCAGATATTTGATTAATACTTTCCCATTGTCAGTCACTAAGTTGAATGTAGATTTCTAAGTGAATTTAGGCACCTCACTGGTTGGAACTTAGAGATAGAAAAGAAAATTGAATCACAAGCTGAACCGACTGTTTATTTCAGTGATGAGCAGGAGGATCATGGAATGAGAATGGAAATAGAGGACGGGAGCTGTAGGTTTGGGAGTTGCATATACGCGGGTGGTTGGTACTATCTGTGACTGGTACGTGAGCGCGCAGAGTGAGGACTGCAGAGGTTAGGGTCTTCCTTCCACAGACGTGTCTGGGTGAAAATGGGGAGCGCAGGGCTGTCTCATTCTTCCTTTATAACTTCCAGAAAGCCGTAGACTTGTCCAAGGATGATCTGCTAGGTGACATTCTACAGGATCTGACCACCGAGGTAAGTGAATCTCCGGGAGTTGTTAAATATGCAGGGGACATAGGCTGAAGAAACAGTTCAGTAATTATACAAAACAGACTATTGTCAGAATTTTTAAAAATGCAGTGACACCACCACCGCCGCCACCAAAAACCCCAAAACCAGTTAGCAACAACCCTTCAGTTGGCTTTCTTCTCACCATTTTAGGGGAGAGCACCTTCCAGCTGTTACAAGCTATGCAATTCTGTAGATAGAGCTGTGCGGCGGTGTGTTTGAGGTAGTAAGAATATACATGAGAGCTCTGGGAATGTACTCAGTTGCTGCAGTGTATGTTCCCAAAATAGACTGAAGCCTGTCAGCCTGTACGATCAGGCGTGAGATCCTTGTCTAGAATTCCGAGTGGGAGCGAAGGGAGAGTCAGTGAGCTGTCCCTGATAGAACTCAGACAGGCTCAGCTGTACCGGGAATTTTTCACAAAAAAACTAAGCTCTCACTTAGGGGTGTGTGTTTTTCTAAATGACCCTTGATTAAAATGACACCAACACCGTGGAGTTCTAGCTTGACAGTTTTTAAATATAATATTCTGGAAGGGTAAGGGAAAAGTATGTTAAGTTTTGAAAAGAAAAAATTGGTCAGGGGTGGATTCAATATCTATTCTGGGTTTCTAGTGAGTCTGTGGTAGTGTTGCTATAGTAACCGCAGTGCATGAACATAGATCTGTGGGGGGAGCAGAGAAGGAAACAAAATGCTTTGCTCATTGGGCTTCAATGGGGGAAGAAACATACTTTTTCTGTCTTGTGGTAAACCAAGCATGGCGGTGAATGTCTGTCTTATCCTTCCTTTTAGACACCTCAGATAACTCCACCACCTGTAATAATACCAAAGAAGAAAAGATCCATTGGAGCTTCACTGAATCCTTTCTCTGTGCACACAACCAAGGTAAAGTGTGCGGAAATACCGTCAAACTTGATGTATGCTATTGCTTAAAATTTATTTTGTTGCTTTTCTATGCAAGCAAAATACCTTTGAATTTGTTCTTGATTTATGTTTTAAATTAGGACTCCCATTTCATTATAGAGTTTCATGTATTTCAAAAATAGCATGTGCCTGCTTTTGTCATAGTAAATTTTGTAGTAAGTAGTATGTGTTTATTATAGGTATTACAACTGTGCTAAATGTAATAATTTTCCTCCTGGAAACAAGTATCTTTTTTGTAAACCTAGGTAAAAGTAAAATAATTGAAGCTGTTACATTAATAATACACAAAAACGTTTTATAAATGGGAACTGTCATTATCTCTGGTCAGGGTAGGATAGTTAGCATATTTTTAGTATGCAGGTCTAACTGACTAAACATTTAAAAACATTTACAGGCAGTTCCTTCAGGAAAAACTGCTTCCCCTGTCTCAAAGAAGGAGCCTCTGTTAACTCCTGTTCCTCTTAAACATGCTGAATTAGCTGGTAAGTATGACATCAGGCAAGTACAAGGGTGTGGAGCAGATGGAAAGTGCTGTCAAAAATGGAGGAAGTGGAGGCGATTTTGAAGGTATTTGTGATAGCACATTTAAGTGTAAAAGATTCGAATTCATAGCAGTAAAAGTTACAGACATCCAATTCGGAGATGGGAGAGATGCAGATACAGTGTGGGCAAAGGGTAGGCAGCTGGGGCTGTGCTGGGGAAGCCCGTGCGCTCCGCGGCAGCAGTTTATGATGCGATGTGCGTGACACCTACAGGAGAGCCAGTGCCAGCAGCATTGTGTACAGTCGACAAGGAGGAGTCAGGGGCAATAGATTTTGAAGATGGTGACTTTGATGAGCCCATGGAAGCTGAGGAGGTGGACGTGGAGCCGGTGGCTGCTAAGACCTGGGACCAAGAGAGCGAACGAGCGGAGGTGGTAAAGCACGAGGCAGATCTTGGGAAAGGAACCACGTCCTGCTTGTAAGAGCATTTTATGACTTTTTTGGCAAGTAGCACCACAGTTACTCTGTTGGATTTTGAAAGGTTTTTGAAAATGTGATTTTTGCAGAGATTTCCTCCCAGATATCTCTGATTGGGACATCGATCAGGAAGATGACAGCAGTTTCTCAGCCCAGGAAGTTCAAGTGGATGCCACTCACCTGCCACTGGTAAAAGGGGCAGATGAGGAACAGGTGTTTCAGTTTTATTGGCTGGATGCTTATGAAGATCAGTACAACCAACCAGGTAATTATACTGGATGTCAGAGGTGGGGCATGGCCGGCCCACGGGCCGTATACAGCCTGCGAAATCATTCGGTCTGGCCCTCCCAAGGCAACCACAGGCGGGACTCGAAATTCAATAAATCTAGGAGCTTTTTTCATAGCTAATTTTTAAGTTGATCATTTTATATGGCCCGGGAATGATGTTATAAATATCCAAATGGCCCTTGGCAGAGAAAAGGTTCCCCACCTCTGCTGTATGTCTTTAACATGGAGTAGTGCCTTTCCCGTACATGCTTTAGTGATTGCAGTTGGCACAGGTTCTGCGCTCACATACGTGCATGGTAAGGGGGCAGCACTCAGTCACTGTAAAGTGCATTGCGGAGAGAATGGAGAGGAGCTGTGTGGTGTGAATCATCCTCACAGGTGCTTTTTCAAAACAACAGTTATATGTGGTTGTAGAATGTGTGCTTGTAGTTTACCTTTGATGTATCTGAAGTTAGAGTTCTGTACTCTAAGTGGGGTCAGTCATTAATTTGTTCATTTATTCAGCAAAGTGAACACAGTATTGTGTGCCAGGTACTGAGATGGGATGAGTCAGCTGGACAAATTTTCTCTCCCAATGGAACTTACATTCCAGTGGGGTGGGAGCGGGCGGGGGAATCGGCAATAAATAAGGTAAGTTGATTAATGGTGTAAAGGCAGTTAGTTGGGGGATGGCCTGGGAGGGCCTGTCTGAGGAGACCACCACTGGGCTAAGATTTGAGGCATGTGCAGATTCGAAGACGGAGCATTTCAGCCTGATGAACCAGTAAGCACAGAGGCCTGGGGAGAGAAAGGAGATGGCTTGTGTGGTTGTAGCACAGTAATCAAGTGACAAGATTGGTAAAAAATGAAGTTGGAGATGAAGGTCAAGGCCAGATAATGAAGGATCTTGAAAGCCATATTAAGGAGTTTAGACCTTTTAAGAGCCATGGGGGGGGGTGTGTGTGGAAAATTCTAAGTACCAGCAGGGTAGGTGGGGTGGCGGTCTCATGATTGGGCGTACATTTTAAAACAGGAACCCTCCAATTTGTGTGGAGAAGAGCACGTGTGCAAAATGGTACCTTATCTACCTTAGCTAGGGCAAGTCAGTTTGGTTGACCCTCTCACCTCTTTGACTACCTCTGGGTTACTTTCCAGTGGAAGGTAGGCTGGCAGGTGTGACTACACGAGGCTGAGCAGATATTTCCCATGCATTGCAGGAACCCAGGCCGTCCCTGTACTGCTGCAGGGGACACCATTTTCACATGCGCTTCATGGGCCCTCTGGGGCATGGCCGTGGGAGTGGTATTGGAGTTGTGCTACGTGGCGGGCCTGCCCTTCCCAGTGCTATTGTCTGTGCTTTGCTGTACCTGCTCGATGTTGGAATCGATGCCCTGTCTTGATTAGTGGTCCCATCAAAACCAGAAACATGGGCACTAACCTTGATTCCCCCTTTTCCTCATTTTCTTTTCATTATTATTATTATTTTTTTTTTTTAAATCCTCATCTGAGGATATTTTTTCCATTGCTTTTCAGAGAGAGTGGAAGGGGGAGAATGAGAGAGAGAAACATCGGTGTGAGAGAGAGACATTGATTAGTTGCCTCCCGCACTCGCCCTGACCAGGGCCTGGGATCATGCCTGCAACCGAGATACGTGCCCTTGGCTGGAATTGAACCCAGGACCCTTCAGTCTTCAGGCCAACGCTCTAACCACTGAACCAAACCAGCTAGGGCATTCCTCATTTCCTTCATCAAGTCTTACTAATTTTCTCTCCTAAAGTAGACAAGCTATCTTATCTTTCTCCTCACAATTCCCACCTCTGATCTCTTCTTGCCTACGTCGCACCAGCCTCCTAATCGATCCCTCAGCTGCCATCCCCTGATTGTGGCCAGAGCGATTGCTCAGAAGGGTAACTCTGACCGTGTCATTTCCTCATTAAAAAACAGCCTCAGTGGTTACTGTCTATAACATAAAGTACAAGTCCCTTAGCAAGGCTTCTGAGGCCTGCCATGCATGACTTTTGTGCCCTAGAAATAGCTGCCTGTCTGTGCCTGCTGCTCTTTATCCACGTCCCTTTACTCATGGGGTTTGGCGGGAATGCCCTCATCTGGCTCAGCCCAGGCGTCCTCTCAGGAAGTTCCCTAATCCTGCAGACGGGCCTAAGAGCCCTTTCTCTGTGACCCCATCATACTCTTTCCCATTGCAGCATTTGCCATATTATTTTGAAAAGATATGGTTCTGTGTTTTTGTTTCCCCCGAAGGCTGGGACCTTTTATTTCTAGCTTTCAGCACGATGCCAGGCATATAGTAGATGTTTAATACAGTGGGGCCTCGGTTTTCTAATGTAATCTGTTCTGGGAGCCCGTTCGAGTTCTGAAACATTCAAAAACCGAGGGATCCACAGCCCACAGCTGGGCCGCAGGATCTCGTCCTAAGCGGGAGCCGCGGGGCATGTTCGACTTCCGAGGCATGTTCGAAAACCGAAGCATTGCCGTCTGGGTTTACGGCGTTCGTAAACCGAGATGTTCCTCAATGGAGACGTTTGAAAACCAAGATACCACTGTAAATGTTTATTGAAATAAACTGCACAGCGATTGATGGTCCTGCAGATACACATGAAAGCTCTCAGAGATTCAGAGTTGCATTCACTACTACACTGAGTTTGCCCCTTGAAGCCTCGTAGCTGTGTAGATGGTGCCCTCCCCCCAGGTTAATCCACATATAAAGCATCAGATTGCTAGTGTCAGTTGCCAAGGATTGCAACCCTAAGGAACAACAGCCCTATTTCTTTCCTGTGTGAAAATGAGCATACTATTTCCATCTTTTGTTTGTTGGTTTATACTCTTATTTAAAAACAGAGCATTGTTTTGGAAGATAAGGTCTAGAGCTGCACTGTCTGTGGTGGTAGCCGCTGGCCACACATAGCTCTTTAAATTGAAATCAATTAAAATGAAATAAAATTCAAAATTCAGCTTCTCAGCCACTAGTCACATTTCAGTAGCTCAGTAGCCGTATGTGGCTAGTAGCTACCATATTCATGGATGTCACAGATATAGACAAAACAATTTCCCCAAAGCCTTTTAACTCCTGGGCAGCTGGGCCCTTCTATTTCCAGCTTTCAGAACAATGCCAGGCAGTGCTAAAATTTCATTTTTTTATTATTGATTTTTCTTCTTTTAGAGAGAGAGGAAGGGAGAGGGAAAGAGAGAGAAACATCCATGTGAGAGCAAAACATTGATCAGCTGCCTCCTGCACACCCCCAACAGGGGATCAAGCTCACGGCCTGGGCATGTGCCCTGACCAGGAATTGAACTGGCAACCTTTCAGTCCATGGGACAACACCCAACCAACTGAGCCACACCAGCCAGGGCAGTACTGAAATTTCTATCGGCTAGCGCGAGTCTCCACGTAATAGGTGCTGGAGGCTAAAATTAGGCACTGAAGCACAGGCATATTTGCAAAGCAACCAATTCATACCATAGTCGTGGATAGGCCTTTTCAACCACCGCTGGAAAATGTTTTGCAATTGAAAGAGGTACTTGTCTGTTACTGGTCTGTCTTCCAAATGCTAAGGTAAAAGGAAATTTCTAGTGCTGGATAATGCCTCAGAGGTCATCTAGTCTCGTTACTCGCTTATCCTGGGGGAAGCTGAGGTTCTAAAAATAAAGTGGCCAGCTCTTCAGAGGCAGAGTTCTGGGCCTCTCACCCTCAGCTCACTCTGCTGTTCTGTTGTACTTCTCATGTTGTGTCCTCTGGGATCGATGCCAATGGGTTAAATAAGATGGCTTAAAAAACGGTCCTTTAATCTCAGAGGGTTGAGCAGTTTCATCGTGATAGCAGGTAATGATCACTGAGCCTTGGTGAAATCAATGCTGCTAATAAAAACGAAGTACTCCCAAAGACCCTGTTATTGTTTCTCACTTTCTTACAGATTCTAAGTAAGTCAGTTGTTGCTGAATGCTCCATAATTATGAAAAGAATCTTACTCTTTGCATATGGGAAGATATCCTGTCTTCATTATGACTTTTTCAAGGTTGAATAATCCTGGCTGCACCTGGTTTCAGCTAGTTACTTTGGGGTGGGGGATGTAATCTTTGTTTACCATGATCTTTTTGTGGCAAATGAGGCATAAACGGTGTCAAATGTGTTGCATGAAGTGTGATATTAGTTTGACTGTAAAATGAGCTATTTGAATCTTTGAATCCAATATTAGGGTCTTTATTTTTCTTTGCTTGGAATTTTGTTTTTTCATCTCTTACGGATGACTTTTAATTTTCTGCGCTACTGTGATTATTTTCTTTTTAATCATCCCCACAGTCCTCCCTTCCCTCCCCTCCCCTCCCCCCACCTGCCTCTTTCCCCCCAGATGAAAATCACGACTCTTGTAAGAATTTTAATCATCTGCAGAAATGAAAATTCTTAGATAGTGTTATTTCTACTAGAATGAGTGACAAAAAGAAGCACTGATGAGCTATCTTGTGAAACTAGAGTAATTGGCCTTGTGTCGCGTTTACATGTGCCAGAATTTTCTTAATGTCTCAGACAAGTGGCCATGTTGGTTACTGCTGTCTAATTATTCATGGAGCCCAGGATTTTGCACAATGATCATCTCTTAGTTTTACTAACAAATATCTGGAGTCCTATCTTGATGGCCAGTTTTCATGAACAATGACGATGTCTAGAAAGGCTTGGTTTTACTTTGTTGTATATATTACAGAAAGATCTCAAAAGGAGTGTGTCTGCTGAGTTGGTTATTTAGACCATTTGTTAAACCGAAGCAGAAAAGGGGAACATTATAAACACCACCTAGCTAGATGTCTTAAGTAGTCTGTGAGGTAGAAAGGGTGAAATAGGAGATAGTAGTTGAACCCTGTTATGAGACATTTATTATTATATGGAATAAGATATATGAGGTAAATTGTTTTTTCCCAAACACAATTTTACATATAGAAAAACACTGAGGTACCATACGTAGGTATCCTTATACATGAGTGCTAATTTTTATCAGTAAGAACAAGTGCTAAAAAGGAATTCAGTGTTCTCAAAGTTCTCACAAGAGGTTTAAGTATGATGTTTGTTGGAAAATAGTTTGCATTTTTGCTTTTCTTAATCTGGGTAATCTTGGTTTGAGGGAAAATGTGTTTTGTGTTTTTTACCTAACACTGACAGGATGTCTCCCTGATTCCCCAGGGGTTTCTACACTGATCTGGGGTGTCTCAGTTCCCCAGGTGTGTCTACTCAGGCCTGGGATGTCCCCCTAATAACTAGGGTTTGTGTCTGTTTACCCGGATGTCTCCCTAATTCTACGAAAAATGTTTATACCAGGAATCATCCTGTCCCCTGTCCTCCTAGTGGTCACAGGTTTTACCAGTGCAGCATTGTCATATGGCATAAGTACTGAGGAAAGGAACTGATCTTGGAGACTGGACATCAGCTATAAATTTGCTGTAAAAAAATGACTTATGAGGCATAAATGTGTGGACATGTTCCTTGAGTCTTTATAGTGCCCCTTCGATGTAACTGAAATGTGTCTTTTTTTTCATGGTTTTCTCTTATTTTAGGTGTGGTATTTCTGTTTGGCAAAGTTTGGATCAAATCCGCTGAGACCCACGTGAGCTGTTGCGTCATGGTGAAAAACATTGAACGGACGCTCTACTTCCTTCCCCGTGAAACGGTGAGTGTTGGTGATGAGCTGCTGATTCCGGGCGCGCTCTGTGCCCTGTCACCAGCCGTATTGTTCAGCAGGGCTGTGAATTATCCACACCCTTGGTGCTTCTTTCCTGCCGCCCGCCTAGTCGCCGCTGGCTGTCAGCAGCTCCGTTAGAGGGGGGAAAGTAGAGAAATGAAGTACAACTCTGGTTTTCAGCTTGCTGGAAAGAGTGTGAAGGGATGTCAGAGTGCCTGAGTTTTCGTATGTGATGCTCTTTCCCCCCACCTCCCACGTCCATAGTAGTGGCGGTTGGGAGCATGTGGCTCTAAAATGTGACATGCAGTTTGGCCCCGTTGTCATGCTCTTGCTGTTAGGCAGCAGTACCATTTCCTCCATAGCCATTTAACAGGGTCGCTTCGGTTGCTCCTTTTTTATTGGGACTTAACATCCACACTCCGCTCCCAAACCCAGCCCCCCAACCTGAGTTGAACTGTGAAGTTTCTTGGTCAGGATTTACAATACTCTTCTCGCATTTGGTAGGATCGATGGATTTTTTTTTTTTAAATTTATCTTTATTGTTGAAAATATTACAGATGGCCCCTTATTTTCCCCCAATTGAACCCCTCGATCTCTATCATCTTTATCTCTGGTTTGCTTTTATGATGCCATTGGCAGGAATTAGGCAGTGGGTTTAGTACATTTTTGGGCCTGTTTGTGTCTTTGAACTCACCTGTGAGACTGTTCTATTAAATGTTTAAATGGGTGAAAATGAAAATTGATTTGGACTTGGGTTTCTGGTGCTTGAAAAGATTTATGTATGGATACTCTTTTTTCCCCCCTCCCCTTCCCTCTCCCTGGGAGAGCAGAAAATTGATCTAAACACTGGGAAAGAAACAGGAACTCCAGTCACGATGAAGGATGTTTATAGTGAATTTGATGAGAAAATAGCAGCAAAATATAAAATTATGAAGTTCAAGTCCAAGGTTCGTATTCGGTGATAAATTTTTCCAGCTCTAATTGTTCATTTCCTGATTTAGCAAATAGTCGTTGCATATCTTGTTTGTGAAAACTGCTCTCTGTGTGGCTATAATTCATTGAATAGAAATGTCATAGATATCAATGTAAAACCAGTATGTTAGATTTGTAAACATTTTTATTTCTCTTTAAGCTGTCTATAAAATAATGTCCATTCATTTGAACAGAAAGATTACTCATAGCAAAGTAATTGCTTCCGGTACCTGAAGCGTATCCTGTGCTCTTATTCCCAACTAGAGAAGAAACTGCTCTCATCTTGTTTATATTAGTTCTTGTCAAGTTATCTTCGTCAGAAGGTTATGTGAGGTTTTATCTTTAAAAATTAGGGACTGTGATGCTATCCTGATAGGATAAAAATCCTCTCCTGTGGTACATATTGATCAACTGTGAGAGATTGACTTTGCGAGATATCAATGCCTTTGGGGTCATTGTGGAGGCTGTAACCCACTCAACATACTGGCTGTTCACAGTGACTGCAATCAAGGGAGGGTTGGATTGCTGAAGATAAGGCTAATGGTCTTAACTGTTTGAGCTTTGAATTACGGCTGTGGATCAGGTCTCTTGACACCCTAAAAGCAGTGTGGGGCAATGGTGGAGAATATAGGTGTGGGGCGACACGCCTTGTGCTTTTCAGTCCTAGCCCTACCGATTCCTAAATGTGTATGACCTTGGACGAGTGCTGAGTGACTTCTGGGCCTGTTTCTTCCCCTGAAAAGCGGGGCCCTATTTCAAGAGTTGCTGGAAGGGTTAAGTCAGTTATTTCATATTAGGTTATTAGAACAGTCCTTGGTACATAGCAGGCACTCAGTGAATATGAGCTATAATTACAATGCTAATTACGAATTTTTCTAGCAAGACGGGGTTGCTTAAATATGAAAGAGTAGCAAATGATTTAATGCATTAACCTTGTAAAATTTTAAAATCTTTTATTGCCCTTCTTGAATGCAAATATTTCAAGTTCTGTAGTGTCTAAGAGAAGTCTTTCTAGCATTTAGTTACTGGGTGTTTTAGTCTTAGTTGAAAGGGGAAACGGGTGCCACTTTGGCTTTATTTACCTCTGTG
Source organism: Miniopterus schreibersii (assembly GCF_964146895.1). Taxonomy (NCBI): domain Eukaryota; kingdom Metazoa; phylum Chordata; class Mammalia; order Chiroptera; family Miniopteridae; genus Miniopterus; species Miniopterus schreibersii. Next base: position 93,111,996 of record NC_138104.1, on the reverse strand, counting down.
TTGCAGAAGGCTGCTAGATTCCTAACGATTAAATGCAGGGGTATGTAATGCTTGTCAATTTATTTTGTGAAAAGTTTTTGTCTTAATGATTTTAAAATATCTCCTTACTCAGATAGTAGAAAAGAACTATGCTTTTGAGATACCTGATGTTCCAGAAAAATCTGAGTACTTGGAAGTTAGATACTCGGTAAGTCAAACAAAGAAAATTACTAGGTTTCGGTTGAGAATGACACTGTTCTATTTTTGAAATTTCAATTGGCTTTCAATTAGTATTGGCAGAGCTCCTCAAGCCCACAGTTCATTGAGGTGGACTCACAGTAATGAATAATTAAAATGGATAAAAATTGAAATACATAGAGTACAAATTGTACTGCTTTTCTCTGCATCTTTTAATGAATAAATAGAAACTGCGCAACCGTTCGTCAAGGGGAACAAATGCCCATGATGGAGTTCACCATCATTAGTCTGCTGAAGTGTCCCTTCTGGGCAGTGGAAAGGTGAGAGAGGGAGCGCCAGTAGTGTTCCTATAGTGCTGCTCCTGCTCCTGTGACAGGCAAGGTCATGGCTGTGGGATGTTAATTAACTGGACCTTAACCTCTTTTTACCTTCGTTCTAGTGTTTTGGTCCCACATGTTGGAAAAGGGAAACTTTTAAGAAATGTTTCTGACTGGTGATGAACTGTACCACGGGAGCATTTTGAATGAGTTCCTTCCTCTTGCTTTTATTCTAATGCAGTGGTACTTACTTGGCTGCTCTTGATCAGGAAGGCATGTACAGCTCTGGACAGAAAAACCTCTTTTGGGGAACTTCTTGGCCTATTTTTCTTCTAATGGGTGTCATCAAGATGCATTATTTTGTCATTGTGAATTGTTTTTGTTTCCTACTGTGAATTGTTTTGGATTTCATTTGTGGCAAATTACATTTCATATATATAAAAGGAGTTTCTTCTGGTACTTTGTAGAGAGGCTTTTGTTTATTTCAAATATAGACTTTGGAAAATGTGAAGTAATAGTTTTAAACAAAAAAAGATTGTGTTTTCTTTTTTTGCCTTTTTCAGTCTGAAATGCCACAGCTTCCTCAGGACTTGAAAGGAGAAACTTTTTCTCATGTATTTGGGACTAACACATCCAGCTTGGAACTGTTCTTGATGAACAGAAAGATCAAAGGACCTTGTTGGCTTGAAGTTAAAAACCCACGTAAGGAAAATTTTACTTTCCCAATGCTAAGTAAATTGCTGATAGATGCAGTTTTTAAAAGGGAAGTTAGGGAATTGGTCTGTTTATTCCAGTGTGTCCAATTCCTTTTTTATGTGTTTTTCCTCAAGGTTTTCCTTGAGTGAGTATAGGGGATATGTTTGGAATCACTGTCATGCCTGTCAGTGTAGTCAGAGGGAGACCTTAGTTAGCCCAGGTGGCATTTGGTCGCATCCCTCACTGTGCCGCTGCCAGTGTGGACTTCTGACCTGGCTGATGTGGCCCAGCTGTTCTTCCTAGTTAGCTCCTACCCTCTGAAGGAGAGGGAGTGTCACTTCCCAGTGTGGATAGTGCTTGTTTGGTCTCTTGTCTGATGTGTTTCGGTATTTGCATCTGTGATACTCTGTTTTGCCTTCACAGATCTCTTAAAAATGCTTTGTGATTCCTCCAAGGCAATGTTTTGTTTTTTAAAAAACCTATTTTGGGTCCTGGATTCTTCAGAAAATCCAACGGAAGCTGTAGACCTATTTCCCATCTGTGTATACACACAAGGATTTGCATATAATCCGATACTGTGGCTTATTGTTATTTAAATGTTATAAGACATTCTTATTAGAAGATGGGATTGAAGACCTCAGTTAATCACAGATGTCTTAATTGAATTTTTCCGTTTTCAGTAAGTGGCTGTTGCTCTGATGCGTGTGTTCTCTTTTAGAACTCTTGAGCCAGCCGGTCAGCTGGTGTAAAGTTGAGGCAGTGGCTTTGAAACCAGACCTGGTGAATGTGGTTAAGGACATTGGTCCCCCTCCACTCGTGGTGATGTCCTTCAGCATGAAGACAGTACAGAATGCAAAGACGCATCAAAATGAGGTAAGGAAATAGGACAGATTTCTGTGCCTTAGACGCGAGAACTTGCTTGAACTTACATAGCTTTTCTGCAAGGGAAAGTCATTCTTTTTGAAGGGGAAAGAGGGCTGATTCACTACCGAAGTCTTTTAAAAGACTTAAATTGCTGGACTTATTTTTTGGTTTTTAAATTTTTTATTTTGGAGAACTTGAAATGGACATAGAATAATTTAATGAACCAATCACTCATATTCAGCAGTTAGCAAGGTTTTGTCATCCTCATTTATTCCCCCCTCGTCTTTTCCCTCCTGAAGTAGTTTAAGGCTAATCCCTGACATTTGTGTCATTGCCTACTTTGGGATGAATCTCTCAAAGCATGTGTACTTTCTTATATGATACCATTAATCACCTAAAAACATTAACAGTGATTCCTTGATATCATCTAAAATACCCAGTCCATAGTCACATGACTCCTTTTCTCCAAAACGTCTTTTACCAGTTTGTTTATTTGAATCAGGATTCATACAAGATTCACAGATGGTGTTTCATTTTCATGTCTCTTGAATCTTTTCAATGGGAGTAGCTCCCTCCCACCCCCTAGAGTTTTTTTCAGTGGCTTTGACTTATTGAAGAATAACTGTTAGTTGTTTCATAGGACACCCTACTTTCTATATTTACTTGCTTCGTTGTGTCGTTGGACTTACTCCTCTGTACCAGGGGTTGGTGAACTATGACCTGTGGGCCAAATCCACAGCCTCCCACTTATTTCTGTAAATAAAGTTTCATGGAGGATAGCATTTTTATTTATTTACATATTATCTGCAGCTGTTCTTGTACTATAGAGGCAGAGTTAGTAGCCATGCCAGAGACCATATGCCCTGCAAGGCCTAAAATACCACCTGGCTTTTTACAGAAAAAAAGTGCAACCCCTGCTGGTTAGCAATAAAGTATTGATTAGATTCAGGTTAGACTTTTTTGGCCAAAAGTACTTTACATGGGGTGCATTGTACTCCATATTGTATTGTATCAGCAGTCATACAATGTCTGACTTAACCAGTTTTAGTGGGGCTGATTGATTAGTGGGTTCAGGTTTTCATGTAATGTAGGGTATTTCAACCTTGGCACTACCGATTTTTTGAGCTGTGTAATTCTCTGCTGTGGGGGTTGTCCTCTGCATTGTGGAATGTTCAGTAGTATCTCTGGCCATTACCTGCTAGATGCTGGTAGCACTCCTAGGGTGACAACCAAAAATGCCTCTGGACATCTCCAAATGTCCCCTGGGGGTGGGAGGCAAAATTGTTTCCAGTTGAGAACCATTGAGCTAATGGCTTCATTTGTTAGTGATTTTTGCTTGAATTAGTTGTTTCATTAGGAGCTGTAAAATGATGGTTTTCTAATTTTGTCATCTTTTCAATGTGTACTAAACATATTTAATATTAGAATGTTTATAAGTTAAATTTTTACAAAATTAACATTTCCTCATTAACTAGTACTATTTGGTTACACCGTAGTAGTTTATACAGGAAAGATGAGATAAATGTGTACTTCTTTCTGTTTCACTGCCAATTTTTTGAATAGGAGGTTGGGGGTCTACATTACATGCATGTTGACCAACCATTTATTTATTTTTGCTCTTACTTATTTTTGCTTCCTCTTTTGCGGATTATCAGTATGAACTCATGGGTGTTATATATATTCATTATGTTCAATCAATTGCATTCATTATTATTTTTATTTTTGATGCTTAAATTTGTCTCTCTTTGGTCATTGGGACCTTCTTTATGTTTGCTTCTAAGTCCTTTTGAGATTGACGGGGATCTTTTTTAACAGCAGATTTTTGGCAGTATTTTTACTCTGATTTTTTTTTTTTTTTTTTAGTATTATGTGATTTGATCATTTAATAGTTAGTACAGTAGATCGCCACAGTTAATAGTTAAGTGTTTGAGAAATGTTTAATTAGCTTTAAAAAAAAGTTCCATCCCTAGCGCCAAGAGGGAGGTTTCAGTTTCATTTCCTAATAGAAGAAACTGGGCTCTGTGGAGAAATGGCTGATTCAGGGCAGGAAATGTCCAAGATAAGCCTTGAATATCTTGTTATTCTAGAAAGTAAGGCTGATATTAAAATCTAAGATATGTCAGAAGGACTCAAGAGTCAACTTGAAGAGTTTCCTATGGGCCCAAGATGGGACAGTTTGAGCATGGATAAGAATGGCTGTAGCAGGTTGAAACATGAGTCCGTAATGATACTGTAAACACTGATGCGACCACATTGGTCAGTCACCTGTGAAGGAAGCTAGGGAATCAACTCATTATTGTAAAAACGGATAAATTGAATCAAGCATTTATCTTGAGTTTTTTGAACACATATTGTACCTTAGCTAACCACAAAATTGATGAGGGGGAGTTTCTCTTCGTAGGTTTCCAGCTAATGAAGGAAAAGTTAACTCTCACCACTTTGCAATCCCTAATGAAATAGAAGATCTAGGCAGTGATCACCAGTGGCTGCTAATATCACTAAAACAGAGATAACCATGCATGATATGCCTGTGCCTTCTGCTAGAAGTAATCAGTAGCACTTCTAAACTATTTTTGCCAAAAAATTGTACCTGATTTCGATCGAACCTTTAGATTTAAATGTGAATTTATAGGCAGTACAGAAACAGATGAACATGTTAAATGACATTGTGACACAAGCACTCTACAGGACAAACGGCCCAGGTTCTTCAACAAATAAGTTGCAGGGAAATAATAGGTGTGTGTGTGGGGGGGGGGGGGGAGGCGTGTTTTCTACCTGTAGTTTTATGTATCAGCCATTTGCAAAGTATGGATCTCATTTGGTAAATAAAATTGAGATAGTTGGGAAAACAGGAAAATTTGAATCCCGCCTGGATATTTAATGATTTTAATGAATTACTATTAACTGTATTTGCTGAGATAATTGTATTACATTTTTAAAATGTCTTATTTTTTAAAGTGGTGATCAGCAGGGTGATATTTTTGCCCTCAGAGAGACATTTGGCATTATCTGGGGGCATTTTTGGTTGTCACAATTCAGGGATGGGAGGTGGGGGCGGTGCTATTGGCTGTTAGTGATGCTGCTTTAAACATCCCGCAGTGCACAGCGTGGTCCCCACAACAAAGAATTATTCAGTCTAAGGTGTCCATAGTGTCAAGGTTGAGAAGCTGTTTTAAAGATACATGCTAAAATATTTCTGGATAAAATAATAGGCCTGGGCTTTGCTTCAAAATAATCTAGAGGCATGCAGGAAGTGGGTAGGGTACAGATGAGCTGGTAACTGAAGGTGGATGATGGATGATGAATCTATTTTTTATTTGTTTAAGTGCTTTCCTAATAAAAAATTTGAAAATATTCATATGTACTAAAATCTGTATCTTTTATTATTCTTGGTGGTTTTGTTGGGAATGCACAATAGATAGTAGGTGTTTGGTAAGTGATTTTTTTTTTTTTCCTCCTTTGTTTGCAGATTATTGCTCTGGCAGCTTTGGTCCATCACAGCTTTGCATTAGATAAAGCACCGCCACAGCCTCCCTTTCAGTCACACTTCTGTGGTATGTATTTTTTAAAAATATATTTTATTGATTTCAGAGAGGGCAAGGGAGAGAGAGAGAGTTGAAACATCAGTGGTGAGAGTCATTGACTGTCTGCCTCCTGCACGCCCCCTGCTGGGGATCGAGCCCGCAACCCGGGCATGTGCCCTGACCGGGAATCGAACCGCGATCTCCTGGACCCTAGGTCGATGCTCAACCACTGAGCCGACTGGGCTGTGGTATGTATTTTTTAAGCTGGTTTACTAATGGCTTGATCGTAGTTTTTCTTATTTTTTTCTAACCGTTAGATCAGTAACTTGTTTTTTAAAATGTTTTCAAAAGTAGTGTTTTACTGGATTGGTTGCCTATTATTCAGCTGTTTTATTTTGTTCTAAAAGAAGTCAGGAGGCAGTTTGATATCTTTTTTCTGTTCCAGTGGTTACTCTGTTGGGATGGAGTAGTTTTTTCCTGAGTCAGACTTCTGCTTTAAGTATTTTCTTTTCATGATGTCATTGTACAAGCTTATCGTAAAAGCCTGGCCAAAGTTTTCTGTGATGAGAGAAGATGCCAAGGCATAAATGGATGTTTAACCTATTTGGGAGGGGTTATAGTAATACCAGATTGGTGTTGGGTTGTGCTATGCGTAAAATGCAATGGGTGAGACAGTCCCACAGATTTTGCATGCCCAGTTAGTCTCCAAGAAGCATTCTGGCATATTCCATGATAACAGCTTAGCTAGTTAAGTAACCACTTAACTCTGAGTGGGATGGAATACATGGAACAAAATGATGAGTGTAATCTGGAAAATATGCGGAAGAGAGCGATTGTTAGCTCATTTCAATGTACATTTATTTACCTCCTCTGTCTGTCACTGTGTGAACAGCTATGGTGAATGGTAACATTATATTAGTTTCAGGTATGCAGCATAATGATTTGATATTTGTGTATGTTGTTAAATGATCACCACAATAAGTCTAGTTAACATCTGTCACTGTATACTTAAAAATATTTTTTCTTGTGATGATAACTTTTAAGATCTAATCCTTTAGCAACTTTTGAATATGCAGTATATAGTAGCATTGTCAACTGTGGTCACCATGCTGTACATTACATCCCCATGACTTACTTATTTTATAACTGGAAGTTTGTACATTTTCACCCCCTTTTGTCATTTCACCCACCACCTACCCACACCTCTGCCAATGATCAGTCTGTTCCCTGTATCTGTGAGCTCAGTTTGTTTTGTTTTTTGATTCCACATATAAGTGAAATCATATAGTATTTGTCTTTCTCTGACTTATTTTACTTACTATAATGCCCTCAAGGTCCATCCATGTTGTCACAAGTATCAAGATTTCCTTCTTTTTATGGCTGAATAATATTCCAGTGTGTGTGTATATATACACACTACATTTTCTTGATCCATGGACACTTAAGTTGCTTCCATGTCTTGGCTGCAATGAGCATAGGGGTGCATATGTCCTTTTGAGTTAGTGTTTTCATTTTCTTCAGATAAAAACCCATAAGTAGAATTGCTGGATGATATAGTAGATCTATTTTTAATTTTTTGAGGAATCTCCATACTCTTGTCCATAGTGGCTGCACAAATTTGCATTCCCACCAGCAGTGCGTGAGGATTCCTTTTTCCCACACCCTTGCCAACACTTACTACTTATCTTTTTGATAATAGCCATTCTGACAGGTGTGAAGTGATATCTCATTGTGGTTTTAGATTTACATTTCCCTGATGATTAGTTATGTTGAGCACCTTTGCATGTACACGTTGGCCATCTGTATGTCTTCTTTGGAAAAATATCCAGATCCTCTGCGCAGTTTTTAATTGGATTGTTTGGTGTGTTTTTATGTTGAGTTGTAATAGTTCTTTGTATATTTTGGGTATTAACTCCTTATCAAGTATGTGAGTTATAAATATTTTCTCCCATTTGATAGATTGCCTATTCATTTGTTGATGCTTTCCTTTGCTGCGTAGAAGCTTTTTAGTTTGATGTAGTCCTGCTTGTTTATTTTTGCTTCTAATACTTTTGCTTTTGGTATTAAATCCAAAAAATTATCACCTAGAATTATATCAAGGAGCTTGCCACCTATGTTTTCTTTTAGGAGGTTTATGGTTTCAGGTCTTATGTTCAAGTCTTAAATCCATTTTGAGTTAGTTTTTGTATATGATGTATGATAGTAGTCCAGTTTCATTCTTATGCATGTGGCTCTCCAGTGTTCCCAACACCATTTCTTCTTGGCTCCTTTGTCATAAATTAATTGACTATATATGCATATATAAGTATACATACACATATACACACACACACACACACACACACACACACGTTTATTTCTGGGCTTTCTATTCTGTTCCATTGATCTGTGTGTTTGTTTTTATGCCAATACTATATTGTTTTGATAACTATAGCTTTGCAGTATAGTTGCAAACAGGGAGGAGGATGCCTCCTGTTTCCTTCTTTTGAAGATTGCTTTGGCAATTGGGGGTCTTTTTTTAGTTCCACGCAAATTTTAGGATTGTTTTGTCCTTTTGCAGTCCAACAACATGACCAATGGAAATACTTTATTCTCTTTACTCTTTGGAGATTGGGGGGAATTTATATTTAAATGTTTCCATTTGGAAACATTCAGTGTATGTACACTTGAAATTGGCTAAGATGTATGTTAGAATCTTTATTTTTTTTCATTCTTCCAGTTGTTTCTAAACCAAAGGACTGCATTTTTCCATATGCTTTTAGTGAAGATGTAAAGAAAAAGGTAAATAACTCATTATTTATTTCTTTTAAATGTGAAGTATCTCTTTGTTTAGATTGAGAAAAGGAGGGTGGTGTGCATTAGTAGAAACAGGCTATTTTATGTTAATTGATTAGATCTGTTCTTGCTACATCAGACTGTGACATTAACCCATTAAAATATATTAGTAAAACTAACAACATTGTTTAGCAGTGTTTAAATGTTTCACCACCTGAAGATAGTGGGATTCTACAGTGTACGAGTAGATGGATAGGCTCAAACTCTCCTTAGGTAGCTTAATAGGAAGCTTTTCCAAAATGCATGATCATGTGATTACTGTTTGGGAAAGCGTAGGCGAGAGTGCTACACCTCCCCTTCCCCTGCCCAGCTTAAAGGAAGCCAAGTGAAGTTGGGAACACTGTGGATATTAAAGGGGACATGGGTGGATTGGAAAGGTTGATGTGGGCTTGTTCCAATAGATCAGTGATTTCTAAACTCCCAGTATATGCTCCATGGGTCCTTAATAAAATGGGTGGGAGTGGGTTGGGAATTGGATAATGTAGTGAGTTTTTCACAAAAGTAAATGTATTCAATGTAAAGGATTTCTTTTTGAAGGGAGTATGTTATTTCTGTTATGAAATAACGGTCTTGGTAAATTTGAAGGTTTGGGGGGTTTTTTTTAATGTTCTTACTTGACAAAATTAAAAGTTAGCAACCTTGTTAGGTTCTCTTTATTTTAAATTGGTTTGAGAAGTCCAGTAGCCTGGTGGTACTGTTAGACCAGGCTATTTGTTAAGTGCCCTGAATTACCTGTACAGGTAGGATGACCAGGAAATTCATTCCATAGAGTCAAACTGATATTTTTTAGTTATAGAAAACATATAGCCATCAGCTTCCATTTTAGGAGAATCTTAATAAATGGATCTTTTGAATACCTGATTTATACTTAGTAATCCAAGTGGAAGCCTTTTGTGTGAGATAGGTTTTATTTATATTTAATACACTTGCAATTCTTAAATGAATGTTTGCTTTTAGTCTACTTTCTTATTTATACGTTCCTACTCCACTATTTGATATTAGTTTATACAATCCTTGGAACTTCTTTATGTGGTAAATACATAAACAGTGGAGTCTAAGGAAGTGGGTAATGTTTTTGATAGGTACTCTGATTCATGTGCTATAAAATGTGCCCAGATGCACAAGCGTGTCCCTGTGGAGGGACATTTTTGCACTTGACAGTGCTCACCACTTAAAACTTTTCTTCATTCCCACTCTTATTACCAGTATGAGATCCTCCGAGACTTTATGCAATGGAGGCAAAACCTAGAATCAGGAATTTTATTGCTGCATTTAGTTTTGAACTGGGTGGTTTCTTTTAGCCCTAAGAAATCTTACCCTGCCTGAACAAGGAAACAAGGTCTAGTTAGTACTTGAAAGTAAAAAGTAAGTGACTGGTTTGTTTTTATCTAACAGAAAGTGAAGGTTGAGATTGCTGCAACAGAGAGAACACTGCTAGGTTTTTTCCTTGCAAAAGTTCACAAAATTGATCCTGATATCATTGTGGTAAGTAGACGTTTGATCATGTCATGGAGAAGCTCTTCATTCCGTAGTTATTTCAGTGTGACTTGATTGGCACTTTTTGAGCAGCAAAGAATCTTTTCAGAGTGAAAGAACCCTATAGGCTGGTGGGAATTGCTGTACTTGCTGCTAATGGAAAGGGAGAGAAATCCCAGCCCACTGCAAGATAGTATTTTTCCTCTAATAGAAAGGCAACTTATGAATTATTATCAAAGTTTATGCTACTCCAGTTATTTACACTTAGATCCCACCAGCCTTTAAGTTAATAAACTTGGGTCAACTGTTGGTATCTCCAAATTTTTGGCTCAGTGGCCCAGCTGTATAGCAATCACAGGAATTAATTCACTTGGTTTGGTGCCAGTCCCCAAAGTGTAAGTATTTTAAGTTTATGAGCTCAGTGGATCTCTTTGATATATTTCTTTGAGAGCTCAGGAATCTATTTTTCTCTTGATGACTGGATATGCTCACAAGAGGTAATAATTAATTGCCCCAGTTCTTTTTTTTTAACTTACAATTTTTTGGTTAATCCTCACCTGAGGATATTTCTCCATTAATTTTTAGAGAGCGAGACAGAGAGAGAGAGAAACATCGATGTGAGAGAGACACATCGATCGATTAGCTGCCTCCTACAGGTGCCCTGACCGGGGTCAGGGATTCAACCTGCAACCCAGGCACGTGCCCTTAACTAGGAATCGAACCCAGCATCCTTGGTGAGCTGACCCATGCTCTCTCCATTGGGCCACACCAGTCAGGTCTAGTTTTTTAAAAAGCACAGGCAGTGAACCACATTATTTACATGATGGAAATGACCATTGTAGACATGGAAAATTTGGTTACATTTTTGAGATACTTTTTACTTGGTATAGTTCTGTGCCCTTGTTTTTTACAAGTTTCTTATTTGAACTATTGAGTGGTGTTATTGAGTTACTGTGTTACCCATTGATTAAGCGTCTAAATCAGTAGTGTTTGAACTTAGTTCTTTAGGAAAAAACTAAATGCAGTTCCCAAGTTTTCTAGAAGTGTGCATAAATGTCACACAACACAAATGGCTCTTGGTTTTTAGGGAAGTAAAATGGAATTGTTTGAATACAGCTTTTACTGATCACGTAAAAAGTGTGGACATTAAAATTTGCACTTGCCTCCAAGACTGTGAGGCATGCGCTGCAAATTAAAAGACATTATATGAAGCTTGCATCAATTAGGATGAGATAAAGTTTATTTCAGCAGTCTGCTGAGCAGCCTTATGAATGTCAAGGCTAATGAATGCTGCTGATGAATAAATTCCTGAAGAAGAAAGGATCCCAATCGGAGGTAAGCTCGTGATGCCTTCAATTAGAGGCCAGAAAAAGAAAGGGCAAAGAACCTCCATGCATATGAAGATAAATCCTGTCATTTGCATCTGCTGTGTTATTGGCTGTCTTCTTTTTCTGACTAGGGTCATAATATTTATGGCTTTGAACTGGAAGTGTTACTGCAGAGAATTAATGCATGCAAAGTTCCTCACTGGTCCAAGATAGGTCGACTGAAGCGATCCAACATGCCAAAGCTCGGGGTAATAATAATCTTCAAAATCTTGCTTTTTCATTTGACTTTTTATTTGCTCTGACTAGGAATTGGTTGTCTTGTGACTTTGCCACTACACGTCTTTTCCTTTGAATCCAACCTTTTATTAGTAAAAGCCACTGGTAGTTTTTAAAATTAGCTGTTAGAGTGTAGAGACAGCACATATATGTTATCTCCACGTCAGCTGTAGCGAAGCACTAGCCCTGAGAGCAGAGTTGCAGGGCTCAGGATTCATCGAGTGTGATCACTGAGGAAGACGATGGGCAGGAAGAGTGGGGGGAGCTGACGGTGAATGCATGAGAAGGCAGCGGGCTAAGTGCCTTCTGTGTGTTCCCGCTCACAGGGAAGAACTGAGATTCTTGAACCCAGGCCCATCACTCTCTCTTAGAGCCCAGGCACTGTCATTCTACCTGCTTGCTTCACTTAGGGAGATTTTGGTGGTTTTGTATGAAGCACTTTTGTTTCCTAAAACCGATGCTGCTCAATGCTTGAAATCTTATTTAAAGTCTATAAATAAAATGGGCGTCTCATTAGAGGACTTAGAAATTTGTGCCTTTTATAATGCTCTTCAGAGGATTGGAATTGGGGCCAGTGCTCTTGCTTCTTTCCTTGTTCATATCTGAGGTGATAGTGGTTACTGACAATTCATCAGAGCACTTGCCAAACTAACTCCTTACCCTTTTCAAGGTTTTCTTTCTTTCTTTTTTAAATATATCTTTATTGATTTTAGAGAGAGAGAAGGGGGAGGGAGAGAGAGAGAGAAACATCAATGATAAGAGTGTCATTGATCGGCTGCAGCCCACAACCTGGGCATGTGCCCTGACCGGGAATCGAACCCCGATCGCCTGGATCCTAGGTCGACGCTCAGCCGCTGAGCCACGCCCGGCCGGGCAAGGTTTTCTTTATATAGCATCTTCTCGGTGAGGTTTGCCCTGGCTACCCCATTTAAGATGCAGCTTCCCCAAATTCCTTGTTCCCCTCAACCTGCTCTACTTTCTCTCTGATATACTTGTTACCCCTAAAACTATATAATTTCTTGTTTATGATATCTATTTTTTATTGTATATTTCAAATGAGATCAGGAATCTTTTCTGTTTTGCTCACTGCTATATCTGAGCACCTAGAAAAGTCGTTCAAAAATATTTAATTGATGGCTGGATGAATGGAAGAATGAGAGTTTCATCATTGTAATTTTGAGGCTACCCTCAAAGCAAGTTAGCACAGAATGTTCTTTGTGTCTGCTTTTCCATGGGATCTGCTTTTTATCTTCCCCTTGTAGGGCAGGAGTGGATTTGGTGAAAGAAATGCTACCTGTGGCCGAATGATCTGTGATGTGGAGATTTCGGCAAAGGAGTTAATTCGTTGTAAAAGCTACCATTTGTCTGAACTTGTTCAACAGATTCTGAAAACTGAAAGGGTTGTAATCCCGGCGGAAAATATACGAAATATGTACAGGTATGATACTGGATGCTTCAGAATTTGTCTTGAAATTAGCAAAAGCAAGACACCGGTACCATTCTTAGGAGCCTGTGGTGCTTTGGAGGGGAAATTGTCTGCATTACTTACACCAAATTTTTTGTAATATTTTGTGAAGTTCTGATTATAGTCATTGTTTCCTTTAATTATTTGATTCTGTTTCATTCTTACTTTTCTGTACAGTGAACCTTCTCATCTGTTGTACCTGTTGGAACACACCTGGAAAGATGCCAGGTTCATTTTGCAGATCATGTGTGAGCTAAATGTTCTTCCATTAGCATTGCAGATCACTAACATCGCTGGGAACATTATGGTAAATTTAACTTAGAGAAGGGGAAAAAGCATTTCCTGTTGAATTCCATGTTTGCTTGGGGTAGTTGTTATATGATAATGAGTCTAAATGCATACTTATAAAATGAGTAACTTGTATTCTGAAAGCTGGGCTGCTTTTGTAAAATGAAGAACTGCTTGGGAGAAGGGAAAGAAAACCAGGTGCAGCATGTTGAAATTTGGGCGAACATAAGGATCATCTCTAACATCTGGCTGTGTCTCATTTGTGGAATGGCCCATTTGGGAGTAAAGAAATAGCCCAAGTTGTCAGTATTTTAAGCTCTCTTTGTCTCCTTTTAACTATAATGCTTAAAGGAAATGCTAGAAATAATTTAGTACCTTTAAAAAACAGCCCTTGTTATGAGGAATGATTTTGAAGGAGGTGCTGTGATTAAATTTACCAAGTCAAAGTTGCTCTTGTATGTTGTGATTTTGAGCTCAAATTTAAAAAAGAAATTCTGTTTAATAGTCTAGGACGCTGATGGGTGGACGAGCTGAGCGTAATGAGTTCTTGTTGCTTCATGCATTTTATGAAAACAACTATATTGTGCCTGACAAGCAGATTTTCAGGAGGCCTCAGCAAAAACTGGTGGGTCTAAACTTGTATAGCGTTTTGCCTTTTCTTATCCCCCCTTTTATTACCTATATAGCTTTCTTTGCTGTGGTAACATCTGTTTCCAAAAGAATTAATCCCCTGTATGCTGTAGAAACAGTCAAGCTTGTTCTGTTGTGTTTGTGTGGTCATTTCCTTCTCCACTTTTCTCTGTACAGATAAAAATAATGAAATAGGAAATTCTGGGAGGGACGCATATGTCGCCTCTCTGATGGGTGACCATACATGGAAAGTGTTTTTCCACCTTAACCCTACCCAAAACTACATGCCAGATAAATCTTTTATTTTCTTAAACCCATGAGCCTTTATTTTTGTGTTGCATTGTTGCATATTTAACATACTAGTAATGTTAAGGTCACCACATTTGGGATTCTGAAGTGGCCTCCATCACATTGGAACTAAAACTTAGCTACTATTATATTGGAACTGATAGTAATTGATTCAGAATGGGAATTTGATGTTAAAATGATTCCGGTTCTTGTATTTGCTTGTTTTATGTACATTATCAAAATCGGTATAGGGAATATTAACTTAGAGATTCGACTTCTGCTGAGGCATTGAATGTTGACCATTAACAAACTACTTAGGAATATATTTTCAGGATATGGACATACTTATTTTAAGGTGTCCATATTAATAATGAGAATCATGGTAATATCTATATGAAGTAATTTTCTATTTTTATATCATGAATGTTAGAGTAATGAATATAAGGGGACTCTTCTACAATCCCAATTTTTACATAATATGAAGAATTTTATTTCTAGTATCTAATGATTTAAAAAAGTTACATTCTGTGAATTCAGAACTATTTTAAAGTAAAATTTACATATTTGTTATCTCAGAGATATAGTATTTGTTTCGGTGACTACCATGCGTGGCATTCATTTGGATTCATGAACATATTACAATAACTAAAAGTAAAGAATGTTTGTTAAACCTGTATACTGCACTTGGAAAGGGGGGTCATAAAACTTCTTAATTAGGAAATTAGTTGCTGGCTGGTGAAGTTATCTTTCCATTTGATATTAGGGAGATGAAGATGAAGATATTGATGGAGATGCCAATAAATACAAGAAAGGACGTAAGAAAGCAGCTTATGCTGGAGGCTTGGTATTGGACCCTAAAGTTGGTAAGGCTGGGCAATGGACTGGCTTGCCCTGGAGTTAAGGAATTCCTTAATGCAGAGCTAGGCTTGAGAAACTAGAAGACCTGAAGTATATTTTGTAGGTTTGCAACTAGGTCTCATAATAATGCTATTTTATATTGGACAGCAAAATTAAAGAAAGTTTAGACAGTAACCACCAAATTGAACTTTAATAGGAGAATAATCTTTCCCTGTTATGAATAGTAAAGAGATGTTTTATGCTACACAGAGTAGAAATAATCTTTTTTTTAGTATCTTAATCATTTTTAAGTATACAGATGAGTGGTGTTAAGTATATTCACATTGTTGTGCAGGAATTAATGTGAATTTTATCAAACAACTTGAACTCTGAGTAGGAAACATTTTATTTTTTTATTTTTTTAAATATATCTTTATTGATTTCAGAGAGAAGAAGGGAGAGGGAGAGAGAGAAACATCCATGACGAGAGAGTCACTGATGGGCTGCCTCCTGCACGCCCCCTGCTGGGGATCGAGCCCGCAACCCGGGCCTGTTCCCTGACCTGGAATCGAACCCCGATCGCCTGGATCCTAGGTCGATGCTCAGCTGCTGAGCCACGCCGGCTGGGCTGAGTAGGAGACATTTTAAATTACTAGTTGTAGCAAAACAGTTCAGTGTTCCAATTGTCCTTTGGTGTTAGGTAGATCTGGGCTTGAATTCTGCCTGTGTGATCTCGGGCCTCCTGTTTAACCTCTGTAAGCCCCAGTTTCCTCTTCCATTAAATGGAGATAAGAATAATCTCTGATTAAGGAATAAAAGTGATTGTTTAGTATAGTACCCGTCACAGAGTAAGCTTTTAATATGTTTGCTGTTATTATTGTCTTGTTAGTGGACATTTACTTTTATTCAGTTTTCTTCTTAAGGTGAAGAAAACTCTTTGTAAATGTCCTAAAGAAACATAGTAGCTTTCTGTTCACCCTTTGCAAGTAAAAAGGGTGGATCGTTCCACTACTGACATATATACATATCTTGTCTGATTTTAGCACAGTTTGTGTACAGGTAAGTGGGCTGCTCGTTTTATTCTTTGAAGGTGTGATTGTAAAAAATATATATAACCACTCATTGGTAGAGATCACGAAATATTTTGAAGGTGGGGGTGGGACTGAATGCTTGCTTGAAGGAGAATTTAACAACATTTTTTTGAAATAAATATGACACCTGTCTATAGTAACTGATATGGGAAGGTGTTTGCCTGTTATAATGGTGTACTTTGGGAACTTCTGGGGAAAGGGCCAGTTGTAGCTGGTTTCAAGGTAAGAGAGGATCTCTTTTGTGACCTGAGCTTTCACTCTTGTCCAGGTCATTTTTACAGAGTGGTAGTTGACTCCCTTTTTGTTTTTGTCTGCCTCACAGCTCTGGATAGTATATTGTTTCTAATATGCTTCAGAGTATAGTGCTTCTAATGTGATGTTTTGACATCTTTTTTAAAAGACTTTGTAATGTGGCTTTTTTATTGCAGGTTTTTATGATAAGTTCATTTTGCTTCTGGACTTCAACAGTTTATATCCTTCCATCATTCAGGAATTCAACATTTGTTTTACAACAGTGCAAAGAGTTGCTTCAGGGGCACAAAAAGTTACAGAGGTTTGTGTTCAACTGGAGGCTTTTGAAATTGAGATTAAAAGTAGTACTTAAAGAAGAGAACCAAAGGGGTTGGCATTTAGTTTTCCCTCTTAAAAGGTACATTATGTCCTTTCTTGGTCAGAGAAGAAGACAGACTAGTTTTGTGTCTTTTTTATTTAACAGTTTTATTGAGGTATAATTCACATACCATACAATTCAGACATTGAAAGTATACAATTTAATGGCTGTTAGTATTTTCACAGTTTGTAACCTTTACCACAGTTCATATTAGGACATTTTCATTAGCCTCTAAAGAAACCCCCGTACCTTTTACTTGTAACTTCCCTCTATTCCTCCACCCCTCCCAGAGCTAGGCATCCGCTACTCTTTCTGCCTCTATAGATTTGTATGTGTTGGACATTTCATACAAGTGGAATCATATGTGACCTTTTGTGTCTAGCTTATTTCATTTAGCATACTGTTTTCAAGAGTCATTCATATTGTAGCATGTATTAGTACTTCATTCCTTTTTATTGCTGAATACTTCATTGTATGGAGTATACAGTATATCACATTTTGTTTATTTTAGAATCATCTTGTCAACTTATACAAAAATGGCTGCTGGGATTTTGATAGGAATTATATTGGATCTATAGATTAGTTTGGGGGGTATTGTCATCTTAAGAATGTTAAGTCTTCCAATCCATGAAAATTGGGTCTTTTTATTTATTTAGGTATTTAATTTCTTTCAGTGATGTTTTCTAGTTTTCAGTGTACAAGTCTTACACTTAAATTTAAATTCCTAAATATTTCACCCTTTTTGATGCTATTATAAATGAAATTATTTTCTTAATTTCAAGATTTGTTCATTGCTAATGTATAGAAAAATAACTGATTTTTGTATATTGATCTTATATCCTGAAACCTTGCTGCACTCATTTATTAGTTTTAATAGTTTTGTGGATTCCTTAGGATTTTCTGTATACAGGATCATGTCATCTGTGAATAAAGATTGTTTTAATTCTTTTTTTTTTTCTATGTGGGTGCCTTATATTTCTTTTCCTTGCCTAATTCCCCTAACTAGAACCTACAATGTTAAATAGAAGTGCAAGAGCAGACACTCATGTCTTATTCCTGATCTTTGGTGACAGCACATAGTCTTTTATCATTAAGTATAATGTTAGCTATGGGTTTTCCATAGATGTCCTTTATCAGGTTGAGGAAGCTCCCTTCTGTTTCTAGTTTATTCTAGTTTATTGAGTGTTTTTATCACTAAAGAGTATCACACCAACCTGCGTTTGTGGGATAAGTCCCATTTGGTCTTGGTGTATAATCTTTTATATATTACTGGATTCGATTTACTAGTGTTTTGTTGAGGAATATTTTGTTAGGATAATATTGGCCTGATAGAATGAGTTGGGAAGTGTTCCTTTTCTGTTTGTTGGGCTTGTTTGTGAGGGATTTGTGTTAATTGTTTAAATATTTGGTATAATTCACTAGTGAAAATTATCTGGTCTTAACACTTTTCTTTTTTGATTACTAATTCAATCTCTTATTATAGGTCTTTTCAGACTTTCTATTTTTCCTTGAGTCAGTTTTGGCTGTTGGTGTCTTTCTAGGAATTTGTCCATTTCATGTAGGTTATCTAATTTGTTGGCATAAAATTTTTTATAGCATTCCTTTATAGTCATTGTTATTTCTTTAAGGTCAGTAGTGATGTCCCGTCTTTTATTCATGATTTTAGTAATTTGAGTGTTCTTTTTTTCTTTGTCAGTATAGCCAAAGTTTGTTAATTGTATTGGTCTTTTCAAAGAAGCACCTTTGGTTTCCTTGATTTTTCTATTGTTTTTTTGTTCTCTATTTCATTTATTTCTTGTGTAATCTTTATTTTTTCTCTCTGCTGTCTTTGGTTTAGTTTGCTCTTCTTTTTCTAGTTTCCTAAGGTGGATGTTTAGGTTATTGATTCCAAATCTTCTCTTGTAATATAAATGTTTACAATTATAAATTTTCCTGCAAGCACTGCTTTCGCTTCATCCATGAGTTTTGGTATGTCACACATGCCTTTTCAAAGTCCCATCTCCCGTATGTCAGCCATTGGTCTGGCTTCTATCACCATAGCTTAACTTTGCCTGTTCTAGAACTTCCTGTAAATGGAGTGATACAGTATGTACACTTTTGTGTCTGGCTCTTTTGTTTGGCGCCCTTGAGGTTCATCCACGCTGCTGCATTACCAGCGGTTCTTTTCTTTCTGTTGCTGAGGAATAGTCCACACTTTACCCTCCTGAGACGAGCACGTGGATATCTTCGGTTTGGGGCTATTATTAAGAAGGCTGCTGCGAATGTTCTTGTACAGGTCTCTTTGTAGATGTGGGCTTTCATTTTTTGAGGGGTCAACACCTAGGGAGTAAATTTGCTGGCTTGTATGGAAAGTGTGTGATTAATTTGGTAAGAACCTGTCAAATTGTTTTCCTAAGTTGGTCATCTTACCCTCCTACTGGCCATGTGTGCGAGTTGTTCCCCGTCTTCTTCAGTTCAGCACTTGGCGTTTTCAGTATTTTAAATTTTGTTTAGGAAGACATTGCTTAATGATCCTACTCACTAAATAGCCTTTTTAAAAGAACCCTTTTGAATTCTCTCACATGGTTTTTAAGCTAACCAGTGATCCTTCCGTCAGCAGTCTTATATAGGGCTTAATAATTTATGAATAAACCGTATACAGTTTCAGTAAGGAAATTGGTTAGATTTGATTCTCTAACAGTAAAAGATATAAATTTACATACTATCTTTGTATATTGTTTTCCTCTGCTTCTTTGGACGTGCGGCAGAAGATGTCTGTTTGCTCTCTAGCTCCTGAATTTACGCGCCTTTTTAGTTCCACCCACATGCTTGTGCGCTGCTTTTCTGTCCCGGTTCCACTGTCCCAGAGGAGAGAGCCCTACGGCCCTGCCTAGCCCGCCTGGTCCCACCCGCTGTTACCGCAGGAGTGGCTTCCCGGAGTACATGGCTGCGAAGAATGGGCCTTTCTGTGGGACTAGAGGGTAATTTGACGGAGAAGGTGTTAGCTAGACATCCCCAGAGGGTAGTGAGTCCATCTGATTAACAGTCTCTGGCCTGCGCCCTGTGTCTGTCCGCATTGTGATGATCATCATTACGTAGCACCCCTCCTGCCCTGTTTTATTTGAGTTTCTCAGTTTGCATTCTGGATACATAATAGAATCATTTCAGAGTCGGAAGGGAACTTAGAGGTCATCTGCGAAATACTGTCCATGTAGCAATTTGCAGGTTCCGTCTCATTTTCCTGCGCAGTCACTTGGTCTTCAGAACAGCTAGTGACACGCTGCTAGTGGTGGTAGAGCTGGGCATGGATTATGAATTTCCTGACTCCAGATCCTTTCAGTTTACCTTTTATCTGACCTCCATAGTTGCTGTGTATAGATTGGAGTGTGTACCAAGATCTCTTTAATAGGTTTGTTACCATCATTTGCTATATTGGAAAACAATAAGTCCCTGTTACTATTGGAAGATTGCTCATTGGAAGATATTGATCTTTATAAAATTAGATACTTTGTAAAAGCTGGGTTATCAAGTAGCATTGACTTGACAGACTTTAAGCCAGGAGGTTTAATTTTATTTCTGAATCTTTGAAAGGGCAACTTTGCCTGGCTTTTCTTTGCAGTCTGTTAATGGAATTAATGGAGGCTTGAGAGAAATGGTCTAATGCTTTCCCTGCTTTTGCCTGCTGTAAATTGTAATATAAGAAAGCTGCTGGTTGCTTTTCTAGAATGTTGCTATTCTTCTACTGATTGCAAAGCAATTTATAGATAAAAGCTACTACATACATGCTAAGGAATATGTACAGGGGTGGGAAAAAGTAGGTTTACAGTTGTTCATGTGGAAAATAATACAATAATAAATGATACAAGAATAAACTGTTTTGCATACTCATAACTAAACCTATTTTTGCCCACCCCTGTATGTATTAATTTTTAGAAATGTCATGACCTATTTACTGTGTGTTCCAAATTCCTGAAAGAAATTTGCTGGTTCAGTATTTAGACTTTTATTTTTTTTAGTCTAAAACATGTATGGCAGTTGCTATGATTTTCCATAGTTTTAGAAATTCTGTAGCATTTTGTTGAGTAGTACACATGACTTAAAACAGTAGTTTAGTTGCCGGGTTGTTGTTTTTTTTAATCCTGGAGGTCTCTCTTAGTGTTTTTATTTTAAAAAGAAGTTGTCTGAAATTTCTGTTGTGTGTCCATCAGGATGAAGAGCAAGAACAGATCCCTGAGCTGCCAGATCCAGGCTTAGAAATGGGCATTTTGCCCAGAGAGATCCGGAAACTGGTAGAGCGGAGGAAACAAGTCAAACAGCTAATGAAGCAGCAAGATTTAAATCCAGACCTTGTCCTTCAGGTACAGCTTCTCACTAAGAGACATCTGAGTGACAGTCTCAGCTTTTAGAAATTGATTATCTAGGAGTGATTTAAACATGATGCTGTGGGCAAATGCATGTGCCTATTTTACATTTGTGGGTAGGAAACCATTAAAAAAACACACACATGAGAGTGCCTCAGAATGGAAGGTGCCTCTATCTGCAGAGCTGTATCTGAGCAAGATCCTTCTGACTTCGGGAGCTTTGGGGTCTGTATTTTCCTGCTTCTAGGAGGTCAGGGAATCATGGCTCTGGGAGGACAGGTTGGGTGTGTTAAGAGTTCCTTTTTTCAGGGATATTGAGGATTTCTTCTTCTCATTGGTCTTCTAAAAAGACGTTTAATGTAATGCTTAAGCATCTGCAAATATTGTTTGTCTTTTGTCCTTGTATGGCCTGCAGTATGACATTCGACAGAAGGCTTTGAAGCTCACAGCAAACAGTATGTATGGCTGCCTGGGATTTTCCTACAGCAGATTTTACGCCAAACCACTAGCTGCTTTGGTGACATACAAAGGAAGGGAGGTAAGTGGTGTAATATTCACATCTCTAAAAATGAGAGTGTTTTTAACTATGCACGTTATAATGTGGGAGAACCAAGCTTGTTATCTAGTTACACAGATTTAAGTACCCCCTTTTCAGGACAGATTTGAGAGAGAGGAGCTTTTAGATAAGATTCCATTCATTCATCCATTAAGAGAGAGAGAGAGAGAGAGAGTGTGTGTGTGTGTGTGTTTATGTATTTATTGAGTATCTACTATGTACCAGACATTGTTCTAGGCCCTGGGGGTGGAGCGTCGAACAAGACATAAAAAGTCCCTGCATCCGGGGGCTCACATTCTACCAGGGCAGGGGTTGTAGAGGGGCGTGTGGTGGGGATTTAGGGTGGGGAGAGGATAGTTTGGGAAAACAGACTGTAAATAAGTGAATAAATAAATGCAAAAAATAACTAAGAGACTATGATAGAAGTAAATGCTGTGCAGAGAATAAAACAAGGTGGCAGGACAGAGACTGTTAAGCTGGCTAGTTTAGATTGGTTAGGGAAGGCTTCTTTAGGAGGTAACAAGATTGAGACCTAAGTGACATAAGGCTAGTTTTTTGCTGGCGTGTTAGGTTGGAGTGTGGGGGGAAAGGGAGAAATCAAGGAGGACGCCTCCGTGTTTGTCTTCTAGCTGGTTAGCTAGTGGGCCCACGTCCTGAGATGGAGAAAGCTGGGAGAGAGGGACTGAGTTCGGTCTTGGCTGTATTACCTTTGAGAGTTTTAAAGATCCCTAGGATCTGTCGGATGTAGAATTCCACCATTCCAGGAATATATCAAGGCTAGAGTTACGGACTGAGAGTTATTGGCTTTATTTTCTTTTATTCTGTTTTATTTTTTGAATTTATTGGGATGACATTGGTTTGCAAAACCATACAGGTTTCAAGTGTACAGCTCAATAAAGCATCTGCACATTGCATTGTGCACCCATCACCCCAAGCAAAGTCTCTTTGTGTTCCCATTTCCCCCTTCTTTGCCCACCTCCACCTCTCCCCACCCCCTTTCCCTTGTCCAGTAGGATTTTGAGTTTTACTTAATTATAATAAACTTAACTTTAAATAGCCACATGTGGCTAATGGCTGCTCTAGTGGGTAGCACACATCTAACTAGTATGAAGCAAACAGGACGTTCAGAGCCGCTCTTCTGTTGGCAGCCCTGTCTCAGAGGCTTGGCTTCGGGCCCAGGGAGAAAGGGCAGAACATGTATTGGACCCCAGCAACACGTGAGAAGTTTTCGGATGCATTATTTCATTAAAACCCACACGAATCCATTGATACAGATAATAATGTTTCCCTTTTGCAGATGAGAAAGAGGCACAGTCTAATAGGTGACCATTTGGAACTGGAATCCATATCTCCCTGATTGTAAGGCTTTTACATTATTAGGGTTTTCTGCCCCGTCTCGGTATGTCTTTCATGACTGTGCTTCTGCTTTATATTCTACCTCTTGTTCCTGGAAGATCATCTGTTTTGATATTCATCTCAAAACACAGGTCTTTTTTACATGAGAAGATACAAGTGTTTTAGGAGCTAGGTGAAGTGAAGGAAGGATGTTTTCAACTTCTTAGGCTAAGTTTATTTTAAAATTATTTAAATTTTATTTCTGTATATGTATCCAGTGGCTTCTGATAGAATACAATCTTATTTTTGTATTAGGAAATGCACTCACTATGCCCCAACTGAGTGATAATACATGGGTTGACTATTGAGATTGGATCAAGGTTACTCTTAAGTTTCTCACGAGAGGCAATAGTTGACAATTTACTCCCTTGGAGAGTGCTTCTTGCTGTTGGGAAATCCCTGTTGTTACATTTTCTGCATTGGATCAGAAATCCACGTGCTTAAAAGGGCACTGTTGATAATGATAAGCCCCAAATTTGTCCAGTGATCTCCCCCACTCCCCTAATCCACTGTACTTTAAGGGCAATATTTTCATTTAGCTGTATTTTTAACAGGGAGTTTAAACTCAGTTTTTATTTTTCTGTTGTATAAAATATAACAATAACAAATCTTAAAAAAACTGCTTTCCCCACTAAAAAAAAAAAAAAAAAGAATTTCAGACAAATCTAAAAATAGGTGTATATGATTTAAATTCCTGGTTTCTACTTTCCCCCTTTCTCTTTCCCTTTTGCTCCTTCCCACAGATAATAAACACCTGTGGAAAGTGGACCTTTAAAGTAGTGTGAGGTTAATGAGAAATAATAGTGATACAGTTGCTCCTTGGAAATCTTATTCCAGAAGATTCAGAGCGACGTATAGAGATTACTTCCTAAAATAAAAAAGATTGTTAAAATGTTGGTGATAATTATTAGCACTGGCAGAATGAAATATTCTATGTGATAATCTGTCTTTGGGTTTACTAGCATTTTTTATATATGCTATCAGACCTTTGTGAGTTCAAGCATCTCTTGATTATTAGAGAAGCAGGAAGAGATGCGTAAAATGAGAGTCAGTTTGCTGAGATTTTGGGATACCTTTGTAACTTTATCAAACTGGTCTTTTTTTGAAATAAGGTGGAGGGACAAAATAATATAGTAAACTGGTCTGTTTTTGAAATAAGGTGGAGGGACAAAATAATATAGTAACTTGAAGAGCATATAAGTTGTTTCCTTTTATTTGTTTATATTATTATTATTTTTAAATCTTCACCCGAAGATATTTTTTCTATTGCTTTTCAGAGAGAGAGAGAAACATTGATGTGAGAGAGACACATCAGCTGGTTGCCTCCTACACACGCCCCTACCAGGGCTGAGGATCAAGCCTGCAACCAAGGTACGTGCCCTTGGCTGTAATCGAACCCGGGACCCTTCAGTCCGAGGGCCCACGCTCTAACCACTGAGCAAAACTGGCTAGGGCAAGTTGTTTCCTTTTAAAGTCCTTGTAGGATAAATTAGATTAAGGTTCAAGTGGAAATTAATGAGAAAGACACCTGGTAGCATGTCATCTGAAAAGATTATAAAATTTTGCATTTGAATATGGATTAATACACAGTCTGGGGAGGCCTTGAAATGTCACTCCCTTTTTATTTTTAAGTCTATTTTGTGTGTGTTCAGTTTTGTCAGAATCATGCAGCTTTGGCTCTGGTGACCTAATAATTTCTGTAATCAAATGTATTATGGCTGCTAAAGTATTCAGAGTAATTACTAATTGTACTTTTAAAAACAGGTTTATAATAAAAATGCTAACAGTTGTGTCAAATGGACATCAATGTTGTCTTTTCCCAAGTGTGATCTTTCACACTTAAACTCTTCTATGATTTTTAATTGCTCAGTTGTAGAGGATTTAATGGTTAAGGAATTGTATGAGGGACCTCACAGCTTGCAAGCTATTTTTTAAAAAATGAAGTTGACGCTTCCTGAGAAGTAATATGAAAACTTAGTTTATAGACACTCAAAAGTGAACCTGTGTAAATACCATCTGTATTTATGTGTGTTCTCAATGTGTGATAAAGAGGCAAAAAAGATACTGGGCAAGTCGGTAGCACTGAGTGGACATGTATTTTGAACCAAGAAAACAGACTCAGTTGTCTAGTGACTGGCGTGGTAGTTGAAGTGGTTGTTCACTAGATGGCGATAGACACCCTGAGATCATTAATCAATTAAGGGCTTTATTCTGTGAACAATAGTGAAGGCCATTTAGTGACACAAATCTGTCCAAGTTTTTGACTTTTATTAATTTTGAAACTGTTAATAAAGGCCAACACTGGACCAAAGGATTGTGACAATCTAATCTATTTAGTGTTTTAAAAAATGGTTTTTGAATAGTAAGTTTTATTGGTAAGAACAGTCATTTAATGTAATGCAAGCTGATTCTTCCTTCAGATAGCTAATTTCACGCTGGCCGTGGAGCTACAGACATGACTCCCTTGGTCACAGTACCAGTCTAATCTAAAGAGAATTGAAATGATACCTTTTTTTTAAATCCTCACCCCAGGATATGCTTTTATTGATTTTAGAGAGAGAGGAAGGGGGAGACATCGATGTGAGCGAGAAACATCGATCAGTTGCCCCCTGTACGCACCCCGACTGGGGATTGAACCCGCAACCTCTTTTGGTGTGCGGAACGACGCTCCAACCAACCGAGCCACCAGGCCAGGGTGGAATGATTTCGATATATAATTTTGCCTCTTTGAATTTTGGGGGGCTTTTTGAGGACTTGTAAACTTACTGTGTACTTACAAGCATACTTACTGCATAATCCTTAGTGGAGCGGTAATATTTGTCTTTATGGAACAATTAGTACTGACTGACGTTGCTATTGTTTTCTTTCTGCACTCCGTTAGTTCTGTGCCCTTAGAAAACAACTTTTCGTCTGGATTTTTTATTGCTTTTTAAGGTGAACATAGGCTCTAGTGTTTGGGTGTAGAGCCCATGCACTTTCATTTTCTCACCCAGGAGGCTGAAATGAGTCTTGCCAGCCTGCCTGCCATCCAGTTGCAGACTGTCTAGCTTTCAGTTGTGCTCAGAGCTGGAATTTGTACATTCAGGAAATGTATCCAAACCGTTGCATGAGCACATTGCAGCCTGGGCAGGCCTTCCTGGGAGTCTCTTGACGATGTGCTAGCACCTGTCAGGAGCCTTCGGGAATGGCCCTGGGACAGGGAGGAGGGCGGCCTTTAGCCTTTGATGGTGCAAGTGACAAAAGAGACTGAGTGAAGATGGAGAATCTTATAAATAAGTATTAAGGATGTCTTTCGTCTTTATCTGGAAATAGCCCAAATTTTCAGTTTTCCAATCTTTTTTCTTGAAAATCCTAGTTTAAAAAAAAAAAAAAAAGAAATAAAATATAAGGACAACTAAAGACCCTTTCCCCCCACCATTGCTTATTTCTTTCTCATCTTCTTCAGTTAACTGCTCTCTCAGGCTTGGTAGTGTCCTTTTGCTTGGTTTTTTGCTTTTACAATAAACGCGTCCCTGGACATGTGGTGCATTAAAAGTTTTTACCATTTCCATGTCATGCTGTACATTTTTTTCAGTTTGCCAAAAACAAAAAGCAGGGGGGGAACCCTACTTTATGTTACCACATTTTAAGTGTATCCATGTTGCTACATTTTGAGATTTCATTTATTCGTGTTACCTGTTGTGTAATATTTCAGTGAATAAATTCAGCACAGCATATTTTTGTTCTGCCATTGTCTACATTTTTAGGTTTCCAAGTGTATACTTGTTTTAGTTTTTTGCTATTGCCAACAGTGCTGCAGTAGACAGTGCCACACATGCAAGAGTTTTGCTAGTGTGTTACTAGGCATAGAGTTTGCACATCTGCAAGAAGTATGTGACATTGATAAGAACAATCATTTAATTTATTACAGGAAGCTAATTCTTTCAAATTGCTAAATTATATCCATGGCCATGGGGCTATAATACATGACTCCCTCAGTCACTGCATCAGAGGTTAATTTAAGACTAAATTGGAGGAGAAAATATCCAAGAGGGTGGAGTATGTGGAAACTGCTGCACTCCCCTCTTCCCATGACCACATCAAAGTTACAACTAAATTATAGAAAATAAATCAACAATGATTTTTATATATAATTTTGCCTCTTTGAATTTGTTTATTTTTCTATCGAGGGGTTTTAAACTTACTCTATACTTGTAAAGATACTCATTGCATAATACTTAGTGTTTCACTTCTTGTTAGCACTTGTTATGGTCAGAATTTTTAATTTCTGCCATTCTTGTGAGTGTGAAATGGTATCTCATTGTGATTTTAATTTACATTTCTCTAAGTATCAGTTAAGTTGAGCATCTTTTCGTGTGTTTTAGCTCTTCAGTTTTCTTGTGTGAATTGCCTATATGCACATATATGTCCTATTTCATTGGATTGTATTTCTCAGTATTTCTTCTTATTCAAAGTCTAATTCTTTCTTGGTCCTTTGTGTTGTAAATTTCTTTTAGCCTGTGGCTTATCCTTTAACTTTATTTGTGGTATTTCATTGTGCAGAAGTTTTTTATTTTAATGCCAAATATTTGATTTGTCCCTCCTGTACACTATATGTTTTTCTCCTTAAGAAATCTTTCCCTCCTCCAATGACATAGACATTCTCTCTTGTTTTCTTCTAAAAGTTGCCAGGTTTGGCCTTTCTCACTGTTTAATCCTTCTGGAAATTGTCTTCAGGGATGGTGTAAGCTAGGAATATACTTGTATTTGCCTATTTGCTTCCTGTGGAGTTGTTGGATCTGTCCCTCTACTCTAGGGGTTGACAAATTATAATCCATTGGCTAACTCCTACCCACTGCCTGTTGTTGTTATCTTTTTTTTTAATCCTCATGTGAGGATTTTTTTTTTTTTATTAATGAGAGAGAGAGAGAGAGAGAGAGAGAGAGAGGAAGAGAGGGAGAGAGAAACATTGATTGGTTGCCTCCTGTACACGCCCCGTCGGGGATTGAACCTGTTTTGCAACCTAGGTATGTGCCCTGACCAGGAATCAAACACACCACCTTGTGGTGTACCACCTGGCCAGGGCTCCTCTGCCTGGTTTTTAAAATAAAATTTTATTGGGACACAGCCACACCTGTTTGTTTATGGCTGCATTTGTGCTGTGTTACAGCGGCGGAGTTGATGAGTGGCCACAGAGACCGAATGACCTGCAAAGCCTAAAACGTGTACTTTCTGGTCCTTCACACAAAAGTGTGTGGACCTCTTGTCTATAAGAGAGTCCCGTATAATAGAAAAGTCACTCGTTTCTAACAGCTTTAGTCGTAGTAGGTGAAATATAGAGGAAATTACACTGAAGGAAGGAAAACATCTTCTGGACATTTAAAAAATATATAGATTTTGATGTTTTACTTGCTCTGGATTGTCATATGAGAACTTCTCACAACCCAAGTAGAGCAAAAGGAAGGTCTGAATCCTCTGAAGTTGTATGCAACAATTTTTCTTTTTTAAAAAATTTATGTATGCAACATTTTATGTGTCTGTGCATATGTGTACTGGGGGGGGGGGCGGTGCGTATAGCATTTAAGAAATTCTCAAAGGGGACCGTGATGCAAAAATGGCAAAGAACTGCTGGTTCTTATATTTCCCTTCTTCCCTTTCCTTTTGTAGTTTGAGGGAAGACTTCAGCCTTAAAAATGTGTGCTTTTTTCACCTAAAACATGGCAGTATGAAGAATTTTCTTGCCAGACCAGATCCATGGAAACTGGGTGGGTGGTAGGAGGGAAGAGCTCTGATTCTGTCTCCAGAATTTTAATAGCCACCATTAAAACTACTTTTAACTTCAGCTGACCTACTAACATTTTGATTTTTTTTTTTTAATATAAGAAGAAAATTTAAGGATGAAATTTAGGTTTAGTATATTTTTGCAGAATATATTTTATGTTAAAAAAAAAAAGCAATACCCTTTTTCAGTCATCACAGATTACTTGTCACTTTTGAAGTTGTTTATATTATAAAATTCTAAACCAGAGAAACTTTTATCCCCTTTTTATTGTTGTATTTCAGGGATGTTTGAGTTCTAAATTCTTTGCAGTTCTTCAAAACTGCTAACACATACTATTCAGCTTTATTAATTCACATCCGGAATTTGTGGTAATTCAGATGAAATGAGTTGAAATTTTTCATAGTACAAATTTTTCCTGTGACCTTTTCTTTTTTTCTCAATGAGTTATAGTTGACATACAACATTTTATTACTTTTAGGTATACAACATAATGATTTGATATTTGTATACAGTGTGAGATGATCATCACAATAATTCTAGTTCCCATTCATCACCATACTTCATAACACAAATTAATAGTTATTTTTGAGCTTAGGTTCTTTTCACATACATTTAAGTTCTGTAGAAACACTTATTTCCAGTCAAATAAGTGGTATCTTAACTGCAGGTCATGTATAATGGTGAACTTTTACTAACTAGCATCTATATTTTCTTGTCCATTTGTCTGTATCCTTTCTGAAAATTGATGAAAGTAACGTTGGTAAATATAAAGATAAGATGATGATGCACTAATTTGGAAATACCCCATGGAAGTCCGGTCCAAATTATGTTAACGTAAACATTCAATAATTTGAGGGAAATGCGATGACAAAAATTTCAAGTATGTAGAATAATTTATGCTTTAGTAACACAAGGTTGCAGCTAGAGAGGTAAGTGAGTTACACTTAGGCTTTCTTTGAATTACTCTACATACTTGAAAACATTGGCATATTTATTTCAAAGTAGCCAAAACTTTAGACCTTTAAAATAAATTCAGAATGACCTTATCCTTATTAGTTGGAAACTAGCACCTCCTAGATGCCTGGAAATCTGCCTCTGTGTGCTCTTTTGGATTTTGGACGTTGAAAGGTAGAGGTTTAGGAGGACACAAGGCTATTGATGTTAGACGTGGCTGGGTCAAGTCCTGCCTGTGAAATGAGCTGGGGTCCGTGAGCGTATGAGAGGAATGTATTTACATACTTTCTTGTTTACCCATTCACATTTACATACAAGGAGATATTTACGTACTTTCTTGTTTATCTATGCATATTTACCGGAATTTTGGAATGGTTGCCTTACCTTTGTCTTACCTGAACTTTGGGGAATCCAGGGAAGAGCCCCTTTGCCCTGATAATACAAGTTTTTGTACCACTGGGTGTCAGTGGCAGGAACAGCTGGTCCTGGGGCTGTGGGCTGGCCTCCCCCGTCTCTCAGCATCTTAGTGCTAACCTTAAATTGCCAGGGTTTATTTTGTCAAGGGAAGTGGAATTTTCTTATTCTCAATCTAAATTAGAGCCCTTTTTTTAAGCCCACACATTGGATGTTTTGTTACTAGGTTTTGGAACGGGTCTGCATACACGAGTATGAACCCTTAAAAATGTCTCTCTCTATTACCCAAACTAAAGGAAAGAGAGGCCTACAGCCTCAGATCGTTCCTGCACGCTCTGGTCTCCGCTTCCTTTCCATTGTCAGGGATCGCGTTGCACACATTTTGGTGTTGCACGCAGGTGGGCACGCGTTTGCTGGAAGCCCAGGAGCACGCCGGCCCACTTTGCACGGCTTTAGGCGGGTGGATGTGAGGGAGATGACTTTCCTAAAAGAGGACCTTCATATTTAAGCCCATTTCGGGTGCATAAGAATGGCCTGGAGACTCGGGACAAGAAGAGGATACGTTGCACGTTTTTACTAGGCACTCTTATTTAGGAAGGCAGGTGGTATTTGTGCCTCGATATTTTGCCCATTTAATTTCTGAAACCTCTGGTAATGTGGCTGAAGATGAGCTAAGTCCCATCAGGCTGACCTTGGGTCAGCGCGAGGGTCTCTGCCGAGACAGAGTAAGTGTCACTACTCCGACTCAAATAACAAACCGAGCCCTGGAAATCTCTCCCTTTCTTCCCAGCGCTCCCCGAACGAGGGGCTTTCTGTTAACCCCGGCGCATTCCTCTTTCTGCGCGTGTGAACATCTTATATAAACCTGTTTTGGTGTGTGTTTCTTTTTCACAAGCCGCGTGTTATTTGACAGGTGTTCTAAAGCTCCCTGCTTTGGCAGGGGACCAAGATGACAGAGCAGTAATGCTTTGGAAAGTGCCATTCCCTCCTTGTTAAGAGACAAAAAGAAAAGTGTGAATTTATTAACCACTATTCATCAGTGGCGAAGAAATTGGAGTAAGGTTTAATTGTCTGGTTCTACAGTCAGTCTGCATAGGTAATTTCCTGGATAACACTGTTCTTAAGGAAAGGGGTAAATATCACATAACTTTTCTTTTTTGTCCCATGTCCTCCTTCCCCTCTTCACAAATTGCGGGTGTAGGTAGATGGAAGAGAAGGGATCGCTGCAAAACCCAAATATTGACCTTTTCTCTCTTTTTCCCTTTCCTCATCTGCCCAGGTGATAAATTTGTGGGAGACATGGTCGCACCTGGAAGCCTTGCAGATTTCCCATCCCCCAAATGCTCAGCTGCCTCAGTGTTTGAATCTGATAGTGTGCAGCATGTCACCGCACTGTCTCCTCACTTCAGCCATTCTGGGCACATTTATTGCTAATTGGAAGAGCCTGCTTTCGGCAGCCTGGGCCGTCTGGTGGCTTGAGCATACTTTTCACAACAGCACAGTCAGATCCTTTAAAGCCACATGCATCTCAAGTTTAAAAACAAAACAAGCTGGTGGGGTTTATTATGGCTCAGGACTGGTTAACTGAGGGAAGACTAATAGAATTAGTGCCTTCTGTTTGTATATCGTCATTTCAGTAGGCAGCGTGAGCCTGTGTCAATTTGCCATATCATAAATACTGTGTTAAATTACCGCGAGCTGAGTTTGGTAAGTCGTGGGAGTTTTGGAAGGCGGGGAGAAGGGCTTTATGTATGTGTCTATGTGTTAAGAAGCTGTTTGATTTTAAGCCAGGGATTCCTGAGCCCTGTAGTCATCGTTTTAGACATCTTATACCTACTTTGAAATTGAGTGCCAGCGTCGGGTTGTACAGCTGTCCTTGTTTCCTTTTATTATTAATTTTTGTGGTTGAATTGGTTTGTGTCCCTTTCAAACTTGAATGTATTAGAGTCTCAAAATTTAAAACTTTACTTTGAAAATAAATTCCCTCCCTCTTTTAAAAAGCCAAATGAATTAAAATATGACTAAAGTGAATCTCTACTTGCATTAAAAAAAAACACAAACCACACAGCAGAGCATGAGTGATTTCCAGAAATGGTTTATGTGCCATATTTGGCATTACTAATTCTTTTGCAGGTTTGGGTTTAGTTTCCTATTGCCTATTTTTATTGGCTTTGTTGTTTTACATTTAACAAAAGATTTGTTATTTTGAGGCTAGTGATGAGATTTTTTTTTGCCTTAGGGCTGAGAGTTAAGTGGGGATGGGAGTGGAGCAAAGATGTTAGGTTTCTGTCATAATTTGGAGTGTCAGACATTTGGCTATATTTATTTCAGGGACTTTTCACCCTTGCTGACTTAACCACAGACTCTATTTTCTGCCCTGTGCAGGAGGGTGGTGTGCCTTCCACAGGCAGGGAGGAGTGGGGGTGATGGGGGCACTTGGGGGAAGGAATAAGCTCACAGACTATTAATAATGTGCATTGTTCTTAGGCCACATGTAACATTTCTGTGCTCTGGCCAACAGGGTAGGGTGTAAGTTCTATTTAAATTGGACTGCATGGCATGATGCGATGGACAGCTAATAATTGAATGAAAGGAAAAATCCGGGTATTTCTTTAATGGTGTACTGACAGGGCAGAAAAAAATAACTTGTTTTCAGAAGTTTGGCTAAGAGCAGGTGAATATATTTAATTCAGTTACTGAGTCTTGCCTCATAGCCAGAAATCCTTTAAGTAATATTTGCCGAGTATGTACCATGGAGGGAAATGGAGACAAATGACATTGCTCGTGACCTGCAGGCTTGAGATGAAAACCTTAGGGTAACGACTCCAGTAAAACTAGAGCTAGAGCTTGGAAGGCCAAACTGGTGGTTACATACTAGTAAACAAGAATCTTTAGTAGGCACAAAAACACATGGAAAAGCGTGAGAAAGCCTGGACTGGAAACCAAGGGCACCATGCTCACCCATGTGCTTGTTGCTTTGTGTGGCTTTGAGCAAGTCTGTCACCTCAAGCCTCTGTGTTTTCACTTGTTGGAGGGCGCTAGATGACGGTGACTACTGTTGAGCTCCAGTTACAAGCACCTAATGTAAGAAAGCTTGTATACTACTATTTTTCCTGATAACCCAGAGGATGCATTCGTGTGAGGTGCCAAGCCCCTAGGTGTCGGGCATGGTGTTGGTGTGTTGGGGGAAACAGTGGTAAGTTTACGTATTCAAGGACCTTGTCCTCATGGAGTTTTCAGTATGGTAGGTGAGAGCCATTAAGCAAATAGTCAAATGAATGATCAGGCCATTCCAAAAGAAAATAAGTGCTAAGAAAGGGCACAGGAATTTCCGAGTACTGATAACAGGCCCTGTGAAGAATCGAAGCACCTAGACTGAAGAATCAGGTTTCCTGAGCCAGTCACACTAGAGCTGAGATCTGGAAAGTGCACGGGAGTCAGTTGGCTAAAGGGCTGCAGGGCTAAGCATTCCAGGGTGAGAGAGGACACGTGCAGAGGTCCTGTGGCAAGTGGAAGTGTTGGGTGGTCAAGGAACCGAGGGAAGGCTGCTGTAGCTGGAGTGTGGAAAGGAAGGGGAGAGTGCCCGGGACACACCGTGCAGGCCTTGTGGGCCTGTTGAGCGGGGGTGGCCATTAGCGGGTCCTATGTGGGGCTGGAGGGATTGGCTGCCACTTGCATTTTGAGGTCATTCTGGCTGAGGGGGCTGGAGGGGTCAGAATAGATGAGTGGAATGATTTGGTAGGCTCCTATTAAAGTATTCCAGACACGCGATGGTAGTAGCTTGGCTGGTGTGGTGGCAGTCAGAAGAGGGAGGACAGGGACTTGAGAGGGATGTAAGCGGGGGGAAAATCAGCGGAAGCGCTGGTAGATTGGCTAGGGCTTAGCAGGGAAAGTGTCAGGGACAACTGTCTGAGCAGGTAGGCGGACGGGGTACCTTCCGTCGAGGTGAAGGGCACCGGAAGGTGACCGGGTTTGGGGCTGGGAAGGGGAAGATGAGCGGTTCCATCTAGGACATGTTCATTTTGAGGTGGCAGGATACAGATTTGGGAGTCATTGGTGTACTGGGGTGAATGAAGCCACGGACTTGGCCGAGGTTACTTCAGGGGAACGGAGAGAGTGGAAGGAGAAGTGGCTGAAGGGTCTGGCCTGAAGGATCCCCAGCATGAGGCCTTGGCGAAGGAGGAGGGGTTTGAAAAGCTGTCTGCAGAGGAGCCAGAAGGAGAGTAGGAACGCGTGGTGTGGTGGCCGAGCGTGTCGGGACAGTGGGTGACTGTCAGGAAGAGGCGCTGACGGAAGGTTTGAAAATTTTCATTGAACTTTGGGACGTGAAGGGGATTGCTGGCTTCAGCTGGCGCTCTGCGTGCGGCGACGGTGGCGAGGCGGGATTGCTGTAGGTGGACCATGCATTCCCGCGTTGATGGGTGAGGGGTTCGAGGCATGGAGACGAGCTTGCGAAACAGCCCAGCTGCGGGCAGACCTGGATCCAGGCTGGGCCTGGGGCCCTCGCGCTCCTGCTCTCACAGGTCTCCCTACGGCCTCCAGCCCACTGGCCTCCCGGGTACGGCCCGGGGAAGCGCTGCCTGACTCTGCTTTCCCTGGTTGCTTAACCTCAGCCTCAGCTTCACTTTTGGTAACGGTAACTACCCAGCGGGGTTGTTGGGAGAATTAAATGAGAGGATGTGTGCTAAGGCCTTGATACAGTCGTAATTAGCACTCCGTAAATGTTAGCTAAAAACAAAACACCTTGTGCTGTCGTGTCCGCCCTACCTTCAGAGCCTCGCTTTGCCAGATCAGGTTCTACTTTGGGTTTCTGCTTGGCCGTTTCTCCTGCCTTTCCTGCCTTTCCTGCCTTTGTCTGCCTTTGTCTGCCTTTCCTGCCTTTCCTGCCTTTGTCTGCCTTTCCTGCCTTTCCTGCCTTTCCTGCCTTTCCTGCATTTGTCTGCCTTTCCTGCCTTTCCTGCCTTTCCTGCCTTTGTCTGCCTTTCCTGCCTTTCCTGCCTTTGTCTGCCTGCACCAGTTTCTGTGCTGTCTCTTAATCACTCTCAAAGCTCACTTGCCCTGACTGACTGATTTAACCTGACCTCCCTCCCTGTTTCACAAAATGGCCTCAGCTTATATTTACATTCATTTATCCTTGAGTTGGATAAGTTTGTTCATCCACTTTTACTAAATGGACTTGGGGACCTGGAGTGTTTTTTCATGTCCTTCAGCAGCATCTAGTTCTGGGCACACAGTGTCAAGCGCTAAGTATTTTTATCATATTTAGGGAATAGTTGTCTTATCACTTCTTACCCAGTCCTAAGATCCAGTTAGGTAAGTCTTGCCAGCCTTACCTTCAGGATGTTTAGATTCATCCATTTTGCTCCATTCCCGCTGCCGCCCCCTACTCAGTTCAGACCACCGTTGTGTCTGGCCGGAATCGCCACAGCAGCCTCCCTTTGGCATCTCCCTTCCACCCTTGCTCCTTCTAACGCATTCTCTACAAAGCAGGTAGTCTCTATATTTAACACATGATTGCATCGGTTGTTTCCAGTGGCTTCCCTTCTCAGTTCACTTTGGCCTCACGGTCCTGTGTACTGCCGACCCACTGCCTTTCCCAGCCCTGCTTTGGTCCAGCCCCACGGGCCCCCATTTTCTTTTAGTTCCACACACGGGTTCAGTTCTCTGCTTCCACAGGGCCCTTGTGCATCTGGGCCCCTCTGCCTGGAACACTCCTCCCCAGGCTTAATGTAGGGTTGCATTTCTCTCTGTTCAGGACTCAGCTTATATGACTTTGGCAAGGCCTTCCCTCACTCCTCTACCTAAATAGGTCCATCCACCCCACCTCCACCTCTCATTTTTAAATTAAAAAATTTTTTCTCCATTATTTTTAAAATATATATATTTATTGATTTCAGAGAGAGGAAGGGAAAGGGGGGAGAGAGAGAAACATCAATGATGAGAGAGTCATTGATTGGCTGCCTCCTGCACGCCCCCCACTGGGGGTGGAGCCCGCAACCCCGGCATGTGCCCTGACCGGGAATACAACTGTGATTTCCTAGACCCTGGGTCGATGCTCAACCACTGGGCCACGCCCAGCTGGGCTCCATTATTTTTATAGAGTAAAATAGCCACCTTCCAGAACTAATATATGTGAAGATATTGTCATAACTGCTTCAGATTTTCTTTAAATCAAAGGAAGCCTTACTGATAATGTCCTCTGTGTACCCTTCCCAGTCTCCTCTTTCCCTCTCCAGTGGCAGCTCCTGTTGTGAAGTTGATATGTATCCTTCCTTTTTGTAGGCCCCCCCCTTTTTTTACACCCTTTATGCCCCTTTAATTTATGTAAATGATACTTCACACTTGAGTTTACACCTTGTTTTTTCTCCCAACGTTATGTTTTTGAACTATAGCCATGTTGATACATATAGATCTGATCATTCCATTTCGGCTGCTCTATAGTATTACATCATATGAATGCTCTGCTGTTTATTTCTCCATTTCTCTAATGACGGTCACTCAGGCTGTCGGGTTTTCGCTGTTATGAAAAGTAGACATTTCTGTATGTGTGTGAGTTTCTCTGCCGTGATCTTTTCTTTCTCAGCACCGTTTCATCCCATTGTGTACTGACTTATTTCTTTATGTTCATATTCCTCTTCCTCTTTAGACTATGAGCTCCATTAGGGTAGGGGGTTTATTTTAGTCACCCCTAAATACGCAGCACCTAGCACGCACCTTGGCGTATAGTAGGTACTTGGTTGACATTTGTTGCATTAGTTCAGCTGTCTGCCTTCTGTCTGTCTTGTATACTTTGTCCCTTTGGTTTTTGAACTTGGGTTTTCAGAGTTTGGAAGAAAGGTGAAAATTGATGAAATGAGTTGCCAAATCCTGTGGGTAGTGAGCGCAGGTGATTGGGTGAATCTGGCACAGAAAGGAGCTAAAGAGAAACAAAGCTTTAAATAACTTGCTTTGGATTAAACTCTTTTTCATCCCAGAATTTGGAGGTGAAGGATGGCATGGAGGCACATGGACTAGTTTAGGTTATTAAAGGGGCTGGTAGATCAGCTGTGGTCTGCTTCCATATCTGTAGCATTATGTATTATTACAGAACTATGGAGGGGTGAGGGGATTTTGTATTTATTTCCTGAAATCATTTTATTTGAAAGTTAGAAGATAAAGAACTACTCTTCCATCTCTTTTTGGAGTAGGACTTGTGGTAGGCATAGGGGACAGAGGCTGTAGGTAAAGAGACGTGAGAGGAAACTAGACTGTTGATATTTGAAGCACAATTAGTTAAATCACTAATATTTTAAAATTCTCATTTTTATTAGGGTTCACTGAATCAGTGCATGCGTTCTGTGCTTTGTTTGGTTTTTGAAACTGTTAAATGTTTCTTTACCACCACAGACTTCAGATTTAACTATTTGATGTTCACATACTGAATTCCCATTGAGAGAGGCAAGAGCAACTCGTAGTAGCAAACATTTATCTGCACCTCTCCGCTGTCCTTAAAGCAGAGATTGCTTCTGTAACCATAGCTTTGGCCTTATTTCTAGTACAGGGCATCTCATTTCGCCCTCCAGGAGCCCATGCAAACCATTTGCTGATAGATCGAATCACTGTAAACTATGTTTGGAGGTATTTATTAGAAGGGAAAGTACAGCTGTACTTAAGTCCTATGCTAATGCCTCCTAATCTATTCTCTTCCAGTTTAGCGTCTGTTGGTTCTGTTCTCCCCCGCTCAGTTCATTGTGGCGCATGTGACTGGCTCTCGACGGAGGCTGGGTAACAGTTATTCTGAACTTCCAAAGAGAATTAGGACCTGGTCTCCCTTTCCCCTCTGTGTGTCAGCAGTGAATCGTTAGACACACGATTAGGTCGATTAGGGAGAATGATAGCCGTGTGGAGTAAGCATTTAGTGCTTGCCAGACACCGTTCTCAGCACGTTATATGAACGGGAAAGCCCCACTACAGCAGATGAACTGAATTTTAAAAATGTTTTTCCAGTCGCATAAAATGTAGGAGTCATGTTGCTGTGAGGTTTATGAAAAATAGTGTTTTTCAATTTGTTTTCTAGTGGCTGTGTGTGTGGGGGGTGGCATGGAGGAGAAAATGTTTTCATTTATTAGATGCATAGAAATGTGCTGAACTAAAAAAGTCTAGATGGTCATGGGCCTAGTTATTTCCTAACATCCTGCCTGCTCCCGTGCGCGGGGCTGGGTGGAGGCCGGCAGCCAGTCCTCTGTCCAGTTAGCCCCGGGCTCTCCCACTCGTGAGGCAGGTTAGCGTGGGGGTTTCTGTTACCATCTCCATTTTATAGGCGACCGAGGTGCACATTGCCCGAGGGCCAGTGAATCAGAGTCATAAATCAAATCCAGGGAGCCCGAGCGTTTTTAACTGCCCGCAGTGTACATTGCCCGTGTCTTTTGAGAGTTTGTCTACGCAGCAGGCATCATGAAATGCGAGAAAATAGTGTTGTATCTTCACAGTGATTGGAGCCATTTTTGTTTGAAGGGATGTATGCCAATTAGCATGTATCATTCAGGACTGGGTAGTATTTGCTGTCACTTTGCAGATTCCCGTAGAGCACCGATTCCCTTTCCAGCGGTCATAATTAACGTGGCCCTGGGAATGGAAGTCTGAAGGAAGGGCATCGGGCGTGCAGCAAGGATGGAAGGACAGACGGGGAGGGCGACTTGCCCCCGCCCTGCGCATTTTGTGCAGCAGGGGTGGCGGCGCCGTCCAGCACAGCAGAAGCGGGGTGCTCCTGGAGCATGTCTTGGTGCAGCTCGCTGGGGCACCCTCGCCGCCTGGTACATGGTGAAGGTCGTGGCGTTTGCCGTAAGCAGAATAAACAAGCGGATCCAGAAAACATACTCAGTAACCTTTGCTTGGTGAGCAGAAGCTAGCGGTGGTTCAAAACAAACGAAGGGGGTGAAAACTCCCCTAACTTTTATTTACCAATCAGATTGCAAAGGGGAAAAAAATAGCCTATTTTTAGACCGAGGCTCCAATTATGCTAAGCCTTGAAGATAATGAAACAGCCTGACACAAAAGAGTGTGGTGACGCAAGTTTGCGTGGTGAAATTCCAAGACATTCACTGACTTTTTAGGATTCTGCACAGTGAATATTAAGCTCCTAAAGTGTTTGTTGCCCGGAAACAGTGCTTTATTCTTTTATATGCAGTGTAATGAAGTGAACCTGTGCGGTAATTTGTTTCTTGCAGGGAAAAGGGGGAATTAGCACGTATCATCTAGCCCTGCATCCTATCTTTGGCTTCTTGTATGTCCCCCTTATTTGCTGAAGCCACCAAATCATGCTATTTCTAACACTGCATATTACCTACTGTTAGTCACTCTAATTTTTCTTCATGTTGTACAAAATGAGGGTTTCCAGGTTTTTAATTAATTTTATGTTGTAGATTTGGCAGAATCGGGAGCCTTTTGAAAATCCTGCCCCTGTTTCTTCATTCT
Source organism: Miniopterus schreibersii (assembly GCF_964146895.1). NCBI lineage: Eukaryota > Metazoa > Chordata > Mammalia > Chiroptera > Miniopteridae > Miniopterus > Miniopterus schreibersii. Next base: position 93,072,421 of record NC_138104.1, on the reverse strand, counting down.
GTGTAAGAATTACCCTTAGCTTTTCTGCTTGTTCTTTCTTAATCATGTCAGGTGACATCTTTCCTTGGAACTAATTAGTTTGGGGGGTTTAAGTGATGTGCTGGCACAGGGCTTCCTTGGCTGGGTTAATGGCCATTGGCTGTTGGTGCTCTCCAGTCTCACGTTGCCTTCCCATTTACAGGCTTGGTGATGGGCTTCTTGGTTTTCTGCCTCCTGTAGTTGTCTTCCTGAAAATGAAGCTGGGGTGCTCAATGTTCATGTGTAGGGAACAATAAAGCTTCTTTCCAAGGCAACATGTTTTCTTACTCTGAATCCGGCTATAACTTGGGTCCTAAGGCATCTACTTTGTAGAGTCACGAGCTCTGCCATCTTCCATTTGGCCTCGGAGTTTTCTTTTTCAAAGCCTGAAGAACAAAATGCAGGAAGGCGGGAGGAAAGACCCGTCAAACGCAAGAAGCCAAAGTTGCAAGCTTCTGGCATTGGTGGTTTACGGAAGGATTTGACGAGGTGGGGAGGAAATGGGTTGTGAAGGAGGTAAAAGATCCTCATTGGATTCAGACTGAAGTGTATTGGCATGACCTGCAGAATAGCTGAATACATAAAATAGCAATCAGGTGATTGAGAAAGGCAGCCAGGCTGGATGAATGGGAAGCTAAGGAATGACTCTGGCTGGATGCCTGCTACCCACATACAGTACTTTATTTCATTCAATGTCCCGCCACCCTGCAGATAGGGGATATTATCTCTTTTTACAAATGAGGAAAAAGTCTCTAAGGGATTAAGTAAGTCACCAAGGTCTCTTTACTTGTAAGTGGATAAAATGAATATGACTTCTTACATCTGCACCTCTCTTCTGAAATACAGGAAACACAGATACCAACAGTATTTATCTTACACTTGGTAAGTAAAATACTGGTGGTCCAACTGCTTAAAGGCTATAATAGCTTTCTTGTCACTATACTCAATAAAGGGCTCTTTCTTAAAATTGTAGATGCGTCAAGTTCAGTTCAGTTATCTGGCCTACTATGTGCCAGGTGCAGTACAAGTCCTGGGGATACCAGGGAGAGTAAGACCATGGTCACTGATCTTAGTCGTGAGTTGAAAGTGGGATGGGGGAAAGGCAAGACATTGATCTGTCAGTGAACTCTGTACCATATGAATAAGATATATTTAAAGCAGGGGTGGGGAACCTTTCTTTTGCCAAGGGCCATTTGGATATTTATGATATCATTCACGGGCCATACAAAATTACCAACTTAAAAATTAGCTATGAAAAAGACTCCTAGGTTTATTGAATTTTGAGTCCCACCTGCAATTGCCTTGGCAGGGCAGACCAAATGATTTTGAGGGCCGTATAAGGCCCGCGGGCCAGACATTCCCCACCCCTGATTTAAAGAAAGGAGGAAAGGTGAACATCACTTGGGGGTTAGAGAATGACGTCAGTGCTCATAGAATAAGTCCTACTATTGATTCCACCGGTTCTTTGGTCACTGCCAGGATTTGCCAAGAGAGGTATAGGATGCCGTTTTTGCAGGGGTGAAGTCCAAGAGGAAACGTATGATGTAACAACCTTGGGCCTTTTCTTTTCCAACTAGAGTTTTAAATTCATGAGCATAACAAAGTTTTTTGTTTTTGGTGAATAAAGAATCTTCCATTTCTACATCCATTAAACTTTTTTCTTTTCTTAACTTGACACTCTCTTCAGCTGCACCTCTCCTCACCCCCTTGTCAGACCAGGGAGGACAGTGGGGTTTCTGATTCCAGCTCAGTGCATAACTGGCAGTCATTCTTTTACCAGGGGGCAGTAGAACTTGAAATCTTCCTGTGATTAATTCATGTTGATCTTTTGGGAAGGAGTTAGAAGGGGATTAATTTTTGTTGGATAAAAAGATACCTCCTCACCGTCAACACCAATTAACAAAAATTATATATAAATCATTAAGTGTAAATCAAAGCCCAAGATAAGAGGAAAAAAAGATAAGTTAAGCATTCTTTTATAAATTCCATCTCCCAGCCAGATGCATTACATCTCAGCCCAGAATGCTGAAGGTGCTTATAATTCCTAGCACTGCGCCCCACCCTTGATACACACCTGACGAAGAATAGTGCAGTTATGAACTTACCCTTGGTCATCTCTGAGGAATCCTGGATAATAGGTGTTCTGGAGTCTGTCATACTTGGAGATCACCTTCTCTTCCTGGAACAGATTGAGATTGATCTTTAGGTCTTTTTGCTCACAGTAAGATGGGATTGTAGGAGCATGGTGAGAATCAGAGATCAGTCAGAATGTTTTGCACGCTCCCAATTCTCTTGTACACACAGTATAAGCCATACTTGGACATTGCCCTTGGCCTGATGGTGGGATTCTTCAGCACCTCGTACAGTAAATGGTGACAAACCTTTTAGTGTTTTTTTTTTAGGACACAAATAGAGTCATCAGGTCATAACATTTGTAACTTGGGAGGCAAATTGCATATAACCTTGTCAGGATTTTCTTGAGAGTTTCAGTCTAGAAGACCAAAGACAGCATGTGTTGATTCTGTTTTCTAAAAGGTGAACTCTAGAAAATTATAGACTAGTGAGCTATACAATACAATTCTAGAAAAAAATTACTAAGCAGTGGTTTTTTAGCATTTTATGGCAGTCATCAAGGATCAGTATTGGTTCACCAAGAACAGGCAGTGTTGTTAATTTTGTTTTCCTTTTAGGCTTAATATCAGGTTGAGCCACATGAAAGTGCTAGTTTTGAAAGTCAAAAGCAATTCAATATCAATTTCATATGCTTCATTCTAATAGTTTTTATTGTATCTTTTGATAATAAAATTAATGTATGTTCATTGTAACATACTTAGAAAATATAGAAAAGTAGAAGAAAAGAAAATTTACTCCTAATCTAACAATCCATTTTTATGCATTTCTTTCCATCTTTCTCTATATGATGATCACAAGAATACTATTTTAAAAAAACATAATTTAGATTATAGTTCATTTTTATAGAGTATCTGGCTACTTACATTGAGTATATGGTAAGCATTTCCCTGTAATCAGATATTTATAAAAACTGAATTTTTACTATTATGATTTCAGCAGGTAGGTGTTGCATAATTTACTTGTCCATACCCCTAATTCAGCACATTCATGTTGTTTTTCAATGTTTTATAATATAAATGGTGCTGTAATAAACATATGCATGAATCTGGGTTCACATCTCTGAGTCTTTCCTTAGGATAAATTGTCAAAAGTGGAATTTCTAGGTTAAAGGATATGAATTCTTAAAACATATTTCCAAATTGCTTATCATAGAGGATGTACTATTATGCTGCTGCCAGCAGTGTAAGAGAGAGTGTTTATTATAGTATCCCACAATTACCTGTTACTTCTAAGACCAGAAGAAACAGGATAAGTCAATTTTGTTTTTTCACCTTTAATCATTTGTTTGTTTGTTTGTCTTACTAAAGAAGATCATATAATCTGATTTTATCAAACGACCTCCCAGAGTTTCTTGTAATATCGTTATTGTCCAGTCAAACCAGTGTGAACTGAATGCAGATAGAATTGGGGGATCTCGTCCTGGCCAGTGTTGCTCAGTGGTTAGAGCGTCGACCTTTGCACCAAAGGATCACGGGTTTGATTTCCAGTCAAGGGCACGTACCTTGGTTGCAGGTTGGGGCGCATGTGGGAGACAACCAGTTGATGTTTCTCTTTCGCATCAGTGTTTCTCCTCTCTCTCTCCCTCTCTCCCTCTCTCCCTCTCTCCCTCCCTCCCCCCCTCCCCCCCTCCCCCCCTCCCCCTCTCTCCCTCTCCGTTTCCCTCCCCCCTTCTTCCTCCCTCCTACTCTCTCTGAAAAAGCAATGGAAAAAATATCCTCAGGTGAGGATTAACAACGAAAACAGAATTGGGGGAATTTCATTTCCCAAACAACTATACCCTAGAAATGTTTTATTAGTGGGTTATTGTCTACTGGTGGGGATGCCTCTACTATTATTATGTGATGAGGCCGAGTGGCCCTGTCCTGACCAACATTATTTACAGAGATTTTGATGAAAGTGGAACATGCCTCCGCAGATTTGCAGCTCTATCACAAAGCTGAGAGGGGTGGCTTTTAGTTCTCTACCAGGTGGTGGACCCTCTAAGCATAGGAGCCACAGTCCTGTGAGCATTCCTTCTGGAATCAGCTGTGTGGCCTTGGACAAAGTTACCTAACCTCTCTGTGCCTCAGTTTTCTCATCTGTAAAACAAATCAACAGACTATTTACCTCATGTTTGTTTGGAAGATTAAATGAGTTATTAAATGTTAAGCACTGAGAATAGTTCCTGGCCCTTAGTAAATGATCGATAAAGGTTAGCTGCTGTTATTGTTTATCTTTCTCTCTCTCAAATGGTAGATAACATACTTATTAAACGAATGAATGACTGAGTCAACATCATAAAGACTTTGTAGGAAGGTAGAATGAGCCTATATGCAAACAAAATATAATCGGTAAGTCTTACATTTATGTTTTGTCATATTAGATTGCCATGTAAAGAAAGGTTGAGATTTATACTGTGTGGTTCCAGAAAGGATAGATGTGGTTAATTGACGGAAATTAGCAATAGGGGACTTCCTACCAATTAGCTCTACTAAGCAGCAGAGTTGCCCTTTCAGGTAGTGAAAGAATTCAAACAGAAGTTTCTAGGCCATTAGATAAAAGAAAAGAGAAGCCTTCTTGGGTCAGAGGTTAGACTAGATGACCTCTGAAGTCCCTCCCAGCTCCTGGTTCTGTGACTCTGAGCGGAGCACGCAGGATTATTTGGAGGGCGAGGCTGCTCGTCCGCGCCCCGCGCTGCCCGCTTCGCCCTCTCCCCTGCTGCCCGGGCCCGCAGCGCCCGGTCCTGGCTCCACGGGGCCCCGCCGGCGTCCCTGGCTGCCCCCCAGCACAGTGCCTAGGGGACGAGCGAATATTCGAAACGAGGGCACAGTTTTTCATGAACGTACAAGAAAATCGAAAGAAAATTGTTGCTTACAAAGCGCATCTCAGAATTGTTTAAAAAACAAGTAGAAGTTGTTGTCCACCCTGGATGCGTCTCGTGGTAGCTCTATGCGGGGGGCGAGGGGGGCCTCATCTTTCACCCGGGCGCCTGCACGGGGTTTCTGTGCCTGCGTGGTGTCTCCTGGCGATGGACCGTGAGTACTCATCCCCGGGGAGGGGTCGCTGAGCCCACACCATTGTGTTCTATTTGGCCTTGCGTACCTTGGGCCGAGGTGATTTTCCTGTCACTATGGACTGATTCCTCGCCCTTAGGCTATTTAAAGGGAGCTTCAAAATAAAGTTAGAAAGCTGACTTGGGAGCCCGAGCAGTTGCTTTCTTTCTTAGGGTTCTTTGCCGAATGATTTCTGACATGTCTTGTCATTGTTTTGTGCTGCTCTCCCCATTTATAATATTTGGAGCTTTGGCTTTTTGCCACACTTGTCAAGGATTTATGGGAGTTAATGACATGTAGTATATAAAGTGCTTTGAGATTCTTTCATACAACTTGGTATTATCTTGAAAGCAAGAGGTTTAACTGCTCATTTGTTAGATAACTAGTGAGATTTTAAACAGATGTAATCACACCATGTCTGTTATTTATGTATTATGTGATACGCACAAACTTTTAGTGCTCAAATTTTACACAAAGTGGCTATTTTTTTTCTTTTTTTGTTTATAAAACCCATTTTTAGGGAATGCCTTGGGAAAAATTGGGAGTCAAGGTTCTGGAAAAATTCTCCAGTCCATGTTTTTTAGTGTTCTGGTTTGTCCTTCGTTTTTCTGTCTAGTAATCGATAGCTGAAGTGAAGGACTCAGGACATCACTGTCTTTTGCTGTTGATACCAATGTGCGTTTGTAGCTTGCGTGACAGAGGTGCTGAGGTCCTTGCTGTGCAGTGCGTGGCCCAAGGGGTTGCTGCTCTGGGTGCCAGGTGGGTTAATATGTCTCCAGAAAGCATCTGTGGAATTTGACAGTGGATATTCTTTTGTAGCTATATTAATTTTACCCCTTTTGAGTAGTATCGGTTTACCAGCCAGAATCTAGAGCATGTAAATGCGTTATCAGAGTGATTTGAAAGAGTGATGTACACACCGGGAGTGAACTTTATGGGGATGGTTCTGATGCTTTCAAGGCCTAGCTTCTTGTTGCATGTATTTTGAGCTAGAGTGTTAAGCCTGGTGCCTTAAGAAGGCTTTGCTTCTCCTTTTAATCTTTAGAATTTCTAAAACCAACAGCTTTGGAGCCTTCAGTAGGAGGATTGTATGTAGAGCCTGAAGGTCCTTGAAATGAACACGCCATGGAGAGGACTAGATCTGTTTACTCTTGCCCTGGCGTTGTCATGTGCACAGGGTAGAACTCTGCTAAATAATAAGAAGAACAATAGAGATTGAAGAGCTGGATGATTTTTTAAAAGATTACTCAACATTAGATTTCTAGACTCATCTCTCATTTAGACTGAAAGGAACCTGAGTCTAACCCCCTCATATTATAAATGAAAAAAATGGAAGTGCATAGGGTCCACTGAACCAGAATCAGGATTAATGTCCAACCCAGGGGCCTTCCTTTCCAAGCCAGAGCTGGAATGCATCTCACCATTCTGCTGGCGGCCGTAGCACGACCGCGGCATTTAGAAAATACTGGATCATAAGAAAATGACTCTGTCCCTAAAACTATGCCGTTTCTGAGGCCATAGTCCAAGCAGGTTTTATTATTTGTATTAAGTAGCTCCCAGCTGTTCCACAGTCTTCGGAAAGTATGAGCTGACTATATTTATTTTGTCCACCTTTTACCCAGTTAACGGGATGCTTACTCTCTTATTGCCACTTAAAAGTCATCTGGAAGACTCATGCTGACAGTGTAATGCACAGTGAAGGAAGGGGGTAAAGTAGGAAAACATAATTATTACATGCAAAGGCCTTTTAAACGCTCTTTTCTCTTCCTTCCTCTATCTTTTCTCCAGCCTAGTTGGGTGGATCTGATTTGTATAGCTTTTTTCCCTTTTCTTAAATTGGGTAAGGTCTACAGAACTATTCAGGGGAAGCTGTAAACTATAGCAAAGCATGCGAAAAGACAGTGGTTTGTGCCTTTCTGAACCTTGTTATAGATCTGTGGATAGTCTGGAGCTTACAAAACTATACTTAAATATTTTCTGTAATATAGGTTGAGGACAGATTTCTATTTGCTGTTGATGACTGTCAAAACAACTTCCCTAGAGCGATTGTCACAGAGTGTCAGGCCTCATTTTCTGATGGAGAAACTGCTTTGGTTTATCCTCAGTCTGTTTTTACATGATTATTTCTTCTTTTCTCAAGTGCTTATGACATTTAATAAATTTGCAGTTGAGAATTGTGGCAGCCAGTAATGTGAGCAAGGGAAATTGGGCGCCTGGAAACTATTTAAATATAAACAAATGACAACAGAACTTTAACAGGAATAATATTTGGAAATCGTGAACGAAAGTGATCGAGGCCTAAGACAAGGTAAAACTATGTTTCCTCATTCATTCCTTTCTGAACCAAACTTACCTTTCCTTTAAACCCAAGCATTTTTTGTTTAATCCCTGGGAATCGATAATTCATGGGAATTCTTTGTTGATGGACAGTTGTTAGGATTCCGTGTTTACGGCATGTCTTTTTCAGCTGTTTCACTGAATCCCAAGCTTTCTCAAGGCATATTTTAAAACCTGAGCTAGTAATAGCCAAACTTATGTACAGTATAGTTTATGTCTGTTTTGTTTGTTTGTTTGTTTCTACTTTTGGCTTCATGTAAGTTGGGCATCTACCTTGGAACATGAAATACAAAAAAGGTTTGACCAAAGTAGCTTTCTAGGCCTCCTTGCTGTAAGTATATTTAGGAAATATTCTGCTTATAGAGAAAATGTCTTACTAAGTTTTGGTTACACCAAAAGCATTTTGAGCAATTCACTGTGCTATGTGGAGCTAAAATTACTGGGATGCTGAGATTGTATTGTTTTGGAAAGATCTTTAATACTCAGCATTCTGTTTGTGTCATACGGTCTTGTTAAGGTGATAGAAAAGAAATTAGGTAAATATATTTTTAAAAGAATAAACTTTTTAAATCCTTAATTTTTTATATTTTTAAAAGCTTGTGTTATCTTTTTATAGTAAAAAACAACAAAATTTACCATCCTAACCATTTTTAAATGTACAGTTCAGTATGTTAAGTATATTTACATTGTTGTGAGACAGAGCTCCAGGACTTTTTCATCTTGCACATCTGAGGAAGCAGGTGAGAGAGCTTTGCCATAGAGGAGAGAGCACCAGGGCTGGGGTTGATATAATAACTCACACTGGCGTTACCACTGTTCCAGGTGCTTTATGTATGTAAACTCATTAACCCTTCAGAACAAACCTATGAGGTAGTCATTGCTGTATGCTCATTTTACAGATGAGGAAACCAAGGTTATGCACCTATCCAGAGTCATGCAGCCAGTAAGTAGTGGAGCTGGGATTTGAGTCTGGGCAGTTTGACTCCAGATTCTGTGCTCTTAAGTACCCTACTAATGGCTGTAACAATGTAATTGCCACCTTTTTTTAAGGGCAAAATAGTTGAATATTAGCCATTTCATACAGTTTATTCAGACATAAATTGAGATCCTTCCACAGCATGTCACCACCTCGCCACAATGGGTATTTGTGGTTATTAGCAATATTTGCTTATACTGTGCAGAGATTTTTTTCCCTGGCCCCAGCCAACTGGAAAGAGATACTGTTTTCCTTTTTTCCATTTTTACATGTATCTCCATTGTGCTTTTTCTAATGTTTGTATTCATTTAGAGAGAGAGGAAGGGAGCGAGAGACAGAGACAGAGAGACAGAGGGGGAGAGAAAGAAACATTGATGTGATCAATCAGTTGCCTCCCACACATGCCCTGACTGGGGATTGAACCCACAACCTGGGTATGTGCCTTGACTAGGAATTGAACCCACCACCTTTTGGAGTACAGGACGACTCTCCAACCAACTGAGCCACACTGGCCAGGGCCCTAACTGATATTTTTTTAAACTTATATTTTACAAACAGGCAGGATGAGATTGGCAGTGCCTGTTCCCGTATCATGCTGAATAGAAGTATAGAGAATAGAAATCCTCGTTCCTAACATTAGGGGGAAAGCATTCAGTCCTGTAGCATTAAGTATGTTGTCAGCTATAGGTTTTTCTTAGATAACTTTTATTCAAGTTGAAGAAATTTCTTTCTTGAGAGTTTTTTTGAATCAGGAATGGATATTGGATTTTTTCAAAATGCCTTTTCTGTGTTTATTAAGATGATCGTAGAGTTTGTTGTTATTTTATTCTGTTTTTTTAGTTTGTTAATATAACTTACAGCGATTGATTTTCAAATGTTAAACTAAGCTTGCATTCCTGGGGGAAACCTCACTTGGTCACAATATGCTATACTTTTTATGTATTTTTTTAATTTATCTTTATTGTTGAAAGTATTACAGATGTCCCCTTTATTTTCCCCCATTCATTCCTTCCACCCCACATCTGCCCCACCCCCCAGGCCTTCCCCATACTTTGTCTATGTCCATGGTTATGCATTTATGTAGATCCAGACACCTAGAAGCTTGGAACAGACTGACAGATCTCAGAGGGAAGGCGGAGGTGGCGGGGAGAAATTAATCAAAGCACTTATATACTTTTTATGTATTTTAAAAAGAATTAGGGTCCTGATTAGAGTGTCATCCCGACACAAAGGTTGCGGGTTTGATCCTCGGTCAGGGCAGGGCAGATACAAGAAACAACCAGTGAATGCATAAAAAAGTGGAACAACAAATTGATGTTTTTCTCTCTCTCCCCTCTCTCTCTAAAATCAATAAATTTTAAAACAAAGAATTTGATTAGAATTTTTACATTTATGTTCACAAGGGATACTGTTATCTTTTCTTGTGATATCTTTGTCAGTCTCGGTCAGACCAGAATACTAGCCTCATAGAATGCCTTGGAAAGTATTCCCTCCTCTTCAGTTTTCTGGGGAAGTTTGGAGAATTGATATTTTTTTCTTCCTTAAATGTTTAAAGTAATTCACCACTGAAGCTATCTGGGCCTGGGCTTTTATTTGTGTAAAAGTTTTAGACTATAAATTCCATCTCTAACAGATATAGGACTGTTCAGGTTATCTGTTTCTTCTTGAGTAAGCTTTTGTTGTTTTTGGCTTCTAAGGAACTTGTCCAGTTACTTGGCATGGAGTTGTTTATAATGTTCCCTTTTTGTCTTTTTAATAGCTGTAGAGTTGGTAGTGGTGCCATCTCTCTCTTTCTTTCTTTTTTTAATTTTTAAATTGATTTTAGAGAGAGAGGGAGAGAAACATTGGTCTGTTGTTCCAGTTATTTATGCATTCATTGGATGGCTCTTGTATGTGCCCTGACCAGGGATTGAACCCACAACCTTGGCATTTCAGGACCATGCTCTAACCAACTGAGCTACCCTGCCAGGGCCTCTCTCATTTTTTATATTGGTAATTTGTGTCTTTTCTTTTTATCAGCTACTGTGTGTGTCTTCTAGCTCTTCAATCCAGTTGGACTATTGCTCCACACAGCACCTATGGTGACTGCCCTCAGGCAAAAAGTTAGAAAAATGGGCCACTTGGCCCAGAGTCTTTCCTTTTCTCCAGTTACAGTTGGCTTCCCTCCATTTTTGGCCCGGTTTTGGTTACTCTCTAGTACCTTCAGGTAGTTTTTTTTTCTGTCATCCAGAGGCTATATTATTTTCTGTGAGAGGGTTTGTCCAGTGCTGGAGTAGAATGTCAGGGCTTTTTGGTTTTGTGACATTCTAGCCAATTGAGACAGACTTTAATAGCTGTATTCACAGTATGGAACTGGGTGACTTAGCAGCACTTTCTAGTCATTGTTGCCTGTATTGGATTTGATATGAAATAGCTCAACTGGATATTTAGAATAAATTGTGGAGTTAGAGAAAGGTGAAAGGATAAATGTTGGGCTAACTCTTTTCAAAATGGTTTCAGTGGGAAAAACCATTATCACTTTAAAAAGTGAGCATTCATGAGTACCAAATATGTCAAGCTTCCGAATGAGTTTGAGTGCTTTTGCGTTTCATGGGGAAGATTTTTCAAGAGTAAAAGGATGGAAGAAAGCATATTTTAGGCCTGAAAACAAAGCATTTCTAATTTCTTAATATTTATTATATCAAATACTTATTATATCAAATATACAAATATTATATCAAATTAGTTTTAGGTCGTATTAATGCTATGATACTTAAATATTTTATTTGCAATGGACTTTATTTTCCGGTCATTTTATATTGAACATTTATTCCTTTTTAGTACATATTGCAATTTGAATCGAAAGACATTAGAATTCATCTTAGGTCTCTGGATCTCAGCCTGATATTTACTGAGCAGTAAGTGAGCCATGCACTGTTCTAGGCACAGGAGGTTCAGTGGTGAACAAGAAGCTTATATTCTTTTTTGCTTTGTTTTGTTTTGTTTTGTTTTAAGTTGATTTTTACAGAGGGAGGACGGGAGAGGGAGACGGAGAGAGAAACATCGATATGAGAGCGAAACAGATCAAACCTGAAACCCGGGCATGTGCCCTGACTGGGAATCGAACCAGCAACCGTTTGGTGCATGGGACGACACCCAACTAACTGAGCCACACTAGCCAGGGAAAGGAGCTTATATTCTTAAAGGCTCAGAAATCTGACTCTTGGCACACTGTGCGTGGTCAGGCTCACATGTACATGCCCTAATGCCAATTTGTTCATTTGAAGTGAGAACTACAGCTGTTAATTAGACTGGTGAGGTTGAACTGAGAGATTAGTGCATTTTCTCTTTATAGACAAGCCACATGGGAAGCCAAATTACAATCACAAGGTTGCTTGGTGAGAACGGAATCAAAACAAAGGGACTTGGTTAGATAATCCATGATTAGGATACACCTGCCACACAGACTATTTGGGTTTCCCTGAATAATGCTGAGCAGTAAAGCTTGACAATGTCTGGTTCTTTGGGCTTATTTCTATGGTGACCATTTCCCTTTGTTCACACAATTTTTTTGAATCAAACTATAATCCAATTTACTAAATGACAAGCCACATTCTAGGCCTGCTTCCTAAGATTACACTTAGATCACCTTTAGAAACATTTAGAGGTTTTCAGATTCTGAGGGCAGGCATATGCATGGACAGTCTCTTGGTTAATTTCAGCAGAATATTGCCATATCCATTGTGCAGGTCAGTTTTACCCTAGGAGGGTGGCTTTTTTCTTTTTGTCTTATAGTCATATATTGGAAAGGATGTGTGAATCCCTTATAATTGACCTCATGTACTGCCAATAATTTAGTTTTACTCTGTTTATATTTATAGACAGTTACACTTATGTTTTTCATATGATATATGGATGCCAAACCCTTGTTCTTAAAACCAATTACTTCTTAAAGCATTGTTTTAATGGGAAAGGCTAATCTGTCATAATGGAGGTCAAATAAATTTATTTGAAAATGGAGGAGATATCTAAATTTAAACCTAGAAAATCCTGGGACCCAAACATATATGTTTGATATTTAAAATTAAGGAATATACTAGAATTCCCTATAAAAGATCCAGGGAACATGAGTAGTTGCCTTCAAGGAGGAACAGCATGACTTGAGGTATAATGGAGACTCAAACTTTGGAACTGTGAGCCAGTTTCACTTACTAGATTCTTATATTGCCTCTCAATTACTGCCTGCGTATCAGCTGTGCACAGTCAGGGTTAAAGGACCACCCAATTTACTATTAAAAACAAAGAAACAGCGTTAAGATCCAGTGGACCGCCGCATTTGTCCACATCAGTTCTCATGGTTTCACTAATCCAAATGAAGTGGTATCATTGTCTGTATGTCCACCAAAACCTACGGCAACCAGCGAAGCCTTGGCAGGTGCCAGCTTGTGAGTTCCGTGAAGGCAGAACCGCAACAGCAGCAGTGGTGGTAGCGGCACTCACGGCATGTGCATGGTGCTCTAGTTTTCACGGACCCCTTTCATCTAAGTTATCTAATTTGAATTTCACAGGTAGAATATATAATGTACATGTATATGTATGGTGGTAACCATTTCTGCTTTTTAGCCAACCACTCTTTCCTGTTGTAAAGTTTTGGCCTGAAAAACGGGAAAATGTGTTTGTCCCCTTTGAACTGTCACAGTGCCATCATTTACAGACAAATTTAGTTGTTTTGTGAAATTTTAGATTATATCTGTAAGTATTCTTAACACCAAGTTGATCATTTGAGATGAAAAGCAAAAACTAAGATTTAGTGTCTGATTCTTTTGGGTAGAACTGTCCTTTAAAAGCCTCTTATTGATTTTTTTAGTCAATAAAAATACAAGGCTACTCTGTCTTTTTTTCAGTCTCCATACCATTCATTCTTAAAATACATTCCAATTAACAGCTTTTTTTTTTTTGGCTATTTTATTTTTTGGATTGTTTGTTTTTATTTTTTTTATTTTGTTTTTCAATTACAGTTGATGGTCACTATTTTATATTAGTTTCAGGTATACAGCATAGTGGTTAGACAGTTACACCCTTGATAATTCAAATATCCATCCAGCACCATACATAGTTATTACAATATTATTGACTATATTCCCTGCTGAATGTTACGTCCCTGTGACAGTTTTGTGTCAAAAATATAGAATGCTTCATGAATTTGCGTGTCATCCCTGCCACAGGGGCCATGCTAATCTCTGTATTGTTCCAATTTTAGTATATGTGCCAAAGCGAGCACGTAAGAGCTTTCTTTATGCACATTATTTCTATAGATATCAGTGTTCTAGATCTGAACTATACAGTATGGTAGCCATTAGCCACAGATGGCTATTTAAATAGAAGTTTTAATTAATTAAAATGAAATAAAATTAAAATTTTAGTTAGCCATAATAGCCACATTTTAAGTGCTCAATAGGCATGGTAGTCACTATCCATATTAGTATTGGACAGCATTGTTCTAGATAATCTAACTTCTACTTAGTTTTTTGGGGGAAGGCTATCAATTCTGCCATTGTTTATAATTTTATCTGCAAGATTTATGTTTCTAAATATATTTACTGAGCCAGTCTGTATGATATAAACTATGTGTTTTAAGTATGCTTTTTAAAAATATACATAAACTTTTAATTAGCACTTCCTAAGTAATAGATCTTATAGGTAAGCAGCAGTGGGAATTGCAGTAGAAACTCATGTAATAATAAAAATGTCCAGCTTCTCTTCACTCTGTGGATATGTGCTAAAGAAAAGTTGGAATGTGATTCTGCACTACTTAGAAAATGCACAGCCATCATATAAGGAAAATAACTGACTAACAATATTAAAATGATTCACATAGTTGAGATTCCATGATGCAAAAATTTAGGTCAGCCGTACTCAGCAGATTAAATACTAGTTTGAGAGTTTAGCTTGAAAAGGCATTTTTCAACTGAGAATCTCTCAAGTGTAAAGCTGATATTAAAAATTTGATATCCCATGGTAGGATCGTAAGTGTTACAGGTTAATTCAGTACTATGTGGAGCATACCCCACTGACCCTTTCTTCTTTTTACTTGTATATTCAAGTGGGGCAGGACCAAAGGAAAAATCCAGACCAGCACCCCAGGACTGTAACTTTTGCCATGGGTGATTTAGGGAACTTCAGGTTTACAGCTGCAATATCCTATAATGTATTCGGATTAACTGGGCCAGAACACTCTGAGAAATGTCTTTGATCCTTGCCTGCGAAAGAAAGGTCTCCCGAGTGGCGGAATATAATGGAGAGGCCTGTTTGCTGAAGGTGACCAGCACTGTGCCATGGTGAAGGACGGGATTGGATAGGTCTTGTTCAAGGGTGTTACAGAACAGGAGACATTTGGACACACTGAGTTCCAGATAGATGGAGAAACTTGTATGACTATGAAAGAAGTGCTTACTTTTTAAAAACCAGAGCAAAACCCCACGAAACCCCGGTAGTTCTGTTAGTGTGGTTCTGTGCGATCAGACGTGTGTGTTTAATACCTTTTTCACTTTTAAAAGCCACTACTTTCTTGCAAAGTCAGACAGTATTAGAACCTCAAAAGACAGCTGTGTGTTTTTTAAAGGCCTTTCCACTAGTTGGGACATATGTAATGTTCACAGAGAAAGCAAATATTCCCCCATTTATTTTTATATTCATTTTAGATACATATTCTTTGCCTAAGTAGCAGCTTGTTATGAACATGAGTATAGAAGAGAGGGTTTTATTCATACATATTTAAAGAACATCAGTAATAAAAACATTTCCCTAGCTGTGACAAAGAACAGCCTTTGTTTAAGGGTTAGGTATGTCTAAGGAAGTGACTCTTGTTAAGAACTAAGGAATAAAATATAATTCATCTTATCTTGCGTAAGGAAAATTGTCCTAACTTGCATGCTGCTGAGTGCCTAATTTACATTTAAAGCTGAAGTAATGAAGCCTTTATTTTTTGCCAGAAACTCCCATTTCTCTCCCAAATATATTCTCTATCAGACAAAAAAAAAAGCTCATTATTTTGCATGGTAATGTGTCTTTGCTGATGCAGAAAAGCAACATAATTCAGGATGAAGGATTAATTTAAACTTTCTTAAGTGCTCTTTTGCAGATAACTAAAATTATTTCTAGGAATCAAAAGGTGGGTTTGCAGGGCACACCAAAAAGCATAGCTTCATCTGGTGAATTGCAAAGAAAATAGTCCTCTCACCTGGAGGAAGAAGTTCCTGAAAACTGTCATGGATGTAGAATTTAAGTCTGAGGGCTTATTTATTTATTTATTTATTTAAATATGCTTTTATTGATTTCAGAGAAAGGAAGGGAGAGAGAGAGAGAGACATCGATGATGAGAGTCATTGATCGGCTGCCTCCTGCACACCCCTGACCGGGGATGGAGCCCGCAACCCGGGCCTGTGCCCTGACTGGGAATCGAACCGCGATCGCCTGGATCCTAGGTCGATGCTCAACCACTGAGCCACGCCGGCCGGGCACGTCTGAGGACTTTAGACTTCATGGAAAAATAGTCACAGGGGGTCCGAAGTTGAGAGTGGATCTGTGGGAAGCTCTTAGGAATAAACAATATTTATATTCAGTTAAATACATCTAATGAACCTAATACAAATGACCCTTTCATTTATACTGTTTTATTTAGTAATGAGGGATACTAACTGTTCATTTTCACTTACTACCCCTTGTTCGGTATACATTTTGCTCGGTTGCAGATAATCAGCATGCTCTGAGGCGTTTTCCCTCCTCCCCCATGGCTGGCTTTCTATCTAGCTCTTCATTGCCTTTCTAGTTTTCAACCTCAAAGATTGATGCCCACCCCCCCGGGGCTCCCTGGCCCCCACTCCCCCGCACGGCTGACTCTTAGATGCTCTCAGTGTACTGTGTTGAGTCCCAGGTGTGCTCGCACTTATCTTATTTCTCCTATGGCTTCATTCTAAAAATGTTCATTCCTGTTCTGCCATTAGCTTTTACCTTCCTTGCCTCTTCCCAGCCCCAGCTCCACCTTCCTCTGATTATCCCCAACAGGATTGAATCATAGTTCGTGCAATTTGCATATCCTGAAGCTGAATGAAATTTTTGAAGTTGCCCCCAAACTACACAGAAGTAAATTTGAGAATACGCAAGCTCAATCTAATAAGCTCAGATATGGGAAATTACTATAGTATCCTGCAAGTGCACATGATGTGTGTGCTCTCAAACAGTCTGTGTGCCTATACACCTGTACCCCGTTACCTAAGAAGAACCTGCAATTGTTAAAGCTACTCAAGAACTTTCAAAAGTTCCAACACAGTCAATGTTTGAGCAAAAGCAGTCATGTGCTTGCTGTCAGTCAGTGGCATAATCAATCATTTCTTGAATATCCCTTTGGATTTGTGAACAAATGGACTTATGTATAGCTTTTTAGAACCTAATTGGTTCCGAAGTCAGAAAGCTCCCCTGCTATTCCAGCACGGGAGTTTCAGATCGTAGATTGCTGTCACGATAGTTCCTGAGGCCAGATCTGTGCCACCTATCTCCATTCCTTGGGCCTTGGGGTGTCCCAGATGGGGTGAGAGTGCCATCCACCCTCCCTCCAGCCCTGCCCAGCTGGCAGTCATCAGACTTGAGAGGAAGCAAAAACAGCTTCTTACCAGAAAGATGCTGAAACTTCTGTTTTGTGAGTAACTGCATTTCCTGTTAAAGCCTTGGTGGTTGTGTTGTATTTTAAATTAATCCATGGGCCAGAGTATGTTACATTCTTTAAATTTTTAAGACGGGAACTGGGATGTCCTGATTTCCATGTTGTTTAGAGTTCTTACCCCATGGAAGAACATCCAGAAGGACAGTTGAGCAAATTTGGGACTGTTTCACCCTAATTTGGTATTTCCTGTAGTGGGATTTGAAGACTTTTTCATGTGGTCATCAATAGCATAGTTAAGATTTATTGACTACTTACTCAATAAGGAGTAGCTGGATCTTTGTACTGGTCTCAGGAGTAGTACTCAGATAAGATAAATGAAATAGATGCAAATATTGAGGCATTCTTGTAACAGAAAATATCCAAGCTACTGCCATAGTTCATCAGAAGTCAGGAGAAAAAGTTATCGTTGGCCTGAGCGAGCTGAAGTTCAAAGTAAGGCTGGTCATTACTCATTACCTCTTTTCTTTCAAACAGTAAAATTCTTGGGTTTCTGTGGACAAGGCTGCTTTTTAATGGCATGTTCTCCAGACAGCTGTTAGGCACCCCCCTCCCCAATACCACAGACCACATCTGTTCTCACTGTTGATTAGATGGAGGGTAGAGAAAGAAGAGAGGCTGTAGCATGTGTAATTACCAGTAATTAATTCTTGTGGCGCTTCCTCATTTCCTTCTATTCTAACTCCACCCACTCTTCTTCCTGCCTCTGTTGTAAATTCTGTTTCATGTTGGCTACTGGGGGAAAATAATCTTGATGGGTATACAGCTGTTTTCCTAAAATTTTACATTCACCTTACAGTGAAGCTCTTATTTTTCTTCTGGTGGCAAAATCTCTTGATACTAAAGTAAGTGAGCATATCTCTCGGGGCTAGCTTTCCTGCTTCCTTATGTTCTGTTTCTATTGATACTATTTTTAATTGTCGACAGATATTTACTGCATATATTCTCTCTTAAAGGAACTATTGCAGACTCTTGCAAGGCATGAATAAGTGTGAGGAAAGCAAATGTAAGATATAGTCCTGGTCTTCAGTGTTAACGTACAGTGTCATTAAAGACCTAAAATATGTATGGAAAACTAATGATGTGAGTGAATATGTAATAATTGTAACATAAAATGATTGCCAAATTGTTGAGGCTACGTAAGACAGAGGTAGTGTTCTCTTTTTCTTTCTCCTTGGGATAACGTAAGGCTAAAAATATATATAAATTTGAGCATTTTTAGTTACTCTGTCACAATAAAGATGTATCACAGGTTTGCTCTTTAAAGAAAATTCATGGCATGTCTTCACAAATTTAAAAAGCCTAGATTTTCAAGATGTGATGCTTCTTGTGTGCCTGTTTTCAGGAGGATGGAGCTTCAAGTGGAGCATTTTAAAGCTGCTTGTTTTTAGAATTTATGATAAATTTTAAAATGTATTTGCTGTATCAGTCAGGGCCCCAGCAGGAAAGAGATGACACTGGGATCAATAGGAGGATATGATAGAGGGATCATTTACCAAAATGTGGGCATGGTGTATTAAAATCGCAAGACAGTGTGTGAGCTCTGAGGCTAGTGGTAGCAGGGATGTTGCACTCTCAGGCAAAGAGGAGTGAGAGGAGCAGCAGATGCCTAACTTAGAAAGAGGGAGTGGGGTGAAGAGGGTCTTCTGGTCACAGGCCGATGGATCTAGCCAGCCTCTATGTGACCAGTCAGGGCAAAAGCCCGGGTCATAAATAACCTGCCCTCACTTTCACCCTGATCTGTGCAGTGTTCCTGATTATCAAAACTCAACTGTAAATTAGGGGCCAAGGGAGCTTTTTGATGTAATTTATTAAGTCAGCCTTCCCTCCCAGAGAACAGGGTAGAGAGTGGAAGTGGACGGGCAAAGGAAAGATACCTGGCATATTTGGAGACTTGTAAATTTGCCTGAACATAAAAAATCCATCTTGGATAACATCCTATGCTCTCAGTAATCTTGATGACAATAGATATATGTCAGGGAATCAGTATGCTTTATTTTTTTAAATATGATTGTATTGATTTTATTTATTTATTTTTAAACTATCTTTACTGATTTCAGAGAGAGGAAGGGAGGGAGAGAGAGAGAAACATCAATGATGAGAGAGTCATTGACCGGCTGCCTCCTACAAGCCCCCTGCTGGGGACCGAGCCCGCAACCCGGGCATGTGCCCTGACCGGGAATCGAACCCCGGTCTCCTGGATCCTAGGTCGATGCTCAGCTGCTGATCCACGCCCGGCCAGGCTCTTTTTATTGATTTTAGACAGAGAGGAAGGGAGAGGGAGAGAGAGATAGAAACATTGATGAGAATCGTCAATCAGCTGCCTCCTGCCTGCCCCCTACTGGGGATCAAGCCTGCAACCCCTGCATGTGCCAGACCGGGAATTGAAACAATGACCTCTTGGTGCATAGGATGCTGCTGATTCCACTGAGCCACACCAGCCAGGCTGGAATTCATGTGCTTTATGACAAATCAGTCACTTCTCAAGCATGTGCACATCGTTGATGTAGGTTAGTAATTCTCAACTGGGGGCAGTTTTGCCCCCCATGGGAAATTTGGCAGTGTCAAGTCATGTTCCTGTGTGGGCTTTATCATTAGGATCTCTTGGAGGGTAGTGATGATGAAAGGGAAATGGTGACGTACCTTTTCATTTCATTAGGGTAGTGCTCAGATGATTGTTGAAGGATCTAATCTAAGCAGTGACCATTATTTACGGCGAGAAGGGGCTGCTGACCTTTGAAAGAAAATTTGAGTTAAGTTCTGAGAACGAAGCTAAAAGACAGCATAGGTTTTATGCATTGAGTATGAGGTGAGGGGATCGACCCCTAAAAGATAAATAAGAAAATGAGACCATTGTGAATAACTGGGAAGTAGATTGCAAGCTCCTCAAGGGCATGGACTACATTTTGTTCTTCTAAGAGTTAGGCACCGCGTCTTGAGCAGTGCAGGCTGTCAGTGCAGGCTATTTGTCAGGTGAGTAAGTAACCCTTCATTTAGGAGAAATTGATACTCTAGAAACAGAAGGCACCAGTGGGAAGGGAAAGATGAAAGATGCTGGAGGTTCTTATATAAAAGGAAGGACAATTTGCACTACAAAGAAATGAGAAAGTTAGGCCTTCAAGGACATACTGGCTCATTGGATCCCAGGTTTCCAGACTTTATGTCTGTCCCTGAACTGGACTCTCATACCTCATGGCTTCCTTTTCTTTGAAGTGCAATAGGTAGGACAGGGACATTTGTTCCATTCCTCTTTTATTAACACTGCCTTCCCTCCCCTTTAATATCAATGGGACTGTTTCCTGCGTGGAGCCAGAGCCATGCTCCTTCTCTTTTTGGACTCATCTGGAGACTTGGGCCTGCCTCCAGATAGCAGGTTTCAGTAGATCGGCCGTCGTATGGGATGCGGTGTGATTGGCTCAGTCACTCTGTTTTTATGTTCCTGCAGGACAGCTCTTAAGTCCCGTTCTTTTCATTGTCAGACTGTGAAAACTGCTTAGTTGGAAGTGATCACATTTGTCTTTTAAGTTCCTTAAGGGCAGAAAACTTCCTTTTGTACTTCCTTCAGTGCTGAGCCTATTGTAAATGCCTGTTGAATTGGAGGATTCGTGGAGGGTTGCTCCCAGGATTGCAAAGAGATTGGTAGCATGAGCTAGGAAAGGATCTATTTGGGAAACCTTGACTGAAGTGTTCGGTCTTCTGAGTGACACGTGACGTTAGATTGTTGGTTGTATTCAAGAGGGTTGGGTGTAGAATTAGGCAGTAAAGGAGAGAAGAGGGATTTTAAGTACTGGTATGGGAACTGGTGGTAATGAGAGAGCAGGAGAACTCTTTCTTTGCTGGAGCAAGGGTCATGCAGTTGATAAAGTATGTGGTCCAGTGTTAGGAAGGATCAGGTAAATCTGAAAAGTCTACCATCAACACGCATCCTCATTGGTGCAAGAATGTCTCCAATCCAACTTTACAGTTAATTTTATAGATTTTTAAAAACCAACTTTATTGCTACTAATTTCATAAACATGTTTTTGCTATCTCATCTTGAATTTAAGAGCCATCGCCGTGTATGCATCGCTCAAGCCAGAAGTCAAGGATTTAACGTTGGTTTTTATGTTACTCCCTGCATCTCAAACTTTAGCATGTCCTGATTCTACTTCCCATTCAGCTCTGCCGCTCCCATGGCATCTCTCCTCTAGACTACTGCTTCTGCTCCTCGCTTCCCACAACCCATTCTCTGTGCTCCTGCCTGCACATTTTCAAACGATCAGATCAGATCATCCCCTCGACTCACCCCAGCACCCGTGAGAATACTCACGTAGTAGAAGCTCACAATGTATTGAGTAAACCAGCTATAAAAGTTATCCTGATATCTTTACAGATAGCAGACTAACCAACCCTTAGACTTTCCTAATTCAAATGACACATTGTCTCTGTAATGATAATAATAGTAGTCAGATCTGTTAAGGCTCATCTCTTTTTTCTCTTCTCATCTTGTGACTGATGGTTGACACCCATTTTTAGGATGGTTACCAAAGGGTTTGTATGTGGCATTGGAGCCAGGAAGACCGGTCGCTCCTCTTTGGTGATCTCTTGGATAAATCAAGAGCAGCCGTGGGTATGACATACGCCAGGCAACTCCCTATACGGTTTCAGAACTGGTTTGACATAACTAAGAAATCACTACAAGTTTTGGGGGGAGTCTCATCCTTTTTGGGCTATGACCCTTTTGAAAATTGGATGAAAGTTGTGGATTCTTTACCCAGAAAAATGTCTACATACATGAACACATAATTTTGTAGACCATTAAGGGGGTTCAGAGACTGAGCCATAGCTCATAGTGGAAAAATGCATCTTCAGAATTGTGGTGTTATATTTGAGATAGATTAAAGCATCTATTTTTGAAGTATAAACTGTAGCAAGTAATATGGAAAAATATTGGCAGATGGGGCTATTGCAGAAAAGCGATCATTTTTTTCTGTGATGCTTAATAGGGTCATAGCAGAATCTGAAGGGATAGGGCATTGTGAGGGGGTTTTTGTTTGTTTATCAAACAAAAAAATTTGAGGAACATTGGCCATTTTACCTTGTTCTTTTGTTGAGGAGGCGGGGGAGCGTGGAAGGTCAGTACCTTACCCCTGCAGACCTTGCACCTCTAGACCGAGCCACTGAGAGGGGAGCAGCCGATGGGCGTTGGAGCACAGGATGGAGGGAGAGAATTTCTTAAGCATTACCCCAGCTTGAACCCAGTGCCCCCCACCCTTTTTCTTTTCCTGTTTTAGATCTCCTTGGTATCTCTGTTAAAAAGACAAACCAAAAAAGATTTTCCTCTTTGCTAGAAGCTCTTGGAAAAACTTCACTGTTCTTTTATTCCATCTCCTTAGGAGTTAAGGAGAGCTGTTATTTCTGAACTTATTGTCAGGGTTTCTTGTATTCTTAATGTTTTTAATACTCTCAAGATGGCTTGTTTTTGATAAATCACTAAAGCAGAAGGTATTTTTGTCCAGCTTCCTAAGCAGTAAAAGCAAGTATATAATGCCCTAGTACCAGAGTTGTGGTTTTGCCCTCCGGCACAGTATATTAACTAAGCAGAAAATGCCAAAGAACAAAGACAATAAAAGTAATGTTTGTTTAGTGGTAGTTTGAGATATTTCAGGAGAGATGAGATGTGAAGAAAAGCAGTGGCCATATTTAGAAAGCTGCCTCAAACCCAAGAGTATCTATTGAAGTAAACTTGATGACAGACTTTTTTCCTCTTCATGAATCATTGTATTCCTATAAAAGCGAAAATTCCTCTTCATCTAAACAAATGGCTTCCACATCTGTCTCCTTAGTTTCTCAAAAGGGTGTCTTCAGCTTGCATTTTTTAAAAAGTGTTTATCTGTTTAAAATGAAATATCGTCAAAAGCAGTTTATACATCAAAATCCAAGTTGGTCTTCAGCTTCTAAGAATTAGTCGAGAATGATCTGGTGGTGGTACAGGGAAAAAAGAAACCACATTCTGTATTCTGCGTAGGTAAGTTCTTCCTAACCATCTCTACATTTTTGTGAGTTATATTTAATTTTACGTGCTCTTTTGTTTTGGGGGACTGATCAAGTAGGTAACTTTGTCATTGGCAGTGCATCCCAATATTTTCATGCTCAGGGTTCAGAGTTCTAAAAATAAGTCTTTTCCAGATTAGTAACAGGAGAATTAATGTGTTAGTCCCATTGACTAAGGACCAATCTGTAGTTAGATTCGTTTTTGTCCCATAACCAATTTCCTCCCACCGTGTCACTAAGAGAAACACACTCAACTGATTTATAAGATACTATACGACTTTGCTAAAGCACTTTTTCAGTTCAAAATCTTGTGTGAGTCTGCGCACCCTGGAGGGTTTCAGTTTTATCTTTTTTAATCTGTAGTCTCTCGTGTGACAGGCCACCCGTGCCCTTGAGCCCATCCTGCCATTTAAAAATAAAGAATGAGAAGCAGCTGAAGTGCTGGCTCTTTGGCAGCTGACAGGAATCCGATCTACTGCTTGGATTCTTTCTCTGGGCCGACGTGCCAGTGGTGTGTGGCTCCTCCCAGCCGCGCCCGTCCCCCTCGCAGCCACAAAGTTTAAGGTGGTGGGAGCAGAGGAGGTTGTCTGCAGGGGGAGGAAAGTTCTTTTTTGTACGGAAAGGGCAGGGAGAAAGGCCGTAGATCAGCACATGGGGTCCTCCCGCAGGTTGCAGGACCCCTGGCTTCTTACCACCCAGTGGAATTTCTGGGCCAGATGAGGCCTTTGTCTTTCTGGAGGTTGCGCTGGCTCCTCCCACCCCCTGAGCTACAGCTGCCCGTTCAGTCAAAACAGTGGCTTGCTCTGAGGTCAAAGGTCCATGAGAACTGGGAGACATTTGATGTTATCAAAGCGAATTAGTGACAAAGGCAATTAATTTAATCACCTATGACTTAGGTAGTTTCTTTTGAAGGGTGTGAAGAATATTCTTTGGAAACCAGGGGAACCCTTCCCCCATTGTTAACTTTTCTTTTACTGGATACGTAGAAATCGGAACCGCTAATAAATGGCACCAAATGTGACATAAAAAGGAATGCCCTTCCCCCTCCCAAATGCAGAAGAGAGGCAGGAAAATGATGGTTAGGTCGGAGCTATAGGAGGCTCTTTACTTGTGAAGTGACTTGATTGATGTTTAGTCTTCCTGTTGAGCCCATCACTGCCTCAAGGAGGGGAGCCACTGCAGAGGGTTTGCTTGCTGTTTATTGAGTCGCGGCCTGTAGCTGTTTTTGTTGCTCATGAAAAGGCAAGGTGCTCCCCCTTTTTGACCTTGTTCGGAGGCTTAATACAATTATTTGTATTAGGCACTAGCCACCTGTTGGGATCTTTCTCCTTAAAGGTCAGTGTGTGGTGCCTGGCTGTCTGACTGTGGCAGCCTGCAATCAGATTTGCCAATGGTCACTGGTTTGTATGACACCTGCAAATTGTGACAGAAAGAATGGAGATCTGATAGCTGAAAGGGAAAGGAAGGTGCTGGAGGAGAAATGAGCGTTCAGGAGACCCAGGGAGCACCATTACCGTGGTTTGGGTGCCAGCTTGCCTCATCGCCCTTTCTCCTGCTGCCCCTTCGTGAGCTGTGCCATCTGTTTCAGTGGCTTCTGTTATTGTCTACACGCTGACGTTACTTTCATTTAGTCATATATTGCATCTCTGTTGACCATGGAATTCCTAGCCCCAAAAGTCCCTCGACCCCTCCATTGAACATCTTAGCTCCTGCCTGCCTCCCTGTGATCTTCATTTAGGTGTCCATAGATGCCCGGCCGGCTTAGCTCAGGGGTTGAGCATCGACCTATGAACCAGGAGGTCATAGTTGATTCCCGGTCAGGGCACATGCCCTGGTTTCAGGCTCGATCCCCAGTGAGGGGCGTGCAGGAGGCAACCGATCAATGACTCTCTCATCATCGATGTTTCTCTCTCTCTCTCCCTCTCCCTTCCTCTCTCTGAAATCAATAAAGACATCGTGTGTGTATGTGTGTATGTGTGTGTGTGTGTGTATATATATATGTATGTATGTATGTATGTATATGTATATATGAAAGAAACTAGGTGTCCATAGGCATAACATATTCATCAATTCCCAAACCGCCCAGCTGGTTCTGCTCCCCAACCTGTTGCCCGTCCTGGATTCTCTGTCTCAGTGGGTGACAGCCCTGTCTACCTATCCAGTCGTTAGGCCGGGAACATAGGTCTCATCTTTGATGCCTGTCCCTTCCTCATGTCCCAAATCCCGCCCGTCGCCAAGCCCTGTAGGTTGCACTTCCTAAATACCTGCGATTCTCTGTCTCCAGTGCAACGACTGTTATGCTCTTCAAGCCTCATCACTTCTCCCTGGATGCTGCTGCCCCTGCCGCATGTATTCTCTACGTGTTTTATAACCAGAGAGACCTCTTAACTCAGTCTGATTGTTCCTCCCTAGTTTAAAGTCCTTAGTGTGGTTTACAAGGCCCTTCACATTAGGCCTCTCCTGCCTTCTTTCTCTCCACTTTCCTCAGCATTCTAATCTCAGCCATACTTTTTAAAAATCTATCTTTAATTGTTGAAAGTACGACGGATGTCCCCTTTTTCCCCATTGACCCCTTCTACCCTTCACCCACCCCCCGCCCCAGGCCTTCACCACACTATTGTATGTGTCCATTTATTTTCTTCTCGTTGCAAAACCTTTTTATTTTATTTTTTAAAACTTAATTTTCTTTAATTGCCATTGAGAGTTTGCCTCTGTCCTTTGGATCTTCACACTCTTCCCCCACCTACCTTTTTCTGTTGTTTTCTATAGCTCACCTTCCCCTATGTACAGTCTGCTTCCATGAACTGTTCCCTAGCTCCCACCTCAAGGGCCTCTAGAGTGTGTGTGTGTGTGTGTGTGTGTGTGTGTGTGTGTGTGTGTGTGTGTGTGTTTCCAAGTGCATATTTGCGTCTCCATTAGATACCACACACTAGAGGGAAGGGATCATGTCCGAATCATTCACCTTATTGTTCCTTTCCATCTAGCGCATGAGAACTGCTCAGAAGTACTTGGTAGTGCACAAATGAATAACTTTTTGAGGTTCTAAATGAAAAGACTAGAACAGTGCTTCTTGTAATCCATAAAAAGTTCTTGAGCCTTGGCCAAATTAGAGAGTGGCAATGCAATGAAGTTCAAAAGTAAAGGGAATTTTTTTTTTAGCAGTAGCCAAATCTTGTGTAGCTTATATATTGACATTTTGTATTCTCCATGTTCTGCACCTGCATCATAAATGACTTTTCTCAACTTGGCATTTATCTGTTTCTTTCGAAATTTCTCTGGATTCTTCCCAGAAGATGATGGGACAGGAGAACATGTGATTGATAAATGGGAATACATTATCTTATTGATCCTTAAACAGAGAAAAGCATTCTAGAGGCATGCCTGAATACGTGTCTAAAACACATGTATCTGGACAGGTGAACACAATTATATTTCCCTAAAACGAGACCATCTTTCTGAATTTTCTTTGAATTGGAAACCTTCTGTATTTTAATCATACATAACTAGCTCACAGAATCTGTTTTCTGAACTTCTTATAAAAGGGATGAGGCAAGAGACATCATTTTGTAAGAAATAGAGTTGCTGCAGTAGGGCATGAAGACTGGCCATTATAGAACAGAACTTAGTATTTAGCTCTGGTACTGAGCAAGGGACTTGCCCCTGAGGTGTTGGGCTTAAAAAGTTTTCCCTCCTCTGACCTCCCTCAGAACAGAAAGTAATGATGAATAGCACCCTGACTATCTTATCACGCACCAGTCCTAAAAAGGAGCATTCCTGAAATCAAAAATGCTTCCATCAAAATGGTCACAGCAGCACCTGGTCACTCTCCAGCTCCTGGCTGCCCAGACCACCAGCGAGGTGCTCTGCAGGGCTGAGCTTCAGGCCAGGTGCTTAGCAGTGACAAGCGGCAACCTGTGAAATCTGCCATTTGTGGCGACCAAGAACTGCAACTTTTCGAGTTAGATTTTCCCATGACCTCAGTTATAAAGGAAATGTTGCAGATTCTAGAAAATGCTAATGTCCTTTTTAGTTGTATTATCTTGATTGCAGTGCTTCAGAATTGCCCAACTTCATTATCTGAGCGTAGCCAGCCTAACGCCTTCTTCTCAAATAGACAATTATGATCAATTAAGCACTTTCAGGCCTTATAGACTACTTAATTTTATTAGTCAATTATTTGTGCTTTGAAAGAGTTAATGGTAGCTACCCAAGCCATTATTAGAAATTAGAATGTCCCAAAATAGAAAGGCTATTTCCTTTGAGTATGGCACTGCAGTGGAAAATGCCAAGCATAGTTTTTACTGAGTTAAAGGGTGAAGGAAGGCGGAGTGGGGGAGAATGTTACATGTAAATCATTTAGCCATTAACCTAATGGGTGGATTTATAAATCCTATTACTATAAGCCCTTTTCATTTCCACTGAGGCCCGGTGCATGCTTGATCCCACTAATGTAAAATTCATTCTGTCTAAGTGATTACTGAAGTAAGACACTTTGAGTCAATTTTAATCAAGTTGTGTGAAACTTGCCTGAGCACTGATGTTCACTAAAGCACGGACATAGTTTGGCCGTGTCTTAATTAGCCCCCCAGAAGACTTATTCTAAGAGTCAATCAGGGAACCAAATCTCCAAGCCTTTTGACACATACGTGTTTTTCCGTGAGGGAAAATACACTGTAGGGGCCAAAACCACCCAGCTCCAAAGCAAGAAGCAAAGACCTTTGGGCAGGGATGTTTCTAGTCTCATGGACATTACGTGAATTCTAAGAATTCCTAAAGTGCTATTTTTATGGCTAATTGCGGCCTCTGCAATGGTACTTAGATTTGAACACATCAGAATTTCCAATTTGGTGAAATATGTGAGCCCTCTTCCTAGAAAAATACATGCAGGCACATATGCACATTTGTCCTTAGAGTTGGAGGGATTTTCCAGTTTCTTGACCTTAGGTTAATATCCTCTGCTCTAGTTTTCATCTTGGTGTCTTAGGGTTGTTTTTTCCCCTGGGAATTTAATATTTAAGAGTGTAGGCTCGTACTTGAACTTTTGTGTCGGTGAGTAGATTTGGCTCGAGTGCACTTAAAAGCCAACTCTACACGCTCTCCAGGGCCTGTGTCAGGCATAATCCCCAGTGTTGGCAATAATGCACGTAAGTTCAAGTGAATGTACAGGATGCGAGTTTCTAACTGGAGGTAGGAGTAGAGGAGGAATAGAGTAAGAATTTGTGCACGGAAGGTTTCTTTAAAGGTAAAAACAGTTTTTTTCAAAGTAAAAATGTAAAGTGGATTTTAAAAATCCACAAGATGAATATACATTTCAGGGCAAGAAATTAGAAGACAAAGAAGTTCACTTTTCCTTTCACATGTTCCAAGCCATAGTTTATGGTATTTTACGTGTTTAGATCAAAATTAGAGCCCTGTCAGATTGTGGGGCAGTAATTGAGAGAGACTCATAAATATCATTAAATGTGTCTGTTGGGGAGGAGAAACCTTTCAGAAAGCTTTGTTTATTCAACGTGTTTTATATTCTTTACACATGAGCTACCAGAAGGTCTAGGTTGTAAATTAAGGATTTAAAACAAAATCAGTTTATCTGGAAGCAAGAGTTGTATGGGAGAGGTACACTTTAGTCAAGTTTATAATTAACGGGCCTTTATCATTGGGGTAGAAATTCATTTCTCTTGAGTGAACATTTGTTTATCTAACATGCGTTGTGTTTGAAGGTGGGATTAAAACTGATTCACTCCATTTCTTGCACGGAAAGAGCTAGCATTTAAATGCGTACAGTGTGTGGGTTTAATTGCCACTTTCTGTAACCAGCTTTAGGGTCCTGTTGTTCTGGAGATGCACTTATCAATCCATGGCTTTGCTCTTCTCAAGCTGGACCACTTGGGGTTTGCCTCCTTTTACTAGAGCTGAAGAAATAAATATTTATTGAATTAGTACTATGTGTCAGGCATTGTGTTAGGTTTAATGACTAAGATGATCTCTGCTTACATTGCTTGTAGTCTTTTTCCTTTTAATAGTTAGGTTTATTTTGTTTTCCTTCAAAATCAAATGAATTTTTAAAAAATGTATCTTTATTGTTGTGTTTGTAGTCTCTTAATCTTACCTTTTATAATAGACTGGTGTGCTGAGGTACACAGAGTCCTTTTGGGGGCTACATTGGATTAACATACTTGTTGATGTCATTGGGTCAGGAAGGCCAGAGAGGCTTTTTTTGACGGTATAAAGTCCCTTGTGAAATAAGTAGATGTTAGGTAATAATAATTCCTAACATTTACTGAACACTTATGTACCAGAGACTGTATAGAACTATTTACATATATGGTTACATTTACTGCTCACAGTAGCCCTATTGTAGGGAAGCTGCAGCTATTATCTCCATTTTACAGTCAAGAAATTGGAGGCTTAGAGATTATATTGTGTGCCAAGGTCACACAGTGGGTAAGCGGTACTCTTAGGCTTTGAACACCGGCAGCCTGTAGTAGTTGGGGTTCTCCATAGAAACAGAACCTGTGTGTGTGTGTGTGTGTGTGTGTGTGTGTGTGTGTGTGTGTGTGAGAGAGAGAGAGAGAGAGAGAGAGATTCAGGAGTTGGCTCACGTGATTGTGCGTACTGGCAAGTCTGAAATCTGCTGGGCAGGTCGGCAGCCTGGAGACCCTAACATATGGGACATGAGTTGATGTCTCAGTTCAAGCCCAGTCAGTCTGCAGCAGAATGCCCTCTTCCTTGCGGGACCCCAGTCTTTTCTCTTAAGGCCTTCAACTGATTGGATGAGGCCCACCCACATTATGATGGGTAATCTTTTTTTGCTCAAAGTCTACTGATTTAACTGTCAATCTCATATTTAAAAAAAATAGCTTCACAGCAACATGTAAGCTCGTGTTTGACCACATATCTGGGCATCATGGCCTAGCCAAGTTGATAGATAAAATTAACCATCCCACAGCCTAACTTCTGAACCCACACTTTTAGCCCCCATGGGGGAACAGCATATGAAAAGTACAGAAGCAAGAATAGAGCATGGCTTGTTCAATGAACTCAAAATATTTCAGGAAGGCTGGATTGAAGGATGCATGTGGGAAGCATTAGAAGATGAGGCGGGCCTCAGCCACACCTTGGGTCAAGCTAAGGGGGTTGAATTTCATTTCAAGGAGTGCATTTTAGGAAGAACACTGGGGAAGCATGAAGAATGGCTTGGGAGATAGTGATGCTGGAGACAGGTGGTAGGCCGAGTGAGCGGTGAGGGCCCGGAGGAGGGACAGCACATTGGCAGGGAGTGCCACACTGGAAAGCTACAGTGAGCTTTGTTACCTCATTGGATCGAAATGGAAGTCAGCCCTTTGTTTTGAAGGCTCTTGGAGGGGCCGTCTGTCATGTTTGGAGCTGGTTGCAGTTTTGGAGACGGTGGATGGGATTTAGAATGAATGCTTATGGAACTGACAATTGAGTATGGGCATGGAGAGAGAAAATGTTGAGTCATCAGTGTAATATCACTGATTCTCAATCAAGGGCCATTTCCTCTCCATGAAACATTTGGCAATATCTGAAGACAGCCCGGCGGGGTGGGGCTCAGTGGTTGAGCATCGACCTAGGATCCAGGAGATCACGGTTCGATTCCTGGTCAGGGCACATGCCCCGCTTGCGGGCTCGAGCCCCAGCAGGGGGCGTGCAGGAGGCAGCCGATCAATGATACTCTCGTCATTGATGTTTCTCTCTCTCTCTCCTTCTCCCTTCTTCTCTCTGAAATCAATATACATATATATATCACAACTGGAGAGCGTGTGTGTCTTTGTGCTCGTCTGTACACATATGCATACTACCAGCATCTAGTGGGTAGAGGCCAGAAACAGCCCCTCATGACAAAGAATTATCTGACCTAAAATGTCAATAGTGTCAACATTGAGGAACCGTGATATACACACACACATACGTATACGTATACGTATACGTATACGTATACGTATATGTATATGTATATGTATATGTATGTAGATGTGTATATATTTTCCTGGGCAGGGGGAAGAGCTCAGCAGAAGGTGTCGGATGTTTTTATGTACTGTAAACACACTCACCCACTTACATTAAGTGCATAAAGATGTATGCAGACACCTTGTGAGAGCTTACCTAGTTCTAGTTATTTTGCAACCACATAGCCTTCAAAAGCAACCTAGAATGTGGAAACATATTCTTGCTGTGCTGATTATCTATGTTCGACATATTGGTGCCCCTTTTCCTAATATTAAAGAAATGAATGTGTTTGAAAGGCAAAGCAAGATAGAAAGAAGAGCTACTTCTACATGTTGAATTTGAATGCTTAGATTTTTGAATCTGGGAGGAATCTCACCCACTTTCATTTTATAAGTGAGGATACTAAGACCTTGAGAGGGAGACCAGCTTGTTCGCAAATCACTTAGCTAGTATTTGGCAGTACTCAGATTTCAGACCCCTGGCTTTTTTTTTTAAACTCAGATTTGTATTGTGTTTTATCTTTGCAAAGCACATTTTCAGCATAAAGTCCTTTGTATTCCCACCTAGCTCAGGGAACTAGGTGGTAGTATTATCCCAGTTTTAAAGAAGATAAAACTAAGGTTTAAGGGCAGTAAGGAGCCCTGTGTCATGGGAATGTTAAGTGGTGGAGGCTTAGGGTGCTTATTAAATCCATAGCCCTGCTCCTTGAGCATCTTATAGTGAAGACACACATCGCAGAAAAAGAGGGAACAGGAAAATAGGAAAAAGACGATCTAATATAATGAGAATGAAATAAATGTTCGCCAAGTGAGAGAAGTAACACGAGTCCTGCTTGAAAACGGCTGACATTGGGAGAAGGGAAAGCTTAGATGATGGTTGGATTACCAAAAATCATAATATTTATATTTCTAATACTTTTCTCTTATCTACCCTTCAAAACCATTCATTTGCTACCCCTATTATGCTAATGTATTATAAAAAAACTTTCCAGTTTATTTCTAATTTTGTCATCAGTTACAGAAGAACCCCAAAGCCATAGAGATTTCAGTTGTCATTCTGTTCTTCCATTATTTGTTTAGATTTGACCTTACCCAGCATTTTCTTAACCAGTAGGATTTCTGTTGTGTTTAATAGCTGCATCATATACCGAAGTGGATTCTTGATCGTAGATATCACTATAATAGAAATGCTCTTTTGGAATAGGATCTTGAAACTTTTTTAAACTGTGGAAAGTTGGTGTTTTCTCTCTCTCATTTAGTATTAATAAACACTGTTTTGGTCTGTAATAGCATCTGAAAACATTTTATAACCTTTGAATGCTTTACAAGACACCACTATTCTGTCCTAACAAAAAGTAAAGACCCTGGCTCTCTCCTGGTCCTGTTCGGAGAACCTGTAAATATACACCTCGGTGGTAGTTGTTCTTAGGTCACTGCTGTTGTTAACCCAAGCGTGGCAAACGTGCTCTTTCTGCTTAGTAAACCACATTGTGAGTGTATTCCTGGAAAAATTATTTTCTTTAGGAAATCCTTTTCTTGAAATATATTTCCATTTCCCTTTTAGATCCCCACCACCTTTCACCAGCCTTCAGAGGCTGAGGTTGGGGTTAAGGCACCTTTTCGTATGATTTTAATGATTGTTCTCCCCACCCCCAGCCCCACTCCTTTCCTGTTTCCCCCTCCTCTTTTCCCCTAACGGTACTGTTCTGCAAAGCCTGCAATGATTGATATGATGGCAGTACTGTCATTCTTTTTAACCAAAAAAAAGTCATTTTTGTTCTAGTTATTTTAATAGAGTCCCATTAAAGATGTATTGCTGACTGAAATATCGGCATGAAGGGCTCTCACTGAGCTGAGCCCAGGAATTAAGAAGTCAGGAAATCGGCTGCTGCATTGCAAGAGAGCCTTGTGTGACACCGAATCTCCTGATTGGGGAGATCATTACTGCTATTATGACTCGACTTGCGTAGGAATTTTAAATTCCATCTGAATGTCAGTAATAACCCTCTTAGCAAATTATCCTGAATAAAATCACGAAGGCATTTTATATAATAGGTGTTGAATTACTGGATAGATTTGCTAATTAAATACTCTTTGTTCTGCTGCAGTTGACATTACAGGGTAAGATCTTGAACAATTATTCTCAACAGCTGTACTTTGTTAAGGGAAAAATTAACCACAAAGTTTATTTTTTTACATTTGAAGTTGGCAGATTTTTGAAATGTGCTTGAAAAATTCCATCATCCAATTGGTAATGAGTAGATAAATATGCAGGTGTTGCTGTGAAATCAGATAACTGCAGACTGCCTTATTAATGAATTTAGCAAGCCTTTATAGCCCCGTTTTCTAGCTGTTGGCACTTACAAAATGATTTTCTGTCAGAGTGGGTAGCTTTAATATTAGGCTTGTCACTGTTAAGAGAACTTATAAGCGGTCATCTTGTAATCACTGTACCTTGTGTCTAGTAGACCTTTCTGGATACCTGTGGCTTTTTTGTAAAATGCATTTCCTTAATGGGGAAAATATCTGTAATGTGTGTTTTTGATTATTGGCTTCCAGAACATTCCTGTGGTATAGGCTTTTTAGCAAGGCAGTGAGACTCAGTGAAAAGAAAATGAAACATAAGGCCCAGTTTCTAGATCAAGCTCTTGACTGGCTCTGTTGCTTTGGGCAAAATCACAGAGCCTGATTTTCCTCCTCTGTGAAATGGGGCTTATTATAATACCGCCTACCCCTTAGGATTACACATTGAGCATTCTACTAATATTCATTGATAGCTCCTGTGTGTTAGGCCCTCTGCTAGGTCTTGAGGTTTTGGTAGTCCCCTGGCTACCCAGCAGCTGAGCCTTCCCCAGTGAGCAGTTTGAATTGAGAGCAGCTTTGGGGTGACCCTGCTCATTAGCATTGGGACTGGGTGGCCACCATCTAGAACTGCTTAGTGAGGAAGCAGGAGAAGCACTGCGCTCAGCGTGCTCTGGGTTGTCTGGCCTAGGAGATGCTGAAGACTTGACAAGCTGCGGAGAGGACCTTGAACTTGAGACAGCATTGTCGTCATCTGCTGTTGAGTCCTGCTGGAAAGATGGTGATTAACACTGTCCACAGAAATTAGTACAGCCTCTGTGGAGAGCTATTTGACTATAGTTATCCAAAAATTTTAACTAAATATATAACCTTTAACCCAGTAAGTCTTCTTGGAGGAGTTTATCTTGTTACTGGAATATTGGCAGATTCCACGTGTATTAGGATTATTTGTTGAAGTTGGTTAGAAAGGCAAAGATTAGAAATAACATACGTGTTCAGTAATAGAGCACGAGTTAAACCACGATCAGTTCATGCAATGGAATACTCTGTAGTCATCAAAAAAGAATAGGGCAGCCTTGATGTGCGGGTATGGAATAATCCCTAAGGTAAAGTGGTAGGTTACAAAAAGGCAGTGGTTAGTTTGCTACCGTTTCTGTGCAAAACATCCACCAAGAGGTTTCTGCCACTAAAGAGAAAGCCATTTTGGTAGCGCCCTCCGATTGTGCGTGGAAGCGGTTGTGAGTCGGTGGCAGGACAGAGCGGGGTGGGCGATGGATCTGAGAGGTGAAGGTGGCCAGTTCGCATGGAGGTGCCCTCAGGGCTGACCTAGTCGGTTTGGTTCCGGCGTAAAGAAGAGCGCAAGGAACCGGTTACTGCCTGCGCACAGTGGCCGTGCGTGAGAGGTCGGCAGGTGGGTCCTGAGGTGTTTTACGTGGCCCGCAGCAGTTACCTTGTGCAGTCGTAAATCTAAGCCTAGCAGGGCAGGGGCGGAGTGGTTCTGTCCTCACTGTGATTAACTTGACTCGGGTGGATCTCATTTCTGCCCTTTTCCCAAAGGCGTTGCCAGGCATTTCCCCACAATGCCGTCCCTGTACTTTAAATGTTAAAAAAATGAAGATGAGCTGGGCCGGCGTGGCTCAGCGGTTGAGTATCGACCTATGATCCAGGCGATCGAGGTTCTATTCCTGGTGAGGGCACAGGCCCGGGTTGCGGGCTCCATCCCCACTGGGGGGCGTGCGGGAGGCAGCCGATCAATGACTCTCATCATTGATGTTTCTCTCTCTCTCTCTCTCTCTCTGTCTCTGAAATCAATAAAGTCATATTTTTTTTTAAAAAAAAGATGATGAAATGGAGGAGAGTAAATGTTTGTTATGAGTGAACTGAATTTTAGTGCCTAGTAGAAAAGTAATTGGGATTACTGAGACCTCCCAGTCAGCTAGCGAACAGTGTTTTAAGTGCCTGTTACATACGAAGCCTGGTATTAGGCACAAACATGTGCTGTGATTGTGGTCTAGTTGAGGAGTGAACTAAAAACTGTTTCCAGGATGGGATTACCATGATTATCTTGGGCCAGTGGTCCTTAACCCCACCTGCAGCATAAGAATCATCTTGAGAGCTGTTTAAAAAAAATTGCTAGGGCCAGGTATTGGTATTTTTAAAAAGACTCTCAGGTGATCCCACTGTACAGCCACTATTAAAACCACTGGTTTGCCTAATCAGTATTCACCACCACCAGGGCAGGGGAAGGGCTTCCTTCCCTGAGAACATGGGACAATGAATGCCAACAAAATTGGGAGATAGTAATAGAGGGCAGGGGCAATGGAAATGGAATGGAATGGGTAGATATAAAAGATATCCTAAGGTCAGGATTTACAGGGCTCTGTAATATGAAGGACAAGAAAGACGGAAATGATACGAGGTTTGAGCTTAGTTGACCACGAGGACTACTGAAAGTAGGAAAAATAAATAGAAGTGAAGTAAATCTATCTGGCCCATTGGAAAAGTGACTTCCGGTTTAGATCGATGCTTTGAAAGATGGGTGATAGTGGAGCAAAAGTAGCATGGAGTGCCTCAGGGCCCGTGCTCCGGAGGCAGAGTGCTTAGGTTCTTATCCTTGCTCTGTCACTTACTGGGACAAATTAATTCTTTCCTCTTTATTTTGCATCTAACAAATGAGGATATTTATGATGGTTATCTCTTGGGGTCATTGGAGAAAATACATGAGATGCTTGCAGTACAGTATCTGTCCCCCTACATACACGCACTGAGTGCTCATTCTGTTATGTTACTTTTTTTTTCACAAGATATATTTTCTTTATTGAATTTATTGGGGTGACATTGGTTGGCAAAACCACACAGGTTTCAAGTGTATAACTCGATAAAACATCATCTGCACACTGCATCGTACGCGCATCACCCCAAGCAAAATTTGTTCAATTTGTGTTACTTCTGATCTGGCCCTTGATAATTTATGTCTGGGTTTTTTGTTTTTCTTTTATATCCACATTATAACCTGTATGTGTCTAGCCTTATAGCCGTACGGGCCTGGGGACAAACCTATCTAGAGATATGATCTGTATGATTGTCTTCATTCACTGAATGTTTATTGAGCCCCACCTCTGTACTGGGCACTGTGCTAGCCCCGGGGACTATAGTGAAGGTCTGCTTTCTGCCTTCAAGAAACTTAGTGTAGAGAAGAAATTTAAACCTGATATGTTATATATATATTACTTTTTAAGATCCTGAATACTGTAAGAATTGCCAGCTTTGAAATGCTGTCAAGTTATTTATTTATTTGCCATGCAGTTCTATTTAAATATTAGTAATGACAGGAGAAGATATGGCTTTGGGTGGTGGGCACACAGAGCAATATACAGATCTTGTGACAGAAACCCATACCTGAAACCTATATGTTCATATTAACCATTGTCACCTCAATAAATTTAATAAAGTGTTTTTTAAAATATTAGTAATGAGAATAGTTTGCCTTTTTGCCATATTAAAGGGATACAGTCAGTTCTCGAATAATTTCATTTTGTTTGTCATTTCATTATAATATTGATGAGAAAAAAATCTTCCCAGATGGGGCCACTGACTGTGGAGGTTGCATATTCTGCCCATGTCTGCGCGTGTGTTCTCCAGGCACTCCGCTTTCCTCCCACGTCCCAGAGCTGTGCGTGTGAGGGGAACTGGCGCGTCTACACTGTCCCAGTGTGAGTGAGCGTGGCTGTGGGTGTGAGTGTGCCCTGTGATGGGAGGACGTCCTGTCCAGGGTGCCCTGAGCTGCCAGGATAGGCTCTGGCCACTGGTGACTCTAAGCTGGAATAGGTGGGATGGAAAAGAATTTTCTTGTTTTTCTTCATCTTTCTAAAATGTATGTGTAGCTCATCTTTATTTCAGTGTTTAACATCAGAAGTATTTGGGGTGTTTATTTAGAAGTTTGGTGATGTTTTTGTGACCATAGGAAATATGTCATAGGAGCTCGGCTCTTGTTTATATTAATTAGCCTATGGTAACATTGGTTTCCTCATATGTCGTTTCAAGTCTCAGTTTCCAAGAACCTACCCATGATGTTAAGTGAGAACTTACTGTATTTTTATTATACATGTTTATTAAAAAGATCTTTACAGTAGATCTCCTTACATATCTCTAAGAATCAGCACAGAGGTACATTTATCTTTGGATTATGTTGATGTTATTGTTATTTTGAGAATTGTAGCTCCAAAAATATATGGAAATGACAACTCATCGGGCTACCTCTTTATGTGCTTATATTTATGTGTTTGTGGTTATGTAATGCACTAATCTTGACTTTCTGTTTCATTTAGATTTTGATGCATACGAAAGAGATGGTACAGAAGGTAATGCTGAGTGTTTTCATCCTATGACAACTTTTAAATATCATTCGTGGTGACATTTTGTATTCAAGGAAAATTGCAACCCAAACAGACTGGAAATGGCTTCTTAGGATGTCTGGTTTACGTTTATAATCCCCCCTAATGGATTGTAGCTTTTTTTCTTTTACTAACACTGATATGATCTAGCCGCTGCTTGAAGCCTATATGCGAGTGTTTCAAGCAAATTAGTAACAGTGCTAATTAGAGTTTACTTCCAGGCCTTTATACTGTATGTGCTCTAGTGTTGTTTGCTGTGATTGATTTTTTTGGCACTCTTCGTATTCTACTAAATACTGTTTGAAACTGTTAAGAATTTAATATGGATTTGTGCCTCTGAATTTTAAAATCCTATTATGTTTCTGTTTCATAAATTGCCATGACCACTAAGCTTGTGCTCCAGTGGGTAAATACAGCCCCCCTTTCCTAGTCTCTTACCCTCCTCTGTATTACTCAGTTACACATTTTGTTCCCATTGAAACTAGACACTTTCCCTGCCACTGTAATATTTGTTTGTTTTAAGAAAATTAGGGAGATGTTTTAATGTGGCTGTGTTCGCCTTTCTGGTTTTTGGGTCTTAATCTTCAGTTGTACACTCCTGACCATACGGATAAGAATAAATATAACCTTTGGAAAAATCCATGGAACCTGTAATTTCTGTATTATGGAAAATCGTGTTTCATTGTGCATAATGGTCATCATGTTTTAGTTGTTAATTTTTATAATTTTTGCTTTTCATTAGATGAATCTTGAAGTTATTTATGGAGATACAGATTCAATTATGATAAACACCAATAGCACCAATCTGGAAGAAGTATTTAAATTGGGAAACAAGGTGAGATAATTTGATAAAATTATCTGTTTTATCTATTTTCGTGAATTGTTTTTAACATGGAACTTCATTAATTCATGTATATCTACATTGTGTGCTTGGATAAAATTAAAAGGAAATTTTTTTTTAATGATAGATATGTTTTGCCTTTGAGAACAGTCTGAGTGGTAAGCTTAAGATGTGATCAAGTTAGTACTTATCACACTGTCATTCATAAGGAGAAATGTCTCTAGTAGTGTTCGGATGCCTTTCATACACTGATAGATATGGATACACACCTACATACATACCTATACACACGTCTCTAATTTGAATAGCAGTACTTAAAATATATTTGAAAAGGCATGGGGACATTTAAAAATAATCATTTGTAGCCTCCTGATTGCAGTTCACAATTAGCACAATTGGTATTTCTTGAGCACTTACTATGTTAAGATATTGTCCCAATAAACTAAAACTAAGGTACCATCTTACAAACACCTTCCTACCTTTCCTCTCTGAAATGTATGAAACTTAAGCTATAGTCTTCACTTGAGAGCAAACCTCGCATATTGTGCTCATATTGGATCTTGAAAAACTATTTTCCCTAGAGGCGACAGTCTGTGCCATGTCCCTATCAATAAAGAGCAGGTGACTGTTCATTTATTTGTTCAGCATATATCTGTTTGCTTATATTTAAAGTGCTTATTTTCAAGGTACAGGGAGATTATAGACATTATTTTAATAGTTCAAGTTTTATTTATTTCTGGCCACATATCTACTTGTTGGACTCTATAATCTCTAAGTAATTTAGTAGTTTAAGGGTAAGTACATATGCTCTTAGATTTTAGATTTAAAAAATACTATTTCATAGTTTTTATAATTCTCAAGGCTGACCCTGCCAGTCCTGTCCCTGTGCTTTCTCAGTGTTCTTGCGCCGGACCCAACATAATACCATGTTCCATATGCTGAGTAAATGCATTCTAGTCTTGTATGACTTCAAGTTCTGTTTAGGTTAACTCTTGGGCATTTGTAGCATGTTCGTCTTCTCCCTGTTAGATGTTTGAGAAGCTCGTATTAATGATTGAAATTTTCACAGGTGAAAAGTGAAGTGAATAAGTTGTACAAACTGCTCGAAATCGACATTGATGGAATTTTCAAGTCTCTGCTGCTGCTGAAGAAAAAGAAATACGCTGCTCTGGTTGTAGAGCCAACGTCGGATGGGAATTACACCACCAAACAGGAGCTGAAAGGGTTAGATATAGTTAGAAGAGACTGGTGTGATCTTGCTAAAGACACTGGAAAGTGAGTTCTGCTTTGGTTTTTTATTTTGTTGTTTGTCTTTTAAAAATTCAGGTGTTAATGACGTGGACAACACTGTGATTCTTCCGAGCATGAGGGCACAGCTTCTTTTTTGCTGTTTTTATAATTACATGTTTATAATTCTTACTTATTTGGAGTGGAGTTTTATAGATAGATTAAAACTTAGGAAAAGCCACACTCGCTCAATAAGATGCTTGCTGTAGAATGTATCTCCTGAGTTTTTACTCGTGAGGGTAAACCTTCACATTTTGGATCCTTACAGAGTTGGTGTTGTTTAATGTTGTTTTGTTTTTTGTATTGTTTTGCTTTAATATTCCTGTTAGCAAGTGCCTTGTATTGTGTTCCTGAACCACCCTAGAGCCTCTTTAGGAACATAATTGTTAGGACATCCCCATTTTATGGCTTACAGGGTTCTGGGATTCAAAGTGGGCCGTGGAGTGAGACTTTGTTCCCAGCGATGTCATTTGTGTGTAACGATTCTTACTAACCTCAGGTTAACTTAAGAGCTAGTTCTGAAATACCATATGTACCTTGGAAATAATAAACGTCATGAGTGACCCCCTAGCTTTGCACCTGAGACTGAAGATTATATTAAGACCTGTTTTTGTTTTAGGGTCATATTAATTTATAAAACACCCATTTAGAAAATGAAAAAGAATTTTTAGGTACTTTCTCTACCATCTTTCCAAATATTCTTGGTTTGCGATCCTGAGCAATTCTGAAAATGGAAATTTTTTTCTTTAAAACGAAATTTTAAATTAATTTTAATGTTGCTGAATGTCAGCATGTTTTACTTTCCATTCTTCCTCTTGTTTTCAAGTGAGGAGATTGAGCAATTGTTGCTTCTGCAAACTACTCTTGATTAGCAAAGTTGGTCGTCCGAGTATAGGTCACTGATAGCCTTTTATGAGATGTAGTTTGAAATGCTTCATTGCCCCCAAATGTACCCAAAGATGAAAGTGCTTTGTATAGACTGTCGATTAGAGTGTTCTCTTCAGCTCTGTGTTTTCTAAGAAAAGATGCATCATAATAGAAGTAAATTTCTCTGAGTTAGAAATGTATTAGTAATTAAAGCTATACAAATGTTTTTGTCAGGGTTCTTTTTCTGACAAATTATAATGCAGCTGTCAAACCCTCGCTCTGCATTTTTCTCGGAAATGGATAAAATATTGGCTTCCTTACTCTTTTTCGTTTTCTTTTTTTTTCTTTTTTGGGAGAGTCTGGTAGAATAACATGAAGTTTTTAAGGGATAGCATAAGGTTAGAGAACACAGCAATATAATGAAGCTGAAGAAAGAAAAGTTTGGAATATTTGGATTGCTTTAAAATTTGCATAAAGAACTTTATATTTCTACTTACCTAGCTAATGGTCATGTCAGGCAGAGATGACATCTTGATATCAGAGAACACTTTGGTGCTTTATGAGGAAAGTGAAATACTTGCCTTCTAACATTTTAACTTATGAATAGAATATAACTGCTTTTGAATTTTGTAATTGCTTAAACATACAATGGAACCACATACCTTTTCTGTCTGTATTTTGTATGAAGCATTAGATGCTGCATTAAAAACGATCTATATGTCTAAGGGCAAACCTGACATTACAAGGTTGGTAAACCTTTGGTAGAGTTAATGTTCAAAAAAGAATAGTGACAGCCTTTTAGACATTAACCCTCATGTTAGCGTGTAATACAGTTCCTGGCCACATGTTAATCTAATGGCATTTATCTTCCTTTTTCTCCTGTATTAATGAAGTATGATATTAAAAAAATCACCTCCTCTCTTTTTTTGCAGCTTCGTCATTGGCCAGATTCTTTCTGATCAAAGCCGGGACACTATCGTGGAAAATATTCAGAGGAGGTTAATAGAAATTGGAGAAGATGTGCTGAATGGCAGGGTCCCAGTGAGCCAGTTTGAAATTAACAAGGTAAATGTGGCATTTGTCCCTGAGCCCAGCTGCTGCCACGGGGCTTCCTCTCCTTCAGAGAGCTGAAGGACTACCTCAGCCTTGCGATTGGGATAAGTCCTAGCTGCTGATGAAAGCTGCTTAACAACTAGCTCACAGATCGAGCATTAGCATAGCACTCTTCCCTTCCAGCCGGTGAAAGTGCTGTCTGCGCAGGGCCTTCCCTCTCTCCGGGAAGCCTTCTTTCTAGAGCTTCCATGGAGGGATACAGTTGATGTTTCAGGGACTAGAGAGCACTGCCTTCTTCACAGTCCTCCCAAGTTATAGTTATTTGGGGGCGGGCCTGTGAGCTGAGAGAGAGCTTGCATGCGTGTATGTGTGTGTGTGTGTGTGTGTGTAACTTCACAGGAGGTGATTCTTCCTCCTGTGATCAGGCGGTTGTTTCGGACATAGTTTTAAGTTATACTTTATGGGCAGTCTTAGTTGTTGAAAATAGGGAATATTTTTTTTTCTTACCTAATTTGAAAAAATAAAATCCAGGTATCCTACATGTTGTGTCATACAAAATGTTGGGTTACAAATTTTTTTTTCCATTCAAAAAAAGTAAGTTCCCTACCATTTTATCAGTTTTGCGATAAATAGATTTTTGTTGTCAGAGCTCATAAAAGATCATTTTAATTTTAAAAACTCTAATCATTATACTAAATGGAAATTTTAGAATTAAAACTCAATCATAATACCCCTGTGTTAAAAGTAATGCTTGCCCCGATATTTTCAGTAGCCACCTGACTTTGTAAAGTATATGATTGTCTAACTACTATGCTGTACACCTGAAACTCATACAAAATAATACTGAATATAAACTGTAATTTAAAAATAAAAATACATTCTTAAAAAGAAATACCGTCAATAGAAAAAAAAGTAATGCTTGCCATTTTTGCACATTTTACTCTTGAGAACATTTTTACGTTGCAGCAATTATAATATTTTATTTTGAAATCTACTTTCATTTAACATAAGCAGTTTTTTTCACGTTTCTATATTACCTTAAAAACAATCATGTAAATCAATGTGTTAATCTTATATTTTACTGATACATCTTAATGTTTGATTATTTAAATTATTTATTTTTGCTATTGTAAATACATTAAACATCTTTGTCCATTTACCTTTTTGCTTTTGGATGAATTACTTTCTTAGTTTAGGTTCCTTGAAGTGAAATATTTGAGTCAAAAGATATGAAGATCTGTATGGCTCTTGTCAAATTGCTTTGCAAAAGAGTGATGCCAATTGATAATAACAAAATATGTGCCAATTTCACCACAGATTTGTCTGTATTGGTGATATTTCATTGGT
Organism: Miniopterus schreibersii; assembly: GCF_964146895.1. Lineage (NCBI taxonomy): Eukaryota > Metazoa > Chordata > Mammalia > Chiroptera > Miniopteridae > Miniopterus > Miniopterus schreibersii. Next base: position 93,029,140 of record NC_138104.1, on the reverse strand, counting down.
GATATTTAAATAAAACATTGCTACCATAATGGATATGAAAAAATTTTCACTGTTTGATTTAATTTACATTTCTTTGATTCCTGGAGAGAATGAATATTTTCTATGTATATCCTTATGATTTGTATTTATTCTTAGGTAAGTCACTTGTTTATTATACCTTGACCCGTGATATCTTTAAAGTCCCAAAAGAAGATATTTATTTATACATGAAAAGTAAAAAATACTGAAACATTTTAAAAGAATATGTGCCTTGGCACTGGCTCTTCACTTTAAGTGATGCAGTGTAAACCTGTTGGCATAGAATCTCTTGTGACATCTAGAAAGTGGTTTCCTTTTAGATTTTGTTTTGTCTCTTTCTCAGAAATTTCAATGAGTAAGAGTTCTAACTTCAGTCTTCCTTTGACCAATTTTAGCATCTATTCTGCAGACTGTATCCTTGGTACTATCTGCCTTCTTAGAAGTGTGGGCCCTCTCTCACAAGGGATTCCGTGAGTTTGGAAGGCTCAGTCTAAACATGACTACATTATTGGCAAAATAATACTGAGCACGTGTCCTTTAGGATAGTTGCCCACACCGTCATCTCATATGAATGATGAGACGGTATTATTAGGGTGCAAAGAAACCTGGAGCGCCCGGCTGCCGTGGCTCAGTGCTGAGCATCAACCTATGAACCAGGAGGTCAGGGTTCGATTCCTAGTTGGGGCATGTGCCCGGGCTGCGGGCTCCATCCTGTCGGGGGCGTGCAGGAGGCAGCCGATCAATGACACTCTCTCATCATTGATGTTTCTCTCTCTCCCTCTCCCTTCCTCTCTCTGAAATTAATAAAAACATATTAAAAAAAAAAAAAGAAACCTGGAGTCATAGACACACTGGCAATCTCCCAGTTCTGATGAACAGTCTACAGTTTTGTTATTTTAAAGTTATTATTGAAAATTTTTAACATACAGAAATAGAATAGTATCATGAACCCCTATGTATCCATCACTCAGCTCTGATAATTATCAACTTATAGTGACATATTATTATTATCATTATTATTATTAGCAATAATAGTTGATACTTAGTGTGATGGGGCTGTGCATTTTTCCCCCCACCAAATGTGACAGCTCATTTTTATAGCCCTGGCTAACTTGAGTCTAAACCACTAGGAAGCATTCCCCCCCCCCCCCAAAATCAGGCCTTCTAAAACTAGCTTGTAAAACCTCCAAATAGTTCCAATTTAATAATTGGAAAGTATGTCAGATGAAATTCAGAATTTCTTAACATTGCACTGAAGTATAGTCAATTGGAGAAGATAATGGTTTTCTTAAGTAGAATTATATTGATTAAGATTCCTATGCACTATTACCCAACTGAGTCAATCAAGACTTCGTATAATTCAAGTTTGAGGAGATTCAAATACTTGGAGAGTTTCCTAGGCACTCTCCTACACTGAATGTCTGATTTAGAAAGTGTATATAATGTGGGTATGTGCAGTCATGTTTGAGGACCTTCTTTATTCTACTATAGCAGTTCTCAAATTTCCCAGCTTCAGGGCACCTTCATATTCTGAAAATAATTGTGGCCTCTAAGAGCCTTGTTTATGTGGTTTGTGTTGATATTTATTGTGTTAGAAATTAATACTGAGAAATTTTAAAAGCATTTGTTAATTTATTTAACCTAGCAATAAACCCATCATGGGATTACAAAAATAACAGTTTTCCATGAAAAATAACTGTATATTTCAAACCAAAAACAAATTAACCAGAGGAAGGAGCAGCAGCATTTTACAATTTTGCAGATCTCTTGAATGTCCATGTTAGGGGGAGACATCTGGATTCTCCCATCTGCTTGTGCATCCAGTTTGTTGTGATGTGTGATTTAGGTTGAGTATAGGAAGAAAATCCAGTTCCACACAAATATGTAGTTGGAAAAAGGAGATGTATTTCAGTAATTTTTTCAGATAATTGTGCATATTCTTCTTTGATTCTGCACTAAAACTCTCTAAGTAGTATTTTTAAAGGTTATTTATAATGTGGAATCTGAAACCATATCACTGAACTTTGCATACTCTCTTACATTAAACTCTATTGGTCTGTGTTGTGCTTTGAGTGGATATTTTACCCATGCATGACATTATGCTTTGGTCATTTGTTCAATGCTGGTTCCCCGAGTTACACAAATCTTCCAGATTTTGACACATTTTATTGTAGAGTATCAAAAATCACATTTAAAATGTTCCTACTTATATCATCAGAAGAGTCTTTAAGTGTTGGGAAACTGTCATGCTCACAGAGGTAGAAACAAGTTTTCCAAAATTCTAATTTGCGCTTGAAAGCTTGAATTTTATTATAGACAATATATACTGTTAGTTGTTTTCCTTGACGCGTCAGGCTCACTTGGTTCTTTTTTTGACAGGTCATCTGCCAGATACCCAAGTTAGAATAGCTGTAGTTGTCCTGTCATTCTTTCAAGTAAAAAGTGTGCTCCATGGAAAAAGCAGCTAGTTTAGCTTGCAACTCAAACAGTTACAGTGCGTTTCCTCAAGGAACCTTTGTTCGTCAGTGTACAGTAGACGGGTCTCGTGCATGCTTCCTGTTTTGTCACATAAAACAGTAGCCTTATACTCAAGGGTCAAGAGCTTTAAAAATTAATAATTTTTTCTGCTTCATCAAGAACATTCTTAAGTGAAACTGGCCTTTTTTTTTTTTTTTTTTAAACTCAGAGTGTGTGGTGGTGAAAAATACAATGATTGTTAGTACAGTTTGGTGCTGCTGCCCTGATTCATGGCTGTAAGGCCCAGCACCTTTACTGACCATTGCTTCTGCATCACCAGTGCCAATAGTATTGTTAGGAAAATAGTTCTGATCTCGTGGCCCTCTTCAAGGGTGTCGGGAACCTCCCAGGGGTCTGTGGACCACACTTAGGTGACTTAGTCACACAGAACCTTGTTCCCTGTCCTTTCTCTTGCCTTTTGAAACACACTTCTTACAGAGCTAGGTATTTCCCTCTTTCCCTTGTGCATATTGAGTTCCAGCCCATTAGACTGTATTTTTTCTCACCTCTTGCTTTTAACTTTTGCTTTTTTCTCTGCCTGGAATCTTGCTCCTGTCACCTTTTCTTAAAATCTTGTTTTTCCTTCATGTGCCTGCTTAAGTTTTTTTCTCCCATGATTTCTTCTCTCAGATGGAAATGATTTTTGCCTGCCTAAACTCTCTCAGAACTCTGTGTTTGCATCTCCCTTATGGCTCATGTAGCTTATTTTAGAGTTTTGGTTTTTTTCTTTTGTGTAATGGGGAGTCGTCTACTAATAGCAGATGACTTAGGCCAGTGACTGTTTCATTCATCTTGCACTACTTTACAGTGCTTGAACTTAGTGAGTTATTGCAGAATAGTGACATCATTTATTCTGCAAACATTTGGTTGCTACTGTGTGTCAGGTATCATTCTGAGCGCTGAGTGCAGCTGTGAGCAGGGCTGCGTGTTCCTACTCTCCTGGTGCTTACTTTCTGTTACAGGCTCATCGTTCTGCTTTTGTAGAGCTTCAGTTGACAATGGGAGTAAATCCAGTGATTTACGGTACCTTTGGGATTTATTTGGGCTAGAGAAGCTTTTGAGAAACACATCCTTAAGTCATAGTGGCTGTTATCCATCGTCCATCAGTCCTAACTGATCATTAATTCAGTGAGAGAATCACAAACATTAGGAGAAACTCTAAGACTGAATTTATAGTCTTAATTTTTTATATGTTAAGTATTATGTGCCATGGCCCATAAACTTGTATTTCTTCTTCGTCAAGGTTGCATCTGGTTATATGAGTTACTAAATGAAGGAGAGAGGAGACTTGAGGATAGAATGTCTATAAAGATTCTGTGACAGTGTTTTCTACATATAGCTTCTGTCATTTTTATGTTTATGTGGCTAGTATGATTCTAGCAAAGATGTATTAATGTATAGCTGTGTGAGGAGGGTTTTATTTTAAAGTTTGGGACGTTTTGTTCCCTCTTTTTCTCTTTTAGGCATTGACAAAGGATCCTCAGGATTACCCTGATAAAAAAAGCCTACCTCATGTACATGTCGCCCTCTGGATCAATTCTCAAGGAGGCAGAAAGGTGAAAGCTGGAGATACCGTGTCGTATGTCATCTGTCAGGTAAAAATATCATAATTAACAAGACTCATACCACTTATGACACAAAGTGAAATCCAGATCGCCACAGCGTCTTATTTTATAGTCTTCAAGACAGTTGATGCTGTCAAGAAATGGCTTGGTCTGATTGGTTTTACAGCATTTAAAAACATTAGTCAGGGTATGGCATATTTTATTAAAATTTTTGTAAAATACTTAGGACGTGTTTTGGGTCACTGAAATTATTTTGGTGAGACAGGTGTGTAACTGCTGTTTCAGCCCTAAGTTAACTTCAGTGAAAATGTATGTAGGCTTGGTCATATGTCTAACAGTAGTCGTTTATCATTCTTTTCGCCACAGTTTCCATTATGAATATTGGTAGAATAAAAGAGTAAATAAATGCATTTTCCCTAGCCTGTGTTCAAATAATTACTTGGAAAAAAAATAGAAAATGCATAATTATATGGAGAAAGGTGAGAGATCCTAAAATCATACCTTATGACGAAAACACAAATTAACCAGTTTCATTTTCTTTTCCTTTCTTTTGAGTGGAGGGAGGCCTAGAAGCCACCTCTCCTTCTTCCTGTCCACAAGGCACCTCTAAGGAACCTCTAGGCCTTCTGGAGCACAGTTTAAAACCACTGACTGGTTTCTTTTGAGAGTAGCATGCCTCTAACAGGGATGGAGAGAGAGGGTAGGGCAGAAGAGCCGTTTTTTTTCCTTGAAAGCACTTCTGTTGGAACAAAGGAGAGGTCTCATTCCTTCTCTCTGTTAAAAAAAAAAAGTCAGTCCGTCATAGCCTCTATCCAGAGTCTTTAAAATTACTATGGTCTGGCCTATCTACCAAAAGGTAAAATTCATCTGAATAAGACTGTTTCTTTTAAATTAATTATTGCATTGTGTTATTACAGTAAGGAATTTTAGATGAGCCTTAAACTTCGTTACAGTATGATTGATCTTTGTTGAACTACAGTCAATGTGTTTTTAAATCATAGAGTCTTTTCAAAATTTAAAAGTCATTTGCTACTATCTGCTCAGTACTGTAGATGACGTACATAACAAATGATTTAAGTACATGGACAGGAATCAGCACTTGACTCTGTCTCCCTCCTAGGGCTACCCTTGATTAAGAACTGTTACAGAAAGCCAATTCCTGCAGGAAAATATTTCCATAAATGTCTGACTCGCTCAAGCCCTTAATGTGCTTTGCATATTGCCTCTGCAAAGTCTCATCTCAAAAAAACAATTTTCATATTATGCAAGTAAAGATTTTGGTAAATAAGCTAGTTTGTTTTGGTTTTGTTTTTTATTCATGTCTTCACATACATGGAAAAGCTCTTAGATTATTAATGACAGGAGCAGGCGGCAGCATATAACTTTAAATATATATATTCATTCTGTGAAATAGCATCTAATAGTGAAATGTAGCCACAGTTGTGTTTTGGCTAAAGCTGGAATGGAGCTGTATGGTAGCATGACCGATGTCTAAATATTAAGTCTTATGATTTCTTCTTCTCTGGTCTTATTGATACCGAAAAGCTTACATGCTGATGCTAACCTAGTACGATAAATCCAATTTGATATCTTTTCAACATTTCCCTTGTCCACTGGTACTAGACTTTAACTTGCTTGTTAAAACTACAGTTTATTTTTCTTTTTATTAACTTACTCTTCTTAATGTGTCCCAAGAAACGCTCTAGGCCTTTCATTTGCCTTTGTCCCCTAGCAGTGGTACCTGCCCACTTTCGTGAAAGCTGCCTACCTCTTTTGCTTTAAGCACTCAAATTATTCTCTCTGTGCTTCACAACACAACTGTATTTTTAGAATATGTTTTTGAAAATGTATGATCACACATTTTCAGAACTGTTTATTGCTCTAAGCAAAAGTGCCCTCCAAGTATAGCCTATCTCCTAAACAGGTTCTCTTTTGTTTAAAATTTACATTTAGAATATAGTGTTCTACTGGTAACTTACTCAGACTATAATTTTAGATGAATTCAGGGTAATGTTTTGCTATCTAATTTGTATTGTAGTTCATGGTATTGTAAAACCTACATGAATTATTTACTGAGCTCTTAAATAAGTTTTCACCTATGGTTAAGTTTTAAATGCTTAATTATTTAACTTTCAGTGGACATAATTTCCATAAGGCATGACATTAACATTTTAAGGGGCCCACTTGTCATCTGTGTAAAATTTTTTTCTGTTACTTTTCTACTAACGATGACTACATAGTTTTGACTGAATTGACCGTAACTGGTTGTCTCTGTGAAGTGTGTACTTTGTGAAGTTCACGAATTAGTAAATGGGCACTTCAAGCAAGGCCAACATTACTCCTTAATCTGTTTTTAAAGGTGTATGCTGCATGTTATTGCATATACCACAGGGGTCTTGCTAGGTTTGAGAATTTGGGTCTTAATGTTTTTCTAATACAACACGGAAAAACCTGTCATCTTATCAATTCTTTTGCATTTAGTCATGTTTGAGCTCAGTCTTTTTTAAATACAATAAAGAAATGTGTTTGGGTCACTGTTAAAACTTAAAAAAAACTTTTTCAACTGAATATGCTTAGAAATGTTCATCTACATTTTTAAAGACATACCTTACTATGAAAATATCTTCTTATGGTATATTGGAAAGTAACTCAAGTGCCATTTTTTTTATTTGTCTCTAGAAATCTGATTTTTATTCACCATTAAAAATTAGTAAACTCAACACTGCTATAATCTTCAGACAGACTGGTTTTTTTAAAAACTCCAGTTCTATAAATTGATCAGATTTCGTGTGTTTGTTAAAAGGCAGTCTGCGTATAGTTGTGGTGCATAAAGATACGGCCCAAAGATTTTTCACACTCTTTTTGTCACCCTACTCATCTAACAATTCAAAATTCTAAAATTGCAATTAAACTTGATTAATTCTGCCTAGTTTTTTTTTTTTTTTTCACTGTTGTAAACTCCTGAAAAATAATTCTAAGCAAGCCTTTTAATCTGAGGTTTGCTCCCTCTCTGGGTATTTCATTGTATCTTAGAATAGGTAGAACCTAGTTGATAAATATCCCAGTTTGTTTCCATCAGGAGCCTAGCCAGGGAAAGAGACCCCCGCCTGCAGTCCCTGGGAAAGACAGCGGAGAAGGGACCGACTGTAGCAGGAATGAAATCGGATTCACATTATAATCAGTTCTGCAGAGCAGCTGAGCGCTGTGAATCGTTTTAATTTGCCAGTCTGAATATTAAATTCTGTTGTTGCAGACAAGAGGAGTGGAGTGAGTTGTTGGATGTTTGTCCAGTAAAGTGATGACTTTTTGATTCACAGATGATGGTGACGTCACCCACAGGGCTGTAAATGGGCCAATTTATATTGAATCTCACAACTTTTATTTTTATAGAGTAAAGAGGAACCCCTTAAAAAACTCTCTGACCCATCCTCCTTGCCTGAGGAAGAGCCACATAGGCAGTGCAGAGCGGCACGCCTTTCCTTCCGTGGCCAAATACTTTGCTTCTAGGGCACTGCCACTCCACTAGATACCTCATTAATTTTACTCTTACCTGTTATATCTTGTATGTAAGTGACTATTCTGTGGGTTTCATTCCTGTCTTTTCCCCTTGCTCATTTGCTTCTCAGTGATACATGCAGTTCTTGTGGAAAATATTATTCCTGGGACCGTTAAGATGATACTATGACTCGAATGCCTACAAGAAGGGATTGCATTAACATAATAAAAGGACCACACATGTTTTTTTCACCACTCCTAAAAGGCCCTTCTCACTAGACTAATTGTTAGCAAGTCTTCTCAATGTGTTTCTATGATGTGGCAGGTGGAATTATTTAATCTAGTCATGCCATTTTGTTGGTTTCATGTTTCAACAAAAAATAGAACATAACACATGCTGGATTTACATTCTTGGACAGTGGGCGAGATGTTCTCCTTCATCTTCCTACTCTTAGATGCACATGAAATGTTCATGAACCGGTCAGAAGGACTTGATGCCCTGGCTAGTGCGACTCAGTTGGTTGAGTGTTGTCCCATGCACCAAGGGGTTGCCAGTTCGATTCCCAGTCAGGGCACATGCCCGGGTTTCCAGCTCGATCCCTGGTAGGGGGCATGCAGGAGGCAGCCGATCAATGTTTCTCTCTCACATCGATGTCTGTCTGTCTCTCTCTTTCTCTCTCTCTCTGTCTCACTCTGTCTCTCTTTCTCTCCTCCCCTTTCCACTCTCTCTGAAAAAGCAATGGAAAAAATATCTTCAGGTGAGGGTAATTTAATTTAATTTAATTTAAAAAGAAATCTTTAAAAAAAAAAAAGGACTTTTTGGTGTTTGGAATTAAATATACAAGATTTCCATTCCTGTTCCTCTTTTGACCAAGCAGGTGTGTGTGTGGTTGAATTTCTTACAATGTTACCTGTACCATGTCCTCTTTAGGATGGCTCAAACCTCAGTGCGAGTCAGAGGGCCTATGCACCCGAGCAGCTGCAGAAACAGGACAGTTTAACCATTGACACTCAGTACTACCTGGCCCAGCAGATCCACCCAGTTGTGGCTCGGATCTGCGAGCCGATAGATGGAATCGACGCTGTCCTCATTGCAACGTGGTTAGGTAAGTGCCCCAAGCTCATGCAACCCCTCAGGCAGCAAGAGCAACGTCTGTGGCCCCCCTCCTTCAACTGTTGTGGGCCCTTTTATGGGCTCAGTGCTGAGTCGAGCACTTCTTTGGGTATAATTGGGCATTTATTTTTGCGGCGGTTTGGTTAATGTCTGTCTCCCCTCATAGACTACGAACTCCACGTACTTACTACCTCTGTAACCACATACCTGCTCCGTAGTTGGCACTCAGTCAGTAAATGCCGAGGGCAGAGAGAAGGCAAAAGAAAGGATGGTGAAGATTTCACGCGCCATTATAAGTCTCTGAGCTTACATTGTTGTAGCTTTTATTAGTGGACTTACATTAGCAAGGAGGTTGATGGTATCCTGATTGTCTCTAAAGGTATTTTCACAGAAAGAGAAAACACAGCTTTTAACATTAAAAAGTGTGTTTTAGTATTCAGTTCCCTGTGAGTATCCTATCCTCTCTTTCATTTAAATTCTTCTAAAATAGGACTCACTGTTATCTCGTAGGACTTGGCTGATTCCTAATTTTTCATCATCCCAGGAGGTGCCAGCCAACCCTGAAACCTCAATGTTTTGATTTTTTTGCTGTGTGACTAGATGGTCATCTCTTAGAAATGTAAGCGTTACATTGCTTTAAGGTTTCAACTCTCTATTCATTCCATTTTATGCACAGATTAGATGGTTCCTCACTATCTGTAGGTCAAGTTTAGAGCTGGCGACACTGTAGGTATAGACTTTGGCAGCTGTAGACTCTTAACTTTCTAGCTCCAACCTGTATTTGTAGCCTTATTTCTTAATCAGTATACTCAGGGTCTCCTAAATGTGGCATTGCTTGTTCTGTCCCTGCTTCATGGAAAAGCTCCCTCTCTTATTGAAATGTCTAGCTTAAGACATGGGTTTTTGCATCATAGGGACTTGGGTTCAAATGCTGATTGTGGTTCTGTGGCTTCAGCAGTCCTCCAAACCTTGGCCTAAGCAACTACAGTTGCTCTGAGGGAGCAGTGAGATGACGTGTGTGAGATGCTGCACGTAGCCCGGGAGCAGAGGGGGTGCTCAGTGAGTGCCCTTAGCAGCTCCATCCCACCCTCCTGCCAGGCTCCGGCGTAAATATGTCCACACTCCTCTAGTCCTTGAGATTTGCACATAGTTAGTACTCAGTGTGCATTGTGGACTGAGATTAGACGGATGAATTATCAAGTCACATATTTTCCATCCTGCTCCTGCTGAGTATGTGTCTGAGCTCCTCCTGCCAGCCCATTTCCACTATCCCATCAGTATCTGCTCTGGAAGTGGAAGCTCATTTTTGACATTTGCCTAAGCAAAACATAATTAGGAGATAAAAATTCTGCTCCCCGAATCATCATATAATGTATTCTCAAAGTTGAGTCGTATTTGATGATATTTATAAGTCCTCAGCTGGGAGGTGGGAGTAGGAGTGCACAATATTTTTTAGCTTTTTTCTCTCCTCTGTGTTCAGTGCTTACTCTACCAGATGCTGCAATAAGTACTTTGCATATATTTCTTATTTAATCCTTGCAACAGCCTCGTGCGGCTACGTTGTATTTGTTCCATTTTACAGAGAAGGAAGCTGAGGCCTAGAGGAGTAGTTAACTTGGTCTTGTCACATAACTGGCTGTGACTGGATTGGGACCCAGCTCTGTGTGGTCCCAAAGTTTGTGCTCTTAACCACTGTGCTAAGCTGTTCTGCCCCCTCTTAGCTCTGAGGGGTGATGAGAGATGTTCCAACCAGGGGTGGGGTGGCGCGGAGGTGAAGGCCCAGGAACTTTGTCTTCTTCCTCTCCCACTGTGAGCCCCACCTCTCCCCAGTGAAACCCCTGAGCAAAACCATTATTTTGTCTATAGAGTAGATCTCCCAGTTTTTTGCACTTGTACCCTCAAGAACCTGATCTAAATGCTAACCATTACCGTGTCCTTTTTTGGTTTTGAATTTTCCAGTGCTGAGGAGGGGTAAATGGAACAAGCCCCGCCCATGAGTGACATTCACCAGCTAAGCGCAGGGCCTTGTATTTCAGCAAAAGACTGTAAAGTGTGGTGGAGCCCGCCCGGAGGATAGCCTCATGCCAGCCCAGATAGCTCAAGACCAAGCGGGGACCAGACTGATTTTGTTGGTTCCGGGGTCATAGTTCAGATCATTTTTATATAAATTAAGCAGTGGGCAGATTTTGACTTGCTTAAAGCCGAACTTTATCCTAATTGCAGCAGCCTTATGGTCATAGGCTGCCTTAGGAATCTAGTTTTCACAAATGGTCCCGGGAGCCCTAGTGGGCCCGGCCTTCAGAGGTTTCATGTGATGACTGACCCACCTCAGCCTACAGCGGGACCCCGCCCTGCTTGTGCGTGGTCCGTGTCCCTGCTGTGTCCAGGCCCTGCTGCCTTATCACCTGCAAGTTCTCAGAGCAGCCCCGACTGCATAGACACTGTCCTGGGCAGCTCCTCAGTGCCAGGTAGCCAGTGAGAGCTGCCAGAGGGGCCTGTGTCCTTGGCCATGAGGCAACTGCTGCTGCTCCCCTGTTTTACCTTTTTTTCTCATTTTTATCTTCTGCCACTTGATAGCAGTTTTGATACTGAGGGCGTGTGAGGTGGTCGTTCCTGTGCGGTTCCCTTCCTCCCTGATCACCCTCTTCTCCCACCGCAGCCCCCGCCGTCACCAGCGGTGTCCCCATGGCCGTCTACCTGAGGAAGAGGCCTCGTAGTCCCTTAGCTCTCCCTGCCCCTCACAGGAGGTTCCACGTTAGTGGCGCGCCGGTCCCCATGAAGATCCCTGGGAACAGTGCCGCCCGCCAGGCAGATCGTGCAGGATTTGCACCCTCCCTCTTCAGGAGCTTCATTTTGACCTGCAGCCTCTGTTCCTCTCCCCAAGTGAAAAGTGGGGCTGCTGTTCTCCACTTGGGAATCTGAGGCCCCTGTCATCAGTTCTCACCTAGCCTGTGGTTTTAGAGAGGAGGAAGGTGGAGATGGGAAAGTGGTGGGAAAGTGAGAGGAGTGTTAGGGGGCGCCTGGTTTCTAAGAGGTGCAAGCCGTAGGCATAAAATTACTGTAATTTGTTTTTAAAATTCTAAATCTGTTTTCTTTACATAAAAAAAAAAACTGCCGTTAGCGAACCGACACTGTTAAATAAGTTGAAGTGTAAAAATGCATACATAGAACACAAGCCCTCCAACTGCCTAATCACAGGCGGAAAATAATTCTCGCTTTTAATGTAGTTTTTGCCCGGGATTAATGAAACGTATTACAGTGTCGAAACTTTCCTGAAGTTTGATACTTTGTCCTTTTAGCACAAAGAAATCAGGAATAATGGCATAATTTCATTTAGGAAAATTATTAAGTTCATGATTTTTCATTTTTAAGATTCTTTTGTGGAGAGCAACTGCATTTTTCAGCCGCCGCTTGCCTTTTCTCTTGCTTTTCTACCGCTTGCCTTGGAATGAAAGGCCAGCGCCAAGTGTTGGTTTTATCCTGCGGCTTCACTTGGGAAATTCTCTATTTCTCCCCGTCAAGATACCTCCTGAAGTCAGTCTGGTGGCACGCTGTGTGGCCGGGTGTTCTGTGTGGGAAGGACATTTTAGTGAAAAGGAGAGAGGATAGTCTGTCAGATGACTGAATGAATAAGTCTGTCGAATTGAAAGAGAGTGATTTGTTCTAATAACTAATGGTCCTCATTACCCCACAGTAAAATGTGTATCATTTTTCTGAAATCCATGCAAGATTATTGCTATTCGGCTTAAATAAAGCCAGATTTTACTCTTTTCCATCTGTGAATAGAAAAAAATATAGTATTAGGCTTTTATACAATAGCCCCATGGGAAACGTGGCCACTAAAACTTGGAACTCTTAGCTTTTGTTCTGCAGACTACAGGTTTCTCTCATGTTCTGATGAAAGCTCTCTGTATTCTGTGGGTGAAATATTCACAGTATGTGCCAACATCCAAATAGTCTGCTGTACCTGGCAAAACAAGCCAGTGATGAGAATAGTCTAAAGTTCATTTTTTAATTTCCCCTCTTAATAAATTCACATTTCACATATAACGATACTTAGAATTATATAATATCTTTCCTCCAATGAGCAATGACTTGTACGGTAGTAGCTGTCAAGCACATTTCTTCATGTTCAGTGATAAAATTTCAGGCATTTATCTCTCTGGGCAGTTTTCTCATTGGTCCTAAGAAATTACTGGTGTTTAAGAATGTGAGAATATAAAATTTAATTTCATCTCTGAAAGTAGTGCTTAAAATAAGTCAGGGCACACTTAACCCAGTGTGTTCCTGGGATAAATTAGAAAGCAAAAATTACTTTTTTTTAAAAAAAAAAGGCTGTATCACTCACAGTATAGAAGGTAGTTTTTCTCAATAGACAGGATCCAGTAACATAAGAAATACGGGCAACAGTGGGCTAGGTGGCCTCTGACCAGCTCGGCGAGATATTTCTACAGAAGGTGGGAAATGGCATGAAGTGCAGGTGGCTGGGCGTAGGACGGCGGCACCGGCAGCTGCCTCAGGTATCACTGCCAATCAAGACTTTTGTCTCTTGTCATGATTAAGCTCTTAGAAGAATGTCCATACTGGGCCATCATTTCCAAGCCTAACATGTTTTCTACGACTAATAGTAAAATTTAAAAGTAAGATGGCACCCAAAGCGAAGAAGAATATGAATCTTGCCGGCTGGGAAGAAGGCCCCTTTCAGGACGGAGCGCCGTCCAAGGGCGTTGTCGGGTGGCCCGTGCTCTGTCTGCCTTCGCAGCCGCGAGTGGACTCGTGTTGAAGGCCTGCCGTGCCCCGCGTCCTCGCGGGCGCCGGGAGGGCTACAAAGTGGAGTTACACGTGGCTCCTTTACTCAGATTACAGCCCTGTCGATGCCCTGTTGCTGGCGAGTCTAGTAGACGACACAGTGCGTATCCCAAGAGGTCAAATAAAGGCTTATTGATGTTCGGGGCAAGCAGAGACCACTTCTGGCCCCACTGGGAAGAATGTAATAGAAGCGGAGGCATTTGAGGCATCGTGGGAATGCGCTGTGGAGAGGCCAGCGTGGAATTGGGAATGGTTGTCTACCCCACCTCGCACCAATTTTTCCAGCCCATTGATGCAGTGGCAGGGGTCCTGACTTCATTCGCGGGGTAACCCATGCCATCTCAGCCAGTCCCTGCGGCGCATTAGGGAGCCTCTTAAAGGGTATGAGCCGCAAAGCTTTGTGCCTCAGTCCTTACAAAGCAAGCCTGTGACGTTTGTTTCTTTCTCACTAGCCTGTAATTCTGAGGGCCTGCAGTGACACTTCTCACCTAACTGGAGCAGAGATCTCTGAGAACTTGGAACCAAATTAGAGCCCATTTACAATCATCGCTTGAACTAATAACTCCTCACTCTCACTTTGTAACACTTGGAGGAGTTTCCAAAGGAAAGTGGGAATTTCTTGAATCAAGTTAGATCAATTTTAAAAAAAATTAACTTTAGCCCAGCCGGGCGTGGCTCAGCAGTTGAGCATCGACCTAGGATCCAGGAGATCGAGGTTCGATTCCCAGTCAGGGCACGTGCCCGGGTTGCGGGCTCCATCCCCAGCAAGGGGCGTGCAGGAGGCAGCCGATCAGTGACTCTCTCATCATTGATGTTTCTATTTCTCTCTCTCCCTTTCTCTCTGAAATCAATAAAAAGATATATTTAAACAAAAAAAAGAAAATCTAAAAAAAAAAATTAACTTTATTCAGGAATAATTGACAAATATAATTGTATAAACTTAAAGTGTACATATACATTGTAGAGTGATTATCAAGATAATTAACACATCCATCAGCTCACATAGTTAACTCTTGTGGTGAGAATGCTTAAGATCTAATCTCAGCAACTGTCAGGTATACAATGCCATATCATTAACTATAAATCAGTTTTTTGAAAGGTACATTATTTTAAATTAAGTAGACCAAAATGACACCAAGATTATGTAGCCTGTAGAAAAATGGGCAAGACAGAATAAATGAAAACAGTTTAATACAGGATTATACACAGATTCTTAAATGATATTAAATATATATGTATGAATAAGACATAGAAAGGGCGAAGGTGGTGAATTATAGGTTCCTTCTTGAAAAAATAATACTATTTTTATTTTACTAATAAAAATAAGATGGTTTTTACAATATCAGAAAGAAGAAAAACAGTTTAGCACTTATTGGCTCCTAAAAATGTGGGTATTGAGGTGACATTGGTTAATAAAAATATATAGGTTTCAGGTGTACAGTTCTATAATACATCACCTGTATATTGTACTGTGTGTTCACTACCCCAAATCAAGTCTCCTTCCATCACCATCTAGGATTTTTTTTTCCCGCCAAGATTTTGGGAGTTATCTTGTACAGGATAGTAAAAATCTTAGGAGTTTATTTAACCCAAAGGTTTGAATAATATTTCTTTTTAAAGTACTTAGGAATTTTTTATTTGTCTTACATAGGGGTTTATTGTTGGTATGAAAGGCAGTTTCAGTTGTCTGCCACGTGTATAGTCAGTTGTTTCAGTTGGAGGTACAGTATTTTAAAACGTTTGTTATGGAAAATTCTAAACATTTTCAATAGAGAGTTTCATCAGAAGCCCCCATGTGGCCCACAGCCAGCTTCAGCTGTCTGCAACTGTGGCTGATCTTACTCTGCTCCTTCACCTTTTCGGATTATTTCGAAGCGAATCCTAGAGATCATATCATTTTATCTGTAAATATTTCATTTTGCATCTCTGAGAGACAAGGATTCCCCCTTTTCAACATAGCTACAATGTTATCATCACTAGAAAAAACCCTACAATTCCTTCATTTCATCAAATATCCAATAAGTGTTTGTATTTCCCTGATCACACTTTTTATTAAAAGCTCTTTGTTTGAATTGGAATACAGTCAGGGTTCATATGCTAGTTAATCTCTTTTTTTAATCCTGATTTATTTGTTAAAGGAGCTGGGTATTTTGTCCTATAGAATTTCCCTTATTTTGGAGTTTGCTGATTGTATCCCAATAGTATCCCTTAACATGTTCCTCTGTCCCCTGTATTTTTTTGTAAAGTGGTAGTTAGTTCTAAAGACTTGCCCATATTTCGGGTTCAATATTATTTTTGTGAATACTACTTCTAGGTAATGGTGTGTACATCTGTGAGGAGGTGCGTGATGTATAGTTAGAATCTAACACATTTTGAAACTTATAGGTATATTATAAGAAATAATCAGTACTCACTTTTCTCACCATAACATACATACAGAAAAGTACACAAAACCTAACTGAACAGCTTGATGAGTTTTCACAAACACATACCTTTGTAGTCACATGGAGCTCAGGAAACAGTGTCTCCCTACATCCCCAGGAGCCCCCATCTCCTAGAAACTGTCCTCCACCCCCAACCAGAAAATGATTATCATGACTTATGACATCATAGATGAGGTTTTCTTATTTTTGGATGTTACACCAGTTGTGTCTGTCTTTTTTGTGTCTCGCTGCTTTCACTCGGTATGTTGGTGAGACTGGTCCAGGTGGTTGTACTTCATTTCTGTACAGTGTTTTATTGTTTGAATATACCACACTATGACTGTATGTAAAACCTATGGGTTTGTTCCACGTTCGGGCAATTATGAATAGTGCTGCTTTGAGCATTCTTGCACATGACTTCTGTGGAACAATTGCATGGGTTTCTGTTGAGTATATACTTAGGAGGAGAATTCCTAGGTCATAGGGGACGTGTATGTTCAGCTTCAGTAGATGCAACCAATTTTCCAAAGCGGTTCTACTAATTTACACCCCGAGTAGCAGTGTGAGTGCTCCACATTCTTACCAACACGTGTTGTTTTCTCTTTTTCATTTTCTGTGTTGGTATCATGTTGTGGTTTTTATTTGCATTTCTTTGATAACTAGTAACGCTGAGTAGCTGTTCACATGCTTAATGGCCATTTAAGTATCTCCTTTTGTGAGGTGCCTGTTCATCGTTTTCTACTCTGCTGTTGGGTTGTCTCTTTCTTACTGACTTGCAGGCATTCCTTATATATTCTAAATGAGTCTTTTGGCAATAATATATCACAGACATCTTCTCTTTGGCATGCTTTCTTTTTTCGTATAATTTATATACTGTGAAATGCTACAAAAGAGTATCATACAGTTTATCAAGACACAGAACATTTCCATCACCTGGAGAGTTCCCTTGTACCCCTTCCCAGTCAGTAACCCCACACACAAAAGCAGCCACGCATCTGATTTCTGTGACCATAGGTTGGTTTTGCCTATTCTAGAACTCTGTGTAAGTGATTTCCTATGGTATATACTTTTGTGTTCAGCTTCTTTCACTTAGCATATTTTTCAGGTCCATCCATCTTTTTGTACCTACCAGTACGCATTCTTTTTCATTGCTGAGTAGTATTTCATGGCAGATTGTATCAGTTTATTTATTCATTCTCATGTTGATGGACATCTGAATTGAATTGTTACCAATTTCTGGTTATTATGAGTAAAGCTGCTACAACATTCTTGTACAAGGTTTTTTTTTAAATGGATATAGCATTCACCTTTTAAAAATTAGCTATTTTTTGTTTAATCACACTTAATTTTTAGTTTGTGTATTGTCCTCTAGAAAGTCCAGATATATGAAAGTCTGGATTTGTGCAAAAGATCAATGATTTATTTCCTAAAAGAAACTTTTAGAAAAAATGTACAGTAGGATTTCATTAATTAGCTTCTCTAGTAGTGTGAGTCATATTACAAACACCTGCTTGGGAATACCAGTTACTCCGCTCACTTGGAGTTTCGTTCATATGGATTTTCCCTTTTCCTCACTTGTGTGAACGTGCATAATTGCTTTTACTGTAGTTATTTACAGTTACACTAATAAAGACCTTGTCTTTTGGAGGAAGAAAATTATTTGGTCAAATGTCTTAGCCTCTCTCTCAGCCATGTTTGGAACTTGAGCTTTGAACAGTGTAAATACTCCTTGGAAAAGGGGGCATGTGAACATCCTACTTTACAAGGGTCAGAAAGTAAAGTGGTAGGAAAAATAATTTTGTGCTACCTATCACATTGGAGGTGTGAGTGATAAGAATACGGTGCTCTTAAGTAAAAAACAGCGTTGCTGAACTCCACCCCAATGCCTGTGATGCTGCTTTCTATAAATACTTCTTGAAACATGAGAGCTTTGATCCTGTTGCCAAAATAATGTGAGATCCTATAAATTTTCTAATTATAAATGACAGTATTTTAATTTTATTCTACTGCCTCTTCTGCTCCACCCCCAAGAAAAAAAAAAATGGTGTGGCTAGATCACTACAAGTCACAGTGTTGAATTACAGCACACACCGCAGTTAGTGGGGAAAGCTACTGTTGCTGTTCCCCTAGACTCTAGAGAACTGGTGCCAGGCCCAAGCAGGCCGCTCCTCCTTTTATTCTGTGCCCAACCAAATGATCGGAGTCACCTGTCAAAAGCTAGTCGAGTCGAAGTGGAAGTTCTTTTTCTCAAATGAGGCATAAAGTTTATTTCTTTAAGCCAGTTATTCAGAGCAAGAGGAGTTTGGAATTCAGTTTTGCATCTCTTGCCCAGAGACTAACAGGATTACTTACTGTATGGTGAGCAGTCTAATATTGGTTATACAATGTACATGTAAGTATGCCAACTGTGATCATAAAGGTTTTGCTCTAATGTGTCATTTATGACAAAAGTGTCTAATTTTGGAGAGACAATAATTACAAATGGAGTTCCATGTAGCAGCTCTATTTTGCACATTTAAAAATTCAGAATCTACCTCTAGGTGGCAGCACCAGATACTTTTTTCCTGTTTCACTACAGCCTTAATGAGTTATATGTAAGCAGGAAAACTTTTAAGTCTCCTGAAACTTCAAAATAAGCTGCTTATTGCCAATTTTGTGAGGATTTAGAAAAATTATGTTGAATAAGTTGGGGGCTTGCTTAAGCCTGGATTTTGACATTAAAAAAAGATTCTGACAGCAGTGATCCTTATTTTTTAACATGACACTATATATTTTCTCAAAAAGATTTAATTTAGCCCTCTGTGATTTGCCTGTTGAACTTATAATTGTCCTCCCAAGAAAATAACTTTTTATGACATTTTTGTATCCAACTAACTTGTACAAGGATCGTTATATACCTAATATTTTAAGGTAATTAGTGTCTTCTCCCTTTATATATTAAAAGTTTAACGTTGACTTATGACCAAGAGTGCTGAGATGAAGAAGTCCCTTCTCTTGAAAAAATTCAGCTTGGGAATAAATCTGAAGTAATGAGCTAGGCCAGTTGGCTTTGTTATTTCCATGGGCAGATAAGGGTTGTTTGTGGAAATGGATGTTTAAAGTAGACATTTCTTAAGGCCTGATATTTTTTCGTAACTTCTGTCCACTTGTTGGGCTTTTCTCTGTAAGTAGCAGGGTAGCCCATGCCCAGCTTTGGCTTCCTCGGCAGGCAGCCTGGCCCGGGCCTCGGGTGCTCTAAGTGGACCGTGGCCGGTGGGGAGGCCCGGGGAAAGCCCTCGCCGCTCCCCTGTTGCGGCCTGGTCAGTTCTGTACATGTGCAAAGCCTGCGTGGTTTCCTTCCTTGATTTTCAGGTTGTAAAAGTGCCTTGCCTTTTGGAAAGTCTTTGCTTACTCTTTTTCTTTCCTTTTTGAGAAATTGATGAATAATGATGTCATCAGACAGGTGGTGAAGCTGCATCCTCATAATCGCAAATAAAGCAAGACATTGTGTGAATGCAGTTGGGTTCACAGCTAGAATTTAAGAAATTTGCAAGTTACCCTTCATTAGCGAGAAGAAATGGCATCGTTCGCCGGGCCTGGTCTCTCTCACCCTGTGCCTTTGCCCCTCCCTTACACCTTCACCGATTCGCTCAAAATAAACATGTATAGTGAGTCTTGGGGCCAAGTGACCTATGTTACAGTAGTTTATGTCGCAAACCAAGTACATTTTTCAAGTTGTTTCGAATGTGTATTTGTTCTTGTTATACGCTATCATGTTACAAAATATTCACTTTGATTAACTCCTATAAAGAGCAGCTATTAACTGGCTATGCAGCACAACCGTGCGTTTCATATTGAATGAATATAGTCTGGATTAAATTGTGTTCATCCACTATTTTATCTTTTCATTTGTTTGGCATTTATTGAGTATTTATGTAGGCACCGTTTAAAACAGTTTGTCCTCTGATGTCTTATTTATATTGCAAAAGTGCGTGGCTGGTGGTCCTCCATCCATTTTGCAGATGAGCAAGCTGAGACTGAGTCTCAGCCTTACTCTGTTCAGCACCTTCCGCTGTGTCAGAGTTAGCCTGAAGTCTTATAATTACTAGATGTCACTTGACAGTTGACCAAATAGGATTTAACATCTTGTCACTGAATTCTGAAAACATCTGTCAGAATGATTATCTACCAATGCTGCTATTGATAGAGTCAAAACAATTTTTAGATATTTTCGGTATTTGAACTTTTTGCTCAGTGGTGTTTTATTTTACTTACCTTTATACTAAAATAAAGGTGATTTTAGTTTTCCTTAGATGTGATTGTTTTCCTTAGATTACTAAACAGCCTAGAATTCTTAGGGATTGCTGTGGGATGCTTTCAAGCAAATGTTATAAGATACAGTGTGGAATAATTATCTTGAAGTATAAGTTCAAATAGTGCATTTTGAGAGATATGCTTTCACCTAGGGTAAATTAAGTTGGTTGATTTTAAAATGTTTACTTTCTCAAATAGTTTGGGGAAACAAGATAGCATAAACTATACATCAATTGATTTCTTGTGTCGTTTTCATTGAAATATGGGAGGCATATTTGTTTCTAGGAGTGTTGGGGACATTTTGGCCTATAGGATCTGTGGATTCTTTTTTTTTTTTGGTACATATCTTACACTTCTGAATTCAGAACACCAAAAAAAAACATGTCACGTTTTGTCTTATATGCTGCTCCTGAATTTTAACCACTGAATTAGATTGCAACCTACATGCCGTTAACTACTGAGCCAAGATGGAATCGACCACTGCATTGAAATCAGGATTAGCAGTTGTGTCTGCACTTGAAGGAGTTGTAATAACAGTGAACCTGTTTTCTCTAATGGGATTTTATTGTCTCTTATCAGTTTTAATGATAATTCTTTGATTTTTTAAGAGATTTTCTTAATAACTGCAAATTTATTTAATTTTCACTGTAACTTTAAGAAAATACTAAAACCATCCTATAGAAGTAATTGCTTCCAAACCCAGATGTCCGCTGGCATATTTCTACATTGTTGTAAGGCTGTTTACTTGTTTTATTTATTTATAATCTCTTATAAAAAGAGCCATTTGTCCATGTGATATGAGATTCTAGCCTGAGTTCAAGTGATTGTGTGTGTGTGAATTTAGAATTATCCTTTTGTGAGTTTCCTTCTTTGGGGCTATTTTTTGGATAAGGGAATTCAAATAATTGTACCTTTCTGAATTTGTTTTTTCTTTTGCATCAATAGGACTTGACCCCACCCAATTTAGAGTTCATCATTGTCATAAAGAAGACGAGAATGACTCTCTCCTTGGTGGCCCAGCACAGCTCACCGATGAAGAGAAATACAGGGACTGCGAAAGGTTCAGATGTCCTTGCCCTGCGTGTGGGACGGAGAATATTTATGATAGTGTCTTCGAGGGTTCGGTTAGTTGTTTCCTTTTGTTTCCTTCCTTCATTTTGTGAGCAAATTAGTATGAAGGCCTTTTCTCCCCACAATATGTATAAAAAGGAGAAAAAACACATTGCTTTTATGTGTTTAATATTGTTTTTGGCTTCCTAGAGTGCTTGGCCTTGGCTTTTAAATGGAATCTCTTAAAATATCTAATTATCTTAAAGTATTTTTATTGTAATTCCTTAATTAGTAACCTGTATTTCCCCACTCCCAACCCAATTTATTAAGACTTAGAGCAATATTTTTCTGTATCTTAAATCAAGTTAATGGGAACTAAGTGTTTTTGGAAAGTTTTTGTTTATCTTTACACATCCCACTTGCCTCCTTTCTGACAAAGGTACTCTGATTATCTTTTCTGCTGTCTTTGCATGTCAGACATTTAAAAAGTCACAGGGAGACATTCCTTTCAAGAAGTACTGCCAAAAAATGTATCATTGACCTTGGATCAGAGCTTGAAACGTGGCCAATTTACTTGATTCCACTGCAGTGCTATATACACGTACTAGCCACTGGCAAATGAGTAGGCAGCAGAACCATGTAAAACCTTGAAACTGAAAGAAAATACATCCTTTATCTAAATTAAAAGTAATTATTTTAAGTTAATTTGGACAAACAGCAGATGTTTTGCATTTTTTTGAATCAAAACAAAGCAGTCTTTGGAAGCAAGTGCAAGGAAGAGGCAGACGCAGATCAGCAATACTTGCTAAATCCTTGGGTTTTGCTTCATTACAGCTGTAAATAAGATAGTTAATTGCATGGAGGCTTGACGACTTGCAGATGGGCTAACTGTGGAAGAGCCGATGTCAAGCTCTGAAATCTCTTCCACCTGGAATTGCTTAGCGTGGCGGGTAGGGTTATGTACCAGATTGGAGCAGGAAACTAAGATGTTTAAGTATCAAGAAGGAAAACACATGCTCCAGAAACCCCAACAGTTTTTCTATATGTTTGCTTTGTCTTTGTTTAAAACAAAACAAAACAAGACGTTTTCTCCAAATACTAATAGTTAATTCTTTCAAATTTCTCCTGCTCCTGCTTTTCCTCCCCCAAATACATTTCAAGGGGGTTAGGAATTTTAGATTTCCTAAGCTCACAAAACATCATTGCTTTTGGCGTAACGCTTAGTTTTTAGACTTTATTCTTTTTTTAAAATTTGTCTTTATTGTTGAAAGTATTACAGATTTCCCCCTTTTTCCCCCATTGATGATATGAAAGCGAACTGATGTCATTAGTGCTCTTGCTTTATCCTCAAGTTTATAATGAATAAGGGAAAATTTACATTTTTGATATGCCTAAAAGGGATGTTTATTTCCAATAATGTCACTTCACTGGTATTTTCACAGGGAAAATTAATTTATCCCTAGAGTCTATCATGTATTGAATGTTAAAAAAACAGAAGTGATATTAGGGTTTCCCCTTTGACTTCCTGCTCCATTATGATGGTGGCAAGAGTGGAAGTTATCTGTGACTAAGGGATCTTTGGGAGGAAAGCAGTTGAGGAAATAGGGTTAAAAACTCACCAATAAAATGAATTAAGAATATTGTACACCAGGACGGCATATGTTTTTAAACACAAGAAACCTTTTTATAACCTTTTGTGTACTTGTCTGACTTGACTTCTACAGGGAACCGATATGGAGCCCAGCTTGTATCGATGCAGTAACATCAACTGTAAGGCTTCACCTCTGAACTTTATGGTACAGCTGAGCAACAAATTGATCTTGGATATTAGACGTTGCATTAAAAAATACTATGAGGTAAGTATCCATAATGACTTTCTTACATACACAACTTATTTAGGTTTGGAACTTGTTATAAAATAAAACAGTGTGGTTTTGTATTATTGGTTTTTTATGAAACTACAATTTTTAAAAGACGGGAGGAAAATGACTTGATTTTCTATTGGTTATAACATCTCTTTCATTAATGAGGAATGTTTTATTTTATTTTTAATTTTTATTTTTGTTTAAAATATTACAGATATCCCTTTTTCTCCCCAATGACCCATTCCACCCCGTCCCTTCCCCCTCCCCAGTCCCTCTCCCCACCGTTGTCCGTGCAATGAGGAATATTTTAAATAGTGAAATTTCTGCTTTTAAGGAAAAATGAGAATATAACCAGGAAATGTTTTAGTTTATTGTTACCTAAATAAGACCAAATTAAATGGTCACTCAGATCTTTGGACAAAGGAAGAAAAATCAATATTGCTTTTCTTTGGCAAGTAGAGCCATAATATCATGTGTGGTGATTTTAATAAATTAAGACTTTGTGTTTATGTAGTAATTGAAACCATTTCATAGTTTAGTTATCTGAGGAAATAAAACTAAAAATATTTTAAATTTAAATGCAATCTGTCTGGCTTTTTAAAGAGAATGTTTCATTTTTAAAATATACAGTATAGTTAAAATACCAGAACAGTGAGT